>NC_137888.1:83408875-86379988 GCF_963455335.1 Martes martes
CTACTTAAGTGAAATCTACCAATAATGGCAGGTTACCTTTTTTTGTTTTTCATATTTTCAATTACAATGTTTTTAATTACATTATAAAATTCTCTGGCTTATTTTATAGCAATGCTTATTTGTTTCTAATTATAATGTGCACCTATGCTCACTTTAGAAAATACAGACAGTTTAAAAAATATATCTCACCCTTAACCCAATAGATGGATATTAATATTTTGGTGAATTCCTTGGTGTTATACAAATATAGTAGAAATTTTATATGTATGTAGATCTTAAGAAATATTCATCAAAGTCTGGTGAATGTTTGTATAATATTAAATCATATAGACATATGAGCTATAATTCATTGAACCCTGCCACTGTTGATATCAACAGCATCAGTATTGGGGGTGTTTATGTATTTTTACATTTCTCTTTCCTTACAAGAGATTACTATAAGTAGAATAGAAATTGTTATAAGATTTTCTAAGGATCTCGATATATCACATCATACTTCTGGAAGTGTTCTGCCAATATCATGACTCTGTAGATTGAAAATAGCATGTGTTTTACTACTGGGTATTTACCCTAAAGATGCAAATGTGGTGATCTGAAGGGGCATGTGCACCCAAATATTTATAGCAGCAATGTCCACAATAGCCAAACTATGCAAAGAGCCTAGATGTCCATCAAAAGATGAATGGATAAAGAAGATGTGTTGTATATACAATGGAATACTATACAGCCATCAAAACCCCCGAAATCTTGCCATTTGCAATAACATGGATGGAACTAGAGGGTATTGTGCTAAGCAAAATAAGTCAATCAGAGAAAGACAATTATCATATGATCTCACTGATATGAGGAATTTGAGAAACAAGACCAAGGATCATAGGGGAAGGGAGGGAAAAATGAAGCAAGAGGAAACCAGAGAGGGAGACAAACCATAAGAGACTCTTAATCTCAAGAAACAAACTGAGGGTTGTTGGAGGGGAGGGTAATGGGAGGGATGGGGTGGCTGAATGATAGATATTGGGGAGGGTATGTGCTATGGTGAGTGCTGTGAATTGTGTAAAACTGAGGAATCACAGACCTGTACCCCTGAAACATAAAATACATTATAAGTTAATTTTAAAAAAAATAAAAAAGTGTCTCTTAAGTATATAACTTTTCTTCATTAACACTGCCAACACATTGGCCTAAACCACCATCATATGTCACCAAATCACCACCATAATCTCCGATGTTGAGTTCCCCTCCAGTTCTCACCCAGTCTTCAAAAAGCACCCACTACAAAATCTTTGTCAATATATCTTCCTTAATATATAATTAATATTGTCCTCATACATGTCAATGATAGGGGAAAAACATTAAATAGAATGATGGTTAAATGTGATAAGGGTAGAAACTTTAGGGATTATCAATGTTTGCTTTTCATACTAGGTTGCACAGTTAGGTTTCATTGTCCCAACCCTCAATTTCCAATAATAAATAATACCTTTCCTGAGACAGGAACTGGGGATGGGGAGGGGGGCAGGGACTGTTCTTGTTACCCCAAAAAGTCCCCCTGTGTTACTTCAATTTTCCTCTAAGGAAAATAATCATCTGAAAGAAGGTTCTATTTCCCTCTCACCTCCCTCCCTCCCACAGAGTAATAAAGAGAGATAGAGAAATTATTATTTTCCATTCAATAATATTGAGTCAAATTGTCTGAATGATATCCTGAGAATAATAGGCTTTCAAGAAAGCTCAGCAGTTAATTTGATACCCAAGACAATAGAGAAAAGGAGGTATGGAGGAAGAAAAGACTTCCAAGAACTAAGGGGCACAAAGATTAGAATTAGATATAAGGTCAGAAGCTACAAGGCAGTGATCTTGGGTTCATCCTAACTACAAAGACAGTACTTTGCAGATGCCATGTCTTTGGAGCATTGTGATCATCCATCTGGAATGGATCCCCTGGTGCTGAACAATGTGGACAGTTATTTATCCACTCTTGGACTCAGTTTCCACATTTACACAATAAGGAGGTTGGATTAGTTTCTCATTAAGATATTTGGGAAGTACACTGTGATGGCTTCATCTACTAGGCAAGTAGCATGCTTCCCAAACCCACAAACATTTGTTTTAACAGCATTTGATAAATGTGGATTAGTTTTATCTTACTACTAGCAGAATGTCTCTGTAGTTCCATCTCTGCATCAACAAACAGTAAGGGACAAGTACTGGTACTATCAATTCGGTTTGGGATTTTCAGTGAGCTCTTATAAACTGGAACTGCTAATGAGATGCTGTTAAAATATCCTCCTTTGTATCATGAAACAACTTCGAAAATTGTAACTTGAGAACCTATAAGCACTTATTTATAGTCTACCTTTTGGCTGAGATTTGAGATGACATTTTTTTCTTTCAACAAAACTCTCAAGTGGCATACCATAATTCATGATTTTATCTGGTTATTGTCTGCATATGTTGCAGAAAGTTGAAAAATTACTCAAATCCTGCCAAAAAGTATTTAGAGTTATTTTTTTCTGCTACTGAAATGCCCACCTTCAAAACATTGTGAAGTCTTCATATAGAATCAAGGTTGGGCTTTTTAAAAGGAGCATCTAATAAGGAAGTTTAGAGCTGTCCTCAGATTATTCTTTTCATTCAATATCATATCTTATTTCGAGATAACTAAGAGTTGCCCCATTAAAAATATCATCTTAAGTACTGTCTACACTTTAGAGATTAAACAAACTTTAAATGCCAAGATTTCTCCCCATTTCTACTCCAGTAGCTTAGCTTTACTTTACAACTCTAGTTGCTTATGCTGGGAGCATTCATTAAGGGCCCTTTAAATTAAGTGGAGATAGAACAATGAAAGGAATGGGCACTCCACTATTGCTTGCAAAGTGATCAGTCCTAATCCTGTGGACCAGGTCTGCACCTGAAACTACTTGAACACATGATACTCAAAGACAAGGGATTGCAGAAATCTCCATGGAGAACAACATGGAAGTGATTGTAAAAGACCCATGACACTAAAAGGCAAGCACCAGAAGCAATGAAGGAGACTAAAAGCATAGGAAATAAAATATGAAAATTAAGCTTCAATGTTTTAAAATAAACCTGGTAGGCTTATTCCACATCTTCTCTAGAATGAAGCTAAATGGGCATTTTGTTAAAGCTAATTTTGGAGACTTTTTAATATTTACCCTCAGTTTGTCCAGCCCTCATTTCATTTCAGCAAATGCCACCACCAGCATCTGCCAGATGCTTTAGCCAGAAACTCCAGTATCTCTGCTTTTCTACATTACTTCCAATCACCAAGTCTTACTATTTCATTTAAAAAATCTACTCGGCCAGTACTCAAGGAAAAACCTGGACTACTGCAATGCCCTCTAATGCGGTCTTCTTCCATTGTTACAGGTTGAATTGTGTCCCCTCAAAGGATGTTGAAGTTCTAACCCCCAGTACCTGTGAATGTGAAGTTATTTGGAAATCAGGTCTTTGCGGAGGATCCAGTTCAGATGAGTTTATTAGGACAGGCCTAATCCAACATGACTGATGTCCTCATAAAAAGGATTTGGACTCAGAGGCAAACACAACAGGGAGAACTCCAGGTGAAGATGAAGGGAGAGAATCAGGGTGCACTTACAAGCCAAAGGAATGCTATGGGTTGCCAGCAAAGCACCAGAAACTGGGAGAGAGACATGGAATAGATCCTCCATCACAGCCTCAGAAAGGACCCATCCTCCTGACACTTTGACCTCAGATTTCCAGCCTCCAGAATGGGGAGACAATAAATTTCTATTGTTTAAGCCACTCACTCTGCAGTACTTTTGTTGTGAACACCTTAGGAAACTAAGTCACCTATCTTCTCATTATCTCAAATTCTGCTTAAGTTTTTTTTTTTTTTAACTGCTGCCAGATCATCTTTATTTTCCTCTGCTTAAGTTTTTAAAAAGACATATAAGTAATATATTCTCCTTATAAAAACCTCACATTTATTGAAAGCTCTTTTTATGTACCAGACACTAAGTGCTTTATATGTTATTTTATGATTTAGCCCTTTTATCAGCCCTATTATCATCTTCATGTTACAGATGAAGACACTGAGGCACAGAGTAACTTGCCTGAGGTCACATGGCTATTATATGAGCTAGGATTCAAAACCATATGGTGTGGCTCTAGAGGTTAAGTGTTCAAACACCATGGCATAGCCCCTATGATTACCATGTGGTGCCTTCTCCAAACTCCTGAAAGGAACTGCTTTAAAAAAGCTGTTATCTTTTGTCTGGAATGTGCTCCATTACTATATGTGTATAGCACATGTACATGTGTATATGTATGTCTCTATAAAAAGTATGTAGCCTTAAATCCTAAAAGGATCACACATATCTTGTAACTTGCTTTTTTTCACTTAATTAATTTATCTTAAGCACCTATTTTAGTAAGTGTATATATCTTTCTGCTTAATAGTCCACTGTATTGTTTTATGAGTTTTCATGAGTTTCATGAGTATTTATATTTGTGTGCTAAGATGGGGGCAGAGGCTTTTGATCTGCTTGTAATGCCTTCCAAGTAGTGCGGGGGCAGGAAGACATGTCTGTGAGATGGTAGCTTTTGGAAGAGAGGGTAGGGAGAGTGTGGGGGATGACCCTAGACCCAGACTGGGTGGTGCTGATTTCTTCAACATCAGTTTCTACTGAGAATTGACTTTGAGAAAAAGAATGTGGGCCTGGAAATCTCAATAATTGGGATTTATATTCAACTAGGTCTCATTGGTTAAGTCACTTATCTTATCTGAGCTGTATTTATTGTATTTAGAAAAGCAGAGGTCACAGTTTCTGTCCTTCTTTGTCATAACATTTCTATGAGTAAAAATTAAATGAAATCAAATGGCTTGTAGACATAATTATTTTTATGATTATCATTACCTTCATACTGTTTCGAGGTACTAGATATCAGAAATATTGGTTTATAGAGTCTTTGGAAAAGAAACTACTATTTGGAATAACTTTTATTGCTTTTATGGGATTGTTTTAAGAACTAAATGAAGTGATGCATATAAAAAGACTTCAGGACAGTATATGGAACATGGCAGGCATTGTGAGGTGTAAAGTTTCTCTCTTCCCTCTCCCTTTTTTCCCCATACATTCAGTGCATGAATGTCCTTACCACTTAACTTTTTGTTGAAAGTTCTGGATTTACTTTTCCATGATACAAATTCTAAAATATTTACAAATCAGAAAATTTTCAAGCCTTTTAACAGAGACAGCATTAAATCATCAATTATAAAATGCACAGTTTAGTTAATTCTTCATTGGTTTTACAAACAAGATTATTTGGCTGCTTACGTGTGTGTGCGCACACGTGCGTGAGTGTGTGTACTTTGTGTATTTTGTGTGTACTTTGCTCTCTAAACTGTCCACTTATTTCCAAAGGAAGACATATCCCTT
The DNA here is from genome assembly GCF_963455335.1 of Martes martes. Classification (NCBI taxonomy): domain Eukaryota; kingdom Metazoa; phylum Chordata; class Mammalia; order Carnivora; family Mustelidae; genus Martes; species Martes martes. The sequence continues at coordinate 83,414,305 of NC_137888.1, forward strand.
ATGTTTTGGTCCTTCAGATCTCCTTTATCTCTGATAGTCTGAGCTTCAATGGGACTATTTTTCTTTTTACCCACAGAAACATGAATAGGGAGCTTGTACAGGTGCTGCTTTGAGTAATAGAATTCACAACAGACCCAGCCTCTGTTATCTTAAATTGAGAAAAGGATACAGATAGTTCTTTGAATACAACAAAAAATGAAGGCAAAAGAGTAAAGTTTGAAGAGACACCCATCAAACTACAGTGATAGTCTCCCATAGGCATTTACTACACCAAAGAGGGAGGTTCTTTAGATTGATTACTAGAGCTTAAGAGAAATGTGTATTTTTCACTTGCCTGGCTCTGCAGCTGAGCTGATATCCTTGACATCTTTGTTAGCATTGCTGTTGCCATTGCATTATTTTCATATAGCATGGTATGATCTGTGTAGTGTCATCCCTTTCTGGCCATCTAAATGGGGCCCACCATAGGGTGAGAGATCCTCACTGTGATCCCTGATTGTCTGCAGGCCAATCCTGATATAGCACAATCTTTCTGATGCACACAATTTACCAGAGTGTAGTTTCTTCTCTGATGGGGCCTTGGTTACCCTTTTAGGGGAGTGAGCTCTCATATGTTCAACCTCAAAGAAGGTTTAAACATATGTTCAGGAGTTCAGGTGATAGTTACAAACCCATGAGGGAGGACAGGAGAGGTATAATTGATCTAGCTACCCAATCTTCTTGTACCTTACAGTGAAGGAAGATCTTGGGAAGGTGAAGATTAGAAGCAGGAACTTCAGAAGATGACTATGGGACTATTTTCTCCTTCCCTAAGCCAACTTTCCGCCTCATTTTTCTACAACCATTTCACTTAATATCCTCCCTTCTAAGAAATCTGCATTTTTAACCCACTATAGTAGATTATAAGGTGAAGACTCTGAGGAGACACATACTTTGAGAAATGCCAGCCTACATAATGAAGCCCAGTTCCTTAGTGTGACGTTGGTGGATTTCCCGGCCTTTCCTGGCCTCCCTGGCCTTCTTCAGCTTCTTCTTCTGCTCTTCTCCTGTACCTCTTCACCCAACCCTCAACTCAACTCCATGCAATTGTCCTTTGACCAAAACTGAGCTCTTAATGTTTTCCAAATGCATGGAGTTACATGCAAATTCAGAGCTTTAGCACTGGCTGTAATGGCATGTTCTCACCTTCAGGCCTCACAGAGTTGTGCGTAGTCTGAGAGAGCCAGTGAGGAGAGATCTTGTCAGATGATGCCAGCATAGTCCCCTTCCTGTCCCCTTGCACCCTCTCTGCCCTCTTCCTCCTCAAGTTATAAAGCTTCATCTCTGCCTCTGCTCAGTCACTTTTATACTTTGCTCATACATCTCTTATTGTCCTTATCACCTACTTAAAATCCAGTTCACCTCCTCCTTAAAGTTTGCCCTGCTGTCCGGAGATAAGCTCTTTCTTAAATGTCCATTGCGTGTCTTCTGAAACTGTCTATGTCACCTGTCACATTCAATCTTAAAATTAATAGCACACACATTTATAGCACTTGCTATGTGTCAGGCCCTATTCTAAGTATTTTATGTAAATTAACTCACTTAAGCCTCGCATCTACCTTCAGAAGTAGGTGCTACGGTTACCCCTTATTTCACTGATAAGGAAATGCAACACAGAGAGGATAAGTGACTTATGAAGTCTCCCACTACTAAATGGCTAGGCCATAGTTCAAATCTAGCCAGTTTGGCTTGAGATACCATGTTCTGAACCATTAATGTGTAATCTTCCCTATCTATATACCTTATATTTTGTAGTTATTTATGTAAATATCTTATGATTTTTTCTTTCTTCCATCTCTGCATACCTGTGTCTCCTAGTACATGGTAGGCACTCTCCAGATACTTGAACAATAGAATTTTTTCAGGAGGTCCTTGAATTCTAAATTTTGGGAACCCCTAGGAAAAAACCCTCCAGTATATCTGATAATGGAATTTCCAATGGTGGTAAAGGTCAAAGCATAAATCCCTTTTGGCAGTTAGCATTTTCCTGTGATTTTTGTTCTCCTACCTACCTTTCCAAGTAGTTTTCATTTTCATTTGTTTTACTTTATCTTATGATATGTTCACACTTATATTTTAAATGATGGAAAGAAAAAGATCACTTGCAAATGCCAACTGGGAAAGTGTTTATTTTAAACAATGCTGTTCCGGTGCACCAGCTGCCGTTGCTATGCTTGCATATTGGTTGCTAGGGGTAGTGAGGAGAGTTAAGCTTGTGATGTCAAGGTGACAAGTTGCTTCAACCGAACATTCTATTGGCTAGAATTTTTCTGAGATCAGGAATCCTCAACTCCAGGCAATGAGAAAGTTACCTGCAGAAATAACTTAAACCACAGAAACAATTAATTATAATATAGTCATTTTTAAGAATGAACAGAAATCTGGCAATTTATACAGATTTAGAATTTGAACAAGAGTTTTAAAAGTTTATTTCTCCCCAAAGGATGATGCAAATCATTACAGAAGACTAATAATATTGTAAAATAAAAAAGGGAAGAGCTGCCTATAATATCAGAACACATTATCTGTCCAAAAAAGGATTTGTTTAAATATATCAGTTGTCATATAAACATAGGAAAAGAGACCTAACCATTTTAGAAATTGTCCCACTGTGAATACAGATTTTTAGATTTATGTTTAACAGAAAATATTTGTGTGTGCTCATCATCATTTTGCTTGTATTTTACATATAAATACATTCAATAAGAAATCCTTAAGCACCTACAACATGTAAAACATCATCTTAGGCATCAAGGCAGAGTGACCAACCATCCCAATTTACCTGGAATTTTTCCCAGTTTTAGCACCAAAAATCTCATGTCTTGGGAAACCCCCAAGTCCTGGGCAAACACAGAAAATTGGATGACTGTACAAGGAGGAAACAAAATAAGACAAAATAGCCTCCAAAAAAATGTTCATGTGGCTAGGAAAACAAGCTGAACAACCAAATAGTCAAGGAACACAAATAATAAAAACTTACATTTATTGAGGGCGTGTAAGGTAAATTTTATCATTATCCCCATTTTAAAGATCAATAAACTGAGACATGTCTAGGGTAAATAACCTAGTTAGTGGAGGATCCAGAATTTAAATCCAGGTGTTTGGCTTTAGAACATATACTATCATTAAGTCCTGTATGGAAAAGTTCTACAAGGGGAGGGATTGATAGAGGCAGGAGCACTGGGGAAAGCATCAACAAAAGAGTGGATGACTACACCTTGACTCTAAATAAAGAGTGAGCAGGATTAAGAGAGTTAGGAAGAAGAGATGAAAACATCATTTAAAAAAAAAAAAAAAAAGGAAATCACAAGCCACTGTCTGGAGTGAAGAACAGGCCAAGCATTCTCTCTCCGGAGACATGAAGGAATTAGCCTGGGAAAGAGGATGGGGCTCTTTGTCTGATATTGCAGATAATTAAATGCAAAGGCAAAGAGAGAGGAAGACAGAAAGAAAGTGACTTTCCATGGAGAGATTTAGTCTCTGGTCAAAGGCAAGGTCACCTATTAGGTGAGGAGGTGGGATTGAAGCTGGAAGTGGGGAGTGAAGATTTGTAAGCTCCTTTCTTAGGCTGTTTAAGGAATTCTGGAGATGTCCAAGAGAATTTCTGAGGAGTAAGAAGGAGTTGAAATAGAATATTAATATTTTTTAAAGATTTTATTTATTTATTTGAAAGAGAGAGAGTGAGCATGAACAAGAAGGGAAGGAAAGAAATAGAGGGAGAAGCAGACTCCCTACAGAGCAGGGAGCCAGACATAGGGCTCCATCCCAAGACCCTGAGATCATGACCTGAGCTAAAGGCAGATGCTTAACTGACTGAGTCACTCAGGTACCCCAATAATTTTTAAATTTTATGTAGTCATATAAAGATTCTGGGAAACAGAAAAAAAAAGAAATTAAAACCCAGTATAATTTTAGGTCTTTGTCTTACGTTTGTTTCTTTAACACTTAGAATCGTGATGTACCTATATATCTGAATCCTGCACTTGATTTTACTTAATTTATTACCATAACTATTTTCCACGTTGTTCTATAGTTCTTTATAACCATCATTTTAACAACCAGACAATATTCTATCAGAGGTATATTCCACAGTTCCCTTAACCACTATGCTTTGTTGATATTCAAGTTTCCAGTGTTTTCCTTTCATAAATGAAGCTAGAATGACATCTTCTGTTTAAAATTTTTTCCCATGGTCTAACTAGCTCTTATATGGGTTTTTTTTAATGTTGTCTTTCTTTAGCTGCCATGAGGCTATGAAGAAACAAGATTTATTTTTCACCGAAGCATACACATAGTAACATATCCAAGTGCACGTTGTTTTCTTTAAAAAGAAAAAAAAATTGAGAACTATTTACTTATTTCACTGGCATTTTTAATTCCTTTAAACTTGTTTCCTTCTAGGTGCCTCCATAGCGCAGTAGGCAGAGTGTCAGTCTCATAAACTTGTTTCCTTCTTTGTAATTCTTTCAGAAAGAGCCTGAGTTACCCCCCAAAATTAGTCTTGTATTTTATCTATAGGTTCATATCTTATTTATAGCTTTATATTTTAATATATGACATATTATAAGCTTTCTAAGATGTAATAATATAAGCCAACCTTTAAAAGAGGACTTGGCTCTGAATAACACTGGGTTGGACCCAAATCCTTATTACTAGCCAGAAGAGTTAAGCTCAGAAATCCCTGCCTCTGCCTCACAGTTTCTGCAAACAGCCCATTTCCTATCCCAGCCCTACCATGTCTCTTCCCTATTCCTATCCCTCCATGACTGTTGCTCTTTGAGTTCTGTTGAGGTCTCTGGTTCCTTGACACATCCCCTTTCTTCAAGACTTTTAGCCAGCTTCATCCTCTCTTACAGCATCCTCCTCTCCTGCCTCATCTTTTTACCACCCCTGCCCTGCTGATTCTGATTCTTGGATCAGTCCATTTGGGTGTCTCCTCTACTCCCACATCTGGTGCAAAGCCCCACTGGGGTTGGGTAGAAGATGGTCTCTTTACAAATGTGGTCTTGTACCAAGCTGTGTTCTTGGGGCCTCTTTCAGGGCCATTACAGGTTCCTCTTTCCCTCAGCTTCTAGCTCTTGAACAACTTTTCTTTAACAGTGCAGAGAAGACAGAGGCTTTCAAATGTGAACTTCTTGACCTTCCCATCCCACACCTGCAAAATCACTTTTATTTAAATCTTCTTTTCTTTCTGAGAGAAAGTATTGTTCTTCTTCCTGCCCAAAGCTAATCCTTCCATCTTCCACTGATACTATCCATTCCAGAGTCCTCTGAGATCATGTCTCACCAATAATAAGTTCTCTTTCATCTTTACTGGCTCCTTCTTTCAATATGGACATATGTGTATATACATATATATATATACACACATATCTTTCAATATGGACATGTGTGTGTATATATATGTGTGTATATATATAATTTATATATAAAGTTATATATATATAATTTAAGTATAAATTATATATAATTTATAACCAAGGTATAGTACAACATTGGTTTTTTATATAATGTTCACTGATGCATTAGTGCACAGTGCCCATCATATCACATGCTCTCTTTAATGCCCATCAGCCAGTTACCCCATCTCCCTACCCTTCTCCCTTTCTGCAACCCTCAGTTTGTTTTTTAAGCATGAAAGAAAGACAGATTTGTATTAGGTGCCTATTGTGTGTTGGTCACTGGAGAACATATTATCTCAACTAATTCTCATAACAGTTTTATGAGTTGTGTTATTATCTTTTTTTTTTTTAATAAGAAAGCCAAGACTTAGGTTAACGAATGTTTTAAATTAGTAAACTGGCTTGGTCTGTGACAAAACCATGAATGCTACCTCCATTAGCCCACTCCATGTTCCCTTCGCTTTTCCTTCACAAACACATTTGTTAATCAAAAACAAATGATTTGTTTAAATTCCACTTCAGCATAGTTTATTGGTCAATTGTCTGTGCAGGAATTATTTAAAACATATCTACACATTGAATATGCAATCAGTAGCTTCTTAACCAACTTAGAACACACATTATCTAAAGCATTACAGAAAGAACCCTCACTGACTGCTTGTTTCTTTACCCACTAAACGTGTGGGTATTAATCACCGACTGCAGCAACTACTTCCAGAGGAAGGGTAATACGTACATGAATAATAATAGTCAGTGGTATAATGGCAAACACTTAACTACTGTTCTCTGGAAAAAAGTTGTTGATTAGTAGTTTGTCAATGTCTGTGACATAAATACTTCCACTACAAGGAGTATTTAATAATGGCTGTGTTTAATAATTGTCTTAAAAAATTACTAAAAATATAGCAATCATAAGCATATCTGAGCAGGTTCTAGCACATTACTGAATTGGCTAACAGTTACTGAGTGCCTGCTAAGTGTTGTGTACCATTCTAAGGGCTCAGAGTTATTATTTCAGTAATCCTAAACACATTATTTCCATGTAGAAACTGAAAGATTAAGTAAATTGCCCAAGAACATGCCATTTAAGTATGAGGGCTGGTATTATACTAGACATCTAAAAATGCTGTCTTTCTTTATGAAAAAAATACACAAATATGTGACTATATGAGCCTTTTTTATTTCTAATGACTTAGAATGATCTGGTTTAAATTTTGTCATCATATAACTTATGAAGAAAATATATACTTAAAATAAATATGTAATTTCCTACCTCAGTAAACTTAAGTACCAGGAAGACAGGAATCTGATTTTCTGGTGTTTTTGTATCTTTAATGTTTAGCTCAGTACCCAGCATGTAGCAAAAACTCATAAGGAATATTGAAAGAATATAATATTTCTTAGCCCTTCATTAAAAGTTCTCTAGAATCTCTGTAATGTATGTAGATGTATTTAAAATAATTAAATATTTTATGTTTGTATTCCTTGGCCAAATAACACCAGCCCTGGGAATTTATCTTTAGGAACCAATTCAAAAGAAGGAAGGAAAAAAAAAGCATTAGGCAAGGAAATGATCATTGCAATGCTCGCTATATAAGCAGAAAATTAAGAAAACATAAATATCCAAGAATAGGGGTGTCTGGGTGGCTCAGTTGGTTAAGTGTCTGCCTTCAGCTCAGATCATGATTCCATGGTCCTGGGACTGAGTCCCACATCTGGCTCTCTGTTCAGTGGGGAGCCTGCTTCCTCTCCTGCCTGTTACTCCTCTCTCTGCTTGTGAGTGCTCTCGCTCTCTGTCAAATAAATAAAATCTTTTTAAAAATCCATGAATAGTGAAACAGTTAAAGTATGATACATTTCTTCAAATGAATTTTGTGCAACCTATAAAGAAGATAAATTCATTTGACATAAAGTGGAAAAATAAAGCAGTATACAAAGTCCACCTGTGATTTGATCACATAATACAGCAGGCCATGCTACAGAATGACTAAAAGTAGCGGTTTTAGCTTTGGACCCACCAGAACTCAATTCTAGGGTCTTTCAATCTGCCACACAATGTAGGGCAAGTTGCTTAACTTTCCTAAGTCTCAGTCACCCATGTGCAGTGGGGATAATTCTCAGAGTCATTGTGGGGATTAAATGAGCAAATATAGATAGTGCCCAGGACATCACCTGGCACACTGATCTGTTACCTCTACATATGGCAAGGACTGGCAGGAAATATGGGCAAGGGAAAATAACTGATGCTTTTGGATATGTATGTGGGGATTGTGGATCAATTTTTTAAATTTTATGACATATATGCAATAAAGAACAACCAATGGAAAAATACAATCACTTTTACAATATCCTACAAATTATGTCTATCTCCAGTTTAGACAACCACCTTCAGTCCAAACAAGTGAATTGACTCAATCCGTGCTCTAAGACTCCTCTCAGGGACCTCACAAACAGGACTGATGCTTCTACATTCCTGGCTGCTCATGGGTTGCTGAGACTCTGCTACCATTCCCTTGCTCGCCCAATTTCCACCAGATGTAGAATTAGACTCATTTTCATGCTACAAAGATATACATAGAGTCATGCTCATCTGATAATGATAATGCTGTAGCCTGGTCCTTTGGATTCCTGATCACGTGTGGAAGATATCGTGTAACCTTCCACGTTATCAGATCACACACTACTATTTCTCTTCCTCCTTGTTCATCTTCCTCTTATCAGGTTGAAATTGGTAAAGATGAATTAAATGTGCCTGCATTATCCCTCAACCTGCAAACAACTCGGAATGTTTCAACACCCAAACTTCAGTTTTAATAAACTGTATTTAGTTAAACACCTTGCCAGATACACAGTACAGTATCTGGATTACAGTTACACTCAAAGCAAAATTGTTAGGTGCATAATATATCTGAAGTCATTATGATAGTGTTGCATGTAACAAAAATCAATAATAATTATCTTGGCATAAATTACTTTCATATTTTAGGACCAAAAGATTCAGAGAAATTTTTAAAAAGATTAGTTTTCACATCTTCAAGTTAAACAGAAATAAAGCCGAGAGTTCAGTGTAAGCGCAAGACTTGTCACCACCTGCTCAAATGTGAGAGTGGCACTTTAGGCATGCCCAAGTCTGCTTAGCTTATTCTTATTAGTGGGAGCATTTAATTAAAGACAGTTTCTTTGCCTGACCAGGGCAACTACTGATGAGAATAAAATTGATGGGAGATGAACAGTTAACAGCAGGAGATACATGGGAACAAGAAATAAAAAAGCCATAGTCAAACTGAAGAATATTGCTGTAGTATATTATATTTGACATTTACTGCTGTGTCTAATAATGCATCCCTTATTTCTCTCCAGCAGCCATGTTCTTTCATTATTTTAAATTTTGGGAGCTTTTGTTTTTGAAATATGACAAAAGTCTCACTTCTCCATTCCTCATTAGGGTGCATATTTAATTGTGTTCCTTTGTTCATTATATTTGAATATTGCCATTCAACCAGAAGAGTGCTGGCAAAATCCTGTAAATGGCTATGCCTGGTTTTTCCAAGGTATTTAAAATTCTATCGTTGTTTCCATAAGCCACAGACAGTGGGTTATTTTTCATGGACAGACAGTGCATTCTTCTCTTGGGGTTTTTATGGACAGACTGTATAAAATGATAACACAATGAATGGGGTACCAGCTCCACTATATCAAGGGCTTAAATCAGCTATTTCAGACAGAAACTCAATGTAGTAGAGCACGTTTCAAATAGGTTTGCAGGTACAGGCTATAACACAAAAATTTCAACATCTTTTTTGATTAATTCTCATGAAAGGTTAATGACATTTTTTACAATAAATTAGAGCTGAGGTGAGGGAGATTTCAGTAATGTAGGTTCAGGTGGCAACCTGAATAAAATTGATAAGATTTGCATGCCAGAATTAAAATAGAGACATAATCTATCTTCAGAATGGCCAGGGTTTGGATTATTGTGGAAGGTATAGCAAAGGTGAATCTTCTACTTGCCTGTTCATAATCCTTTTCATTCACGTGATAGTTTTTATGATTTTGTAATACCATATTCACTATAGCTCATTTCATACTCTCCCTTTCTGAGAGAGAAGTTACTTCATTGTACTTGCTTAAAAAGAAACTATTTTTAATTTTAATCTCTAATTAGCCCTAACTTAATCATACTCATTAGGGCTTCCATTTTGTTGTTTCTTTTTTAAACCTGTTGTGGAAAATGGTCTAAACTTAAGTCATTTCTTAAAACTGTCTCTAAGGAGTGTGAAGAAATGTCTATTTGCAGTTAATGATCCAGAAAATCAAGAATTACCCCCAGTTTGGCAATGAAGAATACCTTTATCAGTTTGAAATTCTTTTTAATGGAAAAAATTCACATGAAATTAATTTTTAAACATGGCCTTTAATGCAAACTTAAATTTCAACTACCCAGGTATGAATGTGATCCAGATCTCTCTTCTTGTTATATTTCTTCTGAGAATCCTAAGTTTATATGTAGATTCTCTTTATCCAAATTATTATGGCCACAGTTTTATAATTATTAGTATGTAATAAATGGATTTATTACACAATAAGTTATAATAATATCATGTAACAGACACCAAAATAGTTTGATTTAAATCACTGAAAGAATTTCAGCATTATATTCTAGAGGCTTCCCACTTAATCTTTATCTAATCATTATGATTGATAAATTTGTAAAGAGATGATGTTGTATGATACACTGGAGACAAAGCATCATATTTTTGGCTATCTAAAAAATAATAGGGGGAATGCAACTGCAAATACTCATAAATATAATGCTTTCCATGATAAATCTATTTTATTTACTCTTTTATTTTGTCTCTTTCATTCCCAAGAAGAAGATAAGGTGGCTTTATCATTAGAGTGCCCGTATAATTTATCATCTAAACTTTCAAGCATGAGAGGGTTAATATTAATCATGTTAATATTAACATGAGGCATAGACATAAACCAGCCCTATCCCAGGAATGCTGGGGCATATAGTCACGCCAGTTACCCCAATGCTCAGTACAATAAAACCATAGACTAGGAAAGATAAGACAAAAGGAAAAAGAAGGAATTAGAAGGAAGGGGTAGTAAAAAACCATCCAGGAATGCCTGCCTAACTTTGATCTATCTAGACAGAACATATATCACTTAGCCGGTTCAAAGTTGATAATCTCTCATATCACTACTTATTAAATCATAAGGAATACTATATTAGTCAGGGTAGGCTAACCACTGTAATAAATCCAAAATCTTAGTGGCATAAGACAATAAATATTTATTTTTCACTCACATTGTTTTTCAGTATAGATTGATGAGGCAATAGTGACTGATGGGCATGTTCAGCAACAAAGGCAGACAGAGGCACCCTTCTCTTGAACTTGGGACAAGCAAGATAGCCTTGGATAAAAACACTCAGCCAAGAGATGGGAGAAGAAAGAGAGTGTGTTGGATTAAACATTTGTCATGTGCCAATTCTAAAAATGATATGCCTCACTTTCTCCTATATTTCATAGCCAAAACTCAATTGTATGACCCCACCTAGCTTCACGAGAGACTAGGGAATGTGGTCTGGCTGACCACTAGGAGGAAGTGAAAATGGGGTTTGGTGAACACATTACAATCTCTATCCCTCTCCTCCATTCTGGTTACCAAGTACTCATTTCACTCTTTCTCTTTTACACAGATTAAGGAAATCTCATATAATTTCTGCATGAAGTTCAAACTCTATAATCTCTGGGAGATGCCCAGTTCTCTTTATCAGTTTCTTATATGGCTCCTTATAACCTGCTGGCCCATGAACTAGAAAGGCAAATTATCATCTCCCCACCATACTTCTCCATACATTCAGTAAACTATGGTGGAATTGGGATAAACATCATGGTTAACATTTTCTGTAGGGAAAGATAATAATCAACTAGAAGGCACTTTTCTTACCTTTGCTTTTATAGAACATTGCATTATTCTTTAACTTCAATCACAAATGCCATCTTCTTTCCTTTTCACTGTTATTCCTCTTGAGAAACTACCCAAGTATTTGTATCATATTAAGAATATATTAAATCTGTTTGTTCTCTTGTAGTTCAGATTAGAAACTATGCAGCTACTAAGTTAGACCCTCTACAGTCCTTATTCTTTAAAGTATATAATGGAGTTAATAAGAGAAAAAGCTTCTTTATCAGTGATTATAAGGCTTATGGAAGATTTATAAGCATTAAAGGAGTTGAGAAAATCACTTCTTAACCAAGATTCATAGGAGAGAAGGAAATAGTATAAAAGCAAAATTATTAGTTTCCTGACATTCAAATTATTGTTAACTGGCTTATATCTTTCTATGCCTCCCTAAACTTGGGCACTTTACATTTGTTTGTTTTTATCTTTAGTGCCTAGGAACCATAAAGATATCACTTCATATTGTTGGCACAAATATTACCAGTGTAGAGAACTGGGAAAATAAGTGAAAGTCTGACAATATTTTTGAAGGTTTTGAATCCTGAAATAAAAATTAAAGAATAGCAAATAAACAGTTTAAAAATGTTTTATTTCAAAATAATTTTAGACTTACAGAAGAGTTGCAATCATAGTATAGAGAATTCCTGTATACCCTCCACCCAATTTCTCCTAATGTTAACACCTAACATAACCATAGTACAATTTTCAGAAGTAAGAAATTAACTTTGTATAATACTGCTAACCAAACCCTAGACTTTATGTAGATCTCATCATTTTTTCCACTAATGTTCTTTTCTGTATGGGTATCTGATCCAGGACCCTATGTTGCCTTTTATTGTCATGTCTTAGTCTCCTCTAATCTATGTTGATTACTCATTATTTCCATGTCTTCCATCACCTTAACTTTTGCAAAGAATATTTTTGGGTATTTCTAGAATTAAAATCCATGATTTGCATGGATTTTTCTCAGGGTTAAATTAAGGTTATGGAATTTAGGGAAGAATGCCATAGAAGTAAAGTGACTGCTTTATTGTGTCATATAGGGAGCCATATGGTATTGAACTGACTTATCATTATTGATGTTTTCTTTTATCACTTGGGTAGGTGATACCTGTCAGGTTTCTCTACTATAAAGGTACTGATGTTCTCATTCATAAATATTTGGGGGAGATACTTTGGTCACTGTTTGTGTCTCATGTCTCACTATAGACACCTGCTTTCCCCTAGATTCTAGGTAGTTGGTTGCCCTGCACCCTCAGCACTCTGATGGGTAAAATAATTTGTGAATATGCTGTTTATTCAGCATTTTTGTTGTAAGTTTGAGAGGGTTGTTGTTTCCACCTCTCAGCAAAAACTAAAAAATCCAGTATTTGAGGTTTAAATAAATACTTTTTTAAAAAGATATTAATTTATTTACTTAGAGAAGGAACTGGGAAGAGAAGCCAAGGGAGAGGAAGAAATAGACTCCCCATGGAGCAGAGAACCTGACTCAGGACTTGATCTCAGGACCCTGGGATCATGACCTGAGCCAAAGACAGACAATTAACCAACTGATCCACCTAGGCAGCCCTAAATAAATACTTTTAAAATTAACTGTTACTGTTAATTAGTTGTCATGTTAGTCAGTACCCCAATACCCAGTCCATTGCAGAAGATCAGTCTTAGTCAAATTCTATCAGTTCATTTACCCTGCCAGTAAATGGTTTCGAAATAGGATGCAACACACTTTTGGCCAATGAAATTTGAGGGAAACTGTACTATGTTCCTCCTAAGGAAAACTTCTGTTCTTCTTATACAAGAAGCAAGTAAAAGGTAGTTCACCTTCTTTTACCTCTGGATGTAACTGTTTCTGGATGTATTGTCTGAGACTTGACCACATGATTGACCACCATCTTGTTTCTAGTCAGAAAAGGAAGGCAACACTGAGGACAGCAGAACAAAAAGAACCTGGAAAGAACCGGTGGTTTACTGGCATTTTTCAGCTGCTATTCTAACCATCTATGGAATCAAGCTTATCTATGGAGTTCTAGTTATGTTCAATAATAAATTTCCTTAATGTTTAAGTCCAATTTGATCCTTGGTTTTTCAATTACTTGGATCTGATGTTTTATAACTGTTATCACCACTTTAAGTGAAGTATGATTTTTATGCAAATATACTACCATCTCTCTATCCATTCTACTGTTCATGGGCATTCAAATTGTTACCAGTTCTTAGTTTTAGGAACAGTGATGCTATAAATGTTTTAATACATGTCTTTTGGTGAATATGTCCACGTTTCTTTTCAGTGTATTTTTAAGAATGAAATTGCTCAGTAATCAACTATGTGCATGTTCAGCTTTAAAATAGATACAACCAAATATTTTTTTAAAAGGCTGTATCAATTTAGCCTTTCACCAAAAATTTTTGAGATTGTATAAGAGAGTGGTCCAGTTTCATTCTTCTGCATATGCCTCTCCAATTTTCCCAGCACCATTTTTCAAAGATACTGTTTTCCTTTGGATATTCTTCCCTTATTTGTTAAAGATTAGTTGACCATGGAGTTGAGGGTCCATTTCTGGGGTCTATATTCTGTTCCAGTGATTTATGTGTCTGTTTTTATGCCAATACCATGCAGTCTTGATGATCACATCTTTGTAATATAGCTTGAAGTCAGGCATTGTGATACCCCCAGCTTTGGTTTTCTTTTCCAACATTCCCCTGGTAATTCTGGGTCTTTTCTGGTTCCATGCAAATTTTGGGATTGTTTGTTCCAGCTCTGTGAAAAATGTCGATGGCATTTTGATGGGGAACCCTTTACACTGTTGGTGGGAATGCAAGCTCATACCGCCACTCTGGAAAACAGTATGGAGGCTCCTCAAGATGTTAAAAATAGAACTACCCTATGACTCAGCAATTGCACTACTAGGTGTTTACCCCAAAGATACAGGTGTAGTGAAAAGAGGGGGTACATGCATCCCAATGTTCAGCAGCAATGTGTATAATAGCCAAACTATGGAAGGAGCTGAGATGTCCTTCAACAGGCAAATGGATGAGGAAGATGTGGTTCTTATATACAATGGACTATTACTCAGCCATCAGAAAGGATGTTTCCATCAACATGGATGGAACTGGAGGGGACTATGCTAAGTGGAATAAGTCAAACAGAGAAAGAGAATTATCGCATGGTTTCATTCATATGTGGAACATAAGAAATAGTACAGAGGACCATAGGGGAAGGGAGGGAAAACTGAATGGGAAGAAATCAGAGAGGGAGACAAACCATGAGAGACTCAACTCCAGGAAACAAACCGAGGGTTTTAGAGGGGAGGGAGGTAGTAAAGTTCATCAGTGCTCCAAAAGTTGGAGCATGAGAAGCCTTAGTTGTTGGTTTTAGAGTGGAGACAGATGGGGTAACCAGGAAATGGGTATTAAGGAGGGCATATGTTTTGATGAGCACTGGGTGTTATATGCAATTAATGAATTACTGAACACTGCATCAAAAACCAATGATTTACTATGTGTTGGCTAATTGAGCACAATAATAAATAAAGATTGTGAGAGTTATAATTGCTCCATATCCTTGCCAACACTTGGTATTATTAGGCTTTTATTTAGGCATTTTGATTCAGTGTATGGGTAGTAGTATCACATTGTGACAAATTATCTTTATATACATATTAATGTTTATATTCATAATCATTCTATGTCAGTTTCTTTATTATCATGAATCATAGACTGGATGCAAATTGTTGAGAAACTACTAAGAACAGTTAATATTCATGTAAACTAAAGGTCTTTATAATGTACTTAGAAGTAAAGTGATGAAAAAGGAATTATGTTAAGCTTAAATATACTTTGTCCAATGAATAAGCTCTAGTCCACTTCTAAGGATAGAGTTGTTTTGTAAAGTAGAATATCAAGATAAAAGAAAAGGCTTCAGCTTATAACATGTGAGAAATGAAACATACCAATAGGAGAGACATAAAAAGGCATGATGCAAAGAAGAACTTTTGTCAAATCATTTACTCTTTTTGGATTCACTATAAAGTGAGTAATAGAGTTAGATGGCTTCTATATTTTCCCTCCATTTATGACATTCTATGGTTATTTATTTTCTCCTCAGGAATATTATTTATATTCTTTTTTTTAATCCAAATATTGGTTGTCATCCACACAAAACCCAAAGACCAATTGTGGCTCATGAGGGCTCCCTGAGGCTCAAATCATTTCCCATACACCCTGGAGAACAGGTGCCTTGATGGAAGGATCTCTTTGATTCACATTTGAATATGGGCAGTAGTGATATAGAAACTTCTTTGGAGAAAATGTTTCATTTTTCTCTACATGCTGAAACATGGACTTGTAAGCAGCAGTTAAGTTCATCAGTGCAGTGCTCCAAAAGTTGGAGCATGAAAAGCCTTAATTGTTGGCTTTGAGTGGAGAGAGATAACCATAAGATAGATAAACTGCCTCAAAACCCCTGAAAATAACGTATCTGTCTGTAGGTAACCTAAATGCCTGTTATGAATATCTCTGCAGGTTTCTGTATCTATTTAGGGTGTGCTTGTATGCCCATGGATTGTGTCTGAGAACTGGGCCTGATAATTTGTCCAGTGAATATGTTAAGGTTTTATTAAGGTGTCAGTAGGGGCAACTTCTTGGGCAGTGATGTTAATGTGTAAAATCCGCAAGAGTAGGCAGTTATCTTCTCTGACATTAATGCCTCATTTTCAATTTGCTTTGAAATCTATTACTTTTTTTTTAAAAACATCTGTCCATGTGTTGGTTTCTAGTTTTTCAAGTGTAATTAATGATAAATGCATTGCCTCCTCCTTTTATAATCATGTTTTACTCTTCATTTGAATCTGTCAGGCAATACTTAATGTTGGCCAGTTAAGTGTTTTAACATGTCACAGGTTTGCTCTGTTGACGCTGTAATAGCATCCCCCTGTGGCACAGGTAATGAGACATGGGTTTGCTTGGCAACCTGGTTCTAGTAGTTCACCTCTAACCATCAATCTGATGCAGGCCGAGTCTCTTGGAATTTTGTACTCAGGGGCCATTTATTTTGGACTTATGATGGTAAGTCCTGGTTTTTCTTTAGAAATAGTATAATCTTGGTCATTCCTCTTTGTGAAGTGCATTTTTTGTTTAAAGGATACTCTTTAATTTCTGTCATTTTCAAAAGTGTGCAGAGGCCATCATGGAATGATTGTACACCATACAGTATCATAGATGTGGTTCCAATGCTAGCTTTTTCCTTAATTATGATTTTTTTAGTGATTGGTCCTTGCACACACATATATATCTACCTCAAACTCTCTCATTAATATTTGTACAGTATTCTATCTATTGATGAACCATAATTTGTTTTGCCATTCTCTTATAGATGAACATTCGAGTTATCATCAGTCTTTGCTACATAAAGCAATGCTAGAATAAATATCCTTTTACATACATGTTTGCATACTGTTGAAGTAAAGACCAACCAAATGAGAAAAGCAAAGGCTATTTATTCAGTCTTGCTATAGCTAAGGAGCAGCCATTTTCACTTGCATTTTGGCAGAGACTCAAAGGCAGACAGAAGAGTGGGAAAGCTTTCTAGTAGAAAAAAGGGAAAGCTGCAGGTGTACTCTGATTGGAGACTGTTGGCATGGGGAAGCTGGAGGTACATTAACCAGGGCATCCTATGTAATTGGTTAGGAGAGCATATTTGTCTTTTTCTGATTGGTCTTAAGTTGGAAGTGGAGACAAAAATTAGGGAACCTATTAATTATTAATAAACTCCTAGACATTTTGAACTGATTATTATAGAAGTTATTGGTTAGCTTCCTAGGTTATTACTAGAAATAACTAGTCCAGCTTCTTTCAAGTCTGACACATAGCAGGCTCGCTTCCTGGGCTATTTATTGCAGGTAAGGAGTTGGATTCCTGGGCAGTCACTTAAGGTTGTGGGTCAAAGTTCTAGTTTTATATACAGAGCAACCATTATTTATTTGCATATTCAGTCTCTTAATACATATGCAAATGCATCTGTATGATAAATTCCTGAAAGTGGAATTTCCAAATCAAAGATATATGCCTTTTAATTTATATATATTTTGTCAGATCGCTTTATGTAAGTTTCCATGAATTTATAGTCCTTATAGACTTACGGGGATATAACAGGGTGCATTACCAAACTCCTCATATTTGCCAGTTTGATAGGTTAAAAAAAATTAGTGTCTCACTGTAGCTTAATTTGTATGAGGTTGAGAATTTTTTTTCATGTGTTAAATCGTGTTTTTCTTCCTCTGTAAGTTGTCTATTCATGTCCATGGTATTAACGTATTTTTAAGTGCTCCCAGGCCAAGGAGGGTATTGATAAGAGAGTAGGTCTCTGGAACTTGAAATTAACAGCTTGAAAATTCAACCTAGATTCAGGACAGGACAAGAGATACACTCTCTTAGCAAATTTTAAGTATATAATACAGTTTCATTAACTATCATCACCATGATACACATTAGATCTCCAGGACTTATTCATCTTATAATTCATCTTATAATTCAGAGTTTTTACCCTTTGACCAACATATCCCTATTTTCCCCATCTTTCATGTAGATGACCACGAAATTACACACTATTTTTATGAGTTTCACTTTTTTAGACTCCACATACATGTGAGATCCTACAGTATTTGTTTTTTTCTGTCTGACTTATCTCACTTAGCATAATGACTTCAAGTTTTATCCATATTGTTGCAAATGTCAGGATTTTCTTCCTTGTTATGGCTGAAATCTATATATCTAGATATAGATATCTAGATATATGGATATATCCATATATCTAGATATATATATGTATCTAGATATATGGATATATCCATATATCTTCTATATACATAATGAAATGTTTTTCAGCCATAAAAACTTTTTTATGGCTGAAATCTATATATCTAGATATCTATATCTATATATTTAGATATATAGATATAGATATCTAGATATAGATATATCCATATATATAGATATATAGATATATAGATATAGATATATAGATATAGATATATCTATATAGATATATAGATATATAGATATATATAGTTATATATAGATATAAATATATATCTAGATATCTAGATATATAGATATAGATATATAGATATATGGATATATATATCTAGATATATATATATATCTAGATATATATATATATATCTAGATATATGGATATATCCATATATCTTCTATATACATAATGAAATGTTTTTCAGCCATAAAAAGGAAGAAAATCCTGACATTTGCAACAATATATCTAGATATATAGATATAGATATCTAGATATATAGATAGATATCTAGATATCTATATCTAGATAGATATCTATATTTATTCATTCATCAACAGACACTTAGGTAGTTTCGAGTGCATGGGCTTCAGAGTTGGGCAACTCAAACTATATTCCCAACTCAGCCATTCATGACCATAGAGGAATTAGTGAACTTTCTCACCCTCCTCTTCTTCACTGGTTCAATGGAAATATTAATACCAATTCAGAAGTTCTTGAGGGAGGGTGAAATTTTTAACATAGTGCCCAGAATGTTGTAAGCATGCCGAAATTGCAGGCTCAGGTACTCTTCTTGGGAATCTAGTGGACTTTCTATCCACCTGGAAACCTAGGCAAACTGAGATTATTAGCAAAAATTTCAAGTCAAGGCCCTCATGAATATGAGTCACAGACCATAAAGCTTTCTAAGTTGTCAGTACTTCTTTTAAGAGTCCTAGTAATACTGGGGTGGGGGAGAGGAGAGGGAATGGGAACATGGTAGATGTGTGTGGTGTAATTTCGTTGCAAATGCAAATTAGTTTTCCTGTCATTTGTTAGCAAGCCCACTGTTTATAATAACTGTTCATAATGAATCAGGCTGATATTTTGTTCGTACATTTTCCCTTGAGGCTTTAATAACTCTGCTTCTGTGTTTTATGGTTACACATTGTGGAATGAGACTCTGGTGGAAACACAATCCTATTTTATAGCCTCTGTAGAAATGAGAGGCAGAAAAAAAAACAGCAAGGGAAGCAAATCAGTGGTCAGAAAGAGTTCCGAGAGAGAGGGGTGCTCCTCCAGCTAGGTATGGAAAGTATATGGGAAATGTGAAGGATGGCTCAGAAATTGTCCATCAATAAAGTGGCTGAGCGGAATTAGAAAATATAACAAAGGCTCTTGGGATTGGTTAGGTGGAAACCTTGGGTGACCTAAAATGAATAGTTGTACAGTTCAGCAAATAGTTACTGATAACCTACGACTTCCCAGAACCTTCATAAGCTCTAAAGCTGCATTATCCAGTATGATAGCCATTAGTCACATGTGCCTATTTGAATTTAAATTACTTAAATATCTAACTAATTAAAAATTCAGTTCCTAGGTTACACAAGTCACATTTCAAGTGATGGGGCTATGATAGAAGTATGTCAACATACTCTTGCAGGGGTTGAGGCTAGGGTAAGGAGACTTAAAAAGGATGGTGGCCAAATTAGAGGATGAAGGAAAAGCAGCTCTTCAGAAAAGACTTCAGAGTGGATATAGAAATGACCTAAGTCATAAAGGTGAGTGGGTTTTCCCAGGTGGTCAAAGGTAGAGGAGAGCATTATAAGAGGAAGCAGATAAGCAAATCAAGAAAGTGTGAAGTAGGGGCGCTTGGCTGGCTCAGTCATTAAGTGTCTGCCTTCAGGCAGGTCGTGATTCCAGGGTCCTGGGATTGAGCCCCACATCTGGCTCTCTGCTCAGCGGGAAACCTGCTTCTCTGTCTCCCACTCCCCCTGCTTGTGTTCTCTCTCTTGCTGTCAAATAAATAAATAAAATCATAAAAAGAAAGGAAGGAAGATAGAAGGAAGGAAGGAAGGAAGTGTGAAGTAGTGTGGACTGTTCAGAAAAATGCTTACGGTTTAGTATGGCTGAAGAGTGCAGCCAGAACGGAGCTCAGGGAGGTAGGTGGGGCCAGACTGGGAGCATTTGGGCACTACACCACAGGTTGGGGACTTTGTCTTTTGGGCAATGAAAAGACAGTGAAGGGTTTTGAACAGGAGAGTGAATTATATGGTCAGATTTATATGAATTGGAATGGGAAAAGTTTAGAGTTTGTTGTCAAAGCATCAGTGTTTTAAATGCAGCACATTTCGCTATGTCTTTGGCCAGGTCATTTAATTTTCTGAGTCTCAGTTTCCTCATTTATAAAATGAGGCTTATTTCCATCTCATAGGAATGATAAGAGGCTGAAATTATATAATGTATGTAAAGCAGTCAGTATAGTCCCTGGTACATAATATGTGTCTAACAAATCTTAAATCCTTTTTTTTTGCCTATTGTTGCAAAGGAAACAAAACAACTGATGTCCATTTGAGCCCTCAGAGATACGTTGATATCTTAATTAACTAATGTCCCTTAATGTTGAGTGAGAGTGGGAATGTATAGATGAGTAGGACAAGAACACAAGTAGCTATGGTATTACCCACCCCCCCCAAGCACAATCTCTCCTACCCAAGGTGATATTCTAAGCTACGTGGTAGTTCTAGCATCAGATAACCTGTGTGGGAGAGGGGGTGTTTGTTGGGGATTAGTTTTCAGTGAGGGATTGGGCAAGCTTAAAAGCAGAAACTTGATGGGGCCAAGAAGATCATGCTGACAAAAAGAAAGAAAATTAAGGTGGTCCCTGGTACAGTTATGAGGTAGAAAGAGATGAAGTCTTTAGCAAAACACCTACTAAACTTCCCTAGAGACTCTCCTGGGGGTCCTTACTGGAAGGTTGTATGAAGGAAGGACATGATGCATTCTGTGTGAGGAGTACAAGTGATGCAGAACATGGTCTGTGGAGTCAGTTGGATTTCATATTTATTTATATAAAAATCGTCTCTACTCCAATTTTATGACAAATCCTACTTCTTTCTATGGCCATCATCCCGCTTCCAGTTTTTTCTCTCCAACATTTCCTGTTTTCTCTTAACTGCTGAAAATTGCATTTAGACTATACATAAGACCTTAGTCCTGGTTGTAAATCTATAGCAGTGTTTCCCATTTGAAGACCCTCAACTCCCACATATCAGTGGAAGAAAAAGTGGGGGCACAAGGACCCTTAATAATTTTTTCAAAGACCCTTTGGCTAGAGTTCTCTCAAGTCAGAGGTGATGGCTATGGTTATATGTCCTATTGATTGAAAGGTCTCGATTGATTGACTAGATTTGTTTACCACTGATTAACAAAACATTGGAAAGTTAATTTTTGGAATGTGTCATTAATGCATAAAATCTTTCAAAAACCTTGCGGAGTTGAAATGAATACTAGCAGGTAAACAGACAGGAGTCACTGGCCCATAGCAGGACTATTGTGGGACATGGAGAGAGAAAACCAGTTCACCATGTTTTCTTTAAGATTGTTGAAAGATGACCTCAATTTTATATATTTTTCTCCTGATTGTGGGGGTAGACTGTTACTAAAGCATGCATATATCAAGAATGCCTTTTTCTATTTCTAATCATTGTTTAGATATGTAATTGGAGAGATGGTATCCCATAAGATTGCACACTAGTCTAGAAATTGTCATGAGAAATGTGGTAAGAATAGCAGATAACTCTAGGTCCGTAAACATATGGACCTAAAATTCCAGACCTAAATTTTCTTCAAGTCAAATTAGAAATTTGTTTCTGTTTCTTCTTTCAGTGTGTTGAGGTATTTTGATAAATACTCAACTTAGAACATTCCACTTAAAAATTTTAATCTTTGTAGATTTATAGTATTGCAATTCCACTGTCAAAATGACAGATACTGATACATATTTTAGGGTAATCTTATATGATTATTTTTCAGTGTACCATATCAATCAATGCCCTGACAAGTCATAAAATGTTACAGCTCACAAAGAGCCAGTAAATACCCAATTTTCCAGGTACAGCAGAAGAACTATAAATTAAATTGATTACATAACTATAAAATAATTAGTCCAGTATTTCCAGCAACTTTGTTTGAGAACTTCTCTGCCACAGATCACTATTTGAAAATGAACTGGTATGTATTAATTCTGGTTTCACACACTGTGCTTGAGTTTTTACATTTTTTTTATGTCTCAATATCTCACCTCTCCTCCCTTCCTCAAGATGAATTCATTTCTTCCTCTGGCTTCAACAATTTTATTTATGCTGATCATTTCTAAATTTATATCTTCTACCCAGACATCTCTTTCCTTATACAGATCCATATGCCCCAGTGCCCACAAGGCATGACTTGGATGGGATCTCTCATTATAAACAGACCCTGAGACAGGAGTTTGAATGCAAGTAGTTAATTTGGGAGGATATCCCAGAAAGCTCCACAGAGGAATGAGGAAATGATATAGGAATCAAGGATTTATCATGAAGCAGATTACAACTTGTGTGCAACTGGACTTCAGTCCTGATGGGGCACTCTGGGAGATAGTATAGAAGGCGTCTTAGATTTATCCTCCCCCAGAGGGAGGAGGGGACATGGTGGAGTATGAATCCCTCAACTGCCTTTGTCATGGCCAGAAGACAGCTCCAGAGACTAACTCTTCATCATGTTGGTTTGGATATCCATGCACATAAGAGAGAGGAAACTTAGGTAAAAAGTCACAAGTTCACGCCCAAGAGGTTATGGTCAGGGTACCACAGTGTCTGGGGCTGCCATTTTCCATGGAAATGTCATATAGATCCATCAAGCTCTTGGCATCCAAACTTGGTTCCCCAAACTTGTTTTTTCTCCATACCCTAAGGAATGTGCTACAGTTTACTCCTTGATCCAGACAGAAACCCATCCCACCATTTCCTTTTCAGGGCCTGAATCTTACCAGCTTTACCTCAGTAGATCCTAAATGTCCTTTCCCCCCGCCCCCCTTAGCACTGGTTACATTATTTTAGACCTTCATTATTTTCCCCACATTTTCCTGTTTTGCTTTTCTAACCAGTCTCTCTACTGGTCATACCCTCTACCAGCCTTACTCCTTCCAGATGTGAAAGTTCAAGAACCAGTAAGCGAGGATGAGTTCCAAAACATACATCTGACCATGTCTTTTCTCTGCTTAAAATCATTAAAGATGTCCAGGGTGAGGTTTAAATTCCCTCGAGAGGCTGTTCATGGTGTTGCCATTTTCATCCCATGTCACTTTTCTACCTCACCATGCACCCAGGCCACCCTGAGCTGCTTCAGTTTTAGGACTTTTGCATAGAATCTGCCCAATCCTGGTTCATCTGTGAGGTATCCCCCCCTGAGGGTTCCTTATCCTGACTCCTCACCTGGCAGTGGCTGTACTTGCTCACATCCCTTAACACTAGTATTATTGACTACTTATTTGTCCATCTCCTCAACTCAGCTCTAAGTGCCCCCAAAGCAGAGTTTCTCTATTAGTCTCAATCTCTAGTACCTAACACAGTACCTACTCTTAATAGATGCTTGATAAATAGTTGTTGAATTAATTATTTTGCCAAAATTATCTTCTTTACTCCTCAAAGGTGTCCTATGACATTGTATTATTATCTTTGCCTTACAGATAAAGATTTTGTGCTCAGGTAGATTAAACACCTTGCTCAAGATCACAGAGCTAAAAAATTATCAAATCAGGATTTGAATTCAGATCTGCCCCTAAAGCCCATATTCTTTCCATTAAATCATCCTAATATTTACCATTGCAAAACACTAAACATTTTCTCTGTTTCACAATTTGAGAATTTAAAAAACTATGAGTTTAAAAAACTATGAATTTAAAGATTTTTTTTCCTGGAAATTAATGTATTCACAGTTAGCTTCTTCTAGAAATGAAATTTTCAGCTACCAGGAGTACAGTCCTGCAAGGTTTGGTAGAGAGTTCACTGAGAGTAGCCTGTGACTTTGTAGTGGAACTTTTATTTTATGTATGGGGGTTAGATCATGGAAATGAATATCCATGGTTAAATTGTGATGCCTCTGAGCTTGTGGAATTTAAATAAGCATCAGTCAGTTTGACAGTCAAGAGGATATATGTGAGGGCCTAGGGGGTGGGCAGGGTGAGGAGATTTGGAAATATAAGCAGTAAATTTTCATACATCACTGATTGTGGAAGTGAAATGATTATCCATCAATTACAAAGCAGTTAAATGGATATGTTTCTGGGTTTTTACTGCACTGTTTATGGATCCTAGTATCTTGCAAGATCTACTTATACACCACAGTCCATGCTTGACAGTCAGTATCAGTTTCAGTATGCTGGAAATTCAGAGTGCTCATTGGATTTAGAAATAAATAAGCAATAAAAGAGGAGATGGTACTGAGAGAACATTACTTTTGAAATAAAGCATATACCTTGGAAATTATAAGGAAATAATTTTCTAAGATAAATTCAGGTCAGCCTCACATGAGGATTTTTTTCTTTTTGTTTTTGCCTTTATATTGTGGAACTTAAAATATAAACTTACTTATTTACAGAAGGCGTTAAATTATCTATAAATCCAAAGTTGCAGATGTATGATTTTTTTACATCCATTTAAACTCTGGGTCAGTTGGCTCTCCGGTGCAAAATATAACACTTGGAAGATTCAAATATTGTATGAGAATTTATGAGAAAAACTAAATGAGAAAATGAATGTAAGACATTAATATAGTACATTGACTATATAAATAATTGATGCATGTTTGCTATAATTATCATTAATATTATTATCAAAAAGACAATTACCAAATGAAAACTTGTTCTTCTACAATGCTGATTTTAGTCAGTGCTCAACTATTAGCAGTTACCCTCTCTTTTTTTTTTTTTTAAAGATTTTATTTATTTATTTGACAGAGAGAGATCACAGTAGACAGAGAGGTAGGCAGAGAGAGAGAGAGAGAGAGGGAAGCGGGCTCCCTGCTGAGAAGAGAGCCCGATGCGGGACTTGATCCCAGGACCCTGAGATCATGACCTGAGCCGAAGGCAGCAGCTTAACCCACTGAGCCACCCAGGCGCCCCAGTTACCCTCTCTTTAACACATGCACACATGCACGAACACACACACACACTCCCAATTGACTTTTCCCATGAGACTGAAATTAAATTTGTGATTTATCAAATACTCACAATTCAATCCTGAAAGAACACAGCAGATATGAGTGATTCAAAAAAGATACTAAAAACTAGTCTTGTTCTTATGGACCTTATAATACCTGCTTTAAAGGTATTGATCTGAATTCAACCTTTAAGTTGAATTTTTATGCTAGTCTGATATCATCAACATGTGATAGGATCCTTTTTCCTTCTACTCTGTCTGTAAGAAAATTATATCATATTTAATTGGAAAGTACAGAAAGTACTAATATTCATGCTGTTTCTCAAGTAAACGTTGAAATTTAAAAAGTAATTAACAGATCTTTAGTTGTGATAGGCAGGGCTTATGGACCAAATGCTTAATTCTGAATTCCCAGAATAAATGACATCCTTCTAGTGAACCAGAAAAGATAATAAATATAAAAGAAAGCAAATATTAAAAACATACCTACCAGTTTTGAAACATGCACTCAATAGCTTACTCAAATACACTGCTGAAGATCATGTTCTGTGGAGGAAAAAATCCAGTATTATATACCCCCTAAACTTGTAAAGCCGTAAGAGATTATATCATTCAAGAATCAGCTTGAAATATTTCATGTGGAAATATTGCTTGATAATATCTTCCCATTCTAATTTGGCCGTCCAGATCATCTGAAGTGTATAAAGAAGTTGTGGGTGAGACTGACCAGTTTTTGCAATGGTCTAGGGGAGAGGCAAGTGAAGATAATCTGCAAAGATCATGGATCTAAAAGAGACAACTGTATATTGGGTTTGATATGGTACCTGCTAGACCTTCAGCCTTGCCCCAGGACCAGTGCTGGCAAATCCTGTCCTTTCTTTTTTAAAAAAAAAATAATTATTTAAATTCAAGTATAATTAATATAGAGTATATATTAGTTTCAGGTACAATACAATGATTCAACAATTCTATACATTGCTCAGTACTCTTAATCCTCTTCACCTATTTCACCCATCCCACTGCCCACCTCCCTTCTGGCAACTATCAGTTTTTTCTCTATAGTTAAGTTGGGTTTTTGATTTGTCTCTCTTTTTTTAATTCATTGATTTTGTTTCTTAGATTCTATGGATGGACACATGGGTTGCTTCCATATTTTGGTTATTGTAAATAATGCTAGAATAAACATATGGATGCATATATCTTTTTGAATTAGTGTTTTCATTTTCTTTGGGTAAATATCTAGTAATGGAATTACTGGATTATATGATAGTGCTATTTTTAGGTTTTTGAGGAACCTCTATACTGTTCTCCACTTACACTGTAAGTAGTTGGACCAGTTTACATTCCCACCAACAGTGCACGAGGGTCCCCTTTTCTCTAAATCTTTGCAAACAATTGTTGTTTCTTATGGTTTTTATTTTAACCATTCTAACAGGTACAAGGTGATATCTCAGTGTGGTTTTTATTAGCATTTCCCTAGTGATGAGTGGTGTTGAGCATCTTTTCATGTGTCTGTTTGCCATCCATATGTCTTCTTTGGAGAAATGTCTGTTCTTGACTTGTGTTCATTTTTAATTGGATTATTTGAATTTTGGCTGTTGAATTGTACAAGTTCCTTATATATTTTGGATACTAACCCTTTATTGGGTATGTCATTTGAAAATTTCTTCTCCCATTCTGTAGATTACATTTTAGTTTTCTTGATTGTTTCCTTTGCTGTCCAGAAGCTTTTTATTTGATGTAGTCCCAATAGTTTATTTTTACTTTTGTTTCCCTTGCTTCAGAGGACCTATCTAGAAAAAAATTTGTTATGGCTGATGTCAAGAAGTTACTGCCTCTATTCTCTTCTAGGATTTTTATGTTTTCGGGTCTCATATTTATGTCTTTAATCCATTTTGAATTTATTTTTGTGTATGGTGTAAGAAAGTGGTCCAGTCTCATTCTTTTATATGTTGCTGTCCAGTTTTCCCAATGCCATTCACTGAAGAGACTATCTTTATTCCATTGTATATTCTTTCCTGCTTTGTGGAAGATTAATTGAGCATATAGTTGTGCATTCATTTCTGGGTTTTCTCTTCTGTTCTATTGATCTATGTGTCTGTTTTTATGCCAGTACCATACTCTTTTGATTACTACAACTTCCTGATTTAACTTGAAGTCTGGAATTGCGATACCTCCAGCTTTGCTCTTTTCTTTTTCAAGATTGCTTTGGTCACTCAGGGTATTTTGTGTTTTCATACAAATTTTAGAATTGTTCTAGTTCTGTGAAAAATGGTGTTGCTATTTGATAGGAATTGCATTAAATGTGTAGATTGTTTTGGGTAGTATATACATTTTAGCAATTTATTTTTTCCATTTTTTTGGAATTATTTATTCTTCCAATATTTATTCTTCCAATATTTATTCTTCCAATCCATGACTGTGGAATGTCTTTTTATTTCTTTGTATCACCTTCATTTTCTTTCATCAGAATTTTATAATTCTCAGAGTATAGGTCTTTCATCTCTTTGGTTAGGTTTATTTCTATGTATCATATTATATTTGGTACAAAATGTATAAATGGGTTCAATTCCTTGATTTCTCTTTCTGCAACTTCATTATTGGTGTATAAAAATACAGTAGATTTCCGTACATTGATTTTGTATCCTGCAACTTTACTGAATTTGTTTATCAGTTCTAGAAGTTTTTTGGTGGGATCTTTTGGGTTTTCTATAAGTAGTATCATGTCATCTGCAAATAGTGAAAATTTTACTTCTTTCTTACTGACTTGGATTCCTTTCATTTCTTTTTTTTGTCTGATTGCTGTGGCTAGGTCTTCCAGTACTATGATGAAAGAAGTGGTGAGAATGGACATTCTTGTCTTGTTCCTTACCTTAGGAAAGAAGTTCTCAGATTTTCCCCATTAAGGATGAAAACTAGCTGTGGTTTTTTTTTTTAATATATGGACTTTATGATATTTCATATATGAACATTATGTTCCTTCTACACCTACTTTGTTAAAAGATTTTTATCATGAATTGTTGTTATATCTTGTCAAATGCTTTTTCTGCATCTATTGAAATGATCATATGGTTCTTATCCTTTATCTTATTGATATGATGTATCATGCTTGATTGATTTATAAATATTAAACCACACTTGCATCCCAGGAATAAATCCTACTTAACATGGTGAATGGTTTTTTTTAATGTATTGTTGGATTCCGTTTGTTAGTATTTTGTTGAGGTTTTTTTTTGCATATATGTTCATCAGACATATTGGCCTATAGACCTCTTTTTTGTGGTATATTTATCTGGTTTTGATATTGAAGTAATGCTGGCATCATAGCATAAATTTGGAAGTTTTCCCTCCTTTTCTATTTTTTTGGAATAACTTGAGAAGAATAGGTATTAACTCTTCTTTAAGTGTTTGGTAGTATTTGCCCGTGAAGCCATTTGGTCCTGGACTTTTGTTTTTTGGGAGTTTTTTGATTATTGATTCAATTTCTTTGCTAGTAATTGGTCTTTTCAAATTTTCAATTTCAACCATTCTGGTAGGTTGTATTTCTAGGAATTTCTCCATTTTTTCTATGTTCTTCAATTTGTGGTATGTAGTTTTTCATAATACTCTCTTACTATATTTTTGTGTTGTTGCATTTCTCCTCTCCTATTTGTGATTTTATTTATTTGAGTCCTTCCTCTTTTTTTTTTTTTTTTTTTAGTAAGTTTGTCTAGAGGTTTATTGATTTTGTTGATTTTTTTTTCAAAGAATCAGTTCCTGGTTTCATCAGTCTCTTCTATTGTTTTTTTAGTTTCCATATCATTTATTATTTCCTTCCTTCTGCTGACTTTAGGTTTTGTTTGTTCTTTTGCTAGCTCCTTTAGGTGTAAGTTTATTTATTTATTTATTTTAATTTTTAATTTTTTTTATTTTCAGCATAACAGTATTCATTGTTTTTGCACCACACCCAGTGCTCCATGCAATACGTGCCCTCCCTAATACTCACCACCTCATTCCCCCAACCTCCCACCCCCCGCCCCTTCAAAACCCTCAGTTGTTTTTCAGAGTCCATAGTCTCTCATGGTTCACCTCCCCTTCCAATTTCCCTCAACTCCCTTCTTCTCTCCATCTCCCCATGTCCTCCATGTTATTTGTTATGCTCCACAAATAAGTGAAACCATATGATAATTGACTCTCTCTGCTTGACTTATTTCACTCAGCATAATTTCTTCCAGTCCTGCCCATGTTGCTACAAAAGTTGGGTATTCATCCTTTCTGATGGAGGCATAATACTCCATAGTGTATATGGACCACATCTTCCTTATCCATTCATCCATTGAAGGGCATCTTGGTTCTTTCCACGGTTTGGCGACTGTGGCCATTGCTGCTATAAACATGGGGTACAGATGGCCCTTCTTTTCACTACATCTGTATCTTTGGGGTAAATACCCAGTAGTGCAATTGCAGGGTCATAGGGAAGCTCTATTTTTAATTTCCTGAGGACTCTCCACACTGTTCTCCAAAGTGGCTGCACCAACTTGCATTCCCACCAACAGTGTAAGAGGGTTCCCCTTTCTCCACATCCTCTCCAACACACATTGTTTCCTGTCTTGCTAGTTTTGGCCATTCTAACTGGCATAAGGTGGTATCTCAATGTGGTTTTAATAAAACTGGCAGCATCACGTTACCTGATTTCAAGCTTTACTACAAAGCTGTGATCACCAAGACAGCATAGTATAAAAACAGACATAAAAACAGACACATAGACCAGTGGAATAAAAACAGACTGGCATAAAAACAGACACATAGACCAGTGGAACAGAGTAGAGAGCCCAGATATGGACCCTCAACTCTATGGTCAAATAATCTTCTACAAAACAGGAAAAAATATCCAGTGGAAAAATGACAGTCTCTTCAATAAATGGTGCTGGGAAAACTGGACAGCTATATGTAGAAGAATGAAACTTGACCATTCTCTTACACCGTACACAAAGATAAACTCGAAATGGATAAAAGACCTCAACATGAGACAGGAATCCATCAGAATCCTAGAGGAGAACATAGGCAGTAACCTCTTCGATATCAGCCACAGCAACTTCTTTCAAGATATGTCTCCAAAGGCAAAGGAAACAAAAGCGAAAATGAACTTTTGGGACTTAATCAAGATCAAAAGCTTCTGCACAGCAAAGGAAACAGTCAACAAAACAAAGAGGCAACCCATGGAATGGGAGAAGATATTTGCAAATGACAGTACAGACAAAAGGTTGATATCCAGGATCTATAAAGAACTCCTCAAACTCAACACACACAAAACAGATAATCATATCAAAAAATGGGCAGAAGATATGAACAGACACTTCTCCAATGAAGACATACAAATGGCTACCAGACACATGAAAAAATGTTCATCATCACTAGCCATTAGGTGTAAGTTTAGATTGTTCATTTCAGATTTTTCTTGCTTCTTGGGATAGGCCTGTGTTGCTATAAACTTCCCTTTTAAAACCACTTTTGCTGTGTCCCAAGGGTTTTGAACCATTGTATTTTCATTTGTTTCCATGGGATTTTTTATTTCTTCTTTGATTTCTTGATGACCCATTCATTGTTTAGTAGCAGATTATTTAGTTTCTGTGTATTTGTGGTCTTTCCACTTTTTTCTTGTGATTAACTTCTACTTTCATAGTGTTGTGCTCCAAAAAGATGCATGGTATGACTTGGGTCAATTTTGAATTTGTTGAGACTTGTTTTGTGGGCTAATATGTGATACATTCTGGAGAATGTTCCATGTGCACTTGAAAAGAATGTGTATTCTGTTTCAGGATGAAATGTTCTGAATATATCTGGTTTTTAAAAATAATTCATTTATTTCTTTGAGAGAGCATGAGAGGGAAAGGACAAGCAGGCAGAATGGCAGGCAGAGGGAGAAGCAGACTCCTTTCTAGCTGAGCAGGGAGCCCAGTGTAGGACTCAATCGCAAGACCCTGGGATCAAGACCTGAGCTGAAGGCAGACTTAACCAACTAAGCCACCCAGGATCACTGAATAGATCTGTTAAATCAGTCTCTTCCAGTGTGTCATTCAAAGTCATTGTTTCCTTATTGATTTTTTTGTTTAGATGATCTGTCCATTGATGTAACTGGGAGATAAAGTCCACTATTTTTGTATTATTGATTAGTTCCTTTATGTTTGTTATTAACTGTTTTATGTATTTGAGTGATCCCACTTGGGTACATAAATATTTACAATTGTTATATCTTTTTATTGGATTGTCCCCTTTATTATAATGTAGTGTCCTTCTTTGTCTCTTGTTATACTCCTTGTTTTAATGTCTATTTTGTTTGATATAAAAACTTCCGTTTGGGCTTTCTTTTACCATTCATTTGCATGATAAATGTTTCTCCATCCCCCTCATTTCCAATTTTCAAGTTTCTTTAAGGTAAAATGAGTCTCTTGAAGCAGCAGATAGTTGGGTTCTTTTTTACCATCCATTCTGTCACCCTATGCCTTTTCATTGGAGTGTTTAGTCCATTTACATTCAGAGTAAGAATTGATAGATGTGTATTTATTGCCACTTTTGTTACCTGTTTTGTGATTGTTCCTGAAGATTTTCTCTGATCCTTTCTTGTCTTTTTCTATTTCATGACTTGCTAGTTTTCTTTAATGACATATTTGGATGTCTGTCTCTTTAGTCTTTGCATATTTTAGTGTTTTTTGATCTGTGGTTACCATTAGGTTTGTATATAACACCTTCTGCATATAATAGTCTATATTAAGTTGTTGGTTATGTAAATTTGAACCCATCATTTATCCCTCTCTTTCTCACATTTAAGGTATATGGTGTCATATTTTATTTCCTTTAAATTTGTGAGTTACTTGCCTGATATTTTACAAAAATATTTATTTTTGCTGCTTTTGTGTTTCCTACCTGCATACTGTCACCTTTGGTCTTTCCTTTCTACTCAGAGTCCCCTTTAATGTCTCTTGCAGGGCTGGTTTAGTGGTCATGAATTCCTTTAGTTTTTGTTTGTATGGGAAACTCTTTATCTCTCCTTCTATTCTGAATTACAGCCTTGCTGGACTGAGCATTCTTAGCTGCAGATTTTTCTCACCCAGCACTTTGAATATATCATGCGCCTGCCTCTGGCTTGAAAAGTTTCTACTGAGAAATCCCCTGGTAAACTTATGGGGTTTCTCTTGTATTTAACTGTCTTCTTTTGTCTTGCTGTTTTAAATTTTTTTCTTTAGCACTGTATTTTTTTATGATCTTAATTTATGTGAGGGAACGAGAAGGAGAGCGAGCACAAGCAGGGGGAGCAGTAGAAGGAAAGAGTGAGGTAGGCTCCCCACTGAGCTGGGAGCCCGATATGGGGCTCTATCCCAGGACCCTGGGATCATGACCTTAGTTGAAGACAGATGCTTAACCAACTGAGCCACCCAGGCACCCCTCTTTATCACTGTATTTTGCCATTTTAATTATTATATGTCTTGGTGTGGATCTGCTTTTGTTGATTTTGTTGGGATTCTCTGTTCCTTTTCGATTTAGATATCTGTTTTCTTCCCCCAGATTAGGGAAGTTTTCAGATATTATCTCTTCAAATAAATTTTCTGCGCCCTTTTACCTCTCTTTTTCTTCTGTGACTGTATAGTGAGAATGTTATTACATTTGAGAGTCACTGAGTTTCCTTAGTCTATACTTGTTTTGAGTAATTTTTTTTTCTCTCTTGTTCCAGTTGATTACTCTCCATTACTTTGTCTTCTAGGTCATTAATTCATTCCACTTCTTCCAGCATGTTGTTCATTCTATCAAGCATGTTTCTCATTTCATTTATTGAGCCCTTTATCTCTGCTAAGGTATTCCTTATCTCTCTGTTAAGGATCTCACTGATGTTCTCCACTCTTTTCTCAAGTCCACTGAGTATCCTTATGATCAGTGCTTTAAATCCTCTATCAGGCATGTTACTTATATCTATTTCACTTAGCCCTCTGGCCATGACATTGTCTTATTCTTTCATTTGGGACAAATTCTTCTGTCTTCTCATTTTTTCTAAGTCTTTGTGCATGTTTCTGGGTGTTAGAAAAGTCAGCCACTTCTGTTCTTGAGGGTAATGGCCTTATGGAGAAGAGGTCTATAGTGTCCTACAGTATAGGGTCCTCTGCTCTCCAGGGACTGGCATTTCCTGGAGACCCTCCAAAGTGTGCTGTATATGCTCTGCTGTTGTGACCTGGCTGCTTTATCCTTCAGGGTAGTTGTCTGCAGAGACTCTTATTGCCTGTTGTGGACAGTGTTTGGTTCCTGGCCTGAATGTAGTGAGTTTTAACTAGGTATGCTCTGGTCTGCTTATGAAATGAGACCTGTCACCACTGCTGCCAGAACTCAGGTCCTGCACAACTCTCAGGTTGGAAAACATGTTGTGGGAAGGGATTTTGTCCAGTCTTCTGGGAGAGGGGCCCCCTGTTCTGAGACTAAGGCAAGCATCACTGGGAAGGGTGGTTCCACAGGAGGGTGGGGGGAAGGGCTTAGTGTAAGCAAGTTAGGTAGTAAGTGTCAGCACTGTACTAGTCTTGCAGGTGGCTCTGTGTTTATCCTGAGGGGTTGGGGAGGGAAATGGCCCCTGCCATTCCCATTTTTCCAGGAGGGATTTCTCTGTGAATGCTGCCTTTAAACTGGGACATGCTCTGAGATGAGCAAATAACCTCCCTTTCATGAGCCCCAGGTGCTCTTCAGGTCACTGTTTCTACACTGTATGTTCATGGGCCACTTGCCTGCCTTCTCTGCAAGAGTAGCCTCAATGTTTCTGGGCTCTCCCTAAGCCAAGCCTGCTGACTTTTAGAACTCCAGACCTTAAGCCCCATTGGTTGCAAGAACTCGTGAAATTCAGCCCCTCTTGTTTTCCCAGCTAACTGCAATGGGTATTTGTTTTCTCCATGTACTTCCCTGTGTGTTAGTCTGTTTCTTGCCCCTGTCTGTGACCACAGCTCCTTCCCTGCCCCAGTGACCACAATCCATTTCAAGAAGATATTTCTACAACAATTTCAGTCTATCAGGTACTATTTGTGGAATGCTATGGATAGAATGCTTTCCTTGTTATTATCAACATTGCACATGCCAAATTTGTGCTGTGAAGGTGTGTATATATCACAGGTCCTATGTAGAATGGAAATTGAAGTGTATAATAAATTATCAAGTGGAGTTTCTTTTTTATGGATAAAATTTAAATGTTTTTATCAATTCTTTAATTTTTAAATAAAAGATCTGCTGCTATTTGGAAAATAACTCTAATAAGCCTTTAACATTGTTTCATTTTTTAAAGATTTTATTTAATTATTTATCTATTTATATTTTTTTAAGATTTTATTTATTTATTTGACAGACAGAGATCAAAAGTAGGCAGAGCAGCAGGCAGAGAGAGAGGGGGAAGCAGGCTCCCTGCTGAGCAGAGAGCCCGATGTGGGGCTCAATCCCTGGACCCTGAGATCATGACCTGAGCTGAAGGCAGAGGCCTAACCCACTGAGCCACCCAGGCACCCCAAGATTTTATTTATTTATTTGAGAGAACAAAAGAGCAAGAGAGAGAGCACGAGTGGGGGAGTGGGGCAGAGGGAGAGGGATAAGCAGCCTTCCCACAGATCAGGGAGCCCACTGTGGGGCTTGATCCCAAGACCCTGGAGTCATGACCTGACCCAAAGGCAGATGCTTAACTGATTAAGCCACACAGATGCTTCAGTGCTTCAAAATTATTTTAAAGCAAGGTGGGTTATCTAAACACACACACACACACACACACACACACACACACACACACACACACATGTTGAGTTTCATCTTGGTTTCTAATGCCATTCTCCAATAAAGGGAAAAGTATGAAAAAGATGAGGGGACAGAGAGAGGAGTAACTTTACAGTGGAGAAACCTGGCAAGCACTACCTCAACCAGGTGGTCAAGATTCACCTCAAGAGTAGTAAGTCTTGTTGATACTATGTACTCTCGATATGATGTGCTGAAGTAGCATTTTATGTCTGCAGTATTCCTCCCAAAAGACACAACCACAGATAAACATCAGTAACATCCCAGTAGAGGGACATTTAACAAAATACTTGACCAGTACCTCTCAAAACTCTCAAGATCATCAAAAATAAGGAAGGTCTGAAAAACTGTCACAACCAAAAGGAGCTTAAAGAGAAATGACAGCTAGCTGTAATGTGGCATCTTGGATAAGATACTGAGGCAGAAAAAAAGTATATTAGGTAAAAACTAAGAAAATATGAACAAAATATAAATTGTAGCTAATAATAATGTATCTATGTTCATTTATTAATGTGACAAACATACCATACTAGTGTAAGATGTTAATAGTAAGGAAAACTGGGTGTGAGATATGGGAACTCCATACTATTTTTATAATTTTTCTACAAATATAAACTATTCTAAAATAAACAAGTCTATTTAAGAAAAATATTAAATTGCAGTGATATAAAGTAAGGAAAAATAATAAAAACAAGTTAAAAGACAAAGCCAAATACTGGAAACAGATTTTTTAAAGAGAGAAAATTACAGTGATACTAAATAATTGTAGCAGTTGAGAAAACCAGTCCAAACTAAAAATCATTTGACTATTGCTAAGTATGTCTCATTATGATCATTAATATTTTACCTTTACATGTTTAGAGCTGGATGTCCTCAAGGAATTACCTAGGACTGCCTAAGACAATGGTAGGAAGGTTCAAATGCCAGTCTTATGGATTGAAGGTCCAGTTTATTTGACAGCATTCTCTCTTTGTCTCTGTCTCTGTCCTTTCTCTCTCTCACTCACTCTCTTTTAGTTATACACTGTGTGTGTGTGGTGGGGGGGGGGTACATTTGATCCTTGCTGTGGTTTCTTGTTCTGTCTTCCTGCTGCTTCTTTCTAGACCCTCATCCATCACCCCCACCCTTTGTACCTCTGGCTACACAAAAGAAGTCTGCTATTTCTTTGAGCAAATCAGAAAAGGAGCATGGACAGAGAAAGGATAAAGGAGGGCCTGGCCAGTGAGGATCGGTCTTAGAGGTCACTTAAGAGGAAGCTGGCTAAGAACGTTTGAGAAATTTCCTGAAACCACTGATTCAGAGAGAATGAAAAATACTATTAGTAGCATTAAAAAATGAGGGATAAACAACATTTCATTGTTTTCTTTAAGCAAAAAAAAATCAAGAAAAGATTTGATTGGATTTTGATAAAGCTGAAATGGCTTCTAGTCGCAACTCTCTCTCCCTCTCTCTCTAACTCTGTCTCTTATATTTTATGGTTTCTCTTGAGAGAAACGATGACATCCCATTTCTGGTTCATATGTTTTAGAAAAAAAAAAGAAAGCATATTGTCAGTCATGTAATTGATATACAGTGCTTCTTGACATGTCTATTTTTAATTAAAACACATTTTAATTAAAAAAGGAGAGAGCAGTTTTAAGAAGAGAAGCTCTCTGCCAGATGGTGATTCCTAATTTACCTCAAATGTGTTGGGAGCCACATGATTCATTTTTGATTAGCTTGGGTTTGTGCATTGTAGAGAATAGCAATTTTATTATAAAAAAATAACCACCCACAGCACCCCTTTCTAAGTGAGGTAACTAGGTGTATAGGGGCATAGTCATTGACATTAGTGAATGTGTCATACAGATATTCACTTGGAAATTCTAATGGTGTGAGTAAGATTTTTGTGTAAAACTTCAATGCATGTACTAGTGCTTTTGTTAATAAATACAACCCCTGCAATATCAGATTTAAGTTTGCAAATGCAGGATCACATTTGAGTGCCAGGCCTCAGAGCTAAGAAATACTGTTGCCAGGGTTTCCCCCTCACAGGGCTTCAGGTAAAGGAGGATAGAGAAATAATACTGTTCCTCCCTTACTTTTTTCCAAAGACTTATACCTCACTGGCTTCATGACCAAATCTGAATTCCTCACAAGCTCTGTCCTCCACACATACAAATATTTCACATGTTCCACATTTACTTACTGTAGTACGTATATACATTACCATATGATAGTACTGTGTTTAGTATACTGTAGTAGACTATAGTAAGTATAGTTCTACCTACATAGACTATACTGAGAGAAAACAAGGTAGACCACAGGATAGTAGTTGTTCCAAAGAATTTCTCCCCAGTTAGAGTGGCAGAATGAAACTAAAACTGAAACATTCTAATTCACAATTATAGCATGTACTTAAGTTAAGCCTAAATTATCAAATTTTAAGTATCAGAAGAAACCAGCAGTAGCATTCCCTGGATGTAGCTTGGGTAAGCCAATTAATCTCTAGGTGTCTATTTCCCACTGAAAACAAATAATAATACCTACCTCCTATAATAATTGTAAGGAACGATTGGAATAATGACATTTAAGACAATTTGTAATGGTCAAATAGCATAATATAATTTATTAATAGTGAATTCAACAAAAATTGCTTTTCTTGGATTTGAATATTCTACTGTGCAAAAAAAGTCCCATGGCATAATACTGACTGGAAGAGATTATGCTGAGTGAAATAAGTCAAACAGAGAAAGTCAAGTATCATATGGTTTCACTTATTGGTGGAGCATAACAAATAATATACAGGACAAGGGTAGATGGAGAGGAGAAGGGAGTTGAGGGAAATTGGAAGGGGAGGTGAACCATGAGAGACTATGGACTCTGAAAAACAACCTGAGGGTTTTGAAGGGGCGGGGTGGGAGGGTGGGGGAACCAGGTGGTGGGTATTAGGGAGGGCACAG
Organism: Martes martes; assembly: GCF_963455335.1. NCBI lineage: Eukaryota > Metazoa > Chordata > Mammalia > Carnivora > Mustelidae > Martes > Martes martes. The sequence goes on from NC_137888.1 coordinate 83,452,430, forward strand.
ATTGCATGGAGCACTGGGTGTGGTGAAAAAACTATGAATACTGTTACGCTGAAAATAAATAAAAAATTGGAGAAAAAAAAAAAAGTCCCATGGCATTGATAGTGTTTGTTTTTTAATATCCTCTGTGAGACTAAGGAGGAATGAAGCAAAAGAGAAAATGGTCCAGGTATTTTGGGATCTTAAATGAACCTAAATAGTTATTTTAACCATTTATAATTTTAATCATTCATGAGACACTCCTTTTTCTTGCCTAGGTTCAGTTCCTGAGTCATGTTCAAAATAGCTCTAAAAATGAGAATATAAATTGAATGCATTGTCAAAAACAACCATAACTTTCAAAACAAGATGTCATTTTATTTAAAATTCTGTGATGAAATATATCCCAATTTGAAAAGAGGAAATTGTTTAATACAGTCAATGAGAAGATTGTTCTTTCTAGTGTCTTTTAAAGAATGTTTTGGTATTTAAACACTGAGCATCTGACTGCAATTTTAAGAAACAATAAGGTTAAGATACTGCATTGATTCTTGCAAGGTGTTATAACATAGTGAGATAAAATTGACTGACAAGTAATAGAAACAACAAATTTCAAACTTAAAGACTTTCAATAATAATAAAAATTTAATCCTCTTTTAACTCAAATTCATTTGTGACCAACACCTTATATTTTCCATTGAATTTTGGATGCAGCAAAGATACCACATACCCCACATCACAGAATTTATCAATGATGAAAATAGTGTGAGAAGGAGGAGTAGGAAAGTTAAGTATATTTAAGTGTACCTTTTAGATAGAAGTCAGCTATTTGACAGGTGTCACATATATCTTGAGGTTAGTTAACATTAATCTTGCCAAAACACTGTTTTACTTCTAAATATTAAAGTGTATTTACACAAAGGCTATAAAGACATGGCTCATTACTTTTACCAAAATGCAGTTGATATGACACTGCTGTAATTTATCTATCTAACTCCTACTTTTTATATTAGTTTACTTTGCATTGGCATGATTTCTAAAGTGTTCAGATCTTTTAAATTTGCATTTCAAAGTAGCTATAAAATATGTATTCCATTGCAAAACATTAGCATAAAGCGATTCGGTATTATATATTCTGTCGGAAATGCCAGGAAGAATTCCACAACTATTGCATTTCCATCTGGCAGCATCTTCCTACACTGAATATTTGCATAAATATTTCAGCAATAAAGTAAAATTATGAAACATAAACTCTTTAGGTTATATTCCAAATTGATAACCTCTTCAAAATTTAATAAGCAAAGGAACTATGCAATTGCAAGGAAATTACTATGGTGCTTTCCACCTATTTTGAACTGTCCTGGGGAAATAGTTCCTTCCTCAATACATATTTCATTCATATCTTACTCTTTTTGTCCATAAGGAATGAGTGCTCAGTGGTTGAAAAAATGAATTCCTACCCAATATAGGTATGAATGTTTAAGTAGTCTGGCTGCCTTTTCCAGAACATTATTCAGCCTGAATGAGAGTTACGTGCTGAGTTAATGACAGGTGACTGTCGTGGAATTGGGTTATTATAGAGCAAGAACCTTCTATTTTATTTAAATGAATGCCATCTTTTTTACTGCAAAGATAACACTCATCCTCAGAGCTGTGTTTTTCAGGATTGGCAAAGATTGGTGTGCTAACCAAATTTCCAGAAGCTCATTTATTTTTCACCAGTGTTTTCACCCACATTGTAGAGATGTTCATATTTTCAAGTGTAAGTGAAGATAGAGATAGGGAGTTTTATATGTACTTTAATAATCTAACTCTGCAAGTATTGTTTTACATTAAGAGATGGCCAGGAGTCCCTCGTTGCAGACAGACAGAACTGAGTATCAATTTGGCTCTGCTTTTTATTGATTTTGTGACCTTGGGTAAGTTCTTTAAAATCGTTCTGCTCATCTTGAAAAAAGTAGTAACAGTAATACCAGTTAGTGGGGTTGTTCTACAAATAAAGGGAGATGATGAAAGTCAAGTGCTCACTCCAGTGCCTGGCATGGATAAAGGTTGAGAAAATGTGAGGTATTACTATTTAAAATATTCTTGCTCTTAATAACATTGAGTTATTACCTATATGTCCTTACTATTATATACAATTATGTGTGATTTATTTATTTATTTATTTTAAAAGATTGTTTATTTATTTATTTGAGAGAGAGAGAAAGTGTGTACACGTGAGCAGGTGGGGCAGCAGAGGGAGAGGGAGAAGCAGACTCCCCATGGAGGGTAGAGCCCATCGTGGGGCTCTATCCCAGAACCTGGGGATCATGACTTGAATGGAAGGCAGACACTTAACCAACTGAGCCACCCAGGGGCCCTTCTTTATCACTATATTTTAACATTTTTCATATCTTTGTATAAGGTACTTTTTCTTAATCAGTGTATGGATTTTTTAAAAAATAAAATGAAAATAACCTTGAAAATATTCATCAATTTTTTCCAAGAAATTCAGATAAAAACATTAGGTAGTCTTATTTTGAAAATAAACATTTAAGATATTAAGTTCATCATAAGAAAAATATTAATTTTCTCTAGTTTTTTTTCATGTCACCATTTTAAATTAAAAGTGAAGGGAAAAATCAAAACAGACTATCAAGTTTAATAGACCTAATTTTACATTTTAGGATAAATACAACACAATCAAAATTTTCTTACTAGACAATCTCTGATTTTACACATAAAATATTTTCATCATTAGATTCATAAATTTATTTAAAGAAAAACAAAAGTAGCTTAAACTATATGAGATACTGTGTCATTGCAGAATGAATGTGAGCTTTGAGATTGAAGGAGCTGGGTTTTAAATATTAACTGTCCCACTTTCTTGTTTCTCTGAGTTTCAATTTTCTAACTTTGTAGAGCTATTATGAGATTAAAATGAGATGATATTAAATGCGATTATATATGTAAAGCATCTAAGAGTTAGGCACAAAGTGCTTAATGAATGGCAACTATTAAGTCTGGACTTTGGAAATCTGAGGAGTTTTATTTTGGATGCAATACTTACTAGGTGAATACTTTTAGACAAATCAGTTTAGCTTTCAGAACTTCCACTTGCTTATTTAAAACTGATTGATAGTACTTGCAGAGTTTTGAAGGTTATTAAGTAGTAATAGCATATAAAGCACAACTCCTATGAATTTTATGTATGGTGTGATCTTAGTATGATTTCTCTATTCTACTGTAGATAGTATTTGGGTAGTCACAAAAAGTGCTGCTACAACATGTCTTTTGTTGCACATACACATGAATTTCTATCAAGTAAATCCTAGGAGTAGGGTTGCTAGGTAATGGGATGTGTGTAGCACAATGATAGCCATGTAGTAGGTAATAATTTTTAAGATTTTATTTATTTATTTGACAGAGAGAGAGAGAGAGAGTGCACACAGTAGGGGGAGCAGCAGGCAGAGGGAGAAGGAGAAGCAGGACCCCCACTAAGCAGGGAGCCCCTTGTGGAACTCAATCCTTGGATCCTGGAATCATGACCTGAGCCGAAGGCAGCTGCTTAATGGACTCAGCCACCCAGGCACCCATGTAGTAGGTAATCATTAAATGATAGCTCATAATTTAGTTTGATAGTGGTATTCAGAGTTGACAAAATAGGAAAAATACTTGTCGAACAAACCAGCCAACCAACCCTATGAACAGTTCCTGAGACCTTCCTGCACTTACAGCTCTACAGAGCTGAGCATATACAGATTTTAATTTACTGATACAAAGTTAAAGAGAGAGAGATCTTAAGTACAGATCTTTTAGCATTTACTTCATCAAGGCAATCTTTGTAATAAATGAGAATAGCTTCTCCATCCAGAATTTATTTTATTTATCTTCTGTCTAGTAAACTAAAACCAAATGGGGAATCTGAAGTAAATTTTTATTCAGAAGAAATGCAACATCAATTCCATTAAATATCACCTTCTACTCTGCTGTACACAAAGTAGATATTCAATAAATATTTGTTGGATACTCATTGATTTAATTTAGGATAACTTTTACTAGTTTAACAACGAATCTAAAAGTTATGCATTGTTTCATTTTCCAGTGAATTGCATTTTATGAGAACTGTTAGCACTAAAGTTATTTTAAATTTTTATTTGTTTTCATTTCCCATGAACTTCTAAACAACAGCAAAATTGAATGAAAAACTCTGCTACTCACTGACTTACAACACTAAAAACAAATCTGTTATTTCAACTAGACTCACTCCATAATTTCATTACTTTTTAAAAAAATAAATTTAGTCAGCTGTTACTGAAAATACACAATGGCAATGGGTTGATGTTACAGTTAGTATAACCTTTAATACAAGTTATTCTAATTTTGGCTCTTAATATAATTTTGTATTTGAGAATCTTGCATCTAATTAGAAACATCATGCTACTATATATCTAGAGGCTATATCTGCAGTACTTATCACTGCATTAATTCATAGGAGTTTTCCCCTGAATATTATGAAAATAGGCAGTGCATATTGTCTTTCAGAAAAATGCTTCTGGAATTTCTCTGGCTATTTCAGAAAAGAAGAAAACTCCATTTCATGCTTTAAATATTATTAACTAGACTTCTATAACATTCTTCCTCTTAAAAGTTTGAAGAATGTAAAGTATTTTTCTCCTGAGGAAAGAGCACATGTGAAAATGACTTAATAATGATTTAAAATTAAATTGAAGAAATAATATTGAGGCCAGGGTGACCCTTGCTTTCAAGTCTGGTGGGACAAAAGGGGAAAACTATACTAAAAGAACTATAGGGCTAGATTTTAAAACTTTATGCTAAACTTGATACCTATTTATAAGAAATGAACTTGCAGCATTTATTTCACATCTAGTACTAGAACTATGTTAGTCAGGAAAAAAAGACTGTTTTGATTCTTCAGGACAATATTTAAAGAAAGGAACCACAGAAAGAAATGGATTCTATTGGAAGAACTTCTTGCCTTTTCTGTCCTGATAACATGCTAACTGTAAACAGATTGGCAAGACTGAGTCCATTGCTTCCTAAGGATTGATTGTGGTTTTGTAACTGTTTATTGACAAAACCTTTGCCAAATCCACTAAATCTACAATTTTGCCCAGCTTACAGGTTAAGGGAGGCTTTGGGTCACACCATCAGCTCTCTGGAGTTGTCCTGCCCTGCAGACATTGAAACAATCCAGACTGGACAGTATGGATTAGTTGCTTTTATACATACACACAGGCATACAAGCCCACACATACACCTCCCTGAATTTACTGGGGAAGTGTTTAAAGAAACTGAACAAGTCCTCGAAAAGGATGAAAAGGGACCTCATAATTTACTCCCTGGAAGTCTGTCAGAGGGCATAAATCAATGACACTCATTCCAATATAGTGTCTCCCTTGCATTGAACCCCCCAAAACCATTACTGTGTCAGATCAAAAACAAGGAAATGACTAGATCAAAACAGCCAGGGCTGGGGACATCTGTCTTAGTCATTAGTGCACAAGAAAGTGATGCTGTATAAGATCAGATAGCTGTGTGCTCAGAAATCTGAAAATCAATTTCCTCAGACGTATGAAATAGAAACTTGATAAACATCTATTGTGCTTCTGGTACTCAGTATTTATCCTCTATTCAAAATTATATGTAGTTTCTTGGAGAAATAATTTCTCCATCCCCTACTCTTAATAATTCCTGGCTCCTCTTCTGTGCAACCCTCCAACCTACCCACCAACACCCTTCCCGCCCCCCCCCAGCCTCCCATGTCATCAAATCTCTGCCATTTCCCACCTTACTATATTTTTCCTGATGAGGATAAATTTGACCTGGACAATTTAAATTAGAATTTCTTTAGGGAGATTACAAACCTTGTGATAGTACTACTCTTTTTACTACTGCTTCACGAGTCATTTTTTTCACTGCTTATTTTAGAAACTGAGAGTAGTTTAATTCAGAATTCTTTGAAGGCCAGTCTGTTCTTCAAACAAATTCCTTTCAGAGTTGAGTACTTTATTGTTTAGTCCTGTGCTACCCCTGGAATACATTTTTGTAGGCAATGAAAGAACCTCAACATACTCATGAAACATGTGTTCTTCTTGGCCATGCCAGTCTGCCTTCTCTCCCTCTCTTTTCTTAAGATTTTATTTATTTATTTCATAGAGAGAGATACAGCAAGACAGGGAACACAAGCAGGGGGAGTGGGAGAGGGAGAAGCAGGCTTCCTGGCAGGGCAGGGAGCCTGATGCGGGGCTCAATCCCAGGACCCTGGGACCATGACCTGAGCCAAAGGCAGACGCTTAATGACTGAGACCCAGACGACCCTGCCTTCTCTTTTATAATGAAACCTTAGTTTATTCCATCAGACTGGTTGGTCAATGTTCAGGCTTCGGTGGGGATTCTTTGTTTTGTTTTGGAGGGTAGTGGTTGCTAATTAGCAAGTCCCTGTTGCTATTTCTATTTTGAGAGTAGTAGACAGAGAAACCAGACAAAATTTTTGATTTGCTAGAGTTTGAATCAGGCATTTTAATATGGAAAAAATTAGACTGAAGAGATCATGAGCTTACCTACCCCTCATTAGCTAGTTAGACAACTTTGACAATAGAATCAAGTTTCTTGAGCGATTAGCAATTTTAAAAGAAAATGTATCTTAGGGTCTGAAAGAGTTAAGCATCCAAATATGCACAACTTATTCCCTAGGAGTAGTTTAGGCCCTGGGAGCATTTTGACTCATAGTTTTAAACTTTCTATCTAAAGGAGCAATTCACATAGAGGCAAACAGAACAGAGCCCTCATTATAGTAGAAACATGCATTGTGATCACCCTTTATGTCTTGCAGAGATCATGCAAAAAAAAAAAAAAAGAGCAATTCTAAATTATACTTCTCACAATGCTTCCCAAAGAGAAAATGGCAAATGAATTCAATTCTTTTAAAGCAAATTGAATATCTAAAGGAAAATAAATCTGGACAACCAACCTAGTTTTATGTGTTTCTTTCCCATAATTTCACTGCATTCTCCTTATTTGAATTGGGTTAGATCAAATTTAAGATAAAACACCTTAACACATATTTGTTGAATGAGCTTTTAAAAGAGAGAGAGAGGGACTTGTTTCAGGATGGAGAGACAGCTTTCCTATAATTAATATCACTTGCATTTTTAATGTTTCACTGTTAGCAGTGGTGCTTTATGTTATTAAAATAAAGCTAAGAAAATATATGCCAAGAGAGAGACCCCACAGAACCTGCTAAGATAATATCAGATGTCCACATGTAAAAACACAGAATAGACTGAGGATAAAGCTCTCTTTTCTTACATGTATCAAGATTGCCAATAATAATTGAAATTCTTGGGAAATGTATATTTTTCAAATAATGAGTTTGGCACAATATCTGCGTGCACACACACACACACACACACATACACTGACATACACACAAACACACACTAACTGGGTAACCAATCAAGATAGACTCTGGTGAGTTTTATCAATGAGAGGACAGGAACTATTGCCCTTTGAACCAGATTGTTTCAAAGGAAAATTACTGTGTAGACTAGGTTGGCTCAAATATCTAACCAAAGGTTAGGAATGAATTCTGATAGAGAATTTTCTGGAATGAAACTGATTCATTCATCCTGTTTTTGGAGTCAGCATTTTTACTTCATTGGAGTTTTTTGTTTTTAGTTTTCAGTTTGTCTTTCTATTATATCAATATGCATAAAACCCTCTTAAGAAGCAATAAAATTATATTTATTTATTTACTGAAGTAAGAAACATTTATTGAGAATTTACTAAGCACCAGATAGCGTCCTGGATGTGTAGTGAAAACACACACAAATACAACATAGCTCCTACCCTCAGAACCTCACCTTCCAGCAGGGTTACAAGCTACAATGAACTAAGGACTGAGGTGCCATGAGGGCTCATGTGCAGATGGTCACAGGACATGGGGTAGAACGACTGATTCTGCTCCCCACTGGGGGATATACAAAAGGGGGCTTTTGCTAGGGTGGGAGGGTGGGAGTGGTGGTATTTGAACCCAACTTTGAAGGATTAGAGTTAGTATCTGGGAAATGTCCATGTCTGAATAACAGCCAAACAGCAGAGTTAGAAGGGACTTGATTTAGTACAAAAGCAGGATCCAAAAAAAGGCTGTCATGGTAGCAAACACAGGGCCCAGGGAGAGGGAGTTAAGAGGGGTAAGGGCAGTCAGTTTAGAAATTTTTGTTGGACATACCTGTGTAGTCCATTGACTGTCACTATACATAGCACCTGGTGTAGTACTTCCCACCTCTGCAGACCCCCATAAAAGTAAATGACAGTGTCTGGCAAGTCCCTAGCACAAGTGAGAGAAAAGTAATCCAGGCAGAGGGAACAGTCTGTACAAAGGCTAAAATGCAGTATAATCGGGAAATGGCAAGTAGCAGTTGTGGCTTGAATTTGGAACACGGGCCTGAAGAGCAGTACCACGGCCCTACCTATTAGAAGACCTGCCTGTGATAGGATTGCCTTCTGCATGGCAGGGTCTCCAAGGGGCCAGTGGGACACCCAAGGCTTTAATACAGTCCACACTTTCCAAAGGGAGTCACTCTGTTATTGATGAAACTGTTTCAGTGAGAACTTGCTTGGTTTTTAAGCTTCCCAAGCTAATACTTCACAGTGTGTCAAAGACATGTGCCAGGAACAGGCACCTAAAAACTGGAGGGAACCATAGTTGATATATCATGTTGATTTAAAATTATGCAATCTGTAAAAATTCTACAAGGCAACTTAGAAAATTGGTGATATATAGGTGACTAGGAGATACTAAGGTGCCCTTACAAGAGAGTCCCTGGGTAGTGGACATAATGTAAGCACAGTGTTGTAAGTTGAATTGCACATGGAATTTCATAGGATATTTGAGTCAATTGTCTATATAATTTAGTATTTATCAATCTTTTAAAGGACAAGTTTAGAAATAACATGATTATATGCTGAAAGTTTTCAGAGTGGCATCAAATGGTATGAGAATTCCTTTTTTTTGTAAGAGAAATGAGAATTAAGTGATCCCTCACACACACATAACAGGAATCTAGTCCCTTCCCTGCCTCTTATAGGCTATGTGACCTTGAGAATGTTATTTAACCACTTTGAGCCTCTGTCTTAATTTTTAAACTAGAAATGATACTTCCTGCCTATGAATTAATTGATTACAATAAAAATTAAAAGATGCCACACAGATAAAAGTATATGGTAAACTGTAAGATACATATTAAAGATAAGGTATTATCAAAATAATTAATATGATAACTTTAAAATTTCCAAAGAGGAGTTTACTTGAATGTAAATAATGCGTCCTATGAACTAGAGATTAGAGTAAAACAAAAATGCAAGTGATGATGGGATAGAGATAGTAAAAATCAGAAAGAAGCTCATTCTTTAAACCAGTAATCCAAGGACTAAATGCTACTCCAAGAAAATGGTCTTCTGTAGAAGAATGAGTCACTTAATTCATAAGTAGGTAAAGCCTTGAAAAGGGAAAGCAGATCTAGTCTCACACAGTTATTAGATCAGCAGGCCTGTTGTGAAAACAAAGACCCATAGGTGTGACTTTTGTGCAGGTCTCTAGTTTGTTAGCTGATAGCACAAGTGTGGGAGTGACAGGCCAGGGAAGCTTTAATAAATGACACCTTAGAGCAAACACATACCCGGAACTTTTCACTGCCAAATAGTGCATGACTGGACAAATGTAAATATCTGGACCCAGAGGAGCCCTCTCTGGTTGTCTAAAGATGCTCAGTGCAAACATCATAAGGAGCCCAGGGACCATTAAGCTTCCACTTTCTCTTAAATTTATGGGTGTGTAAACTTACAGCTTAGATTTTAGCAGAGCATCAGCAGTATCTTGTAAATGGGGAATGTCATTTAAAAATTTTACATACAGTGGTATTCGCTTTTTCTGGCATATAGGTCTATGAGTTTTAACAAATACAGAAATGTTGTAGCCACCACTACAAATAGAAAACAGACCAATCCTAGTACCCTTTGTAGCCAGACTTTTCTCATATCCCCAACCCCTGGCAATCAGCAATCTCGCCTCTGTTTGTTATATATATAGTGTTGCCTTTTCCAGAATTTCCTATAAATGGAATTAATTTTTATGTATTTGTTTGTTGCTGGTTTTGGTTTTGAGATATGACAAGTTATTATAAAAGTGCATGTTGACCAGGACATCAAAAGAAAACTAAACTCAGATTCGATTGGAGACAGAATTTGTTTTAATGAACCTTGTATTTTTTCTACATTCTTTACTACAAGAGATTGACAGGATTATGTTCTCATAAATGCTTTTTTGCATTAGGCCTTTCTTTTCAAGAATGTCAGTAGTTTTCTATCACCTGTGGACCCTAACTTTATTCCACAATCATTTACTGATCACTTACTTTTTCTCTTTGTTTTTTCAAGTTTTTATTTAAATTCCTATTAGTTAACATACAGTATAATATTAGTTTCAGATATACAATATAGTGATTCAACCCTTATTTTTAAGTTGTGATGTAGTGTGCAATGCTGGTGGTTTGGAATATATGTCTCTGCTATAGAGAAGCAAGAAGTTGTCCATCAGCTGCTCCCTGGTGCCAGATGTCTACTATGGAATTCTCAATTCTCTTTAGACAATACCTGACTTATTTTCACTTTTATTTATTTAACATTTGATCACATGCTATGCTCCAGGCACCACTCTTAGCACTGGGAATTAAAGCAGTGAACGAAAGAAAAAATCCTGTTCTGATAGAATTTATGGTCCAGCTGGTGGAAACAAATAATAAACTGTGAATGTAATAAATAAGTAATTTGTATGTTGGAAAGTGAAGAATCATATGGGAAAAAATGTTAAGTAAAATAAGGAAGTGCGAGAGGAGGGTAGAGTTGCTATTTAAATTATTTATTTCTAGAAAAGGTGACATTTACTTGATAGAGATGAGAAGATGAGTCATGTTATTTAAAGAAAGAGCATTTCAGGCAGAGGACACAGACAATGCAAAGTCCTGAGGTAGGAGAATGCCCAGAGTGTTTCAGGAAGAGCAAGGAGAGCAGATTGGTTGGAACAGAGACAGTGGGGTAGTAGGAGATGAGATCATAAAAGTAACTGGTTGATGGGGACTGAGAGCACGTGGGGCCATGTAGGTCATTATAAAGAATCTGGTTTTCACTCTGAGGGAAATGGGAACCATTGCAGGGTTTTGAGAAGAGGCATTGCTTGACCTGACTTTCATGTTAGAAGGAACTCTCTGGCAAATGTTTTGAGAATAGATGGTAGGGGGCAATGGAGATATATGGAATTGATTGTAGTAATCCAAGAGAGGGATATTGGCGATAAAGACCATGGAATTAAGAGCAGTGGTCAGAAAAGTTGGATTCTGGGTATATTGTTAAGGTAGATCCAACATGATTCTCTTAAGAATTTGAATGTGGGTTATGATTAAAAGAGAAAAAAACATATTAAAAAATGACTCCATTTATTTTTGCCTGAGGAATGGATAGTTTGAAATTCTCATTAAATGAGTTATGGGAGGGCATGAATATAACAGATTTGGAGAGAGAAATTAAGAATATGTTGAATGTAAGTTAGATATTAGATATCCATGAAGATTTGGGTTATATCTGAAATTTGGAAGAGAAACATGAGCTAGAGATATAAATATGAGAATTGTTGGCATAGAGTTGGTATTTAAAGTCATGACTGGAACACGCAGAAAAGGTACCAGATCATCTTCCTATTTGAGCTTTTATAACTAAACTGAACTAGAAATCTGAAACAAGATGGGAAGGTCTCATTCTCTTAGATAATTAATATTTCCTGCAGTTTGACCTACTTTTTTTCTCAGTAGTGGCCTCCCTCCCTCCTTTATTTCTTCTTTCCTTCCACTGTGCTTTCTTTTTTTCCTTGTTGTACCTCTTAAATTTTTTTTAATTTAAAATCAATCAATTAACATATAGCATATTATTAGTTTCAGAGGTAGCATTTGGTGATTCATCATGTTGCCTACATGCAGTGCTCATTACTTCAGGTGCCCTCCTTAATGTCCATCACTCAGGTAACGCTGTCCCCCAACAACCTTCACTTTGTTTCCTATGGTTAAGAGTCTCTTATGGTTTGTCTCTCTCTCTGATTTAGTCTTATTTTATGTTTCCGTCCCCTCCCCTATGTTCATCTTTTTTGTTTCTTAAATTCCACAAATGAATGAAATAATTTGGTATTTGTCTTTCCCTGACTGATTGATTTCGCTTAACATAACATCCTTTAGTTCCATCCATGTCATGCAAATGACAAGATTTCATTCTTTTTGATGGTTGAGTAATATTCCATTATATATATATATTTCATATATATATTTCATATATATATATATATATATATATAACCTCTTCTTTATCCATTCATCTGTCAATGGACATCTGGGCTTTTCCATATTTTGGCTTATTGTGGACATTGTTGCTATAAATATTGGTGTACACATGCCCCTTCCAATCACTATGGTTTTATTATCCTTTGGATAAATACTTAGTAGTGCAATTGCTGGCTCGTAAGGTGGCTCCATTTTCAACTTGTGAGAAACTCCATATTGTTTTCCAGAGTGGCTGTACCAGCTTGCATTCCCACCAACAGTGTAAGAGGGTTCTTCTTTATCTGCATCCTTGCTAAGAGCTGTTGTTTCCTGAGTTGTTCATTTTAGCCATTCTGACTGGTGTGAGGTGGTATCTCACTGTGGTTTTGATTTGTGTTTCATCACTTGTGCCAAGTGATGTAGAGTATTTTTTCATGTGTCTATTGACCATTTGTATGTCTTCCTTGGAGAAATGTCTTCTGCCTATTTCTTGACTGGATTTTTTGGTGTTAGGGTGTTAAGTTTGATAAGTTCTTTATAGATTTTGGATACTAGCCCTTTATCTGCTAAGACGTTTGCAAATATCTTCTCCCATTCTGGTTTTCTTTTAGTTTTCCTTTGCTGTGCAAAAACTTTTTATTTTGATGAAGTCCAAATAGTTCATTTTTGCTTTTGTTTCCCTTTGAAGATGTATCTAACAAGGAGTTGCTGTGACTGAGGTTAAAGAGGTTGCTGCCTGTATTCTCCCCTAGGATTTTGATGGATTCCTGTCTCACATTGAGATCTTTTCAATCACTTTTAGTTTATTTTTGTGTATGGTGTAAGAAAGTGGTCTAGTTTCATTCTTCTGCATGTGGCTGTCCAATTTTTCCAATGCCATTTGTTGAAGAGACTGTCTTTTTTCCATTGGATAGTCTCTCCTGTTTTGTCAAAGATTAGTTGACCATAGAGTTGAAGGTCCATTTCTGGGTTCTCTATTCTGTTCCATTGATCTATGTGTCTGTTTTTGTGCCAGTACAACACTGCCTTAATGAATATAACTTTGTACAGCTTGAAGTCCAGAATTATAATTCCACCAGCTTTGGCTTTCTTTTTCAACATTCCTTTGGATATTCAGGGTCTTTTCTGGTTCCATACAAATTTTAGGATTGTTTGTTCCTCCTCTGTGAAAAATGTTGGTGCTATCTTAATTGAAAAAAAAAAAAAAAGACAAGAACCATACAATCCTCTCAATAATTGTGGAAAAAACATTTGACAAAATACAGCATCCTTTCTTGATAAAAACTCCACTGTGCTTTCTATACATCAACACCAACTTCCTCCATTCAAAGGAGAAGAGGAGGAATAGAAAAAGAGAAGAGGAGGGAGGAAAGGAGGAAAGATTTTTGTATACTTTTGATTTGATCATATAATCCCATTTCTTTTCACAATGAAATACTTGTCAGTCACTAAATATATGTGGGGCTTAGTTAATAATAAAGATGACATTTGATTATTCACATTTAAAGAGTCAGGAAGCCCGATTTCCAAATTTTATTGAAGAAGATGGTGGAGAATTTTCTAGTACTTGCTGTGAAAGAGAATGCTGCCAATGAGTTTTACTAAAGAACCTTTGAATGAGGAATAACACGGAGGACATGGGGAGATGCAGAAGAGAAGGGAGTTGGGGGAAATTGGAGGGGGAAATGAACCATGAGAGACTATGGACTCTGAGGAACTAACTGAGGGTTTTGGAGGGGAGGGCAGTGGAAGATTGGGTGAGACTAGTGGTGGGTATTGTGGAGGGCACGTATTCTATGGAACACTGTGTGTGGTGCATAAACAATGAATTCTGGAACACTTAAATTAAAAAATAAATTTAAAAAAATTTAAAAAATAACCTTTGCACAGCATGTGGAGACAATTGCTTATTTTCATTTCACATACCAATTCTCAAGTGTTTGTATTCTTAAAGTTGCCCAATAGGGCCAAGAATCAAGAATAAGACAGATTTTTTATAATGCAATATATGATTAGTTACATTTAACCAAGACCTGCTTTTTCTCTCCCATGAAACCAAAACAAGCCTCACAAATGGCTGGGAATCATGTGGAAAATGTTCTTGTGTTCACCATTCTCCAGTAACTACTCCCTCTCACTTCATCTCAGCAGCCCACAGGAAAACTAGGCAGGCCCAGGCAATGACACATCTCATAGAGTGAAGGCCAGGATTTGCACATATGACCAAGAATTTGCCTTTCTAACACTGAGTACACACCTCAGTCAGGGAAACCTTCTACTTTTACGCTGTTCATTGCCTCTCTCAAGACTACTCTCTCAACACCCCTGGGTTCAGAGGGCTGATCCCTCTAATAGAACTCTCCCTCCAACTGCTTCTGCCTCTGCCCACCTTCTCCTGTAACCAGGGTGAGTGGGTTTTTCTGGGGAAAATTGTACAAACAAAAGCAGTGTTCAAGGAGCCTCTGTAACACCCATTACTTACCCTTTTTCACTCTCCTCCATCTCAGTTTCCTATGTCCAGAATTCCCAATTATAGCTCTTTTGAAAACAAACTCATGCTTACTCCCCTTAAGTGTATATAGTTGGTGATAACAAGATCTGTCTGAGTGAAAGTTCACAAGGAAAATAAATAGCCACAGTAGAATTAAATCCATTAAAAAGTGAAAGGAGTAGAATAAAAAGATCAAAGAAAAAAAAAGAAAAATGGCCTAATAGGTAAGTAAATCACTCTAATAAATAGTATTTTTATGTGGTATATAAGAAAGTAAAAAATCAAGGACCTTGTATTTAGATAGTAGGCAAAATTTCCTCGTTCATAAAGAGCAAGGTGAAATATGGATAGAAAGATGATAAATGATCACAACAGCTGCTGCATTGGTTTGAAAGCTAGTGATGTGATAGTAATAAACCCAAAGGATGATGGGCCCTCAAAAGTTGTCCAATAATAAAATATTGAATAAATACTGCAGAGTTTGCCCCTCCCTACCAGACAGATTCACATCTGTGCAAATAGCCATCTGGCAGGTTTTGGTAGATAAAATTATCATGCTTCATTATCTGGATTTCTGTGAGACCCCTAACAAAACACTCACTAGCCCAATCACTACCCAAACAGTTATTTTTTATAGAAACAGGATTATTACCTGGAATCTCTGTTCCATAGACTCTAATGTTTGGCCAGGCAATCCCAATTTCATGTCGAGGGTGATGTTTGGGATTACAAATTGACAATGTCTTGTGGAAGGTCATATTTCTCCCTATTCTGCCAGAAAAATAAAACTATAGTTTTTGATACTGATAATGAGTTCTATTTTTACTATATGCCTGGGGAAGAATAAAGAAGGAAAACAGACTATACCTGAAGCCAAGTAGGAAAATAGAAACTCTTCAACCTTTGTGTAATGAAAACTATGAATTTCTTTGGACAGGCTAATTCTAAAATAGCCAAATGTACCCTTAATTTTTCTCACAGTGCTGTATACCTATTTTGCATGTTCCTGGCTCCAGTAATAGTTTAATACAAAATCTGGGAACTTTCCAAGGGAAGAACACTTTGTACTGTTTTCTGTTTACAGCGTATCTTACTATCATCACCCTACTTTCCATTGAGCTCAAGATAAGAACTGCATATTAGCAAAGCTGGGAAACAGGGATTTGGAGTTTGATGCAGACTTCTAAAAGACCAATAAAATATAATCTAAGAGAACATTACTTTCAGAAGTTGAGTACATACTAGATACCAAATAAAAATACTTTCTGATTTGTTATGAAGGACTCTATGGCCTTAAAGAAATGGCTTTCTTAGAACTAACAGGATAGGAATTAGAACAACATGTAAGTGATCAATGGCAATAAAATCAAGACTCAAAGAGAAAGGAATCTTTGTTTCTATTCCTTGCACTGCAAAGGAAAAGTTTGTGTCTTTAAGTCTTTGAGTCTAACACATAGTAGGTGCTCCATGAACATTTCTAAAAATTAACCTGTAGCAGTGAATGTTTATAATATCCTCTGTGTGGCTTTCTGAGAGACTGTATTTCTCCACTCTACTATAGGAGATTTAAAAGTACTTTGCGGTTTGGCATGGAAAGAAATTGAATGTCACCTCTGCAATTTGTGCAGTGGAAATAAAGGAAGCAACTAGTACAAAGACTTAGGCAGAGCAATGTGGAAGTGACTCATGAGTTCAAAGTTCATCATAAATCCTCCATTTGACTAATTAATCTCAATATCCTACAGGGATTTATGTGGCCCTTTCCCCCCTAGGGTGAAATAGAATTGAGATTGAGTGTTTATCAAATTCATAGTCATCAGATACTTTTCTAGTTAATGCATATGTGTGCATAGGATTGGGGGAGGGGGTCCACACATTTCCTTGGATATTCTTGGTTTGTTGATAATGTTTCAAAACCATCTCAGTGCAAAACAAAGCACCTACGAGGCTTAGAGTTAAGGCATCCCCTCCTCTAGCTCTTAAATTTGGTATTTAGTCTCATAGCAAGAATTGAGCCTGACAGTGATGCTGCGGAGCAATGCCTGTATCGTGCTGAATTCATTACTGTCTCCACACACCGAAGGGTGAAGGATTGGGGCAGGTGCCCAAGAGATGGCAGACTTGACAGGACTGTCTTCTGATATGAAGTATAATCATATTGGTCTGTCTGTATTGATATTGCTCTGTAGACAGATATTCCACTTTTAGAATATTCTGTAACAGAAACTGTTTGTCACAAGTTATTACCTGATGTTTCTCTGTTATGGCGTGGTATGTTGAGATGTACTAAATTTCTTGAGAGTGGGAGTTGAGGCCTGGTGTGTATGATGCATTTCACACTAAGTGTCTAAAATAGCATCCACTCAGTTTCTCCCTATCCCTTTGTCTTGATCACTTTCTCATATTATATATTTATTGTTTATTGTTCCTCCCTCACACTAGAGTGTAAGGTTCAGAAGGACAGGGAGTTTGTCTGGCTGTTCACCATTGTTCTTTGGTGTCTAGAACAGTATCTGACTTATGATAAACACTTAAAACACTTGTTGAATTGATCAGTGATATACTCTGTGATACTCTTAAGTCTGAGCATGGGTCTCTTTGCTTTAATGTCTTTTCTATGTACTGCTTCAAATGATTTATCTGGTTACTCTGATCTAGAGTCATCCACTGGAATTCAGTGATGCTGTTTAGTTGAATCAGTAGCTCTACCTTCTTTCCAGTATGTCTTCCATCCAAACAACTCCATAAATAGCTCATTTTCCTTGTCTCTAGTGACCTCAGGTTGGCCAAAAGTAATAGCTGCTGTGCTTAGCTACTTCTCACATCAAACAGAGTGAATTATCATTGTGTCTTGCTATCACCACTACATTTGGCTAAGGACCACTCTCTCTTTTTTTTTTTTTTTTTACATTTTTTTAAAAATTTCTTTTCAGCGTAACAGAATTCATTGTTTTTGCACCACAACCAGTGCTCCATGCAATACGTGCCCTCCTTAATACCCACCACCTGGCTCCCCCAACCTCCCACCCCCCCACCGCTTCAAAACCCTCCATTGTTTTTCAGAGTCCATAGTCTCTCATGATTCACCTCCCCTTCCAATTTCCCTAAACTCCCTTCTCCTCTCCATCTCCCTATGTCCTCCATGTTATTTGTTATGCTCCACAAATAAGTGAAACCATATGATACTTGACTCTCTCTGCTTGACTTATTTCACTCAGCATAATCTCTTCCAGTCCCGTCCACGTTGCTACAAGAGTTGGGTATTCATCCTTTCTGATGGAGGCATAATACTCCATAGTGTATATGGACCACATCTTCCTTATCCATTCATCCGTTGAAGGGCATCTTGGTTCTTTTCACAGTTTGGCGACTGTGGGAGGCCGCGCAGTAGCTTAAGAGAGAACCAAACCAGGCCCTGATTCGCGCCTCCTTGAAACCTAAGGGTTAAAGCAATCCTGTGGTTAATAAGTTGAGGTGGTTGAGAATGGGCCTGTGCTATGGGTCTCACGCTCTCCTACTCGACCACCCTCTGGGGCTTGTCTGGAACAGGACATGCAGGCCTAAAGCCGTGAATCAGTGACTTGACTTGCTGTTCCTGCAGGGGCCATAAACCGCACTGGATGCCCTTTGGCCCTTCTCTGTCTACTTATCTATAGGGAACTCATCTTTAAGCAGCCCTCTTGGCGTCAGGATGTTTGCACATGAGCCTTAAGAAAACTTCTAAGGGGAACCTGTGGAAACTATTTTAAGAATGTAATGGATCACTGCTTCCTTGTGATTGTCTCTGTGTGATATATATATCAGAGCACTCTTCTGAATAAACTGGCATTGCTTGGACATCATCCACCTTGCCCCTCCTGTCCCCATCTCTTTGCGTCTCGTCTTCATTTCACCATCCTCTTACCCTCTTGACCCTGGTCGTGTTGTCATGCCGGCAGTGACAGCGACCATGGCCATTGCTGCTATAAACATTGGGGTACAGATGGCCCTTCTTTTCACTACATCTGTATCTTTGGGGTAAATACCCAGTAGTGCAATTGCAGGGTCATAGGGTAGCTCTATTTTTGATTTTTTAAGAAACCTCCACACTGTTTTCCAAAGTGGCTGCACCAACTTGCATTCCCACCAACAGTGTAAGAGGGTTCCTCTTTCTCCACATCCTCTCCAAACACACGTTGTTTCCTCTCTTGCTAATTTTGGCCATTCTAACTGGTGTAAGGTGGTATCTCAATGTGGTTTTAATTTGAATCTCCCCAATGGCTAGTGATGATGAACATTTTTTCATGTGTCTGATAGCCATTTGTCTGTCTTCATTGGAGAAGTGTCTGTTCATATCTTCTGCTAAGAACCCCTCTCTTGTTTTTAATTCATCCTTTCATATTGGTCCTGTTGGCAGTATTTTCTGTATTCAGGGTTTTTAGCAACTACTTAAACATTAATGAAAGTTGGAATAGCATGGTAAGAACTTGGAATTCAGGTGAACCTGGGTTCAAATGCCGGTGTCAACACTTGCCAGTTTGTGCCCCTGGGCAAGTAACTTAATCTCCCTGGCAATTAGTTTCCCACCTGTAAAAAATGAGTTAATGATAATATCTACCTCAATAGTATCATAAACATTCAATAATGATTACCTATTAATATTACTAATAAATCTAGACATACCTCTTTAGACTGAACCATTTGCTGCCTCCCCAGACTTATCTCTCACAGGCCCCACTGGCTTTAAAGTTAAGAATCATCTGGTAAAAGCTGAGCTGCACAGTCCTCCCCTCACTGCACATCTTCCACCATGCCCTCTAATCTAGGGGTTGCCTGCCTGTAGATCATGGGACAGCAACATTTAAAAAGACGTTTTTTGAAAGGAAAAAGTAGTTTACATCATAAGAATGCTAATTTTTCTTTAACATGTAATAACATGTTAAAACACCAATTTCTACTATCAGCATGATTTAACTAAAAAATATTTTACCCCTCCCAAAAACTAAAAAGGATAAAATCTTGGAATACAGAACAAACAGTCCTTCTCAGAAAAGAATATCTAGTAATTATATCTGTACTGTGTCATATATGAATCCATATCTTTATCTGTTATACTGACTTTGTTTTATTTTTCTGATTTCACTGGATACATGTAAAAATTTAGTAGAGACAAGCACTGGTCCAATCTGTCATTTGAAAACTCTTCTCTACCATGCCTAAATGATCTCAACCTTATCTCTTTAAAATCTTCCAGGGAGGTTTCTGTAGCTTCCTTTGAATACTCTTTATAGTGGTCATTCCTACTCTCTGTCAGAAATTTTAATCTCCTGTGAAACCTTATGACCTATATGTAGTAGCTTATAACTTTTCTTCGTTCATTTTAGTATCTCTTCACTGTTGGTCAGATAATACCTATGTCCTAGATACTCCGTTTGTATAATCCATAGAGAGTTGGGATGTACAGGCTACCTTGGATTTTCCACATAAAATTTGTTCACAAACCAGATTTTTTTTTCTCTCACACAGAATTTGTCTTTGCTCCCACCAGCTTGTTTCACCTGTACTGCCCTCACCCCAGAACATCCTGAAGAGATAAAGAATAATGAGATAAAAAGTTAAATAACAGAAGAGATAATAACTGTTCAAACAACAATATAAGGAAAATCACAAGACAGCATATAATGAATTGCCAAATTAATGGCACTGAAAAATCTATGCCTTAGTAGCCCTGAAGTAGTGAACGTTCATTGGTGCTTTGAATGTCTACATTAACTTGTTCATAAAACAGCATGTTACTGCCTTCACTACATTTTTCAGCTATCTCTATTTTCATTCCAATGTTCTGATTCTTATTTAACTCCTGATCTAAGCAGGAGTCTTTCTAATCACCACCTCCAGCACCTTTTCTTTTTCACTATCTTGAATCCTTCTACCTCCTTTGGTCAAGACTTTCCACTTCTTATTACACTGGATACAATGATTTTCATCAAATACCACCTTAAGTTAATTATATCCTTTCCAATTTTTCTCAGAGTCCCAATTACAGACTTACCTAAGATTCTTTCCCAGCTGGTTTCAGGCTACCATAAGGACATTGTCTCTCTGTTATTTCTTGACTAAACATTTCTCATCCACCTGTTAAAACCCACCTCCTTGCTTTTCCTTCTACCACATTTATTCTCTCATTCTGATGTCTAAACATGGTGATTTTTGGTTACCAGCCCTAAGTGTCTTGTTTGTCTTTTGTTTGTTTTAAGAATTAAACTTTACTTCTTAGCACTGGCTTAAGAGTCAGAAGACCAAAGCTTAAGTCCTAAAGAGCTCCATATTGGCTAACTTTGAACAAGTCATTGATTCAGTGATAACCACAGAGTAAAATGGTGATTCTAAAAATATGTACTTTAAAAAATTTCATTACCTGATGAAATAACAGTTTGGCAACCTTTGTCCCTAACACTAACAGCAAAACATATCTTTTGAAATGTTGTTGACCCACTCAAGTCATACCTCCAACAATTCCTGGGTTGGTGGGCATGTTGGTAGATGTCGGCAGGGAGACACTGTAGCTTAGCTCTTATTAAATGATGCTTAACATTAACTCCAGAGGAGCCTGTGAAAGATGGGTCTGGAGAGTCAGCAAGTAGTTAAACCTAACTTATGTATCTAACTATGTCTAGATACAAACTACTAATTATAATAATCAGCAAGTTATTAGTATAACCAAATTGATACATCAATAAATGAAATAATGTATGTGACTGCACTTTGTAACCTCTGAGCTTGATATATATAAGTCAATAATAATAATACCATTCTGTAGCTGATTACATCCTACTCTTTTGATTGAGTGCCTGATGCCTTTGGACAAGGAATGGAAGACATCTACAGAATCGGGGTCTAGGTCATGCCCTGATGCTGACCCACTGGGGGGCTTCTCCTCTCTGGGAATTTATATTAGTATCTGAAAAAGTAGGGTCCCTTTTTCCAGTCTTCAAAAATTAATGATATCTACTATAAACAGTTATATACCAACAAATGGGACAATTTAGAGGCAATGGATAAATTCCTACAAACATACAACCTACCAAGACTGAGTCATGAAGAATAGAAAATCTGAACAGACCAATTGGTATCAAGGAGATTTAATCAGTAATCAGAATCTCCCAATGAATGTAAGCCCAGGACTGATGGCTTCACTGGGGAATTCTACCAAACATTTAAGAAGAATTTATGCCAATTCTTCTCAAACTCTTCCAAAAAATAAGAGGAGGGAATACTTCCAAACTCATTTTATAAGGCCAATATTACCCTGATGCCAAAATTGGATAAGGACACTACAAGAAAAGAAAGTTACAAGTCAGTATCCCTGATGAACATCAATGCAGCAATTGTCAGCAAAACATTAGCAAGCAAAATTCGGCAGTACATTAAGAGGGTCATATACCATGATTAAGTGGGATTTATTTCAGGGATGCCAAGGATGTTTAACATCTGAAAAACAATCAGTGTGACATACCACATTAACAAAATGAAGGATAAACATTATATGAGTATCTCAATAATAGATGCAGGAAAAACATTTAACAAAACTCAACATCCACTATGATAAAAACTCAAAAAAATGTATGTACCTCAACATAATAAAGGCCATATATGACAGGTTGACAGCTAACATCATATTCAGTGGTGAAAAGCTCAATGGTGAAAAAATCAGGAAAAAGACAAAGATACTCTCACCACTTTTGTTCAACATAGTATTAGAAGTCTTATCAAGAATAATTAGGCAAGATAAAAGAGATACAAATCATCCAAATTGGAAAAGAAGAATAAAACTGTTTCTATTGGGGCGCCTGGGTGGCTCAGTGGTTTAAGCCTCTGCCTTCGGCTCAGGTCATGATCTCAGGGTCCTGGGATCGAGCCCCGCATCGGGCTCTCTGCTCAGCGGGAGCCTGCTTCCCCCTCTCTCTGTCTGCCTCTCTGTCTAGCTCTGATTTCTCTCTGTCAAATAAATTTAAAAAAAAAATGATGGTTAATCTTGAAAAAAAAAAAAAAAAAACTGTTTCTATTTGCAAATTACATGATGTTATGTATAGAAACTTCTAAAGACTTCACCAAAAAACAAGTAGAACTAATAAATGAATTCAGTAAATTTTGTGAAAACACTAAATTAATGTACAAAATCTATTGCATTTCTACAAACTAATAATGAACTATCAGAAAAGAGAAATTAAGGGGCACCTGGGTAGCTCAGTGGGTTAGGCCTCTGCCTTTGGCTTGGGTCATAGTCTCAGGGTCCTTGCATGGGGCTCTCTGCTCGGCGGAGAGCCTGCTTCCCCCTCTCCCTCTGCCTGCCTCTCTGTCTACTTGTGATCTCTCTGTGTCAA
The DNA here is from genome assembly GCF_963455335.1 of Martes martes. NCBI lineage: Eukaryota > Metazoa > Chordata > Mammalia > Carnivora > Mustelidae > Martes > Martes martes. The sequence goes on from NC_137888.1 coordinate 83,475,628, forward strand.
ATAAATAAATAAAATCTTTAAAAAATAATAATTTTTAAAAAGAGAGATAAATTAAGAAAACAGTCCCACTTACAATTGCATCAAAAGAATAAAATATTTAGGAATAAATTTAACTGAAGAGGTAAAAGAACTTTATACTGAAAGCTACACAATATTGATGAATGAGATCAAAGAAGACATGAGTAAGTGGAAAGATACTCCATGCTTATGGATTGGGAGAATTTATATTTTAAAATGTTTGTATTACTCAAAGCAATGTACAGCTTCAGTGCAATCTCTATCAAAATTCCAGTGGCATAAGGAATAGCATGGAGTACATTAGGAGAAGGAAGGGAGAAATGAAGGGGGATGGAAACCAGTGGGGGAGATGAGCAATGAGATACTATGGACTCCGGGAAGGAAACTGAGGGTTTAAGAGTGGGTGAGGGTTCCAATCAAAATTCCACCAGTATTTTTCAAAGAGCTGGAGCAAATAATCCTAAAATTTGTATGGAATCAGAAGAGACCCCGAATTGCTAAGGAAATGTTGAAAAACAAAAATAAAACTGGCGGCGTCACGTTACCTGATTTCAAGCTTTACTACAAAGCTGTGATCACCAAGACAGCATGGTACTGGCATAAAAACAGACACATGGACCAGTGGAACAGAGGAGAGAGCCCAGATATGGACCCTCAACTCTATGGTCAAATAATCTTCGACAAAACAGGAAAAAATATCCAGTGGAAAAAAGACAGTCTCTTCAATAAATGGTGCTGGGAAAACTGGACAGCCATATGTAGAAGAATGAAACTCGACCATTCTCTTACGCCGTACACAAAGATAAACTCGAAATGGATAAAAGACCTCAACGTGAGACAGGAATCCATCAGAATCCTCGAGGAGAACATAGGCAGTAACCTCTTTGATATCAGCCACAGCAACTTCTTTCAAGATACGTCTCCAAAGGCGAAGGAAACAAAAGCGAAAGTGAACTTTTGGGACTTCATCAAGATCAAAAGCTTCTGCACAGCAAAAGAAACAGTCAACAAAACAAAGAGACAACCCACGGAATGGGAGAAGATATTTGCAAATGACAGTACAGACAAAAGGTTGATATCCAGGATCTATAAAGAACTCCTCAAACTCAACACACACAAAACAGACAATCATATTAAAAAATGGGCAGAAGATATGAACAGACACTTCTCCAATGAAGACATACAAATGGCTACCAGACACATGAAAAAATGTTCATCATCACTAGCCATCAGGGAGATTCAAATCAAAACCACATTGAGATACCACCTTACACCAGTTAGAATGGCCAAAATTAGCAAGACAGGAAACAACGTGTGTTGGAGAGGATGTGGAGAAAGGGGAACCCTCTTACACTGTTGGTGGGAATGCAAACTGGTGCAGCCACTTTGGAGAACAGTGTGGAGATTCCTCAGGAAATTAAAAATAGAGCTTCCCTATGACCCTGCAAGTGCACTCCTGGGTATTTACCTCAAAGATACAGATGTAGTGAAAAGAAGGGCCATCTGTACCCCAATGTTTATAGCAGCAATGGCCACGGTCGCCACACTGTGGAAAAAACCAAGATGCCCTTCAACGGACGAATGGATAAGGAAGATGTGGTCCATATACACTATGGAGTATTATGCCTCCATCAGAAAGGATGAATACCCAACTTTTGTAGCAACATGGACAGGACTGGAAGAGATTATGCTGAGTGAAATAAGTCAAGCAGAGAGAGTCAAGTATCATATGGTTTCACTTATTTGTGGAGCATAACAAATAATATAGAGGACAAGGGGAGATGGAGAGGAGAAGGGAGTTGAGGGAAATTGGAGGGGGAGGTGAACCATGAGAGACTACAGACTCTGAAAAACAACCTGGGGGTTTTGAAGGGGCGGTGGGTGGGAGGTTGGGGGAACCAGGTGGTGGGTATTAGGGAGGGCACAGATTGCATGGAGCACTGGGTGTGGTGAAAAAACAATGAATACTGTTATGCTGAAAATTAAAAAAAAGAAAAAGAAAAAAAAAGTGGGTGGGGGGATGGGTTAGCCTGGTGATGGGTATTAAGGAGGTTGCGTATTGCATGGACCACTGGGTGTCATACGCAAACAGTGAATCATAGAACACTACATCAAAAACTAATGATGTATTGTATGGCGACTAACATAACATAACAAAAAAAAAGATAAAATAATCAAAACAGTGTTATGTTGGCATAAAAATAGACACATAGACTAATGGAACATAGAGAATCCAGAAATGAATTCATGCAGATATGGTCAATTATGTACAACAAAGGAACCAAGAATAGACAACAGGGGAAGGAGAGTCTGTTCAATAAATGGTGCTAGGAAAACTGGACCCCTATTTTACACCATAAATAAAAATCAACTCAAAATAGATTCAAAATTTAAACATAAGACCTGAAACTATAAAACTCCTAGAAGAAAACATGGGAGATAAGCTCCTTGACATTGCTCTTGGCAATGATTTTTTTGGATTTGACACCAAAAGCAATGACACAAAAGCAAAAATAAACAAATAGGACTATATTAAATCAAAAAGCTACTGCATAGGAAGCCATTAATGAAATGAAAAGAATACTACTAAATGGGAGAAAGTATTTGTGAATCATCTATCTGATAAGGGGTTAATATCTAAAATATATAAAGAACTTATAACTCAGTACCAAAAAAAAAAAAAAAACCAAAACAACAAACCAAACCAAAGAAACAAAAAAGCTCCACCAAACCCAAACAAGCCAATTAAAAAATGAACAGAAGATCTGAATAGAAAATTTTCCAAAGGAGACTACAGATGGCTAAGAGGTACATAAAAGGATACAAAACATCACTAATCATCAAGGAAATGCACAATGAAGTATCACCTCACACCTGTTAGAGTGGCTATTATCAAAAAGGCAAGAAATAACAAGTGTTAGTGAGGAGAAAAGAGAATTCTTGTGGACTATTGGTGGGAGTATAAATTGGTGCAGCCATTATGGAAAACAGTATGGAGGTTTCTCAAAAAATTAAAAAAGAACTACCAAATGATCCAGCAAAACCACTTCTGGGTATATATCCAAATGAAATGAAAATAGGATCTCAAAGAGACATGTGTACTCCTGTGTTCAATGCAGCATTATTCACAATAGCTAGGATATATTCTATATATAGAAACAATCCAAGTGTCCATCAGCAGATTAATGGATTTTAAAAAAGATGTTATATATATGTTATATATAAATATATATGTTATATTAAATATGTTACATATATTATATATGTTATACACACACACACATACATATACATACGTATAGAATGAACTAATGTTTAGTCATAAGAAATAAGGAAATCCTGCCATTTGTGATAACATGGATTGAGCTTGAGGACGTTATGTTAAGTGAAATTAGCCAAAGACAAATACTGCATGGTATCATTCATATGTGGAAGCTAACAAAGAAAGAAACAACAAGAAAAACTCCCCAAAACAAAGTCAAGTAAAATTCAGCAACAGAGAGTTAAAGTGGTTCCTAGGGGCTGGGGTTAGGGAAAATTAGGAAGAGGTTGTTAATGGGTACAAACTTTTAGCTATAAGATGAAGGTCTGAGTATCTAATATAAAACATGGTGATTATAGCTGATAATACTGTATCACATAGTTGAAGTTTGCTATGTGAGAACTTAGATGTTCTCATACATGCACAAAAAAGATAAATATGTGAGGTGATGGATGTGTTAATTAACTAGATGGGAGAAATCCTTTCATAATGCATACATATATCAAATCACCATGATGTACATTTTAAATACCTTATAATTTTTATGTCAATTATACCTTAATAAAGGTGAGAATTTTAAAAACCTAATGATATTAAAAAACCTAATGATATGAATGGCAATTAATTTTTATTTTTTAGTTCATTTTATTCAATGAAAACCTATTAAATATTTGCTACTCTTCTTCTCCTAGTCTGGCATCACTTTCATTTACCTCAATAATTTATTTTACCATTATCTCTGATAATTTTTTGTCAGTGAAATGATAATATAAATACGCTGTTCAGAAATTTTATTTTAATAATGACAAATTAATAATATTGTAATAATAATAATACCTCATGTGTATCACTTATCAGCTTTCAAGTGGATATTATTTCTCATTTCAAGAATAGAGATAGTATTTTAGGGAGATAAGTGATCAATATTATGTCTATATAACCTAAACGTCAGGTTAATCATCAGTAGCTAAGGATTCAAATATTGGAGAGTGGGGAGAATAAAATAAATTTGTTTGTTATTATTTATGTACAAATACATAGGATTTTTTAAAGAAAATTATGCCATAGAGCTATATAATTCAAATTCATAAATAATTAACCTCAAGTGTTACTTGTCATGAATATAAATAAAACTGAAGAGACCAGTTGGGTGTATAAATAACCCATGGCCAGTCAAATAAAAAATGAACAATTCATTCTAACATCCAGTTGTATAGTCTGGACAATGACAAACGTATGCACATTTTAAATATGCAACGTATTTAGAAAGTTGAGGTTATCCAGTTAAAATATCAGGATTGATTGATTTCTTTTTATTTTTTTTTGCAAGTAATCAGCGACCCCTAGACATAATCAATGAGCAATTGAAAGGAAAACAAAATCATTTTTTCAACAATGGTCACACTCCTGAGAACTCTTTCTCAGTGAACAGTGCTGAAAAAAGAATCACTTGGGCTAAGAAGCTTGAGTTCTGGTCCTATATTTTCCAAATTCTAACTGTATGACTTTAGGCAAATGTTTTCTCAAATCAGTTGCTCCACATGTACATACTTTTAATGAAGATGATCTTGATAAAACCAAAATTGAATATGTCAGTACTCTGCTCTAAATCCTCCAATGGATTTTTTAATTAAAAAAATTTTATTTGAAGTATAGCTGGCATAGAATATTATGTTTAGTTTCAGGTATACAACATAGTAATTCAATAATTATATATATAACACAGTGCTTACCATAATCAATGTTGTTACCATCTGTCATCATACAAGTTATTACAGTATTATTAACTATATTCCCTATGCTGTACTTTTCATCCCCATGACTAATTTATTTTATAACTAAAAGTTTGGATTTTAGTCAAAGTAAAGACCGCAGTGTTTGTAGTAGTCTTTGAGGCTATAGATCTGGCTTCCTTACTGATTCTTCCTTGCTCAGTCCATCCCAGGCACACCTACCTCCAATAGGAAAAGCATACTCCCTCCTGCTTTCCCTCAGTTATCCAAGTGGTTTTCTTCCTTTCTTTCTTAAATTTTCACTTAAATGTCCATTCTTAATGAGGCAGTCCTGTCTCACTCCTTGTACTCTTCCCTGCTTCGTTTTTCTCCATGACACTTAGTAATCACCAAACATACCATAAGTTTTCCTGGTTTATCTTGTTTATTGTCTGACTCTTCTCATAAAATGAAAGCTTCACAGGAGCAGAGATTTTTGTCTGTTTTTGTGCACTGTTGCATCTCCAGCACCTAGAATGATAGTTGGAACTTTTAGTTTTTTTCACAAATATTTGTTGGATGAATAAATGAATCGATTATGGATTGCCTGAGCATATGTAACTTGCCATACATCATGCTGGCTGCTGAAATCCAAAGGTGAATAAAATTGCAATCCTAATCCTTAGAGAAGTCACATTATGCAGTTGTGAGTCAACTCTTGCCAAAAAGCTGGGTAAGTTTAATAAGATACGAGAAGTATTGGTCATATGGAGGTTGAAGCATCAAACTCTTGTACAAACTGAGACAGGTTCATAGAGGAGGGAATCTTTAGCCTGAGATGTGTAGCATTCCATCAGTTGGATGAAGACAAGAGTACTAAGGGGAGAAAAAGGTCAAGTTTAAGGGCATTCCCTATATCAGGAATTTAAAAAATGAAAGGAAACAATGTATACGGAAGTGCTTTGCAAACTAGTGCAATAAAAAAGTCCATGAATTATCATTATTCACGTGTGTTGATTTTTCTTTTTCCCATTGGCATCACAGAATATTCCATGATACATTATGGCAAAAGACAGTTATGCACTTTTGAATTTTACTGGAATAGATAATCAAAATTGAGATACTCATATTGGTCAAAGAATATATGTCAAAGAATATATGAAATGTTTAGCATGCCTAAGCATTTTTTAAACCTGTTTTTCAGTAATTAAATGCTGTTATCTCTGATTTTTCAGGCTGACTACAAATTAAGTAGGACACTCTGAAAAAAATTAGTCTTAAAATAAGCCATGCTATATTTCTCAAGTGTACAAATTGTTAATTAGAACCGGGAAGTGAACAGAAGGGGCTTAAAATAAAGACCTTCAATTTCAAATTAAAAGTGAAAATGGACCATGCTTGACACTGGCATTAAAAAAGAGCTAAGAGGGGCACCTGGGTGGCTCAGTGGGTTGATCTGCCGCCTTCGGCTCAGGTCATGATCCCAGGGTCCTGGGATCGAGCCCCACATTGGGCTTTCTGCTCGGCGGGGAGCCTGCTTTCCTTCCTCTCTCTGCCTGCCTCTCTGCCTACTTGTGATCTCTGTCTGTCAAATAAATAAATAAAATCTTTAAAAAAAAAAAAAGAGCTAAGAATTATGCAGTGTGAAATAAAAATTTGAGAATTTCTGAAATATTTAAGGAAGTTTGACTTTAAATTTTTGTATGTATTGATTGAAATGTGTATGTTATCTTTTTATTTTAGTAAATAGTTTTTAATATTTTGGAAAAAGACTTTTTAGAAAATGAGAAATCATTTATTTTTGTATTTTTATGTTTACTTTAACTTATATTTTTTATAATATACTCAGACTTTGTATACTTTGAAATCAATTGCATTTTGTTTTTCAGTCATTTAGATCAGTGGTCAGCAGGTTAGGCCCTTCAGACCAAATCTGCCCCTTTTTTTGTACAGTCTGCTTTTTAAGAACTATTTTTTACATTTTAAATAGTTAGACAAAACTTTAAAAAGTAATATTTGTGGTATATAAAACTGCATGAAATTCTGAATTTAATGTTCACAAATAAAGGTTTATTGGAGCAGAGTCACATTCATTTGTTTACATGTTGCTTATGTCTGCTTTCACATTACAACAGCAGAGGTGAGTAGTGGAGATAAACTCCTAAGGGCCACAATGCTAAAAATATTTACTATTTTCCTGACTCCAGCTTTTGGTCATTCTGTCAATAGAAAAAATAAAATCAAGACATCTTGATTATAATAACATAGTATGTCTCTAAGATAAACAACTTATTTATATTTTAAATAAATAATGAGGGGCGCCTGGGTGGCTCAGTGGGTTAAACCGCTGCCTTCAGCTCGGGTCATGGCTTTCTACTCAGCAGGGAGCCTGCTTCCCTCTCTCTCTCTCTCTCTCTCTCTCGGCCTGCCTCTCTGCCTACCTGTGATTTCTCTCTGTCAGATAAATAAATAAAATCTTTTTTAAAAAAAATTAAATAAATAAATAAATAAATAATGATGTATCGAAGAGACTTTTATTTTATTACTTTTCTAAGTATCACTGGCCCAATAACAAAACATAGCTTTGCATGAATCATTTGAATTTTGGTATTCTCAATACATTTGTCAATAGGGAAGAAATGAACATATTTTATTTAACAGATTGTTGACTTAATTTACAAATTTAAGTATTTAGACATATGGTATAGACAGGGCTCCGTTTGTACTCTTGCCTCCAGCTCTTTGATGTTAGAGGAGCTGGGGAAAAAGCAAACATAAAGAAGCAGAAAGGGTAGGAGAGGTGAACAGAGTGATGGCCAAGTGAGTGATTTGACAGAAGGTAATTTAAAAAAATTGAGCAAGTTAGGGTAAAAAGAAGCCTATCTCTGAGTCCTGTGAGAATCTGTGGCCCCTAAAAAATAGATTGGCTGTAGGAAAAGCGTTCTCTTCCTAAGTAACTCCATACCTCACAAAGGAGCAGGCTGAAATACACTAAGATTTTTAGTCATGCTGTTACTTATGATGAGACATGACTAACTAAATCAATCCGTGCCTTAAGGAATCATTAAAAGTCCAGAGATTATAGAAAGATTTAATTCCAAAATTATCTATCATAATGACCTTACATGGAAATTTCAACTTTATGGCATTAAAGATACAATACTTAATGCTGCTTGTGCTTGAGACTCATTTGTCAGCAACATTTATTAAATACCTTTTGGGTTCTAGACACTGCAATAAGAGCAATGAAATAGAACCATAGTTCAACATGGTGACCACTAACCACATATTGAACACTTTAATTGTGACTGGCTCAACCGTTGTGTATCCCATGTATAAAATAAGCACTGGAGTGAAGACTTACTATGAAAAAAAAAAAGAATATAGATGTTTCAGTCATAGTTTATTTATGTTGGTAACGTTGAGAAAATAATATTTTAGATATTGAGTTACATAGATTTTTATTAAAATTAATGAGAATGAGTGCCCACAAGGAGCTCACATTTTAGGCAAACCAATAAATCAATAAATAATGGCAGATGACAGTCATAAACACGGACTGCTTTGGTAGCATCTAAGCAAGATGCCCAGTTGAGCCCAAGAAGGAGGAGCCTGCAACAAGAGATGTTGTGTTGGATGAATCCTCAAGGATGAAGAGGAGATAACCTTTAGTCAGGGCAGAACATTCCAGGTAGAGAATGCAGCATGTGCAAAAGCATAGCTGTTTGAAATAGCTTATGTTTGAGAAACTATTAATAGTTTGGTATATTTAAAATTAGAGTGGGTTTGTGGGACAAAACTAGAGAGGTAGTCACAGGCCACTAATGAAGGGCTTTGAAAGTCAGGCATTAAGGAAAGTGTGAAGGAAATTTTGGACCAGATCTCATGTTTGAAAATGTGTCATCTTCAACAAATGTTGAAAAAGCACTTATAAACACCAAATGAACCTTCTCCAAGACAACCTAATGTGAAGTCTAGGAATGATATTGATTGTTCCTTCACATTTGATCGATGAATCAACTAACTTATGGCCTGTCAAACAAAAGAGAAGTGCCCACAGTATTGTTGCATATGTATAAAATATAGATAATGCTTAGAAAGGTGCTGAAAAGTCAAAACCCCTCTTAAGTAACAGAGAAAATAGTTTTCTAGAGGATTTATATGTTACTCACACAGAGGCTACTTCGGTCAGTTTAATTCACTAATTACTTATGCAAAAAGCAAGCAATATTCCACTGTGTAGGAAACTGCAACTTTATTATATTATATTATATTATTTCTTTATGCAATCTTCATGAAAAAGAGACAAATGATTTTAGCATGAAGGACTTTGTAAAGGAGTCATGTTTCATGGCCAGTTCTGCACCAGGAACTGATCATCCTGGCATAACCATTGCTTGGCTCCTGTTAGAAGAGTCCTGTTATGCCAGTAGCTGTAGCCAGCTAGTTCCCCAACAAAAGCTTCGACGCTACCCCTCATCCCAGAGCCAAGTGTTTCCTAAGTAAGGAACACTTTAAGGACCCCTAATTTAGCATATTATTTAACTAAATATCACTTCATATATGTTCTGACCTTGGATTCCAGATCTAGTAACAAATCTTTGAAAAAGCACTTCCTTGAACCTCAGCATCTTTTGAATGGGCACCTGCCACTGTCTTTCATCTCATCTAAATGCTGTGCTTCGTATTCTTGGCTAGACCTTCTTCTCCTCCATGCCCGTTCTTTGCAGATGAACATGTCATGATTCTAGTCTTGTTCCACCTCTGGGCCTGTGTACCACAGTTGATGGACCTGGATCCCCTTGGTCTCTACATCAATAGCCCCAACTGTAGACTCCATATTAAAAATGCTCACTGAGAAGAATACACTATTTAAGAACTTGGTAATGCATTGGCTTCCATTGAAAAGCCTCTTTTTGACCCTTAGTATTATAATTTTCAGATGTGATATCTAAGAGCTTGGACTTTCTCTTCACATGCTAACTACTCCATTGTTATACCAAAGTTGATTTTTCTTTTTTTTTTTTATTGTGTTATGTTAGTCACCATACAACACATCATTAGTTTTTGATATAGTGTTCCAAGATTCATTGTTTATGTATAACACCCAGTGCTCCATGAAATACATGCCCTCCTTAATACCCACCACCAGGCTCACCCATCCCCCTACCCCCATCCCTTCTAAAATCCTCAGTTTATTTCCAAGTTCACAGTCTCTCATGGTTCGTCTCCCCCTCTGATTTTCCCTCCTTCACTTTTCCTTTTCTTCTCCTAAAGTCCTCCATGTTATTCCTTATGTTCCACAAGTAAGTGAAACAATATGATAATTGGCTCTCTCTGCTTGACTTATTTCACTTAGCGTAATCTCCTTTAGTCCCATCCATGCTGATACAAAAGTTGGGTATTCATCCTTTCTGATGGAGATGTAATATTCCATTGTATATATGGACCACATCTTCTTTATCTATTCATTGAATTTTAAAAGATGGCAGTGCTCCTCAGTTTTTACTTTATTCTTTTTCAGTTCCTTAATTATTTTGAACCAAAAAGTAGCCTTGATTGCTCAAAGTTAGAGGTGCATTAACTAATTATTTGGCTGGATTGTGGAACATAGAATGAATATTTCTGAAAACCAAGAACTCCTGTTGATACAAATAACCCATTTTCTATACACTCCAGTTAATATTCCTGATTTCCAATCAAGACTAGCTGGACAATTTTAGCCTGTCTCCAAAAAGCCCGGTATCCGATCCTTGTCCTCGTTTCCTGAAGAACAACATGGCTGAAGTATTTTTTCCCAAGTGCTTTCTTCATGGTCACACTCTGGAATTCACAGGATTATCTCCCCCTCCCCCACCCCCAGGTGATTTGTTATAGTTTACAGCCCTATATCCCATAAGCACTGGGGAAATCAAGTTAAGTAAGAAGAATAGGTAACCACAAATTATTGCTTTGTTCTGTCTTGGACTGTCAGCTGCTGTCTCAGTCATCTATTTTTTGGTAGTCTTTTGAGATGCCAAGTAACTGGAAGAAGTGAATGATTTTTAAGTAATTGAAGGCTAATACTTCTTGCAAGGATAATGAGTCATTTATATTAGAGCAATTTTTATTTCTTCATCTGGAACTATATAATGCAAAATTAATTTTGTGTTTTTAGCCTTTCATTAGCCTGTGGCATTTAAACACTTTTTAAAAAGTATATTATTAACAAGTCAGTATACTAGGAGAAATCTTAGGATTTAGAATTTATAAACCAAAGGAAGGGATGTATGAACCACAAAGTGTAAGAGAGGAATAATAGGAGTAATCATGCCATTTAATCTCAAGGACAATGAACATGTACTGCATCTTTTGTTCCTCTCAATTGTGTACTGCTTTTGGTCACTTTGCTGCCAGGTTCTGTCAGGTGGAGTGAAACATGGAGCCAGAGAATAGGGATAAATTTTAGGAATGATTAAGAGCTTAAAAAGACAGAATCAGTGACTGTGGCATTCTCCCTTTGAAAACGGGATCCATCCCTAACAATGAAAACTCTTCAAAAGCTAAAGTATTTTCTTAGGTGACTTCTGGCAGAAAAAAAAACTGCCTTCAGCAGCCCCACATGTCTGCATTGTTGTTGCCTAATTTGTAATGGTTAGGGGAGCAGCCCAAACAATGTTTAAGGTTAATCTCAGTATTTGTGTGTCATCAGTAATTCACTCTGCACTGCTGGGGTTTGCTGAGCCTCGCCACATTAGCCGATCAGTTCCAGCCACAATAAGGTGGCAAAAGAGTTATTGGGCAAAAAGAATAATTCTTCCTGGGGTGGTGGTGGTGTTGATTTTCAGGAAACCTTTCGTGGAGGTATAATATCAAAGAGATCATTGACTCATAGTATGATTGTTTCTATTGTTTTTAACTCAGAATATTTGGGAGATGTTAATCTCATCTCTGATCACATTTAATCTTACCGACAGACTCACTCTCAAAGGAGAACGCAGTGGTAAATTTGTGTCTTTTTCTGTTGTGTGGTTGCCCTGATTGGTGTCATGTCATGGGGCTTGTGAGGGCACTCCTGTCTTTATGTCAGGTTTACACCGTACTCTTTGTATTCTGGGCACAGCATTCTCGGGAAGCCTCTGAGCTCTCTCAGGCAGGAAAGCAGGTTATTGAAAACAACTCTGGAAGCTGAATCTGTTCACCATCATCTGCTATTATCACCTAGACACAGCCTCTTTTGAAGGCTTTGTATCTGAGAAGTCTGCCTCCAAAGTCTCAGTGGCAATTAATAATGTTCACACCTAAATAAAAATTTCTACTGCTGCTCTTACTGGTAATGTAAGATTCTTCCTGTTTCTTTCATAAATTAGTTGATAACTGTCTTTGCTTCTCCTTTGAGTGAAAGGATTTTAATTACACAATGCACAGAGGCACAAAGCTTCGTCTCACAGGCAGCAGGCAATGGAAGCTCATGATAAAAGCACATTAAACCTTCATCGAGGTTGTTTATACATTTCTAATAGTGGCTGTGGTCGTCTCTGATAGCAGGGACAATAAATCAAAACCTTAGGATGTTCTTTTCATTAACCAATAATTTTATAGCCTGTGGTAGTTTTTTAACTATCTATGCATAAAATGGAGTGATATAACTTGTAATTGCTGAAAATAACTAGTTTTAATTCCTCCAGTGGATATTTAGGGCTTTCATTTGATTTGGAAGATTCAAGTCAGCTTCAAAATAATGCATTGATAGTCCCCTATTAGTCGACACAAACCACTGTGCATGCTGGGAACTTCCACAGGTTTCTTCCTTAACCCTTCGCTGAGGGTTACATTAAAATCCTGTAACTCAGAGAGTGGCCGCCATGGTGGTAGTGTTGATCCCAGATGACAGAAAAGCCACCTGATCTCGTGGGGAAAAGATGGGAAGAAGAAATGAAATGTGAGAAGAAATGGGAGAGAGAGTTTTCCCTGGGAAAGCGGAAGAGACTGTGTTCTAGTCCTGGCTGTACCACATATCAGGTGTGTGGACTTTGGCTTGTAACCTAATCTCTCCCATTCTCAGTTTCTTCATATGTAAAATGGAAGTTATAACATCTACCTTATTCAGAGCAGTGAGACAATGTCTATGACAGTGTTGTGCATGGTTGTTGATTCAGTAAAAGGTGCTCAGTAAATCAAGACTTCATTTGTTCACTCATCCACAGTGTGTGCCACAAAGTGGTCTGATTTTTCCTTATCTCTTCCAAAAAAGCTGCATAAAAAATCAAGAATGCTAATAATACCAATAATAAGAGAAAGAATGCTATGGCCCCTTTGAAGTCCCCAGATATCATCCTTTTGCTTTCCAGCAAGAAATCACAAATGAAATTTTGCATTTCTGGACCCTAGTTTGATGTTTTGAGTATGGATATAACTTAAAGTTTGAACCCAATTCCAGTCTAACCAATCAATGTTAGAGGGAAAAAATGGCAGAAACGTATCTAGTTTGAAATGCTAAGTCAAGTTTCCTTGAGTGTCAGAGGTTTCTGGAAATATCTGCCAAGTCTTGCCATTGAATAACACTTTGACTCTAAGAGATAGGCAGTCCTCAAATCCTAGGGAGTGGGTGACAGCACAAATCCTATTTGCAGGTGGCCCTTGGGTAGAACAATTTTTCTCTCTTCCAGCTCTTGCAGTCACAACATCACATCAGGAAATGGGCTTTTGGTCACCTTGTTTGTTATCAGTTGTTGCTGTGTTTAAGGTGACACATTTTCAATTGTGTATCTCTTTTTTATCCAAACAACTAGTGTTATATAGACCAACAAACTCTAGACATAACATGATCTGATACAACTTTCTTTTTTCTTCTAATAAAATATATAGAATTAATTGTGCATTGAATCTGTCTTAGGTGTCATTGTCATATTATTACTATTATTATTTTCATACTTTGGCCTAATTAATAATTAATATATTAATACCATTATTAAAATACAGTAATTTATATGCCAATATATAATAGTAGTCATTAATACATGTGTATCTTATGTTATGATAATATCTCTATTTGCTTAACACTTTTCAGGCTCCAGGGTTTACATATGTTATTTTAAATCCTCACAACATCCAAGCAAGACAGAAATTGTTGTTCTGAAGTTATAGATAAGGAAAGTGAGTGAGGCTCAGAGAAGTTTAGCAAATTTTTCAGTGCTACATAGCTAGTAATTATCAAAGCTAGGATTCAAGTACAGTCTGGGCTGATTCCAAAACCTAAGCAATTTTCACGATATCCTATTGCATCTTTTTCTTAGAAAGTGGACCATGGTCTAGTAAAAGATGTGTCGTATATGGGATAACACAGTCTACCACAGTTCATAATAGAGCTTAAGGAGTGGTTGCTATTTTAGTCTCTGTTAAATGCTATAAATGTGCCAAATAAGTGTCACTTTCATGTGGGCAAATTTTAACTACCTCATGAACTACTTTTACAGGAAGATGCCTAATTTACCGTGGTTTGTTTATGAGAGCTTTTGAGTAGGGTGAATCATTTAGGACAGTTTATTTTCACAGTTACACAAGGAATGAGTTAAACGATATGAACACGGGGAACCTAGGTGGCTCAGTCATTAAGCATCTGCCTTCGGTTGGGGATCCCAGGGTTCTGGGATGGAGCCCCATGTCGGGCTCCATGCTCTGCAGGAAGCCTGCTTCTCCCTCTCCCACTCCCCCTGCTTGTGTTCCCTCTCTGGCTGTCTCTGGCTGTCAAATAAATAAAATCTTAAAAAAAAATACGAGCAGAAGAATTTCAACCAAACTCAGAACAAGGTGGACCCAGCATATTTATGAGGTTAAGAGAGCTGACCCTTGAACTTAAAGGTTCCTGTTTGTAACCCTGATGCAGGTATCACTGGTTTTCATTTCACAAGACCAACTTTCTAGTGAATATAAAGCTTTTTCCTTTAAAAAAAATCTGAATTGAACCTTATTTACTATAGGTTTGCTTTCTTCCTGACTTTCTGACTTTCTTCCTGACCATATTTAGTTTAGGCCAAAAAAAGTTGGAGTCATCCTTGATTCCTTTTTCTTATATCCTAAACCTAATCCATCCAGAAACCCTGATGTCTCACCTTAAAGACACATTGAGAACATGAACACTTCTTCCATCACTGCAGGTACACCCTGGACTGAGATACCATCATTTCTTGCCTGGATTTCTGTAATAACTTCCTAACTGGTCTCCCTGCCTCACCCTTATCCTCATGGTCTGTGCTCAATACAACATCCAGGATGATCCTTTTAAAACCTCAGTCAGCAAGTCCCTCCTCTGCTCTAACCCTCCATTGGCTGCCCATCTCTCTCAGGGCAAGAGCCTATACACCCTGCAGGACCTTCTTCCTCTCCTTGCTTCTCTAACCTCTTTTTCTACCGTACTGCTTCCTCCCCACTTCAGCCTCCTGGATCCCTTGCTGTTTTATTTAGTTCCCAGGCATACTCCACGCTCAACACATTATACGGGTTGCTTCATCTGCCTGGGAGGTTTCCCCAAATATTTGCCTAGCCACTTACCTCACTTCTTTCAAGTTTTTGCTCAGATGTCACCTTCTCAGTGACATGTCACCTTCCATATTATTTAATATTGCAACCTGTCTCTTTACCCTGTTCTACTACTTTTTTATATAGCACTTATCAGCTTCTAATGCCCACCGTCTGACTGATTATGCCTCTGGAATGCAGGCCAGCCAAAGAGTAGTGGTGACCTTTGTTTCACTCACGGACCTACCTCATGGGCTTAGGAAAGGGCCTGGCACATTGTAGGTATTCAATAAACATTTGCATAATGTTGAATAAATAAAGGTGTGGTACCAGTATAGGAAAGAAAAATAATGGTTCTACCTTATCTTTTAACATTTGGCAGAGATTTCATAAACATTATGTTTATGTTAGTGGATAATTTCATAGTAGACAAAGCTGACATTTGGCTAGCATTTTGGACTGAGGTGGCTTTGGCATCACTGCCTAGTCTCTGAAACAAATGGCTATTCGAGGGACATAATAAAACTTTGGCTCTTTCTAGGATGTGGAGGACTGGCCTGCGTTTGCACCAGGAGGGTCACATGCTCTCTGGGGATTAAATGATGTTCAAGAGACAGTGACCTTTATGTTTTTCCCCAGTTATACCTTTCATTGCTGGTGGTAGCAGCTGCTCTTCAAAGCAACAGTATGAAAGGACCAGTATCAGTATCAGCAGATGTTATAGATACTCCTTAACAAAGACATAGTCATAGAAGCATACAAAAGGTAAAGAGATTCAACAAAAAATTTAGTCACAGATCTATCCTGAATATTATCAATAAAAACAACAATAAGAGGGCCACTCTCTATAGCTAACTAGTTATAAAATATAAAAGCAAAGAGCCATGACAAACCCTAGTATAGACTTTATGTATAGTTCTATAGTCAGATATGCTTTTATCCTTTCATTTTATGTAGTTGAGCAATCACTTTGACCAAGTTAATCCAATATTCATAAATTTGTGCTCATATTTCTTTTTTTTAAATTTATTTATTTTAATAAACATATAATGTATTTTTTTTAATTTTTTTATTTTAATAAACATATAATGTATTTTTATCCCCAGGGGTACAGGTCTGTGAATCGCCAGGTTTACACATTTCTCAGCACTCATCATAGCACATACCCTCCCCAATGTCCATATCCCCACCACCCTCTCCCATCTCCCCTCCCCCCAGCAACCCTCAGTCTGTTTTTTGAGATTGAGTCTTTTATGGCTTGTCTCCCTCCCAATCCCATCTTCTTTCATTTTTTCTTTTCCTACCTCCCACCCCCCCACATCGCATCTCCACTTCCTCGTATCAGGGAGATCATATGATAGTTGTCTTTCTCCGATTGACTTATTTCGCTAAGCATAATACCCTCTAGTTCCATCCATGTCATCGCAAATGGCAAGATTTCATTTCTTTTGATGGCTGCATAGTATTCCATTGTAGTATATATACCACCTCTTCTTTATCCATTCATCTGTTGATGGACATCTAGGTTCTTTCCGTAATTTGGCTATTGTGGACATTGCTGCTATAAACATTCAGGTACACGTGCCCCTTCAGAGCACCACATTTGTATCTTTAGGATATATACCCAGTAGTGCAATCGCTGGGTCATAGGGTAGCTCTATTTTCAGTTTTTTGAGGAACCTCCACACTGTTTTCCAGAGTGGTTGCACCAGCTTGTATTCCCACCAACAGTGTAGGAGGGTTCCCCTCTCTCTGCATCCTTGTCAGCATCTGTCATTTCCTGACTTGTTAATTTTAGCTATTCTGACTGGCATGAGGTGGTATCTTATTGTGGTTTTGATTTGTATTTCCCTGATGCCGAGTGATGTGGAGCATTTTTTCATGTGTCTGTTGGCCATCTGGATGTCTTCTTTGCAGAAATGTCTGTTCATATCCTCTGTCCATTTCTTGACTGGATTATTTGTTCTTTGGGTATTGAGTTTGATAAGCTCTTTATAGATTTTGGATACTAGCCCTTTATCTGATATGTCGTTTGCAAATATCTTCTCCCATTCTGTCAGTTGTCTTTTGGTTTTGTTAACTGTTTCCTTTGCTGTGCAAAAGCTTTTGATCTTGATGAAATCTAAATAGTTCATTTTTGCCCTTGCTTCTGTTGTCTTTGGCGATGTTCCTAGGAAGAAGTTGCTGCGGTTGAGGTCGAAGAGGTTGCTGCCTGCATTCTCCTCAAGGATTTTGATGGATTCCTTTCTCATATTGAGGTCCTTCATTCATTTTGAGTCTATTTTCGTGTGTGGTGTAAGGAAATAGTCCAATTTCATTTTTCTGCATGTGGTTGTCCAATTTTCCCTGCACCATTTGTTGAAGAGGCTGTCTTTTTTCCATTGGACATTCCTTCCTGCTTTGTCGAAGATTAGTTGACCATAGAGTTGAGGGTCTATTTCTGGGCTCTCTATTCTGTTCCATTGATCTATGTGTCTGTTTTTGTGCCAGTACCATACTGTCTTGATGATGACAGCTTTGTCATAGAGCTTGAAGTCCGGAATTGTGATGCCACCAACTTTGGCTTTCTTTTTCAATATTCCTTTGGCTATTCGAGGTCTTTTCTGGTTCCATATAAATTTCAGGATTATTTGTTCTATTTCTTTGAAAAAAATGGATGGGATTTTGATAGGGATTACATTAAATGTGTAGATTGCTTTAGGTAGAATAGACATTTTCACAATATTTGTTCTTCCAATTCATGAGCATGGAACATTTTTCCATTTCTTTGTGTCTTCCTCAATTTCTTTCATGAGTACTTTATAGTTTTCTGAGTATAGATTCTTTGTCTCTTTGGTTAGGTTTATTCCTAGGTATCTTATGGTTTTGGGTGCAATTGTAAATGGGACTGACTCCTCAATTTCTTTTCTTCTGTCTTGTTGTTAGTGTACAGAAATGCAACTGATTTCTGTGCATTGACTTTATATCCTGACACTTTACTGAATTCCTGTACAAGTTCTAGCAGTTTTGGAGTGGAGTCTTTTGGGTTTTCCACATATAGTACCATATCATCTGCAAAGAATGATAGTTTGACTTCTTCTTTGCCGATTTGGATGCCTTTAATTTCTTTTTGTTGTCTGATTGCTGAGGCTAGGACTTCTAGAACTATGTTGAATAGCAGTGATGATAATGGACATCCTTGCTGTGTTCCTAACCTTAGCGGAAAAGCTTTCAGTTTTTCTCCATTGAGAATGATATTTGCAGTTGGTTTTTCACAGATGGCTTTGATAATATTGAGGTATGTGCCCTCTATCCCTAAACTTTAAAGAGTTTTAATCAGGAAAGGATGCTGCACTTTGTCAAATGCTTTTTCGGCATCTATAGAGAGTATCATATGGTTCTTATTCTTTCTTTTGTTAATGTATTGTCTCACATTGATTGATTTGTGGATGTTGAAACAACCTTGCAGTCCTGGAATAAATCCCACTTGGTCATGGTGAATAATCCTTTTAATGTACTGTTGGATCCTATTGGCCAGTATTTTGGTGAGAATTTTTGCATCTGTGTACATCAAGGATATTGGTCTGTAATTCTCTTTTTTGGTGGGATCCTTGTCTGGTTTTGGGATCAAGGTGATGCTGGCCTCATAAAATGAGTTTGGAAGTTTTCCTTCCTTTTCTATTTTTTGGAACAGTTTCAGGAGAATAGGAATTAATTCTTCTTTAAATGTTTGGTAGAATTCCCCTGGGAAGCCATCTGGCCCTGGACTTTTGTTTGTTTGGAGATTTTTGATGACTGTTTCAATCTCCTTACTGGTTATGGGTCTGTTCAGGTTGTCTATTTCTTCCTGGTTCAGTTGTGGTAGTTTATATGTCTCTAGAAATGTATCCATTTCTTCCAGATTGTCAAATTTATTGGCATAGAGTTGCTCATAGTATGTTCTTATAATTGTTTGTATTTCTTTGGTGTTGGTTGTGATCTCTCCTCTTTCATTCATGATTTTATTTATTTGCATCCTTTCTCTTTTCTTTTTGATAAGTCTGGCCAGGGGTTTGTCAATCTTATTAATTCTTTCAAAGAACCAGCTCCTAGTTTCGTTGGTTTGTTCTATTGTTTTTTTAGTTTCTATTTCATTGATTTCTGCTCTGATCCTTATGATTTCTCTTCTCCTGCTGGGTTTAGGCTTTCTTTGTTGTTCTTTCTCCAGCTCCTTAAGGTGTAGGGTTAGGTTGTGTATTTGAAACCTTTCTTGTTTTTTGAGAAAGGCTTGTGCCACTATATATTTTCCTCTCAGGACTGCCTTTGTTGTGTCCCACAGATTTTGAACCGTTGTGTTTTCATTATCATTTGTTTCCATGAATTTTTTCAATTCTTCTTTAATTTCCTGGTTGACCCATTCATTTTTTGGAAGGATGCTGTTTAGTCTCCATGTATTTGCGTTCTTTCCAAATTTCCTCTTATGATTGAGTTCTAGCTTCAGAGCATTGCAGTCTGAAAATATGCAGGGAATGATCCCAATCTTTTTTTTTTTAATTTTTTTTTAATTTATTTATTTGTTAGAGAGAGAGAGCGAGCAAGCACAGGCAGACAGAGTGGTAGGCAGAGGCAAAGGGAGAAGCAGGCTCCCCGCTGAGCAAGGAGCCCGATGTGGGACTCGATCCCAGGACGCTGGGATCATGACCTGAGCCGAAGGCAGCCGCTTAACCAACTGAGCCACCCAGGCGTCCCGATCCCAATCTTTTGATACTAGTTGAGACCTGATTTATGACCCAGGATGTGGTCTATTCTGGAGAATGTTCCATGTGCACTAGAGAAGAATGTATATTCTGTTGCTTTGGGATGGAATGTTCTGAAGATATCTGTGATGTCCATCTGGTCCAGTGTGTCATTTAAGGCCTTTATTTCCTTGTTGATCTTTTACTTAGATGATCTGTCCATTTCAGTGAGGGGAGTGTTAAAGTCCCCTACTATTATTGTATTACTGTCAATGTATTTCTTTGATTTTGTTATTAATTGGTTTATATAGTTGGCTGCTCCCATGTTAGGGGCATAGATATTTAAGATTGTTAGGTCTTCTTGTTGGACAGACCCTTTGAGTATGATGTAGTGTCCTTCCTCATCTCTTATTATAGTCTTTGGCTTAAAATCTAATTGATCTGATATAAGGATTGCCACCCCAGCTTTCTTCTGATGTCCATTAGCATGGTACATTGTTTTCCACCCCCTCACTTTAAATCTGGAGGTGTCTTTGGGTCTAAAATGAGTTTCTTGTAGGCAGCATATAGATGGGTTTTGTTTTTTTATCCATTCTGATACCCTGTGTCTTTTGATTGGGGCATTTAGCCCATTAACATTTAGGGTAACTATTGAGAGATATGAATTTAGTGCCATTGTATTGCCTGTAAGGTGACTGTTACTGTATATTGTCTCTGTCTCTTTCTGATCTACTACTTTGAGGGTCTCTCTTTGCTTAGACGACCCCTTTCAATATTTCCTGTAGAGCTGGTTTGGTGTTTGCAAATTCTTTCAGCTTTTGTTTGTCCTGGAAGCTCTTTATCTCTCCTTCTATTTTCAATGATAGCCTAGCTGGATATAGTATTCTTGGCTGCATGTTTTTCTCGTTTAGTGCTCTGTATATATCATGCCAGTTCTTTCTGGCCTGCCAGGTCTCTGTGGATAGGTCCGCTGCCAATCTAATGTTTTTACCCTTGTATGTTACAGACTTCTTTTCCCGGGCTGCTTTCAGGATTTTCTCTTTGTCGCTAAGACTTGTAAATTTTACTATCAGGTGACGGGGTGTGGACCTATTTTTATTGATTTTGAGGGGCATTCTTAGCATCTCCTGGATTTTGATGTTTGTTTCCTTTGCCATATTAGGGAAATTCTCTCCAATAATTGTCTCCAATATACCTTCTGCTCCCCTCTCTCTTTCTTCTTCTTCTGGAATCCCAATGATTCTAATGTTGTGTCATCTTATGGTGTCACTTATCTCTCGAATTCTCTCCTTGTGGTCCAGTATTTGTTTGTCTCTCTTTTGTTCAGCTTCTTTACTCTGTCATTTGGTCTTCTATGTCACTAATTCTTTCTTCTGCCTCATTTATCCTAGCAGTAAGAGCTTCCATTTTTTATTGCACCTCATTAATAGCTTTTTTTATTTCAACTTGGTTAGATTTTTGTTCTTTTATTTCTCCAGAAGGGCTTTTATCTCTCCGGAGAGGGCTTCTCTAATATCTTCTATGCCTTTTTCAAGCCCAGCCAGAACCTTGAGAATCATCATTCTGAACTCTAGATCTGTCATATTACCAATGTCCGTATTGATTAGGTCCCCAGCCTTCGGTACTGCCTCTTGTTCTTTTTTTTTTTTTGGTGAGTTTTTCCACCTTATCATTTTGTCCAGATAAGATTTGCTTTCTCCTCCTCTGGAATTCTGCTGTTCTTGGTGAGTGAAGTTGGTCTTGGCTGGGTTTGTTGTTGATATTCTGGGGAAGGGGCCTGTTGTAGTGATTTTTCAAGTGTTTTTGCCCCCGGCAGAATTGCACCATCCTTACCAGGGGCCGGGCTAAGTAATCCGCTCAGGTTCACTTTCGGGAGCTTTTGTTCCCTGAACACTTTCCGTAGAGTTCCGGGGACAGGAATGAAGATGGCGGCCTCCCAATCTCTGGCCTGGAGGAGCCGAGAGCTCAGGGTCCGGCTCCTCAGTGTGCCCTCAGAGAAAGTCGCCCAACCACCCCCGTCTCCCTGGCCTCTGGTCGCACTTGGAGGAAAGCGCTCAATCGCTCACACTTGGAGAAAAGCGCCTGGTCGCTTCTGTCTCTGTGGCCTCCAGCTGCGCTCCAAGCTCACCCAGCCTGTGATGGGTTCAAGGTAACCCTGAGCTGAGAGCTCACTCCTCGGCTCTGTCTCTGTAGCCGGCTTCCCCGCTCTAATACCTGTGAACTCCACAACACTCAGACACCCCCGTCCTTCTGTGACCCCGCGGGACCTGGGGTTACACTGACCCCACGTAGGCTTCCCCCTGGTTTAGCGTCCGGAGCGATGTCCCTCAGTGGAGCAGACATTTAAAAGTCCTGATTTTGTGCTCCGTTGCTCTGCCGCTTGCCGGGAGCCGGCCCCTCCCCCTGCGGTCTATCTTCCTGTCGCTTTGGATTCACTTCTCTGTAGGTCCTACCTTTCAGAAAGTGGTAGATTTTCTGTTCCTAGAATTGTTGCTCTTCTTCTCTTTGATTTCCCGTTGGATTTGTAGGTGTTCACAATGGTTAGATAAGCTATCTAGCTGATCTCCTGCTACCCAATGTCGTCTCAGCCCGCTACTTCTCTGCCATCTTGACTCCTCTCTGTGTGCTCATATTTCTTATACTCTACCTCCAAAAGAGACTAAAAAAATAACAAAAATGAGGAGCAGATTACTTTCAAAGGCCCAAGTAATTAAACACTTAAAAAAAGGATGAAAACTTAATACCAGAGGATAGATGTAGAAATATACTTTTTAAAATGATATTTTAAGCAACTTAATATAATCTCAGTATCATATAAAATATGCTAGATTATGCTGAAATAACAAATAATCTCAAAGTTTCCATGATCAAATACAATACAAATTTATTTCTTATTCATGTTATGCATCCAGTATGGTTTGAAAGTTGCCTTCTCCTCTAACTGATCAGTTTTAGATCCAGGATAACAGGATCTACCATCTTCTAGGCTCTTGGTTAATACAGCTGAAGAAAAAGGGCTGGAGAGTTGACCTCTAGCAATTAAATGCTTTAGCCTAAAAGCGACTCATATTACTTCTAGTCACCTCTTCTTGGGGGGACAGAATAAGTTATACAGCCACACCTACCTCCAAAGGAATAGGGAATTATACTCTTTTTTGTATCAAAAATAGAGAAGAACTAGATATAAGTGAATATACTTAATAATATCATAACTTAGATCTAAGCCACCTGGCAGTGAAGGCCAAAAAATAAGGGTTTTAAATAGCTCTCTTTGCCTAATAAAAGATCACACCACTTCATTAAGACAGAAAAGCTTCTACTCACATCAGTCCTAAATGGTTTGGATTTTGCCCCTTTTACCAAAAAATGTGCTGTTTTACTTACGGCATTTCTTATATCACTCTTTGATGAACATGCCAAGGAATTAATTTATAATTTTGTAAAGTCAATTTTATTGAGAAGACAAATAATTGAGATATAGAGAATTCTGGTAATCTGTTTCAAAGAGTAACCAAGAAGAGCGAATCTAAAATAATGAGTCTCTGGAATATCCTTCAGAATCTCTAAAGTGTTAATTATTTACTTGGGATTTTCTGATGTATAGTTTCCTGATCTCTGCAATTCACCAAGCACTGCTTACTCTAAATAATACGAAGTTATATGAATATAGATTTTATTTTATTTTTTTAAAGATTTTATTTATTTATTTGAGCAAGAGAAAGAGAGCACAAGCAGGGGGCATAGCAGAGGCAGAGGGAGGAGCAGACTTCCTGCTCAGCAGGGAGCCCCAACGATGTGAAGCTCTATCCCAGGATCCTGAGATCATGGCCTGAGCACAAGGCAGATGCTTAACCAACTGAGCCACCCAGGTGCACCATGAATATAGCTTTTAAAAGGAGTGGACAAGAAAGTCAGTTATCCCAATAGTTGTTGCTTTTCCCCAATAGATCCATTCCTAAAAAAGCAGAGCTATTAAAATAATATAAGAAATAACTGCATTAATGGCAAAATACATTAAAATATTTTAATACTTTATTTAATACATAAAAACACATAAAAAATACATAAAATGGCAAAACATTAAAGAACCTGATAAGAATGTCTGACATTACTTCCATTACTCAGTGATGTTTTGAGAATCCCAGTCAATGGAATAAGAAAGCAAAAGAAATATGGTATAGTTATTTGAAAGAAGGAGACCAAACTATCAGTATTTATAAGTGTGATGGTCCTCCATGCTATTCCTCATGTCCCTTGTGGAACATGAGGAATAGCATGGAGGATATTAGGAGAAGGAAGGGAAAAATGAAGCAGGGGAAATCGGAGGGGGAGACGAACTATGAGAGACTATGAACTCCAGGAGACAAACTGAGGGTTTTAGAGGAAGGGGTATGGGGGGATGGGTTAACCAGGTAGTGGGTATTAAGGAGGGCACGTATTGCATGGAGCACTGGGTGCTATACACAAACAATGAATCACGGAGCACTACATCGAAAACTAATGATATACTGTATGGTGACTAACGTAACAATTAAAAAAAAAGTGTGATGATCCTTTACCTGGAATATTTAAGAGAATCAGTTGAAAAACTTGAAGAATTAAAAAACCAACAATGAGGTAAACATTTAAATATGTAAATTACTTTTATATATACCAGCAATAATAATTATAAAATGTAAGGGTAAAAGATTTCATTCATAAAAGGGTCAGAAACTAAAAATGCCAAGGAGTAAACTTAACAAAGAAGTTCATAAAACCTAAGTGATAGGACCACAAGACTTTACTAAAAGACATAGAATAATACCCAAATAAATTAAGTGGTTGGGTTTCTGGATAAAAGACTCAATAACTTAAAATTTTCCATTTTTTTCCAAGTATATTTATAAAATCAATGTAAACACACTCAGAATCCCTGTAGGCTTTTTGTGGAACTGGACAAGATGATTTTAAAATTCAGTGGGAAGGTTATTTGTGAAGGCAGAACTAAGTAAATTGTGAAAAAGAGGAACACTTAGGGGGATTTGCCTTTCCAAATAATAGAATTCCTATAAAGCTACAGTAATTAAAGTAGTGTTGTACAGTTTCAAAAAATAAGCAGTGGATCAGTGTTGTTATAGAATATAGACTTCAAAGGTAGATTTATGTAGAGTCCTGAATAATGCATACAATTGTTGAATCACTATGTTGTTCACCTGAAATTAATATAATAGTGTATGTTAACTATACTGAAATGAAAAAGAAAATTTGAAAATCTAGATATACTATTTGATAAATTATCTTGATACGATTAGTTTATCCATCTGAAGACAAACATGTAAATTTACATCCTTTCCTCATACCATATATGAAAAAAATTCCAGATGGACTAGAAGTCTAAATATATAAGAATTTATAAAAGAATTAGAAAAATATTTTTATATACTTCAGTTGGGAAATAGCCATTTATAGGAAATCATAAAATCCTGGACCCAAGAAGGAACATTTTACACACACACGCACACACACACACACACACACACGTATAACTACGTACATATATATGTATATATATATGTGTGTGTGTGTGTATACACACATATATTTTATATATACACACACTCAGGTCAAATATCTCATTGTTTTCCTTTCAGAGTGAAAATTTTAAATAAATATGTTAAGTGTTAGCTGAGTTTGAGGATGTGGTCACCCCCCACATACTTTTTATTAGGAATAAAATTAACAAAGTACTTTGGAAGGCAGTTTGGCTCTTTGGTTACTTCTGAAAAAAATGATCATACATTTTTACTTAGTTATTGTACTAAGTGGAAACTCTTCTGTATAAATACTAGCAAATGTGTGTTAAAATATATGCATAAGGATAATCAGTAAAATGTTTCTCACAAGAAAAGAAGTTGGAACAATATAAATATTGTATTACTCTAAGAAACCAAGAGTGATGCAGTGAAATGTGATGGCTTTGTTACTTTAAATTGTTTGATTGAGGTGCCGGCATGACTGAGTCAGTTAAGCATCTGACTCTTGATTTTAGCTCAGGTCATGATCTCAGGGTTGTGAGATCCAGCCCCTCAATGGGCTCTGTGCCAGGCATGGATCCTGCTTAGGATGGGATTCTATTTCACCCTCTCCCTCTACCCCTTCTCCCTCTCAAAAAATTGTTTGGAAAAAGTGTTCAAGAGCAGAAAATGGACAGAAGAGATTACTTTAGGTATTCTTTAATGGAGTGTAGATGTCTAGTGGACTCTCCATGGATTATATGCTTCTATGTGTGAACCTTATATTTCTATTGACTAGACTGGTTTTGTAACTCTGAAAAGAAAGAAGTTACGTTGTAGAAAATGAACATTAATACAAATAATTCTTGTCCATAGGAATGCAAATGAACTATGCCCCATAGAATTGTAACTGATTTCTATCCCATAGAAAAAGATAGCCTCAAACATTACATCTTACAGCCTCAAGGAATATTAACCAGTTTTGCATCTATTAACACATTCATTTCACCATTTCTGATTGCCTATATATATGTTTGTTCTTTAAGCTCTCCTTTGGCCTTTACATGTTCTGGATTCCCTTATTAATTTATGAGGTGGAAACAACCTTTGATGTGTGGTCATTTTATATTTCATGAGAGTCAGGATTATACCTTTCTGAAAATTACACATCAGCATACTATTAACGTAGTTGCTTTTTTATGAGACAAGAAGTTCTTTATTTCGTGGTCTTTGCTGTGGCCTTAACCATCTGTTTTTATTCAAAATCAAAGTAAATATTACTATGCTGTGGACAAGAATAAGGTTTATTTGTTGATACTGCTTAACTCTGTATTGAGACAAGGATGAGGCTTATCTGTTGTACCCAAAAACCAGGTAAGCCAGAGAACATTTACTGGAGTTTCTGTATTCTCTTACCCCAAAGCCCTTTAAAAGGGACTTTATGTGAAATTTATGCTAAAGGAGAAGGAGATTTTAGACACCAAAAAATTGAGGCATTGGAGTGAAGTCATTAAAAAAAAAAAACAAAAAAACACTAGCTTCCTTGATAAAATATTAGGAATGGACCTTGAAAGATTTTTAAAAAACCTATTTTTACCCCTAACCTTTTTTTCCCCTTTGCTAAAGTAAAAGGCATTGTGGGTACTTTCAGCAAAATAGAGCTGTGTCCTGTTCTAATCCATTTTGCCACATGTGG
Source organism: Martes martes (assembly GCF_963455335.1). NCBI lineage: Eukaryota > Metazoa > Chordata > Mammalia > Carnivora > Mustelidae > Martes > Martes martes. The sequence goes on from NC_137888.1 coordinate 83,502,999, forward strand.
GCTGCCAACACTGGTATTTGTTGAGGCAGATGTGAAGGCACAATAGCAGAGACTTTGTCGTGAAGCCAACTCATTCTTCTTGTGACATATGCAGTGCCTGAGGGGAGGGAAAAAATCAAGGTGGTTAAGGAAGGAAAAAAATGTAAAATAGAAGAGAGAACTCAATCTGTATAGCTCTGTGAAGTACCACTTGCTTCTTCCCCCCATACAATCAGTTAATCACCTTACAAAATGCCAAAATCATCAGAGCCTGAGCTGAAACAGCGAATTCAATTTTTTCTCCCTTTTAAATGTCTCCTTTTCGGTTATACAGTATTTTATGAAAAATTGATGTCTTGCTAGTCAACATGATGAATGTTGGGACATGCAGGGAATAGTTTAAAGAGTTTGTTTTAACAGTTATGCATTTAAATTGTCCTATTATAGTGGACATGTTTCCTCTGCCAACAAAAAATCAGTTCTTAAAGGTCCAGTTCTCCTAGAATTTTTTTGCTGCTTTCAATCATTTTGATAGCAATCCTGATGAATTCATGAATTAAAATTATTTCATCCAAATGTTAGATTTCAAGGTGGCATTTCAGAGCCTCTTTTTCTTTATTGCAGGGCTTTAATACATAATACTGGGGACATTTACAGTTTTAAAATATGATATATTCTCTAAGGAAACCCTTTAGATATCTAAGCTCAGTGGAGCATTTGTCTGAAAGCAATTAAACTGTACAATGTGTATCTGTTGAAAAGCCACTTCTGCAACTTGATATACTTTTGTTTAAGTCCAGTTCTTAGGTAAAGGTTCTAGCCTCTGATCTTGCTCCTAGTAGATACATGATAAATATTTATTAAACAAATGAGCATTTAGAAAACATCATCCATTATGCTATCCCATCAGTGGGAAAACAAAGATAAATTGTCTTTTGCTATCCCTTTTTCTATTTGCCCCACAATCATGGATTTATAGAATAACATAGCTGGACTTTTTGCACCATAAAGCCAAATTCTACATTTTACAGATGGAGTAACTGAGGCCTAGAATTTTGAAGTGGTTGTACACAGGCACGTAAGTTGATGGCATGACAGCCAGATGGAAAATCCGGAACTTCAAACTCTAAATGCAATAGTTCTCTCTTTGTGCCAGCTTGCCTTTCAGGTGTAGTCTTATAATACTAGGAAAAGGTAAACCAAGACTGGTAACCTGGCTAAGGCTTTTGGCTTTTCCTCTTCTTGAGGAAAAGAGAGATGCCAAAAGACCTCTCATTGTTTTGTTTTGTTTGTTTAAGTATCCTTACTTTTGGAAGCACCCCAGAGCTAGTATATTTCTCCTTGGCTGCTTATCATAAGCTGTTACCTCTTTCAGTTCAGAGCAGGCAGTGCCATTTCTGAGCCCTCAACAAAGCAGGATTACGGCGATGTGATTGCATCAGTGTCTGAAGTACTACCCTAATAAAGACAGGTAAACATGACTGAAATTTAAGACAATGTCCTTACCAGAACAGTTCTCAAGGTGTTCTATGATTGCAACAAGTTAGCAAAGGCTTTGCGAGCTGGGATGAAGGTTCTGGTAGGTTAGTCACAGAGGAGTTTCAAGTTGAAGAATGACTCGTCTAATTGGATCTTTTGAAAAAGTAACTTGAGGAGAGTAATTGTGGCAGCAGTGTTGTAGCGTGGATGCAAGACTAGATGCAGAGAGAACAATTAAAAGGCAGCAGCAATGACCCTGGTGGTCTGTGTATGTGATCCAAGCTCAGAGGTAGTAGAAATGCAGAGACATGAAAGGATTTGGGAGGTATTTTGCAGAGGATAGCCAGGACTTGATAATTTAATTTGGTGAAAAGAGGAGTGAGGGTTCCAGAGATTCAAAGATGACTCCCAAGTTTCCGGTTTGGTTGACTAGAGAAGGTGTCGGTGCAGAGAGTAATACGTTGAGGTTTTGTTTATGTTGAGTTTGAGTATTTTAGGGCATTCCAGTGGAAATGTCTTATAAATGGTTAGATCCACCGTCTACGGTTTTGACATGTAAAGGGTTATTCAAACAATCAAGGACAATATGATCAGGCTACAGCACAGCTCAGAGAACTTGTTCCCACCCTAACCTTATATTCCAGCCCCTACCCTTACCCTCTACTCCACTCCAGCCACTGTGGCTTCACCTTTATGGCCCCAGCACTTAGGCACACTTTAGCCTAAAGATCTTTGCAGTGGCTATTCTCTCTGCCTGAAATGTTTTCCCCAAATCTGCATGTCCAGCTCCTTTAAGGCTTTGCTCATATTTTTCCTTCTCAGTGAGACCTTACCAAGACCACACTATTTAAAATTGTGATCCCTGGGCACCTGGGTGGCTCAGTTGGTTAAGCATCTGACTGTTGGTTTTGGCTCAGGTTATGGTCTTAGGGTTGTGAGATCGAGCCCCATGTTGGGCTCTGTACTGGGCATGGAGCCTGCCTAAGACCTCTGTCTCCCTCTCCTTCTACTCTTCCTCCCTCCAAGAAAAAAAATAGCCTTTAAAAACTGCTAATAAGAAACCCTTAATTCCTTATTAAACTTAAGTCTATGAAGTCTCCTGTCATTTATCCATGTCTGTTTAGACCTGTCACCTACATGGCCAATGCCAAGCCACAAGGGTCCAAATAATGACCTGATCCAGTTCTCAGGTCATTATTTGGACCCTTGTGGCTTGGCATTGGGTCACACAGATCATATGCTCTCATTTTACCTTGTAACAGAAATTAGAATTAAGCCCTGTGTTCGTTAGACCTAAAAGTCGCTTTGTAAAACTCCAGTTATTGAACCAGACACCATTCATGAGGCGTGAAGACCAAGACCGTGAACACTTTATTTTAAGGAAAATGCAGGGTAGTCATAGAGCAAAGCCCAGAGTTGAAATGAAAGAGAAGAGAAAAATCAGGGCAAGAAATGAAACCACTTATCACTTAATATAACTATCAATATATCATTATTATTATTATTATGGAATAATTATATGCCTGGAATTGTGTTAAATGCTTTGAATATATTATTTTATTTAAATCTCAAACCAATTAGGTAGTTATTGTTACCAATCCCCTGATTATAGCTGAGAAATTGAGGTATAGAAAGGAGATGCAACTTCTTTTAAAATCACTTAGCTAGTGCACGATACAGTCAGATTTTGAACCCAAAGTCCATGCTCTTAACCACTAACCAATCCATGACTTTATTCTAAGTTTAATGTCCTATCAGCTAATGTCCTATTAGCGATCAGACTATATCTCTTAACAAAAGAGTTATCACTCAGACTAAAATACTTTTAACAGTAAAAGGGTACAGTCTTTTTTGTTGGGCATTTACCAGGACTGTCCCAAGGAAACAGAGATATATGCTCAGCCTATTAAATATATTTCCACTCTACATTCTGACATGATACATATATAGCAAGAATTCAAATACCAGTTTGTAACTGCAATTGAGAGTATGTGCTTAAATGGTATACCACAAACACCTGCAGGGTAACCATTTATATATATATATATATATATATATATATATATATATATATATATCGATGTGTTAACAGACCTCTAGTGCACTTAGAGAAAGTCTATTTTCCTGGTTTGAAGGGGATCAATCAATTCTATGGGTCCAAAATAGTGCTTTGGGACTTTGTAGAGCAAGGTTGAACTACAAAATTTCATAGAGGCAAGAAACTATTTCGATGAAAGGCTGGGACCTAGTTACAAAGCCAGCTCCCAACACCCCTGGTCCAGCAGTAAAGCAGTTCTGCTAAACAGGAGACAGGCATAGCTGCAGCATCTGGATGGGTCCAGGCTGGACTGACTAGGATGTCAGAGCAGCACCAGAGGCAAGAAAGGTAGAGACATAGAGATTAGGGTTGGTGGAAAAGTGGGAGAGACAGAGAAAAATAAGGCTGCAAGGCTAAGCTAGAGTGTCCTCAATATTAGTTGTGTGTACTCCTTTCAGACATTGATCTTTCTATGGGAATTAATTATTTTTATGAACTAAAAAGGAACTTTCTAAAATTTTCTACACAGATATACTTTTAAACCATCACAAAAGCATACTTATCTCTGGCAGCTTAAGATGACTATATTCCCTCAACAAATATTTTTTGAGAGCCCATGAAGTGTCCCAGAAAGTCTTGTAGGAGCTGGGGATATAGTGGTGAACAGGACACATTCCCTGACCTCATTCTTGAGTGTATCTAAGTGCTTTTATGGAAAATTCACTTAAAAAAGGTATTTATATAAACAATAATTGCTAAATCATAAAAAGTATATTCCCTCTCCTCAGTTCCCTCAAGTACAAAATGAGGGCACTGACCTGGATACTTCCCCAGGCCTCTTCTAGCTCTAAAATCCTGTAACCCTGTTGTCATTTTCATCAGGTTGGTGTGAAGGGCAATGCCTCTCTTTATTTAACTTTTCCATTTTTAATATTAAAAATCTGAATCCATCTCAAAGCAACACATTTGATTTTTTTCCACATGCTGAACACAAATGAAAAGGTCAAACACATAAATCAACTGAGGTGCTAATCAGGAGGTATGGTAATGCACCCAACATCAGACCTTTCCACTGCCAGCTACCCCAGAAAAGTCTTACTCTGCATTTTGTGGGCCTTATGTAAACCAGTACCCCAGAGAAACCATTTGGTGGCATCACGCCATAGTTAAGGGAGAAATTTTATTTTCCTTCTTCTTATTCTTGAATCTGAAATGGAGAAATAGGCTTCAAAGATGGTGACCCTTTTCCAGAATAAGAAGAAAATGTCACCACTTCAAGGTCAGGACGGCAACAATTAGCAAGCTAATGTAAGGGAGGGAGAGAGAAAATGGACATTAATGTTCCCATTCTACATGTCCGCACTATGAAGTGACTTACATATCTGAACCTCTAATGCTCACAAGAAGTCTATCTGGTAAGAATTATTATTTTGAATTTTAAGATGAGAACACTAGGGATGAGAAAGAGCAAGTAAACCATTCATGATTAAGTAGCTAAGAAGGGACCAGAGTTGAGATGCCATTTGAGTCTAGAATCCTACCCTTTCCACATACTTACTTTCTGGGCTCTCCACACATGTTTAATACAGCTTAAAGACTCCAAAAATAATTATATATTCAGAATTTTAACTTTTGTTTCTTCACATTAAGCCTCATAGTATTATCATATTAAAAATAACATAGAAGTGCTCCTAATTAAAGAGAATTTCTCTAAAGTCTTTGTCAGTTAATTTTGGCATCTGTGTAATGTTGTCATTGACATCTACTGATTGTCTTCTATGTGAGTTACAATTTTGGGTGTGTGTGTGTGTGTGTGTGTGTGTTGAGTAATTTTGGGTTATGTTCCAGATATTTTGGACATTATGTTTGAGACTCTGTTGTTTAAATCCTATGGAGAACATTGTTGTTTTCATATTAGCAGTTAACTGACCAATTGAGTTCAGGCCACAAGCTGCCACCAGCCCTCTGTGCATTATGATTTCAGTGTCAGTTGGGTTTTTCCCGGCCCTCCCACCTGTGTGCCACCCAGCTGTGAAGATATAAATAAATGCATAGCACAGTGCCCAGTACATGTAGATGGTCAGATATTGCTACCTGTTCTCCTTGAATTGTCATACCTACGTCTGTAGAATTCAGTCAAGTCGTTTGAATGAGGATTGATTTGTTTTAGATCAGACAAAGTTCTAGGCTAAATGAATGAGGAACACTTGATTTGGTATGAGCATTGCAAAGAAAAATAAACAGTCTGTTGATTCAGAGACTAAATTTGAATACCAGTTTGGGCATTTAAAAGCATCATAACTTTGGATGAGTTACTCCAACTCTGAGTTTCTGTAAATAGTACACTGGAGGATATTTTTGAGGAGTAAATGAAAGTATGCAAATTAAATATTGAAATTAAAATATATAAAAACCCCTAACACAGTACCTGGCATATAGTAAGTACCAAATAAATTTCTTTATTATTAATATAAGAAAACACACTTTGATTATAAAGTTACTAAAAAGAAAGAACAACAATGATATTTTCAATGCGTATAACAAAGGCCTACTTTTGTTTTGCTTTGCTTTGCAGGTATATTCTCATTAGTGCAAGATACTCATAGGGTTATAACGGGCTAAAACCATTCCAGTGGCAAACAGTCAAACTGATGGCCTTTTAGATTTCATGTAATCCAGCCTTTCCTATCTCTCTGGCCTTGTTTCCTACCACGGCCCCCCTCATTTATTATTTTTGGAACGCCAAGTTCTCTAACCCAGTACCTTTGCATCAACTATTTTCTCTTTCCCAGAATCTTCACATGGCCAATACGTTTCTCATTATTTGGGTCTCAGAGCAAATGTGATTTCTCCGGGAAGACTTCCTCTGACCACCCCATTCCAGATCATGTCCCTGCATCCACCCATTACTGCTCCTCCTATTATTGTGACTAATTTTATTCAAAGCATTATCACTATCTGAAATTATTTCAGTTATCTATTTATTTAGTTATTATTTATTTTTACCCAGGAAAATGTTAGCTCTGTGAAGCAGGCAATTTTTTATTTCTACTGTGATATCCCTAGGGCCTACAACAGTATCTAACACATAACAACCTTTTAAATACTTGTTGAATAAATGAATAACCGAAGTTTCATTTTGTTACCTGTAACTTCTTGAATTGTTTTACTCTACTAGAAGAAAATCCATAAATATTATTTATTCATTTAATTGGACTTTTGTCAATTTCTGGTCCCCAAACAGTTGATAATTCATCAACAAACCTGAATAAATTTTATATTTGGATCAATTTCCACATTTAAAATCTTGATTTAATATGTTTATTGTAGAAGAGTCCACTGAAAATAGGAAGCCATTAATTGTACAACTTCTTGGCATCCAAGAAATGCATATGGTGTGGCTACATGGGGCTCCTGAGCGAGGCTTTAAATTATATAGCAATCACAGAATACTAATAACACACCTGAGGTTTCATCAGACAAAATGATCTATTCACTTATGATTAGTGCTATTGCTTCCTCTAGGGAAAGCAGTCTTTGGCTTTGCATAGGGCTATTGTGGGTTTCTGACAGAAAGATGCAGCCAGATACAGTCATATTTAAGAAATATAAATTCTGTGATGATTCTAGCCAACTTCAATTTATGATGTGGCTGAAAATGAACAGAGGTTGGATATTGGATTTCAGGCCAAAAGAGCTTCCCCAGCACTGGCTATTACATGTGTCATATTTCAATCCCTTTAGTCCACTTCATTTGGCAGGATTTGTTCAAGACAAATCTGGAGGTCATTTATCCTGCTCACTAATGAGCTATCCCTCCAGCAGAGTAGCTCTTTCCAAGCTGGGGCCCAAGTCAATAGCAGAAGGATCTGGAGGACCATTCAAATCTTGGGAGACTGGTTTGACAGAAAGAATTTGGGGCTCAAAGTCACCCAGTTGTGAAGAGTTGCTCTGAATCTCACAAACTTAGATACCTCAGTAAATTAGACATTTTAAAAATTTTTGAAAATTAATTATTTATGATAAGCTTATAAATTATGTAGTCTTGGAGGATGGGAAATGGGATTTAAAAATCTATCCCACCCACCTCCATGAACCTACATCCCCCAAAGTTAGTCACTAATATAAATTTTCTTGACATCCTTCTAAAAATGTTCTATAGACAGATAAATATCTATCTGTCTATGTTAATGCTTAGGTAGATAGATGGTTGGATAGTAATGGGATAAATCAGTGAAAATAATTCAAGTTATACAGTGTGGTAGATTGCAGTGATGGCCCCAGTTCTTCACTCCTTCCTGTAACTGTGCTCTCCTGCCATGGGTAGTTTACCTGCCCCATCTCTTGACACTAGACTGATCTGTGTCATTTGCTTTGGCTACTAGCCAATGAAAAACGCATGGAGAGAGTCGAGTTTTCCTAGACCCCCTAACCTAACCTAGCTTAGATCAGCCAAGAGCCTGGCAACCACTAGATGTGTAAGTAGGCCCAGCCATAATCAGTAAAGACTTCTGACTACCTCTTCTCTCTCCACCTGACACCAGATGCTTAGGGTCTGAACTTGTTATATGGCCACTGAATTTGGTGATAATTAGTTAAGGAATGTTATTATGATGGTAGGTAACTGATCTATATGTCTTGTAGCTCTTTCCACAGTGGAACATAAGGACTTACCTCCTTTGTTTTAACTACTGAAAAATATTCCATAGTGTGTAAGTACTCTAATTTATTCAATTCATTCTATAGATAGGCATTTTTATTGTTCCAGGTTTTCACTAGTCAAACAACACTACACAGAACATAAGCAGACAGATATCTCGTATACTTGACACATTGGTCCAAAGAATAAACTCCTAGAGGTAGAATTACTGGGCTAAAGGAAAAGTGCACTTTAAATTTTGCTGATGATTGTCATAAAACCTTGTTTCTGATGTATCTCTGCCAATTCTTGATTTTATTTTAAAGATGAGAATGCCTTTCAGCCTCTTCTAGAGTAATACATCTTTTTGAAAGAATATTATAGGAATATGATATTTATTAACTTCTAAATTTTATTAACTCTGACTTGTAATATTTTGCCTTCAAATTATACAAAATATTGACTATTGCCATCGTTATTTATGTTTTGATATATAGAGCTTTTCTTTCTCTCTTTCTTTTACCATTTTTAAATGCAAGAAAATAAATAAATAAATAAATAAATAAATGCAAGAAATTATGTCCTCAAGGTCAGACTTCATTTGCTCAGCATGTCTGACCTGGAAAATTTCCATGAAGGACCGGAAGCCTATGAAGGCTTCAGTTCTAAGATGTAATGGTAGCATGGAGAGTTAGGGGAAGTTGATGGTAGGGCTCAATGGCCACCAACATTGAATCTCTCTTCATAAGAGTCACATCACTTGGGTATTAGGTAATGGAAAGAACAAGGGTTTTAGAGTTCACCCAAATTCAGTTTGTGTTAGGGTTTTGTCCTTTATGTACTGTGTGCATTTGAGCATGTTATATAAATCTGTGGGCCTCTGAGATGCCTGCCTGGCTCAGTTGGTTAGGCGTCTGCCTTTGGCTCGGGACATGATCCTGGGGTCCTGGGATCAAGCCCCGCATTGGGTTCCCTCCTCAGGGAAGAACCTGCTTCTCCCTCTGCCTCTCCCCACTCCCCATACTCTGCTCATGCTCTCTCTCACTTACTCTCTTGCTGTTGCTCTATCTCAAATAAATAAATACATAAAATAGTTTTAAAAAATAAATAAATCTGTGGGCCTTAGTTTCTTCACCAAGGAAACTTCTTCAAGAAGATGATGAAATATATATTCAACGTTTTGTGAAATCTAGTCCTCTTCTCATTTGTATTGCTGCCTGGGAACAAACAAAAACATGAGGTAACTACAGGGGCAATTTGTACCATGGGGATGAAGAAGGCCATTGAAGTGGAGAGAACACTACAAACCTGAGTAGAAAGGCTCAACATGCCTCTTAGTGGCTGAGTGATCTTGAGTGTATCAGTTCATCTCCCTGTACTTTTATCCTCTGTTGTAAATGGAAACATGGAACCCGAGTTGCAGGGCTGGTCTGAGGATTAGAGGTACTGTGTGTTGAAGCACCTAGCGTGGGACCTGGCTCCCAGTAGACACTTAATAGTGGTACTTAGTACTTTTATTTGTGTGAATTTCATGACCATAAATGAATGGTTGTTACTTTCCCTCACTCTTTTCTCCTAAAGTCTTTTATATAATTTAAGGAACATATTCTCCACATTTTCATATCTCTGAAAATGCTCTGTGACTTAATATCAATGATATTTTGTAAATGCTGTCAGGCTGCGGTCACAGTGTAATTGTCATTGTCTGTGCATGGGGAACTTGATGACATGAATGGGCAACTAGAACCTCTCAATGGCTCAGTTCATAGACCATTTAAGGGCCATTTGAAGAACAATTAGGATTCCCACTCATCAGCTGAAAACTGATCATTTCCACTAGTGCCATTTTCATTACCATCAGTTATACCCAACATTTATTAAGCACCTAACAGGTAAAGGAATCAGAGCTAAGACTGAGAAATGCGAAAGCCTAAGGGTCTTACAATATCACTAGGGAAATAGGGAAACGACATAAAACATAATTAACTGTACAAGGGTGGCTGGTGCCAAGAAATGGTGCAGATACTACATAAATGCTTCAGGAAGCAAAAAAAGAAAAAAGAAAAAGGAAAAGAAAAAGTGGCTGGGAGGGTGAGGGTTCAGACCACCTCACAAAAAGGAAAATCATCATGATGCTTTAAAATGAGGATAGGACTTAGGGAAGAAGGGGGAATCTTTCTGGCATGAGGATAGCTGAAACAAAGGAGTAGTGTAAAAACATGAAAAGGGGGACGCCTGGGTGGCTCAGTCAGTTAAGCGGCTACCTTCGGCTCAGGTCTGATTCCAGGGTCCTGGGATCGAGTCCCGCATTGGGCTCCTTGCTCAGCAGGGAGCCTGCTTCTCTCTCTGCCTCTGCCTGCCACTCTGCCTGCTTGTGCTCTCTCTCTCTAACAAATAAATAAATAAAATAAAATAAAAAACATGAAAAGGTATGGAAAAATATTAATGGCAATTAGGTTCTGGATAAAGAAGTAGTGTGGCAAAGAAAGGTGAAAGAGTTAGGTAGAAGATAGATTCTGACCTTAAAGTTGCATGGTCTGTTCCTCCCTATTTTAATTCATAAATTAATGATGTGAATGCTTGTGGATGATTGCCATTTAGGCCACTGAGAATAGGAGGGAAATTTCTTCTTCATGGATGATTTGATCTGATTATTCAGAACTAGAAGAGGTCTCAGAAGACAGTTTGTCCTGCAATCTATTACTGGAAACAATGGCATAATTATCAGCCACTCAAAAATGGAGATCATTATTTTTGGCAGATGTCCTTTAAATGTAATTGGTTCAATTTGATAACCCTAGGAAATAAGTTGATTCATTTGGTTACTGAGAAGCTCTACAGAGACATTTCTGTGGCTGTGGTGGGCAATTGCTAACACCTGCTTTGAAGATCATACAAGGCCACATTGTCTTGGCCATATGGTATACAACTTTTAAAGTACGAGCAATTATTTGTTTATGTAGATCCAGCCCATTTCTTTAGACAAGCCTGCCTGATGCTGAACAAGGGAACCCATCAATCTAAGAGTCTTACCTCATTAAGGTCCCCCAATGTCCATCAAGGACGAACCTCACCTTTTCAGTGAGGCCTGAGATCTGGACCAATCTATTAAATATTGCAACCTGTCCCGTTCCCACAGTTACCCTACATTTTAGACCTCTGTCCTTGATTTTTTTTTCTCTTATAGAATTTATCACCTTCTAACATGCTATATACTTGTTTGCTAAATTTATTGTTTATTGTATGTCTTACCTAATGGAATGTATGCTTCAAGAGGGCACAAATTTTAGTCTTCTCTGTTTGTTACCATTTCATAGTGGTCTAGAACTATGCCTGAAGTCTGAGAGCATTAACTAGAAGAACTATTAGAACTATTACCTGGATGAGTGATATCAACAACACATCCTGGAGCATTACATTCTATCACACACTCTTGGGATCAGTTCCTCATCTGATTCTGTGGCTTATTTCTTTATTCTATGAATCTATGACTTTTATGCTTAAAAAAAAAAAGAAGAGCCATTAACGTTAAATTATTTTTAAAATATTGGTTGAGATGTGACACATGCATAGCAATGTGTCATTGGATGTGTCTAATGATACCAGGTCAGGTCTTTTTGATTTAGAAGAAGCAATAGAAAAGGACATGAACATACTCTTATATCTCTCAGTTACAAAAATTGACTCTGTATATTGCTTTTAACCACTGGAGTTTGGGATTGAGATTGTACATACCTGCAAGATAACCAAATTAGATATACCAGTCCATTTAGTAGATTCAGCTCTTACAAGGAATTCTTAACTTACCACTGCCCACTACCAGGAACTAAAGTCACCATGAGTCCACTGCATGTTTCTGTCAAGCTCTTCAAAGGCACTAGTAAACCATGGTGCAATTTTATCAGCAATATGACACTTCAGAGAGAGGCTTGTGATGGAAAGTAAGTTAAATGAAGGTAAAATTTTCCAATACCAGTTGTCTTTTGAGAGATAATGCCATATATTTAGATGAAAGTTGCATTATATTTTGTTATTCAGTTGCTGAACTTAAACCCTAGGGTCATTTTCAGCATCTTCTCCATAAGGGAAGACATTCCATAGATATTTTATCTGGTATGGATCTCAATTTAGCATGTGTAAATAGTAATATGCCAAGTAGAAATGTAAGCTGCCTTGCTCGATTTCATTGTTGAATTGCTAGCTAGGGAATGGAAAGAGTTACCTACTTATCCTCTGACTTAGGTTTTTTTGGGAAAATTCTTACTAATTTTACAAAAGAAAGTAAGAAAGAAAGAAAGCCTCCCAATTTTTATTGGGTTTTCCAGACACACCTAGCAAATGGTTTGTTATGCTAAGAAGGTATAGGCCAGAAATCAGAACATCTGACACCTTGGAATCCAACTAGCCTAATATTTGTAGATCAATTAGTACTATTCTTTTAAAATATTGCATTGAGATTTGTTATCTAAAAGGGGCTTAAGCTTACATAAGCTTATAGCTCAATAAATTTTCACAACCTGAACACATCTGTGTTAACACCCAAGTTCAGAAATAGAACACTGTCAGAAGCTCAGAAGCATCCTCTTGTGATCTCATCAAATCACTAGTCATCATCCCTCAAGGTTAATCACTATCTTGACTAGTAACAACATGCATTTCATCCTGCATTTTTGTTCTCTTTTTTTTGTTGTTGTTCTTTAAAATCACTAGAATCATATAGTATGTATTCTTTTGTGTTGGCGTCTTTCATTTTTTTATGTTGGTGATATATATGTTTTCATTGGATTTAGTTATAGATCATTCATTCTCATTGCTGTATAGTAATCCACTGGGTGAATGAATATACCACAGTTTATTTACCATTTCAGCTTTTGGTGGGAATTTGGACAGTTTCCAGTGTAAGGCTATTGCAAATAATGCTGCCGTGAACATTCTAGTGCATGGACTTACAGTGGAAAAGTTTAGACATTTGTTAGTTATATACCTAGAAATGGAATTTCAGGTTCTAATACTTTTCTCTAAGTGAACTGTGTATGCTCTGAAAAGGAAAACATACATTTGCATCATCGAGAAAAAAGCATATGATGGTGAGAGAATCTAGTGATAGTCTTAAACTCTTGATGATTTTATAAGAGGACTACAAAGCCGCCTCCACAGGGCCCTCCACTTCTGGGTGGGGCCATGAGGATTGCAATTACATGTCCTTAACAACTTTCCTTTTCTCCCCGCCTCTCCCCTGCAGAGGGATGGAGTGAGGTATAAAATATTCCTATCACCACAAAAACCCACAAAGAACTTTACTCCCCAAAATCAAAGCATCTGAGTGATAAGTTAGACCATTGCTTCTCATTCTAAGAAATTATCCTATTTGTATCTGCCAAGGAGGGCAGGGAACCATAATTAAAATTCACAGTTGCATATCACTCTCCATCTGCAAAGTACTTCATAGATATTAACTAATTAATCCTCCACCTTTCTCCTCCTGCTCTCCCACCCTTCCTCCCCACCACGAAGCAGGTGGCATCTCCATATTATGTTGCCCATTTGCAAAAAGATAAACACAAGAACAGGTTATGCCAGTCCCTTGATGGGGTCCAGGAGTGTAAAATAAATACTTTGCTGCCTGGGGCCTTTGTGAAATAAAATTACCACATACTTTAAGCCTGGAGATCTAAATTGCATAAATAAAGCCTCTGAAGGTTTTTTTGTCACATATGACAGGAAAGATGGATTTATCATCAGGTTTGTTTACTAAACTGTCACAGTGGTTGCTCATGAATATCAATGATGCGATTGCTCCTGGGAAAGCTGTATAAGAACGCTGAGAAGGAAAAAATTACTAAATGTTTTCTAACATGGGACCAAGGCAGGCTGTTAAGGTGGTTATGCTGGCTTTGTTTGTTTGTTTCCCAATCCAAAGAGGAAAATTTTGAAATTGGTTAGAAAAAAGAGCATGGGCGAAATGACACTGAAATTTGTAAATACAGAGAAAACAAAGTGATATCTGTTCCTTCATGTGTGTGTGATTAGAAATGAGCATTTGGTTATGATTTTTTAAAATAATAATACTACATGTAAGTTCTAATTGTCCATATCCAAATATTAACCACTAATGAAGTTCAGTTTAAATTATCATTTTAAAAAATTTTATTATGTTATGTTAGTCACCGTACAGTACATCATTCGTTTATGATGTAGTGCTTCATGATTCATTGTTTGTGTATAGCACCCAGTGCTCATTGTAACACATGCCCTTCTTAATACCCATCACCAGGCTAACACATTCCTCCACCACCTCCCCTCTGAAACCCTCAGTTTGTTTCCCTCTCTGGTTCCGCCCCCCACCCCGGCTTCATTTTTCCCTTCCTTTTAATGGGAGAAAGCCTAAGCCTGTAGAAATTTTCTGTCATTTCATATTTATGATTTATAAAAATGGAGTAATCTACTTTAATTTTAGATACAACCTACATTTGTAAAACCAGAAGCCAGGAAAGTCATCAGAACTAGTGATTATACCAGACAAAAAAGAATTCTTCCTGAGGCTACATTCTGCTCTGGTTCTATGCACGCAGCTTGCTCTGGTTTCCCAGGACTTTTTTGTGCTTATTGAGGGCACTGTAGGCTCCTTAGGGTATTAAATAGGAAAAAAGGGGGGGGGGATAATCAGTTATTAGGCTTGATAAGTTGGTTCAAAAGAAAAATTAAGATGCTTAACATTTGATTTTTTTTTTCTATTCATCTGAGCACTGCTAGGGTGAAAGCCCCGGATCAAAAACTACCAAAAAAGGATAAAATGGAGCACAGCCCTCAGGGAATTTCTATAGAGTGGCAGGGATAAATCAAGTGGACATATGTCTAAATTACAAGACACTAAGGGTATTGTCTTTTGCAATAGAGTAGACCTCTGCAATGGATCTACTCAGGAGGGTCCCTGTCCCTGTCCGACTATAATACACAGAAGTGACCCCAAATAATAATACATTTAACAGAAATACAGAGCAATGCTCCAGGCAAGCAAAGTGTATCTTGAGATTCAAGAAATGAAGAGAGAACTCCAAGCTAGAATGATAAGTAGGAGTTGAAGCCAAAGTCCTAAAGAGAAAAATCTACCTTAGGGCCAGGACTCTTGAGACTAACTTGAAGTATACGTTGAGTGTCTCCTATGGAGAGGCTTTTTAATGAGTTTAAGGAGTAGTGGAGGGAGCAAAACAAAACAAAAGAGCACCAGAAAGGAGAACCACTAAAGGAGATATGAGAGGACCAGAATGGGTAGACCAGTGAATGGGTAGAGCCAGTCTGGCTGAACTGTGAGCATAGCATGTGCAGGGGCAGAGGGCCCCAGGACCAAGCTACAGTTTTCTAATTTTGGTGCCTCCTAAGGTCATGGACAATAAAGTCCGAGGGGTCATTGGGTTTGCATTTGACAATTAGGAAGTCTTTGGTGATGCTTGGGAGAGTGGTGTGGTAGAGTTCAAAAGGGAGTGGGCTGTAAGGGAGTAGAAATAGATGAGGAGAAAGAGGAAGAGAAGGTGAGGGGAAATGGACAAAAGAATTAAAGGGAAACCAGACCAAATAAAGAGTTTAATCTGTTGGTAGTTGTTTTGTCATTTTAGGATAAAAGAGATATTTGTCTGTAGGCAGGAAGTCAGAGGAAGAGAAATTGAAATACAAATGACAGTAATAGAGCAAAAACCAGGAGGAGGCAGAAAAGATGGGACTCAAAAGTAGGTAAAGGAGTTAACATTGAAAAGACGTAGGTAAAAGCAGTGACTTTTCCTTTAGCATTTCAAGACACTGTTATCTTCAGGCATTACTATTGCTGATGAGAAGTCTGTCAGTCTGATGTCATTCTTTTGTAGGTCATCTATCTTTCTGTTCTGTCAGTATGTTAATTATCTGTTTTTGAGTAGCAAATTATTCTAAAAAAGAGTAGCTTAAAACAATAAGCATTTGCTATCTCACACAGTTTCTGTGGATCAGGAACCTAAGAGTGCTTGGATGAGTGGTTCTGACACAGGGTCTGGATGTTAGAGTAGTCAGTGTGTTGGCTGGGACTGAAGGCTTGCCTAGGTCTAGAGAACCCCACTCCACACGGCTCACTCACACACCTGGTAACTTAATGCTGGTTGTTGACAGGTGACTTAGGAACTCCACATGTACTTCTTAAGAAGGCTGCTTGAGTGCCCCCCACAATATGGCAGCTGGCTTCTCCTCAGTGGATGATCCAGGAGAGAGAGAGAGGGAGGGGGAGCAAGAGAGAAAAAAGAGGGAGTCACAAATCTTTTAGTCCTTCAGACTTCCAAGTCACACACCATGTCTACCACGTTCTGTTCATTAGAAGTGAGTCCTTAAAGAGTCCCTAAACTTAAGGAGATGGAAATTGGGCTCTGTGTTTGGAAAAGAGAAGTATCAAAAAAAAAAAAAAAAGAGAAGTATCAAGGAATTTATAGACATCTTTTTAAACTATCGCTGGCAGTTAGATCTTGAAGTGGTTACAAGTAAAAAGTTTGGCAAATCTCACATTGAAGATGATTGATATCATTAAATGATCTGAAATTCATTAGGTGTGAAATAATGAACTATATATACATATATATATACCATGTAATGTTATTCTGCTATATATACCTAAGAAAGTCTGTGTCATTCTGAGCATACTATCAACAAATTATATCTGCTCTGGCATCTAAGAGAATACAGTGCTGATATTGATCATTGAATGGAGGACAGGGAAGGAAGTGGATGCATCCCTGGCTCTATTTGTAACTTTGTTTCTTTTCAGATCTCCTCAGTGAGTGTTCTTTCTTGAGATTTGTCACAGGAGAAACAACCATATTAGCCACAGAATTTCTGTAAGTTCCTACCTCACTTGTCCAGCCGGTCAGAATAGGGCAGCCCTTTTATGAGTGGAAAGAGCCAGATTTGAAGGGAGGTTTCTAAAACAGACACATTTAAAGAGGAGAATTGCCACTAGTTTTGTTTCCATTTTCCTTCTGTGAGCTTGGAAAGAAGGAAGAAGGAATTAATGAGATTCATTTTGTATGCAAGGGTAAGCACAGTTAGTGTTGAGCTAAGTCTAGCAGAAGCTGAAAAAGCATATCTGGCACAGCTAAGTAATTAGACTTCACATTTTGAGAATTTTGTAAGGAAAAAAATGTCCGTAGTGGAAAGTATCTTTAAACTCATTTTCCACGGACAGAGAAGACTTTCTCAGCCCAGCCTCAGACTTGATCCTTTGTTCACCACATTTAAAATAAGGATGGAAATTGATGTAGTCATGGTTTGTTATTTGTATGCTCTGTAAGAAAGGGGTAACTGCTTGAGGAGGAAAGAACATGCTGGTGCTATGTTCTTGGCTAGACTTAAAATCCAGCAAAATATGTGTCCAAATCAAATGCAGGAACCAGGGCAGTGATGAAAGCATCCATTTCCATTTTTCTCAAATGATTGGAAATATTTACAGAAGAGTGAACATGTCTTCCAAGTACTGGCTAATACCTGCTCTCTGGAGCCAGACGGTCTGGATTGAGTTCTGGCTCTGCCACTTACTCTCTGTGTAAACTAACTTCATTTCTCTCTGTTTCAGTTTCCCCATCTGTAAAATGGGAAAAACAATAGTGCCTACCTCATCACGTTGTTGTGGGGAAGAAATAAATAAATATATATAAGCCACAAAAAACAGAGACTGATGCATTATAAGCACTATAAAGGTTAGCTCTTTTTGAAATGGTTATTAATTATTGCCAAGAATGATGCCATATATAGAGTAGGTGTTGAATAAATATTCACTATCTAAACTGAACACCAAGACTGAAAATTAAGAGCAGGATCTATGAGGAGAGGTGACTCCATCCTCACCCTGCCTCCCATTACAGCATTAGTTACTCAACTTCCCATGTTCCCATGACAGTTATAGCACACTTCTTACATTGCATCATAATTGCATGTCCAATCTGCCTCCCCTACTTGAACTACCAACATATTGAAGGTAGAGTGTATGTCTTATTTATCTCTTTATCATCGGCATCTATCTTAATGTCTCATGTGTAAGAGGAGTGCACAATGAATATTTCTGGAGAGATTAATGAATGAATTAAAAATTAGCAAATATTACTAAGCACTATTATGTACCAGGCACTCTGCTGGGTGTAGGAATACAGCAGTGACCAAGATAGACACCATCCTTGCTGTAATGAAGTTCATGATCTAGTGGAGCTATTTCCAGAATCCTGGATCCCTCCAAGACAATTGATAAGGGAGGAAAGGAAGAGAGAACTTAATGTTTGCTGATTTCTGCTCCACATTGATTAGCATGCATTAGACTATGGATATTAAGAAACACAGTTAACAGTGGCTTAAAACTTAAGGGTACTTATTGTTCAAGTAACAAAAAGTCTGAAGACAGTGGTTTTGAGGATGATCCATTAATTTCATGAGGTCTGGATGGTACGTTAGTGTATTTCTCTTGGCCTTTCCCTCAAGGTAGCAAGATAGCTGCCAAAGGTCCAGGCACTGTGTCCTCACACCATCATCTTCAAAGGCAGGAATAATGGGGTTCCATTATTCTGTCCTTTTCACACAGAGAGAGTATCTTTACCCAGACCACTCCAGCACATCTTCTCTTATATATCATTGTCCAAGATGGACTCACATGGCATCCCTACTTTCAAGGGAGGGTAGGGAATTAAGGTTCAGGTTCAGGTTTGTGCAGCTTTTATGAGGAAAAATGACAGAAGAAGAGGAGGGAGCTTGGGAATGACTTTTCAGTGGTCAATCAACAATGTCTACTGCTCTCTGATTAGCCCTGCTCTTCTCTTTTCCCTGAACCTTGAGAGAAAAGTGAGATAGGCATTGTTTGATACTCTGTACCTTAACAACATCCTGTCCCTTCATCTGTAAAATGAGGAGATAGTGTAGATGGTCCTTAAGGGTTCATCCAGGTTTGCTTTTCTAGAAGCAGTAAATCCATAACCGTAGACTTAAAGGACTGGTCACAACCAGCTTATACCTCTATGTATAATTACTGTATGCCAGGCATTATGTGTACTTTGCTACATTAGAATGGAATATTTGGAGTCAAAGGTCTAAGTGCTAATCTTAACCTTGGATTTTGGCAAGTCACATGTCTTCTCCAAACTTTAGAGTTCTTATCATTTAAATAAAGATAATTACAGTTAGCAAGGTTGTTTTGAGGGTTTAATGAGATATTCGGTATGATTTGCATTTTGTTTATTTATAGTCTGCTTTTTCAAGAAGGATTTGAGCTAGATGCTCTTTGTAAGCTATTGCTATTATTACCTCTTTGCGAAGAAAAAAAACGGCTTTATTGAGATATAATTGATATAACCAGAACCGCACATATTTAATGTGTACAGTTTGACGCCCATGATACCACTACCACAAACAAGATAATACACAAACCCAACACCTCCCAAAGTTATTTTTATGTCTCTTTTATTTTTCTCCCTCTGATAAGAACACTTGATATGGGGCACCTGGGTAGCTCAGTCAGTTAAGAGTCTGCCTTTGGCTCAGGTCATAATCCCAGGATCCTGGGATCTAGCCCTGCATCGGGCTCCTTGTTCACTGGGGAGTCTGCTTCCTCCTCTCCCCTTCCCCTCCACCCCCTGATTGTGCTCTCTCTGTCTTGCTCTCACTCTCTCTAAAATAAATCAATAAATAATACATGAATTTTTTTTTAAAGAACACTTAATATGAGACCTACCCTCTGAACAAATTTTGAAGTGTTCAGTACAATATTGGTAACTGCAGGTACTATATTGTACACCAGATCTCTAAAACTTACTCATCTAGCATAACTAAACTTTATATCCATTGAATAACAACTCCTCATTTCCCCCTAGCTCCTGGCAACCACCAGTATGCTCTCTGTTTCTACAAGTGTGACTATTTTAGATACCTCATATAAGTGGAATCATGCAGTATCTGTCCTTCTGTGGTTGGCTTATTTCACTTACTCATGTTTCCCAAATTCATCCATGTTATCTCAAATGGCAAGATTTTCTTCTTTTTTGAGGATAAATAATATGCCTTTGTATGTATCTTTATTTATTCATCTGATGATGGAACTCCTAACTCAACAGCAAAATAAAACAAAACAAACAACAAATAACCTTATTAAAAACTAAACAAAGAACTTAAACAAACATTTCTCCAAAGAAAACATACAAATGGTATGAACAGGTGTATGAAAAAATGTTCAACATCATTAATTAGCAGGGAAATGCAAATCAAAACTATGAGATATCATAAGACAAAATCAGAGAGGGAGACAAATCATGAGAATCTTAACTATAGGAAACAAACTGAGAGTTGTGTGAAGGGATGGGGTAACTGGGAGATGGGCATTAAGGAGGGCACGTGATGTAATGAGCATCAGCACTGCAACTAATAAGTCACTAAACTCTACTTCTGAAACTAATAGTACGTTATATGTTAATTAACTGATTTTAAACAAAATTTTAAAAAAATGAAAACAAAAAAACCTGTGAGCCATCACCTCATACCTATTAGGATGGCTATTATTTTTTTTTTAAGTGTTGGCAAAGTCATGGAGAAAAGGGAATCTTTGTACACTGTTCGAGAGAATGCAAAGTGGTTAAGCCACTGTGGAAAAAACTATGAAGTTTCCTCCAAAAAAAAAAATGAAAATAGAACAACCATGTGATCCAGCAATACCACTTCTGGAATTGAAATCAGGATCTTAAAGAGGTATCTGCACCCCCATGTTCATTGCAGCACTATTTATGTTAGCCAAAATATGGAAATAACCTAAATGTTCACTGATGAATGGATATCATTACCTCTTTACACAACTCTGCTATGAAAACAACCATACCAAAGCAGCAGAACACTCAAGCCGCAAATATTTGTTCTGTACCTACAGTGACAAGTGCTAGCTTTCCTGGGGAACTTTGAGCTCATTGTAATCATAGTGGCCAGTTTTCTGACTACATGTGCTAGCACGTGAGCTCTTGATTTTTTGTGTCCTCTTGGACTTCTGGGGAACTTCAATATGATTTTTAAACACAAACTGAAAAAGATAGGAGAAGACCTTTGCCTTAGGCACCTCACAATTTCAAGTTTCATTCGTAACAGAAGGTATATTAGTTCAGACAGTATGCATGTAAATGTAGTCTTAATTTTGCTAAATATTTGGAACATGCTATTAAGACTGGGTTCATGTTCATTTATGCTCATGGAAATGCCACACTTTCCTTGATGTCTTCTCCCCAGACGAAGTATGTGCTGCTCCTCACACTGAGCAGGTGTGAAGTTCTCTTATACCAGGCTCAGATCCTTGGAGGTATTTGAAGAGAGGTAGGAGTATAATAATTTTCTGAAATCTAACTCAATTTCTTTACTAACTGAGCTTATTGAATCATATCACCCAGCAGGAGATAAACTGAGCTAGGCCAAATAGAAGAAGAGCAGATTAGTCCTGTTTGCATGATAAGAACCTTCTAAGCATGTGTCTTAACTGATGGAATCTGACAGCCCAACCTGAAAGCTTCAGCTGGAAAATGATAGAGAACAGAAAGCAACTAAAAATGCTCTATAGGTGTGGTCACCTAAAGAAACCCTGAAATATTATAAGTGATTTAATCAGTGTTGGTATCCAAGTAAGTATGTGGAATTTTCTACACACCCATGCACATTCTTGCACATAATTTCTTTAACACTTTCCAATCTTTTAAGATAAGTTGTGTATACAGAGTTTTAATGTAGGCTTTGCAGTCAAGCAGACCTGGGCTTGGATTTTTAGTACCTACTTTTAGATTGATACTTACTTCTTTGCAGCACAGTTTTTTCAACTGTAAAATAAAAGAATACCTGCCTCACCAGCTTGCCCTGAGGATTAAGGGAAATAATCTCTAGTGAGACTCTAGCAGAGAATCTGCTTCCATATTAAGTGATCAGTAATAGTCAATAATAGTTCCTTTCCCTTCCTTTTTTACCAGGACTAGAGGATATTTGTACCTTTTCTTGGCTGTGCTCTCTTTCTATTTCCAAATATTAATGGCTAATGTAATTAATTTTGGGAAAAACTCATGAACACTCTAGTTATTTTATTGGACCTTAAATTTTGGCCGGATTATAAAAGATAAAGAATGATAAGACTCAAGGTAACCTGAAAGGTATTTGCAAAGGGAATTAAATTCTAAAAGGGGAAGTGGCACACTTATTATGTGAGCAGTAAGGGCTTATGTGCCAGGTACAATGGAATGAAGTTTCTCAAACTGGATGTCAGTTTTCTTCCTAGTCAGTGCATATGACATGTTCCATGAGTCTGTCTTTCATGGGGCCATCCATCTCTAGGGTCCTGTATCTATCCTCCAGGCAGTTCTAAGGAGTTACTATGTAAAATGAGCCCTACTGAGCATGACCAACTCCTAACAATTCTTAGCCTTGAATTATAGGTACCCAATTACTGTTGACGGATTCGTAATAGAACTACTGCTCATCCTTTCTACTCCTGGCTTCTATAGCCCTCTGCTAAGTCCATACTGAAATTAATGAGACCCCTATTTTCTTATAGACAAAAATCCAAGCTCCTTAGTATATGAGGTCTTCCCTTACCATGTCCTGGCTCTTCTCTTGAGTCATCTTCGTTGATATTCCAGATAGCTGATAGCTTCTAATCACACCAGCTATTTCAAAGGCCCTAAGAAATGTCTTATCTCTCATCTGCATGCCCTTCTGTTCTACCTTTAGCCAGCTTTGCCCTTTTCTGCTTTGTCGATCTGGCTAAACACTCCTGTGCTGACCCTCAAATATGTAAAGGTACTTCCTCTAGGATTCTCTCCTGTCTTCTTTATTGATGTGTCATCCTGGCCTGTGGCTGCTTTAGGACTTATTCTGTGAATTAAAAATTTTCATTTCACTGTAGACTCTGAGGTCCTTAGAGTCAGGAACTGTGACTTCAGTTCCCTCATCTCCACTGCTTATTTTGGTTCTAGCCTATGGCAGATTGTCAGTAAATGTGAAAGCAAGGAAGGGAAGAGTGAAGAAGGAAAATTAATCCCCATTGTTTTTCAAAAGTATACTTCCTGCAAAGGGGATCCAAAATCATTTTCTTGCCCACCTTTAACTAAAGGGCAATAAGCCTGAATTCTTACTCAAAGAAAGCTCCTATGTGACAAGGTTTATATTTAAAGATGAAACCAAGTTTTTATATTGGAATCATGGAATTTTTGAGAAAGATGCTAGTGAACAGTAATATATTACAGTCATTAAGAATGCCAATCATGGGGTGCCTGGGTGGCTCAGTTGGTTAAAAGTCTGCTTTCAGCTCGGGTAATGATCCCCGGGTCCTGGGATCTAGTCCCACATTGCGCTCCCTGCTCAGTGGGAAGCCTGCTTCTCCCTTTCATCCCTGCTTGTGCGCTCGCGCTCTCTCTCTCTTTTTCAAATAAGTAAATAAATAAAAATCTTTTAAAAAAGAGAGAGAGAGAGAATGCCAATCAGGTAACCAGATTGTTTTGGTTCATATCCCAACTCTACCACCTACAAGTTTTATGAACGTGGGCAGATTGCTCAATAGCTCAGTTTTTCCAGCTATAAAATGGAGATAATAATATTATTTCATAGGAGTTGTGAAGATGAAATTATTTGATGTATGTAAAATACTTAGAAAAGAGCCGGGCCCGCAGTAAGCATTATGTAAGTGATTATTCTCATTCATAATTGTCTAGACCAGAATTTTCTTAAATACTTAGCTATAATCTTTTCTTTCACACATGGAAGCCCATTTATAAAACATATAGATGCAGAGCTGTTATGTTGAGATGGGGGAAGAGAGAGCTGGGATGAAGCCCAGAGCTCATCCTTGTCTTTTCCTAAGGGCCCTTTTTTTTTTTTTTTTGGAAGTCTAGGGCTATAAGAACCCAGTTGAGAAACTCTGATAATACTTCAAACCCCCTCATTTTCTAGAAGGAGGATTGAGACCCAGCCTTGGCCTGAATTGTCCAAAGCCCCGTAGGAACCCCCCAGTGAATAGTAGTTTGGGGCCTAGGTCACCTGGTTCTCAGTCCAGGTCTCTCTCCCACCACCTTGTGGTCCCCATAGAATTCAGAATTAAGACAGGGTTGCGGAGTACCACTCCATCTTCTGTAGTGATTTCTGAGTAGCCACTCAAATTTTTTGCTAAATGATGTGGCTGTACCTCTTTGTCTTCTGTCCAATAGAAGAGTGTATTTCTGCAGACTCCAAAATTTATAACTTAGAGGTTAAAAAAAAGGACAACAAGTTAAGATGTGATTTTACTATGTGTTTTTCCATGCCCTTTTTGGTAAAATTAGAACTGGAATTCACTCATTTTTTCTTCCTTTTCCCAAATATCTTAAGAATCTCCCTACCCTTAATTCATCAAGCATATCTTTTTTTTATTTTATTTTTTTTAGTTTTACTCTTTTTTAAAGTTTTTATTCAAATTTCAGTTAGTTAACAAGTAGTGTAATATTAGTTTCAGGTGTACAACATAGTGATATCTTTAATCCTAATTTGCTATTATTTGAGTGCTCACATTGTCCCAAAACAGGCAAGCTATGACCATACTGTGTACATCTACACCATTTAATAAATCAGAAGTTTTATCTTATTATAGAAATAGACATATGCTCAGATCAACCCAACCTTTCCTATCGTCCCTGTTTCCCACTTGGTTGACTCAGCAGAGATGTTTGGAACAGGTTAACATCCTCACTCAACTCAATGGCTCCTTTGCTAGTAACTGAAGTCCACTTTGGTGGAGAAAATAATATATCTTTGTTTCTTAAATCACAACCCTATGATACCCCAGGTATCATACTTCAAAGTGCATGAGCTATTTTCTCAAGAAATAGGGGAATTATCTTTGTATGTCTGGCTGGATGCAGAGAACATAATCACCAAGGGTAGGCTTTTCTAGCTTTTTTGTTACATATGAGATCATGTGGAGTGGTCTCTGAAAACCAGTCTTCTCCATTAGTTTGTTTTGCTAGACTCTGACCAAAAGAGAGGCCATGAAACAGTGGGCACACATGTGCATACATGTGTGCATGTTTATAATCCTGTTTGTGCTTCCTGTTACCCATAAATAACTTGCATGTTTCATTTGTGAATTATTTGTTCTCATCAGAATGGTAGGGAAAGCTTGTACCTGTTCATTTATTCTTTTAACAAACATTTTTTGAGTACTGAGTGGTGATGACTGTCTCCAGCTTTTAATTTACCTTCACAACAATCCTGTGAAGTGGGCACAGCTATCTCCATTGTATAAGTAAGTCAGTGTAGAAAGCTCAAATAACTTACACGAAATCAAATCGTTAGGGACAGAGCTGGAATTTGAGCCCAGGTATGTGAGAAGGCCTTTGATGTTGGCCTTGAATGGTAGGAGAAAATTCTCAAAGAGGAGAAGGATAGTCCAGTAAGAAATTGCATTAACAATTATGTGGCTATGTGTTATGTCCTGTCCAGGGAGTGGTGATTAGGCTGGTGTGGCCAAAGTGTAGTATGACAATGGGAAAACTGGCAAGAGCTGAGATTAAAAGTCTTTATCCTGAAGCAATGGTGAACTACACCAGCCAGTGTTCCTTGCTTGCAAGCAAGAGAAACAGACTCTATGTTAAGCTAAAGTAAACTCATGGGGAGCTTACAAAGCCTACAGGGAGGCTGGGGAAGCAGCTTTCTGGACTGACCAGAACCGTTTGCAGAATGGCAGCTCCACAGAGCCAGGAAAGAGAAATACCAGTAGTAGTATCCTAGCAGGAGTAATCTGGTTAGGATTTGAGAGCTCCAACCATTTTTCTGTCCTCCAATACACATCAATGATTCAGAATCTGAAAGGATAAAACCCAGCTGGTGAGCTTAGTTCCCTTGTCTTCCCTGGGCCTGGGGAAAAGGGCTGTGGGAAGAACATCCAGAGGCCCTTTCAGCTTTTCACACAAAGGTAAGAGTAACTGTCCAGAAAGAAAGAAGAGAGATCTGCTGGGAAGGAGAATGGTTACAGGGTAGATTAAAACAAATTCCTCCGTAGGTACTACACGTGGTTTCAGAGCAGTGCAATCACGTGGTTACATCTAAGAGGTGGGTGCTCCCTGACAACATGGTGGGTGTTGTTGAGAGAAGTTCGGAGGACGGCCAGTGGTCTGGCTAAGAGGTTGCTGCTTTGGTCCAGGTGAGAACAGCTGCCTTCAGAGTAGGTGTGCAGACTGGAGGTAAGGAGGCAGATTCCCAGGGTAAGAGGAATAGCACTCCACTGCCATGCTTACCTAGAACATCCCTCACTTGGGCAGTGTTACATTCATTTGATGAGAATATTATTGATCTAATGAGGGATTATCCCAAGGCTTATGATTTTATAAATGAGAAAATAACACACACTCCAGGGAGACTTAGCTGTTACATTAACAATTAATAGGAAAATCTGACAAAGCCAAGGCTTGGAAGACATGCTTATCATGAATAATATAGAGCTAGGAGAGTTGGTCTGAGCCCAAATATATTCAGAGTAATTTTCCATAAACCTGCCACCTCTAGTTTGAAAATATTTCATGTGTGAGACTGCAATTTTCTCTGACAGGCTAGGATAGGAAGAAGAGGAATTTGGAAAAGTAAATTGCTCTTTTTGTAATGGTAAAAATGTCATTACTGTGGAGAACATTAATCTTTCTGATCAGGTATTTGATTTTGAGCTGAGATTCTGGTTCTGTAATTCTTAGGGTTATTAAGCAAGCACATTTGAGAACTCCTAAGTATATGATAACTGGTTTTATTTTACTATCCAAACAATAATAGGTGATTTTTTTTTCAAGTCATTCAGTATAGCCATATACATATATATATATATATATATATATATATATATATATATATACTGGAACAGCAGTAGTTTCAAGGTGAGGTCATTCTGGTCACAGGCTCAGCCAGCTCTGGTGTTTTCAGTGAGCTTCTTCTACCAGCCCTGCCATGTCTCTTGTATTCTCTGGAAAAGTTCTTTGTAGGATCTGCCAAAGATAATGAGGCAGTTCTGTGTCAGTCAGTTAGGCTTACTGTGTTCCATATTCTAATCCTAGATCTGAGTACCAGAGGACAGTAGGGAGACGGTAGAAATTGTCTTAGTTTGGGTCCCCCACTTACAGACCCTGAGATAAGAATTTCGGAACAAGTAGTTTTATTTAGGAAGCACCAGTGAAGTGAGAGTAGGAGAGGAACAAAAACAAAAAGGATGCATTTGTGTGCAGTACGGCTATCGACAAGGCAAGCTCAGTCCCACTAAGGACTCTCACATGACTATGTGGGACACACTTCAGAATTGTCTGGCTGAGGGCAGAGGAAGCTGGGACATTTATTCATCAACTTCTCGCTTGTTGAAGGTCGCTAAATCTTTAGTACTTCCCGCCTGCCCCCACTCCAGTGCAGAGCAAGCATGCTCCCAAGAAGCCATTTGTGTGCATAAGAACTGTCTGCTTCTAAACAAGCAACTTCTAGAGTAGGCCCAGAGGATATGGGCAAGGCACAAACAGCAGGTGATGCAAAATGAACTGGGAAAAATTAACTGCTGTGTAGAAAAAACAGAGCATAACTCACAGCAGTAAGTGTCCTTAAAGAACTTTCCGTTATGTTAAATGAGGTAGATTGATTTCTTCTCTGAGTGAGGCACTCAGAGTAGCTATTCAGCCTTGGATCATACTTTAAACCACTTACAATTTAATAAAGGAGTTAGGATGTATTTATGAGTAGATCTAATACAAGAGACAAAGTGCTGAGAGACCGAACAAGTCAGGTAGAGAATGAGAGGTGGGAGGAAAGAGACTCAAGAATGCCTTCTTAGAGAAGGCAGCACTTGGCTTTTACAAGCGGAGATGAGGAGGGCAGACATTCCATGGAATAGCTATATTTCACCCGGGTGGCTCAGGTGGTTAAGTGTCTGCCTTCAGCTCAGGTCATGATCTCGGGGTCCTTGGATAGAGCCCTACATGGAGCCCCTCATCAGGCTCCCTGCTCATCGGGGAACCTGCTTCTCCCTCTCCCTCTGTCTCTATCTCTCTGTGTCTCTCATGAATAAATAAATAAAATCTTAACAACAACAACAAAAAAGAATTGGGGGGAAAAAAGGGTGATTCTCCTGGTAACCAAAAGGTATGTTACAAAGTCACCTCATTAACATAACAAATAAGCACTTCGAAAGAAAAGAAACAGAATCACAGAATCACAGATACAGAGGATGGGAAGGAAAAATCAAGGTTTAAGTCAATCTAACCTGACGCTGGGGAAGGAAGGTGAGCAGTTGAAGCCGGATTACAAAGTTATTGGGTCCAAATTGTGAAGAATCTTAAACACCAAGTTCAGGTTTGTTGACCTTTGCCCTTGCAAATAGTGTATCAGGCACATGGGGACACCAGCAGCCCTTAAAGTTATGCTACCACTTGTTTTATTAAAATGAGAACTTTATTTTTGCTGCAGCAGACACACACACACACAAACACACACAGCACTCTGCACATACTGTTATGATGATGTGTTTTAAGTAAGCTAGTGGGTCATGTGTCATAGTGTTGGGCAGGGTACAATTTGCAAAGGACAAGTAGAGGGAGGTAGAACAGGAAAACAAAACAATGTTTATTGCAACATGCTGCCTTGTGTGTATATAAACAAGCATAGACAGGGCAATAGAGAGACCTCAAACACCCCCTCAAATTCAAAAGGCAAGCAAGTAAATAGGTCAGTGATAGTCTATGTAATCCACTCAATACTTTCAGGTAGGCACCTGCCCCTTTCTCAATTTTAATATTTAGAAATTTACCAAGAAATCAAAGAAGGTTGTTAATCATCTTAAGACAATGTAGAACCTTTTCGAGGTTTTTCAGAGGAGAGCATCACATCTGACGTTGGCTCTGTTGTTAAGAGCATGAGCAGTGACACCAGTTGTCTGTGGTTCTCCATGGTTAAGGGATTTTCTCTGCATGCAAATAGGTGTTAAGGCCGTTTGTCACGCTGCTTATGCATGTGACAAAGAAGGCAAGAAACTAAATAAGATATTCTGGGACTAGGGAAAAAACTCTCTTTAATATAAGGATAGAAGAAAGAATCTAGACTCTTAGGCCAACATTCATTAATATGCATTGGACCCCTTTAAGTCTAGAAGCAGAAAGAGACTTAATACTCTGTGATCTTACTAGGTTATTCACCTTGGTTTCAGTTTGCTCATCTGTAAAATAGAGATAATAAGAGCTGCCTTAAAGAGTAATTGTGAGGACTGAATGATACAATTTATTAAACTTCTTGACCCTAGGTAGAAGCTTGGTAAATGAGAAATCGTAGATATTTTATTGCTAGGTGCCCTAAAGAGCAGTCTTGAAAGTCCTTCAAAACAAAGTTCCAAAGAATTCTAGATGAGATGAGACTATCTCTTTAGTGGACATATAGTCTTCTATATAAAAGAAATTCCTAGGACATTACAGTTTGTATAGTTGCACTTAAGCAATGCAGGTTAGGGGTGCTGACCTCTGCATAGTTAAAAATACATGTATAACTTCTGACTCCCCCAAAACTTTACTGATCGCCTACTGTTGACTAGAGCCTTACTATTAACAAAAACAATTGACACATATTTTGTGTGTTGTATGTGTTGTATACTGTATTCTTACAATAAAGTAAGCAAAAGAAAATAAAATGTTATTAAGAAAACTATAAGGACGAGATAATACATGTACAGCGCAGTAGTATTTATTGGGAAAAAAAAAAGGCATAAGTGGACCTCCACAGTTAAAACTCACTTTGTTCAAAAGTCAACTGTATCTCTTTACTTTGGGTGTAGTTCTTATAGAAAATGGGATATGTATCTCTATATATTCTTAACTGGAACCATAAGACTAAAACTTATGAGAAATAGTATACTATATAGTTCTTCACTTTACTCTTTCTAAAGCACAGTATGTTATTCCACATACTTACTCCTTTGTTTATCTAATCATTCATTCTACAACCATTTTTTAAACATATACTATAAATGTCAGTTATGAGGAAGACAGAGAAGTTGAAATTTCTAGAAATATCTTACAGTCTATATGTAAAGTCAGATTCTCTGTATATAATATTATGTATACAATGCACATATAAATTATGCAGGTTAAGTAATACTGCCAGACAGTGTGGATTAAGAACAAGGATGAAGTTTGTGATAATGAATATTGTAGCTGTTTAGAAGTGGGAATGATCAGTCTGAGCTGAAATGGTGAAGAGTACACAGACAGAGGGCTTAACTTGGCTTTGAAGAATGACTCAGATATTATTTAGTAGAGAATAGGAGCCTGACTTCTGTATGAATAAACTGGACAGTGACAAAGTCAAGCCAGAGAAGAAGGTTATGTTATAGGCATTAATGGAAAATAAGTCTGTGAAAGTAGCAGGATTCAACCTGCAGAAAGATTTCATTGCCAGACCAAGTAATCTGGTATATAGAGCAAGATCATAAACCAAAATGCCTTTGGGAGTCAGTAAAAGTTTGAGGTGGTCAAGGTAAAAGGTAGGGAGTGGTGGAGACTGTGGGAGTTCTAGAGAGTATACAGGTCTTAAAATTTTAAAAATATTGAAACCCTGGGCACTCCAAACAAAACATCTCTCCAGGCCAGATTCTGTCAGCCAGACCTGGTTTCTAGCCACTATTGTAGACTATTTTCTGGGTTACCTATTGCTATGCTACATGATTAACAGGCATTATCAACAAATCAAATCACAACTTTTTACTGAGCCTAGGTGAGCCTTCAGAATCTTTCTCAATATAGTAGGTCATGAGCATTAGTTCTATATTGATTTTTCTCGCACCCTGTTCCCAAGTCTTAATAAGACTGTTATAACAAGTATGCCATGCA
This sequence comes from Martes martes, assembly GCF_963455335.1. Taxonomy (NCBI): domain Eukaryota; kingdom Metazoa; phylum Chordata; class Mammalia; order Carnivora; family Mustelidae; genus Martes; species Martes martes. The sequence goes on from NC_137888.1 coordinate 83,534,008, forward strand.
TATATTTGCAAAAATACATTAGCTTATAAGTGAGGGGAGGTAGTATTTATTGTATAAATCTGCAGCTTCTTGGCACCCCCCACTGTAAGCCCTAAACCATTTTCTTTTGCACTCATTTTCACTTATGTATTGATTCTGCATTACTAGGGTCTTGGGGCTATGAGGTTACCCTCCCCTAGGATAATCAGAGTCTCATTATGTCCTTTGCAGCCAGGAGTTTAGGGATCCAGGCAGGGGTAGACAGGGAAATAGAGTTATTTAGGGAATTGCGAAACTGATTCTTAGCTCCATTGCTGACTGATGAGTAACTTAGCCTCTGAATCTCAGTTTGCTCAGCTCCCAGTGAAGGTAATCATCTCTTCTTTGGTCACCTGATGATGTTATTATGTAGATCAAGTAAGTTCATGGATATATTAGGGTTTGGCAAACTAAAAACCTTTTAACATTATTCTTCTGTTTATTCCTCTCATTTATCAATCACAAGGGAACTGAGTACAGGGTTAATGTAGGCATATATGTCTGATGAGCCTATTATGTGCTGTATAATTTTAAGATTTACCATAAAATACACTGTTTTAAAGGGTGTCCAGGAAGCCAGGAGAGCTTTCTTTGCAGGGAATCATGCTTGATAAAATTCAGTTTTCCAGCCTGTAAAATAAACTACGGAATAGAGTCATCTATGGAATAGAGATGGTGAATTAAGTGAGATAGAAGTGAGATGGAAGAAGGGAAGGGAGGAAGGGAGGGAGGGAGGAAGAAGGAAAGAGAAGAGAAGAGAAAGGGAAGAGAAGAGAAAAGGAGGGGAGGAGAAAGAAGAAGCGAGAGGGAAGAGTATATCTTTAGTAACCTGAAGGAATCAATGTCTCTTAATAGTAAGCTTTTAATATATTTCTTATTGGCAAGAGGAGGCTCATTTTTAATTAAGAAATTTTAAGGTTTTAAGTGTAGTGAATTGGTCTACTTAATTTAAAAGTGTTTTCACCCTCCCTATGCTAAAATATTGTCTGACATTCAGTCATGTTCTACATGACCATGGTTTTGATTGACAGTAAAATCACAGGAAAGGATTCATACCATAAACTTACAATTAAGTAACTCTATGAGGCATATGAAATGAGCAGCATTTCATCAGTGAATTCTATTGCCCACATCTAAGCATCAACAAAGTGCCTCTAAATCCAGGTTGCCTTTGGAATCACTTATGTTGATAGAAAACTTCAGTTATATGCTTCTAAATACACGGTTCCAACAAGCAATAATACCACTTATAACTAGTATTGCTAGTATTACTCAGGATAACTAAGGCTTTTGAAAGTCAACTCAGTTTTGGAACAAGGAGCATGTTCTGATACATATCTGCTACAGAGATTGAGCTTTGGATTTCTATGGTGGTAAAAGGTCTTCTTATAGTCTCCTTCAGCCTTTGTCCCAGAAGCTCCTCAAACATACATATAATCAAAGCCGAAGCATGACGCTTGCTTTGCAAGTGCAGCTTCAAGCCAACTAGCTTTCTCCCCTTCAATCTGATGCCCTCCTCTAAGATAATCCCATAACAAAATTTTAGAACATCTACTGGAACAAAATCATTACATTGAAGATGTACAAAATACCTAACTTTGCACAATTAGTACTCTTATTGTGGCTATGAGATTTTGTATTATTCTATTAATTCATTATATGATAATACATATAATTCATTAAAATAAGCTGAGATTTTGATACTTACATACAATTGGGAACAGAAGTCTCTCTCTGGAGAATAAATATTATGGTCTATGGGAGTGGTCATTTGTAAGTTACTGTTTACACCTCCCTCTTAATCCTGATGACATTTATCTGATTATATTAATGGGCAAGAGAATATTAGACAAAGTGACTATGGTCAAAATAACAGGGAGAGGGGTGAATAAACCACATGAGAATCATAGCCATTCATCTGTATCCTCTTTAAGAATACACATTTCCACTCTGAAGGTCTGATAATGAAATTTATTTTGTCATTTTAGGTTTAACCAGACAGTCAATTAGAAAAGCATGAACTATGCTTTAACTGACCTTCATTGTAAATTAGATTATACAACTTCTGTTGTATGCATCTGAAAACACTAAATCAATATTTTCTCTAAAATTCACTTCCTAAATAAATAAATAAATAAATAAAATTAAAAAAAAATAAAATTCACTTCCAAGAATTTTTGGTTGACATCTGAATCTATTCACAACTGTTCAAGCACTTAGTCAACACATGTTTATTGACTGAATAATCTGTCTGGTGCCATGGAAGATGAAAAGATAAGTAAGACTGCCTTTAGGGAGCTTAGAATCTAGAAGGGAAAATAAGAGGCACATAGAGACCCATGGTGTAAAGCAGAACATACTACAAGGAATATATGAGTAAAGGGCTATGAGAGTTGAGAAGAGGGTTTGACTGGAGCCTGTCAAAAAACAGAGATCAGAGAAGGCCGAAGGAATGGGTGGAATTTATGGTAGTTATTTAAAAAAAATGGTTAGATTTTGACCCCCAAACTTACTTCTTTTTCCCCTTCCTGAAAAGGAAATCAGCTTTCATAATCTTACTATGAGGATGATTACACAAAGAAGTGCTCAAGAAAGTGAATCACGTGGGCTAAATGGTCTTGTTGTATGCAATTATTTCACGTAGCTACCTAACTTCATTCAGCGATAACAATAAAGTGCCCCCCCCAAAAACCTTGAAACATCTCTTATAACAGTTTTTCTCTACTGTCAAAGCAAGAGAGAATACAAAAATGCAGAAAGAAAGTTAGTAAAACATTAGATGACAGAAGTTAAGTTGGCTCAGAATTCTTAGAAAACCAAACTTTTTTATTTAACTTCATAAACCTTGCTACATGGAGCTGGCCTCTGAATCGAATTGGGGACATAAGTCAAAGCTGAGTCCTATCATTGTAGAGCCTCCCTGTCAGTAGCTGCTATCTCTTCATGTTTTTGTTCATTTCAGCTAGGAATTTCCAACCAGTTCTACTTGCAGAACCCAGGGCAGCCATAAGTGGAGGCAAGTATGGGACCAAAAGGGGAGTGCTCACCTGGAACTGGAGTCAGGGCTCTTCCTTTCAACCAGTGGTGTGACCCTGAATAAGTAACATCTTGTTTTTGAGCCTCAGTCTTCTCATCTGCACAATGTCATGACAACATCACATGATTGCTGTGCATTCCCAATGAGATAAGCTGCATGAGAGTGGTCTTTACACTCTAAAGTGCTGCCTAAATATCAGTGAATGTCTGCGCCAGCACCATCACCACTGGCAGATGGTTTTTGTCCCAAACAAGAAACTTTCCTTACTGAGGAAGAACACTTACTTTGTCACCTAGACCATTATTGCTTCTGCTTCTTAACTGTGTGACCTCAAAGAAGCCATTAGATCCTTTTGAACCTCATTTTCCTCACCTACAAAGTGGGTATTGGAATTATGCCTGTCCTGTCTATCTTAGAGATTCACTATAATAATCAAATAAGAAAAAGGGATATGAAAGAAATTTACAAACTTAAATCATCCCATAAATATTCATTTTTATGCCCATACAGAGGCATCAAACCTGTATTCCTAACCTAGACTCCTTGACTGAGTATCTGATCCTTGCTCTTCAGACTATCTCCCTGGATGTAGCTTGTCACATGCTCTGACCTTTAAGCATTCAAACCTTCTGGTCATCCTTCAAGCCTTGCTTGCCTCATTGGTCCTAGTCCCCTGGGTGCTGATATGGCACTGGCCCTTACTCTGGAGTGCTCCACTCAACCCTCCCCTTCATTTCAGGAAACCCGCTGCAAAGCCAAGCCACTCTGGCCATGGTCCTGATCCTGATCTCCAGACAGGCCACAATATTGTCAAGTCTTGACAATTCAAAACCTCTTTGCCCTGAGCCTTTAATTCTCTGTTGCTTAGACTTTCCAAATTCCCAGCTGTTTTTTTTTTTTTTTAAAGATTTTATTTATTTATTTGACAGAGAGAGATCACAAGTAGGCAGAGAGGCAGGCAGAGAGAGAGAGAGGGAAGCAGGATCCCTGCTGAGCAGAGAGCCCGATGCGGGACTCGATCCCAGGACCCTGAGATCATGACCTGAGCCGAAGGCAGCGGCTTAACCCACTGAGCCACCCAGGCGCCCCTCCCAGCTGTTTTCATCTCACTTCATGCTTAGAAGGTTCATAGAGGGCAGTGATTCTTAACACTGGCTGCATATTGGAACCATGTGGGAAACTTGAAAAAATAAGAATGCCTGCCCCCCCCCCTTCAAAGATTTTGATATAATGGATCTGGAGTATAGCTTGAGCATTAGGATTTTTCAAAGCTATCTGTGTGATTCTTATATGTAGCCAAGGTTAAGAACACTGAACAGGGCATTGTTCCCAGCTAACTGTAAACTGAGATGGGAGTGAGGTTTGGTGACAACGTATGTTTCATCTGCATTGGGTGTGGTGGCCAAAATCTACAACAAAGGTGAGAAACATGTTCAATGCTCACAGTCCCAGTCCTAAATCCTAATGAGACAAAATAGTTCCTTAGTCCAATGGAGCAGGTCTTAAGTAGCAGAACTCACCAAAGAAAGGGATGGTAGTGGCAAGACTAAATCTGGGCCTCTAGCTTAGGCATTGTTTTTATCACATCCTGGGTTGTATAAGAGGGTAAGACCCTGATAGTTAGAGATAATGGACACAGTGTTCCTTAAGTGAGCAAGATCAGGATTTTTATGGACTCCCAAAATCAGCTTTTAGCTTATTCTTATTTGTGCATATCTACAAGTTTGGACTCACTCTGAGCCCAAAAAGACTTGATCTTTTCATGTCCAAAGCCTCTGATAAAGAATCAGAAATGAAGGTGGCAAGGATATCAAAGGCCAACCTTTTCATTTTACATGTAAGGAAACTGGGACCCAGAGAGGACAATGGCTTGTCCAAGTTGGAGGCAGAGTTAAGAGTAGAGTTCAAGTCTTCTCTCATACTCCACTAATGGGGGTGGAAATACCTTGTGTATAATATGAAGTATTTAAAGGCAAGTCAAGAACTACCAGAAAACTCTCAAAGTAGATTTTTTTTCCAGAAAATTTCTGACTGATGCAAATACATTTTAAACTCTTCATTTTGAGACTATAGATCAAGACACCTTATTAAAACTGGGGCACACACCTCAGAAGGTTAAGCATCCAACTCTTGGTTTAGGCTCAGCATGATCTCAGGGTCATGATATCAAGCCCTGTGTCTGGCTTTGCACTCAACAAGGAGTTTGCTTGAGATTCTCTCTGTCTGCCCACCCCTCTTCAAATAAATAAATAAATCTTTAAAAGAAAAAAGTGGGAGCCTAGCAGGTAAGAGTCTGATGCTTGCCAGTTATATTAGGAGAGTAAATGAATCTAGGGGTTTTTTGGGAATTTTTTTTTTCAGTTAGCTAGAGAGGAATTAGTGATCATTTCTGAGATCTTTGCTCTGCAATTGCTGGGAGAGTATGGGCTAGTGGTCTTGGGTGCATTTTTCACCTAGAGGTAGTGTATTGGTATAAAGACTCACTCTGGCTGCAGTAGATATATACTATTTCCATATAGGTGAGTATCAGGCCAAAAGTGAGCCACCAGGAGACCCATCTCCCTGGAGGAGTTGGCTAAACAGGAAAACAGAAAAAGTAATAAAAATAATACCTGGCATTGTATTTGGCAGATTATAAAACATTTTTAGGCACTGTTGTAGCTATGTCTTAGAAAAGTATACAAGTCAAGCAAGGGTCACATAATAGGTAGAAACAACTCAAGCTATTTTAAGAGAAAAAGAAATATACTCTATGAATGCCCTGTGGTTTGGAGATAACAATTTCTTAGGTGTTGAAACCAAGTTCAGTAAGATCATGTGACTTGTCAAGATGACGCAAGAATAATAATAATAATTATTACCAAGTTTCTTATTTCATATTCAGACTCTATTTTACTATCACACACAGTATATGGCAAAGAATGGTAGGCAGAGTTGAGAGGCCAGGAGACCAGAGTTGGCAGGAACAGCCCTAAGAAGCAGGTTTGGGAAACCCTAGTTGCCGGACTTGGAATGTAGTTTCCTGGGTTCCTGGGTAGTAAAAGGGGTAGAAGTAGGGCAGATGCCTGGGGCTTCAGTTGAATTGATGAGGCAGAAGTATCGTTATTAATGACAATTTCTGGCTTGTCTATATGCCCAGGTTGTACCTGCACTGAAGGGCATCTAGCCACCTGAGCAGCTCAGCTAACTGAGCTAATTCTGTCTCTGAAAAGACCACTCAGATATAGCCTTGACCTAATAAAATAACTTAATGGAATTTTTCACTCTGATCAGATGGTTTTGGAATGACAGATCACATTCCCTCCGCTGCTCCCTCATCTTCCCCTCAGTAGAGCTCGTTGGATTGGCTTGTGGCAGGATTTGAATGATGTTGCCATATGGTTTGTGTCTCTATTTAATTTGGATGAATATTGTGGGACTTACATAAACTGTTTAACATAAAGAGTAAAAGTATTTCTGTGCCTTTTCTCTACACTGAGAGAATAGTAAGATAGAATAATGGACTTCATTTTAGAGAAAATCAGATAAATTGATCTTTTCATTTGTGTGGATACCAAGAGCTTTCATACTTTGAATTGGAACGATGAGCCCAAATTCATAACCAACTAAATGCCTTATGTCCCAGAAAAGTCTCCTCTGTGGAAAAGTGATCTTATAAGAAATCTAAACCACATTCTCTCCAGCCTGTGAAGACTGTGATCATTTTTCACAAAGTGATATGTTTATACATTAATTAATACAAAAGCTCTAATGTAGAAAAATAAACCACGTGTTTGTGAAAACAGGACATTTCTTCAGTGCAGACTCTGGTGCCTGACCATCTGAGTTGAAATTTGACTCCGCCACTTACCGTCTGTGTGTCTGTGGGCAAGTTACTTAACCTCCCTTTGCCTCTGTTTTCTCATCTGTAAAATGGGAATTACCTATAGGGTGGTTAAGAACATTTCATCAATTTATGTAAAGCATCAGAGGGCCCAGCACATGGCAAATACTCACCTGGATCATTTCAATGGTACCCTCACTCTTCATCCAGTTCCTTGCTTATCCAACCCGTTCTATATCTGGTTACTAAACAATCTTCTCAGTGAGCAGCATACACAATTTCTCTACTCAAATATTCACACTGAGAAGGTCCTTTTGCAAAAGAAAGTGGAAATGCTTTCACATATTATGGTTTCACATGTAGTAGGTAATTGAATCAATATGGCTATGCCTGTATAAACTGTCTAGATCACGGCAGGGGGTGGGGAGGAGGGCACAGAAGAGCATTTGAAATTTTAGGGAAGTCATTAATAGGTATTCAGTATGAGATTAGAGTTTAGTAGGAAACAGACTTCCACTTCATAAAACAATTCATTAAAATGTTGATGGGAATTTTTCTACTCCAAACCTGCTGGTCATCCTGACCTGGCCTTAGAAGTATCGAAGTATCAAAGAGTGAGACAGTCACTTGTAGCCATTTTGAATAAGTGTGTATACTCATTGAAATGAGTAGAAAGTTTTAAAGATCATGATTTTTAATAAAAGGTTTTATAGAAGTGCACAGTAATACCAGAAGTGTTGTTAAAAATAAAATGATATTGTCTTTACACAGTATGTATTCATCAATCTGAATTTAAGTAGCGATATAAACCCTCAATCAAATTATGATTCGGGTTGTTTTTAAAATAAGAATTTTTGCCATAAATTAAATAGCTTATAGATGCAACTATTTCCTTTGTATAAATGTATGTATGATATATACACATATAGTTGATATTTTTAGAATAAGAGATGATGAGAAATTTTGGACATGGTACTGACAACCATGCCTTTAATTAGCTCAACTTTCTCATTAGGGAATGATGATTTTAAAATGTAGGAGATTGCCAAGAATAATAGCTTATCTAATTGAAGATCATTATAAACAAATTAGAATGTATTTGTGAATTGTGCTAATGATGCATGTTAAATGTTTGAAGTGATATCCTGGTGTAGAAATATGGTGAATATCTGTCTTTCATATTTTTAGTAATTATTGTTTTCTATTATGTTTGTGTTATTTACATTTTTAAAATATATATATCATTTTGGAGGTAGGAAACTTGCAAAATTGGTGCTGTGCTTTGGGAGAAATTTTCTAGTGAGCAAGTATAAGTTGATTGAATAAGGAAAAGAAGATCTTAATGGGAGATCCTTTGATAAAGGGAAGGGAAGAGGCTGTAAAGAAAATGTTAACTTTTATTAATATCTGATTTAAAATATAGATATCAAATGTTGATTCAGCAAAATTTTATCATTAAAAAATGAAATATCAAAGGAAAAAATATTTTTAAAGAATGCTAGCAAAAATATATTAAACCTGAAAATTGGCTTAGCAATTAATAAAACTTTTTAAGATGTCTTCAATGTAGGGAATTTAAAGCACTTTATCATGTATATATTTTCAAAGTGATGCAGAATTCTGAGGAAATCACCCAGAACTTTAAAGAAAAAATAGTATGAAATCATCACGAGTTATTTTTATGCAACTGTATCCATCTGTATGATTCTGTGGCATTGATCCAGTGACACCTCTCCTTTCTTCACTAGTGGTGGTTCTTTCTCAGGAACAGATGGCCAGATCTGCCCCACATGCATCTCTCTCCTGAAAAAAGGTCCACCTTTTCCCCAGGCCACCCTCTGGCCCCCAAGTACACTCCCACGTGTAGCCAAAAGGGCTATAGCCCAGAAGAACAATCTCATGAGGCATGCTGGGTATCAGAAGGTTTTCACAGCACAAGAGTGGCCTTCTCTGGCTCCTGAAAACAAAGGAAAAAGGAGTAATTGGACTCAGCATCAGTGATTTTAAAAAGTCATACATTTAGTTCAACCTCGTAACAGATGAGCTTTTTTTTTTTTTTTCAAGTTAATGGTTTGGGATGTTGAAATAGCTCCTTGTAAGAGGTAGTAAAAGAGTTTCGTGGATTAAAGCTGAACTTACTTCAGTGGAAAAGCACATGAAGGTAATTGCTCAGAGAACTTGTACACTGAAGAAGAACAGTTCATGACATTTTAACACAATAAATGATGGTGAAATGCCATTCAGGAATTAATCTCTATTCCATATGAGCTAGGGAGGTAAGAAAGAGAAGAGTAAAACTATTCTTTTATCTGGCTTTGGAATGAAAAAAAACATAATCATGGGGGAGCTACATTTTCCCTGGGAAGTGCAGCACTTCCCTGAAATTGTGTTCTGATTAAAAAAAAAAAAAGACCTTTTTAAAAAATGCACTTTAACATACATCTTCATGTATATTTCTGCATTTTTATTGAATACCTTTATGCTATTTCTATGAGCATATTATTCACCATTGTTCTAAACTTTGGCATCTGAAATTACACACATATTTGACAATTCAAAAAGATAATTGTAAGTTTCTTTTCTCTCCTTTTTTTATTATGCAAAATATAGGGAAGGCACATTTGCTATTTCTATAAACATAGTACTCAATCATGTTTGCTCTTCCTGCCCATTATTCTACCACTTTAGAAGTTCCCATGCTCCTGATTGCTGCTATCCCAGGTACTTTGTCTCCAGAACCCAGTGCTGGTTTTATAATTCTGGCATCAAAGTTCAGTGATTTAATTATAGCCATTTTAAGGTTATGGCCCAGAAAATCTTAATCAAAAAGTTAATAAAATGAATAAAATGAAAGTTGAGAAGAGATCTTCTTAGTCTTACTCTTCCAGGCTTCTTGATCACAATGAGAATCAGTGTTTATTCATTTGACAAACATCACAGAGTCTGTCTAAGGGCCTGGAGATAAGAGATATGAATAACAGAGTCCTTGTATGAAGAACAACCAAGTGCAGTAAGTTGATGTCTGAACAAAGTATTATAGTTTTATGTGAAAAGTGCTATATAACCAAAAAAATGTGATGAGGCTGTATTAAATAGTAATATTTCAATGCAAGTGACACAAAGGAAAACTAAAACTCAAGGTATCCCAAACAGCAAAGTTAATTTATTTACTTCGTAACTAAAACAGGTATTTCTGATCCAAGACCATTCAAAAGTAAGACAAAGGTCCTGGTTTTTCTTTATCTTTCTGCTCTGCCTTCTATAATATGAGTATGTTATGGGCTGAGCTGTGTTTCAAAATTCACATGTTGATGTCCTAACATTTTTGTTAGGACCTACAATGTGACTGTGCTTGGAGATTGGGGCTTTAATGAGGAGATTAAGTTAAAATGAGGTCATATGGGTGAGTCCTAATCCAGTCTTACCGGTATCTTATAAAAAGAGATTAAGACATAGACACATATAGAAGGAAAACCATGTGAAGACACAGAGGGAAGACATCCAGCCACAAACCAAAGAGAGAGGCTCCAGAAGAAACAACCTTACTGACGTCTTGACCTCATACTTCTAGCCTCCAAATTGTAATAAAGTAAATTTCTGTTGCTTAAACCACCCAGGCTATGGTACTTTGCTATGGCAACCCCAGCAAACTAATACAAGGTACCATCTGAAGCTTAGTGGTGGCTCCCATTAACTCCTGACACCACCCTTGGGACTACAAAAATACCATCAGCTATTCCAGACTTCATAGCTTCTAACTATATCATCCAGGTGCCACAAAAGGAAATGTTTGGTAGCTCACCACAGATTTTAGGATTCTCACTCTTTCCTAAGCCTTTATCTGAACAGTTGCCATGCTTGAGGAATGCAATCCATGGATTGGCTTAAGCCAATCAGAATCTATCCTTGAAGATGGGTGGGGTCACATCCACCCAAACCACAGAAGGTGAAGTCCTCAAAGGAAATCAACATCAAATCATGCTGGTGAGGCACACAACTATGGATCCAAAGAAAGGAATTGAATAAGTCTACCTTGGGAAGCTGAGCAAAAGTAACCCCACAGGCAATTGGGATGGGTCTTGGAAAATTAATAGAGATTAATCTGACAAAGAAAGACTCAAAGGACAATCCAGAAAGGAAATAGCATATGAGAGGGCACAGAAGGCACGAAAGGGCCTCTTGTATTTGGTAGAGTGATCAACCTGTCCCAGTTTGCCAGGGACTTCCAGCTTTTAGCCCTGAAAGTCACACATCCTGAGAACCCCTTTCGTCCTAGGGAAATAGGTAGTTTGTCCTGGGATTGTATCTTATTTTAAATAGAAATCTCATATCCCAAGATACCTTTAGTCCTGGACAAACTGGAATGATTGGTCACTATATGTTTGGAGAATTATGGGCAAAGTTTATGGGGCAAAGTGGCTAGAGATAAGATTGGAAAGGTTGGTTGAAGCTAATTGGGAAGGACCTTTTATGTACAGAAGTTTGTACTACAGAGAAAATTTGTATTGTTCCTCTGAAATACTTGTTGAAAAAGTAAGTCTTAAGACATTATTCTATGGAGCATAAAGGGACTCTGTATAAATAATACAAATTCCATGGACATTTTGCAACTTGGCCTATTTCAAGAAGTTCATGGGAACTTGAGGTATATATAGCATTTGGGAATAGCAGAAAGTTCCAGGTCAAGCCTTCTGACTAGGAGGCATTGTTCCCTGGGGCCAAAGGTCAGCACCCTGCTGAGCACATTATGAGGCTCCACAAATACAACTCGAGTCTTGGTTATCAGGCTTCCCTTCATAACTTGAATTCCTTCTTTGCTTTCAACTATCTGTCTGTATATCTATCTCCTAAAACTATCTCTATCTCTTTTTCTAACTTCATACCTTCATTTTGAACGGCCATTATAGCGGTTTGGGCTTCCAACTTATAATATCTACCACTAACTGCTCCTTCTCTCCAGTATTACCTCTTTTGTCTACTGCCTTACATCTGTTGAGAATGCCACTATCCTCCCAGTCACCCAGGCCCACACTATGGAACACATTATACCACTGAAAAGAAGAGGTTGGAAAAAACAAAGTGGCAAGCACTGGATATTTAGAATGATTCATATTTATAAAAACAATATATGTGCGGGGCGCCTGGGTGGCTCAGTGGATTAAAGCCTCTGCCTTCAGCTCGGGTCATGATCTCAGGGTCCTGGGATCGAGCCCCGCATCAGGCTCTCTGCTCGGCAGGGAGCCTGCTTCCTCCTCTCTCTCTCTGCCTGCCTCTCTGCCTACTTGTGATCCCTGTCTGTCAAATAAATAAAAAATCTTAAAAAAAAAAAAAAACAATATATGTGTATTTTCACATATACGAAAATATACAGGAAAAGTGCCCAGAAGTTCCAAACTCTTAACAGTTATGATCTTAAAAATGTCTGGTAAGAAATGAGGGTGAGGGGAATCTCTTTATTTTTCACTTTATGTATATCCCTATTGTTCAGGTTTTTATAGAATAAGCATATATAACTACTTTCCAATATATACATCTTTACGATACAAATTTTCAATTTCAGATAAACATAAAGAACAATAAGAAAACCATCTGAGATTTTACCATCAGAGGTACCACAGTCTGGGGAACAGCCTACTAGGCCTCTCCCTGGGCCCCTATGCTGATGCAGACACAGAAACTGCACTTAGAAGCTTACCCCAGCCTGCCTCAGCACCCTCCCTGCTGTGGAAGACCCCGTATATTGCAAAGAAAGCCCTCCTGTCACTTGTGCATCTGCAGGGTCTCTGGTACCTGTCCCTCCATTTCTACCACCATCACCCTTGCTGAGCCCTTATTAACTTACCCTTGTTCTGTGACAGTAGCCTCCTAATGGCTGTCACTCCTTTCCCCTCTACCTCCTTGCACCCAACTTCCCCACAGCATCCAGTTTAACTGCCCTAAAACCTAGTTCTGATCATGTTAGTGCTTTGTTCAAAAAAGCTTCAGTGACTCCCGTGGCCTATGAAAGAAAGGCCAACCTTTGAACTGAAACTAAACTTTTCATTGTTCCCTTGGGAACTTTTCTTCCCCTCAACTCTAGTTCATATCGTTCTCTCTGACAGGACAGGAATACTGTCATTAATTTAATTAATTTCCATTAATTAAAATTGCCCTCCTTCAGACTCTAGCATACATATAAGAAAATGTTTGCACAAGAATGTTCATTGTAATGAAGTCTATAATAGGGAAACTTAAAGCCAACATAAATGTCTACCAATAAGAGATTGATTAAATAAATTATGGAAATGCAGGTATCCGATGAACTACAGTTACAAATGTTAAAATGATATAGATACTGCTTATTATATAGACACAGGGAAAGTCTACAGATATTGTCAATCAAAAGAGTAGGTTAGGGCGCCTGGGTGGCTCAGTTGGTTGAACGACTACCTTCGGCTCAGGTCATGATCCTGGAGTCCCGGGATCGAGTCCTGCATTGGGCTGCCAGGGGAGTCTGCTTCTCCCTCTGACCTTCTCCCCTCTCGTGCTCTCTCCCTCTCTCTCAAATAAATAAATAGAATCTTTAAAAAAAAAAAAGAGTAGGTTATATAATACTTTATAAATACTTTTTTTAAGTATTTATTTTAAAAGCATGTATATTTGTGGAGCTTTCTGGAAACACATAATCAAATAACAGAGGTAAACTCTAGTTGGTTGAATTTAGTTGATTTTTACTTTGTTCTTGGTACTTTTTTATTTAATTTGAATTTTTATAAACGTAACCACAATTATAGAAGTAACCATTTGTTGAGGGCTATTTGCCAAATACTACTGTGTTTGGTGTTTTGCATTTAATAATTTGTTCCTGGGGCGCCTGGGTGGCTCAGTTGTTTAAAGACTCTGACTCTTGATTTTGGCTCAGGTCATGATCTCAGTGTGTGGAGCCTGCTTAAGATTCTCTCTCTCTCTCTCTCTCTCTCTCTCTGCCTATTCTCCCCCCCACCCCCAACACACACACTTGCACGGGCTCTCTTTTTCTCTCAAAATGATGCTGATAATGATAATAATAATAATAATTTATTTGGTCTTTACAACCAAACTTTAAGGATGGTTATCATTACCCTCATAGAGGAGTAAACTAGGGATTGAAGGCTAGGGAAGAGGGCTAGGGATTGAAGATTTGTTCGCAGGGTCAAACCACTAGTAAGAAACAGATAGAATTCAAATTTCAGGCTTTCTACTTCTAAAGACCATATTCATAGGCATTATGTTACATAATAATGAAGTGTCATTTTTACCAAAAGAGTACAGCCACTAAAATATGTTTTCCCAGTCTTACAAGGTCACACTCAATTGTTCTGCTCTCCAGAACTTTCCCTTGGCCCCATATCCAGAAGTATGACCTGGTGGGAAGATCAGAATAGAGAGATATATCAGAAACATGTATTAAAGTTATTATTTCTTATATAAATAGTATCATTCTATGTCTTACTTTATTAATATACCTGACTGTTCATACCTAAAAGTGCATTGTCAACATCTTTATTGTAATTTATTGTATGGATGTGCTATCATTTAACATGGATGGTCATTTATGTTGTTTATAAATTTTACTACTGTAAACAATGCCAAAATGAGCATCGTCATCTAAATTTATGTCTGTATACATGTGAGACTGTTTTGCAAGTTTGTATTCCCAGAAATGGACTTGCTAGTTGAAAAAAATATATAGGTCCTTTCCTTTTCCTATATCAGAATTTCAAAAAGTTTTAGCTGTAGTGAGAGAATCTGATCTAGGAACCAGCTGTCTGGACTCTTGCGGCTTTCTTTCCCTTTCACAACCCTCCTAGGCATTGCGAACTGTCTGCACACATGTCATTCCATCATCTCCAAACTGACTTGTAGAGGAAAAGCAAACTGGGCTGTAAATTGCCTGAGTTCTGGTGAATGCTTGACCGCCAAGTTGCTTTGTGATCCTGAGCAATAAATGATGCCCCTGGTGACTTGCGTTTCTTCTCTGTAAATAAGATTCTTCCAGTGCTACATTCCATGTTTCTTAACTCTGAAGACAAGAATAATGTTTTGTCATTCTGACCTCTTAGATTTTGAAAAATAACATACATGCCGTAAAGGGTTATCTTGCCTCATTGAAAGTTCAAATGGTATGGTGATAAGACCATATGAAAGACATTTATTAAAGTCCATAGTAAAGAGTTCATTATGGTTCATTAAATCCCCTCACGCTTTTATCCACTTTAGTTACTGTATTTCCTGTAAATGGAATTTATGGCAGGGATACGTTAACACCATTTCATATTCTGCTGTGCTATTACCCATTGAGCTTGAATCAATTGAATGAAAGAAGTCTTTTGAGTGTATTGATTTTCATTTATCCAAACTCATCTGTTTGCTTTGCTGCATGCTCGTCCATGAGAATAGGGCACAGCTAAACTTCTCCATGGTGTTACTTTTTTCCCTTAAGCATTTAATACTAGAATATACATATGGAAACTGTAGTATAAGAACTGCAGAATGTTTGATGGAAGTATAGTTTTCTATGGGTGATGTAAGAGTCTGGATCTCTTACTCATGTCAGAAAGAATGCTTCCTAGGGCGCCCGGGTGACTCAGTAGGTTAAAGCCTCTGCCTTCAGCTCGGGTCATGATCCCAGACTTCTGGGATCAAGTCCAGCATGGGGTTCTCTGCTTGGGCTCTCTGCTTGGCGGGGAGCCTGCTTCCCTCTCTCTCTGCCTGCCTCTCTGCCTACTTGTGATCTCTGTCTGTCAAATAAATAAATAAAATCTTAAAAAAAAGAAAGAAAGAAAGAATGCTTTCTAAAGCAAGATACTACAGCCTCTCTCCCTGCATGAAGGCAGCCTCCCTCCCCCACCCTCCCAGGTACTAGAGGACTCAGTCCAGGGATTCTGCCCTCCTCCCTCCAAACACAAGGAGAGGAGTATTGTCAAGATGATGATTCTCCTCAATGTAAAGTTTTGCTCACTCTCAGGAAGCTGAGTATTGTGCTCCTGCTCCGGAAAGAAACATTCCTGGTTTTTTGGCCAGAGATCAAACTGAAGTCTGGACAAAAAAAGATGTAATAAAGAAATACTTAAATGTACATTTTACTGTCCTTTCTCTTAACATCCAGCTTGATGTGTTTGAGAGAAAGAGAGAGAGAGAGAGTGTGTGTGTGTGTGTATGAAAGAGAGAATTAATTTTGAACCATAGTTAGGATTTTGGAGGTAAAAAGCATTTTAACAGTCTTGGTCAATGGATACTGTATGACTACATGATGTAGTATTAAGTGAGATGTCCTAGACTTACAGTAAATAGATCTTGATTTCTGCCCAAGTAAATACTGAAATTTATTTACCAGGAAGAATAAGAGAATAAATACTGGCTACGGCCCACCCAAGGTCAATATTTCCTTTGAGTTGTAATAAATATTTCTGTACCCTGAAATACGATTTTACGTTATAATAAATGATTAAATGTAATCCAATGCCACAGGAGAAATAAAATTATCAGGCTACTTCTAAGGCATCTTTGTTTTATGTTTAATGCTGTAAAGGGTAATCACTGTAAGCTTAGCAAGGTCTGATGGTAGATGTTGGCATAAAGTTGGGCTTGGCTCAAATCCCCATTGTGAAATAGAAGATGAAGAAATTCATTTATGAAAAGCTCAAGTTATTTAAATAGACCAATGAGCAGGCATTACTGACTTAAATAAAATAAATAATTAACTTTAACAAAAGTTTAAGTATGACACAAATAAATAATTGAGCTAATTATTTTCCCTCATGCATTTCCATATTATGCATTGTGCTATACAATTTTATTTTTTAGAAAATAAGTGTTTTCCTCTCAAAAACAATTGTACCATAATAAGTAAAAAAAAAAATTTTTTTTGAATGTTACTTGGTTAGGGACTATGAACAACATAGAGATATACCTTCAAGATTATAATCTAATTGGGGAAAACAGAATATACATGCAAATATAATATTTTGCAGCCATTAAGAACGTGAGATTTGAAATCTTAATGAGTTTGGATTCCAACTCTGACACTGTGACCTCCAACAAGATTTTCTGAGACTTTATTTTATGGATTTTCCTAATCCATAAAAGTGAGGTAAATCAGCCTCATAGGATCATAATAAGAATTAAAACTCTATAAAACTCTATAAAGCTCTGAAAAGGTACCTAGCAAAAAGAGAGCCCTCCCAAAGTAGAAGCTGTTTTAATGATGTATTACTTAAGTGACAGATGAAAATACTCTTATGGAGGTGATTCAGGGAGGTACACGATTACTGGATTTGGAATGAAATATTATTTTTGTCTTCATTTCAGAAAAGAGAGCTCTTACAAGTGGGTTGCATGGTAAGTCAGCTCTTCAAGGGAGGGGTAGGATTTGAATTAGAGTTTGAGAGAGGACTAGGGTTTTGTTAGTTGGTAGATAAAAGTAGAGGTAATGAACATTACAGCTGCAAATAAAATAGCAGTCATCTACCCAGCCATGGCCCTGAGCGCATCCTCCTTAATTTTCTCTCCTTGATTAATTATCATGTTAATATTTCCTCCAGGTTTTAAAATAATTTTCAACCATTTTTTCTGGGTTTCCTTTGTTGGTACTTCTACCTGTTTTATTTTATTTATTTCAACTGAAAAATAACTTTAAATAATAAGTAAACAAAATAAAATAAGACAAATGAAAATCACCCAAAGTCTCACTTTTTAGTTAACATAGAACCCTCTGTTAATATTTTGGCTAAGGTCCTTCAAAAGTTTTCTGTATCTCTTTGTCTTTCTGTTTGCCTCTCTCATTATGTGCATGCATATGCGCGCGCACACACACACACACACACACTTATCTAATATGATCTAAATAAGATTATACTTTACATTGAAAATTTTTAGTATGCCATAAATATCTTTCCATGTAAAAAGCAACTTTATTATATTTAAATGAGCTTATCACATTTGATTGTGATGGACATTTTAGTTGTTTCCAGTTTTTCTCTTAAAAAGTACCACAATGTGGGCACCTGGGTGGCTCAGTGGGTTAAGCCGCTGCCTTCGGCTCAGGTCATGATCTCAGGGTCCTGGGATCGAGTCCCACATCGGGCTCTCTGCTCAGCGGGGAGCCTGCTTCCCTCTCTCTCTCTCTCTGTCTGCCTCTCTGCCTACTTGTGATCTCTGTCAAATAAATAAAATCTTTAAAAAAAAAAAAGTACCACAATGCAATAGTTACCATCATTTTACATTCATTTTTGGCCCACTTATATGATTATCCCTTTAAGAAAAATTCTTAGAAGTGGGAAAGGAGTTAAGCAATATACGCACATTTAAAACTTTGGTATTTAAAGCCAGAAATGACACATAAAATCTCCACATTTTCATTTTAAAAGACTTATTTTAAAGAAGAATTAGCCCCAATATTAACAGTCATAATAAATAAAACAGCTGCCCTTTTAAAATTAATGTTTGACACTAACATTTTTAAAAATGGGAATACACGGGGCGCCTGGGTGGCTCAGTGGGTTAAAGCCTCTGCCTTCGGCTCGGGTCATGATCCCAGAGTCCTGGGATCGAGCCCCGCATCGGGCTCTCCACTCAGCGGGGAGCCTGCTTCCTCCTCTCTCTCTCTGCCTGCCTCTCTGCCTACTTGTAATCTCTCTCTCTCTCTGTCAAATAAAATAAAATCTTTAAAAAAAATGGGAATACACAATTAGAAGTAGTTATGTGTGCTTCTGTATAAGGTGAACTCTTAACAATAGAAAAAAATATGGAAAGGAAAAAATGATCAAACTGGCTTTGTTATAGGAAGTCTTGCCAATTAAACTAACCAAACTTTTTCATTAAAATACCTGAGTACACAATTTAATCAGTTGACTTTCTAGCAGAATTATCTGACATTTTGATGAGTTATTGCGGAATGTTGAGCCAAACTGATCATTTTAAGTCTCTTCCATAGACAACTTGTGAGCTGGTAGTAATTTAATCCACTTTATGCAGTTCTCTCTTCTCATTTCTCCTCACACTCTACTGAATAACTCACATTTTTAGTTAGCAGTTAAGTCTTGTCATATTTATGCAAAAAGCTTCCCATTACTGTGACCTCAGTGTTTCCAAGTATGACTACTTATTATAAAGTGTGTGGTTTCACGGCCTGTTGTACTAGTTGATTTTGCTAAATTCGGTTTATTTGTCAGAATCTAAGTCACTTTTTAAATTTAATTCTTAGTTCTATCATAGTAAACTAGTTTCGATAATTCTGTCCTGTTGGAGTATGTTTCAGATGTCAAACCAGTGGTTGCCTGAGGGAGGGAGAGGAAACTAGTTACAAAAGGGCACAAGAGAATTTTCTGGGCTAGTGGTAGTTATAGTACTATTTAAGTTTGTCCAACTGTATAGTACTATATAGATATATACCTAGAAAGGGTGAACTTCACTGTATGTGAGTTGTACCTAAATAAATAATAAAACAAAACACAAACACATGCTTAAAAGAAAAAGAGATGAATCTTAAAAAGTCCCTCCTGAAAAGGAGTTGTTTGCTTCCAGTCCTATAAGATAGCAAAACATATTGAAAAACAAAAGAATTAAAGGAATGATTCATTTACAGGAGGATAGATCACTAGTAGAGAATATATGAACACAACTTCATTCTACATGATAATTAAATACATGTTAAAAAGTTCTCACCAAACTAATGGAGACAAACAAGAGTTTTCAGTAAATTATTGTAGACTACGAACTGGTGAATACTTCTCAATTTAGATTTATACCTCATATAATGTAAAATGAGTTTTATATGGATTTTTGCATAATTGATATGAAATCTTAAAAAATAAAATCATTTGCCAAGACTCTAAATTTAGAAATATTATAGATGACAAAAATAGAGCCAACTGTCTAGAACATACATTCTCATATAAGTAAAATATTAAAAAGAAAACTAGTGAGTAGAAGAAGGTATTCATTCCCAGAAAATAAGTAAAAGGGTCATATGTTTGCTGTCCTACAGTACAAGGTAATGAATAAGAAAGTATTAAACTGTGCAGTAGATAATTGGACAAAATACTTAATCACATCAGCCACAAAATTAAATATAACCATCAAACTAAATTTATGGAAATATTTTAATATGATAAATATAAAAATGCATATTATTTTGATCATAGTATCCTATTTTGTTATGTATACAGTAATTTCATGAGGTATTTTCTTGCCCTTGATGGTAAAAATTTGTACATCCCATTCCAAAGACACTTCAGAAATATAGAAACATTCCCTCTCCTAGCCATTTTTGCCTTTATTAACATTTTAAGTAAAGGAAGACAATATTTGCATAAAAATATTTATTATAGCATTATTTATAATAATGGGAAAGGGAAATCAATTTAAATGTTAATCCTTGTCTAAGATAGAATAGTATGCAGTCATTACAATTTTAATTATGCAAACTATAAAACAGCATGGGAAGTAATTGTTATGATCTTAAATGAAACAAGCATAACACAACCTTGTGTGCGTATTATCTACTAGAGAAAAAAGACAGCAAATACTGCTGTAGGGATCACAGCAAATGCTTATACAGGTCACAGGCAGTATTCTAAAATCTTTTTGTGCATTATCTCATTGAATCTTTACGAGACCATGACTTTCGTTTTGTCAGTTAGGAATTTGTGCTACAGAGAAGTAACTTTCCCAAAGTCACACAACTATGAAGTGCAGTTGCCAGTATTTAAACTCAGACAATCTGTTAGCTGTTATCCTGTATTGCTTCAGTGTGCCATAGTCCATGAAACCCATAAGGGGATGTAATTGTGTTAGGCTGTCTTTGTGATAATACTACCCATGACTTCTCCTTTCCAGTCTTTCTGTAATATTCTTAGTGAAACATGCTTTTTATAAATGTTTGGGTAGAAAGTATTTAAGGGCTTTATGAGAAAGGGTGGAAGGTATGAGAGAGTATGAAGGAATCACAACCACCAAAGCCAAAGGAAATTGCCCTCGGGTTACAAGGTTGAGAGAAACTGACCAGCTGGGAAGCCAGTGTGTGCTCTGCATGAGCATATGGAGTGTGAGGGAACAGAATAGCTATCCTGTTTCTTGATTGGCCATACCTTGAAGTCAGTTAGACTCCAAGGAAGAACCAAGTATATTCTGTGGAATTATATAGTGGGTTTTGATGCACTTGAATCAAATGTTTGGTTCTGTCTGACTTGCCTGGGCTTAACTCTCTATATAATAGGTAGCAAGACATTTGAATTATAAGTCCCAGTACCTGGTCATTATTTTGTATCATATAGAAAAATGGAAAAAATACCGGAAACAGAATGTGGTTCTGTTTTCTCAACTCAATAAAAGACATATTGCCCCAGGTCCATTTGGAACAGTTATATTAGTTGTACATATAGCTATAGGCTAAGTTACTTATTAAAGTCCACCAGAACATTATTGACAAAAATTGTGTAATTTATTACCAGTTATTGAAAAAGATGATACAATTTGCTGTTAATGCTTTAGGTGGCAATTGGGGAAAAAATCAGAATTATAAAAATTGCCCATATTTTTAAAAATAGCAGTAGGAACAAAAACAACATTGACTCTCTTACTTTGTCATCTAAATATAAAGCATGTTTCTTTTTGGCATAAAAGCCAGCAATTCTTGTAATAAAACTTACCCTGGAGGGTCTGTAAGAATAAGCTTAGAAAAAATGTGAATAAAAGAAATCATAAAGAATTACTTGGAGCTATAGTTGTTGATCATGAGGATTAGGTTTGACAGGAAAATATGTCCTTTGGGAAATCCTATTAATTCTTAATAGCAGATTTTGTTACAACCTACACAATTGTTGCAGTGTATCTGCTGCTAAAAACCTATTTGAGAAAAAAGGTTTCTAATGCCCTGAGATCTACACTATATGAAATATGACTACAAAATTCTAAATATGAAGATAAAAACCAAAAATAAGTCTAAAATCTAGAAGTTCATTAAGAAATCTAAATCTAAAAATTGAATGGACAGAGCATCTGGATTTGTAGACATTTTATTTTTGATGTATCCACAGACTGAATTTCAAATAGATATTGACTGAAATCAAGAAGAAACTAGTATGGCTAATATTTCAAGTGCTAAGTAGATTATAAAAACGTATTTTGAAAAGATTATCTTCTTTGTGAATAATTTGATTCCCTCCCTCTTTTCCACCCCATTTTCTTTCAGTCTTCAGTACGGATAGCCTCTTATTTCAAAATACAGGTCAAAAATGTGTTTAAATAAGAAGTGTCTTGTTTCTAATGGACGCAGATTCACTCTGAAACAGGCTATTTCTTATCTCTTAGTAAGTGTATTGATCTTCTTTGAAGCATTTTTTGGGTAATCTTTAGTCCTCACTATCTATTTGATGTCCTAGAATCCTGTTGTTATGGATACAAAACCAAAAACCCAGTTTTAAAGGATCCCTAATGCCTCAGTGATTTGGTTTTATAAATGTAATTTCAGCTTTGACTTGTTTTGGACCATTTTATAGAATCTATCAGACCATGAGTCTTTTAGCAAACCTCAAGATTTCTGAAAGCAACACAATTAGGTAAAGTGGACTGTGACTGCGAGGTATGTACCCAGTGGTCTTTGGACAGTTGGCTTTTACAATCCCCAAAATAATATGCCAAAACATGCTACAATTGGAGAAACAATTTTAAGGTTCTGATTCTATAGTATATCCTAAATTAAGTATTCCATGTCAGAGAGCTTAATCTCCAAAACTCAGTATTTCAAAAATTTTCTAAGCTATATCCAGATACAGTGTTTTAACAGGAATGGAATAAAGACATCCAAATACAGGAAGTATAGATGAGGTCCCAAACTCCTGCCCACAATTGTGAGCCTGGTAGGTAATATGAAGGGGTGAATCTAGACACTTGTTAGCTAAGGTGGGGGAAAGCTCTAAGGCATGTGAAGGAGTGGAGAATTTAGGCCCCAGCTAATGATCAAACAAAACCCATCCACTGGCCAAACCTAGCTCCCAGAGGACACTAATCAGAGACCTCCAGTACAGATTATCAAATTGAATGTGTCCTATACCCATCCTAGGATGTCTTTTGACTATTACTTTTAAGATTAAGCTTTGACCACAACGAGATACCATTTCATACCCACTAGGATGGCTACAGTAAAAAGGATGGACAATACCAAGTGTTGATAAGGATGCAGAAAAATTGAAATCCTCACACATTGCTGATGGGATATAAAATGATACAGCTTCTTTGGAAAACAATTTGGCAGTTCCTTGAAAAGTTAAACATAGAGCTACCATATGACCCAACAATTTCATCCCTAAGTATATACCTAACAGAATAGAAAACATACACCCATACAAAATCTTGTACACTGTTCATGGCAGCATTTTATAATTGTAGAAACAACCCAAATGCTCATCAACTGGTAAATGGATTAACAAAATATGGTATATAACACAATGAAATTATTCAGTCATAAAACAGAAAACGAAGTACTGCTATAACATGGGTGAAACTTGAAAGCATTATGCTAAGTGAAAGAAATCAGGTGCAGAAGGCTACATATTGTGTGATTCCATTTATAGAAATATCCACAGTTCATAAATCCATGCAGTTAGTAAATGGATTAATGGTTATTAGGAGCTGGGGAAAGAGAGGAATGGGGCATGATTGGTAATGGGTACAGAATTTTGTGGAGGAAGTGAAGAAAATATTCTGGAATTAGTAATGATTGCACAATGCTGTGACTATATTAAACACTGCTGAATTGTATACATTAAAAGAGAGAATTCTATAGTATTTAAGTTGCATCTCAATAAAAATAAGCATTGATATGGGCTTATTTCCTTACTTGTTTAACTTTATTTTCTTTTTTTTTTAAGATTTATTTATTCATTTTAATGAGGGAGGGGCAAAGGAAGAGGAAGAGGGAGAGAAATCCTCAAGCAGACTCCTCACTCAGCATGGAGCCTGAAAGTGGGCTCAATCCCAGGACCCTGAGATCATGACCTGAGCTAAG
Source organism: Martes martes (assembly GCF_963455335.1). Classification (NCBI taxonomy): domain Eukaryota; kingdom Metazoa; phylum Chordata; class Mammalia; order Carnivora; family Mustelidae; genus Martes; species Martes martes. Next base: position 83,557,912 of record NC_137888.1, read on the forward strand.
ACCAAGAGTCAGACCCTTGATCGACTGAGCCACTCAGGTGCCCTGGTTTTACTTTCTTTTAAAAGCTTAGTGCTGACAAGTATAGAACTTAACCCTCAAACCCACTATCCACTTTTAAGTTTCTTATTCTTAAATTTTTCATAAATGTGGTCTCACTTCTGCATCTCTTTTTGGCAACTTCAAAAGTGTTCCATTATCTTGGAGTCACTCCAGTTGGAGGTAATTAGGAAAAGAAGAAATTTTTTAAAAGGTTTATTTATTTATTTGGGAGAGAGATTGGATGAGCAGGAGGAGCAAAAGGAGAGGGAGAGAGAATCTCAAGCAGACTCCATGCTGAGCACAGAGCCCAATAGGGGGCTTGATCCCATAACCCTAAGATCACGACCTAAGTTGAAATGAAGAGTCGGACACTTAACCAACTATGCCAACTAGGCACCCCAGAAAAGAAGAATTTGAGAGCTCTGGGAACAGAAACAGGAAGTAAGGTAAAAGTTATGGCAGGAGTTGAAACTTTTATAGTGAAGTCTTAGGAGAAATAAAGGGAGCTGTGAACAAGTAAACTATTTGTTTACTTGTTTACGGAAGTGCCAGGATCTACACTTCTGTGTCTGCAGGAAGACAAATGCTGAGCTGTATAAGCCAGAGACTGAGGGGCTGTGCCTCGGTGCTTCCATTTGGGGCCTGGATAGGACATAGAAACCTCTAGAAGTTAACAGCTCAGAGCTGGAAAAACTCAAAGCATCTTGGGTTGAAGGGCCAGTCAGAGAACAACTATGCCTTTCAGTGGGGAGCCCATTTGTGACATTTCAAAATGACTTTACAGTCTTTTTAATGAGACTCCAAGGAGAATCCAAGATGTTTCAAGGCATTCAAGGGATGGTAAATCAAACTGATTGTACTGTACCCACTAGCATTAATTTACAATATATAGCATCCATTGATAGGATCCTGAGGTCATACTGGGTAGAGCTTATTGTCGTCAATATTTATAATGCCTTTAATCTCCATCCTCCAGCCCTATATTTTTCTATAAGGTCTTAAATTCCTCAACTGAAGATTCCCTTATAGAAGGCTTTTCATTTGTGGTTGGGGAGGGAATGGCTGCCTTTGGTTGACACAGGTTCTAAATAGCTGGGTATAGTAAGGTTTTACAAAAGCAGATCCAGTGGTTTTAGTTTTTATTTAAGCTATTATATGTACTCTGATGCATAGACTATACCACCAAAAATAAAGCAAAATTATGCTAACAGAAAAAAATTGAGAAGAGGGATTAGAATTTAATGTCAGAGTTTTAACAATGATTATCTCTAGAGAGAGGGATTATTAATGATTATGTTCCTTTTATATTTTTCTCTATTTTCTAAATTTTCTCATATTTTAGTTTTCTAATACCAACCTCCCTCACATGTTTGATAAAAATAAAATTCAAAATTTAAGATCTGCACCTGGGAATGCTGACTTTCCCAGGTGCCATTGGCATAGTTGTAGAGCATGTACAAGAAGGCTAAGACAGTGGGATCCCATATTCAGAATATGGAATAGCCTTTATGTCATAAATTTTGCAGTATTCCAAGAAGACTGCCCCCTTTTCTTTCCTTCATATAGTCAGATTGAATCTGTATATGGTTAAACAAGTTGCTTAGCTTTTAAATAATCAAATCATTTATTTTTCATAATAGTAGATAACTGGCTGGATAGTTTGTTTTTATTTCATTAAGTTACATTTTAACACTGGATATTTGCAAGTCATATCTTAAAAGAAGGATTTTGCTGAATGTTAGGTCAACACTCCCCCCACATTTCACAGATGAGAAATCTGAGGCCCAAGGAAGTTAGTCAGTTGGCTCTCGGGCAAAAGTCTGATTAGTTAGAGAAGGAAGACCAGACTCTAGTCATCCTGATTTGGCAGCTGACAGGATCTATAGAGCAAAAGATGACAGACAAAAAATGATTAATATAATTTAAAAGTTAGCTTCTCTATACATTAAAGATTGCTTGAAATAACTTGCCATTTTCTGCTGTTTAAAACAAATGCCTGCAAAAAAAGGCGTGTATTTTTGGTCACAGGACCAGCTAAGGAGGAGAAGACTCAGCAGCTATGAGGATATGTGTGTAGGAGATAAAAAGGTTCACAAGCATCTATGATATATACTCCAAGTGCCCCTGAAAAATTGGGTTTTGTGGTCTATAGAAACAAAAGTTCATTAAGCATTTGTAATGTTCCAGGCTTTCTGCAGGGCTCCTTTCCCTACACCATCTCTTAAAACCTCACAGCCGTGTTGTATTAAAAAAAAAAAAAAATGTTATTTCCATCCATGCTTTGGAACTGGGGAAACTTATTGGACTCAGAGAAGTTGTGAGAATTTTTCAAGATCACTCAGCTAATAACTAGCCAAGACCCCAGAATTCCTATGTAGACCATGTGGACTCTGATGCCTACTTATTTTTCTGAACATAGAGAACAATAGACCCCATTGGCTAAGCTTGTGTCTTCCAATAACTAGTATCCTTGAACATGGCACACTCAGCCACCTGTCCCACTTGTAGCTGCTTAGGTGGATCATGGCAAAATCCATTTTTCTTTGAGGTTGGGAATAAAAAATGCTCCATCCTGAAAGAATTAAGGATGAAACAAATTCCCTGTTTGGTATAGTGTAAGTATTTGTATGTATAAATTTTGTTTTGACCTACTATTGTTGCAAATATCTAGAAACTGCACCTGCCTCAGAAGATGCCATTAGTAGTATTTGGTGTTAAGAGTACTCATTAATTTTTTTACATGTTCTTGCCTTACCAAATCATGGTGAGATAAATATAATTTTCTTATTGCTTTTAGGCTGACTTCAATATAAATCATGGCTTGTTGAGAAGGGGTTAGATGGATAATGGCTTTGGAAAATTTAAACTTGTTTCTGTATAAAATGCCGAGTACCACCTCCTCTAATTTAGCAAGATCCACGTCAAATGTTGTCCTCTTCCTTTTTTCCATCTTCCTCTTTGGCTAAACCAGGCTCTTTTATGGTGTAAGATTGGCTCATGATAAGCTGGATAAACAAAGCTCATCTTGATGTCTATTATGACCAGCAGTATCAGCATCATCTGGGATCTTACTAGAAATGCAAGTTCTCAGGCTCTACCCTAGATCTGCTGCATCAGAAATCCTGGAGTTGGGGAGCCAAAAAACTATGGTTTTGAAAAACCCTGGAGATGATTCTTAGGTACCCTAAGTGTGGGAGCTATCTGCATATAAATTATTTTTTAATGTTTTTAGGTGAAACAGACCAGAGCTCTAAAAAGATCACTAAGAGTGAACCTAATAATCTAATTCTTGCATATTCAATAATTAATGTTAGCATTCCTATTAAATGTGAATTTCAGATAAATAACAAAGAAATTTAGTCTGAGTTTGTCTCAAGTATTGTATGGGACGTACTTAGTCTAAGAAATTGTTGTTTATCTGAAATTCAGCATTAACCTGGCATTTTGTATTTTTATTTGCCAAATCTGGCAACCCTATCACTTACCCATTTTTCTGCAATTGAGCTCTGAGAGGAGTAGCTACAGTTTGGTGGGACTGGGTGACCTCCCTTGTTTTGATTTTGCAGCAGGTCAATCTGGGAGGAAAGAACCATGTAATTTATGCCTGTGCCTTTTATAAGCATTTGGCTGCATGCTGTGATTTGAGAAAACAGTAATTACTACACTTAACATTACTTGTTTATTTTGTATCACAGAAGAAGATAATGCCTTTTCCCCCTACTTTTAACCTAATAGCCTATTAGGAAAGCACAAGGTGTCCTCCCCATTAGTCCCTTGAGGGAATTTCAGAAAATCAGTCAGAGTGAGACAAAATAAGTTGGAGGTTGGGGAAGCTGACTTATAAAAGTGCTGACAACCAGCATGCCTTGAATGAGCTAGGGCTAAATTTTTAGCCAGTTGTGTGTGTGTGTATATGTGTGTACACATAAGTGTATGCTTGGATGGGGCATGAGGGAGGGATCCAAAAAAATTAGGAAACTGATATTTATTGGGCTCCTACTCATGTCAGGCATTTTGCATGAGTCTTACATAAATTATATTTCATCTTAATGACATTACAAAAACATTTTTTGAGAAACAAATGTTGGAGACAAAGGCGTTCAGCACTAATGTCAATCTTACATACGTATACACCTGTCCTACTTATGATTCTTCATGAAGCCATTGTCTCTGTCTTGCCCGCTTTGATGAAAGAATGCACCTAACTATATTAGGGGCATGTCCTTCCTTCAAGAAGACATGAATACCTTTTTAAAAGAAAAAAAGTCCATCCTCAACTGTAAAGAGTTTAAAATTAAATTCTGAGTATTTCTTGCATGGGAATCTCCTAACAAGCTGCTGAAGCCTTTGAATGATTCCATGAGATATAGTAGGAACCAAGAGAGACTCAGCTGAATGTGGCCCATGAATTTAATCATCCTACTGAGTACACTGACCTGCAGGTACTAAATGTAAAGCAGTGTGAAAATTATGGCAGAAGTATTTCTTATTTCTAGTTTACATAAATACATATTTCATAGCTGGTAATAGAAATTGTTTATATTTTGAATTTGTTTTTCTAGTATACATATGCTTTTGCTGCTATGGATTAAAGAAAGAGATGTAAAGAGCCAAATGCCCACCCTATCTCCTACCTCTGAAATGCAAGAGAATTTAAGACAGGAGAGTGATTCATGAATGGATCAACATGAAGATCAAATAACCTCTTATACCCTTCCGTCCCTACCTCAGAGCAGGCTAAGTGACAGTGGAGAAGGGGCAGGCAGTCACACGTCTGATTGTGCCTGATTGTGAGTAGTAGTACATTTTCGTTCCATGGCAGATGAGCAAATGCCCAGGCAGTGGGATCATGGGCCGTGGGGTAACAGAAAGGGAGAGATGGGAAGGGGGCTTCCATTATCTGGACTACCTTTTGGTGTTTGAAGAAGGAGCAGGTGAGGACTCCTACCATTTGTAACTTTCCATAAAATTTGGCCAATATATTTTTTCTGTCTTCAAAGCAGCCTCCCAAGCAATTAGTGTAGCTGCAATTTGGGGATCGCTGACATAGCTCCCACCAGTTTTTCACTAGCCATTAACCAAACAGCTGCTTGGGGGGATTTTTTTTCCTAAACTAATTCAAATTTAGGAGTCACTTTTATGAAGTACTCAAATTGTTCTTGTCATTTCCCCTTCTCTATCAAAGATGCTGTTTTTGTGATTTCTAACTGAAAGACAAAGGATTGCTTGATGTAATGATCTCCTTTCTTTACCGGGTCCAAATATAATTCAGTTTAATCTGCAGAAAGTGGTGGGAGAAGTGAGAACAACCTAATGTTTTCCAGAAAGTTTATGAAATATATTTTTTAAACTTGCACTCTGTTTCTACTAAGTAGAGACACACTGGAATTAATTGGAAATAAAATTTGTGATAAAATTGATGGTTTTTCAAATATATATACTTGCCTCCCATATAAATGAGTCTTGATGTACTGCCTATGCATGGCTGTACATAGATTTATGTATGTAAACAAATGCACAAACATAAGCATAAATAATTATATAAACATATATGTATGTTATATATGTATAAGTACTTTTTTATATAAATGTTTATAATGTCCTGACACATTACAATTGCTCAACAAATAATAACTATTGTTATTACTGAGCAAAGCAAAACACCATTATGATGAGGTAATTGGAGTCAAAAAGTCCAAATGTGGGGCCACTTTATTGTGCAGTACATTAAAAAACAGTATTTTCAGCTGGTCTGTAACGTTCCTCAAAAGCCCACAAAATGAAACAAAAAGAGTCAAACTTCTATTATACCTACACACCATACTGTGAACTAAGACAGTTCCAAAGAGGCATCACTTTCTCCTTTCTTTAAAAATGGGAGTAGGAAAAAGACCAGAATCAATGACTGATCACATTACAAGCATAATCATGGGAATTTATATTATGTTCTGATTAGTTGAAAATTATGATTCATACATGTTATATGTTAGCTGGTAAACCACATCATTCAACTAATGACTTGCCTCATTTATCAAATATTTAATACTAATTAAAATTTACTATGATTTTTATTAAAAGTATGTTCTCATTTTTACCCTTAGGCTGTATCAGTATGACATCATTTAAAACCGGCTGAAAAGTGAAAACTCAGTTAAAGAAGCAATCCATGTAGTTAAACCTACTGTAGCAGAGGTAATGATGGCCAGAGTTCAATTTTCATGGTAGTTGGGGTCTTCCAAATGCAGACAAAAATCTCAGTGGCATAAAATGGCAATGGCCAGTTGATGCCAAGAAGTTTTTCTAAATCACAATCAGAATTCAGTGTCATTGCATAGTATGAAACGACCGCATCTAATGTTTTGTTGATATAACCCAAAGAAAACTTTTTGTTTGCTTAATTTTATTCTCTTTGAAAAATCAAATGAGAGGAATTACTTAAGTATCACTCATGTTGCAGCTTCTGTTAAAAAAAAAAAAACCTGCATAAACAGTTGCCTAGGCTGATTAAAATCACGTATTATATAGGAATTAAAACTATTGACCATTTAGGGGAATAATTACAAAGCTCTACAATGCATCGGCACAGAATTCCATCAGTGTTTTCTGCCTGAGCCAAAGCAAAATGACTCTTTCGATTCCTACAGCTCATTAATTTCCAAGCTGGGTTATTAAGGATGATAACGGTTAGTTTTTCAATGTGTTGGGTTTTCTTCTCCCTTTCTGTTTTTAAAGAGTAAATGGACATTTTACATCCAAGACATAGATAGTAATTTCACAACCCTTTCTTTAGTACCTTATATATTTGACTTTGAGGAACATGCCCCAGCCTTCCCTCTGGGCCAAACAGAAGCAGAGATTTCAAAATCAGACTTTGGTTCCAAGGAAATTACAGGAAATCTTTTCTTGCCTGCTCCCTCACAATTCCTGGACAGCAGTCCTCCCCCACTTGCCCCTTATCTCAGAATGGCATTATAATGTTAGAGAGGCAGAGAGGTGGTGAGACACTGATGAGACACACTGAGGAGCCAGCCCCTGGGTTCAGATCCCCAGTCACCCACTTACCCCTCTGGGTGACTGAATAATCACCTCATCTCTGAGCATCAGTCTCCTCATCTGTAAAAGGTACCAGGCACCTAGTAAACACTTAATACATTTTAGTTGGGGGGTGGGGGGAACTTTCCAGAAATCTCTGAAGGGCTACATTTTGGTGGAGTAAAAAAAGTTGTGTTCTTGGAACCTAAAATGATTGGTTGTGAGATTTGAGGCCTGTAACTAATCATTTCTGAGTACTTACTTTCTCCTATATAACATGGGAAATATCCTAATGGACTGGCTATGAGAAAAGATTAAGTAATATACTTAAGGGAAACATTCTTGAGAGAGCATGGTTTTTGGCATCCAGTGGAGGACTTGAGTCCCAGCCCTTCATTTACTATCTCTGTGATCTTGAGCAAGTTACTCTGTCTCCTTATTTGTAAAACAGGTACCATAACCCCTCCACTGCTGAGTTACCATGTGAATTTAGAGTTAATTTCTCCAAAGTTCCTCATACATAGTAGGGACTTGATAAATGGCAGGAGCATTGTTTTGTGAAATATTGTGTAATCTATGTAGCACTATGCAGATAGGAGCTGCCAACCTCATTACTATTTTTGCTCTTCTGGAAGATGGGTCAGTAAATACTTTCCCTCAACACCCATAAGCAGTCTGCAGAAACCTTTAACAGTTCCTGCTTCCCAGGAATGCTAGGTATATGCACCATCCTCTTCAAAGTTCTGATTATTTTTGAAGTCCCAGAAACACAATGCCAAACGAAGGCATTGCCTCGGGAAATTGCCCCAGTCAGTCATCTGCTTTCTGCAGCAAGTAGCAGAAGTCCAGACTAAACAGGGGAAGATGTTTTGATCTCCCACAGAAGACATGGAGAGAACCATCCAGAGCAGGTTCTGCCACCCAGCAGCACTGTCAGTGACATGAGCTGCTCCGTGTGCCTGCTGTTTCTTCCTCAGTAGGTAGCTTTTGTCTTCGTGGCCACTGTGCAAACACATTCCAGGAAGGAAGAAAGTGGATAGGGTGGCAACTTCTGTTCATATTTCATAGGCCAGAGCTGGGTCACAGAGCCACCCCCTAGCTGCAAGGGAGTCTGGAGGAATGTTTAAGTGGACATATAATTGCCCCAGATGAAACTGGGATTCTGGTTGTAAGGAAGAGGGGAGAGTAGACATTGTTTGGCTAACACCGTCTGCCACAGTGATGTGGACTCCTGATGAGTGTGCCGGTGAGAATGAGCTGGAGGCACCCCCAGCAGAGCAGAGGTCTGTTCAGGTTGCTTCAGAAGATGACTTTGCACTGAGAGTTCTTGTAATTATAAGGTTCAGACTGTCTTCTATGTGTGTGTGTATGTGTTGAGAACAGATAACAGATAACATGAGGGGCACCTGGGTGGCTCAGTCGGTTAAGCGTCTGCCTTCTACTCAGGTCATGATCCCAGGGTCCTGGGATGGAGCCCAGCATTGAGCTCCCTGCTCAGTGGAGAGCCTGCTTCTCCCTCTCCCTCTGCCTGCTGCTCCCTTAGCTTGTGCTCTCTCTCTCTTTCTCTCTCAAATAAATAAATAAAATCTTAAAAAAAAAAAAACAGATAGCATGAGATATATCCTCTTAACAAATTTTTAAGTGTATAGTGTAGCATTGTTACAAACGTGGAATAAGGTACTATTTATCGTTTTACTCACAGGATATGGGAATATGCAAGTGTGCATTCTGAGCAAAGAATTCAAATCTCTGGGGGCACCTGGGTGGCTCAGTGGGTTAAGCCTCTGCCTTCGGCTCAGGTCATGATCTCAGGGTCCTGGGATCGAGCCCCGCATCGGGCTCTCTGCTTGGCAGGGAACCTGCTTCTTCCTCTTTCTCTCTCTGCCTGCCTCTCTGCCTACTTGTGATCTCTGTCTGTCAAATAAATAAATAAAATCTTTAAAAAAAAAAGAATTCATATCTCTGGTGATTATTTTGGTTTGGTTTGGTTTGATCATTTTGGTTTTCTGAGGTTTGCAACTGCCTCAAGTGTCCAGACTGACACACTTCTGTCAGCACCTCCATGCCCATGGTCTGTGGCCGGAGGTCTGTCTTCCCAAGGTAATTTGAGGACATTCTCCATACTGTCCTGGACACCTCTGGGCTCTCTTCTGAAGTTCATAGAAATCCCGCCAGGCTGAGCACATGCCGGGCAAACAGCAGTAGCCCTGCATTTCATGGTCAGAGCTTCTTTCTTCCGTGTGCAAAGAGGAACACTTGACTGCAATATAAATCCTATTCAGATAAGCATGACCTTACTCACACAGGCCATAGGTATTGCTATGAATTCTCTGTCTGAGGAGGGATGATAAACCAAGTATATAAAACTGAGATTGGCACCAAAATGCAAAAAATAAATGTTAATATACGTAGCAGGTCTGTGTGATGTAAGCCCACATAAGAAAAGTGTCTCTTCTTGTTGCTAGAGGGGATCTCAAAGAGGTAGAGCCACCTTTTTGGTTTGAAAGTGGACCTCCACACAAGAGAAAATAAAAAAGGGTGACCCACTGACCTTGACCCAGTGGCTAAAGTTTTTTTATTATTTAGCCTCATATGGTCCCTGTTAACTTATGAATGCTACATAGGATGTGACTTATTGATTAGACTTTATCTTTCCTAACACTTGATCTTAGATAAGTTCATTAAATTAACCCTAGAAAATTCCACTAAGTTGAAATTTTCCTGGGAGTGAGAATTGGATTTTCTTCCTATATCCCAGGCCTGGCCCATCCCATGCCCAGCTGGGCACAGACAAGGCATCGTGAATGTTGGCTCAAATTAAGGGAGAGGGTGGGATGTGGGAATGAAGGAGGGGAGCACCTGAGAAAGGCAGAACTGACAAGGGAGATGGCTCTCTAGGGATAAGCACTGACAGCCATTAGGGAAATCTAGATATCTGGGGAGAGGGCACAGAAAAAGGCCACAGCAGCCCCATAGAAAATAGACATTCTATTTGCATGCATTTAGCAAGAACTATGCTACTCCGTGGTACCATCAAAATGGAGCTTGGGAACCAACTGTGCAATACCACAGGGGGAAAGAAAACCACCATGAGAAGATAAATATTTGTCACTAGGTCCAGGTCTGGCATCTGCTCTGGATTTATTTTTAAATAAAGCAGGTCTTATTAAAGTAGTTAGCCTAGCTGTGAGAGTTTTGCCACTGATTCTGGAGTTCCCAAGATAACAGAGCACATGTTGAATAAAAAGATAATTCTAAGCTTACATGTTCCTCTAGGGTCTTTTTTTAGTACATGCTTATTGCCCAAATTCATAAGTGTTGAGCTAATGTAATGTTTTAATTGCTCTTGCTCCTCTGTATGCAGTGATAGAATGCAAGCCTTAATACTCATTAAATTTACATTTTGATTAAACAATATAAAAGTCCTTTCCATCCTTTATTTTAATCATGCAATACTTTTAGAGTATATTCCTTTAAAATTTTGTTTAAGAATAAGGTGCTGATATTCATATCTTGATGAATAGTAAGTGTTTGCCCATGTCCATTCCTTCTGTCTCTGTGAATTTGTGGTCCTACTAGGTGTAACCACTGATTCAGAAATGTTTATTTTTGTAGGGAGACTTTTAATATTAGTCTGATATAAAGGGGCCAATGTCCTGTGCTAACATACGACATCACTTATGCACATATATATACAATCACTGAATTTATCTGGTCATAATTTATAATGAGGAGATAATTAACTATTTTCCTCTTCAGAGTGGAAATGCCTTACTCTGGGATCATTAAAGTTGTTGGTGAAAGTATAAATGATTGGCTAAGCTTTGGGGAAAGCAATGTGGTGGCATGTATCAACACTCTAAGCATGTATGCTCTTTGGCCAGCATCCATGCCTAAGGATGGTCCTACTGAAATGCTTGCACATATGTACAATAGTAAATTTCAGTATTGCAGTATGGCTTATGATAGGCAAAATGTAGGGAAAAATCCAAATGTTATTCCAAGAAAAGTGGTCAAATAAACTACAAGACAACTACACTTCCGATTATTCTATAACCATTTAAAAAGACGGTCAATAGGGCACCTGGGTGGCTCAGTGAGTTGGACATCTGAATCTGGTTTCAGCTCAGGTCAGGGTCTCAGGGTCGTGGGATCAAGGCCCTTGTGGGGCCCTGCGCTCAGCATAAGGTCGGCCTGAGATTCTTTTTCCCTCTCTCTCTCCTTCCCCCCTCATCTCCTCCCCCTGCTTGCTTGTGTACTTTCTCTCTCTCTCTCTCCCTCAAATAAATAAATAAAATCTAAAAAAAAAAAAGATGGTCAGTGTGTACAGAGGTAATAGAAAGAATACCAAGATATGTTGATGAACACAGTGATAGTAGAACGATGCATATGGTATGATCTCCTTTACATGAAAAATCTATATATTTGTATTTTATATGTATAATTTTGGAGAAGGGAAACTGGAAGGCTGTTACCAGATTGTCAATTCTAGCTACTTCTGGGGAGCACAGTGGGGGTGAGAGGATTGAGTATGAAGAGGGTCTTCAGCATTTTGTTGGGATAATTTTTTAATAACTTGATTCTTTTACAATGAGAATGCTTTCAAGCATTTGTTTGGTAATTTTTAAAAACATCTTGGATTTTACCTTTCTCAGATTTAAAAATAGAATAGCATGCATAAATGAATTTTTAGTTTCAAAAAATAACTAGCATTTATGAGTACCACAAGTTAATGTGCAAGAGAGAAATATCAGGAAGATAAAACAGAAGTAAGAGTTCTTATATGAGTTCTTAAATGAGTTCTTATAGTTACATGTGTTACCAAGCAACACACATGCATGAGCACACACACATTCACACACACACATGCATACCCATTTCATTCAGCTTCATTTAGTCATTTATCCAACCAACATTTATTATGTACCTAAACTCATCAGTGCTAAGATAAATATATAAGTGCATACACAAAAATATATAAACATTGTGGAAATAATGAATGTAAGAATCCAGACTTGTGGTTATAGAAGGTTGTGTATGGGGAGGAAACGAACTCTAAAATTTACACTGCCAGCTCCACAGGAGGAAGGTTCGGGTGTCATAGAGAGGAGTGAAGGGAATTAACCTTGAGGTTTTTGTCTATAAGATAACTGGAAAACTTCCACATTCCAAGTTTATACAACTCTTTATATGGAGAAAGGGCTTTTGTAAATGTTGTATCACATGTCCTTGACACGCACAGTTATTCTGTATTGAGGACCCAATATGTGCCTGTCATACTAGCTGCTTACATAGACTATCTCACTCTGCAAGTACATATTATTACCATGTTACAGCAGAGGAAACTGAGGCCCAGTGGGGTTAGACAAACTGCCCCTGTGATCACGTAGCAGAATTAAGAGGCAAACAATGTCTAATTCTGAAGGCAGTGTACTGTACCCTAAAAGATGAAGAGGAAGACAAAGACCAATAAAAGGGTGGGGTGCGTGGAAGGAAGGGAGGAGGGAGAGAACAGAAAAAGAAGGAAGGAAGAAAACACTATTATCATTTACATTGTTTTATGTGTTTAAAATTGAGGACTGGAGAGATTAGTTGAGTTTGCCAGGGTGACAACTAGCAAGTGGCAAAACCCAGAACAAAGCTCACATGCTTGAAGTACTCTTCCCACTATGTCACTACTGTCCCTCCAATGTCGGGAAATAATGAAACCACGACAAATTTAACAATTCATTATGTGCTCATTTTACATCTGTATATTTTTTCCAAACCAGTACTGGAAATGTAGAAAACTGATTCAAAAATATTTTTTTTATCTCTCCCTGATAGAAATAGTTTTTCTCAATCAAGCTATAATACAGAAGTGAACAAACTATGTATTATACATTCAAATTACAGAGAGCAATAAATAATTCTCAAAGGAAATAAGCAATGATTTCCAAAAATTCAATTGACATCCCAAATTAGATCTTCGTAAGAAGATGAGCCAATTAACTTTGCCAACAGTTCTTCCTATTTTGCTATTCTCACTTGCATTCTAAAATTTTGTTTATATGATTACTTCAGAACCATAGGGGAAGTAAACTCATTTCTGTCTTTTAGGGAATAATTGTCTTATTCAAAGGGCAGCAATTCTATCCATGAATATGAAAAAGATGCAAACGAAGAATAACCAATAATTCCTTATACTATGAGAGAAAATTGCTTCAGTTTGCAAAAGAAAGAAAAGGTTAGAAAGATTAACTGAAATAATCTAATCATTTTACCTCTATAAATGTCAGAGAAAAAGGAAGTAGAATTGGTCTCTGGTTTCTCCTTCCTAAAGCAATAACCCACAGAGCTGGGTAGAAGAGTCTGCAATGTGGCAGATTCTTTACGCAGAAATTCAGGAGTGTCCATTTTCAACCTTGGGGAAAAGGGACAATGAATGCTCTGTTCCCACCTACATTTTTCCAAAATAGCCTTTCCTCAGGACCAAGTCACACTTTGCCTAAGGATATCCAGTTACAGTAAGATTTTGAGAGACCAAGGTGCTCACAGCATTTCTTTTTGTGATAGCAACAGTTGGAAACTATGACCAAATAAATTGTGGTGCAAATATATGTCATATTTCTTTGCTTTTCAGATGTCTTTGACTACAAGGAACAACTTCACAGATTTGTTTGGGTGGAAAAGTCACAGCAAATTATATGTTTACCAAATATTTTTTATTAATCAACATTGCAAATTATCATACAATTATACACTCTTACAATTGAGGTTGGAGTCTTCTTAATCCACTCTCCTAGGGTGAAGTTTCATCTGAGTCCTGTTACTTCCGGCAGCTTCTGTGACTCAGGAGGAACATTTGGCTTATCTAATTCAGGCCCTGATTTCAGCCCCACCCTGTTGACAGCATTGTAATTGACCATTTAATTTCTAGGTATCTGAAAAAGTATCTGAGTTCTCTTTGTGTTTCCTCTAGGATTAAAGTTGGAGTTCTTCTTTCCTCTCCTAAATTACTCACACCATATATTCAATAGCTTATCTTCAAAGCAATTTGGAAGTTTTTGACAGAGATGTTCAGTGCTGATGATAGACCATCACAATGCATAAATCAGGCACATCTATTCTGCCAGCTTTTAAAATTCTGTGATCTACTCTGAGGAATCTGGCAATTTCTACTGCTCTTAAATCCATTATTTAGGGTATGGCAGGCTTTCTTCTGCATTCACAATAACTTTTCCTTTCAAAAACCCTATCATACTGTGATATTTCTAAGTCATTAGGAAATCATTAGGGATCCATATGTAAGTTAAAATTCAAATGTATTTGCAAATGGCAAGATTTCATTCTTTTTAATGGCTGAGTAATTTTCCATTGTATGTATATACGACATCTTTATCCATTCATCAGTCAGTGGACATCTGGGCTCTTTCCATATTTTGGCTATCATGGACATTGCTGCTATAAATATTGGGCTGTATGTGACCCTTTGGATCACTATTTTCATATCCTTTAGATAAATACCTAATAGTGCAATTACTGAGCCATAGGGTAATTCTATTTTTAACTCTTTGAGGAATCTTCATACCATTTTCCAGAGTGGCTGGACAAGTTTGCAGTGATATGGATGGAACGAGAGTGTATTATGTTAAGCAAAATAAGTCAGAGAAAGACAAATACCATAATATTTCCTCATATGTGGAATTTAAGAAACAAAACAGATGAACATAGTGGAAGGGAAGAAAAAAGAGTAAGGTAAAAACAGCAGAACAAACCATAAGAGACTCTGAACTCTTGAAGCTTCTAGTCTGAGGCTATTTCCATCATAGCAACAGCCCTTAAATTTGGAAGCTCTGATTTCAAAGTAACAAAGGATATACATAAAATGTTACTCTCAGAACATGTTTTTTGTTCCAGGGGAAAACACTTTTCCATCCTCCACCCCTTCCTCACCCCCAGAATACTCAAGGACCTCAGATACATGCCAGGGTATGTCAAACTGTTCTCTCCAGTGCCCATTTGTATTAAGATAAGATCCATATTGTTGTCATTTCTTAAGTAGTTAGCTTACTGACTAAATCAAAGTGTTCTTGTTATCTTGAAAATAAGTGTTATTATTTCATGCCCTAAAGAAAAAAGACCAAAAGTGTTATTGACTCCAGGGTTGGCTAATATGTTGAAAACACTTGGTACCTTTTTAGCAGTAGAATATTTACCTAAAAAGCAAAATGTTATTTAGATTCCCTTAAATCACAGTTTTCATAATTTTATCATATACTTATATGTTGAATTCTTTATTTACAGATTCCAAGCTGGGTACTCGTGTAGGCTATCCCAGGTTCCAAACTCAAACTAGGACTTTATTTTTCTAATGTTTGTTTTAATCAGTTAATTACTAGTGACGCTCTTGATAGAGATATACATATACAAGCAGTTATCTATTGTAGTGTTTGGAATTTTTCAGAAAAACAGATTCTATAAATTCAGTATTTTCCTGGAAAATCTCAGTAATCTGGGACCAGGACAAGTAACTTTTTGTTTTGTTTTGTTTTAAAGATTTTATTTATTTATTTGAGAGAAAGCGCCCATGAGAAGGGAGGACAGAGGGAGAGAGAAGAGTGGGAGAAGCTGACCCCCAAGTAGCAGGAAGCCCAACGTGGGATTTGTGCTTAACTGACTGAGCCACCCATGTGCCCCGAAAGTAGCTTTTTGTACTTTGAGGGGAAAGCTGTGTTGTTTGTTCATTTTTCAAATCAGAAACTCATGGACTAGGACATCTGATTTGGGCTGTGTTCTATTGTTGTGACTTCTCACAGCTTACTGACCCCCAATTAGGGACCTTTATTTCCTCATCTATTAAAAAGGATGGTAGTGGCGCCTGGGTGGCTCAGTCAGTTGAGCATCTGACTCTTGATTTCAGCTCAGGTCATAATCTCTGGGTCATGAGATGAAGCAAGCCTTGTGTGGGGCTCCCCACTGAGTGAGGAGTCAGCTTGTGATTTTCATTTTCACTCTTCCTCTACCTCTACCCCCCACCACGTTCACTCGCTCTCTCTCTCTAAAATAAATAAATCTTTAAAGATAGCTAGCTAGCTAGCTAACTAGATAGGATGACAAATAGTTGCATGATTTTAAAGTTTGAAAACTAAAGGAATTCTGTAGCTTCACTAATTTAGGACAGATTCACATACTTTAGAACTCCTGCCAGCTCAAACCTTATCATTTTCCCAAAAAGTACATTCACATTTTGTTGCTGATAAATAACACAGTGGAAACTTTCTTAATTCCCACTTGGCTAAAATAATAAGGTTAGCAGTGTCAGCCTCAGAGATACAGCAGAAGACTGTGGACTTCCATTTATGTATTAGTTACTTATATGGTATACTCACAGTATATACAAATACCATGTACTTCTGAAGCTTTCACTAGTAAACAGTATGGTATAGTGAAGTAATACTTTTTTTTTTACTAGAGTTATGCTATTTATCCAATTTCACATACAGCAATTCTGAAATGTAATGTTCATATCTATAACACAAGTAGTATATTACCTGCTTTCTTTTTTTCCTAGTTGATACATTAATTCATTTGAAAAACTAGACATACCATTGTGTCACTTTATGTTTTTTAAAGTATTTCAGGGGCATCTGGGTGGCTCAGTCGGTTAGGTGTCCGACTCTTGGTTTCGGCTCAGGTCCTGATACCAGAGTTGTTAGATCAAGCCCCGGGTCCAGCTCTGTGCTAAGTATAGAGCCTGCCTAAGATTTCCTCTCTCCTTCTCCCTCTGCACCCCCCCTCCATTCATGTGGGTGCTCACTCTTTCTCTCTCTCTCTCTCTCTCCTTGTCTAAATGAATAAAGAAATCTTTTTTAAGGAAGCATTCCATACACATGATTATTTGGTTCTCACACAAATCCTATAAGACAGTATGATGACCAAAGGGCTTCTCATTTTATAAATGAAACTGAATGAGTCTGATCTGTTCATTGTCACACAGTAAGTTTTGACTCAGGTCTTCTGATAACTCCTTCTTTTCAAACTTCAGCAGTCCATCATTACCTCTAAGTTAAGTCACTGTCCCTTCCACGAGTCATTTACACTAACAAACTTGGTAAAGAAAATTTTCAGTTTGTAGAAAGTCAGTAGATGTGAATTTAAGAAAATAAAGTTAATAATGGTGTTAACATGCAATTACAAAAGGGATAAAGAAATCTAGCCAACCACTAACCTGGTCTCAAACTTGCATGACTTGGAGATACATCAACCTAGTGATGCTGGTTACTTCTGGGGAGAGGGGAAACTGATGAGATATAGACTATAGGTTTATAATGTTATTTGGGGTGTGTGTGTGTTTGTGTGTGTGTGTGTGTGTGAAGAATGGGTATGTCAAGTTGTTTACATATAGGTGGGACTAATAGGTGATTGTAGTGTTGGGAGTAGGGGTGGGATGAAGGACAATAAGTGACATCCACTATTTTCCTCCCAAATTTTTAACCAACTGAGCTATAAAGGGCAGACAAAAAGATGATCAAAATCAGTTTTATTACTGAGAATGTCTGAGTAGGTGCATGCACCTTAAATGTGTGACCACATGGCCTAACATTTACCTCTTAGTTAGACAGAATGACTTGCCCAGGTACAGGTGCATTTGGATAACCACAGGCTCCCCTACATAGGGCCAGACTGTCCTCTGCAGGCTTATAGGTGGAAGAGGGAAGACTGACTGTAAGGAAAGACAGTCTGAAAGGGGCTAAGTGGGGGTATGGCTGGCTCCTTCTCCAAAGTCACTAATCAGATAAGTTGTGACTTATACTCTGGGAAGACACTGGAAGTAATCCCCCATACTTTTCTTTCTTGAGGAATAGACCGTTCCGTTGCTCCAGGGAAATACAGAAGGATATTGGAGGTAAAGTGTTTCTTCCTGACATTTATCAAAATTTGGGGACAGGTGAATAAGTATCCCTTACACACAGATGGCTCCCTAAGCTTAGTGCTATGTGGAAGTACCTCCCTCCCTTCATTTGGGAAGCATGGTGACATGTCTTTTTTGACAGCTCATAGACTTTTTATTTGCTTGCTCTCTTTCCCTTGGCCAAGTCCCAGATAGAGGAGGCAGTATGAAACTATGGCCTGTCCCCAGTTTGCATCCATGCAATAGTTTTTGTTTTCCTTTCATTGATTTTACTACACATGGTGAATAATAATAAAGACTTTCAAACCATAGAAGGACATATGGCTTCAACTTTTACAGATGTCATTTTTCTAGTACATGTACATATCCTTCTGGCAATATCGTAAGATTTCAGTGACCACTTTCATTGCATCAGGAATCTGACTGTGAAAGCCGTGAAGGGATCTGTCTCCTGGACTCAGTCCTACTGGCTCAGCCACAACTCAGCCCTTCCATGTGATGTTCAGAGTGTTTAGTCACATGAGTGGCTGTCAGTGGATGGCTCTCCCCCCAAAAAATAAATAAATAATTGAGAATTTTACTAAATTAGCTTCTTTTGGCCAAGTAACACCAATTGTACTGTTCGACATTTAATTAAGACACATGACATTTTCAGTGTAGTCACCAATAATCATTGAGAATTTAGAGAAACTTTCCTGAGGAGTTGCTTGAAAGTAATTCATCTAACATTTACTGACTAACCATTAGGTGCCAGGCATCACAGATAAAATGAGGAATAACACAGGGTTCTACCTTTGAGGAACTCAGTCTAGATAGGTAGAGAATTGTAAAGGTGAATAATTATGATACAAAGTGGAAAAGAGGGAAGGAAAGATAAGTTGACAAAGAAATGAAAGGCCTTCTATGCTGAACTAAAAGTTTGAACTTGATTCTTTAGCCACTAGCCATTCATTCCAAGTTGTTAAAGAAAGGACTGACTGTTTAGATTTGTGTTTTGGGACTCTTAAGTGAAGGGTCATAGAAGACAACGGGTAGAGGAGAGAGAAAAGAGAAACATAGCAATAATCTGTGGAAAATATAATGAAAGCCCAAATTCAGGCAATGAAAAGAATGAAATTGTCACTTTCTTTGTTTTAAAATCATGTTTAGGAAGCATGAAGTTCTCTACTAAAGATTAAAACTGTCATAAAGAAATAACATAAGGAGTCTTCAACAAGAGGGCTAACCAGAAATTGCTTTGCCAAAATTCTTCTCCTATAGTATACCTCACATTTGAAGCCAGAATCAATTCCTACCTGCTGTGGGATTAGAGTTTCTGTAATCTTAACACATCATGGTAAGTTGCTGAAAATATCAATAGAAGTTAAAGTACATATAAAATACCTTAAAGCACCAGAAATTATAATAAAATGAAATACATTCAATAGAAAACTAACTCTAATAAGTCTGGGAAACCAGCTTAACACAATAGCACTTTATATGCTTATCTTTAATCCAATAATTCTTACATTTTATTTTGTATTATAATTTATACATACAAGTCTAATCAGCCTACCATACCATGAGCTCTCTCCCTGAGGGCTCAGTTAATTTTTTATATCCCCAAACTTCCTGTTACAAGGACTTGCTTCTAGTAGAGATTCAACATTTATACATTCCACAATATTTTTTATTGAGTACCAACCAGGTGCCAGATGCTGGGAATCCATCAGTGTTAGGGAGACTTCCATGATGAATTGACAGTCCATTAGGGACAGGAAATTTTCATATCCTGTGATGAAGCTTATGACGGGAGGTGTGGGAGATGTTAAAGATGTTCAGAGCACAGCATTTAAGCCACACGTGAGGGGCAAGTAAGCCTTCTCAAGGGAGTGAGAATAAAACAAGCAGAAGTTAAGGAGATGATAAGGAAGCAAGAGTGTGCCACACAGAGGGAAGAGCATCTGCACAGACCGGGAGGATGGAGGCCAGCATGGTGCATTGGCTCACAGGATAGAGTGTGCTGATAGCTGCAGTGCAGAGAGCCGAGTGGTGGTGGGACAGAATAAGAAGACTTTTCACATTTCTTATTTCATTTTATCTTCTTAGTAACATTATTCTAGATGGAGGACTTAGATGAAGTGACTTTCCTGGGCCAACTAATTAAATGACAGAACCAGGACTGGAACCAGCTATTTTACCTTCACCATGGCTTCCACCAGCCCAGCTGCCACTCAGTGTGTGGGAAGGAACTCGTGCCATGGTGACTGTCTGAAATGACTTGATTGAAGGGAGAAAGGGGCTCCAGATTGCTCCAAGTAGCACTCTCTAGACAGAGCAGAGCAGATAGCATGCTTCCATAGCAGAAGCTGATGGTCAGTGGGGTCCACTAAAGTAGCTACAGAAATGCATTGACAGGGTGGGGTGCAGGGAGGCTGAGCATCCTCCCTCTTCACACATTTCAAGGCACTAATTCTAAACATTGTCACTAGATTGCAGTGTTCCAAATCCCCACTCAGGGCATGAATAAACATTGGTCTTTTTAGGGGTAAAATATTGTGTCTGTTTGACAACAGCATCCCATAAAAACAAATTAGGTGAGCTTGGTGGTAATTCAGGTGCAAGATATAAAATGAACCAAACATTAGGCAGAAAGACATGACAATGGTTTCAAAGTGGAATTAACTTAAGGACATCTGGGTAGCAGCTCTTTTTTCTGGCCCAAGCACCTTTCACAGGCAAACTGGCTTCCCCCAA
Organism: Martes martes; assembly: GCF_963455335.1. Taxonomy (NCBI): domain Eukaryota; kingdom Metazoa; phylum Chordata; class Mammalia; order Carnivora; family Mustelidae; genus Martes; species Martes martes. The sequence continues at coordinate 83,578,613 of NC_137888.1, forward strand.
GAGCAGGCCTAGAACATAAGGGTTCAGAAAACTGCCACCATCATTGAAAACTACAAATGTGCCTCAGAAAGGCCCTTCCATTTTTTGTTGAGCAGAGAGAAATGCAAAGAATGTATCAACGGATGATACACTGAAATTCTTATTTGCTGACACATTTTCATAACTATTAGGCTTGTGGAATTAGTCACTATAATGCATTCAGCTAGTTCAAATGAACTCCTGAAAGGAATTACATATTTGTTCATAAAGTAATTTATAATGAATTATTAACAAGGCTTCAGTTCAGTACATACACAGTTTATTAGCAAATGAGATCGTCCTTCACTGAGCAGAGTCAGCATGGCTATACCTGACAGTTCCACCATTTTGAATGAATGGATTAACCACTGCTTCTTTGCTGAGAAAGTAGTACAGTGAAGCTGTAGCTCACTTTTCTCATGTAATTCCTCTAAGTTTCTATAGTTGCTGACCTTCCATTTTAAAAAAGATGAGGGTAGCCAGAATATTTTGCATTAAACATTAATTTTTATTGAAGACTATTTGTCCATTGCTTCTAAGTACGACTGGAATTTCAACCTGCCCCATGGCTTCAAATACAGCTAATACATTGTACTTTACCCCTGAACTCCAGGCTTGGGTATCCAACTGTCTACTCTGCATCTCCATTAGAATATATATAGTTGATGCCTCAATTTTATCGTGTCTGAAACAGATATTCTTACTACTTTACCAAAACTGCTTCTTTAGCAGAATTCCCCATTTTGATTAATGGCAACTCCATCCTTCTCATTGCTTAGACCAAAAACCTTAGAGCTTATTCTCCAGGGCAGGCCTAGAACATAAGGGATCAGAAAACTGCCATCATGGAAAACTAAAAATGTGAATCTGAAAGGCCTCCTGAACTCCTTTCTTAACTTTACATTCCATCTATGTATCTTTATAACCAATATTCCAGGAAATCCTCTTATTATCTATCTCCAAAACGTAAAAAGAATTTGACACATCTCAGGCACCTGGGTGGTGCAGTCGGTTAAACATCTGACTCTCGGTCCCAGGTCAGATAGTGATCTCAGAGTTGTGAGACTGAGCCCCACATCAGGCTGCACACTCAGCACAGAATCTGCTTGAGATTCTCTCCCCCTCCTGTTCGTGATTTCTGTCTCTCTAAAAATCAAGCAATCAATCTTTAAAGAAGAAGAAGAAGAAGGAGGAGGAGGAGGAGGAGGAGGAGAAGAAGAATTTCACCACATCTCAACACCACCTACACTGTGACCCTGTTTTAAACCACCATCATCTCTTGCCTGGATTATTTTAGTGGTCTAAAAACTCCTGTCCCTTATTCTGCCCTGGGTCCCCATTAGTTTATTCTCAACACGGCAGTCAAAATGTTTCTTTAAACTAAGACAGATCATGGAACTCCTCTGCTCAAAACCCTTTAATAGTTTTTCATCTCATTCAGCACACAAACCAGACCAGGACCTCATCTATTTCCTCATCTATTTCCCACCTCATCTATTTCCATTCCCCCTCTCCTAGCCTGTTTGACAAAATCCATGAATGAATGAATCAGTAGTTCTATTTCTGGGTTTCAAAGTTAGCATAGTCCCATAGTAAGGGTGCAGGTCATAGTTTAAAATCCAGTTCAGCCACTTAATAGTTTACTTAGCCAAATTACTTAATTTCTTGATTTCCTTATCTGTAAAATGGAGATACACACATTGACTACAAAGTAAATTACATAAACCACCTGCCATATGTTTTGTGGTCAGTACAAGAGAGCTGCTTTTGTAATCATTTCTTTGTCTTTAATGGAAATATTTCTTTATCATAGTTTAGAAGCTTATGTGTAGCAAAACTTTTATTTATTTTTTATATACATGAGAGAGAGAGCGAGCAAAAGCCGGAGGAGGGAAGGACAGAGGGAGAAGTAGGTTCCCCACTGAGCGGGGAGCCTGTCCAGGGGCTCGATTCCAGGACCCCGGGACCATGACCTGAGCCAAAGACAAACATTTAACCAACAGAGCCACCCAGGTGCCCCGAAGCAAAAACTATATTGAAAACTAAAGTAGTGGGGCACCTGGGTGGCTCAGTCAGTAAAGTGTCCTGACTCTTGATTTTGGCTCAGGTCATGATCTCAGGGTCCTGGGATCAAGTCCCAACATAATGTGGGAAATTTTTGTTTAAATGTGCCAACTAAGAGGTTTTATGGATTATATTATCAGTAAAAGGAGAATTTGATTATACTCGATACTGAGATGGGTAATGATCACAGTCTCCTTATTATACAAAAAGTTTAGTAAAACAGTTGGCAAATTTAACGCTGAGTTGGCACTGCTTTCTTTTAAATAAATAGAATATTTTAAGAATGAAAATATAGAGATGTTTTCATTGTTTCAAGTTGTTATAGTTGATTTGATTTGTGTCTCACATTAAAATGCTTCATCTGTATGCTTTAAAAACTTGGAAAATAATTTTCTAACCTGCTTTAAAGTTTTCCAAATAAACACTTTCATCAGATTTTTTTTTTTTTTAAGATTTTATTTATTTATTTGACAGTCAGAAATCACAAGTAGGCAGAGAAGCAGGCAGAGAGAGAGAGAGGAGGAAGCAGGCTCCCTGCTGAGCAGAGAGCCCGACATGGGGCTCGATCCCAAGACCCTGGGATCATGACCTGAGCCGAAGGCAGAGGCTTTAACCCGCTGAGCCACCCAGGCGCCCCCCAAATAAACACTTTCATTGTTTTTTTTTAACCCGTGTGTGTGTGTGTGTGTGTGTACATATATGTGTGTATCTCACATCAAAACCTTCCAAATAGTATCCAGAAGCAACAGATTGACATTCAATGGAAGTATATATTCAGGGAAGGTAGCCAACTTTAAAAAAAAAAAAAAATAGAAAACTTCAGCCTCACTGGTAGCAGGAATTGAAAAAAGACTTAGTAAATGCAGCTAACAATGCACTTTTCCATTTGAAACTCCATATCTTTGAGCAAATGTTCAATGAGGCATTGTTAGTAATTGCAAAAAAGATGAATTAACCTAAATGTGCATCACTATAGAAGTGGACAAATTTGTGGTCGATTCATATAATGTAATTCTGTACAACTGCAACAATGAGAGAACTAGAACTATGTGCAATCATATGGCTAAATTTTCAAAAACACATTTTTTTAGCTAAAACAACTAACTTGCAGAAGGATATATAAATGTTGAGACCATATATATCATTTAAGAACATATAAAGTAATACCAAATGCTGGATTTATTGTTATAGACATGTCCATATGTAATAGAAGTAGAAACCCATGCATGAGAGTGAGACACACCAAATTCAAAGAATTGTGGCTTCTTGAGGAGGGAGAATGGGATCTGGGGAGGGTTCTGAAGGGGTTTCAGCGATTATTTTCATATGATTACTCATACTGTGTAGTGGACATGTAACTTTTTCTTTTATTATTCTCTGTACTTTTATGTACACCTGAAACATTTCATATTAAAAAATGTTTTCTGCTATTGAAAATGGTTTTCTTATAAAATCCCTTTGAGGAAATTACAGCAATGACAAATTTGTAGACATATCTGTGGCAAAAACATTCTGAGATGCTCTATTAATTTTAGAAAGCTGGCATGAAACTTCTGTGGATTCTGAAAGTACAGATTATCATGTTTCCTAGCCATTGAGGAAACTCCCTCGGAGTGTTAAATATAAAATACGAGAAAGCCAAACAACCTAGAGGGATATAACCTCTCAGAATCTAAAAGCAGATAAAAATGTAGGGGAGGGGAATAGGAGCAGATCAGTACTTTTGACTTTGAACTCTAAGCATCTTTCTGTATGCCTCTAACGATTTCTAGTACCATAGTGTTTTCCATATTCATAAGAAAATCAAACAAAAATGCATTAGTAATGATAAAATAATCCATTCTCATTAAATCATGTCAAGGATGATTTCAGATTAGATTTTCCAAGAAACCCAAGTAAAAATTTGGTAGAAAATCTACGTGTCTAAGCCAAGATAATGAAAGCTTTCTATTTGTTCAACTTGGGGAAATGTTTCTTTTCAGTTTATTTAATAGATGACTTTCATTTAAGAAACCAAACTCTATAACACTAACATTGTTTATCTAGTATTAGAACTCAAAAAGCAAAATTTAATAAAAACACACTAATGCTAATTTAGCAGAAATCATCCAAGTTTAAAAGCTTGTGATTGAATCTCCAACTCAAAGGTGAGGAGAACCCCAGTAAGTGAAGAAAATGTGGATTCAAAGTCTGCTGAAAGAGGCATGTTATCCCCTTTTAAATAAAGGAAGAGGCACAATTAAAGAAAGCTTTCAGATAAGGTGTAAAGAGGTGAGGATTTGTGGTCAGAAATATCCAATTATATGTGTGACTTGGACAAGTCATTATAACCCTGCTTAGCTTCACTTTTCTTACTTGTAAAATGACAATAATAAGATTATTTTGAGAATCGGTGAAAAAAAAAATATGTGCAGCTAGGAGGAAGGTACTGGGTGTTCACTCTCTGTAAAGACAGAGAGCAGACCCTCAAGGCATTTTAGCATGTAAAAAAGACAAATATATACATGTAATTAAAAACTACTGAAGTCCAGGGCCACCACATACAGTTGTGCAGTTGGGGCACAGCACAATCCCATGCGGTACAGTTCACATACACCATGATGGGGAAAGTACGGAGCTATTTTCTTAATATTGTGTAATGGATAGTGTTATTGCTAGATATGAATATGAGGAAAACATCATCTCCCTCATCAAAAAAATTCCCAGCTCAGAGGAGAAGAGAGTGCAACAACAGGCACATAAATAGATCATTACAAAAGAATGTGGGAGTGCAAAGACAGAAACAGTCACAGAAGAAAACTTAACACCACTGAGGATTTATAGAGACCATGCCTCAACTGAACCTGTAATCGTGAATAGAGGTTAGTAGGGAGAAGGTAGGAGGAGCTTTCTAGGCCCATGGCTAGTAATGTCTGGGGTATAAAGACAAGAAAGAGTCTAACGTATCTATGGAGCTTCAAGCAGTTTGGTGTTAGATCTGACTGCTCAAAAAACCAGATCTAACTTGTATATTGTGGTCTAGCATTACAGCTACAGATATGACCACCAGCCTTGGAATAGCCCAAATCAATGAAGCCCTGTCTTAAAAAATAATAAGTGTTGGTGAGGATGTGGAGGAAAGGGAACCCTTGTGCACTATTGATAGGATTGTAAATTTGTACAGTAACTATGAAAAACAGTATAGAGTTTTCTCAAAAAACTAAATAAAGAAGTGCCATATGATCCAGTAATTCCATTGCTGGGTATTTACCCAAATGAAAACACTAATTCAGAAAGACACATGCACCCCTATGTTTATTGCAGCATTATTTACAATAGCCAGGATATGGTAGCAACCTAAATGTTCATTGATCGATGAATGGATAAAAAAGGTGTGGTATATAAACACAATGGAATATTACTCAGCCATTAAAAAGAATGAGAGCTTACCTTTTGTGAAAATATAGGTAGACAAAGAGGATATTATGCTGAGTGAAACAAGCAAGACAGAGAAAGACAAATGCCACATGATTTCACTTGCATGTGAAATCTAAAAAATAAGACAAATGGTGGGTATTAATGGGGGCAGGTATTGCATGGAGCACTGGGTGTTAGATGTAAACAATGAATCTTGGAACACTACATCAAAAACTAATAATGTATTGTATGGTGACTAACATAACATAAAAAAATGAATAAACAACAACAACCAAAAAGAGTGACAGAGACTCATAAACATAGACAACAAAGTGGTGGTTGCCAAAGGGGAGAAGGGGATGGGCAAAATGAGTGAAGGGGATTAAGAGGTAGAAACTTCCAACTACAAAATAAATAAATCATGGGAATTAAAAGTACAGTATCTCTTGTCATCAGGGAAATACAAATCAAAACTGTAATGAGAAACCAGCTTATAGCAGTTAAAATAGTGAAAATTAATAAGACGGGAAACAACAAATGTTGGCGGGGATGTGGAGAAAGGGGAAACTTTCTACGCTGTTGGTGGGAATGCAAACTGGTACAGTCACTCTGGAAAACAGTATGGAGGTTCCTCAAGATGTTAAAAATAGAGCTACCCTACGACCTAGCAATTGCACTACAGGCATTTACTCTAAGGATACAGATGTAGTGAAATGATGGGGACACCTATACCCCAATGTTCATAGCATCAATGTCCACAATAGCCAAACTGTGGAAGGAGCTAAGATGCCCTTCAACAGATAGATGAATAAAGAAGATGTGGTTTATGTATGCAATGGACTATTACACAGCCATCAGAAAGAATGGATACCTACCATTTACAACGACATGGGTGGAACTGGAGGGGATTATGCTAAGTGAAATAAGTCAATCAGACAAAGACAGTTATCATATGATTCATTTATATTTTGAATATGAGAAATAACACAGAGGAACATAGGGGAAGGGAGGGAAAACTGAATGGGAAGACTTTCAGAAGGAGACAAACCATGAGAGACTCTTTTTTCAGGGAAACAAACTGAGGGTTGCTGGAGGGGAGGTGGATGGGGGATGTGGTAACTGGGTGATGGGCATTAAAGAGGGCATGTGATATGATGAGCACTGGATGTTTATGCACAACTAATGAATCATTGAAAACTACATCAGAAACTAATGATGTACTAGATGTTGGCTAATTGAATTTAAATTTAAAAAAAAGAAAAAGTACAGCATACACTTGGGGCAAGCACTTTGTAATGTATACAGTTGTTGGACCACTATGTGGTACACCTGAAACTAATTTAGTATATGTCAACTACACTTCAGCTAAAACTAAAAAAAAAAAATTGTTTTAAATAAATAAATTCCTGTCTTCTATGTGTACACTATCTAGGCCCTTAGATTAACCTAGAGCTTGATGTTCTGCTTGGGACCATTTTTGCCTTCTAGTGTGTTTTCCATTAGACTCATCAGTCCTACTCATTACTTTCTTTTTCTTGGTTTACTAGTACTTCCTTGCATCACTTACCATTGACAACTTTCAACTTACTCCCATCCTAATGATGTTTTAAAACAGATAATCAGCATAGAACTCATTGTCTTTCATTTAAAATATTTATTCGTGTTTATCTAATTATAGCAGTGATGTGGTACATCATAATTTAAGCATTTTGATATTATTAAAAATTGGGGTTTTTTTCAGTATTTACTATCATAAATTATATGAGGTAAACAACCTTACATGAACCTCTGTGATTTAAATACTACATCATTTAACATCTGTGATTTTCCTTCTGTGAATACATTTATAGAAGTATAATTGTTGAGCAAAAAAAAGTGTATTTCTCAAAAAAATTTAACATATTGCCAAATTGCTCTCCATAAAAGTTGTTCCAGTTTATCTTCCCACCCTCATGTGAGGCAAACGCCTGTTCCTCCATCTTCCTAGTTATTTTCAATCCACACTGCCAGGCTTGGTCTATAAAGTGGCCCTATAGCTTGCTTGGACATGTGTAGTCAGAATACAGAAGTTCCTGTGAGATGACTAGAAAACAGATATTCTTATCCTGATTAGAAGAAATACACTCATATATTGACAAGTTAAGCAAGCTGTGGAAATTCTACAGTAGCAAGCAGTCAGAGGCAAATTCCTGGTGCTCCTTATCCTAGATCAGTGTTTGCTCCATGCAAACAGGAGGCATGACTTCTTTTGCCTACCTTTTTAATAAATCAGGAGATTTGATGTAAAAAATCTGGATTTATGGCTCTTGTAGAAAAAAATAGAACATCTGGAAGTAGTATGCTCACCAGATACAACCAACTAGAGCTAACAAATGCTGCCCCCTTCAGACAAGGCGGGTACCTCCCGGTGACCACCTACACAGTCCACCTACCTGGTTTCACTCTTTGATGTTACCTGCCTTACCCATGTCAGCATGTGAATTTGAAACTCTACCCTAAGTATTACCCTAAGTAGAATTCTCTTGAAACAGACTTATAACGGAGATTTAGATGTACTGAAGATCAAACCATGACCTCTAAAATATATCAACAACAGTAGGGCTTCTGAGTTGGTGCATACTAGATAGTTCTGCATTATAAAGAGACTTTATCATAATGTGTTTACATAAAAATATACAAAATTCCTATATGAAATACACATAGCAACAAATATAATTGCTAATCTATTATTAGAAATATATGCAACAATGGACTTCAAACAAGAAATACTAGAATTTTGTTCACACATACTTTCCAATTTAATTCAAACTCCAACTGTAATAAGCTTACTTGGAAAAATAATAGCCAATTAAAAATTTTAAATATCTAGCCGGTGATCTGAGGACAGAATTATATTCATTTCATTAAGTTCAAAAGTGTAATTAGACATATATCTGTGCATGGTGTCAGAATTCTGCAGACAGTTAGTTATGCAAGACCATGCAGGAATTAAAGCCTGTGAAATAGGTGTTCTGAAGTCTTTCCAATTGCAACGTAAATATAATCATGCAGAGTAAAGACGGCAAAACCCTCAGGAGAAAGCTGAACAAATGAGAGGAGTATAAGCACATACCTTTGTTAGAAGAAATAGACCCGAGGTTTTATTTTAGTAAATCTTAGTTAAACATATCAAGAGGATTTATGCTAAGGTTTGTAAGTAATATAAAGTTACTATAAAGCACAAGGCATGGGTCTTAAGATGTCCTATATAAAGTGATTTATATGACAAGTAAGAAAGAGAATGTTTTAAAGGTTTGTTTTACTTCAATGACTTCTGAGATCAAAATAAATTCCTTCTTCACCAAAGCATCTATTGTCCTGTACTATACATATACAGTAACAAAAGATTAAATGAGTAAAGAATTTAGAAGTGTGCTAATCTCGTTAACTTAAAACACAAGAGTGCCTGCTATTCCAGCTTTCCAGATCTTAGTGTCTACTTTAGTATTTTTTCTTTTTTTTAATTTTTAAAAGATTTTATTTGTTTATTTGACAGAGAGAGACACAGAGAGAAAGGGAACACAAGCCGGGGGAATGGGAGAGGGAGAAGCAGGCTCTCTGCTGAGCAGGGAGCCCAGTGCAGGGCTCGATCCCAGAATCCTGGGATCAAGACCTGAGCCAAAGACAGACGCTAAATGACTGAGCCACCCAGGCACCCCTAGTTTTTGTTTTTTTTCTTAAGTATTTATCAAGAAGAATTTCAAACATACACAAAAGTAGAGTAGTGTGAGGAATCTCCATGTACCCATCACGCAGCCTTAATAACCATCACATGTTGGCCAATACTGCCATACCCACAACCCCAACCACCTTGACTCTTTTGAATTAATTTAAATCAAATCCCAGATATCATAACATTTTATCCATAATTGTTTCAGTACATGTCTTAGAAAGATGTCTTTTCCTTAAACATAACCACACTACCATGATCACACCTGAAAAACAAAATAATTCCTCAGTATTGTCAAATTTCCTATTAGCATTCTAACTTCCAATTGTCTTATAAATGTCATAATTTTTATAGCTTTTTTTAAAAATCAAGGTACTTACCTTGTATTAACATATAATATATTATTTGTTTCAGGAGTACAGGTCTGTGAATCATCAGTCTTACACAATTCACAGCACTCACCACAGCACATGCCCTCCCCAATGTCATCACTCAGCCACCCCATCCGTCCCACCCCCCTCTCCTCCAGCAAGCGTACTTACATTTTAAGTATTACTTTGTGTTTTATGTTGCTTGATGTTGTTCGGTTCCTTCTCTATTTCTTTTTTTCTTGAAATGTATTCATAAAACATTTTAGGTTTTAAAATAAACTGTAACTATAGGAAATAAAATTTAAACTTGGTTTTTGTTTTTTGAAAAATTAATATCTAATTAAAATGAGGGGAAGGGGAATCAATGTTTGGTAGAAATGTTTGTAAATGAGTATATGAGTATGTGAGATTCAGGATCCTTTTTAGGAATATTTGGCAACAATTTGATCATTCATTTACTCTTGCAGGCATTCATTTATTTACTCTTCCTTCCATTGATCCATCCATCCATCCATCAATCCATCCATCCATCCATTCCAACAGCACGCTCTGAACACTAAATGCCAGCACTCATATAGCCAGTGGGACCTACCAATAAGACACTGCTTCCTGCCCTCAAGCTGCTTGCTCATTTAAGAGTCAGAACTATAAACAAATACAATGTGACAGACTCTCCAATTCTTTCTGCAGCCCAGTTACACAACAAAGAAAGAACTGCCTCTTCGTGATTGATTTCTAGATCTGTGCTTGATTTCTGAATCCCCCAATGAGCTGGGTCAATGTGGACATTCTCTGCCTTGAAGATTATTTCCAGCTCAGCACTTCTAACACAGGAACAAAAATACCCTCTTATTACACAACTTCTGTTCTTCAGAAGGCACTGATTCCAGGCCAATATGCACCTGAAAACACCATCACCTTCATCAATTAACCTCATATTTGTAAAGCATCTATTGAGACCCAGGTCACTGTGCACTGTGTAGAAAGGACAGCTGCTGCACAAAGTGAGCATGTACAGGTAGACACTTGGACAGTGCATATGTGACCCAGCCATGCGTCAGTAGATATTCCTCCATACTCTTAGAACAAAAAGTTGGCTTTACAGTATTATTTCTTCAGTACTATAGTAATACTTCTTCACTAAAAAATGAAAGGCCTTTTCTCTTTCTTCGGTCTAGCTGAGAGCTTCATATAATCCTTTTTAATAACCCATGGGAAATTTTGATGCATCCTTGTCAGGTCAGGAAAGCCTTGCAGCCAGGTCCTCTCTCCAACGTGGTAAGACTTCATCTTGCCCAGATTTCTGTGTCACTCCTATCCAGGCAATTTACAGTGAGCCTCTGCTTACGCATACTGATCTATCTCAGTGGATCCAAAGACCTAGAGTGTGCTCCTCTGGAGTTGCTGCCTTCCTTACACATCCTATGTCACTGATATCCAAGCTATCCTTTTTAGGAGATGGTGGGAATCTATAGTAAGTAAATCTGAAATATGTGACTCTGGGAACTGTGTAAAAGAAGGCTAAGCTCAAGTGAAAGTTTGGATCCCAGGTGATCCAGTAGGGAGGAGCAGATGCAGGCAGTCAGGAGTCAGTATGGAACCTGGAGAAATGTGGTGGGCTAGTCAGTTAGCTATCCTACAGAGAGCGAGTCTTCCTCTTACAATACACATCCAATTAATTGTAAATCGTGTGGGCTCCTCCTTCAGAATATTTCTAGAATCTGACTACTCCTCCTCACTCCCACTGTACACCATAGCTCCAGCCATCATCATCTCTTACCTGGATCAATGCCATGGCCTTCTAACTGGTCTCCCTACTTCCTCACCAGACATCATCCTACCTCTGGACCTTTGCATTTGCAGTTTCCTCTGCCTGAAGTTCTTCCCCTATGTGCCCTTGGTGCTCACACTTCACCTCTTTCAGGTCCTTGTTCAAATGTTACTTCATTAGTGAAGACTTCCTCCAACCCCCATTCTCAGAAATGTCACACACACAGTCATATCCGATTCTTCCTATTAACTTCCTTAGCCAATTTTTCTTCACTTTGTTATACACCATATTTTTTTCTTTAGCGGTTTGCTTTTTTTCCTATTTCCCATCTTCTCCCTAGAAGGTTAGTTAGCTTTATGAGGATGTGAATTTTGTCTTTCTGTTCACCGCTGTGTTCTTAGTGCCTAAAAGGACCTGGCATGTAGTAGGTGCTTGGTAAACATTGAATGAATCAATGAATCAGTCAATGACTTCCTCTCTCAAAGAATTGGGAAGACTTCTGTGGGACACCAGGTAAGGCATAGCTCATGCTTTGAGATACCGAAATGCAATGATACTTTAATGGTGATAACAAGGATATATCTCATACAGTTATGAACTGTACTGGGAATGTTAAGTGTGTGGGAAGGTCCTTGGTAAACTGAGACAAGAATCAGCTAATATTCTTAGTTGTACTAAGGATGCTCAGAGTAGTAAGAAGAAAATGCTGTAGAGGAAAGAGACATGGTTATATGCCATTTGCAGTTTTCTTGGGTTTAAACCTGGTGACCTGTCTAGACTGAAGTAGTGCTTGGATCTCAGGGCAGCATCATCTGGCAGGATACCAGATTTTCTTACGGGCATGCCCAGGGTCAGCCGGGACATGTGGGCAGCCTGGAAGGGCTTATTAGCCGATGCCCCCTTAAATGATTATTTTTCACATATTTACTCAACATTCATTTAATGAGCATGTGGAAAAATACTTTTATTAATAAAAACTGCAAACTTTTTATTCAAATTCAATATGAAGTATTATTTATTTTATTCCTTGATATACCACCATATTTTAACATATTTGGAATTCTTCACATCATAGCTTTTCTACCACTCGTAACTAGATACTGTTAGTCATCTAACTCACTGAAAATAAACTTCACTTACATGGGTATGCTCAAAATATATATTTTTTTCAACTTCATGTTGACAAAATATTTCCTACTTTTCTCTCTTTGACTTTAATTTTAACATCCATTTCTTCAAATGAGACAACTTTTTGAGAGGCATAATGAAGGATATAAAGTTGAGTGGATGAAATCACTAATTTGTTCCTAGAGAACTTCACCAGTACATGCTTTATTCAGTTTCTACTTCAGCTGACTGCAACTTCTGAGTAAGGAATTGCCAACTGGCAGGTTGTAGGATATTAGATGAAAGTCTGTGATTCCAAAATCCACAGCAGACGTAGGTTGTATGGAGGGAAAGCGTCTTCTTTTGTTTTTGAAAAGTATAGTTTTCCAACTGGCACTCGAACAATTAGCACCTTGCCATTTTTGTTAAGTTGTGGCATTTAGAAATCTGAATTACCCAGCTTTGTGTCCAGTCATCTCATGGAGAAAACTGGGCATTCTGAACAGTCCTGTCTCTTTTTCCATTCTTCCTGCTGTGGACACTGCTATGTAATGTAGACTGGCAATCCAGGACTGTAATTTGTCAGGGTAGAAGAAGGAACAAGAGGAGGTCTCTCTTCCAATGTTAAACTCTGCCATGATCACTTATGTCACCATGTTCCTGCAATCCAATATTTATACCTCTTCACTTAATACATACCTCTGTCCCCACCCACCACACCAAATACACACACACACACACACACACACACACACACACACACCTGTATTTTCCCTCTGCTAGGTTTCCAACTCTCACTAAAGAATGTTCCAAGAACAAATCCTTTGTTCAGATGCCCTCAACCTCCAGGTAAATTTTCTTTCACAGTTTTTTTAGGATCTTATTCTGACAATTGACCTCTATCAGGGATACTTCTTACAAGTGAAACACTGAACCTCAAAACAGAAGGCATCAGAATCTTAACTCCTCTCCTCCAAGCAGGTCCTTTGGTCCCCATGCAAGTTTTCCCTGCTCCCTCTCCATGGGTATTTGATTTTCACAACCAAGATGGATGGGAAAACAGGGCTTCTGTCAGGCCAGCAAGCATCCAGTTACACTCTTCCCCAGTATGGTATCATTGACCTTACACGTCCAGAACTGAGAGGGGCTGCTTAAAGGTATTTCTCCAGCAGAGACCTTTGCACCAAGGTCATGTTAAAAAACAAATGACTAAATGACCAAACAAATTCTCTGAGCTGTGAGCATGTATGGATTTAATGTTGAAAATTCCTACTGAATTAAAACTCTTTATTACTGCATGCTCCTTGGTATAACTGGTTGTTTCTTTTTTTAAGATTTTATTTACTTATTTGAGAGAGAGAGATAGCGAAGAGAGCATGATCAGGGTGAGGAGGGTGTGGAGGAGAAGGAGAAGCAGGCTCCCCGCTGAGCAGAAAGCCCAATGTGAGTCTCAATACCAGGATCTGGGATCATGACCTGACCCAAAGGTAAACGCTTAAGCGACTGAGCCACCCAGGCACCCTTCAATCATCTATTAATAAAGAATTTTGACAGAGCAAGAAGAGCTTGAGTTTAGATATGGCCAGTTGTTGCCCATCTTAAATGGGGCAGAAAATCTATTATGCTAATATGCATTTGTATTAGGCAGATTTTTTTTAAATAAATTATTTGTGAATTAAGTGGGTTTTAATTGGGGAATGTGAGTGATGTCCAGTGTGACTGATCTTATTAAAAGGATAAATCTTTCATGCATGAGGTTTTAATATTTCAACCATGAGATTAGCACTCTTATATTGCAAATCTCATTTAAATTGTTTGCCAAAGGCTTGAATTAAAAACAATTTATGATAATATAAAGTCATCATGGCCAAAAAGCAATGACAGATAACTTTTAGTGAGTTTCAGAATAATTGTTCATTTAACAAAATGGTTTCCAAGTCAAATTTGATACATCTGTGAAAGAAAATGCTTAGTGATGTGCTAATTACCTTAGGTGGTTTATTACTTTTAAAAAGTGTTAAAATTAGTTATATCTAGAGAAGAAACTCCAATTCCTTTGTTGCAATGAATAATGCAAAGGTTTGTTTAAATTCACGCAGTCCTATTTATAAAAGAACACCTGGGTAGCTTTATTTTGAGCTTAGAACAAAACATAAAATTGTTGAGAATGTGATATTTAAATGTACTCATTTACATTCTTAGGCAGATCAGCAGTGGTAAAATAGCCTTGCTGAGAATATAGAAATCTAGATCAATGATGCTGTAACAACCAGTAGCCTTCAATGAGAGGAGAAGAGGAGAATGTTAAGATCATCAGGATGCAGGTACTGATCCTGTCTCCCTTGTGGAAGGAAAAAGCAATCACCCCCTTAGTGAATGCAGAGAGAGAACTGCTGGCAGCAGGGACTCTCCTTTTACTCTGTTCTTGTCTGTTGTCCTCCTTTCACCCACTCCTGGCTCAGATGTGTCCTTTCCCGCACCTCTCCCTCTCCCACACACCCACACATGCACGTATGCACACCCCAATAGCTCTGTTGAAATCTCCTCCCAAAATTCTCTTCCCACCTTTTTTGGAGACAAGTGGTTTCATGGGCCCTGACCAGCCAGAGAGTACCCCATACCTTGAGCTGAATCGGGGATGGGGGAGCCAGGCAGCTTCCTGGAGCACCAGCCATGATGGGAATGAGATGTGTCACCATGGAAATAAATCTGACACATGTCCACACATGACTCCTTAACCTGCACGTTGTAATTTGGTCCTGTTCCCAGGGTGGAAGAGAGCCTCCTCAAATGAAAAGTGGAAACCGAAATAAAAATCTTCACCAGAACATTCCAACATCTGTTAAATAATTTTTCTATGTACACATGACAATTCCTATATTCAGAGTAGATCACCAAAGTAAAATTAGCTGCCCAGTAGCCTCTGATGTCAGCTTTCTTCAGAAACTGAGTACTGCTCTTTACAAGTACTAAGTCTTAGTACCCACATCCATGTACATTTCTACTGTTGTTATAGAATATGAATGCCAAACACTACACAGGTATGTGTGATAGAAAGGCCATAGAAGTAAAGGGATATCCAAATGATGAAAATGGTGGTAACTTCAAGGCATATCGGTCCTTCATTATGTACATACTACTTTTATTAATAGAAAATCGCTCCCTCCCCTCCTTAACTAAATACATTTTGAACGAATATTGAATAAATATAAGGTTGAAGGAAGACCAAATCACTAGTCAGAATAGAGGCCCACGGCATAAATCAGAAACTAGGCTGGAAGTAAGGCTGTGATACCTGAGCAACTGACAAAACCACCCATCTTTGCTGCCTCCCACCTACTGTCTTAGTCTCCCAGCTGGTGGCCACTCTCAAGCCATCTGAGGTCACAGCAATCTGGCCTCCCCCAAACCTCTCTCTCCGCAACACTTGGGACTAGTAGCTTCATGTCCAGGCCTGAGAGAGAGAGTTGCTGAAGGAGGTCATGCTGGCTTGACCACCATCTTAGGCCTGGCACCATCACCCTTTTCCCATGGCAACCTCATTCAAGGTTGGGGTACTTCTTCCCATACTCTAGCAAATGGCTGGCCTTTTCCCTACTCCTACAATCTCTTCTACCACCAGCCTTCCTGTTTCCTGGAAATACTCATCTTCTCTCCCTATTCAGGCTGCCACTTCCCCCATGGTGTACACTGAGCAGATTCATCCTTGGGTTTCATTTTGAACTTCTCTTTGCTGTGTCCTTGGAGTGCTATCATGGAAGCCCACCATGGAAGTAAGAGTAATGAATTGGCAGTAAGCATTGACAGAAACCCATTTCTTGCTTTCTCAACACATCCAGCCCTTACAGGGGACAAAACCTCACATTGCCCCTCTACATGTTTGCCCTCTGTCTGTATCCCATATGGGCATTGCCCTGCCAAGAATATTATTACATTCTACTCACCAGAAATAGGAGATTGAAATCCACATGCAAAGAGTCATGAGTCCCCTTCTAGGTCACTGAGGGAGCAATAATTTTTAACGTGGTAACAACCACCACAATTCTGCCTCTGAAAATCACCAGAAGTAAAACCCCCTTCTGACAGTTCATTGCCCTCATTCAAAGCCTCACCAAAATTGAACCTATATACTGATTGGTGGTGTATAGTACTTAGATTTATCCCAAGAGACCATAAAAGATTTCAAGATTATATTATAATGAAGCTTAAATAATTTTTAATTAATAAAACCTTTATGGAATAATTTTTAACTAACACTCATGAGAATCAGACACTACTTATAATGATAAATTATCATTTAAAATGCAAAGTGTGCAGACATACTAAGGGAATAACCACATTAATTACGCACTACAGCCATTAAAATGTTTCCTAGGGATGCTTCATGCAGTCTCCACCACCTGGGATGCCCTTCTGATTTCTCCCTGATAATTTAAGACTATTGTTTCCTTCAAGAGCAAACTTCAGTCTCACTTTGTCAAAGCAGCCTTCTCTTTCCAGCCCCACTAGCACATAAATGCATTCAGGTCACTTTGTTATGAAGTTCTTTCACTATCTCTTCTCTTTTTTTTTCTTTGCAGAGCTTACTAAAGCAGCTTAAATACAAAAGACAAAATATCCCCACAGAGTGCAAGATGCCATATCCACAAAAACTGATGAGCCAATGGATAAATGACCAAGAAAGCCAATTTATCAGTTAATTAATCAATGTATAAAGCCATAAATTTGGAACCCTGGAAGTCATGCACTGAAGCTTAAGTTTACCAAGTAGTATTATCCTTGCCTAAAAAATATAGATTCAGATTGGAAGTAATGAGATAGGAGTTCAAGCTGCGTTTGGTCATTTAACCAAACATCAGACAAGTTATTTTACATGTCTTAGAAATCGTTTTCCTCATTTTTTTAAAGCACAATACTAAATTAAATGAGAGAATGAATGAGCAAAGATCTCATAAGTGATGTAAGTGTTAGTAATCACCAGTATTATTTAAATGAAGAAAAAGGATATTAGGCACAGGAAAAATCTGTGCAGTAAGTTTGGTCTAGAGATTCTGAAGCATGCACTTAGAAATATAATATTTGAACCAAAGGTATTGTTTTTCCTTACTATTCAGCGTATTTATATTCTCTAGCTTATTATTTTGTAATTGATAGCAAAGCTATAAATGGCTTTGGGGATTGTTGCATATCTCACATTGCTTCCTTGCTGCAGAATAACATAATCAAGTGGAAATAGAGAAAATTTTTTGTCAAAGATTTCTTTCTGTAGGCAAGATGCTGCTTTTTTCTAAGTATCTTTAGCTGTTGACTGTTTTATAACAATTGGTATAAATATAAAAATGGTAAACAATGTTTATTGTTTGCACACAAGTGAGTCTGAATTGGGGGCTTTTACTGCCAGTCATTCCCAATGCAATCTCAAGAATGTAATAGGCAATCAGACAGTGATTTATCTGACCCATTATTGAGAAAGAACCGAGAAAAATCTAAACATCATTTGGCTCACTCATGTGCACATTGCAAATGCGAACAGTGAATTATCTGAGCCTTTGTCATGATTTTCTATGCTATAAACATATTTAGTATTTGAAAATTTGTTTTTATTACTGCCCTTAATTTTTCTTTGTTCAATCATGGAAAGATATACAGGAGGAAAGTAAATATAATGGAGTTTCCTAAGGGAAATATATCTAAAAATCAAGGCAGTGGCTGCACTAGAAAATTAATTTTATAGTCTTTCTGGGGGTGAGGTGTATTGTTGCAATGTCATGACCAAATTCCAGCTAGGGTAATTACTTCAGTCTATTCTGCCCACAGGAAATGCCTCCTGTGGTCTGGCCACTGGACTCTATCCCATCACTGAAACCATTGGGTGGGTGGTCTGCTAAGCAGCTGTCATGTGGTTACATTTCAAGAGAAGATGAAGCAAGCTTGTGTATGAGTGGGTTTTAAGTGCCAAAACAAAGTCCAAATCACACAAGATGCTTTTAGTTATATATCTATGATGAACAATTATGTTATGAAGTTCATTTTTAAAAATAGTGCATTGTTACACCATGTAAAAAATAATCCACAAATGAATTACTTTACTAGTTAGTTTAGTAACTAATTAGCAGTTGCTTTTGTGCCAGTCTCACGGCTTCCTAGCCTGGTGAGCAAAATGAACATATCCAAATAATGGCACAAATGAAGTTATAAACTGCAAGGGGAGAGAAGTGATACAAGGAAAAGAGCAAGGTTCGGTGAGAGCACATGGACCAAGGAGGCTGACCAGGGTTGGAAGATCAGAGGAAACTTGAGTTGAGACTAGAGGGTGAGAGGCAGTGGGGCCAAAGCAGGTGGTTGAAGAGGTGGACAGAAAACAGCAGGTGTAAAATCTCCCCAGTGAGAGAGAACATAGTGCATTGAAGGAAGCAGAGGAAGGCTCTGGGCACTGAGTGCAGAGGTGAGGTGGGGAGGGAGGCAGGAGCCAACCAGGCCTGGTAAGGCTGACAGTATTCCTAGAAGGTGTTACCTGAGTTTTAATAGGAAAGATTACAATTACAAATAAAATGAATTTATAGAATTCAGATAGCACTCCATTCCATTTTCACCGTATTTATTACCTTTATTTTTAAAATAAAAATAATTAAAGATTGAGCACTACCTTAGGTACTTTAATATATCATTTTGTTTTCTTCTCACAGCAAACAAGGCAGACATTTTTCTAATTTGGGTACTGAAGGAACAACTTTGTAACCTGGCTGAGGTTCACAAGTAATATGTGGCCAAGGAATAATTCACACCTTAGCTGGCCTGACTCCAGAGCCTTTCTATTGATCTGTCTGGCCACATTTGTTCTCTGCCCCAGAATACTGAAATAGTGTGTGAAACTATTTGGTCATAGTTTTTTTCTTTCTTTCTTTTTTTTCTTTTTTAATTTATTCATGAGAGACAGGGAGAGAGGAGGCGGCAAAGGGAGAAGCCAACTCCCCGCTAAGCAGGGAGCCTGGTGCAGGCTCAAACCCAGGACCTGGGATCATGACCTGAGCCAAAGGCAAAAACTTAACCGAACCACCCAAGGACCCCTGGTCATAGTTTCAAGGGAACATTAGAGTCTCCCTTCAGACCAGTGATGGGTTGTTAATGCTGCAGTTTTAATCCTATGGTTTTCAGTGAGCATAGTTAAGGCCTTAATTGTGAAGTTTTCTAGCTACACAAAGAGGAAAGGAGGCAACTTTTAGTGTGCAGCATCTTATATGAACCCAGAATTGGCCAGAGATATATGCATGTCAAATTACCACAATGCACACTTGAAGTACCATACATTTTGTTACTTATACATCAGTAAAGCTGGGGAATAAATGAGAATTAGGCAGAAAAATAGATTAGAACACTTTGTAACAAAACTCTGCAATAGCGTTAAATGTAGACTTAGAAAGTCCAACCATAGTTTCATGTGCAGAAGCCAAACCTGATCCTCTATATAACCGCAAATAATTTGGCCATCTTCATTCTTTGTAGACCACAGCCAGCTGCAGGCCCCATATGGTGAAAGAAAACAGAACACTAATCTAAAATAATTGTTTTTTTTTTCTTTCAAAATAATGGCTATTGTACTTATTTTATTCAAAAATTCTGCCTTTTTTTAAAATAAAGACTTTTTATTTATTTGAAAGAACACAAGCCGGGGAGGGACAGAGGGAGAAGAGGATAGACAAGCAGACTGCCTGCTGAGCAGAGAGCCCAACATGGGATTCCACCCCAGGACCATGAGATCATGACCTGAGCTGAAGCCAGATGCTTAACCTACTAAGCCACCCAAAAACTCTGTCCTTTTTTTTTTTTTTGAAGATTTTATTTATTTATTTGACAGAGAGACAGAGATCACAAGTAGGCAGAGAGGCAGTGCCCCAAACTCTGTCCTTTTAATAGTTCACTTTTTTGAGGTCTCTGGATTATTATAAGATTCAGTCAAGAGTAAGTTTCTTTCCAGGGCAAAATGATCTGCTCCTACTTCTGAACTTTCTTCCAAATGAAAGAACCATACTTAGTCATGCCAGTAGAGGAACTATATAAGTAATATGTTCATGGTGTTGATATTGAAGCAAATCAGGTGAGGATTTGCTTAAGAGTATTGACTACTATCACATAAAATCTGAAATCTCAGTGTTTTGACTCAGTGTCTTGCTCTCAAAATTCTAACAGTGGTATGGGGTAGGCTATGTTCCATGGATCATTCAGAAAATCAGGCTGAAAATCTGCCATCTTCAACATGTGCTCCCCAAGGTTATTCTGGATGTAATATCCAACTACAGTTGGGAAAAAAGGAAGGGGATGGAGGATCAGGTGGGTTTTTGTGGGGATCAGTCTTGGGAGTGGACTTTCTGCCACATTCTCTTAACCAGAACTCAGTCACACGACCATACCTAACTGCAGGGGAGAATGGGACATGTGCTCTAGCTGTGTGCCACCGAGGAAAGAGACACAGGAAACCAGTCATCAGTCTCAGTCACCAGAAGAATTTAGAAATTCTTTCTTTTCTAAAATTGAGAAATAGAAAAATAGAAAAAAAATAGAAAAGAAATTCTTTCTTTTCTAAAATTTAGAAATAGAAAAATAGAAAAAAATAGAAAAGAAATTCTTTCTTTTCTAAAATTTAGAAATAGAAAAATAGAAAAAATAGAAAAAAATTCTTTCTTTTCTAAAATTTCTATTCAGCCTGATAATTTGGGTTATGAGGAAATATAATCCATGCCTTAACATTAAAGCCAGTTTTATATACCTATGAAGACTCCTCTTATTCTTACACTCCCCAAATCTGGTGAACATTCCACATTTCTCCCCATTCTCCCTTTGACAACAAGCAGCTTGTTAACAATACATCCTCTCAGGTAAAGATCAGAGCCAACACTACTGCTCTCCATCGTTCGGTTTCCAGTTTCCTCCACTATAAAGAAGTATAATATTTAGTTTAACATTTATTAAGCATTTGTAGTGTACCATGATTCAAAGCTAAAGCAGGCACTGTATTGTGGAAAAGACAATGGCAACAGTGTTGTGTTAGAGGCAGATAAAATTGCTTAATATATTTGTATGCACCCGCAATGGGACTGAGCATGCATTATGGCATCCAATAATCCTTAGTAATCTCCCCATTTCTATCTCTCAGATTCTCAACTCTTTCACCAGTCCTTCTTTCTACCAGAGGTGTATATAGTCTTGGAGGAGTGTCTATTATTTTAGAAAGACCTCACAGGCTCCTATTCTAACTTTGGAAGCTGGGCCAGCTTAAGTCCTTGCTGGAGCCTCAGTCTTGCTGCAATTCTGGCTGAAACTGACATGGAGCTGGTAGTCATGAGGGCCTGTCCTGACGCTCTTCTTGATTTTGCCTCTGCTCTAACTTGGTCCTTTGATCCCCAGTCAGTAGGCCCATATCTTGTAAGTGGCTTCCTTCTGTTTGGTGCCTATCTCATATTATCAGTTCCAGGACTCCCCTAAGTTAGCTATGACCCCCCTTTAGGACCTCAGAGTAATGTAGAAAAGACACAGACTAGTCTGAATTGTAGAATCTTGGGAAAATTGACTCACCTCATTATGCTCACTGTCATTAGAGAACTAATTGATTGCAATGTCCAAAAGAAGGGTCAGCAAACATTTTCTGTAAAAAGGCACATAGTAAACGTTTTAGGCTTTGCGGGTTACATACAGTCTTGTTTGTTTTCCTTCAATCACTGAAAACTGTAAAACTATGCTTAACTCGGGACCCTACAAAAACAGGTGACAGGCTGGATTTGGCCTGCAGGTCATAGTTTGCTGACCCTGGATCTAGAGCGGCCCTCGTTCAGTACGATGGTATCTAGCCGTGTGTGACTATTTAAATAGAAAATTAAATGATTTTAAATTGTATAATATCCTGCTAGTTGTATTAGTTCAATAGGCATATTTCAAGTGCTCACAAGCTACATGTAGCTAGTGGCTATTATATTGGACAACAAAGCTAATGAATACTTCCTTCATCACAGCAAATTCAATTGGACAGCACTTATCTACAGTCTGGCTCAAACTAATAAGTTTTTCACAGTGTTTTGTTTAGACTAATCCCCTCTCCACATTGTAATCCCCTCAATGTATCTATTCCATTTTCCTCCCGGTTAACTCACCACCGTCGCCATAATAATCTGCGTGATTTCCTCATGAGCAGCGGGGGTTGTAATCAGGAGAAATGAAGCAGCAATCTGGCAAACTTGAATTTTACCACAAGTTATTTGTTTTATAATGATCTGGGCTTTTGATAGAAATTAGACAATCAGCCTTTGAAACCTCTCTTCTAGATCAGAGCCTTGCACTTATTGATGTTATTTGTACCCTTCCCAACTTCTAGCATCCCTCTGCAAGGCCAACACCAAGATGCTCTTGATCCCCCAGCAAGTAGAGGGAAAGTGAGGAATGCTCATTCTAACAATCTACCTGTACCCCAATGACAAAAGAGAATGGAAACAGGAAAAGGGCGATGTCCAAGAAGACATTATCCCTCTCAGAGGCAACACTGAGGGTGCAAAGGAGGATTGGGAAGCAGACAAACTAAGGAGGGCAGTTTAAGGAGAGCTCGAGCCAGCTCCTACTAAGTTCATGATATCCAGTTATTATATGTTCAGGAATTCTTTGAATCTGTGGTTAAACAGCCATTATTTAAAAAGAAATTACATAAACTTATAACTAGGTAAATTATATTAAAAACAAAGGGAATAAATGCATAAACTCATCTCTCCCTAACTAGTTTACTACATTTTACTATCATCTATGTTCTTGAGATTATATATGTCTCTTGTATATGTGCGATAGAAACATAATAGTTTGTTGTTGCTCATCCCACTCCACGTCCAAGGATGTCATGTTGGTAGTTTGAAATTGGCCATAGTGTGAGTACTTAGACCGCGAAAGAAGGCAAATTCTATAATTTGAATTGTCTCTTTGTTTGTTTTTAACCTGGAGAGTGAGTTGTTAAACACATACCAGAATACCATGCTCCTCCACAAAGCCAAAAGAGAGAGAGAGAGAAAGAGAGAGAGAGAGAGAGAGGAGAAGGAGGAGGAGGAAGAGGAGAAGGAGAGGAAGAAAATACAGAGTATTAGGGAAATATGAGATACCATCAACGAAGGGCAGAGGAGAGGAATTCAGACCAAGAATTTAGAAAATTTCTGCTAACTACAGACCTCTGCTCCTGAAGCTGAGTGCTGATTAGAATTCACTCAATTCTGAAGAAATATCCCCCCGGTTAGAGTTTCCCCGACACCTTGAACCAGTCTGCCTCAGTGCTTTTCAACCAGGATACCTGTTGCCAGGCCGCCTCTTTACGGCCAAACACCTGTCTTGTGGGGTCAATTAGTTGCCACTTTGACCTTCCCTGATTTTCTACCCCATCATTACTTAGATGTTATAGGTTATGGATCCTGTTTCAGTCATAGCTAATGTTTGCTTCTCTCCTATCTTTTTTTCCTCTAGATTAATCTCATCCTTTCAGATTTTCTTTCTGATAATAAATTCTTGCTCTTGCTACGGTAGTAGATACCTGTCATGCTGCACTCATTGGGCCTAGCGTAACCTGACAGTTTGGCCATCTGACCCTAACCTTTCTTGATCTGAACAGTCCTGTTGAGGCCCTTTCCAGGTATCTTTCCATGATCACATGGGTATGGGTACTGAACCATTAATGTGGCTTCTGTGGAAGACAGAGGAGGGCTGGCCTCGGTGCCAAACTCTGAATGACATCTTAACACAAGATTAACTTTTATGCTATATTCAAGTTTGGAAAAAGTATTTTTATTAAAAAAAAGAGTGGCGTTTTCAAGGAGCTTAGAAGAAATTTACTGTTATAAGTTTTAAACAACCTAGTCTAAGTATAGTTATGGATAGCAGAAATGTACATATGTATTATACTAAAGGCAGTTCACAGAAGATCAAATAATAAAATAATGAAAGTTATGCATAATACAGAAGCCAACAGACACAAACTCATTTAACCCTTGACACAAATTATCATTCTTTTTTTGGTGACCTGATCTATAACTCTCGTAGATCAAGGGAGATTAACCACGTTGCTGGAGTGACGATTTTGGTGTCCTCATTGTGACGGAAACTGCAGAAGCAGAGCACATCACTTACATGTAATTGTAATGATTAAAATGAGAAGCCCTTGGACTAAAAAAGGAAAACCATGTAATATAAGAAGTCACTATTCTAAACAAGACAATCCAAGCATTATTCGTATCATTGAGAAAAGGGAGGAAAATTTTAGGAACAGTTATAAATAATTCAAGTACAAGAAATAATTCAGAAACAGTTGCAGTACCAGCTTGTTGATGAGAAGGTAATATTGGACTAAAAGTTTTATCATTTTTCCCTGCTAGTGATTTAAAGAATTGATTTTTATCCCCATTATTTCCTTACTTATAAATTATTTATAAAATAATAAATTAGCTAAGTAAAAATATATTTTTATGTCCTCTTTCAAATTCTTTGTACAGAACTGGTACTTGAGAATTTTTCAAGGGATACTTTTTGTTTCTAAACATTTAAAACCTCCTCTTATGTGACAGAAGAAATAATTTACTGTATATAATACCTTGCATTAGCCAAGAAGCTAAGGAAATATTTCATAGCTTCAACCTTGACATAGTGAAAGCACAGTCATAAAAAGATAAAAGGAGCATTGCAGTAGCCTTAGGTACTGAAGTTTTAGAAAGTGTTTGTTTTGTATCTATACCTACCAGGTGATGCTGCTGTCTGTAAACATTTCTATATATATAAATATATGTATTACATATAAATATATATAAATAAATGTATATCTATATATATTCTATTCTATCTATTCTAAAATTTATACTTTTGTCCTACATTTTCAGTAGTCAATAATATTACTCAGTCTTCAAAGATCAGCACTTAACTCAGTGTTATTTTTTATTTGTAGCATTCTTTGTTTCAAATGGGATTTAGAATGCATACAAACGTGTGTACAAGCCAACAATAATATTAGAATGATATGTGTAATGAACATAATGTTGTGTAATATGTGTAATAATATTTGTGTAAAATGTGGTGGGTGTATTGGGAGCATATTTTCTGCCCCGTCCCCCTTCGTAAATCTTCTCAACAATAGCAGATCCTTGTGGCTAGATACACAGTCCTTAGGTATCTACAAAATGTCTGTGCTATGTTATGGGACCACGTAAGAAGGACTCAGTAATGATACAGCAACAAAATTTCACTTCCCATTCTGGCTTTTTCTATTTCCTTTTGCACGTTCTTTCCTCTTCTGCATGCTTTCCCCCAGTTTTACTTAATCATTACTGTATATACTACAAAGCAAAAGGGAAAAAATTCACTATCACCACAGCATGTACATTACAACAGATAGGAACCAAAAAATATGTTTGCTGTAAATCTTACAGCGAGAGCAGTGGATACTCTAAAGAGATGGTTCCTCTTCAGAGACAGTGCCATCACGTGTTATTCTGAAGAGATGAGAGTTTCTTTAAAATTAGGAAAGACATGTAATTCTCTACTCTCTCCTCCCTTTAAAATCCTCCCTTTAAATTCAAAAGCCTAATTAAAAGAAATATTAACAGCATATATATGTATATACATACATATATATGTGTATATATGCTGTTAATATATATATATGTATGTATGTATGTATGTATGTTCTTCCTTTCTTTTCTCTCCTTTCCCCATCAGGATTTCTGAAGGATAGAAACCAAATACAATTTCAAAGAAGGAATTATTAATAGCAGTATATGCACTGTCTTTCCCTATGTCAATTTTAGCTTTTCCATTCCTTGATTTTTAATGTTGTCTATGCTATAAAATAAAGGATTTTACAAAAGACCACATAATAATGCATTTCTATTCAAGAATTGTCAACGCCTTGGCCATTTTTCCTTCCCATCATCTTAGGAATGCATGAGAAGTCTTCCTACCCACAGGAATTTCCCTATCAGCTACCAGAAATAAGGTAATTAAGGGCTAGGCTCTCATAGGAGCACGTCAAAGACTTTTTAAACTCCCTGAAAATTGGTTTCACATTCACCTACCAAATTTAGTCCCTCTTCTATTTTGGCCCCTCCAGGCAGCTATCTTGAGTTCATTTCAATAAAGTTTCCGAAATCCTGAGCCAGTCTTAAAATTATATCCAGGAGAAGTGGTAAGCATCCCATTTTCAGAAAATTTACAGGAGAAAAACCTGCATTATCTTTGCCATGAAGAAGTTTAATGCAAGTGAAAGAGTTGCCTTTTTAATGAAATAATGGGGGAGGAAGGCCAGGAATATGAAATAGTCTTTGCTGCATTGCCTGGACATAAAGAGCTTGAACATTCAGTTTCATTTGTTTGTTTGTTTATTTTTAAAATTGTGAGTGACCACAAGATCCATGAGCATCTTTTAGGATTGATGGAAGCAGAATAGAGAGACTCATTAAACTATTTTAGTCATTTTCTGGTGTCAGCTGAATAGATTTTCTAAGCTCAAACTAGAAAAACCATTTGCTCTTATATTTATTCTTGGTTCTTGAGAAAAGCTTTCCCTAGTCCTGCAAGTGACTCCAGCTGTGTCGATATCTGCAAACTGGTTTCATTGTCTTTATCTCAGACAGTCTGGTAACTTGAAAAAAAGAAAACTTAAAGTTCTTTCTAAACTTTACTGTTTGCTTTGTACAGTTCATAACATCACACAAGGGTAGACAATCGATACATCCAATATGGAGATTTTTCCAGATTATGCTTAGATTTAAAAATAACTTTAAACAGATAATTGAAAAGTAGAAAAAAAAAAAACCTCACCCTGTCAAGCTGTTTCTGTAGACCTGAAATATGTCAAAAAACTGGAAATATGTAAATAACCACATAAGGCAGTTTACACCAAATTAAATAGCTCTGAGTCAGAGTTCAGTCCATAGTCCATATGTCAAATTGTAACCATTTTAGAGAGGATATAGTTTTCATTCAAAAACTGGTCCAGGGACGCCTGGGTGGCTCAGTCAATTAAGCAGCTGCCTTTGGCTCAGGTCATTATCCCAGGGTCCTGGGGGCGAGTCCCACATCATGAGTCCCTGCTCATCAGGGAGCCTGCTTCTCCTTCTCCTTCTGCCTGGTGCTCTGCCTACTTGTGCTCTCTCCCTATCTCTCTAATAAATAAATAAAATCTTTAAAAAAAAACTGGTCCAATCTTCTTGTTATAGGTTTTATCAAAACATCTATACTAGCATTTCATTTTGTAGAAAGTGCTATGAATTATAGCTTAAAGTTTTTTTTGGTCTTTGCTTATCCTTTTCTTCCTCTCTGTCTTTACATTTCCCTTCCTTCATCTGTCCCTACATCCCTTCTGCCTTCTCTCCCTTATACATCTCTGACCATTTCAGTGCATTTGAGGGGTTCCATCCCATCCTTCTTCAAAGAAGGGAAGAGGTCCACCATTTGCACAATACACAGGTATGATGTTTTAAGAAAAAGAATCCAATCATTGGTGATGACCTAGAAATGTACTCTCTCTTCTCGGACCTGTGAATTTTCACTGTGAATTTTCACAGCTGTTATATAGTGCACTTTTCTAGCAAAGTAACTAAAAGGAGGCCAATGCATTTTAACCATCACCTGTATAAATGAGCAAAATTTGGAGCTGAAAACTGGTGATATGATAAAAATATTTCCAACATATTTACAGTATACTTAACCCCATATGGGTCCTTTGTCCCAAGGGGAAGCGAATTTTCTAAATGGCCTAGCTTATTTTCAGAACACACAGACAACACTTAAATAACCACAGGACCACTATGGTACCATTTTGACCTCAGCTATATCTTCTGTCTGGAAGGGGAAAAAAGTTCTCTTAGTTTTGGGGAACATGACCCATAGAGGGTTAGAAGAGAATTTTGCACTAACCTTTTCTTTTACTTACATATAAGGTGCAGGTGGAGATGGCTTGATGAAAGGAGAAGGGAAATATGGTCTGCGTAAACATTTACATTTTAATTTTCTCTTAATTTCTTGAGGCCCATTATGTGTTTATCAAGGCATGTAACAGCTTTAAGTTAACAATGCAACAATGCATTGTTAAATGTACACCAGATGTTTCTTTTCTGGCACCTATTACTGAGAGCCCTCAACTTGCCTGTCAAAGAGAGGGAAAAAAATGTGTGTTCTCCTTTAATAACGAACACAAACCCATCAAAACAAGAAGCAATAACAGAGAGGCTCTGACACATTGCTTTGATAAAATACTGCCTAGAAACTCATTAGTGTAACAGGCTGCAGATGAACCAGCATACTCACTCCTCAGCCATATTCTTGAGTTGCTGAGTAATAAAGACGCTCAACAGAAGGTTAAGCCTAAGGACTGAACTGCTCATGCAGTTCCAAATGATGGGCACATCAGTTGCCCTTGTGAATCACAAATGTGGAGGACTTGGGAGTTAGATGAAATTGACAGCAAAGAGTATCAGCAAGCCCATTCAGAAAACTGGTAATATGTGTTTTGGAGATCATAAACTAAAATGATACAAAGAAGAGTTGGAGCAGATGGCTACAGGGGCATTAACGTTCCAAAATGTTGTAGTTTTTTTAAGCGGTTTTATGGAAGATGTGCTGTTGGATCTTGGAATGGATTAAAGCAAAGGAGTTAGAACTGGTTCTTCACTTTTTCTTATTTGATTAATTTACCTCCCAGAGAGAAGTTACTTAAATAGACTTTCATAGATCCACTGTAGCAAATCCTGTGAAAGATGACAAATTTCCCCTGTGGCTGATAGATTTATGGATATTTCTCCAGATCAAATCTCAGCCTGGAAAACCTGGTGGGGGGAGGTGAAGAAGGGAAATAGGTGGGAATAAATGTTTACGTGAAACTTGGGCCATTCCTTAACTGACCCAAATTAAGACAAGTCTGCTTTCCAGTTTTGAAGAAAAATTTAATGAATTTTGAATTGCAAACATCTTAGAAGTAAAGCAGGATCAAAACTTTTTCACATGTTGAAATGTTCCATGCAGTTTGCCTTCTGGAAGGGAAAACATTCTTTTTTACCAAACTGATAAACTCAGGGTTTATTCTGAGAG
Source organism: Martes martes (assembly GCF_963455335.1). Classification (NCBI taxonomy): domain Eukaryota; kingdom Metazoa; phylum Chordata; class Mammalia; order Carnivora; family Mustelidae; genus Martes; species Martes martes. The sequence goes on from NC_137888.1 coordinate 83,608,140, forward strand.
GGGGAAAAATCAGAAATAATAAAGTTAGAAGGAGCTGTAAAATTGGCTTGAAATATGCAGAGCACACATTTTCAAGGCTGAAGCTTTACCCAGTTAGAATATATGGATGAAGCTCAGAAACTTTCGTATGGGGCTGAGGAGGGGCAGGGATTTGGGGATTTCATTTCTCCTCTCCTTTAATTCTCTGTTCCTCCTATTTTCCCTTATAAGTGAAAACAAAGAATGTCAAAGTTCTATCAGTGTTGTGTTAGTGAACTGAAGCTCTGACCTCAGCAGTGAAATGCAGAAATCCTCTGTTGGGCAATATCCAAAGGTCATTTATCCAGCCTTTCAAAGTGCTGTTTAGTTTGCTTCAGGTGATGTTGATCCCTCTATTGAAAAGAATCTGGGAGCTGAGTTGGTGTTAGCAGGAATCGTGCCACCCACAGGTCCGTTCAGCAAGAGGCATGATGGGATGCTTAATGATAGGTTATATCCTCCCACAAAGGAATTTCTGAAACTGCCATTTGAGAACTTTGCCGTTGAGCTATGATTCCTGTAATTGAGAAAATGAAGTTCTGCCTCCCACTGAGTGATCTGTTAGGTCTTTCAGTACTGAGATCAAAATGTAGAAATTAACATGAATAGTGCAGATTACAAGTATAGTTGTTGCTGCAACAAAATTAATAAAAGCAACTGACCCAGGTGTTTTTGGACCTTTTCCAAATTTTGTTGATTTGAAGTATTTAAAAGATTATTATTCTGAGCACTAGAAACTAGGATACTAAAGAATGGTTTGGAATAAAAATGAATTCAGAGCATTTTATGCACCTAAAGTATGTAATTATATAATACAGAAAAAGATATAATACATAGAATAATATATAATACAGAAAATATTTCATTTATATACATATGATATGTGTAATACATACAGAAAAGTCATAAATCATGTGTGAAGAACTTGATGGATGAAATGAATATAACCTTGCAACCACCAATTAGATCTAGAAATACAACAGTATTGGCATTCAGAAAGCCCTAGAAGGTCACCTTCCGATCATTATCCTGCCCTTATCCTCAAAGGTAACAACTAGTTTGATGTCTGTCACAATGGCTTAGTTTTATTTTTGAGCTTTATAAGACTACTGTCGTGCCTTAAATTTTGGTGTATATGTATATATTTATGTTTGTATATATACATATGAATACATATAGATATATATGTGTTTATGTGTGTATATGAACTCTTCCAGTCCACATTATGTTCATGAAATTCCTTCATGCAATTTTTTTTAAATTTTCATTGCTGTGTAAGTTCCATTGAATGAATATATTACAATTTATTTGTTTCAGTGTTTAAGGATATTGGGTCTGTTACAAGTGTTAGGGTAGTATTAACAATGCATCAAGGGCATTCTTACACATATTGGACATACATCTAGGAGTGGAATTGCTGAGTAATAAGATTTAGTAGATAATGCGAGTTTTTCAACATGGGTTGTACCAACTTCCAGTTCCACCATCAATATATAAATTCCTGTTACTCAAATCATTGTATGGCCATCTTGCTTAAGATTTAGCCTTTTAAAGATTTGTTTACTTGGGTTGGGGTGAGGGTGGAGCAGAGGGAAAAAAGCAGACTCTATGCTGAGTCAGGAGCCCCACTCTGGGCTCAATTCCACAACCCTGAGATCATGACCTGAGCCTAAATCAAGGGTCGGGGGATCAACCAGCTGAGCCACCTACGCACAGCACCCTCCTTGCCAATATTTAAAAATTGCATTGTCTTTATCTTACTGACATATGAAACTCATTGCATATTCTATATATGTGTCCTTTGTTAGTTTTATATATTGCGAATACCTTCTTCCATTATGTAGATTGCCTTTTTACATTTTAAATGTGCCTTTGATGAGGAGAAGGTCTTAATTTTAATGTAGTCATCATTTCTTTCATATATAGAGTCTTTTCTGTCCTTTAAAAAAAATCCATGCCTCCCCAAGGTCATGAAGATATTCTCCTATGCTATGTTCTAGAAGCTTTTCATTTTATTTTTACCTTTAAACCTGTAATCTATATGGAATCAATATTTGTGGATGATCAAGAGGCATTTTTTTCCATATGAATATTCAATTTGCTCAATATTAAGTATCAAAAAGATTATCTTTTATATACTGTTGCGCAGTGCGTCCTTTGTCATAAATGTCTACACATTTGTAGATCTGCTGGAATATTGGGCTTTCCTTAAGTCTGTATATCAGTTTGGGAATGATTAACATCATTACAATATTGAAATTCCAATCCATGAATTGAGTAGGCCCCTCCATTTGTTGAGGTCTTTTTTATTTTTCTCAAAAATATTTTGTAGTTGCTTTGTAAAGTTCTTACATATTTTTGTAAGATTTATTTATAGGTATGTCATGTTTCTCATGCTGTTGTAAAGGGTGTTTTTGTTTCATCTTCTGTTTGTTGTTCACATAGAGACATAGAATCTGCCCGCTTGGCTTCAGATTATTGGTTTCTTGGCTTCTGTATTTTGTCCAAAGTTTATACTTGCTTTCTGGAGAAGAGTCAGATTTGGTAGGAGTTTACTAGACCATAAGAGAAATAGGACCCATGTTGATCAATTTTATTTCTTTTTTTTTTTTTAAGATTTTATTTATTTATTTCAGAGAGGGAGAGAAAGAGAGCAAGCATGAGTCAGGCGAGGGAGAGAGGGAGAAACAGATTCTCCACTGAGCAGAGACCCCCTCCTAGAGCAGGGCTAGATCCCAGAACACTGGGATCATGACCTAAGCTGAAGGCAGACGCTTAACCAACTGAGCCACCCAGGCACCCCTCAATGTTATTTCTATTTTCAAAGAACCATCTCTTTGCTGAATCCCTCCACTATATATTTGTTTTCTATTTCATTAATTCCTGTTTTTATCTTAATTATCTTTAGGTATCCTAAAACGATTATCTTAATTATCCTTTTTATGTTTCTGTGGAAGGATTAGTTTACTGTTTTTTTCCCAATGTACAGAAATGGACTTAGATCATTAATTTTTTTGCACCCTTCTTTATAAACACATAGATAATGTTAGCTGGGACTTTCTAATCTTTTATATTGCTTGTTAATTTTTTTTTACTATTGTTCTATTATTTACTGAATAATGTTATTAAAATCTTATGGAAATGTCTATTTCTTCTTTTAGTTATGATTTTTTGTTTATTATAAGATTTGATTTTTCTAGAATTTAATTTTTCTATATTCTAGAGAATTATCTTTTTTAACAGTATAGAATATTTCTTTATTGCTACTAATCCTTCTTGTTTTAAGGACTACATATCTGAGGGGCTCCTGGGTGGTTCAGTCAGGTAAGCTTCTGCCTTTGGCTCAGGCCATGATTCCAGGGTCCTGGGATCTAGCCCTGCATCAAGCTCCCTGCTCAATGGGAAGCCTGCTTCTCCCTCTCCGTCTGCCCCTCACCACCCCCCCATCTGTGCTCTCTCACTCACTTGCTCTCTCTCTCAAAATAAATAAGTATAATCTTTTTAAAAAGACTACCTATCTGATATTGTCTGATATTCTTTTTTTTTTAATTTATTTATTTATTTTAGAGAAAAAGAAAGAGCAGGGGGAAGGGGCAGAGGAAGAGGGAAAGAGAATCTCAAGCACACTCCCTGCTGAGCTTGGAGCCCAGTGTGGGGCTCAATCTCATGACCCTGAGACCATGACCTGATCCATAATCAATAGCCAGATGCTTAACTCAACTGAGCCACCCAGGTGCCCCTGATATTGTCTTATATTCTTATAGGTAACCCAGCTTCCTTTTGTTTATTGTTTATATAGAATTTTTGTATTCTATTTCCACACAGAAAGTAAAAGCTTTCTGTTTTCTTCTATTTAAGTCTTTTTAAAATTAGCAGCATAAGAAAAAAAAATTTTAAATAAGCAGCATAAAGTTAGAATCTGCATTTGTATCCAAATTTGTTTTGCCCAGTTATCTTCATCTCATAACTGGAGTACTGAGGTATTTTATCTTTTTATACTTAATATCTTTATTGATATATTTTTTGACTTAAATCTATCTAATTGCTTTCTTTTTGTCCATCCTGTGCCATATTTTGTTTTTTTTCTCCTTTGTTACCTTTATTGGGTTAATTAAAAACAAAAATTTATTCCATTCTGTTAGCTTGCTATTTATACATTCTGCTTAATATTTCCTATAATTTTACTTGAGACATACACTTGCATTCTTGACTTGCTAAAGCTAACATAAAATTGTTCATTTACCATTTCCCAGGCAATGTAAGGACCCCAGAGCAATTTAAATCTTTCTCCCCGCCCTATCCCTCCTGTTCTATTGTTATTGTGATCTTAATTCTACATGTGTTTAAAAGCTCATAACACGTTATAATTATTGTTTTATACAGTCAAAATTAATTTACATTTACTCATATATTTACCCTTTCTGTTGCTCATTGTTCCTTCCAGTTTTCCTGCTTCCATCTGGGATTATTTTTCTTCCGCCTAAAGAAATCCTGTTAGTGTTTCTTTTAGGACAGATTTGCTATTAACAAATTCATCTAGTTTTGGTTTTTATTTGCTTTATCATATTTTTATCTGAAGAAAACTATTTTGCCTTCATTTTTGCAGGATATTTTTGCTCAGGGTAGAATTCCAGAGGGCATTTATTTTCTTCCGGTTTTTGAAGCTATTCCAGTCATCTGGTTTCCTTTGTTTCTATTGAAAACTTGACTGCCATTGCTATTGTTGCTCCTTAGAAGTGATATGACTTATTTCTCCAGAATCTGAAGGGTTTTTTTGGTCATCTCCCGTCAGGAATTTGCTGTGATGTCCTTAGAAGTAGTTTTCTTTGCATTTACCACCTTAATTTTCATAGCTTCTTGATTCTAATACTTTATCCTTTGTCAATTTGGGGGAAATTCTTAACCATTGTCCCCTCAAATAATACTTCTTCCCTATCAGAACACCAATTATATGTATCTTAAACCATTTTATCATATTCCATGTGTCACTGAAGATTTTTGTTTGTTTGGTTTTTGTTTTGTTTTGTTTTTGTAGTTTGCATTCTTTTCTATCTCCATGGTTCTTTTTAGATGTTTTTGTCTAACCTATCTATTAGCTCAGGCATTCTTTCTCTGTGACTTATCTTCTGTTAAATCTGTCTATGAGTTTTTAATTGATTTTGATGTCTTTAATTGATTTTGATTTTGTATTAGACTTTGTATTTGATCTTTTAAAAAAAGATCTCCAGTATTCTGCTAAAATTATCCATCGTGCCATTTAATTTCTAAGTCCTTTTTTGATATCTGCAATATAAGATTTTTCTGATTCTGTTTTTCTAGTGTCTATTTTTTCTCTTTTTGTTTTTCAATTCTTATCTTTAATATGCCTGTTTATGTTTTATTAATTGTTGAATGTTGTATATGAAAATTTTTTGTGATAGTTAACATCATTTAAAGCTACGGTTGATGATTTTGTCCTTCAATGAGGATTTTCTGTTCTTCTGGCATGTGTTTGAAGAGGAGTCACTTACTTTTCAAGCAAGCATTATACTTATTTAAAGCTGAGCTCCAGCCTTGTGAGGGTTGGTCAATTTCTCTTTTACTCTTAATCTTGAGATATAGCCCTTCAGGAGTACAAGTGAATGTCTGGAGTGTTTGGCAGGGCTACTCCTCCTTGATGAGTACTGAACTCCAATTTTTGATGTCCTCAATCCCCTGAGACCACCAAAATTCTGGGATTGCCTTATCAGCCTCTCTGCTATTACATTAAAATTGCCATATGCTTTGCCAAATACCAGACTCATCTCTCTAGGCTTTCCTTGTCTCTGGGATCTTAGCATCTCAAATTCTTCTTTTCAAATCAATTTTTCAATCTTTATTTTCTTTCTAATGAAGAAATGTTTTTTAAAGCCTTAAGATTTTTATCAAGTTTAACTGAGTCACAGACTAAAAATTTTGACTTATATTAAAGAACCAAGTGTTAATCTTTCTCTGAATGGTGACCCAGTTTGTTTAAATATAGCCAGTAAAAAAGTTAAAGGAAAATCTTTTACTTTGTCATTTAAATAACTTTAGCAAATATTATTTTGGTCATGAATAAATGACAAGAACTCTTCTGGGAATCATGGGTACAGTAATGCACAAAACAGACAGAGGCCCTGCTCTCACACAGATGAAGATTTTCTAAATGTATGGAACTGTAAATCCCATATAGTTTTACCAGTGACATGGCTATTACAAGGAGGGAAGTATAATGGAATTATTTTTTCCTTCTTTGTGTGAGTCAGTTTCAGCTTGGGACTAGCTATCAAAAGATATAACCATAAAACCACTTTTTGTAGAACAGGCATAACATGGAGGTGCCTGAGTAGGTGGCATATGGGCCCAAAGCAGAGAAGCAGACCCCATATCAAGTGAAAAGCCATGACTTGATGAGGGGGGGAAAAAAGACTAAAAAAGAGCAAGCATTAGGTTGACCATATTATAAGATAACAAAAGCAACTGAACTCAATCTTCTACTTAAGGTAGACTGTCCAACTCAGAGCTGTAGAAGCAGACTTAGTTAACTATTTTATGAAAAACTGTATTATAAGGAAATGGCACCCTGACAGACATCAGTGTTTCACAAGACTTAACATGTGGCACACGTCAAAAGCTAAAGAAGTTGGAAATAGTTAAAGAAGAGAAATCTTTACTGAACAGAAGTAAAATCATTAGAAATCAATATAGCCCCTGCATATAATATTTCTATTTATTATTAACATTAAAATAATTATTAACATTATATAAATGTATATATATATATAGGAGTTAACTTCATATTCTTTTATTCCAAAAATTATTTATTTATTCTCAGTGAGATCTTTCTATTGTGTCTATAAAGTTTCAAGTTAAAGAATGACTCCAAGTTATCTAATACATGAGAGATTGTTAATACGAAGTCAACAAACCTCTTTTAGCAGCTAGGTATGAGTTGAAATTTTATACCAAATTTTCTGTGAATGTGTGACAGCATTTTTTCTAGGAAAAGGGCTTAAAGTTTTTATCTATTTCTTGAGAGAGTCCATGACCCCAAAAAAGTTTAAAGACCACTTCTATTTCACCAGTATCAAAATTCAGTTGCCCAGATGAAACAGGAAAGGTAATGCCCTTAGAGAATCTTGCCTTGATGAGGTTTATTTTTAAAAGAGTAATACCAAATTTTACAATGGTATATGATCATTTGCATCATACTAAATCTCATCTGAACTATTATTTCAATCCAACTACCTCAAATAGCCTGCAGTTTGGGCAGTTTTTTATAAATTTGGGTTCTTTTCCTGCCTTATCACCAGCTTTAGTTTACTGTGGGGAAAAAAATCAAGATTAAAAAGACTGTTATTATGAAGGAAAAACAGACTTCTTCTACTAGAATCAATAACTATAAAAATTATTCTTCCACTAATTTTTAAAATAAATAATGAATTATAAAATAGTTTCATTTTGAAGCCTCTAGATTGTTCAATAGAAGTATTTACAGCTTATGTATTTTTCAGATCTGACATTTGTTGAATTTTACCACCATTGAGATTTTATCATTATGAAGCTATCAAAATATTGTTTGTAGCTTTCTATTTCTTTTCTATCTAAAAAAAAGAATTAACAAATTTCAATAAAATTGGCTGAAAAGTAATCACGAGGTCAAGTTGATTTGCATTATGTCTGTACATGAAACCACATGAGACATGCCAGAATTCAGATTGGAGGCAAGTTATGCCCAGCTGATATTAGTGTAATATGGCATTAAATTATTTGCAAAATTAGCTTTTGGCTAGACATTTTGTGATACATACAAAGAGAGAAATGTGAAATTACCTAATTTGCACTTGCTTCTGGTATAGTAATTCACGTGAACCAATATTCCTCAGGCTGCCACATTGCATTTTAATTAGGATCCTTCATTTTTGGACAATGACCAAGGAATAACTCAGCTGACCTTGAGTTTCTTAATCATCACTTTCTGGTAATGAATGAATCAACAAAAGGGAATAGTTTTAGTTTCCAAGCCTGAATCTAAATGTGGTATTACTTCCATGTTAGATTGCAGTCCATTCAGTTTTAAAAGACCATTCTACAGAATAGCTAGGAGTGAACACAGGCAATTTCCGGAAACACTCTTTACATAAAGTCAACATGCCCCTGAAAACAAATGCTAGGCCAGAGGATTATGTGATTAGTATTTTTAGGGAGCTTAATCCATCCTTCTTGCCTTTCAGTTATTTTTTAAAGGAAATTACTTTCCTAAATATAAGCAGATGCAAGCTAGAAATAGTTGAGATACAATTATAAAATGGCAATAAAACTGTATCTGTAATCTAACCCCAGCCCCTTATGTAACCTTACCATTGATTTGAAGAACTTCCTTTATTACCTGACAAGCTTGCTCATTCTGTACATTTATTTTGATTTTGTTGGGCTTTCAGCCATGCCTATAATGTTGCTGAGAAGTAAAATATCTTTCGTAACCAGAATCATAAATCTTTCTTATAACCATGAGACTATATTTTTATGGCCATAGATCATTTTAGTTACTGTCCAAAAGTGTCATCATATCACATTACAAATTAGAAAACTGAAAGACAGTGCGTGGTTGACAATACCTATTATGTGTGGGCCAGGAAAATAATTTTCCTTTCTCATAAATAAGCATTTCTAATTACAAATATTTTTTAGATACATAGAGATTATTTGGATATGTGCTTTAGCCAAATCTTGATAGCATGACTAGTTTAGCGGGAGCAAGAGAAATTGGTATTTAGGAAAAAGTGATTGTTCAAACAGAGGTTAAAGTGGGGGGAAAAAGCACGGAAAAGAAGGAAATTGACCCTTGTATCTTATGAGAAATGAGACAAAAGGATTACCTTTTGGATTTCAATCTCCCACACAAACGTTGAGCACAGATTTAGTAATGAGATAATTCTTGAGTTTTTTCTTGGCAGGAATTGATGATTGTTTAAATGTTCAATGTATGACCTTTATTGATATTTTGAATTATGGTCATTATTAAGTTATTCTTCCCAGGAAAAGAAAATAAAAATTTTGATAAAGAGACCTTTTTTTAATTTTGATTAATATAATTTTTAACTTTTTTGTTGTTTTAATTAAATTCTCCTCTCGCTCTCAACCTTATATGACAAGAGTTATATTTTTAAAGCACTTTGCTTCCTTAGAATTCATAGTATCTACTCTCTCCTGATTGTGCTGTTCTGATGAGAACTGGATGTCATAAAACCAAAGAAGAGAGTTAGCCATGGCCTTTTATATATCGTACCTGTCTTCTCTAACACATCTATGCATAGAAGAGGTTTCACATAACCAGGGGCTTTGAGTGGGGGCTGTGGAAAGAGAAAGCAAACCCAGGCAAGCCTTTGTACTCTTCTTTGTCTTTCTGTCCTTAAATACCTTTCCCACCTTCCCCTGTTTTGCCTTGTATTGCAGGGGTTCTGAGCCTGGTAAATCCCTTTTGCCAACTGTCTTCCAGCTACTTTTAGCCAATGGCAGATACGAGAAGCAGGTAGGATGCGAAAGAAAATGAAAAGCCAGGCTATTTCTCCTCTTCTCATGCTTTCGTGGCTACCCTGGCAGCAACTTTTTCTGCTCAATTGTTCCAGCTTCCCCTGGGCAGATCCATTATGGTTCTAGCTTCCTGACTTTAATGCGCTGCTTCTCTTCTCTGTCTCTTCAGTTCTGGTGATATGGGAAAGATGTTAGGGTTCGAAGCCATGGCCAAGAAAGAATTCTTGAGACATCTTTGGTGCAAAAAGGTGATTTTATTAAAGCATGGGGAAAGGACCCATGAGCTGAAAGAGCTGCAGTGGGGTCATGAGGAATGGCCTATTACATACTTTCAAGTTGGGAAGGGGTTGGGGATAGTGTAAGTCTCTAAGGAATTTTGGAAGCAAGGTTTTCAGGACCTTGAGAGGGCTAGTTATTGTTGGGAGAAGGTCATTTATTACCGTCTAATAAAACCTTAGTCATGAGACCCTTCAGATGTGGGCCATATGCTTGGGTGATGATTGCCAAAACATATCTTGGGGGGGGGGGTGGTTAGAGATAAAGGAAGTTTCCAAAGGAATTTTTATATGTTAAAGTAGACTTACAGGATCCTGGCGGTGGGGTCAGGCTAGAATTGCCTTTTGCCCTTAGCGAAGTATTAACATTGAGGCAGTTGAGTCCCTAGAGAAATGTCACTCTGTCTGTTTCAAGGACTTGTCAATGGGCTATAGGTAGTGAGGAAATTTAATAATTTTTCTTCTGCCTTTGTTTCCCACATCACTAGGAGTGGTGTTGGCATCCAGAAGTTGCTCATTTCTGGACTGCCTCACCTTTCCCTACTTGCTCTTTCAGTTCCTCTATCACCTAAACTAGGGCATCTCCATTTACTTTCTAATTTGTATTACAAATACTAGGCCCACTTCCCTCAGTATGCTCCCACTTCTACTTCCTTCATTGAATCAAAAGGAACTTGCAATCCTAGGAGAGAGAGAAGAAAAGGAAGGGACCAAAATTTATGTGGATACATAACAATAAGGAAAAGGAGAATAAAAACAAAACTGATATTTACCAGCACTTGCGCACGTGCACACAAGCGCAAACACACACACACACACACACACACACACACACACACACACACATTAATTGAAAAAAACAAGACACTAAATTTTCTCTTTATAACTTGTCCTTCCTGACCTCTGCCTTCTTGTCAAATTGAAATTCAGATAGTTGAATTTAGAATACTACTGTCACCATTTTCCCATCTAGGCCCCTAGGTCCGTGGGTAGAGTTAATTCTTTGTATCTACCAAAAGATACAAGTGAGATTCAGTATTGATAGTGACTCTGGCCTTGATTGTAGTGGGAGGTTAATGAAGCCAAAGACATGTGCTTGGAGAGCCTAAAACTCCCACTGAGAGTTAATTTTGTTTGCCCATTTCCTAATGGTCTTTGTGGTCATTAGGCTTACTGCTGTTTGGCACTTGATGCATTTTCTTTTTACTTCTGGCTTTTGTTTTACAGAGTTCAAAGCTAAAAGCATCTACTTCTTAAAACTACTGAGTGGTTTTCTAATGGTCACAGTATGAGGGAACTGGGCACTCTGCAAAGCTAAATGTCATTTGGCACAAACTATACTGGGTAATTTATAACCAGTATAACTGTGCTTTCTTGATGAGGAAATTCTGTCTGTGTGTGTGTGTACCTGTGTATATATCATGTATACGTATGTACTGGGAGTGAGAGTTAGGTCTGGTGTTTTAAATTAGACTTTCATTCTCTATTGAAGGGCATGACTTGACCTGAAATTCTTAATTATCCTTATGATACAAAATAAGTGTAATTATTATAATTCAAATTAGAAAACTAAGAGCATGTTGTAATCTGGGCCACATGTGTCTATCTCTATGGCGAGTGTTCTCCAAACCAAGATCTAGGATACATGTTATGGTAAAGAACTCCACTTAAAAATGTTCTTAAAGGGCGCCTGGGTGGCTCCGTTGGTAAGTGACAGCTTTGGCTCAGGTCATGATCCTGGAGTCCTGGGATCAAATCCCATATTGGGCTCCCTGCTTGGCAGGGAGTCTGTTTCTCCTTCTGATCTTCCCCGTCTTGTGCTTTCTCTTTCTCTCATTTTCTCCTTCTCAAATAAATAAATAAAATCTTTTAAAAATAATAAAAATAAAATAAATTAAAATGCTCTTAAAGCTTACTTATATAATCATTCTTATAAGGGTATAAAAAATTCAATAATATTATATGCACATTTCACAATTTTTAAAGAAACTAAAATTTTTGTAAATAAGAATTAGACCAGAAATTCTATGGTATTTTGAATCAAAGTATAACTTTTCCTCATTGCTCCAAGGAATGATTCTATTTGTTTAATTTGCCTTCTTTAATCTGCAAGACTAGGCAACAATAGAATGGTCACTGGTTTATCCAGAAAACAATAAACACTGGGATAGTAGGCATTTAAGAACCTAAATTCATACACAATTAAACTGGGGAAGCTGGGGATTAGATCTTTTAAAAACACCTTCCTTGTTCTGAACTACACTAACATACTCACAAGAATGTAGAAGAAAAAGAAATCACAGTACATAGCCTTTCTCTATGGAAGAGATACAAACTAGCCTTTCCCAAAACCAGATTAAAATCAGTCTAGTAAAAATAAATAGGTATCTTTTGTATAAACAAGTTTACCAAGTGAGCAAAGGGTTAGAGAGGTAGTTCCTGGGTAGATTATGAAGGCTACTGAGCAAAGAGTTACTGGCCAAGAGTAGCCACCCATTTGGGAACAATGTGAGCCTAAATGGCATGTGCCTTGTAAATTCCCTCTGCACCTTCAGCTGGGATGTTTGTGCAAGAAAGAGTCTGTAGCACCAGATATCAAGAGGTCAGAAGAAAACAAGCATCAAAAGCCATAGGGAGGTTTGAAGAGCTTCCCTTGAAGAATAAAACTAGAAGGTAATTCTCTATGGTTTCTCAATACCAGCTGGTAAGAAAAACAGACAATATACATCACAAACTTTGACCGTGAGAAATCATGTGACTTCTTAAACTTTTGCAGCGTCTCTATGTCTATTACTTATTCATCTAATTTTTTGTAATAAGAACAAACCTCTTAAAAGAAAATCCTGCTTCCTCTTGTTTCTAAGACAATAGGAAAGAGACCTGGGGGAGACTACATCTAACTTGCTATCCCAGCTTAAGGGAAGAAGAAGTCTGAGGGTGAGAAAGGAAAGAAGGATAGCAAATCTTGGAGTTTGAGGAAAGGTGCTAAGGAAGATAGCTATAGGCTGAGGACACAAGAAAGAGAAGCCCAGCAGTTAAACATCCAGAAATGGGTGCCTTTCCTCACCCAGGGGTCTCAACAGTTGCCCCAAGCTCTCCAACTCCACAAATGCAACAATGCCAACACAGTCTACAGGAGAAAACACTTTCTATTTAGCAATTTGGTTATTAGGTCATTTAACTTGGTTTTCTAATCCACCTCTCCCGACCCCATTACAACCCCATGAAGAACAGAAACTACTCCATTCTTTTCCTTTACAACTCTGTATCATTTATAACTATGGCAACCACATACTTTTCATGAATGTAGTGATGTTATTTCTCATGCTGCCTTCTCAGTTCAATGCTTTCTTCAAAAGAAATGGACAAAAGAATATCCCAAAGGACAGAGAAATAGGATGTGGGCAAGATCGATCAGGATACCAAGTGCTTGGTACACTTTTTAAAAAGGAATTTCTCTCTTAGAATTGAAAGTATCTTCCCAAGAGTTGGAGACCTGACTTTGCTTAGACAGAGAGCTACTGGTTTGGTCTCTAATTTGCATTCAAGGTCCAGGCCTCAGCTCAAAATTCTTTGGTATTATAGAGTTGTCTTCAGTACAAAGTCATTTTCAAAGAAAGAGGATTCTTCTCTTTTTATTCCCAGCTTTTATTATAAATGTTTTCAAACACATAACAAACACAAACATTTTAGTATTAAAACCCATATACTCGCCACCTGGATTATACCACTAATATTTTACTGTGTTTGCTTTGTCACATGTCTATCCATCTATGAATCCTTCCAGCTGTCAATAAACTCATTATTTTATGCATTTCAGGATGCAGACATCAAAATATTTCTTCCCTAAATATTTTGGCATATATATGATTAGCTAACAATTAATATTTGGTTATAGATTTTAATGTAAAATTTGATATAATAAAATATACAAACATTAAGTGTATATCTGAGTTTTTTAATCTGCTGAGTTTTAACAGTATATACATCTGTATAATCCTAATCCCTACCAAGATACAGTATTCTATATTAAATTTTGTCTAGCTTTGCCATCATTCCAGAGAGTTCCTTCATGCTCTTCACAGTCAGTCCCAGTCTCCAAACTCCCTCAGAATTATATAACTCCTCTGATTTCTTTTTTCTTAGATGAGAATATTTTTCACGCTTGCCAAAAAGTCATGCAAATAATGGTTTTAGAGATGAACTTCTGTGGCCAGTCACACTTTAGGGACATTTGGCTTTAACACAAGAAAAATTTAACATTTCTAAATGACTGATTATTGTAGCTAAATGAGTAAAAGGAGACTCATTCTATCGCATAAGTCATCTTCACTTCCTGCCCGTTCATATCTAATAGCCTGGATAAGAAATAAAGTACACATTGTCCCTGCTTGAAAAGTCAGGTTATTTCATTCGTCTCATGGTGGAGACTCAAGGTAGAAGTTCTTCAGGTTCTGAATATGGTCCCCATGTGATTACTCGTCTCAGAATACAAAACAAAAGAGAGCAGACTGTGATACTACCAGCGAGCTCTTTTGGGCCAGGTCACTGATACTCGCTTATTAATATTATGGTGCCCTAGAAAAACATGTAAATAAAAGAACTACAGCTTGCCAGATATTTAACCACTCCTGGGTGGAAGAACCACGAAAGGTGCATTTCTTCCTCCAGGGCGGGCAGCAAGCTACTTTCACTGTGCTCAGTGATGGTACCCTAATGGGTCATGAGAGTGAATTCTACTCCTAAAGTGGCAACCGCCTGTAGGAAGCAGCTTTCTGGCTCATTGTTTTGCAAATTAAATGGAAAGTTTCTGACTCCTATGGCCTCTTTACAAAAGTCTCCTTAGATGGTCTTTTCTCTAGTGTTTATTGCTTTTGTTTTCTGGTAGCTTATATCATTCTTCTTCTTTATCGTGTTGAATCACTTTTCTTTCAAGTTTCTCTTTACCTTGTCTGTCCGCACAGAGGCACCCACCCCCGTGCTTCCTTTCCCTCACATCACTGCACGTTTGAACCCCATCATCAAACTTGCTGCTTCTTCATGTAAATTCCCACCTCTCATTCTCCTCATTGCTGCAGTCATCCCCCCTTCACTTATTATGCTTTTTGTTTCTCTTTCCTGCTGCTTAATGATTTTTCCTGCTGATAAGCTGTGCCCAAAATACCAAGAGGCCCGAAGCACTTGCAAGACAGTTCATTGGGCTCATTGCTCTTTGCGCGTTCCAGAGCAGATGGAAGTAGGGCTCCAGTCATGCTCATCGCAGGACAGCTCTGTAGTGATGTGTAAATCTTATAACATTCCATCAGCATTTTGGTTAATGAGCCTATAGGCTTTCCATTTTTATTTCCCTTTTTTTTTAAGTTGGAACTTGATACTTTGGAAAATATTTTTCTGTTGGAGACTTACTTTCAGTGCTATCTTTTGGAAGCAGAAACAAACCCAGTGTTTATTCACTTTACAAATGGGAGTCAAGTCTCTTTGTTATGATTAACATTGGGATAATAGAATAATAATAATGACTGATATTTGTATAGCATGGTTCTTTGTAGATGCACTCTCACACATTGCCCCATTTGAGGCTAGCAGCAACCCTAGCCATTATTATCATGATTCTCACTTTCTTACATAGGTAAAAGACATCTGCAGGCATTACAACAAGGGAGCCCTCAGAACTATACTTCGTCCATACTGAAGCCAACCAGGAGAGTATCTTTTTATAAGGCTAATGCAAAATTTGCCTTGCTCCTTCTCCTCTGGGTTTTCCTCCCCTGTATGAACATTCATAATACAAACTTTCTATGAGGCCGGTATCCTTCTTAAACACCCTGCAGTGGTTGGGAAGTTGCTACTACAATAATTCATCAGACCAATACATTGTATTCAGGGGCATTTAGCCACACTGACGACCATCATGAATATACAGGCATTCCACTCTTGACCCTGAAGATGTGCTCCTAGAAAAATTGTATGTAGATCAAATTACAGCACATAAAATCATATTGTAAAACACAGCAGGGTAATTTGTTAGCTAAAGAAATCCTATAGTTTATCTTTGTGTAAAGAATTCTTTCATAATACAAATAATCCATATTTTATTTGTAAATTTAAGACTTTAGAAATGAGTTTGCATGAAGTGAAGGACACATCAATTTTAATGAGCTTAAATAGATGGTGGTCTGAGACACACTTTTCTGAACCACCTAGAGGGATCCTAGCAACTGTTCAGTGAAACAAGGGGACAAATTAGTCCCTCTGGAACAATAGAACTCTGCTATTATTCTTAATATGAGTTGATATGAGAATAGGAGGTCCTTTCCCCTCTCCCACAGTGGTTTTACCTTTCCCAGTAATTGTTTCCTCAGAGTAAACTTGAGCTTTATATTTGTGAAAAGCACCGGAATTCTTTCCTAGCAAACCACATGAGCATCAGATATCCTTGAACTAAGCATACAAGGGTACACAAGTGCTTTCCTTGCATTTCCTGAGATGAGGTTCAAAATGTTACCTTCTAGTCTCTGAATGCTCCTTAAGCAGGCTTTGCATTTCCTAATTTACAACCTTGGACTCAACTCTAAATTCCCTCAATTCTTTGTTCTTATTTCCAGTTCATGGACAAACAGCTGCCATGCCCTTGGATTATTTACTTCCTCTTCGTTTTCAACAACTTATGCCATATTCCACTTTCATTAAAGAATTTCCTATCTATATAATAAACAAACACCATCCTTGCTGTGAAAATTATTTCTAAAATGCTCACTGCTGAGGAAAATATAGCACATAGCCAAATTGTGTTGCAAAGTTTCTACCATTTCCAATGTAGGTGAGTGTCCTTCCCAAGGAGCCAACCTCAAGGGTGTTAGAGGAAGCTGTTCTTGAGGAAAGAAAGAACCCACTCATAGTCCATCAGTTGTGTATAGAAACATACTGAGAATAGAGTAAATTTCTCTCGGTTCTCCGGATCCTTTGGAGCTATGCTATCTGATTCCTATGGAAAAATATATCGAGACAGACCTTGAGTGTCCAGTATTAGAAGATTTTGTTGGCTATTCTGAGTTGTACCCTGAGTTAAGTAGTGCCTTAGTCCATGCCCAGGAGATACTGTCATGAGGATTTTATAAGTTCTCAACTTGAAATAACTTCACAAGTTTGCTCCTAGTTTCCTCCCTGCCAAAAGCAACCACGTGGCAGAAGATATGGAAATTATACCAAGAGAGACAAAATTAATGAATGTGATCCTACAATTACTGCAATTTTTACCTTTTTTCATAGGAATTCTTTCATCCTATCTTGTTCTGTGATGGAAACCCAGTCTTTGGTATTGTAGTTAGACCATGGCGAAAATCCTTTGTCCCCCATGCCACAACTCCAAAATCCCAAACTCTGGACTTGGTAAAATGTATAGGAAAAAGCAAAAGTTCTTCACCTTTTCCATGGATACATTTATTTGGGAGGGGTGTGATTTGTAACTGGGTGAGAGATCTTTAGACATTTTGTTTTACTAGAGATATTATAACTCAGTTTGTTGGAAGGGAAAAGAAAAAAGGGATTGCATCATGCAGATGCTGTTCTTAACATAATATCAGCTCCATGGCAGCAAGCCGGAGTTGGGAAGTATGCAAAGCTTAAAGGTCTCCTGACTCATTTGAGTTTATTGCTTAAATTCCTTCTATCTTAAACTTCCATGGGATTAATATTAATCCTCAGATTATCTCCATAATTTTCAATGTAGAAACTTAGAGTCTCCATGGACTTTTAAGTGATTTTTTTCCTTTATACTTCTCTATTTTTAAAAAAATTTTCCATATATAGTTAGCATATGTTACCTATATAATTATGTTTATAAATGTACATATTTACTTATATTTATATAGAAGTACTTAATAATTATACTTATATTTATGTGCAAATAAAAATATAGCATATGCTACCTATAAAATTATTTTTTAAAAATTAAAAATGGTGAAAGGAGGAACACAAGTTCCCTATTGCAATTCAAAATCTAAATTTCCTCCTCATTGTGTCTCATCATATACAATTCTCTTTATGTATCATTGTTGGATTTCTGCCTCAACAAAGCAGAAATTACATGCCCTCTGCATGCCCTATTTCCCCCCTTCTCAATATGTAACATACTTACTCCTACTGCTTTAAGCCACCCACATTCTTTAGCTGAATCTCAAAATTCACCTTCCTCAACCAATCTTTCTTTATCAGGCCCATCCCAAAATTCACTTTGCCAAACTTCTGTACTGTGCACTCACATATACTTGCCCATATGTTGTTTTTGAATATAAAAATTTTACTAAAGTATAATTCACAGACAAGTGCATAAATTCTAAGTGTACAGCAAGATGAATTTTCACAAAGTGAAATCCAGATCAGGAAACAGAGCGCCATCAGCAACCCAGAAGCCCTCATCATGCTCCATTCCCGTTGCTTTTCTCCCATCTCCACCAAGAGGAACCACTATCTTGAAATTTAACGCCATAGATTATTGTCATCTCTACAGTGTATATTTTTTATGTCTGCCTTCTTACACCCAATATTATAATATCAAGATTAATCCATGTTGTTCCATATAGCAGTATTTTGTCCATTTTCATTGCTATATAGTATTTTCTTGAACAGTTGTTCTTGTCCATTTGAATTTTTTTTTAAGATTTTATTTATTTATTTGACAGACAGAGATCACAAGTAGGCAGAGAGGCAGGCAGAGAGAGAGAGGAGGAAGCAGGCTCCCTGCTAAGCAGAGAGCCTGATGTGGGGCTCGATCCCAGGACCCTGGGATCATGACCTGAGCCGAAGGCAGAGGCTTTAACCCACTGAGCCACCCAGGCACCCCTGTCCATTTGAATTTTGATGGACATTTGGTTTAGCCACCTTGGAGGTATTATGAGTGGTGCTGACATGAACAGTCTTATATATGTCTTTTGGAGAACATAAGAACATTTTTCTTTTAGGCATATCTAGGAGTCAGATTGTTGGATCACATATGTGCATATGTTCAGCATTAATAGATAATTCCAAATAATTCCTAAAGCATGTTATGTTGATTCTTGAATTCTCACAAGCTGGAGTTCCCCCCTGGTCAGTCATGAGTAGGCAGTCAGTGTTGACATTCAGCCTGGTAGACAACCACATCACACCCAACTCCCTCTGCTCAGCCTATGGGTCAGTAGCCACCCACTCATGTCTCTGTGAGTGCATGGGGAAGAGTTTCTTTAGGGAATGTAATTTCCATGTCCTAAGGGTTAGTATAGCTTATTTATCTCATCAACCTCAGCTAGGGAAAAGGCAAATATTTTTGTCCATGTGGTATACTCATAACCAGCCATAAGCCCATTGAGAGCAAGAATTTTAAACTACTTTACTTTTTAGAATTTCTCAAGTCATCCATCCCACCTTCTACCTCCCTTGAAGAATCGAGGTTTAGATGTTTTGTTTGTTTGTTTTTTAAGATTTTATTTATTTATTTATTTGAGATCACAAATTATTTGAGATCACAGAGATCACAAGCAGGCAGAGAGGCAGGCGGGGTGGGGGAGTGCGGGAAGCAGGCCCCCCGCAGAGCAGAGAACCCGACGCGGGGCTCGATCCCAGGACCCCAGGATCATGACCCGAGCTGAAGGCAGAGGCTCAATCCGCTGAGCCACCCAGGCGCCCCCCGGTTTAGATGATTATAATATGATATTAACAGCTAACCTGACTATGGACTTCTGCCTTGGGCATTGGTGTGTGCCCTAACTTACTAGCAGCCCATTTTCCTGTGTTCTGCCATGATAGAAATATGTCAATTCTGTCTTTCTTTCCTTCCCTCCCTTTTTCTCCACAAAGACAGACAATTGTGGATACAGATAGACTGTGTTTAATAAATGTTTTTACACTACAGGGGCTTCTTCATCTTTACATGGGCTTATAAGTTCTATTGACACTAAAAACCATTTGGTGTTTTTAATGGAGTATGCCGGCCTCTGTATTTTATAAGGAAAAGCTCAATTATAATCTTCCTTAAAATGCATTTTTCTTGTCTTCATTTTAGGCTTTAAACAAAGTGGAATAAAAAGTTCTGTTTGATGAAATGATACCATATTATGTGGTTATATTAAATGAATGTAATGCACAACATTTATACTCTCAACATTCTTCACCTGCCTCATATAATGAATATTTTACTATTAAAATTCTCACAGTAAAATTCACAGTAAGGTAACCACTTACCTTATATACATGAGACCAAGCATGACTGAGAGGCGTTTTCATTCTATTTTGCTTGAAGTAATTCTTATTTATAAAATATATAGAAAATTTCCTCCAAAGTAATACATTTTCTGGAGATTACATAATATTTAAGGGAATAAACCTATTTGCCATTCTAATATTTTTCTTACTAGTATATATTGAAATGTGGAATTTATTCAAGTCAAAGATAGGGCAGCTTCCTATGCTTGGGACTCTGCTGGACACTTGCCTTTTAACTTCGGATAAGCTCCTCTCATCCATATCTCAGTTTCATTTCAGTGTACAAATGGGAATATTATTTGTCCTACTCTATTTCACAAAGTGTTGGAAGGATTGCAAACAATACTGTAATAAATATTTTGTGCACATTTATTCATACAACAAGTATTTATTGAGCATCTACTACGGGCCAGGTATTATTCTAAGTACTAGGGATACTGCAGTGAACAAAAACAAAACAAAATCCTGCCTCTATGAACTTTCATTCCAAAAATAAGTAAATAAAAAAAATTTATATTATGTTCATAATTACTAAGGTAAAAAAATTAAATTGGGGAAAGAAATAGAGATTAGAGGAGATAGAAGGACTTTAATGAGTAGTTGACATTCAAGTCAAAACTGAAAGAAAATGCAAAAGGAGACATGGAGATACCTTAAGAAAGAGCAATGCAGGCAGAGAAAACAGCAAGTGCAAAGGCCATGAGGTAGGAACGTACCTGGTGTTTTCTAGGATTAGGGAAGCCTGCATGGCTGATGCCGAGTTAGAGGAGGAATAGTAGAAAATAGGTAACCAGGAGTATACCAGAAGGCCATGTCTCCATGAGTCCATGTGCAAGAGTTTCTTTAGGGTATATAACCCAGAAGTGGTATTGCCGGGATGTAACATATAAGTATATGTAATTTTGCTAGATATTACCAAATTGCTTCTAAGTGTACAAGTATATGCTTTCACGAGCTTTTATTTGAGTTCCTGTTATTCTACATCCTTCCAATTCTTGATTTTTTCAGACTTAAATCTTTGGTCTTCTGACAGATATGAAATACTATCTGTTATAGTTTCAATAGATACTTCCTTAACAACTAGTGAGTTTGAAGATCTTTTCATCTGTTTCTCCAGATTCCTCCTTTAATAAATCTTGTTCATATTCTAATTTTCTATTAAATAGTTCATTTTTTTCCTATTGACATGGACTTCTTTATATGTTCTGAATATTAAATCCTTTGTCAATTTAATATGCTGCTATTGTATTCTCCATGTCTGTAGCTTCTCTACTTTGTCCTTATGGTATGTACCAATGCATAGAAGTTTTAAATTTTAATATATTCAGTTTTGTCAATCTTTTCCTTTATGGTTTATGCTTCTTGTCTTGTTTAAGAAATCATTTTCTACATACAAGATATTTGCTATCACTGTACTTTTTCCTGATGATCTAAAATTTTAGTTTTTAATTTTAGAAATTATGTCTTTCTGGGATGGTATGTGGTAGAGATTTTTTCTTTTGTCACATGGTTAACCAACTGCCCTAGTCTCACCACACTTTTTAGAGAAATGGCAGTTTTCATAGTTTATTAAGTTTCTATACAAGTGTGGGTATCTTTCTGGATACTTTAGCCTCTCCTATTGGTCAAATTTTCTTTCTCTACAGTAGTAGCATACTATTTTGGTTGCTACAGCTTTATAATGAATCTTGAGATAATATATTTGAACAAGTGGACAATTTCTTTTGTTCTTCTTCAAAGTTGTCTTGGCTATTCCTGACCTTTTTCTCTCCCATGGAAATATTTAAAATTATTTTCTCAAGTTCCATAGGAAAAACCTCTTGGCATTTTTATTGAAATTGCATTGAATTTACAGGTATGGATGTCTTTATGATACTGAGTCTATTTATTACAAATGTGGCATACCTTTTCATTTATTTAGGTACTTCTTAATGCCATTCATTCAAGTTGTGTAATTTTTGCACTGTATTTCATGCACATCCGTTGTTAGATTTATTCTTAAGAGCCATTTTTGCTGTTGATTTTAAATGGTGCTACTTTTATATTTTGTCATCATTTATTCCTAATGAATAAGGAATCGAATTTTTTTACATTGACCTAATACCCAGTAAGATTTCTGAACTCTCTCTTTAATTTTAATAATTTTATTACAGATGCTCTTGGGTTTTCTATGAAAATCATATCATAGATTTCATATCATATCAGTATGATTTCTAAAGAAATCATATCACCTGAGAATAAAAACAGTATTATTTCTTCCTTTGTGGTTCATATACATTCTATTTCTTTTTTTTAAATTTAATTTTATTTTTTTTATTAAATTTTTTATTTATTTTCAGGTTACAGTATTCATTGTTTTTTCACCACACCCAGTGCTCCATGCAATCTGTGCCCTCCCTAATACCCACTACCTGGTTCCCCCAACCTCCCACCCCCCGCCCCTTCAAAACCCTCAGGTTGTTTTTCAGAGTCCATAGTCTCTCATGGTTCACCTCCCCTTCCAATTTCCCTCAACTCCCTTCTCCTCTCCATCTACCCTTGTCCTCTATATTATTTGTTATGCTCCACAAATAAGTGAAACCATATGATACTTGACTCTCTCTGTTTGACTTATTTCTATTTCTTTATCTCATTTTAAGTCATTGACTAGGCCTTCAGTACAATCTTAAAGCAAAGATGGGTTTATTTTTTTCATTGCTAATTTTAAAAGGAATGAGTCTAACATTTTGTCATTGTATAATTACTGTGAAGACAGAATACCGTATGTTTATTAAGGGTGGATGATGAATGCTATCAAATGCCTCTTCTGCTTTTGATATAATTGTATGGTGGGGTTTTTGTGTGTGTATGGTCTTACTTTCTAAATTTTATAAGGTCAATTTTACTGGTGAATATCTTAATTGTCATGATGTGCATTCTAATGGATTGAATCTAATTCTAATGGATTGCCAGAATAGATTTGTTACTATTTCGTGGTCAATTTTTTTAATATCCCATGTTGTTTGGGAGGGAAATGTGTCTTTCAATTAGTGGGTACAAGTCTGTGTGTGTGTGTGTGTGTGTGTGTGTGTGTGTGTGTGTCTGATAGATCAAGACTGTTAATTATGTTGTTAAAATTTTCTATATCCTTGCCAAGTTTTTGTCTGTTTAATTTATCAATTACTCTAATGTATTTAGATCTGCCTTAACAATTGTGGATTTGTCAGTTTCTCCTTATAACAGGTAAATTTTATCCCTATCTTATTACACATATGCAAGTTAGAGATGTTATGCTTTTCTACTGAGATGAAACTTTTATCTTTGTTGTGATTCTCCTTAGCTCTGATAATGCTTTTTGCCTTAAAAATTATTTTATCTAGTATTTATTTAACAGCAAAAGCTCATTTTTTGGTTTGAATTTACCCAGCATATTTTGTATCTTTTTCCTTTCAGCGTTCCTGTGTCCCTATATTTTAAATGTGTCCCTCAAAAGTGGGCTATAGGTGGACTTCTTGCAATCCAGTCTGACAACCTGTCTTTTCACTAGCAGCGTTGGACTATGTAAATTCATTGTAGTTTTCACTAAATTTGAGTTCTACCATTTTATTTTGTGCTAGTTTCCCTGAAATTTTCTGTGCTTTTTTTCTCGCTTCTTTCCTCGCTAGTTAGATTGAATTCTTATTTTATTTTTCCTTCTTTCCTCTCCTTGCTTGGAATGGTCACTTTTAAAAGCTAAGTTAATCAGGGACTCCTGGGTGTCTCAGTCAGTTAAAGTGGCCAATTCTTGATTTCGGCTCAGGTCATGATCTCAGGTCCTGGGTTGTAGCCCTATGTAGGGTTTCACGCTCAGTGGGGAGTCTTCTTCAGGATTCTCTCTCTCTCCCTCTGCCCCTCCCCCTACTCGCTCACTGCCTCTCTCACACCCTCTAAAATAAGTAAATAAATCTTTAAAAAAATAAAATAAAATCTAAGTTAAGCAATACTTCTGCACTCCACCTAATAAAATCAACCTTGATCATCCTTCTCCCTTCCACATGGTATTAAATTTTTAGTATTTTGCCACTATGTTTCTCTACCACAAGTTAGTCATTAATATAATTTTTGTTATTGTTTTATACAATCAGTATTTTGTTATATATAACCTCATGTTTTCCAATTACTCTGTTCTTCTGTCCTTCCTATACCTACAATTATTCTTATAGATTCAATTTAATTTTACAGATTGTACATTCTTTGGGGGTTCATTCAGTGTTTGGTTCACACATTTTTTACCATAAAATGACTATTACAACATTTTACTTGAATGATAGATTGATAGTATTTTCTCTTGCACTCTGAGCACAGTCTTCTTACTCCTGTTAATAGTGGAGAATTCTGCTATCAATCTAATTGTGATTCCTTTGAAATAATTTATCTTTTCTCCCAGCAGCTTTTTTGGTCTCTCCTTTTGTCTCTTATGTTCTTTTAGTAAATACGCACTTCTGTCCTTTTATTCAAGTTACACTTTAATGTGTCTATATGTGGACTCATTATTATCTGCTGGGATTCACGATGGCTCCTGCTTCTGAGGGTCCAGTTTGTTTACCAGTTCTGCAAAACTGTCAGCCAACATCTTTTTGAATGTGCTAATTACCCCCCATTCTTTTTATTTTCTCCATCTGGCATTCTAGTGAGAGACTTTGTCACCTCCTTTTGCCTGCAGAATTTTTTAGTCTACCTTTCATTGAAGTGTGGCCCTTCTGTGATCATGGCTTTATGAAGGGGTCTCAGTTTCAACTTCTGATTTCAAGTGGACCAAAGCTTTACCTCCTTTTCCCTATCTACCCCCACATTCTGCAGGTATCTGTTTAAAGACCTACTCTACTACCACAGGCATACACCCTGAGAGCAGGGCAGCTTCCTCTAGACACCATTTTGATTCTGGTTTTGCCCCTGGAGTTCCCCTTACATCCCTATGACCTTAAGTATACATTTGAGGAGATATTTCTTGCATTTTATTTAACACGTATAAGTCCTTTGTGGTTGAAAGGTGCACATATAAAATCTAGACTACAATATCACCAAAAACAGAACTCTAGTTTTTAAATTATAATTTTAAAATTCCCTCAGCCCTTTCCCTTGTTCTGGACACATGATTAAATAATAACATTGTTATTATTCCAAAACACTTTTCAAGTATTACAAAAGGTTATAGAACTTGTTCTTCCCTACTGTTAGCTAAGGATTTATTTCTTAACTTTTCTCCTCTCAACCAAGGAGGAAAAAAAAAAAAAAAGACAAATTATCAGACAAAAGATGAAGTGTGAACCCTGTGGGATTATACTCAGTTCCTTCTTTTGCCTAGTTACTGAAGTTCACTTGAAGTTTTAAATGGCACTCATTTTGTCAAATAATTCCATGAACATTTCTAAGCACCCAAATTTATTGTATTCAATTTGGTGATGAATCACTCATCTTAAAGTGTGAAAATCATAAAATTCCAGAGAAAAGATGCTGGCTATTCTAAGGAAGTTAGAAAAAGTATAACTATTGAGGCTTCAATGTTATTGACATTCCTTTTATGAATGAACAGTAGGGTTGAATGATGACACTCTATCACAGATTTCTCATGGAGTACCTTCCACACCATTATGAAAAACTAGGGGGATTTGTTCTCATCCATTCTCACTTGGGACTGCAAGTCTACTCACTGTGTCATAGCAGTTCTTGAATGGACTCATTCACTATTCTACTTAGAAGGCAGTTAGACAAGAGACCAAATCTCATCGTTTTGCAAGTGATTACCTTAATAGCGGTCCTTCACTGTGAAGGACCAAATAAACAGCAGAATTCTCCACAGAAAATCCTGCATTTTCCCAAGTTAAAATGTTACAAAGAAATGATCAGGAAGTACTGACCACTTGAGAAAGAGCTGATTAAAACAATATTTAAGCAACTTTTCACATGGATAATTCAAGCAAAAAAAAAAAAAAAGACATTATCCAACATCTTGAGCATTGCTTGTCAAAATTTAATAAGCATATGAATCACCCAGGGTTCTTGTTAAAATGAACATTCTGCTTCCATAGATGGGTAATGAGAAGGGGATCACGGAGATTCTACTTAACAAACTTGTCAGTCATCCTCAGTTTGAGAGATAGGGACCTAAATGACTGAGATAAAATGGTTTATACTTGAACAGTCTGGGACTAGGCTGTGCAATACAATAGCCACCAACCACATGTGGTGATCAAGCACTTGAAATGTGGCTAATCCTAATTCAGATGCACTGTAATTATAAAATACACACTGAATTTTGATGAGTTAGTAAGAAAAATGTTTATAAAATGTTAACTTTTAATTTTCATTACATGTTAATTAAAAATATGGGTTAATTTAAAAATATTGTTAAATTAATCTCAGGGTGCCTGGGTGGCTCAGTTGATTAAGTGACATACTGTTGATTTCAGCTCAGGTCATAACCTCAGTGTCATGAGGTCAAGCCCTGAGCCCCTTGTCAGGCTTGTGCTGAGCCTACTTAAGATTCTCTCTCTCAGGTGCCTGGGTGGCTCAGTTGGTTAAGCAACTGCCTTCAGCTCAGGTCATGATCCTGGAATCCTGGGATCGAGTCCAGCATCAGGCTCCCAGCTCCACGGGGAGTCTGCTTCTCCCTCTGACCTTCTCCCCTCTCATGCTCTCTCTCACTCTCTCTCTCTCTTTCAAATAAATAAATAAGATCTTTAAAAAAATTAAAAATAAAAAGATTCTCTCTCTCCCTCTCCCATTGCCCCTCCCACCAACCACTTGAACATGCTCAATTTTTTTCTCTCTCTCAAAAAATTAATCTCACCTTTTATTTTTCACTGTATTTAATGGGACTACTAGAAAATTTAAAACTCCATATGTGGCTTATATTTGTGGCTCCCATTGTTTCTGTATTCATTTTCTATTGTTGCCGAACAAATTATCACAAACATAGTGACTTAAAACAAATTTACTGTCTTACATAATGTTCTGGAGGACAAAAGTCCTAAAATCAAGGTATTAGCAGAGATCTAAGGGAGGCTTTGTTTCCTTGCCTCTTCTGGCTTCTTTTTTTTTTTAAGATTTTATTTATTTATTTGACAAACAGAGGGAGATCACAACTAGGCAGAGAGGCAGGCAGAGAGAGAGAGAGGAGGAAGCAGGCTCCCTGCCAAGCAGAGAGCCCGATGCAGGACTCGATCCCAGGACCCTGAGATCATGACCTGAGCAGAAGGCAGAGGCTTAACCCACTGAGCCACCCAGGCACCCCTCTTCTGGCTTCTTAAAGGCACTTGAATTCCTTGGCTAATGGCCCTTGCCTAAAACCAACAGCACAGTATCTTCAAATCTCTCTCTATCTCGGTCTGTCTGTCTCTGTCTGTCTCTCTGACGTGTGCGCACACACACTTCTGATTTTGTCATCACATCTCCTCTCATCTTGGTTTTCCTACCTCCTCCTTATAAAGATACTGTGATGACACTGGCCCCACCTAGATAGGCCAGGATAATCTCTGATCCAAGATCTTTAACCATATCTGCAAAGTCCCTTTTGCCACATAAGATAACCTATTCACAGATTTAGAGATTAGTACATGGACATCTCAGGGGAGGGGGCATCATTTTGTCTACCGCATTTCTACTGGACAGCACTGATCTACATAATTCACTAGTTTTGCACTAAACAATAGCCAGATGTGCACCTTCATCACTATACATATGGAGTCAGGAATATAAAATAGAAGATTTTATTATCTTGGTATTGCAATGTCAAACATTAGGTTAAGACAGATTTATTTTTAAGTGGAGTACTTCTGATTTCAGCATGGATTCAATGTCATATAAACAGGTTTTGTGGTTGTAAATATTGGCAAAAAGTCCAGATTTCTGGATTTTCCTAATTCAAAAGACTTTCATGGCATTCAGTTAGTCCCCCCCTTAATTGTCACACAAAGAGTAATGAATATAAAGAATTAATAAATGTAAAGGATAAAGTCTGGGTAGATGACTTAAAATCCAGTGATAGTG
Source organism: Martes martes (assembly GCF_963455335.1). Classification (NCBI taxonomy): domain Eukaryota; kingdom Metazoa; phylum Chordata; class Mammalia; order Carnivora; family Mustelidae; genus Martes; species Martes martes. The sequence goes on from NC_137888.1 coordinate 83,636,213, forward strand.
TAATGTGTATGAAAATCACAATAAGCGATTAAGAGGGAGGAATAACTTCAGTCTGGTAAGGTCCTCTTAGCTCAAAATGATCAGGGAAAATTCCTTGGAAGAAGTAGACTCTGGCCTGGGTCTTTAAGAATAGAAATTAATCTGGTTACCTTAGACATTAATTCCAAACAATTTTGTGACTCTTCTATTTTGTTTAAGAGGCACATTTTTAAATACTGGAGTTGATAGTATTGAGTTTCCTTTTTCTCACATTTCTTAAACATTAACCTTGGAGGTTAGATCAATGAAGTGAAGGACACAGAAAATGAGGGCAAGGGAGAAAAAAAAAAAGAAATGGAAATTATTGCTGTTTTTTCCTCCACATACTTCCTGTCTACAATACAAAATAACTCGTGCTTAGATTTGAGGAATACAACCATAAACTAACTTGTCAGAATAACAGAAACTGGCCAATAGTTTTAGGATATTGAAGGCATACAGTCTAACTTACTATACATTTCAAAACATTTAAGATTCTGCTATGGCCTAAATATACCACTCGTGCAGCAAATTTCCATATTCATAAATTATACATAGAACCACATTATCATCTTATCTATGTATTCATCCATCCATCTATTAAATAGCAACTTTGCCCCGAGGGCACTACCAGGATTCCAATTTGAAGAACCTGTAAGAACAGCCCAAAAATCCAAAGCCCTATTTTGTCATGGTTATTAATTAAGCATCCATAGTGCCAGGTATTTCCAGAACCTGCACTATCATAAGGCCTCTCACTCTAGCTTGTACTAGAGCTTATATGACTGGACAGCAGTTGGTCCCAACTGGAAGAAGGAGTAGATGAGGACGGTGCCTGTACTGAGCTGTGATAGAGAGGGCTGACCCAGGGAGGTGGACTTGCTCCCGACACTCCAAGATAGCATAATAACTACTGTCTCTTTACAAGGCTATTGAGATGTCTCATAAACTATTTACTGGATGAAATACAGAAAGTCCCCAAAATGTTATCAAATATTTTCAACAAAAAATAACAATAAAATAAGGCTAAAGAAAAGATGCTCACTTCCATGGAAATTCATTTTGGTCAGGTCAGAGCCTCAGCCTCTCTCCTGAGAGCAGCAGAATTTGGCTACCTTACCAAAGAACTAAAACATAAGTTGTAAGTGCCCAGTGATCTCCCTATGGCTTCATCAGTGGCTCAGGCTTAGTTTGGACCTCCAGGAGAAATGGTTTTCTTTTCCAGAATTAAAATGAGTGGTGAAAAGAGAGTCAAAACCAGAACTCCTATACTTTTCATGATCCTTGTTACTTCTCAGAAATGTGAACCAAGTTAGCATCTGTGCCACATTTCATGGGAAGGAAGGCAGGGAATTCTGAAAACCTGGTTTTTTGTTTTTTGGGGTTTTGTTGTTGTTGTTGTTGTTGTTGTTGTTGTTGTTTTTAGAATTTCAGCCTACTGCCCTGAAAAGTCTGCCATGGAGTATGCTCAGCCCTCTTTACTATCTTCATTTTACAATTCATGTTAAAGGCTAAGCAATGTTGATGGCACTTTCTTATAGATAAATAGGAAAAATTATCAGGGGGAGGACCTCTGCTTCTGGGAGTATGGGGTCGACATACTTATCCCTAATCCTCTCTGTAAGTGCAACTAAATTCCTAAATGCTATAGATAAAAGAGACATAAGAAGACACCGGGAGAGGAGAAAAGAAGGCAGAATGGCTAGGTCCCACAGAACAAACACCACAGCTGTATTTCTCCTGTTTGCTTGTTGCCTCTTACGTCCCAGACTTGGAGCTGAAGAAACAGGCAACCAGGAACACCAGTTGGGTGCAAGCAAGAAAAAGCTCAACAAAGGCTGGCTCTCTGTACCCAAGGGAACAGCAAAGGCAACTTTGTAAGACAGAAAGGTTTAAGGTAATAACCCCTCTACCCTAACCTGACACTATAGAAAAAACTGGAGCCCCATTCCCACCCATACCAGCAAAGGAAGGAAGAGCCCAGTCTTCTCCTCTCTCAAAGCTATGAGATGAACCCAGTTCCATCACCCCAACAAAGGAAGGAAGAGCCCAGTCTTCTCCTCTCTCAAAGCTATGAGATGAACCCAGTACCATCACCCCAACAGGTTATGTGAGGCCCAGTTAGGTGGGACTTCCCTCCCTCACCTCATGATAGCATTCATCCTAAAATTCATATGGAAAGAAGAAAGAGCTCAACTATCTAAAATAATTTTGAAGAAAAAAAAATAAAGTGGGTGACAACGATCTACTTAATTTCAAGAACTATTATCTAGCTATAATAATCAAGACTTTGTAGTATTGGCAGAAAGGTAGACATATAGATGAGTGATGTGAATCTACAGTTATTTCAAAATGAAAGACTTAAGTTTTGAACAATTATTTGTGTTATGACCAGCTTACTCATGTAGGGCTCATTATTCCTGTTTTTTATGAACTTGTGTTTATATGAAAAATACTCCCGGGAAGTCGAGAGGTTTTCTCCCTATACAAAGTCTTCACACATTGTAGTAAAGATGAATTAAAATTGAACTGTGGATCATTTATGTAACATTTAGCCTTATGTTTTTAAATATTTTAAATATGAAATGTAAAGTTAAAATCCAGATGCAAAACCCAAATTTAGTCAACTATCTAGACAGCTTCAACTACACTAGATTATCTAGATAATTTTGCAATATGACCAAATAAGAAAAAATTATAAAATCAGAAATAAAGGTTCTATTTCTAGTTGTACCCTGAAGACGAATCATATGGTATTTTAAGTGAAACCCTATGTCTGAATTACCTGTGTCAACAAATAATAAGATCAAGATGGTCAGGGCTACATTGTAAAATATAGATATAATATATATAGCACACTTTTTTTTTTTAAGGGAAAAAGCATACTCTCAAAATTCACAACCATCGTTCTTAACTCATGGGAACTAATTTTAATTCAGGACAGTTCACTAAATACAAATTAACATTAATTAATATAGTTGGTAATTGTTCTTTTCTAATAGAGGGGGCTATACTCAGTTTTAGTCAGTCAGCACACTATCCAACTAGTTAATTCAGTTTTACTCTGAATGCAATGATTTGTTGAGGTGTGAACAACCAGTTTCTTTAAAAGTTGTGTGTCCTTCCGCAACATTTCTTCAAAACTGAAAATTGAGATTTTCATACATAGATAATACGAATATCAAACATTTGTGCAACATTTGAGGATTTAAAAACACATTTACGCAAGCCAACATTTACTTCCGACTACCCCTTTACTAGAATCATTATGCACTTTCCAAGGAGTGTAAGTGATTTTCCTAATGTTACACAGCCTTGGAAAAGACTAACCCACTCACCAAAGCCCCGTATCAAGCAAATTTTCCCAGGCACCAAACTGACTTTTTGCAGGTGAATATTTCAAATCTACAAAGTAGTCCATTGATTGAAGAATGCTTTCATTTGGAATTAATAGTCCTGTAGCAATACCTTTACAAAAGATGAATAATTAAAAAGTAGTCCTCCTTCACTATTTCATTTGATAGGTATAGCATCAGTAAACATTATGGACACTTATTTGAGACATGGGCTTAGCTGAAATGGATAGCATATTGTTCCTTTGACTTTAGCTGGAAAAGGGGGACTGTCTCCGAACCCAAAGCATAACAAAGCAGAGACAGATGAAAAAAAAAAAACACACACGTATCTGAAAATGACTTGGTAATTGCTCCAAAACATGAGACACTGGTTTTTAATTTTAATCTCCCTAAGGCCTGGTATTCCTTAATCAGTTGTACTTGGAAATCAGTATCTCTGAGTCAATGAATGCTTTTGGCTGCATAGGCTTCTCCATGGTAGGAACAGTGAGTGTTTGTCATAAAGAAATGATTACATTAGTTTGTGCATGTTTTTAATCATTCCCCAGTTGTTCTCACTCACCCATCAGAGCATGTCTGTGTCCTCGTTATTTGCATTCCTAAAATGCCGATTGCCTCTTTATTGTCTCCCAGAGTCCGTCTTCTCTAAGATGTCCTGGTGATGCATACTTGCCCAATCCCAGCCAATAGATCAAACTCCAATCTAATTTGCAAAACCAAGTAAATACAAAGTAGGTTACACATAATTCAGACCTCATCTTCCAATGATTAAGTTATCTGACTCTAGCTTTCACATTTTCCTGTTTTGCTCTTGGTATTTCCCCATTATCTCTTCACAATAAATACTGCCAGGTCATTTTGATTTTTTGAATACTACTTCAGCTTCTCTTTAAAAACAGTCAAAAAAAATCTTTTATTACTTGGAAGTCTAGAGGATTTCTTGCTTCCTTTTCCTTAACTTCGGAGTACCATCCTGATGAGGAGACACTATGGCCCTCTAGGTCTTTATCTTCCTCTCTTGAGACACAAAGAGAGCTGTGTGCTGTTTCAGAAGGTATTAAGTCAAGCCAATTGTGTACCCTACAGAAAGGCTTTTAGTGCCTCTTAGCATTTTCTTTTAAGAGGCCCAAATTTGTGTCTGTACCAAAGTTCTCTACGAATTCTTGTTCAGTGAATAGAATAAAGTGCAGGTATCTTTAGCGGGGCTAAAGAGATACCACTGTGGCTGAGAAGTTAAATAATAAATTATCAGAAGTTTTTCTATCCTAACTTGAGCCAGAGGTCAAATATGTTCTTCACCTGTTTGCAAAGATGAGATTGATGTAGGGCTTCTGGGTGGTCTGTGGATGAGTGATGCAGTCCAAAATTCCCTAGGGTCAGGATTCCTAAGCTGTGATCCCGAGCAAACTTTAGGAGTGCAGGAACACTATTAATTAAAACATATATAAAATATGGTAACTGTGTTCTAGAAGAGAAGTTCTCAAGGCGTTGTTCCCACACCAGCAGCATCAATTATCACCTGGGAATTTTTTAGAAAAGTTAGAAAGTCTGGGATGGGACAACCACAGCCTGTGTTTTCATGAGCCCTGATGCATGCTAACATTTGAGAATCACTGTTCGAGAGAAAGGGGTGCTAGCTTTCCTCAGGTAGTCTGATCAAATCTCTTACTCCTCTCTGCCTTGCTCAGCTCCAGCCACACTGATCTCACTCACTGATCTCTCTCCGAGGCATGTTCTGGTTTGGGACCTTGACATTGACTGTTCCCTCTGCCTCAAACCCTCTTCCCTCATACGTTTCTGCAGCTGGCTCCCTCACCAGTGAGGGCTACTCCTATCACCTTATTTTAAATTAGGTACCTCCCCACCCCACCAACACTCCTAACCTCCTTACTATCCACTCTTTTTATTTTTCTAAAGCATGTATCACTTCTTACATATTAGGTAATTCACTTGAATATTGTATTTCTTGCTTATTGTCTACACCCAGCCCCAGAATATAAGCCCCACAAGGGCAGCAGTGTTTGCTTTGTTCCCTGTGTGCCTAGAATAATGTTCAGCACAGATTAAATACTCACTAATTGTTAAATCAACGAACGAATACTCAAAAGGATCCATGACCTTGAAAAGGGATAAAAAGACTGTTCCAGAGGCAGTTGGGTAGTCTTTCACAGAGGAAAACCAATCTGTTAGGGCACCTGGGTGGTGCATTCAAGTTAAGTCCCTTGAAACTCTTGGTTTCAGCTTAGGTCATGATCCTAGGGTCATGAGATCAAGCCCTACATCGGGTTCTGCATTCAGCGCAGAATCTGCTTAGAGTTTCTCTCTTCCTCTCCCTCTGTCCCTCCTCCCTAAAAATAAATAAATAAATAAATCTTAAAAAAACAAACAAACACAAACAATGTGTTCACCACTATCTTCATGCACATGAATATAGGTGTGCACTACTTGGGAAGGCTGGAGGAAAATGGTGTAGAGGAGGCTCAAGAATGATGTTGGGCAGGGGCACCTGGGTGGCTCAGTGGGTTAAGCCTCTGCCTTCTGCTCAGGTCATGATCTCAGGGTGCTGGGATCTAGCCCCACATCAGGCTCTCTGCTCAGCAGGGAGCCTGCTTCCCTTCCACTCTCTCTGCCTGCCTCTCTACCTGCTTGTGAACTCTCTCTTTCTGTCAAATAAATAAATAAAATCTTTAAAAAAAAAAAAAAAAGAAGGATGTTGGGCAGAACTTAGAAATATTTGTGCAAACTCCCTGCTTGGTTGTATTTTTGCCTTACAGGTTATCATTCCCAAGTTTTTAAAATAAAGATATATTAATTCATTTAATCCTCCTGGAAGGTAGATGCCTCACTTATCCTTCTTTTATAGATGAGAAACTGGGACACAGAATGTTAATTATTTTGCCCAAGTTTATACAGAAGTTATATGGAAAAGACAGGATTTGAGTATTGTGGTCTGGTTTGAGAGTGTAGCTCATACAACTATATTGTATCAAATTAACCTTCCAAAGTTAATGAGTTATACCTATGTGTTAGCATTTAAAATGTTTGATTATAATTTTTATAGTTCTATCTTTTCTGCTAGGCTAAACAACCTTTAAAGGAGCACCATTTCTTATTCATCATCTCTATTTACCCAGTGCTTAGCATAATGTTACTGGATGGGTGGATGGACGGACGGACGGATGGATGGATGGATGATGGATGGACAAATGGACAAGGATAGAAGTTTGAGCCTGGCTGCTTCATTCAGCTCTAGGATAAACAGTCCCTTGAAACTCCAGAAATGAATTAATCAGCTTTGGTTTTTCCTCAACTTAAATCTGTCAAGTAAGCCTGAGGTTTTGTAATTGAAAAAACGTGTAGGTGATCAGATAAGGGAAACTGAATGATAAGGACATTTGTCTCCAGGTACTTTTGGCCACAGAAGTGTCTGTTTCCCCCAGCCAGCCTGCCTCCTGCCCCAGAAGATAAAGAACAGCAACAGCAGGGGAAGCAAAAGGTTGCTGGGTTGTGCCCTTTTCCTCTCTATGTGAGGGATGAGCTTAGAGGGATGAGCCAGCTTAGCCCTGACTGGGCCCTGATTTGCATATGTAATCAGCACCCACTGATAAAAGTAAATTAAAAAACTATGCCTAGAACTGAAAGAATGCAGAGCGAATGCAAATCACTCCTGGCTGCCTGGCTTCCTAGTGAGTCATCTAGCTCTGTTCTTCCTTCTTGCCTCTGTCTCAGTTTACAAAATGCTGCTTCCAAAGACATTTGTTAACATTTAAACCTAAATTCTTACAAATGGAAAGCGTCTCAGCAAAGTTCTTCTGGATGCTGTAAGGCTCAGCCTTCTACCCAGATGGCTCCAACTTGCTGGGCTCATTCTCCAGCCTCCATTCCTGGGGTGTCTAGAAGGAACAAGGACAGATCCCACTTTGACGCAAGGCCTGCAGCTGGTCCAAGGCCTTCCTCCGCAGACCCCAGGGCTGCTGCCCTCAGCTGGGATGGTGAGACTTGGAGCCCTTCCATCACCGATTCCAAATATCCTCTTTAAAACACTTCAGTAACTCTTCTTGAAATAAGCAGAGCAGCGTACTGGCATTTAGGACATTTCCTGGGCAACAGCTAACTTTAGAAAGGTGCTTATTAATCCTCATTACAGTTCTCGCCTGCAAGTCAGCACACAGAGGGAGTGTCTCTCCACACCTGGGGAGTCTAAGCTTGCGCCTCGCTGTTTGTAAGTCGCTGGCTCCCAAATGCTAGTCCACAGGCAAATGCCACTCGGCTGCATCAGAACCACTTGGGAATCTTTCCAAAAATATAGATTCTGGGGGCACCTGGGTGGCTCAGTGGGTTAAAGCCTCTGCCTTCGGCTCAGGTCATGATCTCAGGGTCCTGGAATCAAGTTCCGCATCAGGCTCTCTGCTCAGCAGGGAGCCTACTTCCCCCTCTCTCTCTGCCTGCTTCTCTGCCTACTTGTTATCTCTCTCTCTGTCAAATAAATAAATAAAATCTTAAAAAAAAAATAGATTCTGAGGCACCTGGGTGGCTCAGATGGTTAAACATCTGCCTTCGGCTCAGGTCATGATCCCAGGGTCCTGGGATAGAGTCCTTCGTCAGGCTCCCTGCTCCTCGGGGAGCCTGCTTCTGCCTCCACCTCTCTCTCTCTCTCTCTCTCATGAATAAATATAGAGATTCTGGGCCTAGCTCTGGAAATTCTGACCCACTCGGTCAGAGATAAAACCCAGGAATCCATCTGCAATTCTTAAGAGCCCCCCCTATGTGCATGGTGCCCAACCATGTATTGTCCTCCACATTTATCATTGTCTTCCTCATCATTTTTCTCTCTTTTTCTCCTTCCTCTGAGTCATGGGGCAGCTTCCCACATTTGCCCAGGGCTTGACTTCATAACTTCAGTTCTGACTTTACCATGTCCCGCATGGATTTCATCCTGAAATCCTGACTCATCTTCCCCATCTCCCTTTTGCTCTCATCCTGCTTTTACTTTTCCTTTCCTTGTGGTTTCTGCTCTTGTTTCTTAGAGGCTGTAGCTTTTTGTACCCTACCAAAGACTGCAAATGGGACTCTAAAACTTTCTTCTGGTTCTTAGAGTCTGGCTGGGCATTTGCCTGTAGAAACTGAGTGTGGATTACCCTTGGCCTGCTTTCTATCTGCTTGGGGGCTGGTCGAGTCCCTTGCTCACCTCACAGCAAAAGCGGATGTGCTAGCTACTGACCCTGTTACCCACTATAGCAAAGCTTTCATCCTATATGGGTTCTGCTAAACTGAAATGGGACCTTCTCATCCCTTTACTTCCTGTTGTTTTGACTTGCTAAAGAGAAGGAATCTATAAAAATCTGTAATCTCCAATATGCTGTGCTCCCAGGACCCTTCTTCTCTCTGATTTACTTCTGGGCAGGATATTTCCCAACATGCATTTGCTCCAAAATTTTCCTCACTCCCTGGTCTCTGTCCGGTGCACTACCCATGGAGATTCTAATTCAGTAGGTCTGGGAACTCAGATGTAGAAAGACCCAGTTATTGGTATGTATAGAGACTGATAGAGCTCTCTCATATCTAAAACCGAAGACTCCAAATACAAGAGAGTTGAAGGGCCTTCCCCTCAGCTTTCAACTGAGCAAGTCATGACCAAGGCCCCAGTTGAATTTTTCAGTTCAGTTCTCTGGGCCTTTTGGTTGTATTCTGGTTGTCTGATTAACCCTGACTTTGGTAATGCTGATTTTCCATCTTTGGATGAGTTTCTTGTCTTCATGGACATTTCAAATCAGAGGAAGCTAACCTGATTCCATTTGAAAGCAAAACTGAGAATATTTCAGCTTGGTTTATTTTAATGTAATCAACTTTATATAAAGAAATTTCATTCATTTGAGTGACATTAATTTAACCATTACCAGGAACAACAAAAGCATAACCTGCCTTGGTAGATAGATGTAAGTCAGGAAACAGTATAGAGATACGTGACTGTGCCCTGTTGGACAGTAGTAAAAACTTTAAGCTGACCTTCCCCTAATGCACTGTAACATAAAAGCCCAGAGTATAATAGAAAAAGACAACTGGGGGACCTCGGGGTACATAATGCAATCATCAGTATGAAAATATCTTGATTTCAGTGGCTCTGTGCTGGATCCAAATGTCCTCAAGTTATGAAGTGTTTCAACCTCTCAAATAATTATAATTTTATCTTACACTCTAAATAATAGCTTGGACAAGACTTCCAAACATTTTAACGCAGTCTAAGGTCCTTTCTCAACTGGGTTTTCCCTTTCCTTTCCCTCCTTGTCTTCAAAATCCCTGACCTGGCAGAACCGCCAGGCCTCTCCTTTCTGTAAACGCATCAGGCCCTTTCCTGCCACTGTAACTTTGCACTTGCTATTCCTCTCTTGCAGGTCCTGTGCCCTCCTGCACCTGGAGGACCCCTACACCTGTTCAGGACTCAGGTGCCAGGTTGTTTTTTTCTGTGAAAAAACAGGCAGTTGTGGCTCCCTGCACTTTGTTTACTTAACACTTGGTACCCAAGTCATGGCCAGTTGTCTCTGTGTGATGTTCGGTACACACTAAACTAAATGAACTGAGATGAAATAATAGGAGTTTAATATTTATGCTCATCTAAATAACAAAAATGGTCCCTCCTGGCCCCTCTACTATTCCAGAGTGGATCTTACCTGAACTACTTAAAAAAAAAAAAAAAATAGAGGGAAAAAATGAACAGTTTTTTAGTATTGCCCTGAAAGGCCTTCCCTGGAGGAGATGAGAAGTCCAAAGTCTGTCACTTTTTTTTTTTTTTAAGATTTTATTTTTAAGTAATCCCTACATGCAACATGGTGCTCAGACTCACAACCCTGCGATCAAGAGTTGAATGCTTCACTGACTAAGCTAGCCAGGTGCCCCCGAAGTCTATCACTTTTTAGCTATATGCCCTTGAGGGAGATTCTTACCTGATATTCTTCATCTACAGAAAAGGATAATAATAGAAGTTTCCTTATAAGATTGTTCTGAACCTAAAGGAGATGCTATTTTAAAGTCCTTAGAAGAGTTGCTGGCACAAAATAAATGTTCAATAAAAATTAACCATTAATATTATTGAATTGGAAAACACAAAAATTGAACATACCAAGGTAGGTGCCTAAATGGAATCACAGAGAGGCACTTCGCCTGACTTTGGAATCCAGGGATAATATGCCAGAGGACATGACCTTTGAAAGAAGCCTCCATGAGGAAGCTTGGACATGCAGGCTGCCGTCTTTACAGTATTTCCTCCAGCCCACCCTGCCTGCAGGACTAATCTGATTTAGGGCCTTTATCTCTAGGGTCCACTGCTACAGCCCAGAATATCCCAGACTTTGGGCAAGAGTAAGGATTCTGGAGGAAGCTTCCTCTGTCACCAATCAGCTGTGTGAACCTGAAAAGCAGCTCAACCTTTCTGGACCTCCCGGGTCTCATCCGCTATGCTCCTTCCAGGAAAGGTAATGAAGCAATGAGAAGTCCTTAGGGTGTCTGCCTTAGCAGATCAGGTGACCCAATGCAAAGCAAAGATAAAAGAGGGCTATCCTGGACAGACAGACACTGACTCTTTTCCCTACCTATGTGTGAAAAAGATAGGATAAAGAGAACTATGGATAAAGAGATCTGAAAGAGAAGAGCAGGACCATGGTTGGAAATGCTGCGCTCTTCTCAGCAGGAATCAGGATGGAGAAGGCAAGGTGTTGTACTGTGAAAGTATTCGTATAGATAGTGTTTCTGGGCACCCTGTTTATTTCTTTCCGGGATGTTTCTGCACTAATGGAAGGCACGGCCAGAGGGCTGTGTCCAGAGCTCCTGGCTCAACTTGGCAGGTGGGATTCTCTCTTGATTGCTTCTGTGGCATCTCTCCCACTGGCCTGGTCCCTTACCTGTACAACATAGAGGAACCCCCACCTTCCACCCCCTCCCCACCCCACCCCCAATCCTCTGCTCACTTGGAGCTGCTCAAGGAACGCCCTCTACTGACCCCTGGCTGCTCTCAGTACGCGGAAAGGAACTCTGACACATTTCCAGAAACCCACAGAAACCCGGGATGTGGCTGCCCCCATCTTTTTGTTACAGTATGTGTTAGATTAATCCGTTGGCTTCCTGTGTTTACACGGCTGGAAAAAAAAAATGGCAACTTTATAAAAAAGGAAAGTAGCCAAACAAAAGGAAGGCTCTGAAGGCTGGGAAATAAATTAAGAAAAGAAAATCACCAATTAATTTTTCCTAGGCATGTTTGCTTTGTCTTTGAACATTTATTTCTCATGTTATGTCAATGGGTTAATTGCCTTCTGACACTGAGCGACAATAAGACATGTTTGCCTGCTAAGATAAAGGAAAGTGAATTGAGGAAAGTTAGTAATGAAAATATTGGGCTCTGTCCATTCCAGGTAGAATATGACACTTGAAATTACAGCCAAAGGGACTCTTCTCAGTCACACATAATATTTCTAAAAGCTTAGCTTTTTTAGAAGAAACCAGCTAAGAAACCAGTTCTCAGTCACCCAGAGTTCTGTGTCCATCACAAACAACAGTGTGGGAATCTATAAACCATGACTCCTGAGCATCCCTGGAGTACAGAAAACTATGGTGCTCATCTCTAGAAAATTTATTACCCATGTCTTCAGCATAAAGGGAAGCCAATTGATTCTATATTTAACCATAATTTTATTTCTCAATATAAACTCAGATGGCTGAGTGCATTCATTTCTGAAATATGTTTACCCCAAATACACAAATTGTTCAGTATGCTCAGTCCTTCAGTGATGGAAACAGTGTCTGATAAAGCACGAAGCATGGTTGTTCACTTAATTGGCTGTTCTGTTGTTGGATCTGCAGAGATGAAAAATGGGGAGGATGTCAGATCTGCACCCCTGTGTCTACTAAGGAACCCCAGAACTTAATTCTCTTAAAATACCAAAGATCTACCAGTTTCTGAAGAGGTCTTTGGCCAGCATTTGTCATATACTTAAGGGAAAGTACTTCAATCACCCAGTGAGCAATGAAGCAAATAAGATTCAATTAGTCACTGCCTGGGGCATCCTCTGCTGGTGACGAGAATTGCATGCATCCAGCAGCAGCTGTAAATGCAGGTGCAGGGAGAGCATTCCCTGTGCTGCTGACCCAGTGTGACTGCTGAGAACAAGTCTCGGGCCTACTGACCTTCTTTCTATTCTCTAGCTGTCCTTAGAATGGAGGGACATGTGTCCGTGGCTCTCAAATGGAGCAATTCGGGGTTTCGCTATATTAATTGTCTGGGAGTGTTCTTTCATTTTTTGGTGAGTGTTACTCCTTCCTTGATGGCAAAGCCAACCACAGACTTAGCAGACAGCCCCACGTGAGTGATTTCAGAACACTGATTCAGGTTCTTCAACTTCAAAGAGATCCATCAACTTGTTCCAATAATACCGGAAATGTGCATGAGACTGGAACCTTCCATTCTATAATCGGAGACAAAATTTAAAGGGTGGAAGATTGAAAGGAGGGTGGGCCAGGAAAAGATATGGCATCTATTGTATATAGACTAGGCATTCTGTGATATATCATACAAATGTGGTCTCATTTAATTATCACAGTTGTACATGGGAAAGAGTTGACACACTTAGACTGACACCGAAAAGACCATAAAGACATTATTTACAAGCATGTAGAGCAGGATTTAGGAAAACTGAAAACTATGCTGTCCTGGAGGAAGCAAAAGTGAGGAGTATCCTCCAACCGAGGCCCAGAGGGAAAAGAGTAAAGAATGATTACTAGAACCCAGAGAGTAGATGTACTGTGAGGGCCGTCTGACAAGAGAAATGGCCAAATAGGAGTGACCCAGAGTGGGAGCCAGGGGAATAAATAACCCATCCCTCTCCGACCACCTTCCAAACTACCGCTGGTGCTCTCCGCTGGCTAAACCCAACCAGAAGCTGGAGGGCAGGGAGGCCTATTGATGTGTCTTCTAACAGAGAAAAGTGAGAAGTGGATCTGAAGAAGCACTTGGATGACACTCAGCACCATAGGTGTATAATTATCCCTGTTTCACAGATGAAGTCTGAGACTCACAGAAGACAAGATCCACAGTTAACTAACCAGGATTCAGACTCACAGCTGACCCACGGAGTAAAACAGACAGGTTCTGAGTGAGATGAAGGACAGTCATAAATTCACACTAAAGCTCTAAATGTCTGACGGCATAAGCGATGGGAAAGATATGCAGATACTGAGAAATGACAGGACACAGGGAGTAGGAGCTACAGAGGGTGAGGAAGGATATAAAAGGGGAGACCAGAGTGTCAAGCCTGGCTCTGGAGAGATCCACTTCCTTTCAAAAGTCATGCGAACCTGGGTCCCAAGGCACTGGACAGTGGTTACAGTTCCATCATCAGACACATAGTCAATAGGTTCTTTAAGGTGAAATTTCAGATTTTCAAGCCTGTTACTCCCCCAAAGCATTACTGTTTGAAGAAAGAATACCAGAATTTGGTATGGAAAGAGAAACTGCTTTTGTCCTAACCTAAAAAGAAACATTAATGAGTATCTGCATTAAGATTAGTATCTGCCATGAAAACGTCTGGCATCCAGTTGTCCTTGGGACAAACTAAATAAAATATAACATCGAACCGAAGGACCCAGTTGGCTTCATGGCAGAGTGAAAACAAGCCCTAGGCTTGAATTCAAAACCTGGGTCGAGATCTCGACAAGTCATTTCCTAACCTACCTCAACTTCCTCCCACCATCAGTTATTTTCTACTCTTATAAAGTACCAACCCAGTGCACACCATACAGATTTATTGTGGAAATCAAATGACATAAGGTGGTGTTGTAAATGATAAAATATGTAAAATACAAAATATCTTTGTATTATATAGACCTTTCATAACTACACACATACAGCCCAAAACAAAAACAAAAGGTTAGGTTTGGAGAAGTCTCTATCATGTTTTAAGAAATTTCCTGATAATTGAATCATTTCTAGCTCCACCCAGTACATATGTCCCCATGATCTAGTACAGGGTTGAAAGGGAAAAATTCACCAAAAATGTAAACATAACTGGAACTCATTTCTTGGCAATTTTCTGGATCCATCTGAGTGAAACGCCACAAGTCAGCATGTATCTTTGTCTTTTCTCTGCCTCGTGCCTTTCCTTAACCCCACCTTCCTAATGAAGTACTAGGCAGCCAGAGAATTCCTTGGTGGCTACTGTAGCGTCTTCTTTTGAGTAGATATTGTGTGGAGACCCAAGAAAATCATTTAGATAAGTGAGGCTCAGATGTCCCTCTCCCTGAGATCTCCTCATGACAAGAACTTCGTCACAAGAGGGCAACAGCATAATGCAGGTACCAACAATGAGAGGACTCATTTAACCAGCATTGCTGAGTGCTTCCACTGTGCCTGGCACTGTGCCAGGGGCTGGGGATGCTGAGATAAGTGAAGGCAGATGACCATGGCCTGCCCGAGAAGCCCACTCACAGCTTAGTGGGGAAGTTATTCGAGTAAACCAGCAACTGAGGTTCATTATGATCTTACCATGACAGGGGTAGAAACAGGCAGATGAATTCCATCTACATCTGAAGTGGTTTCAGTACCTAAACACAATTTAAAGATAAATTATCAGACCTTGGGCCACGTTTTGCTAACGTGTTATTGACATTCCAGGTGTTTCTCACCGTTAAAATATTTGGCATGACATGGATCCAGATCCAAATCACCGCAGTTTTTACATTAAAATGTTTCAAGAGGTTATTTGAACATATATCAATACAACCCAAGGAAATTAACTTCCTATAGATGGTGACCAGTAACCTCAAACCATTAAAATGATCAGATTATAAAATAAGAACAAGCCACTTCTTGACCCAATAAATTTTCAGTGACGTTCCGTGACAGAGTCACTGATTTAATTAATTTTTTGCCTCTACCAGAAAAAAAAAATCAAGGGCCACAGGGTAAACAAAACATGCACCCAATAAGGCTGCTCCAGAACAACAAGCAGGGAGGCCCAAACTGGTGAAGCCAACATTTAGATGAGGCTAAAACCTTTAGTTCCACAGTCAGAGACAAGATTTAAACGGCAGAAGCATTAGAAGGAGGGTGGGCTGGTAAACAATGAACATAGGCCTTCGGGAAGCACCATCATTTTAACAAGAATTTTAATCAGATATGTTACTAATCTGCCAAATTAGATTTCACAGTGACAAATGCACAGGCATTAAAATGCTAGCAAAAATGAATTAAAACCCCACTAATTAATGTATGGGTCTGAACTGGTTTTGAACTCCTGAATGAACTCAGAACTAGCAAGTAATTGAGGTTCATTTCACAGACTTTAGAACTGCAAGAAAATTTAGGGAACTTTCTGACCAGCCTCATCATCCCTAAGATGAGGAATCTGAGTATCTGAGGGGTTAAGGTCACTAGATGGTTAATTGCAGTGGCCGTTAGAAAACAGAATCTACACTTGATGGTAAGTATAAACACTTGACAAGTTAAGACATGAGATGACAGGGGCCCAATAATGGAATCACGTTTGTAGAAAAAAATAGCTGTGCTAAAGTTAAGGAAGTAGAGTCAATCAAACTGATGAATTAAGGGTAAGGCTTATTTTAATAATCAATAAGAATCATTTACTTGAGGACAACCATTCTTGTCCACTCTGATCATATAAAGAGATTCTCCTCAGATGTGTGGGTAGCTATAGGATCCCAGAGCATGCCTCGAGCAGCCTAAAGCGCTCTCCAGGAAAAATAGGAAAAGTGATTCTGCCCCATGTCCCTATTCCAGGTTTGTGAGAAACCCAGATGCAGGCCCTGCCATACAGGGTTCATCTCTGGGAATCTCGAGTCACCGTCCCAGCTTTTCAGGGGGAAAACACTGAACTAAGATGCAGCTGCCTCGTATGCCAGGGAAGCATTAGAACTGTGACAGATAGGGCAGGGCATTCTTACACAAACTTCCCCAGGTAATTCTGTTCATGAAATGCTGCAGAAATTGGCAGTCTCTGTACATGTCTTTCTAGTGGATATTATTCATAAACATTTTACTGGCACAGAGTCCAGTGGTCCCTCAACTTTGGCATTTTATAGACTGGTACATTTTCATATCAATTCTAGCCACTCATTGGTAACTTTCTACTTTGCCAGGTAAGGGCATTTAAAAAACTTACATACATATCATGCAAAAAGGATCATTTCACACCCCAGAAAGTAGAAAGGAAATGTGTAGTAGAAAATACAGTACTCTAAGTTGAGTAAGTTCAACTTTATGAAAAATCTATATTGCCCCTCTTTCTGCAATTTCATACTAGACCAATGAAAATTTGTCACGATTATCTCCAGTAAGTCCACAAATGGCATTTGGAAACCATGAGCTTATTCCACTAGAAAATATCTCTCTCACCACATATATTTATTTGGAATATCTATTCACCTCTTCAAAAAGAAACAGATCCTCAAAAAGAGGGATTGAGAGATTTTACCTGCGGTACTACTTAGAGAGGTGTGGGTAGAGTTAAGGACACAGGGACAATGACAAGCACTAAAGAAAAACAGGCCTGAGGACTGCCAGTAGTGTAACCAGGACCCAGGAGAGCTGGGGCCCTAGAGGAAGGCCCAGGCAGACATTGTAGTCATGCAGTAATATGGTCACTTCCAGAAAATGGAAGGAAAGGAGTGGGGAAGGAGCTGAAAAGGTGTATCTTGACCTCTTTCTTTCTTTTTTTTTTTTTTAAAGATTTTGTTTATTTATTTGACAGAGAGAGAGATCACAAGTAGACAGAGAGGCAGGCAGAGAGAGAGGGGGAAGCAGGCTCCCTGCTGAGCAGAGAGCCCTATTCGGGGCTCGATCCCAGGACCCAGGGATCATGACCTGAGCCAAAGGCAGAGGCTTAACCCACTGAGCCACCCAGGCGCCCCTCTTGACCTCTTTCTTACCTTGTCTCTGGGTTCTTGCTGAGCCTTCTACTGGTCCAAACCTTCTGGAAGCCAGGAAGTAAGAGGGCCAAATAGTATGATTCCCAGGGGTCAGCCTCCGAGCCCAAAAGTAGAAAAAAGAATAAAGAATGGGTCTGGTGGTGGAGGGAAAGGAAGAAATGGAGAATAATCAACATAAAGCTAATAATCCCAGGATTATAATATAATATAATGTAATCCCTCTACTTTTGAAGTCCTTCAGTTGTCAGAAACTTAGAACTTATTTTATGGGCTAATCATTAAAAGGACAGGTGTGGGGGCGCCTGGGTGACTCAGTGGGTTAAAGCCTCTGCCTTCAGCTCAGGTCATGATCCCAGGGTCCTGGGATTGAGACCTGCATCGGGCTCTCTGCTCAGCAAGGAGCCTGCTTCCCCCTCTCTCTCTGCCTGCCTCTCTGTCTACTTGTGATCTTTGTCTGTCAAATAAATAAAATCTTTAAAAAAAAAAAAAGAACAGGTGTGAGAGTATTTTCATAGTTTTCCCTTTCTTGTCCCACTGTTTCCTTTCTAATGCCATTTTTCTATTGAAGATTTCAGTGTGATATATGAATCAAATTCTAGATACACACAAACTTTGTTTCGTAAAACTTTTTGTCCCAAAGATGTTTGTGATGTTTAACTATTAGTCATTCAGTTCCAATAATTGTTCATGCACTTTGTCTTATTGACTTATTCTTAAATCAGATATAGTGATCTTAGGGAAAATTTTTATGTAAAACTGAAAGTGATATTAGCTATTTCTAAGGAAGTAGGTAACGTAATTCATGTCAGCAGAAAGTTAAATCCCCAAAACATAATAGACTGATGAGAGAGGGATACAGGAAGCATTCAGATGTCAAGACCCTGTCACCTGTTCTTCCTCACAAAAGGCAGAAGCTCTTCTTTTCTCTAAGCATATTAATGAGGTTCTGTGTATCCAAAGAGGAACCCAGGGCCACAGAGAATAAGTGCGCAATGGTTGTGCATAATGATGTGAAAAAAACTGAATTTTCAGAGGATGTCAAGAATTAGAAAACAGATGAAAGAGATGTAAGAAAACTAAGTGAAAGAGAGTGTGAACAACATGGCAGAAAGTTGAATAGAGGCCACCAGTGTTGGGAAAAACAGAGGGCTCTGAAGAACAGGGGTGAGTGCTATCTAATTCTAACCTGTTTCATATTTTATGATGTAATGTTTACTCCATTGACTCAAGCCATATATACATATAAATGTCTTCTGAGGATGGCGTGAGGACAAACCAAAAAAACTGGCGAGTTGCACTTATGGCTTAGCAGGAAGTAGGGGAAGACAACGATTGTGGAAGGAGAGACCCTGGCATGATTGAGAATCCAGACAGAAAACACTAGGAGCTCTAAATGACCAAGAGAATATGAGCCCTCAGAAATTCACAGAACACTTGTGGAAGCCAGTGGACTGCCCTCAGAGGGTCAGATGGTGGCTCAAGCCTATGCTGTGTTAGTATGTGTGTATGTATGTGTGTATGTATGTATGTATGTATGTATGTATGTATGTATTTAGAGAGATGGGGGGAGGGGCTGAGGGAGAGGGAAAGAGAGAATCTTAAGCAGGCTCCATGCCCAGCACACAGCCTGACGTGGGGCTCCATCTCATGACCCGAGATCATAACCTGAGCCAGAATCAAGAGCTGAACACTTAACTGACTGAGCTACCTAGGCACTCCATCAAGCCAATGCTATTTAAGTCTCAGCAAGACAGAGTAATTATGTTGCCCATCTAAGTTAAACATTAAATTCCAGAAATTCAAGAATGTGGATCTGCTATTGGTCAACGGGACCCAAGTAGTTCATTTTCGTACCTTTATGGAATTGTGGTAAAATCTAAATTTGTGGAAAATTTTATGCTATCTACAGTGCTAATGTTCTGCATTTTATAAGCACATCATTTAAATTTACATTTGCCAGAAATTAGCCCCTAACATAAGTAGATAGAGATAGTCATTAGCAAAAAGAAATAGTGATCTTTCAGTTTTTACTAGACTACAAAACTAGGACACTATTTGGACTAAGACAGATACTATTTTGCCTACACAACACACTGTTCCCTTTTACTCTCGATTTCAAACCGTAGTGCATCAGATTATGGTTGAGTTTTAAAGCCTCACTAAATTACTCAAGATTTTGAAAATCCTTTAAAATAAACCCACCTAACTTCACCATCAACCTGTTAAATATTTCAATATTTGCAATCACATATGAAATTCTTTTAGAGCAATGAGATATAACAGACATAGTTTTTCAAAGAAAATCTGGAGATCTCAGCAAGATCTTGTCTACTTCTGCTTTGAAGACCTGAATGACCAAGGATATGTTTTTTTTTTTCTATCTGGACCTCAGCTTCCCCATCAACAAATGAACAAATTGATTGTCTAAGACTCTTTTAGCAAAAAGAAACTGGTATTCTATATAAGTCCATGAATGACTGAGACTCCAGCTTCCTTCTCTTTTCTTTCTTCCATGTATTTGCTGTGCCAACTTAACAGCAATGATGGGGGGCAGAGGGCAACCATTAAGATGGTCCACCATCTTAACCTTTGTAGCAGTTAATGTGCAAATCACTGGCTTGATTATTCTACTTTTATTTAAACTTCATCCATTCATCATATCTAGACAAAATATGAGCCCAGCAAATACCAGGTTTTAGGGATTCAAAATTAGAATAAATAAACCCCTGCTCTTGAGAAGCGTCCAGCCTGGAGAGAATAGTGAACCATAAATAAAGTTCAGTACTTGTTAGAGATAAAGCCCATGGGAAGATAAGTATAGCGATAAAAATTTTCCAGAAGAGTGAGGGCATCAGAAAAGACTCCATAAAGGAAGGGCTAAAGTGATCCTTCAATGAGTAGGAGACTACCAGGAAGGCAGAAGAGAGGCGCACACATGCAAAGGTACTAGGGGTGACATTTCTGTTGGCCTTTCTGGCAGCCTGATGTGGTTGTATGACTAAGTTCTAGCCATGAGATTATAAGAAGTGATAAGTGCCACCTCCAGAATCTTCCACTAAGAGCATGTATATCAGTTTCCCTGGCCCTGTCCCCTTCCCACTGACTGGAAGATGGGAACAACGGGAACAGCCACTTAAAACCTAGAAATGGTAGAGTTGTCCTGCTAGCCCTTGACCTCTCACCCCTGAATGTTATGTGAGACAGAAATATCTATCCCATTTAAGCTACTGTGCTTCTTTTTTTTTTTTAAGATTTTATTTATTTATTTGACACCGAGAGAGAGATCACAAGTAGGCAGAGAGGCAGGCAGAGAGAGGTGGGGGAAGCAGGCTCCCTGCTGAGCAGAGAGCCCGATGTGGGGCTCGATCCCAGGACCCTGAGATCATGACCTGAGCCGAAGGCAGAGGCTTAACCCTCTGAGCCACCCAGGCGCCCTAAGCTACTGTGCTTCTAAGCCTTTTTGTTACAGCACATTACCCTATTCCCTAACTAATTCAGCCACATTCTGAAATTAAGAATTTGTTCGGTAAAAAGTGGCAAAACTGTAGAAGATGGGAAGAAGAATGACCTGATCGAGCACATCTATGTAATGGGAGAATTGAACTAGAGAGAGACTGGAAACAGAGAGACAAGGGATGGAGGGACCTATACTGTGAGAGGCCAGATATGGCCAGATATGCCAGATACTGTATGGGGCATTTTACTAAAGATTGTCTCATTTAATCCTCATAATAACTTTCAGAGATACTATTATTATTTCCAGTTTAGGGAGGAGGAGTCCCAAATTTAGGCAGGTTAAGCATACCCCAAGTCTCATTAGCAGCGAAGTTGAAATTCACATCTTGTTTTGTCTGTCTCCAAAACTGATATTCTCCCCTTTGCACCAGTCTGCCCTTAGGTAAGAGATGACATGGTGGTGGGCGCGGGGAGCGGAGTTGTCCAGACTGGGATGATAGAGTAGGGGTAAGCAGAGCAGCAGATGATACGAAATACATTTCAGAAATAAAACTGATAGACATCGGTGACTGACTTAGAAATTAAGAATGTCTAAGAAAACAAGATTTATCCATTCACTGGGTCATTAGCCAGGAATGAATCCAAGATTTTGTGGATTTTATGACCTGTTCTTATTTTTTTTCTAAGTTGGCTTCAGTTTTTTGTTGTTATCCCTTTCAAGGCTTATTCAGTTTATTTTTGTTTCTCTTTCTAGGAGTCTGGTTTCTTATTATTCAAGGACACTTACAGTGGGTGTTTCCAAAGACTTTTCACCTCCCTCTATTTCCATTAGGACGTCCCCATCTCCTTTTCCACATCAAACACATACCATGTGGAGCTTGCAACCGAATCTATTGGCAGCCTTTTGGGGAAGCTGGAAGACAGTTTATTTTACTCTGGGCCGTCATTAGTGGAGAATTTCATCCTTTGTTTGGACCAGTGGTCTGGTATGGAAGGTATTTCAGAATCTTCATTGCTAGTTCTCGCTCATATGGAAAGTAGTTTTCGTTGAGATTGGTGTTGTAAATAATGCGGTAACACTGAGATAATAAAATTCTGGTCATTGGTCAGCAAAGAGCATGGAGAAACACCCAGAGAAAAAGTTTGGATACAAGCTTAACCTTTCATGGCACGTGTATTTGTGTTGTTAACAGTAAACCTCATGTATGATGTATCTAGCACTCCACAAATTTCAGCATAATTTCTTATTTCTTATGACGCTTCACTCTCTAAAGAACTCTAAGGAGCAGGCAAGGTAAGAATTATTATCCCCATTTATAGAAGAAGAAATAAGCTCAAGTGTTTAGGTGACTTGTCCAAGTCCTTTTGGCTAGTGACTCAAAGGTCACATATCTCCTCAGTGTGATCTTTACTTTCATAACAACCTACTATAAGTATGGAACAATATGTAGTAATATGAGAAACCAAAACTATAGACTCTTAAATGATGTTCTGTGCCTTCACATATTTGCCTTCCTTCAAGCATCCCAGATCATTTTGTAAACAAATGTCATTATTCCCAAGAAATGAAAGCACCTGTAATATTAGAGAAACACTTATGGGAATGAAAAACTCTTTTCAGATAATAAGAAAGGTTATAGTATTTCCAGGCTGGAGTTTCTCTTCCCATAAGCTGGTTTATAGGGAAGAAACTGCAGTGACGGGCCATGGGCTATATGGCAGAAAGCTTATATAGGCAGGGCAGAAGTGTAATTCAAAAGCAAATTGCTTCTTCTCATTTTTAACTCTGGATAGACTGTTTCACAAACTACTAGAAAAATATCTCAACTCCTTTGCCACAGTCAAGTTCTGGGAGCTAAGCCAACAGCCCCAGTTCTTATATTTGTCAGACATGAGACCATGGGAAGTTCAGTAAGTTCAGTTCTGTAAGCTAAGTCTTTCTGGAATACAGACGCTATCTTTTCATCTTCAGATTTCTAGTGCTTTGGACACTAGGTGCTCATTAAATGTGTGGGGGATTACAAGTAATACCTGGTGAAAACTATGCACTTCTACCAGTATTTTGCCAAAAGAGCATAGCTGAATCCCCTCTAGTGTTTTACATATGAATATTTTGATCCCAGCAGGGCACTGAAGAGGATGCCCATCAACATACCAGAAGAGCCTCTGCTTCTCCGTCTAATCTCTGCCGCTGGGCCTCTCTCTGCTCTTCTCTCCACTCCTCCTCTCTGCCTTTCTCTTCAGCTCTCTGTATATGTCGGAATCATTTTCTCTCTCTCTCTCTCCCCCCACCCCTATTACAATTTTTCTCATGGATTAGCTAAGAAATAAACAAATACTACCGGTCCTTTATAAAATTCATTAGGAATTAGTCCTGGTAGGAATGATTAATATTACTGTTAGCATCAAAACTTTACAAGCATTGGGGCGCCTGGGTGGCTCAGTGGGTTAAGCCTCTGCCTTCGGCTCAGGTCATGATCTCAGGGTCCTGGGATCGAGCCCCGCATCGGGGTCTCTGCTCGGCAGGGAGCATGCTTCCCCCTCTCTCTCTGCCTGCCTCTCCGCCTACTTGTGACCTCTCTCTGCCAAATAAATAAAATCCTTTAAAAAAAAAAAACTTTACAAGCACTAAAAATGTACTTAATAAAATGTGTTAACTAAAAATTAGTGGAAAAATCAAATACTCCTGAGAAAATTTAGTTACGAAAAAATTGACCCAAGAAAATTGCACCTTATAGAAGTAATGACCATTAAAAGAAAAACTCATTATGACCAAAGCTATAATCATTTTAAAAATAACATGAGGGGCGCCTGGGTGGCTCAGTGGGTTAAAGCCGCTGCCTCCAGCTCAGGTCATGATCCCAGCGTCCTGGGATCGAGCCCTGCATCAGGCTCTCTGCTCAGCAGGGAGCCTGCTTCCTCCCTTCTCTCTCTGCCTGCCTCTCTGCCTACTTGTGATCTGTCTGTCAAATAAATAAATAAAATCTTTAAAAAAATAAAAAATAAATAAAAAATAAAAATAAAAATAACATATCAATGACAAAATGAATACTTTACATAAAATTTAAGTGAAAAGAACTGATCTTGGTGGAAAAATATAAATGAAAGTAGAAAAATATGAAAACTATAAAATGCACTCTATAGAAAATTTATCAGGGCATTAAATTGTCCTAACGGTTTTCAATCCAGAAAATGCTTTCTTAAACCAAATTATTCAATGTTGGTATAATTCTGACTGAAATGGTCAGACTAAAAATGTCCTTGGGTTCAAAATACTGGGTTAAAACAGTAGACACTAAAAACTCTCTACCAGTGACATGGTATGTCTGAAAACCTGGAAATTATTTCCTTAGCCAGGAAAATGTCTTCTCTGGATTTAAGTTTTTTTGTCTTCCAGTTGAAGATGATGGAATAGATTATTTTCACCTTGTTTCTAAAGTTCTGTAATTCTATGATTAACCAGATAAGTATTAAATTCTTTAAAATTTTTAAACTACATTTCAGGTCAGAATAAATAAAGAGTTCATAAAAGTAAGTCATAAAGAAACCGAGGCAAGATTCCTTTTTGAACACAGAATATGAAAAGCTAGACAATTAATCTAAATGACATAGTTAACCACAGATACGTTGTCACTTTAATAAATAATAAAAATTGATTTATTTTATGAGCTGAGAAAAAAACTTTTTTTTTCATTTCTGAAATTCTGTAGGAATAATAGACACTGTAGGATCTATGTGAAAATCTGATTTTTCCATATTTTGTGCTGCTGAGCAGAGAGAATATTTAAGTTACACTTAATATTGAACTAGACACTTCATCCAAAGCAATCATAAGAGAATAAGTCAGTGAGGCAATTCACAAACAAAATTTTATACCATCAGTATAAAATGAGGTTAATTAAGTAATCAGTAGCTTATGAACTCATTTTGTGTAAAACTTTTCTTCCAGTTTTGTCATTTACTGTACATCTAATTTTGCTTCAAACATTAAGCATCACTGAAGATATTCCTATTTAAAAATATTTACTTTAACTTCCATTTTCTGTCAAGATGATTGACATGACCAACACATTGAACTTAAGGTGCATCCTGAGGGC
The DNA here is from genome assembly GCF_963455335.1 of Martes martes. Classification (NCBI taxonomy): domain Eukaryota; kingdom Metazoa; phylum Chordata; class Mammalia; order Carnivora; family Mustelidae; genus Martes; species Martes martes. The sequence goes on from NC_137888.1 coordinate 83,661,069, forward strand.
TCTTAGCAGAGTACGAAGAGCGTGCGTTCAGAAGTCGCTGTCATGGAACAAACTGTCAGGTTACAGTAGTCAACAAGACCCACTAGTGAAGGATTGCTGTCCTGGTTCAGATAACTACTGGCCAATCCTCCCATTCCCAGCCTGGATGGAGTTGTGAACCACCAAAATGAAGTTTAAAAAAGTGAAAGTGGCCATTTCTATTCACTTTTCTGTGTAAACAATATATTTGATTATGAAAAAGTAAGCCTTCAAACAAAAACTTGGATTTCAAGGATAGTCACTTAGAAAAGAAAAAAGTCTGAGACCATAGGAACTGCATCGCTTTGCAGATTTTAATGATTTTTGCTTTCAAATAATAAAAAATATTAATTAATAATGGTAATAATATCAGCTAACAATTACTGAGACGCTATTCCAAGCTTGTATGTATTTGATCTTTACTCAAACATCATGGAATAGATGCCATTGTCTTCCCCATTTTACAAATGAGAAAACTGGAGCGCAGAGAAGTCATAGAATTTGCCTAGGATCGTAGAGCTAGAAAATGTCATACCCAGGATTTGAGTACAAGTAGAATGGCTCCAAAACCTATACAGTGTATCCTCCCCAACACAGTGTGTGTTTTGAGAAGAGGATGATTGCATGTAGAAATTTAAATTCTTTTTCTATAGCAGTTGATTGAGAACTTTAGGCAGAAATTTTCTATTTAATGAGGAAGACAGCTACCTGTAACTGTAAATATGAAGACCGTGATTTCTTAGGTTAAATTAAAATATGCCCTTTCCTTCATGGGGTTTTATATTTTCATCTTAACGTTTCCCTTGCCTGTTTGACTACAATTTAATTGCTGTTTGCAGTTCAGTGTCCCTCAGGAATTCTAGGTGAATGTCCTTATCTTGTTTTCTTCATTCCATTTGTGGGTCACAGCTGCCTTATCTCTTTAAACATAATACAGCGTTGATTTTTCCATTTGCATTTTGGGAGGATCGGGTGGGAGAAGTGAGGGAATAATACCAGCACACTCAGTTATGACTCCTTCAACCTCAATTCCTCCCAGCTCAACCCTTCACAATTTGGACAAGGCTTTGAAAGAGACCAGATTCCGAAAGGCAGTTTTGTAGTTTAAACCACTGTGTTTAAATGAAAAGGTGAGGGAGAAGCTTAAAATTAAAATAAGTTCAACTTCTGTTAAAGTTCACTGAAAAATTCTGCATTCAACCCCTAAGAATAAAGTGGAACAGAGTTTTATCCATGTGTTCATTTACTGAACAGACATTTAAGAAGAACCTGCTCCCTGCCAGGCTGTGCTCAGTGCAGGAGACACATCAAGGAGGTCAGCCAGACAAATGTGAGAATCTAACGGTGCCATGATAGGTTCAGTGAGGGTGTGAAAGAGGAGGAGTCAGTCCTCCTCACTGATAGTCAGGAAAAGTTACATCAGTGATGGGTTGCTTTGGCTGAGACTCCAAGAGTTTTCAAGGCATCCCAGGAATTGGGGTCAGGGAGTAGGTATATTCGAGGCAGAAGGTAGAGAGGGGCAGAGATCACAGGGCCTGTCCTGGGTTCTCCAGGGAGTTCAGCTAGTGTTTGGTAAGGCGGGGAGGAGTGTGCAGGGAGAAGGAGGCCAGAGAGATAACCAAGCCCCCATCATACCAGGCCTCGTAGGCCACATCAGTAAGTGCATAGTTTATAAAGGCACAGGACAGTCCTTTGGGTTTTTAAGCCAGAGAGTGCCAATGTCAAATTCGTGTTTGTGAATGATCACTCAGGCTATATCCTGGATAGGAGGAAAAGCAGACTAAGGGACAGGGAGGCCAATTGGGAGGTGGCTCATTAGTCAGACTGAAAGATGTTGAGGGGAAGCTAAAGCAACTGAGAGAGCTACAGTTGGCTTCCCTGGCACCTTTATGAGGTTTAGAAAATGGTTTCCCGTCTAGACACTTTCAGAAAAAGGCTCCCCTCTGGCCACAAAGCTCACTGGGATGCAAATAACCATCGTCACCCTCAGCCCCGCCCTAAGCCCCTTGTACAGTGCACAAACTGCTCACCCCAGCACTAGCCTCAGCAATGGTGCGAAGATGAGGAGGAAGCAGGTGACATGATAGGATGGAGGGGACATGAGAGATGAGAGAAAAATGAGTCTAGGATACCTCCCAGAGTTCTAGTTTGGGTGAATATGTGAGTGGTGATAGTATATACCAAGAAAGAAAATTTCATAATAAAAATAGATTTGAGGGGCACCTGGGTGGCTCAGTGGGTTAAGCCTCTGCCTTCGGCTGGGGTCATGATCTCAGGGTCCTGGGATCGAGCCCCACATCGGGCTCTCTGCTCAGCAGGGAGTCTGCTCCCCCCCCCGCGCCTGCCTCTCTGCCTACTTGTGAACTTTCTCTCTGTCAAATAAATAAATAAAATATTTAAAAAAAATAGATTTCAAAGAACAGAAAACCATGTCAGAATTAATGTTTTCAGGTGTGCTAGGGCATCCAGATACAATTGTCTCTTGCGAGGGGCTTCTGGATGATCAGCAGTGCCTAATCCTCTGGGATAGAGCTTCCTCTGCACCTATAGCTGCCTGAAGCTCCAGAGAGGGTCAGTATCCCTTCTTTCACTCTATCAGATCTGGACTTAATTTCCCTTTTCCCTAGTAAGCTCTGGGAATGTGGAAACTCAGAAGACAAACCCTCTCATAGAGCCAATGGCACATTCCTTGTTTCCTGAGAGCTAACTTAGAATATTATGACCAGAGTCTGGGGCTCCCAAGCCCTGGGACATGGTAACATTTCTGACACTCTGTCTCATATCCATCTAGGACAGAGGAGGCCTATCCATCTTTGGACAGAGCATAATAACCACAGCAGAAATTACCAAGGAGATGATCAGCCATTTGAGGGCTGAGGTCATGGATGATTCCTCTCAGGAGCTCCAGAACTAGACACAAGGTCGTATAGAGGGGATAGTGGCTGGGGAATTGTTATGGTGTATCAGTCAGGATAAGATAGGCTATGCTGTGGTAACAAATGACCCCCAAATCTCAATGGCTTAGGACAGGAGAGCTGGTTTCTCATTCCTGCTACAGGTCCCTGGCCAGCTGGTTGGGGCTCCTCCCTACATCATGATGTCCTCCCTCCTGGATCCAAGCTGATGGAGTAGCACTCTTTGGGGCTATGCTATGCGACATCATAGTCCTTCACCACATGGGATGGGTTGCTCATATTTAAATTAAAATTAATCAAAATTCAATAAAATTAATTACAATTTATTTCTCATTTGCAAGTGCTCAATACCCCACATGGCCAGTAGCTACACGACTGGACAGTGTGGGTGGAGAACAATTCCCATCATTATAGAAAGTTGTACCAGACATGGTGAGTTAGAGCATTGGGACTTAGGGTTCTTATGCCAACAACTAAATGTCATGTGATCCCATCTAATAACTAAGATCCAAAAAGTGCCAATTCCACCATGTATCTAGAAAAGAGAGAGCCAGAAATATTCAGTGAGCAGCACAAACAACCACCCATTTGTGGCTTCAGAAGAGCTCCCAGTTTCCCCCTTATCTTTGTTATCATCCAAGATATGAACAGGGAAAGAAGCAGTCATAATTTGGAAATATGAAAAGAGAACAAGATATCACAAGCAAGTTGTGAGTTCAGAATTAAAAGAATGACAGTTATAGCAATGACATTTCACTGAGCTCTTCCTCTGGATTATACACCTTATTTTATCTTCACAATGACCTCTGTAGATGTATTATATATATCTAAATATAATATAGATGTACGTGTATATATATATACACACACATATATGCATATATAGGTATATACATATATATTCATTTATAGATATATATCTATATACATATAGAGAGAGATATACACACATACATTATAATTCCTGCTTTCAAAATGAGGAAACAGGTTCAGAGAGGTTAAGTTACTTGACCAACAGATGTCTACCTGACTTCAAAGCACCAGAAATGCTTTCTATGGAGATGGAATATACTATTTCCCAAGTCTTTTTTCATTTTTACCGCGCTGGTCGCCTCTCAACGGCATCCCAGAAGCCAGAAGCAGCACTCCAGAGCTCTTCCATTCCTCTGATTGGCCAAAGAAACCACATCCTCTCTCCTAAGTACTCCTCCTCTCGGTCCCTTTGCAGCATTCCTTAGCAGAGTAAACAGCGCCATTTCAGCAATTTTAAAGGTGACTTCCAATAAAATATGTATGCAGATTTACTTCAGGGTTGGTAGGCTGAGCTATAAATTTATACCAGGTCAACCACGGAAAGTCTTTCAATTAAAAAAGAAGAAAGAAAATACAGAAAGTAAAGTTTCCACCGACATTTACCTTTGGATAAAAGTGTCATTTGTTTTTTTCTTTTTTGTTGTTGTTTTTTTTCTTTCTTTAAAAAAATGTGAATATTTCTTCTCTCTCCTTTTTTATTTTTATTTTTTAAAAATATTTTGTTTATTTATTTGACAGGCAGAGATCACAAGTAGGCAGAGAGGCAGGCAGAGAGAGAGAGAGAGAGGAAGGGAAGCAGGCTCCCCGCTGAGCAGAGAGCCCATGCGGGGCTCGATCCCAGAACCCTGGGATCATGACCCCAGCCGAAGGCAGAGGCTTTAACCCACTGAGTCACCCAGGCGCCCCTCTCTCCTTTTTTTTTTTTTTTTAAGATTTTATTTATTCATTTGACAGACAGAGATCACAAGTAGGCAGAGAGTCAGGCAGAGAGAGAGGGGAGGAAGCAGGCTCCCCACTGAGCAGAGAGCCTGATACGGCCAGATCCCAGGACCCTGAGATCATGACCAGAGCTGAAGGTAGAGGCTTAACCCACTGCGCCACCCAGGCGCCCCTTTTTTAAAAGAAAAGGGGAAAATGCCCCTGAAGAGCAAATGACTGAAGGATTTCAGAAGCCTGGTTTACAAGCCTTTTTTATAATGCCTGGAAATAGAGAAATCCTCGGTGTGGCCAACATCTCCTCACACAGACCCCTGGGCTCTGGGCTGCAGACGTGCATGCCTGACAGGCTTCACCTCTGGGGTACAGTGTGAAGCATGGCCATCGGTCCCCTCCCCCCTCGCTTGTGAAAACTGAGGGATTAGCAAAGCCTGAGACAGATCCTGGCTGAGCTGCCAGCATCAGTGGGCTTGGCATGCTTATGCCTCTTTTTTCCAAACCTCAGCACCCATCTCTTTCAAGGAAAACTGTCTTCCATCCCCGTAAATGGGTGAACTTTGGCCTCTGCCAAACAAAGACTGCAGATTGCTTCATACTTTTCATTTGCCAAGAATTTACTGGCGCCCGTAAGACAATTCCTGTAGCTAAGGAAACTGTACCCTTTTTGTTAGTTGTTATTGTTGTTGTTTTTAACCCAGGCCACAGTCCAAAGTTTGCAGCATGAGTGAACTATTATGCTCTGCTTTCTAGTTTTGTTTGGCCAGGAAAAAAGCAAACAACTAGCAGTGCTCTGTGTAACATTATACATGAGAGTTTTCTGATGTCGGGTATTGGCTTGATCATCTTCAGAATAAAATCTTATAAAAGGGGAATACTAAAACATCAAGTCCAGGATGTATAAAGCAGTTCTTTGCCAAGTTGCAAAGGCATTAATAAAACCAAACTGATCTTCATAACAAACTTCATCTAGTAAGTGAAAGATATGTTTATTCCATTTTATGGATGGGTATATTGTGTGAGTGTGTAGCACTCAGCCGTGCCAAGGTCACCCATTTTAAGATCACAGAATTAGCTAGAGATGGATCAGTATCCCTGTCACTGTCCCAGAGTTCTTGCCCCTAATGCTTGCCCCTTATGCTTGGAGATTAATTTAATTTTTTTAAAGAGTTTATTTACTTAAGAGAGAGAAAGAGAGCAGGAGTGGAACGGGGTGGGTGGTGAAAAAGCAGACTCCTGGCTGAGCCGAGAGTCCAGTCCTGGGCTTGATCTCAGGACCCTAGGATCATGAAGAACCTTGGGATCATGACCTGAGCGGAAGGCAGATGCTTTACCATCTGAGTCACAGGCGCCCCAAGACTAATTTAATTTTGAAGCAAAATATTTCATGTGAAAGCCACTAACAGACAAAATGCTTTTGTTTTAGTCCAAAACAGGAATGGAGTAACTGCGAGGAGGAGAAAAATGACACTTAGAACTACAATGATAGGTCATGCTTACTTCTGTGACATAGCTTATTCCTTTGAAGATTTAATGCATCTGGAAACTATGATATGCGTGAAGCCCAGTTTCAGCTGGGGAAGGAAACAGACAATGGCACCATCAGAGTTTTGTGTTGGCTGGAAAGATGTAGAGGAAAAGTAACAGAGCATCCATGTCTCTTCTCTCCTTTCATGCCCCAACTCTTTCAAGTAAACTGACCCTGTAATTCTCGGGAAATGATGCACTTTGCAGGATGTTGTGACCCAACCGCTGGAGGCAGAGCGGATGCTGTGGACTATGTGCTCATGCCTGGCACATCTGTACCCTAGTGGGGTGTGCAGTGTCTGTGGGTGACTTGCTGGGTGTAGAGAGCAGCTGGCCATGACAAGAAAGTGACAGAACCAGAGAAGCAAAGCCTTTTCCTTTCCATGATTGTAGCTTCAGGTTTTGTTAAAAAAAAATATATAGATCCTTCTTATCATGACATTCTTTAAACTATCTAAGCATGGAATTAGCCTGGCAATCCGATTATAACCCTAAGCTTGTACTTTCTGCTATTTTCACAACTATGTCAGGCACATAAAATATATTACATTTTAACATGCTCTTTGAAGTACGCAAACACTCAACACCTTTCTGATGTATCTGCACCACGTCATCTGTTGCCCCCTGTGTTCTGAGGAAAGGCACAGTCAGGTGACATGATGAGGAACACGAGCTGGTGTGGCATCAGCCTATCACTGCCAGGTGTGCCCCACGCTGGCACCTGAAAACCTGGCATGTTCGTGGCAGGAAGTTTCCACAGCAGATAGAAAGGTGACAAGAGAACGGGCATCATCTGTAAGGGTTTACATGTCCCCGAGAAGCAACTACTGTGTCAGTCCTGGGCGCACAACGAATACCATAACGTGAGAGGACTGGAGAATTTCAAACAGGCGTGCAGGACTGCTTCCTTAGCTGAAAGGATTCGGGGCTTCTGAGGGGCAGAAAAACTATTCACAGGCACTGAACATTCTTAATCTTTGGAATTCCACTTTCTGATATAACTCAGCTGCCTTCAGTTCTCGCTCTTTCGTGGTATTTGTTGGCATCTCTGGAACTTAGAGTAGAGCCAGCTCAGAGGGAACCACTGTTTCCCCAGGGAGGATGCTAATCCTTTCATTTTCTGAGAAGGTAACAGCTCTATTTGCTTCTTTTTTGAAAAGCAGCGGAAGCAGAAGGGGTGTGCGTGTATATTTCGCAGGGACATCTGTCTCCTAGTGCAGCCTCTGACCCCCACCTCTGCTGCAGCAGCATCCCACTCTATCGCAGGAGTGGGAAAGTGAGCAGTTCTGGAGATTCTGAAAACAGCCCAAAGCCGCTGGGATGTCAGTTAGCCTTCCCAGATGCCCGCTTCCCCTCAGGCTTCGGCCTAGGGAGCCAGTGTGGTGCTTGGGAAGCAGGAAGCAGGCCGTGCAGCCCTGGAACGCACGGCAGGAGCACGGCTGACCAGACGCTAATGGGCCGCGGCAGGCGCACAGCCAAGCCTGCAATGTCAACACATCTGTCCGCCTGGTAGAGTCCCAGGCCAGGTTAAAGGGCTCTGCCAATTTCCAGCTCACGTAATTATGTAAACGATAGCTTCTGTAGCCAGAGAAAAGGTGTTTGATCTGAAAGGAAATGCTGTTTATTTCTGATGATTTTCCTCGAAGCCAGATATAGCTTTATTGAATTCAGAGAGTTGTGTATTAGGCTTCTAGTATAGCTAGAATCCTCTTTATCCAAGATCTTAAAGACCTTTGTAATTTCATTAATCTTCGCAAGTGAATGCTGTAAAACATCGGCTTCTATATAAATGTTCCTGCCCTTTGACTCAATAATCTCAAATATAAGAATTTTTTGCAAGGGAATAATGCAAATGGACAAAACGTGTGTGTGTGTGTTTGTATAAACACATATACATCCAAAAGATGTTCCTGATAGTGTCATCTGAAGGTTAAAAACAACCTGAATACCCTCTTAGGAAAACAGTGATTGAACCATAGTTAAATTCTCTCCATTGAATAATGTTCAGGCATGATAAGAAATACATTTGAAGCTATAGGAGACTTGGAAATGCTTATGATGTAATAGATTTTTTTTAATGTAAAAACTTTATGCTATTTGTTTTATACTATTTTTACACAATTACATACTAATTATTATTATATAGTAATTGTGTCAAAATAATGTTTACGGACAAGACCTGAAAAGAAGTATGAAAAAAACACATGTTGGGGCAGAAGGGGGAATCTTTACATAAAGGAGTGGGAAACTTGAGATGTATATATTTCTTTCAAGTATTTATTTAATGTCATTATAATGTTGTTTGAGTGATGAAAGAGAAAGTAAAAACAATAGTTTTCCACTTTCTGTGGGAACTGCTTCCTACATTATCTTCAGTGGGAAATGTAAATGTTCAGGTGCACACTGTAGGGTGCTGTTGACTTCTGTTTTTTTCCAAGGCATAAAATTTGGAAGGTTGTGGGTAAAAGAATCCTGTAGAGAGAATATAATGTATCCCAGAAAACCCTACTGGGGACAGGTTTAAGCTCTGCCTTGATTTAAAAAGAATCTATTCTACTCGCACCCCATGCTCTTTCTCCCACAAGGACATAAAACTTTGGAATGCTTAGGCCTGTAAGCAAAATCCTCCCCTCCCCCCCAGTAGAGTCTCCCCCCATCTGAGTGTTAACTTCTCACTTGTAAGAAGTTCAGAATGCTCCTATGAGGCAGCAAGTCGGTGTTTCCAAGTTAATGTGTAACTAGACAATCGAAGCACAAACAGTTATTGAGCATCTCATACATCAGAGGCACTTGTGAAAATTATGTATGGTGCTACATCTTTAGAAATAATTATAATAATGGTTAATATTTATTTGACCAGGCATTGCACTAATCATTAGATAAGTGTTACTACATTTGATCCTCACAACTACCCTCTACGATATGCTCCTTTTGTAGTCCTGTATTATAGATTAAGAACATAGGGTTTGAAGATCCATTGTTCAATGAAACCAAAATTATGTGGTCTTTGACTCTGAAGCCATACTCTAACAGACTTAAACTCTCTACCTTCCCGAGTATTCATCCAGGTACTTTAAACTTATAGTACTTTTCTAAGAAGGTAACTCTCTACAACATTAAAGCTCATGAGACTTTCCTTAGATATATGAGCAATTTCCTTTAACTTGGAGATGTTGATAATATGAACCATGAACAGGGGACACTGTAGAAGAGGGTCTCGATCCTCCCAGTGTGGAGGTGATCGCTTTTCAGGGCAGACAACTCCTGCAGAATAATTAGAAACCACACAGAAAACAAGAAGCTAGCAGAGGACAGAATAATAGCTGGATGCAAAGGTATGTGTTTCACCCAAAATTCTTGGGCCATGAACTTGTACACTTAAAATATGATTCCTAAGGCCATGGACATTAGAGGTAGAAGACAGGCACCTCCTTACCCAAAGACTGAAAAGACAGCTACAAATAATAGCTCAGGTTGGGTCAATGAAGCTAAACTCGTAAGAACCACCATCTGGAGGCTCAGAGCCTTAAGGAAGGGACAGAAAAACCCTTAGGTGAAAAGCCTGTAGCCCACAGCAGGTGAGGGACTTGTTTAAGATGTGGGGCTTTGGCAAAGCTCCCTGAGTAGCCTGGGTTTAAACTCGAAGCTTCTGCTGGGTACAAGGTTTGTGCCTCTAAAACCCTCACACCAAGAGGGAAGTTGGCTGTGAACTTGAACCAACATCGTATATTGGACTTCGGGATCAAAGGAAGGCTACAAGAGAGGAAGAGGCAGTTGAGAAGGAGAAGACATGGAAACTGGGGTTTGAGGGAGAAAGTGTGCTCCCCGAGTGGAAAAAAATGAATGAGAAACAGAAGATGACACAGTAATCGCCTGCATGCTGAACCTTCGCACTGGAACCCAGTGGAACAGAGGTCTGTGCAAGGGCATGTGCTGAACACACCATGTGTCCTAGAGCCAAGAAGGACCAGGTTCAGGCCCTGAACTGCCCACGTCCTAGCAGTATGACCTTAAGAAATTTACTTCGAATCTCTGAACCTGCCATTTCCTCATGTCTTAGAATGAGACCAATTCTAATGTTGTCGCCTCCTAGTGTTATTGTGTGGTGTGAATGGCATAAAGTAGATAAACCACCTGACACACAATAAGGACTCTATACATTTTGGTCTCTTTCCTGCTGTCCTTCTGAGAGTCACCCTTATTAACTCCTTTGGACCAGTTAGAACAGCACTGTATTTTAAACACATAGTTCAAGAGCCCAAGGTAACAGGATTTTTCAATCCTATTTCTCAAAGGCATTAAAGGCAATTAAAACACTAAATATTTTCCTTCCTCTTTACTTCCCTCCCACCCAGTGGTACGCTGAATTTTTCTATGTAGTTGACTTTGCACTGGTCAGATTCTTTACACGGTAGAACGTGGCAAATGTTACCAGTCAGGGCTCTTTTTTGTTTCTAAGAACTGCTTCATCAGTGTACCATGGTTTCAAGCACACAGTTGCTCCAAAGCCTTTCTCTTTGACTCTCAATTTCTCCCCCTCCCACCCACCCTCCCGAAGAAACTCGTCCTCCACTCTCAGGCTTCACAGATTCCTTCCTTCCTTCACTCTCCCCCTTCTGCCTCAGCACTTCAACACATGGGCCCACTGTGCTTCTCCCCAGACACTGACAACAGAAGAGAACGAGGCTGGCCAATACAGGACTGTCTTTGGTGGAATAGGTGAGAGATGCTATCAAGACCAATCTGGTTTAATAGTAGTTACCCCAGGAGGGTTTGACATCAATGATCATAGTTACTTTATTCCAAACCCATAGCATTTTCTAAAACTAGCGCTGAAGAGTTTTCCACTCTGGATCCCAGCCCACAGTTTTTTATCTTAAAAAAATCAAAGGAGGGTCATCTGGTTGGTTTAGCTGGTTCAGCATCCAGTTCTTGATTTTGGCTCAGGTTATGATCTCAGGGTTGTGAGGTCGAGCCCCACATAGGGCTCTGCACTGGGCATGAAGCCTGCTTAAGATTCTCTCTCTCTCTTTCCCTCTGACCCTCCCACTCCTCTCTAAAACAAAAACAAAAAAAAATCAAATGAAGCAACTTACTTCTTTTGGAAATGAAGCCTTGTTGAGTCCATCTGCACATTCACATCAGGGGCTGTGTGCCCTTTCAGCTACTGCATCAGATGTGACCTGGAATCCATCATTCCTGCCTATGTTCTTGGAGGATCTACCCAGACATGATTTTACCAACTCCCATCGGTGTTCCACCAGAACATGAGTGACCCATTATATTATATAATAATAAATCTAAGAGATTAAATTCCTCCACCAAACAAAGCTTAGGAAGCAATATGGTGCTTGAGAGTAGAGGTAGTGGTTGACTTTTTCCACTCTCAGGTCAAACCAGTTACAAGAAGTGTCCTTTCATACTTCTATTCTATAGACTGCTATATGGTTTTTCTAAGGTAAGCCTTGAGAAACCTGGTCCAGATTACATTCCTGCCCTCTCTTTTATATACACCTTGAGATTGCCAAGTGTTGGAGGGAAGACAGTGCTGGTGGTCAGCTGCCATTTGGCAGTGGGATTTTTGTAATCACTAGTGAAATTTTAGACCATGGGCTTTTCAGAGCCACTGTGGAAAGAAATAATCTTCTAAGTTCTTCTAAAATATTTATTTGTCCTTTTTTATTTTTAACTCAAACTGTACAGGGAGGCAAATCTATATAACCCATAGGAGTGGCCTTAAGCAAGGAAAGAGCAAGGAAGCAACATTTACTTGGCACTAACTGTATGCCAGGCACTGTTCTTAGCACAGTACCTCATTTAAACCTTACAGCAACCTTATGAGGAAAATACTATCTAAAGGAAAAATACATTCCTGTGTGTCTCCTTTACTCTCACAACCTGACACCAGAAGTGTGGGTCTTTCTTTCTTTCTTTCTTTCTTTCTTTCTTTCTTTCTTTCTTTCTTCTTTGTTTCTTTCTTTCTTTTTTTTAAGATTTTATTTATTCATTTGACAGAGAGATCACAAGTAGGCAAAGAGACAGGCAGAGAGAGAGGGGGAAGCAGGCTCCCTGCTAAGCAGAGAGCCCAATGTGGGGCTCGATCCCAGGACCCTGAGACCATGACCTAAGCTGAAGGCAGAGGCTTAACCCTCTGAGCCACCCAGGCACCACTGTGTGGGTTTTTCATTACATCATGTAATTCTCTGACACCAGCTAGTGTCCTATAATTTAACTCAATTCTAACTCAAACTACCTGGGGATGGCATCAGATCCCACAGATTAAAGGTTTGGGTCTACTAGACTGCTCTCAATTTCAGATATCAGTTGCAAACCCAGGTTGTCACCTGAACTTCTGACCAACCAACTATGACTCCGAGGATCCCATGACTCCCTCTTTGGGCTCTATTAATTTGCTAGGGTGGCTCACAGAACTCAGGAAAACAATTTACTTACTTGATTACCAGTTTATTATAAAAGGATATAACAGGAACAACCAGATGGAAGACATAAATTGGGTGAGGTGTGGAGGAAAGGGCACAGAGCTTCCAGGCTACCTCTGAGCACAACATTCTTCCTGCACCTTCACATTTTCACCAGCCTGGAAACTCTCTAAACCCAGTCCTTTTGGAGTTTTATGGAGGCTTCATTACATAGGCATGACTGGTTAGTTGTCAGTTAAGCTCAAACTCCAGCCCCTCTCCCCTTCCCTGAGTTTGGGGGGTGGGTGGGGTGATACTGAAAGTTCCAACACTCTATCACCTAGGGTTGTTGCTAGGACTTGAGAACCAAGACGATGAAGTTTTAGAAAATAGGTGAGGTTCAGTGGGGTGGAGTCCGGAGCCGATGACCAAGAAAGAATTCTTGAGACATGTTTGGTGCAAAATGGTGGTTTATTAAAGCACAGGGACAGGACCTATGAGCAGAAAGAGCTGCTGCCCCAGGGTTGTGAGGGGTGGCAGCTTATATGAGATGGGGTTGGGGGAGGTAAGGAAAAAGGGAGGTTTCAGTAGAACTTTCATATGCTAAAGAGGACCTACAGAGATACCAGATACCAGAGAAGGTTTTTTCCATTCTTAGCAAGGTATTAACATTAAGATAGCTGGGAGATTCCTAAAGAATGTCTTATATGTCCCATATATGGGGGTGGGGGAAGGTTGCTGGGTGTCAGTTTCTGCTTTGTCCTCAGCCAGGCTTCTGTTCCCTCATCAAAGATACTAAAGAGAAGAGAAATTCACTGAGATGATCCCAATATTGTGTGCTTTGCTATAGCCCTTAGGGCATTTGCTCATTCTTTTTTTTTTTTTAATTTTCATATAATGTATTATTTGTTTCAAGGGTGCAGGTCTGTGATTCATTAGTCTCTGATTTAAGCACTCAACATAGCACATACCTTCCCAAATGTCCATCACCCAGCTACTCCATCCCTCCCATCCCCATCCCCTCCAGCAACCCTCAATTTGTTTCCTGAGATTAAGAAGTTTAGGGCTAAATGCAGCTGCCAAAATGTAGATAAGCCCATACGGCTCAGTGGACTACAAAAAAGAGCTTGCTAACACAGCCAGAACTTCAGGAGCCAAGATCCCAAGAAAGGAGGATAATGCATAAAATTGAGCTCAACATTCTATGCAAGTTTTCATCCAAGGTATTTGTTAATTCTTAAGGTACACAGAGCAAAAGCTAAGAAGCCAAACAGAACATGGCTAAGAAATTGAGTGGAATTTTTGGCAGTGTCATAATACCAAAGACCAAAGAAAAAAAGATGTTAAAGTCCTACCAAAGAGGAGCCCCATTAAATACTCTAAGCACACAGGGAACTACATTCAAGAAGTGTGAGTGACCAAATAAGAAAAAACTCACAAATTTTGAAACCTGGCCTCAAGTGATTAGATTGTGGTGATTTGCTACGGCCTGCCAGAGTATAAATAAAATCCTCTCCGAAGAAAGATGACATCATCCAGAGCTTCTACAATGCTTCATTGACAGTGTCTAACATTCAATAAAAAATTACTATGCATGTCAATAAAATAAGACAATGAAAGCTGACGCATTGGTGATGCAGATACTGGACTTTTCAGATACCAACTTTAAAAAAATGATTATTAGTTTCAAAAAATATATAAGATGTAGAATCTCACCAGAGAATTGGACTCTATAAAAAGTAATCACATGAAAATTCTAGAAATGGAAAAATACAAGAATGAAATATAACAGATACATGAACCCAAACCTATTCATTTAAACTCAGAATTTAGGAAAAGCCAATACATGTGGACACAGCTGTGAATAGACATTTTCTCCGTATAAAATAAAGGCAATTAAATGGGTTAAAAATAACAAATCACATAAATGCTTGATAACATGGCCATAAATTTTGAAGTATTAAAGATATCTCAATGCAGCACCTGACCTTGTGTTTTTCAAATAATATTTAATCTTTAAGAAGATACAGAATTTCCCTTTTCGGGGTAAATCTTTCCTATTTGCTTATTTCAGAGATTTGCTTTTTTTATTTATTTTTTATTTATTTTTATTTTTTTTAAAGATTTTATTTATTTATTTGACAGAGAGAGAGATCACAAGTAGGCAGAGAGGCAGGCAGAGAGAGAGGAGGAAGCAGGCTCCTCGCCGAGCAGAGAGCCCGATGCAGGGCTCGATCCCAGGACCCTGGGATCATGACCTGAGCCAAAGGCAGAGGTTTTAACCCACTGAGCCACCCAGGCGCCCCTTTTTTTTTTTTTTTTAAGATTTTGAGATTTGCTTTTTTTAGAGATTGGTTGCCTCTCTGCCATTTTGTTAAAAAAACTTTCAGTTTATCTTTGAGCTTCTGAATTAATATTTTATTCCCACCAACTCTTAGTTATTCAGAGGTTGGGAAATCAGCTTTAAGAATAAATCTTGTCCATTAGCAGCCTTGGCACTTACAATCAGCAACAGAGTGTGATTTCCTGAATGAGAACAACCTGCTACAGTATAACACTCACCAGTTGTGTAACCCTGGTCATGTCACAACCTCCCTGAGCCTCTGTATCTATAAAGTGGGGTCAGTTCCACTTCCTGAATAAGGTTGTTATAGAGATTAAATAGAGCATATGAAAACCCTTTATAAACCACAAAGCTTTTCTTTAATTGTTAGTCCTTGCTACTTTTGTTCTCTGATCCCCTTACAGAAGGGAGTAATTGAACCTCATTTATGTTTGCAGACAAATACTGTATGTTTTAAAAATAAATTTCCACATTTCCTTCACACAACTTCAACATGCTTTTATTAAACATCTGTGATGTTCCAGGATCCCTGACAGGTACTAAAGATGCAAAGATCAATAAAGCAATCACTTTGCCCTCCAGGACTGCACAGATTGGGAGGGAAGATATACATGTAAATAAATTATTACAATACATTGTGATAAGTGGTGAGACCAAAAAAAGGTACTTATCAACTCCCTTTTAAAAGTCAGGGAAGTCAGTGGCACCTGGGTGGCCCAGTTGGCTAAGTGACTGCCTTCCACTCAGGTCATGATCTTAAGGTCCTGGGACTGAACCCCAACTTGGGCCACCTCAAGCCTCCCCCCATCCCCCTCAAGCACGGCCTCTAGGCTCCTCACTGGCGGGGGGGGGGGGGGGGGGGGTGGTGGTGGTGTTCGGATTCTTCCTCTCCCTCTGCCCCTCCCCCCATTTATGCACTCTCTCTGTCTGTCTCTGTCTCTCTCTCATTCTCTCTCAAATAAATAAATAAAGTCTTTTATAAATAAATAAATAAATAAATAAAAGTCAGGGCAGTCTGGGTTTTGAAGGACAAGTAGGAGATCATCAGGCAAATAAAGGAGGTTGTAAAGACCATAACAGCCAAAGGGAGTGCAAAGATCCTGAAGCATGAAAAAGCATTATAATTCTTCTTTGATTAAAATATGAGGTTCAGAACATAATCTTGGTCACTGGCCTTCCAGGACTCACTGTGATAAAGGAGAAAAACAAACAAGTAATCTTAATAGTTTTGTGGAAAATCAGGGTACAAAATTACATAGTGTATGATCTCATCTATGGAATTTTTAAAGAAATACATAAAAGTGACTAGAAACAAAAGAAAAACAACCCAATTAAAAAATAGGCAAAGGACTTGAATAGTTACTTCTCTGAAAAAACATTCAAATGGCTAATGAGCACATGAAAAGTTACTCAACATCGTAAGTCATTAGGGAAATGCAAATTAAAACCACAGTGGAATACCACTTCACATCCACTAGAACGGTTATTATTTTTTAAAGAAAGGAAAAAGAAAAGAAAAAAATAGCAAGTATTGGTAAGGATGTGAAGAAATTGGAGCCCTCAAGGAAGCTTGTGTATTGCTGGCAGGAATGTAAAATGGAACAGCTATTGGAAAACAGTTTGGTGGCTTTTCAAAACACTAAATGTAGCGTTACTCTACAACCCAACAATTCCACTCCTAGGTATAGATGCAAAAGAATTGAAAATAAGAACTCAAACACATGCTTGCAGACTAATGTTCATATATAATAGCCAAAAGGTGGCAACAATCTAAGCTTAATCAGCAGATGAATGGATAAACAAAATGTGGTAAACATTTTGTCCAACAAAACATTTTGATAAGCAAAATGGAGTGTTGTTCAGCCATAAAAAGGAATGAAGTCTTTATACATATTATAGCATGGATACACTTTGAAAATACTATGCTCAATGAACTAAGTCAAAAAAGGACAAATACTATATGATTCCACTTATATGAACTATTTGAAATAGGCAAATTCATAGAGACAGAAGGTAGAATAGAGATTTTCAGGGTGTAGAGGGGCTAGAAAATAGGGAGTTAATGACCTATGGTTGTAGATTTTCCACTTAGGATGATGAAAAAATTCTGGAAATAGATAGTGGTGATCGATACACAACACTGTGAATGTACCTAATGCCGTTGAATTACAATACTTAAATATGGGTAAGCTGATAAATTTTATATTACATTACATGTATTTTATACAAGGAAAAAATATTTTTAAGATTAAGCAATACACCTTTACAGTATGGCATAACCTAATTCTCTCTCTTTCTCTCTCTCTACACTTACTTGAATTCTCTCCATTTTCCCCCAACGCATACATATTCTACTTTTTATTAAGAAACAAACTCAAAATTTCACTTTTCAAAAAAAAGCTCCTTCAAAAAAGGAGCAAACAAAACCAATATGGTAAGAAAAAATGAGCTGTGCTTTGTCTGTGTATGTACAAAGAACCTTGGAAATGCAGAGGATACCATCTGGATTTTACTTGGCCTATCAACCACCTTGCAACTGGCTTGTTTGTAGGACTCACAAAATGTGGCCATGGGTCATCTTGCCCTAGGAAACCTCTTGTGGAAGGAAGGCACCCCAAGTCTCAATGATTTTGATTATTCTGCAGAGCTTTAGCAAGACGTAGGGCAAGACATCTACAGCGTCCTACTTGGAAGAGGCACTTCTTTCTTGGAATGCCACTGCCCAGCTGGCCTGTGGACTCTGCAGAGATTAGAAGGGCCAGACAGAAACCCCCAGGTAGAGAGGAGAAGGGATAGAGACATTAGCCAGTTTCTTCCCAGGACTCCCTCTCCCTCAGGGTGCTGCCAAATCTTCTCCACTTTTACTTTAGGGAAAGAAGAGAAGCTAGTTTTGTTGTCTTAGTAAAATGGCCTCTGGCTCCTGCTGCCCTTTCCTTTGTCAGAGAGAAAGCAGGAAGAGTATTCTATTGTATTATAGCTCTGTCTCTCAAACTTGCAACAAAAGTTTTGGAACTGGGCCTTGTTTTGGAATTGGATCATCCGGCAAGGACCTGAGGCATTGCTAGTTTGTCCAGGATTTTGCTCTAACGTGATTTGACTTGGGTTCCAACTGAACTGCTAGGGGAGGAGGGAGATGTGATGAGCTCCAGGAAATCTGTCACTTATGCAGATGATGTTCACAAAGGAAGACAGGTTTAAACCAGAAGTCAGGGAGATGTGGACCCTTAATTTGAAAGCCCCTTAAATGTTAAAGGGCACACATGTGAGACTTCTAATTAAGGCAGTAAGGATAAAAGTTGTCTTTTCTTCTTGGGTTATACCTATAAGGTTGAATCTTGATTTAGTCCAGTCATCCAATATGACAGTGGAGAACAAGTTCCAGTATGAATATCTCCTATGTCAGAGAAAACTCATGGTTACACCCTGGAATTTCATTCTTTTGTTTTCAAACCCTGAGGTCCTGTGATTTCAAAATTGAATTGAGAGTTGGGACCTGGGAAATTCTAACTCCAAACCCTCATTTTCCATGTAGTTTCTCCTTTGCAATATCCAGCTCTCTGTTGCAGTGACCGACACACATACAGTATATTTACAGGCTTATTCTCTAGGGAAGTTGAAATGGAGACTCTTTCGACTCTGGGACCCTGTGCTGTGCTAGAGACAGTGCATAAGGGCTTTCAACAGCCAAATGTACGCATCTCTTCCCAACTCTGTTCACATACTCACGTCACATTGGTAACTTGAAATCAGCCACGGGAGATTATTGACACACAGAAATCCGCAAAAACTAAAAACCTGGGTGAGTGTTTATTTGTTTGTGGAGACCAAGTGTGAAGCTCAGAACTAAACATAGAAAGATTAAATTGAAAGCAGCATTTTAGGACTCTCATAACCAATTTCTTCCCTTTACCTTGACCCCAGAATGCAGGAACCAGGCATTCACCACGAGGCAGTGGATTAGAAGTTCCCGTCTTGAGAACTAAATGAACCCAGAGATAAATACCTATTATTAGTACAATTTGGGGTTCCTTAACAAACAGACACAAAAAGCTGATGCATCACTCTGGCCATTAAGTTCCATAGGACTTTCAAGTAGCTGTTTTGTTCCTCGCTTTAACTGTGAACTTTCATCCAATTTTTATCAGAGATTTGTGGAAAATCTCTGACATGAAAGCCATAAAAAATATATTTTTTTAAAGTAGAGAAAACAAAAAATTAGGAAAGCAAAGAAATCGTCAAAAAGGTAAGAGGTGATGTTGCAACTATAGGTTAGAATAGTAGGTTGCTGTATGGTAATTATTATTACATAACAAATCACCAAAATTTAGAAGCTTAGAACAACTACTTATTATTTCACGGTTTATGTAGGTCAAGAGTCCAGGCATGGCTTAGCAGGTTTCTCTGCTCATGGTCTCAGCAGGCTGCAACCAAGGAGTCAGCTGAGCTGTGTTCTTTTCTGAAGCTTGGAATTCTCACCCAAGCTCATGTGGTTGTTGGCAGAATTCAGTCTCTTGTGGTTGTAAGAGTTGTTGGTCCCTTTCTCTTTTTTAAACAAATTGTTAATCTTTTATTATTAAATACCTTAATAGTAGAATAAAGGATTGTGTTCAGTCCACATATAAGATACATCCCTGTTCTTTTGTTGGCTGTCAGCAGGACACTCTGCTTTTAGCTCCTGGAAGCTGATTGCAGTTCTTCACCAGTGGCATTCTTCTAGGCCCTCTCACTAATGATGGCTCCTTTCTTCAAGGCCAGGGAGAATCTCTCACTGTACTAAGACAGTCTTACATAACATAACATAGTTCTAGGAGTTTAACTTCCACCTTTTAGAGTGTGACATAACCAAATCAAAAGAATGACTATCCCATTGCATTTGTCAGATTCTATTGGCTAGAAGCAAGCCTGAATTCAAGAGGAGGAAATTTTATTAGAGGATAACTCATTGGGTCAAATTAGGATGTGTCTGCCATAATTGCTATGGAAAAGGAACAACAAGAACAAGAAAATCCTGAAAATGTAAAGCCAAAAATAAAAGCATTAAGTGCAAGAACTGGAGGGTCAAATTAGGAGTATCTCCCAGAAAAGAGAACACCAAAAACAAGGGATAAAAAAAGAAGTTAGAAGACCAAGTCGGGCAGCCCAACATATGGCTAATAGAACGTCCCTAAAGACAGAACAGAGAAAAAGTGAAAGGAGGAAATATATCAAAGGTATATACATGAAAATCTCCCAGACCTGCACAGCACAAGTCTTCAGACTGGAAAGTGCCACTGATGACCGGCACAATAAATGGAAGAGAAAGTGAGAACAAGACCCCGTCAATAAAAATTCCAGAACACTAGGAGGAAAATGAAAATCTCAGTGGTTTTCCAGAGAGGGAAAAAGAGCAGCTACAAAGGATTAAAAAAAATAATAATAATGTCATCAGACATCTCAACAGCATTCTTGAAAACTAGAAAAGAATGGAGTATGCCTTCAGACTTCTGAGGGGAACAGTTTTTTTTAGCATGAAACCTGAAGCAAGGCATACCAAACTGAAGAGTGAGGACAAGAAAAGATTTTTTTACCTATTCAAGGGCCAAAAAAGAAACAAACAAACAAACAAACAAACCTTACTTCTTATGCATTCTTGATTAGGAAGTATATTGAGAATCCATTCTCGGCAATATAAATGAGTAAACCAAAAAAGAGGGGGACACAAGGCGCAAGAAATGAGGGAATCTAAGTCAAAGAAAGATGTAGGGAAGTCCTGGACGTCAGCATGTAACAGGCTGACGGAGAAGCAGTCAAGGCTGAAGAGTGACAGAAGGTTATGGAAGAAAAATTTCCGTTTAAGAGGGAGGACGGGACAATCGGATTAGCTGACATTGTTAAATATTTGGAAACTATTAGTGATAGGTGATTTGACAGATCTGAAAAATTTAGAGTGGGAGAAAAGTAATATAATAGTTGTCCCAAGCACTATTAGGACCAATTGGTGGGCAGTTAGGGTAAGTCTTAACTCCTGAAAAAAATAAATCTGTAATTTTAGGAGACTCCTTAGCTCAGCAGTAGAGTAATATTTACTGAAAAAATGTAAGCACTAAATATAGATTTATCTAACTATTGCAACATGTGAAGGAGACAGGATATGGGGATGATGGGGGATTTGTTTTTCAAGGGTTTGGGAGGTGAGTTGGATTGCTTAATAACAGGAAAATTGGCCAGGCATGCTAGGTAGAAAGATGGAAAGATTGCATATTCCAAAAGAAAAGGTGGTGAAAAAAGTCGAAATGGGATACCTTTGGGAGATGGAAATGAAGAATGGAAAGAGGATTGGTTTACTTTTTATTCCGTTCGGTGCAACAAAAATAAGAAACAGAAAAGAAAACCTATGTAAATGTAGTATTTTGGATTTGAAATATTTATTTTTTAACGAGCATATAGATTTCATCAAAATCTGTAAGAATCAAAGCTTTCCCAGCCAGAATAAACAAACAGGAAATGCTGAACAGTTAGAAACAGAGACCCACCTCTCTCAGTTTAGTGGTTGGTTTAACAAAGACAGACAAACCAAATTTATCTTCCCTTTGTTCCAAATTCCACACTGATTTTGACAGATTTCCGCGAGTGCCTATGCTCCACTACAAATTACTTATTTTTCTGAGTCCCTCTCGTCTAGACTGCAAGAGCAGCCCCTGCACCGTGTTTGGCGGATGGGAATTGTAGGTTGTGCTCGGATTTGTTTGTACAGCACTTCCTCTCTCACGCCAAGTATGCATTATATGTGAATGAGGCTCTTCACAGCTCTGCATAATTACCACATTTGGAGCCATTCTTCTCTTCAGAGGTTGGGTATTTTTTTTTCTTTTCTTTTGATTTCTTATATTTTGCAGCGACTGTCATCATTATTTTGATGCTGTGGTTTAATAGGGGCTTCAAATGCAAATTTGACAACACAAACTGAAAATTATGGGTGGCAAACAAAGGAACTAAACTTCCATGGCTGTGTTTCGAGAGGCTCCACCTGATGTATAAAAGCACACATGTTTCAGTAGTAAGCCCAGCACACAACCTTGGCTTGTGTAGCATAAGAAGAACGAGAATCTTCTGAAGACATTCCCCTACCTGGGCTCCAAAATGGAGTCTCATCTATTTTTTTCTTACTCCATGTTTTACAAATCTGACTTCGCAGGGAGTTGAGATCCAATTGGAAACTCCACGTTTTCCAGTGAATCTGTCGTCTTCTTTGTAGCTTTGTCTAAGGGTGAAAAGCCAAAGATTTTACAACCGGAAATGCCCAGACAAAGGCTAATCAGAGCAGGAGTAGAGCTGGAGCTCCTGGTTGGCTCCTGCTTTCCACCTTTAGCTACTGGACCATGAGAGAAATGATAGGAGGGGACTCGCTGGCAGGGGGCTGAGGGACTTGAAGAGTGTGTGGGAAGCCTGGAAAGCAGCTATAATTAATCAGTATGGGGGTATTTAAATGTTTGAACAGCTGATAAGGCTGTATCTGGGCTTTCTGAAATATCACCCCTACATGATTCACTTCCTGTCTGTAAGTTACTCATACACATACCTTCTAAGTCTGGCTTCCTTAATCATGACATAAAAAGTGTTCCCCATTGAAATTACACATGCTAAAATTTAGGTAGGGAGGTACTTTTCATAAACACAAATCTAGTGGTTTGGGGGGACAGTGGGACTTAGGAAAATACATACACAGATCAGACTTATTTCTTGAAAAAAGTTATCATTGGCATAAAGGATATTTGGGAGAAAGATGAAAGTGTACCCTTTGTTAGTTTGTCACCTTTGTTAGGTGGATATGGAGTACAGTGGGAAAGACTCATGCTAAAATTTTTTCTTTTGAAAAATGGGGACTTCATTGGCAATATTTTAATTTTGCAGTAGTTTAAGTTTAAATTAGTAGAAGAAAATCAAACCTCAAGTATCACACTGGCAAGTCTTTGTTTTCCCTGCCAGTGCTAATTGAAAAATAGAAAGGAAGAGAGATCCATAAATAGTTAGAAGGAAATTAGATTTTTTTTAGATCAATTCTCAAAACCTAAGAAGTTATCAAGCTATAAGGATGAAAGATTGTAAAATTATCTAGGTCATAAAATTTACAGATATTTTCCTTCTTTAATTTAAATTAGAAGTGATATGAATCTATAATGTGTCAACCCATCAGGATCAGAAACATGGAATCATAGGTTAAAACATTTATTTTTCATCCAGAGAGAAATTGGCATGAAATACATTTATCAAGGGACTACATTTCTAAAGCATGCATTTCATGGCTGCCTAGTACCAAAAAAAAAAAAAAATCTAGTATATTAAAGTAATAATTCCTTTTGAATTATAGGTATTAATGTAAGATGATAGAAACAGACCAAAATAAACAATTTTCAAAGAAGACACAGAGACCAGAGTATCATCTTGCCTTTCTAGTACTTTATTAGTTGTAGTTTTAACAACTCGTGTTCTCAAAAGATAATTACCTAGAATTCTCTTAGCTCACTCCAAAGCTCTAAGCAGACTTACGTTATCAAAAACATACTGTTGATATGAGTCAAATGCAGGATGTTCCTTTCAAAGCAACTGAATGGTTTATTTAATGCAAGAGCTGTTGATCATTTGAAATAAATAGTAAGTTACTATAACTAGTCTACATTAGACTTTAGGATACTTTTAGTTGTTCTTTAATAAGATTCTGAAAATAATTTGTGTTTCTCTAATAACATATTTCAGCAGGTACCACGTGCTAGATAGACCACTGCTAGGCACTGAAAATGTAGAAATAAATAAAGAGGAGGGGCACCTGGGTGGCTCAGTCATTAATCGTCTGCCTTCGGCTCAGGTCATGATCCCAGGGTGCTGGGATTGAGCCCTGCATCTGGCTCCCTGCTCCACAGGAAGCCTGCTTCTCCCTCTTCCACTCCCCCTGCTTGTGTTCCCTCTCTCGCTGTGTCTCTCTCTGTCAAATAAATAAATAAAATCTTAAAAAAAGAAAAGAAATAAAGAGGATACTCTCTGTTCTTATCCTGGCATTCAAGAGTTAGCATAGGGAGTAGACAATTCCACAGATAATTTCAGCAGAGCCTGATAAGTACTCCAAAAGAAAAAGACTCATTTTCTTTGCTAAGTGGGGGGATGCAGGAGTAGCCAAGGGAAAGTCTCTAAAGCAACCCCTGAGCTATATCTGAAAGGAAATAGAGACATTAGCCAGGCAAGAAGGATATTCTAGACAGGGGGAATGGAAATATGGGAAAGGCATGTGATATTGTGGAAGCATAAACTTAGACTGGAAATCCTCAGAGGAAATGTTTAAATTAACGGACACACAGGCTAAAAATCTTCTTCCAGAAAAGTCATATGGAGTAAAATAATTAACACTTTCCTTTTGAGAATTATCATTGCATTATGTTCTCAGTTGCTTTCAATAAAATATATATATATATATATGGAAAAACTTCCCAAGGATTAGCCATAAAAATGCTTGGGAAAATTCCAACATTGGCCATTTAAAAAATGTTTATAATATTTAATATTTCTGACCTGAGAGCATAAAAACAATGCTAAATGGCTTATATCCATAGAATAAAACCAAGATTTGCTGTTTGAGTATTTTCTGGAGCATTGTATGTAGTCCATCCATATATCACAATGTGGATTCTTCAAAATTGTGTCCTCATAACAATTTCCTATATAAATTGTGAAAAACATACTAACATAAGTCATGTGGAATTTTCATTCCTTATAAAGTAAAACATTTTCTTGTTCCCAAGTACCAATTCCTTTCTCTAAGCCCAACTAGGAGTTGTGCTGGCCCAGAAGACCTCCTGCATTAACAAGACAAAGTCTCATATAACATAATCTTATGTAACACCCTAACTCTAACTCTGTGGATCTCAGTTTCCTTATAATAAAATGAGAGGAGGGACCAGATGACCCCCTAAGCTCTTTCAACTCTAACAGTTATTTTACAATTTTTCTTTTAATCTAATGCTTGACAATACCAAACATTGCATCTTAATGATTTCCCAACACCAGTCAATGAAACCACTTCTTCAGCATGCATCTCAGCCATGGAGATCAAACGTCTTATTAGTTGTAGCCTGTCTTGTCTGTTTCACTTCCATCATGATCATATTTCTCCACCCTCAAGTGGAGCACATTAGATTGAGGCTTTCTTTTATTGGCTTTCACCCAACAAGAGTGGCTCATTGAACTTCATCAGCCTAAGTCCAAGTCAAGTGCAGAAAGAACATGAAAGACTCTTAAGATGGTAAACAGCCAAAGCATTGAAAAATGCTCTATGGCTCTATTTCAGGAAAAAGTAATCACACAAAGGGGGCGTTGGATCTGCCATTTGATAGCACTATATCATGTATATTGTCCCTGCTCTATTCAGTCTTTCTTGACTGGATATAGTGCAATGGTCCTCAAAGATTTTTTTTTTTTTTTAAGATTTTATTTATTTACTTGACAGACAGATTACAAGTAGGCAGAGAGGCAGGTAGAGAGAGAAGGGAGGAAGCAGGCTCCCTGCTGAGCAGAGAGCCCGATGCGGGACTCGATCCCAGGACGCTGGGATCATGACCTGAGCCGAAGGCAGCGGCTTTAACCCACTGAGCCACCCAGGCGCCCGTCCTCAAAGATTTTTGATCACATACCTCCTCATCCATTAATATAGTTTATAGATATAGTACAGATAGTATAGATTTAGTATATTCTTATATTTCTGTATTGTGTTTGCCTTTTTATCAATTATATTCATGTAATTGAACTAACAGGTTATATAGATTATAAAATATATATAAAAATAGAAACTTTAAAAGGAAGATATTTTTAAAAATTAATAGAAGTGGAAGTTACAATATTCTTTCTAACCCTTGTGGGTTAGCTTGAGTGCCCTACTTTGAGACAATTGCTTTAAAGTGCTAACTCTTCTGAATGAACCACACATTTACATCTTAAGTCTATTCCTTTCTAATCTTTTATGATTCTTAGTAACTTCTTATTCAAAATATTAAAATATTTAGAAAACTATATCATGAGTTTTGATACGTTTATGTGAGGTGGTCAGTTTCACCTTGTTAGGCCGGGGGGAGAGGTAACTGAGGGAAAAGTTCACAGGGCAAATAATTTCAGATCAAGTTGTTATTACGAAACTTGACCCATCCTAGCCCTCCAAAATCTCACCCTCATCACTCATTTTTCTCTACCATTCATTGGATCTTGAATATGGTCTCCTTCTTATTGTAAAATCTTTCTCTCTCTCTTTTTTTTACATGCATTTGAGGTAAGACAGTAGTGCTGGTTCAGAAACAAACACTCCAAGAAGTATATATAATTGTATTCTCATTATTTTATGATCACACTTTATTTTCTTTCCTTTTTTTTATCTTATTAGTTAAATTCATTTACTGGATTAATAACTTGACTACTTCCAAAAATCAGACACATACAAAAAAATGAGGTTTTTGTCTAGAGAGGAAACATCAAAGATTTACCATCCCTGAGACTATTTAAATTGATGTGTTCTGGAATTCTGACAGTAAACCCAAAGAGGACTGAGGGCATCTTTATGATCAGTGTATAACACTTAACATATTAAAGGGAAATGTGAACCTATGGTTTTAAAAAAATCTGTTTTATTTCATCATAGACCTTCATCGTAGATCTCGCCCCCTAGGTTGGAAGGCAGTGTGGTGTGCTGGCCACAGCCTTCAGAGGACTTTAAACCAGAGTTCCAATCTGCACCCCATCATTAGCTGTCTGTGTGACCCTGAACAATTGATTTGCTTAATCTCTGAGTCTTACTTTCATATTCTGCAAAATAGAATACTGTCTACGTCTTAACTTGTTGTGGAGGTGGCGTGTCTATAAAGCTCTTAGTACAGTTCCTAGAATATAGCAGATATTCAATAAATGGCAAATGTTTGGGCTACTCTTTTAAGTCCTTAAAGATTCTCTCTCTCTCTCACTCCTTCCTCCACCCCAACTTTCTTTCTGTCTCCTTCCCTTTTAGTACCTAGAATAATATCTTCTCTGGAGTAAGTATTCAATAGTTATCCATTGACTAATACAGATAATCTCCTACACTTTGATAATTTTATTTAACTTCATAGAAGTAAATGATACTGTAATGCTTCTTTTATTTTGGAGATTAAAGATAACATAGTTTGACAACAATATAACAATAACAACAAAAAGTCTGTTTGTGCAGTCCTGTCCACTTTTCCAGCATATGGAACATCGATTCCCAGGGTCTGAAGTTATCTTGAGTTCTGAGGTACAAATGAGAAGTGGAGGTGCTCTAATCCTGATTATACCAGCAAATCCTTTCTCAGGTCAGTTCCACAATGCAGGTCTCTGCATCGGGGGGTCAAGTCTAATCTTCTCCATTTGGTGATTTGGGTAATCCTTTGGCCTTCATCTTTGGGGATAAACCTTATCTTTTTCTTGAGAGGGAAGCAAGGAACTTGTTTTTCTCTACATATGGGGCCAGATAGATTCTGTGTGAGAGCGTGCGTGCATGCATGAACGAAAAGCAAAGATGGTCAACTCACTCTTCTGCAACTCTTCTGCCTTCATCTGTAAGAAACCTGGGCCTGAATTTTAATCTTTAGTCCCAACACAAGAAAGCAGATTCCTCAAAAATGTCACATGAAAAAAAGTATAGCCTTGCAATCTGACATGGCTGAAATGTCTTGCTGAAATGCGTGGCCCACTCTGGCTGTTGTTTGCATTCCCATTGAATGGCCAGGGAGACCCACACTCCGCACCCCTGTGGGGACAGAAATGCCTTCCAAAGAGTAGCCTTTCCAGCGGGTAGCTCCCTCTGAACAGAAATACATAGAAGGGGGGCACCTGGGTGGCTCAGTGGGTTAAAGCCTCTGCCTTCGGCTCAGTTCATGATCCCAGGGTCCTGGGATAGAGCCCCGCATTGGGCTCTCTGCTTGGCAGGGAGCCTGCTTCCCCCTCTATCTCTGTCTGCCTCTCTGCCTGTTTGTGATCTCTCTCTGTGTCAAATAAATAAATAAATAAAATCTTTAAAAAAAAAAAAGAAAAGAAAAGAAATACATAGAAGGTTAGTGAGTTCTGAAGCAGTTCTTTCGAACATTAGAAAGACAATGGTTAAATTGTGTGGTCTGTTTGGAAAGTGGCAAGTAGACAGACACCTGACTTAGAATCAGATCCTGGTGCCTTTCACTTACTACTGATGTGACATTAAGTAAGAGCCTAACATATGAGCTCCAATTGTCTTATGTGTAAAATGGAAGAAATAATACCTACCTCATAGATTTATTGGAAGACCTGATTGAGAGAACAAATATAAGAAATGTCTAGATGGTAGCCATTCAATTGGTGTTGTTGAATCTGCACCAGCCATATCATGGAATCAAGTTTCCTGTTTTGGTTGATATTCCTAGATCTACCTTATCCCCTCAGCCGGGAATTCTGACAGAATCTGCTTTTAGAATCATTTGTCACTAATTTGGATTTATATTCTTTTGGATAATTAGTTATTTAGCATTAATGATTTTTGCTGCTGAAAGCTAATTTTGAAGATTTACCTCTGTGTAAGTTTTAGCAATTATGCCTTCCCCTGTATTTGCATAGAGCAATATTCTCCAAAAGTCTTTTCTATTTCCTCATTTGTTCAAGAGTTAATACAGTTATGCTCTTAAATTTTAACATGAATTTCATGGAGATGAGTTTAAATGGTTTTCTGTGGCTGGATCTGAATAGTGTTTTTTTATTTTCAAATCTTCATTTGAAAATGGCAACCATAACCCATAACCTATCTCAGAAATGACACCCAAATAAGGCAGTGTTTCAAAGGAAATTCAGAAAAATTGCAAGCGTAGATTACGGAATGAGCATCTGACATTTGCCTTGGCTCCTAAGTGAGTGTAATTCACCCAAATGGGTGGCACGTGTGCAGTTTGCAGCATGCTGGGAAATACTCAGAGGCCCACTCCACACAGTGGATAGACTGCCAAGGAAGAAAAACAAATGGCAGTGTCTAAGAAAAGAAAATATGGTGCTAAATTCTTTATGGACATTTTATTGTAGCACAAGGAAGTCCACCTTAAAGCAAAAGAAGGGAATGATTTTGTTATACTTTTACATTAAACGATTTTTATCATTTATGATCTCAACTTGAGCTGGGTCTCCAAACAGAGTTCATTCTTGCTGCTTTATCATGTAAGCAGTACAGCTGAGGGGAAATGCGGAGGAGGAAATTTAAAACCCAAGGACCTGGTGTTGAATCCCGTCTCTGCCGTTTACAGACTCTATGATCAGTGGTTTTTATGGAGATTCTATTTCCTGTATGTAAAATAGCAAAGCACAATAAAATTATTTCATTGTTTATTAGGAGGATTAAATAAAACAATATGTGTAAATAGCCCTTCATATACTGTAAAGTGCTAAACAAGCTTTAATGTCCATGTGGTAATTACTATGAATAGGGATACTAGTAAACTGGTACCAAGGTTTCTGCAATGTGTTCAAACCTCCCTGCCCCTATATATACACCCGCCTCCACCTCCATGAAATTTCTGTCTATACCTCCCTTTGGTTCTATGCATAACAAACAGAATTCCTTATTCACACAACATAACACTCCATGCATGAAGACTTTTTTTTTTTTAAAGATTTTTATTTATTTATTTGACAGAGAGATCACAAGTAGGCAGAGAGGCAGGCAGAGAGAGAGGAAGGGAAGCAGGCTCCCTGCTGAGCAGAGAGCCTGATGCGGGGCTCGATCCCAGGACCCTGGGATCATGACCTGAGCCGAAGGCAGAGGCTTTAACCCACTGAGCCACCCAGGCGCCCCTCCATGCATGAAGACTTTAACTCCATCTTCTTAAGGCTTTTCATCTCTATAACTTTCTCCAGAGTGTTTATAAATTTCTCGAATAATATGGTTATTCAGTCAACAAACATTCAATGAAGGGTTATCCCGTGCAAGGCTCTTAAAGATGGCTCTGCCTGATCACCTATCTCAGACAAGCAGAGGTTCAGAAGCTGTAAGGTTCAGGCTGGAATTAAAAACTAAATACTTTATCTGACAATGTAAAACATTAGATTGGACACAGGGACGGCCCACAGGCTGCAGGTTATGGACTCAACGAGAGAGATGGCCTCTTGGACCTTATAGAAGCCAGCAAACCAAGGGTACTTGGCAGATGGGAGACGGTATGGAATACAAGAAGTCAAAACAAAAATAGAAGCAAGTGTGAGGTTTGTAGCGTAAAATAGGAGGAGAATGGAGAAATGGCTGTAACACTAACTAGAATAACTGCTCTTGGGTGGGGGTGGAGAGATTGCTGAGGAAGGGGCTAGTCCTAGTTGTTTTACTGGAGTAGAGGGATAGAAAGGTGAATAAGCATTGAACATGAAGATTAGTGGGTGGTCAGATCTAGGGTGGTCAGGATGGACTATTAGTTGGTGAAACTTCTATGTGCTGGCTATTGAATCAAATTTAGCCCCTTCAAGAAGAGAAGTCAAGATTTGATGAAGTAATATCTAAAAATCAAATGATAATACCTGCTATGGGTATTCCTAAGAAGGTTATTGTTCTGGTTTCTAGAAGGCTTTCTTGTTTCTCAAGAACACTCAATGAAGTGGAATTTATTACCTTGGTGAATATACTGTGATCCAGAGTCTGTGGCTCTGCTTGGCAATTTCTAAAACCAGATTCTGTAAGCACATCAAAAGTGGCTCTGACCCTCCAGGGCAGACTCATATTAGCCAAGCCCATGAGATACAGAATGCCAACAGACTCATTTACAATGAGAGCCGTTATTGTCACATATCCCAGAATACTCAGATGGCACACTGGCACATTCCCTCCCTGCAGGCAAACCCATTTGGGAAGTCAATTTGTAGTCACAAGGTAGCTTGGTGAGCACAGAATCAGAACACAAGGAAATAGATGATTTGAATGTTTAATGGCATCAAATTACGAGAGCTGGTTGTATTCTTTAGCCACAGTAGAAATGCTTGACTATCTGCAAAATTCCATAACTTTAGACCCCTTCTGTCTTGAACTGGGCTTGGCTAGGAATGACTCATTGTTTCCTTTATGACTCATTTTTTCCATGTTCCCACCTCTCTAATAGATGCTTTCTTTCTCAGACTTGTTTAATGTATATTAATACTGTATAAATAGCACTTTATATACTGTTTCATGAAGCCTAGGATCTCTCTCTTCTCATCCGGTTTGTGATAACTTCTATGGTTTGACTCTAAGAGCTCTATTAGATTTCCCTACTTTATCTATGGGCAGAGATAGATGAACAGGGCAAAGTCTGCCTCATAGCCCCCTTTTACTAATAACAGTTGCAGTGAATTTAAACTCTTCCCTCTCCCCATTCAACATAGGGACATTTCTAGGTTGTCAGTGGCCATTCAAAAAGTCACACCTGGAATCAAACACAGTATTTCTAATATGGTTTGATGCACTTGCAGAAACTACAACCTGTCCACTCATTTTTCTCGGGTATTATATTCTAGTAATGTATCCTAAGATAGAATTTGTTTTCTCAGCAGCAAAATTGCATTGTTAATTGATCTTGAGCTTCGGATAAACTCTCTAAAATTGTCTTTTTAAGTTAAGCTACATATCTCAAGCTTTTGATCGGTATTTTTCATTTGTTCCAATTAAATTTCATTTTGCATGCTTTGGCCCATCATTACAGCCTACCAAACATGTTGAAACTAGTTTGTTATTAATCAGGAACTGTGTAAATACTGGGGTACACATTATAGACTGATATTCTACAAATGATTATTTTCTCTGCTTTATTTGGGCTATCAGTAATGCTAGTGTGATACAAAGGCATCAGCCACATTCCTTCTTATCTTTTTCTCTTTATCCATTTGGAGCTTTGTATGACTCATTTTTCTTTCGCACTGGTGACCACAGAAGGATTGAAATAAGATTAGCTCCTCTCACACTGATCAATAAATAGGGCTGTAAAGGTACTTATTGCTCCAAAATAAACAAAGTAGAACACAATTCTGCAGACTGAATAATGTTCACTAAATTCAGATTAAAAGCTAACTTCATCATTTTATAAAATCACAAGATTATCTTTCCCTTTTTCAAGTTCTGTATTTATCTTGTGGTACTTGGAATGTAAGCATTCTGCAACATGGAGTAGTAAGAATCAGATTATCATCAAGACAGAAATATTGAACAACTACTGTATGCTAGGAATTTAAGGGAATAAAAACTGAAGCAGACAAAAATTTTGTTCCCTAGAAGCTAACACTCTAGTTGGGAAGATTGTAATGAAACTGTTGAGCTTAATTTTTGTACCCCCCCAAATGAATGATCCCCAAAGCATAGCAGTTCCCAAAAGTTTGAAGTAGAGAACATCCACCTTAACTAAAAACATACATATAACTTGATATTGTTTTCTGTTTAATCTAACAAATCACTATTCTAATGGAGAAAAAAGGCCAGTTTTCATTTTTAGAAATTCTTTTTTTTTTAAGATTTTATTTATTTATTTGCATTTTTAGAAATTCTTAAGAGGATAGGACAATTCATACAGGCCAGAGTTGGAAAGGCCATGACTCAATCGTGAAGTTGAAAAAGACCCTTCCAATTAATACCCTACCCCCCACTGCCACACGAGCTTGGCTCTCTGATCAGACTTATCTGAAACATGGAATGCTGTCTATTATACTCACCAGCAGTATCCTTGCCATAGGATCTTGGTGAGCCAGGAAGTAAGGACCCATCACATTGACTTTTTTAAAAACAGTGAGTTGGCTTTTGCCTTATATCCACCCAGGCAGTGGCTTCTGGGTAGCTCAGTCAGTGAAGCGGCTGCCTTTGGCTCAGGTCCTGATCCCAGGGTCCTGGGATTGAGCCCCACATGGGCTCCCTGTTCTGTGGAGGTCTGCTTCTCCCTCTGCCTCTGCCCATCCTCGCCTGCCCCCGCTTGTTTGCACACACGTGCTCTCTCTCCCTCCCTCTCTCTCATATAAACAAAATCTTAAAAAAAAAAAAAAAAGACTTATCTACACAGGCAAAAGAAACAACTCAAGCTCAGACCAAGGGATAGACTACTCTCAAAGTAAATTTTATTTTGCACTGTAGAAAGAAAAGACTGCTTACAACCTTCAGAATGACCACTGTGCTCTTCCCACAATTTATAGATTCTGCCTCCACCAGACACCACCTGTACTTTTAGGTAGCTCATTCTGGCTGCAGTATGGAGGATAGATTAGAGCAGGGTATCTTGGAGGCCAAAACTAGTGAGGGAGCTGTTTCCATAATCCAGCAAAAAGATCATGATGTGGCACCCATGTCAGTAGGATTGGAGAGGAGATATGGACCTGAGAAATATTAATGGGTGAAAAGAAACGCGATTTAGTCATGTATTTAGTCATGTATGTGCAGAATAAGGATAGGAATCAAAAGGTAGTGCCCAGATCTCAGGCTTGGGTAACTGGGTAGGCAGAGGTGCCACCGAGTGCAGAGAAGGAAAAATCTAGATGAAAAGACAAGGTGTTCAGTTTTGATAATGTTGTATTTTAAGAGTCTATAGAATATCACACTGGATCTGTCTATGTCTTGGGTTGGGTTCTCCCCAACAGCTTATAAGTCAAGAATTCATGTGCAAGTTATTTATAAAGGAATTGCTCCCAGGGGAGATTAATAAGGGCGTGGGGGAGGCAACACAGGCTTTAGCCTAAATTCTGTTGGGTCAGATACATCTCACAGCTTCCCCACCTGTGGCAACCAGTTGAACAAGCAACTAAGTCCTCTTTTCAAGAAAGCAAGTAGCTGTTAGCAATTGATTATTGGTGTTTTCAGCCTTGGCTTTCCAGCAGAGAAGCCATATGCCTCCCAAGCAGCCTCTAGCCAACTAAGCACAGAGGAATCATTACAGTGACTCAGCATTTCTGGGACTCCTCTACAGACCTTGCACTAGAGCGTCCCACTGGACTAGCTGAGACTTTCTCAGCACCGCACTAAAGTCTGAGGCTCATTCTATCTAATTTTCTTTTCTCTCCTTTCCCAGATGTCGTACCTGTGAAGGTTTTCTCTGCCTACTCTCACTTCCTCTGTCCTTTACCTTCATTGGTGTTACCCTCCAAGAATTACTTCCACTTTTAAGTTCACCTTGGCATCCACTTCCTGGCAGACCCAACGTACCACTCAATACAAGGGAGCTGGGCTTTCATACTCTATCCACCCATCCTTGGCTAAAAGGGACAATGGGGCAGAAGGAAAAATAAAATAGATGAAATCAGAGAGGGAAGCAACCCATAAGAAATGCCGAACTCTAGGAAACAAACAGAGTTGCTGGAGGGGGTATTGGGGGAGTGGTTGGGGTAGCTGAGTGATGGGCATTAAGGAGGGGACTTGATGTAATGAGCACTTGTGTTTTATGCAACAATGAATCATGGGACACTACATCAAAAACATTAGTTGATGTACTGTATGGTGACTAACATAACAATTTAAAAAAAAACTAATGAATCACTAAATTCTACCTCTGAAACCTAACAATAAACTATATGTTAATAAAATTGAATTTAAATAAAGAATTTTTTTTTAAAGGGTGACAATGAGGCAGATCCGGGGAAAGGGTGGGCATGCACATAAACACCTAGAAAGTGTGTCGGCAGAGCTGCTCTGGTAATCTAAGATAGCCCTCGGAAAAAGCCACAAGACAGGCTTGAAGAGTGAGGCATGAACCTGTGACACACAGAAATTACTAAAAGAGACCCAAGGGAGTCTGGGCAGAACACCAATAATGTCTTCTACATCCTGAAGGAAGCTGGGTATCTATATGGACCTGGAACAACAAGAGAGAGACCGGGGCTAGAGGCTGGATGCCTTAGCGTGTGGCTACTGGGTAAAGACTAGAAAGTAAGGTAATGGAAACTGAATATAGAGAGGGTGCCAAGGGAGGAGATTCAATAGCCAAGGAAAGAACCAAAAAGCAAATCAGAATTTAAGGGGAAGCGAGAGTGAAAAGAAAAGTTAGTGCAAAGGGGAAAGGCAGAGAGGCCGAGGAAAATCAGAAGACAAAGAGAAAGAGAAAATCCAGAAATAAGGGAGTAGTAGACAATGACAAATGCTCCTGAGGTCAAGCAAATTCCCAAGTGAAATGAGCTCAATGGAAAAATTAGGGAGGCTAGAGGAGGAGAGGTTCAAGCTGTCAAGGAATTGAGAGTTGAATGGGAAATGAGGCCCAGATCCCAAGTGTCCAGCTTTCTCTCAGGAGGCTTGTAATTGAATTGAAGGAGACAGGGCCTTTGGTGTAAAGGAACCATCAGTCCTCCTTGGGTTCTTTGTGATTAGAGGCACACAGTGTGCTTGTGAGAACTTTTGGTGATAACAGTAACTTCATATGGAGAAGTCAATGACAGCTCTGGCCCTATACAAAGTACTGGCCACCAGTATCTGTCAGAACAAATGACTTTACTAATTGTGTGTCTTCATAGCCATTGCACTTTGCTCTGGAAAGCCATTAGAGCTAATGTTCTGATGCTCTTTACTACTTTTGCCTACTGGACTGCTCCAAAATAATACAATTATTCAGCACGGTTCATTTTCCTATGTCCTATCTAGAAGCTCAATAGCATGTAGCTGCTGACAGAAACAAAAATGAAAACCAGTCGAACTCAATCAGGATTTCTTCCAATTTGGTTTCTTTGAGAAGCAAGAAAGATTTTGTAATTTTATTTATTTTTTTATAGAAATAAGTCTGTGGTTCTTTTTTTCTTTAAGATTTTATTTATTTATTTGACAGAGAGAGATCACAAGTAGGCAGAGAGGCAGGCGGCAGTGGGGGTGTGGGTGGGGAAGGATGAAGCAGGCTCCCCGATGAGCAGAAAGCCTGATGCAAGACTCCCCAGGATTCTGAGATTATGACCTGAGCTGAAGGCAGAGGCTTAACCCACTGAGCCACACAGGCTCCTGATTTTGTAATTTTAAATACATTCTCTATCTTTGAGAAGCTCCTCCCAACAAATAGGCTTTCTTTCCTACAGGGTCTTGGGGAAACCAATTTACCCAAAGATCTCTGCCCAGAAGTAAGCTCATGAGGCAGGTAAGAGGTAAACCATTTCTTTACCTAAATCCCACCAGACCAATGAGATGGACCTGCCTATAGCTCAGGTTTTCTCAGAAAGTGGCTGCCAGCGAAGCTGGTGCTAAGAGAGGAAGCTGCAAGAGCTTCTTTTTTTTTCCTTTTAAGTTTTTATTTTATTTTATTTTTTATTAACACATAATGTATTATTTGCTTCAGGAGTACAGGCCTGTGAATCATCAGTCTTACACAATTCACAGCACTCACCATAGCACATACCCTCCCTCATGTCCCTAACCCAGCCACCCCATCATTCCCACCCCCACCCACCAGCAACCCTCAGTTTGTTTCCTGAGATTAAGAGTCTCTTATGGTTTGTCTCCCTCTCTGGTTTCATCTTGTTTCATTTTTTCACTCCCTAACCCCAACGACTCTCTGCCCTGCCTCTGAAATTCCTCATGCTGCAAGAGCTTCTTGAAGGGAACAGGAATGGATAGTGAAAAACCGAAATTGTCACATGGTCCCTGACACACTCCCCTCTGCTCCCAGCCCCCAATTTCCCTTTCTTAAAAAACTGGGAGGAAATGACTGGGACTGACCCTTGATAGGAATTTAGAGTGAGGCCACTGCACGCCTCCACCTGGAAGCCATGTGCTGCTGCTGACCCGAGGATAGGAAATCACACTGTGGTTGAGAGCATGACTATGGGGCAAAGCAGAATTGTTTAGAGTCCCACATTGAGTCCCACATTGGGCTCCTCGCTCAGTGGGGAGACTGCTTCTCCCTTAGCCTGCCACTACCCCTGCTTGTTCTTGCTCTCTCTGACAGATAAATAAATAAGATCTTTTTAAAAAATTGCTTAGAACCCTAGTGTCTATCACTCTCTGTATAATCTTCTGCACATTCTTTACATCTCTCGTCTTATTTTCCTATTTCTCTTTTAAAATATTTTATTTACTTATTTTGAGAGAGAGAACGAGAGAGAAAGAGCAGGACTCAATCTCAGGACCCCAGGGCCATGACCTGAGCTGAAGCCAGACACTTAACAAATTGAGCCACCCAGGCTTCCTTGTTCTACTGTTTCTTAAAGTAAGAATGAATGATTATGCCTACCTCACAAGATGGCTCATGAGGACTGAATGGGATACTGCCTGAAACATATTTAGCACAGTGCTAGGCAGCTAACTATTCAGTCAACAGGAGCTAATAGGATTACTATAGAAACTGGTATTTACGGTTCTTATTGAATATTGTCTCATCCTAAATCAGCTTGTGTCTTCTCTCCTTAGGCTGGATAGTCTCCATTTGCACGCAAACCCCAAATCCATTTTCTGCCCTTCTCTTTGCCCTAGGAACGAACCCTAAGAGACAGTTTCAGCCAGGCTCCCTTGCTGTCTGGCTTGGTTACACCAAGATTCCCCCAGTAGTAGAAACTGCCAGCAGATCAGTGAGAACAGAGTTCCATCTACTCTGGATTTTCGGTCACTCCGACCTAAAAGGTATCCTAATTCACATATGCCACTTCCACCTTCTGATCGTGGAGGTGGAAGGCAGACAGAGTGGGACTTGAGTATCTGTGTAAGAACACTGGTGAGAGAATGCCAAGGAGAGAAGTTAGAGATGTGGATGTCCGCATTCACATCAGCAACAAGAAAACAGTTGATTCTGCCATTCTGACCCCAAGGGCATTTGCTTCCAACCCTTAAACCTACAGATGTTTTGGTCCCTCTGTGCACTCAGGAACTCTGCAGTGATTCCTCAGGACTGCGATGTTTTCTTTTTATGTCTGTCTCCGTTCTCCATTGCTCGCTCTCTCTTTCACAAAAGTGCTCACAATTTTATCATGGATTAGCTAGAAAATACAGGCAAACCCCCAGCCCTTCATTCAAATTCATGAAAAACAATGAATGTTGATGGCTGAAAAGTCGACACAAAATTGATGATGGCTAAAACGGCATGTTGTAAAGTATAATATTGAAGAAAAATGACAGAAGAACCAAATCTTCATCGCAAAATTTAGATCTACAAAAGTAGACTCAAATATGAATTCTGCGGCAATAGTGTTCATCCAAAAAATGACAGTAGAATCATTGCAATTTTACATAGACAAAACTAATAAATCAAATCTGTTCGATTTAAATGGGAAAGAATTGAATCCAACACAAATAATTTCAGTAAAATAAAAATTTTGAACAAAAGGGAGAAGACAAAACTACATTATATAAATATTTGATTAAGGGATTTGCATTTGCTCTAATGAAGTCCATTTCAGGAATAGTTTCCTCAGTAAAAAATTATCACCGTGGTTATAGTTCTGATTTATATATATATATATATATATATATATTTAAGGTGGCCTTTGAATCAAAAGGACCAAAGTGGAGAGGGTCCTGCGTCAGAGTGTTACCTAAAACAACCCCAACTGTACAATCTCTAGATAATTCTGGTTGCTGCCGTATTTCCAGAAATTCTATTTTCCTAAGACACGAGCACACTCTACTTGTTTTAATAGCATGGCTACATTTTTTTATAGAACCACGTACAAGCCCCATAAAATCACAAGCCAGCATCTTGGAATTTGTAACTTGATTTTTTAAAATTCATATTCTCAAAGAACCATTGAGCTGGAAGGGACTTTAAGAGATCATCTGGTATAAACTATCTAGGACAGATGGTGGTCTATCCCCCCTTGATCCTCCCTGGAGCATGATAGAGATAGAAGAGAATGAATAATAAGAAATGAACACTGTTAGCAGGGGAAAACAAAAACTGTGTATTTGAAATCAGGAAAAAGGGGGAAATTCCCAACAGCGATTCATAATTCCACCATTTAACTATTTTACTTGTGTTTATATAATCATTTTATGACTGGCCCACAAATGTTTTCTCAGGAATAGGACAAAATATCAAAACGATAAAATAAAAGATTTGTTATAAAAAGTTACATATCCACAAAACCCCTTTCATTTTAAATATTAGGTAGTGAGAAAAGTACCAGAGTGGGTATGGGGCACAAGTACTATGATTCATTTTTGGTGCAGCTCTAAATTTTTGCCACCTTTGGGGAAGATAAACAGGTAGTATTTATTTGGATTTGAAAAGTGTGCATATTCTTTGACCCCCAAAAGCCCAATTCTGAGAAAAATAAAAGTACAAGTACATAGATAAGTATTTACAAGACTGTTTATTATTTATTGTTTGTAATGGCAAAAAAAAAATAGAAACTATCTGCATGTTCATAATAGGAGAGTAGTTGAACAAAGTATGATACATCTACCCAATGGCAATTGATGCCATCAGGCACAAGAATATCTTAGATCTCTCTTCATTGCCTAGAAAAAAGCTCATGGTATTTTTTTTTTTAGACATGCAAAAAAGTTATAGGAGACATATGGTACAATCCCCTACACAAAACCAACCAGAAAGATAAGCATGAGAGATAGCTTAGTAATTAAAACTATCTGCATTTGAATGTTATGTGGGCCACACACTAGCTGTGTGACGTTTGGCAAATTGCTTAACTTCTCTGTGCCTCAGCTTTACTAATCTATAAAATAGAATAATTTTTCATACTTATTTCATAGGGTTATATGTATAGCATAATATATGTCCAGTCTTTAAAAAAAAAAAACAAAAAACCCTAACCTATCCTAAGCACTACAAGAGTGTTATTTGCTATTATTTTTATGAGTTTACCTAATGTTTATGTTTATACAAGCAAAGGACAAAATAAGGAGTTTGCAACCTAAATATTTAGCATCAGTTATATGAAGAATGGAATTAGGAAAACAAAGACAGTTTTATAGAGATACTACACTTTCATTTAAATTGCTGCAACAAATATGTGTTACTTTTGCAACTCAGATGACCGAAACTTAAAAAAAAGGGGGGGGGGGATTTTTTTAGTAAAGTATATCAGGTAAATCTGGAAATGTCAGCATGCGTTTGATCTCTTATAGGTGAAGAGCATAGGCAGCCAAACTCCTGGAAACCTCTTATAACAGGAAACGTGGCCATCTCTTCTCCCATTTGTAAGAACACAACATCCTAGGCAGTTTCGCTACCATTAACTCTAACAATATGCTTGTTTGGTTTCTGCCTCGACCACATCAAAATCTTCTTTAAGTGCACGAAAGGTTTAACAATTTCCATTAGCATCTCTGTAAAGAGCAATTGCAAGACAAAAGGCAAATAGTATAATTATGAAAGCATTAGACCCAATTTTTCTTACCATTTTCTATTACTTTTTAGTAAGCAAACTTAATTTCCTAAATACTCTATCATAAAGTTTGAAAGCCGAAAGCATTTTATTGTGAAACTACTCAAAATATTACCATAAGTAGAGCCAGAAGTATACATGTTACAACTTAACCTCAAGAGACCGGGTAAAATGCGCCTTTACAATTTCCTTGTATAGGTGGCCCATATTTATTTAATAAAAACAGTTTATTCATTATTCAGGCCA
Source organism: Martes martes (assembly GCF_963455335.1). NCBI lineage: Eukaryota > Metazoa > Chordata > Mammalia > Carnivora > Mustelidae > Martes > Martes martes. The sequence continues at coordinate 83,701,562 of NC_137888.1, forward strand.
TCACCTTCATTAGGTTCTGTTAGAATCCTCAAGATATTTATTGTGCATTTTGAAGGAAAAATTGCATTTGCATTTATGATCTTTGGCTAAGGCAGTTATAAGGGGTCTTCACCACATTTAATGTAGTAATAGCCCTGGTAAGAAATACATATGCTTTAAATGGAAATAAAACCAACCAAATCACTACTAATCTTCAGGTTTCGAAAATTAGCTTTACCTCAGCCTGTAGAGAGCCTGCTCTTTTCACTGGGTGTCTGCTCTCCCTGATGAAAAGCCAGGGGTGGTCCGTGGCCCAAAGGCACTTGCATCCTAATGGGAGAGAAATAAAGAAGCAGACACATAAATAAGACCACTGTGGCCTATGATGAGTGTCACGAAGGACATACTAAGGGTGTTACAAAAGAAAGTGATCACAGGGATGCGTGGGAGGTACCATGATGACCGCCAGGGAACCTTTCAAAAGAAATGACATCTGAGCTAAAACCTGAAGGGCAAGAATGAGGTAAGCCACATAAAAGAATGAGACGTCTTAGAAGTCATGATACAAACAGGGTGAGGTGATCTTTAAAATTAACTGTTTAGGGTTAACTTCTAATATTCATTAAATCTTACCTCTATAAAAGTGACCAGCTTAAGAGTCCAAGCTTAGACTTTGCTTAAAAAGTCTAAAATATACCATTGTATATACTGAAGACATTGTTTTCAATATTTAGTGTCAGTCACTATTTCCTGCTTTTATCATTCTCAAATCAGAGAATTTTGTTCTTTAGATTGCTAACATAGGGGCACCTGGGTGGCTCAGTCGGTTAAGTCTCTGACTTCGGCTCAGGTGACGATCTCAAGGTCCTGTGACCAAGGGCAGCTTCTGGGCTCCTGCCCCTCCCCCCGTTCCTCCTCTCTCTCAAATAAATAAATACAATCTTAAAAAAATAATAAATTGCTAATATAAATAATTAGGAAGATAGTCACCTGCAAATCACATCAAGATGTCAGAGACACTCCCCCACTACAGTTTCTGAGTTAGGAAATTTTATCCTTAGTAAACCATGAACCACCTTTTACTATTTGGCACTATGAGGGCTCCCTTGGCAGCCTCCCTCACCCTCTCCTATTTGCCACTTTCTGTTCCTACTCTCTCAGATTCAACGCTCGCTTTTCATTTGCCATTTGACTCTACAGACCCAGTGAACTTGCTGGGTCACCTCGGACCCGTTTCCTCATCTGTAAAACTAGGCGGTTGGCCCAGATTATCTCTAAAGTCTTTTTCATTCCTAACAGTTCCTGGTCTACGATTCACAATCTACAAGCTCCAACTCTCATGATTGGTCTTGCCTCTACCTCCTTACTCTCCAAGTGCATGGGCCTGTATGTCTGTGTGCCCATCATCTGAGGATATGGGTCCAGGTGGGAAGGGGGGAAATTGTAAGCAGGTGCAAGGAGGAGCTAAGGATGAGTGCTAGGAAGGTAAGAGGAGGAAGTCAAGGCCCACGTGGAGTTGTGGTGTGAGCATGGATAGAGTTCCAGAATACTTGGATTTCAATTACTTTCTCCTTTAAAAAATAAGAAGTAACAAACTTCGACTACCAAAATTCCTCATAAATCATGCAAAGACAATCTGCCCACATTCAAAGCAATATATTGATTTGTCACCCGTCAGTGACGATGAGCGGGGCTGACCAGAGGTGGTGGTACCAGCCACATCCCTGCCATGTTACGTCACTTGGTTCCTGCTGCCCATGAACCTGTCTCCTCTCATTGGGCAAGAAGGCTATGCCTTCAGTCACTTACAGTGTGTATTCAGGGCAATGCAATATACTAGTCAACAGGAAGCGTTCTGGGTTTGAATCCTATCTCTATTATTTGTTTGCAATGTGACCTTGAGCAAGTCCTTTGGATTTTCTGAACCTCAGTTTCCTCATCTATAAGGTGAGAACAATAATCATATCTACTTCATAGGTTTTATGAAAATCAAATACAAAAACATTTTGCCTCAAACTATTTTCATTAGCTCATTCAAGTGTCAAATACAAGGCACTGCCTCCATTTTACAGATGAAGAGATTGAAGCTCAGAGAAGTTTGTGTGACTGCCCAGTCACACAGCTTCAAAGTGTCAGGGACAGGATTCCAAGCCAGGTCTTCTGCCACCAGAGGTACCCATGTGGAGCTTCCTGTCCACAAAGCCCGTGTGGCAGTGTGTTCCCGTGTGTTTTCCTACTTCCTTTCAGCGACACCTGAGGACCTTTGAGTCACATGGCCTGCCCTATCGTGTTCACACTGTGTGAGTTGGTGGGACAGGTGATGAAGGGGGGCTCCTTCCTTGAGCATAGTGCCTGTCTCGAATGTACACACCAAATAAATGACTAGAAACATCATGGGTCTCCCGTGTATGACCACATGCACTAGTATAGGCCTACATATATTGAAAGGACCAGAAGCTTACATCAATTATTTTAGCTAAAATAAACTTTGAGATTCAGAATCACCAAAAGGAGATGCGACAATCATCAAACAGAGGTGGTGCCAATAAACAGTGCAGGACACAGATCAGTGACCTCCATGGTGACCCTAGCTCTACCTGAAAGCCCAGGTCAGCTGCTGAAGCACATTTACGGCACTCTCTGAACTCGAGTATGGTGGTCGCTGTGGTGCTCATTTACTTTCCCCTTTATATAATTAGCCCACAGATATTATTAGATGACGATAATGTACACGTACATCATGCTCCGTTTATAGGCTTGTAGTTAAGGCTGTTAGTCACGCTCCATGTGACGACAGCCAAATCTGTCACAGAGTCTAAACTGACCAATAAATCCATGTCGAGTGGAGAGAATAATTTAAGTGATAATAAAAGGCAACTGGTTTAGATTTTGATTTTATTGGCAGAAATTTCCTGCTGCCTGAATGCCATTTAACTCTTCGGGAAACAGTGCTGAGGGTCTTGAACCTTTCAGTAGTAAGTGTGAAAGTGGGGATTAAAAGAGATATTAGCCTCCTGAAGACAAGAGAATTGCGAGATCTGATTTTAAATTAATAAGTGCCATCAGTGGGGAAGAGTCAGCTGAAAGGATTTGAGGGGCACCAGGAGGTACATCGTGTGGCTGCAGTTACTATGGTGATGGGTTTGTTCTCCAGAAGACAGAAGCTGGAAACCAGGACAGACACATGGGATCGGGATGTCATGGTCTACACGAAGACCTTCACCCTGACCTGCAGCTATGAAGCTTCCAGAGTCCCATCAAAGGCCATTTTGCTTCCAGCACTGTCTTGGCAGAATCAGTGGCTTGTGGGCTAAGGCTCTTCAAGTCTGGCAAATGTTCCAAGAACGGTGCCTGCCCCACTGCCTCCCACCTGGAAAGGGCAGGAAAGTGCCTATGAGTGTGTGTGAAAACAATGCATGGGAGCCCTGATGTCCTAATGGGGGAGTGTGTGAATTATTTCATAGAACTCTGCCATTCCTAATACTGATGTTCTTTCTGATTCAGGAAAAGACCCCAAACAAACAAAAACATATCTGGCTTTCTCGCAGTCTCTCTTCCATGACTGTAATGTCCAGATGACAATGTGCAGCCACTCCTAAAATCAGACCCTGGGAGCAGGCTTGGATTCTCAAGTCAGTGAAAAGGATGAAAAATGGCAAACATTAAAAATAACTGTTGAAAATCTTTTATTTGCAAATCAATTACAATGCATCAATTTTATGTATTCTGTTTCAGGTTTTTTTTTTACTGAGAAATAATTGACATATAACATTATATTAGTTGTAGGTGTACAACATGATTCAGTATTTGCATACATTGTGAAATGATCACCACAATGAGTTTAGTCAATATCCATCACCACACAAAATTACAAGTTTTTCCTTTTTTCTTGTGATGAGGACTTTCTTCTAGCCACTTTCAAATACGCAACACATTTTTATTAACCATACTTACATGCTGTGCATTACCTCCCCATGACTTATGCATTGTTCAGATATTCTTACGTGTTTTAAACTTTGAGAATGCTTGAGACAGATAAAGGAAGGAATGATGCCCTGTCTTCCGTTGATTCTTGGACACCCCACTCCTAACGGCCTTGATGGCTTCTTCTCATTTCCCCAATTTTTGTGGGTTGGACCCTGTTAAACCCTGGAGCCTCTGTCCTTCTAAGTCCACACTCACTCCTTTGGAGATCTAACCCAGTCTCACAACTTTAAACTTATTCACATGAGGACTACTTCCAGATAGCCATTTTTAACACCCTTGGACATCACACCCCAACTCAGATTCATGCATCCAACTAACGGCTTACTCAGCACCTCCATTTGGATGTTGACCTGGCATGTCAAGCAAGCCCCAAACTGAATTTCTAATCTTTCCCTACAATCTTGTTCTTCCTATAGTCTTCTTTGTTTCACTAAATCATCCCATTTCAGTTGCCTGAGCCAAATAACTTGGCATTCCTAGCTGGCATTTCCTGCTATCTCAGGCCTTTGGTGATCTGATTGATCAGAATAAAGAACTCCATGAGGACAGAGACCATGCCTGCTTGCTTTCTGTTGTGTGCCAGCACAAGGTCTGGCTCAGAATGAACACATAAGAAGCTCGTCAGAGAAGAGAGATTTCTGAGGAATGCATAACAGAGTGGTTGGGATGAGACTGGACCCTTGGCATATCAAAATGGTGGATCTTTTCTTTTGCTGGTTATGAGACTCTAGCAAGTGGATGAGATATTTGTGGCACGGCTCCAAGCACTGTCAAACCACAAGGCTTCATTTCAGAGTGCCACTGTGTGCCTACTAGGATTATTCACGACAGCCTCCTGACGGGTACAATTTTCAGTACCTACCTCATCGAACATTCAGTACTTCTAAAATTGTGCTAAAAAGACTGAAAATAATGAACTAAAAATATAAAAATAATATCCTTGTTAATGAAGACATTAGCCTTTTTGTGGTTCTTCATGATTCTAAAAAATCTCTAAGAAAGCTAGATGAAGGAAAGTCATGACATATTAATGATTTCAAATGTGTGCTGGAATTGGCAGAACAGAAAGTGGCATGAATAATTCAAATAAGACATCAGTGGGGTTTGGGGTTTTTGTTTTGTTTTGTTGTGTTGTGTTTTCCCTTCTCGCAAAAGGTTGAAGCATGAAAACCCGGTGAAAGGGGGCTTCTGGAAAGATGGAATCATACATTGTGTTGTCCAGCGATCTCCTTGCATTTGGAAGGTTAACTCAAGTTCGAGCAACCTAGGACACCATCTAGTTGATTTGAGGGGATTATACTGAAATCTTTTGACACCACATTTAGTTCTTTCTGACTCTGGCAGCTGCTGGGGAGAGTTAAGACTGAATGTTTGATGCCCAGTGAATTAAAGTCTATTTTTGAACTCAAATCTCCAAACCCTAAAGGAATGGTCCCTGAGAAGAAGGGAAAGCAGGAAGCAGCACGAGGGGCAGTTGCTTTAGTGTAGTCTGCCCTTATCTCTACCACGCAAATGACGATGGAAATCGGATATGCAACGATCTGAAAGGAAGCTCGGAGTATGGATGATGCCTGTGAGTAGGCCAGGAATAAAAGCCAAAGCCAACACAGCTACTTTTCTGCTTTAATACCCTTTCTCTGTTGTCTTTGTACCGTAAGCTACTTTTGAAAACAAAGCTATAGTGTGCTGAAGAAGAGCGAAGTTGCTTTCAGCCGTGCATAGATTCTCATGACCGAATATGTCTGAGTGAGATTGAATTTCTGCTAGATCTGTAGGATATACTCCATAGGCACACACGCACACATGCACATACATATAACATACATATAACATCCCAGATAATGAATATATTTCAATAGTTCAGGAAAACAAATACCTTAAAAGAAAATTGCTATGAGTATGCTCAAGGCTGAAATTAATGAAGAATGAGGGCTTAAGTGATTAGGGTAAGACTGAACCCCAGGTAGACCATGAATTTAAAGTTTTCTTTCAGAGGTTCAGTAGAGAAGAGAAATCAATATGTACTTGAATCAATCCATAAATTATCTGCTACAGGTTGTCTTTTAGACGTTGGCCCAAAGGGATTAAAACAAAAGGAAAATTAGAGAAATCAGCCCACAGGATCAGGCACAGTCTGCAGTCTGGAAAGGGGTAATCCATCCCCCATCCCCCCATCTATCCATCAATATACTGAGTGATGCTAATGTCAGGCACTGTGGGAGATCCGTGGATACGTAATAAAACTCAGAACTGCTCTCTTCGCTGAGCTCGCAGCCCAGTAGGTGACAGAAGCGAGGAAACACAGAATCTGGTCACCATTCACTGAGCGGAGACCAAGCAGGAGTAGGGGCTCTAGGTATGCAGAGAGGAGACAACTATTACTCAGTAAGAAGCCATCCAAGATTTCAGTCTTTCAAGAGTCAGAATGCCACTCCTTTCTCTAAGGACTAAACTCCACGAAAGCTAAATAAGCTGTTTTAGTTCCTTATTTACACCACAAAAGTTATATAAGCCTTTCTACATGTTTTAGAAGCACTTTCCAGTAAGCATCTCTCCACATTTTAAGAACTGAAATAAATACCTAATTTTCAAGCTCATGCCCAGCCAAATGCGAATTAAAGAAAAACATTTGTTAAACACCTTATACATTGCTTAAAAATAAGCCATGCTCATAATCGAATAATACTTGCAGATTTTAAATTAAGCACCTACTATGTGCCAAGCCTTGTGCAAAGAAGTCTCACATCATTGTATAGCAAAAATCCTGTAAGAAAACATTGTGATTCTTGGACCGCTGGTTGGCTCAGTTGGTTAAGCATCTGCCTTTGGCTCAAGTCCTGATCCTGCGGTCCTGGGAAACAGACAGCATCAGGCTCCCTGCTCAGCAGGGAGTCAGCTTCTCTCTCTCCCTCTGCTCCTCTGCCTGGCTTGTACTCTCTCATGCTCTCTCTCTCACTCTCTCTCTCAAATGAATAAATTTAAAAATCTTACAAAAAAAGGAAAAGAAAATATTGTGATTCCTGTTTTACAAAAAAAAATTATACACACACACACCTATATACACTTACGAAGACTAAGATTGAGCTCTGAGCTTTTGATTTCAAGTTATTATAATAATAATTACTATTATTACTATTATTATTATCCTCATCTTACCATCATCATGTATATGATAATGTGTATTACAGATATATATTTTAGTCATTAACAGCCTGCAACAACATAATACCTATGACAAGTGTTGTTAGTCTAGGAAGACATTAGAAATTACCTAATTCACGGTGGCCTGTAAGTGAAATATGTCTTGTTGGCCAGCATAGTATTTTCTTTAGTTTAATTTGAATGTGAGTGCTTTCCTTAGGCGTGTGTGTAGGGCGTGCAGGAGCAGGGTGGTGAGTCCTGTTTTCCAGGACACCCACTCATAACCGGGTCCCAAAGGCTTTGAGTTAATGTTCCCTGCATCCTGGCACAAGCCCTTCCTTTCATGAGTGAGGCAAAAATGCCCAAGAGAGTTAATTCACTTCTCAAAGTCACAGCACTTGATGGCTCAATGGCCCTTGCTTAGGACTTTGGCATGCAGATATGGAGACTGCCTAACTACCCGGAAACCACATGCGATCACCAGGACTAGGCACCCCACTAGCACTCTGAATAGCTTGCATCAGAATCATCTGAGCAGCTTTTGTTTGTTTTCTGAAAAAACAAAAAACAAACAAACAAAAAAACAAGAGGACACTCTGCTTGTCATTGGGGGTAAAAAAAAAAAAAAGAATAATGTACTTGTTTTAAAGAATCAAACCATTCGAAAGGGTATATAATCAAAATCGTAATTTTCTACCCTCCAGACCAAAGCTGTTAATAATTGTTTTGCATCCCTTTAAAAATTTTGAACACATGAAAAAAGTAAATATATGTTTTTATATCTTTTGCACTTCTTCAAAAAGAAATGACACCACAATATTTTTACTCTTTCACTGATCGCATCTTGTGAATAGTTGATAAGGTTCTATGGCTGTATTTATGGATCTGCCTTACTCTTCTAAAGGCTACATAGTACTTCACTGATCAGAAATTCCATAATGTATTGAACGCATCCCCTCTTGATAGACATTTAGGTTATTTCTGGTATTTCATTATTACAAATATCTTTCTAATATATCTTGGCCTCTATATGTAAGCATATTGGCGGGATAATATCTTGGAATTTCTGAGTCTAAGGAAATAGAACTTTCAATTCTGTGTGATAAGAGTTTTCTAAATTGCCCAACATTGGTGTGCTGAAAGCAGTCTGTACCCATTCACAAAAGACAATTGTTAAGTATGCAAGAATCTTGCGAGCCAGTTGTTAAGCTTATAGCTTGAAATCAGTCATGGTGGGAGTACTTATATCATGAAAATTGGGGCATTCATTCATTCATTTATGGCAAACCAGTTTATCAGCACACCACTCCCTATAAAGACAATTAACACTTATTTGGGGAGGGAGGTCTTTCAAGGGTGAGGCCTCATCCCAGACCTACAGAATCAGAACACCTGTTGATGGGAATAGAGAATCTGGACTTGTAGAGACTCTCTGGACTTTTGGAGGCTCACAGGAGTTCAGTGTAGCCCGGCTAGAGCCAACAGTGAGGGAATGTGGTGTTCAGTGAAGGAGGGGGTAGTCAGAGGGAGCTTTCTGGAAAAGATACTAAATTGAAACTTGCGGACTCTTTAGGAGTTAGATACCCAATGGATTCTAAAGATGTTCCAGGTGCGGGAGGTGTTTTCTTCAAATATATGAAAAATAGACTTTCAGGAAGCGGAGGTCACATGCGGGAGGGGGATGTTTCCTTTCACAGCTGTTCTCACAGCCATCTGTCTTCTACTTGTTGTTAGAGCTTACCTCAGAACTTCCCCTGAACCTCTCCGCACTCGTCCTGCCAACTGACACATTCACATACACACCCCAAGGATGAGTCAAGCTTTGACCTCTCTTCCCACCTTCAAAGTCCTACCTCAGGTCTGATTGAGTTAAACTGAAGTGAATGACCTCAAGGGCATTCATATATACTCACACCAAGAGGGGTTATCTCTCTGGATTAGGTCCTGAGCTGCACATGTCCCTAGATACCTAGAAGTCTTAAAGGTCAGATAGGATTTTTCTGACCAAAACTATCACAAGGACAGAAACAAAACAAAACAAAACACCTCACTCTCAGTCCTCACCTTCCAAAGGATCTTATTGAGGTCCTACCTGAGTGGCTGTGATAACCTTTCCACCCACCACACACATCCCCCACAATACCACTCCATTATTGTTTTTGCTAAAGGTGGAAAGGAGACCAGCTGATCCTAGATGTAGATAAAAGCAGCACAAATCAGTAAAAAGTGAAAATTCCATTGTCTAGGCAATTCTACTATTTTTTTCTGTTATTAGATGACCATTTGGTGAAGTAGATTTAGATATCCAAAGAAGCAGTTTAGAATGGTAGCATGGCGCATAGATTCTAGAGATGGACTGAGCTCCTATCCTAGCTCTGCCATTGATTAGCTGCTTGACTGTAGATGTGTTGCTTAACGTCTGTGTTAAGCAACTCAATTTCCTTATGTGTAAAATGGAAATAATAATATGTATAATAATAACACCTATCTCTCAGTGTTTTGTGAGACTTAAATAAGGTAATATATATATATATAATATTTGATGTACACACATATGCATCACTTAGAACAATGACATATTCTATAGGCTGTAACTATTTTGAGTGTTTAGACAAAGTGTTTCAAATATTAATTCCCCACCTCAGATTATTTCTTTCTAGGTGGACAAACCCTGGGACAGGAAAATTAAAGCCAGTTTCATTGCAACAGGAGGAATATAAACTATATGATAGATGAGAGAGAGAGAGAATAGATAGAATGCTTTAATCATATTTTTCCAGCAGTTCCTTGCTCACAAAAACACATCAAAATTATTCATTTCAACAAGTTACAGTGGGATATAAGGTGTAAAAATAATTGTTTTAGACCTCAATTTTGACAGACCTTATAAGAGGTTTCTTTACTTTTAAAATCACTAACTCAGTGTGAAAAAAAACCACAAAGTTTAAATTGGGCAGTATCTCCTATTCCATCATTTGAGGTTTATTTGCTTTTCTCTTTTTACTTAGCCCATTTGAAGGGATTTAATGGAAGCCATGGGAGCCAAGAAGGGTAATAAGGCACTAACTGACCGGGAAAACTTGCACAGAAACTGCAGGAGAAAAGGGCATTTCATTCATCTCTTTCCCGATCAGCACTGTCTGTGCCCTTTCCCCGGAGGCAAAGTCACCAGGAGAGAAATGAGTCTGGCTGAGTGTGGGCAGAGGGTGGAGAGACCTAGAATCTATTTTATATTTACTTATACTGATGTATACTGACTCAGTGTCACATCTGTGGTTCCATTATTAATAATAAAGCAGTTCTATTTCCTTGTTTGTTTTTTACAAATTAGGGATTTTTGTTAAGGCTTATAATGATGTCATATAAAATGTATTAAAACATCCCAAGTGTTGAAAAAAAAGTACAGCCATAGTTTTTGTATTTATGTCAGTGCAGGAAATAAAACCTCATTCAATGAAAAGCTATGTGTCGTAGAAGTGTATATATTAACATTACAGACTCGGGACAACTTCCCTACTTTACATTTGCTGGAGGAAACGTGATGCCAATTAGTGAAAATTGATTTTACAGCCTCTTCTCAAGGAAGTGTGTTTTGTGACATGGGAAGGTATTGCGGGCAAAAGGAAAGGTGTGTTCAGAGACCTATAGAGTGGAAGGAGCGTGTATTTATTAGAGGAACATACGTTCTGGATGGGTGCAAGAGGGTGTAAAAACAGTGAGAAGCAAAAATAAGCCTTGTGATAGTTAATTTTATGTATCAACTTCACCAGTCAAACGGATGGCCAGATAGCTGGTAAAGCGTTATTCCTGGGTGTGTCTGTGAGGTTATTTCTGGAAGCGGTTAGCATTTGATTCAGTAGACTGACAAAGAGATCGCCCTCACCAGTGTGGGTGGGCACCATCCTCTCATTCACAGAGGTCCAACTAGAACAAAAAGGCAGAGGAAGGACAGACAAATCTCTCTCTTTTTGAGCTCAGATGTTTCTCTTCTCCTGCCCCTGGCAGCACAGCTCCTGGTTTTCCAGTCTTCAGACTCTGGGACTTAACCCACAGCCTCCCGCCCAGCTCTGAATTCCATCACCAGCTCTTCTGGTTCTCCAGCTTATAGATAGCAGGTGGTGGGACTTCTTAGCCTCCATAACCATGTGAAACAACTCCTATAATAAATTGCCTCTTATATCCAGTAGTCCTCCCTACCTTCCCTGTGGTTTCCCCTTCTCCGTCCTCAGTTATGCGCAGTCAGCCACGGTCTGCACGCAGATGACCCTCCTTCTGATGTGTACCGCCAGAAGGTCAATAGTGGCCTAACGCTGTGTCACAATGCCTGTCACTCCCTTCACTCCATCCCATCCCGTAGGCATTTTATCATCTCACGTCATCACAAGAAGAGGGCAAGTATAGTACAATGAGGTATCGCGGTGGGGGGGGTCATTCTCATAACCTGTATTACCGTGTATTGTTATACTTGTTCTATTTTGGTGTTAGTTACTGTTTCTTAATCTCTTATCGTGCCTAATTTCTAAATTAAACTTTATCATAGGTATGTATATACAGTTGACCCTTGAACAACAGCTTTGGAATGTGCAGATCCATGGCTTTTTTTGTGCGGGTTTTTTTCCCTGATAAATACAGTACAGTACTGTAAATGTATTTTCTCTTTATTATAATTTTCTTAATAACATTTCCTTTTCTCTAGCCTGCTTATTATAAGAATATAGTATATATTGAATCATTGCATTGTACACCTGAAACTAATATAACACTCTTAATTATACTTGAATTTAAAATAATAAATTAAAATTTTTTAAAAAGAATGCAGTATATAATACATATACAAAATATGTGTTACTCGACTGCTTATATTATCACTTCCAGTCAACACTAGGCTCTTAGTAGTTAAATTTTTGGCAACTCTGAAGTTACATGTGTATTTTCAACTGCACAGGGTGCCACTGACCACAGCCCTGCATTGTTAAGGGTCAACTGTACAGGGAAAAACAGAGTATGCATGTGATTTGGTGCTATCTGCAACTTCAGGCATCACGAGGGGTCTTGAAACACATATCCCATGGATAAGAAGGGTCTGCTCTATCTCTGTATATCCTGTGGGTTCTGTTTCTCTGGAGAAGTCTAATGCAAGCCTATAGAGGACTCCTGTGTGTGGATCGTGAGCGACTGTGCATACAGGTGGTCCTCAAAGGATGGCTTGGAACTTGCACCGTCAGCAGCACCTGGGAACACTCTGCCCCATCTCAGATATACTTAATCAAAACTCGAGGGCTGGGAATCAGCAGTCTGTGGTTTAACAAACCTCCCAGGTGATTCTTGTACTTTGATTTTCATGGTCTGAGAACCAGGAGTGTAGACCATACAGAAAGGTTCAGCCTGCACACTGAAATCAGCTGGGAAGCCTTAAATACCGGTATCTGATCCCCACCCCAAATCAATTAAGTCTGGGAGTCAGACTCTGGCATGGGTATTTTCTGAAAGCTTACAAGATTGTCCTAGCATGGGGTCAGGGTTGAGAATTGCTGCCTTAGGCTAACATTTTGTAATGTGTAACATGCTAATCATAGGGCAAATTTTACTCTCAGAGAGAATTCATTGATAACCATCCCCCTTCTGCTTTAAGTATTAGGGACATTGATCTGTAATTCATATCACCCATTCTCTAATGGCCATGCCCTTGGCAACCATGTTTCCACGACTCTTAATAACAGAAAGTCCTCTTAGCATAGATAGCATGAGGTAAATTACCGTGTGACACAGACTAAATTACCAACTGAACAGTCAGAGAAATGGGCCCGAAGTAACCCAATTTTTTAAAAATTGAATTTGCAAAACAATTATTTGGAAGGGGGGCAGGAAGAGCAGGAGGTGGGGGGAAAGTAGTAGGGAAGGGAGGGACCAAATAAGTATCCGTAAAGAAAAATAAAGTTACCATACTTTGCCTTATGAACTAAAGAAATAAAGTAACTGTTGTCCGTCTGGTCTAACAGACAGCTATTTCTTAAATTTCAAATATCGCCTTCACTTGTCACACATCCTTGGACGCTTGTTAATTGGGCAACCTTTGATAATGAACACTACCATGTACCGAGCACTTCTGGTGGGATCACACCTTAGGGGAGGCAGCTTGGATTCTAAAGACCATATATGAATTGAAAATCAGATAGTCACAAACACTCTCGAACATCCCTCAATAGCTGAGATACAAGCAGTACATAAGAAACCAGTCCCCATGAGATGAGCTGATCACCTCCAACCCTACGTACGCTCCTCTGAGCTCAGGGAGGGGGTGGCATTGCTCTCTCTGGTCCCCCCTACACTTTGTGTTAGTGTTTTACAAGCATTATCTTTTTCAATCTCCATCACAATCCCACGATGCAGATATTAGCATTAATATGTTATTACCATTCCTATTTTCCTGTTTTACAAGTAACCTGAGATTTGGAGAAGTAAATTGCCCGAGACTGGGTAATGGGACCAGATTAGGATACAGTGTGAGCAATCACAGGACTTCTCTATAGCGGAGCCAGTTTTAAGATGATTTTTCTTTAGTGGGGTCTTTTTACCCTCGTATCATTTCGAACATATCATATCATATCATTTCCAACAAACCTTTTCTGAGAAATTAATTACGATCCCAGCAAGATCATTGAGCCAGTGCTATGGGATCAAGGCAAAACTCTGTTCCCTGCCCTTCCCCGCCCCCGCCTTTTCCAGAAGGAACTCTCAGAAAAGCCTGTGTTCCGTTTTGTATTGGCCAAAGATATATAATTCTATCTCAACAAAGCTGAAAAATAGAAAACTAATAAGAACAAGCCAGACATTGGACACCCTTATAAAATCCTCTCTAACCGCTGCTTGGTGGTCTCCAGAGAAGGGAGCTCGGATGAAAGGACTCTCCTTGTAGCTGACAGGTCGCATATACAAGCAACCCAATGTGAGGCTTTGGAGGAAGAAGCAGTGGAGAATGCCAGTAGTGTGAAAAGTTATCACATCCCTTCTCAGCATCCCCAGGCTCAGCTAGAACCTTCTTTCCTTTCTAGTGAGAAAACGGACTCCGTGAAGGGGCAGACATTTCCAATTAATGCCCAAAATAAAGCCAGAAGAAACTTGAAAGAGCTTCTCAGATGATTGATTGCCTGCTCAGTTTAGCATCTCCGTGGGCCCATTCTCCCCCTTCCCCTGCCCCCAGCCTCTGTGCTACTGCGCACAGGGAGCAGAGAGGGGCTCTTTTCATCACCCACATTTCCTAAGACTTTAATCCAGCAATGAATAGTTCTGCCTGGAAGAGAAACAGAAGCAATGAAATACCTCCCTGTTCCACAGCCACCTCTTCCTCAAACAACTCAAATCCTAGTCCGCAGTTAGTTGATGAAAAGCAGAGAGTTGTATGAGTCCCGTTAAACTCTTTGAGCTGCTGCACACAGATACACAGGTCGCACACTGAGCAACTCCATAGATGGCAATGTGAATGACATCCCCTGGAGTTGTGCCGTACGTCATCTGCACAGCCATATGTGGCAGCCCTGCCAGCCATCCCTTAGGCAATCCCAAACCTGCTTGAGGTAGCGATGAAGCTTGCAGGCATGGAAACCAGCTGGCCAGGTTCAGACCCCACTGAATTTGGGCCAGCCACAGAAGAGTTTGTTTCTTTGTCTGTAAAATGGGGGTGAAATGGTGCCCGGCCATGCTCTTGCTGGGAGCATATGTGGAATAGTGGTGATGATGTGCTAAGTGTAGCATCTGGTTCACAGTAAGCCCTCAGGAAATACTAGTTCTCATTACTGAACCCCAGGTGGGGAGCTGAAGCTTGTGGCTAGGATCAAATTCTGAAGTTAAGCACTGACATGGCCAAAGGAGGATGCCTGAGGAGACAAGGCAGGGGGCCCCAGGTGAGGAGCCTTCCGGAGATCTTAGGAGAGCTGTCCAGTCGTGCTCTTGACCCTTTGCTAGGCCCAGGTTCTACCCCCTCAGGCAAGCCTTTGGGGTTTTGTTTTGTTTTGTTTTGTTTTGTTTTAAGATTTTATTCATTTGAGAGTGCATGAGTGAGGAGAGGGCCCCAGGCTCCCTACTGAGCAGGGAGCCTGCCATAGGACTTGAGCCCAGGATCCTGGGATCATGACCTGAACTGAAGATAGATGCTTAATTGAGCCACCCAGGCACCCCTGTGTTGTGTTGTGTTTTATTTTATTTTAAAGCATCACTCTCTGCAACCAGTGGGAGGCATTGTAAAGCAATAGCTATTAGCTGGACAATAGTTGTAGCGCAAATGCAGAGGGACCTGTATGGCTGGTAGGTTCTTGATTCGCCCCTCCATGGGTGACCAAGGTATCCAGTGTTCTGGCCAAGCTCTGGGCCACAGCTCCACCCGGGTGGTGGGTGGCAAGGGAAGGGATGAGCTGGCACAAGTAGCGAACATGAACAGGGAACATGAACAAGAACCAAAATCCTACACCTGAGTCAGTTAGCTCCCAGATGGAAGGAGTGTTTGAAATGTTGAGTCTCAGAGGGAGGCACAAAACCACAATGACCTCCGAAAGGAAGGGGTAAGGGGGTCTGGCTTGAAGAGGAGCCGAGCTAGGAACATAGAGGCTGCAGGACTCCCTCAAGGGAGTACTTTTCCAACATTTCAAACCACAACCCATGGTGAGAATTCAATTTTACATCACATCCAGGATACACATACACGTATAACCAAACATAATTGCACAAAATGGTGCTTACTCTTAATGTATGCTGCACTTGGATGTTATTTCTATTCTACTTAATTTTTTTAATGGTGTTTTATATGTTTCAAAAACACTACTTTAATGGAGAAGATGGCAGGGGCCCTTTTGGAGCAATCTTGGGTCCAAAACAGTGAAAGAGAAGGTTTATTGGAATAGATGCTTAGTAATGGCAAAGGGTTTCATGACACAGCGTGGCAGCAAACATTGGGCTGTAGGGGGTTAAATCACTGATACCCCAGTAGACTAGATCTTTTTTTAAGTCCCACATGCCTTGTGCAAAGTAAGCATTCAAAAAAACTCATTTTAACCAAACTTGACCTGTCTTAACTAAACTGAAATTAGCTTCCCCAATTAGTGACCTCAGTGGAAATTGAAACTCTTGGAGGGGTGAGTAGGTAGAATGTCCCATTATCTTCCTTGAACGTCTTTTCTTAATGGGGCTTACCCAAGGACCTTGATAACAGAGATGTCGAGTTTGCATGCTCTGGCAGGGCCTGAAGTACTGGGCTTCTCTGAAAATATTCTTTTCAGAGTGTTCTCATCAGCTGGAAAGAGCTGACAAGCTATTTAAAATAGTTCAGGCTACTAAGTGAATTTTCTAGAAATGCTTTCCTTAGACTCCTTCTCTCTTTCTTCTTACCGCAGAAGAAGAGAACTTCTTCTTCTTCCTTTTCCTCCCTTTGTGTCATTAGACTTTTTCAATAAAAAAAAATTCCAGTGCTTTTTTAGAAACAACCGAGTGCTCTGGTTGTTCTAGAATACTAATGCTTATCCAGGAGAAAAACATGTTTATGAGACAGTACGTTCTACCCTAACATTTGCAATTTCCATTCCAAGCCATACAGTCTTGGTTCTTCCCACAGCCCTTTCCTCAACGCTCCCAGAGGACCTGTGCTTTCATCCTGGGTGCTCCTGTGGGGAGGAGGGGCTGCACAAGCCCAGAGTTGTCCCTGAAGGAAGGGCTGCTGTGGGGTGCTGTGAGGGCAAGCCGTGCCTGAACTCCAGCTCCTAGCATTTCATTTCTTCTTCAGGAAAACTGGATCATGATAAATAGCTCGCAGTGTTATCATAATGGAAAGAAGCAATGTATATAAAAGAAGGCGAGTATAAGCCACATGGAGACACAGCAGTTGTTTTATTGTTGTTGTCACTGTCATAGTTACAATAAGGTTCTTCTTAGGTGGACCCAAAGAAAGCTAGGTCATTTTGACTACACCCAAACAGGAAATGGATCATTATTCTTGTCACCATCTTTAAGTGTTTGTGCATCCATCATTTGCTCCCACCATTTATTAAGAGGACTAGACCCGGTGTCTATCCAATAGGAGAGTCTTTAAGATAGAGGACATGGATGAGAAGTGCTGGAACTCTATGTGGTGATGCAAAGTGAGGAGATCACAGGAAGGAGGAACTGGGCCACTGTCCTCATTGGTACAGGTTTTAGACACAGACCTTTTCTGTTTTACCAGGTTAAGTGCCCTCTCACCCCATCCACATCAGAGGCTCTGTTTCCTCTGTCTTCCAATTCTCTCCGCCCCCTCACCTTGCTCTGCTCCAAACACACAACAGGAATTTAGCAAAGCTTGGTCAGGGTCAATGCAAGTATTAGTCAATCGTAGGGCACTACATCGGACCCCGGGTACTTTGAAGGCATTCTTGGTGATTGAGGGTAAAGAGCAAATGCTGAGGCCGTTTTCAGAGTTAACTCATTGTGTTTTGTCCTCGAGCTGTGGGAGGGAGCAGTGGGTGAATCTTTTCAAGTCTCTTGGTAAGAGGCATATGGAAGGAAGGTGGTGGCTGAGCCTGTCATAAGTGAACCTGTGAGTCAGTGTCTCTTGCAGGCAACTAGCTTCTTGTTAAGGGGTTCTCTAGGGAAGAGAGATTTATCAGACCACACAGATTCTGAACAGCTAAAGAAGCATTCACCTTGAGGGAGGATGTCAACCGAAACTCTTAAGAAAATGATCTGACTTAAAGGGCTCGATGCTCCACTTGTGGGCAAAATCTTGGTGATATATCTGGCTGCTTTTCTGATGGATTAGAACTTTCAAGGCACTAAAATCATTAAGTCTGCTTATCCCAGGCAGAACAAACAAACCCATGACAAAGAGAAGCTCAAGGGCTTCTTCTCATTAATTTTCAACGACATCAAAGTTAGCCCTCAGAGCCTCAGTGTCCCATTGTTTTTGTTTTTCAACCTATCACACGTCAAAGAGCACCTTCATCGTTCTTTCGTGAAATATAGCAATTTTTAGTTGGATTTAAGCAGCCCCAAAAGCTCTCTAAACTAAAAAAAAAGACCAGTCAGCGCAAGGTAAATACTTCCCTTTGCTGTCCAGAATTCAGTCAGAGGGCTGATGAGAACTCACCATGAATTATGATTTCTGCTATTCAAAATGCTCTTTTCTTTTTGATTCACAATTTCATGTTTCTGAAATTAGTGGGTAAGTTGGATACTTTAGCTAATGCATTTGTTTTTCGTTGATAAGAAGAAGTTACCACTAAGCCAAGCAAGTGCCCTATTTGATATTACCTTAGAATTAAGGAAATAGGATACTTTACTGTTTCTGCTAAGAACTTTCCACACAATGCTTGGTACACAACCCTTGAGTTACTACTGAGCCCCCTCCCAAACAGCCCCATCCTCCCTAGGGTCCTGGAATAATGCAGAAATGGCACAACACGGAGACACATCGGGACAGCATATGCTGCCCAAGACCAGCAATGTAGTTTGTGGGTCCAAGTGCAAAATGAAAATATGGGAAGCGTTGTTTAAAAATTATCGAGAATGTCAGCAGAGTGACAGCGGAGTGTGAGACCGAGTGCAGGTCCTTCTGAGCATGGGTCCCCTGCAACTTCACAGATTCCGTGTTCATAAGGCTAGCCCACTGATGGCCGATGGAGCGGGTTGTGTGGAGATTTGAACACTGTACAGGTTCTCACACTTCCCAGAAACCCTCCCTCACTGACACTTCAAGCTTTCCCCAATCTCTCCCCCACATTCTTGTACAGCTTACAAATTCTGCATATGCCCAACTAACCCGGTCTGCCTTGAGGAAGGGTGCCGAGAGTCTTGTGGGCATGTGAAGCCTCAGGAGGCCTCCCATCATGGATCTGGTAGCATAGCCTCGCACTCTGAGCCCTGGCTGTTTTGGGCTTCTCATTGATTCTTCTTTTTGTTCTCCTTTCCCTTTTTCACCAGTCCAGAGGCTTTTGCTTTAGAATTTGCATCCTTCCCCCATTCTTTCAGGCTCTTCTTTCTCTCTATCCCATGTTCAAAGCATTTTATTCCACAAACCAGCCCTCAACAGTACACTCAATAAGGATTTTCAGCCTGAGTAATTGATCTGTGAGTCAGAATTCTTGTCCGTGGGAACCATAATATGGATTGGTGTATTATCAAATTATTAGATGATCTTCTGAGCCAGCCTTCATTTATTTGGAGCATGGTGCTGATGCCTAAGCTTTCTTCTGCTGGCATTGGACTTTAATTTCTCCCCCTGAAATGATTACCATTAAGTCATTGGCTTAACTCAAATTAATGCATTTGCAATCACTTTTTTTTCCCTGAGACTATGACTTTGATTTAGAAAACACTTTCAAAACCCATGACTTTTTAAGAGAGACGGTGTTAAGGAACCAAGAGTCTGACAAATGCAAGAAGCCAATTTTTAACTGATTCCATTTTCCCAGCAATCCCCAGGCACTCCCCTGGGAGGGGGTGACATGCAGTTCTGCACTGAGAGAGTGCCTGGTACCAGAAAGGATGTGTGATCCTATCAACTAATTGGTTGACTCCATGAAAATTGTTCAAAACAATCCTTTTTTGACAGCTCAGGCCTGACCAGGTACATTCCATAGTTGGGGATAATTGGAATTGTAGTTGTCACTAAAATCTAATATCTCACAAGGACTCCAGACTTGAACTTTGAAAAATTATTAGCCATTACAGATGCTCTCATGCTGCTGCAATGGCAAAATTTCCTTTTCTGAATCTATTTTATTATATGCTGAGTCTGCAGGCATATCATTCCTCGCAAGGTTGTGGAGATGATTGAAGAAACCAATGTGTATATAGTGCTTGACACACTTCTTGGGACATAGTAAGCTCTCAATAAAAGTTAGCTATTATTATTATAAGCTCCTTTACTTCAAAATGACTTTAATTGCTATAACAGCCAGAATACATTGAATCTTTCTACCGCCCTGCAAGGCAGTCTCTTCACATGAGTGCTGATGTTTACATGTTAATTTGGTTTCTAAGAAAAGAGTTGGCTTTGAAGACAGACTGATTTGGATTCAAAAACCAGGGTAGCTATTTTCTATGAACAGTGATTCCTAACTAGGGGCAATTTTATCCCCCCAGGGGCCTAATTCCCAGTATCTATTCTTGGCATATCCAGTAGGTGAACCAGACACAACAAGTGTGATTCCAGGCAGTCTTTGAAAGTCATGGCCGGACTCATAGCAGTTGTCTTTGGAGAAGACCTGTCTATGCATAGCAGAACATTGAGCTGCTGCCCTTAAATATTAGGTCAAAATTCAAATCTCCAGAAAGGGTTGGGGAAAGCTATCTCTTAAAAAAAATTAAATTAAAAAACACTTGAGTTGAGAGCAAGATAAGGATGAAGAATGATATATATTTAAGCAAGGCCACTGAACAGTAAATAAGAACCGAGAAAAAAAAAATTCATAAGCTGGGCAAGTTCCAATTAGGATATGACTCAGGGGTACCTGCTTCCTTCTCCCCCTAGGGCATGCCCAGGTCTCCTTACAAATGGTAACTCACAAGGCAGGGGCAGGGATCGAGAAGAGACAATAAAGAACCCCACAATGGTAACAGGGTCCGAAGAGCTCAAGTTTGGGAGCAACTTTGTTCCAGCAGCAGCAGGAGGGAAGAGGAGGACACTAAGAACCAAATGGGCTCCAAATGGAGCCCTAGCCACAGACATGGGTTTGTACTTTGGGGGGCGGGGGGTCTGTGCTTTGAGGTCCTGGCTTTAGGGCAGAAGTCAAGATGGAGGAAACAGTACAGAGACAGCTGTTTTGTATGTGTTTAGATGTGCAGAGGCAGAAATGTTGAACTTGTCAGTTGGACACACTTGTGTGTGTCTTGTCCAAGACTCAGAAACTGCTAAGCTTAGAGGGCACAGCTGCTCTATGCTCTGCAAAATCCCATTTGTTATGGCTGATGATAATGAGGAAGGGGCGAATGGCATCTATTAGGCTACGCAGTCCCTGTAAGTTAAGGAAAAGCAGAGCCATAGACATCCCTGAAACACTCATATGTATCAAAGGATGACACCACCCCCACTATGATGATGAGTACATTAGCTTATGTGTATGGCACATCATGGTCTTTGTTCCTCACACTCTAAAAATAGTTACCCTAAGTGGGAGAGACACAATGTGAGTCACTATGAGATCTGTGAGGACTGTGCCAACAAAAGGCAGGGAAACTGCCTGTGGGTTTGCATGGACTTGGTCGACAAGTGGGTTTGGATGGCACTATGTGTTTGGGCAGCTCTGGTGAGGGCAGTCAGGAGCGCTGATCACCCTAATCAACTTCACTTATTAATTAGTGCCAGTTTTACTTTCATAAAACTCCTCCCCAGCACACCTGAGAGAGAGCAGAAATCCCTCCCCCTTGGAAATTAAAACTTATGTGAAGAGAAATGGTGTTTGGCTACTCTTATTCATGGCAGAAAACTTGAAATCAGGTCTGGGCTCAGAAGTGTGTGTTAATATTTACATCTGAAATTCTAAGTACTGCCATGGATGTGGAGGGGCACCGAGCTCTGGAAGGATTTAGCCTTTACAACTCTTCCTCTCAAAAATAGTCTTCTGAGGAAACAGATGGTAGCTCCTTCTATCTACGTCAAAGTTCGAGAGTAGTCAATTACTCAGATTATTATGCTGAAGATAAACAGTGCTATTTTATTCAGTTCTTCAAATAATCTTCTACTTAAATCATAGCTAATTACTATTTAGCAAATTAAACTCATTGAGCACCTCAGAATTGTCTACTTCACTGTCAAAATGAAAGCTTGGGAGCCCTTATTCCAAGGAGTTTTTTCATGACATAGAATATTATCTAGATGGTATGAATTGGCAACAAAGAGTTTTTTCTCGGAGTCTTTCAAACAAACAAACAATACATATCATTTTTGAAACTCCAAATCTTCAAGGAGGCATTCCTTTCACACTTGGAGTTTCCTGAGTAAAACTGTAAGACCTTGCCAGTATCTCTAGCTGTGGGCAAGGCCCTCAAAAAGCAGGTGTCAAGAGGTTAGGAGTAGAGGAATGGAGGGCTTGTGGGAAGGTGTGACTCACCAGCTGAGTAGACTGGGCAGCACTGTCTAAGGGAGCTGCTACCCAGGCTGTGAGCTCCGAGCTCTACAACTGTTCAGCCACACAGCTTCTCTACAACTTTAACTCAAGATTTTATATAGTCAATAGCAAGGGTTCCTTGAGAGCTCAATCCACATTATGGAATGAAGTCCACTCATTGAACAATTGCTAGGTATGTAGTATACTACACAACAGTAGAAAACAAGACTGCCATGGGGTTATACCCACCAATAGCCTACCCTTAGACCCTGGCAAGAAGGTCTTTAGAAGGTCCCTAAAGGGCCACACACTTTAGAGGATCCCTCTCTGGCCATCCTGTAGCCATCTTCCTAATGACGTCCCCACCTTCCATAATGAGGAGTTCAAGAGACCAAGGGGTCTTGTCTACCTAGAACCCATGCCCTCCCTTATAGGTGATGATCCAAGAATCCCCTGCTCAGATGATCCCAAACCTACGTCCCTGACCTCCCTGACCTACACAGCCCTCTTACCCCTCATTCTTTTTCTCAAGAGCAGACTGGGTCACCAACATATGTTCTCAGAGGCCCAAAGACTGGTCATTTGCAGGGCAGGGGGCCCGGAGGGAGGCAGTAGGGGCTGTTGGCATGGGATGGGGACAGAATTTGGACATATGGTAAGGGGGGTGGGGAGAGGTCTGCACACATACCCACAAGCCCATGGTGTCAAAGTGGAAAGAGAAGGGAGTCTGACTGCCGGCTGAACGTCATCAGTGAGCCCGCTCTTCCCCTGCACTATAGAATCCTAAATTTGAACCTAATCTTCCAGGTAGTTTTAAGGGATATTTGTTAAGATAGGAGATATGTTAGATAACATATATATTTAACAGTTTACTAGACTAATTAACAGCTTCTAAATATTCTAACATATGGTATGTGAGCCTCCATCTGCACTCCTGCCCTGGGGCACACCAGTGGTACAGAGTGGGAATGGCTAGGACAATGTCCCCTGGAGCTTGGCGGATCTCCTGGTCTGGTGGGCATCCTTTTTTTGTAACATCACCTGGGTCTGCACTACCTGGTGAGCTGCTTCCTGATTGCGCCTCAGTCCGTCAGTTACACCGACACAGACAATTCTCAATGTGTACATCTTCAGTTACCCAAAATCTAACTTTGAAAGCAGGACCATGATCAGATGTGTTTTTAGTACTCTAGGTATTTCACAAACTTGTGCAAGCGCTAGGAATTGAGGCAGGAACATGAAATGAATAAATCTTATCTGTCTTTTGGGTCCATCTCATCGCCTCTTTTGGACCCATGGCTTTGTGCTCTTCTTGGCTACCCAACATCTCAGCTACACAACAGCATTCCTACCTGAACGGGCATTCCTGTAAATCATCCAGCTCTCCCTTCCACCCATGACTTTGTTTCAGAGTCCCCTTTCTTCCCTGAAGTTGATTTCTCCAGTTAAAAGTCTACAACAATTAATTCATACTAAGGTGTGAATGATTAATAGTCTTCTTACCACATCAGGTACAACTGACTACTTCAAAAAATTCTAGTTAAAATAATTTCAGTTGCCAGATGTTATAGACAAATTTTAGAAACAAAGTATGTAAGGATCTTTCCTTTTTCTTGGTAAAAAAAAAAATGTGTTAGCAAATATTTATTAGTATGGATAAAACATTTTTTAATTTTATAATTTATCAATTTATAATGAAGACCAAAATAGTAAAATACCCTCACATAACAAATATCCCAGTAAGAGAAAATAAACTAATTAAGGTTAATTGGTTATTTATTGGATCAATCACACTGGCTGGCAAAACAGGAGAAATTCACTTTCTCAATGGTGAAAATTGCCCAAAGGATTCTATTGATGAACTATTTCCTCTGATTCCCAATTTAATTCTCAGAGTACGACTTTAGAATTTAGTAATTAAATTTGAATCATGACTGTCTTTACTCTTGAAGCCTGCATGAAGGTGATTTCAACCCGAGAGAGTTACTTTTAAATTTAGAGAAGACTTGTTGGCAAACTTGTTATAAGGGGAAAAAATTCCTCAAATGGGTTTATAATATATCTAATACCCTATCAAAGACAAAAGGAAGGAAATTAATTTTATGCTCCCAGTTGCTATCAGGAGAGCACCCCAAATGCAAAAATCAGAACACCTCGGCAGCCTAGTTTCACCTTAGGCTTGTCTAGGGAGGAGCTGACAAGTCACAGGGAACGTGACTTTCTAGTTGTGACTTAGAAACATGACTTTCTAGTTTCTAGTCAGTCAGGTATAGGGAATGTTTACTTCTGTGTCTAGCTAGTTTGGGGGGGTATAATAGCTAATCACTTATGACACAAAGAATAGGAATTGGAAGGTTCTGTGTCTGGCCTTGTCCTAGGTAAACAAGGGGGTCATCCATGCACCATATCCAAGTCATGTGGAGAAGGGTGGTTCTTTGAAGTAAGCCATTTCCCAGAACACAAAAGGAGGTGGGGAGATTTCCTAACCAACACTGTTTTCAGAGATATAAGACTCAAGGGAGCCCATACTCAATGAGCCCATGGCTCATTGTTCACACATTTGTGAAAATGTGTACTTTCTTATCATCTCTTCTCCCTCAGAGCGGCACCGCCCTGACCACCTGCCCACCGGCCCCAGTCTCAGCTCTCCTTCTCTGGCACACCAGGCACTCTCAGGGCCTTTGCACCTGGTGCTTCCTTTGCCCCAGTGCACCATCCCAGAAATACATGAGCCCCCCTCCTTTGGATATTTTATTCAGATAACCTCATGTCTCATGAGATCTTCCCTTCCACATTTCCCATCTCTAGTCTTTGCTTTTTCTCCCTAGCATGTATATGCTTCACTTATCTGCGTACTTTGTCTTGCCGTTAGAATATAAACCCCATGAGGGCAGGGAATTTTCACCACTACATCCTTAGCCCCTGGCACGTAGTCGGCATACAATACATGTTTTTGAGTAAGTATGTTAAAATAGCATATGCTTTGCCTCACTACGTATTATTAAAGTTATGTATTACAATGATTAATATCCTGGGGAATTTTACACAGTAGACCATGAACAGTACAACCTGGGAGAGATAGTATTCCTGGATTTCTCCTGAATGCTCAGTCTAAAAACAGGTATTTTTAAATTTTATTTTTATTCAGTATGATTATAACTAAGGATCCTAAAGCTAGTATAAAGCTACATATGTTCCAAATATCAACTTTCAGGATTTTGGCCCTGTAATTCACTGCTCTAACTTATCTGAAAGAAGGCAGAAAAGTGTTATGTACAAGAAATGACTACTGATCCCCCAGTGTCTCCTAAGCTGTAGTTTTAATCATATACCACACGTGGTCCGGGAACATGGGTATTAATCTCTCTTCAGCAAGTGAAGTTTGCACAGTTTAATCAGAAATTGCTTTTTTCCCCCCCTTTCTTTCTCTCTCTCTCTCCCCCCCGCCATGTGTGTGTGTGTGTGTGTGTGTGTGTGTGTGTGTGTGTATGTGTGTGTGTAGGAAGCAATCATAGCACCATTTTTCCAAACTTACTATTCTCTTGCAGAAGGTTTGGGTTCCCAGAAAAGGAAGGGGGGGTCATTAATGAAAAAGAAGGAGAAATTAAATTCTCATGTGACATCTCTTTATTTTACTTTTTATTGTAAAACTGACATCATCACAAGTAATAGAATTTTTTAACAGCCTTTGGTGAATCTCTGGCCCTAATCAAGCTTTTATTTCATTATTTCATATTTCTCTCTAGTTCCTGCTCACATACACATGTACTTTTTCATATAGTTTCAATCACAGCATAGAGAAATTTTGTATTTTTAGGGGGTTTTTTCTTGCTTAATGATAGTCTATAAACATTATCCACATTATATTAGTGTTTTCAAAAGATATTTTTATGCCTAAAGAAACTTCCATTGACTTGCTAACATACCACATTTACTGTTCAGGGGGTGTTTCCCTTCTTTCTGAGTTACTTCTTTCTTCTTTTCATTGGACTTATCATCAATTGGACTTTAAAAAAATCTTCCAATTTAGTTACCTAAATTGGCATAATTTAATGTTACCCAAACAGGTGCCACAGACCTTTCCATGAGCTACTAATAGTTGTCATGTATCCAGGGGAGGAGGAGGGGAACACTGAGAAGGGGATCCTATCTGCAAATGTATGTGGAAAGCTCCATATTCAATATAACACACCTTGGAGTTTGAACTTTACACTGTAGATTGAAGGCCCTGAGAGGTCTTTAAGAGAAGGCACTTTAATTCAGCTTTCCCAAACCTTGATCACCACAGATCAGAACTCTTCCTGCAGCTCATTGTGAAAATCTGAGGGAACATCTGGGTTTCCTAGAACCTGGTGGATAAGCACTATTCTAATGGCTCTCTCCAACCAGAATCCTATTGTAGGACCATTTCCATATCTTCCTTTCCTGCCTAAAAGGATCTCTAAACTCCCCCATTCATTTCATAGATAGATTCCCCCAAGTAAACAAATGGAAGCTTACATTTTCTTAGTTTTGGATTAGAGGTAGTAACAGGGCAGGTGCTTGGGGACGGGAGGTCTGTTTGCTACTCCCCACTTCGTTAGTCTTTCTGTATGACTTTGGGGAAATCACCGCTCCCTTTGCCCTGCCGTTTACTCCATCTATAAAGTGAGAGTCTGGACTAGATAGATTCTGGAAAGGTAAAGCTGAACCCAGTGCCTACAGTCTGCATGAATGTCTGGGGAGATAAGGGAAAGGACAGAGGGTAACCTGAGGCATTCTCATTGGAGTGTCTCATGGAGTCTAGCCCCTGGACTTCCAAGAAGGGGATGTCGGAACTCATAGAGAAGCTTCCACACTAGCCTAAACCCTCCAGCAGAGCATACACATTATTCTCAATAGCCAGGGACATTGTCCATGGCCATGAGTCTTTTCTCTTTCCTTTCCTGTTTAAGTTCCTCTGTTATCTTTCTGTAAAGGACCTTAACTTACCTCATGTCTCTAAACCTGTACTTATCCTTTCTGAGGCTGTTTCCTTGTCTTTAAAATAAAAACAGTACAATTTCAATGAGATAACATAGTTAAAAGGATTAGTACATAAGCACTCAATAAGTAGTTTTCTCTCCTTCCCTTTTCCTTTCCCATGTTAGGTAAATACCAAGTGCCTAAAGAAGTCAACGGCTAAGGTTCAGTAGTTGCTGCCAGAAAAGCCAATTGAGCATAAAATGCTTCTTCAGAAAGCACCTCAGTTCCAGATAAATAACATGAGAAAGCAGCTGGTGCATCTCGTATGCTTGATTACTTAATGCCCATTTACATGTGGGTTGTAGTGATGTCAGTGAACTACAGAAAAAGAAGGGGTACCTAGTTGGCTTGGTTGGTTGAGTGTCTGACTCTTAAGTTTTGGCTCAGGTCATGATCTCAGGGTCATGAGATCAATCTCCACATCGAGTCCCACGTCGGGCTCCACACTCAGCAGGGAGTCTGCTTGAGACTCTCTCCCTCACCCTCTGCCCCTCCCCCTGCTTGCACACACACATGCTCTTGCTCTCTCCCCACCTCAAATAAATAAACCTTTTTTTTAAAAAAAAAAAAAAAAAGAAAAAAAATCAAGAAAAGTTTAAATGAATTTGTGATAAATTAATAATATAGGATGATTGGATATGCCAAATCTTTGACAATCTAGATTTTAGAGGGAAACTATGTATTTCTTCTGGACATCCCCTAAGGATATTATCATAGAAAAATGACTGGACTGGATTCACCATCTGGTGACCTACATGCAACAGAAAAAGCATAGCATCTGAGCATGCCTACTTGATCTGGGCACCTTGGCAGCTGGGGTAATTTCTACCAACACACTCCCCATAAAATGTGCTTTGGGGTCAAATTTCACAATTGACATTCAATTGTTTCTTTCATATATTCCACTGATACCTTCAGTTTAATATAGTGTTGACTGAAGTAATTCCTTCCTCCTTATTCTTGATATACTTTTAACTGTAAAATGACAAAGGAGGAAAGTAGAAGTGAGAAATATTCAGTTATAATAATATTTCTCCAAGTTTGATCTTGCATCAGAATGATCAGAGATGCTTGTTAAAATTCAGATTCCCAATAACAAGTATCAGGAAGGAAAAGGAGCTAAAAAACCCTTGTATACTTTTTTGTAAATATAAATTTGTGCAGCCACTATGGAAAACAGTGTGGAAGTTCCTCAAAAAATTAAAAATAGAAATACTATATGATCCACTACTGGGTATTTACCCAAAGAAAACAAAAACACTAATTCAAAAAGTTATGTGCAGCCCTGTGTTTATTGCAGCATTATTTACAATAACCAAGATATGTAAGTAACCTAAGTGTCCATTGATGGATGAATCAATAAAGAAGATCCAGTATATATAGCTACAATGGAATATTACTCAGCCATAAAAAGTGAAATCTTGCCAGTTAAACAATATGGATCGACCTTAAAGACATTATGCTAAGTGAAATAAGTCAGACAGAGAAAGGCAAATACTATATGATTTCACTTACATGTGGAATCTAAAAACAAAACAAATGAGTAAACAAACAAACAAGAAGCAGAAACAGAAGCAAAAGTACAGAGAACAAACTGATAATTGCCAGAGGAAAGAGGGTTGGAAATGGGCAAAATGGAGGAAAGGGAGTAGGAGATACAGGCTTCCACTTATGGAATGACTAAATAGTAAGGACAAAAAGTACAACATAGAGAATATAGTCAATGGTGTTGTATAGTACTATATGGTGACAGATGGTAGCTACTTGTGGCAGGCATAGCATGATGTATAAATTTGTTGAATCACCAGTTGTGATTTGACATTCAGGTTGTACACGTGAAACCAAGGTAACATTGTGTGTCTATTATACTTGGATTAAGCAACAACAACAACAATAACAATAACAACAACAACAACAAACAAAACCTCATATTCCCAAGCTCCATCTCAAACCTATTGATTCAGAATTTCTGGAAGTGAGATTTAGGAATCTGCATTTTAAATAAGCTACCTGGATAATTCACATGAAAATGGAGGTTCAGACTCTCATCACTCATGCCTGGGTCACTGCAGCTGTCTCTTAGTTGATATCCTGCCCTTGTATTTCCCTTCCATCATTTTTGAAATAGTTCTCCTTGAGGTTCTAGATTTATCATGTAATCCTTCAATGAGAACCTAGCCTGGTTCCTTTAGGTCACCTCATTATAATTAGACCTAATCCTTAGTGGTGAAAGGCCTTCCTTCTGTTTTCCCAATGCTTCTCACAGGCCTTGTCCCCAACTCACCGCTTATGCACTTGTCCACTTGGCCAGCGTAAGCTACCTTCAGTTGGTGCTCAGTGGAGCCCTGGAGCTTCCTAAGAGGACCATAGGGGCTACCACTGGGGGAGGGAAGGTGGCAGATGGGCTCAAGGGCTTTCTGTCTCCATTCCAATCAGAGTTCCATGTGATTCCTCATAATATCGTTTGAGGGGAAGACCCCAGTAGAGGTATGGTAAATCTTTTTTAAAAAACTGTCCTAGACTCTGGAAAACAGTATAGAGTTTCCTCAGAAAGTTGAAAATAGAGCTACCCTACAACCCAGCAATTGCACTACTGGGTATTTACCCCAAAGATACAAATGTAGTTATCTGAAGGGGCACCTGCCTCCCAATATTTATAGCAGCAATGTCCACAAGAACCAAACTATGGAAAGAGCCCAGATGTCCATGGACAGATGAATGGATAAAAAAGATGTGGTATATATATACAATAAATTATCACTCATCCATTAAAAAAAAAAAAAGAAATCTTGCCATTTGCAACAACGTAGATGCAACTAGAGGGTATTATGCTAAGCGAAATAAGTGAATCAGAGAAAGACAATTATATGATCCCACTGATAGGTGGAATTTAAGAAGCAAAACAGAGGATCATAGGGGAAGAGAGGAAAAAATAAAACAAGACAGAACCAGAGAGGGAGACAAACCATAAGAGACCCTTAATCATAGGAAACAAACTGAGAGTTGCTGGAGGGGAGGGAATGGGGGAATGGGGTAATTGGGTGATGGACATTAAGGAGGGTATGTGATGTAATGACCACTGGGTATTATATAAGACTGATGAATCAAAAAAAAAAAAATCTACAGGGGCGCCTGGGGGCTCAGTGGGTTAAGCCTCTGCCTGCAGCTCAGGTCGTGATCTCAGGGTCCTGGGATCGAGTTCTGCAGTGGGCTCTCTGCTCGGCAGGGAGCCTGCTTCCTCCTCTCCCTCTCTCTCTGCTTGCCTCTCTGCCTACTTGTGATATCTCTCTGTCAAATAAATAAATAAAATCTTTTTTAAAAAATCTACATTTAGTATCTAAAACTAAACGAAACAAACAAAAAATGTCCTAGATTAAATCCCTACATCCCTTTCCTGTCTACAAAGACTTGATTTCCTTAGTATAAAATTCCTTCTCCTCTCACCCACCTTGAGGCTTCTTTTTCCACAATCCATGACCCATCCATCAAACTTCAAAACCTTGCTCAAGATGCAGCTGGGTCCTACTTAAACTGCCAACCTCAGGGTTTTTCTTATCATCCTGAACTCATGTGAACTCACTGCAAGTGGGGTCAGTTTCCTTCCCAACTTGTCAAATTATAGCCATCCCAGCAATTTCCTTTATTCAACAAATATTTATTGAGTCACTGCTATGTAGCAGGACCTGCATCTGGCCCTGAAAATGTAGTACTGAACCAAAGAAACAAAAATCCCTGCTCCTCATAGAGCTTATTTTTTGGTGCATATCCTCTCCAAAGAGATTATAAATTTCACAATAGGAACTTAGTCTCCTATTAGTTTTACATTCTTCCATAGGACTTAGTAAAAATAAAAAATTAAATTCTTTATAGGAAGCCCGACACACAATTCAGGACAAAGCTATTTCATGTCTTAATGTCAAACCTAAAGTAAAGGATGTTTTTTCTGTTTTTTTTTTTTTAATTATGAATAATGGTTTCTTTATCTGTTTCCTGCCTATGTTTCAGATACTGTTTAGAATCAAAGACCCGAAATTATATAAGAGAAATGATAATTATTTACAATTCTTCAATTCTGCAATCAACATGATGTACAATTTTTCTCACACTTTCTTTTTTAAATAGCTCTACCACTCTTGTGAAAAGAGCTTGTTTAAATTCCCAAACTTACCTAACCAATTTGCTTTACTTGCAAAGACTACAAGGAACTCAAAAAAAGGAAAATATTACTCTATCGGTTTTCTTAATCCCTTCTGAAATCCACAACACTTTTTTTCTTGCCTCACAATAGATACAGTGAACCTGAAATTTTATACTCACGTAACTGAGGTATGACTTCTGATGCCCAGCAATAATGAGCTAATTTATTCAGAGCAATTCTCCCACTGAACATTGCTAAAAATACTGAATAAAATATGCTTTCATCTTTATTAAAAACATCAATAAGCCAAAACATAGTAAGGCGTTACCAAGCCAAAACCTAGAATAAATGAGAACACAGAAAAGTAGGCCACGCACTAGAAACTGCTTTTGTTCCAAGTCCATTTGCCTATTTGGACTGTGAAACTGAGCTGTGACTTCAGTGGATTCCTAGGCAGAGAGGGATGGAAATCAAATCCCAAGGCCCACAAATGTGGAGAATGTAATAGATGAACCTCATATTAAAGTGGAACATGAAAGACCACACTGGAGGGAAGCCCATCCCCTCCCATCCCCCTTCCACAGAGAGTTGCTTTCTCCTAGGACAGAGCAGGGCAGGAGGAAAAGAAAAAGGAAACCCTGCCCTGAGGGGCTGTAGCTCTAGGAACATTTGAAGTCTGTGCAGCCCCAAATTTGTATCAGTGCAAAAAAAATTTAGTTTAGAATGTTAAAAGACTGACAGTAATCCCAAGCCTTCTCCAAGGGGAAGATAATGTTATCTTATTAATTCTCTGAGTTATACTTTCTCAAGTGGTATGAGTAGTACAACAGCAAAGGTAACCAAGTAACCAAGTACACAAAGAAACAAAGCACCATGAGCAAGAAGCAGCAGGAAGAATAGACAGCAGAATCAGACACTCAGAAACTCGGACACTCAGATGTTGAATTATCACAATCAGATTATTAAAAGGAAACACATTATATACTTAAAGAATTTTTTAAAGTGAGAAAATGTCTGAAAGGAGTGATCTATAGAAATTATCAAAGCATTTTGTAAAAAGTCAGGTAGAATCTCTAGAAATTAAAAATACAAAAATGAACATAAAGAAGATAAATGTCTTTGTTTTTATAATTGAATTTAGCTCCTGGGCCCTTATTTCTGCCAATGGAGGAAATTTCAAAAGTATTGATTAAAGGTAACTCAGTCCTCTCCAGGTTACACTCAGTCTCTTTGCGTAAATATTCAGTAACTCAGGACTCAGTAACTCTGAACTAACATAAATTCCAGGCCTTTGCACATTTTAGGAAGGGGGTTGGTCTATGGGATTTGTCCTCATCTGGATAGTAGCCCTACCTTTTTCATTCTTAGACATTCATTAGCCTCTCTTCTCACTGTGTCTGCTGTAGAAGCACCCACACTCACTTCTGCACTTCTTCTTCTAATTCTTATTCATCCCAACTACAAGGTCCCTTTAGGTCCACAGACCTGCACCTAGTCCTAGCCTGTGCCTTCTAGAATACATGGAAAATTCCCAGCTGCTAGTCTATCCTCTAGAGCCATGTGATCTGCCTCAGGTCTTCTCTGCCCAAAACCTCACCTGGGAAGCTAAATTTTCCCAGATGGGAAGTAAGGCCCAAATCCCCTCTACACTCAGACCAGTGGACTTCTCTGAGTGTTTTGTCTTTCACAATCCCCCTGCCCTCCCTACCAAGACTCAAGCAAAATGAAGGAGAGAACTCTTTTCTCATCTCCCTCTTTGTCAAGCTTAACCTCCATCCCAGATTTGCTTCTGTCTCCTCTCTACATTGCCAGAAAATACTCTGTGTTTATTGACTAATTCTTCCTGTTTTATGTTTATTGTATCAATTCTATGCTCTGAGACCTCCATACTTTGTATTGATACCCAACTTTTGGAATTAAACAAACAAATAGTAACATCGAAAATTTTTCTTACATTCAGAATCTTGCACTCAGGGGCACCTGGGTGGCTCAGTAGGTTAAGCCTCTGGCTTCAGCTCAGGTCATGATCTCAGGGTCCTGGGATCGAGCCCCACATCGGGCTCTCTGCTCAGCAGGGAGCCTGCTTCCCCCCCTCTCTCTCTACCTGCCTCTCTGCCTACTTGTGATCTCTGTCTGTCCAATGAATAAATAAAATCTTTAAAAAAAAAAAAAAAGAATCTTGCACTCAGAGTCAAAAGCTCTGGCTTTGAAGACTTTCTATGAAAACTCAAAGCCACAAGTATGACTGTGTTCTCACCAGCTTCTTTGTATTCTCTCTAAATTGTGTGTTTTTCTCAGACTGAGGATAAAGGGGGATTACTAAGATAGAAAAATATACCCAGTAACAATTCAAAATATTATTCTACTGCATCAACAACTTTTCTTATTCAATCTCTACAAAAAGGAAGCATATTTAACAATGAACTTGGTATAACAAAATTACCCTGTGACAAATATGTGGGGACCATAGTATTTTATTATACAAGGATTTGGTTGGTGTGTAAGTTTCAAGAGCAGGCCACTGGCAATTATATTAATTTACCATACAGTTCTTATAGGTCAAAACTAGTGTTATTGAGATAACTGAAGATTTGGGCAAAAATTTATATTTACTTTCACAGGTAGCTAAGAAGACAGGATTAATTTTTCTAAATCTTGAAATTCCGTGTTTTGCTATTACCATGATTATATCACCCCTAAATGTCAATAGGGAGGGATTTTTTTCTTTTTTTTTTAAGATTTTATTTATTTATTTGACAGACAGAGTTCACAAGTAGGCAGAGAGGCAGGCAGAGAGAGGGGGGAGGCAGGCTTCCTACTGAGCAGAGAGCCCAATGTGGGGCTCAGTCCCAGAACCCTGGGATCATGACCTGAGCCAAAGGCAGAGGCTTTAACCCACTGAACCACCCAGGTGCCCCGGGAGGGATTTTTTTCTTAACGAGAATTGATACCATAAATTGGTAGTTCAAAAATAACTTACCTAAAAATGTGACAATATTTAACATTATTAAAAAGTTTGGGTTTCGTTGAAGCAGAAACAGTTTTCACTCACACACAAAAAAATGCAAATCCTAAAATCTTTCTTTCTTTCAAGGATAAAAAATATATATAAAGAGAGAGTAGATGAAATATGCCAACTTTATATTTGGAAAGAAATTTAGAGATGATTTTCTAGCCAGCCGTCTTCAGTATAGACCAAGTAAAGTTATCAGAAAGGATTAATTGGGTCCCAATCCATATGTAATTGAGCTGCCACATTTGGTACACTGGCTATTAATGTTTTATTTATTTTTTCTCTCTTTTTCTTATTTAAATTCAATTAACCAAGGTATAGTACATCATTTTTTTTTATTATGTTCAGTTAGTCACTGTATAGTACATCAAATAATGAATCATTGAACACTTTATCAAAAACCAGTGATGGCTGTTAGTGTTTTAGACTAGAGAGTACAGCACCTCTTTAAGTTAGGATTGAAATTTCAAGACTAACTGGAAGAAGCACTAAGAATACATGAGCTATCCATGATTTTGTTTGCATATTTTTTAAAGATTTTATTTATTTGACAGACAGAGATCACAAGTAGTCAGAGAGTCAGGCAGAGAGAGAGGAGGAAGCAGGCTCCCCGCTGAGCAGAGAGCCTGATGCAGGGCTCGATCCCACGACCCTGAGACCATGACCTGAGCCAGAGGCAGAGGCTTTAACCCACTGAGCCACCCAGGCACCCCTTGTTTGTGTATTCTTGATTGTGACTATAGATAGACCCCACATCAGTCCCATGGATCAGCATCTATTCTGTACATCTGCATTTAAAACAAACAATAACAAAATCCTCCAATTTTCAGAGATATAGGTATGCAGAAAAATTCACCTAGAGCTAAAATTTACAAAAACTCTAGAAACTTCCCATTTTTAAAGTATTTCAGTTAGTAAGTTTTAAAAATTGTTTCCAAATAGTGGATTCATTCATTATTAAGTCATTTACAGAATGTTAGAGCTCAGGGTACATGTGTCATGAAGATCAGTGCCATTGTTTCCACAGCAACTATAGCTTTATCTCGCTTGAATCCTCACTTTGTGCTTTACTCAGCCATGCTAGTAAATTCTGGCCATGGCAAGTACAAGTAGGTGAATGTAGAGCACGCACACACCTTTGTGTGGATAGGATCTTTTCTGTAAGAACTAGGTTTTCCTTTTTATCGTGTGTTGATATACTTAACCTTCAAGCTTGATATCAACAGATCTTTATGCAGGACTTTTGATTCCAGACATTGTACTAAAATATTTTGTAATGAAAATATGACCAACTGCATGTTAAAAAAAATCAAATGATCACTTATTGAAATAACCTGAATCCTCTAAGTTTATGACTGAATAGCAGTCCTGTCACTAATTCAAAAGAAAAATGTCTCCTCTTGAGCCTACTGCTAATTCCAGAAACCAGGCTAATAGAATAAGGGGATATTTCAGCTCAATTTGCCTTGAAACCAGGTATCTGGGGTTCACACAGCAGTGCTTCCATCCCTTCCAACTGAGCTTCTCATTTGCTTTGTGATTCTTGATAGATTAGTTGATTGAGCCCAATGTATCTATCACACCAGGTCCCAGTGCTTGACTGATTGCTGTGTAGTGCAATTCTCAGGCCACTAAGTTATTTAGAAGATTTGTTCCACCATGAAAGACAAGCTCCATCATGACAACTCTAAAGCTTCTTGTTGTATTGCTTTCCATGGCAAGATTTCCTCCTAAATGAAATCTCTGTTTATATCTTTGGTGTCCATTTATCAATACATCCAACAAACACTTACGGAGTTCCTGCCCTCTGGAAGAAGCTGTGCTGGACACTGGGAGCCCTATGCTGACCCTGTAACTAAATAGGGTCTAATAAGGACCCATAGCATAGAGAACAATCTTAAAGAAATGTTCCCACTCCTAGGCCATCCTCAGCTACCAAACCCTTACACCGGCTTCAAAATGACCACTGCCATGTCTTCTTCTTCCATGATAGGCCTTCGTCTCACTTTCCAAGGTCTTGTCCCGCAACTGCCCCTTCCTCCAGAGTCTTCATTCCTCCCTGTTTTCCTAGTTCATTCACACCACCAAAGAAATTTCCACTTGATCCCCACTCTCACCTCAGTCTTGCTTCCAGCTTCCCATTTCTAGAACTGCCCAGCTACTCTATTGCATACCTAGTTTCATTATTTTTTTCTACCTTTATTCCTCTTCTCACTAGAGTTTTTGAAGTGTTCATGAGACAGGGAGACCCAAGGCACCATGGGGCTTTTGTCTCTGAACAGTTCAGAGCCTGATGGCATTCAAGAAATCAGGGATTTAGATTTGAGCCTCTTTGGCTACATTCTGGTTAAATAAGCTTTGTGGTAATGGTATGAGGATCTAGCCACTTTTGTCCTATTGCGTCTCTTGGTAAATGTCTCCATACAACCCACTACCTTCTTTATCCATCCCCGTCCCCCAGCTAGAATGAACTTTTGGTGAGGAGGCCACTATTCATGCATTCGCCTGAAACAGACTCTCACTAATTCATCCTTATCCTCTCCATCACCAAGCCCTATGGGTTTATCTTCACTGCCACTGCATCATTTAAGTTCTTAATACTTTGGGCCTGAATTATTACCCCCTCCCTCCCCCCAACAAATTAGTCAAATCTACCATCACCCATCACCATTTTCACCCATTAAATTCATCCCTCTGAATGCAACCATGGTATTTTTTTTCCCAAAATATATGTCAGTTCCTGGCCTGAATTCCCATAGCTTTTAGAATAACATTCAAACTCCTGGGCTCAGGACACGTGGTTCATTATTAGGTCCCGCCTACATTCACAGCTTCCTTTTCTAGCAACCTACCATCCACCCATGCTCTCTTTCTTCCACCCATAGAGAACAGTGGCAGCTCCTGTAACTTCTGTTTCTGACTCACCCCTCCATTATCTCACAAGTGCTGACTGTTGCCTCTACCTGGGATGCCCTTCATCCTGTTGTAGGAGAGGAAAAAATAACTTCACTTCCATTTTCTAACTTCTTTTATGCAGTCCCCTGTAACAAAGACAGATTAACAAGAGGAAAACAAACAGAAGTTGATTAAGATGTAAACCTCATGTACACATGGGAGATATGGAGGGGAAAATGAGTAACTCTTACAGAGGCAGCTTAAATACCATCTTGAGCTTTAAAAAAAAAGTGTTTGGAGTGGCCAGTTATGGAGAGGGGAGCGTGAAAAGTTGAGTTTGCTATACAGATTTCTGTTCTCTTAAGTCTCCATTGATGAGAGTTTCTAGTGATTTAAAGTCATCCTTCTCTGAGAGAGACAGAGACGGAGAGAGAAACAAAGAAAAGGAGGAAGATATATATACATATATATGTATATATATTTTTTCCTTACATAAGGGCAACTTCTACTGTTTTCAAAGCATCTCCTGTGTCTGCTGTTTCTCAAAATAATCCAAAGCCTACAAAGGCACATTTTGGGGTGGCATATTTTGCCACCCTTCCACATGAAGAGTCAAATCATAGTAATCTTATTGGCACTTCAAACTCATTTTACCAGTGTTGTGCACTGTGCAAAGAGCAGTATATGTGGGTGCCTGGGTGGTTCATTTGGTTAGGCAACTGCTTTCAGCTCAGGTCACGATCCTGGAGTCCTGGGATAGAGTTCCACATTGGGCTCCCAGCTCAGCAGAGAGTCTGCTTCTCTCTCTGACCCTCCCCCCTCTCATGCTCTCTCTCTCTCTCTCTCAATCTCTCTCAAATAAATAAATAAATAAATAAATATATTTTAAAAAAAAAAAAGAGCAGTATATGTGTTCCTTGAGCCCCAGCTCCGATTTTGATGTCCCCCAGTTAGGTTCTATAGCATTCTGCTGTTACCTCTGTTAGAGCATCTATCATAGATAACATATTTATTTTGTAAGTCTCATTTATTTCTTCAACTTTTATTTATTGTGTGTCATGCAATAGTAGAAAATCTAGACAAGTTTTCTACTCTCCAGTCTTACCATCTACCAAGGAAGAAAGACAATTGAGGAACAACAATAAAGTGAATAAGTATCAGTGGAGGGAAAGTAGAAGGTTCTGTGGGTAATAGGGGTTTGTAACACTGCCAGGTAGGAAAGACTTCCCCAAAGACCTTCCTTTAGTGGAGGCTGAGGCATGTTCTAGGAAAAGGAAGGCCCGTTGCAGGCCTAGAAGTGAGAGAGCACATGCTTGAGGCCTTTTTTCAGGTAACTAAAAGAAGTTCGTTACAAATAGAGACCAGCGAGGTGCTGGCAACACACCAAGTTGGAGAGGTGAAGGAGTCTCTGGCCAGTGGAGGGCTCAGGAAACTTTATTTAAGGAGTTTATATTTTTATTCCCCAATAATAGGAAGATGATTAGAAGATGATAGGAAGGGAATGACATGATCAGACTTGACTTTCAGAATAATCACTGTGGGGAGCTCCCCTCTACTTGCTAGTTGGGATGCTGTCTGATTTGTGCATCATTTCTTAAAGCCAATTAGAACTTAAAAAAAAAAAGAATTACTGTGGCTGCCTGTGAGAATGGAGTGTTTGGGGGAAGGGAGAGGCTAGATGCAGGGGCACTATTTAAGACACTGTTCAATCCAAGTGAGAGTTGATAGTAGACTAGACAAGATAGTACCAGTAGGCATGAAGAAATGTGGACAAATTTTAAAGCTGCTTAGGTGGTAGAGCTTGTAGAATGTCTTGGCGTATCAGAAGAAAGAAGAGGGAGTCAAGGATAATCCTAGATTTCTGGATTTAAATGATTATGGGTGCCATGCCTTTAATTGGGAGTGTTTGGATGGGAGACAGTTTCAAGAGAAAGATGATAAACTCAGTTTCAAACTTATGGATTTTGAGGTATCTTTAAAACAAACAAGTAGAATTGTCCAGGATCTAGAGAGCAGAGAAAAAGATGGAGATAAGTCTGGAAATGGAGATTTGAAAGTCATTGGCACATATGTAGATTGTAATTAAGGCCAAGAGGATAGATATGATCCCATAGATGGTAGTAGGTCTAGTAAGGTAAGGGCCATGCATTATTTACCTCTGTATCTGCAAGGTCTAATATTAACTATGTCTGGAACAGAGTAGGTGCTTTGATAATTCAGTTGAACAAATAAATGAACAGTGTGAAATACAGTGCAGCCTACTTTGAAAACCTGCCTAAATATAAAATATTAAAGATAAAAATTGTTACGGTATTGGTATGCATCAACCAAGTTTTTAGAAAAGCAGTATTGGAATGGAAAATCTGAAAAAAAGTTGGATAGAATAATAACTACTTTGAAGACAAATGAAATGCATTGCATTTGTACAAATTAAGGCACAGTTACAGTCCAAAAATTACCAAAGCAGATTGCAAATGCTACTTTATTATCATCATTTGTATGGTGTCTGTGACAGTGCAATTAAAATTTGATAATCATATTTGTCTATGCATAATAATTAGCAAGAGACAAAGAGATTAAAGGGATAGTTAAAGAAAAACAAAAAACGAGCAACCTTTAAACTGCGCATTTGGCACCACGGGATCCTGCTTTCACCACTGGCCTGTCATGGTGGCTTGCTTTCTACTTTCCACTTGCTCCCCTTACAGAGCTTAAATATGGGGACACAACAAAACTCCTCCAGTGTATTATCATGGTAATTTTGTAATTATTTTCAAAGGGAAGTCTTTGAATCTTTTTGTTCTTTTATTGAACATAACATTTAAATGTAGGAATACAGTCTCTGGAACCAAACAGTGCCTGCCAGCAGTGGTAAGAGATATCAGCTCCATTACTCAAAGAATATGCCCCCACTACTCTTTAAGTATATTTCTTTTTTTCTCTTGATTCTTTCATTTCGTTGGAAAACATAGGAAATACACCTCAGAGATTGTTTTCCCCAATTTTTGCATCATAATCTCTGTCATTAATACAAGGCCAAAAGATAATGAAGTGAGTCATTATCAAGTGAGTGAATTGTGGAGGAAAACAAGCTGGCCAAAGTCAGACACAGGTTCACATTACAAGGTACCTGCTCAGTAGGTAGAAGAACTTAAAGAGGATCATTCTATCAATCTGGGCCTTAGTTTTCTCTCTGTAAAGTAAGAGATTGGATTTGG
Source organism: Martes martes (assembly GCF_963455335.1). Classification (NCBI taxonomy): domain Eukaryota; kingdom Metazoa; phylum Chordata; class Mammalia; order Carnivora; family Mustelidae; genus Martes; species Martes martes. The sequence continues at coordinate 83,742,005 of NC_137888.1, forward strand.
TTACCTCTAAAACCCCTTCAGCTCTATGATTTTATTATTCTATCCTCAGGAAAATTATATTACTTTAAACTATGTAGATTTTATTAAAACTTGACTTTGCTTCATTATTTTATTTTATCTGTTCTCTATTAAATACTAATTTTTGACATCCTAACTATGTCTCCATGCCCCGTGGAACTAACGGGCTAGAGACCTAGCATGAGTATGGGAATATGATAACGCTAAAAACAGTGCTTCCAATCTTTGGGTTTTTACCATGTGGCAGGCATTAGTCTAGGCATCTCCCTTTATTTCATTGGATCTTCACAACACAACCCTATATAGCAAATATTAATATCTCCATTTTATAGAAGATGAAACTTGACAGCTAGAAAGTGCTGTAGCTTGATTTCAACCCCAGGTCTGCTTGCCTCCAGAGCCTGTGCTCTTAACCACTCTGTTATATCTGGATTTCTGGCTAGGTTCCACTCTGAGGGTTGGCATGAACTCAAAAGAAGCAGGTAGCACTGAGGAGGTTTTGATGGAGCCATCAGGGTGTTTATCCTCAAAAATTCAGACTTGAGAGGTGAACAAGGAAGGGAGAACCAAAGTTGTGCTGGAGTGCTGCTTGGATTGTGGTGGTAAGTCTGATGAAGTATCACGTCCAAGGGGAGAGGCAAGGTTGGAAATGGGAAGATGAACAGTGACAATGGTAGCCAGAATCTAAGCAGAATTCTTTCCAAGTCTTCTTTGTTAGGGCCAGATATGACAGGATTATGTGAAAATTCTTCAAAGAGTATCCAATGGTGGCCGAAGGAAATAAAGTGAAAATATCTATAAGACAATAAAAATGGATCCCAGGAAACTGGTGGCCAGTAGTTTGCCCTGAAGCTTCTCTCAATGGCTCGTGAAAGGCACATTAGAGAGGCTTTCCAAATTGGTCAAAGAAGGAAAGAAGAGGTGGATGAAATGTACTAGGCAGAGATTTCATGTGCCTCCTGTATACAGCTAGTAAATAAAACAAGGATTGTTGGTCTGGTATTCTATAATGCCAGGCCATCTCATTTCACATGGTAAAGACCTCAGAGGTAACCACGCCCACTCTTCAGAAAGTTTTTAATCTTAACAAAAGATGATATTGAAACATCAGAAGTAAGTGGGTTGCATTCACCAGGAAAATGCAGTCGGCTGTTGGGGCGCCTGCGTGGCTCAGTCAGTTAAGCATCTGCCTTTGGCTCAGGTCATGACCTCAGTGTCCTGGGATCAAGCCCCCACAGTGGGCTCGCTGCTCAGTGGGGAGCCTGCTTCTCCCTCTACCTGCTGCTACCAAAGTTTGTGCACTCTCGCGCTCTCTCTCTGCCAAATAAATAAAATCTTAAAAAAAAAAATGCAATCGGCTCTTATAAAGTATTCTTGCTTTAAAAAAAAAGAATGTGAATCTAATCTAATCAAAACACTACATTAATTAATAAATAGTAAGTAGAGGGGATTAGAGAAAAAATTAAATGCTATCACAAGCAAGTAATCAGCTAAATCCTGAATATAAAATATTTTATAGAGTAAGTGATCCTGTTTCTTTAACAACAAATGATTCAGTTTCTCCAACAAATTAATGGCATGAAATAAAGGGAGATGGATTATAGAATAAAATATACTTTATAGGTATTGATTTTAATATAATAATATAATATCTGGTCATTTCAAGTAAATAATTGAACAAGAGAGGAGAGGTATATGCATGTGGGTGTCCACTGCTCTATTGTTTGTAATGGTGGAAATACTAGGCTCCATTGAAAAAGATCCAGTATTGAGACAGAAGAGTAAATTAAAAGTGAGAAAAAAAGTATGTATGGTATAATATGGTACGGTAATCAGAAAACCTAGATTTTAGTGTAAAGCTACTTTCTACTCTTAGACGTTGAGCAAATTAATCTCTCTGAGACTCAATTTCCTCATTTAAAATAAGGATAATTATAGTTCCTATCTTATGGAGATAGAGATATCTCATGGAGATGCTATAAGAATTAAATATAGTAATGTTAAGCACAAGACCTGGCAGAGTAAACATTTGATATATCCCTTTATGATATAAAACAGACTTTCTAGAGTAGTTATAGCTATCTAGAGAAGAAATTGTGGATTTTCCCTCTTTTTAGTTTTAGATAAACTTTCACTGTCACTAAACAACAAAATTTTTGTCATTTTCATTGTGAGAGTATGTATATATATTAAAAAAAACAAAACAAAACAAAACATGAACAGGGGCACCTGGGTGCCTCTGCCTTCAGCTCAGGTCATGATCTCATGGTCCTGGGATCAAGCCCCACATCGGGCTCTCTGCAGGGAACCTACTTGCCCCCCACCCCCGCAGCCTGCCTCTCTGCCTATTTGTGATCTCTTTTTCTGTGTGTCAAATAAATAAATAAAATCTTTAAAAAAACCCAAACTATGAACAAACATAACTTTTTAAAACAGTGGTATATACATAGCAAAACTGAGTAGAGAGTAGAGTTCCCATATCTCTCCTGGTCCCACACACATGCAGCCTTCCCCACTACCAGCTGTGTATTCTTTTTGAACCATGAGTGTTTTGGGTGTGATATTAAACGGTCATATAAATGGTATTTTTAAGTGATAATTTGATATTGTTCTATCACTAGAGAAAATAGTCTATGAGATCTCCATCCTATAAGAATTTATATTTAAACTTCTGTTTTCCTATGTAATCTAATATATGGTAAATATCTAAAAAGAGGCATATTTTCTACATGCAGTGTTCTAGATATTTTCTATGTGATCTGTCATTTTCTTTTTAAATTTATTTTTTGAGTTCAAGTATAATCAACATACAGAGTTACCAATTTTTTTTATATATATATATATATTTCAAATTTGGTGATTATGCTTATGGATTTGTCCATTTTTATTGTAATTTTTCTTGTATTCTCAGGGCTTTGTAGTGGTCATCTTAATCCTCATTGATCTTCTTTGCCTTCTAGTCTATTTTCTTATGTAAATTGTTTACATATGGTAGCATAGGGGAAAGAGGAATGGGGAAATTAGAAAGACATCAACCAGTGTGAAAGCTTACCAGGTATCAACCTCAACTTCCTCATCTGTAAAATGTAGCTGATGACAACAATAGTACCTACCTCAATCCAAATCAACACCTTGAGGTGCCTTGGGGTAAACACTGGGACTATTACAAAAATCCTGACAAATTTTCCAAAAGTCTTAATTGGGAAATAAATCAATGTTGACTTTGAATAATATATGGGCTTGAGAGACTTCACCTACTTGTAGTAATAAAAAACAAATTATAAAAATTATTTCCCTTGGGGTACCTGGCTGATTCAGTTTAGTAGAGCATGTAACTCTTGATCTTGTGGTTGTTAGGTTTGAGCCCCATGTTGGGTATAGAGATTACTTTTAAAAAAAAATCTCTGGGGCATGTAGGTGTCTCAGTTGGTTAAGCATCCAACTCTTGATTTCCGCTCAGGTCATGATCTCAAGGTCATGAGGTTGAGCCTCATGTTGGGCCCTGTGCTATGCATGGAACCTGCTTAGAATTCTCTCTGTCCCTCTCCCTCTACTCTCTCTCTCTCCCCTTATCAAATAAATAAATAAGAAAATAAATAAATAAAATCTTTAAAAAAGAAAACAATTCCCTAGCTAAGCTGAAATCCCCAGTGGTCATTACAGTGTGATTAGTCAGTGTTCCTGAATCATGGGTTCATCACCCCAGTTTTCAAAGGCACTAGAGGAGCTTTCCTCCACTCACACTTTATGAGTAAATTCTGACTAAACTGGATAAGTTTTAATTCAGTCATACTATTTCTAATATCTCAAGAAAGTAATAGTAGTCAAAATAATAAAGGGGCTTTACTTAATACTTGGTCCTATCACTACCTTCTATAAATTATTTGACACTCTGTTCATCTCTTTTTTTCACAAAAGTACACAAAGCCAAACCTAATCTTCTCATGACAAAATACAAAGAAAGAAGTAAGCTTTAAAGTATACAAATAGCGAAAAAGAATATTCTGCATGGAATGGACATGGTTTATAATAAATGTTTAATTTTTCAAAGTGTCTAGATTTAATAAGTTTGTCCAGCTCTGAAAAAGTACCCTTCTCTGGCCCTCATTTATCAGAGCTCAGTTCAGTTTAATAACAAATATTTGGACCTCTGTTGTGTGCTAGGCACTCTTCTAGACTTTCAGGGGAAAACAAAATGGGTAAGACATGGTCTTACTGGTAAAAGGAATCCTAGCCTGTTTAATAAACAAACAAAGCAAGAATTAACAGAGTTTTATAATAGAGGTTGACCACAGGTAACCTACAGACATTTGGATCATATGGTATTTTAACATTTAATTGAAAGATTTTATTTTTTGTTTTTTTTTTATTATGTTCAGTTAGCCACTATATAGTACATCATTAGTTTTTGATGTAGTGTTTAATGATTCATTTGTTGGCTATAACACCCAGTGAGAAGTATGAGTTTGGGGTTATCTGGAAGAGTCAGAAAATACAGCATTTTGGGCTCACTTTCCTGTATGATCTCAGCCAACCAGAATTAAGAAGCCTTTGCTCCTTTAGAAGGAGTGTGTACTCCTCAGGTGGCCTTAGTGTGCCTCTAGCCTGCCTCACACACTAAGGTCATCTCCCTGTCTGCCATAGGAATGGAAGACTGTGACCCTTGTCCTGTACCAAATAATCACAAACAAGGTAGTATTTTGGATAAACCATGATCACCTTCACAAGCACTTACCAGCTGTGGCTTGATACTTCTTTGTATCTAAACATGAGATTTTAAATATAATTATCATAATAGATACAAAAGCCCATGCAGCATTAACAAGGCTGTAGAAGACTCTGGGGCAGCAAGGAATGATCTTGAGATTTTTCTTTGGTTAAAATAAAAAGGTAGGTCTGCAGAACTATCCACAGTGAGTTGGACCAGACCACTCCATAAAAGAACAGATTCTGAATTGATGTTTGTTCACAATGGTAAACCTACATGTTTATAACACTCTGAGATCTTTCCAGCAAATAACCTAGATGTGTTACACCAGGGTAGGGAGAAAAGTATTTGTTGTTAAGCAGAGAACATTTGTAGTTATCACCCATACAGTCATGCCCTAACTTCAGATGTGTGGTACAGAGCTCTCTACATCTGAAAAAGTCAGCCACGAAAAGCAAGAAGCTAAAATGAACTCTGGAAGGAAAAAAATGCACTCTGAAAATAAATTGCCCAGATTCCTCCTAGCAGGTGAATTTAGAACCTGATGGTTAGTTTCTGATTGAAAATTTCAGAAAATGAGTACAGCATTTGAAACCAAAAGTGCAATTACATTCTTGCACTTAATTTTCCACAGCTCAACTATACAAACTTTATTATACATGGTTTACACATTTCAAAACTTTAAAAGTGTATTTTTCCATATATATTTCATGTTTTAATATATTTTCATCTTTTCATTAAAAGGATTACTTTCAAAACCGAAGTGTAGCAAGAGTTTGTGATGACCTTTTGAAACAAGTAGACTTATCAGTTAAAAGCAATCAATGATTTAGTTTTTCTTGCATTTCTATTTATGGAAATGACAATTCTTCCTTAAACAATGGTCAGTATAATTGAGAGTGTATGCATTTATTCTTTCTCTGTTTGCCATTCTCTGAGTACTGAGGCATAAAGAAAGAGGCTATTATTTGGGACCTTGAGCTGAGCTCATAACTCTGAATCTTAATCCAGTCAGTGATCAGAACTCAGTGTAGTACCTTTCTGCTTGGCCTGGAGCAACAAAGGAGGATCAGCCCAAAAGAATTGAGTGAATAAAGAACCTGAACTGCAGTAACCAGGGTGCTTATAGATTGAGTGAAAAACCTTATTCCATTAACCATTTGCATTGAAGGAAAGTGTTTTCAAATTTTCTTCTGTAAATGTTCTCTTTCCAAAATTGTTTCTCCCTTACTAACCTAAGAATACATGGTAGAGGAGAAGTTGAATTAAAGCTTGACAGTAAGTGATGTTTGCCAGTAGCTTAGGATGAATTCTGCCCAAGATTTGTAGCTGAACCACCCTAGAGATATGGGTAAATTATGTCACACAAAAAAACTGAGGTTTGACGTAAAGATCACACGGCCAGGATCTACCACCATATTTTACAGAAATTGGATCCTCAAGTAGTACTGGAGCCAACCCCCACCTCTCTACTTTCCAGTTCCCTGAGACACTTCTGAGGCACCAGTGTCTCTCAGCATAATGTAGGGCATCCATACCAGCAACTATATGAATGGTTTCCACTTGCACAGTCAAAGTTTTACTCTCAAGAAAGAGGGAACACAGGAATTCAGAGAACTTGAGTTTCTTCTTGTGCACTGAACTGTATTGGGACAAAAGCCATTCTACTTGACCTAAATCTGTGTACTTTGTCACTCTCCAAACATAGTCTTGCTTCTTTTGCATCTGTGTTTTGCATGTTCTAGAGTGTCCCTTCCACATTTCCTTACTTTCTGAAGCTCCCACTCATCCATGAAAGTAAAGCCCAAGCTTCCCTTCCTCTGGAAGATCTTCCACAATGCCCTCTCTCAAAACCTTCTTAGTCTGCATTAAATAACTTTAAATATACTTTAAAGTAATTATTGTTTTATCTGTTTAACTGTTGCTCAGTGAGCACAGGTGACATGTCTTTACTGCGTTTAGTATCACATGTTGAGCGGGGGCTCAGAAAACATGTCGAATGAACAACTAAATGAATGAATATAGCCATATCCATAAAATCCCAGAACAGAGACTGTCTTATTTATGATCAACCAGTATATTGATTCCTATGATTCCCAGGTACCTCCTCTTTCTTTAAAGAACGGAAATGGGAAAGCAAACTTCCTGGCACCCAGCAGTAACTTAATAAATATTTCTTGAATGAATGAGCATTTTTTAAAGCGAAAGACTGGCTTTTTTTTTTTTTTTTTTGGTCTTAGACAATTCTGTTGGAAATTAAAATAGGATCTCTTTTACAGAAAATAATCTTTCTTCAACATCAAAAGGACCTACATTTAAAAGTATTTGGATCCTGGTCTTGAAGCCAAAAGAATCAATGACACAAGTAAAGATAGGGCTTAGTAGCAATATAATTGTAACAAGATAATATCTTTAAAATTAATTTATTGCTTTTCTTTTTTCAACTTCCTTTTATGTGACCACAATGTTTCAAAGAAAGTAGAATGATTAGATTGCGAATAAAAGAGAAGAATGGTACATATTCAGCTTTGCAACTCTGAGGCAGACTTTTGAAAATCAAAGGACTATCTTGAGGGAGCCCGGAGTTCATGACATTAAAGTAGAAAGAGATTAACTGAAGGGCCAAGCCATCATCCCCCACTGCTCCTAAGGAGGACCACAGATACAGAGATGGGACAGCACTTGAGGTCGTAAATGAAAGAGAAAAGTGCCTGACCTGGGGTACCTGTGAAGTACAAAAGGAAGAGGCTTGGGAGAGGTGAGGCTGGTCAACATCAGAAGACTGCCCACCATTGTTAGAGTCCAGAACCAGGAGGAAGCTGAGATCACTAATCACTTTAAAGACCATTGCATGAGGCATAGACAGAAGAGCTACTTTGCTATTCCTTCTATCAGCAGATGTCTTCATGCCACTAGTGGTTTGTCTACCCTGAGAACATTCACTTGTACCCCAAGACTTTTCTGAATTCTATCTATACTGTCCCATGTAAGTAAATCCCATTTCTTGATTGTTCAAGATACCCATGAACTTCCTACTTATCCTTTATATAGGTGCATAAGAGAAATCTTTGGCTTCTAGGGAAGCAAGGGGAATAGCGTGGCATGGAGGAGAGAGGCCCAGCACAGGTACTTGGAAACACTAGATAGAGTGATTAAATAATTACCTCCATTACACATATTTTAAATAGAATTAAAGTTTCCTTCACACTCTATATCAGTCAGAGATGAATTCAGTTAGTATAATCTTAGTTTAAATCTGGTCAGAACATATCTAAAGTTCAGATCTCTATCCTGGGTACTGAGCATGAGAAACACCCATTCAGAAGAATGTGGACAAGATGATTATATGAGAATAGTCTAAAGCCCTAGATACATGCAGCCTGAAGAAGAGAAGACTTGGGTGAAGTTTTCTTTTGAGGGGGGGCGGGGGGAGGAGGTAGATAGAGCTGGAACTCATTAGTATGCTCTCCTGAACAATGGCTAGCTCTAGTAGTCAGAGTGGTCCAAAGATGGTTCAAGAACAGTTGGTTGACCACTTGCACTTGTTTACAATAATGCCACAGGACTTCGGATGGATGAGTAGGATAGTTAGCAGTTGGGGTAACTTCTGACTCTGAGGATCTATAATTCTATGAAATGAAGATAAAAGGATTCATTATTGGTCATTCACTCTTTGTCAGCCATTGTGCTATAACTGGTAAAGATGTAATGGAGCAAAATGGCTTCTCTCGTGCAGCTTATAGTCTAGAGGAGAGAAGATAGACATTGATCAAAAAAAAAATCACACAAGCAAATATGAATTTCTGTGAGACAACTGTTACAAGTGAGAAATCCACAGCACTATGAGAGTGTTTATGAGGAGTATACCTGGGCAGGAAGATGGGGATAACACCCTGAAGATATGACTCTTGATCAGAGATTGAGAAAGTGTAGGAGCTATCCAGGAGAAGAGAAGAGAAATCAAGATCACTGGAAGCAGCAGCCCCCTCTTTCTGTTTCCAGGTGGAAAACAATACACCTCATTGAGAGCCAATATGGCACAATTATTAAAAGATAGACTTGAATTGCATATCCTCCACTTATGAGTTGTGTGTCCTTGGGTAAATTATTTAGGATCTCTGAACTTAAGTTTTCCTATCTGTCAAATTAGGAAAATATCTACCTCACAAGATTGTGGGCTAAGATAAATAGAATAATGAATATAAAATGCTCAGCCCATGCCTAATACTTAGTGTTTATTAAACTTTGGCTATAATCCATAAGTAGACATGACATGACAATGACAATTTATTCACTGAAGGCAGAACATAAGCCTTTCAAACTGCAAACCAGTAAATTCTGGGGTTGAGTAACCCAGCAGTAAGGCTGAGAGCACCAAACCATTAATGGTAGGGAGTATGAACTGTCGTCTACAAACTTTAAAAGAATCTAATTAAACCTTACCCTTACCTAGATCAAGAATTTTTTTTTAGATCAAAGAATTGTGCCAAATCAAGAAATTCCATCTCAAATTCTGATCTTCAGTCCATCACAGTCATTTGCTTATTCCACTATCCAAGATAGCCTCACCCCTTGAAGGCAGGCAACTCAACTGGCTAAAGTCTCTGTCCATTTCCGCACCTGGGAACTTTCCTCTCTGGTGGTGGTGGTAGTGTTTCTTCTCCTTCTCCTTTCCCTCCTCCTTCCCTTCTCTTTGACCATTACCCACCACCACCACCATAAGGCATGGGGGAAGGGTAAATGCACAAGGGAATGAATATTCCTACATCTCTCTTCTCCCACTCCTTCTATCTTCTGCCAGTGCTTCTCATGACTGACTCTGATTGAAGCCACAGAACAAGAGAGTCAAATATAGTCCTCAAAGGTCAGCCTTCTAGAGCACAGAGTAGGTTAAAGAAGGGCAGATAAGGAATCAAAGTTGGGGGTGGATGGTGGTAAATGTCATTGTTTTCACCTCGATGAACATTTATGTCATCAAAAGAAATTAGTTATTCTTGGAATGACAAAAGTGTAGAAATGGAAAAATGATTAGTGGTACTCAGGGGTGAAGTTGGGAGGGAAGGAAGTGTGGCTATAAAGGGGCAACAGAGGGATCCTTCTGGTGATGGAAATGTTCTGTATCTTGACTGTTTTGGTATCTGTATCCTAAATGTGATGTTCTATAGTTTGGCAAGATATTTTCTTTGGGGAAAATTGGGTAAGAAGTACGTGAGATTATTCATATTATTCTTACAACAGCTAGTGGATTACAATTATCTCAAAATAAGATGTTTAATTAAAGTGGAAAAATCAGGTGAGTTTAAAATCAGATAGATACTGGATATTTCAAAAGAAGTATAATTCTTTGCTTCCCAGAAAGACTGTCTTCCGTTTGGTTTATACAGAAATTGCCTGGGATTCTTAGTCACTGAAAAACCACTGAACAAATTGGTTTTTGCTAAAATTTCCTCATTCTTCAACTTCACTACATCTTTAAAATTTTTGTTAGACTGCAAAATCCTGATCAGACCCGTGAATAGCTTTGGTCTGTGAAGACATTGGCAGAAGTACATAACCAAGCATATGAAGGCAGAGAGATCTGAGGAACAGGTGTCTGTTAGACGCAGTAAAAGGAATAGAGCAGGGGAAGTGAAGGCAGTTTATTTGAATATTTATTTATTCTTCATTATATTACAAGAAGGACTTAAAATGGATTTCAAACTTAGCACAATAGGATTTTTTTAATATGTGAAGAAATCTGAGTAGTGCCTGGGTGGCTCAGTTGGTTAAGCATCCAAATCTTGGTTTTGGCTCGGGTCATGATCTCAGGGTCCTGGAACAGAGCCCTGCCTCCACACTGAAGGTGGAGCCTACTTAAGATACTCTTTCTTCCTCTGCCACTCCCCCCACCACGTGCTCTTTCTCTTTGTAAAATAAATAAATAAATATAATATATATGTGAAGACATCTGAGTGAAGAGAAAATCGCAGTAGGAACCATGAAACACAGGAGTAGAGTTAGTACACTGAGCAAGTATGACATCATATGTGCTTTGAGTCACTCAGGTAGCCTTTAGCCCCACCTTTTTAAAAGCCAATGCAAAAGCAAAACGTGATCTATTACATGGTTATAAGATAAAACTTGACTTGGAAGAAACTTCTTTGCTGCATCCTCATAGTAGAGACATTACACTTTACTCAACAACATCCTTAAGGTTAATAAGACAACTAGTTTCAGAGTTGAGCAAAAACAGTTCTATTAGGGCCCTAAGAAATGAAGTTAGGGGTACAGCTTTCTAGTTTTGACCTGGGGGCATTTTGGGTATATTTAGAATGGAAAAACTGTGTTCTTTAGAAAATCAAAAAGTGTTTTTCAAACAAGCTTTAGGTAAGTATTAGTGGGGTGGCAAACTGAAAATCCCTACTGGGTCCAGAGAGGTACAATAACTAAGAAAGGTGGGATGTCTGTTAAAAAAAACCAAGCTGACACTACAAATAAAGTGAAAAATGGTGCTTTATAAATGGCCTCCAGTTGGGGGCTACACTGAGGTGTGGTAGGATTTCTGCAAGTTGGAGCCTCCTGCTCATTACCAGCCTACTGTTACCATAACCAAAATCAGGGCCAGGTGTTACCAGATTTCTTATTTTTCCTTTGCATTAGTCAGAGTTCTGTTACAGAAAATAAAAACTACTCTGGCTATTTTCAGCACAAAGGGCAAAGGGCTTCCAACAGGGAATTAGGTGCTTACAGTGTACTGAGGCTGGGCTTACAAGGCTGACTGCCAGAGGAACAATGAAGAACCCGCCCCCAAGGAAGCTGCCAATTCTGCTGGTCAGGAAGATGGGAAATCAAGAAGTTTCCCCTGCACTATTAACTCTAGGAACAATGTAGAGATCAGGAAGCTACTGATGCTGTTACTGTTGGCCCTGGAGCCAAGCTTCACCTGTTAGGTCCATACTGGTAACAAAAATAACAACAGCTGAAAGATGCTGCTGACCTCACTTGTTGATCCTCACAAAGCTGGTGGCAAGAATGCTCCTGCAGAAAATCCCAAAGCATCCTTGATCATGCCTGCCACAGGGGCAGTGGGGATCTCGACCTTTCAAACCTCCCTTGAATGCATCTGCCCACTCAAAGCTAAAGCTAAATCGCTTCTGGTTGCCCAGATTACAAAGGAAATTCTAATTGCTCACCCTCGGGGGTGTGAAGGAAGGGAGTGGCGGACATGTGGAATGTATGCAGAGCAAGAATCCATTTTAGCATCATATTGTATTTTTATGCAGAAATCACTTGAGCTCTTAAATGCTCTTAATTAAATCATTACTTTTAAATTAATGGACAGGCCAATAATGTGGGAGTTGATGAGATACATCTGTGAACAGATTCAGCTTCATGGCAACTAACTGGAGGGTTGGTTTTGATACACTTCCGCTCATGGAAGAAGAAAGGCTCAAGCCCTACTCCCTCCCACCTGCCGATATATGAATAACAGTTTATGTAGTGCTATGCTATAGTGAAAACACTTTTTTTTTTTTTAAAGATTTTATTTACTATTTGACAGTGAGAGACACAGCGAGAGAGAAAACACAGGCAGGGGGAGTGGGAGAGAGAGAAGCAGGCTTCCCGCCGAGCAGGGAGCCCCACGCGGGGCTGGATCCCAGGACCCTGGGATCATGACCTGAGCCAAAAGCAGTTGCTTAACAACTGAGCCCCCCAGACACCCCAGTGAAAACGTTTTAAATGTAGTTATTACTAGTAAATGCTTGATGAAATAAGATTCCAACAATACACAAATACAGTAAAAATTTATTTTTCTCCTCTCACTCGCATTGTCAACTCCTCAGATGTAACCTTCAATAACATTGTGAAATAAATCAAACTTTGCTGTGTTTGATTGAATATTCTAGAAGCACTCTGTTTCTGGGGGTTTGCCAGGTGGTCTGCCAAGAGAAAACTAGAACCAAGTGTTTGAAGCATTTGAACTCATGCAAGAATCTACCTGGTATACACTGCTGGAGGCGGTTAACTGCTGATGAGAATCTATCCAATATATATTGCTGTTGAGTCTGCTGACTAAGGAATGGGTTTACTGTCCAAAGCAGAGAGTACATATTCAGCCTGGAAGGGAATATAATTTCCATAACATATTTTATAACCAAGCAAACAAATATATTTCCTATATCAGATGTATTTTACAAGCTTTGTGGTAATCTTAGACTTTGTGGTTAATGGTCATATTTGTTGCTCATACTTGAATATCCTAGTGTCATCCTTTTCTCAATAAACATTCAAGAAGGGGACAATAATTTATTCTAAAACACTGTTGGCAAATATTTAAATTTAAATAAGACCTTTGTTCCTCTAGCTTATCTTTCAACAATGTTCCTTGTTTATTGTGCTCCTGTTTTCACCAGCAAGTAAATATTCTCTAACCTTCTCTTTCTTATCTTATGGAGGAGAGTAATATTCAGCACTTCTCAAAGTACTTGGGTCAACATGACGTTGTCTTCTCAAGGCAACTCATCAAATCCACAGTGATCTATAATTTCATTTACATTTAGCCAAAGTCAAAGCAGGGGTTTAAGGCTTCTAATTATCATTTCCACAGATATATTTATAGATATATCTATATATATATTTGAGATATTTGTAGTATATATATATATTTGTGTGTGTGTGTAGAGAGAGCAACCTGTGAGTATGAGTGCAGATGCACATTTGTATCATATCATTTTTTCAAACACTTAAACATGTTATCTTATTCAGTTGTCACAAAAGCATATGAGGAAAGCAGGTTACCTAATTTTTTTTAAGATTTTGTTTATTTATTAGAGAGACAGAGAGAGAGCACATGGGGCTGAGGGTGGGGGGAAGAGCAACGGGAGAGCAATAAGCAGACTCTGCACTGAGCATGGAGCCCGATGGAGGGCTCGGTCTCAAGACCCTGAGATCATGACCTGAGCTGAAATCAAGAGTCAGATGCTTAGTAGCTTACTTATTATTATCTCCAAAGAGGCTCAAAGAGGCTTCATTAAGGTAACCCCACTAGTAAACCATCAGACTGGATTTGGGTCCTCTGTGTCCGGTCCTCTTTTCCCTAAACTGTGTGCCTTCATATAGAAGTCAAAAAATTTACCTGAAGGGCTTAGAGTTCACATCCCAGCTCGGGAAAGTGGGGAGCACAAAGAGTAGGTAAGGTGTTTCCTCTCATTAGCATCTCTTCATCTTCCAGTTCTGGCGCTTAGAATCTGCTGTTGCTCATGACCAAAGCCTGTGTGTGTCCAGTGCTCCAGGAATGGGGTAAATATTTTACAGCCTCTTATCTGAATTCTTGACTTTAGTTCATCCAGAATTTAGGTTCTGATTTGGTTTTCTTTAGTCTTCTTTGAGTTTGGAGAACTACTCCTTAACCTTAATGTTTTTCTTATTAAGATACTTTTATATGGGGGTGCCTGGGTGGCTCAGTGGGTTAAGCCTCTGCCTTTGGCTCAGGTCATGATCTCAGGGTCCTGGGATCGAGCCCCGTATGGGGCTCTCTGCTCAGCAGGGAGCCTGCTTCCCCCTCTCTCTCTGCCTGCCTCTCTGTCTACTTGTGATCTTTGTCTGTCAAATAAATAAATAAAATCTTTAAAAAAAAAAAGATACTTCTATATGTTAATTGTAATTAATTTAGAAGAAAATATCTTCATAAAGATAAGAAAATAAAAATCAGCAGTAATGCTGGTTTCATCCAAATATTTCTACCACTAAAGTTCTGATGTATATCTTTCCTTAGTCAGTTCAGGCTGACACAACAGAATACCATAGACCAGGTGGCTTAAACAATAAGCATCTACTTCTCAACAGTTGTGGAGGAACTGAGAAGCTGAGAAGTCCAAGATCAAGGTTCCTGCAGATTCACTGTCTAGTAAGAACCCTCTTTCTGGTTTGCAAACTCCCTTCTTCATGTGTGGAGAAAGAGAAAGCTCTGGTTTCTCTCTCTTCTTATAAGGACATTAATCCCAATATTCGAGCTCCATCCTCAGGACCTTATCTAAACCCAGTTGTTTCCCAAGGGCCCCACCTCCAGATACCATCACATTGGGGATTAGGGCTTCAGCATATGAATTGGAGTGGGAAAAGGGGACACATTCTATCCGTAGCACTTTCCTCCTTTATAAATGTAAACTTTTAAAATGAGATTAAACTGTTTATTCTCTTTGGACTTGCTTTTTTTTTTTTTTCTCTAGAAATAAAAATATATCACAAGTACATTTCCATGTCATTAAATAGTTTTCTACAAGAACATCTTGAATGACTGTCTCACTACATGGTGTCAGGTGCATTGTTCACATACTGGTCGGGCTTTTCAATTATTTCTATTCTTCAACATTCTGGGTAAACATAGCATATCATTTCCTGTCTCTTATGGAGCACTGAAACCTAACCCCACATATAGCCCCTGTAGGAAGTAATGCTATGCATCCTTATGACGGTTCTCTTCGCAGAAAGCAACAGTTGATTGGATAAAGCCACCCTGTTGGCACTCAGCAAGCAATTAGTCTAAATCAATTGATAATTTTAACTTAAGAGACACAAAAAATGTAGCTGAGAGGAGGCATTTTAAATGAAAGATGCCTTACAACCTAATACTTGCAACCAAAAGAACTTGACTAAAGAACACTACGATAAAAGCTTGAGGCTGAGTCATTTTGTTTTTGTTTTACTTATTCATGATTATTTCTTTAGAATAATTCTTAGAAGGGGTGCCTGGGTGGCCCAGTTGCTTGGGCATCTGACTCTTGGTTTCAGCTCAGGTTCTGATCTTGTGGGATAGAGCCCCACATCCAGTGCCAGGCTCTGTACTTAACAGGGAGTCTGCTTAAGGGTTCTCTCCCTTTGCCTCTCCCACTGCTCTCTTTTTTTCTCTCTCCCTGAAATAAATGAATAATTTTTTTAAAGGTTAATTCTTAGACGTGGGATTCTAGCTCGACTTTATACATTTTTTAAAGAATATTGATGTGTATTACCAAATTACTCTCTAGAAATTATATTCTTCCCTCAACCACCATTGAAGTTTAATTTATCCAGTTTGATTTCCAAAATTGTATTTCATTGTTTGAAGTTGCATATCTATGATATCCAAGTGAGCTTTAACATTTTCTATGGGTATTGGCCATTTGTATTTCTTCTTCTATGAATTGCCTGTTCCTATCATTTGCCCATCTTTTTCTGTTGAAGTAGTCATATTTTTCTTAATGACTTAAAATAACTTTATATATTATAGACTTTAATCTTGATCTTGATCTATTTTATTGTGAGCTGGTAGAAATCAGAAGGAAAGTCAGGAAAAGATGGACCAAGAATTTGGGTTGAATGTCTGCAGCCAAAAGAGGATCAGGTCAAGGGACACTCCATCTCATGACCCTCCTTCCTCATTCCTAGACTTATTTTTAATGTGGGGTACAAGTGTTACACGGGGCATTCACAGACTTTCAAAAGGGTATATAGACATAGATTTTTTAAAAAGATTTTATTTATTTATTTATTTGACAGAGAGAGAAAGATCACAAGTAGGCAGAGCAGAAGGCAGGGAGAGAGGGGGGAAGCAGGCTCTCTGCCCAGCAGAGATCCCAGTGTGGGGCCTGATATCATGACCTGAACGAAAGGCAGAGGCTTAACCCACTGAGCCACCCAGCTGCCCCGACATAGATATTTTTTAAGGAAACTAATTTCCAGATCTCCAAATTTCATGTAACTTATGCCTACGATTGACTGCCTAGGAAATCTTTTCCTACCTCCCTTTTCCAGTAGTGTTTCTCCCATTTTACAAAATTATGCTATGGTGATTTGCACTCAGGTATGCATATAACTCAATGGGAATTGAGTGACATTTGCTATACCTGCCTTCATTCCCATCTACATGAGCAAAATTTCTGAATGTTTTTCTTAAGAGACTCATTTTCTACAATGAAATTCTTCTCTTAATGATGACCTCTCAAAAGTGGCAATATGTTCGTGTTGTTTTGATCAGTTCTGCCATATATGGATCAGGATAGTGTAAGAAACCTTAAACTTCGGTGGCTTAACACAACAGAATTTACTGCTCGTCCATATGATAGTCTGGCAGAGACAAGGAGGCTCTCCTTGACGGTGGATGACTCTGCTTCCATCTTGCATCTCTGCAGTCTCGGAGTTCCCAGCTTCCAACTGGAAGAAAGAGAAAGGGAGCCTAAGACCTCAAGCCACTCTTAACTGCCTAGGACAGGAAGCAATATATCATTTTAGCCCATACTCCCAATGGGAAACTGAGAAGTATAATCTTCCTATACCTGTAGGAAGAGAAGAGGGAGTGGTGAACACAGCATTGTGTCTGCCACAGGTACTCCAGGTAATAATGGTAATGACAGCTCAATCCAGATGAATTTTTTTTTAACAGTCTTATGGCCACAATTTTTTTTTTTTTACATTACAACATAAAACTGAAAAAGGATAGTTTTTCAAAATTCCTTTAAGAGATAGTGAACAAAAATGTTGAAGCCTAGTGCCCTGCGCTATTTTTAGGGAAACGCCTAACCAATTTGATTTCATTTAAAAGCTAACAAGAAAGAAAGAAAAATACATCGTTAGCAGGACCGTTTCTGCTGTAGTGGATTTGCAGCTGCTGGGGGCTGCACACTGCATTTATAATGCCACCTTCCTAGGAAGTCCAGGGATAGGGAGTTCCAGGTACAGAAATGTATTTCTTGTAGAGTTCACACGTCAAGGTGACAACCAGACCCACTGCCGGCCACACCCTGCTTAGCTTTGTGGTCAAGCTCCCTTAGGATTGAAGTTTTCCACCTTGAAGTCAGCGAATTCTTATTACCTTGCTCATAAGCCGGTCATATTGAACCACTCTGCCAACTAAATAAACATCCTACAACTTTCCAGAAGAATCTAAAGAAGCCTGTCTTTTTGACTATGGAAGACAGCAGTTTTCGACAGGGGTCTAGCTCTCCTTCCTAAAAAGGCCCATTGACCTTTATTGCAAGTGAAATAGCTTATGGGAACAGTAAATGGCTAACCTTACTGTAGCATAAAATAGAGCTCTCGACAGCCTCTCTTCTCCCAGCACTGGCGAGAGGCCTATAATAGCATCCCTCATAAAAGCCTCCGTGTCATTTCCCAGGTGCAAACCTTTACAGAAGTACAACTAGGGAATTTCCAAAATTGCTCCAAGAGAAGATTGTCTAAGAATAATGCCAACTGTTTAGCAGATGTTTCTTGACCAGAATTTAAGATCACTTTGTTTTTGCATATGCGCTTTTAGTGTAAGTGACAACTGGCAATATACTGGAAATACAGGAGGGCAAGCTTACATGAAAAGGCTATTGAATAAATGGATAAATAAATTACTTTTGAAAAAAGCCATTGAGAATGCCATCTGATTTGGAGATTAAAGACCAAATTCTGCCTCCAGAAACTTGTGTCAGGTTTCGAAAAATAAACAATTCTCTAATTCTTCTTGGGCACCAACCATTTGCAAGTGCTATGGGGACCAAGAAGAAAGATGTGATGAGCTTACAAATCAAGAATTCAGAAAGTCCTTTCCTGATCAACATGCAGTCACTCCCTTCACATACCCTATTTTCTCTTCATCATGGAATTTATCACTACCTGACATTTCTCCTCTATTTCTTTATTGGTCTGTCTCCCACAAGAATGTAAGCTCCTGGAATGTTGAGACTTTGACCATTTTGTCCATAGCTGTATCCCCAGGATTCTGAACAGAGTCCAGCATGACTTTCCAACAATCTTGTCAAAGGATGCGTAAATCCCTACTCTCAGAGGGACCGTGGACTCAAAAGACAGAAAAATGAAGCCCCAAGTATCAATAATATTCATATATCTATTCAGTAAAAAGGAGTTCAAACAAAGTAATAGGGGCTTGAAGAATTGATGAATCTTTTCTTTAATTAATTTATTTATTTGACAGAGAGATCACAAGTAGGCAGAGAGGCAGTCAGAGAGGTGGGGGGGGGGAGCAGGCTCCCTGCTGAGCAGAGAGCCCCATGTGGGGTTCCATCCCAGGACCTGAGATCATGACCTGAGCCGAAGGCAAAGGCTTAACCCACTGAGCCACCCAGGCGCCCCTTTATTTATTTTTTTTTTAAAGATTTTATTTATTTATTTATTTACAGAGAGCGAGAGATCACAAGTAGGCAGAGAGGCAGGCGGTCGGAGGTTGTGTGGAGCAGGCTCCCTGCTGAGCAGAGAGCCCGATGCGGGGCTCAATGCGGAGCTCAATCCCAGGACCCTGAGATAATGACCTGAGCCGAAGGCAGAGGCTTAACCCACTGAGCCACCCAGGCGCCCCGAAGAATTGATGGATCTTATGGAAAGAATCAAGTATCCTAGAGGAGATTAGATTTGACCTCAGTTTCCTGGCTACTGTGGGACCGGGGGGCAGGGCACACTGTGGAATACATATAGGGAATATTGTTTCCATGCGTATGACTTTATATGAAATGAACTGTTGTTACTAAAGTAAACAGTTACTTTAGTAACTGTTCACAGTTACTTCACAGTAGTCAACAAGTAATTAGCCTTTGTTCAGGACACTTCCTATACCCTGCAGCATGCACTGGTCCGTTCTTCCTCCAAATGGGTGTCCAGATCGTTCCCAGTTCTGGCCTCTCAGCCCAGGTCACCGAATTTAAAAATCCAGTCTTTAAAAAGAAGTCAATCTATCATCTAACAGTAATTTAAAGAGACCTTCACCTGGTGTTAACTCTCAAGGGCACTTTCTAAATTCTGTAATCTTCATGATTTCTGTATCTTCATTACAGATTTCAGGTTACACCGTGATTGTCTTGCGGGTGCCTTGGAGATAGGCCATATGTCTGTGAATGGGGTATGAGCACTTCTTAGAAGGGAATGGATCTTCTGACTATCATTCTAGAAGTTATCAATCTTGGATAGAAAATAAGAACTCTGGAAGTGGACCTACATTTATGTCAGAGATCATCTTCCTTCTCTCTCTGGGCAGGTAGTTAGTGTTGTCCAAAGTCCAGGAGGAAAAGTTTCTCATGACAGCTGGAAGCAGATGGGGATTGAGGCAGGTTAACAGCCCCATAGGGAACCCCTAAGGTCAGTCTGGGATATGTGGTACTATTCCTAAGTATTTTGCAGAAGTTAAAAGGAAAGCAATAAGTGCATATATAACATAAAAGATGTTCATGTTATAATTCCATTCCCTTCCTAGTCTAATAACACCTTGTTATGTTTAATCCTGATATCAGCTGTCTAGTGAGATGAAGGGGAGAATCTGTCTCGCATTGGTTGGAAGGACCGAAGGGAGAAGGGTTCCCTGTCATCCTCAGTGAGACCAGCATGGAGTCAGCTGCAGTGTCACCAGCAGAGGATATCCGTGCTGAACAGCATTTTCTGAAAGCCGTTTGTGGTAATGATAGCAGGGCACAGAAAATAAGGAGACCCTGCCTGCCTTGGGTATGCATAAAATGGCCTCTGAGAGCACCTGGAAACCTGAAGAAAAAGCTGAGGGACAGTTAGAAGCAGAATTTTCCCTTGCAGTCAGGACAAGGGGTGTTGGAGCTACTAAGTTTAGTCATTAAAAATTAACTTGTTCCAGAAAAACTTTTAGTCAAATTGAAATTTTATACATGTTATTTTTATAGTGGCAAGGAACTTTCCATCTATTCCAATTTTTTCTAAGAAAGTAACTTGATTAATGGTAAAATACAAAAAGGTTTTCCATTAAACTGTAGAAGAAAAGATTGGGACACCTGGGTGACTCAGTTGATTAAGCGTCTGCCTTCAGCTTGGATCAGGATCCCAGAGTCCTGGGATAGAGCCCAGGCTCCAATGGACCTCCATCAGTCTCCTTGCAGGGAACCTGCTTCTCCCTCTCCCTCTGCCTTTCCGCCCTGCTTGTGCTCTAGCGCACCCACACTCTGTCTCTCAAATAAATAAATAAAACATTTTTTAACAAAAGATAATATTGTTAACACATTTAACTAATATTAAGTACTACCCAATTAGAGAAAAGAAAAAAAATGTATAAGACATGGGAAAGAATGAGCCAAAATGATAACTATTTATAAATGATATAATCACACGACTAAAAGAGAGCCACGTGGAAAACTATTGGAAATAAAATAACACAGTAGGAAAACTAGTTGTTAAGTGCAGTAACTAATAACCAGTAACTTTACTATATAAGAACCACAAGTTAGAAAAGTGTATTGAAAAAAGTCCCATTTAAAACAGTACTTAGAGGAATAAAATACCTTAGAGTAGAAGTAATAATAAACATGCAAGATGTATATGATTGAATCTTGAGAGAATAAAATGGCATTTGCTATGTTTAAATGAAAAGTTAAGTATTATAAAGATGTTAACATTCTTAAAATTAATTTTTTTAAAGATTTTATTTTTTGAGAGAGAGAGGTAAGGCACAGAGGGAGCGTGACAGGGAGAAGCAGACTCCCCACTGAGCAGTGAGCGGGACATGGGGATCGATGTGGGGCTCAGTCCCAGGACTTTGAGATCATGACCTGCCAGCCACTTAACCAACTGAGCCACCCAGGTGCCTTCTTAAAATTAAATTATTAACTGAATGTAATACCAGTAAAAATGTCAACAAGATTTTTCTGGTGGCAAATAAAGATCTTCATTACAGAATTATTATAATTGCAATAGCCTTGAAACAATCTGAATGTACATCAAGATGAGATCGGTTAAATTATGGCCTATTCCCAAAGGATGCCATTATGGTATCCTCCTATTTAAAAAAAATAAGGGAGATCTACAGGCCTGGATGTGGAATAATCTTTAAGATATATTATTAATGTAAAGATCAAGTTGCAGAAACACACACACAAATGACATATCTATGTGTATGCGTACATACACACACACACACAGATATATACAGAGGGAGATGATTTCATTTGTGTGCTTGCGGGTGTGCGCGTGCACACAGACACACTTCAAAAAGCACCCAGGAAACTTTGCCAGTGGAGATGTGGAATGGGGAATAGGGTAAAAAAGACTTACCTTTTCCCATATATCCCTTTTATGCCATTTGGTGTTTTTATTATGCATATGTCTTAACTTTTCAAGAGAAAAAAATCATTTTTAAGTAAAAAAAGAATGAAGAACATAGACTTAAAAAAGAACACTTGTTCAATTTAACAGTACCTACTAACATGTAGGTGAGCATTCCCATATCTACTAGCTGGTCAACTTCTCCCCATCCTAGAGAAACTGTTGCCCATGTGCATAAATAAGGATGTACAGGGACAGAAAGACATGGCATTGCGGGGCGGAGGTGGGGGGCAGCAACTAAAACGTTATCTTTTTCTATAGTACCTACTACTTAGATTGTGAATAAATATTTATAATAACAAAATCTGGAAACATCTCCATCAGCAGGGCAGAGAGATCTTTTGTTTTGTTTTTTTATTTAATTTCTTTTCACTGTAACAGAATTCATTGTTTATGCACCACACCCAGTGCTCCATGCAATACGTGCCCTTCATAATACCCACCACCAGGCTCCCCCAACCTCGCACCCCCCACCCCTTCAAAACCCTCAGATTGTTTTTCAGAGTCCATTGTCTCTCATGGTTCATCTCCCCCTCCAATACCCTCAACTCCCTTCTCCTCTCCATCTTCCCATGTCCTCCGTGTTATTTGTTACGCTCCACAAATAAGTGAAACCATATGATACTTGACTCTCTCTGCTTGATTTATTTCACTCAGCATAATCTCTTCCAGTCCTGTCCACGTTGATACAAAAGTTGGGTATTCATCCTTTCTGATGGAGGCATAATACTCCATAGTGTATATGGACCACATCTTCCTTATCCATTCGTCCATTGAAGGGCATCTTGGTTCTTTCCACAGTTTGGTGACCGTGGCCATGGCTGCTATGAACATTGGGGTACAGATGGCCCTTCTTTTCACTACATCTGTATCTTTGGGGTAAATACCCAGTAGTGCAATTGCAGGGTCATAGGGAAGCTCTATTTTTAATGTCTTAAGGAATCTCCACACTGTTTTCTAAAGTGACTGCACCAACTTGCATTCCCACCAACAGTGTAAGAGGGTTCCCCTTTCTCCACATCCTCTCCAACACATGTTGTTTCCTGTCTTGCTAACTTTGGCCATTCTAACTGGTGTAAGGTGGTATCTCAATGTGGTTTTAATTTGAATCTCCCTGATGGCTAGTGATGATGAACATTTTTCATGTGTCTGATAGCCATTTGCATGTCTCCATTGGAGAAGTGTCTGTTCATGTCAGGGCAGAGAGATGTTTAATAAATTTTGGTACAGCTAAGTGTTTTGCAGAAGTTAAAAGGAAGGCAATAAGTGTGTATATAACATAAAAGATGTTCATGTTATAATGTTATTAAGTGAAAAATCAAATGATAGGACAATGTATGTAGTAGTAGTAATTTTTTGCATAAGCATAGAAAATTATGGAAGGAGGCATACAATGCCATAAATAATAGATGCCTGAGTCAGACAGTATTTTATTTACTTCCAAGCCAAACCTGCTTCTCCGCATCTCCTTCCATGCTGCCTCCTGAGGGAGTAGCCATTTCTGATCTGGGCTGTGAATCAGCCCATTTGCTGATGTAACCTTGGCTCCAACCTGGCCTTTTGCAGCTCCTCACTGGGGTGCAGAGCTCACTTATAGCCACTAGCAACATTATTCTCTGGTTCCCATTCTGAAGCTTCTTCTGTATATGGGCTCCTGGGAATTTTGCACAAGAGAGAAATGATGGGATTAATGTGTTTCTGTGCCTCCACTGTAACCTCTAACAGATAATTCCAGGTCCTTTTAGGAAGGATTTCACCTTCTCACTTATTATACTTTTAACATCGGCATCTATGTATTTTTTTTTTAATTTGTGAAACCAAAAAGTAAATGTAAGAATACAAAGAAACTGGGGCGCCTGGGTGGCTTGGTGGGTTAAAGCCTCTGCCTTCAGCTCAGGTCATGATCCCAGGGTCCTGGGATTGAGCCCCGCATCGCATTGGGCTCTCTGCTCAGCAGGGAGCCTGCTTCCTCCTTTCTCTCTCTGCCTGCCTCTCTGCCTACTTGTGATCTCCATCTGTCAAATAAATAAATAAAATCTTAAAAAAAAAAAAAGAATACAAAGAAACTGTGACATTCCTAAGAATAAACTTAACCTTACACATAAACATAAAAATAACACATGTAAAATGGTATTTTCTGATGCTTCTCACCATAATGTTCAAAGGATTTGTGATCACAAGAGGATTAATAACCATTGTACTAAACCTAGTGTTTAGTCTGTTTTGTTTGATTGGTTTTTTTCTTATACTTGTTTTTGGTTTTTCAAAATGGGTAATATATTATTATAGCATATTTAGTTAAAAAGAATATTAAATTAGGTCAATTTACATCTTTAACAGATAAAGTTTAGTTTACACTATTAACATTTAATCAGGAAAAAGAACAATTACTTTCCTTTAAACATTTATTAAGCTTATTAAAATCTTAGTTCATGTATCCATTCATTTTGATTCACATGGTTTTCTCTCCCTTTCTCCCATGAGAGAAAATTTCTGAAATAATTTTAGGAAAGAAAATATGGTATTGGGTCAAAGGCTATAAAAATATTAATACCTCCTGATGCAAGTTTTCAGTTTGCTTTTTATAGCTTCCCTTCTTTGAGTTTGCAATACAAGGTCTAAATGCATTAATTTAATACAAACTTCAACAGCTGTGAGCATTTTATATAATTTTTAATTGCTTATTAATTTATACTAAAGTTTTCTCCTTTATTCATCGAATAAGCTCATCTTCTGAAACATATCTGTTTGTTTACTGATAAACATTTTCAGATTTAGAACCCTTGCTGCTGGAAGCCTTCCTACATAAGGAAAAATTTGGTGAGACACATTTCCTCACCATCAGTGTAGCACAATGCTTTATCCCAGCCAGGTCCACAAATCATAAAATATTAGGTAAAAATGGACATTGTAAGATAACACTTTGATATAGAGTTAATTCAAGGGCAGGTGATAATGTAGATGTGCACTGTGTGATGCATATGGGCCCCACCTCTACATTCAGCTGTCTGAGAGCATCCTCGGGGATAAGGGCACCATCAAGGGAACCTCTTGATACAAGAACTATAGCATCATTTAGAGGACTATGGAAGGATGGGTGAATTTAGAGCAATAAGAAGAATGAAATTCAACATGATACTCTATGTGGAAAACCCAAAAGATTCCACCAAAAAGTTGCTAGAACTGATACAGAAATTCAGCAAAGTCGCAAGATATAAAATGAATGCATGGAAGTCACTTGCATTTCTATACATTAACAATGAAGCAGCAGAAAGAGAAATCAAGGAATTGATCCCATTTTCAATTGCACTAAAACTCATAAGGTACCTAGGAATAAACTTAACTAGAGAGATAAAGGACCTGTACTCTGAAAACTTTAGAACCCTTATGAGAGAAATTAAAGACACAAAGAAATGGAAAAACATTCTATGCTCATGGATTGAAAGAATAAATATTATTAAAATGCCTATACTACCCAAAGCAATCTATGCATTCAATGTAATCCCAAACAAAATACCATCAGCATTTTCACAGAGCTGGAACGAACAATCCTAAAATTTGTATGAAACCAGAAAATACCCTGAATAGCCAAAGGAATGTTGAAAAAGAAAACCAAAGCTGGTGGCATCACAGTTCCAGACTTCAAGCTGCATTACAAAGCTATAATCATCAAGACAGCATGGTACTAGCACAAAAAGAGACACATAGATCAATGGAACAGAATAGAGAACTCAGAAATGGACCTTCAACTCTATAGTCAACTAATCTTTGACAAGGCAGGAGAGAATATCCAACGGAAAAAAGAGAGTCTCTTCAACAAACCGTGTTGGGAAAATTGGACAGCCACATGCAGAATCAAACTGAACCACTTTCTTACATCATACAAAAAGATAAACTCAAAATGGGTGAAAGACCTAAATGTAAGACAGGTACCCATCAAAATCCTTGAGGAGAACATAGGCAACAACTTCTTCGACCTCAGTTGCAGCAACTTCTTTCTAGACATGTTTCCAAAGGCAAGGAAAACAAAGGCAAAAATGAACTATTACGACATCATCATCACAGCAAAGGAAACCGTCAACAAAACCAGAAGACAACTGACAGAATGGGAAAAGATATTTGCAAATGTCTTATCAGATAAAGGGCTGGTATCCAAAATCTATAAGGAACTTAACAAACTCAATACTCAAAGAACAAATAATCCAATTAAGAAGTGGGCAGAAGACATGAACAGACATTTCTCCAAAGAAGACATACAAATAGCCAACAGACACATGAAAAAATGTTCAACATCACTCGACATCAGAGAAATACAAATCAAAACTACAATGAGATACCACCTCACACTAGTCAGAATGGCTAAAAGGAAACAGCAGTTGCTGGCAAGGATGTGGAGAAAGGGGCGCCCTCTTACCCTGTTGGTGAGAATGCAAACTGGTAGAGCCACTCCAGAAAATAGTGTGGAGTTTCCTCAAAAAGGTAAATATAGAGCTATCCTATGACCCAGCCATTGCACTACTAGGTAATTATCCAAATGATACAAACATAGTGATTTGAAGGGGCACATGTACCCTAGTGTTTACAGCAGCAATGTCCACAATAGCCAAACTATGGAAAGAGCCTAGATATCCATTAACAGATGAATGGATAAAGAAGATGTGGTATATATACACAATGGAATGTTACTCAGCCATCAAAAAGGATGAAATCTTACCATTTACAATGACATGAATGGAACTGGGAGGGTATTATGCTAAGTGAAATAAGTCAGTCAGAGAAAGACAAATACCATATGATTTCACTCATGTGGAATTTAAGAAACAAAACAGATAAACATAGGGGAAGGGAAGGAAAAATGAAATGAGATGAAAACTTAGAGGGAGGCAAACCATAAGAGATGCGTAACTCTAGGAAACAAACTGAAGATTGCTGGAGGGGAGGTAGGTGGGGGGATGGGGTAACTGGTGGGCATCAAGGAGGACAATTGATGTAATGAACACTGGGTG
The DNA here is from genome assembly GCF_963455335.1 of Martes martes. Classification (NCBI taxonomy): domain Eukaryota; kingdom Metazoa; phylum Chordata; class Mammalia; order Carnivora; family Mustelidae; genus Martes; species Martes martes. Next base: position 83,768,807 of record NC_137888.1, read on the forward strand.
TTTTATGTAACTGATGACTCACTAAATTCTACCCCTGAAATTAAAATAAGTAAATAAGTAAAATAATAAATAAATAAATAGGAAAGAAAGGCAATAAGAATGTCAAGATCAAAGTTTTTGTGGCAATAATTAACTTTGTATTAATTTTTAAATAAAAACAGTAAAAACATTTCAGATAATTTTAGAGAAATTCATATAATAATCCAACACTATTATACAACTATTTTCAGTTTTGTATATTGCTTTCCATCCCTTATAGATCTTTAGCTAGTAGCAGTCATAGCTATTGTATATTCTGCTCCTCTCAGCTTTATAGCATAAGCATATTTCCATGTTTGTATGAAGCTTTCATAATTATTATTTTTAATGGTTGCACAAAGGCCATTATTAATTTTATTACTCTATCTATCCTTAGTGGCTCTTATAATGCTCAGTAAGTCTTGGTAAGAACCTAGAATGATGCTAGCACTATAAGTACTTTGCCAGAATACCTCAATTCAAATGCAAATTTCTTCTGTGCCTTAGTTTTCTAGTCAATAAAATGGGGATGATGACAAGTCCTACCACATGGGTCTGTCATGATCAAATAAGCTAATGATCTACATTAAATTCTTAGATCAGAGCCTGGTACATGGGAAGCAATCAATGAGTATGAGCTATCATCATGATATATAAGCCTTCAGGTCATTTCTTATTTTTATTATTACAGACAGCAGTGCAATATGCTTTTGTTTAGATAATGTTTTGCTTCTGCTTAATTATTCCCTTAGACTAAGTTCCCTGGAATCGGATTGCAGGATCAAGGAGTTTATCACAATGACTACCTTTTTTTTTTTTTTTAATTATTTATTTATTTAGGCCCCAACCCACTGAGCCACCCAGGCGCCCCTCACAATGACTACCTTTTAAAGAAATTCTTTTAACCTCTGCCCTTGAGGAGAATTTGATGGTATGGAAAATAAATACTACTCCATACAAAAGAGATGATAAAGCAATCATGGATTTATTAGACAATAATTTATTTATTAGACAATAACAATTGTCTAAAAAAACCCATTTTATTCATAAAACTATGAAGACATGCAAAAACCCTGGATTCCATCCAAATGATTAATTTTTTTAACTTTTTTAAAAAGATTTTATTTATTTGAGAGAGAGAGAGAGCGCGCACAAGAGGGGGGAGGGCTGAGGGAGAGGGAGAAGCAGACTTCCCACTGAGCACAGAGCCCAACTCTGGGCTGGATCCCAGGACCCTGAGATCTTGACCTGAGTCGAAGGCAGACGCTTAACTGACTGAGCCACCCAGGTGCCCCCATCCAATTGATTTAATTCAGCAATTATTTCTCACTCTATTATATGCTTGTTCCATGCTAGGTGTTAAGCAGAGTATGGAAGAATACGAATGGCTTTTTTCCTTAGAGAATCAAAATCTCTGTAAGAAGGTAAGATGTGAGAGTAGTATCAGACTATATAATCAGGTGCCAAATTGAATTTTTAAAAAGATCCCAAATATATCATAGAGATGCTAAGTATTAGGCATAGTAGCCAGGCAATAAAGAGACAATATCCAATTGGCAGGGAAGAAAAAAGTGCAAACCATCCAAGTGATAACTAAATTAAGCTCCACTTTTTTCTTAGAATCTCACATTTTATAACTGCTTTTAATCCACCCCAAACCAACAGGACAGACTTGTGTTTGAATATCATCAGCAAAAAATGTTTGGTTTTGCTAAAATACCTTCTCATCTCTGACATTTTAGAGATAAAGCAGCCCTCCAACTTCAGCCCTGGGCTTCGGCCGCAGGAGCCCAGGAAGGTCCCCGGCAGTGGGCATGGCCTTGGTTGAGGTTTGTGTGTGTTCATCTGATTAGGAAGGGCCTCCACCAGCTGAAATAACAAAATCATCTCCACGTCCCTCATTGTCAGGGTGCACTGCTAATGTGTCTTCATCAAAATCTCACTCTGCAGGCTTTATCACTCTTGAGTCTCCTCTTTTGTCTCAAAGTCAGGACAAAGGGGATAAAACTGCTCTCCCCTTTGAGATGAGCAGGATGGTTGGCTTCCAGGAAGACAAACCTGAAATAGAAGCAGAAGCCCTTTCATCTAATTGAGAAAGTCTTCCCGGTCACCTTAAACCTTTCCTGTAGGGAGAAAAGCTCCATATAAAGGGTTTTCTGGCCTCTGAAAATGGCCTGCCAAACACCATTCTTGTGCCTTATACTGCTGTTACTAAAGCTGCCTACTAGGTACAGATCCCCGAGAACTGACAGGCTGTAGATTTCCCCAGAAGGCTTAAGCCTCTGCAATCATCAAGAGAAGGAGCTGCTTTGCCCAAACAGGCCCCAAAGCAGACAAGTGAAACTGTCTTCCTTATATGGTGAAAAGTGCCCTGCGCCTTTAAGGCCAAGAGACTTGGCTGCAGACAGTCCCTGGGAAGTTTGCCGGCAGCCCCATCCTTGTGTCTGATCCTTGCAGCTGTGCAGGTGAGTTCCCAAACCTTCTTTCCCCAATTTGCCCTCTACAATATCTCTTGAGACAGGGCGGGTTGAAAAGCCATACTTGACAGCTAGAGAATTTCAGGGTCAGCTGGATGGTGTTTGGAGAAGTTTGAGTTGAAGGAAAAAACAAGGTTACTAGGGTAATGTGCAGTAATGCAGCAGGCAAGGATGCTTCTAACTTCCAGTGGGGAGGAGGCATCAAGGTTACACAGGGCCCTGAGGCATTCCAGGACAGGGCAAGGGAAACAAATTCAGCCGAGGCAGAGGACAGATTCTAGGGAAAAGCCTGCAGGGTTAAGTTTAAGATCCTGTGCAGGAGAACCTGGTCAACTGCAAGTTTAAACCAAACATAGCTGGGAGGAAATAATGTTTCTGCAAGTGCTAAAGGCTTTGCAGGAGCCGGAGCTACAGGGCTGACTGCAGATGAGAAAGTACATCTGAATGTTTGCAATGCCTACTGGAATGGAAGGCTGCAGCCTTAACCCTTCATGCAGCGGGCTGTTTAGCAGGTAGGGTTGGACTGCACATAGCTCCGGAGTGAGGATGGGGGGTGTGGGTGCATGTATGGAGGACTGCAGCAGAAGACGAAATAAATGAATAAGATGGTGATTGTGGAGGCAATCTCTGGCATCCCCATAGTACCACCTGCCAAGAAGAGAGATTTTCTAGGCTTGCAAATTCTGTATCATCCGCAAGCAAAAGGGCTGGAAGAAGTCTCATTTAAACTGATTACTACTGCTCTGTCATTTACTAATTCAGCTTCCTGATTCTTCCCCTCCCCCACCACCATCTAGAGCCGCCTAAGATATTAATTTGAAATTAAGCGATAGAACTTTTTAACAGCATGTGTCTGGGAAAGGCTGAGATGTATACACTTGGGGCTGAGATTTCCTCGATAGGATGAAAAGAGGTGGGCATGGCATATGAAGAGCAATACTTGATGGTCATTTTGCAGTGTATCCCAAAGCCTTTAAACTGAGCCCATTCATCAGCTAGAGCCAAAAAGGAAGCCTACCCAGGAATTTACAAAGGGAGATGCTAAATTACAGGGCTTGGGGTTGTCTTCCCTCCGAGTTGAGTCTGGGGCCATTCATCATTCAGAGGCCAATGATTTCTTCACAGTTGTCCTGCAGGGGAGTGAACGCAGAGGCTGGATTAACATTCCTTACATACTCCATGCTTTTAAAAAATATTCATTCATCTGAGTATTCACTGACAAATTCTTTTTATTAACTAACAAGTGCTCTCTATCCCTTGTTTCCTGAAGACAGAATGTTCATGAAAAAAGATTGTTTTATCAACAGGGATTCTTTAATGCAAGAGTTCCCTCCCTTCTCGCTTCTGATGGGTGGGCAAAATGGGGATTATTGCCGAATAGCAAGATGTGTTGATTGTCAAAATCACAAGACTCCACTCGGGCCTCACTCCTTTAGAAACGCTGATGCCCAGAGCCAAAAGTAAACTTAACGTGTTCACAATTTGGAAGAGAGCAGGGTGCGTGGGTCTAACTTTGCTTCGTTTTGTATCAAGCTAAATCCAGAAAGCAGTGTCAAATATACTGCTTTCAAATATGAATGCTGCCAAGAAAAACAAAAGCGCATCCCCAAAGCTGGAAAGTCTCTGAAAGTAACATACTGTGATCTTTCATAAGTTAAACCAAGGCATGTAAAAGGAAAAACGATGTGGCTTCCTGAACATTTCACACAGTGACCTTCAGTCTCCATGTTGACTTTACGACTGAAGGCAACATTTTTTACTTTATCTGTGCCTCAGTTTCCTCACCATTAAAATTGTGCCTTATCGGGAGGGACTTTCAGTGGAGTGGAGAAATCAGTTAGATCTGGAATTGAACAGATCTGTCCCTTCTTTTATTTTCAGTCCCTAATTTTATTCCGTAAGCTTAGGCGAATTACACTGCCAGCCTGAGCCTTGGTTTCCTATTTGTCAAGAGAGTGAATGATTAACAATGTCGAAAGAATTAGAGGAAACTGAATTCAGAAGATCCTCCATAAATGTGATTTTTCTTTTTTCTTTTTCTATGACTTAGGAAATGATATTGTTCCTCGGGGGAGGAAATGTGTTATGAGAATGGAAACCAGCTCCGCAGCATAACTTTAGAAGCGTAGTTTACCCCCTCTTCCCACCTTCCTTCAAGAAAGGATGCCCATCTTCCTGGGAAACCCACTCCTAGTTATTAACCAGGTCCAGTGGAAGTTCTTCTTCTTTTTTTTTTTTTTTTAAGATTTTATTTATTTATTTGAGAGAGAATGAATGAGAGAGAGCATGAGAGAGGAGAAGGTCAGAGGGAGAAGCAGACTCCCCAAGGAGCTGGGAGCCCGATGCGGGACTCGATCCTGGAAGTCTGGGATCATGACCTGAGCCAAAGGCAGTCGCTCAACCAACTGAGCCACCCAGGCACCCAGTGGAAGTTCTTCTTAAAGCAAACCCACTTCCACATATTTTGCGTTCAGAGATACAAAGAACAGTTGGTTGGTTTCCTTTGGTATAAAAATATTCTATATGTTTGAAGAAGAATAGCGAGCCCTCTTAGAATCTCAGCGAAGGTGTTCTATCCAAAAGTAAGTTTAAAAGCATTTTTGAAGGACATTTTTGTTGTTGTTGTTGTTGTTATGAGGCACCTGTTCCCAGTATTTCCCTAATAACCAATTGCTGTTTTTTTGGTAAAATCCCCTAACACATTCACACCACTGTCATTAAGAACATGGTTAGTGTTAGTTTTACAGTTTACCTTGTTCACATCAAGCCAAGAACAGTTTGCCTTACTTGCAACTGTGCATCACACACTTTTGAAATGAAAACATGTTTTCCACCAGTTTGGAAAGGTGGTGATAAATTTCAGCAGCAGAAACGTTTCATGGGAAGTACAAACCACAGCACATACATCAGCTGGGAATTGAGAAGTGTCATTTTAACTAAATTAAGGGAAGGTCACCCCTGTAGCTGATCTTCTAGTTGTAGATTGCCCACCACCTCTGTCAGGACACTGGTGTTGAGGATCCACAGTTGGCCTCTTAGAGTAGCTGTGGGACCCTGGGCTAGTTCCTTCCTATGCCTGAGCCTCCATTCTACATGCTGCAGTATGGACATGACAATGGTCTGTATGCACACGATTGTGGGAAAGGCAGGAAAGTTGGCAGTGTAAGTGCTCAATAATCATGTTGGAGCTGAATTTCTGATAGTCTCTAACAAGATCCTCCTTGTACTTTAACAAGATAACTTGTCTTCACCCTGTAGAACATTCTGCAAGTAAGGATGTGTCTAAGGATGTGTAAACTAAATTTTTAGTGAAAACTCAAGTTTCTAATGAGGTGGAACCAAAGAGAAGTAGGTGGTAAGGCAGTGTAGATCTTGCTGTTTGGGTTAACTTTGGAAACAGGTTTAAAATCTGCTGGGTCACACAGAACTTCAGATTGGTTATGTTCTTTAAACATATTTTAAACTTTTGGCTGCATGGGAAGTACTTGGGTGTCTGGCAGAAGGAGGTGGCTTGGGGGAAAGCAAGTGGTCCAGATGGAACAGGTGGAGTAGAGAAATCCCAGTGGAGTTGCATCTCTTGACAGGCCTCCTCCCATCCCCACCCCCCTCCCCGCCCCCGCCCCCGCCCCTTGACCGCCATTCACCCAGAACTGTCAGATGCAATTTGTTCAAGAAATTGCCAAGCTGGGGAAGCTTGAGGAAGTGTCTACACTAACTTCTCTCTCTCTGTCAAAGCTGCATCTGAAATAACCAAAAACAATAGCCACCCACTTTTGCTAAAGGAAAGAGCCTTTCAAGTTCTGTCTATTGTCTACCTACGCTGGGGCTGCCTTTGGGAAGTTATCCCTTTCCCTAACTTGGTAATACAAGCGCATTTTCTCCTAGCAAGCTCTGCTCTGTCGTGTGTATTATGGCAAATTGCTGGCCTGCCTGGAGAAAGTTGCCACTGGCGGGGCGGGGGGGAGGTTGCTGATAGGGTCACAGCCTCTTTGAGGCGCAGCACTCCTTGTTTCCTCTCTAATTAATCACCAGGTGAACAGACATTCTTCTCCCCTGACTTCATCACTTCTATTTTCCCTCCCTGTCCTCTCTATCACAGTGGTTCCTAAACTAGAGACAGTGTGCGTCAGAATTACGTGGAGACTTTGTTAGCACACAGAATGCTGGGACCCATCCCCAGAGCTTCTGATTTGTAGGTTTGGGCTGGGTCCGGAATATCTGCAATTTGTAACAAGTTCACAGGTGATCATGTTGGAACCACTTTGGGAACCACTCCTCTAGTCCAATACTAAATCTCCCTCTAGTGTTTCTAGTGACCTGCACTCCTCCCACCTTCTAAAATTATACCTGCTCCATTCCTGGGAGTGAAATAGAGCCTTCTCCGAACCACAGTTAAATATTACCATTTATTGAATTCTAATGGTAACAAGCACTGTGCTAAGCACCTTATATCCATTATTTGTATTTTCCCCAACAACCCTACAAGTCTGATATCATGAAACAAACAGAAAGAGGGTAAAAAACCAAGGTCTCATAAGGGACAAAGAACAGATATGGTATTTAAACTCAGATTTATCTGGAAAGATAGGCCCTTTCTGCTATTCCAAGGCTAGCAAAAGATGTTTAACTTGTATGTCCACTCTGATTCATTGGTAGCTGCTGCCTGGAGCACTGGATTGAAGAGCCCACCAAGTGGACTGGGTGCTCAGCGGGAGGGAGTTCTGGAATCGGTGAACCGTGCGCACAGAGGGTACAGGAGTGGAGGGGGGCAACATGGGTGCCCTGTGTTTGCCATCCCTACACTATGCTTCATTCATGGGTCATTTGTTAGCTACTAGAATTAGATGAGAGATGAATATTTAAATCTGTTCTGTAGGGAATAATGAAACTTATATTTCCTTTTCCTCCCCTTCTCTGAAGGTGAATCTAAGTCTTTGAGCCTAGATGTGAGAAGGTGTGATAACCTGTAAAGTAAAATGAAATACAATTGGCATATAGATAGTGGTTTGCACATGGACATTTAGCTTTAAAGTGGTGGGGATGAGGAGACTATGTTAATTATTAATTATGGGGTTTGTATGTTGTGTGTCTTTTTGTGTGGCTTCTCTAATGATTGCCTTATACCGAAAAATCCGCTGTGACTTCATAAGGAGGTAATGACATTTCTAGTTTTGTTCCTCCCTCCGTCATGCATATTGTGTGTGGGATTTGTTAGTTTTAGTATCTCAGTGCTTTATCTGAAAAATGAGTTTGATAATACTTTTCTGCTTCTTCCTAACATTTATTATATATGTGATTAAGTGACCTATAACTTCATGGCATCTAATTCAGTCAATAGATATTTATAAAAATTTATGCCTGGGCTCTGGGATATAGCAGCAAACAAAACAGGCTGCTCTCATAGAACTTACATTCTAGAAGGAGGGACAGACAGTAAACAAATAAAGAAGAAAATTGTGTGTAGTGGTAAGTGTGTGTAGTGAGAGAGTAACTGTGTGTGTGCGTATGTATGTGTATGCTGCTATTTCAGATGGGGTGGTCAGGGACACCCTTTCAGAGGAAGTAACATTTAAGCTAAGACTTGAAAGCAGAAAAAGAGGCAAACATGGATAGTCTGGGAGTGGAGCAGTCCAGGCAGAGAGAACAGTCTGGGCAAAGATCCTGAGGTTGAAGGTAAGCCGGGGGCCAGATCAAGTAAGCTAATAGGGGTTTTCAGCTGGGGTGACGGGACCACCCCCCAACCTTGACTGGAGGGTGTTTGAAGATATGCACGTGGTGATTTGGATGCAAAATGCTGAGGTTGAACACAGAGCACAACTGACTTAATGGGCAAGGACCAGAGATGCTACCATCTTGCACTGCTTGGGATGAGACTTGTCCTGCTCATGCTGTGCTGCACACGTTGTCACTATTGGGAAATCCCAAGGGCCTCTAAGGCCCAGATGAGAAGTTTGATTTGTATCCTAACTATATTGGGAAGCTCTTGAAGATTTGTAAGCTTTCAAAAATGATCTTTAAAAGATAGCTCCGGCTATCGAGTGAAAAGTGAATCCTACAGGCACAAAGGTGAAAGCAGGGATGGTCAGTAGGCCGCTCTCTCAGTAGTCCAGAGCAGACGTGATGGTGGCCTGGGCAGGGGTGAAATGGTGAGGTTTGGGGAAGTATTTTCACCTTCAAGAAGACTGCTAGATAAATGTAAACTGTTGTTTTCTGTGACACACCTATCCCTTTTTTGAGAGAGAGAGTCTTCAGTTTCAGAATCAGCTGGTTTCCTCTACATTGATTTAAGAGATTCTTTGCAGCACCCAATGACGGAAGGAGATGCTCTTTCAAATGCAAGTCCTTATCCTCTTGCTCTTTAACCTTGCAGATCCATGTGCATTTCAAGTTGTTCATAGCTCAGAAAGGTAATCTCTTTGATTTGGGCTTTTAAAAAGAGATAAAATTACCCGTGCTTCTTGAATAACAATATATGATTTCTTTCTCTGAAGGGTCAATAGGAATTAGCTTACCTATATCATTTTACAAAACCAGTGCCTAATCGCATGAATAACAGGGACCAAGTCTACATTTATTCTGCTGAAAGAGAAACATTAAGTGAACATCAAAATCTCTTGAAGAGATCACAGGCATTGCAGTACTAATTTTACTTGAGCAGTAAAGCCTTGCAAATAGTTTTCAGATGCATCATCTCCTCCCCCGACAAAGGCAAGTCAGCTTCCAGAATTTTAGAGAATGCCCCTCACTGCTGTGTTCTTCTCTCTTCTCATCACCATCTCTTCTCACTGCACCCCCCCACTGCAAGTGGTCCCCAGAATGCTTCAGGGTTCATCTCCAGAGGAACCCACCTCTCACATACTGGAGGGGGCTGGTGGGGAGCATCCTGGCTTCCAGGCTGACCTGAAGGGGCTGGCTGGAGGAGAAAGAGGAGGCAGCTGTTGGAGGCCATACCCACACTAGTGAATGGTTTCACTGAGTATGGAAGTCAGGAGGTGATCTTCCCACCAGCATCTTGTGTTCTGAGAACTGAGGAGGGTAGTCACCAAAGGAACTTGGGGGACTGGTTGTGGGACAGGTGGAACAATGCATCACAGCCTCCAGCTAGAGCTGATGAAGCCAAATAGTCCCTGACCACATCCTGCCTGCCAATTTCTAGATGAAACTGAAGAACAGAATCAGAAACCAGATAGGAATCCCCACCCCCCATTAGATCTTTAAACCCATCGCCCAATCTCCATAAGCCAAGCTCCCAGGAAATAAAATAAAATATCAAGTGATCTCACTTACCTATAAAAACCAAAAAGGAGGAATTTCTGCCTTCATCTCTGGGCACACGTGTGGTCCTATAAGAGGTGGGACACACTGCTGCCTGCCACAAAAGGGGAAACCAGAATCATGTATTGGGAAGGAAAGAGCAAATGGTTTGCATTAGTAAGTCCTGTCCCAGCTACCAACTAGCCATGCACATTTGGACAAGGTCACTTTCTTGAACTTGAGAAATAGGGTTGATCAAGGTTTCTCTCAGACTCTGATGGGCTCTGAGAACGTACTTCATTATTCAGCTCAAGATCTTCCCTAAGATCTTCCCACTACTTCCCTAAGACCTCTTGGAAACCAAACCATCCACCTCCCCAAGTCTTAGTTCTCTTCTTCTTGAATTAATAACATTTTTTTCATGCTGTCCTCATTGGCTCCCATAACACAACTAGAACACTATTACTTTTCTTTCTTTCTTTGTACATCTCTGTCCCTTTAGTAGCTCTTAAGCTCCTCTGAAGAGAGCCACTAATGCCACAGTTTTGTTTTTCTTTAGAATCTCCAAAACTGGGATGCCTGGGTGGCTCAGTTGGTTAAGCGGCTGCCTTCAGCTCAGGCCTTGATCCCAGGGTCCTGGGATCGAGTCCCTCATTGGGCTCATTGCGCAGTCAGGAGCTTGCTTCTCCCTCTGCCTGCCACTCCCCCTGCTTGTGCATGCTCGCTCACTCTCTCTCTGACAATAAATAAATAAGTAAATTAGTAAATAAATAAAATCTTAAAAAAAAAAGAGTCTCCAGCGCTTGGCACTGTACTTGACACTTATTAGATGTTCAACAAATGTTTGTTGTTGAATGAAGGGAAAGAAAGGATATCAAAATAGAGAAGAATGGGACTAAACCAAGTTAAAGCTCAAGAGCCAGCTTTTCTAAAAGCCATATATTCTGCCCATAACATCCTGGACCTCTTTTTTTTTTTTTTTTAAGATTGTTTTTATTTATCAGACAAAGAGAGACACAATAAGAGAGGGAACACAAGCAGAGAGAGTGGGAGAAGGGGATGCAGTCTTCCCACAGAGCAAGGAGCCCAATGTGGGACTTGATCACAGGACCCTGGGATCAGGGCCTGAGCTGAAGGCAAACGCTTAACGACGGATCCACCTAGGCACCCCAACATCTTGGACTTCTTAGAATTAGAAAGAGAGCAAGAGAGAAAGAAAGGGAGAGAGAGAAGAAAGAGGGAATTTTAGATATTATAGCAATAATTTTCAGGTATCACAGCTTCTAATACCCTATGTCTCCACTGAGCTATACTAGTTACACAGGATTTTAGAAATACTAGAGTTTTACTTAGCCTTTATGGAATGTCATATATTCATAAAGAGCTAGTATGAAATTGCTGAGTAGGTGGGTAAAGGGGTCAATTGTATGGCGGTGCATGGTAACTAGACTTGGTGATCACTGGGTAGTATATACAGATGTCTAATTATAATGTTGCATACTTGAATCTTATATAATGTTATATCCAATTCTACCCCAATTTAAAAAAATGCTGAGTAGAAATTTCCAGATGTCTCTCTCTATAACTTCATTCCTCTTTAAGCTGTTCCCAGAAAAAAAAAAATTAGAAAGTTTAAAACTGCCTGCATCCTGTCTTTAAAAACTTTGATCCTTTCACTTACTTAAAACTTGTAAACTCCATGGCCTCATAATTGCTTAAGAACCTAGGGAGGGCCATGTGGGATGAAACCACTGGCTTGTCAGCTTGTCTAGCCAAATCATTAACACAGTTAAGCCTTGCAGGGGGTGATGCTGAGAAGGGGGGTGGGGACTCACAGCAGAGGGGGCCTGAAATAGGACAAAGCTAAGCCTGCTCTAGTTCCTGGAGTTTGGGTTTGAGGGAATTGAGATAGGGCACATTGTCAAAACTTTAGGTCAGTGGCCACATGTTTGATGAGTTCAGACTAACCAGGGAGGACCATGCACAAGTAATTCCAGCCTCAAGAAAGGAGTCAAGGGGTGCCTGGGTTGTGCTGTCGGTTCAGCCACTGACTCTTGGTTTCTGCTCAGGTTGTGATCTCAGGGTCATGAGATCGAGCCCACTATCAGGCACTATGTTCAGCATGGAGTCTGCTTAAGACTCTCTTTGCCCTGCCCCCATGCTTGCGCGTGCGCTCTCTCTCTCTATTAAAAATAAATAATCTAATAAATAAATAAGGGAAGGAAGGGAAGGAGAGGTAGGAAGGAAGGAAGAAAGAAAAAGAAAAGTCAAAAAAAGGAAACACAGTGGAGTGTGCCTCTTTCTTGAACCAGGCACTGAGGAGAAGATGCTGTCACTGGATCTACCCCAAGGCTGGGGCAAGAAGACACTGCCCCCACAAGTGTGGCATTGATAGTGCTGTCCCCAAAGGATTCTGAATTCCAAGATACTGTCCACAAGACAAGAGTACAGAACATCTCCTCTTCATCACGGTGATATGCCATGGATGGCTCATCCATCCATTTTCCTAAGCCCTGTTTCCAACTTGAGCAACAAGCATCATGATCGCAATAATTTTTAATTTTCCTGTCCACTGTATAAAGAAGCAAGTCCCTTATTAGTGCTGTCCTGGGGGTGGGGGATAGGACCACCATGAGTATTCATATATAGGTTTAATGACAATGATAAACCGCATTCAAACCAAAAAGAGCAGAATTTTGGTAAGCTCCATAGGGTCTTATCTAAGGGGCACAGCAGAAAAAGCCCTGGGAAGCAGGGAACACTGTTGACCACAAGGGCTATTAGAGATGTCATATCAGAAGCATATATTTGCTCGTGACTCTGTGGGCTGCTAGCTAGGGCACGTGATTGCCCCAAGTAATCAGTGTCCGTTGAAGGCCCCACAGGCCACTTGGCCAACAAAATGGATGACAAGGCAGCAATACTGTGGGGCAACTTAGCCAAGCTCCCAACGATACCTTACAGGTAAACCATAAGGAAAGGCAAGGGATTAAGCTAAATTTTAGGATAGTGTCGTGAAGTGGGAAAGAGAAGCAAAGAGAAAAATGTGATCAAGGTAGGATACCCACAGAGCTTCAAGGATGCCAAAATGATCTGACTTAAAATGGAGAGGTGGGGAAGGCTGCCATTCATTTTATCATGATTCTTTGAACTGTGCGTATATGTGTCTATATTCTGCTTCATATGTATGATGTATTTTAAAGTAAAGAGATAAAGTTAACTCCCTCCGATAAATGAAAACCCAGTGTCTGAAAGAAATTGGGAACTAAAGATAGTTGCCCAAATAAAGCCAGTAAGAACTTCAGTGAAAACTTAAAACAGAAACCATAGACCCAGTACAGATGTCAATCTCTCTGTGCCCCCAACCACTTTCCCCTCTCCCCTCCCCCTCCCCTGTCCCCTCACTCATCTCCCCTCTCTCCTGTATCTCTCTGCCTTCACTGGTAAAATTTTTGCTGACTGGAGAAAAACTGTGGGACTGAGGAGCATTAGAACTTACCTATGAATTACATTGGAGAGAAAATAAATCCCCTGTGCCCCCCCAACCTGCTGGCCAGGGCAGGAGTGATTTAGCACACTTTCCTTTACAAAGTTGAAAGGTTAAAAATAACGTGTACGCTCTGGAAGCTGTTGTTCTAACATAAGGTAGCCATTGGACAGAAGTCTGTTTAATGTCAGAATGTATTTGTTGGGGCTGGGGGACCGCACTGTGCGGTGAGCCCCTTGCCCTGGCCTCTGCCTGCCTTTCCCCGTGCTGCTCTCCATCCTAGGGCTCTCCATTACGCTCTGCGCACCAGCTCAGTATTTCTTACTTTGCTTCCCTCTTTACATGCCTCAAATAGCTCATTTTTTCTTGAACCCTACCTTAGCCAAGTTCCCTATATTTGGCTCCTTTGATCTTTCTGTTAAAATCAATCTCTTCTTCTAATTATTTTTTGTTCCACTTCTTTGAACCCCTCCCAGTTGCCTCCCTGTCTCAAGAAGCCAGGTGTTTATTAAGAATCTGGATGAGGTTCTGGCAGAATCAGGTAGATGCAGCTGCTTGCCCCCAGGTCACCTGTTACCTCCTCTTTAAGCAGCAAAGATGGTTTACTAAAGGCACCTGACATTCCAGAGCTGGAAACACCGTCCTCTATATGGCAGGTGCTCTGCAAGTAATTATGGAATGGAGAAAATAATTGGGATCTCTTTTAAATAGGCTAGGCTATATTCGAACTCACACTTAATTTGCTTCCCCATCCCACCCACAGCCCAGGTCCCTTTCTGTTTTCAGGGTTTTTTTTTTTTTTTTTCTCTTCTCATAGTTATTTCATAGCTTATTTCTTCGATGTTTTACACATTTTTAAATTAAATCTCCTTATGTTTCCCGCTCATATATTTAGCTTCACTAGTTTAATCCATGTCATAAGATTTTGCTAGTAACATTGATCACCAAATTAGCGTTACATATAAGTTATTCTATTTTACCCCTTTCTTTAAATAACTGATAATCATTTTCATAGTCTTGTATTTAATTTTTGTTTATTAGATAGACTTTGCTTCTATATTTGTTAACTTTCAGTGTTTCCCTAATTAGCCACAGTATAAGATTCATCATATCCTGTGATTCCAACACAGGTTTGGGTTGAGAAAAAAGACCATTGTCTTCAGATCATATGATGTCTGAGATTTGCTTCAAAATAATCTGGTAGGAGTGGGGGGAGTAGGAGGGTTATAGGGAAAATAAGATAGCCATGGGTTGATAGTTGCCAGAGCTGGGTGATGGGTATGTGAGGGTTCATTTTACTATTCAATGATGTAAGTGTTTGAAGTGTTTCCATAATAAAAATTTATTTTTAAAAAATGAAAAGAATATAGATAGATATAGAATTGATCCTATGGATTATTGTAGGACTCCAGCTGTCCTTGTCATTGTCATTTTTTGGTTCAGCCATCCCTTTAAATTCATCGTGAAGTTTAGCACTTGCTTCTCCTCTTCCTTTCTTTACAAACTCTCATTCTCACCTAGGAGATTTCATGGTGCTGGTATGTGGCTTGTCCAAGGCCTCATATCTGCAATGCTAATCGTCGGCACTTCTACTCTTCTACTCTTTGTCAGCAGCATAATCCCTTGATTATATCTTAAATCATTTCTAAAATGATACAGATCTCTGTGTGCTGAGTGTCTAGCACTCTAGCTAAGGCTTTCAGCCTATGTTTTGATACAGAATTCACTTTTTCTGAACATCAGTCAAAACATGAAACACATGTATAATCCTGCCACTTCTGGTTTACAATACTTCAATTTCAAGTTCAAATCCAAGTTTAGTATTTTTCACATCCAACTCTTGCTTTCCTACCATTTTTAGCCTCTTTCTCTGCTATCCTCTTGTATATATTCATGCTGTCTTTTCTAGTTATACCAAATTTCTTTTATTTGTAAGTAGTAGACCATGCTTTCTTATACCTCCAAAATTTTGACCATACTATTCCCTGAGATTGGAATGGCCTTTTATCAGTTGGCCCTTGGGAACTTCTGAAACTTTTAACTGTACCTCAAAACTCAGTTCAAGCATTACTCCTTTGGGAAGACTTTCTCTGAGCTGTGCACGTTGAGTTAAATTCTCTCTCAAATACCTTTTTTCATAGCACTCTTTGACTATGCCCACCCAAATACTTTGAAACCCAACTGAAATCATGGGTATTCTTTGTTTCCTTCCTAAATTGTAAATCTCTTTAACCTCTTTCAACTCTTTCTTTACAAAGTCCAACCCAGTCCCTGGCACATAGTAGGTCTTTGAATGAGTAGTGGAATGAACAGAGGAATGGATAAATGAACGCTGTTATCTCCTTAAGGTAGCGCCTTCCTACCTAGTCGCCTTCTCTAGGGGTCTAGGTCAATGCTCTTGGCATTTCCTCTAGTCTTTGCCTCCTAACTGCCCTTCTTAACCCATCTGGTTCGAGCTGTAACCCAATTATCCCTGTTTCTGCTGAGTCCTTCCTGTTTGGTGCTACTTCCAGGTGACTGTTTCCCAGAGTGTGGTGCGCAATAATTTTGAGCTGATACTCAGACAAGTGTCTTTTGATAGTCTTGTATTTATATTCATGTATATTTGAGGAGGGGGAAATGAGCACATAAAACCGTGATATCACAGAGAATATCGCCTAGGATGAAATACACATAGTTCCATGGTAATCAACTTGACCTGGACCTCATAGACCAGAGACAAGGTGCTCAAACATCATCACCAATCTTCCAACCCTCCGTAACTGAACCCTCGACCAAGCCCATTAGAAGTATGGACAGCCAGGAATAACACCAATAGGGAGGGATTCCCAAATCCTGAATTCCATGGGCACCTCTGGTTTTTATTCATGGATATACTGAAATATCATTTCTGAGGTTTCAGGGTATATGTACTTTTAAATATGTTATCTGTTACAGATGAAATAGTCAAATATCTGTTGAGCTGTCCAGCCATATCGTCATTCAAGTTCAGATTTTTACTGTGGGTTAACATAGAAACTGACAGATTTGTCTCATTGATGTGAATTCTCAACTTTGTCTGAAACCATCAATTAGGTTATCTAGCTCTTTTGATCAAAAAGTGCCGTGGGGCACCTGGGTGGCTCAGTGGGTTAAGCCTCTGCCTTCGGCTCAGGTCATGATCTCAGGGTCCTGGGTCCCGCATCGGGCTCTCTGCTTGGCAGGGAGCCTGCTTCCTTCTCTCTCTCTGCCTGCCTCTCTGCCTACTTGTGATCTCTCTCTCTCTCTGTCAAATAAATAGATAAAATCTTAAAAAAAAAAAAAAGTGCCTTTCCTCTCAATTAGAAGCTTATT
Source organism: Martes martes (assembly GCF_963455335.1). Classification (NCBI taxonomy): domain Eukaryota; kingdom Metazoa; phylum Chordata; class Mammalia; order Carnivora; family Mustelidae; genus Martes; species Martes martes. The sequence goes on from NC_137888.1 coordinate 83,785,376, forward strand.
TTCAGCCATACATTTTATATATCAATTTGACTGGTTCTATTTTTTGTTTGGCATTTTTGCTTTTCATTTTTACAAGTTTAATAACATTGTTTTTATAGAATTTACTATATTTCATCAAACCTAACATGCCATCGATATGCAAAACACATCATTAGTTCATGCGCTACTAAGAACAGACATGTTGCTAATTATAATTGCAAGATGCCATTGATTCTAAGAGACATCCCAATTTTGGAGTTTTAAAGTTATTTTTCAAAGTGTGCTTAAAACTGATAAAACTTCGTGTATGTACACTTCACTTGTATTTACCAGATAATACTTATATTCCGTTTACCATAGTGATATAAAGTCTCTCTTTTGAATGCATTTAAAAATGAGTTGATTTAAAGAAAAACACTACATAAATAGGAGTAGAGGTGGAATATTGAGTTTTGTGAAAATCCTTGAGGTGGCTGTGACTTGCTCTAACTGCCTAGAGCCAGATTCTGCCTGTTGACCCCACCTGCGAGCTCAGGCCAAGCCCACTGCTCTCCAGCACTGTGCGCTCTGAGGGAGATCCTGTCTCCTCCACAGAGCATGGGAGAGGGATTTGAGCAATTATGTCTCTGCTCAGGTTGAGGAATGAGGCTATAACTCACTGAAGTCATTTTATGAGAGTGAAAAGAAATTCCTAAGAAACAGACTCAATACAGGTATTGAAATAATCTGGATTTGCCTCTGTTTAAATAACAGCATACTGAGAGGTTTCTATTTTTTTTTGTTTTTGTTTTTAACCAATTCTCCATGAAATAAGGAGGAGAAAAGAACATTTTAGCCTCTCTTGCTGAGTAATTTATTTACCAATAATGGCTGACTAAACATGAAACCGTTTAAGTGATTATTAAGCCCAAGAATGGTCTGCTTTGTTTTTCATAATAAATTTACCAGATATAATTATGAACAACTTGAAGCAAATTGTATTTCATTGACAAAACACAGAAGTGGCTAATTTCCTGCTTCCAGAATGGAAGTGAAGAGAGAATCATTTAGATGGAGTTGGGGAAAACTGTTGACATTCCATTGGAAAAATGCTCTGCTTCTGCGCATCATTTCCCTGACGGTTGTGTGGATGTGGGCTCAAGGTGCTTCCAGCTTCCACCCTGCACAAGGTCTGGTCCTCAGACTGCTAGGCACAGATGCGAACATCTCCCCAAGAGCCATGCAAAAGGCTCTGATTTACTTGGTGCCTATTCTTGAAGGTGATTGTGAATCATTAGCCAGAATGCAATAGAGCAGGAGGTCACAAGTCATTCAGGCTCCACTGCTTATACAGAGCCTGGTTTTGCAAACCTAATTTTGAAGGTTTTAATGTAGCTGTAATTGAGAAGATAAATTGAACACATATGCATATCCTAATAAAGGTATTCTTCAGAGTCAGCAACTAGTCACATCATACTAAGCATCAATGAACCTATTATACTATAGGAAAGGTCTTATAATAGAAGATTATTTATAGGCTATTAGTTATTAGTGTAATTTTAAAAATATAAGCAGTAACAATTAACAAAATTGATAGTATTGGAGATGCGGCGGTTTCCACTCACTGGTACTAATAATATTAGCAATAATTCTATATAGTAATGTCGATTGAAAGCTAAACCTCTTCCAAGTTCTTTGTTTATCCTTAGGGGTGTTTTTATCAGATCATTGATGCAAAATTGTATAAGAACCACTTCCTTGTGTTCATGAAAGTTACTGACATCATACACTAAGTCTTGAAATTTATTCATAGATTGGAATAAGTGTATGCATTATAACTGTAATGTGGTCCAGGCCTTTCTCTAAGCAGACATAGTGGCCAGAAAGAAAAATATATTTAGGAAGCAGATTCGCTAAGACTTGGTGTCTTAGGTCAGGTTCTGCAGAAGCAGAGCCTGAGAGAGGGATTTGGATGCAGGTGATTTACTGAGAGATAAATCTATAAGGAAGTGAGAGAAGCAGGATGTGGATCAGATGGTATGCTTGGCTTGATGAAGGTGGATGGATAAATTGCACCACAGAGGACAGCTGTGAGCCTTTGTAGCCAACACTCACAGCAGCTGGGGGCTGGATGTGGTGGCCAGGAACAGGGACCTGCTTAGAGCACTAACAGGACTAAGTACATTTGGTGTTGGTGGGGGAGCGGGAGAAGGGAACAAGGATGGCCCCCAGGTTTGTTTGCATAGTGAATAGATTGTGAATAGAATGAATGAATGGATTCTTGTATACAACATTTCCCTCATAATACCAACAATCTAAGATTGCAGAAGAAATATGAAAAGATTCTCATTTTACAAATAAATATATTTTCCTTTAGCTTTGACTTTCTAGGTGAAAAATGCCAACTTCTTGGCATATTTGCATAGGATCAATTTTCTACTAAAGATATATAAACTTTTAAAAAAAGTGTTGGTTTTTTTAGACCTTTTCCACTTATTCTGCTTCATGTTGAAAATGAATGGTTCTAGTACTCTAATAATTGAAGATTCATCTAGCTTTGGTCCCAGTGTTACGTTAGCTTTTAATGAAAAAATATCATGCATTGTTCTTGTGCATTCATCCATTAGTCCAGAGGACAGCAAACTACGCCTTGTGGGCCACATCCAGCCTGGGGGCCAAATCCGGCCTGCAACCTGTTCTTATATGACCTGAGCTAAGAATGTTTACATTCTTAAAGCATTGCTTAAAAAAATGCAGCAGACTATATGACCCACAAAGCCAAAAATGTTTACTGTTCAGCCCTTTACAGAAAAGTTTGCTGACCCCCGCTTCAATCCATTAAAACCCCAAACGTTTTTTCAGAAGTGTGCTGATCCAATCTATATTTTTTTTCCAGTGATAGTAATCTTATATTAATTATACAAATATTTAAATCATAATACATGGCTACCCAGACTGAGAAACATTATAAGATATACAAAGAATTGCCATTGCCTGTTCATTCTGCATTCTCTGCCATATTCCTGATAAATACACAAAAGCAAGGACTTGGATGTCAAGGCAACTTGTTCTTGATTGACCCAATCTGGGACTGGAGGTGGCTCAGTAGGTTAAACCCAATCTATATTTTGAAATAAAATATGACATTCAAAAACTTCAAACTAGTAAGTGATTGATGGAACCAGAAAATTATCTGTTTTATAAGCGGGCTCATCACAGAATTTATACAAATAAATTCTAGCTCATCTGAACAATTTAAAAAAAAAAGATTTATTTATTTGTTTTAGAGAGGGTAGGGTGAGGGGCACAGGGAGAGGGAGAGAGAAACTCAAGCTGAGCTGAGCACAGTGCCCCACCCCCCAGCTAGAGCTCATGACTCCGAGATTGTACCCTGAGCTGAAACCAAGAGTTGGAGGCTTAATGGACTGTGCCACCCAGGTGCCCCTGAACAATTGTTTTTAATGGAATTTTTCAACAAATTCAGAACCATTCCTTTTCTTTTCTTTTCTTTCTTTCTTTCTTTCTTTTCTTTTCTTTTCTTTTTTTTTTAAATATTTTATTTATTCATTTGATAGGGAGAGACACAGCAAGAGAGGGAACACAAGCAAGGGGAGTGGAAGAGGGAGAAGCAGGCTTCCCGGGGAGCAGGGAGCCTGATTCGGTTCTTGGTCCCAGGACCCTGGGATCATGACCTGAGCTGAAGGCAGACACTCAATAACTGAGCCACCCAGGCACCCTAGAACCAATCCCTTTTAAGTAAAATAAATGTACATAATTTTTTTTTGTTTCATAAAAATATTACTGCCCATTTTGTGATTATTGTAAAGAAACTGAAAAATCCAAATAGATACAAAGGTAAAAAAAATCAATCATTAACCACTGTTGACATGTGGCTACATCTTTTTCTAGGCAGATAAACACTTAATTTTTCAAAATGTGGATCATGTTGTATGTATGATAGTATATCCTTTTTTGTTCATTTAATGTTATAATTTTCAAAACATCTTATTTGACTGCATTTATTCCACAGGATGACTATGTCACAATTTATTTAAACATCTTACCATTTTTTGACATTTAGGTTGAAACTAATTTTTTACTATTGTACATGCCACAATGAGCGTCTTTATGCATAAATCTAGATCTTCATCTCTGTGTCCTTAGGCTAGATTTTTAAAAGAGTAACTATTGTCTCCTCCCCTCATTCTGTTCCTTGTCTTTCTTACAATACATATTCTTCTAGCTCTGTAAATGATGGAGTTCTTTGGGGCTAGAAACTTGACCTTCTCTTCTCACTCTCTCTGTCTGCAGAAGATGTCACCTATACCCAAGCTTTCACATATACAACCCCCCATATTTGCATCTCCAGCCCAAGATCTCCCTTCTAAGCTCCAGACGCACATATCCAGGTATCTACTTGTCAACTCCACTCATAGGTCTTATACCGTCTCAAATAGAAAATGTCCAAAAAGGATTCAGTATCTTCCCTTCTTCTGCTCCCTACCCAACCCCCTTCCTTATTGCCTGTTTCTGTAAAGAGACATCACCTTTCCACTCAATTGCTTATGATACGAAACTGGAAACTGGAAACCATCAGTGACATCTCTCTCTCCCTCACTACCCCCATCTCTTCAGTCACCAGGTCTTGTTAATTCTCTCATCTAAATATATCTTTAATATTTCTATTTCTCTCCATCTCCGCGGTCCTCACCTAAGCCATATTTATCTACTCCTTGGACTATACATTTGCTTCCTAACGGATCTCTCTGCATCCACTCTGGTCCTGCTCTGTCCTTCTATCCCCTTCTTCATTCTCTGCCAAGGAGAGCATTTCTAAAAATGTCAGTCTGCTTTTACAATCCTGAAGTGGTTGTTGGGATAAAGATCTTAATGGCAACTGCTCCTCTTGCCACTCTTCCCCTTACTTTCTTGCTCCAACCTAGTGTTTCCTTGCAGCTACTCAATGGAGATAAGCTTCTTCCAGCCTCAAAACCTTTGCTTAAAGGGTTTCTTCTGCCTAGAACACCCACCTCCTTCAATGGACCAGACCTTTTTCTGATGCATCCCCCAACAAGCATACTATCTACATGCTCTCTTAGCATTGTATGAGTCTACTTTTGGGGTGCTTATGACAAATTATAATCTAAATTGTTGTGTATCTTTTTTCCCCTGTAATGTCTGTTATTCTACTAGACTGATGTTTCCTTTTGGGCAAAGTGTTCCTCCTTTTCACCACAATATCTCCCAATGCCTTGCATGTAGCGGGTGCTCAATAAACACTTAATGCATTATTAACAGGTTATGGGGTATAAATTTTGGGAAGACATTTATCAAAGAGTATTATCAAATAGTATTCCAGAAAGTCTGTATCAACCAATTTATAAGCTCAGCAATAGTACATGACTATTTATTTGCTCACACTCATTCTGACACTGAGTATTACAGTTTTGAATAATTTTATAGACAATATGTTACCTCATTATCATTGAAATTGTGTTTCTTTGATTACCAGTAAAGTTAGACATTTTTCACTTTCCCCATTACTTGAGTGATCATATGAAATTTGAATTTGAAACTTACGTGAAATTTATTATGTAAACTGGGACACTTTTGGGAGTGAAGAAAGTTGCTGTTCATAATTATGCCAGGACAGCAGGTATAAAGCAGGACCATCCTATACAAGCCAAGATGTATGGTTTCCCTAACTCTTTCATTTTCATGTAGTCTTAGAACTCTGGACATCTAGAGCTGAGAGCAGAGGTTGTAGTGGTGATCCAGGGATAAAGATGAAAATGTTTTTTGTTCTGAATTTTAATATGGATGCTTTTCTGCTGTGCTGTCCAGTGACTCACTGACTACTCTGGAACTCCCTGTCACCCACACTGCCTACGTCATTCATTGACCTTACCTGCCTAACCCTTGAGACGCCTGACAATTTCATCCAACTCTCCTTTCATGAGAAGGCCAGTGACCCAAAGAGCTACAAGGACTGCCTTGCCCAGAAATGCAGAGCTAGTCAGAGAGCCAAGGCTCTTGGTAGAGTTCCTTCCTGTTCCACCAAGCCGCCCCCTTCTTCACTTTCAGATGCATTCCTCCTGCTTGCACGAGACTGACGATGCCAGCAGTTATTTTCTGATTTGATAACACTTCCAAAGTTATGTTGAGAAGTGACCAGAACAGGATTTTTACTTCCTACAGCATCCTGTGAGGATGTTGCTCTTTGACAAGCCTCCCACATCAAAGCACAAGGCACACAGTTTCAGAGACAGTTCAGCTCGTCCTGTGGTCATGTGCCCATAGTTTCAGTGTCCATCACTTGTAGTGCTTCCCTGAACTCACGCAGTAAGTCTACAAACTTTCCTAGCTTTTTTTTTTTTAAGATTTTATTTATTTGAGAGATAGAGACAGAGACAGAGATAGCGAGAGAGAGCATAAGCAGGGAGGAGTGGAAGAAGCAGGCTCCCCCCTGAGCAGGGAGTCTGATGTGGGATGCGATCCCAGGACCCTGAGATCATAACCTGAGCTGAAGGCAGATGCTTAATCAACTGAGCCATGCAGGCATCCCCCTAGCTTTTACTAAATGTCCTTTTATGTAATTTATGCCCTTTAAGGAAGCTCAAAAAATAAGTTCAGTGTTGCTTACAGACTTGAATTTTCAAGCATTGCCAGGAACTTAAGGAAAATAGTAGAGTAGGATGACAGAGAACTTCTGGAAAAAGAAAGATGACAGTTTAAATAAGTTGAATTTTTGTTACTGCCATCCAATCTGAGGTATAACTTTATTAGGAAAAGAGTAGCAGCCTTCCTCTTCCAAACTCATCAACAGGGAACAAATTTCCTTCCAGTGGGATTCCCAATAGAGCCTCCGTGTACTGTTGTGCAGATTGTGCACTGCATAACTGTAGGGGGCACCATTTACATCGCCACCTAGGCAAAAGTGCCAAATGGTTCCTCCCAGCTGGTACCTGTGGGGCAGATCACAATCCTCCTGGCACCAGACAGGGCACAATCTGTGTGGTCATATGTTGAGGTCCTGACTGACACCCCTGTGTGACTTTTCCCTGATAAAGACACCATCCCGTGCTGAAGTTAGAGTTGCCTTATTCACTGATGCCTATAGACTTTTTAGAGTAATCTTCATTTCATATATTCACCTAGTTTTTGTAAGCACTGTAGTATCTGTAAAGCCAAGTGTCCTGGTTTCAGGTTTAGAAAATAGGTCATTGGAGCTATCTTTTAAGGGCTGAGGTTGCCTAGCTAGATTTTGCCATTTCAATTTTATTGAGGCAAATGCAGGAAAGAAATGCATTCTCATGGTTTTCTAGAGAATCAAAACATTTAAGATGTTAATGTTTTTTAAAGGGATGTTTTCCATTAAGAAAAAGTTCTGTAAATGAAAGGGAAAAAATTACTTTGGGTGGATATAGGATCCATCTCCAAAATTCTATACACAGACTTAAAATTAAGATCGACCATTAGCTCTACAGGAGAAATACCACGCGTCCAACCGGCCTAACAGAGATGTAGACTTTGGTTTTGAATTAGTGGAGGAACCAACTTCTTTATCACCCAACAGGGAAAGTGATGAAACCATTGAGAGATAGTTTTATACCATATTTCCCATAATGTCTAGGATGAAATCCCTAGGGTCTTTAAGCTGGAAGAAGCCTATTAATTCATTCACTTATTCATTTGTTCAATTAATTCTTTCTGTTTGCTTTCCACTGTGATCGTGCCATCTAGCCTGGTCACGAGGAAACTGAGGTCACAAAGTTGGTTAGAGACCAGGCTGGAAACTAAGCCCAGATGTTCTATATCCAGGACACTTGGCCCCATGGTGCTGTTAAATATTCCCGTGTAGTTAAATTCAGGTGATGAAACGGGAGAGCATCTGTGTACTGAATGTGACTTGCATGTAATTCATGTAATAAAGATGAAATACAAACCTCTTTGCCAGCTATTTCTTTGTTACTCTAAATGCCACAACTTAGAGAAGGTTCAGTGTGAGGAGCAATCATTTCCGAATTAGTGTGGGAATTTTGCAAATAAACCTTTTTCCCAACTATCTACACTCTTTATGATTTAAATATTTCAGTCCTATCTTTTCTCACATGTTGCCCGGACAGATTAAAATCCTATAAATAGCACTGGCCTCTAAGAAACGTGCTCTCATCCCTTCCTTTGAGTATTACTCCACTTTTCTATTCATGACAAAAATGAAAATCCCAATCTCATGATGGCTACCTTCTTAAAGGATTTGTTTTGGGAGGGAGCTTAAAGCAGGTAGCTTGTAAGGATGTGAAATTTCCTTTTCTGAGTTGTCTGTACTCTGCCTGTACACAGTTAAGGCTCCCAACTTGCTGAACATTGCTGAACTTGTTGACAGTTGAGGAGGTGGGGCATGTATGAGCAGAGGAGAGCAGCTGCTCCTGCCAGCTGCCTTCTTCCCTGCACAGACATAAATACTGCCCAAGGATTCTCTGCAGGGCAGGATACTGAGGACTCCTTTGAAGTTGCTAGAAGGAGACCCTTTCTGGCATTTTGCTTGGTAAATGCGTCCATATGCATTCAGGCCAAAGGGCACGGAGCCTTTCGCTGAGTGACTAAGCCAAGATTCTGAAGCCAAGCTACCTGGGTCCAAATCCTGGCTATGTCACCTAGCTTTCCGACTTTTTGACCTTAGGCAATGCATTTAACCTTACTGTCTTCAGCATCCATACCGGTTAATGGGGATACTAGTTTCTTTATAAGAGTTTTGGAGAATTACATGAATTCGGTGTTATTAGTAGTAGTAATCCCAGCAACAAATATCGATGAAGCTTCTATTCCATTCCAGTTACCATGAACAAAATAGAAAGAGCTCCTCCCTTCCCGGAATTTAGAGTTTTTTTCATGCAGTAGGGGCCCTGATCCATCTAAGGGTTAAAAAGTCAATGGTGACATGTGGGCAGATTTTGTTTTTAATGAATAAAGATAAGATTTTATAAAATAAGGGTTTTATGAAACTTTTAAGTATTTTTATATGTCTGTGTGGCTTGGGTCTTGACATAAAATGGTTTTCTTGAGTCTAGTAGAGAAGATAAGCAATTAAACAGTAACCTCAATGCAGTGTGTGCGAAAAAATGCGGTGAGTGTCTCAGGAGCATGGGAAAGATACCTGATCCCTTTTGGGGTGCACAGAGAATCAGGAAGCCTTCCAGGAGGAAGTGACATTTAAGCCTATTCTTAAAGGATAGCTAGAAATTTGCCAAAAGAAGGTGGGGTTGGTGTGCAGGAAGCAGTTCCTTTAAGAGCCATGAGGAGCTAAGGGGGTTTTTGAGAAAGCCAGGAGAGACCTGCTTAGATTTGCATTTCAGAAAGACATTATGCCTGCCTACAGACAATGGGCACAGATAGTGGGAAGACCGTTCAGTAATTTCAGGACAGAGTGGTCTAGACTCTGGGAGCAGTTGGGTATTTGAGGGGGACAGCAGAAGGTGCTGGTCTGCGATGATACGCACTTGACTCACATCTCTGATGTCTGATGTACTAAGACTGCAGGGGACAAAGCTAAGTCTGTAAGGCCCAAGCTTCTAACCTGAGGAAACTGTCCTATAAACGGGAAGACAGGACCTTTCAATCACTTTCCAAATCATCTCTCCATCCTGCTGGACATATCTGTAGACTGTCACCAGCCTAGGAATTGGCAGGGCTTCCTGTTCCAAAATGGGACAGTTCTTGGCAGGAGATGGAAGGTTGGAAAGAGAATGGAAACTGGGCTAGCCAGGCACCTTGCATGAAGAGAAAAGAAAAAAAGGAAACCTGGTACTTTCCCGTGTGATCCAGAATATCTGGTCAGAAAATAATTTAAAAGGACAGATAATTCAAAGAGGTTTCTACTTGGCTTTGAAATGCCACACATTTTTGGCAGTGGGTTTGCCTTGCCAAATGTTTTTCTAAGGCCTTATTTTGCATTCCCCCAACACAGACCATCTGGGTGGCGGGGGGGGGGGGGGGGGGGGGGGGGATGAGTTGGAGCCCAAGAAGGGGTCTGGGTGGGTAGCTATAGAGGTCCTAATGTTTAAAAATTGGGACTGAACCCACAGCTCTTTTTCATCACCCCAGATGATCAATACTTATCTGTCTACCTGTGTCCTGCCACAGAGCAGGGAGCTCTTCTGACCTAAACCTTGCCAAATCACATGGTGATTTGAAAAGCAGCTATATAGTTCCAGCACACGAGGTTTCCTACCCACATCTCTGAACACCCTCAGGGTCACCTCCATCCCACAGGGGGGCAGCCAGCTGAACCAGTGCTTCATAGCAACCTCAAAATCAATCCATATTTGGAGCACAAGGCAGGCTGTTTACAGATGTTACCATAAAAGACACTTTGAATTATAATCAATCCTGTTTTACAGAAGAGCTGAAAAGGGGCCAGACCAGAGGCCCCTTTTCCTGTACTCATAAGATTGCTGCTGCCAGACAAGTTAAAAGATTAGTTTATCTTCCCTGGCTCAGGCCTACCTAGGACAGGAAAGAGTTACATTTCACTGAAGTCACTTAAACAAAGGGTCTCTGCACCAAGTCCCAATTAGGACCTAGAAGAAATGTCAGGGTGGCAGCCACTCCCTGCTAAAGAATTCCAAGCATTCCCCTGTTCCTCCATCTGGAGGGTGCTATGCCAGGGTAGTGGCCTGGTCCAGGCTTAAATTCCCTGGGAATAATAAGTAACAGCCCAAATCTGGAAGTCCAGGGAAACTGGTTCTCCCCAGTCTGCTGTAAAATTAAGTGTTGGGTTTTTTTTTTCTTTTTTGAAAATGATCAGCTTTATTGAGGTATAATTGACATATAAAATTGTAAATATTTAAAGTGTTTTCCATGGTTATTTGATAGAAGCGTAGAGTGTGACAGGATCCCCCCCCCAAATAGTTAACACATCCGTCACCTCACAGTTTTGTGCCTGTGAGAACCTTTAAGTTCTAAGTGCTGTTTTTCATAAGCAACAGAGAAGAGGGCATTTCTTAGTTTCCCAGTTCTTACAAGTCAGAAGTGGTTGGTTCACAGGAAATTCTTAATCCTGAAAAGGTGTTCTATGACCCATACATACATGCTTTTCCAGTATTGGTATCTTTCACTGCATGGAAACTTGTTCCTAATTAGATGAGCTGCCAAACTTAGGGAACTGGTGTATATTCTGAAAAAGCCAGCGTATGTTTCTTTGACTCGGTTTCCAGAAAAAATTGAGGGCATAGAGCCAGTGCACAAGCCAGGAGCAAGTCACCAGATATCCACCTCTTCCCCTCCGTTAATGTCCCCTTGATTGGAGGTGGCCAAAGGGGACTTGAGAGATTCGCGTGAACCTTTAGAACAGATTCTCCTCTAAAATTCGAGGTATCAATCCCATTTTACACTTAACCCCTCCATTCCCCATACACACACCTCTCTGAGGTCAACCTCAGCGTGCGGCCGGGAGGGGGAAGGAAACCCGAGCTAAAGCAACAGGTTCCGCCCACAGCCTGAACTTGGAAAGGGAGCCAGCAGGGCGACCGGAGCTGGGCGGTGGAGGGAGAGGAAGTGGCCGAGGAAGGTGGAAGGGAAATGATGGTGCATGACCACTGAGCACACGTCACTTCGGGCTCCCATATGGGCTAGTGTCTGTGTGCGTGTGTGTTGGGGGTGGGGGGAGTCCTTCATCGGATCACTCGGGGACTTCCGCGTGGGCTAGGATGCGCCGCGCCCGCGCTTTGGGGTACCGGGAGGCTTAGGCTGGATAACGAGCCCGGAAAAGAAGGCTTGAGACGCGCCCAGAAAATATTAGCGCGTCTGGGGGTTAAAATCCGCCACCCTCCCCAGCGTGCCGCCCCTGTTAATTGGCCGGGTCTGCATCCCCAACGCTCCGTGCCCCCTTCCCTCGGCCTTTTACCGACCTTTCCAACCCTATTCCCGCCGGGCCTCCCGCCCCAGCCTGCTGCCGTGAAAACCGGGAGAGCGGACTACGCCGCGCCCGGCAGCCTCTGGGCATGCTCGGTGGCGGGACCGGCTCCGCCGCCGGGAGGGCGCGTCCTCCCTCCCCCAGGGCGGCGGCGGCGCCTGCAGCTACTGCCGCCGCGCCCCGGCCCCGCACACCTTTGGGGGCCGCGAGAACCACCCTCTCCAGCGCAGGCTAAGAGCGCCCAAGGCTTCTGGCGGGCCGAGGAGGGGCCGGTCAGGGAGGCGCGGAGGCGGGAGTGAGACCTCCGAGCTGCCTGCGGTTCCTTAGAAAGTAAAGCTCAGCTAGCGAGCAGAGCCCGGCTCCCCGTCGCCGGCGGGGGCGGGGCGAGGCGGGGCCGGGTGGGGGGTGGTCTCGGCGCCCCGAACGAGGTGCGAATTCAGTGGCCGCCCACCCTCTTCTCAGTCCCGCCCCCAGGGAATTATAATTCTCTGGGAAAGTGTCTGGTTCTCCGAGAATCCTTGGGGCGGGGTGCAGGGGCGCGCCCGGCGCAAAATGGTTACAACAAAGTCCATGCGCGCCCCGGGGTCCTTCTTACGGAAAGTGTCCTTGCTCATGGCTGGGCACCCCCTTTGCTAATTTGAGGGTTAGTTCCTGGGAGGAAGTATGCTGGGGGGGTGGGCTAAGGGAAGCCTCAGGCTGGTGCCGGCTCCGATTCCCAGGCCTCCTTGGGGGGCGCACCTCCGGCTAGGCGGGCGCGGGGCACTGGGCCGGGGTGATCGCGGCGGGCGGCGGGCAGCCGGAGCAGGCTCGGCCCGGCAGCTCACTCTCTGCCTCCTCCCCCCCTCCCCAGGATTACCGAGAGGATGGGATGGATCTAGGCAGTGACGCCGGCAGCAGCAGCAGCAGCAGCCGCGCCAGTTCGCAGTCCAACTCCACCAAAGTGACCCCTTGCTCCGAGTGCAAATCCTCGTCTTCGCCGGGGGGCAGCCTGGACTTGGTGTCTGCCCTGGAGGACTATGAGGAGCCCTTCCCGGTCTACCAGAAGAAGGTGATTGATGAGTGGGCGCCGGAGGAGGACGGGGAGGAGGAGGAAGAGGAAGACGAGCGCGACGAGCGCGACGAGCGGGGGTATCGGGATGACCGCTGTCCGGCCCGGGAACCGGGGGACTTGAGCGCCAGGACCCGCGGCGGCGGGGGCAAGGGCGCCACCACTGTCATGCCACCTCCCGTGCCCAATGGCAACCTCCACCCGCACGACCCCCAGGACCTCAGGCACAATGGCAATGTGGTGGTGGTGGCCGGCCGGCCCAGCGGTTCCCGGGGCCCCCGCCGGGCGGTTCAGAAGCCCCAGCCCGCGCGGAGCCGACGCGGCGGCCGGGGCCCGGCAGCTGGGGTTCTCTGCCTTCAGCCCACCGACAGCGGGACGTGCGTCCCGGAGGAGCCCCCGGTCCCCCCTATGGACTGGGAGGCACTGGAGAAGCATCTGGCTGGACTGCAGTTCCGGGAGCAGGAGGTGCGGAACCAGGGCCAAGCGAGGACCAACTCCACCTCCGTAAGTTGGCCCGGGTGCGTGCCCACGCGCGCACACACGCGTACACACCCCGCGCACTGCCCGCACGCGCCCTCCTGGCGCTCCCACCCGCCTCAGGCCCCATTCATCCTTCCCTGAGGGTGGGGGCCGGGCCTAAGAGCCTGCCTTCTGCTCCCCTGGGGTACGGTTACTCAGTCTGGGAGCTGTCTGGGTTTGCCTGATGGGCGGAGAGGAGGGAGGGGCAGCCAGAGGGCAGCGGAAAGTCGGGTTAGTGGAACCGGCGACTCATTTTAATGGAATTACTTATGGAGACGAGGTTGTGAGTCACTTGCCTGAAAATAAATCCGGGGAGATCTTGGCACCGAAGCAGGTGCCCTCCGGGTGATATTTCAAGTCGTAATAGTTGTGGCTTTGTCGACCGTGGCGGGTCTCCCTTCGTTACCATTGATGTCTCGCCTATATATAGGCTGTCCCCTAGCACACGCTCACATTCGCCTGCCCACCCCTCCGGTATGGCAGCAGGGTTTGGCATATCTCGCGTTTGAGCGGATGCTCCTGAATTTGAATGGGTGACCGCCCTCCTCTAAGACTTCGTTCCTTTCAGAAACCCAACCTCTTGTTGACCTGGGGAATGGGGTGAATTGACCTGCTGGGGTGAGGGAGTGGTTGTTGCCTCTGTCGCCTCAGCCTCTCTGCTGAATCCCTCTTGTTTTGAAAAGGAGCCACTAGCAGTTCCTTACCGGAGGCCACTGGCTCAGTTCAGGAAATCCAGAGAGGGAGGGGTGCTGAAGTGGAACAGAGAGAGGGAGAGAAGGAGGGCTGCATCTATAAGAAGCAGCTCGGGCAGGTTTGCACTTGTCTCAACATCTTCCTTGCCCCGAGAGGAGAGCAAATAAATGACTTAAAAGAAAAACATCATGAATGCAGCTCCGCAGTTTATCACTGTTGCAAGTTAAAGCAACAGTTGTAATTTGAAATCGTTAATGATGTCCCTAAATGGGGCTGAAGGGCACGCTGCTTCACTGTCTGCTTTCTGTGTGTGGCGGCCCTGCAGCAGTGTGGGAGAACGCTTGCTTGCAGGTGTAATTTTTCGGTTCCAGAGCCCTGGGGCTACTGGAAATTGGGTGCATGCACTTCTGACTTCAGGGGTAAGGACAGTAACCGCAATTCCCAGAGAAACTGGCACGGTTTCCATCAGACAGAGCTCTTGGCTGACAGAGCCCACTGGTTAGTGTCCCTTGAGAAACTACCTATTAAATTAACACACTCATTCTAATCCCAGCTGTTTACCATGGCCACTAGCAGATGTGGAATCTTATCATTACAGCCAATCCGCTCTCTTATACCTTGCAGTGGAAAACATCCGTTTCCCACTTAGCGCTTGAGAAAAATGCCTGATTAAGCTCCCTGGACTTAAACAATGACTTGAAGATAAACACATTTCATTTACTATTGCATGACATTTTTACATTCCAGGAGAACATAATAATTGGTGCACATGCGAAGTTAGGATTTGATGATGACAGTGAGCTCCATTATTTGAAAGTTATTAAACAAAATGTTACTGAGCACCTGTGTGTTATGTGCTAAATGCAGGGTCTGATTCTCTGTGCTGCAGTTACATATCTGTCCATGTAAGACTTGAATTATAATGAAGAAAGGTAAGGGTGCAGACTGACTCCCCTCTAGGAACTTAAAATTTAGTAAATTACTTCCCCCAACACACACACACACACCCACAGCCTCATTGTTGTGAAGACTATGAATCTTTCCTTCTTGAGCAATCTTTGAAACCCAAGTTATCTCTTCAACTATTGAACAATTTGCATATTTTGGCTCCCCTCCCTCCACGCCAGTCCCCCTGAAAATGTCCCCTCTGGGCATTTCCTCCACAAGTTATGCAGAGAAATTTGGAACCCATTTCTTTTAAAGCAAGTATGTACAGAAAGAAGGGGGAAAGGAGAGCCTTTGAGGTTGTTTAATCAATTTTACCATTTTTGGGTTTGTTAATAGCAAAATTACTAGCCACTATTGATTTAGAATAGTGTTTTTCATACTGTAAGTTACTGATGAAATCATCTTAGCATTTAAAAAAAAATGAGACAGAATAGAATATACTACTGTCCATTGCAGATAGTTACAGTAAGCTTTGTTTTAAAAACTTTTGGTTTTATACACTGGGTCATGATCTGACACTTATTTCTCACTGTAGGTTGTTATCATAAAATCTGAAAAACACTGATTTAAATCCTGTTTACTCCTGCCCGGGAATAAGTGGGAGAATTTATAACTATGAGGACAGAAACTTGAGAATAACAAAGGAATCCTGTAGAAGAGAAATCCTATTTAGAAGAAGTTGTTCAAATCAAATACTTTATTTCCTCTTTAAAAAGTTGTGTTCATGGGACACCTGAGTGCCTCAGTCAGTTAAGAGTCTGCCTTTGGGGGCTCCTGGGTGGCGCAGTGGGTTAAAGCCTCTGCCTTCAGCTCAGGTCATGATCCCAGAGTGGCATATTTTCTTAGTGCTTATTACTACCTGACATTATCTTGTTTGGTTCCCCTTCATTTTTGGTTTCTCTAGAATTGAGTTGTAGTGTAGAGGTCTTGCCTCTTTTTTTTTTTTTTTTCTTTTTTTTTTTTTTTTTTTTTTTTTTTAAGATTTTATTTTTTTATTTATTTGACAGACAGAGGTCACAAGTAGGCAGAGAGGCAGGCAGAGAGAGAGGAGGAAGCAGGCTCCCTGCTGAGCAGAGAGCCCGATGCGGGGCTCAATCCCAGGACCCTGGGACCATGACCTGAGCCGAAGGCAGAGGCTTTAACCCACTGAGCCACCCAGGTGCCCCCTCTTTTTTTTTTTTTTTTTTTTTTTTAAAGATTATTTATTTATTTGACAGAGAGAGAGATCACAAGTAGGCAGAGAGGTAGACAGAGAGAGTGAGAGGAAAGCAGGCTCCCTGCCGAGGAGAGAGCCTGATGCGGATCTCGATCCCAGGACCCTGGGATCATGACCTGAGCCGAAGGCAGCGGCTTAACCCACTGA
The DNA here is from genome assembly GCF_963455335.1 of Martes martes. Taxonomy (NCBI): domain Eukaryota; kingdom Metazoa; phylum Chordata; class Mammalia; order Carnivora; family Mustelidae; genus Martes; species Martes martes. The sequence continues at coordinate 83,801,819 of NC_137888.1, forward strand.
GCCACCCAGGTGCCCCTTGCCTCTCTTTTAATTGCTGTAACCTAGTGCCTGGGATGCGGTAGGTTCTCAATGAATGAGTGAATGAATGAATGAATGGTTTATTAGGCTCACAGGCCTCAGACTTAAGCCAAAAACAGCTGAGAAAATTGAGGCCCATTGAAGTTAAGTGATTTGCTTAAGGGCCCACTAAGTAACCTAAGGAAAGCTTTCTTCTTACACCAGACTAGGGTTTTTTTTTTCCCCTTATTTTAAGGCTAAAAACGATTTGAAGTAAAAGGGAAGAAAAGAGGCTCCCACCTCCCTAGGTTTCCTAATGACAATTCCTGTCTTATGCTTCCTTGGTAATTATTAAGGACCTAAGTGAATTAGGAAATAATCAAAATCCCGTTATTTCAGAGTCTCTTCTCACAGGCCTGGTTTAGTTTGGGTTTGTTTTAACAGACTGATGGCTGCAGCAAGACCTCAAAAGGAAGGATGAGAACTCAAAATTATGTTGACCATCAGCCAGTCCTAATCTAGGGAGAATTTAGAGACAAATTTAAAAACATACAACATTTAGGTAGCATTTAAATCCTAGGGCTGACCTTTTTCTGTGAAAGGGTTTAAGCAACTATTCTCTCGCTTAGTGTCAGCCGAGGAGGATGGGCTTAGACGGTGCCACGAACTTTGTGGTCAGAGCTCTGAGGTGTCAGAAGAAGTCCTGAAGGAAACACTGGTGACCTTCCATCCTGCTATCCCGTTAGACAAACTTGCCTGACCTCAGGTGCCCCAACCTCTTCCTTGACAGAGCAACCCCCCCACCTTGATGTCGGAGCCTGGAAGGCAGCAAGGTTTCTTTTTTCCACTGCCTTATCCCCAGTATCTCCCTCCTGCTTGGCACAAATGCCTGACACACAGTCATGGGGAGGGTGAACTGTTCAGCGCAACAACCAGACCGACTCCCAGAAGCACCCCCTCCAGTTGGCCAGCCCCTGCTCCTCTGGTTTCCCCCTATTTCTCACAGTCCTTCCATGGGACCCGCATCAGCATCAGGGGCCACGCACGGTTAAGGAGTAAAGACAGATACTGGTGATTTACGCTTTTGATGTCAGATTGAGAACTAGCTGTGGCAAGTTTAAGGGAGACCTGCTCCCTCATATCCATATTCACCCTAAATTCTCATTTCCCTGCCCACTGTGACTAGTAAGCTGGCTTGGGCAATCCTGGGGATACCTGGTTTCCCTCTTCTCAGCACAGACCCAGGCAGTCCACTTTCTTTTTGTCTGCTTCCCGCGGGTCTTTGTCTCCAGATCACTCTTCTACCTACTCAAGGACTATGAGGTTTTCTCTCCTCAGGGTCTGTGGTCCTCCAAGTTGAGTCTCTTCCGTCCCTGGAAACTCATCCTCTTTTTTCTCCCACTTTCCCCACTTTCGATTCTTGAAAAAACAACAACAACAACTAACTGTTGAGGTAGAGTTGACAGTCCACTGGCACACATTTGAAGTGTGTGATCTAATCAGTTTTGACGTATATGTATGCTTGTGAAACCGTCATCAAAATTAAGATTGTGAACATATCTCTCCCCCCAAAAAGTATCCACGTGCCCCTTTGCAATCTCCCCATCTTGCCCCTTGGCAACCACTGGTCTTATTTCTATCACTATATAGGTTAGCTTGTTTTTTCTAAAATGAATGTAAGTAGAATCATATAATATGTACTCAGTTTTTGTCCAGCTTCTTTCACTCAGCGTGTCATTATTTTATGATTCAGCTGTGTTATTGTGTAGAGCAACAGCTCACTACTTTCTTTTGCTAGGTAGTGTTTCATTTTACGGAGATACCCTATTTCCCAGTTGATGGACATTTAAGTTGTTTCTAGTTTCTATTACTAATGAAAGTGCTGTGAACATTCATTTGTAGGAACATATTCTTTCATTTCTCTTGGGTAAATACCTAGGAGTGGAAGGGCTGAATCATGTGTCAGCAACTTTAGGGGTTGCCTGTTTTCCAAAGAAACTGCACCCTTTTATGCTTCTGTCACCATGATTATTCATGTACACACTGTAACCGTGGCCTCCTCTCCCACTGGTTGCTCTGTTCCATCTGTGTCTTTGGGGACTTGCAAACATCTCTCTTCAGGTGCCTGGGGTGATCACTTCCCTCTCAAAAAAGTGAGAGTACCAAGATCACATCTTACACCCAACTGGAGTCATTACACCCATTGTTCAAAAATACCCATTTTTAAATTAGAGAAGAGTTCAAGTTGTAGACCCAACACATTTTGATTATGGTTGCATTACTTTTAGTGCCTGTGACAGGTGCATTTCCTCTTGTAATGAGAAGATAAGAATAATTTTAAATTGATGTGTTAAGGGAAAGCAAATTCTCCTGATGAAGTTTCTTCCTAAGTACTTGGAAATAATTTGTCTTTTTATTTGTTTGTACTATTAACTAGTAGCAAACTTTAAATTGCCTACACTTCTTCCTCCAATGATAGTAATTACAGGTTGTTTTCAATGTGTTATTCTGTAAGCCTTCCAGCCCAGGTCTTGCTTCCCTGTCAACGGTTCCGCTGAAGTAGCTTGAATGGCTGAGTAGCTTGTTTCTGTAGTTATGTGGGCTATGTTTAAATTATATGAATTCCCATTTTTATAGACTGAATTAAGAGGTCTTTATTAGTCCTACAAAATATTGTAAAATTTGTAAGTTTAATAAGTCATGTGCTTTGGCACTCTGGGGCACAGCGGTGAAAATGTTCTGTGTGGTGCATAACTATCACTTCTTCCTGTTAGAGAGCACTACAGGACGTTGTTAAATCTTTGTGTGTGTGTGTGTGTTTGTTTTAATCATAACCAGAAACTACCAGCACTAAGTGTACTCTCTGCTTCAACCTTTTACCTTGAAATGTTTAGTGCCATCATTGCCTGTTTTTCTAATTTATGTTGATATTTGTTTAAGAGCTGCAAAGGTTTCTCTGTCCATTAGTGTGTACTCAAGACTTTAAAGAAATATATGGTTGGGTTAAAAAAAAAAATTAGGTTGCAGGTTCTGGGGCTGTGTGTTTGTATTTAAGCTACCATCCCATGGTTCATCCTGTAGCAGAACATTTAAAAGTGTTGTAGTTGGACTAAAGGAGATCTTTGCCAACAGATTGGTTTGCACATTGGGGTCCTTTAAAATGTCCTAAGGAAAATTTTCAGGGTGCATGTCTGAAAAACAGATGTCAACATTCTCATCACACATTCATGGTGCTCTTTGAACATCTCACCGCTGACATCCTGTCACCTTCCTCCATCTTTTTCCAGCTCTGCCACACTTTCAACTCCAGATCCTTTGCCTGGCATTCCTTGTGCCTTCACTCAGGAAGGCCCTGTGTGGCCCTCCAAAGCCCTTTGCTTTGGAGTTTCCATTTTAAAGATGTTAATACTGAGGCCTGGCGAGATTCAGGGATTTGCCTGAAGCCTCAGTCCTGACAGAACTCAGACCAGATCTGTCAATTTCTGACTCTGCTTCCAGGCCCTTTCAATGATACTGTCCATTGATATCCTCAATTATCTTTTCATGGGTATGTCTCTTAGCTACCCAGGTGCTAGTAATCATAATTCCATGTCCTTTCTTAAAAGCTTATCAAAACTCTATGTCATTACATTTGCATTTAAAAATAGAAATTTGTTTTTACTCCTAGACCTTTTGCCCCTGAAGACAAGAGTGGTCTTGTTTTCTTCCTTTTGAAATTCAGTCCCAAGTATTTTAACAAAAAGGGCTTTTGCAAATGCTTTTCTTAGCCGCTGTTAGGTGGGACAGATGATGCTTTATACTGTCAGTGACCAGAAGATTATTTTGCATACAACTTCTGTAGACATTTAAGTGTCAATTATGAAATTGAACTTTTTAAATAGAAAAGTAATAGGATTTTAAAGATAGAAAGAATCTGAGAGGTCATTTCGTCAAACCCTCACCATTTTCAAAGGCAGAAGTAGGTCTGTGGAGATTTAACACTTTCATTCAACTTCTCTCAACGTCCTCAGCCCAGGCCTGTCTGAGTCTGGAAGTAGATTCTACGTTTTAGCACTAGAGCAGAAGTTTTAATTTTATTGTTTGTTTCTCTTTTTCTTTTGTAAACCCGCATTTTCAGACAATTGTAAAATTGCTTTCTTCCATGCAGACTTTGGCTCATCACTGTGTGTATTTCTACCAACGGATCAGTGCTCTCCCTGGGTTGACGATATTTCCCATCGTTGCTCCTTTTCCTGTTCATCCAGCCTCCTTTCCACCACTTGCCACACAGTTCTTTCCTCTCATGAGGCCAGAGGATGACTGGCCCTTGAGAACTTTGCAAGGAGCCACCTGAGTTCTGGGAGGTGGAGAGGGGAGCAGTGAGGGCTCGTGCTCACCCTTCCACGGGACCTTTCCACAGACAGAGTCCTTCTATTGACTCTCAGGCCGTGAGGTGGAGCCTGGGTTCAGAAAGACAGGGGAGAGAAGATCTCTGTGCAGCTCCCCCACAAGTACAAGTAGGAGCTTAAAGTGAATAGCCAATTGTACGCCTCTCAAAGGGTAAACTAACAAAACCAAGAAAAAACTAGAAAGAAAAGCATTTGTGGAGTTCGGTAGCAGCTCATGAAATAGCCTCCATTAGGATGTCAGGCTTCATCAGAATGTGGGTGATGACAAGGAATAGAAAAGTAGACATCCAGAAAAGGAGATGTGTTTGAGTTTTATGTTCCCCATGTGATGTTTCTTGGTTTCCCATTTAAATGTGTAGAACTGAGCCTTCACTAATTCTTGTCGGGTCCAGGACACTTGTAATAACTGTTCTCCTTCACTTAGCCAAGCCTCATCAAATCTGTAAGAGCCCCATTGTTTCAGATGCTCTTGGTTTGTCTCTTTACTTTGTTCCATTTTTGGCTACCCCTTCACCTTTGTGATGTTATTTTCCTTATATATCTGTTAAATCATGTCAAGCATGTTCTATCACCAGTCTTTATCACTTGCCTTTCTCTGTTTCCCCTATGCACATACCTTCTCTCTTTCCATACTACACACACTTTCTCTGTTTCCCCTATGCCCATACTTTCTCCATTTCCGTACTACACAAACTTCGTCTCATTGTCCCCACCTAACCTGTTTTTCAATGTGGGTGTCGTCTTAGGTTATTCCCATTTTTCCCTACTTTGGTGGTATTTTCTCTAGAAAGTTTATATAATTTAAAAGATAATGGTTTAGGCCAGGAAATACTCAGGTGATAGGAATGAACTCAGCCAGTGTTTGTTCTGCTCCAAGTTGATGGTTTTTTGAAAGTACTTGTAGTATACATGTTTTTTAAAAGCTTCAATTTTTGCGGATTACAAAAAGCCATGCATTAGTCAGCAGCTGATTTCTGCAAATATATCAATTCAAGAGGTTTTATCGCCCATGTCCTAATAGAGATGATTGAGCCTTCAAAATTCTTGTAGAAATGAATGTCTAAATTATTCAGAGTGGGGTTCCCCCCCCAAAAGCATCCAGCAAGAAACTGTGTGGGCTGGGCTTTTCTAGGCACTGCTGCACTTGCCCAGGCAGATGAGGCTGGTTTTTAGGGTGCTTGGGAGAGGGTGGAGAGCAGAGCACAATCTCTAGCCTCACAGCTGGGCCTCCAGGCAGCAGGTCACCCATTAGGAACTCCCTGAGCGTGGGCAAGCTGGTCAGGCACAGTGTTGCCCCCTCCACGGTGCACACCCACTGAGACCTCCCTTGGGTGATCCACAGCCCGCCTCTCCTTCATCTTTCATTCGTGTGCACATCCCCTCTGTGTAGAGAACCAACTCAAAGTCTGTATGCAAGTGGCTCGTCCAGGTCTGGGACCCTCTGATGACCAGGGCCCCCGGCCAGGCGTCCTCATGGACTAGCTGGTGACAAGGAGCTGATGACGGGCTCTCTCCCAGGCCTGCTAGCTGCGACGGGGGTGCCCCCTCACTGACAAATGGGTTGTAGCCATGTTCAGAACAAAACAACAGGTAAGTCATGGCAACTACCAAACTAGCATCATTTGATTCAGATTCCTTCAGGTTTCCATATATGGAAAGAATTCTGCTGTCTAAAAAAGTTTAAAGGCAATGAGGTAATTTCCTTATAATGCCTAAGATCTCTGGCAGTGTTGTAAATTTAGATTTGAGGTTAGAGCATTAAAAAATAAAAACAGAACCTAAAAAGCTGCTGTGTTATGAAATGCTGGGGCATTTTTAATGTCAAGTCCAGAGGCACAATATCTGGAACCCCCGTCCCCACATGAAGAAAGAGTAGAGTGAAAGTTATTTCTAAAATAAGAAGGGTCTGGACCTCTGGGAACCTGCACAGTGTCTCCTTAGAAGACAATTTAAAGGCTAATCTCAACTCCGATAAAAATAACATGTTTTCAAATAGTTTCAAAACCAATTTAGCCTTCTGTTTTTCTCCTCATGGCACCAGTAGCTAAAAATTATACCACTTATGAAAATTGCAGACAATTTTTTTTCTTTGTGCAATCTTACATAATTTTTGGTCCATTTGACCTGGTCTGACATTTTATTATGAGCAACTGCATCTTAAGTGCTCCATCCTTTTTATTTCCACTCTAAAATTGGTAAGGAGTAAGAGAGAAGACCACTGGGATTTTATTTTTGAATACTGAAATTATGTAACTAGTGATCTCCTGTTAAAGTTGTTACTCAGCCTACCGTGGCCCCACAGTCTGACCCAAATAGCCCTTAAAGTCAGATCCTGTTCGAGAAGAAAAATTTTAGGTAGCAGTAATTTTAAAACTTCTTGAATTCCTGCTCTACTATGGTATAGTGGTTTCAATATTAGATTGATGTTTCTTGTGTTTCATACAAAAACGCTCGACAGAGCCAAAGTGTAACTGTTGTGTGTACTAACGTGTAAGTAAGACCCCTGCAGAAATTCCAGTGTGCTTGCTGCCTCATTAGGACTCTGTTTTTCTAATAAGCAATTACACTAGGAATCCAAATATTAGAGCTAGGAGGGATTCCATAGCAAAGATGGCAAAGCCAGATGCTTCCAGAGCCATGTAGGTAACTAATGAGGACTGTGGGTCAGGGGGAAGCAGGACCGTGGTGAGCTGGACGGTGTGTCCCAGCCAAAAAGGGGGGGCTGTTCTAACATACTGCCTGATTTGTTGCCATGCCAGAATATAGTCAACATTATGATATATCAGGAGAAGCCCCAGACCAAACTTTTATGAGACATATCTTGAATATGAAACTTTGGCAAGTAACTTAAAAAAAACCAACATAATTTTATAGGGCTAACAAGTATATCAGTTCTTCAAAATATGACCTTTGGGCTACCAACTTCCCATCCCACACCAAAGCCAATCTCCTCATTTTACAGATGAAAAAACTGAGACCCAGAGAGATTCAGTGACTTTTCCTGGGTGGAGGTGAGGTGGGTGAGGTGGGCGTGGCTTGCTGAGAGGTCTGGTGAGATACTAGAAACGAGAGATACTAGGGAAGAAAACTCATGAAGAAATGTTCTGACTTACTGACACCAGAGTAACTTCCTTTGAAACAGTAATATCCGGGGGTGGGAGGGAGAGATAACTGTATACACCTTATTCTGTTTCACTTAATTCTTATACATATCCCATTACTTAGAATTTACTTTTCTCTTTCATCTTCAAAGCATTTCAAAAACTGATTTTGTATCTGGATTCGGGGACGTGTATCATGATTTATTTTTCTTCATTTATAAATAATGAGAAAGGAGGAATTCTTAAAGAAAAAGTTACCTTAAACAATCACACACACACACACACACACACACACACACACAGGATATGTGGTCTTAATTCTTTTTTCTTCTAGAAATTCATTGGAGGCCATTTAATTCAAGGGTTGGTAGTACAGGTGAGTTTTGATAAGATTTCTTATTATATGGAATCTAATGAAACTTCAAGATTGCTGAATCATGTTTAGATTTTATTTAATTCCAGCTGTTACTACATAATATACTGTTGGAAGCATAGAGGTTGGGAAATTTTTGTTTTTGCTTCCTCTTTAGAATTACTGGCTCTAAGTAAAAAGTCAACACAGATTTCATGCAAACGAGTCAAGTTTGGGATCTTGATTCACATTCCTTTAGAAAAATAGGAAACACTGTTCACTTCACTTTTTAAACATGGCTTTTTACTTTGAAATAATTTTAGATTTACAGAAGAGTCACTAAGATAGTCCAGAAAGTTCATGAATATCCTGCACCAACCAGCTTCTCCTGATGTTAACATCTATAACTGCGGCACATTTGTCAAAACTAAGAAATGAACAAGGACACCGTATTATTACCTACACGACATTTTTGGATTTACATTAGCTTTTAGGATTAAAAAGGTATTACACCAAGTCAACTAAAGTAATAAGTAATATATCCTTGTAGGCTGTGGCTTGATAGAGGGGAAACCTATGTCCCTCCATAGTCTCCCTTACCTCCCCACAAAGTCATCTCAAGGGAACCTAAGCAAATATTCCACTGTGTGTTGGCTTTAAGTGTATTTTGAAGACCATTCTCCTAGCCCCTCTGCCAATCGGATTGCCTTCCCCAGTGGCAACTCTGCGGCTGCCCTGGGGGGCAAGCGTGTGCGGTGAGGAACAGGGCAGGTAGAGAGAGAAGCACGTGCAGACCCACAGAAGACAGGCCCTCTAACGGGGAGCACGGGTGTGAGGAGCTGTGTCGGACATTCCCAAGGATAGCATAAATTACGTACTTGCCCATCAGCTCTTTTCTGTGGGCTATAAACGGCCACAAATTGTCACTGTTCTTGGGAATGTTATTTGGCTCACCAACATCCAGATCTTTTGCTTGTTTGATTGTTTTTAGGAAACAGCTTTGGCTTGGGAGTATACTTATTTCATTTTATGTCATTTCGTTTCATTTTATTATGTTATGTTAGTCATATGTTAGTCACAGTACTTCCTTCATTTCCATAGTGTTCCATGATTTAAAGGGAGTATTCTCCTTTAAAGTTAAGCTTCTGGTGAAATTGCGAAGGCTCTGTGAGTGGCATGAAAGTTCAGGCAGAAGGGAGTAAGTTACAGTTGACTAGAGAGAGCTGTAAGTGACTTGGGGGATGAATGTCACTCATGAGGCGAAATGAGTGTTAATTCCAGGAACACGTGTGGGAGATTTCACAGATTAGAAATACCCAGGAAGAGGGTTGGAGACTCTTGGAAGTGTGGAAAAAGAAAGGCAACCGACCTGTCAAGATGTTCAGTCTTTGTTGCCCGAATCATCAGAATTTTAAAAAACTAAGCTACTAATGGGCACCAGACAGTTTTGTCAGCAGCAGGATGTCCCCGTGACTCAGTGATTTTTTCTCGTTGAAGAGGGTTTCCCGGTTAGTCATTCCCTGCCTTTGGTGGCCGGGCTTGGCTGACAGAATCAGTGAGTTCCTCTTAAACTGGTTTAAATTTCCCAGAATTCTTTTGCTAATTATATGTTCAATGTATTGCGGATTGTGATAATACTAAGTAAATGTTTCTTTCAGCGAAACCCATAAGTCACATTGGAAATTGTGCTTTCTAGACCAGAATGTTTGAATAAATGCTTCAATTTATATACTCTCTTGAAATTCATTAGATGCTATGCCAGAGGACAGGATATTTTGGCCTCACTGACCTCTATATTCTTAGGTTCTTCCTCCTATGGGGGGGGGTGTTCATGGGCTTTGCGCCCAGCAGGAGTTACCCTTCCTGACAGCGCCCAAGTTCCTTTTAGGGAGTTACCCCTTCCCTGCTGTGTATGATTTTGGTGGGAGGATAACTGCAGGTGGCTGACTCCTGTTCTAGAACCTTAGCCCCAGATTCTCCCTCCCCTGGTTCTGCGGCAGGTGGAGGAGCTTCCCTGGGACTTTGGGTCTAGGGCACTCCCCGAGAAACCCTTAGGACAGCTGGAGGCCCTCACAGTGATGATGGCTGCCAAGCCTTTCCCATGCGGGGCCACAGTGGGCTTCTGCTTCCCGACCTGCCCTGCCTCCCTCCCTTTCTCTGTGCTGCTCCAGTGTCTACCTCCTGTTGAATCTGAGTTTAGGTCAGCTGGTGTGGGTTTTATTGTTTTGAAATCAGAAACCCTAATTGATAACCACCGCAAATAGTCTCTTGACTTAGGAATCAAGTTCATACATGGTATCTGTGATATATGATATCACTAAATAGAAGTCTTTAATATTTTTAAGTCTTTCACAGAATCATTGAATATCAAAGGTGGAATGGACCTTAAAGCTCCTCTGGCCCAATCCGCTTCATTTTACAGATGAGGAAATAGGCACACAGAGCAGAAGAGACTCTGGAGGTGTCACAAACAGAACGTTGACATCCTACTCAGAGACCTCATAGCTCATCGGCCCAGGACATCTTGTCCACACACCCTCACTCTACTCCTGGGACTCATGGTACCCATTTATGGGTTGACTGGGCAGATCTAAGGGTCACATCAGTGGCCTTGGAAAGGATCAAAACTGGACCACTTGGGGTTCAACCTATGGCTGGTGATGCTAATACCAAGATTCAAACATGAGGCTGAAACGTCAGCAGACCTTACCCCCAGGGCCCTCTGCTGCCAGTCCAGATGTGTTCTTGTGATGCAGCTGAGGCTGTATAAGGAGGTGGTTATCCTCGGGCTCTGGAATCAGACAGACCTGGCCCAAAATAGTAGTCGTAGCCTCCTTATAATTACTGGGATAAAAACAACTAGTATTGAGGTATAAATCTATAAATTTTTAATGTGAACTAAAGAATGTCTTCTAACCATTCTTTATTTTCTAGAAACTATTCTGTTATATGATCTAAGTGGAGGAAGTCTCTGAGTTTTGAAGGAGTAAACTTCCTGAGTTCATTTTGTAGTAAGAGCTAGATTCTAAAATTGCTTATGTGAAGCTTTTCAGCAAAGCATAGTCCACACCATGTTGTCTGCCAAGCCTCTCCCTAAGACAGGCCATTATTTTTTCTTCATTGCCTATTCAGTCAGTGAAGATGTACTGAATGCCTCCTCTGTGTTAGGTGTGGTGATAAGGATAAGCAGACGCTCACATGAAGCTGTCGTCACAGGGCTTCTTGCCGTCCTGGAGCCTGCAGCCCAGTGGGGGAAGCTGACCTGAATCCCGTAAGCACACCAGTATGCCACATGGCATCTGGGTGGTTCACTTGGTTAAGCGTCTGACTCTTGATTTCAGCTCACGTCATGATCTCGGGGTCGTGGGATTGAGCCCTGTGCTGGGCTCTGCAGTCAGCGTGGAATCTGCCTGTCCTTCTCCCTCTACTCCTCCCTGCACTTGCACACTCTCTCTCCCTCGCAAATGAGTAAATACAATCTTAAAAAAAAGAAAGTAAAAAATTAAAAATAAATTCATTCAAACATAAATGCATGGCTTTATGTTTCTTCCCTTCACTTTGAAGGTCCCCACCGATACCCCTATGCTTGTTTCTCATGAATCTGGCTAGTCCATTAAGACTAGTCAAAAACTTGCCCTGCATGTTGGTTTAAAGGAGTCATAATGAACCTCTGGTTGAGTGGAGGTTCAGAGAGAGAAAATGGTGCATTCCTGCTCTCTTGACACCCAATCCTGAGCTAGCTACTCCTCATGAGTTGTTTTACTTATAAAATGGGACTGTGGGTCACTAGGTTATAGACAGCCCTAAACAATGGGGCCTACCTGAGTCCTTGCCATGTGTTGGGCAACACACCCAGAGAGCTATCCTTGTAGAATTCCTGGGACCACATTCAGCAACAGCGTAATCACCTGTGGCAGTCTAGCAAAAGAAATGGCCATCTGAAGGCCCAGGAAAGGGAGAGGTCAGGTAGGGTGAAGTAGAAAGTGCACAGGCTATAGCAGAAGCCAGTGCCTCCTGTGATTGTTTTCATGCCCGTTCATGTACTTACTCACTTAACAGCCATTCGTATTTAGTAGCTGCCTGTTGCTGGACCCTAAGGGAGATACGAGGGCTATGAGCTCTGCCCAAGGGGCATATTTATTTTGGCGAGGGAGATGGACATTAAATAAGTTCCTCAGGTGGTTATTTAATATCCGAGGTAAGCGCTAGGAAGGGAGGTCAGGGGGTCTGGAAGCCTCTGGCTCAGCCACCTGCAGAGGCAGCTGCAGGAGGACCGCTGACCTAAGACCTGGAGGGGGAGGAGCGCAGTACAAGGTGGGATGACCAGAGCCACCCCAGGGAGACGTGTGGTGGGAGGAGGGGCAGGAAGGGTGGCAGCCAGCACACAGGGAAGGAGTTTGGAAAGGTTTGTGGAACTCAAGTCAGGACTAGCCTGAGGAAAATTACTCTCTTTCCTAACAAACACAACCCAGGCATCTGAGTCTGCACCTCATTTATGGAACTTTCCACCTCTACTTCTAAAAGCCATCTTTTATACAATAAAATAACCGTGCAATTTTCCTGTAGGAAATTTAAAATGTTTTTTTTATACTGCAAAGAGTTTAATGATAGACACAATGCCTGAAATGCCATTTCCTTATACTCACAGACTTGGGGTACTGTGGGGAATGGAGCCTTTTAGGGAATTAAGTGGGAAGAAGCTATTTGAATGCAGTAGTCAATTAATGTTAAACTTCTCAGGCTCCAGAACGTTCTTGGGTGTTTTGGCTTAAAGGGGTTGGCATATTTGTGGGGTTTTCTTATCAGGTCCCCCGGATGCTGTGGGCTGGGAATATGTTAAAACAGAGTCCCGGCCTTTCTCCTCATGAGCTACTTGTGATTCACCTGAAGCTTTAGGCACACTGACCCGAGACTGAGCAGAGATGTTGAAATGCCAAATGCTGACAGGATTGGGAGCAAAGAATCAGGCATTCTCACGTCAGCCACGTGAGCACTCAGTCCTGGGACTTCCTCTCAGAAACCTCCTGTGCCCTGCAGGCAGGTGCGAGAAAGTCAGGGAAACCCCTCCCTACCTCCCTCCATCAGCGTAGGACCAATGAAATGTAGGAGCCACAGTAAAGCTGAATTCTCTCATCTACCCACCCACAATGAAAACCTGTTGAATGTCAAATATAGTTTGCAACTTTGAAGTGAATCGTTTCCTGCCACAGGTCATCCAGTTGAGCAAGTCCACACCCGTTCATCTGGTCGCTGGTTAGCAGAAGGAATGAAAGAGAACCGTGTGCCTTTGAGCTAAGGCATTTTAAATACTTATTACTCTGATTCACCTTCACTGCCGGTTTCCTTTTATCTTGACACTGTAAGTAATGCATGAGCCTTCCCTATGGAACATTGCAGATCTCGTTTAAATGGTAAAAACGTCTGCAGCTCAGGTGATCATCTTGTTAGAAGAGCCATTTGCTACACAAGAAACATGAAATGTTTTTGGCTGGTTGGAGCCTAAGGGTTCCCTGTAACGTGGGTGGCACCCATCAGTTTCTATTACGATTTTTCCTTAACCTTTGGCTTCCGTTCCTTTAGTTATCCTTAAAATAGCGTCATGCTGGGTCTAAGAAAATTATTTACAAATCTCTATCAAAACACAAAACTGGGCAGCTTTTAACATTAAGTAAAAGCCAAAAGAAATCTGAATTTTCGCCTTGGCATGGTTGCTTTGCTTTTTAACCTTGAGACTGAGCTAGGGCTAGAGGTTATGAACCACGCAAGCATTGTGCGGTTTTCCTCTAACACTTCTCCATTAAAAAAAAAAAAAAAGGTTTTAGAGTGAACCCAAAGGCTTGTAATACTTTGAAAAATAATCACAATTATGTATAATTCGTTTTAAACACCTATTAATGGCAATACACTTAAAACGCCATTGCAGAACTCTGGTGCAACTTCTCAGTTTGATAGCTTTTCTTAAAAGCGTAACCATGCTTCTATAAATGTAATGAAAGCTTTTTTCATATTAAAGGCATGTATGGGGAGATGGAATGTTTCCTTCTCCCTACGTAACTGCACAGTGATTAAATATTGACTAAGAGCTAGGAGTTGACAGCCAGCGGCCTCAGCCTGGTAAATGCTGATGTGTGTGGCTGAATGTAAATACAGAGCCATCCCCGCAGGCCAGTGGTTTTTTTGTTGTTGTTGTTCGGGAGGTGGGGAGGAGGCAAGTTTTGAGTTCTGCAGGAGGTGTCAAACTTATGTGCTCTGGTAGAAGGATGTCATTTGAAACAAGTAATTCCTTTAAAAGCAACCCAACTCTGTCAAAAGAAAAATATATTTTACTGATCAATCTGAATAAAGAGGATGTTAGTCAGAAGTTTGAACAAAACATCCAGGGTACCACTGAACGCTGCTGCTTGCGGAAACAAAAGAGCTGTCTGTCACTGGAACCACTTATTCTCTCCCGGACAATGACGACTTAGTTTATGTGAAACAAACCGGTTGAAATCATCAGACTTATTTTGTGATATTTCGTGACACCCATTTGATTAGAAAATTTCAATACATCTTCTCTATTTTTGTTGTATGTGTATTTTCATTTTTGTTGTGTTTTGAACAGTTTTAAACTGTTTTAGACAGTCTGAAGATTTATAATAATGAGTTTGTTTCTCTCCCTCTTTGGGGGAAGTTGCAAAATGAGATGTTTTTGCTTAGTTTTGAGAAGAAAATAGTTTTCATTCCATTTTTTTCCTGTTAATAAGGTTCATTACAGATGTGATTATTTTTATCCTAAGACTTTTAAACTCTGCAGCAAATACCTAGAATTTGTCTCAAAGTAGCTCCCACTTGGGCTGACTGTCAGGTGTGAGTCTCTGCCTGGCCTCTAACCATTTTTTGTTTGGGTTGTCTTTTAAACGGTGGACGTCGCTGTGGCACCTTCCTGTAATTTTCCAGTGCCTGTTTAGCTCATGCCTGTTCACACAGACTTGGCTCAGGCCTGTAGGTTCAGTCTGTGGGAGCTAAGGGACTGTCAGCCTGCCCCAGGTCCCGCCCCAGAGTCAGGCCCTTGCTGAGAGTTTAGGGAGCTGAAAGGATGCTGTGTGAAATGTGAATCGGTTTCCTCAAATTCTGGGGTGGGGTTTGTTTTTTTTTTTTTTTTTAGGCGAACAGAGAGCAAATCCAACAAAGTAATTCTTAGTGTTTTTCCCTCAAAGAGAATACCTTTGTAGTTTAACGGCCTCAGGACTGACTACTTTGTTGGCCCTCATCCTCCTTTCTGCCGCCTCTGCCTACTTTGGACCAGCTCCTCACTCAGCCTGAGTCAGTCCACCAGCACTGAACATCTGGCATGTTTTCAAAGGAACTTGACTTGGGCTTCAGTCGCCTGGGGGTGGAGGTTAGCCAAAGAATGTTTACTTTTTCTGATTTTGTGTGGCAGATAGAATGACCATCCCAGACTTTTCAAATAGTCTAATCAAGATGACTTTTGACCCTCAGAAACAATCCCCTCAGCCTGGAGACTAAGCTGTGCCTTTGTTCTTGGCGGCCTCTGCTGAGTGTCTGACGGAGAGGTAGAGAGGAGTGTCCCCTGTCCGAGAGCCCTATTGCCATCGCTCAGAAAAGTACATTCTTGAGATTAATGTATTGGGGCAGACACTAAAATTGACAGGACTTGAAGCGAGGTTTTCAATTTCACTCTTTCCAAAAAAACAATGTACTGATAAGAATCTGCTCTAGAATCATGTCCTAGATTACAACATACAGCATAACAGAAATGACAAGATGCAGTCAGTGTGCTCATGCCACTTGAAACAGTGGGTTCTGTGGATCAAACAAAATCTTAAGAGTGGCTTGCTGAGTGCTGAGCATTCTTTCACTGGTAAGAAATTAAACTCAGAAACACTAAATACAATTCCTGAATGTGATTTCCCATTGGTTATCTAGACACTCTAGAAGATTCCTGAGGAGAGGTTTATTGCTCGTAGGAATTTAGTGGAGGTGTCCTCAGGGTCAGCTGTTTTCCAAGAGGCTCCTCACAGGGCCAAATTATCCACTTCCTTTTCTAAGTGGATTTACCACAGTTCATGCATTCATCGAACATATAGAGAGCCTACTATGTTCCAGGCACTGAAGCATACAGTACTGGAAAAAACAGAATCCTAGTTCTAATGTACACACATATTAAACCATTATTAGAGTTTTCCAGAAAAACAGAGAAACAAAACCAGTAGGGGTGTGTGTGTGTGTGTGTGTGTGTGTGTGTGTGAGAGAGAGAGAGAGAGAGAGAGATTGAGATTTAAGGAACTGGCTCTTGCCCGGACAGACAAGTCTCAAATCTACAGAACAAGCTGGCAGGCTGGAAATTATAACCAGGATTGATGCTGAAATCTTGAGTCCAAAGTCATTCTGGAGGCAAGAGTTCCTTCCTCTTCAGGGTACCTCAGTTTTTTCCCTTAAGTCCTTCAGCTGATTGGATGAGGCCCATCCACATTGTGGAGGATCATCTGCTTTAGTCAAAGTCTTAAGAATTTAAGTGTTAATCCCATCTAGAAAATAACCTCCGTAACAGTGTCTGAACTAGTATTTAACCAACCAGCTGGGCACCTGGCCTAGCCAAGTTGACACCTAAAATTAACCATCATTCTCCACCCACCCTCAGATAACTATTGTCGTTTCAATTTAATGGCTCTCAGACTTGAGCAGACATCAGAATCCACTGGAGCCCTTGTTAAAACAAAGAGCTGGCCTTCTTCCCCTTGACCTAGGAGATCTTGGGTAGCGCCCAGGAATTTACAATTCTAACAAGTCCCAGATGACATTGATACTGCTGATCCAAGGACCACACTTTGAGAATCATCCTTTATGTTATCCAGGATCTCCCCCTTAGTTTAGCCTCATG
The DNA here is from genome assembly GCF_963455335.1 of Martes martes. Lineage (NCBI taxonomy): Eukaryota > Metazoa > Chordata > Mammalia > Carnivora > Mustelidae > Martes > Martes martes. Next base: position 83,818,541 of record NC_137888.1, read on the forward strand.
GCTCAGAAACTGATTTTTGTGATCCTAAGAAAGGTAGTTTTATTTTTCAGAGATGGACTCAAATCCAGATTACCAGGCTGATGTGAAAATATCAGTGCAAATTTACTGATTTATAATAAGAACTAAAACCAGCATGGTGAGCAGAATAATCACATTAGTTTAGGAGGGGTAGGCCCTGCTTGGGCAGCTCCGTGGAACAGCTGAGCAGAAGGAGATGCAGAATAGCCAAGGAATGGGATGATTGATTGTTTGCTGGACCCACCCCCACCAAGGATGGTCACGTTCTGACCCGCCAAGGCCCTCCCTCCCTGGACTTTGTACAAGGATTAGACAGGGCCATTGTCTAGGGAATGGATCCTCTAAGTGGAAAGCTTCAGTTTTTACTGGTCTGTAAGAATGCTTCTCTCTGCACTGCAAACCCTACTCAGCAGTGAGGCACAAAGTCCACAGAGATTGGAAACACTTTTAGCGAATCATTAAACATTTAATTTTTATAGTAACTTTTCATTAGATGTAACATACACTGTTTTTATGAAAGAGGAACTTGGGCAGTATTTGAGTTTGTTAATGTGTGTCCTTTATATACTGAGTTTCCTTTCTTCGTGATTAATTTGAGTAAAGGTACAATCTCCCCTTACAAGATTATTTCCATCTTTCTTTGCACATGAAGGGAACTTGACTTTGAAAAAACATTTATACATTTCATATTTTCACAATTTCCAAGTCCATTAAGAAGTCATTTTTCCCGAGCTCTGGCTTCCTGCCTCCATCATGCTATTTTTAGATTTTACATTAAGAATGGGATTCTTGGGCGCCTGGGTGGCTCAGTGGGTTAAAGCCTCTGCCTTCGGCTCAGGTCATGATCTCAGAGTCCTGGGATCGAGCCCCGCATCGGGCTCTCTGCTCAGCAGGGAGCCTGCTTCCCTTCCTCTCTCTCTGCCTGCCTCTCTGCCTACTTGTGATCTCTGTCTGTCAAATAAATAAATAAAATCTTAAAAAAAAAAAAAGAATGGGATTCTTTTCTTAATAAAGACACTTGAGCCAAATTGTGTTGTGAAAAAGTTATGTTTATATTATTTGTTTTAGTGTTCTTATTTTGGAATCCTGCAATTGCCTTTACCAGCTTTAAAAATTTGGCCCTTTGAATAAAGACAGACCCTTAAAACTGGTTCTGAGAAATCAGAATATGGGCTGTGTCTGCATAACCCCTCACACCATGCCTGCCATGAATTCTTGGGAAAAAAATTTGAATAAATAGCCTTAGCACATGGGAATGGACGGACTTGAAACTGCCTGTGGGTTATGCGTGGCCCTTAGTACAGACCATACGTAGATCCACACCAGTCTCTGTGACACGGTACAAAGCAGGTATGTTTTCATGTTTAACCTTCTCCTTTCACCGTCCTACCATCCCAGGGTCCAGTCAGCCAACAGAAACCATTCTACAAATTTCAGGAAGTAGATTTAGTGCAGAGAATTGGTTACGCAAGAGAAGGAAGAACAAAAAGTAGACACCAAGGTAATCCGGAGACTAGTAATTACAAGAAGCCGCCAGCCACCACCTTGAGGGTTGAGAGAACAAAAGGGAAGAGATAGCGTTACCAGAATCTTCCTTAGAGGGGCCTCATGTGGCTGGGCCAGAGCCCAGGGTTGTGGTGGTAGAGGTGGGGAGACAGAACCATGCTTGGGGACCATCCCTGGGGCACAACTGGCAGCCACAGTCAGGTCACAGAAGGGTTGCCCTAGGACTGGTGCTCTCTGCAGCTGCGGGAGGAATGCCGCAAAGGAACTGGGCTTCACAAAACATCTCCTTCCTCTCATCTCACTGGTTAGTCCACCAGTGCCTCCCATGAACAAGACCTAGCAGGGAGCCAGGTGCCAAAGGAGCCTGGGAAATGTGGTTTACAGAGTCCCCCTCAGCATCAAAAAGCAGAGGCTCATGGCTTTCTTGGTATCCCTCCCTTCCTGTGTTGGTCTTTACTCTCAGTTTTATTCACTTGTTTCTATTTAAAACAAACAAACAAACAAACAAACAAAAAAACAGTATCTCAAGGAAGGGTAGTATTTGTGATAAAGAACAATGGAGGGAATCTGTTAATCTATTTAGATTAGCCTACAGATTGTTCCCCAGAAATAACTTTTATGTTAATGAAGGAAACCGAAATTTCAACTTATTTTTAATACCACATTGAAGTTTCTCAGAGAATAGAATGCTGTGTGATACTCTCATTTCACTTTGAGATTTTATTTGACGTCATGTTCATATTTGGGTGTAAAAGTCTGTCCTCATAATAACTGTTCTTATCTCAGTGTGTCTATCTTGTGTCTTGAAAAAAAAAATGACTCATTTTTTTCCTAAAGATTAGAATTCCATGGTTTCTCTTTTTAGAGAATTCCTTTGTGGCTGATGGAGTCGGTAATGATAGTGCCCTCCTTGTATCCTAGTCAGAGCTGTTCAACAGCCTTTCTTAAGGGCCTGTCAAGTGCCGTGGCTTTGGGCATCGGACAGACTTGGCTTTGAGTTCCAGCTCTGCCATGCCGTTATCTTACCCCCTTGAGCTTAATTCTTAGTCTATGATGTGAGAATAAACACTAGAGTCACAGGGCTGCTAAAAGGGTGGTGTGTGTAAAGCACTTGACATGGTGTCTGGGAGGTAGTAAGTGCTTCATAAATGATAGCATGCTGTTATTATTTTCTTTAAGACTTATTTATTTACTTGGGAAAGAAAGTATGTGCTTATGCATGTACAGGCTGGGGGGAGGGGCAGGAGGAGAGGGAGAGAAATCTTCAAGCAGACCCTTGGTGAGCAGGGAACCCGAGGCAGGTTGGATTCCAGGACCCGGAGATCATGACCTGAACCATAAACAAGAGTTGGATGCTCCTGTTGTTATTAATTATTACCATGCTGGTAATCATTCATAGCTTGGGTAGGCATTTTGGACATTAGTGAATTTAACAGTAAAGTTTTCATTGTTGAGATATTTGTGTTTCATTTGCACAGTTAATCAGCATCTTAGTTGTCATTGGCTTGGAAGGGAATTTTTCTTTTAAAGTTATTAGTGTGGTTAGGATTTATGCAACTCCCTTTCCTACCTCCAGAAAGGATTTAGGTGATTGGCTTTTCATTCCTGAAGTTTTAATAGGAGAATTAAAAATAAATAACTCAAGTGCCTTAACCATTTTCAGGCCTTGGGGTTTTTAGGCCTTACTTACAGGTTGACGGTTTGCTAATCTGAATGGAGATTTGATATGGGCTGGCGTGAAGAGATGAGTTCCCTTCTAGTGACTAGAGTACTGAATTGAATGTTTAGAAAGAACTTTGATTCTTTGTTTAACCACATCAGAGATTTGCCAATAACTGGAGGCAAATTGTTTGATTCTTTGCTTATTTTTTTATTTGCCATCTCCTTGATTCACAGTTGCTTATAAGAATTAATAAGAATGTTTATACTTAGCATATATTTACCTTGGATGAAAAGGACTGTATATAAACTATATCTTATCCTGCTTTTATTGGTATGGGGTAGGGGTTTTAGCCTTGCCTGTATATCACAAACCCCGAGAGCCTTTAATATATTCAAATCCAAGTCATCACTCTCCTATCTGAAGAGCCTGATTCAGTTGGGACCCTAGCATTAGCTTGCATGTGTGTGTTTGTATGTGTGTATCTGTATCTATATCTGTCCGGCTGTCTGTGTATGTTTCTATCTGTCTGAGCTCCACAGGCGGACTTAACATGCAACCAGTTGGGAAACACTGGCATAAAGGAAACAGCCAACCTGTGTGCTTGGTTCTTTCTCTCACGTTGCATCTATTGGCCATTTTGTTGCTCATTGGTAGGGTCAGATGTATTAGTTTTCTACCGCTGCTATAACAATTGCCACAATTCGTTATAGTACTGGAGTCTGATAGTACTGGAGTCCAGAGGTCTGAAATGGTCTTGAAGGGCAAAAAATCAAGCTGTTGACAGGGTTGATTCCTTCTGGAAGTTCTAAAGGACACTTTGTTTCCTTGTCTCTTCTAGCTTCCAGAGGCTGCCTGCACTCCTTGACTCACGGCCCCCCATTCCTACCTCTGCTTTTGTCATTACATCTCGTCCTCTGACTTCACCTACCGTCATCTTATAAGGATGCTAATTACACTTGACATCTGGATAATACAGGATAAACTCCCCATCCAAGACCCTTAACTTAATCACATCTACAAAGTCCCTTTTATCAGGTAAAGAAATATAATCACAGGTTCTGGGGATCAGGACATGGACATTTTTGGGAGAGGCCATTATTCTGTGTACTGCAGCAGGGAAAAGAATTCAAATCCCATTTTTCTTATTCGAGTACAGAAACATCTGAGTTAGCCACATCTCTTTTCTACAGTTCTGATAGGTGAGAGAAGAACATTTCCAAAGGCTGGAAGTGATGATACCATATTCAGAAATTTTATTGACTTTTTAGAAGGCTACCAATTTTTAAATTTTCACATGCCTAGGAACTTGTTTCAGAAATAGATTGCATAACATTTGAATCTCATCAGCTCCGAAATGGTGCATTGCTAAAGTTTCCCCCACATACAGTACTTTTCTGCCACTAGAACAATAATTCTCAACAGAGTGTGATTTACTCTTGAATTTATTCTCCTGACAAGCGTTTGTTGACCACCAAGTGTGTGTTCAGCCCCAACATATGAGAAGTCTGGATTCCTGACCTTAAGGTCAGGGTCAAACCAGGCCACTCCTAATGGTCAATATATTGGTATTTCAATAAAACTGATTTCCTTGTAATCCTATGGTTTTTGCTATGTGCGTCTAAAAACATCGTTCTATAAGGGAGTCCACAGGCCTCACCAGAATGCCAAAGGGGAGTTCTTATGGCATTAAAATGATCAAGAACTCCAGTGACAGGCCAACAAACAGGATCATACACTGGTGGGTGTCACCAAAAAGACGATCATGAGGTGGAGGAAGCTGCCTGGGGGAAGGGGATGCTCCTGGCAATGGTTTTTTAATTCTAACGCTTATTGAAATGATGAGCAGAAGGTGATGGGTAGTGCCCCTTAAAACTACCAGTACCTGGAACATACCAATAGTTTCTGATTTGATTTTTCCCCAGAGAGTTCTAACATCTGTCATAGAATAAGTGATGTTGATTTTGGCCTTGTAGAAATGAAGTAGAATGGGAAGACCTACAAGAGTATAGCTAAAGTCAAGGGCTCAGTGAAGGAGATGGAAATAGTTCTATGGAGCTGGGACACTGACATGGGCACTAAGTCCTTTCGCTCATTCCGCCTCTGCCCCAGTGCTTCTGCCAAACACTGTCTGCTAACAACTCTGTGACCTTTGAGCAGGAGAGAACCAAATTTAGACATTTGGCAACTCAACAACTCAGCCAGTCCATTTCCTAGTAGGGAATATAGGTTTCTAGTAGTTAAGAGTGTGGGCCTGAGCCAGACTGCTTGGGGGCTAAGGCCCTCCTTCTCTATGATATTTGGAAATGTGCTTAATCTCTTTGCTTTAGTTTCTTCACTAACATCATACTTCCCAGGATAGTGCCAACAGCTGAATGGGGTAGGTACTCTTATTCACTCCATTTGCAGATGGCACCTAGAGATATTAATATCAGAGCTGGTGTCTTGGACTGAATGTTTGTGTCCCCCCTCAAAGTGCATATGTTTAAGCCCTAATCCCACCCTCCCCCCACCAATGTCATAGTATTAGCAAGTGTGGAGTCTTTGGAGGGGAGGGGTGTAATTGGTTTAGATGAGGTCATGGGAGTGGAACCCTAATCATAGGATTAGTGCCCTCTCCTCTCCACCATGTGAGGATAAAGGAAGAAGGCTCTTCCTATATCCAAATATACTGGCACCTTGATCTCCAGATTATGAGAAATAAATGTCTGTTGTTTAAGTCACCCATTCTATGGTAGTTTGTTATGGTAGCCCAAATGAACTAAAACAGCTGGTAAGGGGACAGAACTGGGATTGGAAACCATATTTTGATTTCTAAATAGGGATGCTTACCATGAAAACCATCTCGGTATTGGTTAATATATGTGCTAAAAGGGTGCACTTAGGCATAACAGTGGTCCACAGGAAGGATTCACTTTATTTGAGTAGGTCAGAGGAAGAGAATCTTGGGCTAGATCTTTAAAAATAATTAACCCTGGTTTGCTGGGAGGATATGGAAGAGGGCATTCCAGGCAGCAGGAACAGCATGTGTAAAATCATGGAGACATGGAAGAGAGACTGCGTGGGGACCACATGGCCGTGGAGTAGCATGTGTGGAGGGTAGCCAGCAGTGTGTGGAGCAGTGTTTCTCCAGGGTTGTGCTGCGTGAGGTATATATTAGGAGCCCTGGATATGCAGGGCAAACCCTCCCAAATAAAGACAGAGAGTGGTGGTGGAAGAGAGAAGGCAGAAATACAAGCCATATAAAGCATGCAGAATCTTCAGGACCTAGTGAGAGACGGTCCGTGGGTGGGGGAGGGGGAATCAGAGAGGAGTCTGGGTGAGTAGGTTGGCATGAAGTGATTGGTTGGAATCCAGTGAGTCTTTGATGAGCTGCTACTTGCAAAGGAGGCCTGCCGGGCTGGGGCCATCATGCACCCATCCTTCCCTGGCTCCCCAGAGAAGAGCAGAGATGAAAACAGATGAAAACTGGGCAATGACATGAGGGGGCAACAGGGAGAGAGCCGTCTGCACAGCTACAGTCCCCCCTCTTCTGTGACACTTGCTAGGTAATACAATAGTAAAAGGGAATTTGGAGATGTGGGATATAAATCTCAATGCAAAGAGTTGAGAGTCGTGGTGCCAAAGCAAAGAACAGATGTACAAGAACAAGAACACTTTGGTGAAGAAGAAGCCTTACATTGACCATGGAGAGATGAATAATCACTCTGAGAGCGTACCAAGGCTATGAAATCATGAAAGGGAGATCAAACCTAAAAGCACGCGCTCTGTATATCAAGGAGGGAAGTGACTGAAACTTTCTGGACAAGCACCATAGTGTTTTCCTTCTAGATGATGTCATTCAGTTAGAATAAGGACTTAAATGACGAGCTACTGAATTGTCCATTTTTCCACAACTAACTGGCTTTTCCTGTTGTGTTTGGTCTTTGGCTTTCTGCTGCTCAGGAGACCCACATCTTGGTGTTCAGCCTTAAACCCTGCAAAGTTATTAACATGAAGGACTATTTTTTAAATTCCTCTAAATTGGCAGGCAGGAGGCAATGGTACCACTTATTTCTGTAGCCATGGTATTGATAAGTTGGTAAGGTCGTGTATGTTTTTGAACCTGAATATTTTGCTTCCATTGGTAACGGTATCCAGCAGCTCACTATGAAACTTGATTTTATTAGATGCCCTTAAGTGTCTCTTAGGTTAAAAAGTGGAACTCCTGCATCCACTTACTTTCTAAGTCTTTCCTTCAGATTCTTCCTCTGAGGGATTTTTCTTTTTCTTCCATTGTTACCTTAGAAGAAATTAAGCATTATGTCAACTTTGTGAAGTTTCTTACTGTAGACAGCACATATGTAGGATACAAATTGGTAATGAAATGTTGTTAGGCCAATTCTGTACCACATGTTTCTAAAAATGTTTATCTATTAGGAAGTGTCACTTATATGAGTGTTACACAGACCAGAAAGTTGCTACTGTGCAGTGGAGCAGGGCAGGTTTTGGAACAAGCTGGGCTAGGTTCTAATCCTTTCTGTCCCTCCTAGTTTGTGACCCTGAGCCAATTACTTGACCCCTCTGTGCCTTGACTTATATATCTGTAAAATGGGGCTATTAATAGTACCTAACTTCACAGGGTTGTTAGAGGATTAAATGGCAATGTGTATATACACCTGACCCATATTACTAATCATAGTTTTCTGTGTCATTGTCATCATCATTTACTCAGTTTTCATAAGAGCCAAACAAGGCTTATTTTTCCAAAGGCCTACCGCTATTTTCTATACCTGGTTGACTCTTAATAAATTAGTAAATCTGAATTTGCAAATTGGAGTGATAAAAAAGGAAAGTGATTTTAAAATCCTTTCCTTGATTTCTTGAGCCTTTGTTTTTAATGCTGTTACAAAGCTCCCGGAATTTTCCATTTAGCTATCTTCCACTTGTGGCCTTACACGTGCAGGGAGAAAAGTTGGGTAATAGAGGGAGATGCTGGGCAGGGCAATTTATTTGACCTACATTCCTTTACTCTGGTGTTTAAGAGGCTTTATTCATATTTGTGTGCAGTCTTGAGTAACCACCAAAAATTCCATCTCCTCAGGCATTCCTTCTTCCTGAGGTAATAGATGCAAGCCCTGTCAAGCGCACTCAGACGCAGGTATGCTGCCTGGGCTGCTCTCGTGGAAAAGGAAGGCTAAGTGCCACCGCATGGTACTGTGGGAAGGAAGCAGGCTTGTGGTCCACTGACTTGAATCTGAATCCTAACCCCAGGCAAATCTCTTCACCCCTCTGAGCCTCAGCTTTCTTATATCTGAGGTCATGAAATGGAGGATCACAAGGAACATGGCACCAAACCTGGCACAAAATGAAACCTACTTATCCAGAAATTTTCCTCGCTGCCTCCTTGGTGCCAGGCCCTCCTTGAGCCAAGTGCCAGGGACCAAGGTGACCAGACAGACGAGCCTGACCATGTTAATTGGCCAGCGGACAGATGGCCCCATAGCTTGTGGCAGAGGAACATGGTAGGCATAAAGATGGGGAATAAGAAGCGGTGAGAACACCTGGGAGGCTCATGCTGAGACCCGGAAGATAAGTGAGGAGTTTGCTCCCGGTCTGGTGGGAGATGGGAAGAAGGGGCCTGCAGGAGAGTGCTAGGCACACGGAGAAGTTCAGTAAGGCTGGCTATGTTAAGAGGGATGGGTTGGCGTTCCATTTAAAAATTTGGACTTTATCCTTTTCTTTTTTTTTTTTTTTAAGATTTTTAAATTTTCTTTTAAAGTAATGTCTACACCCAACATGGGGCTTGAACTCACAACCCCAAAATCAAGAGGCACGTGCTATACTGACTGAGCCAGTCAGGCACCCCTGGACTTTGTCCTAAGAATAATAGGAAACCTCTTGCAGGGTTTTACATGGAGAAGTGATACAATGGATTTGGATTCTAGAAAGACAGTTCAAGGTAGACATTGGATCTGAGTGGAAGAAATGCGGAGGCCTGGAGTCTGATTCAGCTGAGAGGTAGTGGACGTCTTCCAGGTGAGAGATGATGGCAGCCTGGTCTTAGGAGGAAGAGGCCTCCAGGAAGAAAGGAGTGGTGTTTTCATTCATTCACTTATTCCACATATATTAATTGAGCATCTTTTCTATGCCACACACTGCTCCAACTGCCATGGATACAATAGTGAACCATCTCTGCCTCTTGGACTTCCATTCAGCATACAACACAAATGAGTACAAATGAAACACACACGACACCTGATTTTATGACCAGGCTGATGCTCACCTCCCTGATCTCACTCTTGGAAGGAAAGGTCGAGTGTAGTTGAACCCATGTTTCTCTGGCCAACCTCCCCAGTGCACAGTCAGTGCATAGCTCTGACCATGATGATGGCATGCCTGAGTCCTAAAAGCCAGAATTTTCTGCTCTTCCCACCCCCACTCCCCCACCCCCACCCCCTACCCCGGAGCCGCTCTTGCAGCTGCCCTTCCCCCCACTAACAGATCCAGGAAAAGGACTGGATTCAAAGCTACTCAAAGGCAGGCTCACAAACTAAACTATGGACAGCGACAGAATATCATTATCAACTCAGCTATCTATTGGTAGAAGGTACTAGAAGACCTTCTAGAAGGTCAACTTTGCCGTGAGACCATTGGGTTTAAGAAACCCTGGCCTCCACAGTAATTGTTGCTCTGTGACAATATGGCAGTGATTCTCCACATTTGGTCTCTGACCACTGGTGGGCGGGGAGGGTCCCAGCAACGGAAGGAGAACTGAACCATGCCAGGTCTTTCTTCTGCTGCTGGAGGCCCACAGGCTATTATTTTTACCTAGGGCAGAGGTGTGTGTGCTCGAATGCAAGATACCTCCAATCATATATGCAAGTTCATATGCCTTAAATAAGGGAACCCTAATCCTGCCCTGACGAATGAAGACAGTGGACTTAATCTTAGGGGACCTAGATAGCACAGGGCACAGCCAGCTCCTTGGGGCTGTGCTGAAATGTAGGTCATGGGATTTTTATGTGAAAATCCCTATTTTTAAATGTTGGCAACCAAGGGCGTGTTTTTTTAAACATACAGTTTGTAATCTCCTACTTCTTCTACTTCTCCTCCTCCTCCTCCTACTTCTTCTTTCTTCTTCTTCCTTCTTCCCTCTTTCTTCTTTCTTCTTCAAGAGAGGTGTGGGAGGGGTGCCTGGGTGGCTCAGTGGGTTAAGCCTCTGCCTTCGGCTCAGGTCATGATCCCAGGGTCCTGGGATCGAGCCCCGCATTGGGCTCTCTGCTCAGCGGGGAGCCTGCTTCCCCCCTCTCCCTCTGCCTGTCTCTCTGCCTACTTGTGATCTCTCTCTCTCTCAGTCAAATAAATAAATAAAATCCTTAAAAAAAGAGAGAGAGAGAGAGAGGATGAGAGAGAGAGAGAGAGAGGGTAGGGGAGAGGTGCAGAGGGAGAAGAGAGAATCTTAAGCAGGCTCCATGCCCAGCTCGGGCCTCCATCTCACAACCCTGAGATCATGACCTGAGCTGAAATGAGAAGTCGGACCCTTAACCAACTGAACCACCCAGGCACCCCAACAGTCTGTAATCTTCTGTGGGCTGGATTCTTTATCCTTTCCAAGGCTGTCCTGCAAAAACCTCTGCTTGTGGCATGTACTTTTTTTTCCCCTTTTCACTCCTCACTGAATCCTTGAGTCCCTCATTATGTCCAATAGGAGTGACTCAAAATTGGGCAACATGTTCTTGCATTTCTCGAAAAGTTACATACAAAGTAAGTTTATGTATATACAAGGATTTTATATAGGAAGAATTTTCAGCTGGGGTGGTAACAGATAACTGTAAGTAACAGTTGTAAACGTTTCTCTGAAGGGAGAAATTTCTGAATTCTGGTCAATTTACAAACACATTATGGAACACAAACATTTTATGAAAAACAGTGCATGCAAATGTATTAAATATATATTTATACACAGAATGTATGAGTAAATAATGTATTTTTCTTAGAAATTGTCAGATACTTACTTTTTTCTACATCAAATAGTGAGGACTATTTAAAGTAAAAAAGAAAGAAACTTCATATATTCTGCATGGATATTTTGTTACCTCTTTTATGGCAAGGAATAACAAAAGCAGGTGCCTCTATTCTGACGTTATATAGCTTTAGATTGCTCCTGAGTGGCTCAGTTGTTAAGCTTCTGACTTCGACTCAGGTCATGATCCCAGGGCCCTGGGATCGAGCCCCGCATTGGGCTCCTTGCTCCGCAAGAAGCCTGCTTCCCCTCTCCCACTCCCCTGCTTGTGTCTCCTTTCTCTCTGTCTCTCTCTGTAAAATAAATAAATAAACTCTTTAAATAAATAAATTGGAGGGGAAAGGGGTGGGAGGTTGGGTGAGCCTGGTGGTGGTATTATGGGGACACATATTGTATGGAGCACTGGGTGTGGTACATAAACAATGAATTCTGAAAAGAAATTTAAAAAATAAATAAAAATTCAAAAAATTAATTAATTAATTAATTAAATACAAGTTTCGGGAAGGAACAAATTTTTTATATCTCCTTTATGATTGTAATCTTTTGCTTTCTAAAAATTAAGCTATTTTCTTCTAAAAGAAGATATCCATTTGACCGATACTACTATGTTAGTAGGTACCTTACAGTGTTATAAATTTGTTTTACACACAGTATCCTTATAATAAGCTTCTCATTTTTGTTTAAATCCTTAAAAACATCTCTTGGAGGTAGAATATACAGGTTTTAATGAAGTAATGAAAATAAAGGACTTAATGCAGTGCCTGCAATTCGACAGGCATGCAACATGTCAATAGTTATTGTTATCATTAATGATATCACTGCTGTCATAAGCCTGGTTGACAGATGAAAAAACTGAGTCTTAAGTAACTGAAGTCCATTATTGTTATAAAACTAGTAAGCTTTAAGAGACTAAAAAATTTTAAGACGCCATTCTATTGACCTAAACTCCATAGCCTTTCATTTATAACAAAAAGAACAAACAAAAAGAACCTTTTGTTATTAGAGCACCTATTAATGTGCTGGGTGCGTTGCACATATTAGCTCATTTGATTTTCTTTGAAAGTACAGTTGACCCTGGAGCAATGCAGGGCTTAGGAGGGCCAACTACCCTGTGGTTGAAAATCTGCATATAACTTTTGGCTCCCCCCCACCAATTTAACTACTAATGGCTTACTGTTGGCCACAAAAGAAAATGTTAAGAAAGTCATTTAAAAAGCAAATACACTTACAGTATGATACTGTATTTATTAGAAATAAATCTGTGTTTATGTGGACCCGCACAGTTCAAATCAGTGTTGTTCAAGGGTCAGCTGTATTATATGACGTTTCATTTTATAGATGAAGAAACTGGAAGTAGGAAAGGGTTAAATCACCTACCAAGGTCATACTGCAAGTGGCAAAGCCAAGAAGTGCTCCTAGACCATAAGCCAAGGTCCTTGACCTTCTTCCAGAGTACGTTGTCTCTTATTACACTGTATCTAATTGATGCTCTCAAGGAGCAGGTATTTTATTTTTAACTGATAGTAAGCATTTGAGAGGTTTAGGTCACTAAGAAAATAGTCTTCGTTTCATAAAATTGTAGGAGAAAGCAGTCATCTTGGATAGGATTTTCTGTAAAATAAACAAAAGGGTTTTGTTCTTGGTTTAAAAAAAGAAATCTATTTCTTTCCATGTCTGTGAGGTGACCTTTCCGATGTTACACTGTGGGTAGAATTCATTCTGTAGGATGTGAGTGGGATTTGGGGAGTATGATGGGAATGACTGATGAATCCATACCCCATTCGTAAGTGGCTTGTCATTGTTAAAAAACAGTGCAGTTCTGGTCTCACAGATGAATGGGGAAAACATAAACGATGGATATAGGAAAATAACAGTTCGGATTAGGTTTAGTTGTGAGCGACCAAAAAAAAAAAAAAAAGCCTCAAATGCCAGTGCCCCTCAAACAAGGTAGAATTTTATTTCTCATGCATGTAAAAGAAATATGAAGGTCAGGAATTGAAGGCAGTTTCAAGATGACTGAAGATTTTTTCCAGTTTCGCTGCTCCTTCATCCACAATAAAGGCCTTCCTTCCTTGTGGTCCAGGCTGGCTGCTTGAACCCTTCTATCACATTGTAATCCAGCTGGTGGGAAGGAAGAAGGGCACATCTCCCTTCCTTTCAGGATACCTTCCAGAAGTCACACCTGACACCTTTGTCTAGATCCAGGGAGCTACAATGTATTCACAGGGCTGTGACTCACATGGCTAGAATGCACTCACACGTGTGTAACACACACCTGGTTGCAAGGGAGACTAGAAAATGGAGTCTCATCCTGGGGTGTGGGGGTGAGAAGATATTCTCTCCATGAGGAAGAGGGAGAGAACAGATACTGGGGTACTAGTAGTCTGCCACAGAAAGAATGGAAAGGAGATCACTGTGTAATGGAGAAAGATTGCCTCCGGTCCTCTCTTGGAGGGTGCCGGGTGGGAATCCTGGAACAAATGTGCCCATGTGGGTCTGACCCTTTTATGCTGAGTGCCCGCCTCTGAATGAATGATAGAAATCTTAAGGAGCCTGTGCCTTTAAAAAATAAAAAAAAAAGAGTAAAGGAAAAGAAATAAAGATGACAACGTTATCATTTTTAGTAGCTCCTTTTTGCGCCGCTTCACTGCAAATAAGAGCGACCTGAGGAATTACATCACTAATGAATCACTAGCTCAAAACCTGCACTTACTTTCAGAAGCTTGCGACTCCCATTGGAAGGTCTGAGCTCGAAGACATAGATAAAGACTGCACGAGGGACATGATTCTGAAGTTCCTGCGACCTGCTCTCGGCCGCACACACACACTCAGGGCGTCTCATCGTGGGTGGGACGTAAATAGGTGCATTGGAAAGAATGTTTAGGAAGCTGGCTGCTCCTCTGCTTTCTCCTGTCCTAGTGCTCTTTCCTCTTAAGGAATATTGAAATAATAATCCTAGCAAGTAGTTTTTGAATGCTCAACCCATGACACATGTTATTACACTTAGACTTCAGAACTCTGAAAGGTGAGGCTTTATTCCTTCTCACTGTTACAGACGTAGAAGCTCAGAGATAGTCACATAACTAATAAGGGGAATTGCAAGAATTTAAACTGGGGTCTGGTGGACTCCAAAATCCATGCCCTTTATCACCATGGCCCCTCATCTTTAAAAAACACAAGAAGGTACAAGGACCCATTCAATGTTTCTTTTTGTATAAGCAGCCTAGGGAAAGTAAAGAGGTTTTTCCTGTCCTTGGACTTGTATGGGGACTCCCTGGACCCTCTCACTGGCTCTTTACTGAACCAGTGAACTTAGGAACTGCCTCTGTCTAGAGAGCCAGAAGAGAGAAGAGCTTAGAGCTCTCCAGTGGTGGGAGGGGAGGGGGAGGTCAGTAGCAAAGAGCTGGGCTGGAGCCCTTTTTTTCCCCCCAGTTTATTGCTTTTCAAAGGTCTTGCTTTCACCACTCTGCTGGGGTTTTTTGTTTGGTATTTTGTTTTATTTTGTTTTGTTTTCTCAGTCACCTTCATCTTACAGCTGTCCCTGGTTACCTAGAGATATGACTGTGTCTCTAGGGCTTTAGGTTTCTTCATCTTTCTGGAGGGTATGGGGAGTAAGGAGGGGGAGAGAGGGACGTAGGGATGGAGTAGAGGGGAAGGAGGGGTTACAGAAGGAAGAGCAAGGAAACTACTTTCCCTGCCAGTCTCAGCAAATTTCTCCTCAGTCTGTATTAGTCCAAATAGGGTCACGTGTTGTCCCTGACCCAGTACATGAAGCTGGGAAGTGGGATAACGCAAGTTAACTCTGAACCACAAATCCCACTCCCAGATTAACCTCCCCCTGGCACCTGGGCTTTGCATTAGAAGCTGTGGGTACCAAATAAACATAAAGGTTATGTTTATAAAAGACTGGGAATAGGGCATGGGAGAGCATCTAGTATCTACTGGATTGTCCCTGTTGTGAGAATCAGCGCCCACCCACTTCTAGCAGCACCCCAAGACCCCAGGAATTAGGGCTTGGCCCTTGACTCGCAACTTTTGGAAGGCTGCTGACCCCTAGTGTTTAAAGTAGAGCATTGGACAGAGAATCACAGAGATTTGGGTTCACCTTTGAAATGAGAATCACAAAAGCTGTGCGGTCCCCTCGCACGATGAGGGTATGAGCAAAATGAAGCTTCTAGAAGTACTTTAATGAGCACAAAGCCCCCAGCCGCTGGCACACTGATGTTTAGTGAATACTTGTGTGAGTAAATGAAGAACCCAGATGTTACTCCTGCCCCCCTCCCTAGCCACTGCTTTCACTTGTAAATATCAAATGTATCAGCCTCTTGTGCTCACAAAACAACTACTGAGCAACCGATTGTATTTGGAATATGTGCATATAAATATGAAAGTATGCCAGCCATCCCAAATTCTCATGTTTTGTGATACGGAATGCCACTCCCATGGTAGGATAGCAGAGAAGACATTGATTATGCGGAGCTTTTTATTTTAACCAAATCTGCAAACACTGCTACTAGGAGCCCTCTTTTGAGCTGTGGGTGAAGCTGGGTTAGAGGGGACCTTCCCTTGGTCTGTGCTTTTGAAGTAACAGGGTATTTCCTGGGGTCCATGTTTTGGGGTGGGTGCGGAGAGGAAAGGCAGGAAAATGGTAATTCTAAGATGAATCTCCAGAAAAACTGAATAATGTTGTTGTCTTAATTTTGTTTTGCTTTTAAATGACTTCCAGTTCAAGTGTAATGTGGCAGTTCTCAGGATGAGAGAAATTTGGCACAAACCACCAAGGAGAAATGAACTGCCACTGGCCACGGAGGGCACCGAAGGACAGATAGGATTTCCCAATCTGAGGTCCGGGGGAGAGTTCTGGGAAATGGTGGCAGCCACAGCTGTAGAAGTTCCCACAGCTGTTTGGTTTTGGCAGGCCTGGCTGCTGCTGACTGAAGAGAGCGGGGCTGCTCCTGTCCAGGGGCTCTCCTGACACGAAGCCTGAAAGATCTCTCCTGAGAGGAGTCACACTCTGTCTCTCTCTGCCCCTTTGCACGGCGGCGGGGGAGGGAAATGGGCAGGTCCATGTCATCGTGGTCAGATGGGTCACGGATGGGGAAAAAATCAAACTCTTATCATTGTGTCCTGTGGTATTGTACCAGTTTTGTTAGCCTCCTCCTCTTGTCTCTTAGGTAAAAGCAATGCTCCTGATTGTCAAGACCATCATTAATACCATTTTGGTATTTTGCTGAGAATGAAGATAGATAGATACTAAATATTCTCACTTTCAGTTGAAAATTGCTTAATTCCACTTTGGATTCATTCTTCTCTTCTAAGATACATAGTGTTCTTACAGAAATACAGATTTTATTCAGTCGGTGTTTCACTGAGACTTAGAAAGCTACTTACGTTGCAAACCAATCCCAATCAGCCAGTTTGAACAGCCCTATTTTAAGCTGTATTTGTGCTTCAGGGAGAAAGTGATGGAAGGGGCTCCATGTTGGCTTCGTGGGGCTGGTGAATGAATAATGGGCGAGTAATGGATGACTTGGGGTTTGTGCCAGCCAAACCTCCTGCACATCTGCTTTCACAAGCGCTTGACACGGGCTCTACATTTTTTAAAGGTGCCAGGTACAGAAATTTGGTCGGTGTGCTTTTTTAAGAGCTCTCTGTGACTCTCTAAAAGGAGGATTAATTATTAGGAAGGTTACAACACTGGGTAGAAAAATAAAAGTATTTTTAGAATTGTGTTGTCCACGGGTTTACTTTTAGCTTCAGTGTGTTTTCTTTGGTTTGGTTTTTGCTTCCCCCATACTGTCGCGTGCGCGTTTGTGTGTGTGTGTGTGTGTGTGTGTGTTGAATAGATAATAACCAATTAGGAATTCCCTTGAGAAAAAGTCTCAGCCTGAGAAATGTGGGGAAACCATGGCTGGAGAATTCTGACACAGCTGTTTAATTCTGGCAAGAAAAAAAATGGAGTTCTTCTTTGTTCTGGTGTCTGAGGCAACACTGTACCATGCTGCAGTGTGATTTGTGACAGAGGGAAGCAAGTGCCCGGGAACGTGCTTCATACCTGCCCTCTTATTAGGTCCTCAAATAACCCTTTGAAGTAGGGTTTATTACTCTCCTTGTAGAGATGAAGAAGTCAAGGCCTAGAGAAGTTATGAAATTTGCCTCAGGCATAGTTTTTAAAGGGTGTAGCCAACTTTTGAATCCAGACCTTTCTAAACTTAAAGACACTGTTCTTTCGACCACACCAAATGGCACAGTACTCAAGTTTTTGTCTCTGAAATAAAAAAACACGCAACAACACGCATTTATTCCAGTTAGTGTTTCTCAGCAGTGACATATGGTTTCTCTGGAGCCCTTATATATTCACTGAGATTTTGATTGCCTTGTATTCATTTTGAAAAGAAACTATTAATAATAAGCATATTCTGGATCCCGTGGATTATCACTTTATAACCCAGTACTACTCTATTACGTAAGCAATTCTGGTTCTAATTATGTTTACACTGACACCAAGTAGTTCTCCGCCCCAGAGGTTGCTAGCTGCCCTACCAACATCTGCGCTCTCTTCCTTCCTCACTAATAGAAGCCTGATTTGACCAGGTAGCAATATTCCTGTATTACCCAGACTCCCTTGAATTTAAGAATGGCCACGTGACACTGTTCTGGCCAATGATATGTAAGTGTTACTGGGCGGGGCTTCCCAGCAAGATTCTTAAAGGTAGCCACTTAGCAGGCCAATTGCACTCTCTATTCTTTCTTCTTTTCTAGCCTGGAAAGTTATGACCATGAGGGCAGGAAGACAAGCTAGGGATGGCTGCAGATGGAATGAGTCTGAGTCTCTAATGACTGCAAACAAAACAAAACAAAACAAAACACAGACAAAAAAGCCCAACAAACATCACAACAACCTGGCTCTCTACAGACAACTTATTATGTGGGAACAATAAGCTGATTTTAAAAATAGCCTTAGTGTGATAATAATTTACATGCCATGAAATTCACCTGTCTTAAGTGTACAATTAAGTGATTTCTAGTCCATTTTCAAACTTGTGCAAACATCACCACAATCCAAATTTAGAAAAAGTCTACCACCCTCAAAAGATCTTATTTGCCCAATCCCTCCCTCTACCTTGGGCAACTATTCATCTGCTTCCTGTCCCTGTAGATTTGCCTTCTCTGGACATTTCATGTAAACAGAATCATATTCTTCTACATCTGGCTCCTTTCACTTAGCTTACTGTTTTTGAGGTTTATCCATGTGCTAATATCAGTAATTCGTTCTTTCGTATTGCTGGGTAATATGCCATCATATGGCTCTCCCATGGTTTTTTAATCCATTTACTGGTTCATGGACATGTGGATTGTTTGTGCTCCACTGATATGAACAATGCTGCCATGAACTCGTACATGTCTTTGTGAGACTTGTGTTTTCATTTCTCTTGGGTGGATAATTAGGAGTGGAAATGCTGGGTCATATGGTAAATTTATATTTAATTTTTTTTAAAAGAAACCGCCAAACTGTTTTTTCAAAGTTGCTGCACCACCTTATGTTCCCACCCACAAGGTATGAGGGTTCAGTTTTTCCATATTCTCACCAATAATTAGTGTCTTTTTTATTATACCCATGCTAAGTGGTCACGAAATGGGATGTCACTGCTGTTTTAATTTGCATTTATTTCCCTAGCGACTAATGATACTGAACATCTTTTCATATGCTTATTAGCTCATCTTTTTAATGGGTTTATCTGTCCTATTGGTTTGTAAGAGACCTTTGTATATTCTGGATACAGATCCTTTACCAGAAATAATATCTGCACATATTTTCTCCCAGACTGTGGTTTATATTTTCATTATTGATAATTTTTGAAACACAACAGTTTTTAATTTTGAAGAAATCTGGGTTTTTTTACTTTTTTCTTTTATGGATCATGCTGTTGGGTGTTGTATTTACAAATGTTTTTCTGTGTCCTTTGTATTTCCATGTAGATTTTAGGATCAGCTTGTCAATTTCTGCCAAAAGTCTCTTGGAATTTTGATGGGAACTGTGTTGCATCCACAGGCCAATTTGAGGAGAATTGCCATTCTTAATTATATTGAGTCATCTAACCCATGAATATAGAATGTCTTTCCATTTATTAGGTCTTCTTTAATTTCTCTCAGCAATAATTTATAGTTTTCAGTGTATAAATCTTATACATCTTTTGTTCCTTAGTTCCTAAAGTCACTGTTTTATGGACTTTCTTCTGCTAAATCAAAGTCCTGGTTCATGTTCTAATTGGCTGTCCAAATAGAAAATTTACAGGAATAGAGGTAGACTTACATACATATATAATATTTTTCTGTGAAGCCTGCATGCCATCTTGATGCATTAGATGAACAGTCACTTTCACAGGGTACAATGGAGACGGTGGTGAGAAAACTAAGTAAGCACCCGGCATGAGGGACAGCCATACTGGCAACCCAAATGAACCTTCACTTTACAGTTAGTACCAAATGTGTAAAAGACAATAGAGCAACATCATCTGTCACAATAATTCAGTATCTATTCACTGTAATTAGTTGATTGTATATCTTTTTTTATATTTGTAAGTTTGTTTCTTTCATGTATTATTAGCATAAAGAATTTTTACCTAGATTTACATTTATTGACCCAATGTTTTTCCCTTTAATGGGTGTTTAGTATTCAACATGTGAAAACACTGAATTTAGTTTATTAGTTTACAAAGCATTTTCAGTTTACCTTCTTATTATTCTCACAGCAGCCCTGGAGCTTCAGTAAAATAAGGGCTTTTATTATTCCCATGTTATCAATGATGAAACAAAGATTCACAGACAGTAAGTGATGTGTATAATTTTATACATCTATATGTGGCAATTCTGGGATTTAAAATTAGGAGTTTGGGCTCCAAATCCCTTACCCTTTCTGCTACATATATTAGTGACTATTGATCAGTTTCTGAAACCCTGCTCAGGACACAAGGGAAATAGGAAACTTTTGGGAAGGCTTTGCAACCTAGGTAGGGAGTTAAAACCCATGAAAAGTGCTAAAAGTAAAGGTAGTATGAGAGAGCCCACAGCCCAGAAACTAAGTTCTGTTGGCATCTGCAGAATGCACACAACTCTCTGGACCTGAGGAGTTGAGTAGGAAAACCTGAGCTGAATGATGGAGAGGGAGACTGTCATCCAGCCCAGACCCATGACACCAGCCCACACCGCCTCCAGAAGTGGAGCACTCATTCCTCCCAGCTTCTGAGAAGGTTAGCAGTCAACATTTCTCATCTGGGAACCTGTTTGGGGATTGCCCATGGCCAAAGAGAGCTGCCTTGCCCAAGGTCACATGCCCTACTGAAGGGTAGCCCTTATCGAATGCCTGGTTGATGCTGAGACATAAAAGCCTGGCCTCTTTCTCCCAACTTGGGTTGACTCTGATGGGCCAGCTGAGCCCCAGAGCTGCCTTACAGGTTCAGCTAGGCTTTGCTGTAGCTGCATCAGAAGCCAGCTTCCCCTTCTGCCCTATATTACTTCCTCTGGTCCCTCCCAGCTGTGGATCACCAGCATGCTCCTTGGTCGAGTTCCTGCTAGTGACCTCCACCTTAGTCCACTTCCTGGGGAACCGGTCTGCACCATATGATCTCTAAGGTTTCCAAGGAGCCGAAATAGCATGAATGAAAGCCAGATTGAAGGCCAGAATTCTTCTTGAGGCCATAGCAGAGAATAAATGGAGTAGAGTGTTTTATAGAAGCTAGAAAACAGGGCCCAGTGGTCGAGGACTTTGAAAAACAGGATAAGGTATCAGCCGTGATAGAGAACACCCCAGAAAGCCTTAGCTTAGCCATATGCCCAATGAGAATATTGGAGCTGACCCTAACATTCCCTTGGTAATGTGAATGTGTCACCAAGATATCGGCCCAGACCCTGGACTTTTGCTGCCCCATTCATCTGATCCTCTGAACTGTGCCCTGAAGCCAAAAAAGGAAAGTCTGTATTTAAGATCTCCCTTGCCACCTTTCTTCTTGTGTGACTTTTAAGCTTCAGTTGCTCATTTGGAAAATGGGTATGTTTTGAAGATTGAAATACTCCTGATTTCCAAGGCAATTCATTGGTATTATGTGATGAGAGGCTTCCATGCCAAGATAACTCTGGGTGATTCTAGGCTGAACTAAATGGGGACGCCTGGGTGGCTCAGTTGATTAAGCATCTGCCTTTGGCTCAGGTCATGATCCCAGGGTCTTGGGATCGAGTCCCACATCAGGCTCCTTGCTCAGTGGGGAGCATGCTTCTCCCTCTGCCTCTCTCTCTCTCTCTCTAGAAAAGAAATAAAATCTTGTAAAAAAATAAACTAAGTTAAATGGATATCTTTTTTAAAATTATTTTTTAATAAACATATAATGTATTATTAGCCTCAGGGGTACAGGTCTGTGAATCGCCAGGTTTACACACTTCACAGCACTCACCATAGCACATACCCTCCCCAATGTCCATAACCCCACCACACTCTCCCTACCCCCCGCCCCCCGGGAACCCTCAATTTGTTTTGTGAGATTATGAGTCTCTTATGGTTTGTCTCCCTCCCAATCCCATCTTGTTTTGTTTATTCTTTTCCTACCCCCTAAACCCCCCACGTTGCATCTCCACTTCCTCATATCGGGGAGATCATATGATAGTTGTCTTTCTCTGATTGACTTATTTCGCTAATCATAATACCCTCTAGTTCCATCCACGTCATCGCAAATGGCAAGATTTCATTTCTTTTGATGGCTGCAAAGTATTCCATTATATATATATATATATATATATATATATATATATATATATATACCACCTCTTCTTTATCCATTCATCTGTTGATGGACATCTAGGTTCTTTCCATAGTTTGGCTATTGTGGACATTGCTGCCTATAAACATTAAATGGATATCTTTACCATAGGATTTCTTTGTCTTTAATATGTTGCTGTGTCTTGTGGTCTCAAGGAGGGGAATCTTACCTTAACTCATCAGGATGACATTTCCCCACTCCTGACATCTTCCCGGAGCATCTACTGTGCTTGTGTCCTGCTGAAGTCATATTGAGAAGACCTGGTCCATTGCACAATCAGTTAGTAAATGCTGAATCAGATGATAACCATTTTCATGGTCTGCCCTGCCTTGACCTTTAACTAAGTTAGGAATCTCTCAGAAATATGATAAAACTTCCCATTGACTTTGGTACTCAAGGTCAACGTGATCTTTCTTGTTTAATCTGGATAAGTATAATTCACTTCAAGGATACCTCCAAATCCCAATGTATATCTTTTAAGGAATGATACTCTCTCAGGCATTTAGATTGGGGAGAAGCATGGGTTTCCAGTTCATGCTGTCTTCATGGAATTGGTAGTGACCACCCTGTTGCGCTGAAACAGATGGCGGCTGACTTTCAGGGACAGAGCAATGTGTTGAAAAGGATGCTGAAGCTGTGTTTGGACTGTCTGAGCAAGGGTGCTCTGATGGACTTGTGACATCACCCATTAACACAATACTTGCTACCTTTATTTTAGACTATGGTTTGACTAGTGCATTCCTCGACCTGTTGAAGACAGTGGGAGAATAAATAAATCATAAACCATCCCAAATGCAGCACCTTCAAAACTAACTCATTATCATCATCTTCTCTGACTTGAGTCTATGCCAGTACCCTTCATCTCAGATAATGGCAGTGGCCTCCACAATCATATCCATGATATCCATGACCATTCAGTCACCAAGTCTTGCCAGTTTTGTCTTCTGTGTCTCAAATCATCCCCCTCCCCATCACAGCTATCCCTGCCATTCTATAAATACTATCAATTGTGTACCAAGTGCTATAGCTTCTCCCATCTGGCCTCCTGCCCCCCAGCCCAGTCCTGTACCCTTTAAATCCCTCCCCCAACTTACCTACCTGTTTACCTGTTCAGGTGGGTTTCCTACTCAAACGCTCTAATGAATTCCTCAGGGGAAAGCCTAAACTCCTAAATTTGGCATTAGAAGCTTCCCATGTCTTAATCCTTCTTATCTCTGGTCTCATTTCTTGCTATTCTCTTGCACTCTACCAAAACCGATCTGCTGAACTGCCTAACTCATGCTGTTTTTAGCTTCCATGCCTTTGCCGTACCTTCTATCCTAAATGTTTTCTGGACCCTGCTCACTCTGTCCTTTACCTGCCAAGTTAACTCCTGCCCATCACTGGAGCTCAGCCATCACCTACTCTAGAGAATCTTTCTTGACCCCTCCCTTTCCCAGACTTGGTTAGATGCCCTAACCAGTTATATATGTCGAACTAATATAAATCTGCAATGTATAATGTTCTGTTTATGTGTCTGTCTGCCCTTTGAAAGTGAGTATTCCTTGTACTGTTAACATGCCTGCTTTATCTTAAGCACTCAATAAACCAAGGAAGGGTATGGACCAAGTGAAGGAATTAAATATATATGATCCATAAAACTAAACCAGCAGCAGTTCATGGACATCAAGAATGTAACCTGTGGGGGCACCTGGGTGGCTCAGTGGGTTAAAGCCGCTGCCTTCGGCTCAGGTCATGATCCTAGCGTCCTGGGATTGAGCCCCACATCGGGCTCTCTGCTCAGCAGGGAGCCTGCTTCCTCCCTTCTCTCTCTGCCTGCCTCTCTGCCTACTTATGATCTGTCTGTCAAATAAATAAATTAAAAAAAAAAAAAGAATGTAACCTGTGCTCAGGTAAAGAATTCTCTTTGTGGATTAAGAATGATTGCCATCCATGACTGGTGAGGTCTGAAAAAGCAAAGTGGGCAACAGGGTGTCATCAGTGAAAACAGCACCAAGAAGATTTTAATCACCTTAAGTGTCGTATAAAGTAACATGGACACTGAGTTGTGTCTTTCTTTCCCTGAAAACCAATCACTTTAAGAAGTGCTTAGCTGGGTTGAAAATCATTTTCCTACTTTTGTGTGTGGCCATTCTTGGTATTAGCCCGTATCTGTACTTCCGTGGCTGCCTTTTTAAAAATGCCTACAATTCGGCTTTTTCTTCATGGATTGCTATAAGCATTTTACACCTTCTTACTACTTACTACTGAGGAGATCAGATTTAAGTTAACCCAAGTGACCCTATATGGTGAATTATCGAGTAGATTAATACTTCTTTTCAACCAGATGACAACAGTGGAGGAATTGAGTGTAAGCTGTCAGCTCCTGGATGAATTCCTCACTGGACTTTTGTCACTGTGGCTTCTGCCAGCCATAGCATCGACACCTTGGTTTTGAAGGGCCTTGGGAATATGGTCTTGCAGACTCCTTAGTGCCCCCATTGTTTGGATTTTCTTTTTTTATACACGTATACTTCCAACGTGCTACCGTCTAAGAACCCGAATTTAAAATAAACATGCAGCTCCCTCTCACTCTGGTGGTGAGACCTTCAGCAACTGAGGAAGCCTAGACATATACCCTAAAGTCAGACAGTGCTGTCTGTGCTGATGAGCAAGGGTGTTTATCAAGTCCATGTTTATCAAGTCCATGCGCTACACTCAAGTAGCGCAGGAGTGTTGCAGAGGAGTGAGTGGCCGTTGTGTGAAAATGTCCCCCATCCTCAGATGGTGGCAAATGAAGAAAGCATTTTACATCAAAGCAGTACCTTCTGTGCTCCTATCACAGCGCCCCCGGTCAGAGTGCTGTGTCTGAGAATAATGTCATGGGGATGGAAAGCAGTTGGAAAGCTGGAGACCATAGCCGGGTATCCTTTAAAGCAGGGACAGTAACACTCTGAGATTCAAAAGCAAGTGGAAAAGAGTGTCGCAAGGCTGACCACTTGTGAACGCCCTGAACCACTTATCATCAGCCTTTCTCTGCCGTCTCCTCTCTGATCCTTATCGCCTCAAGTTCATGTCTTCTTTCCCAGGAAGGGGCATTTTGGAGCTGTGGGCAGAGCACTGTCTGGGGGTCCGCTGGGCCTTTGCATGGCTGTAGGCCAGCCTGGGGTTCAGGAATCCCTGCCACCACCATCAGGCCCCTCGGTGCTAGGGGCTTTACTCTCACAAACTCCTGCAACCCTCATAACCACGCTGTGAGGAGGCACTGAGGCTCAGAGAAGCTGAGTTTCCGGGCAAAGGTCCCTCAGCAGGATCAGGTGGGACCCGCTTAGAGGCCCTGCCCAGGTCTATGGAGATGTCTTAAGTCCTTTTCCTTTCTGCAAATTACACAATTTTGTTAATGTAAGAAAAGTTCTGTGTTTCAATTTCTTAATTTAGAAATGAAAAAAAAAGGGGTGCCTGGGTGGCTCAGTCATTAAGCGTCTGCCTTCTACTCAGGTCATGATCCCAGGGTTCTGAGATCGAGCCCCACATCAGGCTCTCTGCTCAGCAGGGAACCTGCCTCTCCCTCTCCCACTCCCTCTGCTTGTGTTCCCTCTCTCACTGTGTCTCTCTGTGTCAAATAAATATATAAAATCTTAAAAAAATAAAATAAAAATGAAAAAAAGCTTAACTGTGTGGCCCTTACTCTCTTAGTTATCTATTGCTTTGTAACCACTTACTATAAAATTTAACAGCTTAAAACAACAAACATTTATTATCTCACAGTTTCAGACAGTCAGGAATCTGGGAGCTGCTTGGCTTGGTAGTTCTGGCTCAGAATCTCTCATGAGGTCACGGTCATAATGTCCATCAGGGCAGCAGTCCTCCAAAGACCTGAGTGAGTCCTTGCAAGTTGGCTCGTGCACGTGGCTGGAGGCCAAGGGCCAGAGGCCTCCACTCCTCACCGTCCGTTTGTGGCCCTTTCCATACATTGCTTGAGTGTTCTTAGAATAGAGTGGCAAACTTCCCCCAGTACAAGTGGTGGGAGAGAAAGAACGAGAGAGAGAGAGAAAGCAGATGTGTCTTTTTAAACCTAGCACCTGGTTTGTCTCTTCTGCTTTTCTTTTCTAGAGAAGAAAGTCACTAAGTCTGGGCCTTCCTCAAAAAGAAGGGAATTGGTTTCCACTGCATTAAAGAAAGAGCTTCAAAGAATTTTGGACATATTTTATTTTTTTTTTAAGATTTTATGTATTTATTTGACGGAGAGAGAGATCACAAGTAGGTAGAGAGGCAGGCAGAGAGAGAGGGGGAAGCAGGCTCCCCGCTGAGCAGAGAGCCTGATGCAGGCCTAGCTCCCAGGACCCTGAGATCATGACCTGAGCCAAAGGCAGAGGCTTAACCTACTGAGCCACCCAGGCGCCCTAGAATTTTGGACATATATTTAAAACCACCCTACTTTCTCTGCTCTTCTGAGGAAAACAAAACAGAACAGAAAAGAAACACACACACACACACACACCCACAACCTCTAAAAGTAAATCACTTTGCTTCTTCTGTTTGACTGTCACTTGCATGTCCTTACCACCCAGGGGCTTCAGTGAAGAAAACATTTCCCCACCCCTGAACTGTTTCCTAAGGAAATGGTTATTTGCACAGCAGAAATATCTTTACTTATCTAAGGAATTTACAGGGACTGGAAAATATCCTTCTGATGAAGCTGTGATTTCAGCCAGGCATTCAATCCAGAGTCTGTCTCCCACTCTTCATCCTGCAGGCCAGTGACCTAAGGGAGGCCTCCAGAAGGCTGAGCTGGTACCTGGGGCTCTCCCACAGATTGGCCCCCCACATACTTTTCTCCTCCTGCGGCCCCAGGTGAGGCCCGGTCTTCAGGTGGGGATTAGCCTGCTGCCTGGTATTCCCAGCTCAGGACAGATGGCTCAGGTCATTAGGTCCTGGGAGCCATCTCTCCCTGGGCCAGTTGATCTTGGCTGGGATCAGCCAGCTATTTCAAGGTTTGAATGAAAGCTCTACCAGTTACCAGGGTCACCTGGCAACCTGGAGAATTCTGCTGTTGGCCATTTCCAGCTCTCCAACCGGACTCCAGGTGGACATTCTGTGAAGAGACTTCTGTAGCTCTGGGAGGGTGGCCCTAGGGTTAATTCTATAGTTTAAAGTGATTTCTTTCTTGGAAGAAGAGAGCAGAACCAGTTCTAGAATCAATGTGTTTTTCTTTCCCCCAGTGCATCTACCTTAATTAGAATAAGTATTAGGAACTTCTGCCACTTAAATCAGACATCAAGACTCAACACTTGAAATTAAGATTTTTCCTATGAGAGGAAATGATTAAAATTTCTAAAAATTACAATCGTAGACAAGTTATGTTTTAAAAATATATATATATTTTAAATATATATATTTCAAATGAGTTTATCAAATATTCAAATGAGTTTCAAATGAGTTTATCAGTATGGAATATTTTAAAACCTTTAGCTTTCATTCTGCCTGAAATTAAGTGCATTTTACCCTAAAGGGGTAGAGGTAGTTTACTAGAGCAAAGTAACTGAAACCTGAGGCAAAGTAAGAAAAGAAAGAAAATATGTGCCTCTCTTTGATCATTCACTCCTCAAATGTTTATTGGAGTGACTGCTATAGTTAATTTTCTAGATGCTGGGGACAGCTTGTAAGCAAAACAAAGTCCCTGCTATTCTAAGCTGAAATGATAGCAGGAGTTAAACAATAAACAAACAAGAACATTTGTGGTATTTTAAATGTGGCAAGTGCTACAGAGGAAGACAAAGCAGAGGTAGGGGGTAGGACCTGTGGGGGTGGGGGGAAGCATGAAGCAAGAATTATAGACAGGGTGGTCAGGGAAGACCTCAATGCTGAGGCAACCTCTGAGGAGATATGTGGACAAGTATGGTAGCAAGTCATAGGCTATCTGGGGTAAGAGATTTCCAAGCAGAAGCAGAGAGTGCAAAGGCCGTGAGGTAAGAAAATACTGAGCTTGACCGAGGATTGTCAAGAGGGCTGTGTGGCAGGAACCAGAGAAGGGAGGAGCAGGTCCTGTGGGTGCCAGGAAGCAGATGATAGAAATCTCTGTGAGCTTTTAGCAGGGCTCTGGCTTCTACTGGCTTCTAATGAGGTGAAGACTGAGAAGGCTTTGAGCAAACCTGAGAAATAATATAATTGTTATGGAAGGAACCTGGACTGGATTGCCCGATGGAAAAACAAAGTGGCACTCAGAGACCTTGGAGGATAGGAGGTTTATTCAACACCAGCGGGCTCAGAGGGGAGTAATCTTCCAAGGTCTGAGCCCCGAGCACAAATAAAGGGGGTACACACTTTTACTTCCGTATCTGTGCCACTCTTACCCCCGCGGCCAGAGGGGCAGGAGAGAAAACCCAGAAAGGCCCTGGGGCCTTGACTGGGATTCCCGTGCTGGATACCTCGGCCACCTTAGAATACAGGTTTTCCTTATCATTCCCCCCTTTGATGCCCTCCAAACACCTAGTTTAGAGGGCATCACCTTCATTTTCTAAGGGGCGGTAATGAGTAAGGAGCAGCAGGAGTCAGCTCTGGGCGATTTGCGCAGTGATAAACCTGGTAAGGGCAGTAAGAGTACAAGGACCGAATGCCACTGTGAGGAGGAGCCGAAGGAGGGGGCCGAACCAGGGGAACCATCGTGAGAGGGAATCCCACTAAGTGGTCTGCTGATGTGCCTCCCACCGTGATTTACTCCATCCTGTGACTGGATCAAAGTTTCTTGGATCGCCCCCGACTCATTAGCATAAAAAAAATTCCACCTGTAAGAAGAGTCAGAGTCCCCCTTGTGCAGCGGTGAGCAAGTTGAGACCACGCTTGTTTTGTAGGACCACTGAGGCCAGCGAATTGAGTTGGCGCTGCAGGCCTAGGGCTGACTGAGTGCGGGCAGAAAAATCCACCATAAGTTGTTGAGTTAGCCCCGGGTACTGAACCTGTGACATCCCGCAGCAAGCCAGTGACACTGAGGGCAGCTCCTGATGCAGCCAGCAGGCCCATGACAAGAGGAATGGCTGCGGGGGAGCGTTGGGGGCAGCCATGAGGTTTCCATATAAGTGGAACATCGCTCCCAGGAGGACTGAAGGATTGGGTAAGAGACTGACAAGCGTGCATGATTGATTGTGGGGGGTGTCTGTCCCCCACCAGCCGGGTCGGGCAAGCTAAAGGCAGTGAGGAGGAACAACACACCAGGTAGCAAAAGACCAGGACTGACCATAGTGAAATGCGCTGCCCATAAAGGTGGGGTCTACAACGTTAGAGGGAGCCATCGTGGCTACCCGAGAGCAGATAAAACCGGGTAAGCATAGTAATACACCCTAAGGTCACTCAATAAGCAACAACAATGGCAAGTCTCTGGGGAAAAGTCCAGCCAGAAGAGGCAACAGTGTAGAGTCTGACTCCTAGGATGAGGATATCACGCCGATAAGAGCTAGGGACCAAGGGGAGCAGGTGTCTATCAGTCAGTGGGGTCTTGTTGAAGACGAAACCAGAGCAGGTCTATAGGGTTTGGCTGGATTTTCCACTGGGGTGACCCCTCATCCGGATGATGGGCTTTGTTCACTCTGGAGTGGTGGACCCACTGGGTGACACCAGAAACCTTAAGGGCAGTAGGGGTTGTTAGAACAACAGTGTGAGGCCCTGTCCACTGTGGTTTGAGGGGATTCCTTTTTCAATATTTGATCCAGACTGAGTCTCCTGCCTGGAAGGAATGTACCTGGGACCCTAGGAAGATTGGGGCCCTCTCAGTGGTGTACCTTTGTCATTTATTTAGGGTGGCCCCAGGCCCCAATTTTTTAATTTCCAACCTGA
Source organism: Martes martes (assembly GCF_963455335.1). Lineage (NCBI taxonomy): Eukaryota > Metazoa > Chordata > Mammalia > Carnivora > Mustelidae > Martes > Martes martes. The sequence continues at coordinate 83,848,350 of NC_137888.1, forward strand.
TGTAAGTTTCCTGGAGGGCTCCCCAGGCACGGGGGAGGCCATCTATACACTAATGCCGAAAGGGAGAAATCTAGCTTCCCAGGTGTGCAGCGGGCAAGCAGGAGGGCTAGGGGTAGCAGATCTGGCCGTGGGAGGTTAGTCTCCTGACAAAACTTTGCTAAGGTTCCCTTGAGAGTACGATTCATCTTCTCTACTCCCCTTGAGCTTTGGGGCCTATAGGCAGTGTGGAGTCTCCTGGTGATGTTGAGAGACTTGGTCAAGACCTGTACAATGTCTGCTACGAATGCAGGCCCATCGTCACTATGGATTGTTAATGGCAGGCCAAACCAGGGCACGGTCTCCCGCAAGAGGACTTTGGCTAATTCCTGTCTTTGTTTTGTCCTGGTCCGGAAGGCTTCAACCCATCCAGAGTATACGCATGTTCTTACTAGGAGATATCTGAACGCCCTGCTCGGCTGCGTGTGTGTGAAATCTATTTCTGGATCTTCAGAGGGGTTACTCCCATCCTCTGGACACCTGGCGGGGGCCGAGGCGCAGATCGAGCATTAGTTTTAGCACATGTTATGCATTGCTCACTCGTTGCTCGGCAAAGTGCTGGCAGCTGGCTGATGTAGCAGTGCTTCTGGAGGAGGGCCTCTAGTGCAGTTTTTTTCTGGATGGGTGAGTTGGTAGTATTTCTTGACTAGATGTCCTGTTGCTGTTGGAACGAAGGTGCACCTATCTGGCATCGCCCACCATCCCTTTACAGTCGGGGTGGCTCCCTCAGCCATGGCCCATTTTTTCCTCTTAGTGTAACTGGGCAAAGGGACTTTTTCCAGGGGTGTTAGGACCATGGTGAGGGAAGGGGCTCTGTCCATGTCCTTTCTGGCCACGATCTTGACAGCCTCATCTGCCGGATGATTTCCCCACGCTATGGGGTCGTCTCCTTTCTGGGGTCCCTTACAGTAGCAGGATTGCCACTTTTCTTGGAAGCCAGATGGCTTCAAGGAGTTTTAGTATTTTTTCCTTGTTTTTGATAGCTTTTCCTGCAGCATTTAGGAGGCCCGTCTTCTTGCAGATGGCCTAATGTGTATGCACAGTAGCAAAGGCGTACTGAGACGAGAGTCAGTGTGAACGTTGACTCACTTGCCTTCACTGAGGGTGAGGGCTCAGACTAAGGCATGTACTTCAGCCCATTGTACTGACCAGCCAGTTGGTAATGCCTTAGCCTCCAGGACTTTAGTGGTTGTGGTGACTGTATGACCCACTTTCCGGGCACCCTCTTGTGGGTAACTGCTGCTGTCGCTGAACAGAATGAGCTCTGGAATTTTTATGGCTTGAGCCCGAAGATCTGGATGCTCGCATAGACTTTTTCAGTTACTTTGAAGCAGTCATGGTCTGGTTCCCCCTCTTCTATGGGGAAAAAGGTTGCTGGGTTTAGTGTTTTTACCGTTTCGAGGGTTATCCGCGGATTTGCACAGAGGAGCCCTTAGTATTGTGCTAGCTGAGAGCTGGAAAGGAAGCAGTGCCCTCTGTGTTCATGAGGGTCGCAACTACATGAGGGACCTTGACATTAAGTTTTTGTCCCAGGGTGAGCTTGTCTGCCTCATTGAGTAGTACTGTGGCTGCTAGTACCCTGAGGCACGGTGGCCATCCTGCTGCTGCAAAGTCCAGTTTCTTTGACAGATACGCAACTGGCCATTGCCAGGGCCTGACAGTCTGGTTGAGTACCCGGGGCGCTATCTTTTTTTAATGTAGGGGCCTGATTTGGGGCTAGTCCAGGTGGGATGTCTTCAGCCCATACAGAAGGGAGGGCAAGCCTGAACTCTGGCAGGCTGCTTGGTTGGCCCTGGGCACAGAATAGCCTCTATTTTTCTTCGCTTGGTGTGATAATTGCTAGTAGTAGAGACCCGTCTCTTTTTGCCTTGGGTTCTGTCAGAGGCTGGTGTGCCCGGTAGGCTCAAAAGTTATTTGAGCCCTAAGCTTGGAGAGTATGTCTCAACCCAGGAGGGGGATGGGGCAATCAGGTAGATCAAGAAATTCATGTCGGACCTTGTGGCCCCCCAGTTCACACTGATGAGCCTGGCAAAAGGCTGCTGTATGACCTGTGTCCCAGTGGCCCCAAGAATGGTTGCAGTCCTTTTGCTGAAAGGGGCCACTGAGGAGGTGACAACAGAGTGCTCGGCCCCAGTATCAACCATAAAAGTCACTGGTTGGCCCCCTACTTTCATTTTGACCATGGGTTCATGAGGCCAAGAAGGAGAGAGTCCGGGCCCCCCTCAGTGTGAGTCTTATTTCCACAAGGCCTATGAGGTCCCCTTCTTGGGGTTCTTCCTTGTAGCCGCTGGGCTTCTGAGCCTTTCCCTGGTTGGGACATTCGTTTTCCCAGTGCCCCTTTTCTTTACAGTAGGCACATTGATCCCTGGCCAGGAGGGTTCTGGCGCCCCCACCCCCCCAAACCCCCGCTGAAGTGGTCGGGGCTTCTTCCTCTTTGTGCCGTCCTTTTCTTTCAGGGCAGCAGCAAGGAGGCCGACTTTCTTTTTCATTTTCTTTTCAGCCTCCCTTTTAGCTACACCTATTCATGTAGACCTGATTGGCAATCTCTATTAATTGAGTAATGTTTATCCCAATGAAACCCTCTAGACTTTGAAGCTTTCTTCTAATATCTGGGGCAGCCTGAGACACAAAGGAGGTATTTAGCATCTGTTGGCTTTGCTGAGCCTTGGGGTCCAATAGAGAGTATATTTGGTAGGCTTCACGTAGTTTTTCATAGTAGTCCCCAGGGGACTCCCCTGACTCTTGGATGACCAAGGATATCTTAGTCATGTTCATGGGTTTTTTAGCTCCTGCCCAGATTCCCCAGAGGAGGGCTTTCTGGCACCGACGGATGTGGCCTGTCCCTCAGCTGTGGTGAAGTCCCATGCTGGACGCTCTTTGGGTGTGGCCGTATTAACCCAGGCAGTAGGGTTGATGACTCCCTCTGGTGTGTGCTCTTCTAGGTACGGCCGTGCTTCTTTCATTATTTTCTTCCGTTCTTCTGTGTTAAATAGGGCACGGAGTAACTGTTGTCAGTCTTCCCAGGTCGGCCGATGAGTCTAGAAGAGGGATTCCATGAGGTCTACTGTAGCCTGTGGTCTCTCAGAGCAGGATGGGGTGTTATATTTCCAGTTGAGGAGGTCAGTGGTGGAGAAAGGCTGATAATGCATCATGGAATGGCCGGGTTGGACTGTCCCGTCTTCATCACGCCTCTCGCGTACCCGCATCTCCCATACCAGCATTTGGAGGGTGCTTGTGCCTGGCCCGGGGCGCAGCCTGGCTGCTGGTCTTGGAGAAAGTGGATCCTCTGGGCCTGGGGTCTCATCGAGACCGATGAGGCTGATGGCGGTGGAGTGTCTGGAGCTGAAGGGCCAGGTGTAGACGGTCTTGGGGCTATGTACAGTGGGGTCAAGATCGGTTCATCCTTGGGGTCTCCAGCTAGGATTTGTGGAGACTGGGGCTTTCGTTGATTTTCTTTATGCCACTTGGATCCAATTAAGACCCTGGCCTGTTCCTCCCTATTGCCAGTGAATCGCACCTAAGAGGGCAGGGTCTGGGCAATTCCTAGCCAGGAGTTGATGTATGGAAACTGGTCAGGGTGTCCTAGCTCTCCTATTACAACTTGCCACAACTGATGAACCATTGGGACATCCAATGTCCCTTCTAAAGGCCATCCAACAGTAAAGATGGGCCATTCTAACTCACATAGGGTTCTCAATTTGCCGGGATGCATCTTAACTCCATAGTCTTATGAAAACCCCTTCTTGAAATTTTTAATCATGGTCTCAAGAACCGTAGGTTACTCTGCCCTGACCCCATAGTGATATTCCTAGGTGCGGTGGCGCAGAGACAGACAAAGGGTGGGTGCCCTTCCACAGGAGACACCAGTCAGATGCCCACCTGTCAACCCTCCAGGAGAAGACTTGGGTGCCTCTTAGCCATAGCAAGTCCATATAAACCCCAGAATTGTGCTCCAAAGGGCTCGCCATAGACCATATGAGATCACAACGGAATAGGTTGGGGCCCACTCAGACTCCGTGGTCCCAAGACCTTGGCGCCACAAACACAAACAGGCCGTTAATTCACTCATGCATTTGCACTGAAGTTATTACATTCCCTCCCTGGGAGTCCCCACCTGTGACCTCTAAAAGGTCTCTGGGAAGTGATCAATCTCCCCTTCCACCCTGACAGGTGGGCCTGACTGGGTCGTGGGGCCCCAGGCCTTACCAGAATCTGACGGAATCCCACGTGGGGACCAGGTCCTCACCTGCCAAGTCTCCTTGAGTCTGGCGGGACAGCAGAGCAGGGTCAGTCCGAGGCAACCCGGTGGGAGACTGCCAAAGATTAGGCGGGGTGCACCTTCTCCCTGAGGACCCCTCATTCCATCCCTGCCCCACCCTTGCCCCCAAACCTGTGGCAACAATGGGCCAGCGTAGTTGGGTTTCCTGGTCAGGGAACCAAATGTTAGGACTGGATCGCCTGATGGAAGAAGTAAGCAGCACTCGGAGATCTTGGAGGATAGGAGGTTTATTCAACGCCAGCGGACTCAGAAGGGAGTAATCTCCCAAGGTCTGAGACCCAAACACAAATAAAGGGGGTACACACTTTTACTTCCGTATCTGTGCCACTCTTGCACCTGCAGGTGATGGGGCAGTAGGGAAAACCTGGAATGGCCCTGAGGCCGAGACTGGGATTCCCCTGCTGGATTGGTCGGCCACCTTAGAACACAGATTTTCCTAATCATAATCAGATTATCTTTTATAGGTATTCTGGTTATTTTGTTACATAATTACCCAAGTAAGGCAGTTTAGAAGGACAAAAGCAGAAAGTCTGGATAGAAGACCTTTGCAGTAATCCAGGTGAGAGATGATGGTGGACCAGAATAGAATGGTGGCAGTGGAGGTGGTGAGAAGTGAGCAGATTATGGATATATTTGAAGGTTCAGCCAAAGAAAATTTGCTGGTTGGCTATAGGGTATGAGAGGCAGGGAAGAGTCAAGGATGACCCCCAGATTTTAGGCCTGATCACCTGAAAGCTTGGAGCTGTCATTTACTGAACCAGGGAAGACTGTGGGTAAAGAGTTTGTAGGAGTCAGGTGTTGGGAAGGTGGGTGTTCGTTTTAAACACAATAAATATATCTATTAAACATGCAAGTGGAAATGGTGAATTTGCAGTCAGATGAAGGAACCTGTGTTAAGAGATCAGTCCAAGATAGAGGTATAAGTTTTGGAGTCACCAGCCAAGAGACTGGACGACATTTCCAACACAGTGAGCTCCAGATAAAGGACAAACCCAAGAACTGAGCCTTGGGTATTCTGGTGTAGCAGTGTCCAGTGGAACTTTCTGTGATGGAAATGTTCCCCGTGTGCTCCATCCAGTATGACAGCCCCTACACACAAATGACTACTGAGCACTTAAAACAGGACTAGTGCAACTAAGGAACTGAATTTTTAGTTTTTTTTGAAACTTTAGTTTAAGTAGCCACACATACCTTGTGGCTACCGTACTGGACTCCGGTAGCTAAAAGTGGAAGAAGTAGGAAGGGATCAGCAGAGGATAGGTTTTAACACAGGAAAAGAGCCAGAAGAGAATGTTGTCTCAGAAACCAACGATAGAAGAGTTGAATGGTGCTCATAGATCTAGTATGAGGAAGACTGGGAATTGACCTTGGGATTTAGGAAGGTGTAGCCATTTCAGTAGCATGGGAGAGACAACACTGACTGGAGGGTGTTCAAAAGAGAATAAAGGGCAGAGGGAAATGTAGACAGTAAGTCTGGACGACTCTTTCAGGAAGCATTGTGGTTGTCTAGGAGAGTGTGAGAGTGAATGGACTGAGGAAATAAAGAGGAAACCAGGCAGTGCCAAGGGCGCAGTTGGGGTAAGCAGTCATGAATTTAAAGTGAGTGTGGTTGTATATTTTTCTCCCGCCACATTTATCAGCTTGAAAAGAGGCACAGAGTAGCAAAGAGCTAAATTTAACCACAGTTGGGATCTAACTGAGTATGAAGTCAGTTATGATGAGGGCCCATGGAATCTAAGGTGTGTAGGAGAGAAGGGAGGACATTATGGGACTGAGGATGGGCAGTGTATGGGGTGCAGGGCCTGCTGCAGTTGAAGAATCATTGGAATTAGAACACTAGAGAGAGTTGGCTGGAATGAGAAGACGAGATTGTTGGAGAATAAGAGGATTGAGATCAGAATTTTGGAGGTCATGACATTGTTGTTGATGGCAAGGTCAGGATAGGACCATGGGAGTCAGTGTCACTGAGACAGAATGGAAGAGGAAGGAAGTCAAGGAACTTACAGGCCAAGATGTTGGAGGGATGTCTAGCTGACATGGAAATCTTCAAAAATTAGAACTCATGTCAGAGAGTGATTCTTCAAGGTATGAAGCAGGTAAGCTGGGAGGAGGTGACTGCAGCTAGGAGGGCTGTTCAAGGGTGGGTTCAGGAGTCTCATGGTAGAAGAGTCAGAATGGGGTGTTAGGGAGGAGCAATGGTGGTCGGGAGCAAGAGAGAAGTAAGAAAGACACTTACCCATCCTACAGGCCCTTGGCAAGAGGGAGGTGAGAGAGAAAATAACCACCCTTGAAAGAGCTATAGGGGAGACAGAGACTTCAGGCTCCTGTGAGAGCCAGACAGTGAAGGGGATGTTCCGAGAAGGGGGCCCCCTGGAAGGTCTGTAGAGGACTGAGGGGCAGGGGTCTGAGGTCTTATATGGGTCTTATATGATGCCATATAAGAAGGCACTTAGGTGGATAAGTATTGACCTGGGAGTTAAGGGGGCATAACTAAGAGTGGACAGACTTTATCGTAAGGCTGGCTGGTCTCCAGGACAAATAATGGAGGGGAGGCTGCTGGTGTTGAAGGCAAAGGAAGAGTTCTGGGGTGTTTGAGCTAATAGCAATGGGGGTGAGTGGTCTTAAGCAGAGGATGGGGGTCAGGAAAGAAATCCCATCCAGAGTTCCCAAAAAAGGGATGTCCCGTGTCTGTATCCCTTAACCTGCTCTTTCTAAACTCAAAGCAGTTAAGCTTAAACTCATCATTGGCCTCAGTTAGTTTCTGTGGTTCTAGTGCAGAATCAGTCCTATGCTAGAGCAAGAGAGATCAGTGACCGTGCCGCTGACCTGTGGTACGTCCTTCATAAGGGTCGTTTTCCTCCTCACCCCCTCAGCAACTTCTTCAGTTTCATCTCCTGAGCTCCTCCCCACCAAAGGAAGTTACGTCTTTCTATTGGTATTCACATGCTAAAAGTCACAGATACTTTTTTCTTCCAAAAACAAGAACCGACATAATTCTCAAATGACATGACTGTATGGCTGATTCCCTTCTCTTCTGCCACCTGCCCAGGACGAGCATCATGGACATGTAACCTCTACAGTCACACGGGGCTCTTGGTTTCATGCTCTGCCGTTGCCATCCTGCAATTCTTAATTTTTGAACAAAGAGTTCCCATTTTTGTTTTGCACAGGGTCCTGCAAAGTATGTAGCTGGCCCTGTTCTTATCCCAGCCCCACCCCCAAAAAAGCAAATAACAGACAAAACTTGACCCTGATGGGATCAGGTCATTTGATTTATTATGCCATCGACGTGTCAACATTTTGGTGATGAAGGGGATTTTGAAAATAATGAAAAGCACCTTAACCATATCATTTGTAAATAAGAAAGTAATTGAGTTCATCTAAAACCTATGAACTCCCAGTTTTTGATCTTTTTTTCAACCTGAGGAACTAGCGTCACTTTCAGAAGGATTCTTCATTTATTGCTATTACCTCCATGTATTAATAAGTTGAACATCTGAAAGTTATTCTTAACTCCCAGTGAAGCATGACTGAATTATTATCATTCATGCCAAAGAGAAGATTGAATATTTCCTTGAGCATGTTTCACACCTGCAAGTAGGACCTCTCCGCTTGTCTTTACAGAAGTCATCCACTTCCTCTGGGGTGTACATTCGAGAACAGTAGCCTTGGGTAAGAAAGAGGTGACACGAGCAGGGCAGGGCAGGACCAGGAAGCAGAGCAAACGGAATCATCATTTATCAGGGGGCGCATGGCAGACCTGCCTCTTTGCGCTCACTGTCTGAGGAAAGCAGACCCTTCCACAGATTAAACCATTGAACCCGGATTATGGTGACTGGTGTTAAATGAAGAGTCCATACGGGCTTTCTGGATTATGCACCCTTGACCCAGATTCAAGATAAATTTGTCACCAAGACCGGGCAAGCAGGAACCTATAATACTGACAAGGTAATAGTTCTTTTACTGCGGAAATCAGAGTCAGTGATAATTCTGTGATACACAGTAGCAAGTATTTCCTACAGAGAGGGAGCGTTTGGATTAGAGAGACTCAAGCCACATCCAACATTTCTTTTTTAAACATTAGAACCCTTTCTGGAAAGCCGCAGCCTAAGTTGTAGCTTATTGCTTGCTTTTTTGCTGTCATTTTGTTTGTTTTCTTCTAAGAAAGTAAGCACGCTAAAAAATATACTTTTTGCATTTTTCCCTCCAGCCTAAACCCTGAGTGGGCACATTTTAAAGTATCGGTCTGTAGAGGCGCCTAGGTGGCTCAGTCGGTTAAGTGTCTGCCTTTGGCTTGGGTTATGATCCCAGGATCCTGGGATCAAGCTCCACATCGGGTTCCCAGCTCAACAGGGAGCCTACTTCTTCCTCTCCCTCTGCCTCTCCCCTCATTGTGCTCTCTCTCAAACTCTCACTCTCAAATAAATGAATGGTTTTTAAAAAAAAATTTAGAAAGTGTCAGTCTTTTACAATCTCAGTTCACCCTCCTACTGGTCATTTGGCATCCTATTGTCTTGAGCTGGAACACTGGCATTCCTTAAATATGAGGATTCTGACTTTGTACTCTCATCCATATCCTTCTCTGGGGTACACAAGTTAACAATATCAGATTATTTGCTGTTTTGCCAGGCTGTCCTATGGAGTCAAGAATCCATTACACAAGGTAGCCAATTGAGAAGGGGGAAAACCCATCAGGCCATTTTTTTTCTCCTTACCGATTTTGAATTAAATCACAGGCTTAGTGGATTCAGCTTAGTGCATGTTAACCTTATATGGGGAGCTGTAAACGATTATTTGCCCTCAGGTTCAGCTGGCCCAGTCAGTCCTCCCCCTGAGACACATCAGCCAGGTGAGGGGGCCCCGTGGAGCCTGCCAAAGCTGTAATTCACAGTGAGGAGGGAAATGTTGCCAAAAGGCCTCACCAGGTTGAGCTCGCAAGCTGGCAGTCAGCCATTAGCTGTCCAGGTGAGGCCTCTCTGTCTGGAGATGACAAGCTGGGCATTTGACCAGCTTTCCTGCCGTAGTGAACTGAGCTAATACCCGTTGGGGGAAGGCATGCTTCCTGCCCTGAAGCCCAATGCTCTGACGTGAGAAAACTTCGAGAATGTCATGCATTCATTCAAATATTCGTTGAATACCTACTATATATGCCTGGCGCTGTGCTATATGCTAGGTATATAATGGTAGGCTTTGAAGGTATGGACCATACAGCCTAGTGGAGCAAACCAACATTACAAAACCCACAAATTATCTAATAGTTACAAATTGTGGTAAGAGCTAAGAAAGAAAACATAATGTGCCGACTAAATTTGAGGCAGGACTTTATTTAGATCCGGGGCTAGGGAAAGGCCCCCAGTCTTCAGCAGGAGAAGTTACTTGGGCAAAGAGGGAGGCATGGTCAGGTTGAGAAATAGCGCACGCTAAAGCTCAGGGTCGTGGCGAGCTTGGCTTTTCTAGGAAACCGAAAGGCAGTCAGTCCGCCCACAGCTAAGGGAACAAGACTGTGCTTGGTGCAGAGAAGTCCAGAGCGCAGATCAGGACCTGGAGAAGCAGGGAGAGGGAATTATTATTGCGTGCTGAATGTTTCATCCTAATGTGGTGCTGGGAAAGCACCAGGAGTTTTAGACCAAGATGTGATATAATCCGATTTATGTTTTTAGAATTACTTTTCATTCATGAAGGGGAAGGCTGCGAGCACTTAATTTTTTATAACAACTTGGGAACTAAATCAAAAAGCGTGCAACTATCAAAACTATCAAATAGGACAACGGCGGGGAGGCGGTGCACGAGGCTTAATTTCTTTTAAAAGGATGCGTGGAAATGTGTGCTGTTTAAAACTCGGGCCAGAGCTCTGATCACCTGACTTGTTGCAACAGCTCTGCGGAAGAGATCGCTTTGTTCCTTTGGAACATGAATTGGATTTTTAAAACCTTTGAACAGGGATGCCTGGGTGGCTCAGTGGGTTAAGCCTCTACCTTTGGCTCAGGTCTTGATCTCACGGTCCTGGGATCAAGTCCCACATCGGGCTCTCTCCTCGGCAGGGAGCCTGCTTCCCCTCTCTCTCTCTCTCTGCCTGCTTGTGATCTCTCTCTCTCTCTGTGTCAAACAAATAAATAAATAAATAAAATTAAAAAAAAACAAACAAACTCTGAACAAAACATGGGTAGCTCAAACCATCAGCGTAAGTGTCCACTGCCATCTGTAGAGCAGATGCCTGCCTTTTTAGCTGGATGCTATTCTCAGGGAAGTCAGAGGCCGTGTGAGAGAGAGAGGAAGCACTGGTGTCTGGTCAGAATGGATTGTATTTCTTTACCTAGGGTGTTTTTTCTTCTTTTTGCTCTGCTTGACTGTTAAGAATGAAAACAAGCCAACTCCACGGTCTCCGATGAAGGGAGAGTTGAGTATCAGAGGGAGGTAGGTAGGGATTCTGCCACACCTTGGACCTCAAAAAGAACTGCTAATTCCTATCTTGACTTTCTCAATAAACAATGAAAACACTAGGGACTTATAAGTGAACATTTTGTTGGCCTAATCAATGTTTCTGAAAGAGGCGCTCTTTGCTATTCGCAGAGGAAAACTGGTTTAAGTTAGGGAGTTTTGGAAGAGTTAAGATTAATGTGCAGATTACCTTTCCTGCTTATGAGTAATCCATGGTAGATTTTAACCCTTGTCACTGAGAATGAGTCAACTCACTGTCCAGTGTTTGGAGGAGCATAACTTCCTAACCAGTACCTTTATCCTGGGAAAGAATTTATTCCTAAAAGATGAGAAACTTTCTTAATTCAATAGCTTTAAGATACAGTAGGTGTATGAAATCATTAAATGACATGCTAGCATCTTTATTACACTTCAGAAAAACTTTCTGGACCAATGTTTGCTTTCCTACCCTTTAGCAAATAAAAGTCATTCCAACACCCCCTTTTGAAAAATGACTATTAGAAAAATTATAAATTCCAGATTATTGCTGCACTGACCCCAGAAAAGCTAGTTAGATAATATACCCGAGGAAGCTCTTAAGCACTAAATCCCATTATAACTAATAACATCTCTGCATTACTCTGGTATTGGGGGGAGGGGGCGGGAACAATAAGATTTAAGTACCACTAAAGAATTTTAATAGTTCCTTGGAGATTACATTAATAGAGTTTAATCATAAATTATGCCTCTTTCCTGTGTTCAGTGACACACTAAGAAAATATGTCAGTTGATGAGCAGTTTCCAGAAGAGATATACTACATAAATTATGTTTCTTTTTTCATCATTACTTTGTTTTGTTCTTTGAAATAAATCTCTTAAAAATGGTGGCTAATTTTCATAATAAGCTAATATGTCATCAAAACTGATGATCTAGTGTGTGTAGCTTTTGAAATTTTTTTTCCACAATATAAAAAGGAAAAAAAAATCAGTGCCTTTATCTTTATTACATTTGTATAAGAAGACTTTGAACTGAAATCCAATAGTTTTTTGCTGACATGCCCAGTGCTAGTATGTACCATGGTATTAATTTTATTGTTTTTGCTCATTTGGAAACAGGATATAAAATAAACTTAATTTTAAATGATAGTTATTTGACAGCCTGAAAGCAGGAGTGGGGGTAGTGGGTGCAGGAAGATGACAGTTTGAGTCCAAACGTTTCATGTAGATTAGAAAGTGGAGGTTCCTATTTTTTTTTAAGTTTTATTTATTTATTTTAGAGAAAGAACATGAGAGTGTGGAGAGGGGCAGAGGGTGAAGGTGAGAGAGAGAATCTCAACCAGACTCCCTGCTGAGTGCAGAGCCTAACTGGGGACTTGATCCCAGGACCCGGAGATCATGACCTGAGCTGGCCACTCAGCTCAGAGTTGGCCACTTAACTAATTGAGACACCCAGGCATCCCAGAAAGTGGAGTCTCTTAGATATGATGCTGTTGCCCACGTGAATTTGCCAGCAAGAAGCACAGTCTGTGACTCCTGGTCCAAGGCTCCATCAAGTCCAGAACTATCAAAGAGAGCCTAGATGGGAACTGTGGATGTATTAGCATTAGTGGCACTTTAAACTTTCCTTAATGTAGCTGGAGACTTACGTATTTATGTTTATAATTGGTATTTTAAAATATGGAAAGATTGGGGTGCCTGGGTGGCTCAGTGGGTTAAAGCCTCTGCCTTTGGCTCAGGTCATAATCCCAGGGTCCTGGGTTCGAGCCCCTCATCCGGCTCTCTGCTCAGCGGGGACCCTGCTTCCCCCTCTCTCTGCCTGCCTCTCTGCCTACTTGTGATCTCTCTGTCAAATAAATAAGTAAAATCTTTTTTTAAAAATGGAAAGATAGGGGCACCTGGGTGGCTCAGTGTGTTAAAGCCTCTGCCTTCAGCTCAGGTCATGGTCTCAGGGTTCTGGGATGGAGCCCCTCATCCGGCTCTCTGCTCAGCGGGGAGCCTGCCTCCTCCTCTCTCTGCCTGCCTCTCTGCCTACTTGTGATCTCTGTCTGTCAAATAAATAAATAAAATCTTTTTTAAAAAAAAAAAAAAGGAAAGATCAATAAAATGATGAAGCACACGTTTCACATGATTTTTGTTTTCTAGTGCTAGTCACAATTGGAAGTTGTTTAAAAACACGGTTGTCCACTAGAGGTCACCTTTCTTCAAGATGAGGGTCAGTCCCCTTCCCTAATGCTCTGTTAACCTAATTTTAAATCAAGCACCACCGCCTTGAAGAAATAAACAGCCTTTTCTGTCATGGGGATTCCATGTGGTGCTGTAGCTACACGCACTTGAATTGGTAGGTAAAGCTGTCTGGGCTACTGAAAAACCTGGAGGGATGCAGGGGGATTGTGCCCCCTGCTTCCCCTACACACACACACACACACACACACACACACACACACACACACGTGCACTTTGTGCTAGGTCTAGCTTGACTCCTCTTGACAGACCAACTTATTTTTATTTTTGTTTTAACTTGTGTTAGCCCTGGCAGGTTTATACTACCTTTCACTTTCCTGCCACTGCTCTCTGTGACTCCAAAGGCTGGGAAATACAGATGAAAAGAAGGAATCCTTAAAAACTGACACAAATTTGGGACGAAACCATGTAGACTTCACCCAAATTTATCTGAGTCAGTTACTACTTTTCTACAGCATGTGAATTTCAGTCAGCATTGGCCAGAAAATACTATGGGGAGAGGACTAGGACTGGATCCAATAAACAAGCACTTTGGCAGATTCTATTGAAATATAAACCATCACATTATTCTAGAAGGAGAGGGAGGCTGACTGCTGTAGTGCTGCCTGACGCATCAGGTTTCAAACTGTGTCTGTAGAAACCCAAGGTTGCGGGAGATATTTTTGGAGGCTCACTTGCACTTGTTCTAGGAGCTGCTAAACACCTCATCCCCAGTCCCCGCCCCCAAATCAAACTGGTAATTAAAGAGATGTGAAAATAATTCTGAATACATATACAAATGAGATTGTCTATGAGACCTTGGGCTTTTGGAGATGAGTGGTCCTGAGAAGCTGTGGTAAGAAGAATGTAACATTTCAGGCCAAATGTAGTGATTCGTTCCCTCGTATCTATATGAAGTATTTTGCCCCACTCCCTTTTGTGACATCAGCATATTCATTTATCCCTCCCGGCAAAGTAGTCTTTTACAGTCCTTAAAACTGAACCTGTAATGTGTCATTGCCTATGTAGGTGGTACCCCAGGACTGGTCTTACTGAAAAGTCATGCCTGTGCATGTCCAAGAAGGAAGAATTATTTGAGGTGCCCACTGGGCCCAGCGCAGTTCTGTGCCAGGCAAGGGCACGTTCCCTAATCAAGACTGACAGGTAGATTGCACAATGCCGAGTGAATACCCCATACCTCTGAGGAGCAGCTCTGGTTCTAGAGCGATGACCTGTTGGAAGTTTGGGCACTCTGTGTTTTCTTATCCATTCCTTATAACAAATGTGAGCAGGTGCTCTGTATTGTTAGTAAGTCACTCCAGAAATAAATTTCTTATTACTTTGCTTTCGAGCTTCTAGATATGTTCAATGAAGACTATCAGAGATTACAATATAAGTTATTAAAAAGGCCTGCTACCATTTCCAACTACTTATCTATGTGAAACCAGATTCTCTTGATGTGATGCAATCAAACAAACTAAATAAATGTAAAAATACAGTGGGACTAAAACTTTCACTGACATCTATAAGTTCTAGTTTCAAATATTTGTGTTCAACAAAACAGCCTCATGTTCTCAATAAAGGATATAATTGGTAAATATTTGAACCAAATTTGAACTAAAAATTTTATGTTGCTCTAAAAACACTTCTATTATTTTGCATATCTGTTTTCATTTTGAAAAATAGATCTAATACTTCAAAAAAAGAAAAGAAAATGTGACAACCATTAATTCACACTAATTATTTGCTCAGGAAACTAATTTTTAATGCCTGAAACAAAGGTAACCAGGGTCAGAATAGTCCAAAACTTCTGAGTAAATTCGTTTACAGTGGTTTGTGAGACTCTCAGATAAGTTCCTTATTTATAGTTCAAGGTTAAAAAAATTATAACCTATCTCATTTTTATACTTCTCTCACTTCCCATTTCTGGGCCTGAGAGCATGTGGGAATATTCTGATACCAAGCATTCTCTCTGTCATGTGAGTGACACAAGGTGAGAAATGACCTTGAAGTGACTCATGTGAGAAATGACCTTGATGCAACAGGATCCTCCAAGTCCATTACAGGCACAATATCCCAGAAGTCACAGACCAAATTAACATGCTCAAATCACAGTTCATTGAATCAATTTAAAATGCATACCAAAAAGCAAAGGAAATGGGGACACGCTGACATACACAGAATACGGCATGGGACCATACTACCTGAATCTTAGGTTATACGATATTTCTATATCCAGCCTTTCTGCCACAGCTACCTTCCCTGTTGATGATAAGGCTGTGAACCAGGGTTGAAGTTTGAGAAGGGAGGCCCAGTTAGACAGAGGTGCCTGCCAGTGACATGCAGCTTGGCTTATCAGAGACACAGGGACAAGTCCCTCTGGCTTCCCCTGTAGCTCGCCCCCTCTCCTGATGAGCAGTTCTGGATTGTATTTGCATTTCTTGGGCAGAGGACACATAGGGCCAGAATGGATGTCACCAGTGGACAGTCAGTGTACAACCTAATGAATATCGAATGCCTCGGGTTATTTAGAGTGTTGTGAATATTAGGGGCTTCTTTATGCTTTCCATTCCTTTCTGTGTCCTGGACACAAATGCTTGATTCATGTTTAACACATCCAGGTTACTTACCGATACATATGGTGAATGCTGCCTCTGTCTACTTGGTTACTTATTGTCTCAACCTAAACATCTTATACAGTTTCACTTATGTCTGACAAACTACTACATATTCATCATCTCTTCTTCATACCTCATAAGTTTCATTCATTCCATTTGATTTTCTTATTCTTCTATAGCGTTAACTGAATATTCTCAGGTAATACAGCAACACCCTCTACAAAATCTCTTGGAAAAGCTTTCCACCATATTGGTCCAGACTCTCTGCTCCCACCCTAGCCCTCCCTGCCCTTCAGGTCTTAACCACCTGCTGCTCCTTTAAGGGCCGAAGGATACTCCCCATCTGTGCTCCAGCATCTTTCTCCACCATGACCACCATGACCTCCTCCGTACTCAGCACTGCTTCATAACTTTGCTCATCATATCTTCAGGTCCACAGCTGAATGAAGACCCATCACGTGCTTCTGGTCTAACTCCAGGACCTGGCCCTTTTGGTTATTTTCACCCATTGTCTTCAATTTTCCCTTCTCACTAGCTCCTTCCCTGCTGAACGCATATATGTTTGGGTCTCTCCTCTCTTAAAAATCAGCCACAGCCACAGCCCCTCTTACACTCCAACCTTCCACCTCAGTGCTCTAATTAATCAACAGAAGTGCTTGCAAACTGCTTTCTACTCAGTCCTTCAACTTCTCAACCATTTAGGACCTGGCTTCCACCCTAACACACTACTACTGAGATGATTCTCTCAAGAGGAACTGAGGACTTCCTAACAGTCAGAACTAATGGCTCTTGTTGTGTTTACCTTCCACCCTACTAGTCTTGTCTGCTTCCCTGCAGAAAACTATTTGAAGCAGTTTAGCTCTGCCAGCATCCCCCATCATCCCCTCACTACATTGGTTTTCATTTTGCTCTCACCCTGTTAACCACATTCCTTTGCTTCCTCTTGCCCTCTAAATGCAGGCTTTCACCCAAGACTAATATTAATTTCCTATTGTTGCTATAAAATTTTACCGCAACTTAGTGACTTAGGTCAATACAAACAATTATCTTGTAGTTCTGGAGGTCAGAAGTTCATAAGGAGTCTTATTGGACTAATATCAATATGTCATCGGGGCTGTGCTCCTTCTGGAGGCTCTAGGGGAGAATCCATTTCCTTGCCTTTCCTCTTCTAGAGGCCTCCAATACTCCTTGGTTTGTGAGCTCTTCCTGTGTCCTCAAAGCCAACAACACAGGGCCAGGCCTTTCTTCCACTACCATCTCTCTGTTCCTTCCTCTTTGGCCTCCTCCTTTTACCTTAAGGACCCTTGTGATGACATTGGGCCCATCTAGATAACCAGGATAATCTCCATCTCAAGGTCAGCTGATTAGCAACCTTAGTTCCCCTTTCCTAGGTGGGGATTAGGACGTGGATACTTTAGGAAGTCATTATTGTGCTTACCACAGGGATGTCTTTATTTCTTACTAGTTCTTTCTCTACAGTCTTTCTCTTCATCTAATTTTCTACAACTTCAACTATTCTTTCCCTGAAAAAAAAAAAAAAAAAAGAAAACACACCCAAATTCTGTCTGTTGACCTGACTTGTCTCCTGAGCCCTAGTTGCCTCCTGCACCTTCAACTTAGAACTTTATGGGAAAAAATAAAAGAACTCATTACTGCAACCCAATCCCCCAGAATCAGTTCCTCCTCTGACTTCCCTGTTCCTTTGTGTAGCACCAGCTTCACTCCAGCAGTGCTCTCAAAGCCTCGTAACTCCTTGTCTTGTTCACTCACAAGTTCAATCACCGGCTGGATCCATCAGTACATTTTTCACGGTGTCTCATGCAATACGTCCCTCAGTCTTTTCCTTTCCATCCCCTCTGTCGCCTCCATCATTCAGGCCTCTGTTTGTTCTTGACCTGTTGCATTGCCTTTAATTTAGGAGGGGGGGGGGGGGAAATCCATTTCTGTTTCTCTCCTGAGCACCGAAAAGCTGTTTTATATGTTATTCTCATTTCATCCGGTAAGTAATCCAATAAACAAGGAATTAACATCCTCAATTGATAGAAGAGGAAACTGAGTCCCATGATAAATGAGGTGATGTTCTGAAGGTCATGGTCATTTATACATTCAGTTAAAAATATTTATTGAGAGCCCGTTATATGCCAGGCCCTATTTCAGATGTTGGGGATATTAGCACTGAATAAACCAACACAAGATCCAAGTTCTAAGTAAACTTATGTGAATCTAGACATAGAAAAGATAGGTATTCAAGAAGTGAACAACCAAATGAACAAGATTATTGCAGTTCCCTGGTGTCCCCTAGCTAAGAGTTATCTTCGTCTCCAGAATTCCTAGTGAGCAGACAAAATCTCTTTGAAGGCACAAATCATCCATCATTACATACAATCATTTGTATACTGCCTTACTTGTCTCACCAGACTCCTTGAAGACAGAAACACTTCTTCACATGGCACATAATAGGAATCTGTTTGAACTACAAGGCTGTAAGAATTGAGGGAAATGTCAACGACGGTACTTTGTGAACTATAAAGCCATTTTCTAAGGTTTGTTGTCTCGGTGACACCAACTGTGTTCTTTGGTAGGTCCTTTAAGGACCTAGTTGCCCTAATGTAGCCAGGGTTAATTTTTCTCATAATTCCTTGTCTTCCATTGCCCTGAAAGAAGCACAGCTGAAAGCTCCAAAAAATGTCTACCAGTATTTCCAAAATTCCTAAGGAAAAGCTTACAAGTTTAAGACAATGCTTAAGACAATGACTTCCTTGCTCATCTTCCCCACCCCCTAACTTCATTGTTTCCTAAAATTTCATTATGAACATTTTCAAACTGGATGGTTCTTTGGTGAATACCCACGTACGCCCCATCCAGATTCTACAGTTAAAGTTTTACTAAACTTGCTTTGTCACAACTTTCCATCAAACTGTCTCTATCTGTCCATCAGTTCATCCCATTTATTGATGCATTTCAAATGCTTGCATATCATTGATTATAGTTCAGAATTTGTTCACCAGATCCTTTTTATTCTTTGCAGGTAAATTTTGCATACAGTGCAAAATGTATTATCCAATGAGTTTTGCCAAATGTACACACCTGTGTAAGCTAAGTCCTTATCAAATCACACAGCTTATGCCAGAAAGTTCCCCGTGTCCCCTCCGAGTTGGTCCCTAACCCAAATAATTCACTTTAAAACTGTATGCTCACATGACTTGTAGATAATGACTTTTTGTCACTACATTCACTACCACAAAAATCTTCATTCTATTGTTATTAACTGCCACAATTGAAAAAAATACTTTTCTGGATATACAGACACCATAGTTTGCTCAGTCCCAGAAAAACGGCTCAATCAAGAAATACTCTAAATTTTCTTCCTTTTAAGCATAACTTTGATTCAGATTTAGGTAGAACCATACTGCGACCTCGTACTTTATGACAAGATTTTGATTTCGAGGCCAGCCTACACTGGCTCAGTCAAAGGGGTTTATTTCTCCAAATCTAGTGAGCCTTCATTTAACAGTGTTTACTAAGAACACATTGTCTAGATATGAACCTAGAAAATCTGGAGGGGTTTTTTTGTTTTTGTTTTTTTCCTTATTTTGATGCCTTGTTGATGTTCGAGGAGAGGAGGATTTATATTCTTGGGCATGTCAAAACTTTCTTAGGCCTCAGTTTCCACATCTGGAAAATAACAGTCTATCTCTTAAAGTCCTGTCTAAATCTGAAACCCAGTACTTTTTATGGGCAGGAAAGTTACATAGACCTAAGAAGAAAAAAGAATCTCTACGCTACATAGACCATACTTACACAGTTCGCCAATATTTTTTGGTCCAAAAATAACAAATGTTACCGTAGTTTGGTAAGTTATTCTAGCTTAAATGTTCTTGGAACAGCTGGTTTCTGTTTAAAGTTTTTTGTACTAGCAAATCATAATTTAAATTGTAACACAGAGTCCTTTCCAATGAATGACTATAAAGGGAAGCTTGCTTGATATATTACCTTTTTTTTAATCTTGTTTATACTGCTTGAGAGGGTTTTTTGACAGGGTTTGGGATACAATTGTCAGAAATCTGTTCTCCCCAGAGCCACCTCTGAGTCACTTCCACTATTTATGGAACAGCAACTGTGAAGAGTGGGATCATGTTTAGACTTTTTTTTTTTTTAAACAACACATGATAAATGTTTTTAGGAGCTTATGTAATCCATCCCAGAGCCTTTAGTTTTCAGAAGAGAGCAGAGTCCAGGAAGCGGCTTTTTAGGCCTTTATAGCTTGAAAGCATGTTCCTGAGTCTTTAGGTCACAGATTGTCAACGCAGTAACTTGAGTCAAGTTTTAACAGCCTTTGAAGTTAAAGCTGTTCTCTCTTGAAAAGTTGGGGTATGCCTTCTCTATTAGGTATAGGATTTTCATTTCATCTTATTTGCCACCTTGCAAAAGGAACTTTTCCTAGGGCCTACTTTTCCTTACACATCCTTATGATTCTAGAACCTTCATCTAGCAGGTTGTATAGCAAAGCCCCGCCTGGAAATCTCTGTCTCTGTCCTGTGTGGACGACTCAATAGAGGAGGACAGAGTTTGGGATGAGGATGTATTGAACAGTGTTTCCTTTCCCTGGAAAGTTTCTGTCCTCTTTTCTTCATCCTGCTTTTAAGAAGACTCATGATCTAGCTCAGGTTTCTGCTTCGTTCATCCAGCTTTCATTGTGCAACCTGACAATGAACAGGCCTAAGAGTCATGCGGTCCCACAGTCTGTCTTTCTCCTGTATTCCACAAAGAAGGGCTGTGAGCTTCTGCAGGCTAGATCTCCAGAGTACTTTTCATTGGGACCCGGTGGACCCGGAGAACCCGGTGAACCCGGTGCTGAAATCCAAACCTATGAGATCATCCGGCAGCCTTCCTTCCACTACTACACTCCCCTAACCGGGAAGATCTCCCCACATAAGGAAGCTCTCCACGCGTGTGTGTCCCTGGGGTGGAACTCAGGTAGCAAATTTCTCTCCTGTTCGAATCTCAAACAGTAAAAATGAAGAATATTTCTAAAAATAGGTTTTTCTCTTTCCAAGCAACAGAGGTGTTGTTGCAGAATTATAAATACATCACCATAAACTCCTAACACAAATTCCCACCATTCCTTAAGATAGGGCTTGATGCAAAAACTTGGCAAACATGTTGATTTCATTCCTCAGGGATAAAGTACTTGTTTTTCTCTGGCAGTAGCATAATGAAGACTGTGTGGTTAATAGTGAGAGTTTTTGAGGAGGTGGATAGCTAGATAGGTACAAATTAATTAATAATTTCTCTATTGAATTTTTCTTTAATTTGGTGGTTTAAATTCAGTCAGGTCTTTATTATCATTTATGTGCTCAGGCCATTTTATTAAGAAACAACAAAACAAATTGCCTATAGCAACTGAGTAATATAGATAAGGAAATTTTATTTAATTGTGTTTATTTTCTTAATTTGGTGTCATTAATTAGCTAGCTTCAAGAATTTACAAAGCTGGTTGTTTCTTTCTATATATCCTAAAATCCCAGAATGACCCTTGAAGCGTTTCAGAAATTGTTTCCCTTTATCCCCCCAGAAACACATATTTTCCTTGAGTACTAGCTGCAAGTCCAGAATTCTTTCCATTACAGACTCTTAGGTAGAATGGTCTTTCTCTAAGAGAGTATGCCCTGTATTAGGGTGTCTATATATTCAAGTCCTGGCATTGGATTTTATGTATATATATAATCTTACTTTCAAAAAAACCTGTTTAGTTTCATTTTCATGAAATGAATGACTTATACTGACTTTCATACCTGAATAAGCTCCCTCCCTTCAAAAAAAAAAAATGTTAGGAATAATTATTTCATCCGATTTCTGTGTGACTTCAAAGGCAGCTAAAAGCCAAAAAGAAGTGGGGAATCAAAATAACATCCTCTTAAGGAGCGAAGACCCTCCCTTTAGTTATGAAGTTGACAAACACTTCAAACACTCAACACGGGAAACGTCCCTTCAGTGTCCATATTCAGAATGGATTGCCTCCCCTTCCGCCTGTCAGAAGTTCTGAAACGATCCTTGAGGCCTCTTTTTCACAAGCGCCATGCCAGCAGCATCTGCGGGCTGGCGGGATGATGCCGGAGGTTAGAAATGTTCACCGGCAACATTGATTTGTGTCTGTCTCTCTCCCTCTCCCTCGCTGGCCTTTTTCCCTTTAATGAGGACTAGAATGTTTCCACATCAGTTAACTGCCTTCATAAAGCACCAGAAGGTCACACCAGCCCCAGACTGATCCTTTTCTTTGTGCCTATAATATAATTGGCTGATTGTGCCAGCGATGAGCGCGCCCCCTCCCCCAGCCCGGTCCTAGCTCCATGTTTGTGAGCCTCACTGCTGGTTTCCGAGGAGAGCGGCTCTGCTCGCTGCGCGCTTCCCGGCACAGGCAGTGCCACTGCGCAGGTTGATCAGCGAAACAGCATCCATTTTAATCCGCGGGGAGCCCCTGCCTTCCCAGGGCGTTCTCGCCGCCCGTGGATGCTCCGCGCCTTGCCTCCGCAGCCTCGCGGAGCCGTCCTGCTTTGGGGTCTGGGCCCTAGGATGCACTGAGATGGTACATCAGGAGAACTGTTCATATCAGGTAAGATTTCAAGCCCGATTGCGAGGCTGGAATCCTTTCGGGAGAGGAGGCCTTCCTTTTCCAGAGCAGCAGGTTGCCTCTTTCCGGATTTTCAAGGGATTTTGCCATCCTCCACTCCTGGCCTTCCTCGCGTACAGTATCTGAATTGTAATTAGGTTTTCTGGGGAGTAATGGGGCAGAAAACACTGCTTCCTTGGCCCTTGAAGCATATTGTGAAATCCACTGAGGTGATCTGCGCTTTGCACGTTCTCTGTCTGTGCAAATAAGAGGAACTGCTGTAAACTGTAATTGAATTTAAGGGGCTTCACGGAGGGGAAAAAGCTGGACCGAATTCACTCGGGTATCATGGCAAAATGCGATTTTTGCTCACTGCCTAGATGAGTGGTTTCACGTCCAGTTTTTAGGACTGTCTCTAAGGGAGTTATGTAAATAAGAAGCGTAATTGATGATCTGAGAAATTTTCAAAAATGGGCCAGCATGCACTTGATGTTTGAAGTTGCACTTGTACGTCTTCCCAAACTTGTTTTTACTAGCATGTGTAAATAAGAATTAAGGTGCTGACACGCATAGAAAACTCCACATGGAAAATTTTTTAGGGTTGCATATTCGTCTTTGTGCTAATTTGCTATGTGGAGTTTTGAATTAAACAGACGATCTCAAAGACCCATTTTAGAGTATTAATAATAACTCCTTCCTGCAACTTGGACTGTTGAGGCAACATTGAAAGCGTCCTCGTTGTAAGTAGATAACGAGAATGCTCTCAGAGTAATTGCTCTTTGCAGCAGCAGGCATGGCTAATCCAAGTCCACTATGGGCACTATTGGGGGATTACTCAACTGACTGAGTTCAGAAGCTCTAAGAGACTAGTTTTTTAACTTAACAATGCCTCTTCCTTGTGGGAGGTGGGTTACCTGAGACAAGCAGGTGTTTCTCATTAGGTCAGATTTCCCAGAGGTAAATGTATGCAGGCAGAGTCATACATTGCACAAGACTCAGGGCAGTAGTTTCTCAGCTAAGTAAAGTGTGCCTATAAAATATATTTATCCACTCAGTTTTCTCTCTGCTTCATGATGGCAATTTTGTAATTTCGGGCTTGTTTTATTGTATTTTCATAGTACACCTAGGTCCGTAGATCTAACATTGAGACTTGCGCTTCACAGGAATTCTTCCCATGAGAAAGGGAAGATGCTGAGGAAAAAACCAAAACTTCACTTACACACAATCCAGAGATTGAGAATGGGTAATGTCAAACATCTGTGGAGAGACTAACCTATTTATGGCATGGCTCCAGGGGACTAAATTACTATAAAATTAAAATTATTATTTTCTCTCTTTTCAGAGAAGCTATGGAATTTAACTTTTGAAAGGCAAACTACTATAAGATTATTCCCTATACCTTTTCATTAAGTTGGTCATGAAATCACTGGTCTTATAGGTCAAAAATTGGTCAGATATCAGCAATTTTATCTGAGGAAAAGGGATTTTTTTAGCCAACTGCTTCTGAAAGGGGACAGATTGATCTTATTTTACGTGAACTACAACATACAACACTGTCATTGTGTGTTTAATAGTTTTGAAGTATTTATTGCTTATTTTCACAGTAAAATTAAGTGTATTAGGCAGATAATAATAGTCAATCGATTCTGTAGCTCCCTGAGGTCTTAGAGTAGAACTACCTTCATGTGTATGTTTGAAACACCCTCCCTTTATTCATAAATCAGTAAAAACATTAACCGTGAAGCCAAGTCTTAATCTACTTAGAAACCTTAGGTTTAGAACCCACCTGGCACCACCCATGTTTGGATTCAGAAAGGGCATTTTCTCTAAGTCTTTGGTTTGATGTTGTCATCATCACTAGTTATTTCAACAGTAGGATGTTTTTCAGAAACTTGCCCATTTTTGGATGAAAGCTTATTTATTTGTTTTTAAGGATGAAAATGCAGTGATTAAGGCAGATTCCTTAGGGTAGCAATTTTAGTAAGTAGAATTTCTTTATTTATTTCTTCCCATAAATGTATACCAAGGTTTCTTAATGGAGAGTCCATGAATGGAACTCCGAGGAACATTCCCCAAAATTATATGCTCATTTTGGTGCATATGCCTAGGTGTATATTATTATTACTATCATCATCATCATCACCATCATCATCAGAGCGTAATGGCCTCCTAACTGGTCCTGCTCTTACTCTCCCCCTGCCCCCTACTGTAGTCTAATTTTCAACACAGTATCCAGAATGGTCTATTAAAACCTAAGTCAAAGCATGTCACTCGTCTCAAAATTCTCCTCAGAATAAGGCCCCTGGCCCTAAGGGCCTTGTGTCAACTTGCCCCTGATGCCTCTGGGACTTTCCACATTCCCCTTTCCTTTCACTCCCGTCCCACTATGCCGGCCTGGCCGTGAACTTGCTGTCCTTTCTGCTGCTGTATGCTTCCCCCAGGTACTCCCATGTAGTTTTGCCAGATTAGCAAATAATCTGCAGTGTTTGGAGTAAGTGTATACTAAAAAATCATTCTCCGTTTTATCTGAAATTCACATTCAACTTGGCCTCCTGTATTTTTCCTGTCAGTAAGTCTCTCACTTCCTTCAGGTCTTCGCTGAAATGTCACCTTCTTGGGAAGGCCTTCTCGGGACTTAACTCTGTCAATTTCCAACTCCCTGTTTCTAGCCCAGGGTCTCCATGACACTTCCCTAATTTGCTTTTATACCTGGCATTCATCACTATCTCTCAGAGACATGTTTTACATATTTGTCTCTTTTCTGTCTCCCTTGCATGTAAGCTCCGTGAGGGCAGGGATGTTTATATTTATATCCATCTGCTTTCCCCGAGCTTAGGACAAACCCTTGGGTAATATGGATGGATAGGCCTACTGTGTATAAAAATAACTAAGAAAACAGCATTGTAAAATTACTATGGCATCGTGGTTTCTTATATTTTGATCACTGAGATGGCTTTCAGTCTTACTCTACCCTTCCTCCCCACTCACGCAACACACGTACACCGTTAGCCTGCACTGTTTTCATTGTCTGTGGGCCAGAATATCCCTTTGTTTCTTGTTAGTTTGCTCATCTATGAAATGGGATTTTCCCTAGTTAACATCCTGGCCTTGTTCCTGCCAGAGGCCACCTTTCTGCAGGAATAGGTCAGTTACCGTGAATTAAGAGCCACGAGCCACCTTCTCTGATGCACATGAGGGGCTCAGGGAAGATTGTAAAGCAGCCGGCGAAAACCTTGCATTGCTTCATTTCCCAATCATATGTTGCCACTGTACGGATGTATAATTGATTTACTCCTCTTCCAAGTAGATGATAATTTTGAGAAAGAGGGTTTTATCGCTACCAAGGGCTTTAAAACCGCTGCTTGAAGTGTTTGGATGCACTGGGCTTTGAACAAGTTAACCCAAGGAGGGATGCTCTGAGAGAAATTCTCAGGCAGGATTTTTTTTGGTTGTTTCGTTTTGAACGGTTCTCACGTTGTCATCATCTTCATGTACTTCTCCCTCACAGGATTTACATTAGCTGAGAGGTTACTGAGGCATGTGTTGTCATTTTCGGTTGTAGCCGTGTTAAAAGATAGAGCTATCGACCTCCATTTTCCAGTCTTGGGAGGAAGCCAATCTCTTCAGGAAAGAACCTTGCCCACAGCTTCAGACCTGGCAGCCTTCAAGAGGCCAGATTCTTCTAAATGGTCTCTGAGAGCAAGCTTTGAAATATTGTTAACTTGAAAGCACAAGTTTAGGTCAAAGGGTCCATTTTGCTTAAAAGCTCCCAAATATTTTCTCCTCTTTCCCTGCAGTTGGTTTTTGGGGTTAGTGTGTATATAAAAACAATGACATGCTTTCATCCCTTTCTTTCCATCGCTTAAATTCCCCTGTGACCTCAGATATAGATCACACCCTCACATTCTTAGCTACTGTGGGAATGGAGACTTGAAAGAAAAAAAAAAGGAAAATGGCATGTGAATGACTCTCATCTCTTTCCTCCCTTGGGGACATAAAGAGACGCTTCTTCAAACACACACCTGGTCTTGAGGAAGCACAGTAGAAATCTTTAATGTTCCCCCATTTTCCTCAGGCTATAATCCCGACCCCTCTGCTTGGCATTCAAGGGCTAACTCTGATCTGAACCCCGGGCAGAAACACTCGTCCCTCTACTCCCTACGCTCCCGCCCCCATATTGCCATCAGGTCTTTGCTTTGCTGTGGTACCTGAGCCTAGAAGGGCTCCCGCCCACACACCACCTGCTTCTCTCTTATTGCAGGGTGATGCAGCTTTTAAGGCTCCCATGCCACCTTCCTCAAGAAATCTTCCTTTTTCTTCCCACACTCACAATTTCTCCTTCTTGGTGCACTTTGTTTTTGTTTCCAACAGAACCCATTTACAACTTGTGGCATGAGTCTCTCTCCCCCATCAGACAACAGGCTTCTTGAAAAGAAGGACCTTCTTTAACTTCTTTTAGTAACTGTGTGTTCAATAAATGTCTGTTGGATTGAATTGGATTTTCCACATCGGGTGCTGTTCTGAGTCCCCAGAATCAGGATCGCCCATCATAACCCTAGAGGGAAGCTCAGATCTGTGTAACAGGGTGAAGTGAGGTTGACCATGGCACTCTTTGTATCTGGCTTGTGGACCTCTCAGACAGTTGCCAGCAGTTCAAACATCCCATGTGCCAAAAACGGGGATGTAGTGCAAAGAATTAAAAAAAAAAAAAATGAGACAGACATCGCAGCCTTCCCAGAGACAATGCATTAAGAACATACCTCTGGGGCGCCTGGGTGGCTTAGTCAGTTAAGCGTGTGCCTTCAGCTCAGGTCATGATCCCAGGGTCGTGGAATCGAGTCCCGCATCAGGCTCCCTGCTCAGTGGGAATCTGCTTCTCCCTCTCCCCCTCCTGCTCATGTTCCCTCTCCCTCCGTGTCTCTCTCTGTCAAATAAATTAATTAAAATAAAATATTTAAAAAAAAGAACATACCTGTGTACCTATTTCCCCTTTACCCAGAGAATTTTCCCAAGGTGAACTTCGTGGTCTATCCCCAAGCACTTTTTCAAAATACCTGTGGTCGGTTGAGGCAAGTGCTCATCCCCAAGCTGCCTTTCTTAATGTATCAGATTTTGCAAAATTTCAATGAATCTTTTTACCATACAGAGCAGTAGTTTTACTTCCTCCTGAAACATGCAATTTTTCTTGGGTGAAACATTTCAGTGCAACTGAAGTGTCATACCCAGCACAGAAGATAAAAGATGCCCTGTATTGATCTCAAACAAGAAAATTAGGGAGTATATAAATTTAAGTAGTACATCAAGATATTTTTTAAATTCTTGCCGGAGAAACTACTAAACTTGCCAAGATTCTAGTGGGTTACTTAATAGTTAACAAGGGAAAGGAAATATATTCTATCCCTATTGACATCAGGCCAAGTGAGAGCTCATTTCCCAATCCCTTCTTCCTGTGAATGAGAAAACAAGATATCAAATTTGAGTTCATTTAAGATTCTGCCCAGTTTAAGCCTGGTTTCATCCGTAGCCAGGAAGAAAAATGTATTGACCTAATAGAAAAGGGAATTTGAAAGCATAGTGCACTACGTGATACAAGTTTTTTTTTTTTTTTTTTTAAGATTTTATTTATTTGTTTGAAAGAGAGAGCTCACAAGCAGGGGGAGTGGCAGGAAGAGGAAGAGGGAGAAGTGGGCTATCCACCGAGGTAGGAGCCTGATGTGGGGCTCTATCCCAGGACCCTGGGATCATGACCTGAGCCAAAGGTAGACACATAACTGAGACACCTGAGCACCATACAGGATTTTAAATATAATTTCAATGAAACAATGTTCTGTCTTAGTCTATAGATTTTTTTAATTGGAAAAAATGTTTCCCTTAGGCAATAGTGTTGAGGAATACTTCATCTTCATTATTTTGCCTGGTTGATGTATAATTGTATTTTTCTGAGGAGGAGGTAACATATATATCACCTTAATTTAATTAAGAAAATAATTCTGGATGTAAATTCATCTGCACTTGTTTTTAGCCAAGATATCTGAAAATCTAATTTATATGTTTTACCACAAAAGGAAAACAGTGATAAGTGAGCAGATGAAAAAAAAAAAAAATCGTTTCAACAGGGTTTCATTATGGGCCTGATCTGAAATAGAAATTTAGTACAACACATCATTCCTATTTAAAGTAGCACTTGGGGCTTCAAACATCATGATTCAGACATCAAGTAATTTTAAGAAATAAATATGCAACGCATTTTCAAGATGAAGATCTGGTATTTACTCTTGGAAAGGGGGTACAATGAGGGATGGGAAGGAAATAGGAATATCTCTATGGTAAATACCAGTGCATGGATGATTTCTGGAGAGTAGAGACCCCACATTCACACGCATACACACACACACACAATCTTGGGTAACTAATCACAATTTCACATGCAGACACTCAACGTTAAGAGAGACATATCCCAAATGAGCCATATGCTATTATTTATTTTTTTAGAGATTTATTTATTTATTTATTTGAGAGAGAGAGAGAGAGAGAGAGAGAGAAAATACACAGAGGGAGAGGGAGAAGCATACTCCCCAGTGAGCAAGGAGCCAAATGTGGGGCTCGATCCCAGGACCCTGGGACCATGACCTGAGCTGAAGGCAGAAGCCCAACCCACTGAGCCACCCAGGTGCCCCAAGCCTGCAGCATCCGGTATTCCCAAGTAGTCTCCCATCCAGGTACCAACCAAGCCCGACCCTGCTTAGCTTCTGAGATCAGATGAGATCAGGTGCATTCAGGGTGTTGTGGCGGTAGACCTATAATTTATTTATGTCTCTACACTAAGGGAAAATTTGAAATCTTGATGCTACTCCCTGTGCAGTATATAGAAGCATCAGAAATGACCAAGCTTCCTGAAGTAGTGAGTACTTGGACAAAAGTACTTGAATTCAGAAGCAAACATCAATGAAGTTGTGGCAGTTGATGTAAGTGACCCATTAATGGGGCAAAAGTGCTAGGAACACAGAGAAACGTACTGAGGGCATTAGTACCGGTCCCACTTGGAAGTGGTGCTGCAGCCATCAAAGTGACTGCAGTTGTGTTTCTTATCCTCAGGTGTCCAGCTGGGCAGGAAGATTTACGTCTGGGGTCCTCAGTCTTTTTGATATGGGTAAACATCTGGTACTCTGCCTATTGCCAACACTTTCACGTCTTCCACCCTACTCTCCCAGTGCCATTATTTTAATTTTTTTAGCCTGCACCAGAAAGTATATTTAAAAATTGCCTGTGGGGGTGAAAAAATGTTCATCATCACTAGCCATCAGGGAGATTCAAATTAAAACCACACTGAGATACCACCTTACACCAGTTAGAATGGCCAAAATTAGCAAGACAGGAAACAACGTGTGTTGGAGAGGATGTGGAGAAAGGGGAACCCTCTTACACTGTTGGTGGGAATGCAAGTTGGTGCAGCCACTTTGGAGAACAGTGTGGAGATTCCTCAAGAAATTAAAAATAGAGTTTCCCTATGACCCTGCAATTGCACTACTGGGTATTTACCCCAAAGATACAGATGTAGTGAAAAGAAGGGCCATCTGTACCCCAATGTTCATAGCAGCAATGGCCACGGTCACCAAACTGTGGAAAGAACCAAGATGCCCTTCAACGGACGAATGGATAAGGAAGATGTGGTCCATATACACTATGGAGTATTATGCCTCCATCAGAAAGGATGAATACCCAACTCTTGTAGCAACATGGAGGGGACTGGAAGAGAGTATGCTGAGTGAAATAAGTCAAGCAGAGAGAGTCAAGTATCATATGGTTTCACTTATTTGTGGAGCATAACAAATAACACGGAGGACATGGGGAGATGGAGAGGAGAAGGGAGTTGAGGGAGATTGGAAGGGGAGATGAACCATGAGAGACTATGGACTCTGAAAAACAATCTGAGGATTTTGAAGGGGCGGGGCATGGGAGATTGGGGGAGTCAGGTGGTGGGTATTATGGAGGGCATGTATTGCATGGAGCACTGGGTGTGGTGAATAAATAATGAATTTTGTTACGCTGAAAAGAAATTTAAAAAAAAATTGCCTGTGGGGGGAAAAATTGCCCGTGTAGGCGCCTGGGTGGCTCAGCCTGTTAAGCGTCTCACTCTTGATTTTGGCTCAGGTCGTGATCTCAGAGTCGTGAGACTGAGCCCCAGGTTGGGCTCTACACTCAGTGGAAAGTCGGCTAGAGGTTCTCCCTCTCCCTCTGCCCCTCCTCCCATTTGCACACGATCTCTCTCTCTATAGTTGATTAATTAGTTAAATTGCCTTCATGTTTTAATAGGTTATCTAGCTACCTTAATGGAAAAGCAAAGCAAATTTAGGTAAACTTTGCACAGAAGAAAAAAAAATGGTTTATTTGGAAAGAGATTATAAATCAGCCATCAGTTTGTATAGCACATGGAATTTGAATGTTAAGCCTGAAGGGAAGGAGAGAACTGCTGAAGGGTTAATCAGGATGAACTACAGTTTCCATCTATGGACAGGAAAATCTTTTGACAATGCATAAGTGATTTCCCAGTAATGCGGTCAGTGTTTTCAGAGTCGATCATTTTCACCACTGGCCGGTAATGATCATTTTAAAAGCATTAGCTCACATGACCAGTGCGTCTCATGGTTCAGATTATGGTCTTGACAGGAAACTGAAGCTCTCCATTCTAGTCCCTAAATTTCAGGGCAGGGGTAAGAAGAGGCCCTGCCAAGCTCAGGGACTGTGAGGGGTTATGTGTACATTTTCCAAAGGACAGTGGTAGTATCTGGGCCCGTGCTATGTCAGCATAGTGCGTTTTGGAGAGGTCAGCAGGAGAGGAAAGAACCAGAGCAAATTATCTGTAGGAAGGACATGAGGGGCCGTTCTCCCTTTGTGTGCAGAGCTACTGCAAAACCACCAAACATTATACTCAGCTCAAGTCTTCCGAGGGGGTCTTTTGTTTGTTTTCCCCTTTTCTCTACTCATTTGGACCTCTTGGAAGTGAAATCAATTAACAACATTGATCCCAAGCAGCTAAAGTCAGGGTCTTGCCGCCATGCCTGGCAGTATGGTCCCAAATAGAAGGATAATAGCTTATAATGAATCTTCTCCCAAGGTCTAAAGCTGTGCTTCTGAAATGTAAGGAGCATTCAAAATTCTTAGACTCTCTTAAAAATGAAATTTCTGATGCAATAAGTCTAGGGTGGAGCCTGAGGGCTTGCATTTCTGGTAAGCTCCCAGTGATACAAATGCTGTGGTCAGAAGGACACACTTTGAATAGCAAAACTCTTGAAAACATCAGAGATCAGTCCCCTTGTGCCATCTTGAGATACTAGATATCTAGTATCTCAAGATACTAGATATCTAGATACTAGATACTAGATATCTCAAGATGGCACAAGCCATACAGATAACAGTGGTATAGCTCCTTCTGGAAAGGGTCTAAGCTATGAACCTGTTTATGTGTGGGCACTCCTTTAGGTGGAGGAACAAAGGAAATTCTCCACTGGGCACTGCCTTACAAGCTCTTGCATCCGTGCTTTGGGGAGATGTTCTATCACTTGTCTCTTTGTAGTACTTATTAGAGAACCACTTACGACAATAAAAGGCATTGGGGTTAGAGGAAGGGAATGGTCTTTAGTACTTTCTTAGTATTAATCCTTGTTGTTGGGAAATTTCCATCTTGGATTTTGAGGTGCCCTTCTCCAAGAGATGATATATTAATAGTGTATGTGTGTATACATATATATGTATGTATGTGGTCTATATATTATTAGTGTATATATATTAATTTGAATATATATAGTTAATAGTGAGAGTTCAGTCATTTTAACTATATATATAAACCCACCCAGTTAAAATTAAAGTAAAAAGATGTTAGCAATTATGCTTACAGTTTTGTGTATTTTACTCAGTCTTGTAAATCTCTAGATGTTTATGATTTCATCCGTGTTAAATCTTGATCATAAATAGATAGGTGGAGTAGGATGCTAACTAGGTAAGAGATTGAAATTCCTAAAAATTGTGGTAGCCCCTCCCCTTCAACCCATCCAGACCCATTTTTACCTTCTGAACATACATGACTTACACAGAAGAGTTCAGTTGAAAAGCGCTAATATCAACTATTAATGTTTCCTACTGTGGAGCATTTAGAGGCAACATTCTAAGTAACACGTACATTTCTCCTCTCTTCATGTATTTATTCAGCAGCCTTCACTGTCCACCTAATGTGTGTAAGGCGTTGTCTAGATGCTGTGGGGAAAGCAAGACGGATAAGCCAAAATCCCTGCCCCTTTAGAGAAGAAGCTTGCAACCATAACAGCTGTTGGAAAGAAGCCACAGGGCACTAAAAACACCATGGCTGATGAGAAAAGAAAATTCACTCTGCATCGTGTTAGGTCATGACTATCAGTGAAGAAGGTTTTATTTCATTTCTTGAAGCCTAATCATCAGGGGATAGCGGTGATCGATGCTGAGTGTTCCAGATGTGCGTTTCCGTCCATGAGATTCTGTGTGCTGCCAGAATTCTCTCTCTACTAAGCCCTGATGTGTAAGAGCTAGGCTCGATTATTGTATTGTGTGCAGCTGTTTCTTACTGAGGCAACCAGTGGGTGGTGGTCTAGCTTGCACGTGTAGATTGTGAACCCTAGCAGCGGAGGCCCCAGGTCTCAATACTGGCCTGACCATTGGCCCGCTGCCTCACCTTGGGCAAGTTCCCGAACCTCACCGTGCAGTTGATAGTAATAATTACTCCAGAGGGTTACCATGAGGACTAAAGACACAAGTTAAGGGGCACCTGTGAAGTGCATGGCCCACAGCGACCCCTCCACAAAGGGCGGTTATTGTTACTATGTTAACATATGTCAGATAATAAGATGCTGCTTCCTTCACTTCCAGTAACCTCCTTTGGCAGGATTTGATAGTAAAAAAGTAAAACATTTTGACCCAAAGCCTTAGCTTTGGAGAATTCTTCCATGATGGGAACATCCACGGTGGGGCCACTCTTGGTGGCCAGTGTTGCCTCCCAGGCCGGGAAGGCCTTGTGCATGCACGTAGTAGGACCCTTGTGTAGAGTGGGGGCCCTGGGTTCTGGAGGAGAGTAAGATGAGGGAGATCTCTACCGGGAAGAAGCCCCGCCCAGACGCAAGTCTGGCTTCTGTGATAACAACTTGTCATCGCCCAATTCTCTCGGGAACAGAGCTGGGAGATGAGGGTGGGCGAAAGGCAGGATTTGGATTTGAGTCAGGGACTGCACAGGACGGTATTTGCCTTATCGACGGAGGACTGCAGTAAACCACATAAAGACACATTTATGCCACAAGCCTTCCACAAACTGAAATGCTTTTTTGTTTTGTTTTGTTTTTTTAACTCGCGGAGAGAAAGAGACAACTGAATGTGAGCGTGTCAAGGCCATTTTGAACGGCATTTTTACTTTAGAGCTCTGGTCTTAACAGCACTGAGCTTGGTCAGGAATTCCTATTGGAAAATGTATTGAGTAGGACATTTGCTGCTTTCTGTCCAAGCGTGTCAGAGTATAAGATGGTTTGTTAAATGGGGGCTTGGCCTTTGAATTCTTCTTTGGCCCGTTTTCTCCTGCAAACAGTAACACTTTTAAAAAATAGTGTGTGTATCTTTAGCTTATGGTAGTAGTAATTTGATAATGATGAGTGTGTGCTCGTGTTTGCACTTACTTCTGTTTGTCTGTTACTTAGGAGAAAACATCCTCCAGCTGTGGGCCTTTTCCTTCTCTGTATGTAAAGCCAGTAAAAAACCAAAAGCCATGGGAAAAGGGTAAAGAGAGCAGCAAAAAGGAAGCGTTCTCTTTTGTGAAAGAGCCCACCAGTGGCTGGAGGTTTTTTTTTCCCCACTGACTGGATTTTAAAGAAAAGTTGATGGATCTTTTTCTCTTGCCTATATGGATAGAACAAAGCGCTGATCCTGAAGCAGAGGGCTCCTTCTCTGAGTTGGAAATAAATTTTATCCTTGTGCTGGGCCACTACCAGACGATGAGATTTTCACATCTGATTTTTAAATGATTGGTTCTAGGACAAACGGGGGTGGGGAGCAAACATGTGTCTTCAGGTTAGCCTTTAAATTATACTGTTTTCATTTTGTCGTGGGATACCCGGCTTTTAAGTCACTACTGAAGTCTGGGAGGCTGGGTTTTGCGTCTATTTTTATCCCTCACACTACCCTGGGTCAGAATAAGGTGGCTGGTTTCCTCACAGGGCTCCAATCCACACTCAGCCCTGAACTGAGGAGTGGGGGCATTGAATCCGCTTTCCCTTGATCGGGAGGAGGAGGAAGGTGCTGTGGAGAGGAATCCAGGCGGGATCCCTCAGGGGAAGGGGAGAGTAGACGGTGGGAAGGCTGGACATTCAACACATTGTCGAGGCAGAGCGAACCTCAGAAACAGCAGCTGCCCCCGTGCCAGAGCTCAGGACAGAGCAGGGAGGCCGGCCAGGGCGGTGTCCGTGGGCCAGAGCAGGGGCAAGGATATGCACAACCACCAGGCACAGGCTCTTAGCTGGCTCTCCACGTCAGCATGAGCAGTAACCAGGGTACTGGGCAGTTGGCACAGCAGCCTAGCAGAATTCATGGGAGGTTATCACTTAAGTGAAATTCTCAAGAGTTAAAGGATGAATTTGGACAGTGATGGAATGGATGACATCATCGGTCAAGAATCCCCATTGGATATGGAGGGGAATTATAAAAAGGTAAGGCGGGGGAGCTCTTTTGTTTGTAAACAATCGGACCATTTTTCTAACTGGGAGAAAGAACACCCTTGAGGAGTGGCCAAATTCCACACTCAGTAGCCATTGCCATAATATATTCAGGAAAGCTAAATGCACAGAAGTAGGGGCATTAAGTTGGGAGGGCTCTTCTTTCTGCTTTTCCCCGCTTGTATTCATTAATATATTATAACAGTAACTGGAATATACAAGTTGTTATTCTGGAGTTGAAAAAACTCTTATCATGCATTTAGTTGCTAGGCAGTCTTTTTATGTAAAAGAATGATTTTTAAAAATTATTGACGTATGTTGATAGTTTACCCACAGTAAATAATTACTATAATGTTTAATTTGTCTTTTAAGTGACTTTTTTTAACAATGAAAAATATAGTTTTACCAAGAGAAGGGTGGGGTTTTGAAAAATTGATGTAGTGTCTGCTAATACTTTGCTAGCCTTTTCTTTTGAAAGACAGTAAATATATTTTTGGAATGTTTTATCTGGTAATTGTCGGAAATAACAGGCCCAAGTAAAAATAGCTTTAGTTATATGGGTGAGGTCATAAAATTAAACTACAAGTATATGCTTGTCTGTCCACAGAAGGCTAAACCACACTACATCCTTTCCCCCTTATTATTTTCCACGAGTCAAGTGTAGGTCATAACACGTCACAGTGTGAAGAATAAGGGTCCTTCCATCATCGACCTAGAAAATAAGACCTTTTTTCCTTCAGAGGTAAATACTAGGTAACACCATCTCCTTGAGCAGCAAAACTAGCTGCCCAATTTTCAGTTTGATCAAATATGTCATTAACATTTTTCCCCCAGAATAAGATATAGAAAGTTCTGTCATGATAGTTTCTTAAGTATAATAACGTAACATATGGCATTCTGTATCTTAATGCACTAAGTTGTGTTTGAGTGCGGGGTATGTTTTAAGTATGTACTTTATCTCTCAGAGCAGTTCACAATAGTTGATGCTCGTTTCTCCAGAACCCAAAACTTACATTTGTAAAAGAGGTTTAAATAACCTGCCATGTTGCCCTACGCACTTTTCTTCTCTTGCGCTCCCCAAGAAGGGAACGAGGGCCCAAGGTGGTAAGTGTGCTGAATACTGAAACTGACACCTCTCAGCTGTCCCCTCCTGCCAGAAGCGCATATGCAAAAGAGGGAGGCATAGGACACTTAGCCATCCGAGTGGGTCACTTACCCGGCGCACAGTTCTCAGCCCGCCTCTGTTTCCAGTGCTAAAAGACGGGTCACACTCAAACCGTTTCTCAGGTAGAAAAGCATAGGTCAGTTTGCACTTAGGAAATATGAAAGACATCCCGTGGCTACTGCAATAATGACAGTAATGACTTTTTACTGGCAGTAATGGCCACTGTCATTTTTCCCTCCTTGGAAACTGAGAGAGCCCACATGCCTGGAATGAGCAAGCGATGATATGCCGGCAACCTGATACAGCACTGACCAAAATGACAAACATGTGAGGCTCAAGCGGCTTTAAAACATCGTAGGCAACAAAACAGAGCTGCATTGTATAGTGCCTTATCTGGCTAAGGCAGGAGAATGCCACCTGTGATTTCAGGAGAAACAGTATCTAACAGGGGAGTGCGAAGGACCACGAGATGAAACCTACTAGGATACACAGATCAGTCCGTATTTTTCTAAACATGAGACTTTTTTCTAAACATTTTCTAAACATGAGACCCATTCTCTTGTCATTTCAGCTTTTTAACTACTTTTCCTAAGCCAAGGACTTTCAAACTCATGTATGTGTTGGTTATTCTGAAGGCTTCATTATGCTTAAAAAAAAAAATTGTTAATTTCATCATGAACTTCTGGTGAATCAGGGCAACATGTGCTCTCTTTAAAATAAAAAGAATTAAAGAAACTAATATAAAAAAATCACTTTTCCTAATTCACATCTTATCTATATTTTTCTCTCTAATGTTTTTGCTGTTCAGTTGACTAGGTAGAAAATTCAATTAAATGCCATAAAGCAGTGGTCTGCGGGCTTTTTTGACCTTGGATCCATCACTAAAATGTTTTTGAACCCAGACCTCTGATATATGTATCTATCCTATTCATTAATTATACATATACACTACTGTAAATATGTATTTTGTGTACATAAAACCTATACACAAATAGATACTTTTAAAATAAAATGTTTATAAATATAAAAGTTTTAATAATTTCTTCTTTTACCTCCTGTCACTTTGAGGTCAGTTGTCAAAAACAGTCGGAAGATTGGTTTGCCCCTGCCTAGGTACAATATAATTTCCTATACCAGTCACACTAATAAATGCCATATGTGTCTAGGGATTATTTTACAAGGTTGTTTTAAAGTCAGACAAACAGCCTTTGGGGGAAAGGTCACTTTCCAATGACTAAAATTAGATTCTACCTCGGCGAAGGAAGGAAAAGAGTATACATCTGTTCCTATTCCTCGGGGGAAGGTCCTGATGGCAAGAGAGATGTTTCATTAAGGACCTCCGGTTTATTCAGTCTAGTAGTAAAACAGATCTTAGTATATAGGGAGGAAAGCCCTCCCTGTGGCCGAATCTCAGGTGTGTATGTTCAATCCATTATTGTCCTGCTTTGCTCTGAGCAACCTCTGACCTTCCAGTAAGGACCCACACAGCTGATTGTCCTCAGGACCACGGTTGCATGCAGCATGGGACCGACGTCCTGATTCCTCAGCCATCACTCCTGAGAGCCCCTCCGTGACCGTGGCTTTGTGTATGGGGCCAGGCTCGCAGAAGGGAGACCGGGCTTTGCCTCAAGGAGCTTACCGTCCACATGGGGAGACACACCAACAAATAAGCTGACATGGGATTGATGCTGCCCAGAAGAACGTTTGGATCCACTGTGGACCTGGGAAACGTGCCTCCTCTGCCGTCTCAGGACCCCAGCAAGATCCAGCTTACACTGAGGGAGACCGAGAAAGGAAATGAGGAGAATTTAACATAGAATCCTGCAGAAGGCTAGCCGCCACTTGGTCCCAGAGCAGAGCAAACACAGGACACAGATCTGTTCCCAGGCTGCTGCTTGCAGGGGAAGGAGCTGCCGGACAGCCGTGTGTGGTCAGAGGATGGAAAAGCCGGCTTGCTTGCTTTGTTTCTCCGAGGTGCTGTCTCTAGTGTTGTGCATCCAATTATGGTGAAAGATTAGGGAGGAGCCCGTGAAAAAATTAAAAGGCTGGAAGGAACAATATTTAAAGTGAAGCCACAGCTGCGCCTCATGTTTTTTTTAAAAGGTGAATGGAAATGACTGCTTGAGATAAACTGCAATAAACAGGAACACAGAATGCCAGCTGCCATTCCAGACAAGAGCTCTGCCCTCCCCACACAATTACTGAGGAAAAGCAGCCGTCGACCTCCATTAACCCTCACGTCTTCCTGCCTGTAAGGGCTGAATACGCTTGAGGAACTCTGTTGAGTTACTGAACCCTGGAGCCTAGCCTCACCTCGGCCACCTGGGGACAACCTTTTCAGCTTTCTGGGCCACGGTCTCCTTTTCTTTCAAGGGAGGAATCGGCCTGGTTGGTCTCAGATGCTATAAATATGAAGCCTCCTGGCTCCTAGTTCAGGGTTCTTCCCATCCTATCTCCCTGCTGGCACACCTCCGTTAGCCAGCCTGGTCAGGAATGGGTTGTTCCAGGTAACTAGATTTTCCAGATATGTAATGTGTGAGTTACCTGTGGGGGGGAGGGGTATTTTTTTGAGATATAATTCATAGGCCACAAAATTCACAATTCCGTAGTGTACATTTTGTTGGTTTTAGTATACTTCTAAGGTCTAATTCCAGAACATTTTTTTTAAGATTTTATTTATCCATCTGAGAGAGAGACAGTGAGAAAGAGCATGAGAAGGGAGAAGGTCAGAGGGAGAAGCAGACTCCCCATGGAGCTGGGAGCCTGATGCGGGACTCGATCCCAGGACTCCAGGATCATGACCTGAGCCAAAGGCAGTCGCTTAACCGACTGAGCCACCCAGGCACCCTCCAGAACATTTTCATCACCCCCAAAAAGAAACCCTGTGCCCATTAGCAGTTACTCCTAGTTCCCCTCCTCCCTCACAACCATTAACCTACGTTCTGTCTTCATAGATTTGCCGGTTCTGGACAGTTCTGCCTCTCTTTTATCCATTTCTGCACTGTTTTCACCAGCTTACCCTTTAATGTTAACAACAGCTATAGTTGAATAAGTTTCTCTCTGAGCCAGGCACTGTGCCAGGTCCTTTCTGTATAGTACTTCATTTACTCCTTATAACAACCTGTAAGATAAGTATTAGTATCCCTTCTTTCAGAAAAAGAAACTGAGGCTTAAAGCGTTTCTATAATTTGCATCCGTAAGCATCAGAGTCAGGATGTTAACTTGGGTCTTCTTGACCCCAAGTCCCCTGAACTCCCTGCCTCCTTTCTGGTCATGCCTGGGACCGATTCTCCCAGATCCTAAGTCCACCCCGACATGGGAAATTGAGGACGTCAGCTTCCTGGAAGGTGATGGAGGTTGGGCTATTTCATAACCATGCAGTGGGTGTTTTGAACTGTTGTGTTTTCACTGTGATACTGAATGACAGTGGTGGTTTTAGAGACTTCTAAAATGTCATCTGCTAGAAAGAGTTCCCAGGCACCACTGCCCTGTGTTAAAAAGTAGTCTCGGTAGCCCATCATGTGAGAACCAGAAAGAGCTCAAGATACTCCCAGCAGGGGCGCCTGGGGTGGCTCAGTAGATTAAGCGTCTGCCTTCGGCTCAGGTCATGATCCCAGGGTCCTGAGATCGAGCCCTACATAGGGCTCCCTGCTCAGCAGGAAGCCTGTTTCTCCTGCCTCTCCTCCCGCTCATGCGCACATGTGCTCTCTCTCTCAGATAAATGACTAAAGTCTTAAAAAAACAAAAACAAGATGCTCCCAGCAGTTCCTGTTTGGAATATGCCACTCACAGGGGAGGAAAACTTTAGTTTCCAACCGTATCCCCTCAGGGTTTATGTTGAAACACTTCTACT
This sequence comes from Martes martes, assembly GCF_963455335.1. Classification (NCBI taxonomy): domain Eukaryota; kingdom Metazoa; phylum Chordata; class Mammalia; order Carnivora; family Mustelidae; genus Martes; species Martes martes. The sequence continues at coordinate 83,888,270 of NC_137888.1, forward strand.
ACCTAGTCAACTTTGCGGATTGCACCTGGGGCTCCGTTCCCTTCACCGGAGTTCCCATTTGGCCGGTAATTGGCTACTAAACCTCAGCCCTAGGTGTTAGGTACCTTTGCTCTGGTCCTTAACAGTAAGAGTACTCAGGGACTGTTTGGAACTCTGCACAACAGTCCTTGTGTCCACGGGCTTCTGTTTCTGTCGCCTCCCTGTAGCAGGAGAAGGAATGCAGTCAATAGGCAAAACCATCCTCAAGGTCAACTAATGTTCAACAAAGATCTCTATGCTCTGGACTGGCATTGCCACCCTCCTAATGTCCAGCAGTTCTAGGAAATAGGCGTCAGAAGACCCTGGGCCCTACAGCGTTCCCCTTGGGTGTCTGTCCTGGACTTTAGGTCTCCAGGGCCAGCTCTCCCAGGAGTCTTGATGCTGAGCAAGCTGAACTCAGGCCTCAATACAGCCCAATAGCCCAGCCTGACATCTAGCCCAGAGGACTTGTTTAGGCAGATCAGCGCAAGGATGCAAAGATGAGAGATTTCAACAGCATTTCAGGAAACCTTTCTGGACTGATTAGTGTAAGTGTCTGAAATGGAAAACATCAGAAATACGGATGGAAAAGAAAACGTCCAGAAAGCATCCATTCGGTGATACAGTGGAAAGATACCAGGTTATTTAACCTCTGTTTCCACTAATAATTGCAAAGCTTTTCCAGGGTATAAAATAAGATGCGAAAACTTGAAAAAACCTGTGCAGTGTATTTATGCACTTGACATCTGAAAGTGTACAGTTTGTCTTCGTCTAAAATGATGTTTTCTTATTTTGATCTTTCAGCAAACCCATGGTTGTTTCAGTAGGAAAATAACTAGTATCAGTATACTTGGGTTTTCTTTTTGTTTTTTGTTTTGTTTTTAAGAAAATTAATACAATTTGCCTAAAGAACGAATAAGTTCTATACTTCTGGTTCTCAGTGTTTAAAAGCCTCTGACTCCTCCGCATTGGAATGCTCTCTGTAAACGTTAGAGTAAAGCTGTCCTCCTTACAAGCTGAGGGGAGAAAGAAGAGTGGCTTCTATTTTCCTAAAGGAAGAGCGATTTTCCGCAGGGAGCTCCAGAATCCCAGTCGCATTCCCTGGTGGATGCTGCTAATGGTGATGATGCCGATATCACTAGGCAATAGATTGCACTGAAGCAAGGGGTGTATTAATTGCTTCAAAACAGGCATCCTGGCAAGGCCAGGCGGCTGCAGATGAAACCCACCTGGATCCAGAGTCTGTCCATCCGCATGAACATGGAACGTGGACGTGCACACATTTAGAAAAAAACCCACTCTGTGTTCCATCTTGCTACTTGATCTGTCCAGTTGCTTACAGCCAGGGTTCTCAAAGTATCTGAACCAGCAGCATCAGCAGCATCTGGGAACTTGTTAAAAAATGTGTTTTCTCAGCTGCACCCCAGACCTTCTGAATGAGAAAAATAGTCTGTGTCTTTACAAGCCCTCCAGCTGATTCTCATGCATAATCAAGTTTGAGAACTACCAGTTTCAAGATATTTGTGACAGAGAGAGGGCCACTGTGTACGTGTGCCCGCCTCTGCAGTTTTCTGTGTGGCATACTGGTGTTCCAGCAACCGCCTGGCTTTCTTTATGGGCCATGGGGGACCAGGGTATTCATCAGCTTCTGGAATAATGCAGCCCCCCACCCCTATTCTTGGGAATTTTTCCTTGACGGTGATTCACATGCACCCCGAAGTGTAAGAAGTTCTGCGCAGACAGCAGATGAGCAGTGCAGAAAGGAGGATGCCAGAAGGGGGATCTTCCAGAATTAGAAGTGAATTGAGACCTGAGAAGGTTAGCATTACCACACAAACACATCCAGGGGCGCCTGGGTGGCTCAGTGGGTTAAGCCTCTGCCTTCAGCTTAGGTCATGATCTCAGGGACCTGGGATCGAGCCCCGAATCAGGCTCTCTGCTTAGCAGGGAGTCTGCTTCTCTCTCTCTGTCCCTCCTCCCCACTTGTGTTCTCTCTTTCTCTCTCTCCCAAATAAATAAAATCTTTAAAAAAAAAAAAAAAGCACATCCAATAATAAAAGATTATTTCTGCTCCCCTGGTGAACAAGTAAAAGTAAGAAACAAGTGGAACTGGGGAGGAGGGAAGATCAATCCAGGGAAAAGATGGAAGACAAGAAAGTTGGGGGAAACAGTTTTCTTTCTCTTAGCCCCACAGCTGAATCCATCCCGGCCAGATCACGGCCGCTCCCAAGCTCCCATCTGCCTTTATTCCCACAGACTGCTGTGCTGTTCACATCAGTCGGGTCCTCTGATTTTCTAGACCAAACTTCTTTAAAAGTCTTCTTCCTTTGGAGAGTTTAAGGAACTCCTTCCTTTTCATCAGGCCCTTTCCGGCTACGTGGGTTTCATCATCTGTGCAGGAGGCAAAAGGAAGCAGCTGTTTGCAGTGTCCTGAGCACCAGCTGGTTTAGGTCTAGGAAGTTATTTCCCAAAGCGTGTTCCTGAGGGGCCTGGTGGCCCACAGCTGCCCTCACAAAAATACAGTGTGTCAAATAACTTTTAGAGATGCCCAGGATACACCCAGTCTTCCATTTACAAATTTATGTGCGGATTAGTGTGTGAAAAGTCGAGGTGCCCCCCACTCTCCCTCCCCCCGATTCAGAGACCGGAGACAATAGGCAAGACCAGAGGAGTGGACTTAGAAATGGGATCCATGTGTAAGGGACAGGCACCGCCCCGTCCTGAAGAAAGTGTGGAAAGGACTTGGGGACATACCACATTTGGAGAGGGACAATATCGACTCAAGCAGAACATTCTGCTTTTTCTTTGTTTTACCAAACATCCCTCTTTGTTCTTATCAAGCTTGGGGAAAGGCAGCAGAGCAGTAGCACAGTGGGAAGGGCTGAGAATTGGCATTTAGGGTCTGAAAGTGCTCAGTGGTCTGTGTTCTGAGATCGTGGTTCACGTGGTGCCCTCAGAAGCCATTGTGAGTCTTATCTGCCCAGGCCCAGGGGATGGCAGTAGGGAATTCGGCAACAGGCAAGGACAAAAACTCACTGCCTATGGCTGGACAATGGTGAATTTCTAAGTACATTTTTACTCTCCTCTTGGTCTTGAATAGGCTTTCTGTCTCACAGTGATGAGCCACTATTCCTCAGTTGCCCTTTTGCTTTTTGTGAGCAGTTATCCATTGTCCATATTTTCCTTTTGTTTTATGAGGGTAGTTCCCAAGACCATTTTAGGAGTGGACATGGCTGCCTATGCCATAAGCCCAGCCAACAGTGTAGTTTTGAGTCAGCCTCTTCCTTTTCCTGTACACTTCTCTGTTCCTCACACTGGGGCACATTTGGGCTTCAGGAGGTTGGAGGACATCATTGCCCTGCAGGTATAATTCCATAGAGAACAAAAGAATTTTGAAACTATCTCCCCCCTAACAACCCCCCACACATATATGTGGGCAACTGAAAGGGAAATAATTCCAATTGTTGAATTTTAAGAGAAAAACCGTTCTACTAGTCAGTTGAATCACAGTTCCTTGAAATCTTAGGAATGGCATTTGTTCCAAAAGGAGTATTAAGCAGTGGTATCAAGGAGAGTGGCTCTGATGAGAAGGTATTCGTTTTGTAGATATTTGCGGTTATGATTGTGCCTTGGTGTGTGTTTTCTGCTTTTCTGAAGCACCTCACACCCCTTTCTGGAAAGAAGTATATCCGTAACTCATAAGTCCCACATCATATCTCCAACATGGTGCCCACCATTATTTGCCTGGACACCTCACTCATCAGTGTGGAAGGGCAGAACGATCTGGCACAAGAAAGTTGAACTTGAACCCTAGGTCTTCTAACAGGAGGGTGAACTTCCTACACCGTCCAGTCCCTCATCTTCAAAGCAGAAATCGTTGGAGGATTAACCATAATAACTACCATTTGTCCCACATTTACATTACTACCACTGCTGCTAAGCAATTTCCATAAATTTCCTCATTTTCCTCCCAATATCCAGCGAGATCTTTTACTCTGGACTGGGAAGGGCTTTCCAAGCACAAAGCCGTCAACAACACTTCAAAGAAAGCAAGCTATTGACTTAGCTACATTAACATTTGGATTTAAACTCAAAAGGACTAATATGCTTAATATAAAAATTTCAAAACTTCAGATCTTTATAGAAAAATAAGCAATGCTAGAAGTAATTCAGAAAAAAGCAAGTGAAGTAACTAAAAAAATCTAAATAATATCACTGGTAATCAAGGAAATTAACATAAAAAGAATACCATTTTTGCCTATAAAATTAAAAATAATATTTTCTTTTTCAGTGAAAATACTCAGCGTTAGCTAGGATATAGTGAAAGCCACACCCATTTGTGTTGTTGGTGGGCATGTACATTGGAACAGCTTTTCTCTAGCGCAATGTGACAAAATGTGTCAAGAGCCTCGATAAATGGTCACACTCAGTTGATCTGGTAATTCCACTTCCAGGAACTTATCCTGAGAAAATAGTCAGACACGTAGGCAGGGATTAATGTAAAAATGCTAACTTCTGTATTATTTTTCATTGATTACAACCCAAATGACTAACAAAAGAAGGTAACTCCATAGGATGAAATGATATACAACCATTAAAAATTTTGTTTTAAAGAATATTAAATGATATGAGGGAAATTTTCAAAATGAATGAACAATATTATCTCAATTTTATAAAAAGAAAAAAAATACATAAGCTAAAAAGAACTATGCCCCAAAACCCAAAATGTTAGCAGTGATCTGTGTCTAAGTGGTGGGATTGTGGGTGATGTATATATTATTTACACTTTTCTTGATTTGTTCAGTGGGATCCAGAGAAAGAGAGAAGGGAAGTGTGCGGGATTGCATATTATAAAACAGTGCTCTTCAAGCTGGTCATGAAATAGCCAAGTAGAGAGAATTGTAATTAACATCAACAGAAATAGTTTTAAGGCCTTCTCCAGGATTGATAGGTCTAGTGTACCAAGTAAATCAGGAAAGACAGACATGGAATCAAGGGTGCATGCACACATTCACACCTGGGATAGGTTTTTTCTTCAAATAAAACCTCTGTCGGGCTAATGTTGGACACCAGAGTATTGTCGAACATTAGTCATTAACATTCATATTACCTGCTGATTCTATTTTTTCACTCCACAGTTTTCTGACTATAGAGATTATTGGGTGAAAATCTCTTTTATATTTTATGTGAATTAAGAAATAGGTTCACTAACTACACGAAATCTGCACGACAGATACTGGGATTTTGAAGTGAACTTGTAAAGATGTCAGATGATACCAAATGGTTCTGTTTGGGTGGAACCATCACAAGTACCAGCCTGCATATTTGGGAGGGTGGGTGGCTTTAATTAAGGTTTCCAGCAGCTCAGCTGTAAGACATTAGTCAAACTAAACCCCTCCTAGCTCCCCTTTCCAACCTTACAGTTACTTTGTTACTTTCTCAGGGCTGCACCTGCCCAGCAGACCTTCTATCAACATGGCCTCTGTAACTATGTAAAGCGGCCTTCTACTCTGTGGCCTGCACACAGACATGCACACACACACGCATGCACGCACGCACGCTGTAGCTCTTCAGTATGACATAGCTCCCTTGGTACATGCCAAAATGGAGAGCTATCCAAATAAATAGATACAATCAATAAGTGTGAGAGTGGAAAGAACGCTATGGTTTCCAAGAATTAAAAAATGTTAGGGAAAAGGAGAGCAGAGATGAGCTGTCCTTGAACTAGAAGTTCACAAACCGATTAAAACCAAGTATCTGCTGGGACGCCTGGGTGGCTTAGTCGGTTAAACGTCTGCCTTTGGCTCAGGTCCCAGGGTCCTGGGATCGAGCCCCACGTTGGGCTCTCTGCTCAGCAGGGAGTCTGCTTCTCCCTCTCCCTGTGCTCTTCTACCTGCTTGTGCTCGCTCGCTCTCTCTCTTTTTCAAATAAATAAATAATATTTTAAAAAGTATCCGCTGGTGGAGCCTGGGGTGTGTATTTTACACTTGACCTTAGCCAAAAGACCAAAGCGCTATGGGAGTGTGCATTTTAAATTCTGATGCTACCTGTGGAAGCCGGCAGCTGAGAACCACTATCTCAGCCGCACTGTGCGGTCATGTATTTTATTCTGCTCTGTTGAATATGGTATCCCCCTAGCCCCTAGGGCTGCAGACCTCATGTCATGCAGCTAGTGTGACTGAGGAGCTGAACCTTTAATTAATGTCATGCAGCTAGTGTGACTGAGGAGCTGAACCTTTAATTAATTAATTTTTAATCTAAATGTAAATAGCCACATGTGGTTAATAACCCCCACGTTAGAGCAGCCTTAACCTATAGTACACTGCCTTCACTTGGGGTGGAAAGAGGCTGCTTTTGAGCCCACCCTTCCAAAGGGTTGTGTGCTTCGCCGCTAGCACTGGGATGCTCAGATGATGGCTCAGAGCTTTCGCATGTAACTTCTGGGTACTGTGGCCATAGCTGTGGCTCCGGAACCTCCCGCGGGGAGAGTCAAGGGCCATCCTGCCTCCCCTAGCCATGCTCATTCGAGGGCGCTGCATTGGGTCAGGTAATGTGCTCATCGTCTTCAGCTCAGAACAACCAACGGTGCTTCTCCCATCCTCCACCATCCCGCAGAACAGAAAACCAAGCTCTCGTTCTCACCCCAGGATTTCTAACTCATTATGTTTGTTTTTGTAGTTGTTTTATTTTTAACTAAGGAAACCATTTCTAATCTTCTCTCCTGTTGTTTAAAGGGTATAAAAGTTCAGCATGGTGAGTTTTTATGGGACTTTTATGGGAAGCCAAGTGTTGTAAACATATCCAAATTATCACAGTAGTGTTGTTTCCCACATCCTTTTGCTCTGCACACCGACCTGACTTCCCTTCAAAATATGAAACAGCTGCGCCCAATTAGAATTCTCCAGCTATTCCAGGCCCTATGTTAGGGTGTGAACCCAGTGAGATCAGGAGAACTCTTGAACAGACCGCCAAGACTGTAAGCTAGGTGCAGGCAGGGGCTGTGTTCCTCCAGCCTGGGCTGGGTTCCACATCGTAACGTGACACCTGCCATCTCCTAGAGGCCCGGTGCGTGTTGGCTGAATGAATTCATATTCTTGCAATGGAGAAAGTGGGCTGAGGGGACGATATACGGAAGAGAGAAGACAAGACCCAGGGAAAGGCCACATTTGGCATAAAGGTGATTTGATTTGGGGCAAAGTGCTTGTCCTCCACAACTTTCCTCCTACCTGCTGTCATGTCTAGCAGGTAGGAAGAAGAAAGATTGCAGCACCCCCAAATCTAGTTCTCTTCCAGTGATGACCATTTAGTACCACCATGGTGATTTCCCAGACCGTGATCACGAAAGGCTCTGAAGGACTGAAATTGCTTCCGGAGGTGAAGCCAGGAAAGACTGGGTGTGTTGCAGGCCTTGGTGATTCACGTGCTCCTGTGCCATGGACTCTGGGTTTGCTGTTTCCTCTGAGGTTGCAGTTCTGAGAAACTTAGCAGTTGGACAGACTGTGGTTGTGATGTATCTGCCCGCTTATCAGCACTTTTTATTTTCCTGAAATTTTAGGCACAGAAAAATGAGAGAGAATCTATCCGACAGAAGTTGGCACTTGGAAGTTTCTTTGATGATGGCCCAGGAATTTATACCAGCTGTAGCAAAAGTGGGAAGCCAAGCCTTTCCTCCCGGTGAGTATTCTTTTGAGTTGATTTTCTGATATGTCCCTAATGGATTTTGCGTTCTGACCATACGTTTAATAAAAGATATCTTTTAAACCCTTGAGTGTTTTTCCCCCATAGTACTACACCTTTATTTGGATTCTAGACAGCCCCCTCCCCACTTGTTGGGTTTGCTTTTTGCTTTTTAGTTTTCACCTAGCCACTTGAGGTCATATTTCTATATTTCAGTTTTTTTCCCCTAAGCACAATTCTGATTTTGCGCTGTGATGGGAGAATCAAGCCACACTCTTAATCAAGCCAGCTGATGCTTAGAGAAGTGTGGCAAACCACCAGAATTCCCATTAAGCAGTCCCAAAGCATCCAGCATCCCCCCCAACCCCTGACACATTTGATTGAAATGAATACTGGTAACTGAGAAATACAATTCCCACTTTGATCATTCAATGTTTATTACAGTACTTAACCTGTCCTCCAGGCATTTTTCCTTTATCTTAATTTATTTCAGATTATCATTGCTCATTTATTGTAATTTATTTCAGGAGACCACTGATCATTTGCATAGCTTTTAATTCCAGTTAAAACATATTAAAATTATCATTTTACCTAGAAAACAAGGCTATAGACTAGAGATTCCCAAACTTTAATATGCATGTGAATCACTCCCTATATAAAACACGCCTATATTTACCATGTTATGCCAGGGGTGGGAGACACATGATAACGTTCATGCATTTATTCAACCAACAGATCTCCACTCTCTTCTTCCTGTGATGCCCAGAATTAGACACTTTAGTGTCTATTTAAATCTATTCTATCTGGCTTTCAGTAAACCTTGCATTTCAGTCTCTTCCTTAGAGACTCCTCTGAATCAGCGAAAGTCAGAAAGCACACACACGCTCTCATATATGTACATACAGGGGTCACCGCTGCGGCGTCATATGTGGGGACAGAAGTGGTGGAATCCCGGCATCTCCTCCTCGGCCAGGTGCCAGCTGTGTCTTCTAGGATTCCCTCCCTTTTCTCATGTGTCATTCCAGAGCTGGAAGGCCAGCCTTCCCTTTGAAAGAAAGCATCTCCTTCCCTTCCCAGTAGGATGTGGCAGGGGGAGCTCTGGGGACCAGCAGACTGGGGATTAGCCCTAGTCAGTTTATGATTTTGAGACTTTAACAGTTTCATTGTACCATGCCTCAGTCTTTGGAAGATGAGGGTATTTGACCACATAGATCTCTCTGCTCAGCTAAGTCACATTCATCTGGCCCAAATGGGAGGTTTTGTTTTTAAAATCAAAATCATACACACACACACACACACACACACACACACACACACGTAAGACTCTGAAAATAACAATAACTACAAGATGTATAATAACGACACAAAATACAAGTTACAGTCCCCCGTCCCATCTGCCTCCCTCTTGTCCCACTCTCCAGAAACGATGACTCTCAACTCCTTCACTGTTTCTTCTGGTAATTTACCTATACATCTCTAAGTAGAATGCTTATTCTCTTAGTCTTTACATAACCATTTACGGACTACCAACTATAGAAAATGGCGATTCACATCTTTTACAGACATGTCACTATAACTCCCCATATTCTCCCTTTATAATTATTTCATAATTTGTTGTCAAATAATGGTCCATTGTTTACATTATTAAGATCGTCAGTTCTTGACACGGAACCATGTAGTAAACGGATTACTTGAGAAGCATCATTGTTTGTCTTGAAATGAAGACCGCCCCATTTTTCCCATAGCCGGGGCACGGTTTTGACTGCTGTATCACCTTGCACTGTGTGAGCGCATCATACCTCATTCAGCCCCTCTTTGGACTGTAGGCACTGAGTCGTTTCAGAGTTGTTTTGCTCTTGTAAGCAGTGCTGCTCATAAACACTCTTGACCATGTCTCCTGCTGTCCATGTGCAAGTGCTTCTCTTTGGTGCACACCTAGGAAAAGAACTACTAGAAAAGTATGTGAATGTTCACATCCGGAAGATAATGCCGGACATGTTACCCTGCTACCAGCAATGTTGCTGGAATCCTGTGGATCCGTAGTCTTTCTCAACGTGATACTGCCAACCCCTTTTACTTTTTTGTTAATTATACAGGTATTAAAAAGTATTTCATTGTGTTTATTAGCCATCTTTGCTTCCCCGTCTGTGAAATGTCGGTTTCGGTCTTATGTCCAAATTTCTGTCCGATTCTTTATGCTTTTTAAAGTTGTTTTATCAACGTCCTTTCATCATGTTACTCATCCTTAATATGGTGTATGTATTGCAGAAATCTCTTCCCAGGCTGCAGCCTGTCTTTTCACTTCCTCCCGGTGTCTTCTATGAACAGGGTTCTTTTTATCAAGCTGTCATAGTCCATGCTTTCTGTATCTCATCCAGAAAATCTTCGACCCCAAGATCCAAAAGACATTAACCTGGATTTCCTACCAAGAGTTGAAAGCGACTTTCTAAAGTCCATAATCAATCAGGTGTTGGTTTCTTGATACGGTTATGGAGGCATTGTCTGATTTCATCTTTTTCCATTTACATGACCATTTTTTCCATCCTGTTGATTAGACAATCCCTCTTTTACTCACTGATCTGACAGACCACTTCTGTATATATGAAACATAAGTGGGAATACATTCTGTTTCATTGGTTAGTGTTTCTATCCCTGCACCAACACCATGCAGCCTTAATTACTGTGGCCTCAAAGTAAGCCCTAAAATCTGGACAGGCAGGCAAGTCTCTCTCCTCTTTTTCTTCAGAAGTGTGCTACCTGTTCTTGCTTTTGTATTCTTCCATATCAACTTTAAATCATCTAATCAAGTTCAACAAAGTGCTCTCTTGGGATTTTGACTAGAATTGTACTGAATCTATAGATCAATTCAGGGAAGAGTGCATTTCCACAATATTGTATATCCCTACCCATCAACTCAGCCTTTCTCTCCTTTATTTGATGTAATTGAATATTTCTAAATAAAGTTCATAATTTCTCATTTAGAGAGATTATACATCCTTTGTTTTATTTATTTCTAGATACTTGGCATTCTGGTATAACTTTAAGTTCTCTTTGGTAATGCATTCTCATTGCTTTGCTGCTGGTGAGCAGAAATGCAGCTTCATTTTTATACTAGTCTTAAATACACCCACTTTGTTACAGTGTTCCTACTATTTGTCTGCCCTCCTGTTACTTCTAATAAAGTTGTCTGTAGATCATTTGGGATTTTTAAATACTATCATCTGAAAAATAGCAACTTTACTTATTGCTCTCCAATCCTCATGTATCTGGTATTTTCTTTTATTACATGGTTAGGGCCCTGATAAAAAAATGGTAGTAGTTGGAATCTTTAGCTCATTTCTTACATTAAATGAGTACTTCTAGTGTTTCCTCATTTCGGATGTTGTTAATTTTAGGTTTTCTTTAATGTTTATCTTTATGAGTTAATTATGTTCCCTTATATTCATAATTTATAAAGAATTTTCACCATGAATAGGTATGTAACTATCATAAGCTTCTTCGGCATCTGTTGAGATCATTATGTGATTACCTCTGCTAATGTATTAATGAATTACAGGTATAGATTTTTAAAATATTGAACAATCCTTGCATACCTAATATAAAGCAAAATTGGTTGGATTTTTCAGACACTATGAATTTTATTTATAATATTTTGTTTAGGATTATTACACTTATATACATGAGTGACATGGGTCTGCTGTATTCTTTTCCTACAGTATTTTTTTCTTGTTTTTATATCAAGAAAATAAATGTTTTTATATATTTTTTATATATTATATAAATATATAAAATGTTTTTATATATTTTTTTCTTGTTTTAAAAATTAGTTGGCTGCTATTCCTTCTTCCATATTGTCTAAGAAAAGTCTGCATAATATTAGAATATGGTATTTTTCACCTGTATAAACATCAGGCCTGTTATTTACTTTGCGTGTTTGCTCTAACTGCTTCCAGTTTTTAGATGGTGTTAAGGTTGTACATGCTTCTTATTTCTCCTTAGGTCAGTTCTGGTGGGTTGTATTTTTCTAAGGATTTGTCCCATTTTGTTTAAGTTTTCAAAAATTTTTGAAATGATGCTTTCTCATTTTACAATGGGTATTAATTATAGGTATATTGTTTAAAATGTTTTCTTCTGATTTCTACATTGTCCATGGTTTTTCCTGAGTTTATTTTTGTTTGTTTCAATTTCTGCCCATCAACAGTTATAATGTAAAATGCTAAATGCTGTAAGTGAACTCCACGGTTGGGGCTTGGTGACATACATTGTTTCCTCTGAGCGACCTTCCCTGACCACCCAATTAAAAAGTAAACACCCAACATACCTATCATTTTCTCTCCTCTTACCCTGCTTGTCCTCTTACCCTAATTTGCTTTTCTTTGTGGTCCTTATCACTACCTGATATTGTATTATATATAATTTTTTTTTTATTCATTCTTTGTCTAGTACTCCAAGAGAGTCCATATTTTGTTCTCCACCTGACTGAATAATGCCTAATAAGGGGATGCCTGGGTGGCTCAGTCGGTTAAGCAACTGACTCTTGATTTCGGCGCAGGTCATGATTTCAGGGTCCTGGATTAGAGCCCTGTGTCAGGCTCCATGCTTAGTAGGGAGTCTGCTTGCAGATTCTCTCTCTCCCTCTCCCCACTCCCCCTGCTCACGTGCACTCTCTTGCTCTCGCAAATAAATAAATAAATAAATAAATAAATTTTTAAAATAATAAAAATAATTAGTGCCTAATACATCGTCACCAAAGATTTGCGGAATTGAGGAATGGTGAACTTCCCCTTAGAATGGTCAGATAAAAATGCAACTATTTCATTAGGGTGCCTCCAAATAAGAGTATGTAAAGCTCTTTTCTTTTGGATTCTAAGTTGCCGCAGATGACTCTCCAACCTCATCCTGAGGAGTTTTAAGCCTGGCTGCCAGATTTTAAGACTCTAGCGGGGAAATGGTTGAAGGTTCAACATGTAGAATGTTGTTTATTCCTTTGATGTCAGAAGAGGCCCTCAGTTTGATACTTCAGCTGTGTCTGAGTGTGTCCCATTTCTGAGCTCCTCTGGTTCAACCTCTCAAGGTAGTAACCTTTCCGCCAGGCCACAGGCGGACAGGGCAGATAGATGGTCCGAGCAGTCCTTTCGGTTGTTCCGTCAGTCTTTCTTGGGGTGCAGCCCCGGCCCACTCCCTGGCCTGCAGACGTACCCGAGCGTGTCTGGGACTCTACAGCGCACACCCACGTGCTTTCTCCACCAGTGTCCCTACACATACCCAGCGAACTGAAATGTTAAGTCAAATACTTCTCACCCACCTGCATTTTATCTTCCAACATTTCATCACACTCTCTTGTGTGCTCTTGTCTCCTTTTCCACTTTCTTTGCCCCTGGAGGTTTATGCCTTCTTTCTTCCCTTAATATTATTTTACCAGGATTTCAGAAGAGAAACTAGGCAAATTCCTGTGTTCAAAATGCCATGTTGAACTTGAAGTCTCATGAAGGTTTGGGCCAGATGGCTTCCTGGGGGATGGTTTTCATTGTTTCTAATAGCAGAAGTATCTCCTCAAATAAAACCCTGCGCAGAAACCCTGTGTACAAGGCCACACTGTCCTCCTGTGGTTCGGGAAGACTGGAAGAAGAGAGTCTGGGATACCCCCGCCCAGAAAATGGCCCCCTGTCATTTCCCCTCAGGGCCGCTCTGCATCTTCCCCGTTCAGCCCACCTCCCCAAGCTTTCACAGGGGGGCCTCTCCCCAGCACTCCCTACATCCCCCCCAGAGCCCACCCGAAACTCTTCAGGCAGAGCCAAATCTGAAAATCACTGAGTCATCTACCCCCGGTGGAGATAGAGCTATCGAAACACATGGATCCCACAGTAGCTCATAACAAGCTCTGCTTGTTGACTCGCCATAAGGAAGATTATTTATATCCTGTTTCTTCAGATGTTTTCATCTCCACGTTCTGGGATGAGATCATCCTCTGTGAGAACACAGTGACTTTTTGGGTACCCTTTAGGATGATGGCTAATGACAAGACTTAATGTTTCTAAGAAATATCACTTTCTCCCTGTAAATGGAAAGTCTGCACAGACTGACTGTCATTTCCCCTTGTCAGTAATAATGTAAGAGAAAAGCCTCAGGAAATGTTCAGTTGCAATTGTGTAACCCACATTCACCATTCCTATTAGAATTAATTTTTTTCTAATGTATTACAATCCCCAAAATTCTTCATTGAGCTGGAAATACCTCACCTCTTACTTACAAAAGGACTTGAGGGACGTTAGGACTTGAAAGTCCATTAACATGGTGCTCCAGAATGCACCAGAGTACATATGCTGAATTATTAAGTCAACAGAACCAGGTAAATCTTTTTTGACTGTATGACTCCAAAGAGCTCAGTGCTCAATTTTAAATGAGGCTGAGGACTTAAAATTAATTGGCCAAGCAATTAATTCTGAAGTGCTAAGCTTACTTTTAAGACAAGATGGTCCCGAGGAAGTGGGACCTTTGGCAAAATCATGGAGTTCTATTTATGCATGAAGGTGCATTTACCTGTAAAAATTAACTTCATCCACACTGTGTGAGAAATTCTGAAGTAACATGAGGGTCTTCTGGGAAGGAATGTATGAGCAGCCCCTGTGAGTTTAAGTGCCTCCGAGTTGCCCTTTGGGTTTCAACCCCACTGAATTTTTCTAATTGGTGCTGTCTCCCAAAGCACTTTTTAAAAGAGTGACAAGCTGTAAAATGTAAGCGAGGCTTACAATAATCCCGTAAAGACATTTCATGCTGAATACTGCAGCAAAAGAATTTTTGATATTGCTTCATAACTCAACTAATTAAATTTGACTTACACTGAAATACAGCAAATATAGGAAGCGCCATTTTTTTCTTCAAAACGTGCTAATCCACACATAATCAGCCTTTTCGAACTGAGACTGTATGACCTTTGTTATTTTTCCCTGCTTAGAAATGTTTTGGCGAAAGCTTTAAAGGAAAGGAGAAAAGTGAATTATCTACTCTACTTTTGAAATAGGTTTCTAAGAAATATTCAGTGTAGTCATCTTCTTCTTCAAAAAAAATACTCCTTTTCTCTTATTACTGGTATCATACTTTCCTATAAAATACGTTTTCATTGACCAAATTAAGCTCGAATCACTGTTATATTTCAGAATCGGAGTTGATACAGCTCAGTGTTATTGAAGGACTAGGAGCTGGCGTGGCTGCTGTGAGAGTACAGAGCTGTCATTTGTAAGAGACAGTGGGGAAACCTTTCCTTTTTCAGACATTACAACCTGATCTGACGCTGTGGAGAAGACGTTTGCAGCCTTCTCCATTCTCCTTGCCTCAGACAACCATAAAATAAACCTGACTCTTCCTCTCTTCTTACCTGACCCCTAGATAGATTTTTATTTACACACATATAAATATAAATACAGTCTTCTTCATAAAGTACACAGCAGGAGGGTGTAACCCAGAAGAGGCTATACCCTTTTCTCTAAACACTGTAAATATTATGAAAAACAGAAATTCCCCAGAGAGCTTTTGAGCAGCTGGTTTGAATAATGATTACTGTTCACGCATCTCAACCATTCCAGCATCCCCAAATCAGAGCCCACTTCTTTGTTATTCTTATAGGTTTCTTGATGTTTTGTGTTTGGGCTGGGGATGGAGGCCCTAGAAGCACCCGGCCCAGGGAGTTGTACCAACTGGACAGATAACAGTGATCAAGAGAGCCTTTTTTTTTTTTAAGATTTTATTTATTTATTTGACAGAGATCATAAGCAGGCAGAGAGGGAAGCAGAGTGGGGGGTGCGGGGGGAAGAAGACTCCCTGCTGAGCAGAGAGCCCAATGCCAGGCTCGATCCCAGAACTCTGGGATCATGACCTGAGCCGAAGGCAGAGGCTTTAACCCACTGAGCCACCCAGGCGCCCCTCAAGAGAGTCTTTTAAAGAAACTGGATTCACAGGAACTTTGGATATGAGGAACTGGGACTCTGTATATATAATCTTCCACAGAATCCCAAGTTGAACCAATATCATTTTGCCAGGAAAGCAAATCACCCTTTTGTCTCTAACAATAATTTTTGTATTATTTCCTTGAGAAGGAAGCAGCATAATCCTATATATCCAGCATGGGTGAGGAAAGAGGTTATCCCATTTCAAGGCAACGAAATTTGCTTTCTGTGGCCTCTTTCTGGAAGTAATAGGTACATACTATAGCAGCAACCTATTTATAACATGCAGCATATCTTTTAAACGTCATATTAATCTCATACACATGTACCAATAATTTGCTTGGGAAACCCTTCATGTAAGTAATTCCAAGATACATGTCATTGTAAATGGTAATTTACAAATTTTTTTTTTATACTGTTTGAAAAATGGTTAGGCAGTCTATGGGAAACCTATCATTTTTTTATGTCTTCCTCCAAGGATTAGCTCTACAAGTCTAAAATACCACCATTTTAGAATTAAAGCAAGATTTGAAGTGGATCTTTTGAGGCTTTGTAAGATTAAAATGGCAAAACAAATTTAATTATGTAAGCAATTCTTCTCTCTCACAAACCTGAAAGAAAAGCAAAATGGTATTTGTGAAATTTTCTTTGTCTAATAAATAGCCTCACTTTACAATAATGCCAATGACCCCAGTTTAATTAGGTGCAATTAATTTTGTGCGAGCGAAAGTTGACATCTTGCTAGAGGCATAACCAGCTGTACCCTGTCTTATGAATTTTTTTATTATCACCAATGAGAATTCAATTGTCGGAGCTATTGCAAAAGGGTGGGAGGCAGGGAGGAAAAGGCCACAGGGCTGCATTTTATATTTAAAAATGGCTCCAGTGGACAGCTAAATGTTTAATTAAAAGAGCTTCTAGGAATGATTTTTCATTGGCACTCATCTCTGACAAGTTATCATGACTTTATTACTGTGGTTCGCACTCCCTTTGGACAGTGTTCCCATACATGTGTCTGGACACATGCAGCTCAAATGAAGACCGGGCTCCCCTGAGAGTTCACAAAAGCTTCACTGCCACGAGGAAACACTCCCACTGTCCGCAAGTGAGCCGTGTCATCTGGAGGTCTAACACAGTCTCTTTGTTCAGTCTTGTAAAATTTCTGTGCCCCTCACATTGTTCTCGTCCAGATTATCACATGCATTAAAATCCCATGGAAGATATTTTGAAAACCCACTGCAAATGGAATAGTGACACACGCAGACACACGCCTCCTTAACACTTAGAGTTTTTATTTTAGCGATTGAAAGAAGTCTTCTGGACTTATTTGGATATACACTTTTATATTACCTGTGTCTTGTACGTATAAAAAAAAAAAAGAAGAAAATGTAAAACATGTTGGTTAAGATAGTCCAAAACCCTCTTCATGTTCAGAACCCAACTCTCCATTTAACCACTTTGCCTCCAAGTTGTCGGCCCTCACTTTTCCGCACAGTGACGCCCTCTATGCCGTCAGGAGATGCTGGGCGTCACCTTCCAAGCCGTCGGCCTTATTCCGCAGGTTTGGATGCTGGAGCTTTGTTGTTCTTACCAGAAGGCACAACCACTGAGCTACCAGATCCCACCTCTTCACAAGTGCTCCTCAGCTGGCTAATCGGCCGAGGTGGGTGACTGCTCAGTGAAACAGCCATGCCACCAGCCACCCGAGTGGCCGAGGCTGTGAGATACCTGACTTTAACGATGGAGAAATATGAACCACCACGCTTCATAGACTCAGTGAAATTCAGTAGCTCTGCATTCTTTTGAATGACTGCATGTAATTCAAATGACCACAAATCAAGTCATGAAAAAGAATGTCTTTGAGATAAAGCTTACTCTGCAACCACACCTTGGTGGTCGCCAGCTGTTTTTAAACATGAATATACAAAGTGGTGAGCGCAGGGTTCAGTGTACAGCGGAGTGAAAGAATTTGCACTTGAGATCGTCACCAGATCTAGTCATACCCCTCGAAACCATGCATAGGCACTGACTCTCCAGCTGCCATGTCTTTACCCCTGGCACGTGAACGTTGTCCTCGGTCCGGAAGCAGCAAGCGTTTGTTCATCTCCAGCAGCTGAAATTCATCAGCAGGCCAGACAGATACAAGTTTGAATCCTGGGCCGAGAGGAGTAAATCAGCAGGCTGGCTTTAAAAACACAGACGCCTAAGTGTATATCAATTACTTCCGAGTCTATAATGTACAGCAGATCCGGGGGTGGGGCGGTTTGAGTAGAGAATGGGGTTGAGACTGGGCCTGGAAGGAATGTCAACAATTGAATAAAAGAGTCCATCTCCAGAAATGTTCGATTAAAAGATGGTTCCTGCTGCCCTCCGAGAGGATCTCCCGCCCCCAAACCCCCTGCCAAAACCAAAAAGGCCAGCCTGACTCATACGTGAGTCAGGCTCCCTGCATAGCCACCGTCTGAGTCAGACACACAGCCATCCTCTTCCAGCTGTCAAACATTTCATCCTCCTCACCTTTCCTCCAACACGCAAGTGCTAATCAGCTTCCCATTTTCTCTCCTTTTCCCTTTTTAATTCCTGTTAAATGCCCACACATGGCAACTCAGAGGAGCTCCGAAGAGAGAATTTCAAAGTCTACTGAATTTCTTCCACCAAAAAAGATCTAGGTGTATATCCTGCCTTTTTTTTTCCTATGCATAATATATCTTCACATTTCTGTTTACAAAATTGGAATCACACTATACCTACTGTTTTACAGCCTGATTTTTTTCTTCACTTAACAGTATATCAGGAACATTTGCCCATGTTCCTAGCTGTTCTTCTATCATATGTGGTTTTACTAGCTGTATAGTGGTCATTATATTTCACCAAACATACTTAATCAATCTCTTATTGTTGGACATTAAAATTGTTTCCAGTTTTTGTTTTGTTTTGCTTTGCTTTCTTTGTTCATCTTTTTTTCTTCCATTCATGAGTTTATTCTATCCTTCTTAAAGTGCCATGGTCTCAAAACAGACTCTTCTAGAGTAAAATATCAGCTTTTTGACTTGTGCAATTTAACCTCTGAGCCCTCATTTCCTCATTTGTAAAATGAGGGTCATGATATTTACTATAGTGAATCTGAGGGGTAGAGGTAATACATATGAAGTGCCTTAATACACAGTAGATGATCCAAAATGGTAACTCTTGGGACGCCTGTGTGGCTCAGTCGGTGAAACATGTGACTCTTTTTTTTTTTTTTTAATTTATTCATTTGACAGACAGAGATCACAAGTAGGCAGAGAGGCAGACAGAGGGAAAGGGGGAAGCAGGCTCCCCGCTGAGCAGAGAACCCGATGCGGGGCCCGATCCTAGGACCCTGGGATCACGACCTGAGCCGAAGGCAGAGGCTTTAACCCACTGAGCCACCCAGGTGCCCCAAAACATGTGACTCTTGATTTCAACTCAGGTCATGATCTCAGAGTCGTGAGATCAAACCCTGCATCGGGCTCGGTGCTGGGCATGGAACCTGCTTAGGATTCTCTCTCTTCCTCTCCCTCTGCCCTGCTCTTCCCCACCTCTCTCCCTCTCTAAAAAGAGAGAGAGAGAGAGAGAGAGAAAACAAAAATAACTCCTTTTTATTTCAGAATGTAAATTGCTTAGAAATCATTTGGCTTTGATTAAGGTGAAAGTAGACCACATTTGGTACCTAAGAGACATGACTGTTTTATTCCGTTGTTATTCCAGTATCAGAAACCTCTTTCTGATCTTCAATTCGTGGTAGAAAATATTTCTGATGAAATGCATTTTTTTTCAACATTAAGATACTGTAATTCCAAATTTAATTACATGTAAGTGGTCATTAGTGAAGAAACTAGACACTGATGTGAAATTAGAACCAACAGCTGTCTGGGGAATGCAAGTATTTATAGCTCTTGGGAGAACTGGGTGAGGATATAGGGGCTGTGATGCTTCACCAAAGAAAAGCTGGTGAAGGCCACTTCCCCTTTTCTATCAGTTTCTCTTGTGGTGAGAAGATTCTGTGGCTGTGTCGTATTGGGTGGCCTCCAGCCATCATGGGAACATGTACAGATGGAAGGTCCAGAACCAGCCTGAGAAAAGGAAGCAGAACAAGAAATTTTGTGCAAGATTAGAAGAAGGAAAAAAAAAAACCAACAACAACAACTAGAGAGGGCCACTGACACCCCAGCCACCTTTGGAGCTGCCTTCCTCAGCTTTCGCAGAGGAAGACAAATGCCTGAGTCCTGTAGGGTGTGGGGTCAGGGTGGGACATAGACATGGTGTCATCTTTTTTCCCTAGTTCTCTCTGTGGCGTGGAATTTGGAGCTATCATGAACTTCTTTGGGCTCGTGCCTGCCAGAGGGCAGGCTTTCCCATCTCTCCTGCTTTTATCCCCACCGCACCCCCCCCCACCACTCAAATCCCCGAAGACCTCCCTTCTTCTGCAGTTCCCTGCTCAGTCTCCCTTCTTGGTTAACACCTTATTAACTAACGGATGTCTACGTCGTAAAAGTATTCTTTCCTCATATAGGGAGTAAAGAGATAGATAGATAGATAGATAGATAGGGAGTATCTACTACATGTTTTTCAAGTTCTCTTCTGATGCTCTTCATATTCCACATTTCTATTTGTACGCTACGATTTGATGATCCAAGTTCTTGGTACCTGTTAAAAAGACCTGATTTCTGTTTATGGTTCAACTACTAACTAGGCATCCACTTAACGGAGGGGTCATGACCTATAAATGCCTTCAGGGGTTAGCAAGAAACATAAATGAGTGAAGAAGCCCAGATACAAGGCAATAGGGAGTAGCAGAGACTGTAGCAAACTAGAAACTGTACGCCCTAGCCAAAATGGACAGCGGCTGCTCAGCACCAGCCTGTTGGTGCCATGGAGTTTGCAGAGAAGGTATTACCTGATCCTCAGATGAATGAGTGAAGGAGAGACCAGTTAAACAGCCCTTCTGTGTATAAAAAATCATTTATTGCACTTTTGTGTGGGGGGATGAGATCTGCTGGACCAGCCATATTCACACCTGTTATTTAAATACCAGCCTTTTCTAAAAATCCAATAAACGGTCATCCCATGCACTACACACCACTTAGCAAAAGAAATGAACACAATCCCACTCAAGTAAAAATAAGAATAGCATTCTTATGAAATAGCATTTTAGAATAATATTTTCACAATAACAGATACTGGGTAGCAGAAGAGGAAGGGGTCAGAGTGTGGGGACGGGAAAAGCCTTTTATCATGGAGCAGCAGCACCTCACTTTAACCCCCCTTGGCACAGTCTGTAGAGACACCAGCACACATTCAGGACCTCTGGAGCTTACCAAAACCTCAACTGTCCCCACATTCCTTCTTCATGACAAATCCTTAGAAAAATGAAATGTGTTTACAGCTACCCTTGGGTAATTACAACCCGGATTTTATATTCCTTCTCTTTTAAAAGTTTCATGAAACAAAAAAAGATATATGATAAAAATATGAGTGATTATTTATTATGTATAAAGTCTTTGAATAATGCATCATAGATCCATTAAAATAGATGGGAATAACATTTTAATGGCCCAGTCACAAACGAGTTGGGGATATTGAGCAACAAATGAGAGAGCGGGGCCAGTGGCTCTCACGGCCATCCAGCTGTGGATAGAAGATGAACAAGGCACATTTGAAATCCATAAGCATATGGGTAGTTCCTTCTCACTCCGCTTCTTGAGTAAAACCAAACAATTGCCTTAGAATGATAAACACGTGCAGGAGGTATAAGCACACTACGATTGTATTACCAGACACACAGGCAAGATCTAATAAATCCAGACCTGAGGTTAAGTGTAGTGGGGGGAAGGGCCCTGGATTCAAGAACCAGAGGTTCAGCCTGTGGTCTCTTTGTGACCTTGTACCAGTTATTTGTTACCACAATGACGATGTATAATCCAAAAGCCCCTCTTATCAGTAGCATACAATAATAAACATTGATTTCTGCTTGGGAGCCTCTAGGTCGGCCAAGCAGTTCTACTGATCAGAGCTGGGCTCTGATGGGCTTACTCGTGTCTGCAGCCCCCCCCATTTGGTGAGGTGCCTTTTCCGCCAAGCTCTCTCGTGCATTTGGGGCTTCAGTGGGACAACTGCTGATCGAGCTCTGTGCTGTGAAGTCACTCATCTGCCAGCAGGCAAGTCTGGACTTGTCCTGAGGGCAGTGGCAGGGCTTTCTGAGGGGGAGACTTGGCACATAGGCATCCCGTTGGCAAGACGTGTCAGAGGCCAGCCCAGGGGTAGGGAAATAGACTCCAGCTCTTGATGGGAGAAGCTGCCCGTCACATTACGGAGGGGGCAGGTGCAGGGAAGGAAGAATCAGGACCATTTTTATAAATCGGGCTGTTACGGGTCTAGGGAGCTTTTGTGACTTCTCTGAGTAACTGTCACCTTGCCTGTTATCACAGGTGGTTGTACAGCCCAACAAGGGAATACAGCGAACATCATTTTAAACTCGAATTGAGTGCAACAGTTCAAGTGAAGTTAACTAAGGGACGGTGTAGGGGATAAAAGCCACAGACTCTTCAAGGTTTCTGTGTAGACACCGGTGTTCTACACTGGTGCTGGGAGACAGCTGTTTCTAAAATCAGAAAACACCAGGTAGTTCTGAGGTTCAGAACTGGCCTCAGAACAGCCCAGTACCAGTCACCTCAAACCAACGCCAAGGCCAAAGGCCAGATTCACAGTGGCTACCACCCTACTAGAAGTCACTGCAGACTTTAGGATCATCAATCACATTGTTTCTCTCAGAGAATAAACTGGCCTTGTCCTTATATTTTGAAAAAAAGTATTATCTTTATACCAGATTATATTATCACTTGACTAGGTTTTTGAGATACCGTCCTCTTAGTAGTTAAAAACCTTTCACCTCCACCATCCTTTCGGTGTTGTGCGTATTTTAATAATAATATCTCCAGTAATGGTAGTTGGAGATCAGCATGGGTGTTCTACAAGTAAAGGTGTTCCTTGCCTTGAAAGCCAAGCAGACGTTGTCATTGAATGCCCTCTCGACTAAATGCCTTCCTCCTGCTAGCCAGTAGGCACTGTCACTAAGGAAGCCCCTCCACTTACACTGAGATGCCCAGAGGACATATTTAGTCTTTGTGTCTTCGTATTTCTGAGCATTCTTAATCTGGAACACCCTCTGCTCAGGTCCTGGGGCTCCCTGTCAGTAACCCTGGGCTGCGGTGTGGTTTTTCACTGCCTCGTGGTCCATAAAGAGAAGTGGTTTCCAGGATAACCAGGACACAGACCTTTCAGCTCCAATAGCGACAAGCAAGGTAGACGCCAGGCAGCATTTTGCATGCAACACTGTAGTAAATGCCAAGCAGCCTTGACTTGGATGCCTTAAATTATATAAATTAAATATATATTATAAATTATATAAGTTAAATTACATAAATTAAATAATTGAAAGATGAGGATCACATTTCATTCTCCTCTCTGATGATGCTTGCGAGATCCACACAAATTGGACCCCGGGCGGCTCGGATTTTGCAAGACTGGTAGCTGGGGTCTCAGTGAGGCCAGGTGGCCTACAGCGCGGAACAGAGGCCCAGGACTGCAGGCTGCAGGAGGGAGCTTCAGAACAGCCGTGCTTTCCCCCCGGGCAGGAAGGGGTGCAGAAGAAGGCTTATCATTTCTTGACCCTGTGACACAGAGGCCTTCGAGAGCACCAGGTGGCCCCACTCACCCCTCAGCCGGGCTGCTGCTCGAGATCTGTGATTGAGTCTCCCCAAAGCCGTCTTCGTCTTAAAACCTGCTTAAAGGCTAAAGGCAAACAAATCCTTCTTGAAACCCAAGTCCATTTTAAGATGTCTTTACTAAAATCCCCTCTGAACCATTAGCTGTTATGTCATATAATTTCCTTTTCCTGAGAGTAACATTCTTGGTGATTACTGCTATAAGGAATTATAAGTCTCAGCCTGTAAGAAGCTCTGCTTAGTTTCCCACGGTGATAATGTGGTACTAAGGCGATTTTCTGAATTTCTACCTGAGGTGTTTTTTCGTTTCATTCTGACTACTAAATCTTCCCCCCTCCTTTTTTTTTTTTCTTTGCCTTTCCTGAGTTAGAAATGCTGTATGGTTTGGTTGATTGAGGTCTGAGTTGATCCTTAGCACAAAGGTCAGTTGGGGGCAGAACAACAGAATTTATGATCAGACTTTCTTCAGAATGAAAATATATATCCCTGGGTGATTTAAACCTTATTTTGTAATGGTATCACAGGTTATTATTTTTTTTTAATAATCTGTGCCTCCAGTGCCGGACACGTCTTTTCAAGACTTTAGCAGCTCAGTAAATAGAAAATGCTATATACTCCTAGATTCAAATTAGGTTTAATTTAAAATGACTTTTTACTTTTAAAATATGCTTTTAATGTGTTTTTTTTTAATGTGCAGTTTTACTTCCCATTATTTCCTAATCCATATATCTTGAGTTTTAGATTAAAAATGGGTTGATTGGAAGGGGTGGTTGACAAACTACAGATAATTAATTTTAAAACTTAATTTATCTGGGATCAAAGGGTAACCTGAACATATTAGATTTCTCCAGGAAAAAAAAATTCCAATAGAAGAAAATTAAAAGGCGATAAATTCTAGCTCCGTAGAAGTCCAAGCTGCCTAATAGTTTAAGACAACTTGAGGACATTCTGTCAGAGCTACCCAAGGCCAGCCGAGGTATTCAAGTAAGTGACTTTAGCAGTCCCTTTACAAAGCCGCATCACTTTTAAAATTCTGTATTCCTTTGTCTGGGCTTTCAGAAAGTAGAAAAAGGAGGACTATGAATACATACAGAGCACCTACCCTGTGCCTAGCTCTGAACTATTGTCATCCTTCCAACAAAACATGGAATTATTCACCCCATTTTACTGATGAGGAAACTGAGGTTCTTAGAGGTTAAGTTATGGGCCCAGAGAAAGAAGTGAGGATTCAGAACCTAAGTTCGACTGACTCCAAGCCCCCTGAGCTGATCACAGTAGAACATGTCCCTTCCGTGCCTAGCCAGCACTTGGCTCCTGGTCTGCAGAGGAGGACAGGCGGGGAACAGAAGGAGCCTGCTGAGGGAGAAGGCTGCCTTTCCCTACCAGACTTTTAGTAATTCCAGAAGTTACCAATAGGTGGCAGTACATACACGTAACTGTGACGGCGTCTGCTTTAAATGGGTAGATTTTCTTTTTCTGGGTTCCCTATAATTGTCAAAGAAGCATTTTCTGTGAGTCATCTGAGTAATTTATACAAAGCATCCCTACCCACTGGAATAAAAAAAGATACTAATGTCAGCTATCAGACGAGTTGCTCTTTGCATTTCTCTCTGTGACAGTAATAACGCCGCCAGAGCAATTCAGTGTTGGCTTCCTACCCCTGGCTTGGACAAGTCTCCTTATGGTCCCTTGTTGCTGAGGGGTCTCCTATGCTGACACACAGACTGGGACTACTGGGGAGGCTTGAAAAATTACTTTTTTAGGGACACCTGGGTGGCTCAGTTGTTAAGCATCTGCCTTTGGCTCAGGTCATGATCCCAGAATCCTGGGATCGAGCCCCAGATCAGGCTCCCTGCTCCTCGCGAAGTGGACGTCTCCCTCTCCCACTCCCCCTGTGTTCCCTCTCTTGCTGTCTCTCTCTCTGTGTCAATGAAATGAATAAATAAAATCTTTAAAACAAAAATTACTTCGTTAAAAAGCCTTCAGACCCAAACAGTATTTTGAAATGTGTTCAATTTCAAAAAAAAGTTTAGGACAGAGAATTGTATTCATGGTCCACCATGTGTGGCGCAGACACACAGCTGGGTGACCCTCTGTGGCCACCTCTCCAGCACCTCGTGCTCCAGGCGCTCTGCTGGGTTCCAAGGTTGTGCCTCTCTGTCTGGGTTTGGGGTTTCCTTAGGTTTCTCTAGGGTGGACCTGTGGTGTGTTTTTTTAATGACATAAATGAGCTTCCTTGGTTGGCTTTTGGCAACTTGCTCAAAGCATAGCTTTACCTCAGACAACCCCATTCTGTCTATTTGCGGGGGAAAGGCAGTGTTTCTTCAGACAGCTCTGCTCTAGTGAGCTTCTTTGATTGTCCCCATGGGACAGGACACGAGATGACCGCAGGCTGAGGACCCCATTCATCTTTATCAACAGGAATGTAAACTCAGTGGCTCCACACGTGTTCATTATGTACCAACCGTGTGTTTTGTGTTGTGCCAGGGGCTATTCTATGTGGCCTGAAATTATCTTTCCCTTAACATGAAACTGGTGTGAAAAAAAATGATATTAGCAAAAGTTAGTATTTTATCTTTTATCAACTTATGAACTCATTAAGTTATCACCGTTGTCCTTTAGTTATCATGGGTAAGTTGGGACTGACATTGGTCATCCACTTCTCCTTGCAAACAACACCTAAGATTGCTTTCCATTAACAAAGCCAGACAGTTGTAAGGCGTGCTCACAGATAACAAACAGCTGAGCGGAACAGCTGTCTTGCTTGCTTCCACGCAGGTTACAAAGTGGGATGAACCTGCAGATATGTTTCGTCAATGACAGCGGCAGTGATAAGGACAGCGATGCTGATGACAGTAAGACGGAAACCAGCCTGGACACCCCCTTGTCTCCCATGGTGAGTCCAAAGCCACCAAAGCTCTGTGTGTGCGCCTTCCTGGTCATTTAGCTTCTTTTTTCTCATTCATCAGGAAAAAACAAAACATGGCAGAGGTGAAAAAAGAAATGTCTCGTGCCTTTTCTTGACACTTCTAAAATTTGACAATGAAGAATCAAAGCTGAGATACAAGGACACATAAACTCTGCTAAAGTTAGCAGCTACTTTCATATGGAACCATGAGAGAGCTCACCTACGCTCTATGTCCTTCTCCATGGGGCTGAGAAATGTTAGGTGCAGACCAGCAGAGGGATGCATTCTAAAAGGTGGGGGCGGGGTCCGGGTGAGGATGGGAGCGCTAGCACACAGGGACGTTCCTCGGAGAAAGCAGTGAGATGATGTGTGTAAAACATTCCCAGCTCATTCCTTGCATACATATTGCAAAGGATGGCTTAATGATCCCAGGAGCTTATTGCTGGAATCCTTTACTCTCTGTGACAGCTTTATCACCTTTCTTACCAAAGAACAACCAACAGGAAACCGTGTTGGTCCTTGAGTGCAGGGCAAAGTCAGAATTTCACCGGATACCTGAAATCCTGTCCACTCCAGAGAACAACATGCTGCCTTAGCTCTGGGTTAAATATTTTGCTGTGTCTGATCCAGTAGGGAAATTTTGAGACCTAGAACCAAAGGGACATCTCGAGTTTGTCATAAGCAGATTCTCCCTATTGTTTTGTGACTCTGCTAAAATCAGAGTCTGTTCTTGGCACTGAAGAAATAAACCCTCTGCTTTAATGTTACCTGAGATTCGTATAGACCAAGTCAAGTAGCGAGTCATGTCGATGGAGGGGAGTCTCTCAGCCACTCTGGGCGGACCCGGGGACTGGGGCAGCCCATCTCCAAAGATGGCACCTGACACAGAAAGCTCAGGGCTGCTCTTTTTCCCTTCACAGAGCAAACAGAGTTCTTCCTATTCTGATAGAGACACTACAGAAGAGGAATCCGAATCCCTGGATGACATGGATTTCCTCACAAGGCAAAAGAAATTGCAAGCCGAAGCCAAAATGGCCCTCGCCATGGCCAAACCAATGGCCAAAATGCAAGTAGAAGTGGAAAAACAGAACAGGAAAAAGTCTCCCGTCGCTGATCTCGTAAGCAGGAGACACTGAAATGCCAGCGAGTGTTTGGTGGCTAAAATGGTTGACGCAGTCCCAGTTCTTTCCCAGAGTTATGCAAACTTGGGTTTCTACAAGGCAGTTTGTAAAAAGTACTGTCATTGAGAAATATTTAAGTTCGTTTCTTTTTCCTTCCTACTGAAAGATTCATAAGCAACAGATTACACGAAAGTAAACTCTGTTCTGGATTCACATCCATATTCAATGGATAGATTCAATATCTATTCATTCATAGATAATCTGGATTCAAATATCTGCTATATTTCTTAGAGGTGATATTAGCTGTCAGGGGAATATTTTAATGTCATTAAAACAGTACTGGTTTAGAACCTACTGGTTGTGGCAAACTCACTATCGCCGTGGCTGTCATGCCCACCTTTCAGTGAAGACAGTATGGCATAATGGATAAGGGCCCTGGGCTTTGAAGGTCACCTCTGCCATTAACTTGCTGTGGGACTCCGGGCAAGGTACTGAAGTCTCAGTTTTGTCGTCTATAAAATGGGCATAGTTACACCAGTGTGAGAGCACGATTATGAGAATTCAGAGAACAAAGCATTCAAAGCACACAGCACAGTGCTTATAACATGGTGCAGACGGATAGAGAGCTGATATTATTAATTTTATCCATGTCATTGGTATTCCCGGAGCTCCCTCGTCATTCATTTGTGGACATGATCACTGACTCGCAGTTGTCATGGCCTGTGTTCAAGACCAGTCTGATAGCTTTTGATTAGTGTCGCATTTTGATGCCAGAAGGGTTTTGAACAACATGGTGTGTGGGGCTGGGGTGGGGAGCTCGCACTGGGAAATGCTCTGGAGCACAGGCCCTGAACGGAAGTGGGTGAGAGCAGATCTGTCAGGAGAAAAGTGGGTCTTGTTCTCAGTGCCGTGGCTGCTCAGGTCACACCTCCATTTCTTCCTTCTGTATCTTCAGCTGCCACACATGCCTCATATAAGCGAATGCCTGATGAAAAGAAGTTTAAAGCCCACCGACCTGCGGGACATGACTCTCGGGCAGCTACAAGTGATAGTCAACGATCTCCATTCCCAGATAGAAAGTAAGTGTGCGGGGTGCTTGAAAATGGGGAGTCAGATGTGAAATATCGTGGGATAGTACTACCTCCTTGATTCACTTCCTTTGTCCCTTTCCTTGGGTTCCTCCTGCGTGCCGCAAGAGAAGGAAGAGGATCACAAGGCTCTGTTTTTGTTTTTTTACCGTAAAGTGTTCAGAAAGTTCAAGAATTATTCAAGGTTCACAGAGGTGAGAGGTCCTCTTTATTCATCTCAAACCCCCAGCACCGAGCACAATGTGTGTATTTGGCTCGCAGCATCGGTTTCTAGACTACCATTTGGTAGTTACATGTCATTAATTACACAATTATACCCTCAACTGTACTTGTGTATCTGTTCGTTTTGGGTCATCAAATCAGATTCAGCTTATTTTGTGGGACTCCAGGTGGGAAAAATTTGTATGACCGATATGTGACAATTACAGGTTGACAAATTATGGGCCTTCCCTCCCGCCCCAGGATAAAGAAGGGCCTCCAACAGAAGTGTGCCAAGTGGATGGCAGATGAGAGGTGCTCACTTAGGTGCCTAGTTATGCAGAGAAGGGCAGCTGGTTGCTCAGCCCAGTGACAGAGAGAACATAGAACATACCCACTTGGGCAGTGTGGTTAGTCCAACTGAACCCATGTGCCCTCCAACCTTTGGAACATGAGATTCTATAAAATCCTGTGAACTTAAGATTGAAAACCACCTAAGAGACCAACCAAATGCATTCACCAACTAACTATAAAGAAGCACTTATGAGCCAGCCAAGAAATGTGTCCAGGGACTGAATGTTTTAATAAGATTTATTTATGGGGCACCTGAGTTGCTCAGTCAGTTAAGCGTCTGACTCTTGATTCTGGCTCTGTGCATGGAGTCTGCTTGAGAGTCTCTCTTTCCCTCTCCACTCCCCCCAACTTGCACGCTCTCTCCTAAAAAAAAAAAAATTATTTATTTGTTTAGGTATGATGAAAGTATCATGGTTATGTTAACTTAGAGAAAGAGAGCCCTGTCTTTAAAGATACATATTGGAACATTTACAGATGAAATGATATCATGTCTGAAATTTGCTTTAAAATAACCGAGTAAGAGAAGGGGAGATAGATGTGTCGAGATGGGCCATGAGCTGATCGTTTTTGGAGCTGGTTGGATGCATGGGGCATGGGGATTCATTGAATCAATCTCTTTGCTTTTGTATCAGTTTGAAAATTTCCAGACCAAAAAGTGAAAAACTTCACGTGGGGAAAAAATTTCCATGCACTATGTGGGCCCTCTACTGAGTGCTAGTATAAAAAGCAACTGTACTAGAATTAAGAAAAAAAAAAAATTAAACTACCCTAAAAACATACTGAAAAAATAGAATTGGACATATTCAGAGTTAATTTAATATGTTCAGTATTGTTTTAAAATCAAGGGAAAGTGTTTGACACTCTAATTAAGAAACCATAGATTCACAGAGTTGTTGTTTTTTTAAATTCTACTACATTTTAATTTTAGTTGAGAGTAAATTACTAGGACTGTAATTCTTTCAAGGACCGAAAAGGCTTTCTGATATTTTACCACTGAAACATCTTCCTTAGACTTCTAAATACTAAAATTATCATCTAGCTCATTTCAGTAGTAGATGAATTTAGACCTCTTTGTATGATTTTTCCCCTCCCTTCTTAAAATTGGAAGCTAATCTGAACTAAAGGCAGATCAATGCATCATTTGAAGTCAGAATTTCTAAAAGCACTTCCAAGGAGAACCGAGCGGAAGACCTCCTTCCTTTCCTTTGTTTCTGGGCCCAGAGCTCTTGCTGCTAAATGAACACTATGGTGCATGTGTCCTTGTGTCCAGACCTAAAAGCTTTGATCTAAGGGTTAAAAATAAGAGAGCCCCTTGCTTGTTCCTATTTTTTAGGAACAGGAGCCAAATTCACCCAGTGCACTGATTTCAGGAGGATTAGAAATGTTTCTATCTACATATGTTTTATTCCCAGTATAAATCCTAAGGAATCTTCTCCTTGGTACTCATTCAGAGATTTCAAGGTCTTATGCATCTGGCTTTCGCTTATCTTGAGAGAGGACTTAGATATTACTGAGAACAGCCTTCACTGTTGTTTTAGCGATTTTCCTAACAGCTAACGATTTCTTTTCCCACTTTAAATGTGACTGTCACTGGAAGTACTACCTGCTTTACCCCTTTTCTTCCAACACTTCTGTAATTATGCCAACTAGTCATGTTCTCAAACCGAGGACTTCTCCTGGGCTGTGAAAGGCTAACGTAAGAATTCTAAATCTTAGCCAGAGTAACTTGTGCAATGGTCCATATAGCGACTGACTTCGATGCGATCTTATCCATTTGTAAATGCCCCCCTTTCTTCGCTCCAGGCTTGAATGAAGAGTTGGTCCAGCTGCTCCTCATCCGAGACGAGCTGCACACGGAGCAAGACGCCATGCTGGTGGACATCGAGGACTTGACCAGGTCAGTGAGGCTCGCCCTTGCCAAAGAAGGAAAGAAGCCCAGGGTGATCTGAGTTGAAGAATTAAGGCTCTAGAGAACGCCTTCCCCTTACTTCCATGAGTAACTCACCTCATCTCTGCTGGGGTCAGCTCTCTAGATGGAGAGGAAGTGGCTAAAACTCCTTTCCAAAGGCATTGCTTAAACACACACACACACACACACACACACGCATTGCTTTTTCACAACCATCCTCCCAGTACATTAGGATTTCTCATAACCACCCCCCCACCCCGAAATCAGATCAGCAGTTCTGGACCAGGATGACTTTCTCCTGAAGGACTGTCCCCCTGGGCAGCCAGCCGGAAACCATTCCACGCTGGCCCACATCCAGCACACAAGCAGCCGTGCCGTGGGTGCCTTAGGTGTCATTTGGTGCTCTGTGACCCAGATCTCACCCGCACCTGCCATGTCCAGAAGGCAGGGACCCTGGCGTCTTTCCACAGCACCAGTGCCACCAGATTGTTCTCACTGTGGGGGACACTCCAGGACTTGAATCTCCAGCAGGGCCTGGCTCAAGCACCCCTCTAAACAGAGGTAAAGAATGTTGCCTTCCCCCCCACCCCCCCAACCAGGAGACGGAAACGAGGCTAAGGCCAGTCAAGATCTGGGATTTCTTAGCAGTTCTCTTTGTAGGAAAGCCTATCCCCATTAGTATATAAAGTCTGGGAAATACCATGAGCATGTGTATGATCTCATATATACTTTGCTACCTTTTCTGAAACAGTACACGTGAAGTCTTTAAACTAAGAGGCAATAACTACTATTAATCCCAGAAATGGGATTCAGAAAGTAGAAGGCTCCCCAAGGAGAGAAAGAACACCGCTTCTCACAGTAACCTAAGGAATTAACCACATGATCCAGAGCCATCCGAGAGAAGCTTTGAAAACACATGTAGGGAAAATGCGCTTAGCACCTACCACAGGACCTCTTCTCAAGGTGTAACTCTAGCTAAATTATTTTTCTAAATTCAGTGTGATAAAAATAGTTTGGGTAGCAAAATAAATGCAACAGAACTATGTTTAGGCTTTTTTCTTTAAAAAAAAAAAAAGAGAGAGCTATGAGTGATCTGTGTTGTGCACTTGGGGTACTATAGTGCCTCACCCCAACAAAAAACAAAAAGCCAGAAGGCCTCATACCTTCTTAGTATATTCGCCTGTATCTAAAATATCACAGTAACACTCACATAATATTAGTGCCTTCCACCCATGTCTCCAGGCACTGCCCCAACAACTACAAGACACATCCTTTTTTTTTTTTTTTAGTCAAAGAGATTTGTGTATAGGTTATTAGGATGATGGGAAATCACTAGTGAAATCTAAGACCAAAACCTGCATCTTCGAAAAAATAGGTGAACTCTTGTAAATACCGTGACTTGCCTGCGACAGCAAAGACCTTTTCTCAAAGCAGCACTGGCACTCCTCAACAACGATGGGGACACTGAGAGGCTCCCCTCTCCTCTCGGAGTGTTAAGCTGGTACTTAGGTTTGATGAGATCATGGGAAACAGGGCAGGCAGAACCACGGGATGAAAAGGAGGGGAGTTACTAATTTAATGGTGTTAGAGGAAGCCTTTAAAGCGGAGGAGGTGGGGAGAAGTTCCTGTGTCCACTCCTGGCTGCAAACTGTCACTTTGCTCCTGGGGGGATCTGAGGGTATGTAAACATAGCAAAGTCAGAATTTTGCAGCCAGATCCCAGAAGGCAGAGGCAATCGGCTGGGAGGTTCTGTTCACCTGTTCCCTTTACCTGTCCAGTAGAGAGTGAGACGTTCTGCCATTCCAGGTGTCAATGCAGATGAGTGGTTCTCAGTTTTGGCTGCACATTGAAATCACCTGGAGATTTATAAACTGCTGATACCTGGGTCCCACCCTCAAAGATCCTGATTTAATGATTCTGTGGGGTGGCCTGGGTATTCGGATTTTTTTTAACTCTCCACGTGATTCCAAAGCAGAGCCAAATTTGAGATGCACTGGCTTCAGTAACACTTCTTTAGAAAAGTGCTCTCTGACGCCCCTGCCCCGGCTCCCAAGACTGGGGTAGGACCCTCTCCGTGTTCCTGGCCACATGCCATCCCTTCCATGTGGAGCCTGATCATATTGTGTTACATCGTCTGCTCTTTCTCCTTGCTCACTGCACACAAACCCCTCCCCTGTGTCCCCAGAGCCTAGGACGGGGCCTGCCAGGCATGGGTCCTCGGTAATGATAGTCGCTAAAAAAGGAGTTCTTGTGGGGTTTGAGTCAAATGCTAATAAGGACTTTCATATAAATAGTTGATGAGAACCTTTTAGTTGGTGTTCCTGGCCACATGCCATCCCTTCCATGTGGAGCCTGATCATATTGTGTTACATCGTCTGCTCTTTCTCCTTGCTCACTGCACACAAACCCCTCCCCTGTGTCCCCAGAGCCTAGGACGGGGCCTGCCAGGCATGGGTCCTCGGTAATGATAGTCGCTAAAAAAGGAGTTCTTGTGGGGTTTGAGTCAAATGCTAATAAGGACTTTCATATAAATAGTTGATGAGAACCTTTTAGTTTTATGGACTAAAACCCTTTCCCTCCTTTGTTTAAAATGTTAATGAAATCCGTGCTTGTATGTCTGTCTCAGGATAATACCCAGCTTTCAATATTTTCTGAAGCTATTTCCTGTCCTTTCCTTCTAGCTCAGAAAAACCCCTCACTATACGTGTGCATACACACACGTGTGCACTCACGTGTATTTTTTAACTGCTGTAGAAACTATAATTTAATTAGCTATAGTGGAATCTTAGCTCAGTGGGCATCAAAATATTTCTTGAGATGAATTTAAGTGAGGCCTGTAAATTACTTGATGAAAATGATCAAAGCTGTTTTACACACATAACCAGGGCCATGACAGGGTCCGCCGAAGGGCGTATTTTTTTTAGGAGTAAAGGGCTGATCTTTTTTTCTTGAGTTCCTTTATTATTAAATGAATATCACCAATTATTTGTGGGCTGTTGAATGTGGCAAGGACACTGTTGTCACTTCCCTATTTCTGAAAGTATTTGTGGTTTGCCTCCCCTATACCCAGATAGGAGACATTCTGCACAAAACCAGTGAGTTAAACTTGACGTCATTGACTACCCAAATCTAGGCAACACACAAAAACTGCCCCTGAGCCTTTGATAACAGCTGAAAACCACAGCCTTAGATGTTTTCTCTTGCCAAATTTTTAAATTCCTAAAATTGTCCATCAAAACATTTGTCTTTTGCAGACATCAAACACTACTACTCTGGGAGAGTGTTTAATTAGCGCACATTCAAGTGATGTCAGCAGCTTTCCCATTTTTCCCCCTCCGTCTCCACTGGCCAGCTGCTGGTTGGTTGAATGTGGGGCTCATGGGCCACAATAGGGCTCGATGACTAAAAAGACTCACCCCACCCAGCCACTTACCCTCACTGCCATGATGATGGCCTTAGAACTAATGTGGGGCAGGGAGGGAGTATGCAAACATGGAAAATCTTGACTTCTATAGAAACCCACAGTTTGTTAGGAAGACATTAGCTTTCATAAGAGGGGAACTGGCTTTGGTTTTATTGGCTTTAACTTCTAATATATATGTGTGTGTATATATATATACCATATATATATTTTTTTTTAATATATAATGGGTCTATTAGCTTTAACTTCTGTCAAGAGCCTTTTGAATGCTTATGTTTGTGTCTGTATGCGTGTGTTTAGATAAAGTAGTCACGCAGTTCCCCTCTATGACAACACCTGGTTTGGACTTTTTGCCTAGCACTTATATTCTACCGGCTCTCTCCTTCTTTGCTATCGGTTCCTTTTTTGTCCCTCTCCACTGGAATATACGTGCCGTGAAACCAAAGACCTCAGTGCCTGCTCACCACCAAATTCACGGCACCAGGAGCAGTACCTGGGACAGAGAAACATATTCATTTGTTGGCTCTATTTTCCCAGATACTTACCTCCTTTTTTAAAAACACAGTGCTTTTTCTTCTCAGAAGTAATGACATCTACCATTCTTAGGTTAATCTAGTAACTTAATAAAAGGAATCGTACAGAGAATATACAAATTAAAGAGGGCAAAATCTGTTTGAATTAAGTGCTGTTACTTAATTCTCTTGGTTCCACTGTGAGTAACTCTGGGACTCAGTTTGGGGGATTGTTTTTAACTGTGCTTTAGAAAGCAGTTTGGAGCATTCGTCTTAGCACTAAATAATCGTATGATTCCATTTACAGACATGCGGAAAGTCAGCAGAAGCACATGGCAGAGAAAATGCCTGCCAAGTGAAAGAAGCCATCCGACTGGAGGACAAGCTAGAATTTCTTTTGCTTCTGTGGTTGTAAAAATGCTGTTGCTAAAGGTGGCGCAGAAACAAACGAATATCAGTGTTAGTCATTGATAATGTCTGAAGCTTAACGTCCAGTGATTGGCCTTTGCTTCTTAATTTATTTTAATTTTTTTACTGTGCCATTAAATATCAGGCATTTTAATAAAATATTGTTACAAAAAATGTACAGTACTGACACCATCACAAGTCATGGTTCTCAAAGAGGGTAGTTTTAACTTTATTATTTTTTGTTTGTTTGTTTAGAGATTTTAAGTTGGAGCAGTATTTTACCACTGACTACTTTCATTCTTCACTGTAGTTTTAAAGAAGAACTGTAAATGACGGTGCTATCTATAAAGTCAGAAAATACATGCCTGCCTCGTAGTGAAGTTGTAGCTCTCCGTAATAAGTACATTTTAATCAGTTTTCAACATTTTGTGAATGTTGACTACCTGAAGTTCATTTTTAGATGTGCTATTAACATTCTGTTGGATTCAGAGGGTTCCTTGAAGGTTTTATGTATAAATATGTAAAATAAAAATTAAAACTTTGTTTCATAGGATATGTCTTTTTGCTCACTAGCCAGCCCGACACGGGCTATATTCCTAACCTCTTCGCACTTCCTCAAATGAACTCCCCATCGTGAAGCTTTAGTCAGTGAAAAAAAAAAAAGTGCTCCAGAGGGAAGCAAAGCAGAGAATTGCCAAAAAGATTGGGAAGGGTGTCGGAGTGTGTGTGTGTATGAGTGTGTGCATGAGAGAGGGTGTGTGTATGTGAGAGTGTGTGAGTGTGTGTATAAGACAGTGTGTGTATGTGAGAGAGCGTGTGTGAGATTCAATGTGTGTGAGTGTGTGTGTGTGTGTGTGTGATCCAAAGAAGAAAACCTGAGCAACATCAGAACTAGCACTCTGTCAGTGCTCAGTTATCAATCTGGAATGTTGGTGCTTTACCATCTACAAGCTCCTGGTCTTGTTAGAGCCTGTTAGCGCATCAAAACTCCATTTTCCAAATTTGCCTCATGAACAAGTGATGCTTTGTGTTTACTCTTTTCCTGGGGCCAGTTGTTGCCATGTTTCAGATTTTAACCACTTCTATTTGGTCTCACGAAGAAAAATGCCAAGTCTAAAGTATATAAAGAATACAGATTTTCCCCAATAAGTAGAGTTTCAAAATTGATTTAATTAGGTAATGTCCATGCAGGTATTAGAGGATCATAAACTAAAGCAGAGATGTGCAATCCACATTCCAGAACCACCCACAGACCACCTGGTTTCATTATTAAGTCCATGATGTAATCTGATGACAGTTTGTTATATTTTATTTTATTTTATTTTATTTTTAGTTTCAGATGCAGAATTTATTTATGTAAGTGATTCATCACTTACATCACTTACATAACATGAAGATAGAAGTCTAGACAACTGTCTACCTGTCCCTTTCTTAAAAATACCCAGATAGATATTTTAAATAAGTAAGAGTTGCCAATCTTCAGTCTTCTATGTAACAAAATAGGTAATCTAAAATTGTAACGCTAATCATTTTTTATGGGCCTCATTCAAGTTATTTTTATATAGAATGGAAAAATACTTCAGCCCTTAAATATATTTTGGCTTTTGTGAGTTGGCTTTTGACCAGGATAGGCTGCTAACCAGTGAGTGAAGGGTGGGCCCCGAAGAGGGGTCCTCTAACTGCGCTTCTAGTCCTGCACCAGCTGTCAGTCATCTCCCGGAGTGACCTCAGTCAGAGACCAGGCCCAGCTACCAGACCTTGGCTGGTGCAGCTGGGTGAGAATATTTGTCAGTAAGCCAGTGGCTCTCACCTTCAGATGCCAGTGGAAGCACCTGGGAACCGTAGAAACCATTGGCCCCACAGACACTGATTTAATTGGTCCGGAGTGTGGCCTGAACACTATACTGATATTGAGAACCACCACCTTAGATGTTATTTCTTAGCTTTTCTGTAACCATTTTTAAAAAATATCTATGTTTTTGTCTAATTAAAACGTATTCCTACTAATTTGAAACTTTTGGAGAGAGCCGACCAAGAAGAGTGCCACAGGGCGCCTGGGTGGCTCAGTGGGTTAAGCCTCTGCCTTCGGCTCAGGTCATGATCCCAGGGTCCTGGGATCGAGCCCCGCATTGGGCTCTCTGCTCAGCGGAAAGCCTGCTTTCCTTCCTCTCTCTCTGCCTGCCTCTCTGCCTACTTGTGATCTCTGTCTGTCAAATAAATAAATAAAAATCTTTTTTAAAAAATTAAAAAGAAAAAAAAAAAGAGTGCCACAAAAACCTGGGCCCACATCAACGCAGTAGTGTGACCTAAACCTCCTGGGTCATCCACAGCCTCAAGTCATGACGCTAAAGCTCAGCCCACCAAGAGAAGCGAGCCTAATTTTTAAAATCCTTACCAGAATTGCCAATTCCAATAAAAATTCAGAAATGAGTTTTTTCTTTGTACTCCACAATGCTCTCTCTGGCTGGAAATGTGTTCTGAAGTAACCCATGGCCTCTCAGTTCTTCAGTTGTTGGAAGCCTATCATCATAGCCAGAGAGCTCCTAGCTGAAGAAGGCAGCCTCCGGGGGCAAAGCAGTTCTTCCCACTCCCCTGAGACCCTGAGAGAAGATTCTACCCGGTGTACTTCTCTGCCCTCATAGAGGTGTCACCAAGTGACTCACCTCCAGGGGATTCTTTCAAGATTGGATCTTTCCAGCCCTTCCACTTAGGCTTTTCAGCAAGCACTGGGATTATTCCCAACAGGATTCTGACCTGCTCTAGGTCCCCCTTCTGTTCATAAACTAGGACCCTTACTAGTTAACCAGGCTTTGTTAGAATGCTTGGTTGCCTGACCTCAGAAATGGGGAATAAGGCCACCTCTCTTCCTGCTTTTAGGAGCGTGCAGTCTAGGCAAGTGCACACCGGCTCTGGGGCCAGAAGGATTGGGCACAAATGCTCACTGCATCATCTTCCCAGTGACCGGACCCTGAGCAAGTTATGAAGCTCGGTTTTCTCTTGTTTTATCACCTGTAAATAAGATCTCTTGGCATTATTCTAAAGCTTAAAGAAAATAATGTCTGTGAAAGCACCTGACACCCAATAGATCCTCAGTAAGTAATTATTGAAAGAAGTGGATGATCACGGTTTGGGTGGAAGAAGAATTCTGTATTTTACCAGGTTCTGAGATTTATAACACTCTTGTGGTTTTTTTTTTCTTGTTTATTAATCATTAACTTACAAGACAGATATTTAAATAGTTAAAAACTCCAATCTTCAAGACCTCCCTCCTCCAAATGTCAATGTTAAAACTTGGGATGTATTCTTACACACTTTTCTCCGTGCTTACACAAACAGATACACACATATAGGTTTTGTGCTTCAGTTTGTTTATACAATGGTGGGATCACATAAAACAGTGCTTTGCAACCTGCTTTGTCCACGGACATCCTTCCAGGTCAGTATCTACAGATCTAAGCCATTCTTTTTAATAGCTGTATAATAATCCCCAGCATGGTGGAAAATACCTTCTTCAGCCATTCCCTTAAATAATAGACATTAAGGATCTTTCTAGATTTCTGCCACTAAAAACAGTGATGAGATAAGTATGGATGTACTTACTTCTACTTGTGCTTTCATTCTGTGATCACCTCATTATTCTTTACTTGTCCCTTGGTATCATGTTTAAAGACATCAGAGTACAAAGAGCTAATTAAGGTAGAAAAGACCAGGTGAGGCCAATGTAGGGAAGTTCAGTTCCTTACAACAAAAGGTTTGAACAATTTCTGACAAACACCAACTCATTTTCATCTATCATCATTTCATGGTTTTTTTTTTTAAGATTTATTTATTTATTTATTTGAAAGAGAGACAGAGAATGAGAGAGAGTGAGTATGAGAGGGGACAGGTGAGAGAGAGAAAAAGACTCCCCGCCTAGCAGGGAGCCGGATATGGGACTCGACCCTGGGACTCCAGGATCATGACCTGAGCCCAAGGCAGCTGCTTAACCAACTGAGCCACCCAGGCGCCCATCATTTCATCTTTAAAGAGCATGCGTGTCACTTCTTTGACACAACTGTTTGTGTGTGTGTGTGTGTGTGTGTGTGTGTGTGTGTGTGTGTGTCTATTACACAGCCTCCAAAGACCCTCATCTGCTTCCTGAATTCAGCTTTGTCTCCATTTCCTGTTTGAGGGTAGAAGCAGACCTCAGCCACTCCAGTAATGCTAGCCCCCAACACAGAACCAAGTAGGGAGGTTTCCTTAGAAGAGAAAGTCTCTGATCATCAGAACCCACCCTTTTGACACTGGCATTAACTGGTGGCCCTCTACTCTTCCAGATGTCTGATGCCTCTCCTCTTAGCTGAGGGATGAGCCCCCTAGCATGGTTTTTACACAGGTTTAATCTCACTGTTCTCCAGCCTACTCCCCTGCTTCCTGGTTGACTCCTTCTTAAGTTCCTTACCTTTCCAAACTTTTCATCTGTCATCCAGTGATTTCCCTTCCACAGAATACATCATCTCTGCTGTCTCTGATAAACAGTCCTATGGCAGATATAGCCTGCCATCTGCCAAAATGTATGCCTCCTCATCATGTCCATAGTCACAGGGTTTTTCCTGACAAGCAGCTGAACAGACAGGGACTGCATTCCCACTCACCATCCCCTTGCGTTGAGATGTGACTCATGATTGATTTTCACCAGTGGGATGTTAGTGGGTGTGAGGTGTCTTCATGTCTTCATTCCAGCCAAGGTTTTTAAGAAGGGGTCTGCATTCTTCAGGCACTCTCTTTCTCCTTATACTAGCTGCAATCACATGACCTAGAGGGTGGCAGAGCCACAATGTAGAAGGAGTCTGCATCCCTGAGTTCACTGCATGAGCACAGCTGCCTGCTGCTTATAGGATTTGCCTCAGACAGTTACAGGACGGAGAAATGAACTCTGATTATGTTTGAGCCATTACAGTGCATTGAATCTCCTTGTTACAATGACTACCATTACTGTAACAGATGCGAGTCCAAACCCAGAACAGCCACAGTGCTTTAAGAAAGAACTGGAACACAAACCCAGTATGTGAAGACAAACCCTGTGTTCTTACTGGTCATGCGATGCGACTGCTAGAGACCCACCTCTTTCCTCTAGAAGATCTTCTCTAGGTCAGTGACTTACTCTTTTTCAATACATAGACCTCTTCAGTTTACCTGAAATCCTGTCCCCCATTCTCTCTTTTTCTCTAGCCATTTGGAGAACCAGAGATGGCCAAAATGAGATTTGTCGTGAACAAATAATTCATGCCAGAGACAAGAAAACAGATTTTATTATGACGCTAGAAATAAATATTTATCAAGTCACTGCAGGATACTTCTTCGGTGTCCATCTGGAAGACCCTTGGGTTTCTCTAATCCTCAAGACCACATTTTGATTATTACCATCCCAGCTGACTTCTGATGCTCAGAAAACCCAATTACCTTTTGCACAGACGTTCATTTATTTTCTCTAAATAAGATATGACACATTCATTATGAGATAGGCTGATGGGTAATGAGTTTTCCAGAATATTTTAATTGAAGTTTATAGTCAGTAAGTGGCATAAATTAATATTATATTAAATAATTTATGAATTCAAGGTTGGGCTAGGCAAAATGAAAGTGTCTTCCTAATTTCTGAGTTGAGAATCCAAAAGGTATTTCATTTAGTAACTTTGGTAGGAAACAAGTCACCAGAACTAATTAATTGGTTGTAAGAAATTCTTTGCCATAGCATAATTTCCTTCATACCTTTCTCTACTGTAGAACAATATTCTACTTGTGGTTATAACATGGCCTTTGTTTAAAAACTATTCAATGCACTTCCCTGCACCACTCTCTAAGTACACAAGATAGAAAAGTTATACTTATGGGAAAAGAAATTTTATTCTCACCCTCCAGACTAGACATTCAAACTTTCTTGGTGATTGTTTACTACTAGAGTCTCTCTTCTTTTATATTCAATCAATATCTTATTTGCTTTTTGGCTTTGCAGAAAATAGTGGCATGTATCCTGATTCTGGTAGAGCATAGACGAGGCTGGAAGTGAGTTCTTTAATTTTCTGCCTCATAAAGTTACTTCGCTCCAGATGTCTCTGAGTTCTCGGCAGAAATTACAGTCTGTAATGACGTGTCGTCTCACCTTGTGAGGGGTCTTTTTAGGTCACAGAGCATCTCCATGTATTAGAAATGGCATTTCAAAGACAGCCGTGAGCATTTAGATAGGAGGGTTCGAGGTGAAAACAGTGGTGACTTTTACAGGCAACGAGGGGAAAGGACTTTACTGATTTATCACACAGCATCTGTTTCCTCTTTCCAGTGATGCGAAGGACTCTTGTCCCTTCTGCTTAAGGAGGCTGGTTTTAAGAAATGTCATTGTCTCAGATGCAAATCAGATTGAGAATGAAGTGCCAGGCAACTCTGTGAGGCCAAGTAATTTTTTAAGGGAAGTAATACATGCCTTGGGAAGAATAGTTAGGCGTGGGATGTTTTGTATGGGAGTAATAAATCCGTGTCCCTGCAGTTCTGGCTAAACCAAGAGTGGGAGTGGAAGAGAACAAGGGGCCTCTCGGAGTTCCCACACTGGTCTCCCACACTGCAAGAGGGGCTGCTGGTCCTTGAGGACACAGAGCTTTCACTTCCTGGTGCTGAGGCCAAGAACAGGAGAGGGAAATGTGAGGACTGAGGAGAACAGAAGTGCTGTTCAGTAAGAGACCCCCTTTGGTGCCGGGAGCCCATTTGCCAAGCAGGCGCTTTGGGGGGTGTTGCCTCTGTGACAGTCAGAGCTGAAGAGCCACCCAGCGTGCCTTTCGAGGAGGGGTGATTTCCTGTGAGGACATTTCTTCAGTCACGGCAGTGGGACCCGGTGAGCCTTAGAGCCAGGCCCACCTCAGGCATGCTGTCCTTCATAGCATCTGTGGCCTTCAAGGCATCTGTCAAAGGCAGCCTGAGAGGGGCTGAACAATTGAGGTTTTATAAATTTTGCAGGTAATACCTAAACAATTAAAAACCTCTTCTGAGTTTCCCCTACTTCCCAAGCTGATCTGGGGGCTACCTCCCCATAAACAGGCAAGAACCATTAAGGAAATATAAACTAATGAGGTTTGCAGGAAAGGGCCAAATCCAACCTCAAAAAATTAAAAGTTAAAGTTTTTAATTATGCCCTCTTTGACTACACTTAAAATTTGCTGTCCCTTTGCCCCTTATCAAAAAGAGTCCTAGATAAATCACCGTGGTTTTGAAATCTCAGTTGTACTTCAAGTCTTATTTTCTCTCTCTCTTGTTTCTTTTATGGTCAGCTCAACCCCCTGATTTGCATAGCTGGTGTGCCAATATAGTGCTAACAATGCTGTCCCCAATACACTAAAAGAAAAATTCTAAATGCCCACTTCCTCTTTTTAAAAGTACACACATGTGTATCACTTCCTAAATTACATTCATTGTCAAGAATCTTAGACGATAAAATCATCCAACAGTTGGTTTTCATCTGAGGCGGTTAGCTAGTTCTTTAAAACCTCACAGTGGCCTTCCTACATCTTGGGAGTCTATGTACTTACAAGCGGGAGCCAAATATACTCACTCATCCTCAGAATCTTGAATTTCAAAGAAGGCAGGAAGTTCACATACAAATGACTCTCATTTCAGGTGTTTGCATGGATTTTCCTCCACTACTAATTACTTCAGCAAGCAGCATTGCTTTCACATCACACCAGAAAACGAAAGCCAAATCTTAGGGCTACTTCAGATTTCCGAGACAAGCAGCTATGGTCATTCCCAACTCAAAGTTACCCAGGCTTCTTGGCTCAAGATGAAAGCATTTTCACTGGGAATTCCTTTGGCTTCAGTTTCCAGGCCAGTCATGCAAACAATCCAAAAACATGGATCAGTCTCACCATACTGCAAGTGGGGGTGCTGAGTCTTTAGGAACGTGGTAGATTTACCTTCCAAGTCCTAAAGCCAAGAGCAGGAGGGGGTGAATGGGATGATTTGCCCAAAGAAGACTGGTAGAGAGTGGAAGGGGTATTTGATAAACCAGTGTAAGAGGCAGCTGG
Source organism: Martes martes (assembly GCF_963455335.1). Classification (NCBI taxonomy): domain Eukaryota; kingdom Metazoa; phylum Chordata; class Mammalia; order Carnivora; family Mustelidae; genus Martes; species Martes martes. Next base: position 83,931,623 of record NC_137888.1, read on the forward strand.
GAAGGGGGAAAAAAGATACCAAAATATTTTGGTATGTAGGTGGAGAAGTGTGGAGGGGGACTTGGACCAATGGGTTGTGTACCTCTCTTCCAGAAGTCATATATGCAAATGCATTTAGGGGACAGACTGATAATATAAGTAACAGAAGTAAATTGGGTGTAAGACACTAAGGAATGATGGGGAACTCATGCCCTGACTAAAGGGATTCACGGCTCAATAAAGGCTAATACTCATCTAACTGTTGGGTTCCCCTGGCTTCTGCAAGACTTTTCTAAGATTTCAAAATAATCTGGATTTGTTACATAGTATATTACTTCTCTTAATGTTTTAGCTATATGACAGTAGCCACCACTGAAAACCATTCTAAGAGCCCCACAAAATTATATTATTATGTTTACTGACAGAACAATATTACTACAATCTTACACAATGACAACTTTATGAGTGCCTGAGAGATATTCTTTTCAGGTTTCAGAATCAATAATAATCAAATTTCTCTGATGAGCATCGTAAACTTTATAAAAAAGATTTTATTTATTTATTTATTTATTTATTTATTTGAGAATGAGAGCTGTAAACCAGGGGAGGGGCAGAGGGAGAGGGAGAAAAAGAGTCTTGGACAGGCTCCATGCTGGATCCCATCACCCTGAGATCTTGACCTGAGCTAAAATCAACGGTCAGACACTTAACCAACTGAACCACCCAGGTGCCCAATCATTCGAAACTTTTTGACTGATAATGCTGCCTTCTTTGCTTTGGCTTCCAGGAAGCAAAGAACTACATTTGCAGCCCACCTATAATAAATTGGATAATATGACTCTTAGTTATATTATCCCTATAAGTTGTCTCAAATTCTTTGGGGGGACCAAGAAAGGTACCATAAACAAATAAACATCTCTATTATCTATTTATTTTTGCTTATATATTTATCTCTATGTATTTATTTAGCCCTCTCTGGCTACAGTGCCTCCAATCTTCTCCTAGTGGCAGCATCCAGGTAGCTGCCAAAGACAGAAATTCATTTTTTCAGATCAGGGGAGTAAAAACCAAGTCTTGATGTCAGTTATAGCCCCTGAAAACCTATTTTGCTTATCATCTCTTCCATATTTCCACTGCCACATTGTAATCAAATTCTGCTCTTGTGGTCAGTGGTAGCTATACTTTTTATATTCCCAGTGCACGTTCTCATTCTTCTAGTTTCTTTGGAGATCTCTTTCCCAGCTGCTGGGGCTGTCAGATTTGGTGCCTGCCCCTTTGATCACAAGAATGGCCCAGGCGGTCACCCAGAATGGAATTCCTGTTCCCCCAACCTTCATTAATAATTAGTTTATTTTTGTGCACGTGACCCCACAGAGGCAATCAGAAACTTTCCCGGAATTAGTATATGGATATTGGAATTGATAAATGGAGAAAATAAGAATCTGGCAGCTACCTCATTCACTCTGGAGACAGAGACTATGAATCAAAAGCTAAGGAAAGCAGCTGAACTGAGAGATGGTGAGGCATAAGGAGAAAGAACTGACGACAGCCTATGAGTTCTTGGATTAAGTCTGAAGCCAGAACTTTCCCCGGACATCATATCCCATTTTGCTTATACTTGTCTCCCCATTGAGCCTAACTCAAGCCACTCTCCCTCTGATTTTGAGCAGGTAACATCTGAGCTTCTCATTGATCCCAAGTTCCCCTGGCCTCCAGGGAGACGACATTCTTTTCTTGAAATGCCATACTCCCTGTTTTGAGCTCAAACGCCATCTTCTCTGGAAAGTCTTCCTTTACTTCCCTACTTAGAATTTGCTGTTTATTCTCCTTTGCTGCAACAGTGTCTTCATTTGGGTAATTGCATAGTATTGTCAGTGTTTTTGCCTTCCAGCAGCCAGAGTATGAGTTCCCTGAGAATGGAGAAGGGCATTTATCTGCATTTCTGCTAATGGCACGACAGGAGCTAACAAATATTCCTTGACCGAGTGAAGGAATGAATGTGCTAGCCCACCTTATAGAGAAATCCTACTCTAGCTTCTCTTTTCCTATGCAGTTCCCCACCACCCAGTTCCTCACAAGTTCTTAGGCTGACACCCCAACTTAAAACTCCATGACTTTTCAAGACCACAGGTGTTTTAAAAGTCCTCATTTGAAATTCAATGTTCCCATAAGGCCTCTGAGGCAAAGCCAAGTCTGAGCACATTAGGCCCACCTGATACCACAACCTAATGTGCTTTATGAACAGGGAGGAGAGGCTTGAGGTCTAACTTTCCACTAATTGTTTACAAAGTTATAAGCATCTGTCAGAGGAAAGGACTTGAGGGATGCCTGGGTGGCTCTGTCCGTTAAATATCTGCTTTCGACTTAGGTCATGATTCCAGGGTCCTGGGATAGAGTCCCACATCAGGCTCCTTGCTCAGTGGGGAGTCTGCTCTTCTCCCTCTGCCTGCCGCTCACTCCCCCTGCTTGTGTTCTCTCTCTCTCTCCCTCTCTGACAAATAAATAAAGACTTTAAAAAAAAGAGGAAAGGACTTGAACACAAGATATGTCAGATAATCTACCAAGCTGAAGTGGCCCATGTAGTGTGGATTGACTCTCCTCAGTTACCTGAATAGATGTTAACAGTGACAATTCTCAGAACCTCAGACAATATTCTCTGGGCTAAGATGCATGTGCCCCATGGCCCTCTGGGAAGGGAGTTTAGGCTTGTTGGCTTTCCTGCTGTGGAGTCTATGGTTTCTCTTCCTGACCACCAGAGTAGAACCCTGGACTGTGCCCTGAAATAGAGCCAGGTCTCTTCTTGCTAACCCTGATGCAGAGATGCAGAAACTAATCCTATGAGGTTAGACTGCTTTTGTGAAATTCCAGGGCTGAATCAAAACCGAGGAAAGGAGTGGTTACAGTGACATAAATGTAGTAATAAGAATACCTTCCATGCACAATTTCTGAGGAACTAGCCAGTATCCTGTAAGCCTTGAAAAGTTATTGAAACTTCCCAGAGGTGTCCAACTTACCCCCAGGAAGTAATCTAGACCTTTTATATTATTTCATTATCTCATATGATCTCAGAATTTTCCTGAGAATAGAGGAAAGCAAGCAGGTATTTGTTTTTTGTTTTGTTTTGTTTTAAGAAAGAGAAATGGACAGAGAGGGATTAAGAAGGGCATTTCCCAAGATTTGATAACAACAGTGCAGCAATGTCACACTCATATTACCTACCAACCCAGCACTTTTCAGACCTGTTTGGGTAGGTCCTCCAAAAATGTTTAAAACAACATACTCCTTGGGGTGCCTGGGTGGCTCAGTCGGTTAAGTGGCCAACTGTTGTTTTTGGTTCAGGTCATGATCTTGAGGTCGTGAGATCAGGTCCACATTGGGCTCCAAACTCAGGGTAGAGTCTGCTTGGGATTCTCTCCCACTCCCTCTGCCCTTCCCTCTGCTTGTGTTCTCTCTAAATAAATAAATAAATAAATAAAATCTTAAAAGAAGAAAACATTCCTCATACATTACTAAATTCACTTCAAAATTTGTCCATCATATGTTTAAAGAATTGCAAGGAATGTAATTTCCAGAACTTTCTAGATATAAACATTTAAAATATATTTGGTACATCTAATGGAATGTATCTTTTAAATGTATCCAGTGAAATACCAAAGCAATTTGACCTTAAAAAATGAATAAATCAGAGAGCTCTTCTTTAACTATTGGAAATTTTGTATTTATATCATTTATTTATGAATTTATATTTCCATTCCACTTCCCCCTAAAATTTGGTCCTAAAATTTAGTAATTTTATTTCATTTAGTGAAATGTTTTATTGATCACCCTATCAAACTTCATTGCACAAAAATAGCATATAAATATCAATTTAATTTTTTTAAGTTTGCTGTGACCATAAGGTTCTAAAAAATAAAATTCTTCTATGTTGTTACTCTTATAATTACTATTATTAATCAATCAATTAAAACAACATAAATTATTCCAAACATTGAACAATTACGTAATAAAAAGGTAAACTATATTGAAAATGCACCTTTCATTGAGAGGAGCTTTTCGTTTCCAATTCACTCATATATCCAATGAATATAACTTATTAACAGAATAAGACAAGAGTTCTCTATCATTTCTATTTCCATTTTTGTTTTGTAAGGGCCTACTTAGCCGGAGCAGCCCCACCTCGGTAGAACAGCCATTTTGTTGTTTATGTAGTGAACTTAGATTGACCCTGCCCCCCCAGAGGAACTCACTTAGAAAAGGGTCTGGGAAACCAGTAAAATATGTCCGATCAGCCCCTGATAAAAGAGCCCATATACCAGGACGTGTCAGGTCAGGGAGAGATAACAGAGCCCAGAATACAAGGACGAGTCAGGCCAGGTGGAGACATCCAATCAGTAAAGTGCACATACTATCTCCCTGACTACCAAAAAATGTGGGCCCTGCCTTTTGGGCGCCTTTTGGGCGCCAATTCTGACCAAGGTGATAGGCTAGTTCAAATAGCTACTATAGGGTGAATTGTAATTCAATCGTGTGTGTGTGTGTATGGGTGTGTGTGTGTGTGACCTAGCATGACTGTGCAGCTTTCTCTGTGTGTTGCAATCTCATTGGCCACCTGTGTGTGGCCAGGCTCAACCACATGGCCTTTGCTCTATAAAAGTTAATCTTTAAGGCAGGGAGGGGTCGCCTTCTCTGCAAGAGGTGGCCCCGGCAGGTAGGTTTGGTTCTCGATGCTTGGCGCGAAATAGCGAAATAAAGCTTTGCTTTACCTTCGCTTTGTATCAGTCTCGTCCTTTTGTCCACGGACCCTTCAGTTTTCAGAGATGTAAACCTTGAGAAACCTTGTTCATAAATAAGTAGGTGGAAATGGAAGGTGTCTTGTTACAGCAATGTCAATCAATTCTTTGAGTTCCCTGTGAAGTATATGCCAAAAATTTGGCTTGCAAAAATATATTAGTCAGTCATTAGAGCCATTTACCGTCTTAAACCCATTACTACACCCCCCGGCATTTCTTCTCAGGTGCTTTTTACCACCTGAGGGAATGCATCTCAGTAAGACTGGGAGAAAAGCCATTACTTTATTGAGTAAGAGAAGATTGTAAAAGGGAAGATGGGGGAAATGAGAGGAGGACAACTTTTTCAGCACTTTCCAGGCAAATCCACTTTGAGAAATGGTTTGTGTGAAAGTTGAGGATCTGGAAATTGATGTCCTTAAAGCCATCTATCCATGGCTCTGTCATGGAAAGCCTTTGTAAACTCCTTTGGGATTTGCATACTGACATCAGAAGACCATTGTATTAGCTCATTCTTCTACCACTTCTAAATACACCCTTCAAATCTGTGTCCCGTCCTTACACCTTGTACATCAATCACCAACAACATGCTGGGTATTATCCCAGTTATTGGAGATACAGCAATCAATAAAAGAGACTGTCCTCTGTGCTAGTAGAGGAGATAGACAATAAATTATCAGAATTTAACTCCATTTTACAGTGAGTAAACTAAGGACATGATCATGGTAGAGTCAGAAATAGAAAGCTCAGGCCATTGCGGATCCTGGCACACAGCTGGCCCATCTTCCTGCAGCTCTGGGATCCCTTCCTGTGACCGCTCCCCCACATTTCCCCAGCTGCAGGCAGAGTGCAAGCACAAAACTGGCTCTCCACACGGTGTTTTTATTTAATTGACTGACGTTACAAGCCAAAGAATTGTATGCATCTTTCCAAAGTGTCTGATGAACTTTTAAATGAGGACCCCTATAGAGTCATTTTAAAAAATCACAGCATTTTTAGATCCAGAAGGAAACTTAGTGACCATTTGATCCCATTTCTCCTCTACTTTTTTTTTTTTTTTTAGGAAACTGTTTATTTTGCATTAACCTTAGATCCATCTGCTGTTTAGGAATCTGTGGAAGAGCAGCTTAGGATCACTCAGGGGTTGTACCTCTGCACTGAGCAGCCTGAGCAGTGGGAGCCGCTGAGCCACCCTGAGCAGTGGCTGGGAACTGCCGGACAGGCACACGGACCCCCGGCACACCTTCACATAATCTGAGACATGGGGCTGAGTAGCAGTAAATTTGGGACCTGGGGCAGCCCTTTCACCAGGAAATTCCTCTTTGGTGATGGCCTTTGCAGCAGCGGCCTGCTCTTCCTTTTCAGTCTCTCGGTCTCTCTGTTAGGAGGAGAGATCAGGGGGCGCCTGGGTGGCTCAGTGGGTTAAAGCTTCTGCCTTCGGCTCAGATCATGATCCCAGAGTCCTGGGATCAAGCCCCGAATTGGGCCTTCTGCTCAGCAGGGAGACTGCTTCCCTTCCTCTCCCTCTGCCTGTGTCTCTGCCTGCTTGTGATCTCTGTCTTTCAAATAAATAAATAAAATCTTTAAAAGAAGAAGAAAGAGGAGGAGGAGGAGAGATGGAGAGATCAGGGGTGGCCTCCCATGGCGGGGTACATGGGAGATGGGGCCACGCATGCGCAGAACTTCCTGGGCAGAATCCACCGCCTCCGACCCACTACGTCAGCAGCCCTGCTATTGTGTGGGATGGCCACGTCCACACGGCGCAGAGTAGAGTCTGGGTCACACAGAGTGATGGCTGGCGGGTTACCCTAAGACATCTCTGTGAGAAGCTGGTGCTCAGCCCTGGGATCCAAAAGCCCCCTACAAGCTGCCTGGACCTGGTTAGCGAAGGTTTCAGGGGTGAGGCAGCCACAATCGAAGTGGCTCCAGTAGCAGCAGCCAAGATCAGCAGAGCACATGGGACACTGTTCCTGGACAATATGACACTACATGAGCTGGGTTTTTTTATTGTAACAATGGCACGAGCTACTGGCAGAAGCTTCTTGTAGGATCTCTCAGGTTTGATATATGCCATCGCTTTCTCTTTTTTAGATGTACTGTTTCATTTGGAAGTCAGGGTTGGTGCAACCTAAGTGGGTTCCTGCTGGAAGGAATTAGAGGACATCCTCCTCCCTTTGCAGGAGGATGTCCAGGGCTCGAACATTGTGAAAATTTCCCTTTAAGTTCCATGGGAACCCAGAGCAATATGGATCCTCATATGGACCCTCAGCACAGAAAGACCATTTCACATCTTCCTGAAGAAGAAGAATGAAGCCTGAAAAGGCAAAGTGACTTGTTAAGGTTATGAATCTAGTAAGTTATATATCTTGCATTTGTAGCCAGTGGAAACACTAGATCCTTCCAATCCAGGCAAATTTTGCATCCAACGTCCTTTAATGTAGCCTAGTTTGATAGCCTCCATTGAGAAATATTCCTGCCCCATACCCAAGTAACCAGCCAACAAAGCCTTAACATCTACATAAAATGTGAAATACGAAAATGTTTCTATTTCATTAATTCCCTTGGAATTCACAGGAAACATGTATCATAACAGAAACAACTGGTCAGTTGGGTCATTGAGAGTGGATGTGCGTATAACCCAAAATGCCATTCCTTGTTTTCAGCTTGGAGAGTATGAATGAAATTTTTAATGAATGGGATTCCTACACGGTTTCACTGTGAATTTAGTATCTACAATGAAGCCCAGGGGCCAAACTTCCCATTAAGGGTTAGCAGGATTACTGGTCAAGAAGATTCCCTCAGGCAGAGAAATAACAGTTCAAGTGGAAATGCAGTTGCTTCTGTTCTGAGGTCTCTGGGGTAAGTCCTTGAAGTGACTGCTTCCACTACCAGAGGGAAGTCCCGGATGGCCAAATAAAGAGGTTCCAAGTAAAAGAAAGAGTTGTTTAATTACACTGGCACAAATGGAAACCAAACAAGTAAATAAGAGAATGTGAGAAGAGAATTTGTTGGTTGGTTTCTGAGTCTGCCCCCAATGGTTTCATTTTGCATATCTGTGGCATTTGGTTGAGGTGATGTGCGGTGACAAGTTTCTGCTCATGGCTTTCCAATAAGAAATCCTGGAAACCACACTCAGGAGTAAGGACCAAAGGAACCCAAAAGAAGAAATTCTTCCACAGCTATCCTTCACCCTCTACTGATGACTCCCAGATAATAAGCTACATTCCTGAGCTCTTTTCTGCATTCCAAGCTGGATTTCTCACTCCCTCCTGGAAGTCTCTCTGTGAAGCTTCCAAAGACATCTCAAATCTATTCTCATTGTCTTTGCCTCCAAAACTAGTCCTTCTCCTGTTTTCTCTTGCTCCACAAACCACCCTACCATTTACCCAGATACCCAAGTCTGAAACTTAGAATTTCCTCTTGATTCTTTTCCTGTACCACTTCAAACTCAGTCATCACCAAGTCCTGTCATTGCTGCCTTCTTCATAAATTTCACACCTTTCTTTTCCTTAGAAGGCATAAGGCCAGTGCCTTAGTGGATCGTCAGTTCTCACCGGAGCTCCTACCCAGGTTCCCAGCCTCACTTTGTTCCCTTGCAGTCCGCCCTCATGGTTTTTCAAAATAAAATCTCAATGACCTACCTTTCCACTGCTTAAAGTCCTTCAGTGGCCCTGGCAACAGAAACATCTATAAAATACAGTGAAACAAAGAAGGAACCTATAAGTCTGGACACAAGAGTAGAAATTGGAGTCCTGTTACTCATCTTGGGCAAGTCACTTGGCCTGTCAGAGCCTCCATTTCCTTATTCATAAGGTTTTAGTTTATATTATTTAATTTTTTAAAAAATTTTTAGTGAATGAAATAATGTTGGTTTTGACCCACAAAATTAATTTCAGAATTCACTGGGAGTCTGTGACCTGCTATTGATAAATATTGGACTACATTGTTTCTAAGTTTCCTTCTAACTCTGAAGATTTGGATAGGCCAACAGGAAAGAGAAGAGCTTCTGGAATATAGTAAGAAAGGCTAAGAAGAACCCCTTTTAATTAATACCATAAAAATACTCACTTATATATCATAAGGCCATCCCATACCCTAGTCAACAGCTCTCTTTTTTACCACTTGCAAATATGGAAACCACAGACACTAGTTAAAAATTAATTATGGGTGCACCTGGGTGGCTTGGGTTGGCTAAGTGTCTGCCTTTGGCTCGGGTTATGATCTCAGGGTCCTGGAATTGAACCCCGTGTCCATGTCAAGTTCCCTGCACAGTGGGGGGATCTGCTTCTCCCTCTCCCTCTGCCCCTGCCCCTCCCACTCGTCCTCTCCCTCTGTCTCTCAAATAAATAAATAAGATCTTAAAAAAAATTAACCACATAATATATGCAATGGAACGTTTTATAGCCATCAAAAATGAAATCTTATCATTTGCAATGACATGGATAGAATAGAGGGTATTATGGTAAGTGAAATAAGTCAGTCAGGGAAGGACAATTGTCATATGATCTCACTGATATGTGGACTTTGAGAAACAAGACAGAGGATCATAAGGGAAGGGAGGGAAAAATGAAACAAAATGAAACCAGAGAGGGAGACAAACCATAAGTGACTCAATCTCAGGAAACCAACTGAGGGTTGCTGGAGGGGATGGGTGTGGGAAGGATGTGGTGGCTGGGGGATGGACACTGGGGAGGGTATGTGCTATAGTGAGTGCTGTGAATTGTTTAAGACTGACGAATCACAGACCTGTGCCCCTGAAACAAATAATACATTTTATGTTAATAATCAAACTAACAAACAAATACCTAATATATGTACAGTCCTTTTTAATAACCACTTTGTTGCATAAAATCTTGCTGTGGAAAATCAAAATAATAATAATAATAATAATAATAATAAAAAGTAACCACAGACCTCAGTTTAAAATTGTATAATTGGCTTTATGATATTATCCACAACTCCCTGTCTCTTTAGGCAGCCAGTCCCTTTTAAAACAACACAAAAAAGTGTGGCTAACAGCTTTTTTAAAATTTGGTAATATATCTTACAGATTATTCTTTATCAGTATATTCAGATACACTTCCTTTGGTGGCTGCATAGTATTCCATTTCTAGACAGAAGTTTATTTAATTAGTTCATTACTGATGGCCATTTTATACCGAAGCACAAACATCTTAGAAATGGAATTTCAAAGACAAAGAATATAAGCAGCTTTCATTTGCTAGATATTACCAAGTTATCTGCCACTGAAATTTTACTAATCCCCCCCCCCCCCAATGAACCAGCTAGGAGTGCCAGTTATCCCAGATCTTGATGAACATTTGCTTGAGAATCAGCCACATGGATTCATATCTCAGCTTTGGCACAAGACATGTGATCTTGATGGGGTACCTGGGTGGCTCAGTGGGTTAAGCTCTGCCTTTGGGCCATGATCTCAGGGTCCTGGGATCAAGCCCCGCATCGGGCTCTCTGCTCTGCAGGGAGTCTTCTTCCTCCTCTCTCTCTGCCTGCCTCTCTGCCCACTTGTGATCTCTCTCTGTCAAATAAATAAAATCTTAAAAAAAAAAAAAAAACACATGTGATCTTGAACAAGCTGCTCAATCCCTCTGAGCCTCAGTGCCCCTGTCTTTTGGGAATACCCACAGGATTGTTACAAGAATTAAGTGCAGTAATGAATGCAGAGGATATGTTATAATTTAGCAGATGTGTTTGGCAGCATCTCATTTTCTACTAGCCCTATCCCAGGAACAGTAATGTAATTTTTAACTTTAACATGCTATTGTAAATTAACTTAGAGTTGTAAGAGTGTAAGCCCCTTGAAGGCTGTGAAATTTAAACAGTATGCCTCCTAGCTTCTGTGGAAAACTCTGTGCTCCATCAGTGTTGACATATGATGTCACACATATGTGTGCGTGACATGAAGTTTTCAAGTGAGTCTTGCTTATTGATGGTCTTAGGAAGGTAACGCTTTCTAAGCTCTAACGCAGCACATAGTGGACTGAAGAAATCATCACAGATGACCAATATCTATTACCAAAAATAGTTCATTTGTTCTGTCAAAAGTGGGTTTTGCAACGCCATAACATACCAAAGGAAAATTCTCCAAGCAACGTTCTTTAAAGTCATTCACTAAAACTTACATGTTTAACAGTGTTACTGATATATCATTTACCTATTTTGAATATAAAATCAATGATTTTTTTTGATAAATTTACAGACTTGTGCAAACATCACCACAATCCAGCTTTAGAACATTTCTATCAACCCAGTAAGATGTCCATCCACATGTCCTCTGCAAGTTCACCACGTCAGTTAGCCGGGCATGAGTAGAGGACTCAGATCCTCTCTGCTCCTACACTGCACACTCTCAGTGGCAGCCAGGGTATGTGGAGAATTTTTCAAGCCCCTTAGTGATTGTCTCATTTCCAGGATCTCCTTGTGAAATTTCTGGCTTATTGCCCATAAGATTGTTTTTTTCCAACCCGGACAACAACCTCTGGTGAATGAAGTTCTAGCCTCCTCCATTCACTTGCCTCCAAGGTCCTTTAACTGATGACATGACTGGGAGGTGTTTTCCACCTTTTGCTGGAATTTGGTTGTACTCTCTCCAGCAGCAAAGCTGCTTTGTGGATGCTTTCAGTTGGCCGCATTTTGCTAGAAACTTTGCACTAACTGAGCTGGGATGCTGGGATGGGGCTGGAGGGTAGGGGGATGGAGCAGTGCCAGGCTAGAATGCCATAGCCTCCCACTCTTCTTACCAAAATATAGCAGTTCTGGATGAAAAGAATACTTCTCAGTTTGTTGTTTGCTTTTGGTCTATTTCCAGAGCCCTGAAGTGGATGCTGTTGAGAATGCTGTCTAGTTTTTCATTAATTTCTAGGGGAACAATATGGTGACTTGCTCCTTCTGCCCTACTGGAGCCTGGAACTTGAGTTTGAACACGAGCAGCCTTCCTCTGCTGGGCTTCTCAGTATTCCAGCAGTTCTGACCCGTGGCCATTCGTGGACAGTACTGTAAGTGATGAGCGCTTCAAAGGGAGAGCCAGCACCCAGAGTCACTGTGCCAGACCTGTCAGTCAGGAGGTGGCCAGACAGCACTCGGCATACATGATTGGTCTTGATTCTACAGGGAAAACTGATGGACAAAAAGAGTCCAATAGGACAAAAGAAGCAACCGTAAAAATATGTCTTAAATGTAGCCTCTTGTGGCTTAAACGCTGAGAAAGGAACCCCTTCCCAGCTCAGGAAAATCCAGAGGTAAAGAACATTTAGGCAAAAAATAACCTCATATAGGACTGTGCATGGTTTGAACTCTGGAAGACAGCTGCAGGTCTGAAAGAAATTATTGACTTGAGACTGACATAAATTGTTGTAAGCAGTATGGCAAATTCAGTGTTCCTCCTATAGCCACAGAGAGGAATCCTTTACTAGTATCTCAAGAAAGCAATACAGTGGGGCGCCTGGGTGGCTCAGTGGATTAAGCCTCTGCCTTCAGCTCAGGTCATGATCCCAGGGACCTGGGAACAAGCCCCAAATCAGGCTCTCTGCTCAGCAGGGAGCCTGCTTCCCCCTCTGTCTCTGCCTGCCTCTCTGCCTACTTGTGGTCTCTGTCTGTCAAATAAGTAAATAAAATCTTGAAGAAGAAGGAGAAGAAGAAGGAGGAGGAGGAAGAGGAGGAGGCGGCGGCAATACAGCATAATAGCTTGATGTGCAGGGTCGGAGCCAAACTCGCTCAGGTGGAACAGCCTCCCTCCCTTTTCCACCTGTCTCCTTTTTTTTTTCTTTAAAGATTTTATTTATTTATTTGACAGACAGAGATCACAAGTAGGCAGAGAGGTGGGCAGAGAGAGAGGAGGATGCAGGCTCCCTGCTGAGCAGAGAGCCCGATGCGGGGCTCGATCCCAGGACCCTGAGATCATGACCTGAGCAGAAGGCAGAGGCTTTAACCCACTGAGCCACCCAGGTGCCCCCACCTGTCTCCTTTTATGTGCCGTGTGACCCTGGGTAATTTTCCTAAGCTCCTCTGCTTCACCTGGCACATCTGTAAACAATACTTGCCTCAGAGGGTTGGTACGTGTAGGTCTTTGAATCATTCCTGACCCATGGTATAAGCTCAATAGATATTGGTTCTTATTAATATTTGTAAACATTTTTCTAGGGTTCCCCAGTGTATCCCTCTTGAGCGGTTACTGGCTATGAAATGTCCTTACTAGCTCTGGGATGGAGGAGAGGAGGGAGAGCAGAAGCTTAAGAATGGCTCTGCTTTCAGATGCACAATTGTGTCGCCAAAATGGCACCAGATCAACTCAGAATGACCCGCTGGCCACTACACTTCTCAGATAGGCATTAGGAGATCCTTGGTACCACCCTTCCTTCATCCCTAATCCCCGAGCCATAAGTCTCTACTGTGCATGGCCCACATGCCTACTGACCGAGCACATTTGTCCTCAAGCTGGGCACCCAAGGGTCAGAAGTCTTTTTACCTAGAGTATTCTAGCTCTTCCCTTCAGCTCCTGTAACCAGGTCCCTGGAAGCTGGCTCTGCCCAGACCGACCTGCTGGCTCAGCCTGGCTCCAGGCAATGGCTGACACTCCCTAAGGTGACACTTAAGAGCCCCATTTATCCTGCCAAGACAGCAGGTATCTGCCTGTCTCATCATCTGAAATAACTAGCCACCAGCTTGATAAAGATAAACTTGGTGAAAATATATACATGCCATATTCTTGGTATTGGTCAAAATCACAATCATTCCCAAATTTGACTTCAGTTCTTGTTTAGGGCTGCATGAAACACCACAGAGTGTCTTAAATAATTTTTGGTATCTTAGAAATATATGTCAATCCCATTTGGGGAGCTCAGGATTAACAAGAATATAAACTCAGATCTGGACCATTTGGAGTTTAAGTGATAAAATGAAGCTTGAGACAACCCAACCGAAACAAAATAAAACAGAGCACTAAGAAAGCAGGGTATGTAGTGGCTTGTGGTACAACCAGTGAGCACAGACCACTTGAGCTCAAAGACTTGCTCTTACTATGGTCCATATACACTATGGAGTATTATGCCTCCATCAGAGAGGATGAACACCCAACTTTTGTATCAACATGGCCGGGACTGGAACAGATTATGGTGCGTGAAATAAGTGAAGCACAGAGAGTCAATTATCATATGGTTTCACTTACTTGTGGAGCATAAGGAATAACACAGAGGACCTTGGGGGATGGAGAGGAGAAGGGAGTTGGGGGAAATTGGAGGGGGAGACGAACCATGAGAGACCATGGACTCTGAGAAACAAACTGAGGGTTTTGGAGGGGTGGGGGTGAGGGCATGGGTGGGCCTGGTGGTGGGTATTAAGGAGGGCACGTATTGCATGGAGCACTGGGTGTGGTGCATAAACAATGAATCTTGGAACACTGAAAAAATTGAAAAAAAAAAAAAGACTTGCTCTTCCCCAGGTAGCTGGGTGAGCTGGGACAAGTTAATTAATCTTGCTGTGCCTGTTCCTTCATCTGGAGAATAGAGATAATCACAGTATCTGTCTCGTGGGATTGTTTTAAGAAATAAAGGGTTTAATGTGTGTAGCACACTTAGAATAAATTGTACTACACTGTTGATGCTTATAAAATTTAGCTATTCTGGGGCGCCTGGGTGGCTCAGCGGGTTAAAGCCTCTGCCTTGGCTCTGGTCATGATCCCAGGGTCCTGGAATGAAGCCCTGCATCGGGCTCTCTGCTCAACAGGGAGCCTGCTTCCCCCTCTCTCTCTGCCTGCCTCTCTGCCTGCTTGTGATCTCTGTCTGTCAAATAAATAAATAAAACCTAAAAAATAAATAAATAAATAAAATTTAGCTATTCTTCTATTTGTTCCTGCTCATATTATATTAAAATTGCTGGTCAGATAAATCAGCATTTCCTAATTGCCGGTCCATGGAACTCAGGTCCCAAAAACTTACCATTAAATGGACTTAATGGCTAAGACAAAAACTCACATTACACTTAATCAGTAAGGTAAATTATATGTGAAGTCAACCTGTTGGAAGTACAGGCAGAATGATTATCAAATGTTTTACTCTTTATTGTTAATTTTCATAAGAATGAAGACGATGCTTGCACACCGTTAACAGTCTGTAAAGGGGAATTTTCCATTTGATCAACCCGCAATAAACCAGTGTTGGGAGATGTTGCTAGGAGATTAAGCACTTAGAAAGAGGCTGCCCCACTGCTTAATTCCCAGGTGAATTTATAGGCGCAGTAGATTAACGGCTGTCCCAGGACATACTCAGCATCAGTAACAACATGAAAATAATCAGAAAATAGTTATTTAAAACAGTGTGCTAAGTAAATTTGTAATACTCATAAGAAAGGCGTAATAGTCATAATATGTTAAGAGATCTTACTTATCAATAACGCACAGGCTAACAATGCAATTTATAAATGACAAAAGAGAGTAAAGGGACAACTTATAAAAGAAATACAAATATAAAATACAATATAAAAATGTGTTTAACCTCACTAACAACAAACAAAATGTCAAGCAGATATATTTACTCTTAACCCACTGGCAAAGACAAAAATAAATAATTGATGTTACTCAGAACTAGTAACAGTCAGGTGGCAATGTGAACCGGTACCACTCAGAGCGAAAATGCTGCCGGAGCTTTCTCCCTCTCAGGTTCAAAGCCAGCCGGGAAAGGTGTCTGCCTCGGAGTTCCACCAAGTCCCACAGGCTCTAGCCTCGTGTGCTTCCCTAAAGCAAGCACCACGGTGGGCTTATCTGAGCCAGTGTGGGAGTCCCCCCAAAGGAGACAAAAATTTAAAGCCACAGAAATGAACAGGGAGAAAATTTAGAAAAGAACTCAGAGACCATGTCAGGGGGAAATTACCACGTGACGCAGATATTGTATGTATCTTTCCATGATTGTTCCATGCTTTCACATTCTGCACATATGTTCTGTTTTGTTAATATATAAGAGATAGGGGCGCCTGGGTAGCTCAGTGGGTTGGAGCCTCTGCCTTCGGCTCAGGTCATGATCTCAGGGTCCTGGGATCGAGCCCCGCGTCGGGCTCTCTGCTCCGCAGGGAGTCTGCTTCCCCCCCCCTCTCTGCCTGCTTCTCTGCCTACTTGTGATCTCTGTCTGTCAAATAAATAAAATCTTTAAAAAAAGAAAGTTCAAAAAAAGAAAGTTCAAAAAAAAGAGAGATGACCTCCCGTGTATCGTTCTACAACATATTTGCTTGTTTCCCTCACTAATGTCCCAGAGAAATTTCCATGCCTGGTAGCCCCAAGTTTAGGGCTTCCCTGGCCTATGTCTCTGAATTGACTCTTGACTGGGGCCAAGAAGTAGAGGTGGTCTGTTCTTTCTGCCCCAACCCACTTTACCCCGACCTTCCTGATAACGGTACCAACATGTCCTGAGACTTGGCAGGACTTTTCTCTTCTTAGGTTTGATTTTTTGTTATCCTTTTCAGAATTTATTATCACAATTTTGTCTCTTTGGGGGTACATCCGTGTTGTCACTTCAATGAGTTTTCAGGAGAATAAGTATTTCAGTCATATGGTCAGTCTGTTACAGCAAAGCAAAAGTCTCCGTAATGTAATTTAAGGGATAAAAGCAAGTTGCAGAAATATCTACATATACATATATCTACATCTATGTATATAATACACAGATGTTTACATATATGTAATTTTTAAATTAATAAATGTATGCTGTGTATGTTTAGAAGTCAAGCAAGAACTTTGTATAGTACAAATCTCTATATTTTAAAAAATTTTTTGAGGGGCATCAAATATTTTTACAAAGAAATATTTTTAAAAATCATTAAACTGATTTTTAATTTTTTAAGAGAGGACATGGTCATTAGAGAAATCATTGAAAATTCAAGAAGAAAAATGAGTTGAAAGAAAATATTCCATAAAGCATAGAATTACTATATTGTACATCTGAAACTAAGGTAACACTATGTTAACTAACTGGAATTAAAATAAAAACTTAAAGAAAACCTTTCTGAAATATCCTTCCACGTCGGTTGTAACTATTTGTCAGATAAATATTTTGGCTTGTAACCCCTTTATCTTTTCTCCCTGTAAGTATGTAAGTGCTTTTTTTTCTTCAATGCAATAATTTTTAACATAATGATGTTTTCTCTTAACAATATGTTCTGAACATCTTTCCAAATCAATAAAGAAGTATCAGCTAATCTAAAAGAATAGATTTAATATTCTCTTTCCACACAGCAATAAAATTAGGAATCAATATGGAAAGATAAGGGAAAATACACTTGGAATTTTAAAGATACCATTCTAATAGTGTGTGGGACGAAGAGGAAATTACAACATAAATTTCAAAATGTTGGAAACTAAGATAACCAATACTCTCCAAATCAAGAATTGTAAGATGCAATGTATGTTATATTACATGATGTTAATAGTCTTAAATGCATTTATGGGCAAATAAGAAATCTTTAGTAACAAAGTAAGATTGAAAATAATTTAATTTTAAAAATCTGTGTGGTAGTTACTTGGATATTTATTAATATATGGTTTTGGTTTTTTGCTTTTCTGGATATTTGGGATATCTCATATATTAAAAATTTTAAGAAAAATAAATGAGTTAACTCAGGAAACATTTGACTCAAAATAAACTCAAAGAACACAGGAAAAAAGAAAGAAATACAAAAGCAGAAACTTATTATGATCCGTGAAACTAAAGCCAGTTCTTTGAAATGACAATAAATAAGCCCCCAGTTATACTGATCAAGAAAAAAAAGAGAAGACACAAATTAGGTGCAAATCAACGTTAGAAATGAGGGGAAGATGTAACTACAGATGCAGTCGAAAGTTTAAAGTATTAGAGAAAAACATTATAAGTTTGAAAAATATAAATTATAAAAAAATTTTAAAGAGAAATGGGAGACTTGAGTAAACCAACAACTGCCTAAAAACTTGAGAAAGGTGCAGGGTAAGGAAGCGTCCCTTTTTCCTCTCACAAACAGCAGAGTATGGTTTCATAGGCAGGTTTTTAACAACATTCAACAGATTGTTCTATCCAATACAGCCACCACGGGGGGGGGAAAAAAAGAACATTTTTCAAAGAAAAGAAGAAAGTTATCAACTTATTTTCTGGAACCAAACTGTTTTAGCCTGGGTTTCCCTGAAAACAGAGCCTGAGGCTCAGGCTTGCATGTGGGTCTTTATTTGGAATGTGACCCAGGGAGGTTGAAATGAAGGAGAGAAGACTGAAACAAAGAAGAAGGAAAGCTAATGTAAGGATACATCACTGAGTTGGTTTCTGCTAAGGGAGACTGAGAAGCCCTATTAATTTCATCTCAGGACTGTCAGCCTGGGAAAAGCACAGGCTCTCCTGAGCACTTTGGTCAAGGTCCAACCTTGGTCAAGACTGCTCCCCCGGGGGCGCCTGGGTGGCTCAATCGGTTAAACATCTGCCTTCAGCTCTGGTCATGATCCTAGGGTTCTGGGATCGAGCCCTGCATCAGGCTCCTTGCTCAGCAGAGGGTCTGCTTCTTTTTCTCTTTCTCCCTCCCTCTGCCTCTCCTCCTGCTCATGCTCACGCTCTCTCTTTCCCTCAAATAAATAAAATCTTAAAAATAAAAAGAGTCCTCCCCCAGAGGTGTCAACTCCTCACTTCCCAGCCCTTCCAGGTGCACCTGTGTGAATACAACGTGGGTTTTGTGGGTGTCTCACACCTGTGCATTGGGAAAGCCCAAGGATATGAAAGGAACATGACATGAACCAAGACAAGGTATGGGAGGTTGTCCTGGGACAAAGCCAGCATGGAACTGGTAATCCAGGAGTTAGAAGTAGGGCTGGAAAGACGTTTAATGCTCAAGAGACGTCAGATACAAAAGCCAAAAACAGGTTTTTGCCACCAAAACCAGATCAAAACTATAAAAGAAAAGAAATCTATGGGCCAATCCACACAGATACAGAAGTCCTAAATAAAACCTAAGCAAGTCCCAAAAGGGCTTATCGCAGGAATACAAGAATTTGCCATTAGAAAATACTCCATCTGCGTGACTTAACACACTAACAGATTAAAGAATAAAAACAAAATATGGGGCACCTGGGTGGCTCAGTCCATTGGGCATCTGCCTTCAGCTCGGGTCATGATCTCAGGGTCCTGGGATCGAGCACTGCATCGGGCTCCCTGCTCAGCAGAGAGCCTGCTTCTTCCTCTCCCTCTGCCTGCTGCCCTACCTACTTGTGCTCTCTCTCTATCTCTATCGAATAAATAAATAAAATTTTAAAAAAGAAAACAAAAAAAATATGATCATCTTCACAGATATAGAGAAAACATTTGAATATCATTCACGAATTTTAAAAACCGCTTAACAAACTAGGAATGCAAAGAAACATCCTTTTATTAATAAGGCTATCTATCAAAAACTAACAGCAGCACCACAGAAAGATGAAGGTCTAACAGTTTCCCATTAAACTTACTTGTGGAGCATAAGGAATAACATGGAGGACATTGGAAGATGGAGAGGAGAAGTGAGTTGGGGGAAATCGGAGGGGGAGACAAATCATGAGAGACTGTGAACTCTGGGAGACAAACTGAGGGTTTTGGAGGGGGTTGGGGTGGGGAGTGAGGTGAGCCTGGTGGTGTGTATTAAGGAGGACACGTATTGCATGGAGCACTGGATGTGGTGCATAAGCAATGAATTTTGGAACATTGAAAAAAAATAAAATAACATTTAAAAAAATAAAATAAAACAAAATAATAAAACAATGTTTTTTAAACTTTCCCATTAAAATCAGGATCGTGGGGCGCTTGGGTGGCTCAGTCATTAAATGTCTGCCTTTGGTTCTTAGGTCATGGGGTCCTGGGATTGAGTCCCACATTGGGCTCCTTGCTCAGTGGGAAGCCTGCTTCACCCTCTGCCTGCTGTTCCCCCTGCCTGTGAGCTTCTTATCTCTCCCTTTCTCTCTCTCTGGCAAATAAATAAAAAAAACATTTAAAAATGAAAATAATAATAAATAATAAAATTTCTCTGCTTCAAAGAACACCAGTAAGAAAATGATGATACAACCCACAGAATGGGAGAAAATTCTTGGATATCATATGCCTGATAAGAGACTTCTACCTAAAAAATATAAAGAACTATTACAACTCAGTAATAAAGAGGCAACCTGGCTCAAAAATAGGTAAAGTGTCTGAATTTCTCTATTTCTCTGAAGAAGATCAACAGGTGGCCAATAAGTACATAAAAAGATGCACAACATCATTAGTCATTAAGGAACTGAAAATCAAAACCACGTTGAAACACTGCTTCAAACCCACAATGGTTTGAAGTTTGGCTTATAGCATGACTATAAGCCAAAAGTTAGATAATAACAATTGTTGGTGAGAATGTAGAGAAATTGCAATGCTCCTACACTGATGGTGAGAATGTAAAATGGCGCAGCCATTTTGGAAAACGGTCTGGCAGTTCTTTAAACAGTTACCATATGACCCAGTAATTCTGCTCTAAATTTATACCCAAGAGAAATAGAAACTTAAGTCTACACAAGACCAGATTATTGATAATAGCCAAAAGGTAGAAACAACCCAAATACCCATCAACTGATGAATGGATAAATAAAATGTGGCATATCTATATCATGAAATATTTTTGGCAACAAAAAGAAAGGAAGTGATTTGGCAATGACTTCTTGGATATGACAACCAAAGCACAGGAATCAATAAAGAAAACAGATAAATTGGACTTCAACAAAATTAAGAACTTTTGTGCACAAGAGCACTACCAAGACAGTAAAAGAGACAGCCTACTGTATGGGATAAAACATTCGCAAATCATATATCCAATAAGAGAGTAGTATCCAGAATATATCGAGAACTCAACAACAACAAAAAGACCCAATTCGGGCGCCTGGGTGGCTCAGTGGGTTAAAGCCTCTGCCTTCGGCTCAGGTCATGATCCCAGGGTCCTGGGATGGAGCCCCCCATCAGGCTCTCTGCTCAGCAGGGAGCCTGCTTCCCTTCCTCTCTCTGTGGCTGGCTCTCTGCCTACTTGTGATCTCTGTCTGTCAAATAAATAAATAAAATCTTTAAAAAAAAAGAAAAGACCCAATTCAAAAATCAGCAAGTTACTTGAATAGACATTTCCCCAAAGATCTACAAGTGGCCAGTAAGCCCATGAAAAGCCGCTCAATATCATTAGTCATTAGAGAAATGCAAGGCAGACCCCCAGTGAGATACACTCCACACCTATTGGGATGGCAGGAATAATGGGTGTTGATAAGGACGCAGAGAAATTGGAACCCTCGTGTGTTGCCAGCAGAAATACGAGATGATGCAGCAAATGTGGAAAACAGTTTGATGGTTTCACAAGAGGTTAAACACGGAACTACCATATGACCCAGCAATTTCACTCCTAGGGAAATTTTTATATATATAAAACAAAATATTATTCAGTCATTAAAAAGGAGTGAGATTTTGATATGTGCTATAACTTAGATGGACCTTGAAGACATTTTGCTTAGTGAAATAAACCAGACATAATGGACATGTATGATTCCACCTATACGAGATACCTACAATAGACAAATTCATGGACAGAAAGTAAAATATGGGCTACTGGGGGCTGGAGGGAGAAGAGAAGGAGTACTATTTAATGGATATAATGTTTTTATTGGTGTTGAAAAAATTGGGGATATAGATGGTGGTGATAATAATACAACATTGGGAATGTACTTAGTGCCACTGACACGTAAACCTACAAATGGCTAAAGTGAGAAATCTTATCTTACTACAATAAAAAGAGAAATGAAATATTTATACAAGCTCCAAAATGGATGAACCTTGAAAATATTATGCCAAGTGAAAAAAGCCACAAAACGTCACATACAGTATGATTCCATTTATATGAAATTCGAGAATAGGCAAATTCATAGAGCCAGAAAGGAGATTAGTCCTTGTGTAAGGCTCAGAAGGAGGGAGAGGTTAGGGATGTGCAGTTTTTTTATGGGGTGATGAAATGTTCCAACAATGATTGTGATGATCTATACATGACTCTGTAAATATGCTAAAGCCTTTGAATTTTATAATTTAAATGAGTAAACTGTATGGCATATGAATTATGTCTTAATAAAGCTGTTACAAAACACCAAAAAAATTCAAAATCATTTAAATTCTTTAAAGATAAGAAAATAAAACCAAAAAATGTAAGAGAAGAAGAAGAAAGAGAAGAAGGCAAAGTACACAAGAAAAGGAAGAGAAAATGAAAAGAAAGAAAAGGCGTTCTTTTAATCAGTAGGTAAGCATAAAATTATTTGTTTATGATGCAACTATGATAGAAGAGTTGACTCTCAGAAAAACTTTTTAAATGTTGCCGAATCCAAGATCAACACACCAAAATCAACAGCAGCCTATAGTAGGCTGAATAGTGACCCCCAGTGATATCAGGTTCTAATCCATGAAACCTAAAAGTGCTGCCTTGTTTGCAAAAGGGATCTTTGCAGGTGTAATAAGTTAAGGACCAAGAAGAGGAGATCACCCTGAATGATTTGGGTGCATCTTAAATGCAGTCACGTTTCATAAAAGGGCAATTTCACACATATACTCTCGGAGAGAGAGAGAGAAAGAAGAGAAGGCCATGTCAAGGTAGAGCAGAGAGGGATCTGAAGGTTGACCTTGGAACGTAACCCAAATTAGAGTGGCAGAGGGCACTCAGAGATGTCAAGTACATTCCTAATGGATCAAGAAGGACAAGCAGGCTGTTGACAACACAGCCCTTCGTGTTCCCATCAGAACAGACGTTGGTGAGGGGATGCCACAGGGCAGTGATGTCACTCAGATCCAGACTCTCCCTAGAAGCAGGTTTGGGGGGCGGGGTGGGGGAGTCAGAGAAAAGTGGACCAGAGTCTCTTCCCTTGACCTCTCAGAGACCTGTTTCCTCCTTGTACAACCAAGGGGCTGAGCTTGGTACACTCTCCCCAGTCCCTTCCTCTCTGCCATATGCACTGAGTGGTGGGCTAAGTGCGTTTTTGTTCCCTTGCTGTGAGTCAGTGTTGTTTTCTGATCCACAGGAGGAAGCAACACTCCTTCCACTGAATGAAAAGCTGTCGCCACAGGCCTCAACCAGTCAGCACTCTGAACCAGTGTCTTGGGGGGGAATAAACAGTCCCAGAAACTCATCTTCATAACTAGTAAGTGAAATTTGGCAGAGAAAAAAGACAAGAGATAAGACAAAAGGGAATACTTTCTTTTTGTTTTGTTTTGTTTTGTTTTTCCACTCTGCATCCTTTCCCTTATTAAAATGAGAAAAACAGGTGCCTGGGTGGCTCAGTTGGTTAAGCATCTGCCTTCGGCTCAGGTCATGATCCTGGAGCCCTGGGACTGAGTCCCGCATCGGGCTCCCTGCTCAGCGGGAAGTCTGCTTCTCCCTCTAACCCTACCCTCTCTCATGCTCTCTCTCTCTCTCTCAAATACATAAATAAAATCTTTTTAAAAATGAGAGAGACAACTTTAGAAAAATTCCTGCTCTTAGAGGAGTAAATTGCGTTCAATTTGTTCATTCAACCACTCACTCAGCAAATATTTATTGAGTGCCTCTGGGCTCCAGCCTTTGTGCTAGGCTTAGGGATATATATATATATATATGCTATGAAAGAGAGGCACTATGAAGAGGTATGCAGACACTTCCCTAAAAATTCTATTTAAGCTGGAAAGTGGAGGAGGAGCAAGTCACAGGAACCGTTCAGGGAAGGGTGTTCAAAAAAGAAGAAACAGCAAGTCCAAAGAAAGGCGTTACAAGTCCCAGAAACTGTCAAAGGACTAGCTGGCCAGAACCTGCTCACAAGAGAGGGTGAGTAAGCAGATTCCAAGATGACTGGAGAGGTGGCCGCCATTCTGATGGCCGTCATGAGCTTGGATTTTCCTCCAAGGGCAATGGAGAACTGTTTGTAAAGAGATATAAGTAGGGGCTTGACATTTTCTGATTTCTACAAAGATCCCTCTGGCTGCTGCATGAAAATTAGATTTGAGGAAGACAGGAGAAACCTGACCATGAGATGGACGCAATCATTCAGGCCAGGACTGTGGCTATGGAGAGCAGTGAATGGAAAGGGAAACATTATAGAAGCAGAAGAGAGAACACGCTGATGGCTTGAATTTAGATGATGTGAGACTGGGAGGAATCAAGGATGACTACTAGATATTTGCCCTAAAATACAGACATTTGTGGGTACTGTTGTAGTAGGTAAATGACTGGGCTTGGGAAACACTGTTTTATTTTATTTTATTTTATTTTAGAGAGAGAGAGAGAGAGAGAGAGAGAGGGAGCATGAGAGGGGAGAAGGTCAGAGGGAGAAGCAGACTCCCCATGGAGCTGGGAGCCCAATGTGGGACTCGATCCTGAGACTCTGGGATCATGACCTGAGCCAAAGGCAGTCGCCCAATCAACTGAGCCACCCAGGCGCCCAGGAAACACTGTTTTAGAAGAACCCCTTAAACACAATGCCCCATGTCACAGTGCTGATCATGTCATTGTCTTGTCTCAAACATGTCAATCTTATTATTATTGTCATTCTACGTAATTTGCAATTATGCATTCTACATAATTTGCAATTCCTTAAATATGCCTTTAATATCCTTAAATATGCCTTTCTCTCCTCACACCTTTTAGCCTTTGAACATATTGTTTTCTTTCCCTAGAACATTCTTCCGTCTTTGTCCACTTGCTGGACTCAACTCAACTCAAAAGTGATACTGCTTCATAGGAACCTTCCTTGATTGCTCCAGGCTGAGATACATGGTGACATAGCACTAATTTAGAGCACAGAACATGGAGTCAGACTGCCCGGGATCAAATCCTGACAATATCACTCAGAGGCTGGGAGTCCGTCGATGTCAGGCACTACACCTGGGCTTCAACCCGGGGTGTCAGGATTCAACCTGGGTTGAATCTATACCTCCCAAAATGCCTGAGACAGTGCTTGCCACATCACAGGGTATCAGGAAATCTGGAATGAATGAATGTGTACCGGGATGTTGCCTGGTAAAGATCTCGTGAAGACGCATAACTGACTTTCTTTGTTGTTCTCATTAGGCTCCAAACCCCCAAATCGAGTTTTCCGATCTCCCTTCCAGACGGAGAGAACATTCTCTGGAGACATATATCAGAATGTCCCAAATGAGAAACAATTGCATTTATTGTTTTCCTGTAGTACTTTTCCTTCCTTAGAAGAATTTCTCTACCATGAGCCCGCCACCTACCCTCTCAGTAAGCAAGTAGCTCACGTGCCGTCCTCGGTGCCTCACCCATGATGAGCTGAATGGCCTCCAATGCTGATGGCTGGGCCAGCCAGCCTCTGGGTCCTCTCGCTCTGTCTCCAGTTCCCAGCAATGGTGGCACCAGCCTGAGAGTTTGGTCCATACCCACACACACCTCACATATCTGTTCTCCAGGTTTCTTCTTCATCCAACCCTTCGGTTAGATCTCTTGTTGGTCTGGGGATCTGTGCAGTGTGCTGGGAGGCAGAGGGGAAAGAAAGCCGGCAAAGTCTGAAGTCTATGAATGTGGGCCCAACTAGTTAGGCCATCTTAGCCACCACTCTGAATTGAGTCTTTTAAATGAGCACAAGGAAGACTCAGGGCAGGAGTCTTCTGTGTGTGGGAAGGTATGGTTAAAAGCACTTTGAAAACTAAAAATGTTTGTGGAAAACATCACATGATTGGGCATCCTAAGAAAAGAAAGAGAATAATGGATTTAGTGATGTTCTTAGTTACCCATTCTCTCAATATTGTGAGAAGTGCTTTGAAATTCATGGCCTCGTTTATTAAAATTGATTGTCTGACATAGTATGTGCTCTGCTCCAAGGCACACAGTAGAGCAAAGCGGGGCTGGATTCACACTTCGGTCTCTGGGCTGTGAGTCAGCCAGTTTTTCCATTCTCCTGGACAGCGGGGGTCCAGGTCAGCTAGGGGCCTGTCTCTCTCTCAGAGGGGCATAGCCTATGGTGAGTTCCCCCACATACTCCTCTACTCTGAGTCGCCCGAATTGCTCTCCTTTTCTTCCTGGTTTCAGGGCTCCTCAAGGCCACAAACCCATATGTTAAGACAGAGGAGGCCTCTCTTTTTTCCTGAAGGCCTTGGCCCCCGGCTGAGCCCAGCTCTTAGTGACAGAGGGAAACCAGCACCCACTGCTTCTTGCTTCAGAGCAAGCCTCTCCACATCCTCACAGGAGCCTCAGCAAGCAACTCATGCACATATTCCAAATTTCTCACCTACCCACGACTTACTGGGTGTCCCAGGCCCTCTGTGGGTACAGAGTTGACCCAGGTCCAATCAGTCCCTGACCTTGAGAAGGCCCAGCCGGGCAGTGGTGGAGTCAGGATCTGAACCCAGACAGGTCAGCAATTTTATATGGAAAGGGTTCTCAGAGTTCATGAGGTCCAATATTCTCATTTTACATGATTTACTAAGTGCCGAGCAGTATTCCAAGGATTTTTAAAATGTGAGATAGGAAAAAAGGAAGCCTAAGAACTTTTAAGAAACTTAGGTTAGATCACATGGCCAGGAAAAAATGGCAGAGCATCAGGCTTCCACATCCACACCCTCAACCTGGCTTACTGAGGGAGGCGTAACATGCGGACCTCAGGTCCTCTGACAGGTTGCCAGCCTTTCCGCTGAACACCCATCAGGTGTCCTGTCCCCACCTTCCAACAGGCCCGAAAAGGGTCAGTTTTGAGCCAGTGGCAGAGATGCTATTGATGACAATCCAGAGAACGAACAAGAGAGGGGTTTGTTCTCTGGTGTTGTTCTCTAGCCTTTAGTCAGCCAGAGAGAGTAGTTTCCCAGCATCTCCCAAGTCACAGAGAAAAGCCCCAGCGACACAGCAGGGACCGAGCAAACAGCTGAGCCCTCTCCACTCTTCTTTCTCAAATCCTGCAGCCTCCTTTGCCCTTTAACTGACTTTGAGGGAACAAATCCTCAGTCTCCAATGTAAACTGACATTTGGGTGAAGAAACTTCAGCAGATGGGTCGAGACAGATCTGCTGATGGGATCCAGGGGGCGGCTCATAAAATGTGGTGTCAGAGCCCCTTCGACGGGGCTCCCGGGCAAAGCACTCCAGCTGGCCCTGGGCAAGGCAGGCCCATGGAATCTGGACAGAGGCCTCCAGCCTGCCAAGCCTGAGTCTGTTGCAAAGACACTCATGTCTCTCCATCAGGACATTTTTGCAGCTACTTCCTACTGGAGGAGAACAGACTCTAGTCTCTTCTGTGCTGGAGTTTCCAGCTCCCATCTGTGTCCACATGAGCCCCTTTCATTCCCTTAAAATACCAGGGATCTGGTCCGAGAAACCCTGACCCTGCTGCAGGTTTAGGGCCTCATGGTTGCTGTCAGGCCATCATCTGCTCCACATTTATTGAGCATCTACTATGTGCCAGGCATTAGGCTCAATGCCAGAGATCAAGTGATGAAGAAGGCAAATGTGGTCTCTGCCTTTGAAGAGCGAGTGGTCCAGTGGGGTCACAGGCCCTCATGACCAGGACCATGAAGAGCAAGACTAGGGAACCTAGCCCAGTGTGGGTGGCCAGGGAAGGCTTTCTGGAGGAAGAGTTATGTAATCTGAAATCTGAAGAATTAGTGGAGTTTAACCAAGCAAAAGTCAAAGGAAGGAGGACTGGGTGGGAAAGTGTTCTGGGTAGAGAGGAGTCTGTGCAGAAGCCTTGGTAGGAAGAAACCCTTGTCTTTCAAGGAATTATTGTGAAGAACGTGAGGGGTGGTTGGACAATGGAATGTGGAGAAAGGCTGGAGAGATTACAAAGGCCCAAGTTGGTTTTACAAATCAAATAGAGGCCATTACTGGGTTTTATGTAAGCAAGTGTGTGTCTGGCTGACCCCTCATCATACCACAGGCCATATTCAAGTCAGTAAGGGACCTGACCCTCACTCAGCTCATATGTTATCTTCTCAGAAAGGTTTCCCTGAGTACCTGAGCCTGCACAGGCAGAAGGCACAGAGCTCAATTTGAATGAAAGTTGCAAATTTTGATTGACATAGGCCATAACTAATAAGTTATGGGATCTGGCTGGGGGTGGGGGAGTGGGAATTCAACGGGTCTCAGTCACAGCTCTTGGAAAAACTAAAGCCTTCCAACTTCTAATCAACAGGTTGAAGCTCTTCACTCAGAACATTTCCACAAGGTCAGGGACCATTGGTCACTTGGTCACTTGCTGTAGCGAACACCAGAGGGAACCAAAGCCAGGCGTTTGAGGAAGAAGTGTGAGGAAAGCAAGGGCGTTTCACATAAAAGGGAAAACAAGAACTTTCATTTTCTCTTGGCCCCAGAGCAGGTATGAACAGCAACACCAACACACTGAGGCATTTCACCAGAAACAGCATTACTATGGCAAATAAACCACCCAGATAGAGCCTCATTACTCAAGCTAATGGTTTAAAAACCCCACACGGCTTAGCAGTAACCACGAGGGAAGTGACAGAAGGGAAGACCTGTGAGCTCACCCCAGGTGGGGGCGGGGCTCAGGAAGTCCAGCACTGCCCTCGGGAAGAGCGGGACTGGGCACTCATTTCGGAAACCAAAACAAAAAAGCGGTGCCAGCATGGAGTTGGTTGGAAAGAAAAGAGGGAAACAAAAAATCCCACGGCTGTGAACTATGGCTCCGTGAGCACGGCCAGGGTGAGTGGAATTTCCTCTTCCTGTTCAGGAACGAGGGTTTCATGAGGCAGCTCTCCCAACAAGACAGAAAGCAACAATTCATTACCTCAACCTTCTTGTTTCTGCCTCCACTCAGCTCAGGAAGACATGAGGCCCTAGTGCTCGAAAGTTCCATTCGTCTTTACCCTTGAAAGATCACTTTGAAAAGACTCATGAAAACTTGACAAATGTAAATATTAGCCATGTCTTGAATGATGTTCATTTCTCAAGCAAGAAACCAGCGGTTATTTTACTGATGTGTCTAAATAGAAGTCACTCCGTGGAAGCATGTCTTATGTTCTCTAACACCACAGCTCAAGTACCCGGATTTGCAGCCCCCCAGATTCTGGGCTCTGAGAGGAGGAGATTTCTCTTTCTCTCTCTCTCTCTTTTTTTTCTTTTTTAAGATTTTATTTATTTATCTGAAGGAGAGGAAAAAGCACTAGAGGAGGGAGGGTCAGAGGAAGAAACAGACTCCCCGCTGAGCAGGAAGCCCAATGTGGGACTCAATCCTGGGACTCCAAGATCATGACCTGAGCCAAAGGTAGTCACTTAACCAACTGAGCCACCCAGGCGCCCTGAGGCGGGGATTTCTTGATGCAGGTGAGACCCACATGGACAGGCACAGACCAGTTTTAACTAATTCTGGCTTCTCAAAATAAGTCCGTACACCAAGGGACTCTTTCAGTGATCACTGATCACTGAAGTGATTCGAGAAGGCTCCAGAAATGGTCTGAAGAACTACGTTGAAGAAGAAAAGCCTGGGGAAGCTGAGGGAGCCTTGGGAAGAAGAGCAGGTGGTAACAGTCATCAAATTAAAAAAAAAAAGTTATGTGAAAAATGGTGAGCCATATCTTTTCAAATCCACAGGGGGGAATGAGAAAGTGCACTTAACTAGCCACTCGGTCCTCTAGCCCATTTTGCACACTCTCTTCCTCCAACTACTAAGCTCTGATCCAAATGCTACTTACAGAACCTGGAAGTTTGTGTTTCAAGGCCACATATGCTCTTAATTCATTCTACAGCTTTATCCATGTAGCTATCACTTTTTAAAATGACTGATAAACAGCTGTCAAACACTATTTACAGAATATGAGATCATTGATAAAATAGAAAGTTTTGAATGAGTAGACACAATACTTTAGTTATCACTTCTGTCCTTCAAAGTTACTTCGCTACCCATGGCCAAGGTCACTGGCATCTTATACAAATGATGATAAATAGGCTTCAAAGATTTCAAGAATTCTCTGGGCTTCTCCCACACTGCATTTGGCATCACCCCTCTCCTTCTGGTCTGGCTCCCTGATGCCATTCTGTTACCCCAAACCTGGAGTCTCCACAGAGCTTCTGGATGGATGACTCGATTGTCCTGAAACTTTGGGTTTGTTTTCTTTTTCAGCACCAGTCCATTGGCTGTCTCATCCTCGGTTTCATACCTTGCAGCCTTATTGGCAAATCCCACCCAACATTTCCGATCAGCTCCAATACCACAATTCAACTCCCTGAATAAGGCTTCTATTCTCTGGGAGGAAAAGCTCACAAGTGATACTGGCAGGAAAGCTAACATAAGATCAGGAAGACTTAGCCAACATTGTACAAATGGTGCTCTTTGAAACAAGTTGTGTTAGTGGATTACACTAACGCCAGGATTCCATGATCAGATAAGAAGGGAAAATATTAGGTTTATTCACTATATCTCAGTGACACACAATAGATACACAGTAAGTACTGTTAATTGAATACATGAATTAAATACATATCTGCAAGACTTCTCAAAAACTTTAAAGTTCTGGTACACATTATAAATCTCCAAGAGGGTGACGATTTGTTCAAAGCTTGGTCATGGGATCCTTCTCTTATTTTTCACTGAACACCAATTGACATTTCATGGAACGCTATTATATTGAAGAACTCAGTTTGGGAAATGCTGACCTCGTTCCTTTTTTCCCCCCAATATGATTTATCTGCTATGTTTTAGTCAGTCATATCTTTGGCTCAAAACTACATAAAAATAAATAATTCTTTTTATAATGCATATTTTACTCCAAACCATGAACATTTCCTACCTGTGCAGTTTTTCATGGAGTGCCCCAAAAAAGCAACACAGCTAAGAATTACTCACCTTTTATAGGATCCATAGACATTACAGAACTTGACTGATTGGGTTGGTCCCAGATAGTAGAGGCTCTTTGGTGATTTATTGTTATTTTCTGGCCCCAAATACCTGATTCAAATAAAATTAGGCACCCACAGTTTTTTTTTTAATTTTTATTTATTTATTGGACACACAGAGATCACAAGTAGGCAGAGAGGCAGGCAGAGAAACAGGAGGAAGCAGGCTCGGAGCAGAGAGCCCGATGCGGGGCCCGATCCCAGGACCCCAGGACCACGACCCGAGCCGAAGGCAGAGGCCTCAATCCACTGAGCCACCCAGGTGCCCCGGAACCCACAGTTTTAATATCAGTATGGTTTTCATGCAGTACCTTTCTTTTGAGGGGCATGTATGTATCCTAGAAGCTTGGGTGCAAATTCATTTACTAGAGCTGTGTCTGTTTTCCATGCTTTACTAGAGATACTTGCCTCCCTTGCCTTCTGTGGATGCCAAGAAAATGCTTGAGCCAATATATGTAAAAGAATCCACAACTTTTCATGCATCTGTGCCTTATATGCATGTAGTTAATTGTAATAATATTGTATCTATCCAGAAATCAGTATCAGAAGCAGATAAGAAATATGAAGTTGAGATGGTCCAAGTGGCCAAAAGAGATATTGACGGCCAGAAGTGTATACACCTTCCTCATTGCAGTGACCCTCATACTTTTACTCAGAGCCAACTTATTTTTTTCTTGTACATAATTCCAACAAGTGTAAGAACTTGCTTCAAAGTTTAGGAACAAGTTTAAAATTCTAAGAATTTTTTTTTTTTTAAACAGGAGCCTGCTAGGCATGACGGGCAAATGGCCCTACAGCAATGATCTGTTCCCTGTCCCTGCACCCCTTTTGTTTTGAGAGCTATGCACTCTACATCTTTATACCCGTAAGGCTGGCTGGTCTTGCAGCCGTGGAAGCAATCCCCCTTGGGAAGGACAGGCAGGAGAAGGAGCTCAGGGCTAGTTCCTTGGTGGCTCAGCATCACCCTGGTTTCAGAGTCCTGTCCTGATGGCAGTACCCCACTTGTCCACCACTGAGCTCTGTCGTGTTCCAAAGACATATCTGGTCCCTTTCAAAGTCTGCTTTGGGTCAGTCCACTCTCATTTGAACTTTGATTTTTTTCCTCTTAAGTATGATGATTCCACTTTTCAACACCAAAAATTGGATGTAAAGTATGATGACAAATAATGTTCTGACTTGTGTATCCTATCTAGTGACACATTTAACAAATTAAAGCCAAATCCATATAAAATGATAAATTCATTATATATACTTACTATATATTATTAGCTATACAATTTTTAAATATTAGAAGTAGGAATTTGCCCTTTAAGAACTGGGTTATGGGGGCGCCTGGGTGACTCAGTGGGTTAAGCCTCTGCCTTCGGCTCAGGTCATGATCTCAGGGTCCTGGGATTGAGCCCCACGTCGGGCTCTCTGCTCAGCAGGGAACCTGCTTCCCGCTCTCTCTCTGCCTGCCTCTCTGCCTACTTGTGATCTCTGTCTGTCAAATAAATAAATAAAATCTAAAAAAAAAGACAAAACTGGGTTATGGGGCCACCTTTTTCCATGTACCTATAGAAGGACATATTTGTTTCTTTTTTTTTTCTTAAGATTTTATTTATTTATTTGACAGAGAGAGATCACAAGTAGGCAGAGAGGCAGGCAGAGAGAGAGCGGGAAGCATGTTCTCTGCTGAGCAGAGGGCCTGATGCTGAACTTGATCCCAGGACCCTGAGATCACGATGCGAGCCGAAGGCAGAGGCTTAACCCACTAAGCCACCCAGGCTCCCCGACATATTGGTTTCTTACATTAACTTTATTTCTCTCTAATGCGGGGATATTTCTGCATATAAAAACATGTCCAAGCATTTTAGTTTCTAAGGCACTAGGAAAAAATGAAGCTCATTTTCTTTATAAAAAAAAAAGTAACCAATTTCTATGCATGTAGGCATATGTGTCTCCCTCTGGGGAGAGGAACACTGGCTTTCTGGCCAACCAGCCTCGACAGGCTGGTTCAGCACAGAGGCCTTTTATAGTCTGGAGATCTGGGCTGCCTTTCCCTCATCTGTAAAAATAAAGCACAAAACAAGGCTACTGTCAGTTTCAAACGAGATAATATGCATGCTAGTGCTTTGAGAAGGGCTATAAAAATACAAGCCATATCATTACCAGCAGAGTGGGGATTCCAGCTGGGCACCGTGGTAAATGTGGTCACACTATCAGGGATAAAGACACCCAGGATGTCCTGCAAAGCAAGGCCCTGCCTCGTTCTTAATGCTGCAGAGAGGTCCCCGCCCCACCCTGGCAGGATGCCACAGAGACCCAACTTATCTTTTTCTGCTTCTTGTGGCCCTAGAACTCTGCTCCGCCGGCCACTCCCTGAGGACAAAGTGAAGTAAAATAGACAGCAGTAGACGAAAGCAATGTATACTCATTCCTACGAGCTTTGCCACTTAATACTGATCCTTTCCTGGGACCATCGATTTATACCTGTAAGTCTGGCTGACCTCTCAACTCTGGAAACAATCCACCTTGGGAAGGAGGGGGCAGGATTAGGAGCTTTTATACTGTTCCACATATTGCTTCTATTTTAAAAAAGTATTTATAATTAAGACATATATATGATACACACACACACACACACATAGATAGAGAGAGAAAAAGAGAGAGATGTAGATATAGATATATAAAATCAAGGGTTTTATATTGGTGTTAAGCCAGTCCTTTAACTGGAATCAAGCACACCTTGTGCTTCTACAGGTCCTTTGAGGTCTTTCTATTGATGAGCCAATCAACTCCGGAAAGAGCCCAGATGTCCATCAGCAGATGAATGGATAAAAAAGATGGGGTGTGTGTGTGTGTGTGTGTGTGTATATATATATATATCTGTATATATATATATATACAGATATATATATATATGAATATTACAGAGCCTTCAAAAATAAAAATGTGCCATTTGCAATGACATGGATGGAACTAGAGGGTATTACGCTAAGTGAAATCAGTCAGTCAGGGAAACACAATTATCATATGGTCTCACTGATATGTAGAACTTAAGAAACAAAACAGAGGATCATAGGGGAAGAGAGGAAAGACTAAAACAAGAAAAATCCAGAAGGGGAGACAAACCATAAGAGATTCTTAATCATAGGAAACAAACTGAGGGTTGCTGGAGGGGAGAGGGTGAGGGGATGGGGTAAATGGGCGATGGACATTAAGGAAGGCGTGTGCCGTAATGAGCACTGGGTGTTATATAAGACTGATGAATTAAAAAAAAAAAAAAAAAGACTGATGAATCACTGACCTCTACCTCTGAAACAAATAATACATTATATGTTAATTAATTGAATTAAAGTTTTTAAAAATGTTTAAAAAACAAAGCAAAACAAAGTGCCTAACTAGTTCTCTACCAGCCCAGTGTACACAGAAATGAAATAGTCCATTTATGGCGACTCTGGCAGCAATAACGCATCTTAGGTCAAGACTAACGTTTTTAGTGTTTCTCTATGTACAAAACTTACCACAAATGATAATATCTTGCTCTTTAGACTATGTGTCTGCCCCCACCCCAAGTTTGTATACTCTATGGGTACACGTTCTTCAATCACTTCTTCGTTCATTCACCAAACATGTATTGATCTCCTTCCATTTCTAGTCAGATTTGTCTAAAATATCTTTTTTTAAAAAAGATTTTTCTTATATATTCATTTGAGAGAGACAAAGAGAGAGATAGAGAGGGCACAAGCAAGGGGAGACTCCTCACTAAGCTGGGAGCCCGATGGGATTTGATCCCAGAACCCAGAGAACATGACCTGAACCAAAGGCAGACACTCAACTGACTGAGCCACCCAGGTGCCCCATAAAATATCCTTTTTTAAAAACATATAAACCCTTTGCCTTCTCCTGTTCCTCAGAGCCAGCCCACATATCACCTCCCTGGGACTACCTTATTTGTGAATAATTGCTCATTGACTTTACCATACAATATTTTACCTCCTCACATACCTAGCTCCCTTACCAGGTTATGAGTACCCTCAAGGTAGGACTCAGTCTTGATTCTATTTTATTCCTAGTTCCAAATACTGGCAGGTAGTAGAGAGTCAATAAATGTTAATTTGAGTTCTGTGTGACAGAGCCTGAGTCAGAGTAAGATGAATAAGACAAAGGCCTTGCCTCAAGGAGCTCACAGCCATCCCCTTCCAGTTAGACCTACCTACAGCTGGGAAGTTTTCACTCTCCTTTCTTCTTCCCCTTATTCTTTCCAGCCCTGGATTATTAGGCAAAATAAGTACTACTTAATAGCCCAAGAGAAAGTGGCACCTTGGAGTTTTCCTCCTCATGCTGATGCCCTTAACTCTTTCACTGCTATTCTTGACTTGAGTGGAATGTCTTCATAATTGTCTTTATCTGCCTATGTTCACCTTTAACCAGTATCATTTTTTTCTTTCATATATTTTTTTAAAGATTTTTTATTTATTAATTTGACAGACAGAGATCACTAGTAGGCAGAGAGGCAGGCAGAGAGAGAGAGGAGGAAGCAGGCAGAGAGCCCGACACGGGGCTCGATCCCAGGACCCTAGGATCATGACCTGAGCCGAAGGCAGAGGCTTTAACCCACTGAGCCACTCAGGCGCCCCTAACCAGTATCATTTAAAAGGCATTTTCTGGGGTGCCTGGGTAGCTCAATTGGTTAAGTGTCTGCCTTCGGCTCCGGTCATGATCCTGGGGTCCTGGGATCAAGTCCCACATCAGGTTCCTTGCTCAGTAGGAAGCCTACTTCTACTTCTGCCCCTCCCTTCTCACCCCCCATGCTCCCTCTCTAATAAATAAATACAATCTTTTTTTTTTTTCCAAGCATTTTCTTCGGCATAGTGACTCGACTTTAAGTTTGGTTTGAAGGTGTTGTCAGATATCTCTCTTTTTTTTTCCATCTCTCATGGCATGAGTGTTTTACTTCCAACCAGTGATTTGAGTAAAAGACCCTTTATTTGCAGCAATGGAAGGGCCAAGGGGGACACCATTGTTGGCTATGTTTAGGGTACCAGTTGACCTTAATCTAGCCCTGGTCCTTTCATTACTTGAAAGTAGCTCTAGTGAAACCCCTGGATAAAATGAGGCATCTTGGTCATCGAGTATGATCTGATCCCCATCCAGCTGCTCAGTCTATTTGCTTACACGTACCACCCTGTGCTCCATTCCATTTCCACTTTGACACCCACTTTCTCCCAAGACATCTCCCCCTGCCACAGTGTAGACTTCCTCACCATCCTGTTCACTTATCTAGAGTTCACTCCTAGGAGAACCCAGCCCCATCCCACCTCCTGTTTGCACAATGTCTAGAAGTCATGGCACATTGCACCAAGTCGTAGACATGGAGTGCCACTATCCAATAGCCCATCAGTTCTCTTGGGTTATTTTTAAATGTGAACCTAGACATATATTTTAACTCTCAATTAGATGGCGGGTTTCTAGAAGACGAAGCCTATGTTTTTCGGTATAGGGTAACGTGAGCAGAAGGTATACAATAAATATTTTATATTAAATGCTCTCCAGATTTTAGTTATTCGTGGGACCCCAAGTTTCCCATTCTCCTCCTCCCCAAGTCACAAATCAGTATTGTCACTCCTTAGTCCAAATTCAGGCAGACTGAAGAGTCTTCTGTCACTCTCTGTCATTTAGGGGTGAGTCTCCTACATCCCCATGAAAATTCAAATCAAGATATTTATGGGAAGTTTGAGCCTGGCACCCTTGCTTACGTATCCTCCTAAAAGCGCTGGGAAGTTCCACTTCCTTGTTATTGTAAAAGTTTTCTTCTGTCTTTCAACAAGTGAAGGAGAGCACCTGGGGAGGAAACAAGTAGGATCTAAACAAGGAAGTCTGAAAATGCCAAGTATCTATAGTCAGCAAAACTGTCTCTGGGAGCCAAGGGCAGGGACTGCCGACGTGAGAGGGTGGGCAAGGCAATGAGCTCGTAGTGATGTGGGATGGTGACACCAAGGACCCCAGTTGCCACCGCACAGCTGCCCTAAGCCAGGCACCCTGCAAAGTAAGTTACAGTCACCCTAGCGTTCACTCCTCAACTCTCTCCTATGAGAGCAGAACTAGTATCACCCCCATTTAACAGATGAGCAAACAAAGGCTCAGACTCTTGAACAGCAGGCCTGACTTCCAAGCATAAACATAACCACTACACCACACTGAGAGATATTCCCCAACAACTCCTGAGGCTCCAGCCCAAAAAGTGGAATGATGTTAAACACGAGCGGAGTGTTCGTTATGAGCACAAACTGATTCTGAAGTTGAATTTTCTAAAATGGCTCCAAGCGCAATTTGAAGTAATTTTCAAGGGTTTAGGTTTACTGTGTCAAGGAAGCTCCGAGGATTATAGAATAAAGTTGTAATAGGATGCAGCAAGACCAGCTGCCTGCTCTGGGTAATCCGGCAAGCTTCAACACCGACAGAAAAATAAATTCACCCAATGGTGCAAAGCAGAATGGTGTTCCGGGTGAGCCGTCTTGACTCAGCCGGTGATCCCACCATGAGTTCTGGGCTCTAATTGCCTTTATCGTGGACACAGTACAAAGATACAAACATAACATGTAATTATGAGTCACTCCGCTGTTATGAGAGTACAGTTGACAATTCAAAGTTTCTGGTTCAGTGTTCTAGAGCTGTGCTTTTAAAACTTGTTAGTTATACTGGGGCGCCTGGGTGGCTCGGTGGGTTAGAGCCTCTGCCTTTGGCTCAGATCGTGATCTCAGGGTCCTGGGATAGAGCCCCACATCGGACTCTCTGCTCAGCAGGGAGCCTGCTTCTCCCTCTCTCTCTGTCTGCCTCTCTGCCTACTTGTGATCTCTGTCGGATGAATGAATAAAATCTTAAAAAAAAAAAAAAAAACTTGTTAGTTATAGGGACACCTGCATGGCTCAGTCGGTTAAGCCTCTGCCTTCGGCTCAGGTCATGAACCCAGGATCCTGGGATTGAGTCCCACATCGGGCTCTCTGCTCCACGGGGAGCCTGCTTCTCTCTCTGCCTCTGCTTGCCACTCTGCCTACTTGCGTTCTCTTTCTCTCTCTCTCTCTGATAAATAAAATCTTAAAAAAAAAAAAAAACTTGTTAGTTATATGTTGAATCAATTTAGTGGATACTAACCATCAAGAGAGAAAGGGTAGGAGAGGGGAAGAAGAAAAAGAGAGAAAATAAAGTACGTTCCACACATTATGAGCAATATTGTTTTGTGAAACAATTTTCAGCTGGAAGTCTTTTTTTTAAATATAGATGTTTACCAGAACGTGATGTAAAAACCACAGCCTGAAAACATTTGAGAAACTCTGGCCTTGGGACGCCAGGGTAGCTCAGTCAGTTGCGACTCTAACTCTTGATTTTTGGCTCAGGTCATCATCTCAGGCTCAGCGTGGAGTTGGCTTGGGAGTCTCTCTCTCCCTCTCTCTCTGTCCCCGCCCCCCGCCATGCTCGCTCTCTCTCTCTCTAAAACAAATAAATAAAAATCTTAAAAAAGAAAAATAAAGAAAAACACTGACATTGATTTTTGAAGTAAAGTTTCTTCAAAATATGGACTATTGAGTTTCCACAATTACTGAGCTAAATGGAAACACTACCAAGGTTGTCTTTCTTACCGACCTCGCTGAGCGCACTGGAGAAGTTGGAGAACAGACAGCATCTCATTTATCTCTCACTGGACTGTGAGCCTCTGGTGTCTGGAACTTTGTACGATCACTGTGGCCCCACAGTGTGGTGTCTTGTTTGCCTCAGGCCTTTTGTAAATGTTTGGCAAATTAAAAACAGACTGAATCCACTGTCAGTTAAGGTCAGCTAGGTGAAGGACCACATTTAACTTTGTTAGGGCCTTTCATGAACTAAATTATTAACAAGATTTGCTTGTATAATAAATGTCTGGCTTTGAACCCAATTAAAATTTATCTTCCTCTGATTACCAGAGCTAAGTGAAGGTCTCCAAATTACAGGAAAGGAGCTAGGAGACACGTGTTCCCATCTCATAAGTGGTGGGCCCAGCGAGAATTGCCAGGAGGTGGGTCATCTGTCCAAGCAGGCGAATGCCTGGCAGAGGAAAAAGGATTCTGTGTTTGGAATGGAGACTGCCGGCCACGGAGGGAGGGGCGAAGGTGGGCTCGGCCCCTCAGAAAGAAGCCTGGGTGACTCAGAACTCACCCAGAGGCCGGAGGAGATGCTGGGGCGCCACACTGGGAAACAAGCGAAAGCTGGTGAAGCATTTCTGGATGTCACCCACACAACACCTCTCAGCTGACTCCAACTTTACCCCAGGGAATTTAGTGTCAGCCCTGGAAAGAGAGGGCAATGAGAAATCAGGCCTGACAGCAGCACCCTTTCTGTACTAATTCAGGAGGTATAACTCGGGGCCGAGGTGACCGTGGCCAAGCTCAGTCCACAAGGCGAGACTCCCCACTGTACTGGCATCATGAAGGTGGCCTTGGGTTAATCCCTGAACTGGAGGAAACTCGGCTACAGCAGCTCCTGCTCAGAGCCCCCCCGCACGAACCATGTGTGGAGCCTACATTTGCTGCCAAAGTGTTCTAGAAGGCACCATGGCGAACAGGGAGTCACTCAGAGACCGAGGAGAGAACCCCGAGGGGTGCTCGGATCCAGATGGTTGGGTAGCTGCTCAACACTAAAGTTAGCTTTCATTCCTGTCACCGTTATTAACCAACCCTTCCATTGACCTTTCCCACTGATGTGGCTTGGCAGAAAATGGGGCTACACAGCATTGTGGAAAATCCTTCAGCATCAATCACATTTTTCCAGAGAATTCACATATCTGCCAGCCCAACCCTGAGGGGCTCATTCATGTCCAGGAAATGTGCTAATGAGTCAGGCCCTGTTAGCATAATTTCATTATTAAAGAAGGTTCCTATCCTATGAGGAACTATACATCTGCACTCTGTCTCTCTCAGCCTATTCTAATTTTAGGATGTGGGGTTCCATGGTGCAAAGCACACTTCTCTATAAAGCCACAGGAATCCCTTCTGAAATTACAGCTGGGGAGTACTTTTTTGTTTCTATTCCGTTATCACATCAATTCACTGACAACGTGTACCAAAACATCTAGGAAATTTTCAAGCTTTGTACAGCAGTTAAAGAGACTTATGCAGAGCAATACTGTCACTGACTCGTGGTTTCCAATAAAAGGGGCAAAAAAACATACTCCTTATTTCTTACAAATAATCTATCCATTGAAAGGTCACCCACTTGTTTTGTAAAGACCTCCAATGCTCACATGGTCTATAAGCTCTTGGGGAAGTGGGGTGTGTCCTCATGTGAAAAGAAAGAGAAAGCATTAGGGACCTCCTGCTTTTAAGATTTAATTTCTATGCTACATATTAGAATGGAAAAGTAGTGAGAGAACCACAACAAAATTAATAGCTGTTGTTTATTCCATGTTTACAATGGGCCAAGTGCTTTGTATGCAGTATCTTATTTAATCCTCCAAACGATCCTACAAGCAGAGCTGACATTCGGCCAGGATGCAGGGGTCAATTGTGGAATTACTGAAATGTGTCTTCACCAGTTAGTACATATTCACTGCCCTGAGACCACTCAGTGACAGCGCCCTCCCTCTCCCTGCACACACCTTGTTCACCCTTTGACTTTATGTTCACCCTTTCCTCTTCCCTGGGGACTTCCAGGGCCGTTGCAGGACTAAAGCATTGATGCCAGAGACGGTTGTGATGGTTGGTGTCCCTGCTATACTCGTGGTTAAATATTTCCACTGTCACCTCTGACTTAGGACGTGCACACGATTATCCTCATTTGCAGATGAAGAACCAGAAGCCTGGGAGAGTATGGCACACTCTCTTCTCCCAGGTTGACTACGACGATATTTCCAGTCATGCACGCTCTTCAAGAACCTTGTCACTTCCCCACCAAGCGTTGGCCTCTGTTTCTCCTTCCCTAGAGACTGGGTGGGCCTGTGTAGCAATCTCAGTGGACGGAATGTGGTGGAAGTGATGCTGTGTGACTCCTGGGACTAGGTTAGCAAAGGCGATTCACTTTCTACTTGGCTCGCTCTCCGGGGACACTCACTATTGAAATACAACTGCCACGTAGAAAAAGCCCAAACCACACGAAGAGCCCACGTGTAGGTTCTCTGGCCCATAGTCTCAGCTGAGGTCCCGGCAGACTGCTAACATCAACAGCCTGATGTGTGAGTGAATGAGCCTCCGGATGACTGCAGGCCCCACCCGTCACATTACCCCTCAGTCTTTGAGTCTGCCAGACGAGGCCCCGGAGATCAGAGAACAGAGATAAACTGCCCAGAGGTGACCTATCGAAATTTCTCACCTTAAACTTTATGAGTATGCAAAATGGAGGGAATTTGTTACATGGTGATACGTAATCATAGGGCAGTT
Source organism: Martes martes (assembly GCF_963455335.1). NCBI lineage: Eukaryota > Metazoa > Chordata > Mammalia > Carnivora > Mustelidae > Martes > Martes martes. Next base: position 83,972,632 of record NC_137888.1, read on the forward strand.
AAACAATTTTCCCAAGGTCATACACCCAATGAGTGGGGAAGCCAGAAACACCTGACACTGAGAGCGAGCGTTCTTGACCACCAGAAGACCCTGCTCCTGAGGTAACGTGGTAGCAAGAAGATACCAGTTGGACCACCTTTCAGCTAGGTGTGGAGCTGATGGATGGGCCAGGGCTGCCATCACTCTCCAGGATACTAACTGACATGCCTTCTATCCTGTGGCTCTCTTGTGTATGGTTTCCATTTCCAATATCATCTCCTGATCCAAGATATCTGCTCCAATTCTAGCCATCACATCTGGATTCCAGTCACTAGGAAGACAGAAAGAAGAGAAAAACATGCAAACCTCCTTTTAAGAAAGTTTCCTGGGAGGTGCAAACACTATTTCTACTTAACATACCACGCTCCAGAACTTAGTCACGTGGTGCACCTCACTGCAAGTGATATCGGGCGGCCTACTGTCCAGCACTAGAAGCATGTTTCTGTAGATTCTAGAGTGTAAAAGAAGAGATCTGATATCAAGACACCTGACGATCTGCCATAGAAAAGAAAGGGGATTGGGTAGGAAATCAGTGATTTCCAGTTTGAGCCATGTTAATCCTCCTCTTGTCTCCTTTCTCCCAACCTTCTATTTCATTAAAAAAAATCATAATCTATTATTAAATATTTTCTAGAGGATTTGAACTGATTTTGCTGTGACAGTTTTGAATGCCCTAAGACAATAGGAATCCCCTGGTATGTTGCCAGGGGAAATTTGCCCTAAAAATAATTTGGTTTCAGTCTGCTGTGGCCCATTATCCTCCAAAGGAATAGAAACACTGAATAGATCAAGAACCTAAAAAATATAGTGTCATGTTCAACCACACAGGATTAGCTGATGGTTTTGGTTTGGTTGAGAAATAAAGGTTACAATGAACTTTGCAGGAGCCCATTTCTAAATTGCAAAGTGTATTTTTTCCCCTCTTAAGTGTATATCTAGAAAGTGTTTCATACGATGCTTTCTTGGATGACTACAGTGCTGAAACCGATTTCATTTATCCCTCCCTAAAATTTGAAGGTCTACTCTCTTTTCCATTTCCAAGATTCTTCCCAACATGGAAACCATTTAGGTGGGTGGAGGGGGAAAGCAGTCTCTTGGACTAAACAAACACATCACTTGAACCACTCATCACAAGCCTCTAAGAAAAACATTTTTCAGTGCTTGATGATTCGATCACTAATAATTCTTTAAAGAAGGGACCTGAAATACAATGGCCAGTGGAAGCAAGCTGAAAGGAGGGAAAATGATAGCATCCCCAATAGACAAATCTGTCTTTATGTAATTTTGATGAAAATTTGCCACCATGTAAGTAAATAAAACAGAAAGTTCAGGATGGCTTAGCAATAGGGAGAAAAGACTATATATAAAATGTTCTGTTGGCACAAAAATGCAAAATCTGCTTTCTGAATTGGAGTCTATCCGATCTCAATTAGCGATGTCGTCAACTTGTTTCTGCAAGAAATGGGACAATGCTTGTATGGAATGTTTCATCCAGGCTTCCAGGGGAGCTTGGGAAAGTGTGTGTAACAAGAAGGTCTAACCTCAGGGGCGCCTGAGTGGCTCAGTGGATGAAGTCTCTGCCTGCAGCTCAGGTCATGATCTCAGGGTCCTGGGATCAAGCCTCACATCTGCTCAGCAGGGAGCCTGCTTCTCCCTCTTTGCCTGCCTCTCTGCCTACTTGTGATTTCTCTCTCTGTCAAATAAATAAAATAAAATCTTAAAAAAAAAAAGGCCTAACCTTAAGAATTCCTCCCCGGAATCTAAAATCCTGATCCTGAAGTAAAACTGGGTAGGAGCTCTGTGACCTGCATTTTCTGTTGAGAAAGGGGTTAGGGGTTTAGGTTCTGCCTACAAGGGAAGAGGGATAGCTTGAGTGAAGATAAATTTTGCTATGGATTCTTCCCCCCACAACACAGAAAGCCAGCCAGAACAGAGAAGGAGCCTAAGTCTGCACAGCATTTTGTGATGGACAGATAGCTTTCACCCTTAGACCTCTATAAGGCTCTTTGCAGCTTGTAGGGAAAGCATACAATTCTGATCATGGAAACCAAGGTTCAGAACACTGGTAATTTTCTAGCAGTCACCAGCTGGTGAGTGGAAGAGCCAGCACTCCAGCTGGGTCTTCAATACCAAAGAGATTACTTTTTCTAGTCCTTCACATTTTTCTTTCTCTCCACTTTTCCAGGTGACCACTGTATAAGGACACACCACATAGGTTTCTAAAATATGTCCACAAAGTCTTCAAAACTCCTCCTTAAAACAAAACAAAACAAAAACAGAGCCTACCAATTCTTCTTCCCTTTAGCATGAACTGGACTTAGTGACTCTCTCCTAACAAACAGAATATGGAGGAATTGACCACGTAGTAACCAGGTCACAGAAGGGTCTGCTGGTTCACTTATCTGAGAGAAGCCAGCAGACAAGTTGTGAGGGCACTCAAGGAGAGAACTACAACCTCCTTTCAACAGCCAGCAAAGAACGGAAGGCTCCTGCCAACAGCCTTGTGAGTGAGCCGTCTTGGAGGGGGGTCTAGCCCAGTCAGGCACTCAGGTGGCGTTAGCCTCAGCTAACATTTTAACTGCACTGTTATGAGAGTCTCTGAGCCAGAACTGTCCAAAACCTACTCTCAAACTCCTGACACATAGAGACCGTGAGATAACAAATATTTACACTTTCAAACCACTAAGTTTTGGGGGTAATTTGGTACACAAAAATAGATAATATAGGGGCACCTGGGTGGATGAGTCAGTTAACATCCGACTCTTGATTTCGGCTCAGGCCATGATCTCAGGGTCATGAGATGGTGGCCCACGTCAGGCTCTGGGCTGGGCACCTCCTTGGGATTCTCTCTCTCCTTCTCCCACTCTCTCTCCCCTTCTGCTCACGTTGTCTCTCGCTCTCCCTCACGCTCTCCCTCTCTCAAAAACAAACATATAAATAAATAAATAAAAATTAATGAATTAATTAAAAAAAGAAATAGATAACCAATAAACTAGAGAACTCTTCATTCTGTTCTTTGTCTCCCAAAAGTGTATGCTTTTCCCCATACCATGTGTTTTTGTTTTTGTTTTGTTTTTATCTTTCTCTACTTTTCAAAGACTCCAGACTCTTTAAGTACAAACAACCCAGCGGACCCCTCATGCTATTCCTTGGCTTCCAGAAGCCTTAACTTTTGGCCACATTTCCTGAAATTCATGATATCCTTTACCTATTCTGCTCATCTACTTTGAGCCAGCATATTAATGTTTAATAATGTATATCATCCCTTCCAGATACTATGTTTATATTTTTTTAAAGATTTTATTTATTTATTTGACAGAAAGCGACGCAGCGAGAGAGGGAACACAAGCAGGGGCAGTAGGAAAGGGAGAAGCAGGTTTCACGCTGAGCAGGGAGTCCAATGTGGGACTTGATCCCAGGACCCTGGGATCATGACCCAAGCAGAAGGCAGACAGGCTTAATGACTGAGCCACCCAGGTGCCCCACTGTGTTTGTATTTTAACAGGGAACTTCAACATCTGAACCTAAAGGGCAGTTCCAACATATGGTGGGATGGGAGGGGAATTTCTGGCCCCTGACCTGCACCCACTGTACTCTCTCTATGTGGACCCCCTACAAGCTATGCTCACTGTGTGATTAGCCAAGATATCTAGGGACCCAAATCCTGGATTTGAAAAAGGTCCAACTAGGGAAGTAATTGAAAAATGAAAAGTAGAAGGTTGAATCTGAAGAGGCCGTAAACTGTATGGTTCCAACTCTATGACATTCTGGAAAGGACAAAACTATAGAGACAGTAAAGAACCATAGTTGCCAGGGTTTGGGGTGAAGGAGAGATGGATAGGCAGAGCATAGGGGCTTTTTAGGGCATTGAAACTACTCAGTATGGTGCCGTAATGACAGATACATGTCCTTATGCATTGGTCCAAACCCACTGAATGTACAACACCAAGCATGAATTATATGTAAACTATGGACTCTGGGTGATAATGATGTGTCAGTGTACATTCATTACTTTTAACAAATGTACCACTCCAGTGAGGGATGTTGAAAGTGAAGGGAAAGCCCCCCCCCTTGTGTGGGCACAAGGGGTATATGGGAACTCACCGTACTTTCTACTCAATTTTGCTATGACTCTGAAACTGCTCTTTTAAAAAGTCTATAAAAACCTAAAAAATAAATTTAAAAAAGTGGATTAAGCATCTGTATCTTGGCGTCAGCTCAGGTCATGATCTCATGGGTCATGGATCAAGCCTGGCATCAGGCTCCACGCTCAGCAAGGAGTCTGCTTGTGGCTCTCTCTCCCTCTCCCTCTGCACCCCCCCACTCATGCTCTCTTTCTCTAAAATAAACTAAATAAATCTTTCTTCTTAAAAAAAATAAAGTAGGTCAGTCTAGATTTATAGATTGTGTAGAAGAGAGGCAGACAACAATGGAGGAGACCACAGGTCTAAGGAGGGTCTACATCCGACACCAGAATCCTTGAAGCCCGTGCTGCGAGGAGCCAATATGGCAGTTCATCAACAGCAAAGTCTATTTCTGAGCTGTTTGTTCTCTCTGCAGCCTTGGGCTGGATCCTGGTAGTACAGAAGTTAGAGATGACTTCCCAGATCTACATGTTGTTTTACTTAAGGAAACAACATAACACACCCGAAGAAGAAGAAGCAAGAGCAGCTGATAGAATGCAGGGCGACAGACATTGCTGACATGTGCCGTGGTGAAGTTAGGCGTGGATTAACTCGCAAGACAGGGGTGTGAGAAGCGGCTGAAGTGGTGGTTAACCGATGCCAGGTGCAGAAGATAAAAGATAAAAGGTACAGAATTGGGTGGGAGGAGTAGCTATCTCGGTGGGAATTCAAGTGACGTTGTCTTAGGGAAGCTGACTTCTCAGTGACATGTTGGAGGGCTGTGGCACATGGACTTTCAAAGAAGGTGCTCAGCTATCCTAGAACTTGATCTTACTCTCCGGAGGCTCAGAAAGTGTAAAGTGCTCCTGTAGACAAAATGGAACATGTACATGCTCCCCACGCCTGCAGGTAGAGATCTGCCTGGGGCTAAGTACCTGCTCTTGCAAGAGGACCTGGTGTGTCCATACAATCATGTCCTCTACTCCCAGACCCAGGCAGCCTGTGACACCTCCCATCTGACCCCAATTAGGGAGTTCAGGGGCCCACTGGGTGCTGGTGAGGCAGGGCTGGTGAGTACAGAGCCCAGGGCACTCAGAGGTCAGAATCAACCACCAGTCGTCCAATGGAAATGAAGGGTGAGGGGGCCCTAAGGGAGAAGCAAATCAAGAGGCAGAGCCAGCAAGTTAGAGACCCTCTGAGTTGGGAAACTCAAGCTGAGAACTTTTTATAATACAGCACTCTTCAATGGGAAGAGGACGGCTAACGTACAGCCCTTCAACTGTGCTTCGTCATACAGCTCCTAGCTGTAAAATGGGAAAGATGTTAGAGCTTACTTCATAGGGTTGGTATGAGCACTGGATGAATTCAAACACCTCCAGTCACTCAGAGCTACGCCAAGCACGCAGTAAGTGCTTAATCAGTATTAGATGTTGCTGCGGGTGTTACTAAACCCAGACAGAGGCAGCAACAGCTCCTGGAAAGAAAGTTGCTGGAGGAACCCACACAACACCCAATGACAAAGATGCCTCTTGACAGCACACTAGAAACTCTTTCAAAACGCATTCTTCCCAGCTGACTGCCCTCTCCCTGCTGTAGGGATGGTACATTCTGGCCAAGGCCCTGGGATCGCTCCAGAGGCTTCTGGCCTCATTATGGGCTTGGGGCTGCCTGGGACTGGGGCCTGCTGCTCCCTCACAGCCTCTGCCGCCAGGACCATCATGCCGCCACACAGCCACCACAGGCCTCGGCCCGCAGCACGTGGTCGGCAAGGAAACACAGCCTCCTCCTTGCAGGGGGAGATGTGACCTGAGAAAATCATGTTGCTGTTATCTCGGGCACAGCCAACCCTGAAGCCTGCGTTAATCCCCTTGGTTTGGTGAAGGGCAGTTCTCAGAGTTATCTTTGGAATTCATACTCCAAATGTTTTAGCAAGAAGAGACTTCTGCTGATGACTGAGGGGATGAAAAGGGTTAGCTCAGGTGTCACAGTCACAGAAAGAGGGGCCTCGTTGTGTCAGTAGGACAGAGAAAGTTAGTGTTTAAAAAACACCAATGGTGTCTCCTGAGAACTTTCCCTTTTGCCCTGCCAAAACATCTCTCCTTGTCACCATCCCTGTTTTATGTGGCCAAAGGTGAAAGATTCAGAGGTCCTGGGAACCTCTTGCTTTTCTTTATAGAGACTCTCTCCCCACAACTATTCTTGGGCTAACATCTGTGTTCTACTCTTCAGCTCAGCTGGCTTCTAGACTTGGAAGCATTTAGCGATGTTGGTCACTCATTCAGAAATACTTATCAAGGACTTACCTTGTGCCAGGCACTCTACTAGGCCCTGAGGGTGAAAACATAACTAAGATAAATTGTGCTCTAGGGTCCCTGTCCACCTGGTGGGTCACAACCACGAAAAAAGCAACGTAGTATGCTCTATGCCATGGACCAGTTATATTATTCTAAGACTTTGTGGAGTATATAAGAGAGTTATACCCACAGCCCACCACCTGATGAATGTCTCAGAGTTTACCCTTGTCAGGGAGAATTATGTTTTAATAAAAGTACTGAAAGGCAGAAAGGCTCTCAAGACAAAAAAGGAATTCATCTCTGTGGCAGACGGTCCTTCCTGATTTGAGAGATGGGGCGGCGGGGGGGGGGGGGGATTTTCCCTGCACATTTCAATCCTCTAATACCACCTTCCTTAGAAGGCAGCCCCAAAAGCCAGATTAAAACTCAGATGCCCCACCTTAATGCTGAGCATCTTATCAAAAGAATCACCTCTACTAAAGGTTTCTCTATGGAGAGGGGAAGGTTTTCCTGCTGCTAAGAAAAGCAGTGTTTTTTACCATATCTTTACACTAAGGACACAATTTCTCCCAAGACTCAAACCCTTTCTCAGGGGAACAGGATGTCAGAAGTCTATCACTAATGCATCATCATTTATCTGCTGAGAGAGACTGATGGATCCCTGGCCATGGAGGCAGGCTTGTAATGGGTCTGCCCTGCAGCATCAGCTAAAATTAGGCTTTATCTCAGCTGGAAGGGTCTCCTTATATTGCGCAAAGCTATTTGGGATGAAAAGGGATATAGTTCTCATCTTTTTATGAGCTATTTCTGGCTAAGGATAACTTTACTGGGTGATCTCAACAGTAAAGAAAAAGGGAAACACCCTATACATTTCGGGCATCCTGGAAAGAACCCCCCTTTGAACTCTGCCCTGCCCATTGCCATTGACCATGGCCAAAATTAGGGATAGACTGTCCTGGGGGCCTACCCCTGCTAGGTGCAGACACTCATTTAAAAATAAACAAAACTGGGGGCACCGGGGTGGCTCAGTCATTAAGCATCTGCTTTTGGCTCAGATCATGATCCCAGGGTCCTGGAATCAAGCCCCGCATCAGGCTCCCCGTTCAGCCAAGACCCTGTTTCTCCCTCTGCCTGCTACCCTCCCTGCTTGTGCATGCTCTCGCTCTCTCTCTCTCTCTCTCAAATAAATAAGAATCTAATAAACAAACAAAAAAACAAACAAAACTGGAGAAAAAGCTACTGGAATTGGGTCTGCTTGTCAACAGACTATCCATAGGACAAATGCAGTATAGGGGTCCAAGAGAGGAACCCAGGAGAAACAGAGACTCAGAGAGTTAACAACCTATCTGCAAATTCACCCCATAGAGCGAACACTATCTAATAGCCACTTCTACCCAAGGCCCACTGAGTCACTGGAATACTAAGTGCTATAAAAGAGGAAGGAGCCAATGAAGAGAATGATACTGTACGTTGGGGGGCAGGAAGTCACAGAAAACTTACAGAGGACACGGAACTTGTGCCCCATGGGCCCTTAGACCAAAGTAAAGTAAAACAATCTCAGAACCAACAAATGTAACTCAAATGATATTTTCAGGAATCTGGGTCAGAGATTTAAATTGTATACATGAGGGGTATAGCATACTAACTTACTAAAGTTTGAGCTGGTTCATGTAGTAATTTTTATTAAACTATGAATTGACTTAAACTGGAAAAGATTGGTTTTTATAAAATGACCAAATCAAACCAAATGGAAATAAACCAACCATATTTTTCTAAGATGACCAATAAAAATTAAAACAAAGCATCCGTTCATTCATTTGTTCCTTTGACAAAACACTGAATGTCTACTAGTGTCAGTCAACATTTTAGGAGAATTTAAGGTCTTACCTTTGAAGCTTATAGTTTGGTAGAGGGGAGACAGACAATAAAACAGATTGAATAAACAAGTAAATATCTGGAAGTAATAGGATGAAAACAAAACCAAGTAATATGCTAGAACTACTGATTCAGATTGGGTGGTCAAGAAAGGATTTTCTGGGGGAAGTGACATTTAATAGGAAAAGGAAATGAAGAGTAGGAGCTAGAAAGCTGAAGATAGGGTACTGGGGTGATCATTCCAGGCCAAAAAACCAAGTATGAAGGACCTATGGTAGGAGCACTTAATGTTCAAGAAACCAAAAGAGAACAAGGGCTAAAAAATGGTGGGCAGGAGGAAGGTGGGACAAAATTAGTTAGGAAAGCTAGGAGGGCCACGTCATGGAAGGCCTCACAGGCCTCGGTCAGGAACTTGGATTTTGCTCTAAGTGTGAGGAGAAACCAGGTGGTTTCAACTGCTGAGTGGAAAATGGGCTGCAAAGAGTCAGAGGTAAGGTCGGGGAGACCACACCAGGGACGGCAGTAGCCTCGTGAGAAAGGGTGATAGTTTGGACTAGACATGAACACAGCTGACCCAAATCTCAATTTTTCCATTGCCCTCATGAGAAAGCATCAACAAGCTGTTCTTAAGTTACCTGGTGGCTGAAAAACTAAAATGAATTCTCCCAAATAAGATTCAATCAAATCCTGCAGGGATGCCCTTTTCCAACAGGCCACGCTAGAGTTGCCTTTGTCTCAGACAAAAAAAATAGAGGGAACAGAGATGTCCTTGAATAATAGCCCTGGAATTTGAGAAGATGAGTTTGAACTAGCTGGACTGGGTCCTGGACAGCAGAGATTGAAAGGGAGTTTGTTTGCCATGCTAAAGAGCAGAGGACACCCCTGCATCTCCAGCAACCTAAGTCAGTAGTTGTCTGTCCTTTCGGTTTAGGACTATTCCTGTGGAAATTCAGTTTTGTCTTCAAAGGATCATAGAAAGTAAGGTTAGAGAACAGGAGATGGGATTTGAATATGAATCTCTTCTGGTACATTTGAGCTCTTCAGCAAATCACACACCAATCTAAAACTGGTTCTTCTTGGGTGGGAGAAGAAAGGGTTAGATTTCATCAGTCACCATGTGCACAGAATATTATATAATGTTCTACAAGGTACACAGAAATTGTAGAAGGCATGTTATTATTTGCCAGATGCTAACTGTGTTTATATAACTTGATTTTCTTGGTTAGTGATCTCCATTTTGTAAATTTGCTCAAACCAATAAATCAAACTCCATTTCATGCTACGAGAGAGCTACAGATTAGGCTAGCAAGCCTTGTGTGGGGTTCTTTATACAAGAATAAGAGAGTCAAACTTGTGTTATTAATGCCCATTTTATATGCATGACTTGAGTTGAGTTCCTCATGCATAATTCATATGGTCATTTACAGGCTTTTTCAGAACTCCTCCTTTAAGAGTTAACTAACAAAGGACGTTATCAGCCATGGCAACCAAGATATTATGCAAATCTATCTCTGAGCCAACAGAAAAGGGGGTGGGTTGATTAATTAAAAAGATAGGGGAGAACAGAGGGGTACACATCCCTCTTGATGTTACTCATCATTTATTAATGTATTTAACTGAAAAGAATTTTGAAGGGTAAATACATGTTTGTGCATTTCCTCTGGGTGTGAGGGCACTGCTTAACCCTGTGAGCAAACATTTGAATGAATACAAAACTACTGAATTCATTCATTTCATTTCTGTTCCCTCCAAGGAACAGCATCATGAGAAGGTGAATTTGGTATCAGGTGACACAAGATTCTTATTCTCTTTAGCCCATTTAATCAAGTCACTTCTTTTAACAACTCACTTTCTTGCATATGCAGTATAAAAAAAAATACTTGTCCCTATTTATTTACCCTGGTACAGTGTGGAAGGGGACTATACAAGGGTATGAGTAGGAAAAGACAGCAATTATCGGGAGTCATCAGGAAGCTGGATGTCAGAAGCAGAAACCAAGAGAGGTAATTTTCCCAGAGTCATTGGGTGATAGAGAACCAAGTCAAAGCAAAGATCCCCCAAAGTATTCCCATGACAAAGCTCCTGACATAGCTGCTAGTCACTGAATTTCTGGGGGGAAACAAAGTGGGATCCTCTAACTTGCCAACTGAGACATCTGAAATTTTCATCTCCAAAAACTGATCCAAAAGCAGTGATAGGATCTGACTCATGAGTAGTTAAAATGTTTACCCTTTACCTGAGGAACAAATATTTCCATCAAGTGCGGCTATAAAGCAAGAGTGAATCAAGAAACAAGTTAGTGTCTCTCTCTCTTCCTCTCTTCCATCCTCCTGCTCACCCAACCCAACCCCACCCCACCTCTCTCTCAGGGCTCCTGTCCAGAAGAATATTTCAGAGAAAGAGAGCCAAGCCATCAAAGGTCTTTCCGGATTCCACAAACAGAGTAGCTTCAAGTTAATGGGTGACTACTCCTTGACTAATGGAAGCCCTGTGACAAGACAGCGGCCAATTTCTCTGTGAGATGCTTGGTTTGTGACCTTATTTCCTGTACCTGAGAACTGAAGATACTGACTCCCATATCTCGAGTACTTGCTCTTCAGTACATTCTATTTTAAAATTATGGTGTAATTACATCCTAACCCCATGTTACAAAGAACTTGTGGATTGTTCTGATTGAGCTGTGGAGTGGACAGCACCTTGTTACTGTTCCAAAATAACCTCTGTTATTTTTGATTATGCAAATAATAAATGTTTATTGTATAAATTTTGGAAAACAAAGAAAAGTCTAATAAAGAATTAAAAACTCCCTGTCAGTATTTGACGTGTTTTCTTAGTTTTTTTTTTTTTTGTACATGTGTGACTATGTCTGTAATTACAACATTAAGAGTATGGTCTATTCCCCATAGAAAAAAGTTATACTTGGGATAACTTGGGATAATCCTCTGATCTGGATTTCAGCACTTCATCCCAGGGACCACAAATGATGTGTCATAAAACATAGCTACACTACAAGAGTTCTATAGCCATTTAAAATTAGTCTTCTTAAATGAGCAATGTTCATAATTCCTGCCAATATCCCAGATTACAGTGAGATCACAGAGGCTTCCAAGCCACTGAATATCACCACTAAAGTTTTCAAGAGGTGAGCATCTTGGAATTAAGAATTCCCTTCCCAGGGGTACCTGGGTGGCTCAGTGGGTTAAAGCCGCTGCCTTCCGCTCAGGTCATGATCCCAGCGTCCTGGGATCAAGCCCCACATCGGGCTCTCTGCTCAGCAGGGAGCCTGCTTCCTCCCCTCTCTCTGCCTGCCTCTCTGCCTACTTGATCTGTCTGTCAAATGAATAAATAAAATCTTAAAAAAAAAAAAAAAAAGAATTCCCTTCCCAGCCTCCCAGGAAGAGGAATTTCCAGGATCACCAGAACAATGGATTTTCAGAGCTTTGCTGTTTTCATAGCAAAGCTGGTGTCCACAACCCCAGTCTCTAAGTCTGACCAGTTGTTGGACTGATATCACTGGGGTCTTTGGCTGTCTTCTCTGGAAACTAGAAGCCAGTTAATCCTATAATTCCTGATGGTAAAAGAAGGAAAGCCTCTTTCAGTTTCTCATATCTCACATATTCTTAATTCTGTATTCTTTAGAGCTTCCTTCTCATCTATTTCCACTGTAATACTTTTTCTAAGAGAACTTTCTACCATTCCCTCTGGAATCCTTATTCTGTGTAAAAAAAAAAAACAAAACAAAAACAAAACCCTCCAAACCCCTCCCCCCATTTCTAGTAATATCATACGTTGTTTGGAACAACTTCCTGTTGGAAACAACTAAAAAAGAGCTGAGTTAACTTTCAGTCTTCTTGAAAGAACTAAAGAAGTTAGCAAAGAATTATAAAATTGAAGAGAAATTCTGATAGGCCAGTTAGTTCAATAAGCAGAAAACATACTAAGAGCATGTATCCGTTCTGCAAAGTTTAAACTTTGGTTTTAATGGCCTTGTGGGCGAAGGGCATGTTTACCAATCTGTGGACTTGCACAAGGCAGAGGGTCTAACAGGAGACACAGGGACAAATGCCATAGTAAGCTAGGACTTCCAAGGACTACAGCCTCAGAGTGAAGCTAAAGTGGCTTGCCCTGGGTACCTCAATCCTTAAATCTGACAAGGTGGTCTGAGGTTATTAGTGTCCCAAGATTTGAAGCAGAAGCAAAGAACATCCTTTTTGTGGAATTCATCGTAGTCTTTGAGTTGTGGTTACATTTTTTTTTCAACTGTAATGACATGCACACAATCACAGCAACTCCAGAGCAATGAGCAATAAACAAAAACTCATGTGGACAACTTCAGATACTGAAAATATCAGATAAAGACTATAAAGCAATTATGCTTGTGTTTAAAGTTTATGAGAAATATGCTTGAAGGTATCTGCAAGGAACATAAAACCACCAAAAAAGCAATATACTATATTAAGAAAAGAAACATATAGAACTTCTGTGAAAGAAAAATGCAGTAACAAATAAAAAATTCAGTATATGGTTTTTGATGACACTGAAGAGAGAATTAGTAAGCTGAAATATGGGTCAGAAAGATTATCCACAGTGGAGCATAGAAAGATAAAAAAGTGGAAATCACAGAAGAGAAGGTAAGAAACAGAGGACAGAGAGAGAAAGTCTAACATGTATTTAATTGGTGTCAGAAGAAGTTAGATATTATGGGGTCAAGATAGGATCTGAAGAGATAATGGCTGAAAATATTCCAGAGTTGGTGAAAGATGCCAATCAAAAAATTCAAAAATCACGACAACATCTAGCAATATAGCTAAAAATGTTAAACACATTATAGTGAGAGTACAGAAAACTAAAACCTTAAAAACATCCAGAGGAAGAAAGACATCAACTTCAAAGGAGCATCGATTAAACTGACAGTCAATTTCTCAACAGCAGTAATGGAAACCAGAAGACAATGCAGCCCTACATCCTAAAAGCTGAAAGATTACTGCCACTTGAATTTTACACCCAACAAATATATCATACGAGAAAGAAGATGAAATAAAAACATCCCAGACTAACAAAAACCAAGAGATGCCACTGCCATCACACTCATGTGAGAGGAAATTCTGAAGGATGGATACACTTTGCATGGGAGGGGAATGACCACAAGTAAAAGGTCTGAGCTACCAGAAGGAAAGAAATGTAAAGAAAGTAGTAAAGGGTGTATGTAAAGCTAAATGAACAGTGACAGCATAAAATAATAACAATATCTTAATGCTTTTAAAATATAGAAAATTAAAATATATCATAACAATATCATATAGGTCAGGAAAGCAATAAATGGAATTAGAATATCCTAATTGTTTTTATTGTCCTTTGGGAGGGTAACATTAGACACTGATACATTAAAGATAGAAGATGTCATATCTCAAGTAATCTATAACATCCAAACAAGTAGAAAGGAAAAATGGAATGAAAAAAAAAAAAAAGTAATAACTACAAAGAAAAGAAAGAAAGTAGGGGCGCCTGGGTGGCTCAGTGGGTTAAGCGTCTGCCCTTGGCTTGGGTCATGGTCCCAAGATCCTGGGATCAAGTCCCACATTGGGCTCCTTCTCGGCAAGGAACTTGCTTCTCCCTCTGCCTGCCACTCCCCCTGCTTGTGCTCTCACTCTCTCTCTCTGACAAATAAATAAATAAACTCTTAAAAAAAAAAGAAAAAGAAAAGAAAAGAAAGGAAGTAATGGCCCCCAAAGTCAGTGCAGTAGTTAATTCCAGGGTTGAGGCAAGGGGACGGGATGAGGAAGGAACACCCACAGAGTGTTTCTGTGGTGCTGGCAATGATCTATTTCTTCAACAGGCTGGTGGTTACATGGCCAGATGCTGGACAATTATGTTATACTGTACATTTAGGTTTTGATGTACCTTTTTCTATGTGTGTTATACTTCATAATAGAAAGAAAGGAAAAGAAAAATGCAAGCTCCCCCATACTTTCAACTCTTCACAAAATAATTCACTCAATCTCCTTGTCTTGGTGGAGATCTGGTTCTCATCTACTTCTCTCCTCCCCTTTTAGGGCCTTGTTGCTGCTTTCAGAGCATAACTCTTATTTTCCACTGGAATCCATGCTGTCTAGCTCAGTCACCCACTATCCATCTTGATTTACACACACACACACACACACACACACACACACACGTTACCACCTTGGCCCATTGACTGAAGATTCTGGCCCTGACTCCAACTTTCTCTCTGACCCATTTCACACCATTGCCATGAGTGACTTCAACATCCACATGACCAAATCAGCTCACAACCCCCCCTCCAATTGTGAACACCAGGCCTACCCCCAATTTCAACACGCTTTGATCGTAACAACCCATTCCCATGGTCATATCCTGGACCCTGAAATGCTGTTTTAAATATTTTATCTTATTTTTAAAGTACAAAAAGCAATAAAAAGTCACTTTAAAAGAAACAGTATAGGGGCGCCTGGGTGGCTCAGTGGGTTAAAGCCTCTGCCTTCGGCTCAGGTCATGATCCCAGGGTCCTGGGATCAAGACCGGCATTGGGCTTTCTGCTCAGCGGGGAGCCTGCTTCCCTTCCTCTCTCTCTGCCTGCCTCTCTGCCTACTTGTGATCTCTGTCTATCGAATAAATAAATAAAATCTTTAAAAAAAAATAAAAGAAACAGTAAAAATACTATTAACTTAAAAAAAAAAAAAGAAAAGAAAGAGACAAAAAGAAAATTAAAATCACCCATGATCCGACCCTTCAGAAATAACAGAACACAGCTGTGTGTCTGCCCCCAGGTGTCTGGGTGCCTAAGAGAAAGATGATCCGTCTTTCACAGCATGAGCCTGTCCTTTTAACTAACCCATATGGTTGTCTGTTCAGTCAACAGTTAACCTGACTTCTGTTATGAACCCACTTAGACCATCACTTTGACCTTAGCAAGCTGCCTCCTCTCTCTAGATTATATTTCCCTTTCTGTAGAACAAAAACATGGATTCTGATTGTTTCTTTCTTCTTCTTCTTCTTTTTTTTTTTTTTTTTAAAGATTTTACTTTTTTATCAGTCAGAGAGAGAGTACACAAGCCTGGGAAGCGGCAGGCAAAGGGAGAAGCAGGCTTCCCACTGAGCAGGGCCCAAACACAGGGCTCGATCCTAGGACCCTGGGATCATGACCTGAGCCAAAGGCAGACGCTTGACCAACTGAGCCACCCAGGCGTCCTGGCTGTGACGGTTTCTAAGGTCTCTTCTAGTATAGGCTATCCATGTCCTAAGACTTCCCTAAAAGCGAAACTTGGGGGAACATCTCCGCAGTCAGCCTCCGCAGCTGGGCTCACCGGCCACCAGAGCACGCGGTCCCATCTGACAAACACAGTTACCGTCCAGAAGGCCCACTGCACGGATTCATGGCCCCGGAGGTATTCCTGTGCATTTTTAATCAGCGGCCATTATGATGAACAGCATTTTCCCATTTCTACTTCCTGCATTCCCTTGACACCTCCATTCCCCTTCTCAAAGGAGACGGAAACAGCCCACTTCGCTTCAGATGTCAGTGTTTATTAACACCAGGGCAGGAATGACGTGCATCTGAACCGGCAGAGATTAAATAATGGAGACGAACATAAAAGCTTTTTACGTTGACGTTCTTACATATCATTTATTGACAATACAATCCTGTTTAATGCTTTCCAATCCCGTTTCGGGGTTTGCAAGGAGCATGCTGGGACATTGTTCACAAACCCATTTTGTACTGATTTCCTTGGCAAGCCAGTGAAAAATCTTTGGAGGGTAGCAGGCTAACGGTGGCCAGAACAGGAGAATTCAGACCGGGATTCTGGCTTTGGTGCCCAAAGGGCCTCTGCTCCCCCAAGCCTTTGGTTCAGACAGTTCCAGGCTCCATGCCTGGGTGAGTTCTGATCATCCCCTCCCCCTTTCTGAGCCCCTTCTGCTCACTCACATTTCTTACTTGCAGGTTGCACTAATGATTGGGAAAATTCAGGACTGTGACCGAACTCTGAAACAAGCAGGTGAGACAGACACAACTCCTCGGGCTATGGGAACGTGGGATCAAAACCAGACATCACGATTTGGTGAGTAAGTAGAAGAATACAAACAGAATACTAAAATCGAAAACAAACGTAAAAGCAGTGTTTACGGGGTACTTCCAGTCCAGGGTCAAGTACATGTGAGCATAAAGAGAGATCTGGGGCTGGGAGGAATAGTAGGTGTGCGTACCCGCAATTGGAGAACCCCGACCCACATCAACATACCCCCACACTGCATATTTAGTATGGAAATCTATTCAGAAATGGTTGAGGCATATTAAACATCAGGTTTCTTCACTTACTGAAAGAGTATATAGCACAGTAGTTAAGGGCTCAAGCTCTGGAACCAAGCATAACTGAGTTCAAACCCTACTTCCATGAACTCTACTTTTCTCAAGACAAACGGGAATAATAATAATACCCCCTTTCTAAGATAATTGTGAAAATTAAATGAAAGGATGCACATAAAATACTGAATATAGCATCTACCACATCAGGGAACTCAAAAATCACAAGCTGTTGTCATGGGTTGTGGGTGAGTTCCTTTTTGGCTATCCCCACTAGTACCAGCAAACATAGATAAGCTTAGTTCCAATACCTGTGGTTATTATGATTTTTTAAAATTCTGTCTTTATCTTTACTTATTTATTTTTTGCCCTATGATGTTAAGGACAATGTTTTTGTTTTTGTAATTTTATATAGTTGAAAGTCCCTGTAGAAATTTAAATGACCATATTCATTTCTTTATCAGTTCTGCATTTCTGAAACAGGTAGCACAGAGTAGTGTGTTTCTTTAGAATAGGAACCCATCAAAGTTCAGGTCGTCTGAAAGACATGGCACATTGTCGGCGCTTAATAATGTGTCCTAATCATTAATATGGACTCTTTCTTCACGTTTTGAGTTTTATAAAAAGTCTTGTATAGAAGATGTGCCAATGTGTGGTGATTACTCTGCACAGTGCTGGAGTGTGTAAGCCACAGACATTCACAGTGTCATCAGGGCAGTCCCTGCACCCCAAGTAGGTGCCGGGTCACCAAGGACATGGATTCTGTATTTCCACTCTGCCATCTATCCTCACCGGGTCACCTTGATCCTCAGGCTGCTTGCCTTTGTGGCAACTTCTCATCCAGATATAAGGGTACCCAAAGGGAGAAGGGGTGTCTATCCAGCTTGTGGATTATGGAAGAAATATTGCCTCTCTGGAAGGAAAGGATATCGTTCTCTTTTTCCCACCAAACAGGGGCCCCTTCCTAGTGCTGCATTCTCCCAGTAGAATTACATCATAATTTTGGTTAGAGAGATATTTAGTGTTTACACTCTGATGACTATTTAAGCATTATTCAGGCTGAGTCACATGGTAGTTTATGATTTATATTCTCTTTCTTGTACAACTTTGGGCTTTCCCTAGAGTTAACAACTACCCATTTTTATTTACTTCTATTTGAACATACTACTGATTCAACCTTTTAAAAAGTCTCCATTAATCATCTAAATTCCTCTCCAGATGTTCGGAAACATGAGAAATGTATCAAATCATATTCTCGAAGAATTTTCTCTTAGAGACTTCTGACCTGTTCTGATCAGAGCTAGCTGCCATTTGGGGGATACCTGCTGACATCATCCTGCAATGCGCCTTTTCCCCTGTCTCTTCTTTCACCCTTTTTTGTTTGTTTATTACTGAGTTTTGTGTGCAGACCCTTCTGTAGCCTTCCTTCAAAAAGGAATGGATCAGAGGTAAATTTATAAGATCTCGAAAATGTCCTCATCTTCATTTGCTTGAGAGCTTGGTGGGTATGAATTATAGATTGTAAAACATTTTGTTTCTGACATATTTGAGGACATTTCTCCACTTTCTTCTAGCTTCTAGTTTTGCTGGTGAAAAATCCAGAACTGTTATGATTCATCACCCTTTGTTACATAATCTGTTTTTCTTGTCTCTAGAAACTTGTAGGATCATATCTACGCCCCTGTGTTACGAAATTTAATGAGACAATGCCTTGGTATGAGTCTGATTTCATCTATGTTGATGGCCACTAGGTGGGCTTTTTCTGTTTCCTTCAGTTCCAGAAAATTTTGTTGAGCCATTTCTTCGTTGATTTTTTTTTCAGTTCCACGTTATAAACATTTTAATTTCCAATGTAATAAGCGAAACAGATAAAATTTTAAATGCTCGATTTTCATTTCTTTGGTTATAGTGATGCGGAGTCTATTTTCATATTACCTTTACTGTTTTTATTTCCTATGTTAATTATCTGTTTGTGTCTTTCATCTGTCGCATTCTCTTTCTTTCTAGCAGGACTTTCCCTACCTTTAGGTGGAAGATTCTTCAGCCATCATAAAAGTATCAAAAAACAAGAAGAAACATAGGAAGACAACTCACAGGATGCCACCCCCCAAATATAGCCAGCTGCGGTAGATAATTTGGTGTTTTCTTCCATCCTCCTTTCTTTTTTGTTCTAGGCACACGACTGTGGATCATGTTGTAATCTGACAAAGTTGTGATCATCCTGTTTATAAAATTATGTGCTCTGCAATTCTATTTTTTGTTTTTAAACCTCCGAAGCAGGCACTTTCAAGTGTGTGAGTCACTCAATTCTTTTTAAAATTTTTTATCAAGGAGTTCTCTCCTATAAAATCCTAATTTTCACTAGGCCCACATAGCACTTGCTCTAAAATCAAGGCACAGAAAGAGCAGTGTACCTCTGGAGACATGTATAATTGGAAATTTTAAAAATCGTGTTCTGTGAAGAAAGGGAGTAGGTTTAAGATAAGGGTTGTGAATCTCTAAGACTCCAAGCTCAGGAATTCCCCACTCTTGGCAGAGCTTCCTGATTTCTCTTTCCCTCAAGAACTGTACCTAGACCCTCTTAATTTTCTCCTTCCAACATTCAGGTCCTCACCCCGCCTTTCTTTCCTCACTGCCCATTCTAGATCCTGGTGGCCCAGAGGCCTTCACCCCTGGTGAAGAAATCTCCAAATTTCTTCCTCCAGAAATCTTCATGACTCACTCGTACACCTCCTTCTAGTCTTCACTCCTTGGGCCCACATACCCACACCCACCTCGGGCCACGCTCCCCGTTCCCTATACCTTATTCCATGTTTTTTTTTGTTCCTAACCACACAAATGTATGGTCTTCAGTATTGATTCTGCATCCCCTATCCACTGCACTCCTGGGGTTAGAGATTTTTGTTATGTTCATTAATGTATCCCCAGAGTGACTAGGACAGTGCCTGGCACACGGCATGTGTCAATAACTTATTCATTCTGTTGAATGAATAAATGTGATTGCTCAAACAAGCCCCCCACGTGCCTTTACTACCCTGGTTTCTCCCACCTTCACTGTTGTCAATTTCCAAACTTGAATTTAGCCAACACTCATTTTTTCAGCCTCTGATGCCGTGGCTTCTGCTATTTTCAGGCTGCTGAGAGTCTGCCAAGTGGATCCACCACAAAATCCTATTGCTAAACCTCACGTGTCCCTTTAATCATACCTAACTGTCTTTGTATTTAGATCATGTTGCCTCCCTAGCAAATTCCACACTGTGATGTTCTAGAGTGCCTTTCTTTTTGAATTTGCGTAGAACCAGACTGGTGGCCCACCCATGGCCCACGTTCAGACTTGAGCAGTTGTTTTCATTTTTGTGATACATTTTTCCAGCTCTTACTTTGTGCGTACATTTGTTGGCCTGCCTTAAATCATTTTGTTTTAATAGAGACAGTTGTAAGTTTGAGTTGTTGGGTTGGTTGGTTGGTTTAGTGTTCTTAAGTGATTTTAAAAATCTCTTTGTAGCTTAAGCTTAATAGCTGTGTTATATTCCATTATAAAATAGTGTACTTAACCTATACTAATGTTGAATGTAGATATATTTTTCCAGTTATTTTGTTATCATAAAAACTTAGAGACATAAATCTTTATATTGCTTTTCTGTGAATCCCTTCTGGTAGATTTCTAGATTTATTGGGGTCAAATGGTATAAGTATTTTAAGATTTATGATAAATTTTGCCAAATTTCTTTTCGGAAAAGCTGTACTGATTTATGTTCCTAGTCACAGTGATCATTTCGTTATACCCTCACCAAGACTAGATGTTCTCATTTTATCATTTTTTTCCCCAACTGGATAGCCAAAGAATAGTTTTATTTTAACTGCATCTCTTTGCTCATTCATATTATATATAATATTTTTTCACATATTCATTATTTGTACTTGTCTTTTTGCAAATTGCCTATTGATGTTTCTTTTCTCATTCATCTATTGAGATATTCGTGTTCTTAAACATTTTTTTAATTTATTTATTTATTTATTTATTTATTTATTTATTTATTTGACAGAGTGAGCAAGCACAAGCAAGGGGAGTGGCAGGCAGAGGGAGAGGGAGAAGCAGGCCCCCCAAGGAACAGGGAGCCCAAGGTGAAATTGATCCCAGGACCCAGGATCATGATCAGATGCTTAACAGACTGAGCCACCCCACGTGCCCCATGTTATTAAACATTTAGTGTGTGCATTTGATAAATTTAGTGTAGTAATTTTGCGTAACATTCAGTAGAAGTAATTTTCCAGTTTGATGATTGCCTTTTCCTTCATTTTTGCCTTTTTATATATACACAGTTTTTTTGTTTGTCTGTTTTTAAAGACTTATTTACTTGCGAGGGGGCAGAGAGAAGGGGAGAGAGATACTTAAGCAGACTCTGCACTGAGTGAGGAGCCCAACATGGGGCAATCTCACCACCCCCAAGATCACGACCTGAGCCAAAACCAAGTCCAACATTTAACTGACTGCTCTACCAGGTGCCCCTGTACCCACTGTTTTTAAATCTTGTTAGAGCTACATGTCATTGCCTTCGGAATCCTTGCATTTGCTTTTAGCTTTGAAGAGTCTTCCCTGACCCAGAAATTTGATACTGTCTTCTAGTTTTTGTTTCTGATAGTTCAAGATTCATGCAAGTTGTTCTTCATATACAGGCCCGGCATGTGTTATCATATAAATTTTTCCTCCAGCTAACCGATCACTAAGTGTTCCAGTTTTGGAGTTTCAGCCAGACCAACCAATGACACCATTTCCCCCTCGTGAATTAGAAACTGCTTACAAGATAAAGATACAGTGTGGGCAGATGCTGTCTTCTTAATTCTGTAAAGCTGATTAGAACATGTAATTTTAGAAAACCAGCCGGCAGACCAGCATCCAGTTTATCGACAGGCCAGCAGATCCAAATGGGGGAGGAAGGGCTTGAGTCCCAAGTACTCTTGTTTGTCTTAGAATTCTAAACGCCTCGGTCAGGTATTTCCTTCCCCCTCCTCTAGAAAGGAGAAAGCAAGGGCTTGGGAGGGGAGCGGGCAGTGGGACTCCAGGGAATGACCCTGTACCTAGAAGCACACACTCAGGAAAACGGCTTCCCTCCATCCCTTCCTCCCACCCTACTCGCACCCTCCACCGACATCTCCCACCACTCACTAGAGAACCCTTCGCTGCCCTCCTGTTTTGTGATACCATCTTCATCCTCACAGTGGATGTTCTATGGGCTACTTCCAGCCTCTCCTGTTTCACTAAACTCTCTGCTAACAGTAGAAACAAATTGGTAACATTATTGTTCTTTTCTGTTGTCTTTTACTTTCTGGGAAAGTAAAAGACACTCCTCTTATTCTTCTTCTTCTTTTTTCCTCAAAATGTATTAGTTATATTGTCTGTTGTACTCCAGATGCACTTCAGAATGATTTTGTCATATTCCAAAAATAACCCTTTTGGGATTTTGATTGGAGTTATAACTATAAACTAATTTGGTAGGAATTGACATCTTTATGATATTCTGTTCTTCCATCCAAGAACATGGTATGGTTCTATTTATAGAAGACTTCTTTTATATCTTGTAAAATCTTGTCATTTATTCATATAAATCTTTCATATTTTTTGTTAAGTTATTCCTAGAAATTTCATCTCTTTTGTTGTTATTGGGAATACAATATTTTTCCCATCATGTTTCCTCACTGGTTATAGTTAGTACATAGAAAATCTAGCAATTTTCAGATATTTATCTTTATATGCACTTATGGATCTTTCACAAATTAAGTCATTCTTTCCACCCTTCTATTAATGTCAGTATTCCCCTGGGCCATGCTACCAAACTCATCTTAGATCTCCTTTTTGCAGAACCCTGTGTTCTCTGTTCAGTCCTTACCATTCTTGATATCTTTGCTGACCACTCTCCTCCTTTTAAAAAGCTATTATACAAGGGTAGATGGAGAGGAGAAGGGAGTTGAGGGAAATTGGAAGGGGAGGTGAACCATGAGAGACTATGGACTCTGAAAAACAACCTGAGGGTTTTGAAGGGGCAGGGTGGGAGGGTGGGGGAACCAGGTGGTGGGTATTAGGGAGGGCACAGATTGCATGGAGCACTGGGTGTGGTGAAAAAACAATGAATACTGTTACGCTGAAAATAAATAAAAAATTTAATTAAAAAAAAAAGCTATTATTTTTTAAATGCCTCTTGTGAGCCAGGAATTACGTTAAGTGCTTAAATTAGATTAGTGCTTTCAGTCCTCATAATAGTCTTATTTTAGGTAAGTCTTATTCTACCCATTTTTACCGATGAAGCTGAGACTTAGAGGGATATGTAGAATTCCCCAAGGTCACACAATAACTAAGGGGTAGTATTGGGTGTTCATATGTTCAAGACCTTTTCAGTCCTTGGTCATCTTCTATGACATTTTGCTTGCCTGGTTCCTTTTATCCTGTGTCTCTGTTGTTCATTTTGAAAATTAGGGACATTTTCAGTCATTTTTCTTTCAAATGTTTTTTCTGAAGTTTCCTCCTTCCACACTCTTTCTGGGACTCTGATGACATGAACGTCAGACCTTTTGATTTCCTCCCACGGGAGAGAGCGGCTCTGTTCTTACTACCCTCTCCAAATCTTTTTTTCTCTGTTTTTTAGACTGGATAATTTCTATTGATTTGTCTTCAAATGTACTCACTCTTTCTTCGGTTATCTGAGACCTGCTATTCAGTCCCTCTGGAGAGTTGGTTTGTTTTTGTTTCTTTTTTTGTTTTGTTTTCTGTTTTTTGGTTATTGTATTTTTCAGTTCTAAAATTTCCATGTAGTTCTTATATTTTTCTACTTCCTTGCTGAGTCTTTCTACCTTCCCATTCATTTCCAGACTGCTTGCCTTTACTTCTTGGAGCATTTCTATAATCACTTTTTCAAAGTTTTAATGCCAGAATCTGTGTCATTTCAGCAGTGGCATCTGTCCCTTAGCTTTTTATGTGAGATGACATTGTCCTGGATCTCCGTATGACAAGTAATTTTGGATTATACCTTTGACATTCTAAATGTATGTAATGAGACCTGGGCTCATGCCTCAATCCTATGGGAAATTTTGGTATTTTTGTTTTAGCAAGCAATTGACTTGATTGGGGTCCGTCCACAAGTTCCAACCCACCTTCTGTGGGTTGTAGTTCTAACAACAGTTCAGCGTTCAGTGTCTTTGAGGGGCTAGTCAGATCTGTGCCCTGTGTGTGCCTGCCAGTGACCAGTGACGAACCAGCATAGCATCAGTCCATAGATTGGTTCTCACAGTCCAATAATCTGTTTCGGGTCACACAGATGCAAGTCCAGGTGAGCCCAGTAGTGAGGTTCAGAAACTACTGGATGGGGTTGATTTCCTGAGCTGTTCTGTCTCCATGATTTTCTTTATACATTTTCATTCCCGGGGGCTTCCCTTTTCAGTCTGGGTATTTAGTTCCCCCCCACCCCGTGCTGTCTACTTCCCACAACACAGAGTATGCCTTCCCAAACATGCAATACGCACCCATTATGATAAAGCCAATTTAACTGTTAGGTCCCCACCCCAGTACCACGCCAGACCAGTAACAGTCTGCGGGGGGTGGGGGGGATGCCTTGAGCTGATAGCTCACACCAGTTAGGACGCGACTCAGGGGCTGAGGATGGGCTGGACATCTGACAAAATCAAGGTGCTGTGAAGAACAGGAACATGGCTGTTGGGGAGACAATGAGTAGTGTCTATAAATCACTCTTTCTTCCTTTTATTCCCTAAACCAGTAAATGTTACCATCACCCTCCTAATCACTTGGGCTTTTAAAACCTCCATGTTTTCTTTCCTCTGTGCTTCCCCTCCCCACCCACACCCCTGTGAACATCCAGTCAGGTGCTCAGCCTAAAGATGCTTCTTCAACATCTTCAACAAGGACTGTCTCTTTGCTGTTTTCTGTCTAGCCATTTTTAAAGCCTCCTCTAGCTTCCTTGGCCTCAGATTCCTCCTGTCCATACTCAGCTTCCTTAGCATTGTGGTCAAGTCTTCCCCCACCCCATCTGCCCTCTGTCTTTCCAGAAGTATCTGTTGTGCTTGGCCCTGGGGTCACGAGACACCCCTCTGCCCCGCCTCCACCCCATCTGCTACATTTGACCTAATGTCAATCCTTAAACAGACCCTGCAGTTCCTGCCCTTTTTACCAGCTGTGTCTTCCCAAAGGGCCCTTTTAACCCCATCACATTAGCCAAGGCTCAGTTCACATGCCATGTGCTCCCTGAAGGCTCAGAGACCTTACCAAGGTAGAATTTGTCTCACTTTCCCCTTAGGTTTTGAGGACATTGCTACCATAGCTCTTGATCACATTTGCCCTGAGTTCCACTGTTGTCTCCTTCACCAGGGCATGAGCTACTTATGATGCAAGACCAACTCTTACTCTCTTTGGTAACCCCCACGGTGTCTGGCCCAGTACCCCGGATACAGTAGATACTCAAGATATGGTTGTTTCATTAGATTCAATTAAATGGACTTGAACTTTTAGCCTCCAGTGTAACATTCTTGGAATCAATGCAATCCAGAAAAATTATTCTCCTTCTAATGGACTTCTATGGGTACCTTGCTCAGAAAGGAATGTAATAAGAGAAATTATTCTCTCCCCAGCATATCCTGGGCACTCACCTCTATGCTATTATAGTTCCCTATAATACTTCTCATTTTATATCAATTATCATTGTTTAATTATTTGGTAGGTATCTATCCCCCTCTAAACTTTGATATCATTCTTTGAAAGCAGAAACCGATTGTTATTCTTCTCCAGTGTGTGACTAACACCTACCACAATTTCAAGTTTGCTGAAAATACTCACAAATACTTATTCCTTGAATGGAGTTCAATAATTAAGAGCTTCTGAGAAGAAACAGAGGTTTAAGTGTGTTATATAGCACTGTAAATTGCAGTGATAGAAATAAACTCTGAAGTCTAGAAGTAAATGAACAAAAGAAAATGAGAAACACCACAAAATGTAGTCTGCCTTCATCAATACAATCTCAAGTTACCTTCTCCCATTCTCTTTCACAACTTCCCAAATTCTTCCATTTTTTTCTTTTCCTTCCTTGTTCATACATCAGATGGGAGTGCCAATTGTCTCCTTATTTCCAGCCTCATCTTCTCACATGTGAATAGAGTTTTTGGCTTGTCATATGGCTGCCTAGGTAAAGCTGATATTTCTTTGTTCATCCCCTTGCAGCTTAGTGTAGTTGTGTCACTAAATTCTGGCCAGTGGAATGAAAATAGAATGAGGTATGCAACTTTGGGGTCATACCCTTGAGGGGAAGAAGTATGCTCTCCCTTTCTACTTATCCCCTTCCCAACACCTGAAATGCAAGTGTGATGGCTGGAGCTACAGCAGCTATGTTGACCCACAAGGTGGAAACTCCATGTTAAGGTAGACCAAGAAGATAAAAGTAGCCTGGATTCCCAAACCCCATGTTGCCACCAAACCCACCTTGGCTATTTCCACCCGCATTGTTAATAAAGTGAGCTAGAGAAATGCCTAATTTATTTAAGCTGCTGTTACCTTTGTCTTTAAAATAACATCAGTATTTACATCCTTAATAATACAATGCATGACCATCTTTATGGTCATTTTTCCCAACCAAGAAAGGAAGGTGGGGGGGGGGAGGATGAAGATACTTTTTTAAAAATCCCACACCTATAGACCAAAATTGTTGGCTAGTTACCTTGAGACAATACTTCTTTCATCTGTAACCTATCTCCAGAGAGAATGGTGTGCAAGATATCTCATTCTCAAAGGATAATGTATGTTACCACAAGGAAATTAATGCAAGCATAAGGTACTTCCATCAATAGATGAATGGATAAGACGTGGTACACACACACACACACACACACACACACACACACTGGATTTCTCAACCATAAAAAAGAATGAGGTCTTACCATTCACAACAACATGGATGGATAAAGAGGGTATTGTGCCAAGTGAAATAAGTCAAACAAAAAAAAAATGCCATATGATTTTACTTACAGATTGAACCTAAAAAACAAAATAGACAAACAAACAAAAGCAGAAATAGACTTATAAATTCAGAGAACAAACTGATGGTTGACAGATGGGAGGAGGGTTGGAGGAGAGGCAAAATGGGTAAAAGGGAGTGGGAAGTACAGCCTTCCAGTTATAGCATGAACAAGCCATGGGAATAAAAGGTATAGCATAGGAAATATAGTCAATGGTACTGTAATACTGTTGTATGGTGACAGACGGTAGCTACACTTGTGGTAAACATGGTATAACAGAGACTTGTTAAATCACTGTATTATATACATGGAACTAATGTAATATTGTGTGTCAACTATGCTTCAATAAAAAAGTACAATAAAATATTGATACCTTTTTAAAAAAAGACATTTTGGGGGGCACCTGGGTGGCTCAATTGGTTAAGCATCTGCCTTTGGCTCACGTCATGATCCCAATCGAGCCCCTCATCGGGCTCCCTACTCTGTGGGGAGTTTGCTTCTCCCTCCCCTCTGCCCCTCTCCCTTGCTTTTGTGTTCTCTCTCTTTCTCTCAAATAAATAAATAAAATATTTTTAAAAATCATAATAAAAATAAAATTTAAAAAAGACATTTTATAAAATTTTATAACATGTTCTATGTCTCAAAAACTTACAGATGCTTGCTATCTTGTGATATTTCTGTTAAAAAATAAAGCTGACCTTTCAGTATCTAAATAAGAAAGGAAAAGTTGTAACTGAATGTCTACTGAGAATCATTTTGGTTTTAAGTAAAGGGTTAGGAGTCTGTCCCCATTTGGACTTTGGCAACCAGAGGAAAAAAAATCCAGCAATAACATTACCAATTATTATTTAATGTTACCTTGAGTAGATAGCAAAAAGGGGTTCTACTGAAAAGCCTTTTGAATTATATTTGTATCTCAGGGTTCTGAATCTTTCATTCACTTCCCCCCAAAAAGAATGAAAGACTTACTTTAAGGCCTGGCAAAGCAACAGAAAGTATTGGCCAAGGATCCCCCTAAAACACTTAGGGTGAGTACTGAGATAGTGTGCATCTCATTAATTTAGCTGTTGAGAATTTTGATTGCTTACTAATATTTCTGCAACTTCTCAAACTTATTAATGATAATGACTTCATATTTTGTATTTGAAAGAAACAATAGACTCCTAGCATTCTTAGATTTAGCCTCCTGGGTTTTTTTATCCATGAAAAAATTGGATATGTATAATATGACATGATCTTACATTTTGCTGCATTTCACAGAGGAAATCTATGAATGTCAGAATCTCACCTTCAGAATTATGGCTATCCACTCTCTCCAGCAGAAAGCTTGCCTGGTTCAAAAGACCTTGTTCATCAGAAATCTGGGGGGCTTCCCTCTATAGAGCCTAGAGTTTACAGTGCCTGAAAGACCAAGAGAAGAGACCACCTCCTTTCAAAATCCTTTTGTTAGTCCTTAATAATAGAGAAACACAAGTGTTAGTTACTGATCCCTTTTCTCTACAAATTATTCTCTTGCTAAAGGGACAGAGAAAATATTACTAGTAGATGTGCAATTTGGAAGGAAGACTATCAATCAAGAGATCTCAGACGAGGGAAGCCCTTCTCAGTAGCTTCCTGGATCAGAAGCTCTGGCGCATTCATTGCCCTAGTCAAGAACCTAGCACAAGGTCAGGCGCACAGAAGGCGCTCAACAAATATTTGTTGAATGAATAAATAGATGCCATGGATAATTCAGGGATGCGTAAAAAATATTCCTGTCCTTAAGAGTTTACCAGTTATACAGACACAATACATAAATAAAAAGAAACCAATTTTCTAAGAAGCTAAGAATTGGTACTGCTTGTAAGTACTGCAGCTTTCCTGGAAGGTAGTTCTTTAAGGCTTAGATGAAAACATATGAAAAGTGAGATGAGACTTCAGAGAAGGGTAGGTAGAGAGGAAGGAATTCCAGAGAGAAAGGTAGGCATGAATATGTAAGGTAGAGCCAAACACACTGGGCAGATACAATGGCAGAAGACAGTTGGGTTTGAGGGTGAGGTTAGAAAAAGAAGCAGGGGCTCTGTGTGGAAGGCCTGACCAGCCAGCTGGGAGCTTTGCCTAAAAACGTTTTTCAGAATATTCAAGTTCATTTATTTTCAAAAATACTGAAGAGAATACAGAAACAAGTAAAAATTACCCCAAATCCCACTCCCACCCACCCAGAGTACTGTTACTGTTTTGGTGAATACCTTTCCACACATTCTTGTATGCACAGATACATACAAAGTATGATAGAATTTTATTAATTTGTTCCATATGTGCTATTCCAGAATCAATTTTCCTCACTCCCTAATACGTTGTAAATATTTTTCCATGTTGACAAACATTGACCTACATATCATAATGTCAGTCTGCCTATATCACAATATTCCATTAATGGATATTTAGATTCTCTCTCTCTAATACCATAAACAATCCTGTGATTAACATTATTATGCATATAATTTTCCATCTGCATAATTATCTCCAAAATACAATCTAAGAGGTTGAATTGGCAAAGTCAAAAGTATATATATGGGGCTCCTGTGTGGCTCAGTCGTGAAGTATCTGCCTTCAGCTCAGGTCATGATCCCGGAGTCTTGGGATTGAGTCCCGCATTGGACTCTCTGCTTGGCAGGAAGCCTGCTTCTCCCTCTCCCACTCCCCCTGCTTGTGTTTCCTCCCTCGCTGTGTCTTTCTGTCAAATTAATTAATTAATTAATTAATTAAATCTTTTTAAAAAGTATATATAATTTTATGTTTTGATACTTACTTCCAAACTGCCCTCCAGAAAAGTACATCCCTTCATTTATTTACTCAAGAACTATTTCTTGAATACTGACTATGTACCAAGCCCTATTCTATATAGTCCCTGAGCTCAGGGGCTGTACATTCTAATATAGAATAACAGACAATAAACAAACCACTAACGTGTAACATAATGTCAAGTAGGGGTAACTGCTAGGAAAGCAAAATAAAACAGTAGTGGGCTGGAGAGTCACAGAGTGCGCGGAGGGAAAAGCGCATTTTACACAAAGTGGTGAGGAAGCAAGGATAAGGAAGAGCCATGTGATCGGTCCTGGAAGGTAACCGAGGGTAACAGTGGTACAGAGAGAAGGAACAGGAAGTGCAAAGACTCTGCCATGGGAACCTGCCCGGCGGCATGCTTCAAGGTCATTAAATCAGTGACCTTGGAGAGTCTTGGGAAATGTGGCTGCACAGGCAGCCAGATCAGACTTGAGAGCGCACACGAGGAGCAGCGCCCGTGAGAGGCTTCCGGCCATTTGCAGAGCTGTTTGGATTCATTATATTGGCCAAGGGGATCTGAGATTCCATTCTGAGGGTATTAAAAGAGAAAGGAGAAAGATGGGACAAGATCGACTTTTGTGTTTTGCCCCTTCTGGGTCTCTTATTCATTAGACACTTTTGAGTGGATGTCTGTTTTCCTCCCCTCCTTTTCCCCCCATACACCCGGGGGCTGGTGAGGATGGGACACAGGTAATACTACCTGGGAGATAACTGAAGCTTTCCTTAAGTTCATTTTACATGTCTTATTATGAGGTCTTACTATACTTCCTAACTTTAAGCAAATGTGCAAGTCCTTCTGCCAGCTTAACTAAACTGAGACATTCTCGGCTTCCCTGATTGGAGACCTCTATCACCTTTTTTTTTTTTCCCCCTTAAGATTTATTTCTTTATTGAGAGAGAAAGAGTGCGGAGAGGGAAAGTCTTACGCAGACTCCCCGCGAAGCATGAAGCCCGACGCGGGGCTCGATCTTATCACCCTGAGATCATGACCTGACCCGAAACCAAGAGTCAAATGCTGAACTGACTGAGCCACCCAGGCACCCTGAGACCTTTGTCATCTTAATAAAAATTCAGGCAGCAACATGGGTTCATTATAGCTGATTTATAATAATTTTCCCCAAGCCACCTAACACAGAATCTTTAACACAGAAGGTGGCATAAATACAAATATTTACTGGATAAACAAAAGAATGTATTGACAAATCTTCTCTAAAAGTACCTATACTTTGTAGGTCCTCTTCTATAATTTTGATTAGCATCAATTTCAGAGGACACATTCTGACCCTCTTCTCCAATTCTGAACCTCTTTGACAACAGCTCCTTGAGTCCTGCCTTTGGGCATCTTCTTACATCTGTGGGGAAGGTCTAAGGAATTTAAATGTGACAAAAGAGAGCACTGACAGTATTTAGGACACAGGTTTAAGTAAACCCAGAGCTTCACTCTGCCTCAACATATCTGCCTGAGATCACAATTTCTGCTACAGTGATACTTTAGAAGTCACAGGAAAAAAATAAGACTAAATAAAATCCAAAGAAAGTTTTAAAAAATTAACTTCAGGAGAAAAGGTTATTTGCTGACAATAGAAATTGCAATGTTAGTTAATTTACTAACAAAATTAATTTCAAACAAAATTAATAATAATGTTTTCTTTGGGTTATAAAAGTAATTCATATGCATTGTAGAAAAATGCTTCAATACTGAAAAGCATAAGGTACACAATATAAATTACCTAATAATCCATTATCCAAGGACAGCCACTGTTGAAATTTTGTTAGATTTCCTTCCATTTTAAACGTAATTTTGATCCTACTATACACACATAGTCTTACATCTTTGTTTTTCCCCTGACAAGTTCTGACTTTTTCCCAATAACACGTTTCTTTTTTTAAGATTTAGTTATTTATTTGAGAGAGAGAGAATAGGGGGAGGGGCAGAGGGAGAGAATCCAAGCAGACTCCCCATGGAGGGGGCAGCCTGACGCAGCTCCATCACACAACCCATTAGACCAAAACCTGAGCTGAAATTAAGAGTCAGATCCCCAACTGACTAAGCTACCAGGCGCCCCTGAATAACATGTTTTTAATATTATTAGTGAAAGATATGTAATGTTTTAACTATGCCTCTGTTATAATTTATATTATGTGCCTATTACGGACAATTGTTTTCAACCCATGTTATGAACTCTCACAGTGTTGCAGTGAACATTCTTGCACATGATCGTTGTCTCTTTTCAATGCCCTGAGCCAGAGCCCAGAAGTGTAACTGTTTGGCCAAAATATATGATATTTTAAAAATCTTTTGTTAAGTATTTCAAAAGCACTTTCCAAAAAGGTCATATTAATTTACACTCCCTTCCTACTACTTTTAACCCTCCCTGTTACCCCATTATATGCTAAGAGACTAGCAAAGATAGGCTGGGTTCAAATCCCAGCCCCACTCTCTTAGGAAATTTATTTAACTTCATGAAAGCTCAGTTTCCTCATCTGTAAAGTGGGGATAGTAACGGTATCCAGCTCATAGGATGTTATAAAGATTAAATGAAAGGATAACATTGAATTGCCCACTACAGCCCCTGGCATATAATACGTAGTCAGTAAGTACTATCAATTGGTATCAGTAACCAGTAAAATCAGTCCTCCGATTCACTCCTAGCCAACGTAATATCTGGGTGCAAAATCCCCTAACACAGTCGGGAAAAGTACCAAGCTTCCCAGTTTAATAAAACTGTTTATAGCTGAAGTCATGCAATTGTTGTATCCACAAACGAAGCCTCAGTATTCTGAAAATAGCAGCCTCTGTAGTTACCACCTGGAAACAAAGAGGATCTTCTGAAAGGTGTTTTCTGCTCTTTTTACATTATTTTCATAATGGTATTTTTCTTATTCTTTCAAGGGAAACATATTTACTTTAGGGGCAATGGCTACAGTTTGGAAACTGTTGCACAAGCAGCTGTGTAATTCACCAACAGGCCTCACAGGTATGGACCTACTACATTTTGGCAGTAGCCTCTCAAAAGAAATCAATAGTTTTTGTTTTTTGCTTTTTGTGTTTTTTTTTTTTAATCTCCCTGAGCAACTTA
Source organism: Martes martes (assembly GCF_963455335.1). Taxonomy (NCBI): domain Eukaryota; kingdom Metazoa; phylum Chordata; class Mammalia; order Carnivora; family Mustelidae; genus Martes; species Martes martes. Next base: position 84,005,201 of record NC_137888.1, read on the forward strand.
ACTAAGAATTTCATTCCAATAAATTTGGAAGGTCTGCTGGAACTGGGTGTGGAATTCAATGAGTTTCTTGTTCGGCTGTCCCAGAATTTTTGGTTGAGGCGATCCCAAGATAAATGAAACCATTTGTAGAGAGCCTTTTATCAGATGGAGGCCCTAAACCTGGGGCATGAAATCGGTTTAGCTCTATTGAAATCCAAGATAGTCACTTTCAATTGTTTTTTGAGAATACATTCACATAATTTTTTTTATATAGATACTTATTGAGTGTGAAAACATTAGTCTTCTGCTCTAGAGAGAAACAAAACTGTTCTGTGTTTGTTGTCTGAAAGGATAATACTACCACTGGAATAAATATACAGAATGTGCTCTAGATTCTTTGAAGTCCCTTGACATCGGGTAAATTTGTGTCATTATTTAGGAGAGAAATACTGGGATATTTCATGTTGTAAAAACAACAGAGGAAATGAAATTGTAGGATATCAGTAAAGGTCCAGGCTGCTGTTTTCACCTGGGGTTTCTTTGGAAATCTACTAAATAAAAAGCTTTGGTCTCCTGCCAAAAGGTAGCATTGGGGAACAGAAAACTGATTCAACTCTTCTCTTTCAGAAGTACAAATATGCCCAGTGTTTTCCTGTCCCATTTTCCTTCTCACTCTGAGATCAGTGTTATCAGACCCTATAAATTTCCCATGCAGTGGGTCACCAAATAAACAGAGGTATAGGATAACAAACAGTTGAGTTGAATGTCTTCCTGTCTAATGACCCAGAAGAGATGGGTCATTCCTCCTGCAAAACGGATTAGGGGAAAATTCTAACTTCGAGTTGTCCAGAACCTGATCCACCCAGATTACTTCTAACTCCCCACTGCTACAAAGAATGACCTGCTGGACATTCTCATTTATGTCCCTGTGTGAGCCTGTGTAAGAATCTTTTGGGCATAGACACCCAAGGTAGAACACTGAGTCATCAGGTGTGTGTGCATTTAATCTGACCAAGCCACATGACTGGACATAGCTGCATCAGTCTACCTGCATTGTATAAAGCATTTTAGAATCTGACATTTCTCCCCAACACTTGTCAGTATCCAATGTTCTAATTTTTGCCAATCTAATAGGTATAAAGTGATCTCATTTTTTTTTCCATTTGTGTTTTTCTGATTATAATATATCCAAGCATCTCATTATGCTGGTTAGCCTTGGGGGTTTCTTCTCTGTAAATCATCTGTTCATTAGTTTTGCCAATTTTTACTGGAGTTTCTGTCTTTTTCTTGTTGACTTGCAGGAGGTCCAGGTCTACTCTCCTATTGGACAGTGCAAAATGTCTTCTCCCCATCGGTCAGCGGTCTTTTAACTGTCCGTGATTAACAGGAATTCATACTACAGAAATTCTTCATTTTGGGGCACCTGGGTGGCTCAGTCAGTTAAGTGTCTGCCTTCAGCTCAGGTCATGATCTCAGAGTCCTGGGATCCAGCCCCATATAGGGCTCTCCGCTTAATGGGGGGCCTGCTTCTCCCTCTCCCTCTGCCCTTCTCTCCTGCTTATGCGCACACATGCTCTCTCTCTATCTCTCTCAGATAACTAAATAAAATCTTTTTAAAATATTCTTAGTTTTTCTGTAACCAAATTTATCAGTATTTTGCCTTATGGCTTGGGGCTTTGCTATTTTTGAGAAGTCCTCCCCATTCTTGAGCCTCCTACATTTTCATTGAGCACTATAACCATTTTACTTTTTCCCTTTTTTCCTGTTTAGTCTTCCAAGTGGCTTTACCTCTGTATGCTGCTTTAGGTTGGAATCCAGTTTTATATTTCACCACATAGTGAACATTTTCTGCTAAACAATCCATGCTTTCCTCATTGACCTGGGTGCCATCTGAATCTTATACTAAACACTCATATGCACATGTCTGTCTCTAATTTCTCTATTCCGTTTCAACGGTTTATTTGGCCATCCTTTTGCGAAACACTATTCTTATTGCTATTGCTTTGAATGGCATGTTTGTATCTGGGCTAATCCCCCTGTTTATGACTCCTCTAAAAGTTTAGCTTGGATATTCACAGACTTTTATTGTTACATATATATATTTTAGAGTAGGTTTATTATTAAGTTCCTCAGAAAATTATTTGTAATTTGCATTGGGATTGCATTGAATATGTGAATTAATTAGAATAGACTTGAGCTTTTTATGTATTAAGATCTTCCTCCCAAGGGTATGGAATGTGTTTCCATTTAAATTAAATCACTCTATGTCCTTGATTAGATTTTTAAATTTTTTTCCAAAGACTATTCTACACTTACCCTAACTCATGTAATAATCACAACCACCATTTAAACTTTTATCACCATCACTTTCCAAATGAAGAAACTGAGCCCAGAGAAATAAGGGACTTGTCCAAGAACTCATAACAAGTAAGTAAAGTAAGTAACAGAGCCTAGCTTCAAACAGTTTATAGTCCATACTCTAAACCACTGGACTGCCTCTCAGTTTACCGGGAATAACTTTATAGTTTGGCTGCTACTGTGAGTGGTATCTTCTTTGTATTATCATTCATTCATTATCTGGTATATTATTTTTATTACATTTTCTAATTGATTGTTGCAGTTGTAGAGAAATGTAGTTCGGGTTTTTTTTTTATCTTAATCCCAATATAGTTAACATACAGTGTTAGATTAGCTTCGAGTGTACAATACAGTGATTGAACAATTCCATACATCACCCAGTGTCTGTTCTTTCTTATTTTAATTCCAGAAATGTAGTTGATTTTTAAAATTTGGTATTTGCATCCAATGAAGTTGCTGATTTTTCTAAATAGTTCTAATTAGTTCTATTACATTTTTCTCTTGTTTCTGTTGCCCCCCCCTTTTTGGGGATATCTACTGTCAATAATGACCATTTTGTCTTTTCCCTTCTAATTTTTAAGTCTCTCTGTTCTTATTCTTGCCTTACAGCATTGGCCTAGACTTCCAATAAATGTTAGACTCTCTGTAGTAGTGATCACGGGCAAAGAATGTGTCTTTAAAAAAGCAGTGTTGTCCCCGAAGAAAGTTTTCATTTTATCTTAATTATACTATACACAACACATCAGAGAACTGTTTCACAGAGCATAGGTTAGAAATTGTGTTTGGTGGTCCAAAATCCATTCTAAGCAGATAGGCCCTGTGCTTATCTATGCCACAGAAATTACTTTTCCATAGGGGAAAGTCCTTCCAGGGGAGACATAGTTCAGTTGTGATGAATCTGACTTCATTCTGACTTTAAGTATATTTAATTCCATCCTAGTGCCCTATAGCAACAACACAGCTCTGCACCTGTCACACAGTCTGCTAGATGCAATTGTTTCTGACAACACATCGGTCTCCATCCCCATGGGGGAATTCACAGACAGCACCATTGGAAGGAGCCTTAGAGAGCAACCAGTGCTCTCATTTCACACACATCTAAAAGTCCCTATAGTGGGTGCCTCCTCACCCTTGAGCAGATGATCCGCCTTGGGGGCCTGATGCTAACAACTGAGAGAGCTTGAATCAGACCAGGGCCTATCATAGCTTTCTTCTAATTGGCTTCTTCACTCCATCTTCAATGGGTCCTGCTTAGTATTCATGGTAGCGTCTCAAGGTTTACAGTGACTCATCCATCCTGACTTCAGTAGGGACCTAGAGGAGAGAAAGAGGAAGCATCCACTCTTCTTGTAGCCTCAAGGCTTTTCCCTATTCAAGATGGGCTCATCTGCACATAAGCGGGTACTGATGGCTCCATTTTGCAGTCCTGGGGCCCGAGCACAGTCAGACCCATCCAAAGCTCTGAGTAGGTGACCAAACACACCCCTCCCTTTTACACATACCCAGGGTGACTAACACTTGTGGTCGAGATGAGTGAACTGAAAAGTCCCACAGGAACCTCACACCCAGTACATCCAAAATGGAACTTCTCACCGTCTCCTCCAAACTCGCTCCCCTCTTACATTAACTGCTACCTAGGCCCTGGAACAATCCCCATTCCACCATTCTCAACACCTTCCTGCCCATCACACCTAAGGAGTTACCAAGTCTTGGCGCCTCAGCACCCTGAGAGTCTCCCTGGCCCACTCTGTCCTCCCCATTCCGACTGAGGCTTTGGCTATACCTCCCAGCTGCTCCCTGTGCTCTACTCCTGACGCCTGGGATCCACCTTCCATACTACTGCTGAGGGGAATCTTCCCATCATGCCTCTCTAACCATGCCTCCTGCCTAAAACCTGAGAAGGCTCCCCACCACCCTCAGAGCGATGTTCCTTAGCATGGCATCTACTACCCTCATAGCACAGCCCCATCGCTCTTTCTGACCCTGGGGATCTGTGGGGATCTGTCACACCCTGATGGCAGGAGCCCCAGATCCCCACTTCCCACTACCCTCCCTGACTATGCTTCTGACCCCTGTTCCCCCTACCTAGAACCTGCATCCCATTTACTGGGAACAGTCTACTGCCCCTAGAAGCATATTGGGGGACCCCGCTCCCGGGAGCCTTCATTGCCTCCTCTCCCCTTTGTCTTGCTGAGGTGTCCTCTCTCCGGGCTTCTCCAAAGGCCCCATGCATCCATCCCACTAAATAATAACCTTCTCTCCCTGTAGGAAACTGGACTCTCCGGAACAACAGTTTATTGCATCGCCAGTCTGGTTTCATCCCTTTTCATATTTAAGATAGGACCGCAAATAAAATACATTGAGTCAGATTTAGTGTGGGAGTGTCCCCCAAGGGACCTGTTCAACAGTGGGTGTCAAACGCTTAGCAGTGTCCAGCCGGCACCGGCGGACCGTCTGAATGAATACATGGCGAGCGGACGACTGACGAAGGCCCCTTCAGGGTTGGGTGAGCGGTCGCGATCAGGGCACATCCCCGACACAGGTGGACAGTGAGCGGCACTACTCGGCGCTCCGTGGGGAGGGGGCGCTGCAGGGCGGCGGGGCGGGCCTCTGAGGCCGGGACCGACGGCGGCCGGCGAGGGGTCGGGCTGGCCCGGGGACCCTGCGCCCTGACTCTGCGCCAATTTCGCTTTCGCTTTGGGCCGGCTGGAGGCGGCGGGGCCGTCCCCAGAAGGCTGCGGCCGGGCACCGGCGGAGTTAATCCGAAAGCGCCGCAAACCCCGCGGGCCCAGCTCCACGTGTCACCGAGAAGCTGATGTAGAGAGAGACAGAGAGAGAAAGCAAGCAGGAGACCGGAGTCCCGGGAAAGTCCTGCCGCGCCTCGGGACAATTATAAAAATGTGACCCCCCGGGTCGGCCTCCCACCACCGCCCTCACCTGCTGCGTCCTCAGTCCGCGTCCAGCGCACGCCCAGAGTCCACGCCGCGCCCGCTCAGCATGTGCCCGCCGCGCGGTGAGTAACCGGCCCGCCGGGAGGCTCGGCGCTCGGCTGGGGAGGGGGCGGCAGCCCGGGGAGAGCAGGCAGCCAACCGGGACCCGCTAAGCGGAGACGGGAAGGCAGTCCGCAACCTCGTGCAGGGGTGACAGAGAGAATGACTGCGTGCTTACCACGCGCTAAATTGGACATTGTCTCCTTATCTGGAAGCAGCCTTGTGGGCTATCATCAGGCCCACTTCACAGATTTGAAACTGAGGCCGCACGCGGTAACTTTGTCTCGGGGTCCCTCAGCTACAGCTATAAGAGGGCAGATCCCAGCCAGCTTCAAAGTGAGGCTGTCACCCCACTGTTTCCAAAACACTTGGCCGAGTCGGGGCTAGTCACTTCACTACCTGGCCTCAGTTTCCCTACTGGTGAAATAGAGGGTGAGCTCTGAATTCAACCCCCTTGTCCGAGCTCATTAGGGGGCCCTCACAGGAAGTTGCCTTCTAGCCCTACACCAGAGCACTGCCTTCCAAGAACTTGATTCATTTCTCAGGTGTTGAAGGAAGATTGGAAATGCTGGAGGCGGGTTGGTGAGGTTAAGATGTGGATGGGTGTGGATGACCAGAACGGATGGAAGGTAGCGGTAGGGCAAACCAAGCTGATGAGCTCAGCCTGCTCCTCTTCCTTTCCAGGCCTCTTCCTTGTGTCCATCTTGGTCCTCCTAAACCATGTGGACGACCTCAGTTTGGCCAGGAGCCTCCCCACAGCCTCCCCAAGCCCAGGAGTGTTCCAGTGCCTCAGCCACTCCCAAAACCTGCTGAGAGCTGTCAGCAACATGCTTCAGAAGGTGAGTTTTTCAATATCCTTGTTCCCACTTTGCAGCTTCTCTAGGGAAGGGGTTTCTCTGAACCCCTGGTCACCTGAAAAGAACTGCAGAGAAATTGGGGACGTTAATCAGGAGCTGTCAGGATGGGGAGAGGGACCTTTACAAAGGGCCCAACTATTAGCTAAAGAGTCTCAATGAAATTGTGTCTCCAGAGAAGGCAAGAGTGGAAATAAATTATAATGGCACTCATTTTGGCTATGTCTACACAGAGGAAAGTGTTTATTTACAGTGTTCCCTGTAGCCTGCCAACAGAGATGGAGTTGTGTCAGGCCCACACTCTTTCTCTGACACACTTATCAATCCAGGAAAGCGTTATTAGGTGCAGCCCCTGTGCTCCAGGGGCTACAAAGATGAATTAGATTTGCCCCTCGTGCCACTCACCAGCTTCCAATGTGGTGACACAGTTCTTTGTCTGAGCAACATGTTCCCAGGGGCCTGTGACAGTGGGTGTGTCACGGGTTATCTAATACGATTTACAGCTTCATTCACTTATTTAGGTTTCATATTTTAATGCAAAAACATCCTTTTTTTCCTTTTAAAAGTACTTCTATACCTATACCTTCTGCTGGAACAGCCAAAGACTGATGTTTTAAAAGCTGTCTTTTGGCTCCCTGTTCTCTGGTAAATCTTTACTGAATATTTTCTAGCTTGTTGTTTTATGACTATCTTAAAATATACTCAAGGCCACAAGGCCTTCTTAAAGAATTCTTTCCCCCTTCTAGGCTTTCACAATGCCAATTGCTCCTCACAGTTCAGTCAATCTTAATTAAAAAGGCAGCTCAGCAAGTGAAAACTGCAGAGAACAGTGCTTGGACTCCTGAAGAAAGTTTCAATCTGGGTAAAATTTAGGAGCTGCAATTTAAATAGATGCTTTATGTGAAAAAGCTAACCTTTTCGACTCCCCAGTACAGCTCTAAAGGTCAAAAGATTGCAGGACTCAATCTGATAGTTTTTTATAGCATTCCTTTGCTAGAACAAATCAGCTGGCTTCTTACAGAAGAAAGAGGTGGCAAATGCATGCAGCTCACAGCCCACAGATTTGTGGAGTTTGACCTGTACGTTTTGTCTTTGATTTTGAGTTTGATGCCATTGAAAAAAATGGACCTTTCATATAAGAATCCAAATTTCCGGCTTCTCTTGAAGAGAGAAGGGCCCATATTTCCAAATCTAACTCTTTACCACCTGCTCAGGACGGCGGCTGCCCGGGTGCGTGTGTGTGTGTGTGTGTGTGTGTGTGCACCTCCAGGAACAGTATATAGCTCCAGGTTGCTGCTATAACTAAATACCTCAAAGTATGGGGCTTCAAACAACACCAATTTATTATCTTACAACCCCGGAGTTCGGAAATCTGAAATAAGCTAGAATCCAAATGGGAGCGGAGCTGTGTCCCTTTCTGGAGACTCTAGGGGAGAATCCATTTTCTTGCCTTTTCCCGCTTCTGGAGGCAGCCCACAGTCCCTGGTAAATGGCCCCCTTCCAGCCTCAAAGCCAGCAGTGGCCTGTTGAGCTGCCCACATGCTGCATGACTCTGACGTTGACTCCCTGCCACCTACCATTTATAGCAACCCAGCAATGACATTGGACCTACCCAGATAATCCAAGATAACCTCCCAATTTAAAGCAAGCTGATTAACAACCTTCATTTCATCAGCAACCGTAATTCCCCCTTGGCGGTGTAACCTCTTCTCAGGTTCCAGAGGTTGGGAAGTGGAGGGAGAGTGGGCGGATTATTCTGCTTACCCCAGAGATTTTACTACTTGTTTCCAAACATGCTCTGCATCTCAAGCCTCGATTATGGCTCCTGCACTTCCCTCTGCCTGAAATTTCCTCTCCTCTGCCGGTAGGCCTTCTAATCCTTTTAATGCCAATATCTTTATCTCTGGAGAAGCCTCATACTCTTCTCAGTACTTCTTAAACGCTGATATAACTCCTTGTCGTTTGGGCACTTTCCTGTCTCTGCAGTTGAACTTGGAATCTGGGAAGGGAACGGGGGATGACAGTCCTCTTCTTCGTCATGTTCCTTAGTACAGTGAGTCCCCCCTTCTCCAAGGAGGATACTTTCCGAGACCCCCAGTGGACCTCTGGAACCGCAGACAGTACCGAACCCTATATTGTGTTTTTTCCTATACACACATATCTATGATAAAGTTTAATTTCTAAACTAGGCACAGTAAGAGATTGACAATAATAATTGATAAAATAGAGCAATTATAAGAATTTAAGTTAAGGGAATGTGGTTTCTACGTGTTTTACTGTACCGTACTCACCCTTCTTCTTGTGATGATGTGAGATGATAAAATGCCTGTGTGATGACTTGAAGCGAAGTGAGAGGCACAGGCATTGTGACATGCTGTTAGGCTACTAGTAAGCCTTTGACTCCGAGCTGGAAGGAGGATCACCTCCTTCCAGACCACGGTTACTGGCAGATAAACCAAGGAAAGTGAAGCCACAGATAAGAGGGGGTGACTTCTTGGACACCTTAGGCTTGATGAATGGAGAAACGATCTCAGTCTTCAATCAAATTTACTAATTTCTTAGATAAATTTCATAAATGTATTCAACAGTGCTTTCCAGCATGCTTTTAAGATGACATCCATGTGCGTGGTTGCGTGTGTGTATGTGAACCACTTGTCTTTAGGTTACATGTTTGTTATATCCATCAAGTTGGGACCTTAACAGTTCTGCCTTTAGACATTCTGCTTGAAAAGGATATTCATAAAACCCAGGTGCTTTGGCAAAAGGAAAAAAACCTGTTTTCACCAGAAGCAAGTGTCACAGCGTGGTGTAGACGCTGATTAGCATAGCCTGTTGGAATGATTTATAGTGTTTACATAATGGAAAAATGGATCATTCCGAGAAATTGTCCTAGGCAAAGGGAGAGGAGAGAGGGAGAGAGAATGTAAATAACCTCTTTCCTTTTGTCTTAGGAAGATACCAAATTTCCTACTGGTCAAAGAGATGGATGTCAGGGCACCTGGGTGGCTCAGTGGGTTAAAGCCTCTGCCTTCGGCTCAGGTCATGATCCCAGCGTCCTGGGATCGAGCCCCGCATCGGGCTCTCTGCTCAGCAGGGAGCCTGCTTCCTCCCTTCTCTCTCTGTCTGCCTACTTGTGATCTGTCTGTCAAATAAATAAATAAAATCTTTAAAAAAAAAAAAAGAGATGGATGTCAGAAGCAGCCTGCGGTGTCAGCCTCCTACAAGGCCAGGTGCCTTATTAATATTATAAACTGGGTTACTCTTTATGTTTCTTACAGGCCCAACAAACCCTAGAACTTTACTCCTGCACTTCCGAAGAGATTGATCTTGAAGATATCACAAAGGATAAAACCAGCACCGTGGAGGCCTGCTTACCGTTGGAATTAACCATGGTAGGGATGATTTTCTTCCCCAAGCAAGTAACACAGTTAAGAGCTAGGCATCAAACCTCATCTTCTTCCAAAAATGTGCATGTTTCTGGTCTCCATCACCAGGAGATTTTAATAGGTCCCACTTCAGAAGTTGAATTTGAAAAAATACATATATACATACAACAAATATCTGTTTTACAACAATGTGAATATACTTAATACTATTGAACTGTAGTACGCTTAAGAGGAGTTAAGATAGTAAATTCTATGTTATGTGTTTTTTACTACCATAAAAAAGATATGTTTGAGAAAAGCCAGGAAAATGTATACTAAGAATTAATATCTTTGATGTGATTTTTTTTTCTCTAGAATGAGAGTTGCCTGGCTTCCAGAGAGATCTCTTTCATAACTGTAAGTCAGAAAATTAAAGGTTTCAGCCCCTATGATGAATTCATATCATTAATGTCTCATTATTTTTTCTTCTAGAATGGGAGTTGCCTGGCCTCCAGAAAGCCCTCCTTTATGACGGTAAGACAAAAATACTGTCTTTCCTCAGATGCAATGTGGGGGAAACATTTTCAGCCATCTCAGTGGCTCCTTCCCCATTTTGTCCTATCACTTAGACCCTGTGCCTTAGCAGTATCTATGAGGACTTGAAGATGTACCAGGTGGAGTTCAAGGCCATGAACGCAAAGCTTTTAATGGATCCTAAGAGGCAGATCTTTCTGGATCAAAGCATGCTGACAGCTATTGATGAGCTGTTGCAGGTAAGACCTTCATACTACCAGGAAGAGCACCTTCTTCACGCTGAGATGGCTAGTCAGAGTCCGTGAGGATTGGGAGAGGCCGGAAATCCCTCTCCTATGTCCACTGCAGAGCCTCTTGACAAAGGGCACTCGCGTGAGTAGGCCACGGGGAAGACAAGCAGACTCCCGCTTGTTGATCGTGTGGTACACACCGGGCTCCCTGCAGATGTTTTCACAGATTCTCTCTTACCATCCCTGCAACCACCATGTGGGGTGTTCAAAGGAGGAAAGCCAAGCTCAGAGTTAGCTGCTTGTCCAAGTGGCTTGTAAGTGGCAAAGCCAGGATTGAAACCCACATCGGAGGGGTTTCACTATTCCTACCTTCTCACTCACTCTGAATGCTCCAGGGTGTGCCCTGAGGGGCCATTAAACGTATCTGCAAGTACTGTGGGAGGAAACAAGTGCGGCCTGATGCCTAGGTGTGACCCATTCTGAACTAAAATGTGTATGACATAAAACAATGACCCATCACCTGGGATAGCCACAAGGTCACTCATAGACAAGAACTGGCTTTGTAATTTTCTGAATCACCCCAGCACGGATGCTAATACAAAACAGGAATAGTCACGTAAGAAAGAGCAGGGTGAATACCTTGGTGACCAAGGCATGGGATAAAAAGAAGTATGAGTTCTCTTTTTGTGCCGAATTATTGCTGGAAATACAGCAATGAGCTGCCTGCAAGTATCAAAGAATGTTAGCATCTAGAGAGTTATTTCATTTTCGCGTCCAAGATTCAGGTGATTTGCGCATTGGAATCCATTCCGCCAGGAATCAGCCAACCATGCCCAAACCATTCACTCCCATTGGGATTCAGGATTTTCCCTTGTAAAATGGCGTGACTTCACCCACCCTACCTTTCTCTTGGGCTTTTTGCAAGGAACAAGTGGACATATTGATCCCTGTGCAAATAGAAGACCTTGCATTATGTTCTCAAATGAAAGAGTAACACTGAGAGCTCCGTTGCCGGGTTTATGTATCTGGCACAAATGAGTGCCTATAGCAGACAGGTCTGTTACTCTGGGAGTTCCGATCAGTAGCGATCCATCACCTCTCTGTTCTAAAAAGGACTTAGCTTCTTAGTATAACATATAAAAATTAATTAGATATTGCAGCAGATGTCATCTGAACAGAATTGTTCCTTTCGAAAATGCAACTCCCACTGACGATTTTCTAAATAGCTTTAAGGGTCTTTTCAGAGCTCACTGAAGATACATGTGCTTGGATAATGAGTATTTCTTCTCTCAGGTTCTGCCTGGCCATCTGGCTGGGAGTAGATCTGGGTCGGGTTTAGGAGTTGTAATGAGGAAGTGGGTTGCAGACTCTGAGACATGTATTGGCTTCACCCATTTTTATGGATGAATGTTTTAATTTGGGAATGCCATGTATGTCATCCTTAATATTTATCCTTATAGGCCCTGAATTTCAACAGTGTGACTGTGCCACAGACATCTTCCCTTGAAGAACCAGATTTTTATAAAACTAAAATCAAGCTCTGCATACTTCTTCATGCTTTCAGAATTCGTGCCGTGACCATCGATAGAATGATGAGCTATCTGAACTCTTCCTAAAAAGCTGAGGTCCCACCAGACCTTAAAGTCATTCTTAAAATAATGTGAATCAAAAACATTTTTCACAGGATGTGGGTTGAGACCCAGGAGGGGGTGCCTTGACCTGGTCCTGCTTAAGCTAGTACGATAATTCTCATGCTTGTTTACATTAGTTGCCCCGCAAAATCTGAACAATGTGACTGTTCCATCCACAGGTAGCCCTTGATCAAGTAGACTTCACATTTTCTATGGATAAGTTGTTTTTAAGTTTTCATGAGCAAATTGCTAAAGAGGGAAACATCCTCACTCAACATTTCCCTTTACTAGAAGAGCAAGAATTTATAAGCTATTTCTGTACCAGAGTGTTTGTAGAAACAAACACTCAAGCATAATTTATTTTAAAATACTTATTTATATAATTTTGTGTTCACGAAGGCATGTGAATTAACTTATTTTTATTTATGTCATATTTATTAAAGTATTTATTATCAAATGGATTTGAGAAATACCTTATGTTCTAAAAATAAAATGATTGTATAAAATAAGTCTCATTTTTTCTAATATGAATGGAATACTTTAAGCATTAAAATACACATTGTGGGAAAACTGAAAACTCCAATGTGAACAAAATTTCCTTGGAAAGAATGTCACAATATTCTTACCCAAGTTCTACTTCCTCTAATCTCTTATTTTAAAAGGAGACTTAGAAGACTAGATATGCTTTAATACTAAGGCCATCAAGTGAGTTATGGTTTTTGAGAGTATGTTTTGTTCAACATCTACATCTAAAAGTAAAACACATAAAAATGTTTTTTCCCCGTTAACCTTAGCCCCATAACATACTGTGTGCATTAGACAAATACATAATATCCTTCAACTGGGAAAAACATTATTTAGAGGCCTTCTAGTTAAATTATTCTAATTTTTGTGACCCTTTGGGCCCTCAGTGGGAAGCTGTTTCCCAATTACAATGAGAAAAATTCTCCATTTTCTTCAAATGGTCTAGAACTTCTGCCTGAACCACATGGATAATTGCCACTCTTTGACTTAAGAGATGTGCTCCTGGGTGCCTGGGTGGCTCAGTTGATTGAGCGACTGCCTTCGGGTCAGGTCATGATCCCGGACTTCCAGGATCGAGTCCTGCATCGGGCTCCCAGTTCCTTGGGGAGTCTGCTTCTCCCTCTGACCTTCTCCTCTCTCAAGCTCTCTCTCACTCATTCTCTCTCAAATAAATAAATAAAATCTTAAAAAAAAAAAAAAAAGAGATGTGCTCCTAATGACCCAATATTAAGTTCCATCTTTTTAATTATCTAAACCATGTGAATTTTAAAAGATTCACCTGGCAAAATACCATGTAATTTAGTGCTCTGATAATCACCTTCCTCCTTCATCTGAAAAGGCCATAAGAAAGGAGCTATTTAAGGGGGTCCTGCCCCCTACCTCATGTGACTCTACCCCATCACAGTCCAGCTCATATCCCTGAGGACTCAGAGGGGATGTGTACAGCTACCCCAGGCTCCCTCATCTGTGTGGCAGAATGACTCGTTTGTTCAAATTCTCACCCCACTGGATATACAGATAGAGGTCATCAGAAACTAGATACCAACACATACTCCCCTTCTCTTGAGAGATTCCTCCACAAACTTGAATGACCTGCAAGCGAGTCACAGATAGGAGTTTCTTGCCTTAAGTGTTGGGTTTGGGTTTCAGTGGCTTTGATAATGGAAAGAAGAGTTCAATGGCATGATGGGCCTGGGGCCATAGAGTTGCTGCCATCCTTCACTAGGAATGATGACTGGCCTGCTGTCTGTGCCTAGAAACAAGGAGAGGCAAGCAGATCATCTGTCTATGGACAGAGCTTGTACAGAGGAACACAGGTGTTACTTTGGTTCTAAAAATTACCATGACCTATGCTTCAGACGCATGACTGGCCCGAAAAACCTCTTTTATTCTTTATTACGTGGTTAGTTCTTCTCTTTTTCCTTTTAATCCTGGGCCTACAGTCTACAAGTTGTATAACATGACCAAGTTGTTTTAACCTCTCCTTGTTTCCTCTTCTAAGAAGGGAAGACAATGCTAGAACCTTCCTCAGAGGGTCAGAGCAAGGGTTACATGGAACAGTTCATGTCGAGCACTAGCACTGTTCCTGACATGTAGTACATACACCATAAATGTGAGCAATTTTAAAAAATTATTAGTAGTCTTTGGGCTTGGTGACTGGGCCAAATTGGTAAAACCCTCCTTCGCTACTATTTTCTTACCTGGGAAATTCGGAAAACTGTAGGCCCTATTTCAGTGCTGCTGTGATCATTCAGACACAGTATGGGGCTGGCATTGAGTCAATGCTCAACATTAATTTTTAAAAAGTGTTAAGATTGTTTAGATTCCGCAAGGCCCTGTCCCTGTCCAGCACTCAGCACGTCAGGTGCTCCCCAGGGGTCTGGTGCAAGTCCCTGCCTTCCCAGAATAAAGGATAGCGAGCAAAAGAACATGGTAGGATTGAGATACCTTCCCCCTAAAAATATTCCCCAGTCTTAGCCTTTTAGAGATTCACTTGATTAACAAATTATTTTGAAAAGGAAATAAACAGTGAAAGTGTTTCTCACACCTGAGAATGACTTAATCAGAGAATTAAGATGAAAATTCACAGCTGATAGCTGCCCCCCAGAGGGCGCAGAGCTTTAGGATAAAGGAAACAGTTCTGGATAATGGTCTGGCCAGACATCCAAAGGCAGGGATTGGACAACTCAAGAAATGCAAAAGCACCTGAGACAACCCAATGAGGAAAGAAAACATGGGGACAGAAAGAGAAGAAAAACCAGCTTTGTCTGGGTCCAGCACGGACAGAAACTAGTTAGTCCCCTTGGCGGTATCACCCTGAACCATTCAGGTGCTGTCCTTGTTTGAAGACCAAACACTTGGTTCTACCAGCGGGATCTGGCTTCCTAGTTTAGGGCAGAGTGCTTTCCAGTATTGCCACGGACTGAAGGTTTGTGACCCTTAAAATGCCTATGTTGAAGTCCTGACCTCAAAAGCGATGGTACTTAGAAGTGAGGCGTTGGGAGGTAAGTTAGGTCATAAGCGTGTTCTGATGATAGGATTAGTGCCCTTGTAAGAAGAGAGTGGGAGAAACCCCCCCCGGCTCCCTGTGGGGACACAGTGACAGGTGGCTGTCTACAAACCACTATGAGAGCCCTCACAAGAAATCAAATCCTTGGGTACCCTAACCTCAGACTTCCCAGCCTTCAGAACCATGTTGTTTAAGCCACCCAGTCCATGGTATTTTATTGTAATAGTCTCAGCTGACTGAAATAAATAGAAATTTAAACTTTTATTTAATTTTTTTAAAAAGCCACATTTTCAAAAATTGAATTGTATCAATTTTTTGGTTGAAATGTATTTGGTGAGAATAGGTCAAAAATTTCCGTTGTATTTATGTATTTTTTATGATATTAAAAATAGGAATGTGAGAAGCACCTGGCTGGATCAGTCATAGAGCACATGAGTCTTGATCTCAGGATCGTGAGTTCAAGCTCATGTTGGACATAGAGCTTACTTAAATATATATATATATATAATATATAATATATATAATATTATAACATAATATATAATATATATAATATAATATATAATATATAATAATATAACATATATAATATATATAATATATTATATGTATTTTATATATATATATATATATATATATGAAGGGGTACCTGGGTGGGTCAGTCTGTTACATGTCTGATTCTTAATTCTGGCTCAGGTTATGCTCTCAGGCTCATGGGATGGAACCCCACACTGGGCTCTATGTTCAGTGTGGAGTCTGCTTGGGATTCTCTCTCTCCCTCTGACCCTTCCCTCGCTTGCTCTCTCTCTAAAATAATAAATAAAATAGCTTTAAAAACATAAATGTGATTATGACATCAATTTAACATCAGAGAATATATTCATATGAACTTTTTTAGAAGCAACATTAACTAATGCTTACTGGGTGCTAACTAAATGCTAGGTGTGTTTCCAAGTGTTTACCACAAATGCATATAACCCTCTCAATAGTCGTACGAGGAGCAACCTTCCCCTTTTTATAGATGAGGAGACTCAGGTAAGAAACCACGGATGCTTGCATGACGAGGAGGTGACGCACCGTGATTCGACCCCGGGGCGGCGTGGCTCGTGGCTTGGGCCTGTGCAGCCATAGCAGCCTTTCACCTTCGGTAGTAGGGGCCCAGTAAGTCAAGGAACATTTTCATCATCACCATACAAACACCATCATGGTTATCTATACGTGTCTCCCCCTCGAGACACTAGGAAAACTTCAAGTATAGGAAATGCCATGTTACCCACGTCTGTGTATTCTCAGGCCCTGGCACTGAAAGGTGGTAGAAAGCAAGAGAATGGCAAATCTTCATGGGCTCCCATATGTTTCTCATTTCTTTTTCTAATCTTGGAATAAAGAAAGTCTTTAGTCTTTAAAAAATCAAAGTATTCCCAATTACCAAAAAAAAGTTTAAAATTGTAAAAAATGCACATGTGTGCTTACTTCAAAACAATTTTTGCATGCTTATACTGGGAAAAATCCAAAATGCATAAGCCTGTGGATATATATAACCCACATGTCTACAGCTTGGCATTATGTGGTCACTGTCCTTCAGAAGCCAACCCCTCACACTGGTGAACCAAAGTGTCATCCACTTCCCCTTGCACCGGTCTCTCTCGACAGTAGTTCCAAGAGGCCCAGGGGATCACTTCACCGGCCGGTTCCCACACTGCTCCTGACAGGAGTGGTTCAGAGATCCAGCCGAGTTCCTCAACAACCCCCCGATAGCCCCCAGTAGTCCCCTACCCGAGAAGCTCCTCTTCTGACTGCTTTACCCATGCAGGTTCCAGACAAGATTTCACAAATGGCTTTTACAGCTAAGGAAAAGTAAAAAACTCACTGACCTAGTCCAAGTTTCTCCAGCGGTTGAGTTTTTATAAGTAACAAAACCATCTCCTAGACTTCCCAACTTGCTTGAAAATAAAGCAACACTGTAAATGCATACAGCATACCCTCTTCTAAAAATGAAACTTAAGGGGTGCCTGGGTGACGCAGTCTGTTAAGTGTCGGCCTTCAGCTCGGGTCTTGGCCCCTAGGGTCCTGCAATCCAGCACAGCGTCGGGCTCCCTGCTCTGCGGGAAGCCTGCTTCTCCCTCTCCTTCTCTCCCTGCTTATATTCCCTTTCTCACTGTCTCTCTCTGCTGAATAAATGGATGGAATCTTTAAAAAAATAAGTAATAAAAATTAATAAATAAAAATGAAACTCAAGCCAGAGTTTACAGCAAATAGCACGAATGGACTTCCACAGAATAAACATGGCTGACTAACTCACCAGGAATCCACATCATAAGAGAAACACACTGGATCTAAATTCCACTAGTGGGCTTCAGGGCAGAGCTGCATGTCCTCTTTAAGAAACAGGAAAAACCTCAGAACTCCATGCTCAGAATTCAACCCAGGACCTCAGCTCCAGAGCCGTTACCAGAAATACTCAAACCACAGGGTGTGGGCTAGAAAAGATAAACTCCCAGCAGTTACCCAGTTGGGATCACACCCTTCAGCAGACCCTGTGCTGCTTTAGCCCCAAGAACTTCCAACAACAGGCAACGGGCAAGGCCAACAACTGAAAACCACCATCCTCATGAGAACCCCTTGAAAAATCAGCAAATACAATGGCCTCTGCAGAAAATGAGAGTGAAAATGTGCTTCCACATGTCAAAGAACGGGAGGAGAATTTCCCCCTAAAGCAATCCAATAAAATTACAAAATGCGTCCCAAATGTGCAGAAAAGTCCCGTTAGGAAGATGTACAGGTGAGGAACTAATACGAACTCACCTGGTTTTAAGTAAAAACATACCTTCCAATAACGAGGGGGCAGGAGTGTCATTGTCATTCCTGAAGTGAGCACAGTTGGGGGACAAGGGGACGGGCAGGTTCTTCTGCATTTCTGCAAACTCCCAGGTGAACCAGCTTATCATGGTTTATGCTGGACCCCAGTCCAAGAACTGGAGAGCCAGCGACAAAACCAGCTAATGCCCAAACAGCCAAGATAATAGCAATGGAGAAATATGATGCTTTGTAAGTAAACAATAATACAAAGGAGACACATTAGTACTGTACAAATTTATTTTTCTTCCTTTCATCCATAGTATGAAAAAGGTTGAAAATTGTTGGGAAACCAGATACATACAAAGCACCTCTGAAATTATGCTTTTCTTCGGAAAACAACTTATAAAAAATAATAAACATTTAAAAATTCAAGTTCTTTATTAAAGTATTTATACTCCTGAATGTTAAAATTCCTTGTGTTTCCTAAAATATAGGACAATTAAAAAAAAAACTCATAAAGCGACACTGATTTAATTCCACAGGATCCCTGACAATTAAAAATATGTTCTCCCCTATAAAGTGAATCTGTTCTTCACAGGCAAAACAATAGTTAAAGTGTATTTCTCTGATTAATTCATTGAGATTTATTTTATTCTCTAGCTAATGCTTACAGTAGACTAATGGTAATTTATAGTTTCTTCAAATAAGTTAACAAAACATATCCAAAATGTTAATCAACCACATGCATGATTCTGGGAGAGTGACAATGGCTATACAGACCCCAAAAAACCATTTCACCAATTAACAAGAACCAATGTGGCTCATTATTCCCTGGGGCAAATCTTCTTCAAGAAGACATGACAGTTTTCCCTTGGTCCTTGGTCCTACAGCGATTTCTGAGTGGCATTTTTCCCCCCAGAAAGTAAATGATCCCAGGGTGAAAGTCAAGAAATGTAGTGCTTGGCCTTGTGATTTTGGAAGGTTGATGAAACTTCCAGGGACTCTCTCACCATCCATCCATCTTCACCACCTGAGATAAGATCGCCTCTGAGCGTGCACCCCAATGTGTGACGGGGACAGGATTACATTTCTTCTCATCACTCCAGGTCCAGGTAACATGACTGGTTTACCAATTTAACAGACCACTAGCCAGATAGGTTGGTAAAGTGAGCTATGGAAATCATCCCACATAAAGAAGATACATTGTACCTGGGGGGCAAGAGGCCTATCACAGTGGGGGCTAAAAGAACAGGAAATCTCTCTTCATTATTAATGTCACGATGAAAAAAAGCTCAACTAAATTGGTATGAGTTTAAGCACACTACCACTTAATTGCTAAAAAGGTTTCAGATACTTGATATGACTTTCATAGTTCGCAGACTCCGAAAGGAAAATTACCACATTTCTCACCTGACTGAGTGGAGTCATTTTAAGCACCTTTGTAAGGACAGATGTTGGTTGGGGAAGCAGGGCAGGATGGTGTGAGCAGGAGGTGCAAAAAAAAAAGAGAAATAAATAAATGAATCTCGATGTTATAGAGGTTTTTTCTTCCTTAAGTTGTCTAAATATTTTACATTTTCTGTGCCCCTGAATAATGCAAGCTGCCGAGTTTCCGCCTGTGTGAAAGGAGCTGCCTTCAGACTGTGCAGTTCAAGGTCTCATCAAGTCCATACCCAGTTATCAGCTGAAGTGGTCTTTTGCAGATAAAAGTTCCTGAGGCTTTCTTTTTCAGCTCATCTTCCAAACTTCACCTTTCCTGGAAGAAACCTAAAACAGAGAGAATCAAACAGATTCAGGGTTTCACTATTGGGCAGGAAAGGGAGCATGCTTTTATAGAAAATCACTTGGCATTTCAAAAATGATCTTCTGCAATAGCTGCATTTTCCTGAGCTGAAGATAAGCCATTGCAAATTCAAGACTGTGGTTACAAGATACTAAAACATCCTGATAAAAAATGCAAAACCCCACCAACTAACTGGATATTCTGGCCACACACAAAGGCACAAAATATTGGTAAATTTTTTTTGGTAGATTTTTTTTTTTTGCTTCATTGTTTTTAACTCAGAAGAGTTTTGTTGTCCTATGTAATGAGGGAATTGGGCTGATCAGCTGGCTTTTATGATCTCTTTCAGTGCTAAAAAAATTTCACAAACCCCTTTATGGTTCTAATGTACCAATAAGTCAGGTATCTAGTGAGATCAGGAGCAGAGACAAAAAACAGAATAACAACCCATTATAAAGAGCCTGTGAGAGAGACTTTTCAAGGCTTATTACTTTGATGGAAGAGGCTGTGATTATTTGGTTATGACAACACAGAGGCCATTGTCGGCAACAGGCAGAAACATCTATATGCAAATAAGCAGATTTCCACACATGGGCCTCAGTAATTTACAAAATTTCAACATATCCAGGAATATGAATTAAAAAAATTGGCACCAAAACTTGATATTCTATCTGCTTGCGGCTGCCGCATCCAAAATCTACAGAGGAAATATGCTCATGGTATCTCAAAGCATCCTGACAGATCACAGGATGATTTTACCATTCACATAAACTCGTGGGGCATTTACACATTCTTCACATCCTTTTTGGAATAAAAAGTCCAAACAATTCCAACAAAGCCCTCTCTCTGACTTACTGAGGCTGTGGAGAAGTAACACTGCATTCCTCAACTTCGGTAACAATAGGTAACAAAGGACTGAGCCGGTTTGACCAACATGCCAAATCAAGCCACACACACAAAAAGAAGTGATTAAAGACAAAGGAAGGAACTGTGTTGTTTTCTGGATTAAGTCTAGAAAGTTTAGCCTTACTCTGGACTCTCGGCTTTTCCTCTTTCCTCTGCCACTGGAGTTTCACTGGTGCCACCCAGTGGCCTTGCCCAGCACTGCTTCTGCACCACAAGGCCTAGGAGGCTGAATGTCTCCAGTACCCTAACGAATGACCCTTATCCCACCCACTCCCCACCCACCACACCGCCGCCTTAGCCAGCCTTACTACCTGCCTGGAGCTCTCCATGCATTATCTT
Source organism: Martes martes (assembly GCF_963455335.1). Lineage (NCBI taxonomy): Eukaryota > Metazoa > Chordata > Mammalia > Carnivora > Mustelidae > Martes > Martes martes. Next base: position 84,026,003 of record NC_137888.1, read on the forward strand.
TTTTCATTCTCACAAGAAACCCAGGACATAGAGCTTTTTGCATCCATTTGCCAGAGGGAAACAGAGAGGCTTAAAGTTAGGTTGACAATGTGCTAGTCCCAAGCCAGCCAGCACTTGGGATGGGATTTGAACCATTCCACTGAGCCCACCCACAAATCATCTTTACTTAGATCTCCACTCATGGAAGTCCACAGGCATACTCGACCTTTACACATTTCTCTGAACCCAAGCTTACAAATAAACAAGAAACACATTCTATGGTAGAAACTTGCTATTTGCAAAGACACAGCTTGATTCTAAGTAAACAACTAAGATAATTTTCCGCTCACCTTTCAGCACATCTTGGACTTCAACAGAAACGTCCTTCAGGCACTTGGATAAATTCTCGGCTGTGGCATTACCCTGCTCCTTTTCTTGCCACTTCTTCAGCATCCTGAAGTTACACATGGTAACATCTTCTTCCTTCTCCCGGATATCATCAATATCACTAATTTCCAACTCCAGGTTGGCAATGGCAATTTTTATCCACTCCCTCCCCAGCCTCGCAGCAAGGGTGATCAACTGTGCGTCTGTTAACAGGGTTCTGGTCTTTGCTCCATCTAAAAGCAAACAAGGAAGTCCACCGTTCCTCTCAACACGTCAATCATTTATAGCAATTAATAGTGAAAAGGTATTCTCCTTCTATAAAAAAGGACGCAATGATTTGTAATATTAGCTGCCTTTAAAATATATTTAAGTGTCCAAAACGCCCTGTTTTCTAAACGATTATAAGGACCAAAGGGAATTATTCTGTGCAGTAACATTAAACCAGGGTATAATGTTCACAATGGTAATTCAGTTACTCAGAGAAAGAGACTGTTTACAAAGCAGCACAAAGTGGGTTGGAATAAAAAAAAAAATCAGACACCAAAAATCATTTACACAGCTCCAAAAGAAAAATATACAGTTACACCCTTGCCCAGCTCTGTGTCTTTATCTGAATGTTAGTGCCTCACATAGATGCTACCCGAAGGGCCACTAAAGCAGGCAGCAAGACATCTGAATTGCAATCTCCATTATGCCATTTCCTGGCATTTGGGGGAAAAGCACACCCCGCAGAAGAGTCATGAGATGGTATCTGTAACATCTGTTGATCTCTAAGAAACAGCATCATAAGCTTGGAGGGACACGTTTGCCACTGTTAAACCACAGGCCCCATGAAAATTATGAGCCTTATCACTAAGCTAGATTTTCTCTTTTCCTGTGTTTTAGTTGGTTGTGCAATAGTGCAGCAAAGTTCACTGGTCGCCTAGATTCAGGGAAGGATCAGTAAAGGGATTACAAATACTAGAGGTGAAATTAGAAGGGAGTGAGAGGTAGCGTACTTTCTGCCCTTCCTCTAGAGCCACAATACCTCGGCTCATCTGCCGCTGACAATCTACTAACAGGAATGTAAACTTTGCACTGAGACCTTTCCCCACCTCACAGATCCTTAACCTTCTAGATTGAAGAATGGGGTCTAAGCCACGGCCTGCGCCCTCTAGTGGCTTTTGGAGACGTGGTGCATCGCTCCTAGCTCTCCCAACTGCTGCTGCAATGAAAGAACGCTGCACCGGGAATCCGGGAAAAATGCAAGTTCTCAGGACCACCCCCAAATCTACTGTTTCTGATTCTGAACCTAAACTTTAACAAGATCTCCAGGTGATTCTATTGAGACTGAGTGCTGACCATATTTAAAAAGCATCAATCACACTGACAGAGTGAGTAAAACCACCAGGATGGGGGTGACTCAGTATCTCAAAGAACGTTGTGTAAGTTCCTAAACCAAAGCAAATCCTTACCAAGTTATTTTGATACCACACTGTCAACTCCAAGAAGGCTGGAAATCCTTACTCTTTCCAGGTACCATTTAATCATTTCAATTCTATTTCTACCTACTTGCTATTGGAGATAATTTTAAATAGCCAAAAGTTAAATGCACATAACAAGAAAAACTTTTCCAATATATCAGTTTAATATAAAATGGGTCCCAACTATAAGATGAATACGGTCTGAGGATCTAATGGATAACATGGTGACTAGAGTTAATTCTGTATCATATACTTGTAATTTGCAGAGAGTAGATCTTATGTATTGTCGCCACCAAAAAAAAAAAAAAAAAGTGAGGTGATGGATGTACTAATTAACTTGACTGGTAAATATTTTACAATGTATATGTATATCAAATCATCACATTGTACGCTTTAAGTATAAACAATTTTATTTGTCAATCATATCTCAATAAAACTAGGAAAAAATATTCCAATTTAGTTAGGTTTTTAAAATAATTCTAGAGCCTCACTTGTTTTGATGTTTACTTAACAAAACAACAATAAACATTTCTATAGTGATACACAGTAAAAATTATCCACATGTCATCCACACAGTCTCCTGTTTTAGAAAGTAGAGAGTATCTTGCTTTACTTTACAGAGAGTTTAACTGCTTTCAGAGATTCACACCTTACAATAAAAGAAAGGTATTCTGATGAAGCAGTTAATTTAGGGAGTTACTGGAGGCTCCTGAAGCCTTGAGACCTTGAGCGTCACATAATTTGAGTCTGTTTTTAAACTTAAGTTTGTAAATTCTGGCTCAACTTGAATTTTGAGCTACATACTCCATCTTCTGGCTCCTTGGAGTACTGTTGTTAAACATCTTTAATCTCTATCGTATTTTCACAACTATCAAGTCTTGGTCTTTGCCATTTAATTTTAAGAAATTGAGACTTGCCTCCAATAATTGAGCTGGAGGCTCTTTACCCCAGATAGAGCTAGTAACCATGAAGCCAAGGAACGCACACATGGCCATTCAGTGTTTCATGCATTCAGTCGGCGTTCATTATCTTCTACATAAAAGGCTCCATGCTCACTGCTACAGGAAAAGTAAAGTTGGACAGTCCGTGGCCTGCACCCTTACAGACTGTAATGGAGCTCCCCCTGGTGCCCCATTCTATTTAGACTGGGTGAAGGGGTGGAGTGGGGACTCAAACTGGAAAAAAGGATGGGGCAGACCAAGCAGGACCCTTCCCCAGGCCTGAGGAGCTGGGACACGGAGAAGGTATCTGGGAGGGCAGGCACAACTGGGATGTGGCCCCAGAAAGCTGACCCAACAACACGGGCTTGGATGAGTATCAATGGGGAAAATCAGGGAAAATAATTCACAACCAGTGATGACTTTTTTACACACCTGAAGAGTCAACCTGCTTCATTCTCTTGTCATAGATGTCCTCATCAGGTAAGCTGCTAGTCATTTTTCGCCGCCTGTTACCTTTAAAAAAAAAAAAAAATCACCAAATTGGCTTTCCCTTGTATTTCTTATTTTCTACCTACCTTTAACCTGGATTTTTAAAGAAATCATCATTCAGGTGGAAACAAACTGAAAATGAATTCAAAGGTTGTTTTGATGATTAAGAAAATAACAATATTTAGCAGACTGTAGCAATATCACATACACCCAGCAAAATAAAAATTCTAGTGGACAGAAGGAATAAAAGATTAGGTTAAAGGGCGCCTGGGTGGCTCAGTCATTAAGCATCTGCCTTTGGCTCAGGTCATGATCCCAGGGTCCTGGGATCGAGCCTTGCATCAGGCTCCCTGCTCGGCGGGAAGCCTGATTCTCCCTCTCCCATTCTCCCTGCTTGTGTTCCCTCTCTGTGTCTCCCCCTGTCAAATAAATAAATAAAATTTTTAAAAATAAATAAGTAAATAAAAGAATAGGTTAAAACTCACTCAATGTCCAGTTAACTAGCACTTACCATTTGTGCTTCTTTTCGAAATGTTCTGATTCTGATCATGCTGAACCCAGTCACCTGTTAAAGGATAATAAGCAGCAATGGGCAACAGGCAAAATTTTATTTAAATCAATTTATCAAAGTATATGAAGCTCTAGAGTCTTGGCAATCTCTCTGAAGTTCAAATATGAGTTTGGGGTTATAACTTGGTATGTATGCCAACGAGCACATATCTTTGAGATAAATACTAAGCACTCCTTCCAGCAGGTCCTACAAGGCAAATGTTTCCCAAACTCAAGTCACCTGCATATAATTATTCGGATTCTTACCAAACCCACATGCCAGGTGAAAAGCTATTTATTTACATCTCTAACTACTGTAAACAGAACACTGGTATCACTTGCTGTATCGATAAGGAAGTCATAAAGATAAACATTGTTTATTTCAAATGTACTTACATGTACTCCACCTAAAACAATCTCATATATTATTGTTCTGCACTCTGGAACACTGTACTTGGGGAGTTCTGTCTGAACACATCATTGTGACTCTACACCACCTCCCCCCTTTGAGATGCTGTGGCTGCTCTGCGAGGTGTCTACGCCTCAGCCAGGCCTTCTGTAGGTCCCTAGAGCAATCTCAACCAACCATTAGGTTAGCCCTTTCTCCTCCACAAAACAGTGGAGACCAGAAACACCTTACCATGCAGAGTATTATTAAATGTTTTTAAAAACCAAGCATAAGGGGTCTTATAAAGAGGTCTGTCAAATGACCAAGAGACTGGTTCTTAGCCCAGAAAACATGTTACTCAGAATGCTACATATTGAATACCTCTATTAAAGTACCATTAGCTGTGACCAAAAAGTAACATCTTTCAGGTTCATTTATTTGAACAAATAACGAAAAACCAAACAACAACACAATCCACAAGACCCAGCCCCAACGAAGATTATGGGTAAATAACTTTGGCTCAGATAAAAGGGCCTGTTTCAAACTAGCTAACTTAAGAGTATAACACTGAGAATAAGAATCAATCCCATCTACCAAAAAGGCTCATGCTTAAACAAGGACTGAGCATTCCAAAAGGCTTCGATCCCATTTCTCTGCTAGAGTATAAAGACAGGACAGGAAACGCAGATCTAACAGGCAGCAGTCTGCACGGCAGGAAGACATACAGGTATGCCCAGCACACAGCACTCACACCATGGCATCACTAGCAGCAACCTAATTCATCTGTCTACCCATGACCCAATGGGTACAAAAGAAACTAGCTGAAAATGGACTCAAATGTTGTTCAGATGTTGAAGAGGCTTACAGAATACTTAACAGATCCTTGTTGTTATTACATTTGTATAACAAATAAAAATTCTGGAGGATGAAATGAATAGAAGAGTGGGTTAAAACTCTGATATCCTGGGGCGCCCGGGTGGCTCAGTGGGTTAAAGCCTCTGCCTTCGGCTCAGGTCATGATCCCAGGGTCCTGGGATCGAGCCCCACTTCGGGCTCTCTGCTCAACAGGAAGTCTGCTTCCTCATCTCTCTCTGCCTGCCTCTCTGCCTACTTGTGACCTCTCTCTGTCAAATAAATAAATAAAATCTTAAAAAAAAAAAAACAAAAAAACTCTGATATCCTGCTAATGGCACTTACCACTTATGCTGTTTTTTGAAATGATACTGGATTGCGTATGATACCGGGAAAGAGTTAAGGTATTATAATTCAAAATGCAAATGATGCAAAAATAATTTCTACTACAAACATATGGCACTGGCAGGAGGGAACCCTGTGCCATTTGCAGAGGAGGCTACAACAGCCACAGGCAGGTTCAGAGACTCGTCCACACTCCCACAGAGAGCTGGTCAATTCTAGGGCTGGAACTAGAACACAGAGGACCTCACTCCCAATTCACTCTTCTGCTTCCCTTTTAGCTCCAAAATGTGCTCACTAGACACATGTCTGTTGTCTTAATAACCTTCTTCAAAGAGAACTGGAGGTCAAGGTCAGACCTGTCTGAGGAGGCAGCCAAGGGCAGCTATGGGGTGTCCCCCTCCATCTCCACTCTTCCAGAGGCAGTCCACATCAGCGGCAGCCCTCTCCAACTCCTCCCAGGGCAGGAGAGGATTTTGAAAAGGTGGTCACTGGAGGACTTCCCAGCACCGAAATCTTAAACGAGGGAAAGCGTTCTCACCGCAGAGCCATAATCACAAAGTAGGAGTGACAGTTCACTGATCAGATAGGCAGGAGGACGCAAATGAGGCAGATCAGCCAAAATGCAGATGAACATCGAGGTCATGGGACAGACTTTGTCAGGATGCCCCTAATTCACATTAAAATGTCTGAGATCCTTGAGAACAGATCCTTTACCTCTTTGGTTAGGTTTATTCCCAGGTATCTTATGGTTCTTGGTGCTATGGTAAATCGAATTGATTTTCTAATTTCCCTTTTTATATTTTCGTTGTTGGTGTTTAAGAAAGCAACTGATTTCTGTACATTGATTTTGTATCCTGCCACATTGCTGAATTGCTGTGTGAGTTCTAGTAGTTTGGGGGTGGAGTCTTTTGGGTTTTCCATATAAAGTATCATGTCATCTGCGAAGAGAAAGAGTTTGACTTCTACTTTGCCAATCTGAATACCTTTTATTTCTTTTTTTTTTTAAAGATTTTATTTATTTGTCAGAGAGATAGAGAGAGTACAGGCAGGCAGAGTGGCAAGTAGAGGCAGAGGGAGAAGCAGGATCCCTGTGGAGCAAGAAGCCCAATATGGGACTCAATCCCAGGACCCTGAGATCATGACCTGAGCTGAAGGCAGCCACTTTAACTGACTGAGCCACCCAGGCATCCCCTGAATACCTTTTATTTCTTTTTGTTGTCTGGTTGCTGTTGCTCGAACTTGTAGTACTATGTTGAACTTGTAGTACTTGAACAACAGTGGTGAGAGTGGGCATCCTGGTCTGAAATTCTCCTTTTTGGTGGGGTCTTTATTACAGAACACTCATGAAAGAAATTGAAGAAGACACAAAAGGATGGAAGAGCATTCCATGCTCGTGGATCAGAAGAACAAACATTGTTAAAATGTCTATACTGCCTAGAGCAATCTATACTTTCAGTGCCATCCTGATCAAAATTCCACCGGCATTTTTCAAAGAGCTGGAACAAACAATCCTAAAATTTGTATGGAACTAGAAGAGACCCCGAATTGCTAAGGAAATGTTGAAAAAGAAAAACAAAACTGAGAGTATCACATTGCCTGATTTCAAGCTTTACTACAAAGCTGTGATCACCAAGACAGCATGGTACTGGCACAAAAAAAGACATAGGCCAGTGGAACAGAGTAGAGAGCCAGCCCAGATATGGACCCGAAACTCTATGATCAAATAATCTTTGACAAAGCAGGAAAAAATATCCAGTGGAAAAAAGACAGTCTCGGGGCGCCTGGGTGGCTCAGTGGGTTAAAGCCGCTGCCTTCGGCTCAGGTCGTGATCCCGGCGTCCTGGGATCGAGCCCCGCATCGGGCTCTCTGCTCAGCGGGGAGCCTGCTTCCTCCCTTCTCTCTCTGCCTGCCTCTCTGTCTGCTTGTGATCTGTCTGTCAAATAAATAAATAAAATCTTTAAAAAAAAAAAAAAAAAAGACAGTCTCTTCAATAAATGGTGCTGGGAAAATTGGACAGCTATGTATAGAAGAATGAAACTCAACCATTCTCTTACACCATACACAAAGATAAACTTGAAATGGATGAAAGACCTCAACATGAGGCAAGAATCTATCAAAATCCTAGAGGAGAACATAGGCAGTAACCTCTTCGATATCGGCCACAGCATCTTCTTTCAAAACATGTCTCCAAAGACAAAGGAAACAGAACCGAAAATGAACTTTTGGGACTTCATCAAGATCAAAAGCTTCTGCACAGCAAAGGAAATAGTCAACAAAACAAAGAAGCAACCCACGGAATGGGAGAAGATATTTGCAAATGACAGTACAGACAAAAGGTTGATATCCAGGATCTATAAAGAACTTCTCAAACTCAACACATACAAAACAGATAATCATGTCAAAAAATGGGCAGAAGACATGAACAGACACTTCTCCAAAGAAGACATACAAATGGCTAACAGACACATGAAGAAATGTTCATCATCACTAGCCATCAGGGAGATTCAAATCAAAACCACGTTGAGATACCACCTTAGATCAGTTACAACGGCCAAAATCAACAAGACAGTAAACAACAAGTGTTGGAGAGGATGTGGGGAAATGGGAACCCTCTTACACTGCTGGTGGGAATGCAAGTTGGTGTAGCCACTTTGGAAAACAGTGTGGAGATTCCTTAAGAAATTAAAAATAGAGCTACCTTATGACCCTGCAATTGCACTATTGGATATTTACCAAAAAGATACAAATGTAGTGAAAAGAAGGGCCATCTGTACCCCAGCGTTCATAGCAGCAATGGCCACAGTCGCCAAACTGTGGAAGGAGCCAAGATGCCCTTCAACAGATGAATGGATAAAGAAGATATGGTCCACATATACAATGGAGTATTATTCCTCCACCAGAAATGATGAATATCCAACTTTTGTATCAACATGGATGGGACTGGAGGAGATTACGCTGAGTGAAATAAGTCAAGCAGAGAGAGTCAATATGGTTTCACTTACTTGTGGAGCATAAGGAATAACATGGAGGACACTGGGAGATGGAGAGGAGAAGTGAATTGGGGAAAATTGGAGGGGGAGATGAACCATGAGAGACTGTGGACTCTGAGAAATAAAGGGAGGGTTTTAGAGGGGAGCGGGGGAGGGAGATGGGTGAGCCTGGTGGTGGGTATTAAGGAGGGCTCGTATTGCATGGAGCCCTGGGTGTGGTGCATAAACAATGAATCTTGGAACACTGAAAAAATAAAATTAAATTAAATTGAAAAAAAAGAAAAGTCTGAGATCCAAACCTCAGAACGGTAAGAGAGGAAAAAAAAATAAAACCCAAACCCTCTATTGGCTAAGCCCACCTGCTGCCTGAAGCGTCCACACCTCACTGAACTACCCACTGACCAAGGGGTCTGGCTGTGGGTGCCTGAGAACCAGAGCCTCGCTGGGCTCTTCATCTCTTAATCAGATCTTTAGATGTTATGGTAATGGAACAATCATTCTACTTGTTTTCCTACCCCAACTGCCCCCCAAACCTGAGTTTTCATTCAAGATTCAAAACACTTACATTCTCTCAGTTTTGCTTTCCATACAATCTCCTCAGAATCCATTTCGACTAAAAGTAATTTAAACTCCACTGGTTGCTCCAAATACACTTCAATGTAACTTTTCAATTTTAAAAGTGAACCATCAACAAATTCAATTTCCTTTAAAAAGAAAAAAAAAGTGAATTTTTTTTTTTAATAAAAGCTGCATTAGTTGGCAACATAAAATGTCAAGTAAGGAATGGTAAAGGGGTCAGTGCTGACTTGAATGCTCACTGAGATTCTGATCTCATCCCGTAATCACAGATCCTCTGATTCTCTTGCTTTTTCCAGTCCTTCTTTACTCAGACCTGCGTTTCTCCCTCATTGAGGCTTCCAGTACTTTGGCCCTATTTTTTTAAGGCATAACTTTTCAGCCCTTTCGTGGGTTCAGTATTTCATGTCCCCAAACTAATCACCCTTTCCTAAGTCCTTCTAAACTCCCTCACTGATTTCACTTCAATCATTCCACAACCTGGAAACGATTCAAGACATTTACAAAACCACACTGCTTATTTCGTCCGCATTCCTCACTGAACACCACCTTGCCCCCACAAACCCTTTCATTGCTTTTATGGATAAAGGATCTCAGAGACGCTAATGAACTTGGTCAAATCCACATCTAGGAAGTGGGAGAACTGAATTCATACCTATACACAACCACTACACTTAACCACTACATAGACTGCCCCACACCTTGGAACTTCTCTCCTCTCCAGACTGGCTAGCAAGTCTGCAGGGAGAAATGTACTTAAAAAAAAAAAAGAAAAGATGGGGCACCTGGGTGGCTCAGTGGGTTAAAGCCTCTGCCTTCGGCTCAGGTCCTGATCCCAGGGTCCTGGGATCGAGCCCCGCATCGGGCTCTCTGCTTATCGGGAGGCCTGCTTCCTCCTCTCTCTCTCTGCCTGCCTCTCTGCCTACTTGTGATCCCTGTCTGTCAAATAAATAAATAAAATATTAAAAAAAAAAAAAAGAAAAGAAAAATCATTGAACTACACTGGGCATCACCTTTAAAAACCAACAGTCTTACCCTGTCCCCTCCCTTTCTGTTATAAACCACTAGCATTATCCTCACCATGGGTCACCAAGGCCTACAAAGCCAAAGGCTTTCTCTCCCAAAGCCTTCTGCATTCCCATTTCCCATTCCCATTTGTCTGGTGCCTGGAGCCCGGCTGCATCTCCCCATCACCTCGCTTAGGCACGTCCTGTTCCTTCTTCCAGGAAGGTTGTCTCTCCCGGTGAATCCCTCTCCCTTCCAACCCAGAACAAATGTCACCACATAGGAACTTTTCCCAGAAACCCACTGCACCCATCTCTATGGTCATACATTACACATTAAAATTATTCTTTACATGACTATAGTATGTCTCTCTATATCCTAGCATCTTTTGAAGGAAAAGATCACAACTTACTCATTTTTTAACTCTTAGCTCTTATCTCAGACTAACTTGTAATAGGTACTTTTGATAAATGTCAGTTAAACAAATCACTAATGGTCTAAAATCAGTAAGAACACCTTAGACTTAACAGAGTTTCACAACTCTCAGAGTACCCCAAAACCATTAACTTGTATGATCATTAGGGCAATCCTGGGAGACTAGCCCCATTAGCCCAGATATTTGGTAAAGAGAGAGCACACAACTGGTGACAGAACTAGACTATTTAAAGCCCTCCCACCACCACCATCTTGTGTAAGCGACACCTCTAAGGACCACCTCAGTCCCTTCCCAGTCAGATGGACCATTCGGTGTGTATTATTCCCTCTCCTAGTGGCTCTCAACGTTGGCAGCACAGTACAGTCACCCTGGGAGCTTTAACAAGCCCAATGCCGAGGCCACTCCCAGAGCAATTAAGTCAGCATCTCCGGGGTAGGACCCAGGCCACAGACTTTTTTCAAAGCTCCCCTGCAAATTCTATTTTTCAGCAAAGGCCAAGAATCACACCATTCTAAGCAAACCCTTCGAATTTAATTCCACCCCCCAGACAAGACTGCAGCTGGCTTCTCATGATCACCTTGAGGGAGCACCTGCCAGGGCTTGATCAGCTCACAAGGGCTAGGAATCAGCCTCTCAGGTTCCGGTGCAAAGACTGTGCCATTAGGGGCCAAGGGCAGAGTGGGCTCAGGGCCAGGCTTGTCTGCCACCTGGGTGTGGGACCCTGTGGACAGCTCGCTAGCCTGCTCTGCACGTTAGTGGAGGTCACTCTCTTCAGCCTCAATGTTTGAAACTCAAAAAACACCAGGTGGGAAGAAACCCTTTGCAGCTGGAAAGGAAGGTATGGAAGGCTGTCTGCTCAACCTGACCGCTTCTACAGGGCCCGAGGCCCCTGCTAATATGATAATGCAACACGGGCCACCCCCATCAGCTCCCTCTTCTTTCATATTTTAATGTAATGGGATCAAAATACATTTTCAATTTTTCACAGACTAAGTAACAAACAAAGGGGTGTACAAAAAGAATTTCCACAAAGACTTAGTTAGCTAAGCTGCAGCACGCAGTCAGAGCACGCAATGAAAATAAGTTTCAAAAATAACTGTCACTTACAGGAAACCGAAATCGCCTACAAATGTCATGGGGTATACAGTGAATAGTTGAAATCTAGTGACAATTTGCTCCCATAACTATTTTTCAAATGCCTTCCAATAAGAAAAAGCCGATAACCTTGTTAGCAACTCTTTCCCATTAACCTTCAGTGCTCTGTGACTTAAAATTAAACTGAAGGTTTTTATTCCTTTGAAGCTAATACTGTTTGAAGAATTTAATTTTAAAAACTCGAGAAAATTTAAAACCTTTCTAAAGGAAAAAAGATTAAATAGCCTATTTCTGCAATGGTGGCAAATTAATTCTGAAATTCAACAGCATCTTTGGAGTAAGCTGCAAGTTTAGAAAAACAATGGCTTTCCTGTAAATAAAAATGAAAACAAAATGAATTCTTTTAAAACCTTCAAAATAACCTTAGCTACAAAATAAACATCCCTGCTGCTACTCCAAGTGGTTTTTTTAAGATATATACCTCTGGGGTGATTTCAGCTTCTGGTTCACTGATCAGTCTGTATTTCTTCCCATTCTGCAATAACTTCTGGCAAACAGGAGGCTTGTCAATTTTCATGAATTTCTTAGAGGAGTGCTTTACTGACTTGGAAATATCCTAAAGGCAGAAATAGGTTTGGGCTGTGAAATGCATCAGTTAACAACTGTAAGAACCATTAAGTGCCCAGGCAGTGCACATGCCCCCCAGCATTCTCTTCATGTCCCCCTACAGAACGACCGCGATGGAAACACCTTCACGGCGCCCTAAAAAGAAACACCGCAGAGGCTAATAAGGCACCTCGGACCTGCACTGCAGGCTTCTAGGTTTCCAAACCTCTTTCCGCCCAAGCACTACAGCCAAAAGCAACCACACACACACCCTGGCTAGCACCAAAAGTTTGCTTCTGAAGGATTTGAGAAAATTAAATGGGTGCCAGCATTACATGTTTGTACTGATTATCTGTCCATCGTGCGAACAGAAAGCAACTACCTTATTGTACACAGTTTCCCTTTACCCAGAGCTTGCTTCTACCCGGCACTATGTGTTTCCAGCCTTGGCCTCACCACTGTCCCAGACGGGCTGATTTTATACACATAGTTCGAATGCCTCACAGAGGCAAATGGGAGACTTTGGCCCAGGCTCCCTTGTGCAGCAGCTGTAGATGTAGCTGAACATGAAATCTGGGTTTCCTGAATGCAAAGTGCAAGGAAATCTTCCTACACAGGAAAAAAAAGTCAATCCCAGAAGGTGTAAAGCTACAGCATCAACAGGAAGCCCATCCTGCCCTAACCGTGCCGTGCTCCTGCGGTGCCAGCGGCAGGATCAGCTCCTCACCCAGCTTCCCGGGAAGACAGAGAACACCCTTTTAATTAAGTGAATTTACATGGGATTCTTTTGACTCCATTTTGAAGACTAGTTTCCCAACTGAACGTATTAACTCTAATAAGATTATAGGAAGCATATTTCACCTTCTTAGGAAGAAATAAAAGCCCATTACTGAATAGAGTTCTTAAATTTTAATATATATTGCCAATTACAATCAATGTAACTTATGTTTAAAGCCATCAAAACACAATAACCTAAAAACCCTGGAGATAGGCAGTGTGACCTTGGAGGGGGCCAAGGACTGGGTACCCCAAGATGGGCCACTTTGGCATGAAGATTATTTTTAGTTAAAAAGCAATCAAGGGTGAGGGCATGGGTGAATCGCTTATCACGATTAGCCCTGAGTAATGTATAGAATTGATGAATCACTGTTTGTTCATCTAAAACTAAGATAACACTGTATATTAACTATACTGGAATTTTTTAAAAAATTAACTATTTCAATTTATTTATATATATATATACATATATATATATTTCAATTTATATATATATATACACATATATATATTTCAATTTATATATATATATATAAACTATAACAATTTTTTTAAAAAGGCAACCGAAACCCAGCAGATTCAGGAAAGGCTCTTAACCTCCCTGACAACTGCCTAAAAGAATTTGGACAGGGCGCCGGCGTGGCTCAGTCAGTTAAGTGTCTGCCTTCGGCTCAGGTCAGGTCCTGAGATCAAGTCCTGCATCAGGCTTCTCGCTCAGCAGGGAGCCTGCTTCTCCCTCTGCCTCTCACCCCGTCTTGTGCTCTCTCTCACTCTCTCGAATAAATAAGTAAAATCTTAAAAAAAAAAAAAAAAAAAGAAAAGAAAAGAAAAAAAGAATTCAGATAGAGGACCTGCTCCAGGAAGAGAACTGTCACTAGAGATAACGACACTAGCACATGAACTAGGTATGGGAGACAGGGAGGAACATAGCAAGGGGTTTAAGCAAAGTCCTCTATGTCCCATGGCTCCGAGTGGCCCAAGAGACACCTGTTTACCAAACATTTATTCTTTTTCATTTTCCTGTGAGTTGCGTTTCTTCCCGTTGAAGTCCCAGACCCCTGCCCCCTTCTGCTTCGATCGGAATGACCGCCCTCCTGCAATCAGAGGACTTGGCACGCCCCAGGCACTGACCCTCTGACCTCTCTAGGTGAGCGCCAAATGAGACCCACAGAGGGCAGACACTTAGTTAACAAGAATGGGACCCACACGCATGGCATCACGTTGGAACACAAAGTAGTCAACACTTATTATTCATTCTCGTTAAATTTACCTTGATGAAGGACTCGTTATTGGTTGCTATGTACACCCGAAAAGACAAGGATGGGTTATGGTCAATGGCTTTGTAGAGAATCACGGCCCCGTGGTGGTATACAGTCTCTTCACTTTGAATAACGGGCCCCACAGGAGAAAGAGAGCTCACACGCCATTTGACGTGGGTTGTAGAATGATCCATGGTAGATTCTAATGAGGCCCCAGAACTTTTAACATGTAAGACTTTGAACGTCATATTGGCATTGTGGTCTGTTAAAATATGAAGGTAAATCAGCACTCTAGGCAGGACACGGGTTGCACACACATACACACACACGCACAAAAATTAGACGTTTAGGAAACAAGTACTTACGACCCAAGCAGAGGGAATGTGGAAACTGAATGGAGGTGAGACAGGTTGGGTCACATTTAACATCAAACAAGGGTCCACCGACAACCCAGGGTTTAACAACCAGGTCTGCATATTTGCTCCAGGACAAAACGCAATACTTGATGTCAACTTTTCTGTTAACCTCAAATATCAGACCAGTTTCCGTGCACTGGTAAGTTCCCTCTGTGTCCAACTTCAGTCTGCATTGGACAGATAAGAACACCTTTTTAGTCCTTATGTTTGGTCGGGGAAGACTTCTTAAAACTATTTATGTTTTTAATTTCATTCAAAAGCACTAATGAAATTCTATAGCATTCTGAAGAAGCATCACTACCGAAGAAAATAGTCCAAGGAAGTACATGAAGTGTGTGAAATTAATTATGTTGTTCTGTGTTTCCCCTACCTGGGGTCATTTTTATGTGTGAAGTTAAGTTACTGATGATGTTTAAGTCTTCTCTATTCACAACTACTTACAAAAACTGTTCCCTGGAAAGCGGCCTGGGAGTCACTTGCTCATTTTGTTTCTGGAGAAAAAGTACACACATAAAAGCAGGTAATACACAAGTAATGTTACTTTCTTAAAGCAAATTAAAGAATCATACTCTATAATGAAAAGATACTTACATTTTCAACATTGCAGTGTTCACAGTGAGGCTGGATTTTTTTAAGTTCTAAATGTTAGAGAAAAAGTTTTATGTATATGAATGTGGTTGGCATTTTCAAATACAAATTTTTTAATAATATATGTGACAGGATGAGATGGCAAAGTTCAAAGGCACATGCCCCTCAGCAATAACAACATTTGGAAGAATATTTTGGAAAATGTCAGTTTATACCTGAATGCGAATGCTCTTTGGGCAATTCTTTCTCCTCCCACTCTTCCGCTGTGAACGAGATCATCACACATGCATTGGCACAAGTCGGTCACAGGGTGAATCGTACATGACTCAAGCACCCACCTTAGCTTCCCAACCCACAGAACTTTAAACATGTATTTAAACACCTCCACGTGTCAATCCAATGACACATGAGACACTATGTCTGTCAACCCCACTCTAGGTCTAAGGTGTGAAAACGGGCTTGAATGCGACTCGAGTTTTGGTGTACCCCATCTCGGCATATAAAACTTTATGTGATCTTTCTACGCGGCCATCATCCTTACACGGGACCCAAACGTCCCCCTTTCACACAAGCACGGGAGAGCAGCAGAGGAACCAGAGGTGAGCAGGTTGCCCGGTCCTTACTCTGAGCAGAAGCTTCCTCCACGCAAAACCCTCCTGGCTCCCCATCTGTGAAGACAAGAAGGGGCATATGAGCCATCTCTGCATCAGTTATTCCTCCCCAGGGCCAGCGTCTCCACTGGAGAGCCACAGCCTCCACTGAACATTCATCCACGGTCCAAGATAATGCTCGGCTGGCATCAGCCCTCCAGCTGTTAGGGTTAGACATTAGCTTGGAAGAAAAGAACTGACATCAGATTTCAGGCCTATTTAAACTGGAACAACTGTAAGGGTCTCTGATTTAGCATGTAGATTCCTTCCACACGGAAAAAGGCCCTATATGATCTGGCTCTTCATTACCTCATCTTCTGCCTGCCTCCCCACACCTGCTGCCCTCCAGTCACCACCCGCCACGTCTCCACCCCAAAGCACACTCCTGACTCAGGGCCTTTGCATATACTGTCTCCTCCCACAAATATTCATGTTGCTTGCCCCCTCACATCTTTGTGGTCTCTGCTCAAATATGCCCTTATCTGACACAAATCTGCCCTTTTCTGACACAAATGCATACTCCCCCTCCCTGAAACAGGGCCTGCCTGACACATTCATTTCCTTCAGGGCATCTCCCCACCTGGCACACTGTGGTTTAGTGTCTTCTGCTTCCTGTTTCTCTCCCCACTAGAATGTAAGCTTCATGAGGACTGTACCCCTAGGGCCTGGTAAGTGCTCAGTCACCATTTTCTGAATGATGAGACTTCCATAATACAAAATGTATTAAGAAAGGGAAAGCAGGGGCACCTGGGTGGCTCAGTCAATGAAGTATCTCCCTTTGGCTCAGGTCATGATCCTGGAGTCCTGGGATTGAGCCCCACATCGGGCTCCCTGCTCAGCAGAGCATCTGCTTCTCCTCCTGCCTCTCACCCTGCTTTTGTTCGCTCCCTCTCTCTCTCACTCTCTCTCAGTAAACAAATAAAATCTTTTTTAAAAAAGAAAGAAAGGGAACAGCAATGAATTTTTCTATTATCTACGCTGGTCACTAGTTGCATGAGCTCAGGCCCTCTGGTGGCATTACTAAGTCTCCCCATGCTTCACTTTCCACATCTATCAAATGGGGATTAGAATAATACCACCTCCCCCAAAATTAAGGAAAATCAAATGACCATTCCCTAATTCAGTAAGTGTTAGATAACTATTATTAACTATTATTTTGCTATGGTGATAGATGTGACTTATTAAAAAATTAGAGAATTCTAGACAACTCCTGTCACTTAAGGCAAGACCTAATGTGTCAAATGCTTGGTTTTACATTGTAAACGTCTGAACAACCTCTGGGAGGGTCACTCCATGGGTAAGGCACCCATCAACACATATACAAGGTCCTATGCCATCCCCCATGCCCAGAAAGTACAGACACCGCCCAGGACAGCGCTCCACCCCAGCACACACAAGCTGCCTGATCAGTCAGCCTATCAGGAGCTCTGGCTTTAAAAAAAAAAATTCAGATAACATGGCAGAAGAGATTAAAAGTATTCAGAGTCCTGGACTCAGAACACTATAGATCTGAAATACTGACCCACCTCCTGCACCACACCACCCTCCAATCATATTTCCTCAGTCACTGTCCTATAAAGGATCATAAAATTCTACTTTATTGATTGGCTGTATGTCTGCATTGTATTTCATCCACAGCCCATGGTTTTCTGCCTTAGGAGCAGAGAAAGTGAAAGAGATCAGAGAATCCTAACCAGCTGGCAAACACCAAGCCTCTGACCAGGTCTTCCCAGCCAAAGCAGAGAAATCGATGTAATTCTCCCCAACTTATCGACCACAGCTTCCCTTCAGGCATGGTTGGGTGACCCCAGAGTTCATGCCTGTGAATAGAAAGCATATCCACTCAGGAAGAGAACAGGTGGGCCTGCACTGTTAGCCAGAGCACAGAGGAGCGAACATTCCAAGGAAGCCCAGCTGGTCTTTCCACCTGACCTGAGAATGGAGGTGAAGAATCACAGACCTTTTAACAAAGAGAATAATCTTGGGGGAAGGCAGGACTCTTCCATGACCTGGGGCTCCAAGGACAAGCATCCTCAGCCCGCCCACAGAAGATGCCAGGACACTTGGACTGCCAGAGAATACCAAGATGTCTAACCCAGCCAAGGGCCAGCCCCTCCGTGCTCCACGTTTGCCCTGCTGACCACACTGACCACACCAATTTTGAGCCTATCTTGAGCCTCACTGACTCCAGATGCCTTCCACCTATGTTGCCTGCCTGGGTGAGGCCCTGGCCCTGGCCTAGCTTCTAGACCCTAAGGGTCCTGACTCCAGACTCTGTGTCCCTATGGCCCTTTACCCAGTTATTAGCAGGGATAACAGCGGAAACCTGATCCAATGCCAGCTTTCTAGTTTCATTTCTATTTTAATCCAATCTATGGAGGCTGGACTTTCGACTACATTTTGGAGGATGAAATAACCCATAATGTACAGAGAACTGGGGGTGAGAGGGTTGGCACACATTTTTCTTTATGGCCATCAGAGTATGACATCTCCACGAGGGTGCTACACACGTTATTACAGCTTCTCCTCAATGTATAACATGATTGCAAGAACTTACGGTTACCATCACAGGTTCTCCACTGAGAAATTGCAGAGAGAATCAGATTATATAAGGACTTGTGAGCGAAGAGACTTCATTTATTTTAAGTACTGCAAAGGAGCCCTCTGACTGCCCTGCTACAGCGTTCAGGGGCAGATCAGAGTCTAAGAACTGGGGGGGAAAATCCTACAGTAAAATAAAATCACTTAAAACACAAGCTTAGTCACTCACAAAACTTTAGACAAAAACCATATTTTATATTTAGAATCCCCTTCAAGTGGTTTCGTACTCAAGTTGTTCACGGATAGCTAGAACAGCACGCCAGAAACTCCCAACCACAAATGGTGCATTTGCAGTGGCACACAGTCAGTGGGCCTCAATCCGTGAGCAGCGAGCCCCACCGAGGGAAGCTGCGGCCGCTTACGGCCGGCACCTCAGTCCCTCCTCGGGCAGGGGCCTCAGAGCAGCACTGCACCCGTACAGTCTTGGTACCGACGCACACCACAGGCACATGTTTTTTTTGCCCTGAGTAGTGAGCTCACATTTCCAAAACACTTAGAGAAGTTTCCTAATGTTCACCTTAATTTTGCACGGGGAAAAAGATAACGAGCAAGTGATCGGTAACGTAAAAATCCCAGAGGCTATCCTCCCCTTTCTTCCTTTCAACAGCAAAAAATAAAGTCGAGAGGAAGGATATACTCACTTGTTTGTTCTGGTTCTGGTTCCTCATTATCTACAAAAAGCAAAGAAGTCTAAATCAAACTCTTTTGACAACCAAGAGGAAACATGGCTAATGGGAGAATAGGTAAAATGTTTGGCTCTCGCCAACAGCAACCATTTCCTGCCTTTCTTCTTCAGCTCATCCTGTTCTCCCACTTCACTTGCCAACTGGAAAGTATTTACCATGTAGGCATTTCTTCAGGACTTCACAAAATCATGCTAGTAATAGGTCCTCAAACAATAGAAGGGATGTGTGCGTTACTTTAAAATAAAAATAAAGGCTCAAAGGTTTAACCAGAATTCCGTGATTAAGGAAAAGCGTACGTTACTCACCAGATTCACTCTCAGAGCTGCTCTCAGAACTGCTGTCCTCTCCTGAAGAGAAACATACGCCAAGGGAAGTTCACAGTGAATAAAAAATAAGAACTATTTTTTAATTATATCTATTATAAAATAGATCCGAACTCAACTAATTTCTTCCTAATTTTATAATTCTATTGAGTCCAAAACCAGTCTCTAAGAGGGGACAGTTCTCTAAGCGGGGGCTTGTTTTTCTTTGGAACTGGATAGAACATACTGAGTATGAGCTCCTGTTACCCTCTGGCTGCAGGAACCACTTCCTCTGGTTGTTGCTCGAGCCCTTCCCAGCGGTGACTCGCCCTCCCTGCTCCTGTCTGGCTCCTGCATTTGCACATCTGGACATGTCACACACACTAGGCCAGTGACACAACTGTGCAGAAGTTCTGGAGTGTACGTGCCACTGACTGAAGCACAGGACAAACGTAGTCCCTATTATCCAACTACTTCTGGAAAAAGTGGTCCCCAAGAATGCTCCCTCCACCTCCTCACCCCCGACTCCGTGTCTCAGTCCACTGCAATCACGCTTCTGTTCCCACAGCTTGCTGGAAATCCTCTCCCCGATGTCCCTAAAGGACCACTAACCCCCAGAAAAGAACTCCTGCAGGTAGACACCCACACTCCCTCCGGCCCACATGACCCTCCCGAGCTGTCTGTCCTGGTTCTCCTACCTCTCTAAGGCTCTCCGCCAGTGGCCTTGCAACTCCTCTCTTCTCCCACCACCCCCCTCCCCAATTACTAATGCCCCAGGCCCCACATTCCCAGCCTCTCTTCCCCCTTGAGCCCTCAGCAGGCATGGCACCAACTCCCCAGTCGGATCCCGACCTCCACCTTCAGGGACACCTGGGCCTCTCCTGGCAGACCCCAGGAGCTGCCCAGGCCCAACCTGCCAGCTAGGCTCATTTCCCCACTCCCACTGCTCATTCTCTCTGCCTCCCAGTTTCCAGACACTGCCTCCCCCTCCACACAGCCTCTGGATTCAGCAAGTACATACACGGAAAGCTATTAGCATTATTCCCAAACCCTCCCTCCCTATGTAATAAGCAGTTACAGGGAGGAAGGAAAAGATCTGAGAATAATGATAAGGACAATAATAATCGCAGCCAGTAGCAGCTTGTTCTGAGTGTTCATGTACCAGGCACGTATATATGTTAACTTGTTTACATGTATTTACTCAAATTTTTTAATCATTTTGTCTATGTATACTTTACATATATTTATGTAAAGCACTTCACACGTATTTACACCTTTCTCCTCACGACTGCCCAATCATGAAAGCAGAGGCCAGCCCACCTGCAGCGCTAGAAGCACAGAACAGTGGTTCTCAACGCTCGCTGCACCTTGGAATCACCTGGAAAGCTTTCTCAACACATCCAGGCCCCAGACTCAGCCCTTCCCTAGAGGTTCTGATTTAGCTGGTCTGAGGTGGGGCCTGAACAGCAGTATTTACCTTTAAAGTCTCCAGATGACTGCAATGTGCAGCCCGGGCTGAGAACCACTGGCCTAGAATCAATCTATTTTAACCACTCCCCTAGTCCCCAAACTTGAATGCCAGGATGACTGCCGCTCCTTCTCCAAGCCTTTCCAGGTACCATCCCACTGCCCGGAAGTCCCTCCCCCAAGCCTCACCTCTGGAGTTCCCAGGGATCCATTCAAACCCAGCCCAAAGTCACTTCTGCGGTCTTCCTCCCCCCCCCCCCATGGCTTAGCCACGCCTCCTCTGCGATCCCTCCTGTCACACAGACCAA
Organism: Martes martes; assembly: GCF_963455335.1. Classification (NCBI taxonomy): domain Eukaryota; kingdom Metazoa; phylum Chordata; class Mammalia; order Carnivora; family Mustelidae; genus Martes; species Martes martes. The sequence continues at coordinate 84,047,158 of NC_137888.1, forward strand.
CTGGCAAACAGTGGCTGCTTGTCCCGCGGTTGGTCTCTGAGGACCGAGGCCATGTCTTATCCCCTTAGCTGCCCAGCACCCACTGCAACACACACACTCAAGGTATGAACGAACATTCGCCGAGCTTCAAAGCACCAAGCAGACCAAGACCAGCCTCCTACGTCAGTTTCCTCGCTTGCCAAAACTGCCACCTACCAGTCTGGGGCGGTGTGCCTCCTTCTTCAGTCTCTCCTTGCCCTTCGTGTAAGGAGGCCAGCTTGCAAGGCAGCAGTTGGGAGATGCCTGAATGCAACAGAGTGGCTGCAGTCCATAAGTAAAATAAATGATCATTCTCGAAAACGGCAAATGCTCCATAGAGTGTAAGTTTTTTAATACCTCCACACTGACTTAGGAATACCGTACCTTTTCCTTCTGAAGGGGCATTGTGAGGGTCATCACTGCAACAAGAAAAGAAAAAGACTTTTAAAAACCGATACTAATTTTATATAAAATAATTATAAAAATCTTCAAAATGATCATTATATTGTTTCTCCAGAAATGCTGCAAATTAAAGAACTCTCTCCCTCCTCAAAGGTTTTCCTGGCCCTCTCACTCTCCACCTGTGGCCTGACTCCACCTACAGCCAAGCCAAACTCATCAGTGGGGCTTCTTGGGAGTGCGCCTGACCCCTTCTTGTCCCATCACACCCGCAGGAGCCAGCACCGCACCTTCCAGGCTCACGGGATTGCCATCCCATGCCCAGCCATCTGGCTCTCCTCTGTCACGTCCCTAGGCACACAGTCCTAACTGCCCATCCCGCGCTGGCATCCAGCCCTCCATCTGGTTGCGTGAGTCATCCTCCCTCTCCCTGGTCGTCTCGCTCTGCCTTCCTGGCCTCCTCCCTCACATATGGCACCCCGAATAGTGAGGGCTCCTACAGCAAGCATGTAACGAGAAGGCCTCTCCCTTGTCCCCTCCACGGCCTGAACTCTCCATGCCCTATGCACACGGTCTCCACTCTCCCGCTCCCCATTCTCCCCTGCACTCAAAGCTACCTGGCTTCTGCTCTCCCACACTGCCACTGACTCCTGGCCAACAGACCCAATGGGCCCTCTTTAGTCCTCAGTGACCACGGCCTCACTAGATGAAGCAGGTGGCGGGCTTTTCCGTGGCTTCCGTGTCCCTTCTTACCTGGTCTGCTGCCACCTCCCAACTCCCCTGTGGCAGTGACCTCCCCCGTCTCTGTGTGCTTCATCCCCCGCCTCTATCAGCCTCCAGGGCAGCAGCAGCTACGGGATCAGGAGTCACCCCTGTTCGTCCTCCTCTTCCCATCTCACACCACCTCAGGGTGCCCCTTCACACCAGGGTTTCTGATCCTAAATCTGCACCTCCTTCCCAGTCCTCTTCTCAGAGTTCCAGGTGCCCAGGGCCCGGGGTCACTGCGATACTTTAAATTAACTATACTACTATCTGTCCTCAGGGAGAACCTGCTCCTCCTGACCTGTCTCTGCAGAGAATCACATCCTGGGGGCACCTAGCTGGGACCTCCAGCCCTCACCAGCTCCTGCCCCCTCTTGCTCATCAAGCAGCCAGTCCTCCTGAGCCTCCCTCTACACACCTCTCAAATCTGTCCCCTCCTCAGCATACACTCTCTGCCTCAGTTCCAATGTGCTCCCTCTCCCCCCTCCCCTTACCATTGGGCCCTCACCTGGCTGGCTGATGGTCATTTTCTCATAATTACTACGCATGCCTGCAGTCTCCCTCCCCTGGCTCATCAGTGACTATCAGTGTGGTCTCGTCACACCTTTGCTTATACCCTTCTGTGGCTTCTCACTGGTTTCCGGCTAAACCTAAGCTCCTTGGGAGGGTGCACAGTGACCTCCACACTGCTCCATTGTCTCCCCTCCATGCGCTCACCCAGAGTGAAAGATCTTCAGTGTCCCAAGCACACCCTAGATCTCTCTCTCTCTCTCTCTCTCTCTCACACACACACACACACATATCACTCTCTGTATCACCACTCCCCACCTAGGGTCACTGCCTGTGGCCTTGCAAATCATGTGCCCCAATTCTGGGGGCTCTGTGAACATGCACTCTGCAGGGGGTGTTGGGGCACCCCTCGGAAGTGTGTGTGCAGAGAAGTGACAGCCCGGTCCTCCCCTTGATGCCAAAACTCCCTATTCATCATGGAAGAACAGCACTTCTCATAGTATAGTCTGAGGAACATGAGAGCTATTTGAGGTACCCTCTAAAAACTGTTGTTCTGGACCCAGTGAATCAGAATCTTTGAGGAATAAATGAAAAGAGAGGAAGAAAACAACAATGATGTTATTTGCACTTATACATGTTTAAAATCTTTATTTTCTCATTCCATAGCTGCAAAAAGCCTCTGAAGGCCATTGTACTAATGCAGAGACTGGCTCAGACAGGTTAATTAATTTCCCCAGGGTCACATGGTGGCGAAGTTGTAATTGGGAAATGCTTCAAGAAACTAAGAAAGGCTAAATTATGGTTTTGGGTTTTTTTTTGTTTTTTTTTTTTTTTAAGATTTTACTTCTTTATTTAACACAGAGAGAGAGACCACAAGTAGGCAGAAAGGCAGGCGGAGAGAGAGGGAGAAGCAGGCTCCCTGCTGAGCAGAGAGGCGATGCGGGATTGGTTCCCAGGACCCTGAGATCATGACCTGAGCCGAAGGCAGAGGCTTAGCCCACTGAGCCACCCAGGCACTCCTAAAATATAGTTTTTAACGAAATGTCTAAAAGAATAAGCCAAATGTGACACCTTCTTTCTCTAGACTCCTACCTCTTATAATGCAGTCACTATGCCTTTTAATTTGAAGATAATTATGAGAACATGGATTGAAAGTTGGTCATTCTTATTGCACAAAATATGCCTGGTTAAAACCCATTTCTGTGTTCTCAACAAAACTGTGTTTTTCTCCTTACTAGCACTTTCATTTTCCCCTTTCTGCAGCTGCTTATCTGTTTCCAGACATGTATCCATCTGCTTAGATACTACAACTTTTGCTAAAACCCAGAAAGCCTCTGCATAAAGCCTTTATTTTCTCCATGAAGTAGATGAGAGTGAGTGGTGTCCAAGACGAGATTAGTGAGGCCCAGAGGGAGAAGGCCAGCTCCCCGACACAGAAACACCAGGCACCAACCACGGGACAGTGATGGGGGTGGGGCTTAGACCGGATGAGGAGGACCCAGCTCCTCTCCCCCAACAAGGCAGCTCTCTCCCCCACCCCCATCCCCCACCCCTGCCTCAGGAAGGGCCCCTTGCAACTGAATGAATGCTAGGTGGCCACCCTCTCTTCTATCATGGGCACTGTCTTAAAGTAAAACCACAGCAACTATCAAAAGAGAGCAGCCAGTCCAAATGCTCTCAGTGAAATTCAAGGACTGGAGAGAAGAAGGAAAGGGGCAGGGACATCTACTCAGCACCTGAAGCTCCTTAAATGTTGATGTGGACTCCATCATTGTTACTAGGTAGAATTTTCCTGCAGTTCCAACACCAGCATAAAATATAAATGCTGCCGGGGAGCCTGAGGGGCTCAGCGGGTTAAGCCTCTGCCTTCGGCTCAGGTCATGATCTCAGGGTCCTGGGATCAAGCCCCACATCGGGCTCTCTGCTCAGCAGGGAGCCTGCTTCCCCCTGTCTCTCTGCCTGCCTCTCTGCCTACTTGTGATCTCTGTCTGTCAAATAAATAAAATCTTCAAAAATATATATAGATATATAATGCTGCCTCCTACCTATCAGCTCCCAGGCCCCAGACTGGTACAGCCCCTTCCCTTAGGGGGAAACAAAAACACCCTGCATCCCCGATCTGCTACGGGACGTAAAATACGGGCTTAAAAACCTCAAAGGGCTAATATTAAGTGAGAATGTTTATTACCTGTTTGTTGGAAAATGTGGATTCTGTGAAACTATGTGCAAATGAGTAAAACCAATTGTTGTCAGAATTAAGTCATAGCTGCAATGAAATGAAACCTGAGAGCAACACCAAATCCTCACATAGGTTCAGGACCTTAAAACTTCCAAGAGTGCTTTCAGACCCACAAGAGCACCAGCTCCTCACACGAACTCTGCCAGGAAGACGTGGCCAAGACTGCCATCCCCACATGCAGATGGCAACACTGCAGCTCAGAGGTGTTGGGTCACGTGGCCAAACCCACCCAGGGCGGGGAGCGATGCAGGAGAATCAGAATACAAGCACTCTAAGCTCTCGGAGGAAGTCCCATCTCCCCCCTTGGCAGCCAGCTTGACTCTATGCAGCCTGGACAGGTGGCTATTGGGCATAAGAATGATTTCACTCCAATCTGGCTCTGTAAGTAATAAGTCTCCACCTAAAGATTTTTAACAATCCTTAAACTAAAAATAAAGTCTTAATATGATAATGGCTTGTATTTGTTAAATGTTTGCTGTGTGCTGGAAATTAAGGCAAGGACTCAGCCTTATGTCGATCAGCTTATTTAACCATCATGACCATCTTTTAAGTGCCTAACACTGGGCTAGTAAGTATCCCCATCGCACGAAGAAGAAATAATGCTCAGAGATCTTGGGTGACTCATCCAAGAATCATGGTCTATCTGATTGCAGAGTCCAAACTTTTATCAGTACAGTTTAACAACAAAAAGCTAAAAATTCTGCCAAGCAGAATAACGACAAAACACCAGTCTTTCTTCCTACTAAGGTTCCTACTGCCTATGAAGGTAATTCTCCACTGTAGGTAAACAGAGCTTTTAGGCATAATTACATCCATAATAAGCCCCAAATCCTCCTCTAACTAACTTCTCACCAGAATTAAACCATCTGTAACCAAACTGATGGTAACCCCCAGGTTTTACTTCTTTTAGCCCCTATCAACCTTCTAGAAAACAGACCATAACAAGTAAAGTAAAACCCATAAGTAAATCAGTTCAAGAAAGTGAAAAAGATTTTATGTTAGCCACAAACTAGAGTTAAAATGCACAGTCATGAAATAACTATACTTCCCAGGGCATAGTCCCAATGCAAATAATATTCTCTATAACATAGATCTCTTTCCCATCAACTCAGATTAACAAACGCCTATTTACCCTACGACAGGTGCTGCACTGGGCAGAGGGGATATAAAAGTAACACAAGACACATGAACCTTGTCCCCAGGGGGAACCGTAAGGGAGGAGGGAGACAGATCAGAAAACAAATACCTCTGTATATGAGGCAGGGAGAGCAAAATAAAAATAAACATAAGTATAGTGTTAGCCCAAAGCAGGCTCTGAGGAACTGGGAAGAACTGAGCTCTTATGCTAAGATCACAGGCACATGACTAACTACACAGCCAATTAAACCACGATGCTAAGGCCATCTTGCATTTTCAAAGAGTGCTGCTTCCCCACAAACAGGATCCTCTAGCTATTAGGCTCAGAAAAAGCTGAAAATGAAAGGAACCTACAAGATCTTCCAGTCTGATGCATCATTCTACAAGGGGAGATGGGAATCTAGGAGAGGGTAAGTGAATATATACCCACGATCACATAGCAAGTTCTAAGCAGACACAATATCACAACTTGTCCCAGGTCTCCTGGTTTCTTCATCAATTTATCCAACTAACATGTGTGGAGCATGTGTGCCAGATACCAGTAAACAAAGGAACGGGTCTGTGCCTTCCCCAGTCCATCAGCCTGATGGCGAAGCCTGACTTCCTGTATCTGAGACAGGAAGTGCTTTGAGAGAATGACAAGAGAGCTCCTCTAAGATTGAGGAATTGGGGAGGACTCCCTGGGAAAGTGACATTTAAGCTGAATGACAAAGGACAGCAGAAATGGACAGGAGAGAAGAACTGGGAGTAGTGGGGGCAGCTCCTGTCTGAGACAGGAAAGAGTGGATCAAGGTCCAGGAACAGGAGGAAAGCAAGTGTGGTCAGGGGGAGAGAAGCAGGGGATGAGGAAGGTCAGGGAGGGGGAGAAATCCTAACACTGTAACCAAACTGATGGTAACCCCCAGGAGGCTCGTGGCAATTATTCAGTCTGCTGAGTAGTCTCTACATTTCCATCCTGGGAAGACTGAAAACGTGAAAGCAGAGAAGGAAGTCAATAGTACAGGGTCCCAGAATCTGCTGTCCTCAACGTCTTCCACGGGAACTGCCTGAAAGCATACGACCCTCTGACAACCTGCAGGTTAAGACACTGCTTGTGTTGAGTCCAGAGGCCTAAGCATTTCCCCAAAGAAAACCTCAGTCCCCCAGGCCACAAGAGCCAGTCCCCCTGCAGGGGTAGTTGTAGTACTAGGTGACAAAAACCTCCCAGGGAGCTATGTAACTTTAAAGCACACTCCAAGGAAAGTGTCTTCCTTCAGAACCAAGCTCTGGAAGCCAACAGTGCCCTCCCCACAAGCCAAGACAGAAAGACTTCCATCCATGCCAAGCCCTCCAGGACCAGCCCTGAGGTAGATCGGAGACTCAATAAAGGGAAGGTAGGGGCAGATGGGGGAGTGGGGGCAGGAGAGATGTGGGCACCTGGAGCCACCAGCTGTCCATCCCCTTGAGGATGCTGCCTGAACCAAGCCGGCTTCCTATCATGACCTATTTTCTTTTCCTCTTTCTTCCCAAAGATCACCACTTCCAATCAGCTGGCTCACAAAAGAAGCTATCCTATGGGGTTTTTTCTTCAATGTTCAGGTCCCTGAATGAAAGCACAGTCTTAGGTTCCTCTAAAGGTCCTTAGCGCTGGCAAAGATGGAAAATGCACAGAGCTGGCTCAACCGGCCGGCTCCTTCACCCACTCCATGCCCTTTTTAAGTTACTCCAGTAGGAAAAAATAATGGTGGAACTGGTAGGTCTTTGAGTACCAAAAGGCTGAAGGACTCACTGCATATTATTTGTATTAGGCAACAACTGCAAACAACTATCATGCTCACTAAGAGTAAGAAATGGATGAACAAAAATGTGACATTATCATATAATGGAGTACTGTGAGCAATGAGAATGAAAGAACTGCTTACACACAACACTGTGGATCCATCTCACAAATATAATGTTGCACAAAACAAGCCAGACATGAAGATTATATGCTGCATGATGCTATTTTTAGAAAGTTTACAAACAAGCAAAATTAATCTCTTGTTCCTTTGGGAAGGAGAAACATGACTGTGAGTAATCAGAGTATGAGAGGGCCATCTAGGGTGCCATGTTTTATGTCTTGACCTGGGCAGTGGTTACATAATGTTCACTTGGTGATATGCGACTTACAATGCTTGTGTTTTCTATATGATTGTGTAAACACACACACACACACAAAGGACTTTTGGCATCTGGGGAAAGGAAAAGGAAAGTATCTAGAACTTTGGCTTTACACGCCACAGTTGTGAATGGAGAAGGACCCTGGCTGGTGGGAGGGCAAGATGAAGAGGCTAACTGCATTGGGGATATGGTCTAAAAGGCAGCTAGCTGTGGGGTGGCAGGAACGCGGGGAAACAGTTTCAGGGTTCATTTCCTTCCTCCTCCTTGTACCTGTCAGTGAGAGCTTTGCAAAATGTACTCCAAAGGGAAGTGGGGCCAGGAGAGAAATGGGCTGGAACCACGCTGGCAGGGAGAAGGGAGGCAGCTGGGACATTTCCAGCAGTGAGTAGACAAGAAGGGAAGGAGGAAAAGAGAAGAGAAAGAAGTCCTGAGCGCCCGGAGTGAACAAAGAGAGCTCTCCTGAGCTGAAGATATGTGGGGTGGGGGAATTCCCATGACTCAACCCTGTTTCTCTTCTCCCCTCCCTGAACCAACAACATGGGATATACACCTGCAGGAATACAGTTATTGCACTGTTCTGCTGTAATTTGTTTCCAAGTCTGGGAACTGAAAAAAACAATGAGTGAGAGTGAGGGGGTGTGTACAGCCAAGGAGTCCACATCCCCAGCATCCAACACATGGTTTGGCATATAATTTGCACTGGGAAAAAAAGTGTTCATTGAACAAATATGCGACAGAAAGAACAGGGTAGACATAAAGACTCTATGCCTCAGTATTTTTAAAAATCTGTAAGAAACAGTTTAAATGGCCAAAACTGTGAGAAGGGAATGCTGTGCAGCTACTAAAAATTATAAGCAACAGTAGCTAGCATCTGTGGGGTGCTTTCCAGTTTACAGAGACTGGCACCTCACCCTTGGCTAATACTGAATTTTATGGACTTTGTTGCCATGCTGAAACATGAAAATGACACATTAGCAATGATCTCCCTGAAGAGGCCAGAAAGATCAGAGATGGTGGACTAAGGTTTTGGTGGAAAGAGTTGGGATAGGTCCATATCCTCCAGCAATACCAACAGGGGCTGGTAGCTCTGGGTAGCCAGCAGAAAAATTCAGTTAGCTCTGTTTGTGTAAATAACTGTGTTAATGTCACATACTATATTTCAATTCGCTTCCTCTCTTTATTGTTCTGGCACGGGGGAAACTTTACTTCTAGTGAAGATTTAATTCAGAGCTCTTTAACAATCATTCCCAGGACTTGCTGTTGGGTAAATACCCTCTGTAAGCAGAGTTTTTGATACTCGATGTGGACTCAGTTCCTGTCCTGTGGTTTTACCCGTGATCCTAACCTCAGGAAACCAAACAGTCAAACCTATCTACACACAGACTTTTCTAGGCTGCCTTCCTGATTGCAACAGTGTTTTAAAGAAAGGACAGTGGCAGAAAAAACAAACCTCCCTCCTCCCTGTGAGAAACTGGGCCTGGTGTTTAATGACCCACGAAAAACTGAAGTCGTGGACACTTTAAACATGGGCACTCGCTCCTTGGTCTAGTTGTTCCTGTAGAAACTTGGTTCTGCAGCAGTGACTGTCCTAAAAGAAAATTTTCTGCAGTCTGAATCCTTGCTGAGCGTTTGTGCACTGCTTTGGGTGACTTCCTGCAAGCGCTTAACGGCAATGAAAGGATTACCTAAAGGATATATTTCACAAAGCACCCATCACACACTTGCTGAAATACTACATCCGATGCTAAAAGCTCCTTTTGCAAATTACAGTACTCTGGAGAACACGCCCACAATACCCTTAGAGCATCCCCAAACTAGCTCTTAATAAACATTCCCATGTAAAAAGCAGTTACTTTTAAAGGTCTGGTGACAAACAGAGGCATTGGCTCCCTTTACAGTAATAGCAGAAATCCTTCAAGCAATGTTAATTGGAGCCTGCCGTGCGTGAGACGTGTTAGCGCCACATGGGGGGTGAAGGGCTGCGGTGGGTAGGGCCGCCACACATGGGCGAGCGGAGGGGTGGGGGGACGTTAAGGGAACCAATCCTACCCTCGACTTCGACTCAACAATTTAAAAGCCGACAGTGTCTGGCAAAACGCCGGGCACCCTCCTGGAGCGACCTCCCAAGTCCTCTTCCAGTACGGAGGGCGCAGGGGCTCCCGAGAGCTGAAGCCCGGGAGCTAGGGGCAGATGAGGACAGCAGAAACCGAGCCTCGGGGGCGGAGAGTCACGGCGGAGGCGGGAAGCGCGCGAGTCCACCGCGGGGAGCAAGGGGGCGCCGCAGGGCGACCTGCCCTCCTCGGCCCCCGCCGGCCGCGCGCAGCCGCCTCCACCAGGAGGATGTGAGCTACCTCGCGCCCACCTGCCACCGCGGCCGTGCCGAGCCCAGGCACCCAAGGAAACGCCGCCGCAGGGAACAGCAGCGAAGCCTGTAGGCCCCGCCTCTGGGCGGGGAGCGCTGGGCTTCTGGAGCTGCGCGCCGCCGCCGCCGCCCCCTCCCGCGCGGGCACCTGCGCGCGACCCCGCCGCCGCGGGCCCTACCCAGGTGCGGCCCGCCGAGACCCCGGGCCAGGGCTAGAGGGCCGGAGTGGCGCACGGGGGGGCGCACTGGTTCCCCACGCTCTGGGCCCGCGTGAGGCCGGCGCCGCCGCCGAAGTGTGCTTTGTTTTCGCGGCCGGAGCGGGGATGTAGGGACGGGAGTGGAGCCCTCGCCCCCGCCCGCGCAGGGCAAGGGCAGAGCCCGGGAGGGTCTAGGGGTTGCCGAAGGGAGCAAAGCCTTTTCTGCAACTCGTCGACATTGGGCCCAGCCGTCGCCCGAGCCCGCTCCGCCTCTTCTCCTTCTGAACCCCCCAGCCCCGCAGATGCGCTCACCTGCTCTTCGCGACCCCCACGCCGCGGCTCATCGTCGCTCGGCAGCTGGGAGGGGGCTCCACGCGCGCCCCGGGCTCGGCGCTCAGTGCGCGCCGGGGCGGCTGCTGGAGGGGCTCGCGGAGTGAGCGCTGCCCTGCACACTCGGAGGCGGCCGACGCTGCGGGGGGAGGGAAGAGGGCGAGCGAGAGCAACCGGGGGAGGGGACTGGCTGGGAGGGGGTGCCGGGCGCGCATCCGCAGCGGCCGCTGCAGCCTGAGGCTGCCGAGGCTCCGGTAACGGAAACGCACGCTTGCCAGCGGCCCCGCGCGCGCACACTGGCGTGCACACCGGCGTGCACACTCCCACACGTGCGCACACCGGCCCAGCCTTGGCTGCTGGTTGGCACCCTCGCCCTGAGGGAACTCGGCTTGATGACCATAACCCGCGGTTTCTGTGAAGAAGGACCAGCGCCATTCTTTCAGGAGGAGTCAGAGAGCTCAAGTCATCCAGATTGGGGCTGGCTACTCCAGTATCAGGGGATTTTCAGCTGGGGACCATGAGACACACACTCCACCCCACCCCCACCCCCCACCCCCCACCCCCTACCCCCGCCAAGAGGTTCCCAGATTTGCTTCTTAGGATCTATCAACCCCCTGAAATTGTCAGGTTTTGAATCTAAAATACAAGTGCCTGGAATGAGGTGCCACGGCTTTTATCAGATTAACGGCTGCCTTAACCCCCCCCAAAAAAACCATGAAGATGGATGGATTAAACCAGTGGTCCCCAAACTTTGCAATGTATTAAATCACCCAGAGAGTTTTTAAAATAGCAATGCCCCAGGTAGCATCTCAAACCAATTAAAGTGGGACCCAGGCAGCAATATTTTTAAAGTTCCCATGTGATTCCAATGCTCAGGAAAGCGTGAGAACCACTGCCTAGACGGTTGGTGGCTCTCACCTATCACTGTTCTCTTTGACCCCGCTTTTCAGCATGGTTGCTTGTCTGTCTTCCATGAAGTGGTGGCTGTCACAGCACCTAGCCCAGGTCTGGCTCACTACAGAGCGACTGGAGAAAGGAGGAAAACGCAGAGTCCAGGATGCCAGCCTTCTCCTTGCTGTTTCTGAAATTCTCCCCAGGCTGAAATTACCCCCGACCGCCTGGAAATGGCCTCATGTAATGCCTGAAGCTGGGGAAGAGAGTGGTTCATTGCAGCTTGAAGAGACATCTTTTAGATTCCTCCAAAAGTCTCAGCCCCCTGCCTGCCTCACTGTGACCCAAGGTCCTGAGCTGGCAGTGTGGGCGAGCACAATAAAAGTCATTATCCCTGCTTGTGGAACATGCATGAGTCCAACACTATAGTTGATACTTTATATTCTAAGAGCTCCCCTGGCACTGTTACTGGGCCTTGATGTTCTCCCGCTGAACATCAACAATTTCACAGAACATCAGCATCAGACAAGGCCTCTCTGGGACCAAGATGGATCAAGACAAGAACAAGACCAAGACCAAGAACAAGACAAGACTCACCAATCATGTCTGAACATAGACAAAATGTGAACATGGTCCAAGCCACAAAATACCAAACACACAGCTATCCTGGCAAATAAGAGGGACTGCTGCTTCTTGGCCTCTCATGGCCTTAGCCTTATTCTAATCTGCTCTCCCTATGGCTAAGATTCATGAAGACACACATTCATAGAACAATCCCTGCTTTCTTAAGCCTGCCTCCAAGTCAGTTAACAAGAGCCCATGTTCTTTAATAATATTTTCTAACATCCTTTCACTGAGACATCTTCATGGTGTCCCTCACTGCAATGAGTAATAAATCCAGCTTGTATAACTACAGGTGTATTCCAAGTGGTCTTTGGCAGGAGGGCATTAAAAATAAATTTACTTAATCATTGCAATAACAACACAAGGTAAATATTACACCCTCTTTACATACAAGCTAACTAGGGTTCTAGATCATATAATGGAATTCACACCAGGCCACCAGCTGTCAGTGAAAGGCTGGTTCATGTTCACATGGGCTTGTGGGGAGCCAGAGTAGTATGTGGCCTACCCACACAAACTTTGGCTTCCAGATGATCCTGAGCTCTAACCCCAGCTCTGCCCTCTTCTATCTATGGGAATTTGAGCAAGTTATTTAACTTTTCTCAACCTCAACTTCGTTGCCCCTCCCCGCAAAAGGGAAGACGTCTGGGAACTGGTATTTTTTTAATTAATATATAATTGACATACAACACTGTATCAATTTCAAGTATACAACATAATGATTCCATATTTGTATATATTGTGAAATCACCATGATAAGTCTAGTGAACATCCAGCACCTCACAGTTACAGGTTTTTTTTCTCATGATAAGAACTTCCAGATATACTCTCTTAGCAACTTTCAAATATATAATACATTATAACTAACTATAAGGCATTGGCATATTTTGTATAAGCTCCCCAAGTGGCCCAACCCAGCACCTGTTGGCCAACCCTGGTTTGGACTCCACTGGCCTAATCTCCCTTTCCCTCCTTCCCATTCACTTCTCAACTAATTGTAACATTGTTCCCGACCCACTGCCCACTCTTGCTGAGGTCAGCAGTTAACTTGCAGCTGCTAGATCTGAAGGATATTTTTCCATATGCCATTGACTCACTTGACCATTCTCCCCTTCCTAAAATTCTCCTTCTTTGGCTTCCAGGAGGCCCACATAGTGTGGTAAGCAACTGAGGCCCAGAGAACTGAAACTCTTGATCCAACAGCCTATGAGGCACTGAAGCCTATAAACAACCATGTGAGTGAGCTTGGAAGTGGATGCTTTACCCCAGCTGAGCTTTTTCATGATTGCAGCCCCAGTGTGCCAAGTCACTTCCAGATTCCTGACCCACGCAAACTATGACATAATAAATGTTTGTTGTTTTAAGCTGTTAAATTTGGGGGTAATTTGTTATGCAGCGGTAAATAACTAATACAAACAGGAAACAAGATGCTTTGGTTAGTGTAGTGGAATCACATCACTTGTGCTTCAGCTTCAGTAAATTCAGACTTAGTTGGTTTGCAAAAGAGGGAGAGAGAACAGTTTACACAGCGTTGACAGTTCTGCCTGCTATTCCAGTGCAATGATATGGTAAGATGAAAGAGGTGGGTCTGGTTTCCTTAATCAGTCTCTGTTCCAGTCCTGGGCATCTCTCACAGAGGAGCAAGTCTTGATGCTAACTGTGCTGCTCATATTTTTTACTATCCATGTTTTGTACAAAGTGGGAAAATGAGGTTAATTCGCTAACTTGGGTTCTATATATAATGTGGTCAAAATAACCCCTGAAATCCCCTAACTAATCAAGATCTGAGCCCAGGAGTCCTCCAGGCAAAGAGCAGTACTGACCATAGGCCAGGGCCAACCGTGGGAACTTATTTCGGAGGGCCCTACTGTGGGCCTCCTCCTCCTCCTCCATTTGTACCTCCCACAGGATGAGGAGCCAATGAGCCCCAATAGAATGTGCCATTCTAGAGACTTTTTCCCCCCTCCCAGTTTGTAGACCATACTCAGGACCAGAGACCCCAGATTTCCTGTCCAAATGGTTCTGAACCCACTTCTAGGGTCTGCATAGACCTTTCTCCCAGGTCCAACTTTCTATGGGTGGAGCGTACCCTCAGAGTGCACAGGCCAGAGTAAGGGGAGACCAAGGGCAGCTGCTTGACAGGATATGGATGGCGCTTGGGTGGTCCACGTGGGAGCTGAGTGGTCCACATGTGTGTACGGAGCCCTTCACCATGTGCACAAAGCAAGCAATGGAAAACCAAGAGGGTGGCCCATGGACCCCGAGCCAGCTCTCCTAATGCTGCCTCACACTGGTGGTGGACTCTGAGAAGTCTAACTCGACCTGGTCTTCCACATCATTTTACAGGAATATCTGTAAAGTCAGGAAAATGGAATGTATTTCATCTAATTTTTAAATATTTAGACATATTGTATATGGAGATTAGTCTTTACTATAGCCCTGGGTCCTGCAAATGATCAGGAAGCCCTGGCCAAGAACTAAATTGCTGTATTTACTTCAATTTATTCAGTTTGGGCCTCTGTTTGCCTGAGGAAGTGGAGGCCAAGGCATCATTTGAATGGGAGAGGACAGCAAGGGATAAAGTGATTACTTTTCCATCTCCTCTCCTTTTATTTAAATATATTTGTTTATTATTTTTCCCAACACATATGGTTAAACCCATGAAGATGGTGTGTCTTCTCTCTCTGAGGCCCAAATGAGGCTTGTTCTTGGGAACTCCTGTTGATAAAGCCCATGCTTGGATTTTTTGTTTTGTGGTGGTTGTTTAATCCTTTCCCTGGGGTAAGTACTCATCTCAGTTAGGAGTGTTCATTCCAGACCATTTTCCCCAAATCTTCCTATATATTACAGAAAATACCATTTTTATATATGTTTGTCTCAAAAATTATGTGATATGTGCATTGTTTTTCAGTTTGATTTTACCTCTACAGTGTATCTCAAAGGTCTATCCATTTTAAGGACAAATTTTGCTATTTATCTATTTAGCACTATTTGATTCATATAATTTTTATCTCATTTTGATACTAAAGATACTATATGAAGTTTGTATTTGAGTTGTGCTTGTTTTTAAACAGTTTAAGTTTATTTATCTTAATTCTTGGAGAATGGAATGTTAGTGGAGAGAGATTTGAAGAGAGAGGGTTTCCTGAAGCCATCTTGGAGAATTCCTTACATCCTATAACATCAGGGGCACCTGGGTGGCTCAGTTGGTTAAACGTCCAACTCAGTCTCAGCTCAGGTCTTGATCTCAGGGTTGTGGGTTCAAGCCCTGCATTGGGCTCCATGCTGGGTATGGAGCCTACTTAAAAAAAAAAAAAAAAAGATACTGTAGGACTGAGAATCGTTTCTTGAAGTTGTGAATAGGAGAAGATCATGCATTTCCTGATTTACGTGTGGCAAAGACTACTCAGGTTTCTCTCCACATCTGTTTTCTCTGTGTCACAGACTCTTGTCTTCTGTACCAGGCCTGGAAAAGCAGATGCAGCCAAGATATCAACCCTAAGAAGTTCTTTTGCTACTGACATTATCTAGTGGAAGTCTGTAGTTATGCATTCAAACAACTCTTGGTTTTCTTCCTAAAGGCCATTGATCTATTCCCTTGGGTTCTGAGCCACCTTGGAGGTTTGCAGTGTTTGTTTTATCGAATGAGGCATCCAGTTTTTTGTGGAAGATGCTTTTCATGGCACCCAGGGACTTCCTGCGCACCGGTTTTTTCCAAATGACAAAACAAGCTGTCCTCCAGCTCCCATGGAGAAGGAGTGTTGCCCCCTGCTCCACTGTCAGTCAGAGCTCACAGTGGTACACCTTTCTTCCAGTGAAACACACCACAACTGACAGCACGGCCCTTTGCCCAGAACTGCCAGACTGCCAGCGTTGAAGTTAAATCATTTATCTAGAAGAATCTTTATCTCGTTGTAATGGACTGAATGTTTATGTCCCCTGCCCAAATAATTTAGATGTTGAAACCCTACACTCTGATGTGGTGATACTGGATGTGGAGCCTTTAGGAGGTACTTAGGTTTACATGAGGTCAGGATGGTGGGACCCCACCCTCCAAAACGAGGTAAGCGTCTTTATGGAAAGAGGAAGACACCAGAGCTCCCTTTCATCTTGTGAGGAAATAGCACAAAAGTGGCCACCTGCAAGCCAGGAAGAGAACTCTCACCAAAAACCAAATCTACCAGCACCTCAGACTTGCCCAGCTTCCAGAATCGTGAGAAATAAATGCCTGTTGTTTAAGCACTTGGGCTGTGACATTTTGTTGTGGCAGCCCAAGCTGACTCGGACACTTGTCTTTAGCCTGTTGTCAACAAATGTTACTATATTTTGGGGTGGACTATTCTGTTTCTGCCTTTATCCAGCTAGACTTTATCTCTTGGCTTCATTTACTTAGAGACAGAAAGTGTGTGAGAAGGAATTCAAGGGAATTAACTTCAGCTAGGAAGTTTTCATTCTTCCCTCCTACAAACCCTGACTTCTGCATTCTAATAGTGCACCTGAAGTGTAACTACTCCAAGAGTGATTTCCAGATCTAGTTTCATGACACATCATCGTGTCTCCGATGATTTCTAGGGCTGGTACAGAACAACAAAATATTGCTCAACACAATTTTAACTCACCTTTATTTTTTAAAAGTAAATATCATCTGGGTTTTTTTTTTTTTTAGGAGACAACAGGATAATTGTAATTCCAGAAAAATTAGAAATGTTCCTTTTAGTATGTTTTAGTATCATTTTATATATAAATCCTACCTCCCCATTTCTGATGACAGAATCCGTAAGTAAGGTCAGGGTGTTAGCTTGCGCTGAGAACAAATTTAGTAAAGTCCTTGCCACACAAAGTGAGATCCGCAGGCCAGCAGCATCAGCATCACCTGGAGACTTGTTAGAAATGCAGAATCCCAGGCCCACCCATACCTACTGAGTCCCTATCAACATTTTAATACAACCTCCTGGTGATCTGTAAGCACTGCACAGCTATGAGAAGCACTGATCTAAAGACACTGGGTAGTTCACAGACTCTATAGGGCCAGAGAGCCAGATTTGGGGTATTGCTGTCTAGAACAACACCCCAATCATCCCACAGACGGGCTCAGTGAGGACAGGAGCCTGGGCAGACACTACTGGGCAGCAGACTCCATTAACCATTGGAGCCCGTGTGGGTCCAGCCCCTTCTTCATCCCTCTAGCTTCCCAGACAAGGCATAAGGCAGATGCAGAAGTTTGCTAGGGCCCCCCACCTTAGGGGAGGCCAGGAAACGGAGCGGTACTTTCAGTTTAAGTAGTGACAGGAGGGGTGTGCCCCAGAAGGGGAGGGAATCTTCAAAACATAGGCAAGGGCAGCTGCTGGCTGGCCATAA
The DNA here is from genome assembly GCF_963455335.1 of Martes martes. NCBI lineage: Eukaryota > Metazoa > Chordata > Mammalia > Carnivora > Mustelidae > Martes > Martes martes. Next base: position 84,064,124 of record NC_137888.1, read on the forward strand.
AAAACTGCAGATCTCCACTCCCTACGTATTTCTTTTTGGAGGAACGCTGGAGCCCAGCTCTGCCATTACCTACCGAGTTACCTTTAGCAAATTCAGGAACATCTGTTTCCTCGTCTTTCATTTTATTTTAGTATGATGCCTTTTTATTTACACAGAGCTCTACAGTTTGCAAAGCATTCCTATGCATGTTCTCATCGGAGCCACAGAACAACTCGTGTAATAGAGAAGGAAGGTAGTGTTATGTCCACTTTATAGGTCTGAAAAGAGAAGCACAAAGTGACCCGTCTGCGAGTGCTGAGACCACGAATCTTCAAGCTACTGTCACCCATAACCACAGTCACGTGAGTTAATGCCTGTGAAAGTAAGTTGAAAGTGTAATGTGTTATTCCAGGAAAAGGTGTTCCTTATCAATCCGGTATTGTTTGACAAATACACTTCCTGGTGGGACTGAATCACCACCATGATTCTGTGGGTCCCAGAATCAGCAATCCCCTTTCTCTCCTTGTGATACGGTAAAACTACTGCCAGGAAAAGTTAATAATTAGTATCAATGCTGGTGTGAATACTAATGAGCAATAAAAAATACCACAGGAACCCAGATGGAAGAACTAAGTAAACTAAAATTCTTTCAATGTTTACAGTCACCTGCAGAAAGGGTCTGAGAAAATGTTAAGCATTTCTTCTGAACTATTTTTGAAGAACTACAATTTTAGGCCACCAATTCAATGATTTGTTCTTTGTCCTCATACTTTATAAATTCTTCTGTAAGTTCCCATGTCCAATTCTAGGAGGTAAAAAGGCAGCTAGCCAAGGGACCAGGACAATGATTAGACCAGAATTCAGGTTTTCTGTTCTCAAAATCCGTGTTTATTTTGAGTATCTAAATAATGAGTCTTTTCTATTTTTTTTTCTAGAAAGACACAGTAGTTTCCTTTTATCTCTTTTAACAGTAGGCCACACCCTATGGTGCCTTCATCATCTGTTATGAATTCCACTAACTCCAGTTCTTTGTTATTGATGTTACATCAAGTGAAAGACCTTTCAACAGGGTTTTTAACTGGGTGAGGTCTCAAGGTCAAATATCTTTGGCAAAGCCTGCCCAAGGAAATAAGTTTTCAGCTAAAGTAGTGGAGGAAAGATTATTACTTTTTTTTTCTATTATGAAGTCCTGGCTATGCAAATATATGATAATAAATGTGATTACCATCCTCTCTAAACTGAAATAGTTTTATTCACATTAACTTATTTGCCTAAAATTGAGAGCTTTTACTAAGAAAGAGAAGAAAAATGAATATTAGAACAACCAGGAGCCTTCTCCTCCTTGAACTTCTCTGTGACTATGACTTTAGACAAGTTACTTGTCCTCTCTGAGCCTCAGTTCTGTTCTTTGTACAATGAGGATAGTAGGATCATAAGCATATTGGTAGGATTTAGCTAGTGCATGTAAAGTCACTAGTTTAGTGCCCAGCACAAAGTGAGTGCTTGATAAATGTTAACTACTGCTAATCCTGAAAAGGACTGTATGACTGAAGCACTAGATTGGAGCTACAACGAACAGGACTGTATGATGGTGATAAAACTTGAATTAGAGTGTCAGCATATAACAAGGATTATTTTGCTGGGTATTATATTATCGCCGAGCATTCTCCTACCGCTATTTCAAGGAATTCTGGGAGCTAAATGGAATATTAAAATAAGATAATTTCAGATTCTTGGACAACTGAGGTTTCATTTCCCTAGGTAGAAATGGCGACCACACTAGTGTCAGATGTGTGTTAACATGCATTATCTAGATACAATATCTAGATAGTAGCCTAGAACACTGACACTAGCCTCATTTGACAAAACTTCAGGTTGTCTCCAGATATTTGTAAGCATACAACAAATTCTTCAAAATAAACTCAACTAAAATAAATTTTTATGCATGCTGTATACACTGTGTTCTGATATTATTTTATGCAACATTTACTGAGCTCTGGCGAGTTACCAAGCACCCTCGTAGGTACTGGAGATACAGTGCCAAGTGAAAGTAGAGATGGGCTCTGCCTTAGTGGAGTGGGCAATCTCTTAAGGGAGATAGACTTTAATCACATAATTGCCCAAACATTATGAATAGGAAGTACATGGTGCTCTGAAAATATACAATAGGGGGAAAGGCTACACAGGAAGATGGGGAAGGTTTTCCTGAGGAAAGTCATGCCCTTTTTCCATCTATGCCCTTTTTCCACTATGCTCCATGAGGAGCATAGTGGATATGTTCTCATGCAATCTGGAATCAGTCCAGGTTTCTGTGGCACCTAAAGAGTATATAATTTGGGAAGCCCTCTTTTAGAAAAGGAATACAAACATATCTTACTTTGGAAACTTTATAAAAACACATAGACCATGCAAACACATTAAGGGCTCCATGTCAGTGAGCAGCTCTGAGGCTCAAGCTTCATCAGCCTTTCAAGATGGGGTAGACTAACTTGATGGCTTTTGAATGAACAAGGGAAGTTTCCAGACCCCGCCCAGGGAGACAAGTACTCAGATTCCCTGTTAGAGCTAGGGACCAGTGAGAACTTTTAAAGCAGTCTCTATAGTAACCTCAATTTTTAATTAAAAGACCCAAAAGGATGGGGTACCTGGGAAGCTCAGTTGGTTAACCATCTGCCTTTGGCTCAGATCGTGATCTCAGGGTCCTGGGATCGAGTCCCATGTTGGGCTCTCTGCTCAGTGGAGAGTTTGCTTCCCCCTCTCTCTCAAAAAATTAATAAATAATCTTAAAAAAAAAAAAACTCAAAAGGGTTTGCTGGATTATTCTAGGGCCTGGACTATAACTTTCAGATTTTTTGAAAGCAGTATTCATGGGCAAAGAGATCCCTCCATCCTTCATACCCATGATGTGCAACTCAAGGCAAAACTCAACTAGTGTGACCAACCATCTCAACTGGCTTGAAACTCTCCCAGTTTTAGCACTAAAAGTGCCTCATCCTGAGGAAACCCCTCAGGCAAAAGGGGACATATGGTCACCCTCATCCAGCAGAGGGCAGCTTGTGAGTCCTTACCACTGGGACGTCTCTTCTGGTGAAAGTGGATGTAACAAGCATTATTACTGTTCACCCACTTTCCCTTCCCTTTTACTTCCCAACAGGAAGGAGGTGTACATTTCTCTGCCCTTTTGAAGTTGGGTGATGTCTTGTGACTTGCTCTGTCCAATGAAACATGAGTGGAAAAGATGTTTGTGACTTCTGGGTAGAAACATTTAAGAACTAGCATGTGTATTTCTCCGTATTTTCTTCCTCATACTATGACACTGGCAATGTCTTAGATGGTGGAGACTGTCCACCTGAGTCCCTGAGTAAAGACGACACAGAGCAAAGCCCCCCACCGCCACTCAAAGTCATGCAGAGTATGGAATAAACTATTATTCTTTTAAGCCACTACAATTTGGATAACTTTTGTTACTGCAGCATAACCCAGTGCATCCTGACTAATACAGAAAGTAAAGCCAAGACCCTACTTAGAGTCTACAGAAGTAGTATGGTTTCAATGACTTTCTTGTGAAAAATCTTCTATATTATTACTACAATAAAACTGTTGTACATATCCTGATAGGATGCTGAAAGGGGAGAAAACCAGTGTCACTTTTCCAAACTCTCTGGCAGGAGAAAGGCTATAGACTCACCTGAAGACCTAGTGAGAAAAACTCTCTGGGCTTGGGATTACTCGAGCAGGTGCCACCCTCTTGACCTCACAGGATTAGACAGGTTCATGATGCCCAGCCCTTCAGAGAAAATGAGGCTCTGCCACAAGTCTACACTACAGATTACAAAATTTAACATGTGCTCTCATAGTAACAGGGTTAAATTAGATTATATATAAATATATATATTTCCTATATATATATTTAAGCAAGTTTATGGAGGTATCATTTATATACGATAAGATAATTTACAATTATTTCATAGTATATAAAATTCCATGATTTGTCGTAAACTCGGCCAGGTTGTACAACCATCACATTTTCACCCATTAGAACATTTCCATCACCCCAAAAAGATCCCTCTTGCCCAATCACAGTTAATATCCATTACCACATCCAACTCTAGACAACCATTAATCTACTTTCTATCTTTCCAGATTTGTCTTTTCTGGACTTTTTTTTTTTTTTTTTTTTTTAGATTTTATTTATTTATTTGAGAGAGTGAGCAAGAGAGAGCACAAGCAGGGGAAGCTGCAGAGGGAGAGGGAGCAGACTCCCCTCTGAGCAGAGAGCCAGATGTGAGACTCAATTCCAGGACTCTGGGATCATGACCCGAGCTGAAAGCAGACGCCTAAACAACTGAGTCACCCAGGCGTCCCTGGACATTTTATATAAATGGAATCATACATTATGTAGTTTTTTGTGTCTTCTTTCAGTTGACATCATGTTTGCAAGGGTCATCCATATTGTGGAATGCAGTAATAGAAACACAAACATCAGTATCCATATATATATTTTTGCATAGCTGTGTATGTTTTTGAAGAGGCAGGGTATGGTGAAGAAATCATAGGCTTCAGAGACTATTAAACTTGTGTTGAATTCCAACCCCTGGAAGCTCTCAAACTGTCAGTTCAATTAATTAACTGATCCCCAGGCCCCTAAAGGAGTAACAAAGTCTGCACTTGAATACAAGCATCGCTATCATTCCTCAACATCTTCTTTCTCAAGGTTTATATGGAAAAGTGTATATACATCGGAAACATTATCTCCCCGTGCAGGGATGTGGAGAAGGGGCAAAATCCCAGAAACCTCACAGTGGCCATTTCCTCCTCACTCTACACAACATTTCCTCAGCCCCGCAGACAGAGCACCTGGCATGGTCTCTCTCCTTCCTCAGGCCAGGTTTCCAGGGGTGCCGAGGAGCCCTGAGTAAACCGCCCAGAGACAAGCAGCAGGAGGACAGGAAGGCAGGAGAAGAAGCGGACAGGATAACTCAGAAACCCAACAAAGCAGCAGCAAACAACGCTGTGGATACAGCCCAAAGAGCCTTTGAGAAAAAAATTCTGGGCATACGGAATTAGGTACAGATACCGAAACACCTGTACGTAAAGCTTTTGATTTCCTCACTATAGATTTTATATGCCCTGGCTGCTCCCACACTGCGTCAAGTATTTACTCCACTCGCAGTTAACACAAATGTAGTTAAGAAGACATCATGATATTCCTGAAAGCATTTAAGCCCTGAGCTGAGGGAAACTGCCAGGGGAGACACTTTCAAAATGCCCTCGTCCAGTGGTTCCCAGGCCTGGCTGCACACTAGAACCCCTGGGGGAACTCTCGGAAACATGCAGTGCCCCAGGCCATACCCCAACTGTGTTTGTTCCCCGGGACTGGCAAACAAATTACCACAGGCATGGTACCTTATGCAACAGAAATTTATTCTCTCACAGTTCTAGAGGCTGGAGGTTTGAAGTCAAGGTCTGAGCACGGCTGTGCTTCCTCTGAAGGAGACTTCTTCATCTCTGGGGTCTTGAGATGTTCCCGGGCTCGTGTCCGCACGGTTGCGATCTCCACTCGATCTTCACGCAGCCTCCTCTTCTCCTTCTGTCTCTTCCCTGGTGTCTCTCTAAGGGCACTTGTCTTTGGATTTAGGGCCAACTGGGATAATCCAGGATGATTTCCTCTCAGTATCCTCGGCTTAATTACCTCTGCAAAGACCTTTTTCCAAATGAGTTGACATTCACAGGTTCTGGGGGTAAAACACACCTTTTTGGGAGCACCCATTCCACCCACAAAACGCTGCTAGAGAATGAATGTCCGTGTGCTCCCCAAATTCCTATGTTGAAGCCTCGCCCCCAGTGTTATGTTATTTGGAAGTGGGGTCTTTGGGAGGTGATTAGGTCAGGAAGGTGGAGCCCTCTTAAATGGGATTAGTGCCCTTACTAAAAGAGGGTCCCAGAGAACTACTTCACCCTTCCTACCATGTGAGGACAGAGCAAAAACACAGCCGTCTATAAATCCGGAAGCAGGATCTCACCGCACACTGAATCTGCTGGTGCCTTGGTCTTGGACTCCCCGGCCTCCAGAATGATAAGAAATAAACTTCCATTCTTTATAAGCCACCCTGTCTACAGCAGTCTGTTTAGCAGCCTGAATAAACTAAGACAGAAATCAACCAACTAAATCAGACCTTTAAGGGTGGAACTGGGCATTAGCAATTTTCTTTTCCTTCCTTTTCTTTTTTTTTGAGAGAGAGATTGAGAGCATGAGGGGAGGGGAGGGGGGACGGGGCGGAGCGGGCAGAGGGAGAAGCAGACTTCCCGCAAAACAGGGAGCTCGGGGTGGGGATCCATCCCAGCGCCCTGGGATCATGACCCAAGCCAAAGGCAGACATTCCACTGACTGAGTCACCCAGGTGCCCCTGGGTATTAGTATTTTTTTAAGTTTCCCAAAGTAATACCAACTTGCAGCCAAGTTTAAGAATTACTGATCTATTTGAACGGCCACTTCCTGCCCAGCGGAGGCCTTGGGGTGGAAACAGCAAAGGCGCAAAGAGAGCCCAGACAAAGATCCTGTTTCCCAATGTGTATCTGAAGCTGAGCAAGATTGAGTCACAAAAAGAGGAGAAGAAGGGAATGGTTGGAAAGAGGGAATCCCTATAGAATCATGTAAGAAATGCCCGATGGAATAGGAGAAGCTTCTAGCTTCTAAGGTTTAGAATCTATTCACAGGAGGGAGTTTTGCTAAAGGTTAAGGGCAAGGCCTTGGCGTGGGATAAGCCAGTTTCAAATACTGGCTCTGTCATTCTTTGCTGTATGACCTTAGGCATGTTAGTTGTCTCTCGGCACATTAGCTGTCTCATCTCTCAGGATGGACGGGAGACGGCAGCTACACGGCCCTCAGTTACTGGATATAAGGGTTACCAACGGAATTTAGAAGTGATAGACCAAATTCCCAAAGGGAGGCTTTACTGGGTACAGAAAAAAAATGCAAAAGGATGGGAAAGAAGTTTAATACACAATCCCTTGGTTGTTTTAACCTGTAATAATCCTGGCCCCGGGCTATCTGGCTCTTCAGAGCTACAGCTGCTAGCCTCATGACCACTACCAAAGGGAAAATTATGCTTGAACAACAGATAACACCTCTACAACCTGTGGACAGCAAGAAAGCAGTCTGAACGGTAGAGGGCAGGGGGTGGAGAGGGGGTGCAAAACCAAGACTACTGAACCAGAGGACATGGTGTGAAGGAACTGATGGAATCAATCTACAAGATAAGTTAGTACCTTGGTGGTCCCGATCCTGAAATGCTGACTTGAACTGCCCAGATGAGCCAGCTCAAAGACTGCATATGTAATCCACGCTGGCTTGGTTTAATGACGATCCGGATGTCCATCCACTTCACATACCCCAGCCAGGTCATAGCAAACGCTGTGACTAAGGGAGCCCCTTGTGCATAGATACCCCATATAGACATACCATTGCAAAGGCAAGCAACAGTCCAAGAAACCATGTCAGAATTGTTTTCTCAGCTTACCTGTAGTCTAAGAAAATTAGGCCCATTCACTAAAGAATGGGGGAAAAGGAGGATAGTCAAGGAACGAGTCCCAGCAGGATAGTCTTTAAATGGTTATTAGGAAATGGAATGAACATGGAGGACCCTGATGAGGCTGAAACACTGATCTTCATGCTGCACTATGGGAGACTGAGTGGACAGATAGCAGCTCCTGCTGGTGCCCTGACACTGAAGGGCTCTAAACAAATCCACTCTATTTACCCTGGTTTGGAGGAAATTTAAAAGCTGGAAGGCCAAGACAACATAAAAAACATGATATTGTATCACTGGTGGCAACGGTTAGGCAAATTAGTCAGGATGAAGGTTGATAAAAGTACCAGCGTGTCTTGGCCTGATCCGTGGCTTGGGGACCCAAGGGCATGTGCACATGTGTGGCCAAAATGGCCAGGGGCTGGACACAACTTTTTCTGGGACTCCCTTAGTGCAGGATCCCAATGTGAAATTTCAAAACCTATTGGTGAGGTCCTAAAGGGGACCACAGTTAGCTTGGGAGCATAGGAGGATGCAACAGTCCAAAGTTTGGGTAAAAATTGGATTGTCTGAACAGACTGTGTGAGATAGTTGTGTTTCCTTTACCTGGATGCATGATGGGGATGGATATTACGTCTGACTGGGGAACACTTCCTATATATTGTGTTATGAAAGTGAAGGCAATTAAGTTACCCTTTGGCTATTATTAATTGGACATAATCTATAGATTTGCTGGTGCCCACACAGGTTGTTAATATGACCCAACTATTGGATGCCTGGTAGACAAAAGAGATTTCTACTTTATTTAATGACATCTCTGTAGGTTTGCCCTCTGTGGCCCATGAAAAAGAGAAATGACTCAAAGAGACAAACAGCAGATTATCAAGGCCTGAATAAAGTACTATTACCTACGACATTAGCAGTCCCTGGTATGGTTTCAACACTGCAAAAAATATAAGCCAAAGATACCGGTACTTGGTGCTAGATCTTGCAAATGCTTTTTTCTTGATCATGGTCTCAGAAATGAGCCAACCACCATTTGCCTTCATAGAAGGATCCCAGGTTACAGTGACTGCACTGCCACAGGGTTATTTGAGTCACCAGTTTACTGCCACAATTTGGTTTGATAATATACTACACTGATGATATCATGACAGTGTCAGATACTGAGGAACGAGCCAAGACTACTTAAATGAAATGGTGACACACATAACTAACACAGGCTGGTTGACAAATCCAGCAAAGATCCCAGAGCCCATCCAAACAGTAAAATTATTAGGAGTAGCATGGGCAAGAGCCACCTTTGACATTCTACAGACAACTCAAAGGCAGCAGTCGACATTGCCTAGCCCTGGAACTGAGTAAGGAGCCCAGTGCCTGTGGCGGTGCGTGGGTGTGGAGGGCATGGATTCCGCACCTGGGAGCACCACTCGCTCCCTTCATAAAACTACCTGAAAGAAGTCCGTGTTTGAGTGGGAGACTTCACAGTAGCAAAAAGTGATAGTCCGATCAATATTGGGCTCTCATAATTCACACTCAGAGATGATCTTGAAAGTATCTGCAAACTCACACTTACCACAGACGAGAGCTTATGGCCATAGCCCATGAATACTGCCCAACAGTGACTGCTGGGATTTGGGGACAGAAAATTTCCAGATGCAGCAGTATGGTACATGTCATATGAGAGACAATCATTGGCTTGTTATTTCTGGGCATTAATTGAAACTGAGTCTGTAACTGAAGGACCCAAAATAATCTTGAAACCTGAAATATGCATAATATCTTGGATGATGTCACAGAAACATTCCAATAAGGAAATCAGTACAGTGAAGAGTTTCTTAATAAAATGGAAATGGCCTCCTCAGGAACATGCTTCTGGAGGAACGAAAGGAGGTTCTCATTGTATTCAGGAGTGGGTGGCCTCGTTTCTACAGGGCCAACTTTGGGAGCCTCCAGATGCTACTGACACATTGGTGGTGTCATACAAATGACTCTTGACTGACCAACAAAAAGCTATGTGGTTTATGGACGGCAGTTTACAGTACAAGCAGCATCCTATTTGGAAGGCTGCGGACAATGACAAGCTGGTGAAAAACTATAACTGAAGAAGGTGAGAGTCAATCAGCACAAGTGGCTGGATTACATCTATTTCCCTTGCGTTGATGGAACAACAGTGAGAACCCGTAAGTCAGAGTGTGTCTGTCTGGCTCATGGGCAGTGGCCCATGGCTTGGCCATACAGTCAGGCAGATGGACAATGAAAAAATCGGATTACTAAGGGGATGTCCATATGAGACATAGCCCTATGGGAATTTAAGGGGTGCATTACATAGGACATGTCAATGCCCTATTAGAATTTCTTTCCCAGATTGGAAGGTGATTGGAATCAGCAAGTGGTTATCTCGGTGCATTCACCTGTTCAACTGGGTCCAAGGGGGGGAGCTGCAGCAACACAGAGACGAGCTGATCATCACCATATTCCTCTTGCATCCCCAGAGGCACAAAATGCCAGCCAGAACGGTCCTGTCTGCCAGCTAGGAAGACAGAAACGACAGGCAGCTGTGGGGCACGTTCCCAGGGAGAAGACTCCTGGGCACAGCTGGCAAGCGGACTATATTGGGCCATTTCTAGGAGTGCTAGGAGCCTATAAATTGGTCCTGATGGAACAGACACTTAATTTGGACTGGGCCTTGCATACCCAGTGGTAATGCAAACGCTCACAACACTGTCAAAGGACCAGAGCAGAAGATACTGTACAATTTGGACTGCTGGGTTACATTTCTTCAGAGCAAGAATGCACTTTGCAGCCCATAGTGCCCAAGAGTGGGCAAAGAGATCTCACACAGATGGACATAGCATGTTGCTTGTCGTTCTTGGAGTAGTGGTTTGATAGAGAGTTGGCGGGGACAATTGAACATTTATTGCCTAAAACTGGGGACATAAAGGCGTGAAAGGCCTGTGTGTTCACACTCAGCATGTGGGGAGCCAAGGAGGGCTCCCCACGCATTAGACTCCTCTGCTTCTCTGGAGGATTTGGGGGGACAGGGGATGAGAAGGGTGTCAGTATGACTATATGATTATTCCCACATCACCTCAACTTTCTTTTTTCCTAACTGGTAGTGATCATTCTGGGTCCAGGACTGGACCCAGAAAAAAAAGCAGGAGGAAGAAGAGATGCTCCTGACCAAGGAACTCTAACTCTACCTTTAAATCTGCATGCCAGAATTCCGAAGGACCTCTGGGCTGCATTGTGCCTTCACTCCATCTGGCAAAACTTCAGACTGAGCAGGAATGCAGCTGTGTTGCTCAGTGCTCTACAAAGCCTACTTGTAGAGGAGTGGATTGAGGGGGAAACACTCTGGACCAGCACAGTGGCTGAATCTCACATCCCTTCAAATGGTGGAAAAGTTTGGGTAAAAACAAATGACACATGGAGAGGAGAAATAGTAGCTGGGGGTAAAGGAATAAACAAGTGGGTTTATGCAACAGGAGAAATCCAATTATTGCACTGGTGCCTTTAGTGAGGCTCGAAGCTACAGACGAAACTTATCTCCTAGAACAGTTCTGTCAGGTGCCTGAAAGGGTAAAGCCATATGTTTGCCAAGACCATCTCCACTTTTGGAGTCTGACAAGGACAAGTAGAAATCTGCAGACCTGAGTAGCATTGCTCTGGGTGACATTTTAGTCACCTAATATAATGAACTGAACCAATTATTAAGGAGCAAACAGAACTCTAGTTATGTTCCCGTGTCTTTTGGCTCTTATTTTCCAGGTTACATCTACTACAAATAATATCATTAAGTTAGCAATGTCCAGAAAATACTCCTACTGGGCCATTGAATTGGGTATGGACTGCTTCTGGCCAACTGATTACCGTGTAAACCTTGAAGATCAAATGCCTATGAAGGTCTCCAGTCATAAGGATTCAAAAATAGCAGGCATATACCCAGGATGCCACAGTGTCCTGAGCACACATACACACTACCCTTGTTTTGGTGGATGGCAAGGTATTAAGCAGAACAGGAAAAGACGATGACTTTCTGGGGGAATAAAGCAGTGGGCATCACATGGTAGAGCCGAGTTCCACTGGGAATGGCCTCACCCCATTGAAGAAGACTACGGTAGGCCCGATGGCATATTCAGACTATATTACATCTACATGGGACTACCACCCGTCTCGCCCCAGGGTGGGAGCATTCCTGAGTACAGAACATGTATCCACTCTGCGCTCAGGCCATTAGTACACAATGCATGGAAGACTCAACCGCATTGACCCCCAGGACAGAAAAGGGCCTTAGGGGAGATAGGTACCAGTTTAGGCATCAAAGGACAAGCTGAATTTGCTCTTTCTGAGGAGCCATATTCAGAGGATGACAATAGAGTTTTCTTATTACGGGCATGAAAGGTAGCCAGTAATACACAATAAAGACCTATTGTGCAGCACGCAGGGACAAAAGCCATCCAAGTCAGGGATAATTAAAGACAATTTTATTGGATGCCCAAGGCAACTTCAGAATAAAAATCCCACTTTTTATTGGGGTAGCCATCAAAGAAATGTACCCTGTAAATTTGTAAAACCAGTTTCCAACTCAACTCACTTATTGTTTTTAGAGTCTGTGTCGAGAACATTCTTATAAATCCTTAAACAGATTTCCATGCAGTTCGATTTTCTAAGGGTCACCGTTTTATGTCAGAAACAATGAAGTTCCAAGTAAATCAGAGACGATTCTTTGCATAAACTGCGTGGTGTCCCGTATTTCAACTCCAGCTCCCACAGCTCTCTTTCATGGGCCACAGAGTCCAAAGGACTCATTTTAAACTACGTTTAGACGTCTGTTCCTGGGCCTCTGTTTTAGAAGGCCCCAACCAGCCTCACTGGCCTCATTCCCTGCAACTGCTGCTCTCACTACAGTTTTACTGGGTTGGGAGGAGGATAGGAAGAATGCCAAACCATGAAGCAAATGGTAAACAATGAAATATTGATGGTGTCAAAAAGAACCTGAGGGAATCACAGAGGCTCACATTACTCAAAAGCCTTGTGGGTTTGATAAAATTGCTTAGCCATGTGTCTAAGCATAAAAAAGCACAAATACGTTGCACAAACTTTAACTATGGGGATGATCAAGTCTTTCAAACAATAAAGAAAAATTAAATTCTGGATTTTAAGATATTTATTGTCACCTCCATCTCTCAGACTTACAGGCAAATCAACTGAAGAAATATTTAGATTTGAAAATAAATGCCAAAAAAATCCAAACTCAGAGCTGTACACTGGAAGACAAAGCCTCTAATATGCTATCATTTTTTAGACACACATCATCTTCTAATAAAAGAAAGAAAAAAGATAGATTTGAAATTTTTGGAAAACGTACTTTGAAAGAACTTTAAAATACATTCTCGGGGGATATTAAGTAGCTGCGTTGAGAATAAAACACTGTACCGTTTAGCTTCTGGTAGAGGATGAGAAAAATCTCTTTAGAAAATTTCAAGCCAAATAATTTGGGGTAATTGCTTGAGCATCTGGAAATACCAACCATAACAACTCTTCCATGACTTTGGTCTGACCTCAGAGAGATGCAAACATACATTGGAAAGCCCACTAACTTTTCCATTGTTTATGTGTCCATGCTTACACAGACAGAAAAATCCATGAGCAAAAATGAAAGTAGTTTGATTTATTGCAGTGGATGGAAGGTTTATGGGTAATTTTTTTTTCTTTTCCTCTGATTTATGTTAATGTTGCTACTCTTACCATGATTTCACAATGTTTCCTGCATGATGCTTTGTCTACAGCCAAAAAGATCCAGTGTTACACAAAAACACTGTGGGGCAAGTAGGTTCTTGACCAGAATTATGTGGATTCTCCTTAGAGCCCAAGCTGAGGGATCTTAGGATAAAAATAAAGACTCCCAGCCAAACCAAATACCTGATGACCTTATAAATAGGTGATAAAAGAGCTCAAGAACCACGGGATTTCAAATCTAGCTGCACATCAGAATCAGCTATAGAATTTTAAAAATACAGCTGCTCAGATTCCTAAGCATTGTGATTCGGTAGCTCTGGGGAAGCGGCCAGACGGCTGTATTTTCTCAGGTCTCCATAGACAATAGTTAGGAATGAGAACAGACAAGTTCCTGCAGGAAACAGGGAGAAGTTACTTTTCATTTATATCCAAATATATGTTTTGACTTTTTTTTTTTAGCATGTAGATATGTTTATAATGATAAATAGTATAAACAGTTTAATTTGGGGGCGCCTGGGTGGCTCAGTCGGTTAAGCATCTTTCTTTAGCTCAGGACATGATCCCAGGGTCCTGGGATGGAGCCCCACATCAGGCTCTCTGCTCAGCAGAGTCTGCTTCTCCCTTTCTCTCTCCTTCTGCCTCTCCCCCTCCTTGTGCTCACTCTCTATCTCTCAAATAAATAAATAAAATCTTTAAAAAACAGTTTATTTGCAATCATATATATATATGATTCACAATCACATAAACATTGAAATGTGTTCTTCTACAGGTCCCATAAATATCTCCATTCTCTGCTTCTCCCGAACAGCTGATAGATGCTTTCTAGTTCTATCCCTTTGACATGTAAATGTAATACCCCTTTCAAATTGGTCCTCAAACAAGGCTGAGCATCAGAATCACCTCAGAAGGTTTTCAAACTTAAAGACTTCCAGGCCCCGTCCCAGGGAGATCTTATTCATAACATATAGGGTGGGGGGCGCCCAGGTAGCTCAGTCCTTAGGCGTCTGCCTTTGGCTCAGGTTGTGATCCCAGGGTCCTGGAATTGAGCCCCTTATCTGGCTCCCTACTCTGCAGAAAGCCTGCTTCTCCCTCTCCCACTCCCCCTGCTTGTGTTCCCTCTCTCCCTGTGTCTCTGCCAAATAAATAAATAAAATCTTTAAAAAAAGAAGAAGAAAAAAAAGAGTATAGAGTTTAAAAAAATATATATACAAAGTGACATCAAAAAGCTGCATTTTTAAAAGGCTCCCCGGGGAGCTCTGTCATGTTTAGAATCTGCCACCTTGGGTTGCGGGTGGGGGGCAAATTAAATAGTTCCCTATCAATCACTGTTAACTTTTTTTTTTTTAAGGTTTTATTTATTTATTTGACAGAGAGATCACAAGTAAGCAGAGAGGCAGGTAGAGAGAGGGGGAAGCAGGCTCCCCACTGAGCAGAGAGCCCTATGTGGGGTTCAATCCCAGGTTGAGGAGACCACGACCTGAGCCAAAGGCAGAGGTTTAACCCACTGAGCCACCCAGGCACCCCTCAGTTACTGATAGCTTAAGAGTATGAGGATGCAGGATAGATTGGGCCATAGTAGGTCAGAGGAATGAAGAAGAAGAGGGTTTGTAAGAGGGGGCACTACATTTGGGAGGTGCTGAGAAAAAAGGACATCCACAGACCAATTCTCCCACCCCAAAGTTTGGCTAGGTTCTAGCCAAAACCTTTCACTGAATATATTTTGACTGCATCTTTTACCTTTTCAGACTTTCAGGTTATAAAACAGAGTAAACTCAGTTGTCTTTCAATTGTTTTCTTTGGGACTATTTTCAAGTAAATAATATATGCAAAAGTTATGACATTAAAATGAGAAGCAGAACATACCAAACCATATGCTACTAAAGGCAAGGGCCAGGCTTGAGGTCTTTTCCAGTTTCAGCCATGCCTACCAAGGGCCTGGTGGCTATCCCATGAAGGTCCGTTGCTCACTAAAAATCCAACAAGCCCCTGGTTTTTACTTCAGCTCCTCCTTTTGAGTGCACTGGGACAAATCATTCAATCAGGACCTCAGACTTTTTCTGGCAAATCAACAAGAACGTTTCTTGAAAAACTTTGAGGACAGGTTCCCCCTTCCCCCCCAAAATTGCTACAAAGTTGAAAATCTATTAAATATAACAGAATCAGTTCTAGACATGATTATAATAGAGTAAGATATGGGAAGTTTAGAATAAAAATAAATTAGAAAAAGTCCAGGATAGGTTTATAAAAATCCCAGAGACCTTGTACAAATTGAACATGAAAGGTATTTAATGATTTAAAGAACTAGTGAATCTATTCACAATGGTAATATGATATAAACATGTCACAAGACAGTATCAAAGCTTAGAAGAATTTCTTTAAGCCAACATCTAAAGACATATTTACTTGTTCAGGCATGTAACTTTCATCTGTGTTGATACATTCAAACAAGATTCATGAAAGGATATGTATGAAGGTTAACACTTAAATGACATTTACTTTTGCTTTTGAAATGGAGATCCTCCCTCGCCTTTAAGCTATTTGGTTCCCAGTAACATCTTTTCTTTCAAATTCACTCACTTGGTTTAATTTTTCTAAGTGCCTTTCTCCACTGGCTTTCAAATAAATTATTTACCCCTCTGAAATGTTTTAAACATCAACCCAGCCAAAGCTGATGTAAGTGAACCCAAAGGAACTGACAACACAAAATGAAAGGTTTTTTTCTTAAATGGGGCTACAGAAAAACAAGGAAAAATTGATAGAAGAATAACCTTAATTCTCCATTTAACCTTAATTCTCCACTCAGGAAGAGAAATGAGTGCAAGACAAACTGGGGTATGATAACATTTTCATAGCCTTTTTCCTTTTCTACCAGAACTCAAAATGTAGCATATTCAGTGCCTGTTAAAATGGGTAAGTTGTTAACTTACAAAATTAACTGTTATAATTGTTAAGGTATTTTGTCAAAAAAGGAAATACTGCAACAGCGCACACTATTTAGTGTAACTGAGTTAGCATATAGGATTTAATTAAAGAAACTTTAAAAAACAAAAAGCATACATTCCACAAGGTTTTATTTTGTGGCAGATGACCAAGGACATAAAAAATGAACTGTGACTTTTCTCAGGTTCACAAAGCAAAAATGAAGGTTTTCGGACTTTGACTTTTCCCTTAAAATAAATGCAGAACTGGGGACAGCTTTGGCCAGAAAGGGGGCTGATTATGTACTGGGTGTGTTCCCACCTTGATTTGGAAAAATGCTCCTGGAGGATGAACGATAAACCTTTTAAGTCTCTCTCACCACAGCTGGACACTAAGGAGCAAGAAAGATGTAAAAAACACAGCAGAGGCTGAGAATGAACGGGACAGAGCTTCTCTGTGGAAGCAAGTGTGGGCGAAGCAACGAGCTGGGATCTGTTCCCACAAGAATGTTTACATCTTCATTAAACCAGGGACCCAGCCAAAGAAATACCTCCAGGGACTAGGAATCGGGATTCTTTTAATGCTTTTGTTCGTAATGAACTACTAAAGAAACAAAGTTGATACAGGAAGAGAGAACCCACCTTATTTTCCTGCCCTCCGACTGCAGATCCCTAACTTCAGAGAGCGAAGTCACCTTGGAAGCCAGAGACTCCATCTCTTGCACCTTATTTCATCACTGAGAAAACGGAGGCCTGAGGGGAGTTTTTTCTAATCTTCTCACCTCCCCTCAATGCCCTGTGTGGTCACTTGCTCAGTCCCGTCGGCTTGTTACTGCTCCAAGACTGGTCTGCAGCCCTCTCAGAACTCTTAGATTCTGGGCATTAGAGTCCTTAGATGAACTAACAAACCACCAAGCCACTTACTCTCTTTCACACACACTGGCACACACACACGCACACGCACACACGGGCTCATGCGTGAGCACACACGTGGGGGCACATACCCACACAGGCGCAGAAACTCACTCACAAAGGACAAAAGCAAAAACGAATTCCTCACCTAAATAGCAGAATGACAAGCAGGAACTACAGGGAACATCAACACAATGGAGTTATTGTAAAAGCACGGGACTGGAGACCGCTGCTGCATAGAAATGTGAGAATGAAGTACTACCCAGGTGGAAAAGGCAGTTAAAAAATTCACTTTATGTGCAGTGGAGAAACCTGACGTACATCCACAGTGATAAGTCCTGTCGATAGGGCGTACTGTTGATATGTGATGAAAACGGCCCTCTGCCTCTGTGGCCTTTTCCCAAAAGGCGGAACCCCAGTCTAATCATGAGAAAAAGATGAGACAAATCCCAAGTATCTACAAAGTACTTGACCCGTACTCCTCAGAACTGTCAAGGCCATCAAAAACTCAAGTCGGAGACACTGACACAGACAACAGGAGTCTGAGGAGTCCCGGCCAATTGCAATGTGGCTTCCTGGTTGGGATCACGGGACAGGAGGGAGACATTAGATAAACACTAAAGAAATCTGAATGAAGTATGGACTTTGGTTAATAATAATGTATCAATATTGATTTGCTATTTGTAACAAATGTACCACACTAATGTAAGACATTCGTAATAGGGGAACCTGGGTGCAGAGTGTATGAGAACACGACACTATTTTTGTGATGTTTTTGTAAATCTAAAACGGTTCTGAAACAAAACGTTTATTTTAAAAATTCTATTTATATAGTACATCTATTGGCGCTTCTGAAGTCAGAAAGATCAGCTTACCGTCCAGTTTCCCCTTATTAACCTTACCACCCTGGATGACTCTTGCCTTCATTTTCTTTCCTCGTCTCTAATTTAGATTGTAGAAACTGAAGGGGATCCAGAGACTTCATCCTGAAAAAAGTCACTTTGGCATAAGGATTATTTTTATTGGTTTAAGCTAAAGGCAACTGAGAAACAGCAGACATTGGAAGAGCCCTCTCCGTCTCTACCTAAAAGCAGGGCATAAATTCGCCTTCACAGAAGTGACATAAATTTCCATTTGTAAAGCTGTTCCTCTCTCCCATACCAGGAAGAGAAACAGCTTAATCATTGCAGAGGGCGCCTGGAGTTGGAAGTCAGCATAGCAAATTATACTAAACCACCCTTGTCTACCACATAGTTCCTCATCAACTTCCTGCACTTGACTATCCTTCAGAGCCCCAACATCATTTTCCTTTATCTAATCACTTCTCCACATTTTATCATTCTTTGTTAAAATAACATATAAGCCCCCAATCTAACCACTTCTTTGGGTTTTCGCATCCTTCCTGTGAAGTCCCCATGCAGATAACCATATTAATAGAATCTGTCTGCCTTTTCTCCTGCTAACCTGTCTTTTGTCAGTTTAAATCACAGGCCCTCATTCCAGAACCTAAGGGGATAGAGGAACAGTTTTTGCTCCCCCCCCCAAATTGAGATCAATGAACTATATGTGGGATTGTAGGTAAGAGCATTGGAAGCTTCCAATAAATTATTTCCTATTTGTATGACTGATAAGTACCTTCTTTAGAATTCTATTTCCTTAACTTTTTATAAAAAATTTATTTAAGTTCAATTTAATTAACATATACTGTATTATTAGTTTCAGAGGTAGAATTCATTTTCTTCATCTTTAATCTAGAGACGATCATAGTACCTTTATCTCAAAATGATGTTGTAAGCGACAGACGAGATGATGCTGATGGGAAAGGCCCAGTGCAGTTCAGGATACGTGAGCTGTTATTATGCGTAGTCAGTCCCTGCTGAATACTTGACCCTCAGTCAGAGCTCATTCCTTTTTCTTGGCTCTCCTGGTAGAGACACAGCAGGGGCAATATCTGGCCCCCAGCTTTGTTAGTTTAAAAAACACATTTTATCCATCCAATTAGGTGTGATCAGTTTCAGGGAAACTAAGTCATCTTAACCAAACTTTCAAGAGATTAGCTCACAAACCAGCAGGCTGATGTATTAAGTTTCCTGAGAAATACAATAGTCAGAGAGACTGTGTCTGACTGTGAGACTGGTTTCTCCCAGCTGGAACATCCTCTGAGGTTCATCTCAGGTTCAAAAGTCTGCTCAAGGGGTGCCTAGGTGGCTCAGTCATTAAGCGGCTGCCTTCGGCTCAGGTCATGACCCCAGTGTTCTGGGATCAAGCCCCACATTAGGCTCCCTGCTTGGCGGGAAGCCTGCTTCTCCCTCTCCCCTCACTTGTGTTCCCTCTCTCACTGTCAAATAGATAGATGATAGATAGATAGATAGATAGATAGATAGATAAAATCTTAAAAGAAAAAAAAAAGCCTGCTCAAGAAGGACTGGGATGGGGTCCAAAGAAGGTTATGGTCTCAGTGATATATATAGCCAGCTCCTGGGTATTTATGTTGCTAGTCCACTGTTATGAGCTGAATTGTGTCCCCTCAAAACTCATGTGTTAAGTCCTAACCCTCAGTACCTCAGAGTGTGACTACATTCAGAGGTGAGGCCTATAAAGAGGTAAGTAAGGTAAAAGGAAGTTGTTAGGGTGGGCTGCCTCCAATATGACTGGTATTCTTATAAGAGGAGGGGATTGGTACATAAACAAGCACAGAGGGAAGACCACATGAGGACACAGGGAGGAGGAGGCCATCCACAAGGTAAGGAAGAAGGAACCAACCCTGCTGATGCCTTGACCTTGGACTTCTAGGTTCCAGAACTAGGAAAAAACTGATTTCTGTTGTGTAAGCCACCCATGCTGTGGTACTTTGTGACAGCGGCCCTCACAAACTAGTACCCACCCATGACAGAGAAACACCCAGCTGGCCTGGCACAAATTCTACCTCCTATCCAATTCTCTTTTCAGCTCTCCTCCCCAGACTGTAAGTACAGCACGTACTGAGACATTTAAATTCATCTGTATAAATCACCTTGTGTATAGACTTACTTGTACAAGTATTTATTTGTATAAATAAGCTTATTTATGGAAATACATGCAAGCAGAAAATCAGAATCCCTTTTGAAATTAAGAAAATACTCCAGTATGGAGCTTGCCAAAGTAGATTTGTCTACAAAATGTGATTCCAGGGGTGCCTGGGTGGCTCAGTTGGTTAAGTGTCTGCCTTTGGGTCACGATCCTGGAGTCCGGGGATGGAGCCCCGCACGGGGAGCCTGCTTCTCCTTCTCCTGTCCCCTTCCCCCTTGTGTTCTCTCTCTCTTTCTCAAATAAATGAATAAAATCTTTAAAAAATGATTCCTTAGTAAAACACATTTGGAAAAAACTACATACGATAGCTTCTCCTCAAAGTTCACAATGTACATCAATACATTAAATGTTCTGAGAAACTCTACAAAAATGAATGTGTTTCAACATCACAATCCAGAACTTGCAGAAATTATTTGGTCATGAAACTCTTGTAGGTTTCTATTTACAGTTCACTTTGAGAAACGTTGCTCTAGTCCAATGCTTCCCACTTACCCATCATCATTTAAACGTGTTATTTCCACAGAAGTCAGTTAATGTCATTCTTCTTATTGCCCCAGTTTGTTTTTCAGAGCACTACATTTCTTGGCTATCTTCCCAGATCTCTCAAACTTTGCTCACGCAGTACAGAAAAATAAAATTCTCCTTGCAAAGCAAGGTAAAGAGGAAACAGAAATCCTTTGAGCTAGTGTCATTATCCTGTTACATCAGTTAGCTCTTAAAGTTTTGACAGACCTGGAGAATGCAAGACTACAAGACCAGACCAGAAGCTCCCACGTAAGGCACCCAGCTGGCTTGGACGGTGGAGCATCCTTGCTCTCAGGGTGGTTAAGTTCGAGCCCCCTGTTGGGTGCAGAGATTACTTAAAGATAAAATCTTTAAAAAAAAAAAAAAAGAAAAAGAAGTTCCCACTTAATGAAATTTACTTTGTAAAGGGTCATCTTTTCTGAAACTTTCTGAGGATCCCTAATTGCAACTGATACTTGTAAGAACCAGAGAAATGGTATAAGCAGCTGGGAACCTGTTACTCGTGTGATGCCGAAGGGGGCTTTCTGGAAACTAAAACGTATCCCATCCCTGGACATTGTCAATCTTGAGTTTTATCTTGATCATAAGAGAAAAGGTAACTCGGTGAGTTAAAGGCAATTGTTATTTATAACTGATTGTTGTCCTGCTCCTTGGCCATCTGACCAATAAAATAACTATTTCTTTTCTGGTCTGTTCTTCACCTTCATCTCTCTTAAGACTCCGATTGCCATTTCGGATTCTGTACATGGGGAAGACAGCAGCTTCTGAAAAAAACAGATATCCAGCTTGGGAGTGAATAACGAAAAATTTATTTTCTGAAACGAGTGAGCTAGGATTAACTTATAAACCTGCCGAATTCCTTGGCGGAATTACAAATAGAATAAGAGAAGGCCCCCTGAGTATTAGAACTGAAGAGACAATGATGGCTATCCCACATAGCATCCACCTCTGCCTCCCATTTTTCAATTAACAGAAGAGGGGACTTGGGACCAGACTGCAAGGGAGGGTGTGGCATACCCAGGAAGAGAAGGCCCAGTCATGCAGAGCTGGCTTCCACTTGAGTGAGGCTACTGACCAGCTGGGGAACCCTAAACCGTCAGTCCGCCCCTCTGCAGAACCTGCAGTCACTGCTGCTGTGCCCTCTTTTGTGGGCGGTCGCAAGGAGTAGAGTAAGATCAGGGAAGTTTGTAACTGGGCGACTTCTACATGAGAGGCTGCAAACTGATGGCCTGTCATCTTCCTGGTATGTTTCCTGATATTTATGATAGCTTCAACTCTTTTTTTTTTTTTAAGATTTTATTTATTTATTTGACAGAGATTACAAGTAGGCAGAGAGGCAGGCAGAGAGAGAGGAGGAAGCAGGCTCCCTGCTGAGCAGAGAGCCGATGCGGAACTCCATCCCAGGTCCCCGAGATCATGATCTGAGCCGAAGGCAGAGGCTCAACCCACTGAGCCACCCAGGCACCCAATAGCTTCAACTCTTAAATTAGGAGATGTTTCTTGAAAACCTTGCCATTTGTGGCAACATGGATGGACCTAGAGGGTATAACGCTAAGTGAAATAAGTCAGACAGAAGGAGACAAATACCATATGATTTCACTCATGTGTGGAATCCAACACACAAAACAAACACGTCAAACAGAAACAGACTCATAAATACAAAGAACAAAATGGGTGGTTTTGTCCTTCCCAGGGAGCTGGGAAGATGGGTGAATGGGTGAAGGGGACTGAGGTACAAACTTGCAGTTATAAAATAAGCAAGTCACAGGGATGGAAAGTGCGGCAGAAGGAACACAGTCAATAATATTCTGATCACTTTGTGTGACACATGGTAACGCTTACCCGTGCTGAGCATTTCCTCGTGTGTATAAATGTCAAATCACTATGTTGTACACTTGAAACTAATATAAGATTGTATGTCAACTGCACTTCAATTAAAAACAAATTGGTTTCCCATCAGATTTCTAGATACTTTGTATAAATAAATGTATTTGTAGAAATGTAAACAAGTAGATAATCAGAACCCCTTGTTGAAATTAAGACGACGACGTCTTTCAACATTGGGCCCCGCATTCCCACACACAGGGAGCCCATGAGCATTCCCCCCTTTTGATGGGGTACGCACTCTCCAGGTTACATCAGGGCCTGCCTCTCCCCATTTGTTAATGAGATTTGGGTGATGCAGAGAGGCTTTGAATTTCTTAACCTCTGTAAAAGAGTGAGTTGCAATATTGGGAGTCAGGATATCTACATTCCAACTTCTTCCTGGACATAATGTATCATTTTTTAAAATTTTATTTATTTATTTGATAGAGAATGAGATCATAAGTAGGCAGAGAGGCAGGCAGAGAGAGAGGGGGAAGCAGGCTCCCTGCTGAGCAGAGAGCCCGATGCAGGGCTCTATCCCAGGACCCTGAGACCATGACCTGGGCTGAAGGCAGAGGCTTTAACCCACTGAGCCACCCAGGCGCCCCAAAATGTATCATTTCTTTACATAAAGGCTAGACCTTTGATTTATCTATAAATCCATAATCACTGACAACACTGAACTTCACCTGATCCCTGTTCTTCTGGAAAATGGGGAGGATTAATCCTCCCAACCCTTTGTTTCCTGAAATCCTCCACCCTTCTGTGTTACTAGAAAGGGCTCCTGTAAAAAACTACCCTTCCCCTTAGGTAAGACACGCAAATACCCCATTGCTTACCTATGTGAAAGTCAGACACAGACACTTCAAATTCCAGTTGTCTTGTTAAAAAACAAAATTCAACTGAGTAAATTTGAAGATCTGTTTGGCTTTATTCACTGATTCATGAATTGGGTAGCATCCCGTCTAAGAAATAGAAAATTGCTCCAAGGAGCTGTGCAAATTGGGAGATTTTTATAGACAGAATGGGTTGGGTCAAGGATGTTACTGGCAAAGAATGGATTCTTTCGGCCACGGTCACCTTCCTTTGGGGGATGGCAGGGGTCTATCAGGCAGATTTCCTCTCTAGTGCTGACCAGGAAATTCCAGACTGTCTGGTTAAGATTATATTCCTGGAAAAGGCTGAAACTGCAGTTAGGCTAGGTATGAGGTTTCGGTTTGGTGATGCGGTCTTATACCAATGACTCCATTTTGGGCCTGTTGCTCAATCGTCTCAAAAATGATTGGATGAACTGACCCCTCCCCAATGGGGGAAGAAGACTTACCTCTGCCTTCAAGGTCCTTCTAGCTGGACTAAGAATCAAACTGACATGAAGCAGATTAACAGAAGAAAATTCGGTATGCATGGGGAATCCACACAGACATGGAAATTCCAAAGACACTCAGGCAGAAGGAGTGTATATGTCATTCTGAACTAAGGAGAAGGGGGCAGGGGTCTGGGACTTCAAAAGAAAGAAATGCTATTCACAGGAAAATGAAAGAGAGTAAATGTTTGGTAAACAAGCGTCTGCTGGGTCACGCAGAAGCCTCGGGACATAGAGGACTTTGCTCAAGCAGGCCTTGCTCTGTTCCTGTCTCCCATACCTAGCTCATGTCCTAGTATAGTTATCTATGGTGACAGTTGTCTTTCTGGAGCAGGTTCTCTATCTAAATGCAAAGCAATTGTGGGGAAGCAAAAAGTTTCTTCCTCAGTCTTTTGAGCCTTGACTGTGTTCAGTGCAGCATAATCTGCATGCCAAAGTGGGCTGTGTTAACGCAGCCTGCCATTGCCCCCCCCCACCCTCCCCCCAAAAACCAACTAGACACAGAAATATATTTTTTTGATTGGCTGACTGACTGGGGCTTCCCCTGAGATAGAAACAACTCCAACTATAAGATCACCCCACCTATAATTTGCCTACTCCTCCCTATGAGTGTCTTAGGGGAAACCACTCTGCAGAGACACTGATCTTAACATCTAAAAGGCTCTTTATATAGCAACAATCTGACTAAGATCAATTTCCTTACCCTACTTGTTCAGGTTTGCCTTTCACACCCCGGTTCCTAACACTGTATACGATTTTTGCACGGAGCATGAATCCTCTTAAGCATCTCACACTGAGTCACAGTGTTGGACAGTGGGTGAGTGTTCTCCTAGCTTAGGGGCTATGGGAGAAAGGGACGTCTGAGGAGACAGGGAGGGAGAGCAGAACAAACCTGGAGATACTCTGAAGAGTGGAAGGTGTGCCTTTTTGATGGGCAGAAAATTCTCTAAAAGTCATTTCCATTCACTCAAGACAATTACGTAAACTAAGACTTACCATCTCCATTTCATCTTACCCCTCCTACCCCGCCCCCCCCCCCCCGCAATATCTTTGGTTTCCTCTCTGTGGTGTGTCCTTCATGCCACCTCCAGTTATCTCATCAAAACCCAGCCCTGATCACTGCACTGATCAGTTCGAAAGACTGTGGCTGTTCTCCATTGCCTTTGGGGTCAAGACCAAAATCTGCAGTGTGACATAGAAGATGCTTCCCAACTTGATCTTATCCAGTCTGATCTTATTCCAGTAGTGATGTAGGAAAGACGTTATTAGGGTGATGTAGGAAAGACGTTATTAGGGTTTGAAGCCAATGGCCAAGGAAGAATTCTTGAGACATCTTTGGCGCAAAAAGGTGATTTTATTAAAGCAGAAAGAGCTGCATGGGGGGTCATAAGGAGTGGCCCATTGTATACTTTCAAGTTTGGGAGGGCGTTAGGGACAGCATAAGTCTTTAAAGAATTTTGGAAGCAAGGTTTCCAGGACCTAGAGGGGGCTAGCTATTGTTGGGAAAAGGTCATTTATTATCAGCTAATTAAACCTTAGTCATGAGACCCTTCAAAGGTATATCGGCCATATGCTTGGGGGATGATTGCCAAAACAGATATTGGGGGGGTTAGTGATAAAAGAAGTTTCCAAAGGAATTTTTATACATTAAAGTAGAATTACAGGACCCTGGTGTGTGTGTGGTGGTAGGGGGGGGGTGTCAGACTAGGATTGCCTTTTGCCTTTAGCAAAGTATTATCATTGAGGCGGTTGAGTCCCTAGAGGAATGTCACCCTTCCTGTTTCAAGGACTTGTCAATGAGCTACATTTAGTAATTTTTCTGCCTTTGTTTCCCACATCAGAAGCTTCCCTCCCGCAATACAGCAATACAAATGAAGGGTCCAACTTACCGTGAGCGTTCCAGGGGAGGCCTGATTTCCACGTCCCATATTAGGACTCTGGCAGGCCTCCAAGAGCGCAGGAGCCAGTGGCCCTGAGAACCTGAGAAAAACAGGAAAAGAACAATGTAGGAGCTCCTGTTAATCCGGGAACCTGGCATTAAGGCTGTCGCACTGTGGCCCATGCAAGGAATCTGTGGGCTATTCAGAGAGAGAGAAGCTGTGAAGGTTGTAGAAAGAGGATCCCACTTCCTGGGAAACCCGGCAGGGACCAAAGGACAGCCCCAGTCGTCGGATTCTAATCTCTCCCTCTCTCTGAGCTTTTTTACAACCTTTTCAGTTGTAAGTAGTTGATAGTAATGCAAAATGCTCTCCTGAACATGCAAATGTTATCCTGTAAGAGGTCCAATTGATTTCCCTAGCCCCTGTGGAAAAACCAGTTTGCTTCCAATCACATATTAATTTCAGTATTTCTAATCTATATATGCATCTGTTCTTAAGAGTTATAATGCCTGCCTGGTTTCTTCATTGATTAATGAGTAAAATTAAACCTTTAACATAAACATACAATTGATCCTTGAACATCATGGGGGGTTAGAGGCACTGACACCCACAGTCAAAAATCCACATGTAGGGACGCCTGGGTGGCTCAGTTAGTCAAGCTGCTGCCTTAGGCTCAGGTCATGGTCCCTGGGTCCTGGGATCCAGTCCCACATCAGACTCCTTGCTTGGCAGGGAGCCTGCTTCTCTCTCAGCCTCTGCCTGCCACTCTGCCTGCTTGTGCTCTTTCTGACAAATAAATAAAATCTTCAAAAAAAAAAAAATCCACTTGTAACTTTTGACTCCCCCCAAATCTTACTGTTGACCAGAAGCCTTATGACAACAGTTGATTAACACACATTTTGTATGTTACGTGTATGATCTACATCATTCCTATAATAAAGACAATATTAATAAAATCATAAAATACATGTATAGTACAGTATTCTACTGTATTTACTGAAAAAAAAAAATCCATGTATAAGTGGACCCACCCAGTCTGAACCAATGTTGTCCAAAAGCAAACTCTGTGTGTGTGATGATTTTAATTATCTTTTAGTAGAGGGCTAGATGCTGTCTGGTCCTGCCCCCAGATTCTTCCAAATCTACCCAGAGACAAGTTGTCTCAGTATCTTGAGGGAGTCGCAGGAGATGGAGAGTTGATGCTGGTGAGGGAGCAGAAGGCCTCACCGATGTACCTATGCCAGAACTAAAAAAAAAGTTGTGAAACATCATGGAAGAACCACCTTCTTCACCTCCGGAACAGCTCCCACAGCTCAGCATACACCAGCATCAACAGGGGGAGGATCTGTGCTCAAGTCAGTCAGTAGTGCCTGGGTGGTCAGCTCCTGGGCCACAGCAGCGGTGGTTAAGGAGAGCTGTGTCTAGGGACACTGACAGACTTCAAACCCAGCCATGGACAGGATCCTGGAGGCCTGAGGAAAGGATGAGCTTGGGAGTCCAGTGGGCCTCAAACCTACAGGGTTTTCTTGTCATTGTTAAATGTTCCCCACATTCTTTGAATATCCTCCTTAAGGGAGACATGGGCCTGGGGAGGAAAGAAAGGATTAGGTTACTCTGGTACTGAATTCGAGGAGTTCTTTGAACCTATGTGGGAAACAAAGGCAGAAGAAAAAGTATTAAATTTCTTTTCTTCCTACAGCTCATTGACAAGTCCTTGAAACAAGCAGAGAGACTTTCCTCTAGGGACTCAACCGCCTTGATGTTAATACTCTGCTAAGGGCAAAAGGCAATCTTAGCCCAATCCCCAGGATCCTTAAGTCTAACATATTAAAATTCCTTTAGAAATTTCCTTTATCTCTAACCCCCCTCCCCAAAACACGTGCTGGCAATCATCCCCCAAGCATATGACCCACCGATACACATTTGAAGGTTCTCATGACTAAGGTTTTATTAGATGGTAATAAATGACTTTTTCCCAACCATAGCTAACCCCCTCTAGGTCCTGGAAACCTTGCTTCCAAAATTCCTTAGGGACTTGTGCCATCCTTAACCCCTTCCCAGCTTGAAAGTGCATAATGGGCCACTCTTCCTGCCCATGGGTCCTGTCTCTGTGTTTTAGTAAGACCACCTTTTTGCACCAAAGATGTCTCAAGAATTCTTTCTTGGCAGTCAACTTCATATCCCAACATCTTTCCTACATCAAACTTAGTACTCATTATTAAAGAATCTGGGATGCCAGGTTATATAGGAAAGTAAACATGATATAGAAAATAAGCTCTTGAGGTGCCCATCTATTGAAATCACCCCTTATTCAAGCATCCCTCCCCAAGCACACTAGTATCCATACCAGTTATCAAAGACCATGGTCATCCTCTCATCGGCTGTCAGGGGCTGTCAACACATCTGCCATTTTCAGATGTCATCAGTGACTATGAGGACTCCAGAAATGCAAGTCTTCTGAAAGATGAGGGTGTGTGAAACAGTCCAACACTGGAGAAGTATTTAAAGCATGTGTAGAGCCATGACAGGGAGGAAGAAACAGTTAATAAGAGGGAAAAAAAAACCTGACCAGATTTGGCAGACATCGTAGGTGACTCATTCAACATCTCCCGCCTCCTTCTTTTCCTGTCTGTACTTTAGAAACTGGAAAAGCTGAAATAACCTTTCTCCCCGTCTTTCCTGCAGCCAGCAAGAATCAGACCACCCAAGTTCAAATCCGGCTTCACCTCTTCCTGACTACCTGATTCTGAGCAAATCATTTAGCTCTCTTTCCCCCAGTTCACTCCTCTGTAAAACATACCTGCCTTGTGGAGTTGTTCTGAGGATAAATGAGTTAATATATGTGAAGCCCTAAGAATAGTTCCTGGTGAAAAAAACAAAAATGGTAACTCAGGGGTAACTGGCTCTTGGTAGAGGATGCAACTCTTGATCTTGGGGTCATGAGTTCTAGCCCCATGTGGGCCATAGAGCCTACTTACCCCCCCCCAAAGTAACACTAACTCAAAAATTGATATCTGCACCCCCATGTTTGCTCCAATACTATTCACAATAGCCAAGATATGGAAGCAACCTAAGTATCCACTGACAGATGGACAAAAAAGATGTGATATATATACATATATGTGCATGTGATTGATATACAGACTGGAATAGTACTCAGCCATAAAAAAAGAAATCTTGCCATTCTCAACAAAAGTGTATGGACCTTGATGGTATTATGTTAAGTGAAGCAAGTTAGACAGAGAAAGAGAAATACTGTAGGATCTTATTTTTCTCCATTTTTAAAAATTAACATATAATACACTGTTTTAGGGGCCCAGGTCTGATTCATCACTCTTACACAATTCACAGCACTCATAACACATAACCTCCCCAATGTCCATCCCCCAGTTACCCCATCCCCCCACCCTCCTCTACTCCATCAACCCTCAGTTTGTTTTCTGAGATTGTGAGTCTTTTATGGTTTGTCTCCCTCTCTTCCCCTATGATCCTCTGATTTGTTTCTCAAATTCCACAGAATGAAATCAGAGTAATACCCTCTAGTTCCACCGGCATCACTGCAAATGGCAAGATTTCAATTTTTGAAGGCTGCATAATATTCTGTTGTGTATATACACCACCTCACATCAGACAGAATGGCTAAAATGAACAAGTCAGGATATGACAGATGGTGAGGATGCAGAGAAAGGGGAACCCTCCCACGCTGTTGGTGGGAATGCAAGCTGGTGTAGTCACTCTGGAAAACAGTATGGGGGTTCCTCAAAAAGTTGAAACTAGGGGCGCCTGGGTGGCTCAGTGGGTTACAGCCTCTGCCTTCAGCTCGGGTTATGATCCCAGCGTGCTGGGATCGACCCCAGCATTGGGCTCTCTGCTCAGCAGGGAGCCTGCTTCCCCCCACTTCTCTCTGCCTGACTCTCTGCCTGCCTCTCTGCCTATTTGTGTTCTCTGTCTGTCAAATAAATAAATAAAATATTTTTTAAAAAAAAGAAAAAAGAAAAAAAAAATCTGTGTGATGGGTGTTAACCAGACTTACTGTGATCATTTCTCAATATATACACATATTGAATCATTACGTTGTACACCTGAAACTAATTTATCAATTATACCTTAATTAAGCAATGGGATGCCTGGGTGACTCAGTTGTTTAAGCATCTGTCTTCACCTCAGGTCATGGGATCGGCGCCCCGCATCAGACTCTTTGCTCAGCCCAAAGCCTGCTTCTCCCTCTGCTTCCTGCTCCCTCACTTATGCTGACAAACAGCATTCAGTGAATGACCAGGAGTCTAACTGATCTAGAAGTAGGGGCTCAAGTATATACATCCCTTGGTATGGAAGTGAGGAGACATGATTAACAGTCCCACGGACTGTGTATTTTGGAGGTGAAGTTTGCTGAAGCAAAATGCTGGGCTGGTAACACACTAGAGGTCTCCCAGCTCCTCTGAATCACCAGCCTCCCAGGCCAATTGTCATAGGTCATGAGCTCACCAGCAGCCCAGGGAGTATGTAACAACACCTGGACTGTTGAATTCCAGACTCATCACCACTGAGCCCTTGAAGGCTAGTCCAGGGCCAAACAAGTTTGGAAAGTTTTCTTCCTATCCTGGTATTTTTACATTTTTCTATGCTTATAATTTTCTCAGCCCTGTTATCTATTCACACAAAATGGTGATGAACATCCTCTTCCATCTGCAGTGTTCATCTGGAACGATTTGGAATGCATCGTCTTGCCAACACTTGGTTGGCTATACATCAACATTTAGCAGAACAATTCCTCCCCCCTTCAGACACATTTGTCAAGTTCCTACTGTTTTCTTGGCTCCAACTTTTCTCCCTTAGTAACAATTCTTGGTAAACCCCTCAATCTCTTCCATCTTGCAGACTGTATTTCCTTAATAGTTCCTCAGCTTTCCTGCCCTCTACCCAACTCTTCAGGGATTCAGGCTGACTTTTGCTCATCAAAGGGCAGTCTGGCCGAATGCACATGCTCCATTTCTTGGCTACTCTCAATCCCCTGGTTGAGTTTTCCTCTGGAGCACAGTGATGAGTAATTGCACCCAAATCTCTAGAAAAAACAGTGCCAAGAACAGGAGGCCCACTGAGCATGAAATTACAATTTCAAGCTGAGGAAATGTTTCTCTAATCATTTCCTGCCTTTCTCAATTACTTCTATCCCATCTATAATCATCCTCCCTATAAAGATAAAAATAAAATCTGTTTATAGAATTTCTGAACTTTAAACAGATTCATTGCAACACAGCTTGTAAAGTTTCCATTTGGTACAAATTCCCAATTTGGAGAGAGAAGATAAGCAATCCATCTCCATCTGATGGGGTTTTGGAATATAGGTGAAGTTCAGTAGGGTGGAATCCAGAGTCATTGACCAAGAAAGAATTCTTGAGATGTCTTAGGTGCAGAATGGTGGGATGGTTTATTGAAGCACAGGGACAGGCCCCAGGGGCAGAAAGAGCTGCTGCACTGGGGTTGTGAGGGGTGGCTGCTTATATACTATGGGGTTGGCACAGTAAGGAAAAGGGAGGTTTCAAAACAACTTCCGTATGCTAAAGACAACCTACAAGACACCAGAGGCCTTGCCATTGTCAAGTTAAGGTTGTTTTTCTCCTCTAGCAAGACAGTAAGGAGAAGACAGTTGGGAGATTCATGAAGAATGTCACACATGTCTCACAGTGGGGGGTGGGGTGGGTAAGGTTGCAGGGTGTCAGCTTATGCTTTGTCTTCCCCAGCCTTCTGCTCCCTCATCATTTCTCCCCTAAACAATTTTGACCCTTATATCTTTGAAGTTATTGAAGGTGGAAGGTCTCACCTCTGTAACTTCTTCCTGCTAAATAGGGGCATATGTGTCCACACTGGACAGTTGGGGAACGTATAGGGGAGTTACAAAATGGGGAGGCAGCTGAATCCAATGTGGTCATCATATGAACCTCCTTGAGTAGAAAGGATCATCTATTAGCTGGAAATAATCGCAGTGAAGGAGTCTTGGCACTAGGCAGGGAGACACCAGAAATGACAAACAAGGTTAATATAGTAAAGAAAGAGAAGTCTGAGGAAAAGACCTTTGATAGTTGACCTTTATTTCCTCCAGTCCAGAAGTTTAAAGCAATCACTAAAGGAATCATTTAAGGCACCAATTTGAGTATTCATGTCAGTTAGAAACCCCCAAGTATTTTTTAATAATCTGGACTGTATATACTGCCTGTTTTTATGCTAGCCCTAGTCTGGTTTGCCATTCTATTTTGTAAAGCTGCTATACACATTTGTATTACTACAGCACTTCATAGAAAAAGGCTACTTTGAGGGTCTTTTAGGGCTTTGACCATTTAAGGATTAAGAGCTTCCAAGTGCCAAACATCCTCCAGTCTTGAGGAGGGAACGGGATGGATGCTAGGTGGTCATACCAATGTAATACAAACCATGTCCACCATTGTTTAAATCTGGAAGGTTGGCTGGGTTGGTGATGGTTTTAATAATGAGTCTGTGCATCCAGGCAAAACCCAGAATACAGTGGCCTATCTATCCTGGGGAAACTACAGACACAAGTTAGGGCTGCATAGACATTGGGTCCTGGTAAGAGAGAGTGTAGAATTCTAGATGGGCCTCTTTTAACTGCAGTCAGTATTTCAAGGCATACTCGGTTTTAGAGGGCCATTCTTTGAACATGCAATAATTTCAGGCCCATATTTCACTGAGGAGTTATGGCTTGATAAAAATTCCCTTTTCTTCAAATTTTTGCACAGGCATATAGGACTAGAAAAGGCCATGTTTGGAGTCAATATAAATATTTTTAAGGCTTTGGCAATTGCAAAGCACAGGTGGGTGCTATTAATTCTGTTTTGGGGGCAGCCGTCTTTGCTGACAGGGCTTTGGCCTCAAAAGTCTGAATTAGACTGACTATACCACACCCAGGCTTTTTTTTTTAAACCACATTTTCCATGAAACTATTGCCATTGGTAAACCAGCTGCAATTTTAATAAGGGCATCTTTTAAATCTGGTCAGCTAGAATAAACAAGAGCAATAACCTCTGAACACTTACATTCTGTAAAAATACAAAGGTCAGGTCCAGGTGTAAGGGTAGCTGTGCTAAAGTCTGACAGGTTTTAAGTGTTAGTTCAGGCATATCTATCAGCATTGCCTGGTGTCTAACGGTCAGCATCCCATCATCTATTGGTGACCTTTAGTCTCTAAGACATTCTGGACCTGATGTGAAGTCATTACGGACAGGGACTGTCCCACAGTGAGCTTTGAGACTCCTTTTACCAGGAGGGCTGTTGTACACTTAGCTAAAGCCTTTTTTTGCAATTGTAGATCCATGGGGTGGCTTCTAGGATAAATAAAACCTATAAAACCTATGAGGGATGAAACCATCAAGAAGCCCTCTTTGTCTGAGGTCTAGCCTAGTGTCTTGAGGGGAATCACTGGCAAATGGGGGAAGACTTGTCAAGAGATAAGGGCATCCCCAAGTCATCATCCAGTCCAATCACAAGTGGGTCCTATTCATTACCTCCACAAGCCCATAGTTAACCCTTTGGAGTGGGGTATGCTTTGGCTTTTAGGGAAGCATTTTGTCACCCCAGCCACACAGAACTGGTCAAGGTGCTAGCTGAATTATACAGTTGTTGGGGAATCAATCCCATTTTCCAGTTGTTTAAATAATCATGTGCCCATGGGTTCCTGTTACTAGTCCTACAGAATAAAAAGCACAAAGATTGTCTATGGGCTATTGTGGTAATTTCTCTGAAGTTCACTTCACCTCAAGTTGCCTAACTTAGGTAAACAAACATTTAAGGACAATCAGATCTAGAATTTAACATTTGCCATGGTGGGTTATTGTGTTAGGTCCATAATCAAAGGAGAGAGACTGATACAAAGTGAAGGTCAAGCAAAGCTTTATTTCGCGCCAAGCATCGAGAATCAAACCTACAGTTTGGGGTCGCCTCTTACAGAGAGGGCAACCCCTCCCTGCCTTACTAACTTTTAAAGGACAAAGGCCATGTGGTTGAGCCCGGCCACACACAGGTGGCCAATGAGATTGTAACACACAGAGAAAGCTGCACAATCATGCTAGGTCACACACAAGTGACCAATTGAATCACAATTTATCCTATAGTAGATATTTGAACTAGCCTATCACCTTGGTCAGAATTGGCACCCAAAAGGCAGGGCCCACACTCCTTGGTAGCTAGGGAGACAGTATGTGCACCCCACTGATTGGATGTCTCCACCTGGCCTGACCTGCCCTTGTATTTGGGCTCTGTTACTTGGGATTGGTTTCCCGGACTTGCTTTTAAGTAAAGCAAGCCCCCTCCCCTGTGGGGTGGAGGCAGGGTCTGTTTAAGTTTTACTGCATAAACAACAAAATCACTGTTTAACTGGATGGAATCGCTCTGGCTAAATAGGCCCTTACATTCCCCCCTTTTCTTTGGAGATTAGTCAAATCCTTGACTTTTCAGCCAGTTCTATGTCCTCTTTTTAATGGCTGCCAGACTGTTTTTAATGACTCCAGTGTGATTTACCCAGAAACAGCATTCCTCTCCTAGGGCTACACAGAGCCCTCCTTTTTCTAGAAATAGTATGTCAAGCCCTAATTGTCTATATTTCCCACCTATACTTTAACAATAGGAGCAACAATGAACTCAATGAACTCATTGTTTTTTGAGTCTTAGCTTTAGTCCACGATCGGCGGGGTCCATCGGCAGCGGCATCCATCTCTGGGGGACGTCCTTTTCCTCGGCTCATTTGACGTGACCCGAGTGAATCCAGGCCCTGATGCCTTTTATTTTATTGCCGTGGGGGTGGTCAGGATGACAGTAAACGGTCCCTTCCAGCAAGGCTCCAAGTTTTCCACTTGGTGGCGGCGTATCCAAAACAAGTCCCTGGGTTGGTAAGGATATGGTTCCACCTCTGTCTCTGTCCCAGTGTGGGCAGTTCGGACCCCTGCATGGGCTAGACAGACTGTAATGCCTGCAGTGATTGGAGTACAGACTGATCAGTCATTTCTGCTAGGGCAACCTTTTGTAGCTGAGGGCAGAGTGGGGGGTGGGGGGGTCTCCTGAACATTATTTCAAATGGGGTCACCTTGTTTAAGTAGGGTGTACATCGTGCCCTGAGGAGGGCAAGAGGAAGGAGATCCACCCATCCACCGCCAGTCTCCAGAATTAGCTTTGTCAAGATCTCTTTAAGCATCTGGTTCATTCTCTCTACTTGCCCAGAACTCTGGGGCCAGTAAGCACAATATAGTTTCCAATTAGTGCCCATGGCCTTGGCCAATGCCTGTGAAACTGAACTCACAAATTCAGGGCCGTTGTCTGACCCAGTCACAAGAGGTAACCCAAACCTCTAGTAGCTTTTTGGCTACCACTCCTGCCATCTCATGTTTGGCAGAAAAAAGCCTCTAATCAGCCTGAAAAGGTTTCTACAAAAACTAACATATACTTGTGTCCATTTTTTCCCGGTTTCATCTCTGTAAAATCTATTTCCCAATAAATTCCTGGTTCCTTGCCTCTTACTCTTTTCCCTCATCCCATTCTAGTTCCTCCCGCATTTACCGCCTGACATTGAGCACATCTATCAGCCACATCCTGAGCCATACACCCTAATTTAGAAACCTGGAACTGCTTGCCCATAAGCTCCTTAAGCTTGTGTGTCCCCAAATGAGTGCCCTGACGTATTTGGCTTACTAATTTTCTTCCTAGTCTTCGAGGAAGAATTAACTTCCCTGTTCTAGTCTTAGCCCAATCTCCTTCATAGTCTAATTTAGTCCATTTCTGTAAATATACTTGCATCCTTGACCAGGAGGGCCGTGGCAGCAATTATGCCGAGGCAAGGGGGGAACCCAGCCGCTACTGGATCTAGTTTCTTGCTAAGATAGGCTACTGGCCTTTGCCAAGGCCCCAGAGTCTGAGTCAAAACTCCTTTGGCCACCCCTGCCTTTTCATCCACATACAAGTGGAAAGCCTTGGTAACATCTGGGATGGCCAATGCTGGGGCACTCAGTAAGGCTGTTGGTAATTCCTGAAATGCTCCTTCTGCCTCAGCTGTCCACTCTACCGTAGTGAGTCCTCCTTTAGTCAGTTCATAGAGAGGTCAGGCCATCTCCACAAACCGTGGTATCCACAGCCTGCAGTAGCCCACCATCCCAAGAAACTCCCTTGTGGAGACCAAAGCCTAAATAAGTGACGTGGCTCTGACAAAGCTTTCTTTGCTGACACCTGATACCTTTTTCCTGCAGAGTCTGTAAGAGAACTCTCGTTTCCCTGTAAGCATGACTTATAGTCCTCAGCAGCTATTTCCACTAACTCAGTCAGATTCTTCCTTTCACATCCTTCAATTTTCTGGTTTCCTCCTTATATCCAGGGCTGACTGACTGGCAAAGGCAAGATCATCTAAATGAGCTATTGTGCAACTTTTCTGAAGTTTACCTCAAGTTGCCTAGCTTAGGTAAACAAACATTTAAAAACAACCAAATATAGAATTTAACATCCACAAAGGTGTGTTATTAAAACATAATTTTTCTCTCTAAAATAACCCTCATTTCCAGAGATAGCCACATCAGGACTAATTTATTTGAAAAAAAAGTCCAGTTTTAACAAACTTGGCCTAATTATTTACATAAGCTCAGCAAGAACAGTGAGTGATCATATAGATCTTTTAGAATCTGCTTTGCTGGAACTTCTTATAAGGAATCTCTAGGTTGAACTTTTAGTAGCCTTTCCAGGCCAGAAGCCAAACCATGTAGTTGCCATCAGACATGCCTGCAATACCTGTCGCTCTGGGCAAATTCCTCTTCCTGAGGTTCCTGCACCTGCCAGGAAGTGACATTCTTTACTCACCTGGTGAGGCTGCTGGGAACTCCGTAAGCAAGGTATCAGGCCAACAGTTCCAAAGGGCTTTATGGCTCCAGGTTTTATAAATTCAACCTTAGTTCCTTTAAGCTGTCTGGTCATATCTGAGTCTTTTTCAAATATGACATTCCAGTCAAAGCCTTGGTAAAATAACCAGTGTTTCCAATGGTGTCCTGTTACAAGGAGAACAGATTCTTATTGAACTTATGCAAATGATTGATTGCCATGGAAGAAAGAATACTTGCTGAGACCTTTTGGTTTCAGAGGGTTCAGATAGAGAGAAAAGTTGAATGCCTTGATTTGTTTACAAATGAATACTTTCACATCTCTGTAAGTTACAGATAACTTAAGAAAAAGTTTCCCTAGTCTGGAAGAGCAAACATTTCAGAACCAGTAATGTTTAAAATAAGACAAAACGTTAAGAGACACAACATTACAATCTTTCAGTTCATCTAGTCCCATGTTACTAATTCTGGTTTAGTCCAAATGCAGCTCTTACTTCTGGAAATTTTTACCCACTTCAGTTCCAGGATTTCAACATATCAAAGACTTGTATTTGTCCTGAAAGTCTCCCCTATGAATTTCCTTTAAGGCGGAATTCATTTTACAAGGGAATTAAAACAATTACAAATGACAAGAACTCAGAATAGATATGGTTAAATATCAAGTGATGACCCTATCAAAACATTAAACTTTAGGAAATGTATAGAACTTCTAGAGTAGTTACAGCATTTACCCAAATGTAACTCAAGATTTATCATTGGTTTAGCAGTACTCCCTGAGTCACTTAGCATATCAAGGAAAAGCCTTATGAGCCAAAAAGATCTCATTTACAATTCTGGGCGGGCAAAGAGAAAACGATTTACATTTTCTTAGAAACATCTCAATCTCTAATGAAGACTAAATATTAACCAATTGTGAACTGTTACAACAGAATGCTTAGAAGGCAAATTTAAGCACAAAACATGTTTACCAACAGATTTCAAAAGCACAAACCCAGTTCCAGCAACCAGCGCTCTAGCATTTTATCCCATTTGGTTTAAAGTTTCAGGTTACCAAAGACTTTGAAAGCTACTTTAACAATTACCCATTAAAACCCTGAGACAGACAATTAACCATCAGTTTAGTCATCTCTTTGCTAACAGATTTTAACAAATAACACGAGCTTATTTGACCCTCAGTAAACTTTGATTGAAGTTTCACATTTACTGCTGTTAGCTCAAAAGACATGTTCATCCTAATTAAACCAACAAACTTAACTTAGTTCATATACTGATTTATGTTTCACCTGGGCCCACCCCATTCTGAGTGTTTATTTGAGACACAGGTGGAGAAATCTGGAGTGGGATGTGTTAGGTCCAGGGAGTGCTCTTCTTGTTTTCCAACAGTGAAGAGAGAAGGAGCCATGGTGCAGGAAGCACCGAGGATGGTCTAGAGGCTAGTTATGCAGGCCACACTCAAGTTGGCGCAGAAATAGAATGGGGAGACAGAAGAACAAAGTGCCGCCAGAAGGCAGAGAAAGGGTTCCCAGTTCTAGAGCTCATCAGCTCCAAGAGAGGAGTGGATGCCATGCTTTCCTACCAGCAAGGGCAGAGGGACTAGGCAGTCCACATCGGGCCAGAGAAGACAGGAACTTCCCTGAAACAAAGGGAGTTTCGGCAGCTGCTTGGGAATATTCCTTAAAGTCTCTGTCTTGAGTTAGACTAACAACAGTTGGCTCCAGTTATAGCCATTAACACAAGAAATGAGTAAGGGAGAAGCCCCA
Source organism: Martes martes (assembly GCF_963455335.1). Lineage (NCBI taxonomy): Eukaryota > Metazoa > Chordata > Mammalia > Carnivora > Mustelidae > Martes > Martes martes. The sequence continues at coordinate 84,102,529 of NC_137888.1, forward strand.
CATCTATTAGGAGGAACAGAGAGATGAAAGTCAGAGTCCGCTTCCTCTCTGCTTGCCCCATTTCTTCAAACACAGCAAACAACACATCAGACAACAAAAAGACTAGACAAAGACAACCACATGCCCAGCGGTCCTTACCCAGAACCTGCCACCAGTGGGGACTTTCTAGGGGGACTCAAACCCCCTGACTGCCTAGGGAGACTCGAACCCCCTGACCGTCTAGGGGAACTCGAACCCCCTGATGTTCTACCAGTGGAGGAAAGGGGCATTCCCGCATCCACTCCAGCCCTGGGGAGCGTGGATGCATCCAGCTTCTCCCCAGTGGGCCATACCCTGGAGCTCCACAACCAGACAGACAGACAGGATCCTGAGATCTTACCTCCAGAGGCTTTTCCCAGAAATTCTGATGCTGGCTCAGTTCTTGTCATTTGATCCCGGACAAGACCCCAATGTTAGGTCCGTAATCAAAGGAGAGAGACTGATATAAAGCGAAGGTCAAGCAAAGCTTTATTTCGCGCAAAACATCGAGAATCAAACTGACAGTCCGGGGTCACCTCTTACAGAGAGGGCGACCCCTCCTTGCCTTACTGCCTAACTTTTAAAAGGCAAAGGCCAGGTGGTTCAGCCCAGCTACACACAGGTGGCCAATGAGATTGTAACACACAGAGAAAGCTGCACAATCATGCTAGGTCACACACAAGTGACCAATTGAATCACAATTTACCCTATAGTAGATATTTGAACTACCCTATCACCTTGGTCAGAATTGGCACCCAAAAGTCAGGGCCCACACTCCTTGGTAGCTAGGGAGACAGTATGTGCACCCCACTGATTGGATGTCTCCACCTTGCGTGCCCTGCACTTGTATTTGGGCTCTGTTACCTGGGACTGGTTTCCTGGACTTGCTTTTAAGTAAGTCTCCTGTTGCAGGGTGGGGGGGGGGGGGGGGTGCAGGGTCTGTTTAAGTTTTACTGCATAAACAACAAAATCACTGTTTAACTGGATGGAATTGCTCTGGCTAAATAGGCCCTTACAATTGAAGCATAATTTTTCTCTCTAAAATAATCCTCATTTCCAGAGATAGCCAAATCAGGACTAAAGTCTGCAAAACAAGTCCAATTTTAACAGACTTGGCATAATTATTTACATAAGCTCAGCAAGAATAATGACTGATCTTTCAGAATCTGCTTTGCTGGAACTTTTGTAAGGAAGCTCTAGGTTGAACTTTAAGTAGCCTCTTCAGGCCACAAGCCAAGCCAAGTACTTGTCATCAGACATGCCTGTAATACCTATAGATGTGGGCATTCTTCTTTACTGAGGTTCTCAAAGTATCCTAAGTTTCCCACACCTGCCAGGAAGTGACATTCTTTACTCACCTGGTGAGGCTGCTGGGAACTCTGTAAGCAAAGCATCAGGCCAACAGTTCCAAGGGACTTTATGGCTCCAGGTTTCATAGAGCCAACGTTAATTCCTTAAAGCTGTTTGGTCATATCTGAGTCTATGCATGTCTCTCTTAAATAACGACATTCCAGTCAAAGCCTTAGTAAAAATAGCAATGTTTTCAATGGTGTTCTGTTACAAGGAGAACAGATTCTTATTCAATTTATGCAAATGACTATGATTGTCATAGAAGAAAGAATACTTACTGAGACCTTTTGAATTTGAGGGTTCAAGTAGAGAGAAAAGTGGAATGCTTTAATTTGTTTTATTATTATTTCTGTAAATCACTGATGTCATAAGAGTTTTCCTCAATCTGGAAGAGTAAACATTAGAGAACCAGCACTGTTTCAAACAAGAATCACAACCCTATAATCTTTTATTTCATTTAGTCCCATGTTACTAATTCTTGTTTAGTTTGAATGCAGCTTTATTTAGTTCTGTAAATTGTTCTGTAAAACATTTCAGTTTTGATACCTGTTTTTTGTCCTAAAAGTCCTTTATAGGAACCTCCTTGAAGATGTTTGTAAGACAGTAAGAACAATTATAAATAACCAAAAAAACCCTCAGAAATGGACATTGTTAAAGAGCTGATGAGATGAGAGTTTACAAGGAAATTAGATTTATTTCTTTGACACATAACACTTATATTAAACTTTAGGAATTGCATATAACCTTCAGAATAGTTCCAGCATTTACCCAACCAACCAAAGTCTTATCATTTGTTTAACAGTACTTCCGGAGTGACTTTGCATATGAAATAAAAGGCCTAATGAATTAAAGAGATTCATTTACAATTTAAATCTTGGAACTTTGTTAAAACCTTAGAAAAGTTATAGCACAGTACTGAATAGTATTACAGATCATTACAAAAATTTTTATTTAACCAAGGTTGACAGTGAGAGATTTGAAAGGCAAATATGTAGGGTTGGTTCTATAGTTGTTAGCAAAACTTAGCTCCTTTACTATTGAGAAGTTTTAAACAAGTAGTGGAAGACATGATAAAAGATAAAATCGATAGAAACAGATTTTCTGGGCAGACAAAAAGAGGGAAAAAACCCTGTGTTTACCATTTTCTTATCCAGAGCAGATGAACAATTCAAGAAAACTTGTCTTTTGAACAGAGAATTTCAGTCTTAAACCGGTGTCCTTCAAAGTCCATTCATTTCAAATTTAGTCCGTCCTGACCACACCTAAAATCCCTTGCCAATGATTTCCCAGTCTTAATTACATTTAGAATTTTGTATTCTTTAGAAACCTTGGTCTCCAGTGAAAACTAAGTATACCAGAATTCTTTAGATGGCCAAGTTATGAACTGGTTAAGCACAAAGCATGTTTACCAAGAGACCCAAATATTCCTAGTTTCTTGCAGTAAGACGTCAAAAGCAAAAACCAACGTCCAAACCATCAATGACTTTAGCACTGTATCCTATCTGGAAAAGACCTACATGTCCAATAAACTTAATTCCATTTATCATCCAAGCAAAACTTTGAAGTTTCAGGTTACCAAAGACTTTGAAAGCTATTTTAACAATTAGCCATGAAAACTTTGAGACAATGAAACATAGCAGTCATCTTTTTGCTAACAAATTGCAACAGAGATAACATGAGTTTGACCTTCAGTAAACCTCGATAGAATAAAAGTTTCACGTTTAGTGTTGATTAACTCTAAAGACATGTCTCGTAATTAAATCAACAACTTAACTTGGTTTAAATACTGAACTGTGGTCCACCTGGACCCTCCCCATTGTCAATTTCCACCTGAGACGCTGGTGGGGAAATCTGGAGTGGAGTGTTGTTAATTAGTTCATGGGATGCTCTTCTTTGCTCCTTGACAGTGAGGGTAGGAGGATCCAAAGGTGCAGGAGGCTTGAGGATGGTCCAGAAGCCAGTTTTGCAGGCCACACCCAAGGTGGTGTGGAGCCAGGAAAAGGGGGAGGGGGAGACAGAAGAGGCAAAGTGCTGCCGGAAGGCAGAGAAAAGAATTCCAGGTTCTAGAACTCAGCAGCTCCAACAGAGGAGCAGACGCCATGTTTTCCCACCAATAAGGGGGAATGTCCATGTCGGGCCAGAAAAGACAGGAAATTTACCCAAAACAAAGGAGTTTCGGCAGCTCTTGGGAATATTCTATAAAGTTCCCATCCCACGGCAGACTAACCACAGTTGGCCCCAAGTGCAGCCATTAACCCGGGAAATGAGTGAGGGAGAAGCTCCCACATCTATTAGAAGAGGAGAGAGTGAGTCAGGATCCCCATTGCTAGGGATGGCCAGTGTATCCTCCACCAACCTGGGTTTACTAGGAGGAAACTTAGATAATCATCCTCCGATTCATCCAGAGAGAGTTTACCACCCAGATGTACTCGGGCAAACACATTCTGCAAGAGGCCCTTAGGTTGAGGTCCTGGTGTAGAAAAATGAAGGCCTAGGTACAAGCAATGAAGGTCCCCTAGGTCCACTTGCTCTGTTTCCTGCAGAGGAGATCTAACTGATAGATCCCACTGAGGCCATGCAGTGTTACAGGAGCTCAGGCCTTTCCTACGTTTTGCAATCCAAATTGTTTCCAGTGGGTTAAAAGGCACCCCAAGGTAGAGGCCTTGCAGAACCAAAGAAGCCTACTGAGGCCATGGTCCCAGGAAAGTAAAAAAGGTCCATCATCAAAACCCACCCCTATCCCCACCCCCACCCCAACTCCTCGGTGGCATCCCACGCAGGATACGTGTGTCAAAAGCGAACAAAAGCGTCCCTCAAACAAGACATCGCTACTGATCACAATCCTGCCTTCTGTGAAGGCATTCCTGCTGTAAAAGGCCCGTAGGAGGGATGCTGGCATCCTACCTCATCGCATCCTAGGCTGCCGATGGGTGCCTGGTGAACAGACTGAAACACCCATGCCGTGCTATCTTATGTCCTGAAGGTTTCATCCAGTCCTGGCATTTTAACCCATGGAAAATACTAGAAAAGTTTTACAAGGGGGAAATTACCAAATTTAGTAGCTTTAATAGAGGACATTAACAGAAAACAGTAAAGATAGAAATCCATTATGGTCTAAGTGATATTCTAACACCTGTAGTCCTTACTGCCAACTTCCCTGGGAAATGGTTCCCGGTTGGGGGCTGGCTTTGGCCTCCAAACAAAAGTATCCCAGCCAAAAGTATATAGACCAGTATATAGATGTGGAGGGGATCACATTAGATCAACTGGGATGAAACCTCACATGGAGTTTTAAGATTGGCAGCCGTCCTGGTGACTTAGGTGGCTGTCCCGTGCTCAAGACAGACAGCTTTGTGTGTAAGGACAGGAATAAAAAGAGGGCTTCATGTTCCTGGATCTCATTACCATTCTAACAAGGGTACTAACTTACCACCAAAAAGCAGGCTTTCTCCTCCCCGTGGAGTAGCCATGGGCTAGTCATGAAGTCTGAGCAGTCGGCATGAAAATGCTCCAGTAAGGTCCTTGAAGATTCCCTGGAACAACAGTAAAGGAAGAGAGAAAGTACTTACCAATTTTGCACTGAAGCTCAGAGCCCAGATATAAAGACTCAAAGCCCCACATTCAGGTGCCATCTGATGGGATTTGGGGATACAGGTGAGGTTCAGTGGGGTGGAGTCCGGGGCCGACGACCAATGAAGAATTCTTGAGACATCTTTGGGGCAAAACGGTAGGGTGGTTTATTAAAGCACAAGGACAGAAACCATGGGCAGAAAGAGCAGGTGCACTGACATTGTGAGGATTGGCTGATTATATACTATGGGGTTGGCAGAGTAAGGAAAAGGGAGGTTTCAAGAGACTTTCATATGCTAAAGAAGACCTACAAGATACCAGAGGCCTTGCCACTGCCCTTGTCAAGTTAAGGTTGTTTTTCTCCTCTAGCAAGGCATTAATGCGAAGATAGTTGGGAGATTCCAGGAAGAATGTCACAGGTTGGGTGGGGGGGTAGGTTGCAGGGTGTCAGCTTATGCTGTGTCTTCCCCAGCCTTCTGCTCCCTCATCACATCTGTGAAATTCATAAAGCAGAACATTAGTTCATTAGGGGGCAGGCTATTTCAAAGTAGACATATGAAAAGGACCAGGAGGAGTGGTATCCAGCAAAATACAGAGGGATTGAAATAGTGAAATAGTATTAGCAGCGCTCTAACATTGAGTCTCTAAAAGCAGCACAAAGAGGAATGGCATGTTGGTGATTTAGAGAAGGGATTTCTCAGTTATCATTTTGTGTGGTCAGTGATAGTTCAAATTACTGCTCAAAGCACATTTTTTAAAAATATTTTTATTTATTTATTTATTTGACAGAGATCACAAGTAGGCAGAGAGGCGGGCAGAGAGAGAGAGAGAGGAGGAAGCAGGCTCCCTGCCGAGCAGAGAGCCTGATGCGGGGCTGGATCCCAGGACCCTGGGATCATGACCTGAGTGGAAGGCAGAGGCTTTAACCCACTGAGCCACCCAGGCGCCCCTCAAAGCACATTTTTAAACTTAAAATAGTATAGACAAGCAAACATTTCACAAAAGAAGAACACCAAAGGCTGAAGTACGTGAAAAAATGTTCAATATCATTAGTCATTAGGGCGATGCAAATAAAAACCACACAGAGATACACTAGAATGACTAAAATTAAAAAGACTGACAATCTAAAGTGTTGACAAAAATGTAGAACACTTACATTTTTGGGACTCTAGTTTTCATCTAGTGGAGATGAAAAGTGGCACAGCTATTTTGGAATACAGTTTGGCAGTTTCTTAAGAAACATACTCTTACTTTATAATCCAGTCCCTCAACTCCTAGATATTTATGAAGAGAAATGAAATCCAATGTCCACACAAAGATTTATACACAAATGTTCTTAGCAGTCTTATTGATAATAGCCAGTAATTTTAAAGGACCCAAATGTCCATCAGCAGGTGAATGGATAAACAAAATGTGGTCTAACCATACAAGGGACCAACAACAAAGGGACGAGCTACTGATACATGTAACAAGGAGAAATACCAAAATCATCATGTGGGATGAAAGAAGCCAGACACAAAAGAGTATATGCTATATAGTTCACCATATATAAAATTCTAAACAATGCATGCCAGTCTCTAGTGACAGTAAAGTGGTAGTTGCCCGGACCCCGGAAGAAAGAGAGGATAGACCGCAAAGGGGGCACAGGGAAACCTTCGGAGGTAAGGAAATATTCTTTTATCTGAATTGTGGCAATAGTCTTACAGGCCCGTCAAATCTGTCAAAACTCACCGGACTGGTCACTGTTTATCTTTTTAATTAAACTAGAGCTGACACATAATTTTACCTTGGTTTCAGGTATACAACTCTATTCCAAACCATTGACTGTATTCCCTATGCTGTACATTTCATGCTCACGACTTACACGTTCCGTAACTGGAAGCCTGTACCTCCCACTCCCCTTCACGCATTTTGTCTATCCCCCCACCTCCCTCCCCTCTGGCAACCATCAGTTTGTTCTTTGTATTTACGGACATTTTTTTCTTTTTGGTTTTTGTTTGTTTATTCACTTGTTTTCCTTTTTAGATTTCTGCATGTAAGTGGTATGGTCTTTGTCTTTCTGTGTCCAACGTATTTCACTTGGCAGAATCCCCTCTAGCTCCATTGAACTGTGCATTTTAATAGGTGCAGGTTCTTGTATGTTAATTATACGTCAATAAAGTTGATTTTTAAAATATTATGGAATAGCAATTACTATTGCAAAAAAGCAGAAAACCTTTTTCTTCTTGGAAGGTGTCTCTTAAGCAAGTCTTAAACCATGTAAGCTTTGGCTACTATCAATAGGAACAAATGAAGCGTGTCTACACTGAGTTGGTTTACTTCCTGGAATGAGGCACTCTCAGACCCCGCTTCGTTCATAAGTGAAAAAGACAATCCCTTTCAGATTTAAAATCGTTCTTGTACCTGAGTACCTAGGGCAGGACACTCTCTTGGAAGGGATTTGGGCAGGGACCTGAAGTTTCTCCAATACGTTTTGGGCATGGTGGAAAGGTCCTTGTCTCTGCAGAACTGAGCTTCTAGGTTCAGGAGCCGTATCCACGAAGCTGGGAAGGAGTGGAGATGTGCATCCCCACACTCTCTCACCGTTCCTCTCCCCAAGATAACGGAATAAACAAACCCCTATCTGTAACTGCCATTGGGCACATATTACAGATCAACACTTCACATGCATGATCTCATTTCATTTACCGGAACCGCGCAAGGCAGTTACCGCTGAGACGCCTGTTACACAGAAGAGAAAACTAGGGCTCCAGGAATTTATGTGATGAACCCAAGCTACATTACTAGTTATTGGCAGAGCTGGGACTATAAATCAGACATTCTGACTCCAGAGCCATCTTTAACCACCCCACTCCCTAACATGGAAATGCACAGAGTCGACCATTGTTTAGTTAAAGCGACCCTCGCGTTTGCTCACTGTAAGTAAGGCACCACCTGGGCTTAAGCATTCCCACTGTAAACCCAGCTCTGGAGCCCTGGACCTCGCTGGGGCTTCGGCCCCTGGGGAGGGAGGGGAACTGGTCAAAGGTAGCGCAGCGCACGTTTCCACAGAGGCTGCGCGTACACGAGGCATGGCCCACACCTTCCTGAATAAAGCCAGACCCAGGACGGGACTGATTATCCCAGTGACAGCCCAGAAGAAAGCATTTCAGGTTTAAAGTTTCCCTCTTCGGGAGCATGGCTCTCACTCTTTGTGTGGAAGCCCTAGCCATTTTGCCATGAACATCTGTTAAAGGGGCATTGTCTGGATACTCTGACAGAGTCCAGCTCCAGGCCAAATTCTACGCGTGGCTTTTCAGGCCCGACACAGGCAACTATGAAGGCTTTCCCCGGCAGGCCACAGGAGGGCAGCCCCCCTCCCGGCCAGCCTTGCTCTTCCGCACACTCCGTTCCCAGTTCCCGGCGCAGGAGCCTCCCTTTGGAAGTCTCCTTTTCAAAGACCTGGAGAACTGTAAAGATCCTTTTCTCCACTTGAACTCAGTACTCCCTACTTTTCCACTCCTAACTCTTCCTCCTAACACCAGGCCCTTGGGGCCACGGAACTGCCCGGACCTTCTGTCTGAGGCTCCCTCAGCTCCCTCAGCAGTGAGACGAGCCTTCCAACACTCACCTGTGCCCTGAGCCACCTGTCCTTCGGCTGATGGGCTGTTCCAGGGGGAAAATGGATCACGAGGGAGCTGGTGCTTTCTGTGGTTTAAACTCTCGCTTATACCATTGCAGGCAGTGACAAAGCCTTGACTATTTACTTTCATTTTATTTTAATGGGCGACTCCCACACCTGGCTGCTCAGCTTTCTCAAGCTCAGCTAAGCAGCTGTAACTCCCATCCCTAAAGACCCTGCCTGTGAGAGACACTTTGGCCTGTGTCCTACCTTTCTTCTGATCAGTCTTCCCACCTACACCCAGTTCTTCTGTCCTTTCCTCTCTATTATAAGGCTTTGTATGCATCTTCCTTTTTTTTTTAAGACTTTATTTATTCATGAAAGACAGAGAGAGAAAGGCAGAGGCAGAGGGAGAAGCGGACCCCCCACAGAGCAGGAAGCTCCATGCAGGATTCGATCCCAGGATGCTGGGATCATGACCTGAGCCAAAGGCAGACACTTAACCGATGGAGCCCACCCAGGCACCCTTGCATCTTTCTTTTTAATTCCTGCCTCTCCAGGCCATACCTGCAGCTGAATCAATGTCCAGATACTGTCTGCTCGGCTTTCAGACCTGACATTCACGTGAATAACTCTCTGTGGATGGTGACAGGCATCCCTTCACCTCCCCTTGGAGGAGTCCTGTTGGCAGTGACCTCCCAAGGGGACTGCAAGTAGTGAGGTCAGCCACCGAAGCAGGGAATGATGACTTGAGGTGTGTCCTACAGGGGCCTCTTCCTGATCTATGATGTACCCTAGGACTTTGGGGAGAGTGAGGCCCTGTGAGTTTCCGGTCTGAACTGGGAGTATGTGAGACCACTTCCCACTTCGTAGAGGCAGTTGCAAGCGACTTGAGTCTCTGAATGTCACTGCAGAGGCAATGTCCACTTCCTTGGCAAGACAAAGCTCCTCAGAGTCAGGAACGTGGTTATTTCACCTCTGCCTCCCCGGTGCTGGGTGTACCCCAATAAGTGGGTGTTTAAGACATGAAACAAGCCATAAACATATGTTACTTCTGGAATGTTGTCATATAGCAACTTCATTGTGCTTATCACCGTTGCTCTAAGTTCATCTAGTGGCATTAGTTCTCCCCTTACCCTTGTATAAAAAGTCAGGCAGGTCCTATGACTTCTCTGTCTGCTTCTAAACTTATAAACCCAGTCTGAATCCAGTATTTACTATGTCTATTCCCAAATTAAAATCCAAAACTCCAACTGTGGCTTAGAGTTGAGCTGTTTCCCTTGGGTATTTGGTGCCCAGGGCCAGCTGCAGACGAGAAGACTCAGTTTGGGGAAGAGGCTGTTTTCTCTCTTGTTCCTACCCTGCCGATTTCTGCCTCTACTACTTCACCTGCTGTGGTTTCTGATGCCTCACAGGACTGGGGTCACAGGAAAGCTCTGAATTGACTCGTTTTGTCATCTGTGGGCCACAAGCTTTCTGAGTCTGACAGACTTTTAAAGTAGATGCTCTTTCTCAGAGATATTTTGTGGGTTCTTTAGAGAGCTCTGCTCCCCCTCCATAGAAAACATGGATTATCCAATTGGCAGCTATGTTGCCCTAGGTGAGCTCCATTTTACTCCACTGGTACCTGACCTAGGATTCCAGCCCCCAGGAATCCAGCCAGAACTCTACCTCCTATCAGCTCTGTTTGCCCTGGCATGGATCTCTGGGGGAGAAGCTAAGATAAGCCTAAGCCAGCTCTCTCTTGTGTTATGACCTACATTTGGTGCACAGGAAACATGTGTTCTTAACCTGACAAAGTCTGCAAGTAATATCCCGTCCCAACCTAACGCCCCTCCTGTGCTCACCACCAGAGCTGTTGGCCACTGAGGCTCACTTCCCAGGCCAGAGTTGAGCCCGGATCACTGTGACCCAACTGTCTAGACCCCCATCTGGCTCTCCTGGGACCCCTTACATTGGGTTTGAGAGGAGGACATTCCTTGACCATTGGCTAGGATCAGACTCCCAGTGAACCCATAATGTTGTTTGCAGAAGTCCTCTTCCCCATATCTCTCTTATCCTTACTCCCTTCAGCCCTTTATATGTCCTTGATGTGGGTGACATGTTCAAGAGTCTGCCACACTTTTCTGTTCAGTCCTTTGGAAGCCTGCCCTCTGGAATGCGGTATCTATGTTACCTCTGGTGCCTCAGCAGTTACACGTTCATCTGAAGGAACTGAAGCATAAACGCTATTAAGCTTCACATAAAATTAATTTGCCTGCTCAGTGAAGAGAAAAGTGGTTGAAGAGCTGTCATGGCTCAGTGCCCCCAGATGACTCACTTGTGTGCCCTGGCCGCTTTAGGGGTGCAGAAGGGGCCCCATGAACATGAGGTCAAGCTTTTTGTAGATGGAAAATCAGAAGAGTTTCCTCCCAGGTGCGTGTCGAGTGGCCATGGCCCAACAAGAACGGCTAGAAGGAAGTGATGAGCCCCACCCACCCCGCGGCTTCCCATGGCCATGGCCACTGAGAACTTGGGATCTACTGACAGCGTTTTCCGACAGCACTTGTGGGAATGGTAGTAATTAATACCCATATTGAATGGAGCTGAAAAGTCCAAACTAAACTCCCCTCAGGAGGTCAGGGAGTTGAGGGAAGCCGTAGGCAGCCGGGGCTGGCTTTAAGTTGGTAATTGATAACAGAATGGATAATTCTGAAGACTGCTGGGCAATGCAAGCCATTACTGCAATTGGGGTTCAGAACATGCTACCCCAAGAAATAACACCTTGGCATATTAAGTATTTTAAGCTGAAGGAGTTTGAGAAAGTGGCAGAAGCAGGAAGGCCACTCTGACACCCCCCCCCCAACACCTCACCCTTACTGCCCCTCTTCTGTGAAACATGTCATAAAACCCTCACATGAGAGGTGGGAGAAAAGGAACATCCTTCTCTCCAAAGACAAAGGGACACTGAGAAGAATCCTGACAAACATGCCTTGCTAAGTTTCCTCAAGTTTGTTACAGTGACCTTATACTCCTATCCTATTATATTTCTGTATGACTGTTTTCTCTTCATCAAACCTAGCATAAAAATACTCTAATCTATTTCTTTGAATCTTCATTACCTTATGAAGGCTCTTGTATCCCATAAAACTTATGTTAAGTAAATGTGTATGCTTTCCTCCTGTTCATCTGCTTATGTCAATTTAATTTTCAGACCCAGCCAGGAACCCCCAGAGGGTTAGGGAAAACTTTTCCTCCTTTACACTGCTTAGGATTTCTTTCTTTCTAGAACTACATGTAGTGTAGGATCCTGAAAAATAAAACCTCTAGGAAGGTCAAGGGCCTGGCTTTTCCTAGGATCCTTGTCCACCCTCTAGGCTCAGGAAGAGGGTGAGACCATGAAGAAGGAAACCAGGAGGCTCTCTTTATACCTGAAGCCCAGGACCTAAGGAGCCTCTTTCTGCCTCCTTCCCATCAGAGATACCACTCCAAAACTCCCCATGCAATAACCATCTCCCTTGGTCCTTTGCCAAAAAGACTCCAAAGGGTTGACCAAAAGAGCCTCACTAGGGGGTGCCTGGGTGGCTCAGTGGGTTAAAGCCTCTGCCTTCGGCTCTGGTCATGATCCAAGGGTCCTGGCATTGAGCCCCGCATCGGGCTCTCTGCTCAGCAGGGAGCCTGCTTCCCCCCTGCCTCTGCCTGCCTCTCTGCCTACTTGTGATCTCTCTGTTAAATAAGTAAATAAAATCTTAAAAAAGAAAAGACATACATATTATACAAAAAGAGAAGATTAAATGACATGGAGTAGCAAGTGATAGTGTAATCCCTATGGGCTTGATTTCAGATTCAAATTCAAGTTTACCCGTGTTTAAACTAAGATAATATACTCCCAATGAAAATCTTAACTTTTCAGCTTCATTGTTACAATCCACTTTTTACTTTTTTTTCCAAAATTTCCACCTGTTTGAAATCTAACAATCATCCCTTGGACTGTTCATTATCCTTAGCATGTTCCTCATAAATGTAAGACACTTGTTAGGAAGGAAAAAGGAAGCTCTGAAATTAGACTTTCTGTTCAGAGGGTTTCTAATTCACAATAAGATAATTGCAAGGGACTAACAACTAATTTATTTCATAATGTACATTTTTTAAAAAGATTATTTATTTACTTTGGCAGAGAGACTCACTGAGAGAGGGAACGCAAGCAGAGGGAGTGGGAGAAGGAGAAGCAGGCTCCCCGCTGAGCAGGGAGCCCAATGAGGGGCTTAATCCCAGAACTTGGGGATCATGACCCAAGCCGAAGGCAGACGTTTAAGGACTGAGCCATTCAGGCGCCCCCATAATGTAAATATTTTTAAATGTAACTCTGTGTGTGTGTGGGTGGGTATGTGCCCTCATCTGTCACAGAAGACTTGGCATTCCTTGGGATTTCAATGGCAGATTTTGAGCACGTTGAGCTGTGTGTTAGATATTCTCATCAGGCCAGCTCTGGTAGGAAATTGAGCTTCTTTCATTCCAATGAAAAATGAATCCAATGCCTTTTAATGGGATCTATATTCAATTAGTCAACAAATAGAAGAAAGAGTCTACCAGTGAACACATTCCAGACAACAGAATTAAGCTAATTTATTTCAATCTGATACTATTGTTTTCCTCCTAGAACACGGGATAAAGTATAGAAAATTCTCAAGTTTCCTTTAATCTTCACAGTTCTTTCCAATTTTGTCGGTGCCTGAAAACATAGATGCCCCTTGTATGATTGTGTTACCAAATGTGATTCTTCTTTCTTTATTTGGAAGAGACCTTAATGTAAGTAACTCATTATTTATCATTAGCCCTCAGCCACAACAGTATGCCCTTCTGCATCTGCACAGAGCTCTCTCATCAAAAGGCCAAATTATTGTTCAAGGTGACCATGACTGAAATAGGTATTTTTTCATCTAATAATGGAGGCTCTCCAGTTTAAATGAACATGTACAAAACATTCAAGGTCAAATAAGTAATAAAATGTAGCTGAAGGACCATAAAAGCCCCCATTTAAAAACAAAACGACCTTATCCTACCCCTGTGTAAGTAAGCCCTCTGGCAAAAAATAAAAATGGGGACTTCTGCCCACAGTCCCTCTCTGCAGGTGGACTTTTCTTGAAGTTCTAGAAGTTGGAGCTTTAGCATGGACGCAGGGAGGTCAGCTTTTGAAAATCACATCAAATAATGACAAGTGAAGACATTGCCCACCAAAATATGGTTGTGACTAAATACATCTGAAAATGCGGGTTTGTTCAAATGCTTGTCCTTCCCAGGTTTACCCCATCAAGTGTCATGGTCTCGATCTTTTTGTTTTACTGAAACAATGGCAACATCATTAGCAAAATTATAGAGGTGCTTAGGCTTCCAGAGAGCAACAGCAACGCTTGATTTTTCTCCAAGCCTTCCTCCCAGGGGAGTGCATCAACCAACCAGCATTTGTGGATAGTTTGAGCTGATAGTTGTGGGTTTGTCGTTCACTCAGCGGCACGTGGCCATTTTCCCTGGCTATTTACAGTGGTCCCGGGGGCTTGTCCTAGGCCTTGGTGGGTCAGATACTCAGCCTTAGGAGGGTCCCAGATTTGCCCGAAGGCAGGCCCATGGCCACAGGAGGCTGATGTACAAAGTCACGTGCTCATTTGCTAATTTCCACTGAGAAACAGACCTGCCAGGTGGGCCAGAGGTACAGGCCATCTCGAGTAGTCTCTTCCTCTCCAGAGGCCAGGAAGGCCAGGTTCGTTCTCTGCCAGGTAGTCCTCTGGCAGCATGGCCTCAGAGTAGGGTGGGAGGTCCATGAGTCGAGGGCTTGGTCCCAGCAAATATAGACGGCCCATTAGACCACTTCGACATAGTCATTCCTGTACCACAGTATGGCTGGGCGCTCCTTTTCCAGAATAGTGTTCGAATAGGTACCAGTAACATTTGTTTCAGGGATTATCCTTTCTCTAATTTTGTAACTTACCTATTGCCTCTTACTGATGTTTCTTTCTTTAGATAATTTAGTGCACTTTTCAGCAGTAGGGCTACCTGGGAGCCACTCTGTATCTTTAAGGTGACTTGTACACCTCTTCAGAGGATAATTTATTTTGCTCTCTGTGGGGAGGGACACTCAGGTCATGGTTGCCTCTATTTAAAACCTATATGTAACACCAAAGGAAAGCAGAAAAAGCTCCCGAGAGGTTATGTGTTATCAGGAAAGTGTGTTATCCTAGGGAGGGAGTCTTCAAGGTTAGGTAGTCATTGACCTGGTGGAGAGGACAAGGAAGTCATGCCAGATGGTGTGGGCAGTAGTGGGGGCCAGGGGATGGACAGGAGCCCAGGCTATGTGGAGATAATATTTGAGCAAAGATAAGGAGGTAGGCGGGTCCACCTTGTCTGATAGTCTGTGGGGGTGGGGCCTTATCTTTTTCTCAAGTGTATCTCTAGCGCTTAGCAGCGTCTGACTCGGCGAATGCAGTGGCAGGGCAGAAACCAATTTATTCGGAGTGAAAAGATTCCTCCTGAAGCGGGATTTCGTGTTGGGGAGTCCCAAATCAATGGAAAGAACACTGGAGCTAGAATCAGAAGATCTAAGATGTGTGATCCAATATGGGACTTGGAACAAGGCAGTTAACCTCTTGGGGCTCAGTCTCCTCTATACAGGAAGGTTGACAATACTGTATCCACTTCACAGGATTTCTCGGGACGACGGAGAGTGGGAAAGTACAGTGGCGAGCTGGGAAAGCTACTTTAGAAAGCACAGTGCTCCCAGAACGTGGTGGCAGTGATGCGAAAGAACCAGCTCCTTCGGCTGTGCAGGGGAGGGAGAACCACTGAGGGAGAGGGTTGCGGGCCTACCTCTGTTGAATTCCCTGTCCATTATGCAAGATCACGGACAGCCTGCTGATGAGGTTCCATGGGGCTGGAGAAGGAAGTGGGGTTTCTCACCCAAGGTCGGCAGATTTGCCAAAATTAAGAGAGCAAGCAGAGCTGAGAGCCAAATGAAAAGCTGGGTCCAATTGGGGAAAAAAAAAGGAGATTCCAAACAAGACAACAAAGGTGAGGCATCAAAGACAGAAGCATGAAGCTAGGAATCTGAGAGCCATAGAGAGGAGATAAAAGCTGGCCCTAAGTATAAGCACATGCCCAGAAAAGAGTGACTGCCTGTGGTTTCCTATTTTTTAAAAAATTTTACAGCTTTATTGAGATACAATTCTTATATCAATTCCATGGCTTTTAATGTATTTGCACGGTTAGGCACCCAGCACCACAATCAATTTTGGAACACTTCATTAGCCTGAGAAGAGAACCCACACCCTTAGCCATAACTCCCCAGTCTCCTCACCCTGCCGCCATCCCTGGGCTGCCTACTTTCTGTCTCTATAGATTTGCCTCTTCTGACATTTCATATGAACGGCATCATACACGATGTGGTCCTTTGTTACTGTCCTCTTTCACTTAGCATGTTTTCAAAGATTTCAACCAATCTTGTAGCTGATAGAAGTACTTCATTTCTGTTTACTGCCAAATAATATTCCATTTTATGGATGTGCCACATTTTCACTATCCAGTCATCAGTGATGGGCAGAATTCTTTACCCAGACTAATTATCACTAAGGGGGGGGGGATCATGAAGACTGTTAGGCTTTGCAAATGCCGGTATTTTCAACCCTGTTAGGATATGCCTGAAAAGCTTATGCTGAAGAAAAAGACTAACATTGTTACTGAATGGATTCATATCCAAGTATGAAAAAAACAGTCCATGTCATTCACTTAAAAATATCAATGCCTCCGCATCCCCGGAGGGGCAGCCTTCCATAGCGCAAATGATCGTTTGGGAAGTGCTGGGAGTACTTGAGTGTGTAATGCTGTTCTCATTGAGAGCCATGAGAAAATTAAATGTCCCATTAAATCCACTTAGAAGAAAACTGTGAACTACTAGAAAGTCTTTGCAGTAAGACACTCTTTCCCTCCCTTACATGCCATTAGCAGAGCGAGTGATCCGAGCTGTTTTCTCAGTTGTGAGAGTCGCTTTGAGCCCCTGTCTTGTGGCCAGAGGACCTGATGACCAGCCGCTGAAGCCAGGGCTGCCCTGGGACAGAAGGTCTGGGGCTTCCACTGTCTCACCCTGGCATCATACCTCCAACCTTTCCCTCATTAGCCACATGAGCTCCCGGCCCTCCAGGCTTTAGCTGCAGTTTATGCAAGGCGAGCCTGGAATTAAACATGACAAGGTTGGATCCCCTCTCGCCAGGAACCTCCCTCAGTGAGATGAGGGAGATCATGTGTGGATTGAGCTTGCTTTCGAGGAAGCCCACAGGCAGCAGATCTGGCTCTGCCTTCCCCACATTTGACAGGAAGCTGGAAGGAAACAAGCAAACGGATGATCTTCTCCTCCAGCTAATAATGCTCACCTTTGGTTGAAAATGATAATCATACTTGTTTATTTCTGGCTGTCCACCGGAGATCCCTTCTAGCCCCAGAAGATTTTTCTATATCGAGAGATGAAGAAAACAGGACCTCTAAACAGATTTTTTTTTTTCTAAAGATTTTATTTATTTATTTGACAGACAGAGATCACAAGCAGGCAGAGAAGCAGGCAGAGAGAGAGAGCGAGGGGAAAGCAGGCTCCCCACCAAGCAGAGAGCCCGATGTAGGGCTCGATCCCAGGACCCGGGATCATGACCCAAGTGGAAGGCAGAGGCTTTAACCCACTCAGCCACTCAGGCACCCCTAAACAGATTTTCTTGTCTGAATTGTGTGCTTGTAGTCTATGGTATTCTGGGTTTATTAGTAGCACGTTCCATGAACATTTGAAGGAAACGAAAGCAAAGCAAAAAGTATGATGAAGAAAAGAACAGTAACTCAGATTTAATCCACTCAGATTTAATCACTGCATCTGCTCTCTTTTCTCATTGTGGAAGTCTCTATATATTTGGATTTACTGGATTTGTGCCACATGGTTTCTCTCTTCTCTGTGTCATTTTTGTCTCTGTTCAACTGTGAGGAAATGTCTCCTTGGTCTTCTTGCCTTAATGTAGTACCAGCTGTGTCCACTGGCCTCCATGCCTTTCCAGATGTGGCTGCTGTGTCTTAAATACTCTTCCTGCACCCCTCGCTCCCTTTTGCTGTGTTCACCTGCTCCTGCATCTTGGGTGCGGTATGCTCTTAAACTCCCTGAGGACACAAATTAGAAATGCTTTAAGGTTTCCTACTACTGGACTGGACATAATACTTCCGGAAGGGAGCATTTTTACTTTGACTTCTCAGGTTGGCCCTCTTGTTATTTAAAAAAAAAAAAAAAAATCTTTTAGTGGGTCTGGTGGGTTTTCTCCATAGAGAGCAGCTGTCTCTATGTGTCCAGTATTGGGAGAGGAGATAGATTCTAGCAGCAACCATGTGGGTCCCTTGTTAAAATCCCACAGACCGAGGAAGGAAACCAGCTGCAGATTTTCTGTAGTTCTGCTTTTTCAGATTAGAGGTCTGCTTGCACATGGGAAGTAGGCGGGGCCTGACAGCTGCAGCCCGATTTGCCGCAATGTTCCCCAGGAGCAGAAGTTCCTTCTCTGGGTTTGCTGTGCGGCCAAAGGTTGGGGTTGGGGGTGCATCTTAGCGTTCCTCAGCCACCACCGCCTTCAGCAGGACCCGCTCCATATTTGGAAATGCCGTCTGCTCCCGCGGGGAGCCAGGCGTCAGTGCCTGTGTGTTGGCCTCTGGCCTCTCTCGCTGTGTAGGACTCTGGCCCTGGTGGGGTTGAGATTTCACACTTTACCCAGGTCCCCTTGTCTTGCCTCCGACTTCCTCTGGACGGGGTACCCCCCCAGCTCCTCCTCTTTCAGGATAAGGGCTTTTAGAGAGGACATGCTTCGGCTCCCTTCCACTCCCTGTGGCACCTATGACATCACTATTTGCCTGCCCATTGTCTGTCCCCTTGGCCCTTCTTTGCCTACAGAACCCTGATTTCATTCATCTAGACATTGTGTGCAACCCAATGTGGGCCACGAGTGACTCACCTGAGCCAGTGGTTCTCTAGGAAGGTGGTTAACCATGCCGGAGGGGGCTTTGGAAATGTGGGGGAGGGGGAGAGGGTGGAAGGAGCTGTAAATGTCACAGTGACTGAAGAACCCCACTGTCTGGTGCGGCACAAAGATGGCACATCCTTCTAGTGCCCCCTGGAAATTCATCCAGGTGAGAAAACTATAGTTTGTGTCTCCCAATCAAACTCCATTTTACAAGGAAAGACAAATACATGTTTCATAGCTTTCATCAACACTGAAATTTTCCAGAAGTACAGCGATTGCATAAATTGAGGAAAGATTGTGCTAGCTGTGTTATGTTCGTGATGTTTTGAAATTTACCAGGAGCTAGTCCCTATTACAGACAATGACATCACCGCTGGGCATCACTGCTTCTCTGTGAGTTGACAGGGCCACACCCCAACTTTGCAGCTGTCACATGGAATTATGTGACCAAGGGGGCTTGAGTCCCTGCTAACAGAATTGAATACTATTAAATAAGGGGAGATGAATGACACACAGAAATCTGAGTTAAATGCATCTTACAAGTTTTCAAAATAATTTCATGTTTGTCATCCCATATTACGTTTTTTTTTTTTTTTTTTGGTTTAGCATAATGATAACACATCTATGGTGTGAGAATAATGACATTTTTTCATTTGGGGTCTGCCTGTGTGTTTCAGCTTTATGTTGATCTTCTCGCCAGGATAGTACCAAAAACCTTCTTTGATTATGATTTTTTTTTTCTAGAACATCTTCTAGTTTCATTGCTTATTGAAGCACAAGGGCTCCAAGGGTTTGTTTTGCTTTGTTTTGTGTTGTTTTTAGGCCTTCAAGGCTGTGTTTATCATGACATGCATTAAGTCTTCAAGACAGGAGATGAGTTTTCTGTGGTACTTCCCCAGTTCCCTGTCCCATGTCATAACAATTATTTTTGACACTGCTCTTAGCAACAAGGCTTGGCTCACTTAAGAGAACATCATAGTTTTCATTGTCTCCACTTCCATAGCCTGTAATTTGCCTGGACAATTAAGGTCTTTCTCCCTTTCTATTATTTTATGCAAGCAAGTGTGGTTTTTTCTTACTTATACTTACTCTGGTTTTTATTCTAGTGCACACTTGAACCTCTGCTCTTTCATATTCCTGTACTTTTTGTATGGAATATTTTCTGATCTTTTTTTCTTTTTTCTTCTCAATTATTCCTTAAAAATAGGTGCAAATGTATGACTGTGACATTATGTCTTCTAACAGAGTCCTGCAGAGGCGATTATACATTGAAATGCACACATTTTCTTAAAATAAATTATTTTCCTATTATTTAAATTACTTTCCTCTTAATTCTTATTTTTATGTTACATTTAGGGCATTTTTCTAAAATCATGGCTCTAGACCGGCTATATGATCTCTTCATTGCCTCTCTGCGTAAAGGAATATTACAAAATGTTTGTTTACTGAAAGGAGGGAGTAAAAGGGGACATTTTTCTGATAGGTCTAGGGCAAGGGCAAAAGTCCTCTTCCCCACTGTCCCAGTCTCCCTGGAGCCGGTTTGGGGGGGCGCATGTGACCCAGTTCCAGTCAGTGAGATCCAAGCAGATGTCCGCTGCATAGCAGGGTCGGAAAAGCCTTGTGTTCTCTTGATGAAGGGAGACACTGTGGCTTGCCTGCCTCCTCTCCCTTTTTGTTACGTAGAATGCTGACACATGGCTGGAACTGCAGCTTGGGACGGCGGATTGGAGCAGAAAGCCAACCTACTAAGGATGGCAGATTGGAAAGAGGAAGCATCCGAGTGCCCACATGCCCATCTTTGACTTACTGAAACTTCTGCTTCTGGATATTTAGTTACGTGGGGAAAACTATTATTTGAGACATTATAAATTAGGTTTCCTGTTACCTGCTTCACTAACTGTTTTCTGTTTTCTGCCTGCCCCAAAGCCTAAGCTTGCTGTTCTCATGTGTAGCTGCTGCCCCAATGATTCTGCAGCATCCTCAATCCGTAGTGATTTGGGAATCACTATTTAGAAAATTCTGTGAATGACTGTTCCAGTAGGCACCCCAAAGTTTAGGGAAACTGCCCATATTCTCTCCGGGATGCACCATTTTGAATGATTATTCAATCTTTGGAACAAACCATAGGGGAAAACTTGATCCCGTGATGACGGTTCTTTGATGCCTTCTTAGGGAGGTAGCTGGGCGGTACTAGCATGGCCTGGAACCCGAGATTCC
The DNA here is from genome assembly GCF_963455335.1 of Martes martes. NCBI lineage: Eukaryota > Metazoa > Chordata > Mammalia > Carnivora > Mustelidae > Martes > Martes martes. The sequence goes on from NC_137888.1 coordinate 84,123,289, forward strand.
TGGACCCCAGTGTTCTGTGAAGCAGCATGTTGGCAGAGTTCTGTTGTTAGCTAACGCCAGTGGCATAGATGAAATGCAAGTAAATCTGTTAACTCTGCTACTGTAACCACTTTGAGCTAATTATTTAAGTGCATGGTTTGCCTTAATATGGAACATTAGTCAATTACATTACATTTGACTACCCGTAACTTTTGTTCAAGGAGCACTTCATATACGGACACCTCTAATCAGAGCACAAAGCTCTTAAATACTTAATCTGGTTAAACGGAAGTGAAAACTGTAATGCATGACATTCTCCCTAGTAGGGGAAATCTTCAGCCATTATGTCTGTGCAAGACCAGGCTTTAGAAACAATGAGAAACTACCAGCGATCACTTAGAGTATTTTGAGGAGTGTAGAAAAGGCACCCAAACTACATTTATTTTCCAAAATTAAAAATAAATAAAAATAAAAAACCTTGAAATTATTCTTGTACCAAAATATAAAACGTTGGAAATTATAGTACACTTGATGTATTCTCTAACCAGCCAGCAGACAATGTAACAGGGACTTTTTTTTTTTTTAAAGATTTTTATTTATTTATTTGACAGACAGAGATCTCAAGTAGGCAGAGAGGCAGGCAGAGAGAGAGAGAGGAAGGGAAGCAGGCTCCCCGCTGAGCAGAGAGTCTGATGCTGGGCTTGATCCCAGGACCCTGGGATCATGACCTGAGCTGAAGGCAGAGGCTTTAACCCACTGAGCCACCCAGGTGCCCCTGTAACAGGGACTTTAAGAGACAATTTGCCATAGGACATGGAAGTTATTTTGTCCAGAAATAGGTCACTTGCCATAACTTTATGGAAAAGTTTTAGTTGGCGCTCATCAACCGCTCTTTCATTCTGTGCCTAGTTCGCACCAGGCCATGTGCTGGGTGTCAGCAACATGGATAGCAGGAGAGACACTGTCTCTGAATTGGAGGTCCAGAGGCTGGGGCAGGTGAGCAAAAGAGAAGATGCAAAGGTTGACTAGATTAAAAAAAAATGTTGACCAGGTCAAGATGAGCCTTGAGGCAGACATATCAGGGGTTTGGACTTTGTTCCAAAAGCATAGAGAAATCAGTGGATGTTTTGCACAACATTCTCCACATTACTTTTGCATTGTAAAACCATCTCTCTGGCTGCCGAGTAGAGACCAGATGGAGAGCAAGCAAGACTGGAAGCCAGGAATGCCACTGACAGGTGCACAGGTGGGGCAGCAAACAGTGAGATGGCCTGGGGAGATATTTAAGCAAATTTGAAAGGACTTGGTGAATTACTAGACACTGGGTTGGGATGATTAGGATTCAGTGGGTCTGAGTTGGTGCCCAGGAAATGAAATATCTTTAAGGAACACAAGCCAAGAGTTTTAGAACAGAGCATTTCCCTGAAGAACTGGAGACCTAAAAGCCAGTGAATGATGGTGCCTTGGTTGCTCAGTCTGGCTTCTCTCTTGGTGAGCTAGCACTTCATGCTTATTTCTACATGGGTAATCTGTCTTTCTTTCCCCTCCCAGCAAACCTCCCGGCAAAGCAGAGGTGATAGATCCATCACACAGGGCACAAGATGAAGCAGTCTTTGAAGGAAAATTTCCACAATCTCTGTGCTAGTGCTAGTAGAAGAAGAGGTCAGCAACATCTGTTGAGGGTCTGCCCTCATGTCCAATTCTGGTTAGATGCTCTATTTTATCTCATTTAATACAGTAGCATCATTACCCCCATCCTGAGGACAAAAAAAAAGCTGAGATTCTGAGAGCGTGAGTGAGCTGTCTAAAATCACGTGGTTAGGAGTTCATGGGGTGTCAGTTCAGGTCTGTCTGGTTCCAAAGGACATGTATGGCTTCATGCCATCGCCTGGTGCTTCTGCTGAGCCACAGCCTTGGTGGAGTGTGAATAATGGGGCTACTCCCATTTTCACCACCGTAAAACTACAAGATAGCGTGTGGCTTAGCCCAGTTCAACCAAAGTCCCATCATAAGTCCACAACTCGTGATTCCTCCCTGGTGATGGGGCCCATCAATTAACACATCTCCTGAAATTTAATACTTTAGTCAATCCTTGCCTAGCATTGTAGATCTGACCTTCCACCCACTTAAAGAAAGTGTGGAGATCTTTTCCACTGTCAGATACAAATGAGATCCAGCTGCTTCTGACTTCAACCCCAGGCCAGATGTTTTAAATGTTAAGTTTCCTGCCCAATGTATCTTTTCGTTAACCAAAAATTTTTTAACTGCAGGCTGCAACCCATTAGTGATTCTGAAATCAATTTAGTGGATCACAGCAACCTTTTAAAATATTGGAACGGAATAGACTAGACTAGACTAGAACAGAAAATATCAGAATGTACCGCACTGAGGAGAGGGTGTTATCCTGTGAAACTTACTGTCCAGCTGTGTTTGTACGTGATGATAAAAAGTGTATTTCTTACTCTGAGTTGTGGTTTAGGAAAAAAAAATAGAAAAGAAAACCGCTGCTTTGGAGGGCTCTGTCATCCTTTCTTTACGGTTCCTGAAAGAGCAGCTCTCTCTGCCCATGGGAGAAAGTTAACTCACAAACAAAGGAATGGGAAGGAAGAGACAAGTGGAAGGCGGAGTCTTACTGCCGGCAGGAAAATAACAGCTCGCAAGAAATGGAGATGTTCTTGTCAACAAGTCATCCAAGGCCAGTGTCCTCAGACACTCTACAGTAAATTATTTTGTTGTATCAACTTCACTGTTCCCCACATCTCAAGATCGCTTTGGGATACTGCTTTGTGGATACTCAACAGTTTGGCTTTCTGGATGCTGCAGCATGAAACAAAGAAGGGCATGTGTTTCTTTCTTTTTTTTTTTTTAACTTTTCATTAATGGAAACATTTTAAAGATTTACCAAAATAGCCAGGATAGTATAATGAAACTCCACATACCATCACCCGGCTTCAGTAATGATTGGGTTCTGGCCAATCTGGTTTCATCTAGACCTTACCCACTTTCCAGATGTCCTATCATTTTATCCATAAATACTTCAGTGTGTATTCAAAGAGGTGATTTTTGAACACTGGGTCTACCAGGGTCCTCACACACGGCAGTTGAAGAGAACTGCATTCCTTGAGACGTGAGGCTTTGGCCAAAACACAAGAACAGGCAGTCAGGCCCTGTAAAAAGTAGGTCAGATGGCTTATGTTTCCTCTGACCAAAGACCCCAGAAAGGAAAACTGCTCACATATCCCAAAAAAAATCTCCAAGAAAAAAAAGGAGGAGGGGACAGAATGGCTTTATGAAAAGTAGGACATAAATTAAGAGCTTGTTATCACCACAGATGACTTCCAGAGACTTGTCCAATGCTGTCATTTTGCAGATGAAATAACTGAGGCCAGAGAAAGTGACTTGGACCTAAGGGCCAAAGGACATCCCTCTTGATCTTTAGGTCCACAGAACTGAAACAGTACATGAACACGTTTCTCAATCAAAGTTAGAGTCGGGAAAGTTATTATAGGGCCTGCTAGTCAAGACGGAGGACCAACTGCAACCACGGGATATCTACTAAATTGATATTCAAGATCTTCGTTTTTCTTGAGTCAGATCCCTGGACCATTAACTGCTTGTGACCAATTCCATCTTTTAAAAAACCTCAGCATTCCACAACCTTCCTCCACTTACCTGCTTCTACAAACAACCGATTCCTTCCTTTTCCATGCCTCTGCCTTGACTCAAGGTCTAGTCCAAACTCCTCGGCCAGGCCTTTTATGGCCTCCTGTCCCATAACCTCCATCCCACTCATCTCCACAGAGCCTCGCTGGTTTCCCCTGTGATCACTGAATACCCCAGGCTGGTTCCCCTTTCAGGCCTCACAAGGGGGTTCTCTCTTGTATAGAACTTTCCTTTCTCCTCTTGCTCCATAATTTATCCATCCTTTTTGGCCTCCTTCAACTCTCTAAGCTTTGGGAGGCCTGGTATTTCCAGATGCACATGCCTCTATCTCTTCCTGTATCTGAATGCCTGCAGTATTTCAAATTTGTTTCATTCACACTGGTGCTTTTTTAATACTGCCTTTTAACTATCTTACCTTGGTTCACCTAATGATCTCATCTGGTCTCTACTTTCCTTAAGGTTAGTAACAGTATTCCGGGGCCCCTGGGTGGCTCAGTCAGTTAAGCGTCTGCCTTCCAGTCAGATCATGATCCCGGGGTTATGGATTCAAGCCCCGCATGGCATCAGGCTCCCTGCTCAGCTGGGAGTCTGCTTCTCCCTCTCCTTCTGCGCCTCCCCCTGCTCGTGCTCTCTCTCACTCCCTAAAAAATGAAAAATAAAATTTGAAAAAATAACTGAATATTCTCCTTTTATGGACTATCTCCCATAGGGGCAACCTGGGGCACCTGGGGAGCTATGTTGGTTAGGAGGCTGACTCTTGATTTTGGCTCAGGTCATGATCTCAGGGTCCTGGGATCCTGCCCCACATGGGGCTCTGTGCTCAGTGGGGAGTCAGCTTGGGGATTTTCTCTCTCCCTCTCTCTTGGTCCCTCCCCCAGCTCATGTTCTCTCTCTCTCTTAAATAAATAAATCTTTTTAAAAATGCTTAACTATTAAACAACATACAAAAATAAATAAATAAGGGCAGCTTGTCAGTCAGGGCAACAGGGTACTGTAGAATGAACTTTGGAATCAGAATTCCCTGGGTTAGAACCCCAGTCCCGCTGCTCAGTAGCCTTGGGACCATGGCCAAGTTCCTTGGCTGTCCTGAACCTCATTCTCTTCTTGTAACATTCTCTTCTTTGTAACATATACAAAGATACAAAATTGACTACCTCCTTACCCAGATGATATTTAGAATTTCCAGGCATACCTTAGTAGAAGCTACTGAGGGCACAGAAGCACAGACTTAATTCTATCATCACTTTCTCAAAAGCAGCTCCAGGGTAAAACTATGCCGTAAGCCAAGCCCATGGCAGCTGAAGTCAAACCCTGTTAATACCGGAAGGGTATGACAGATAGGACCCCCCGTGACTATTACAGTTGGGAAATGCGGAGTGCCTTAGGGAGACCTATTAGGATAATAATTAACAGGGGCTGCAGCCACAAAACCAACCTGAACTCTCAGTGGTTTGACCTATTAAACGTTCGTTGTTGCTGCTGCTGCTGCTCCAGTCAAGTTGGATAGGAGTCAGGAGACTGTCCTCCATCCTGCAGCTGTGAACTTGAAGATGTGACACCAGACCACTGCAGCGGCAGAGAGGTATTCAGATGGGAAGTGGCCCCTTTCCTCTCCTGTGAACCACAAGGAAGGAGGCACCTGCACATCAGGCTGGCACCCCCTACCCCAGCAAGCGCTCAGTCAGCCCACGGCTCAGTTCCCAGTTTCCCCTGGAGTGGGGTGGTATTGTTTGTATCAGCCATCATCTGAGATGAAATTCAGATTTTGCTGCTGGGCCAAGGAGATCATCCTCAGGGAGAATTCTGCCCACTGCCACCCCAGGCTAGGCACCCTTGGGGTGGAGGTCACCTAGAAAGGTGAGCAGGGAGGTAGCCCTATGGAACACAGCGGCTGTCCAAGGACCCAGCCTATCTCTGCTTGTTCTCTGGGCTTCGGTAAATGTCCTCAGAGCTGCCTGTTTGCCCAGCACTTCCCCACCCCCTCTGCCCTTCTCCCTTCTGTTTGTTCAGACTTTGCCCCACCACCTGTTAGAGGCAAAATGGTGGAGGGAGAAGCGATTGGCTGGCCAATCCAGGGGCTATCTGGACCCAGAGTCCTCAGCTTTCCCATGAGACCCATAACTCTCGGATGGTGGAGATCATTTTATTTTTTGTGCACACAGTAGTTGCCCAATACACATTTACAAGTAGGACAATAAGTACCCTTATTAGGGGGATTAGGAGAATGAGCACTGAAATCAGCCACACCTTCATTCAAATTCTGGCGCTGCCATTTCCCGGGTATCAGACCTTTGCAACGTTATTTAATACCTCTGAGTTCTAGTTCATGGTACTTAGATAGGTCCATGTCTACAACACCTGTTGTTAAATATGTTTACGTTAAATATCACCCCTAGTTATCGAAGATAAAATCACACTGTATGTATAGGCAGCCAGGATGGATGAAGTCCTCTAAAACTGACAGTGATTATTACTAGTTTCTCAAGGGCAGAGCTCATACCTGATTCATCTTTGATTCCTAGTATTGTCTTGTACACATTAGGGGCTTTATAAAATCTTAACTAGTTGAATTCGTTCTCCCAAAATTTATTTATCAGGTGCTTCTTCCATGCCAGGAGAACTGGGGATACAAAGTGATGGGTCCAGTCCCTGCATTTGTAGAGTTACAATCTAACAGGCAGAGAATGATAGTAAATAAATGACCCAGTAACATTCCGTGTAGTGGTAAATGTGTCGAAGAAAAACGCAGTAGACCAGAGCTAGTGAGACAGGAGAGCACTGTTTTAGACCCTGTGCTCCCCGAAGCCTCCGTAAGGAGGCACCAGAGAGCAGATACCTGGGAGAACAAAGGAGCCATGGAGAAATAATGTGTCACTGACAAAAATGCTATGATCACATTTGTTTCAAGATCATCATGGTGGTAGGTTTTGAGGCTTGATTAGAGTGACATTAACATTTCTCGTTTTTAAGCAGCCCTTAACTGAAAGATCTCCATCCCTGTTCTTGTGCTGTCTCCCCACTTAGCTCTAAATGCCAAACAAAGCCATCTCCTTTCTCCTGCTTCTTTTCTCCAGGCACTTCATTCAAATTTTATAGTCCCTCCTTCCCTCTTCTGTTCCAAAACCACTTTGATCCTTTTGTCCTTTTCCTCTCTAAGTGTTCCGTGGCCCTTTTCTGCAGAAGATGCACATTTTCAGCAAAGCTCTCATCTCCATGCCCTTTGAGACTATCACAGAACAGCGAAAAGTGCTGAGCACATTAGGGAGGTGAGAGTGGCAGACAGGAGGAAGGTCAGAGAGAGCTGAGCCAGCTGAGCCGACAGAATGGCCCCGGGCAGGCGTCCCGGGGCAGCCGCAGTGGCTCATGGGCCAGCGTGGCTTTCACCAGGGCTCAGAAACCAAGAGGCTGTCGCCTGCACACCAGGAGCCCTGTGTTAGAGTGTGAAGCTGGCATCCCCTCCTGCCATCCCAGGCTGACCCCTCTGGGTTCAGTGGGGCTGTGGTGAGCACTGGCCGCAGGGGCCAGAGCGGGAAAGCACACCCGCGTAATAGGCTTGTCAGCTTTTCTTGATGGTGACAACCCAAAGTAGGGCCCACGGAGTGTGGGGATGTTTGCTGCGGTGGCCTTTGCGGCCACTCTCTGTGACCTTCATGCCACATCTTGCACCATTTCTTATCGCACTCTGCTTTAAGCTGATTTACTTCTCTCTCCTTATCTCCAGGAAATCTTTATGTCAAGGTGTGTGGGGGACGGGGGAAAGGAAGCTAGTAATGGGCCCCAAGCTAAGTACAATGAAAACTAAACAATGCTATCAAACAATGTTAGTCTTAGATACTGCAGCCTTCCAAATACGTTTCATGAAGCTGTCTCTGCAAAAATGAAAGCAAAAAGGCAGGAAGGTAGGTTAGCAAGTGTTAGATGTTAAAGTCATACTAGCAATTATGCTTTGACTTTTCAGAAGGATCAATGGAGAACTGAAAAGGAAAAAGGGTCCTCAGTACCAATTCAGTGTTGAAATTCTGTGTCCACCGAACGCCTTCATATAGAAGGGAATCAGCTGGTGAGCTTGGGTTACCCCGCCTGTTCCTGCTGCCATGTACGCTGTGAGTTCTCATGGACTTTGGCTGGGACAGGGCACTGGCCACACCAAGTAGGCTTCCCACGCCAGCAGCTTGTTACAAGCCCCCATTGGAAGGGCCCCAATGACCATGCAATCGTTACAATTTTTGAGCTCTTATGTGCCAAGATCTTAACACAGATTTTAAGTCTCTAAGACATGTATTGTTCTTTGCATTTTAGAAATGAAGAAGCTGGGGCTGGGTGCCCAGGTGGCACAGCTGGTTAAGCGTCTGACTCAGTTCCAGCTCTGGTTGTGATCTGAGGGTCTTGAAATCAAGCCCCGCATCAGACTGTGCTCAGTGTGAAATCTGCTTAAGACTCTCTCTTCCTCTGCCCCCTGCTCACTCCCTCTCTCTAATATAAAGAAATCTTTTTACTAAAAAAGGAATGAAGAAGCAAAGAACCAAAGTTGAGCCATGGTTCAATCCCGAGACCATCTTCCTCCAAAGTTCTTGTCCTATCCACCATACTCCACTGCCTCCCTAGTTGTGAGATGTAAGCTCTCTGAGTTTCTTGAAAGACCATTGATTTTGCTTGGTGGAGGGTTTTCAAACTCTGTTTAAACCTTTGCTTCAGTTGTCTACTGCTGTGTAACAAACCACTAGTGAATACAGAAGAAAAGAGTGTTTTATTTTGAACACAGTTCTGATGTCCACAACAAGACAAGCAGCATTGACTGGTCTCTGCTCCACGTGACATCTGCTGGAGACAGAATGTCTGAGACAGTGTCTCCATGTCCCCTAGGATGGCTCACCAGGCTGGGGGCTGGCTGCAGCCACTCACTTGGACGCCTCTGTCCATGCCTCCAGTCTACCCTTTGGCTGGTTCCTTGGCTCACTGCCACATGGTCTCTTCAGCAGGGTAGGGCTTCTTCGAGAGCAGTGGAGGCCCCAAGAGCCCACTTGTCAAAGATGAAGTGGAAGCTGCCAGTCATCTTAAAGTCTGGTGCAGCATCACTTCTGCCACATTCTTAGGGCAAAGCAGTCACGAGAGCAGCCTCGATTAAGAGCAGGGTAAATAAAGTCCACCTCTTGATGGGGAAGTGAAAGAACTTCTGGGCATCTTCCATCTGCCACAACTTTGAAACCGGTGAGAGGCTAAATCATACACAGAATCTGAAAGTGCAAAACTGAAAGAGGGAGGGAGACATATTGGTTCGAACTGGGGACATAAGGGGAGGGTGCAGAGCCTTGTCCACCCTGCTGCTCTCTTGGACTTCAGATGAAACCAAGGCATCTAGGGAAGAGACCTTGGAAAGACTGACCTGGATGACATCAGAAGAGCGGGACCCTTGAGGACCCTGCCTCCACCTGCCTCTCTGACCTTACCTAGATTCATCATCTCAGCCTACCCCACTTTCACTCTCTGAGCTCTGCCCTTCTTCCTGTTTGTCAAACCCAGGCCTACCATGGGGGTTTTGCAGACTGTCCCATCACCTGGAATTCTCAGCCCTCAGGCTTTTACATAAGGAGCCCCCGCCTGCCGTTCAGATCAGGGAGACCTTCCCTAGCGAAGGCAGCCCTCCCCAAACTCCAAGCACTTTCTATTGCCTTGACATTTCTTATTTCCTTTGTAACACTTAATATCTAGAATGTATCTCATTGAAATGTTCCCCAAGGGCAGAGGCCTTGCCTCTCTTGTTCACTGCTGCCATTCCTGGCACCCAGCGGAGCTTGCCACTTACCAGGCATCTGATGAATGCTCATTGAACAACAGCATGAATAGCTGAATGGATGAATGCATAACACTCAGTGAAAGGCTATTTAGCCCTATCTTCTCCTCCTGATGTGTTCCCAGGGCCTTCCAGAAGAGGATGGATCCTCTGGGATTGTGTAACTAATGGTTCCTACACAGGAAACAATACTATTAATATAACTAATAAAAACGGCCTCGACAGGGGCTCAGTCACTACCCCTTCCTGTAGCCCCGGTCTCTGAGTCCTCTTCAAGTGCGCCTTTCCAGATCAAGTCCCAAGGTCAGGCCAGGGCTGTAGACAGCTCTGATTGATCAAATTCACACAGGTCCTGAGCAGAACGTTTGCTTGCAGCCCTGTGCGCATCCCCACCAATCAGTTCTCCGGGCCATGGCCTTTGTGTAGAACCTGGCCCCTGAGCGAACCGTGCTCAGTGATGGATGAGGATCGGACTTCATCCTCTTCCCCGACTACAAGTGTCAGCCAAGTATCCCACCTGCGCCCTGCTTATTTCAAGCTCACTGTGCCCAGCAGCGATATGTGTGTCCAAGCATCCCCTGTGGCCAGTCTCTCAGAGAACCCAGCTGGGTGAAGCCAGGCCTTAAAGGGACCTTGTCAGCTTCCAACTCAGAGCTGTGACAGAAGGCATTTGTCCCAGAGACCTGACTAAGAAACAGGAGAAAGGCGGCTTCATTCCTACACAGTGCCGTGCCTTTGGGCAGAACTATTTACAGAAAAGGGCATCTTCAGCTCCTAACCAGAGGAATGTATGAGTTACCAAACACTAAACTCAGTCCTATGGATCCAAAGGAGGCCTCTGTTTAGAATACGATTCTCATGACAAACAACTTTTGTGCTATGGCAGAGTGTTTCAGCAGTTCATTCTTAAACAGTTCTGAAAAATTCACTTGGGACTGCCTCTTGCACATAAAGCTTTTCTTGTTCCCACCCTAGGGAAGAATATTTTTTCTTACAGATTTCAAAAGATACTAGGATCGGTATGAAGGAATTCCAAAAAAGAAGAAATAGCTCTTGCTTTTAACTTTTTCATGAATATAACCTTTGTTTCCCTGGGCTGTGGGGAAAAATCTCAGACATGGGTTCTAATCACAGCAGGAATTAATTTCCAGTCCCTACCCCATTTGTTGCTGGAATCTAACTCTTCCTGATTCTATAAATGTCACCCTGGGGCTGCTGCCAGCCCCTGCCACGTCGCCCACGGGTTCCAGATGACACACGCCATCCTTAGCGGCTGCCAACAGCGCTCCCACACAGGAGAAAGCCAGGGGAACAACCGGTCCCCCAAGTGTACGTGTCTTTCAGCCAAACTCTGGCCTTTTGGTCTTGTTTATTCCCCTTTGTAATTCCTTGGTTTGAGGGGTAGGGGGGGCGTTAATTAAGAGACTCCTTCACTAGTCCTGAAACAACATCTAGAAACAGGGTCATATCTTTGATTGTCTTTTGCCTCCATGGACTTCCCCACTCTCTTCAGTGGCCTAAGGACCCCGGGTCCAGAGATAGCCATTATACTGTCTTCATTTCAATCCTGTCTATAAACCCCAGGGACAACTTACTCATTTATCCCAAGGAATCCTCTTGCAACCAAGAATATTTGGTGGTCTGCTTTGCAGTCCCATAAAAGCCTGGAGTTTTGTACCACCTTTACCTCTCTAACCAGAGAATTAGTAACCTAAATTGGGTCCCACTGAAAATTAACTCTTGCAAACATGACAAAAGAAAAATTTTCTCTCTTCAGACACACTGCCCATGGATCTGAAAATTTTTCTAGATAATAAACATGCTATACTGAAAGGATTAATGGAACCCAACAGGCATTCCATGAAGGATCCATGGCATTAGGGTTCCTTAATTTCACAGAACCTCCAGCTCCTTCCTCAGACTCAGTAATTCTACCTGGGTGCTTTAAAAAAAATATCCCCAAGGTCATCATGACACAGTTCCAAATGGATTAGGAAGCATTTCTCCCAAAGACAGTAGGTCTTGGTTTATTGTATGCTACCTTGATATTAGTCTATGCAGCTCTCCTTTAAGACAATGGTTCTAAAAATGAGCCAAGGATCTTTTAGCTTCAAGCATTAATCTCCACAGTATGTACTTTAGGGGCATGAATTAATAATTAAGTTGTGATCAATTTACTTGTGATAGCCCTTCTTGGTGTCTCATCAGGAACACCACCACCCATCAGAAGAGCCTATTTGTATCTACAAATAGGAGATTGGGGGGGGGGGGGTTGGGGGAGAAAAGGGAAAGGAACAGTCCATGGACTCAAGCTGTGTAGAGAGATCTGTGGCCCAAGTGGCTCCGTCAAATGCTCATCACTGGGAGAATGCTTTAGAGTCATTTCTGGGGTTGGGTCCTGGAGGATTCACCATGGGCAAGACATTTTACCTGGCCTTATTTAAAATTTTGGAAGTAGAGATCACCATTTGGAAAATACCACGATAATAATCATAGCAGTCCAGAATCATCAATGGACCCTAAACTCGTGGGCATTTTAATGAGCACCAGCATTTACTTATTCCTACATGATACTAACTAATTACAAAGGAAAAGCAATAACCTTAGAGTGCAGAAACCCACCAGAACCACCCGAGCCATGTGATGAAGGTTTACATGATCAACAATGGCCCATGTGCATCACACACCCTCTGAGATGATATGCTGAGAAGGGTATTCTTGGCAAAAATGTAAAGCCTAAAGATGAGTAAGAGGAAATAACTATGCAAACCCAGTTGGGAGACCATTGTGCCAAAAAACTGACCAGAGCCCTTCAAATATTTTAAAGTCATGAGAGACAAAGAAAAACCAAGGAATTGTCCCAGACTACAGGAGATTAAGGAGATGTGGCTACCTGATGTTGTGTGTGATCCTGGATCTGGCCCCTGGCTCATAAAAAAAGCATTAATGGGATAATTGACAAAATTTGAATAAGGTCTGTAGATTAATTGTAGTCTATCGATGTTTATTTCCTCGTGTTGAACATCCTACTATGGTTATGGGAGATGTACCGAGGTTGTGTAACATTTGGGGAATGTAATGGAAGAGTGGATGGGAATTTTTTGGTACTGGTTTCACAACTTTTTTGAAAGTCTAAAAGTACTTTGAAATGAAAGCATTAAGAGTCTTTAGACACGGATGAAATCAGGGGAAAATAAACATCAGAGCAAACTTGTGCAACAAGTAAGATTTGAAATAACAGAACTACTCATTCATTCAGCAAACTGAGCACCTACTCTGTGCTGGGGGCTGTGCCGGGAGCTGGGCATACAGTGAGGTGTCTTGCTATCTAGGACACCTGGGTCTGGACTAGAAGGATCCAGACACATAAATGCGGTGGTGGGGGCTATGTTAGAAACTTGGACAAAGTATTACAGTATCACGGGGGAAAGGAAGCCATAAAAAATTAGGATGTGTCATTAATGGCCAACAAGGTGCCTGAAGACATTACAAAAGCATGGGAAAGAAACCCTGAGGAGGGAAAGAAAGAGTGAACAGGCAACCATCAACTGCGGAGGTGCAGAGGGCAAGACAGAGCAGAAAGAGACACAGGGGGAATAGGGAGGGATTTGGGAGAAGCTGGAGAAGAGATGGTGAGAGGGTTGGTAGGTGGCAGGAGAAACCTGTGATTAAGGGTGAAAGTGACAATGAAGACATGAGAGGGCTCCTCAGAAAAGAGTCCTGTGGGAGTAGGCACGCAGCGAAGCCACACTGAATGTGAGCATGGGAACTGGGAAATGGATTTACTTGGATGGCTGAGGAAGCTTGTGCCCTCCCAACCTGCTCAGATTGAGTCCGCATTGTCTTGGTAGCGAGAAAGCAGAAGAGGGCAGACCAGCTGACACCAATTACCTAGAAACCCCAAAGGCAAGATCTCGGGTCTTTCTCAGCATCGACTGCTGGTGCTACTCTTTTCTACCCCTCCTGCCATCCTGACCTGAGTCACTGTACTAAGCCAGACCCCTGTGACCCACAACAGTGGGGGATCCCCCACCGAGAGCAGACTCTGAATGGCCACTTTCCTGTACCTCAAAGAAAGTTCTCATGAAATGTACTGATCTCAGAAGGTTCCAGACTCAAAGGCCAATTCCTAGCATGGCCTTCGTGATTCAGTCTGAAATGGTTTTGTTCCAAGCAGAACTTAACTAGAGCTCTCCCCAGCAGCCCATTTATTAGCTCTTCTTACAACATCTTCAAGCAATTAAAAAATAGAATGGCCAATTAAGAGGTATTTTCTTACCTGTTTCACATCGATGATAGTAACATGATGTGCATTAGTTATATACCGTGCTTGCTGGTTCTGAGGGTGACTTGAGCGAGTCTGAAGGAAAAAATTTTAAAAAAGAAAGAAACATTAGGTGCAGCCCCTTTCTTGGGACCAAGATTCAAGACTTGGAAGCCCAGCTCTATGAAACAACCAAGCCAGCAAGAAGGAAAACATGTCCAGTCTGCATCTAAAACAAATCTGAGGGGCGCCTGGGTGGCTCAGTGGGTTGAGGCCTCTGCCTTCAGCTCAGGTCATGATTCCAGGGTCCTGGGATCGAGCCCCACGTCAGGCTCTCTGCTCGGGCGGGGAGCCTGCTTCCTCCTCTCTCTCTGCCTGCCTCTCTGCCTACTTGTGATCTCTGTCAAATAAATAAATAAAATCTTTAAAAATTAAAAATTAAAAAAAAAATAAAATAAAACAAATCTGAATTCCAAACTGGAAAGAATTGTTTGCCTCAACTAAATCAATGTGTGAACAATTAGCCAGCACTGTGTGATGAGATGCTAGTTTGTTTAAGAGTGTGTGTGGGGGGGGGGGAATAAGAGAAAAGGGAGGGTGTAAGAGAAAAGTGGGGTGCTCCCTGCTGCCAAGATCGCTACAAGTCACCGTTAACTGCAAAATGAAAGATTTCCTCAACAGCCACATTTGGAGAACCCTTTATTTTTCATTTGTGAGTATGGCCAGCAGGTGGGGATAGTTCTTTATTGGTAGATAACTATCACACATAACCTGTTTTGTTACTTACTAGGATGAATCAAAAAGAGAAATCAGTTTAGAATGGTTAGGTCTGTATATTCCTCAGATAACATCAAAAGGATGAAGATATGAATTATCGTTCCCCTATTGAAGTAGTAACCAGAATGATCTTTCTCAAATATTTATTGAGTACTATGTACCAGGCTCTGCATTAAGCATTTGTATCCTTACAACAGCCCCATAAATCGGTGATATACCAGGTTAAGTGGTCCTGGGCCACTGAGCTGGTGTGTACTGGAGCTGAGATCTCATCCCAGCCTCTGTGGCTGCAGACTTCACTCACCCATTCCCTGAGATCCTGCTTCCGAGTAAACTCTAGAAAGGCTATGCAAAGTTAATGCTATATAGTGTGATTTCTATAGCAATCACAGGGGGGAAAAAAAAGAATGCAAAGAACTATAGCTACGAAGCTCAACAAAGCTTTCTCATAGAACTTGGCAAATTAATCCCACCTCTTTTGGGAAGAGCAGGTAACCAAGCAGAATCAAGACAAATTTGAAGGGTGGGTTTTTCATAACGAAGGAAACCCATATGGCCAAGAAACATTAGAAGGTTTTGAAACTCAGGAAAATGAAAATAAAGCAACACAATACTATTTCCTACCCAGCAGACAGGCAAGACAAAAGTCTGAAAATACCGTGTATTGTTAAAGATGTGGGAAAATGAGAATGCCTGTAATTGCTGGTGAGAGTATAAATAGGCACGGCTTCTTTGAAGAACAAGGTGGGGGTACCTAGTAAAGTTGATTTAAAGCAATTATGGTAAAACATTA
This sequence comes from Martes martes, assembly GCF_963455335.1. Lineage (NCBI taxonomy): Eukaryota > Metazoa > Chordata > Mammalia > Carnivora > Mustelidae > Martes > Martes martes. The sequence goes on from NC_137888.1 coordinate 84,138,556, forward strand.
ACGTGGATTTAATCTCACTAGTGTGCACATAGTTAGGTATTATAGCTGTTCTGTACGTGCAAATAGAACTGGAAGTAAAACAAAGATTTATTTTCAAGGATGGTCATGGAAGCAATTGTTCATAAGGCAAAAAACAAAAAAACACCAGAAACTGGAAAAAAAAACAAACAAACCCAGAAACATGTCCAGCAATAGGGAGCTAGTTACACAGGTCGTGTATAATAAAATAGTATGCAGCTGAATTATATAATTTACATATGTATGAAAAATGTTAGCAAGTGTATTGCTAAGGGGTGAAATCAAGCTATGAAGCTGTAATGCTCCCATCTATTTGCTTAAAAGCTACATGAAGCAGATGCTTTCATGCTTTCATGTGCGTAGAAAATGCCTGAAAGTATGCCTGGGAAACTGTTCATTGTAGTTACCACTGAGAATAGAATGGGGAGGGGGAGAGGGAGTTCTCTTTTGATTTATGCTCTTATAAATTATTTGAATTATTTTTTCTCATGAGCATGTATTACTTTTATATTTTTTAAAAAACAAACCTTTAAAAAGTTACTTTTGTTCAAAATGGTTGTCTACTAAGTTGATTTGCTGAGTCATTCCAGCTGCAAACTTAAAAAATACTTTTTCTCAAGTTTCAACTAGTGGAAGGAACTTAGGTTTTACCACCATTACTCATCTCATTATGTCCTTTACTCCTGTTTATGTGGCCTCACAAGAACCCAGGACTCCAGGTCACCTCCCTTTCCTGCCCTGACCCACTATTCCCAAACTCTTGAAGCCTTCCCCTAGGTCTTTAGGAAACTCAGAGCCACTAGAAAGATCTCCCAGTCTCCCAGCCCCCTCTCTAGATGCAGTCTTCACCTTGCTCTCAGGGAACCCTGCTGTTCCCTGAGGACGCTGCTCCCCTGCCACGCTCTCTCCTGCCACGCTCTCTCCTGCCAGCTACACCCCTTCTCACAGGCCTCATGCCCTTGGATCTGGGGACGTGGGGCCCCTCACCTCCCTCCCTCCTCACTGTCTATACCCCCAGCATCTTTAAGTCTCAGGTCACCAGGTGGGAACAGCCATCTGTCTTCTTGTGTCATCTACTAGCTCTGGGACTTGCCCCTGAGACCTTGAAAATGATAGATCCTGGCTCAATGTCACTTTCTCCAATTCTGCTCCTACCTTAATTCTTGATGATTTCAACATCCGCTCAGATGACCCACCCAAAGCTGGCCTTTCAGTTTCTTTCCTCTCATTCACTGCTCCTGCCCTACCCCCCTACCTTGGCTACTCACACCCAGAGACATATTCCAGTCACATCATTAGCAACAGCCACAACCTCCCTAGTCTACTCTCTGACACCTCCCCCTGTCTTTCCATTTCACTCTTTCTGGTACCTTAGCTGGACTGATAATCCATCTGCCCTATTACCTCTGACTTGTCCCATAGTCCCCTCTTCCCCTCATTTGTTTCTTTACCCTGTTTAAATTCCATGGTCAATCTCAACTCAACTCTGTCTACTCTGCCTATGCCTGCATAGCTGGACGAATCTAGAGAAAAAAACATAAGACATCAAGGGGTTGAACAGATGAGCCATATGATATATGGGAGAAGAATAATCCAAAAGTTAGGAACAGCATGTGCAAGGGCTCTGAGGCATAAAAGTACATGAAGACCTGAGGAATAAGAGAAGACCAGGCAGCTCTGAGCAGAGTGAATAAAGGAGAACATGACCAAAGATATGCACATGAACACAGCCAAGTCATTTAGGGTTTTGTAGGCCATGGTGGTAAAGAGTGCCCTTTCTCTGAATGATGGGGAGTCACAGAAGGGTTTAAAAAAGGAGTGACATCAACTGACTTCTGTGTAGACGATACTCTGGCTGTGGTGTTGAGAACAGACTACAGGGACCAAGGGTAGGAGCAGGGAGAAGCTATTATAATCACACAGGCAAGAGACACTGGTGGCTTGGGTCAGTCTGATGACTGTGTCTGATTCTAGATATATTTCAAAGGTAAACAGGATATGGTAACTGATTAGATGTGGGGTATGAGCAAATGGGAGGGATTATTCCAAGCTATTGTTCATTTTTATTTGTTTGTTTGTTTTTTGCCTGCACAGCTGAAAGGATGGAGAGGCCATCAACTGAGATGGGAAAGACTGGATGGGTGGAACAGGGTTTATTTTGGGAGAGAGCATCAGGCAAATCTTAACTCTCAGTCCATTTTTCTTTTAACATATAATGTAGTATTGGGGGTATAATGTAGTATTTAGGGGTACAATCTGTGATTCATCAGTCTTACACCATTCACAGTGCTCCCCATACCACATACCCTCCCCAATGTCCATCACCCAGCCACCCCATCCCTCCCACTCTGGGAGGCCATTCTTGACCAACCTATTTTAGGTTGTACTCCCACCCCAGGACTATTCATCCCCCACCCTGCTGCATTTTTCACAGCATGGATAGAGGAGATTCTGTCTAATTGACTGCCCCCCACCCCCATCCTTGGGTGGGGAGAACAGGGAACATCGTTAGCCGTCTCTCTAAGGAGGCAGTCAATGGAAACTCCAAGGAGAAATGAAGGTGAATGGGAGGGAATGGAACCTGAGTGAGTAAATAAAAACAGATGTTCATTACACAAACTATAGACAGAAAATAAATCATTCCTTTTCCACTTATTTCTTTTGAAAATCAGAGACAGCTGTAGGAACAATACATGTTTTTCCTTCCCCATCAGGGATTTAAAGCTGAACCTCATAAGTTAAGATTCTTGTGTGCTGCTACCACATCCTTTTCCTGCTTTCTACTGAAACAGGTGACCTTAGCAAATTGGCATCTTCCGGAAAGGCAGGATCTCTGCCTGAGGTGTGATTTGGCAAGAGGCCAATCAGTGTGGTCTGGCCATAATTTTATTTTGACTTTAAGCACTCCAATTGGACCAAATAAATACCTTGCTCCATTAAGAACAGTCTCAGGTAATGTATCTGTTCATTCTTTTAGACATTTATCCCTCCAGAGACTTCAGACAATGCTTTTTCACAGTTAATATCCATGTAAGTACCTACCTTTGCACACTGAAGCAACAAGTCATTTAGAACCGTGGCATATCCTTTTGACTGTGTGCCTACCTTTCGATATACCCTTAGCTGAAGGAGAAAGGACCCAAAAGACAAACACTATTCTAGGATATTAAGCCAATACATTCTCATTCTTGTTCTACATAATACATCTGATGGAATCGGAGCACTGAGATTTTCCATAATCCCTGGAAGAAGCTAGGTTTGGGGCAAAAGCCACAGTGTTTTGGGACTGCAGAACCAGAGACAAATGGCTAATCCAGAAGCTTCAAGCATGTGCCAGCATGGTGTCCAGAAGACTCAATGGGGCCAGTCACCTCTCTGCATGCATCAGCTTACGACTTGTCCCAAGCAGACAACAAGCAACAGAGACAACCAAAGATGAAGAGGAAAGAAATTTTTATAAAGAATTGTGTCACATGATGATGGAAGCTAACAAGTTCCAAGATCTGCAGTCCACAAGGTGGAGACACTGAAGAACTGGTGGTTTAGTTCCAGTCCCAAAGCCAGCAGGCTCGAGACCCATGGAGAGCTAATGTTTCCGTCTGATTCTGAAGGCGGGAAGAAAGCAATATCCCAGTTCAAAGGCAGTCACACAGGAGAAATTCCCTTTGACTTGCAGGAGAGTTGAGCTTTTTGTTCTTGTTAGGCCTTCAACTGATTGAATGAGGCCCACACATGTTAGGAAGGACAATCTGCTCTACTCAGTCTGCTTAGTCAAATGTTCATCTCATCTGGGAATATCTCCACAGACATACCCAAAATAATGTTTGGCCAAATATCTGGGATCTTATGGCCCAATAAAGTTATCACATAAAACTAACCATCACATTTATATTTTTTGTTTTGTTTTGTTCTGTTTTGTTTTTTTAATGCTTTGACCTCTTGCCGGGGTCTCGCTAATCTTGGAGGGACTGCCCCTCCCAGGACTAGTGAATTCCTAGAGATAGTAAACAACTTGTCTCCCAGTGTACCTTTCATATACAAACCAAACTACCCAGAGCCCATATCCTGAAGCATCTCTTTTGTCTAATTTTCACACCCCAACCAAATCCTGCCCTGACCTACCACCCCAGGCCAGGTTCCAGACAACTCGGGACAACATCTATAGCCCAGGACTTGCCATAATTATTCAAACTACCCAATCCTAATCCTGCTCAGCGAATCTACCTTACCTTGCCCATTCCTTCCCATGAAAACCAAAGTAAATCCTCTGGCCTGTGCATTTCTCTCACTCCTCCTGCCTCCTGACCAGCCCTGGTGCTTCTACCATATGGTCTGAGTGCTGTGGTATGCCTCCTCCTCTTGGGAGTTGTAAGAAGATAAACTCTTCCGTCAAGGAAGTTGTCTCTGTGTCTATCACCTTACTGTACCTGATTAAAATAAACCCCAGGTATATTTTAAAACAGGAGGTAATTAGGAAAATCAGGTACTTATATCTGAAGGAGACAGGGTCTTCTAAAGGAGATTCTTTTAAGTGGGAGAGACCACAAATTTCTTAATAGACAAGTTAAAATTTAAGTTGAGTTGTAGTGTGTGAAAACATGTTCCGTGCCCCAGCAGAGAAGAAATATAAACTTGCAGGAAGCACATTGCTCAGGTATTTGGTCAAATATAACAGCAGAATGAAAGTTATAAACAGAATTACAAAATGGCTTCTGCTTTTCCTTCTCTTAGTGCCGTGGTCGACCTGGGGTATAACAACATACCACATACTGGGTGGTTGAAACAACAGAAATGAATTTTCTCACAGTTCTGGAGCCTGGACCTCTGAAATCAGGGTGCCAGCATGGTTGGGTTCTGGTAACGGCTCTCTTCCTGGCTTGCAGACTGCTGCCTCCTCTCTGTGGGCTCACATGGCCTTTCCTCGGTGTGTGTGTACAGTGGGAGGGAGATACCCTTCTCTCCGTCTTCTTGTAAGGCCACCACTATTATTGGATTAGGACCCCATCCTTATGACCTTATGACCTCATTTAACCTTAATTACCTCCTAAAAGCCCTATCTCCAAATACAATCACCTTGGGAATTAAAGCTTCAATATATGAATGGGGCAGGCAGGTGGGGGAGGGGCACACCGTCAGTCCATAGTCATTAGAATTTAACACTGATGGCTGTGAGCATGGTCTTTTGTCTGTTCATGGTCTTCTTCAGCACTTTCATATACCCTAACTCATCTGAATAACACAGACCCTGCCTCATAGTATGGTTGCATGAGGAGAATTCATCATTTGGGATTAGAAATTCTTAACTGAGATTATTTGGCTGATATAACAGGGACTTGATGGGAAAGAATACATTTGGATTTCTCCAACTTTCCTCACGCATAATTTTATATTCCTGAGGTTTCTATGCCAACAAACAAACAAACAAACCTAAAAACAAAACAAAACAAACAAAACAAAAAACAACAACAAAAAAACCCCCTACTTATTAGTTAACAAGAGTATGCTTTTTAAGGGCAGCTGGGTTTCAAGATATTCCCACATTTATAATTGGGAGCCAAGATTTATCAAACCTTGCTTCTCTTTCAACACCAGCTCAAATCCAATTTCTTCTCTTAAACTTTTCTTAACTGTCCTACCAAGAACTGGCCTCAACCATCTCCAAGGTTCTGAAACAGTTACAGTGTGAACCCTGGAAATTAACATATAAGCACATAATTCATGGCATTGGGACTGCCCTCATGTGCTAATAACTCCTTCTCACTCTCCTTTGGCCAGTCCTATCTCAATGGGATCACAAGCAGGCCAAGAACTATGTGATCTCATGGTTCACAATGTCAGCCTCCTGCTTTGCCACCTACTTCCTGTTTCAAGTGAGGTGATGCCCGCCTGTCCCCTGCACAAGAATTTAATGATTCTTGCTCCTGTCACTCAAGGGTCTTAGTTGCAAAGCAGCAGAAACCAACTCTGGTTGACTTAAATTGAAAAGTAATTAAATAAAAAGAGAATTTCAAGAATTTTGTGGGCTAGTTACTAAACATGACCATTATTTAAAATTAGGTTATAGAAACTTACAATTCAATAGATTGTTTCAAGAACAAAGGTCAAAACTCAACTCAAAACACAACACCTCCTAATTATTTTATCTCTTATTAACATCTATACTCTTGAAGTCATTATATGAATTACATCTGTATGAGAGAAATATCATATAGTGCTTTTGTATATCTCTTCCCAACTCCATGTTAAGGGATGCCATGTTGGTAGATTGAACTCAGCAATGGTGAGTACATTTATACCATGGGAATGGGCAAACACTACAAGGCAGGTGATTTGTCTGTTTCTACTCAAAGAGCTGGTTGTTAAATGTTTACTGGCACACACCATTAGTATTAGCCAAACTTCCAGATATCGCTAAAAGAGTAGGTTTAGATTACTCAGTCAGGATCAATAGGCAAATCTTCAGTGAGATCAATGTTGCAGGACCAGTTACATAATTTGTAGGTCCCCTGTTCAAAATTAGTAAGAATTTTAAGACAGCGATGGCCAAGCATTCATCAAAACAAGCATGGGGTCCTTTTAAGTGTTGACTTTATAGCCCACATGCCCATGAAGTCAGCCCTGCAACAGCCAAAGCCAGGCTAAGTCCAAAGATCCCACTGCCTTTGGTGCTGACTGAGAACAACTCTGCACACTCTGCCACTGACCCCATGTCCGTTCTTCAGGGACGCTGTAGTAGAACCACTGCTCCTGCTGCTAATGGCACCTCACAGAATCTCATCAACCATGATCATGAAGGGAAAGGATAGAGATCAGTTTCCCTCCAAGGGAAAGAAACAGAGACAGAACCCATGCTCAGAACACCTCTCCTGAACAGCACTGCCGGCACTGACTAGTCACAGGAACTTAGAAAATTTTGAGGAAGGCACTCCAAAATGTGGGTGCTCTGAGGCACAAGTCTGGGGGGTGGGCAGTGCCTGGTCTAAGGGAAGTGGCAAGAGGTGTAAAGTCTTCTTGGTCAGCACCCACAGCGTGCCCCCAATATCTTGGCTGCAAGGGGGGTTAGGAAATAGGCATCTGGTATATTCCATTTCAAACACCTCTCATGAAGTGGAAACCACCCCTTGGGAATGAGCTTCTGCTTTCATCCTCTCCATCTCCAAACATATCTTTAATCATCTTTTCTGCTTCTGCTTTCTGCCTCAGAAGAAGACATTGTTCAATTTCTTTGTCAGATAAATAACTCCTCTATCTTTCTGAATCTCATCCTTCCTGCCTCTTTCAGAACTTAAAGGCAGGGATTATATTCCCTCTTGTACCTTTAGTCCTTTTTTTTCTCCACTCTGTGGTCCACAAACTTGTCTAAGAAGGAAAGAAGGGAGGGAGGGAGAGAAAGGCGTCTCCTCCCTCCTGTGTCATGCTCCCCACTCAGTCTTCCTCCACATCACTGTCACCCTCTTAAACAGAGAAAAGACCCACTTAGTAACACCTTCACCCTTCAACTCATTGCAATCTTGCTTCTGTTTCCACCAACCCTTTGAAACTACCATTTCCCAACCCCTCTCATTCCCTTCCACTGACCACATGCAGTGGCTTATTTTCAGCCCCAGCCGCACTCCCCTTGGCACATATTCACAACCAAAATGATTGGTCACTCTCTCATGAAACTCTCTTCTTTGGCTTCTGCAACACCCTGTTTCCCTGGGTTTCTTTCTCCTCTGACGGTGTTTTCTTGGCCTAGCTTGTCAGTTCCTCTTTCCCTACCCATTACTTCACCCCTTAGAGTCGCCCTTGGAGCTGGAGCCTTGGAGCTCTCCTCTTTTCACTCCATGGTCTCACCCTGCACAAACCCCTAGTCTTCACCTCTTGAATGCAGTTGAGTCCTAAATCTAAACCTCCAGCTCAGACTTCCTTCATAAGTTTAAGATGAGCAACCACCTATTGAGCTTTCATATATCCTAAAACTCAAAAAGTACAAAATGAATTTACTTCACCTTAACCAGTCCTCCTTCCTGCTTCCTCTTCTGTTTTCTTTTCCAGGTAATGACACCCCAGTAGTGAGTTTGTGTACAGCTCAAGTGAGCAACTCAGTGTTGAGATATACTCTAATAAATACTATCTACTATAACCAGCATATTTTACAAGCTTTGTGGATACTATAGGCTCATGGTTAAAGGTTATAGCGCTGGGAGATTCACAACAACCTTTTGTAGTGGTTGAATACCTCAGAGATTGTCTTAACCTTCTCAGAAGATATTAGAGACAAAATTATAATTTATTATAACAAGAGACAGAACAGACACAGATATAAACTTAAGTAAATCATTGCCTCACTGGGCTAATGCTCTTTCTTCTTTGTTTTCCTGAAGTCAGTGGAATACAAAGTGTTCCTCAGTCTAGGCCAGACCCTAGCAATGGTGGAGCATGGATCAATATTACAAATGGCGTCTCATATATCATTGTCTAAATAATTAGAATTTATAATTCAAGATGACACACTATAAAATAAAATATATCCTGTCTACTGACCTTGACAAATAAAATGCCATGACAGAATAAAAAATTATATATGTAAAGCTATGTTTTTAATAAGACTGAAAATTAAAGTATCAAAGATAATTGAATTTATTTATTATTGCATAAGTCTGGATGTTCTGGGGATGTGCCAGAAATATTCGGATGAATAAAATTAAAGAGCTAACTAATTCATAAAGTATTATATGTTTATTCCATAAAGTTTATCTGTGCCTTTATTTTAGCAAAATCACTAATTATGTTTAATACCTAAGTGTTCTCATAATTCATGTTCCATCAATAGTAAAGATTTAATGGATTAAAAAATAAAATATAAGCATATTCAAAATAGTCAAAATTGGAGTATATTTTCATCAAAATATAAAATAAGTATAAGATGCAAAAAAATCAAAATTGTTTTTCATATTAATGCAAATAAGTTATTCTTATTACCTCTTAAATTAGAAGGCTACAGACAAATTACAGTTAACATATATGCCAATTTTTAAATTATCAGATTTAAATGGAACTAAATTTCATTTAATTTCTTGAAGAACCAATGAAATATTATTCAATATTTTTTAAATCATAATTTGCCATGCTAGCATTCAAATATATCCAGCTGCCAGTGTAGGGAATCAAAATCATGTTTCATGAATTTAGATATAAAGTTTCATATACATACATAGAAATACACATAAACACACACAAATATGCATATATGCATACAAATTTAAAAGTAATATGAATTATATGAAATGGAAAAATAGTCTTCAGTTACTATGAACAACAGTTGCAACCCACACTAATTCATAAGTACTTTTGTGACTAAAAATTAGCACTTGAAGAGAAGCAAGAATATACATGTTCTCTCTATTAGAAAATACTTTGTCACACAAGAATCTTTTGTATCCATGCTCTCTGTAAGGAAGTTTGTTTTTTTCTGGCCAGAATGTTTCCACCACTCTAATCTTATTACACTCTAAAAGAGCAGCGTCCATGTCCAAGATTGGTCCTGGCACAATTCCCAAAACCTTCCACTGTATGTCCTATATTTCAAGGATGTAGCAGCCTGGAACTTCAAAAGCCCACTGATGCCAAACTCAAATTTTTACCCTTCCAGTTGTTTTCAGCATTGCCCCAGATAAGCAGGGTTTTAGCCAGTTATACTGCCTACTTTGCCTACTCTGGGAAATTACACCCAACATCTGCCAGCCATAAATAATATAAGCTGTAGATATAAAAGCCCCCAGCCCACTGTTGCTCTTCAGAGCGCTGTGACCCAGAGTCACCCAATCACGCAACGTCACCCAGACACTAAGCCCCTCTCCAAAGCCCCCCCTTCCTGGGAGATCCCTTGTCATCCTCGCCTGTCCACAGGGTAGCCTGTGGACATCATTGTTCTGTGACGGACTTCCCCCACATGAAAATCTGTCAAAGTGGTATCAAGTGAATCTTGGTGTGCAACATCACCTTGTGAGCCTATCTTTCTCCTTGATCAACCCCCAAGTCACTCAAGCTCACTCTTAGGGTTCTTCTCTTAGGTTTGCCTAACGTTTCCTCATGTTTAGACCCCAGTTATAAATCTTTGGTAGGAATATCACAGGAGCGATGCTATGTTGTCCTCAGCGCAGCCTGTCAGCTGGCAAATGACGTCTGTATGTCCCGTTACTTGGTCTGCAGATTTCTCACTGTAAAGATACTCCCCTCACCTCTCTAATTAATTTTATACAGAACTACTTTGCAACTATATAAATAATCTATTCCTTATCTTTCTTTCAGGCACTATCTTTAGCATCTATTGATGTTTCTTGCCTGAATTAATAATTACTATGATGGTTGCCACACTGAGATTTTTAACTCCATTATTCCTTCTGTGTTTATTAGTTGGCATTCTATTGTGATGTGTTTATTTATTCATTTGTTTATTTAGATGTAGAGGTGGGCAAACTATGACCCATGGGCCATATAGAGCCTGCTGTCTATTTCTGTAAATAAAGTTTTATTGGAATACAGCCATTCATTTATGTACTGTCTGTGGCTCCTTTTGTGCTACAGTGGCAGAATTGAACAGCTGTGTCAAAGACTGCATGACTCATCAAACCTAAAATATTTACTCTCAGGCCCTTTATCGGAAAAGCCAATTTCTGATTTGTATCATGTAGACTCATGTATTCTTTACTATCATTATTTATTTGATGCTCTAATTGTCCTAGAATCGGCCATTGGAAGCCCTTTCAAACTGGCTCCTGTGTCCTTCGACAGGTTTCCATTGTTCTTTGAACCTTTCTTTGCTTTCTGATACAAGATTTTCTACATTTTCCCTACTTTTCCTATAGAATCATCCATTTCTCCAAGGAAGCTTGGTTTCTTTTAGTTGGAAATGGTATTTAGAAGCCAATGTCTGGTATTGTCCCTGGGGTGCTGCTGGAAAACATCAGAGAGATCATAGTTATAGATCTGAAATTATACATTGTTAGCATATAGATGATCTATATAGCTGTGGGACTAAGTAAGATTACTCAGGGAAAAGTGCAGAGGGAAGAGGATGCAGACTAGACCCAGGATCTCCAATATTAAAGGAAAGTAGTTTGAGAAGAAGATATTTGTAGTAATATGGCTCAGGGTTTTAATGTTTATATCCACAAACTGCTTATGTAAGTAAGTGGGAAATAATTAAGACCTCATTGGAAAACAGAGTCATATAGACCTGTCACAAAATTAAAATGAGAATTAGTAATTCAACATGAGGAAAAATACTCAACCTGACTTATGAAAGAAATGAAAATTAAAACAGGATACAGTTTTGAGTAATTGCCTTACTTTTTTCCTAATATTTAGTTGGACAGTTTTCAGATTTATAGAAAAGTGGACAGAGGAGAATGATAAACATCTGCACAGGCATCATTTAGATTTAACATTTGTTCACATTTTGCTGCTTACTCAACTTTCTTTCAACACTCATACCCACAGGACACACACATTTTTTCCCCCACTAATCCACTTGAAAGGAAGTTACAGATAGCTTGACATTTGATCCCTAAATATTTCAACATGTATTTCCTTATAAGTATCCTTATATAGGCCATTTAAGGATTTAAAATTTTTAAAGAATTGTAGTAAAAAACACATAACATAAAATTTACCATCTTAGGGAAGCCTGGATGGCTCAGTCAATTAAGTGTTCTGCCTTTGGCTTGGGTTCTGATCCCGGGGTCCTGGGATGGAGTCCCACATTGGGCTCCCCGCTCAGCACAGAGCCTCCTTCTCCCTCTCTGTCTCTCCCCCTGTCTGTGCTCTCTCACCCTCTCTCTCTCTCTCTCAAATAAATAAATAAAATCTTTAAAAGATAATAATAATAAAATAAAAGTTACCCTCGTAATCATTTCTAAGTGTACAGTTCAGTCACGTTTGCTACATGCACAATGTTGTACAAAAGATCTCCAAAACCTTTTCATCTTGCAAAATGAAACCGTTTCTTAATTTCCCCTTCCTCACAGAAAATTAATTCTAATTCAATAATATATCTAATATGTAGTCCATATTCAAATTTCCCCAAATGTCTTTGAAAAAAAATTTTACAGCAGTCTCTTTAACTGCCTTGTCTCTTTAGACTCCTTTATTTAAAACAGTCTCCCTGCCTTGTTTTTGCTGTTTAAGATAATGATTTTCTTCAAGAGTCCAGTTTTCTTGTGGAAGGTCTCATGTTCCAGATTAGCCTGATTGTTTCCTTATGATTACATCCAGACTAAACATTTTTGGCAAGAACACTCCGTAGGTAACACTGTGTACTTCTTCTTGCATCATATTAGGCAGAACATAATGCCGGGTTTGTGCTGGATTCTTCGCTATTCACAGTACTAAGTTTTATCATTTGGTTAAGGTTGTTGGCCAAATCTCCCATAAAGATACTTTCCCCCTTCGGAATTAGTAAGTGATCCTTGGTGATACCGTGAGACCATGTGAATATTGTTTCCCAACACCTTTTCACACAATTATTAAATCAGAGGTTGAAAATGATTTTATAATTGGTTTTAAATTTATTATCTGGCATCCAACTCTAAAGAAAAGTTTTCTCTTCTTTTTCCCCTTTCTCTTTTTTGTTTATTATCACGATGTCCTCATAAATTTCTGTATTCAGTAATTACCATCCACTACTGCCATTATTTTCTGTTTGTTTGTTTAAGATTTTATTTATTTATTTGACAGAGAGAGACAGAGAGAGCACAAGCAGGGGGAGCTGCAGAACAGAAGGAGAGGGAGAAGCAGGCTCCCTGCTGAGCAAGAAGCCCAATGCAGGGCTCAATTCCAGGACCTTGGGATCATGACCTGAGCCATAAGCAGATACTTAACCAGCTGAGCCACCCAGGCTTCCCTCCTGCCATTATTCTTTTTGATGTTCATATTGTTAGATTTGGGCTGTGGGACCGCCTTCATGCTGTGCTTTTTGACATGACCCCATTTCTGACACAACAGAATTTTCTAGGCTTATGTTGTATTTTCTCTGTCCTTGACATGGACTCACTCATTTCCCCAAGGTATCCTGTTTCTTTTTAGAGAGGAATGGTATTCAGAAATCATGATCTCAGCTCTAGGTGTGCTCATTTCTATAAGGGCGTATCCTTGTTCCTAGGTTTTTTTCAGTGTACATACTAGAACACACACACTCACATTTATTCAATATCTTCCATTCAAATCCAATAGCACAGGGTTTTTCCTTAGCCTTCCCCCATTCCATGTTTGTATCTCTCTCTTTACCCATGGTGAAAACTCTGGTTCATAAAAGCATTAATATATTCATTAATTGTTTTTTTAAGTAAGCTTTTATGCCCAACATGGGGCTTGAACTCACTATCCTCAGATCAAGAACTGCATTGCCTTACTGAGTGAACCAGCGAGGCACTCCTGTTCATTAATTTGATCTAATCCATAATACACACAAAATTATTTTAAAATTGCATCTCTAATACCACTGCTTATCACAAACCTACTGTAAGTCCAAAATTTCTTCGCCATTCTTTGTGTTCTCAGAATATACTCCACTAAAAATATGAAGAGTGCTGTGTTCAAAAGTTAATTGAATTTATTTTTTCTTTCCCAGGTTATCGATGTGTTATACACTTATATTGATTTGTTTCTGTTTTTAATCTAATTTTAGGGTTTATCATACATGTAAGTTTATTTTTTGAATATGTAAAACATTTAGGAAGTTCAAAAGTTCAAACTAGAAAAAGGTATGCTTAGAGAAATCCTTCCTCATCCCTTTCCCCTCTATTCTATTTGCTCCTACACCTTAGATGGAACAATTCTAAACCATTTCTGGCCAATTCATCTATTTTTAAAAATACATCTGCATTTTTTATGTATATATGAAGTAACTTCATATAAATTCATAAGATGTTCCTTATACTAGACATTGTGTTAGTGTGTGTGTATGTGTGTGTATATTTATATATACATATATATATGTGTATATATATATACTATATAGTATATATACACTAGAGAATAAAGATGAATGAGATATGAACTCTGGGAGAGCAGGGAACTATAGTGAAAAGATGTGTCATATGTAACTTTTATAAAAATTAAAACTTTTTCTTTTTTAAAAAAATATTTACTTATTTACTTTAGAGAGAGAGTGCATGAGCAGGGGGAGGAGCAGAGGAAAAGGGAGAGAGAAAAATCTCAAGCAGACACCCTGCTAAGCATGAAGCTCAATGTAGGGCTCAATCTCACAACCCTGAGATCATGACTTCAGCCGAAATCAAGCATTGGATGTTGAACTGAGCCACTATGCACCCCCAAAGTCAAAACTTTCTGATAAGAAAGCAGATGAGCTTATAAAACTTCAGAGAAGACTTTCATGAAGGAAAAAGTGGTAAGCCATCTCCAGTGAGGCTGAGAGGTCACAGAAGAGGAGGGCCAAGAATTGACCAAGACGGGCGCCTGGGTGGCTCAGTGGGTTAAGTATCTGCCTTCGGCTCAGATCATAATCTCAGGGTCCTGGATAGAGCCCTGCATCAGGCTCCCTGCTCAGCAGGAAGCCTGCTTCTTCCTTTCCCACTCCACCTGCTTGTGTTCCCTCTCTCACTGGGTCTCTCTCTGTCAAATAAATAAATAAAATCTTTAAAAATTTAAAAAAAAAAAGATCCACAGATTTTATTCACATGCTTTCGTTCTGCCAGCTGCCTTCACTCAGCAGTTCTTACTCCAATAGTAAAATGCAACATATTTTGTTTTATTTTTGTGGTTAAAAATTTAATATTGTTCAAGAATAGGCTGAAATATCCAGGGACTTATCCAGCTAAAACACACAAGCCAGTAAAAAAATATAAACAAAAATATTCATTGCCATACATTTTATAATACTGAAATATTAGAAGCTGCCCAAATATCCTTCACAGGGGTCTAATTAAAGTGTAGCACATCCACAGCTTTTTTTTTTTTAATTATTTATTTATTTGAGAGAAAGATAAAGTTGAGAGACAGAGCAGAGGGGGAGGGGGATAAGGAGGGAAAGAGGGAGAAGCAGACTCCCTGCTGAGCCGCGAGCCCACCATGGGGCTTGATCCCAGGACCAAAGGCAGACATTTAACCAAGTGAGCCACCCAGGCACCCCACATCCACAGCTTTTAACAAGACTAAAATAAATTTGAAGATAAAAAATTCTCCTATGTAATGTGACGTGAAAACGCAAGGTACAGAACTGTGTATCTAATTTGATCCTACTTTGGAAAACTAATGCATATGTTGGTATATGCCATTTAAAAAATCTAGAGAAATAGTTCACACACCCTTAACCGTAGTTATGAGGAAGGGATAATAGATGACTTTTGACTTCCTACGTTTTATGTTTCTGGATTGTTTGAATTATTTACAAGCACCTATTCACTTCTGGTATCAGAAGAAAACAATATGTGTTTAAGTAGGCAGAAGAGGCAAAGCCTGTCAGGAATGGAGCTGGGAAGAACAGAGCCTGAAGCGGGGCTCTAATCTCTCAGTCCGTTAACTGCTGCCTCAATTCCTGGCAGCAGAGTTTTATGACTGGCTGGCTCTCAGCACGTCCTTTGGCCAACAGGACACTGGCGAGCAGGGTCATTAGAAATCTTCTTTGAGAGAACTCTAACACAAGCATAAGAGGCATTACAACTTGGAAATATGGCCAAAGGGAAAAAATCCATAAAAAACATCCATCGTCCCGAGTCTCTATCCATGGTAGGAAATGTGGCCATTAAGCCAATGAAAGGAATTAGGATCAGGATGAAATCACACGGGGTTGGCTGTGGAGAAAATGAGAGACGTTAAGTGCAATTCATCTTTAGAGAACTCCATCCTTCCCATCAGGCCTCGGGACCTACATAGCCATAAAAGCAACAAAGATAAATAATCACTAAAATAGCTGGCATTTTTACAGTGAGCCACAAATTTCAGCCTTTCACATCCATTTTATGCCCCATTGTGTGTCTGCCCCATGCAGAAACTTTGGGAAGCAGTTTCTTCAGGAGAGGAACTTAGTAAGAGACACCGCAGGACCAGACCCCAGAATGTCTCATGCCCACTAGCAAAAAGCGTCATCCTAGAATGAACTGGCATAATAATGAGTACAAATCATTTTTAGGTAAATACATCCTTCCCAAACAGCCAGAAAAACAACGCATCCATCAAAGAAGGAAGATTGATAGCAGGTGAATAATGCAGAAAACGTAAGGAAAACTGAGCCTCTGAATGAAGACATAGATGGGGAGAATCACTGGTCAGCCCGGCTTTCCCCAGACCTTAGAGAGGGGTGTAGAGTCCATTTGGGTGCAGTGACAATGCTCAGGAGGGTCTCGGACCTGCGGGCACATGGTATGGTCCCCCCTCCATTCCATCACACCACAGTGGTCCCAATATGCAGTGAAGGGAATGGGGAACCAGGGAAAGCAGACCCCCCCCCCGCCTCATCTGAGGTCTGAGGGCTGCACCCTCCCTCCCTGGGGCCTCTGGGACGGCCAGTGTTTGTTTCACAAAGGCAAAAACTGAGATGCAAAATCATTACGTAAATTCCTCAAGGCGACTGAGTGACGTGAAAACAAGAATAACATTGACATTTTCTCAACTCCAACTTCAGTGCCAGACCTCAGAATGGAGATATATGAGGACTTGAGTCCAGCCCACACCTCATTTTAATTCTCATTGTCTATATATGCACAGACCTTACCATTGTTCTTTTTCTTATTGCCCATTCTTGCTTCCTTCCTGCTCTCACCCTGAGCTGAGTTCATAAGTCTATTAAGCCAAAGACGGGAAAGGGAATAGATTGATAAAGTAAGGTAGATAAAGAGATTATTTAAATAGTTTCTACTTCTACGGGACGTCTGGGTGGCTCAGTCAGTTAAGCATCCACCTCTTGGTTTCCACCCAGGCTGTGATCTCAGGATCATGAGATCAAGTCCTGTGTTGGGCTCCACACTCAGCATGAAGTCTGCTTGGGACTCTCTCTCTCTCCCATTCCCTCTGTCCCTTCCCACTGTGTGCACGGTCTCGCTCTCAAATAAATAGTTTCTAAAATGGCTAGGTATCATGTTTTAAGACTGCTCATTCTAATAGTTTTGATGTTGCATTATAGATACAAAACTAGTCTTTAAAAATTAAAAGAATAAAAGAAAACCTAGAAGAATATGCTTTCTTCTCAGTCTTCAGTGGCCCCTCTATCAAGGAAAGCCTCTCCCTTGTCTACATTCCCAAGTAAGGCCTTAATAAAGGGACAGGCAGTTTGGAAACAAGAATAAAAAATATCCCGAGTCTACTTCTCCAAAGTGAACCTGGGTTTTCTTAATGCTTTCTTCCCACTAGCAAATGACACAGCCTAAAAACAGACATTCAGAGGCATGCTATTTTTACAAATGAAGACCAGATTCTACAATAGGCAAAATCCATTATTCTTCCCTTAATTATGCAAGAACCATGGATCAACAAATTGGGTATGTACATTTATACAATGGAATATTATTCAGCAGTAAAAAGGAACCCAAGTACTAATAATGCTACAACATGAACCTCAAAAGCATTATGTTAGGTGAAAGAAGACAGTCGCAGAAGACCATACTATGCTATGATTCCATTTATATTAAATGCCTAAAATAAACAGAGCTCTAGAGACGGGAGGCAGATTAATGGCGGCCTGCGGCTAGGGTAGGATGGAAGTGAATGGTAAGCAGGCACAAGGAATCTTGCTGAGGTGATGAAAATGGTCTAAAACTGGACTATGGTGATGACCACATACTAACAGTCATTAAAATGCACATTTTAAATGGGTAAGTGTTACAGCATGTAAATTACATCTCAATAAAGTTGCTATAATAATCCAAGAGTCCCCTGCAAGTCTCAGGTTGCCAGATTTAACTTCACATTCCTGCTAGTTTTTGAACCATAAAATGACACACATATCATTTTTGTAAAATTGTACTATGTCCTGAGACTTGCCACAGAAACAAGTCCAAATAAGAAAATCCCAAAGTTTTTTTCATTTAGCAAAGCTGACGATTATCTTCTTCATGCTTTCCCTCTGCCTGCTGGAGATGACTTTGGTTTGCTTACTTTTTATGAGAAGTTTGCTGTTGTCAGAACACTAGTTTCACTTGAACTTGGCTGCAGAATAATTGAATTTTGGGTGATCAGATGTGACATCCAAACGTTAGTCAGCATGGGATCAAATTTATTTAAATTATGGTATTTAATTCTGTTTTTCTCATTTGGTTAAAAAGCAACCCAGAGGTTTTTCCAGTGAGTTTATTTATTTATTTGACAGAGAGAGAGACACAGCGAGAGAGGGAACACAAGCAAGAGGGGTGGAGAGGGAGAAGCAGGCTCCACATCAAGCAGGGAGCCTGATGCAGGGCTTGATCCCAGCACCCTGGGATCATGACTTGAGCTGAAGGCAGATGCTTAACGACTGAGTCACCCAGGCACCCCAGTTTTTCCAGTCTTAAAAAATTTATGGATAATTCTTTATTTTTATTTTGCTTATATTTGTATTTCAGGAAATCTGAGAATATCAATTCATTCTTTCCTTTTAAAATATTATGCAAACAGATATAAGTACAGGGTTTCAGTCTCGTTGGTAGCAGCAAAATATTGTTCATAAATAGGGAAGTATGTAAAATATTATACATCCAAACATGGAACAAATTACTATATACTATTAAAAATATGGAGCAAAATCTACAGGGATTGGTGCGGAACTACCTCCAAGTTGTATTTTTTTTAAGATTTTATTCATTTATTTGACTGAGAGAGGAAATACAGCAGGGGGAGTGAGAGAGGGAGAAGCAGGCTTTCTGCAGAGCAGAGAGCCTGATGTAGGGCTCGATCCCAGGACCCTGAGATCAGGACCTGAGCCAAAGGCCGACGTTTAAGAACTGAATCACCCAGGTGCTCCTCCAAGATGTATTGTTAAGTCAAAAAGATATGGAATAATATGCTTATTATGCTACTCTTTGAATTTTTTAAAAGTAATATACTTATGTATAGATACACCAGATTGGTAAGAGTACATTCTTATAAGAAAGGTAATTGAATATTTGGGGGTTTGCCCTGATAGGGTCACTAACTTTTCAGTACATATTCTTTAATGTTGTTGGAATATTAGCCGTGTGTGTTAGCATTCATTGAAAAATTTTTCACACACAAAAATTTTTTTTCATCTGATAAACCATACATTTGATAAAACATAACGAGAGGCAATTCAAATACTCTAACAATTTCTGTCCAATGCAATAAAAATGACACATAAAAAGAACTCTGACCAAGTTTTAATTCATAGTTTAATAAGAAAATTATTTGAAGACTTCAATTCCTCCATCTCTAAAACAAAGATATTATTATGAAGTTGATGGAATAACACTTGTAAGATTTTATAAGATGCAGAGTCATTGAGATGGAGTTTTGCAGGAGCAGCTCATGCTTGGATATAAGTAAATTGAGTTCATCTGTAGAAGCAATAGATCTCTCTGTACTGGACATTTGTTTCTTATTCATCATTGGATCATTCAGGTTGAATTGGACTTGACATATGGTGATCAATTATGGCTTTTTGTATTACAGGACCAAATTCATTATCAGATCCTTGGGGACTAAGTTTAGCATTAAATATGTTTGCAGTAGCAGACAAATTCATAATCTGCCTGTCAATTCACTCCACTGCCTAGTCATTCTTCTGCCTATATAATAAATTTCAGTGGAGATACAGTAATAAACATATCTTAAAATTATGATGGCACATTATAGTTTGCAAAACACTTTTACATATTTTATTGCATTCGACCGTCTTAACAACCCTATGGGGGAGGCAAGACAGACATTAATATGTCTGTTTCACAGATGGTCATAGATTACCTAATCAATCAGGAAGCAGAGAGCTAAGATTAGAAGCTGGGCTCCCACTCTCCCATTCTATTTAGCTAGATGCATTTTACAGTATGTGTGTGAGAGTTCAGAAATGAGTGTGTTTGTGTATAAAATCTGTTCTTTGTATCAGAACATATAGACAATCTTTCAACTTCATAGTTCCTGGCTTTTGTGAATGGAATTCACATAGACGTCGTTTCTCTTGCAGTTTGAACTTACCTTGAGAATTACATCACCTAAATTCACATGGGTCACCAAAGAGTGTTCTTATGCGACAGGGACCATTCATTTTCATAGTCTCATTTATGACTCATGGATTTGTGTGGGTGTTGAAAAGACAAATCCAAAGAAAGAGGAGTGGGAAAAGATTTCTTCCCATATTTAAATATAAATAATAGAAAGAGGCTGAGCTAAGTTATAAATAACGATGAAGTGTAATGTTCTCCGGAAAATCCATGGCAATAGTATTACTGCTCCCTGAGAAATGTGACTTCTTAAAACTCTGGTTTGGAAAACCTATTCATTGTAAAATAAATGCTTTTTTATTGCTATTATTACATCAGGTCATTGTTCTGAGTTTTTTCCAGGCTTACAAATGTAATAATTGGTTTTATACATTTCAGTGATTCAAGATGTTATGGTTCTTAATATGTATCATGTATTACAAAGAGCAACTTGGGCTATCATTGGGTTATTGCTCTGGCTTGAGGTAGATTTTCACTATTTTTTGCAGCAAGGTGTGAAGACATGTTTATTGTTTTAAACATTAGTTACTTTATGACAAAGAAAATAGTATTAGGTTCAAATAATCATTATTATTCTTACACACACATGCACACTGTAAAGACACTGAATAGTAAAGACATTGAATAGTACACCCAAGTCCAGAATCTGGAAACTGACCATATCCATGGCATTGATGGGATTTTGTTGCTGTGTTTTTCAAGATTTAATGAAGTTAAGTAATTTAGCTTGCTTTGGGACATTATCTAACTCGTTGGAAGAAATCACCTAATCTGAGAAGGAAAGTATCACCATCTTTTGGAGGTGCTGAATCTGCCTTTCTTCATAGCTTAGAAGGAAATACTTGGTTGCAGCAGAATGTTTCACATCCTTTTTGTTCGGTTCCAACTTGCAGAGTCATCTTGCTTTTAAAATGGTTTCATAGCCAGAGATGGGAGGTTTCCAAGCCAGAAAGAAACTCCCCTCATCTTCGAATATGTGCCTTTATGGAATGTGAATCTCAAGGGCCAACTGTAACTGAGATCTAATTTTTTTTTTAAGTTTCCATCAGATATATTTAGCAAGACTTAAGCATCCATTTGAAGACTTGACAGGAGTTATTCCAATAATCATGTGCAGTATAAATAAATAACTTCTATCTCTTCCACACAGATGTTCTGAGAAGGCTGCAGGGAGGGACAGCTGATGTGGGCCCATTAACATTCGAATGGACTTCTGGTTCTGCTTTTTTATTCTTCAAGACTGATTTAGCTAATCTAAGCTAAAGGAAAGCTGATTACCTTGTGTTTGAGTTAATGTGAGAGTTTATACTGTATTCTGAAATATTAACCAGTCTCTGAGATAACCATTTATTAGCCTGTTATTAAACATTTACATGTAGATGCACACATACATATCATTGTATATGGCTTTTATCCTGGGTAAGGGTTATAGTGAGCAGGACTACTCCAGAGAAATGTTAGCAATGAAAAAAAATAGGCAATAGTATGAAAATATAAATTATCAGAGCCACAACATGCAAGAGATCAGAGAGAAAAATACACAAGCTTCAAAGAGCGTGCTGTTATTGAAGGCCAGGTAACAGAAGAGATCAGAAATCCAGGCAGTTCATTCACAGCTTAAAGGGAAGTCGGGCACTGAAGAAGGTCTGAGAACCCAGGCAGGTAAGGACGGGCCAAGGTCCATGAGAATGCAGCGAGGACCTCAGATCTGATTCTGAGGCAAGGTCTCCTCACGTTTCCCAGGAAGATGTAAAATCTCCCACTCAAAGTCTGTGAACCTTTGATTGCCAAGTAGACTTAATGATCACCTAAGTGAATTTTGTTAACAAGATAGACTGAATTATGCATCACGGCTGTTCATCTATGGCTTCCTCAGCTCAGTCCTCTTCCTTGGCGAGTAACAGGTGGGAACATTGAAACACGGGTGGGGACAGCTAATAGTTGTTTCAAAGTCAGGAGATAAGCACGCCATCCCACACCTCGGAGGTGAAACCAAGGTGCCTGCACGCTTGGCTCATATGAATGCTGAAGAGGTTGCTTTAGAAATGTTATCAAATTGCTGGGATCTGCTGTGTACCTAACAAAACTTGAGTTTCCAAGTCCACAGGAAGCATAGTCAGAGAGGACTTTCCTTGGCTGCCATGTGCTTACAAGGCAGTTACTTAGTAGATCAGACTGCACGTGGCTGGCCATCTCTGAGAACCGGGGTAGGGATAACATTATCCGCACCCTCATGCTTGCTCATTAACAAAGAGGCGACCAGAGCTACTAGTAGTGAAGATTAGGGGAGTCTGAGGAAGTATTTGCGGACACAGATATCGGCCTCTCTGTATGGGC
Organism: Martes martes; assembly: GCF_963455335.1. Taxonomy (NCBI): domain Eukaryota; kingdom Metazoa; phylum Chordata; class Mammalia; order Carnivora; family Mustelidae; genus Martes; species Martes martes. Next base: position 84,161,058 of record NC_137888.1, read on the forward strand.
AATGCCATTGTTTTCATCTGTCACCAGGGATTGTAGTGAGAGCAGAGCTCACCCTGCAAATTTCAGGTTGAGAAATGTTGAGCACTAAGGAAAGGGGAGGAGTTATCAGAGGTGGAAAAATAATGAAGAGGGAGTCAGGGGGGCAGAGCAGAAACCCAAAACATGGGGGAAATTCCCAAACCCAGGTTGTAGGATAGCTTAAATATCAAATATCAGGCAGGCAAAGGGCAGAACAGAACAAACAGATATGTCAGGACAGCAGTTCTGAGATGGAGCCCTGTGTCTGATCCAAGGATTGTCTCATCCCAAGACTCCTTGGTTATTCCTCGCCAAGAAACTATCGCCCCAGCATGAAGAAAGAGCTATACCTCACCAGCAAGAATGGATTCTGACAATGCGTACTTATTAGAGTCTCCGGATATCAAAATATGCCAGATACCCAGGAATCAGCTTGAAACAAAAGGAAAAGCAACCATGTTTGCGTCCATTTCCATCAGCATCCATAGGAGTCAGAGCTAAAAGAGACCTTGGAGATGTCCTAATCCAGTCCTCCAGTTTGCAGATGTGCAGCTGAGGTTCCGTGTGGCCGAGTGACTTGCCTGAGCACACGCAGTGAGCGGCAGTGATAGGACTGGAACTTGCCCCTCCTGACATTCTGGTCAGTGTTCTTTCCATAGCCAGGTTTTTAATATTCACAGAATATTGTGGCTACGTCTCTGGAACATATGATACAACCATTTGTATCATAAATTCAAACTCCCACAGAAAAGAGGAAGTGGAACACCTCCCCACCCCCACCCCCACCAACAGTAGGAAGTTCAGTGAGAAAGAAGAGCCCTGAAAAGTTTAGCAAGGACAGTTTATATTTGTCCTGGAAAAGCAGTTGTAGGATCTGGGATGTATTAGGAAAACATTCATTCAGCTGGCAATAATAGAAACCCCAAGCTTTGAGGGCTGAAATGAATGGGGGCAGGGCACATTTTTCTCACCTAACAAGCTGTCTGGAGATAGGCAGCTGGGGGCAGTGGGTTAGCAGCTCTGCAAAGTCAGAGGCAGCACCTCCGTGGTTCTCTGTCACAAAACAGTCACCAACACATGTCCAGATAGGAACTCAATTACAGGCCACCCCTCGATGCAGAAAGCTAGGAAAGCCAATATCCAGGTTTTCCAGTACTTGTGAGAGAGGTAAACAATGGAGAAAGTGTTTAGAACGGGAGTTGGGCCAGGCAGTCCATAAACCTGGGATGCCTGGGTTGGCATGCGTTCCACCGCTCCGTCCTTGTGGCCGACGTTGCTAATCATCCAAACTTGGATAGGGCCTTGATACTCTTCCCAGCGGAGTTTTCCAAGCAAGTTCTCCCAATTAATCAGACCTGTCTCATGAGATGGAACCTATTTGCTCTCCCTGATTATTTTCTGCTTTCATGGCAACTCCAAGTTATGACAGGAAAGCTCTTTTAATAAAGATAAAGACAGAGCTTAAACATCCAAACTCTAGACCCACAGAAAGAGCTGAGATGGTCTTTAGTCCTGACTCTATTTTACAGCGAAAGAAAACCGAAGCCTAGAGTGGCAAGGAGTCTTAATCATGGTTACACAGCAAGCCGGTTGAATGTGGTCCCTTTGTAATCAGTTACTTTGAGAGGCTTTATACTTATTCTAATACTGCTGACGCTACTCAAAACATCTCTGAAACTCCTCAGAATTTCTTTTGTTTTGGTGAGTGGGCTGCTAAAACAAGAAAGTTCAGCTTCTCTATTTTATAGATGCCTTCTGTCTCCCTCCCTAAACTCCGCCCCCACCAAACAGCACTGCCCGGCTCACTCACTCATTAATTCAACAAAAATTCGTTGAGCATGAGTACCCCACAGTGTATGACTTGGCTCCAATAACTCTGTGTTATGTTGGAAAAGTCAATACACTCTTGGCCCATTACATTCCACTGACCATCCTCCTCTCCTTCAACTCCGCTAACGTTGGTTTATGAAAGGAGCTGCCTATTACAGGTTGTTGTTCTAGAGTCAACACGGTTCAACAGAACTTTCTGTAGTAATGTAAATATTCTATAATCTGTGCCACCCACAACAGAAGTCACTAGCCACCTGTGACTATTTAGCACTTACAATGTGGCCAGTGTGACTGAGAAGCTGAATTTTTAAACATTTTAATTAACTAATTTAAATTTTTTAAAAAGATTTTATCTATTTGACAGACAGAGATCACAAGTAGGCAGACAGGCAGGCAGAGAGAGAGGCGGAAGCAGGCTCCCTGCGGAGCAGAGAGCCCGATACGGGCCTCGATCCCAGGACCCTGGGATCATGACCCGAGCCGAAGGCAGAGGCTTTAACCCACTGAGCCACCCAGGCACCCCAACTAATTTAAATTTAAATAGCCACATGTGGGGTGCCTGGGTGGCTCAGTTAAGGGTCTGCCCTCCGTTCAGGTCATGATCCCAAGGTCCTGGAATGGAGTCCCACATCAGGCTCCCTGATCAGTGGAGAGAGCCTGCCTCTGCCTCTCCTTCTCCCTCTGCTCTCCCCCCTGCTTATGCTCTCTCTCTCTCTCTCTCTCTCTCAAAATAAATAAATATAAATCTTAAAAAATAAAAAATAGCCACATGCGGCTAACAGCTACCACATTGGATAGCACAGGTCTAGACCCTTCCTCCATTTCTTTCCCAACTCATTCCTCTTTATCTCTCAGATACTAGGCTCAATCAAAACTTTGATGAATACTTCTTCCCTCTTCTCTGGAACCCCATGTGGTTGCCTGGACATCATCTCTTCTCTGGCTCCACATCACTTCCTAGTTTTGGCAACTCCACAATTCAGACGGATAAGCTCTGCTTTAGCCCTAGCTTCGCAGACCCTCACGGATGCCCCTGTCCTGGTCATCACCTGCAAGAGGGCCAGGAGATTCAGGCATTTGTGGTCCCACTGGAGACATTCAAAATAATGTTCTGAGGGATCTTTGCCCTGTTGGTAAAGAAGAGTCACAAAATTAGATATTTGCCCTTGGGTGCTTTTAACCTTGAGGTAAAGCTTAGAGGCACTTCAACAAGTGGTCTGTGGGAAGTCTTCCCTTCTGTGAGCAGAGAATATCTGGGAAACAAGCTGGACAATAGTTCTTTTTCTTCACACTCAGCACTTCAATAATCAGTCATTCACTAGATTGCGGTATTTCCATGGTATAGTGATCCCATCCTTGGTGTTTTCAGTGGATATGCATTTGTCTGGAGATGAAGGTTCTTTGACCTGCCCCTGTCAGAATGTGAAATGACACAGCCTGGAGACGTAGGGCTCCTGAGTGGCACAGTCTGTTAAGCCTCTGACTCTTGTTTTCGGCTCAGGTCATGATATCAGACTCGTGGGATGGAGCCCCGAGTCGCGCCCTGTGCTCGGTGCAGAGTCTGCTCTCCCCCCACACTCACCCACCATCACTCTCTCTCAAAACAAATAAATTTTTAAAAAGAAAAAAAAGTCTGGAGACAGCATGTGGGCTCCTGAGACAGGTGGTGCTTTCCAAAGATGACCACAATAGCTCACTTCTCATATTCATCTCTCCTTGAATCTGGGAAGGCTTGTCACTTAGGAAGGTAAGGGACTTGACCCTCGGAGCTCTAATCCACCATGTAAGAATTCCAGCTTTTGTGAGGCTGCCATGCCAGGAGGACACATGGGCCAGTGAAGAAGAGGCCTGCAGATGCCCCATTGGCAGTTAGTCTTCAAGTCCCCCACCCAGGCATCAGACGTGGGAGTGGGAGCTTCAGATCACCCTAGCCTTCCAGTCTTCCCCGCTGAGGCCCCAGGCACGTGGAGCAGAAAAAAAATCCATCTGTGTTGTGCCCATTTCACATTCTTGGCCCACAGAATCTGTGAGCATAACAAAATGGTCGTTGTTTTATGCCACTAAATCTGGGGCAATAATACCCACAATGGTTCCATAAGTCCCAAGAAATGAATAACAAACCACCGATCCCTACCTCCCCACCAAGCAGCTCCTGAACAGAAAACACTCCTCACCATGACTAACTCTGTCAGCCACAGCCCTGGGCAAGGTAGGGTGGGTCTGGAAGGACTTTTCTGACAGGACAAATCTCCTGGAGTGTTGACATTTCTTTTTTTTTTTTTTTTTAAGATTTTATTTATTTATTTGACAGAGAGAGATCACAAGTAGGCAGAGAGGCAGGCAGAGAGAGAGGAGGAAGCAGGCTTCCTGCTGAGCAGAGAGCCCAGTGCGGGGCTCGATCCCAGGACTCTGGGATCATGACCCGAGCCGGAGGCAGTGGCTTTAACCCACTGAGCCACCCAGGCGCCCCAGGGTTGACATTTCTTAAGCCATGCAGCATGATAGGCAGTGTATAAAAGGAAGATAACCACTTTACCACCTCAGGAACATAGGCTCCCACGGAGAGGGCTTTCAGTGGCAAATCTGTGACTATGAGCTAGTGAGAATTTAAGACTGAATTTTTTTCCTACCCCTGGAGCTTACCGAGTACTTCAGAGATAACCCCTCAGGTAGAGGCCTCATTGATAAAATTAGTAAATTCTCCAGGACTTAGCTCAAAGAAGCCTCCCTTTCAGGCAAGAAACAGCCCCGCAGTTGAGCTGGCTTGAGTTTTCATCGTGGAGAGGAGGATTGCGAGTGAGGAGGAGGTGGAGGACTTTGGAGGGAGAACAGTACTCACGAGGGTAAGTCACTTTTCTCTCCACCCTAGAGGGGAGAAAGAGTGGGTGTTTTGTTCCTTAGGGATTCCTAATTAAAAACTGAAGTTTAGAAATGAGGTCCCCAAAAGACTTGCTCGTAAAGTTTGGGTTTTAGTCCAGAAAGGAAGACTGATGTCTTGTCCTTTGCTTGACTATTTGCTTGGCCACTGAGCTCCTACCCAAGTGTTTACAAATTGGGCAAGGTGCCCTGGGAGGAGCTGGCATGGTAGACGGGCTGGTGGGAGGGGTGCAAAGATACTTCTCACATTCCCGGGTCTCAGAGAGATACAAGAGGCCTCTGATCAGCCTTCAGATGCAGCTTTGGACTCTAGGCAGGGAAGAGGAGATTGGGGCTACAGGGTTACCAGATGGCCAAGTTTGGAATAAGGAGGCCTACAAAGCTGAGGAGCTTGGGGAAAGGCATGTCTTGGAGAGGCCACCAGAGCCACAGATCGAGTGCCACGGGGGTGAGAGGCTGCCAGCAGTGAAACTGGATCCATGCGACAGCAATTAGGAAGGGGACCAAACTTCAAGGCAGGCTCTTGCTTAAGGAGACAGGGCCTTCCTTCTGTGCAGAGGCATGGTGAGAGAAGGTGGGCAGTGAAGAGAGCAGACCACTCCCCCTCCCACACTCCAGTGCCCTGGAGCCACAAACTTAGCCTGAATTTTAGGAAAGGAGGAAAGATTTGAAATCAAATACGAGGTTGAAGTTCTAAAACAGAACTGAATTTTAGCAACTGGATCTCACTATTTTAATAACTGAAATAATGCAGAGTTCCAGAAGAAGACTGAGATGACCTTAAAGAGAGCCCTCCATCCAGCCGCAGAGCACAGCTGGGGACAGAAATCCAGAAAAACAAAGCTATTTTATCTATGCACCCCCATGGGTTGTGTAATCAGCAATCAAACTGGTTACGCACTTAACTGACTCGAGGGCAGGGACTGCAGTAGGTGGGGCACGAGGCTGGGGTCCCGAAGCCTGGGGTGAATGCAGCACTCACCAGCTGGGTGCCCTCCAGCACGTCAAGAGAAGTCCCTGAGCTCTCGGTTTCCCATTTGTGAAGAGCTAACAAATCCTACATTCCAGAGACAGGAGATTTAAGTGCAATAATGTCCGTACACGTCCAAAAATAAAAAGGAATTGCTTTTTGCTCTCCAGTTGCTCCTCCATGTGTCATCTCCCTGGTAAGGTGACCTCCTTCCTCTCAGCTCTGTGGGTCACTGCTCCTCACCTGTCCATGGCTGAGCAGCTTTTCCGGCTCCCATGTCACTGACCGTTGGTGAGGTAAGGCTCTTTCCTGCCCAGAGGTCCTCTCAGCTCTCCCTCCGTTCCATGCCAGAAAGCTGTGCCTTGCAGGCCCGCAGCAGTAACCACCAAACGCATCTTCTTTTGGCCTCAACAACTATCTTGTGACCCTTTGAGAACCTGGGGCCCGGGTTAGTGCTTCCCCCAGGGAGGCCCGCTTCCCACTGAGAGGAGCCGCTCCGACGCCCTTGTGAGCCACTGACTCTTCTCGGCAACGTCAGCCTGGAAGAGCCAGGCCCAGCTCACGGCACAGCGCCTTGCTGACGAACGTTTTTTAAAAAAATCAAGGTGTAACTTCTCTATGGTAAAGTGTACAGATCTTAATGTACAGCTTGTTGAATTCTTACAGATGGATATGCCCAGGAAAGCACTCCCTGGGTTAAGGTTTTTAAAAAGTAGATCACCCCAGAAGGCTTCCCCTGCCCCTTCCCAGTCAATCCCTTCCTCTGCCAGAGACAACCAGCATTCTGACCTTTAAGCCACACATTTGTTCCATCTGGGGTTGAACCTCTACGTATAATCATACTGTGTGTAGGCTTTACTCTCTGACTTGTTTTGCTCAGCATGTCTTTCCAATTCATCCATGCTGCTTCATGTGTCCGTGGTCTGTTCCTTTTCATTGCTGAGTGATATTCCATTGTACGAAGATAACTACAGTTCATGTATCTGTTCACCTTGATGGTCATTTATTTGAGTTTGTTTTCGATCTGGGGCAATTACAAATAAAGCTGCCATAGTCATGCATGAAACATGTTTTCGTGAACTTATGCCCTTCCTTCTCTGGAGTAAAACCCTAGGAGTGACATGCTGAGTAATGGGGTAGGTGTATGTGGAGCTTAACCAGATAGAGAGGGCATGTGACGAATTCGATCTCTTAGAAGAAACGAGGGAATGAATGGATGACACTTCAGTGCTACGGCTCTCGGGTACTAACATAGGAATGTATGAATTGGGGGCTAGAGGGGTCTCTTGTAAATAAAGACCTTTGGGCTGACAATGGTTTCAGGAAGGAGCATGAGGCTTCGGAGAGCAAGGGAGAGGGACTGCAGGAAAGACCTCTTGGAAGAGGCAGGTCAGAGCTGGGGTGTGATGGAGGCTGGCAGGGGCTTCCCCTCCATGTGGAGAGTAGGGCCCACGCTCGGCCGGGCCCACAGGGAGAGCGGAACAGTACGATTCCATGGATTCTTGGTTGTGGTCCCTAACCGGTTGCCTTCACCCTGGGAGTCTTTAGTCATAAAACATTGAGCTGCCAAAGCATTATCAATTCAGCTATACGATAATGTATCAGCAATGGAATCCACAACTAGTGCAGCTGTCAGTCAAGGCTGCTCTGGGGAAAAGAGGAGGCCCAGAGCCCTGCCCTTCCCTTGCTTCCCCTCCGCGATGAGACCGCCTGTGCCGCCTTGCTATCTCCAAACACTGTGGGGTCTGCTTTTCAAGCATCACTCAGCCTTTGCTGCGGCGACCACTTTAGAGCTGGCAGCCCTCCCCTGCTCGCAGGAGTACTGGCGTGCTTCCTGCACCTCAACAGGGGATTATGGGAGAGTAAAATGACTGCAATTAGTGGTGAAATTTCAGACATTGGGAGGCAGGGGAGTTGAGGAAAGAGCAATGGAGACATCCCTGTCTCCCCAAATCTCATCTGGTTTGCCTTGCCATGTGATTGGTACTGCTGGTAATACTTCTCTGCACTTCTGGCTTTATTATGAGGCTCACGTTAAAGATCCTTAACCTGCCTTAGGTGGGCCTTACTTATCGCCAGGCTTCTGCCCCCCAATTCCTTCATCCTGGCCACTCCAGCCTTCTCTCTGCCCTCTCTCTACACTCCAAGTTCTTGTCTCAGAGCCTCTGCAAACATGGCCCCAGCCTACTTGCACCCTCTTCTTACTCCCCACTTCTTACCAATTCCCTTTATTCCTTCATCTTAACAGATGGTTATTCCTGGTCATCCATTCTATGGAAGGTCTCCCTCAGAGACTGAAAGACCCCTCAGGGACACAGGTGTCCTGCCTAGCTCTTACGACTCTTGAAAAATTTTTTTAAATATTTTATTTATTTGAGAGAGACAGAGTGTGTGTGTGTGTGTGTGTGTGTGTGTGTGAGAGAGAGAGAGAGAGAGAGAGCACACAAGCAGGGGGAGTGGGAGAGGGAGAAGCAGACTCCCCGATGCGAGGCTCCATCCCAGCACCCTGGGATCATGACCTGAGCTGAAGGTAGCCACTTAACTGACTGAGCCACCCAGATGTCCCAACTCTCAAACTTTTTTTTTTTTTTTTTTTTTTTTTTTTTTATTTGACAGACAGAAATCACAAGTAGGCAGAGAGGCAGGCAGAGAGAGAGGAGGAAGCAGGCTCCCTGCTGAGCAGAGAGCCCGATGTGGGGCTCGATCCCAGGACCCTGGGATCATGACCTGAGCCGAAGGCAGAGGCTTTAACCCGCTGAGCCACCCAGGCGCCCCCCAACTCTCAAACTTTTGAAAATTACTTGTGTGATACGTGGTGACATTTACACCCCCCCCAACCTCCCACAGCAGGAACATAAACCACATTTGGACGTGGGTTTTCACTGCCTAACTCAAGGGTTGACACATCATACACACTTAATCTAAACCTATGGCATTAAGCAAGGGAACATGGTCTTTGGTCACCCCCATGCCTTCCACGATAACTATAACCTTAAGGTAAATTGGACCATCATTAGCATTACTATCACTAATGGACAAAAATCTTCAGTTATGTGGTTTCAATTGTACGAACGTGCCAGGGAACAAAAATGCTAGGTTTGTCTCCTCCCATTGGAAAACAAATATTTTTTAAGATGATTTTGCCAAAGCACTGGAACTGAGTTAAAATTAGCCATTTAACCTTCATGTTCAACTATTGGTTCTGATATTGGCATCGGCAGGAGGCTCTTGCAAGGTGGTTCTCAAGTAGCGACCACTCGGAATTAGTCTGATTATCCAGTTTGTTGATCACTCGGCTCCTGGGCTTTCCTTTCTTCGCTCATCCTTGGCCTCTGGGGGATATTTCGGGGGCCTCAATCTCTTTAAGTTCCCATTTCCTCTGTAAAATGGGTTAATAAATCTGGAAAGTGGGACAATAATAAGTGCCTCCCTGGGAGGGGAGATTCGGGTTCAGCACGGGTCCTGGCACATATAGTAAGTGGTCACCAGACGGTCGCTGTGACCCCTGAAATCATTCCTATGACACAGCACCTCAAGGCAGTCTTTAACTTGAGGCCCCGTAGAGAGAGGGCAGAAGGACCTTTCAGAAATGTCTGAGCTCACAGTCTGTACTGATAACAGGTAACTTGTGAGGCAAAGTATAGACGGATAACCTACAAAAGAAACATGAGGATTTAATGTCGACCTCTGGTTCCTCTTATTAAGCAGCTTCCCTAGCCAGAAGCAGCTGGGCTGACAGTCTCAGGGCAGGTCCTGGCCAGTCCTGGTGGGCCAGCGATTGGTGGGCCCACACCACCCTTGTGCCAACATCCGGATCTGAGTCTCACACATTGCCTAGGCTCCTGGCCGGCGAACATTCTGAGGAAGGTTGGGTTTTACTTGTTGACACGAGAGAAGGACTGCAGAAGAGCCACTTTGTCCAAATGGCGTCGGCTCCGGGCCGGCTGGGCATCCTCTGCTCTCTGCCAGGATACATAGTACATGAGGTGGGCTTCAAAGTCCATCTGAGTGGAGGTAGGGGGGTGACCTTGAGTCTGCCTGAAAAACAGTGCCGCATTGAAGCCACAGCAAGATACTCCCTGTGACTATCAAACCTTTCCCAGCAGCAGCCCCTGAAACAGTTCAGGCGAGCTCATCTCCGCTCATCACTGCTTAGTTAGTGTCTAGTATCTGGAGCAGCAGTGTCCCATCCAGTCCTCCTGCAATGCTCTGAGGGAGACAGGGAAGTTATAAGCCATCTTGAGTTTATGGGTAAAGTGATGGAGGCCAGGGGACAGGCTTTGCTCAGGGACAGCTGATGGTTGAGCAGAGAACCCAAGCCTCCAGCTGTTTTTCCAAGTCTTAGCCCGTGTTTCTCTCCTCTTAGGCATGGCACGGCCGCTGCTGACCTTGACAGACACAGCTTACCTCCCACTGCTGCCAGCCCTGGCCACTGCCCTGGGCTTCAGACAAACTAGCCCTTTCCTGCCTCAGCGCCTTTATGCTCCTTGTGCTCCCTTGGCTGGGAAAGATATTACTTCAGGGTATATACCACTGCCTCTAAGAAACCTTCCCTGGTTACTCTAAGGAAGCATTCACCGGCCACTCTCTCTTTACCCAGCTCAATGCCTTCACGTTCCTTACCTCAGTCATTTTGTTTATTTTTGTTTCCCTCATTTAGACAAGAGCCTCAGGAATTGTGTTTGCTACTGGCTCCCAGCGCTTAGCACACAGTGCCAGCCTCAGACTCTGCAGCTAAGACCCTTGCCCTGGGCCCCAGAGGACCTGCCTCAGGCTCTTGAAACTGTGCCCCCGCTGTGGGGTAAGGAGTCCACAGGGCCTGGCCCACCCAGAACTACTGCCTTCCCCTCCAGTCGACACTGTGGGTACTCCAGAGCTGGGAGTTCCCTGGCCACGTGGCCCTAAACCACATCAGGGCTTGTGTGAGCCTCATCTTCCCGAGGGCAGATCACACTGTTGGTATGAGATGTTGGAGCCTGAGGAGTGGACAAGGGGAAGCCTGTGCAGCCGAGGCTCCTCAGACCCCTAGGCAAAGCGGGCAGGGTGGTGGGGAAAAGGAGGGATTTCCAGCTGAGGGCTAGAGGTCTGGAGATGGTGAGGAAGCTCTTCGTGCCACCCATTTTCAATGCACAACTCCAAGAAGCCCTAGAACTATACATTTGAGCCTGGTCTTCCTGGTCTCTACAAGGATATGTTATACAACCATGCATTAGTTTGATTTATAACTTAAAAATTAGACATGCGGTATGGGGCCCTCCAATGACTCTGTCACCCAGAGCCTGACAGATGTTAGGGGCAGGCCTGCTAACATACAGCAGACAAGTATTAAACATTAGCTAACTAAATATAAAAATGAACGACCAAGTGAGTGAATAAAGTTTAGGCCCCTACACCAGAGCTTCTACGGTGGCAGCTGGGAGAAGTTTCCAGAAAGAATAAAACTGACCCTCTAAGTCTGTCTGGATATGCACAACCCAAGCAAGGAGCTTGTGCGATGGTGGGTCAAGTCAGTCTGCCTTGGGGATTGCTGTAGGACAGAGTCAGCCTCACTAATAAAATCAAATTAGAACCGTGGCCAAAATAACCGGCCAATTTCTAAGGTGGTCTAGAAGGCAGCTTTGAGCTTTTCTGTGGACTTAATTCCCCCACTGTGCCTTCCTTCATCCTCTGACTGCATCTGTGGCATATAGCCAGCTCAATCCTATTTTTCTAGAAACCCTGAAGCTTGTGGATAACCCCCCGTAAGATAATATATTAACAAAAGAAGAGAAAAGAGTTAATTCCATAAAATGCAGTAACTTGCTAAGTCAACTCCTTTTAAAACATTTTAGAGATTTTAAGGTCAAGAATTAATGGTCCGCTTACTTCAAAGGAATCAATTTATTTCTTCGGTGTTCATTTTCAGAATCAATCATTTTGCGTCACCTAGAGAACTTAAGAACTTGAACTCGAGAGCACATTACCGTAAAACACTCATCAGTCTATGTATGACTTCCAGCTACTACAAGTCGTTTTCATATAAACCCCAAAGATAGTTGATTTCTTGTTGTTTTGCTTTAAATGTAATAGCTGGTAATAAGTAGCTCTGCACAGGAGTTCTAAATAATGGGTAGCAACGTGAAGGGCTTGCCAGGATCGGTGCAAACCAACAAACAGGTAGAGCAAACCTACACAGGCCAGGCATGTGCTAGGTTCTGTCAGGGGCTGCCCATGTTGCTGAGCAGTACCAGCAATCAATCCGGGAAACGCATATAGAAATATGGGTTTGCTTTTCCCTCCACTAGCTGAGTTATTCCCGCAAGATGGGCTTGCTTGGGGTCCAGAATTCTTTAAAGATTTATGCCAAAAAGTTGGAGGGCAATATGTAGACGTCAATGTATCTTTGGTAACATTTATTAGGTTTCTGCTAGATATAAACATCCCATCAATTTAGCCTAAAGGCTGAAGCTATTGTCCCAATGTGCATCATTTCACCTCCCCAAGCTTCGGCATGGATAGATGATCTGTGAGGCAGTCTCCTCACTAACAGTCTAGAAAACCCTGTGTCAATCAACACTGCCAGAAGTTCAGACAGATCAGCTGTTGGGCTTTGGAAGATAGAACCTCCAGATGAATGAGGGGCGTTTACTTTGAGCTTTTTGGCCGTTGTATATCCAGTGAACAGTGCCGAGAGTAGATGAGTGAGGGCGGCTTTCACAGAGAAAACCTTAATAATTCAAGCCCCTAAGCAGACTCTTTACTGAGAAGTGGCTTTGGATTAAACACACATTGAAATTACACACTTGTTCCAAATTAGATTTCAGGCTGAGTGTCATTACTGAAGTCGAGAAGAGACAGCTGCAGTCCAAGGTCACCTGTTCTCCTCAACCTTCAGTGCTCATTGGTTCAAGGTTATATTTTCCCTTGGGACATCTGGGTGGCTCAGTCAGTTGGGCGTCAGCCTTCAGCTCAGGTTGTATTGTAATCCTGGCATCCTGAGATTGAGTCCTGCATTGGGCTCCCTGCTCGGTAGGGAGTCTGCTTCTCTCTCTGCCTGCTATTCCCCCTGCTTGTGCACTTTCTCTCTGACAAATAAATAAATAAAAATCTTTAAAAAAAAAAAAAAAGGTTAAATTTTCCCGCACTGCCACATAGTTTACACTGCATTTGTTTGGATGTAGTGAGAAACTTGGGGTGGTGGAGAGGATATTATCAGTTGTAGGAGTAGGGGATGGGGATGAGCCCGCCCAAACTGTTCACTGACTACATATTTGACCTTGAGAGAATTCTGTCCTGTGATCACTAAGGTCCTGCCCACTTCTAACATTTTACGATCTATCGCTGTTTCTAATGAGAATTACGTCACAACTGATGCTTTGGACACCCTTTCAAGTCGTGAAGGTAAAAATGTAGCAGTGATTCCAGACATTGGCTGCACGTTGAAATCACCTGAGGAGCTTTGACAATCACTGATGTTGGGTCCCACCCAGAGATTCTAATTTATCTGGCCTGAGGGTAGCCTGGGCTTTAATTTTTTTTTTTTTAAGGGAAATACTTGAAGCAATTTATTTTATTTTTTTTAAGATTTTATTTATTTATTTGACAGAGAGAGAGATCACAAGTAGGCAGAGAGACAGGAAGAGAGAGGGGGAAGCAGGCTCCCTGCTGAGTGGAGAGCCCAATGCGGGGCTCCATCCCAGGACCCTGAGATCATGACCTGAGCCGAAGGCAGAGGCTTTAAAGCACTGAGCCACCCAGGTGCCTGGGCTTTAATTTTAAAAGCTCCCCAGGGAAACTCATGTACATCTAGGCTGAGAACTCCTGCTTCAGAGAGAAAACCACATGGGGTGTGTGGCAGACACTGTTAGCTACACAAAAGTCATTCATAGATCATTTTCCCTTGTCTTCTTCTCATAAAAAGGCCAGAAAACTAAAATGCTTTCCCCCGTAGACTCTTTTATAGCTAAGAGGCCCACACGATGAGATATAAATGGACCAATGAGATATAAATGGAATTCCCTGGGTGGAGATCCCAGGAATTCCTTTAAAGGACCCTGACTGGGCTGGCATACGCTTTCGCATCTTGCCCATTGCTTTCTCTTTTTCTTCTTTCCTATCATCTGAACGTTGTGCCTAGACTTGTGGCAGCCATATTGTAACCAACTAGTCAAGAGCCAGATGTAAATGTAAAGATGGCAAAGCAGGAAAAGAAAAGGGGCCTGGATCCTTGGGGTCTTCATGACCTGTGGTGCCTGTCTTCCTACCCCAGAACTGCTTGATGCAGGCAATAAATTAATCCCCTGACTTCTTTCAGCCACTGCCAGTCATGTCTCCTCTTGCCTGCAGCCCAACACCATCCTTAAATGATACAGAACATGAAAGGTCTTAACAAAAAGTGCTCCACCTTCTCAAGGTCTCAATCTTACAGCATGGACACAGAACGAGAGACAATTTCCTTCGTTTAAAAATGGCCATTATACCTAAACCACTTATACTCTTAAGCAAGAAGTCATGTTGTTGTTGGCTGTAGAAGACTCCCCACAGGGCTTATGCTTTGATAGAATCATCTGGAGCCTAACTACTTGCTTCAGGTTATGGATCTTGGAAAGCTGTGCTAATATTTAACTACCAATAAGATCCCAACCTGCCTCACCAAAGCTGGCTAGGTATAAGGCCTAGTGTGCTCTAGGGTACCAGGGCCGAAAGCTGAGAGTGCAGTTGTATAGAATAGAGGTTCAATAAACCTCAGGAGCTCTCTTAAAAGAGAGGCCATAATTCTAGTGATCATTAATAACTAGCCCAGAATCTATGTGAATCTATGTGACTGGGGTGGGGTAGGGCAGTTACTTCTCTTGAAGGTTTGACTTCCTCACTTGTCCTCTAAGCCTCCTTTCTACACTCCCCCTCCTTAGGGAAGAGACTAAGTGTCAGCCATCCTTATGTCCCCTGCACCTAGCAGAGAATCTGGCAGATGGTAGGTACTCACTAAATGTTCATTAAATGAATAAACACACACTTATCCTCACACTTGGCTCACAGTTGTCTACATGTACCCACCACTACTTCCCCTTCCCGTGTAGTGAGAAATCTAATTCTTTTTTGGTTACTAACTTGTTTTCTTCTCTTACTACCTTGTCCAGGTGACCCTACTGCCATTCCTACCTTCGATGCTGGCATTAAGAAAGAGAAGTGAGAAAGCAAAGGGAGAGACTTACAGGTTGAAGGAGGTGATTTTTTGTTTTTAAGGACATGAGTGTCTGCTGACGGTAGTAATCTAGTAGAGCAGGACTGGTTGAAGATTCAGGAGACAGAGAGGAGAAACAAAGGGCCGAGATCCTTGAGAAGGTGAAAGGGGACTTGAGTCAGGGCATAAGTAGGAGGCAAGGAGAGGCACTTCCTCTACTGAAACAGGAGAGAAGGCAGGCTTATGTCAGTAGACTTGTAAGTTTGGCTTCTATTTTCCTATTAAAATAGAAAATTTTATGATTGAACGTCCGGCTCAGGTCATGATCTCAGGATCACGGGATCAAGCCCTGCATCAGGCTCCATGCTAGGCATGGGGCCTTCTTGAGATACTCCTCCTCTCCTTCTGCAACCCCGCTCCCCTCCCCTGCTCATGCTCGCTCTCTCTCTCTCTTTTTTTTTAAATTTTTTTAAAAGATTTTATTTATTTGACAGAAAGAGATCATAAGTAGGCAGAGGCAGGCAGAGAGAGAGAGAGAGAGGAAGAAGCAGGCTCCCCGCTGAGCAGAAAGCCTGATGCGGGGCTCGATCCCAGGACCCTGGGATCATGACCCAAGCCGAAGGCAGAGGCTTTAACCCACTGTCGCTCTCTCTCTTGGCTGAGAATACCAGTAGTAATAGGGTATAGAAGGTTGAGAAAGAAGAGCTAGTTTTGCGGATCCAATCAATCCAATCGGCCCATCAAACTGTCTTAATTGTCTAATAATCAGCTCAAGCAGAGAATCAGCATGAAGTTATTTTCTCACACTAGATCAAAGTAAGTTTCTGTAATCTCTCCCCTATACTTCAACATCACCCATTCCGACCCTTTCCTGGTAATGGCAAAGGAAGGAGAGACAGAAAGTCTAATCTGCACTACAGCAGGTGAAATTTGAGAAATTCAGTCAAGCTAAAATGAGGCCACCTAGAATCTAAAACATGGTGACTGAGAGAAGCAAAGATTTAATAGGTAGTTCTGAGGGCCCTAGACATCCCTTGGCAAAACTTCCAATGCTTACAGAAATAAGACTCATAGTAGAAACAATGATCTTAACATCTCAAGATTATAGTAACTTTACCATAGTCAACCTCAAGCCATTCTACACAATGACATTACTAGAGATGTCCTGAAACACGGGAGTAGGAGCATAGGAGGTAGGGAAGAAACTATGGGGTAGTTTTCCCTTGTTTAGACCCCACAACATTCTCTAGGAACCTCCTGGCACACTGCAAGGAATCCCTCACCAGACAGGGAAGAAGAGCCCCCTCCAAAAAGGGGGTAGGTAGGAATTGGTTCTGGCCCAGAACCGAGAATGGGGAGGGACCTGAACTCACATCTGGTCCTGGGGAAACATGATTCTTAGCCTCACTTGTACATAGAAAGACAGGTATCAGGCCCACGACTTAAGGAAAAATACTGACCAATATTATTCAACAGAATCCCATGCCTATCTCCTGCTAATTCAGCAGCCACTGTAATTCCCATCCTCAGCTCTCCCAGTCAGAACTTCAACATCTTCCTCCCTTTTCTCAAAGTGATCCGGGGGGAAGGGACCTAGAAAACTCCTTAATCTCAACAAAAGTTTAAATATTTTTTAAAAGATTTTATTTAAATTCAAGTTAGTTAACATATAGTGTATTACTAGTTTCAGGGGTAGAATTTAGTGATTCATTAGTTGCATATAACACCCAGTACTCATCACATCACATGCCCTCCTTCATGCCCATCACCCATTCACCCCATTCCTTCACCCACCTCTCCTCCAGCAACCCTCAGTTTGTTCCTTACAGTTAAGAGTCTCTTATGGTTTTCCTCCCTCTCTGTTTTTATCTTATTTTATTTTCCCTTCCCCTCCCCTATGTTCATCCATTTTGTTTCTTAAATTCCACATATGAGTGAAGTAATCTGGTACTTGTCTTTCTCTGACTGACTTATTTCACTTAGCATAATATATTCTAGTTCCATCCATGTCTTTGCAAATGGCAAGACTTCATTCTTTTTAATGGTTGGAAATATATATATATATATATATATATATATATATATATACACACACACACACACACACACACACACACACACACACACATATATATCCCACATCTTCTTATCCACTCATGTTTCAGTGGACACTTGGTCTGTTTCCATAGTCTGGCTACTGTGGACATTGCTGCTATAAGCATTAGGGTGCATCTGCCCCTTCAAATCACTATGTTTGTATCCTTTGGATAAATACCTAGTAGTGCAATCACTGTGTCATAGGGCAGTTCTATTTTTAACTTTTTGAGGAACCTCCTCATGGTTTTTCAGAATGACTGCAACAGTTTGCATTCCTACCAACAGTGTAGGAGGGTTCCCCTTTCACCACACCCTTGCCAACATCTGTTGTTTCCTCAGTTGTTCGTTTCAGCCATTCTGACCAGTGTGAGGTGGTATCTCACTGTGGTTTTGATTTGTATTTCTGTCTAAGTTCCAAATATATGACCATACATCTTCTGTTGTCAAAGTGACCAACACACATAACACTAAAAATTTGGAGTTTCTGCGGAAGTAGAGTCTTGTGGTGAGTGCCTTTGTAAAGGACTGACTTCAACACTGTGGAATTTTATCCACTTGAAAAGACTGCTATTAGAGGAATTAAGATTAATGAGTTGACATGCTTTTATGATGGGAAAGGAGTTAGATAATTTTGAAGTCCATATTCAGCCTTCTATTAAAATATAAAATCACATGGCAGAGCATCAGGATGGTTTCAAAGCAGTGGCTGGCCAGAGTCTGGGACTCAGTGGCTTCTGGAAGTGCACATTTATTTTTAAAGGAAAAGTTAAAACGAAGAATGTTGGAGTGTAGGGTTGGTTACACTGAGAAAATCTGCCTGGAATGACTAGACATCATGGGAAATAGCCCAGTTCATTTGACAGAGGAAATCCAGTGCTTCCACCCACTGGAAGGAGATAATTCTGATGAATTTAAATGTATAAACAGAAAAAGTAAGAGAAGCCAAAAGTAGAAAACAACAAAGGATATTGAGACCCCAAATATATATACCCTTGGATCATAATTTTCTCTGCCACTGGGTATCTAACTACCCCTCTTTCATATGTATTCACCCTCATTCACCCTTGACTCTCCAGTGATTTCCAATGGATTGTGGTTAGAACCCTAACAGACCTTGTCCAATGGTCTTCAATCAGGATCGTAATGAAAGACAACCCAAGAACCCCATTTGCTCTTACTCTGTTTAGAATGTCTCTACATTAGGGGCGCCTGGGTGGCTCAGTCGGTTAAAGCCCCTGCCTTCGGCTCAGGTCATGATCCCAGGGTCCTGGGATCGAGTTCCGCATCGGGCTCTCTGCTCAGCAGGGAGCCCGCTTCCCCCCTCCCCGCCGGCCTCTCTGCCTACTTGTGATCTCTGTCTGTCAAATAAATAATTAACAAAAACTTTAAAAAAAATAGAATGTCTCTACATTAGCTCAACTTTCCATTAATGCCATTGACTGTGGACTTCCGGATAATGAATATAAGAAAGTGGTTCTGTTATCGAGCATCCTAAATAGCTCCTTGTTATCATCACCAAGATCTGAAGTTACGTGTTGTCCCACTTGTGAGCTCATTAATCCCCACTTTCCAGGGGGAGCTGTACATTCACAGAGAACAGCTCAATGGAGGTCGGTAACAGCTGTCCAACTGCGGTACCGCCAGGCCACAGACACACTTGCCTGAGTGGACCAGGAATGCATATCAGGGGCAGAGAGGGCAGGCAACAGGGGGTTTGAGCTAATCAAAGTACAAGGCTTGTTTAGAATTTATTGACGTGCTGTTAAATGTGTTGCAGCTTTTCCTAGTATGATGGCTGTTTATTTATTGATTTTTCAAAAGAGCTTTCAATATTGTGGTTTGTTTATCATGGAGGTTTGAGCTGTTGAAAGTTGACCTCAAAATTGATGTAATTAACTGGTTTTCATTTTGCTCTGTTTAATTGATGTTGAATTGCAGGCAAAAAAGTGTGTGGGGGGATGTCATTTTCTAGTAAGTTGGTGGTTGTTTTTGGCTTTTTGAGCCTTCTGGTTATGCAACAATAACTTTCCAAATGTTAGCTCCTCTCTGATTATTAGCTTTATGATGATTACTTTGCCATTATGCCTAATCAACAGCTGTGCGGAAACTCATTTTAATCATATTTTTCCTGCTTAGAAATTAGCAGATGAAGGATAATTACTACCAAAGAACTCCACAGTTCTGATTGGCTGCCTCCTGTCTAACATTGTTGAAAATAAAAAAATGAAAACAAACCTAAAGAAAATATAAAACTTCTATTTTTACTTCATAAATAAAGTATGAATTCTTGGTCTTTTTTTCCCATCTAGAGGCTAACAACGAGTTTCTCATTTCTCTGTCCTGAGACCAACCACTTTTACCAGACTATGGTTATTTTGTTAACTAGATTAGTTAAACTAGATTAAAGGTGATCTTTACAGATCCTGCTTAAGGTGCCTTAAGCAGCCACAGAGTTGTGAGGGATGGCAAAATTTCTTAAGTCCTTCTCCAGAATTTAAGAAATTCTCTTTCCCTTTCTGTAGCTTTCACAGAAGCATCAGAACTTTGAACAATACCAGGGGCTGCAATGGCTCAAAGAGACCGTCCTATCCAGGGCTTGCTTGTGGACCTGGGAGTGGATGTACCCCAGAGGGCTTCCAGAGACTTCCAAGGGGACCACGGCGCCAAAGATGTTAAGACTTACAGAACAAACCCAGCTCTTTCATTTTACAAAACTAGAAACCAAGAGGGTCTCAGAGTCAGTGGTGGCAAAGGTAGAATTGAGAAGCAAGATTCTCAGGTGTCCTAAACCTCCTGTATCTCAGAAAAGCCACCGCTTTCTCTAACTTGGCGTCACTGTTAGCACCTCCTCCTGAAGGTTCAGTCAGCGTCCCCTCACGGCACTGCCCTCTGACCTCTGCTCTGACAAGACATTTGGATGAGGGTGTGATTGCCATGAGATCCACTGGACAAATGAAACTTCCTGACTTCAAACAGTGACTGACAATGATGGATGGTTGGTTGTTTCCCTGGTACCACTGATTTTAAGTAGAGTGAGGAATCTGTGAGCCATGGCTTAGAAAAATTAAAGTTCCAAAACGAAATAGCAAGTTTACCACACCATCAAGGACCAACCGTGCAATAAGAACTGGTCTTTAGATTTAAATGCTTTCATGATCCCTATGAATAGCAGTTCATTAAAAAATAATAGTTTGGAAACTGTTGAAAATACAATCCAAATAACTTCAGATAATTTCATTAGGTTTCAGATGTTATTGATATTTGATTATGAAATAACCTTACAACATTGGAACAAACATGAGAAGAACAGGTCTAGACTATCTTTTTTTTTTTCTTACAAAGATTTTAAGTAATCTCTACACACAAGGTAGGGCTCAAATTTACGACCCCAAGATCAATAGTTAAATGCTCTACCAACTAAACCAGCCAAGGGCCCCCATGATGTAGGATATCTTACTGGCTGAACATCAGAACAAACAAACAAAGAAAAAATGTGAAGAACTGACATACTTGAAAACAACAGTTCTCTTTGTTAGAATCGCCTGGAGGGTTTGATAAAACACAGATTGCTGGGCCCTTCCCTGCCAGTTCTCATTCAGTAGATCTCATATATGGCCTGAGAATGTGCAGCTCTAACACGTTTCCAAATGAGCCTGCTGCTGCTGATCCAGGGACCACACTTCAAGAACCACATGTCTGAAAGTTAATGATTATCAACTGCTACAGGCTTTGCAGTACCATCTTCTCACTTATATATACCACTAACATTTGAATTAAATACCTCTGAAATGCCCATTGCTTAGCAATCATCTGTCCGTCTGCCTTATCTTCCATTATACACACATCTGCCCCTTCTTCTTGCTCCCTCCCCACCCCTGTCCCGAACACACTGTGTATTCCTTCAGGACAGGGGCAAGGACAAGGGCAAATAAGATTGAGTTCTCTTTTGGGGTCTCTCACAAAGTCTAGCTTAGTGTCTATAAAGCACGTTGTCTTGATTTGCAATGGAACTAAATTCAAGATAAAGGAGATAGACTAAAGCACTTTAAAAATCCATTCTAGCTCTAAGGTTTACTTACTCAAAGGTTACCTCTTCAACCCGGTATCTGTGCTCAATTTCCACCAGCTAGCAGTCCACTAACTCCATTTCCCCCTATCAATCCAGTGTACATAGCTGGATTGCACTTTCCAGACTCTTCTCGAATAAGACATAGCCATGTGACTGATTTCCAGTCAATGGAGTGTGCATCACTTCCAGGACTGACCCACAAGAACCACCCACACCAGATCCTCCATGCTCTTCCCCCTTGACTAGCTGTAGGCAGCTTAGCAGATAAACTGATGATGAAGGACCCTAAGGTGAACCCAGTCTGGGTTTCCACATCACACTTGAAGGAGATTTGCTCCAGTCAGGACCTGCTTCGGACTTTCTAAGGGCTAGAGGTAAACTTCTATTGTACAAGTCCAATGTACAAGTCTGTCCATCCTAGCCTTAAATAATTTCAGAGCCTTGGCTCTTATTTCACAGATGTGAAAGCTTAGACTGTGGAAATGGCACCTGTGGGGGTCTTCTTGTTTCTGACTCTCACCCTTCTCCTCCATAAGCATCCATCTCATTGTCTCTTAATGCAAATGGTTTCCATTGTCATGACAAGAAACTCATCAAGGCCTTTAAGCCTGCCACCGGTTGACACTTTAACCCTGTATTCCACGTAGTTCACATCCTATGGCTAAGGAGAGATGCTAACCATCTAAGATAAGCACCTCTTTGAACACAGAACTGTTCATTAGGCATCCCTAATATGCCTACACAGCCTTGGACTTCTTCAGGAGAGAAGTTACGGAGGGCCTCAGTGTGCTGAGGTCTGCAATCCTGCTGCATGAGTTTTATTTGTCACCCCAGGCATTCAGGGGTTCAGATCCCTTGGGGCCCTCATTCTCACTGAGAATATGGTTGGAAGGTTTACTCCCTGCTTGTGCAAAAGAGTCCAGGAACTTGGCAGAGACTAATTGGTCCCAAATCTGAAGGTCCTAGCTGAGATCCCTTGGACCCTAGTAAGGAAGAGGATCTACTTTTTTTTTGCAAATGTCCAGGGGTTGTACTGGACATTTTATGTGCATTTTTAATTAGAATAATATAACTCTTATAGTTGGGGATAATGAGGCACAGAAAAAGGGAGTCTTTTACCCACATCACATAACAGTGCTTCACCTGAGTCCTTATGACTCCAAAGCTAGTGTTTTTTTCTAGCATAGTATGTAGCCTCTCTAAATCTGCCCAGGAATATGCCATACTGGGGAGACTCCACACCCCCTGTGACAGACACTACTTTTTACCAGCAGATCCCCAGTGTGATTTAGTTAGGTTTAGAATGTGTCCGCTACTAAACTCCCTATCCCAGATGCCTTGCAACTAGGAGGTGGGTATATAACTCATCCTAGCCAATATGGTATCAATAG
This sequence comes from Martes martes, assembly GCF_963455335.1. Taxonomy (NCBI): domain Eukaryota; kingdom Metazoa; phylum Chordata; class Mammalia; order Carnivora; family Mustelidae; genus Martes; species Martes martes. The sequence continues at coordinate 84,183,473 of NC_137888.1, forward strand.
AATTGTTTATGTAGAGCTTCTGGGAAAGCTCCTTAAGGCAATAGCAGAAAGCTAGAGTACGTTTTTTTTCTTTATTTGCATTTAAAAAAAATATTTTGTCCTTCTTCCTTTTTTCTGCCTGAAACTCAGATGTCATCCCATCTGGAGGCGGAGGTGATGTATTGGAACCATAAGGCATCAAAATGACCTCCCAGAACAGCATCCCAACTCTGTGCTGCCTCCCTCTGGATTTCTTTTACTTGAGAAAAAAATAAAAACAAACATTTGTTTAAGCCACCATTTCGTCAGGTTTTCTGTTGCCGGCAGTCAGACAAGATTCTAAGAGCTTCCCCTTTGAAGCCATCTGCTACAGAAGCGGGAGTAGCTTTCCTGCCTCGTCTTGCTAAAATACATACCAGTTCTTCTGGCTGCTCCTATTTCCCAAACCACATTCCCCCGAGTTTCTCTGGAGGGTCCCTAACGCTGGGACTGTGGAGTATGCAGGCTGTATCCCAGCACTGAAGAGGCACCAGACAAATTGGGCAATGTCACCTGTGGTTTGTACTTCTCAAGGATCTTCCTGCATCCACCATTACCTAATGCCCCCTGCCCCACCTCGAGCATCGAAGCCCATCGCTAAGGCTGTATTCAAAAGGACACAGAACAGCACTTACGTGCACATGCCCAAACCACTAAATCATGGCACATGTAATGGTCTTTCAGCTTCTCTCCAGCTTATTTCAAACAACTGTCAAGATTCCCCAGCAACACAGGAAGGGTCCCACAGAGCCTAACCTGGTTCTAATCACACCAGGGCCCCTGCAATGGTGACAGCAGAGAGCCATTGTGCTTCGCATGGCTCCTTCAGCAGCAACCATTGCACAGGAAGAGGAAGAGCATGAGAGGACTGTTCATGAGACACCTTTGAAACGCCCTCAGGATTCACAGAAATAACTGGGGAGAGATATTTGCTCTGATTACTATGGCTGTGAAGAAAATCACCCAAAAACTTAGAGGCTTAGGACAACACTAAGAATTCAGATCTAGGAATTCAAGTGGGGCACAGAAGGCTGTTTTGGCTCTGGTCCTCAATGTCCGTGGCCTTGGCTGGCAGGAAGCTAGAATCCTTAGAAGACTCATTCATTCACATGTCTGGTGGTTGACGCTGGCTGTTGGCTGGGGGCCTAGATTAGGCTGTCAGCTGGAGTATACACATGAGGCCTCTCTGTGTGGCGTGAGTTTCCTCATGACATAGTTCTAAGGGCAAGTGTCCCAAGAGAAAGCGCCATGTTACCTTTCAGGACCTAGCCTTGGAAGTCATCCAGAGCCATTTCTGCTGCATTGTATAGGTTCAAAGGAAGGGACCATAAACTCCAGCTCTTGAGGGAGGCATGTTAATATCACATTGTAAGAACACATGAGATGAGGGGCACCTGGGCAGCTCAGTGGGTTAAGCCACTGCCTTTGGCTCCGGTCATGATCTCAGGGTCCTGGGATTGACCCTTCACATCGGGCTCTCTGCTCAGCAGGGAGCCTGCTTCCCCCTCTCTCTCTGCCTGCCTCTCTGCCTACTTGTGATCTCTCTGTCAAATAAATAAATAAAATCTTAAAAAAAAAAAAAAGAACACATGAGATGGAATACACACACACACACACACCCCAGTAGAGTTATCTTTGGAAAATACAATCTGCCACAATGTTGAAGGAATTTGGATGTCCTACTTTTACCCTGGGGGTTGAGGGTTGGAGATGAGAGGCAAGAGGCAGGGATATATGGTTACTGGCATAGACCAGGGGAGAACTGAATTCCTGATTCAATTTTAGAGTTATGTGTATTCTCAGGTCCTTGCTATGTTAGTCAGCTCAGGCTGTTAAAACAGAGTACCATAGACTGGGTCACCTATAAACAACAGAAACTTATTTCTCATAGTTTGAGAGGCTGGAAAATCCAAGATCAGGGTGCCATAACAGTCGGGCTTTGATGAGGACCCTTTGTGGGGTTGGAGACTGCCAACTTCTCATTTTATTCTCACGTGATGGAAGGAGTAAGTGAGCTCTCTGGGGTCCCTTTTATGAAAGCAGTTATCCTACTTATTGGGGTTCTATCCTCACAAACTAATCACCTCCCAAAGGCCCCATCTCCTAATATTTTCACATTTGGGGTTAGGATTTCAAAATATTAATTTTGGGGTGACACATTTAATCCATTTCACGTTGGGGCACCTGGGTGGCTTAGTGGGTTAAAGCCTCTGCCTTCAGCTCAGGTCATGATCCCAGGGTCCTGGGATCGAGCCCCACATCAGACTCTCTGCTCAGCGGGGAGCCTGCTTCCTCCTCTCTCTCTCTCTGCCTACTTGTGATCTCTATCTGTCAAATAAATAAATAAATAAATAATCCATGTCACGTACATTTGCTTCATTCTTTAGACTGTAAGATCTGTTGTACACACTTTACATTATTGTGACCCACAGTTCTCAGTGTCTTTTCCTGTCCCAACTCCTCCTTCAAGCTCTGGCTCACATTTCCCTTCTTTGGTAGAGCTGTCCCCCACTTCCCAGGGGAGTACCTCCTGCTTCTGCTCTTCGGCCTCCTCGCCAGGCCCACAGAATTCAAGATATCATTTTTGTAACATCTAAATGCTTATATGACTCCCAATCAACAGTAGTTAATGTCAAACTTGGTGGGGCATCTGACTATTCCATTCTCTGGTGTTCTTTTAAGCATCTGATACTTAAGTGTAAATTTCCAATTACATCTAGAAGCATATATTGGCTTACTGTAACTACAAACCCAAGAAGCAGTAAACATGCTCAGAAGAGCTTGCCAAAATGTTACTTTTAAGAGCCTATTAAGGAGCTTTAATATTTTATTTTGGATTATGCAGATAAAGTTTATAAACAAGGTTGTTAAAAAATTATGGGGATGAGAAAGCCTTTCTATCTCTTTCTTCATATCTGGGTAGAGGGAATAAAATACAAGTCTAACTCTCCACCCCACTGGACAAGAACCAGGGCAATTCCTGTTCTCTCCAGATGGAGACGGAGGCCCCCTGACCCCACATCACTTCTCAACAATGACCAGCATCTATCTAGAACTTATCATGTTCCTGCCACTTTAAGTACATCAGCTCACTGAATCCTGACAAAGATCCCGAAAAGGTACCATGACCCCAGTTTCACAGAGCTAACAAATGGCACCACTTGGCTATAAGCGCAAGTCTGCCTAATTCTAAAGCTCTGTACTTTAGACCACCCCACATCTCTACTGATGCTATGGTAGGTTACATGCTGGAGCCTTGTCAGGTGGGGTCTGCAGTGAGATCACCAGGTGGGAAGGGATCCCCAAGCCCTCCTGGAAAGAATAAGATCAGAGTTCAGATCTTAGCTCTTCTTTTTTTCTGCAACCTTGAACAAAGTCTCATTTTTCTTCTACATCCTTTAAAATAATTTATCTGTTGGACATTTACTATACATCCAGCACTTTGAATTATCTCATTTAATCCTCACATTAGCTTATAAGTTAGATTCTATTGCTACTCCCATTTATAGAGGAGGAAACTGAGGTTTGGGGTGGTTAGGTAGCCTCCCCGAGACTGTGGAACTAATGGTAGAGCCAGGTAAGCCCAGATCCATCTGACTCCATGGCTCAAACTCCCAACCACCCAGCATAATTGTTCCTACTAACACTTTCCTCATCCATCATGTTGTAACAAGCATGATAACACATGTGCAAGCATTTCATAAATGGTAAGTACGAAAAAAGTGTTAGTGTTCCAGTTATGATAGGAAAACTGTGCCATAAGAGGGAATAAATGTCCACATTAACAGAGAAATCTGGAATTCTGGAGCCAGTGCTCTCTGGAACCAAACACAGACCGGCAGCCAGAATGCTGTATTATTAGACAGTTCCACTTAGGATCCATTTTTGTGCAGCTTTAAGAAAAAGTAAATCACTGTAAATGTCTTTCCAAACTGCTTTAATTATAGATTAGCCTTGTCAATCTTAATAAAATTGTGCCTCATGTTTGAGGTTTATATATGGAAAGGTTCTCAAAAGCAATTACTTTTATTTCCCAAGTATGTCATTTAAAAAATTGTCATATTCACAGCTTGATCCCCTTAATGCTATTTTTAGACTCATTTTGAATCTGACTCTGTCTAAAACTAAACCATGGCCCCGTGATACGGAACAACTTAAATGTCATGTCAGTGACATAGTCATTGATTTTATATTTCTGTCCAGACTAGTAGACTTGAAGCAGAAAACAGTGAGGACCGAACACTAAAAATATGCATTTCCTTCCAAATAATCTGATTTTATGATTAAAGTAAGATGAACTTTTTAAAAATAAAATCTTCAAGATTCATGATTCTAAGGAGTGCTCTTAATTGATGGTGGACAGTCCTTTCAGATTTTCTTGTGGACTTATTGAAAAAATGGTACTTGCTTTGTTGGCCTGGCAAAACCCAGTCCATGGGACATTGGCCTATCTTAAAGAGCCCTCACTTCTTAAAATATTAACTGGAGTTTCAGTTAAGAAAAAAAGTGGCAGTACAGTGTGGAGGGAGTTCCTCGGTCACATACATTAGAAAAATGTTAACTTATATTGTTCCCAGTTAGAGAATCACAGTGTACCTTATCAAATTAAAGGCTCTGAAAAATCCTGAACTAATGAAGCTGACATAATTTTCTGTAACTGGACATTTTCCAAACTTACTTGGTCATCAAACTATTTTTCCAAATAGCAGTAGCATCACAAAGAACTCCTCCTCTGTGAGACTTTGGTAAAGGCTATTATAATTGGTTCTGAGATAAAAATGTCTGAGACATGTGACCAAACCACTTGAACTTCCCAAGACATACTATAGTTAAGAGTATAATTTTTTACACTCAGATTATACCCTAAAGAAATTCAGTGATGCAGAATAACACTGGAAACTCACAACATGCTCTAAAAACCCTATAAATTTAGCATTACTTATTTACATCACATACTTATTCCAGAAAGACTTGCTATAATTTATTACATAAGTAGAAATGGCAAAATATGAATAAGACTTAAAAAATAAATTGAAGTTAAAAATCAAGGCTATATTAAAGAAAAAACATAAATATAGAGGGAGAAAAGGAGGGACCAGCATGTATGTTGCTAAACTTTAAATTTAGCTCTGAGCTCCCCGGCAACCAAAGCAAAAAGGGATTCGTGGCCATTTACATAATTACCATGATGAAAAAGAATAAAGTTTTAACAGGTCCAGTCCATAAGGAAAACAAGGCTTTTTTGGACAGAATTCTAGAAGTAATCATTCAAAGGGAGAATTTCATAGGAGACATAATGCCTCCAGACATTTTCCAAATGCAGTAACAAATTTATGTGGCTAATTCTTATAGCATTGCCAGTGATAAAGCTCAGGGCCAAATATTAAATTCTACAAAGTTAATGGGCTCCATTTGTCTTTGGCTGATTCAGGAAGACAAGTTACAAATCTAATAAAATCATGATAGCCCTAAGACAAATTAGCTTTGTACTTCACCATTTTCAGAATCAAAATAACAGGCAGGAAAAGATAATGCACTCTTTTTGGTTAAATAATAATAGCTGACACTTATATAGACCTTGCTATGTGCCAAGCAGTGTTGTAAGCACTTCATATGTATCCATTCATTTAATCTTCATAACCACTCCATAAGGTAGGTACTATATCCTTTACTTTACAGATGAGGAAACACAGACTCAGAGATTCTGTGGTCAAGGTCACAGAGCTGTACTAACACTACCTAGCAATGGAGGCCAACTTTTCCATGCAGATGGGTGGGAGAAATGGGACTAGACTTAGGCAACAGAGGAGAAAACACCACTCTCTTCAATCTGTAGAATCAGAGGAATCGTATCATTTGTTATGCCTACATCCCTAGAGCTGTAGAAGGGGGTTTAGGGCCACTGTATCAGTCAAGGTCCAACCAGAAAAAGAAATCATTCTCAGTATTTAAAACAGAAGGACTTAGATTAAATACAAGAAAGTGGTTACAGAGAAAGAGCTAAGAAACCCCCAGGAGAGAGTGAAGCAGCCCAGAGATTAGCAACAATGGGAGGGAAGATATGGTTTTACAAGAGCCCTCACAGCAAACCTGTCCATGGGAGCCATGGAAGTGCCCAGAGTTCCAGGCCTCCCACCCCAGTTTCTCCCTCTACCCGCCTCCAGTCTCTTCCTGGCTGAACGCTGCCAGAATCCTGATCCCCTCAAGGGATCAGGCCTTCTTTGGTACAGGACAGAGCTTCGAAGGTTGGAAGTAGATCTAAGGGTAAAATCACCCCAGACTGGCCCAGGTGCTAACAGTAGGCAGGTTGCCAGTAAATAATGACTTATTTTGTAAGGTAAAATACTTTATTCTGCAGGTAGCAAAACCACACAATAGTTACTCAGGAGAAGGGTACATGTTGAAAATATAAGCAGATTCATAAACTTAGGTAAACTAATTCTGTAAAAATGCATTCAGCATCTATTGTGAATAAGTTGCCAAGGTGGATTTTCCTGCATGGTGCGGCCATGGTTTTCTGGAGTTTTGGAAGCTCTTCATGGATGTGTTCCTCAACACTAAGCAGTTCGTGCTGTCCCATGTGAGCCCAACACATATGGGGATGCCTGTCCCATGGGAGGGTGAACCGAATGGGTTCTGTGACTTGTGTGCAGCAGTAGAAGCCTTGCTGAGTGACCTAACAGCAAATCAGGACTATAGAAAGATGGCGCGCTGTCTTTTGAGAACTTTGCCTCATGAATTTCTAAGAGAGCACAGGCAGGCAGGGAGGAGTTGCATTTCAACAATAGCATAGCAATGGGTAAGGAGGTAATGTGGGTACAGGGGAACCCTTCAGGTGAGCCTCCCAAAGTTGTCCAAAGGGGTCAGTTCACAGAAAAGTGGACAACCAGTGTTCTACAGAGGCACAGATACAAAGCTTACTGCCGTGAACTGATTTCTAGAAGCCTGAAGGTTAAGATAGGTACACAACCTCCTGAAGTAAGGTAGAAAATGAGAATTGCCACAAATAGGAGATGGTATTAAGGAGATTCCTAGAAGAAAGAGATAAGTTCTGAATGAGGACAGTGGCTTTGGGGGTGAGTAGCATAAATTATGGAGGGTAGGTGACATTGGAGCTACATCTTCTACGGTTTTGACCTGAGGAGATGGGAAAAGAGAATTGTGCCCTGATAGAGGGCACAGCCAAAGGGAAGGCACAACATCTCTTAAGCAGGGAGTTGAAGATCTATGTCAGGTAGTCATTTATTGAAGCAAAGGGTACAGGAAGGGAAGGAGTGGAAAATAAAAATGAAAAGGCAGATTAAGAGTGCCTGGGTGGCTCAGTCATTTAAGCATCTGCTTTGGGTTCAGGTCATGATTCCAGGGTTTGGGGATTGAGTCCCGCATGGGGCTCCTTGCTCAGCGGGGAGCCTGCTTCTTCCTCTGCCCCTCTCCCCATTTGTGCTCATGCACATGCACTTGCTCTCTCTCTCTCTCTCTCAAAAATAAATACGTAAAAAAATCTTTTAAAAAAAAGAAGATTAAGATTATACTCAAACGGCCCTTTTAAAAATTCATAGTTGGATAAATCTACAGTTGAAATTGTTAACCCAAAATTTGGATATTTGGGCTATTTTCACAAGTGTCTTGGAAGATGGTTATCCATGTCAATTAACGTTAGAAGCAGGAAGCCCTGTCCTGGGACGAATGGCCGGCTCAGAGTCAGTGCTACTCATCCAGCTGCCCCGTAACTCTAAAGTTGTGGGTAGAGTACAGAGCAAGAACAATCACTTCACACTCCATCCAGGTGTACAGAGAATATTGAGAAGACAGTATTAACAACCAATTTTTCCTTGTAATGAAAGGGAGGCAAAGGGTATATTACTAGTTTCAAGTTAAAATAATGGAGCGTAAAAATGTTTCATCTTATTCATTTCACACTATATGATTTTTCTGCCAGTGTGAGCATTTGACTGGTACATCAGCCTACTGACAAATATATTCTAACTTCAACAATCTGACCATTTAAAAAAAGAATGAGTGAGAATGAATTCATTCAGCTGACATAACGGGAATTCTAATTTCAGATCTTCTTGGCTTCACTAAATATATCTCATAATATTTATGGTTTAGTTTTATATCTCTAGCAAAAAAGAGAAAGTTTGCCATGAGGAATTAACTGATAAATTGGTATAAAGCAAAATTTAAACAGGGAAGGTTAAGTCACTCATACATACTGTGTTTCAGAGCCCAATATATCCTTGTTTTCTCCAGCATGTAACTTAGCATACTGATAGCTTAGTACATGGATAAAGAATGGAACACAATGAAGGAGGGGAATTTGTTTTTTGTTTACAGAAATGCGTACAAAAATAGCTGGCCTGTCGTATTATTATCTAACCATTATTAATGTGTTACTGAAAATGGCCACACAAGTGACAGAAATTATTTCCTCAGAAGAATCTCGTATTCCTTGTCTAGAACACAGTCCAGCTCGACTCTCATTTTCCTTATAATTTGGCTGGTCTCTCAAGACATCGGAAATTGTCAGAGAGAAGACAAGTGCCTCCCCCACAGGGGCCCCTTGAGCCATGCCCAAGTCCGTGAGGGAGTAAGATGCCTACTCACAATTTTGAGGTAGGTTTGGATTCCAGTTTCAGGACTGCCACCGATTTGCTCTGGAATTCAGGTGCTTTTTAACCTCTCTTCACCTGGAAAAAGGGGTAAGAATAAGTTCAGCCCATCTCACGGGAATGTAGTGAGGAGAAAACCAAACAATGCATGCAGAAGTGCTCTGAAAAGCTGAAAGATCAAATACAAATGTAGATATTATTATGTCCATAAGGTCCTGAGTGTACTCATCCTTTTGTTTTTTATTTCAAGCGGGCGAGAAAGATTGCCATTTCCTTTTGCACCTAATTTGAACAAAAGATACAAACATCCCAAGTTGACTTTTCTCCTACTTCAAGCATTTGGCTTGAAGAAGCCTTTTGTCAGCAAGCTGCCATCTAATAGAGTTGAAAGGAAATCCAAACTCCACTCCAAGTCATGGGTGTGGAGGTAGAGCGAACAGGACACATTGCTGGAACTTTCCTGGTCTCCCAGAAGAAGCTGAACAGGACTGCAGAGGTAACTATCATCACACAACCTGTTACAGACCCTGCAGAGAACCAGATTTGTTTAAAAATTGCACAACAGGGGCACCTGGGTGGCTCAGTGGGTTAAGCCTCTGCCTTCAGCTCTGGTCATGATCTCAGGGTCCTAGGATGGAGCCCTGCATCCGGCTCTCTGCTCAGGGGGGAGCCTGCTTCCTCTCTCTGCCTGCCTACTTGTGATCTCTCCCTCTCTGTCAAATAAATAAATAAAATCTTTAAAAAAATTGCTATTTACCCCAAAGATACAGATGTAGTGAAAAGAAGGGCCATCTGTACCCCAATGTTTATAGCAGCAATGGCCAAACTGTGGAAAGAACCAAGATGCCCTTCAACAGACGAATGGATAAGGAAGATGTGGTCCATATACACTATGGAGTATTATGCCTCCATCAGAAAGGATAAATACCCAACTTTTGTATCAACATGGACGGGACTGGAAGAGATTATGCTGAGTGAAATAAGCCAAGCAGAGAGAGTCAATCATCATATGGTTTCACTTATTTGTGGAGCATAACAAATAACATGGAGGACATAGGGAGGTGGAGAGTAGAAGGGAGTTGAGGGAAATTGGAAGGGGAGGTGAACCATGAGAGACCATGGACTTTGAAAAACAACCTGAGGGTTTTGAAGGGGCGGGGGGTGGGGGGTGGGAGGTTGAGGGAACCAGGTGGTGAGTATTAAGGAGGGCATGTATTGCATGGAGCACTGGGTGTGTTGCAAAAACAATGAATTCTTCTGTTACCCTGAAAAGAAATTAAAAAAAAAATTTTTTTTTCACAACAGGGGGAGAGGGCTTGACTCTACTTAAAGCTTATCTAGGAGAGAATCTCAACTGTTGAAGTAGAAAGGACATAGGCTTTGCCCCCAAGCATAAGAGATGATGAGGGAAGGGTCTTCCCACCTTGGGAACTTGTCCCCATGCAGTTTCCTCTGCCTGGAACACATCTTTCCTCTTCACCGTGTCTATTCTTAAGGAACTATTTCTTAGGGAAGACTCTCTGGCTGACACCCCCACCACACTCCCCTTCCAGATCATATCTAGTGTAAAAAAATGTTAGTAAGCTGAACTTCTCCTTTATAATTGCTGGTCATTGTTGGAATTAGGAATTCATTAGCTTAACTGATCAGTGTCTGTTGTTCTCTCTCCTCTCCTCAGTAAGCTCCCTGGGGAAAGGGAAGAGTTTGATTTTTATAGAATCCCCCAAACAGAATATAGTATCCCCTAGCTCAAAGTGAGTCCTCATTAAGTATTTATTAAATAAGTGATGAAAGAAATACGATCTGAAAAGAACATCAAAGCAGATTATTTCAGATCACAAATTATTTCTATATAGACACATTTATGTAAATATATGCTATTTACAAAAAAAAAAAAACCCTTAATTTATTGTCACTCAGGGAGGGAAACCATAAAATGAGAAGGTTAATAAATCAATTTTAATAACAAGTTAGTAGTAAGGAAATATGCTACACACCCTGAATAAAGAGTTCCTACAGACTGGATGGTTTACAAGGTCCCAACTGCCCATGTTTACACATTTTGAGGAAGGGATGTGGAAAGTACAAAACTATTGCTTCACAGGCTTGAAGGCACAGCTCACAATCAGTGGACCTCAGAGAAAAATTCCCTTCTGGACCAGGTGTCATGTGATAGAACAAAAAGTTGCATGATAAGGCCACCCAGTCTCACTCAAGTTATCAGGATGGCTCCGAGAAGCATAAATAAAACAGCAGCCAGTTTTGTTGCATTCTGTTTACTTTCTTCTGTTTTGAAAAGTGAAAAAGTGTGGCTAATTTGGCATTTATTCATATGAGCGTAAATAAATGAGGAAGGTAAATTTTTCAAAAATATTCAAGCACTATGGCAAGATAAAGCAATTAATATTCTTTTTTTAAAAGATCTTATTTATTTATTTATTTGAGAGAGAGCTCAGGGGTGGGGGGCGTGCAGGGAGAGGCAGAGGGAGAGAGAGAAACAGAAGCCGACTTCCTGCTGAGCAGGGAGCCCCACATGGGGTTCAATCCTAGGTTCCTGGGATCATGACCCTAGTGGAAGGCAGATGCTTAACTGACTGAGCCACCCAGGCGCCCCGCAATTAATATTCTTAATGTCTATCAAGCTATACTCCAAGACACCATGTTTTTTGGATAAAAGACAGTCTCCATCCCCCTTCCATCTGTTTTTATCTCTTGCACACACTTACTTACACACAATTTAGTGCCAATTTTCAACAAAATGAGGTTTCTTTTCCGTTTTTACATTGTCATCTTTCTTTATCTTTCAATTATTCTATGGAACATATAATTATGTTCTAACTTCCTCACTACGTTGAATTTGTGACTTTCTGTGAGCTAAAGTCTACTCCATTCATTTGTGTGTTTAAAAAATATAAAGAATAAGGACACTGAGTACTAAAGATCGGGTCTTTTCTGGAGCTTTTAAAGCTATAGTGTTTCTTTTCTTTCCTTTGAAAGGTTGTACACTATAAATTATATTACAAATAAAAATGAATTAAGTGAGACTGAGAGGTTAGAGAAGAAAAAACCAGAGGCGCCAGTTTCTGTAGAGGGTCTTTAATGGATGATACTTTGAGGCTATCAATTTGGAAAGAAAAAAATCAAATAAAAGTCCATTTCATACTCATTTTGCAGACCTCATCCTTTTCTTTGTTTTCATATAAGTAACTCTGACACTGTCTTATTTTATGTAAGATCTATGTTGTTCTTCTACTGTTCTAATATTATGCAAACGAATCCTAAAGCCTTAAAGGCAGACAGAAATTAAACCATTCAATGCTGTTTGTTTAGTAATTTCAAAATAACAATAAGCAAGGTGCTTTCACCTATTTTTTTTTATTTAAGAGTTCATTTATTTAACAGAGACATAAAGGGAGCACAAGCAGTGAGAGTGGCAGACGGAGGCAGAGGGAGAAGCAGGTTTCCCCCTGAGCAAGGAGCCTGATGCTGGGCTCAGTCCCAGGACACTGGAATCGTGACCTGAGCAGAAGGCAGCTGCTTAACTGACTGAGCCACCCAGGTGCCCCGCACTTTCACCTGTGTATCACCAGCCATGCCATTCCTCCTTTATTTTTGCATTGCTCCTACTACTAGTAGCAGAAATCCTAGGAGATCAGATAATAAAAAACCCAAAGAGGTCTTGATATTTTCTTCAACTTCATAATCAAAGCCCATCTCAAGCTATGAATTGTCTTCATCCTCAAGATTGTTTGAAACTTGTTAATTTATTTTTTCTTTGGGAAAGTAAGAATGAATCAGGACCAAAGAGAAAACTGCCACTTGTTGCCCTTTGATGAGTCTCTTCTTTACTGCATTTAGTGGCAGCTGGGAGTGCAGACCTCAGTTTATTCCAGGCTAGGGGAAGAGTCTCTTTTTTTTTTCTCCCCATAATGGTGAATATCAGAGTTCTTCGATTATAGAAGATGTTTGATGTAAATTTGACAAAAGAATGGGTGAGTAAAAGAATAATGCAATGTTCATTGTTTAAAAAATGAATCATTTCCACTCCTTTATCTGACTTCAATTTGAAACCCCTTGATAATCAAACTTTACAAAATTGGTTTAAGGTCTCCCTACAGAGAAATCGACCATGGCACAGAGAAATGTTGTGGCTTCAGGAGAGCTTGGAAAGAAGGACCGGTGCTCAACCAAGTTTCACATGAAGTAACTTGTCTGAGCAACACTTCCAAGATTCTCCAGAGGGAGAAAGGATTGTTTTGGAGTATGAGGCAAAGTAAAGTGTTCCCAGGAGCGGAAATACTTTAAATGCTTTCATTTAGACAGGGCAATGGCCTGTTTAAATCAAACCACCACCCTCAACCTTGGTCCATGAGGCTATTAGGGAGATACAGTGTCACTTACTCTGAGAGAAGTCTGCTTTCATCTGGCCTACATTTGAATACTGCTTTTCTTTATACTTTTCCTTTGCTTTTATTTTTTTCTCTCAATGACTATGGAGTTTCCTGTTTGATTTCTCTATAGGGGTCCTATTGGTTAAGGGGTGAAGGAACGAATAAACCCTAATCCTAGAAAGATAACTGTTTCAGTCTTCTTTCATAAAAGCACAAGCTCCTGGCTTCTCCACGGTGTGGCTCCAAGGGGCGGCTGAAGGCCACCCCGCAGCAGGCTGTGAGTCAGAAACCGGGTAACTGCCTTCCCTCCCAAGTGCCCTCAGGGCCATCCCCAAGGAGTAGTAGTGACTTCCAGGACCCGTACTCTGTCCCCTGTGCTGAGAGAGCAGAGACTCCCTTTAAAGGCAAACTTTGCAAAGAAGAATAACCTTGAGAAAGACCCTTTCTATGCAGATCAATGCTCAGGAACAGTGCCAACCACTTACAACTCCCCTTTGACATTTCACAAATGTGTTTTCAGGCTGGAGAAGCGGCCTCTTTCTACCCCGAAACTCAAATCCCTGTTCTGTGCCTCGGGTGCAGTGGGGTCTTATAGGATGAGCCGCTGAGGAAATAGGGGCCCCCTGTCCTCTCCTTGGTCAACTAGAGTCACCTTGCCAGAGAGCTCCCTTGCCTCCCCGGGGATACTTCTGTGGTGCCTCGACTTAGTCTCTCTGGGGAATTCTCTATCTGTTCTCGACGTCTCCTGGAGTTCCAACTTCTCAGCCCCAAACATCTGCCCGGAACCATCAGGCGGTCCCCATCCCCCAAGCTCTGGGACGGCTGCGGGGCTGCGCTAGCCATTAGTGGCCATCATCCATTTTTAATCAGAAAGATCACAAGAAAGATGGTAAGCGAATCCCAGTCGCAAGTCAATTTAAATAACATTCCTGGGGAAATCCAATCACTTAAAACTGAGACACCTACGCCAGTAAGAGCCCCCCGCCCGAGCGGCGGAGAAGAGCGCGACGGCTGAATTAATCGAGATCAGGGGGCTCCGGAGCTCAGAGCGGAGCGTTAACCCTTCCAGCCCCGGAAGGTGACAAGGGGGGCTTGGAAGAGTGCGGCCGGCGGGGCGAAAATGCCCACGGCAGCCGTGGACAGGCTGCCTCTGCCATCTTGGGCGGCTCCAAGAGCCCTGAGGCGAGCCGGGGCGGCTGGGCGCGCGGGGTTAAGGTCAGAAGCTCAGGAGGCCGCTCCCGCTGTGAGGAGCGGCCGCCTCCCGCAGCCTGGGCGCGCCTCGGGCTCCTCCTTCCGCCCAAGCGTGGCCAAGTGAGGACTGCTCCGGCCGCAGGTAGCGGAGGCGCAGGAGGCGGTGCGCGGGACCCAGCGCAGCGCCCGGGGAGGGGCCGACGGACACGCGGACAGACGGATCCCCCAACCCCCTCCCCGGACATTAGCGACGGTCTGCGCCGGCCATGTGGGGACCCGGGGTCACAGCGGAGGGCCTGTCGGTGGCACCGGCACCGCCGCCGCTGCTGCCGCTGCTGCTACTGCTGGCGCTGGCGCTGGTGGCGCCCTCGCGGGGCGGCGGGGGCTGCGCGGAGCTGGCGTGTGGCGAGCGGGAGCGCTGCTGCGACGCGGCCAACGCCACAGCGGTGCGCTGCTGCAAGCTGCCGCTGCACGCCTTCCTAGACAACGTGGGCTGGTTCGTCCGCAAGCTCTCTGGGCTGCTTATCCTGCTAGTGCTCTTCGCCATCGGCTACTTCCTGCAGCGCATCATCTGCCCCAGCCCACGCAGGTACCCGCGCGGCCAGGCGCGGCCAGGGCAGGCACGGCCCGGGCCGCCGGGGGGCGCAGGGCCGCCGGGGGCCGCGGGGCCGCCCGACGACGACGACGACTCGCCCGCGCTACTGCGCGACGAGGCGGCCGCCGGCTCTCAGGACTCGCTGCTGGACAGTGGCGGCGGGGGCCGAGGCCGGGGAGGCGTAGGGCGCTCGGCCCCCTCCTGCGCCTCGGAGCACGAGCTTCGCGTAGTCTCGCCGGTCTTCCTGCAGCTGCCCAGCTACGAGGAGGTCAAGTACCTGCCCACCTACGAGGAGTCCATGCGGCTGCAGCAGCTCAGCCCCGGGGAGGTCGTGCTGCCCGTGTCGGTGCTTGGCCGCCCGCGAGGCGGCGGCGCCGGGGAGTCCGACGGCGGCGAGGGCCGCTTCCCGCTCATCTGAGCGTCTGTGGCCGCTCGAGGACCGCGCGGACAGAACGGGGCTAGGGGGGCTGCGGGTGGGACGCGACGACCGAGGTGGCCGCTGCCACCGCCGACTGCCTCAGACCCCGCCTGGCACCCGGGCCGAATCGCCTGTCGCCCGGCGCCTGGGTTGGAGTCACCCCCACTCCCGCTTGCCCCGGTATCTTAAGTTTCCCTACGTTTCATTCGGTTCAAGGAAACGTTAGGCTCGCACGGCTGGGGCGACAGAAGCGGACGAGGCTGGAGCGCAACTTCGAAGGACGTCCCCGCCCTCAGCCTCTCCTCAGACCTGTGTTCACTCGTAAGTGCCTGCTTTCCGAATCAAAGAGAACACGTGAGCCCTTGTGCGTCGGGAGAAAGGCTGTCACCTTTGGGGATGCGGGGAAAGGGACGCAGTTCCATACCTCTGCCTCTCGCCTGGACAGGTCACGGTCTCCCAAGATGGGCGGAGGGCGAGGAGCCGTAGGGGCGAGCGGCGACTGGAGACTGCTGCGCGCGGTCGGGGAGAGCAGCGCCTAGGTATGATTGAATCCCTCCCTCCCTTGCGGAGAACCCAAAAATCCCCCCCTTGGTAACTTCCTGGCCAAGCATAGTCACCGCTGATGGCTCACAATATGGGGAGGGATACCCGTGATATCCAGTTAGGTGCTGTACCTATTGAAGACACACAGGAATTAGGTGTATCGAAGATCGTATTCTTAATAAGGTACAGTTGGACTTTTGATTTCTCAATAACTGAGAAGATATTTATATTTATTTGTCTTTTATTTTTGTATTTTTGCCATGTATTGAACGTATCAGGAGTGTATTTGTGCAATTAATGACAAGATAATCGTCTTTTCTTCTTTATGGCCCTCTTCCCTTAATGGTCCCGGAATTGTCTGTCATTACTGTTTAATAAAATATTGGACATGGGGGAAAAAAGAGGCATGGTCAAAGGAGAAAACAGATGTGACCTAAAATACATGAAGGATATCTTATTTTCACTATTTGAGAAGAATATATTTTATTTTTAGTACTGTGGCGTAATATACAACTTTTTGTAATAAGCATAGATTGTGTAGTCTAGGTCTTAATTGTATCACTCACCACATAGTTGTATGTAGAAATGATTGATACATAATATGCCATACCATGGCATGAAGCATGATGTCATATGCTTTTCCCTTTATTTTGAAGTACATTCCACAACATGACACAAAACATAAGAACTTGTGACTTTCTTTAAAGCCATAATTGTGCAAGTAATGTACTACAGAAGGATTTAGTCAACATATCCTAAGAAAAAAATAAATGTCATTGTATCAGTTCTACCATTCTATGAAATGTCCTTTAAGCAAATGGTAATATAAAATAATATATTAACATGCATTATGTATAATGTACATATGCAGTCTATGTACAATATACATATTGTATACCATATAATTATTATAGTTTATGACCACCATGAAAGGAAAAGGAAAACAAATGTTTCTCTGCTTGGAGAAGGATGAGTGTTATATTAAGAAAGATTTTACATGTGTGAACCTTACATATGTATCTAGAAACATTGTTCTTATGACTGAAAAAAAGGTTGACAATCCTGAGATTGTATTAGAGGAAACTGATGTGATTAATTTGAGAATTTGTGAAATTAATTTGAGAAAATGACTTAAACTTTTAAATGCTAATAGAAAAAGTCTGACAGTTCTAAGAAGTCTGAATTGTAACAGAAGAGAATGGTTTACTCTAAACTGCTAAAAGCTAATGATCCTGTCATTAAAATCATTTGAAGTATTATTAAAACACAGAAAAACATTAAAATCTTTCTCTGTGCAAACTGTATCAGATGTGTGACTATATGGCAATGTAATAAAATATGATATGTATATCTTTGTTACATAAAAGCAATTTTAAGCTGTTTTTGGCAAAACAATAAGGAGTTGAGACAATTTATTTAAATTGAGAATGGTACAAGATTTAATGAAATCACATCATATTGAGTAACTGCACGTTAATGTTATTCAAACACTGTAAATTTTAGTTACATGTGGCTATCAGTATCACCCACCATTCAAACAAACAGGAAAGTTATCATAATCTTTTAAATTATTTGTCCTTTAAGGGTATTCTGTTTTAGATACATCTTAAAATTCACCCATATCCAAGACAGCAACATGAACATCTAAGTACCAGTATATGTAGTATATCCTACATGTTGCTGTTATTAGCATTTGGAGCTTTGCAACAAAATCTTGTAAAAACACTTATAATACGAATCAAGTGTATTTCCCTTGTATCAACTATGGAACATTTCTCTCCCTAAAATTCAGAATGTCTATAATGTAATACTAGTCATGCAGTGAGGTTCCACGGAATTTTAAAGTTACCACAAATTTTACACTTGTTTTTTTCCTACACAGCACACAAGCTTTTATGCACATCTCTCAGTTAATAAAAATGGGTTTGACTCTGGTTTTTTTCTTGCACTTCATTGTTTACCAAGCACAATTTTGGGGAGGGGGAGTTCTCAAAAACTAATTTTTTAGTGACAAATGAACATGTTTCATAGTTACACACACACACACACACACCATACCCTGTTAAAACACACAGAACCTGTGTATTCACAGTGCTAGAATGCCTGGATAGAAACATTTTTAAAGCACTAAGGGCAAGGGGCGCCTGGGTGGCTCAGAGGGTTAGGCCTCTGCCTTCGGCTCAGGTCATGATCTCAGGGTCCTGGGATCGAGCCCCACATCGGGCTCTCTGCTCAGCAGGGAGCTTGCTTCTCCCCCTCTCTCTGCCTGCCTCTCTGCCTACTTGTGATCTCTCTCTCTGTGTCAAATAAATAAATAAAATCTTTAAAAAAAAAAAAAAAAAAAGCACTAAGGGCAGTATCTAGGTGTATCAATTTTATAGATTTCACCTGGAAGTTATTACCTAGAACTAGCAGAAAATAGTAATGTAGAAAGCATTAATGTAGAAAAGTTACTCTCTCAACTCAAAATAATTTGTGATGTGATTTTACTTGTTTTCAACATTTTTTTTATATAGGTGAGGGCACAAATATGTATGTATATATATGCACATATTTATGTATATATAAAATCAGTTGCTTAAAAGCATAACTTCAAAATTTTCAGTTATGTGTATTATTTAATTACATATGTATACACACACACATACACATGAAATCTGTTGCTTAAAAGCAATTTGTTGTTGGTGTTCAATATCATAAACAAGGGGGAAATGTCTTCTTGAAATAGAATGATAGTTTCAAGAGGTCATTAATTCAGCCATGGAAAACAGCTTTACCAATTATGCCAAAGGGCATGAGGTGTACTGTATAAGGAAAACAAGACTGAACTGTAGAGGCTGAAGGGAATATTAAGGAAATGGCCTCCAACAGTTTAAAAAGCAATATGCTAAGTACCTCAATGTTGTACTTTATGTATACAGTTTCTCTAAAGTGGAATTAATAAAGGAAACAGTTCACAGCTGGAACTTATGTTATAAACATGAATATGGTGTTCAGATTTAAACAATGTTCTGCACTGATTTCTGTAAAAATGTCATGAACATAATTAATTTGGATTTCCAGAGTGAAAGAAACAATGACGAGTTGTTTTATTTTGAGTAGCCCAGCATTAATCACCTCTCTAAAACTCTATGTTGCAGACAACCAATCAGTAATAGAATATTTGGCAAGTTTGTATCACTAGTTTACAATTTACTTTTTCATTCACCTTTCATCCATTGGGAAAAGATAGTAGGCTAAGGGAAGGTATTTTATCAACAAAGAATGAATCAGCAACCAGCTAATTGTAAGGAATTAAGACATCCTTTCTTCCATAGAGATGGAAAGAATGTCTTCTTTTAAAAAAAAATTCCCTATAAAATAATCAAATGTCAAATAAAACCAATACTTTGATTCTATTTAAATACATATAGAACCTAATTTTATTTATTGTCTTTACTTACAGAATTCACTCTTAATTTTACAACAAAAATTTTACAATGTTGGACATTTAAGCCATCCAACTAAAGTCTATCACTTTTTTTCCTCTTCAACTTCTTAGCTAAGCACCTTCATTGTCTTGATCTCTCCCAATTCTTATTTATTTTTCTTTCTTTGTATGTTGTTGTCTTGCTTTGAATTTTCAGTACTTGTTTTCACTAAAACACATCTCATAGAACTCCAAGTTGCTCTTTTCTCTGATTTATACCAACTTACTTCTTCCTCTTATGTTACAGTCTCTGAGTTTTTCTCTTAGAAGCTCTTCACAGTATTCTTTCCATTTTCCTTTATTTGAAAATTTTTCTGTTGCTAGAAGCAATGAGACTCCTGAGTTCTGTATTAGTTCCATACCTGCATCTGTGATAGAGGGACAATGCTGACTCAGCTGCTTGAAAATTAAGTTCCTATTTCTTCCATTCATCTCTGCACATTATCTCTTGGACTAGGCAATTGTTCAGATTCTTGAAACTCTTTTTTTGTTTTTTTAGGGTGTATCTTGTTCTTTGACTAACTCTGTTTTACAGGTTTTTGACACCTGTCAAGTCTTCTACTTGGTTCTTTTCTTTAGGAGTTTTGACCGTTGGTGCCTGTTGGGTCTTCTCTGGGTTCACACAGAAGTTTCCCACAGAAGTTTTCAGAAGTTTCCTGAGTGTTGTCAGTTCAGTGGATTCACATTTCTCCCTGGGAGCTGTCCCAAGCTTCTTCTTGATTGTCTTATGTTCTGGGGGTCCACCATTTACTGTGTAGTTTTCCTAAGGCCCTTGGCTCCTGTTGAGTCTTCCACTGGGTCTCTTGACACCCAGAGTGAGGTTTTCACCTTTTCCACATTTCTGCTTGGGAGATGAGGGGTTCTTGTTGCTTTTGCTCTCTGGTTGTAGCTGCTTGTTTTGGTGTTTTTAGAAGCTCTCTGATGCCTTCAGATCTTCCACGGAGTCTGCACTTTCCTCGTTCTTCCCCAGCTGTATCCTGGATATTCTTAGATTTCCTCATCATTCTGGTTTGTGCTTTGGACTGTTCTAAGCTTTTTGTGGACATCACAACCGTTTATGTATTTCTCTGGTTCTGCTGGTGTTTCCCTGAATTCTTTGATACCTGCCAGGTCTTCGGAGGGCTCTGGTTTTATCTTGAGTGTCTTCAGCAGCCTCCTGATGACGCCTGTTAGAATTTCTACTGGTTCTCGGTCTGCTTTCAAGTGTTCCCAAAGCTTTCTGTGAACCTTACCATCACTGGAGCTCTCTGATGGCTGCCAGGTCTTCCATGGGTTCTGGTTTTATTTTAGGTGCCCTCAGCATTCCTGTGAGAATTCTTAGTTTTTACTGAGTCCGGCTTGTGCTTTGGCACACTCCTAAGCTTTCTGAGGAACTGATTGCCATTTATTTGTTCCTGTTTCTTTTGGTGTTTGTTTGTGGGAGCTCCCTGATGCCTGTCAAGTCTTCCACAAGTTCTGCCTTTTCTTCAGGTGTTTGCAGCACTCTCTTGAGGAGGCCGAGAGTTTTTACAGGTCCCAGATTCTGTTTTGGAGTGCTCCAAAGCTTTCTGTGGACACCTAATTTTAATCTGTTTAAAATTAATAATTTCATAAATTAATTCCTGAAACTTATAGTACTGTGTGTGAGTTCTCAAAATTTACTTTGATAACTTAAATATCATTTCTAGCATTTCTAGCTCTGATTTAAAATTTGGTAGCAGCTTACATTGTAGCCATTTTTCCAAAGAGTAAAAAATATAAATGTGCACATTTTTAGACATAAGCTTGTCATTTGCTGTGGGTGGTAGCACTCTTCACTTGATACTAAGATAATTATAACAATGATAACTGTAATTTGTTGAATGCTTACATATGCCAGGCACTGGGCTAGGCATCTTACATACATTATGTCATTTAAAATTCATAACAGGAGGAACTAAGGGTTTTTTTTTTTTTTTTAAGATTTTCTTTATTGAGTGTGAGCACAAGTGGAAGGGAGGGGCAGAGGGAGAGAGAGAATCTTAAGCAGGTTCCACTCAGTGCAGAGCCCGACCTGGAGCTCAATATAATGACCCTGAAATCATGACCAGAGCCAAAATCAAGAGTCAGATGCTCAACTGACTAAGTCACCCAGGTGCCCCCGAGGTTAATAACAAGGATCATTAACCCCATTTTACAGATGAGAAAAGTGCAGACAGAGAGGCAGAGTAGTGTGCCCAAAGTCACATGGGTGATAAGCAGAAGATCCGGGAAGTAGATTCAGCCTGTTAGACTCTGGAGCTGTTACTCTGTCTGAACCACTAAACTTTCTCCATGCAACTAATTTAACCTCACAGAATATCTTATCATTGGAGCTGTGGCTGGAGCTGCATAGCATCTCATTAGAATCACTTTTTGTTTTTTCACAAGTGAAATAAGGTAGATATTATTTGTCATTTGCTGTTTAAAGGAACTATTATTAAAAAAAAATAATAGAATCTAGGCCAGAAATCTTTAATGACTCAAAACTGTGGAAATGGCAGAAAAGTTTTATGGATAAAACCTGAAATGGTCAACGAAGACAACAGAGATATTATTTTTTTGCGTTTCATTTCAGTCAAGTCCTTCAACACCAAGTGTGCCTCCTTCCTGGTCTGATTTTGTTAACTTTAAAACTCGAAAAGCATTTCTTTAAAATAGCTGGTAAATCTTGTCCAATATCTTAAAAAAAAAAAAAAAGCCAGATTGTTTTTTGTATGCTCAGCATAAAAAACAAGAACTGTAGAGTCTAACATTATCACTAAATCCTTAGTGCCAGCTAATATGTAAACAAGAACAAAAGAGCTTCCCAAATTAAGATTCTATTTATATTCTTGTGGTAGAATATGAGTGTTTGTTAAGACTTTATATGGAATAACATAATGATTTAGACTACCCAGTGAATGTGTAGATGCTGGATTTACTAGTTATATGACTGCCGTAGCCAGTTGCTTAATTTCTCTAAGGCTATTTTCTCTTCTGTAAAATGGGGAGAGTACCTACCTCAGCTGGGTGTCACAATAAGGTATGTTATAGGTCTCATATTAACTTTACTTAAAAAATTGTCAATGGTTTTGGTTGAGGTGAAAGCCTCAACTACACTGTGGGTGAAAGCCTGTGTAGAAAAAAAGAAATGGGGTTTGCGCAGGCAAGGAAGGACCAGGAGTGGCAGACTAAATCATATGGGAAGGGTTGAGAGTGTGGAGAGCTTGATGTCAAGGAGCAGTGGAGTGGGAGACAGGTAAGAAGCACTAGAAAGCTAGGCCAGTGAAGTAGGAAATTGGGATACTGGATTTTGAGACTTCACCCACAGAGAAGCCGTGGGCAAGGACAAAGTGGAAACAGTGGTCTTGGAAGTAGGTCCTGGAGAGTGGACATGAGGGCTGTTTAAGTGTAGAGGAGGGTACAGGTTTCTAGGGGGATAAAAGGACAGGTGGAGAAGAGCAGGTCAATGAGAACAAATGGATGGCCCAATGGGACATTGAAACCCACCTCAGGTATGACAGAACAGAGTCTGATAGAAAAGTATTTATAGAAGGATGCCTGGGTGGCTCAGTCAGTTAAGCCGCTGCCTTCGTCTCAGGTCATGATCCTAGGGTCCTGGGATCCAGTCTCGCATTGGGTTCCTTGCTCAGCAGGGAGCCTGCTTCTCTCTCTTCCTCTGCCTGCTTGTGTGCGCTCTCTTTCTCTCTCTCGGACAAATATATAAATAAAATCTTTAAAGAAAATTAAAAAAAAAAGAAAAGTATTTATACAGACATTTCTAATTTTTAATCTGAAGAAGAGAAAGCCAAGGGAATATAACTGTCATGAAATAATTAAAAGGCAAACTTATAGAAGTAGAATTAATCTTTCTTTACAGGGCTCCAAAAGGTGGAACATAAAGGTAAAAAAAAAATCAAACTGTAAATACATCAGTATTTCCATCTGTCCATCCACTCATCCATGCGCTCTTCATTCAGCCACCCACCAAAAAACATACTTGAGGTCATTTGCAAAAAGGACACACAAAACAAGATCCTCCAAAAGTAAATGAAGGAACAAAGGCATAGGGGAAAGGCAAAGCTGCAAAAATAAGGTCATACCTTGGTTCTGAGCTTTTTGGCAGGAAATACAAAGAAAAAGTTCAATTAAAGGATTCAGTGTTTATAAGTAAAGACCAGACCAGGTGCTTGAGAGAAGTACAGATCTTTCTGGAACTGACATTTGGCAGAAGTTTCTCCTCTGACTTCTCGTAAAGAAGACACTATAGGGGCACCTAGCTGCTCAGTCAGAATATGTGACTCTTGATCTTGGGGGTTGTGAGTTCACATTGTGCATAGAGCTTACAAAAAAAAAAAAAAAAGGCACTGTAATGTCAAGAATAACTTTCAACCATTTTTACATTAAATATGTTCCATAAGGCTTATAAACATTAGATCTTCATTACTCACTATAGGTATACTATTATAGCTCAGTACAATTTTTCAAGAAGTCTAAATAATGTAGTACAGTAACTCTTAACTCCTAATGCTTTAGTCCAATTCCCAAATAGGTTATATTCTAGAGGAATGGATGACTATATAACTCTCCAGTATTTTACCATGAATGTTATTTCCCTCAAGTGTTTTAAAAGCCATTTTGTTGCTTTTTTAAATTACAAAAATTATATTTAAACACACAGAGCAACCTTAAAGACTCTACCAAAAAAAAAAAAAAAAAGCTGTTAGATCTAATAAACAATAATGTTGACGGAAACAAACTCAATATACAAAAATTATATACACTAATAATCAACTATCAGAAAGAGAAATTTAGTCAACAATCTCATAATTGCATCAAAAAAAATAGGAATAAATCTAACCAAAGAAGTGAAAGATCTTTACAATGAAAACTATAAGACTTGGATGAAAGAAACTGACAAAGACACAAATAAGTGAAATGGTATTCTGTGCTCATGGATTGGAAGAACTGTTACTCTTAAAATGTTAATTTTATCCAAAACAGTGATTCAATGCAATCCTTATAAAATTTCAATGTCATTTTTCACAGAAATAGAACAAAAAATCCTAAAATTTGTATGGAATCACAAAAAGACTTAAATAGCAGAACGAATCTTGAGAAAGAAGAACAAAGCTGGAGGTATCACACTTCCTGATTTCAAACTATGTTATAAAGCTATAATAATCAAAACAGCATGGTATTGACATAAAAACAGACACACAGGTCAATGCAACAGAATGGAGAGCCCAGAAATAAAGCCACACATATATGGTCAATTAATTTACTACAAAGGAGCCAAAATGTGCAATGGAGAAAGGGCAGCCTCTTCAGTAAAGGGTCCTGGGAAAACTGAACACATGCTACATGCAAAAGAATGAAACCGGACCACTGTCTTAGGCTACATGCAAAAGAATGAAACCGGACCACTGTCTTAGGCCATACACAAATATAACTCAAATGGATTAAAGATTTGAACATAAGACCTGAAACCATAAAACTCTTGGGAGAAAACATAGGAGTTATGCACCTAGACACAGGTTTAGGCAATGATTTTTTAGATTTGACATCAAAAGCAAAGTCAACAAAAGCAAAAATTCGTTAAGTAGGACTACATCAAACTAAAAAGCTTCTTTCTGTATAGGAAAGAAAGTCATCAAAAAAATGAAAAGGCAGCCTATGGAATGGGAAAAAATACTGGCAAATAATATATCTGCTAAGAAGTTAATATCCAAAACGTAAAAAGAACTTCTACTAGTCAATAGAAAAAAAAAACCCCAAAACAAGACAAAACCTATTTTAAGAATGGACAGAGGACCTGAACAGACATTTTTCCAAAGGTTTACAAATAGCCGACAGGTATATGAAAATGTGCTCAAGATCGCTCATCATGAGGGAAATGCAAATCAAAACCACAATGAGATCTGACCTTATACGTGTTATAATAGCAATTATCAGAATGACAAGAAATAACAAGAGTTGGTAAGGATATGGAGAAAAGGGAACCCTTGTGCACTGATGGGAATATAAATTGGTGCAGCCACTGTGGAAAACAGTATGGAGTCTCCTCAAAAAATTAAAAGCAGAACTTTCCATAAGATCAAGGAATTCCACTAGAGGGTATTTATCCAAAAGAAATGATATTATTATCTTGAAAAAATATCTGCCCTTCTATGTTCATTATAGCATTATTTATAATAGCCAAGACACAGAAACAACAGATGAATGGATAAGGAAATTGGGGTGTGTATACATATAAGATGGAATATTATTCAGCCATAAAAAAGAAGGGAATCCTGCCATTTATGATAATATGGATGGACATTTAGGGCATTGTGCTAAATGAAGCATATAAGACAAAAATGAATACTGTGTGACCTCACTTACATGCAAACCTAAAAAAGACAAACTCATAAACACGGAGAAAAAATTGGTAGTGGCCGGAGTTGGGGAGAGGGGATGAAATGGGTGAAGGTGGTCAAAGGATACAAACTTCTAGTTACAAGATAATAAGTCCTGGGAATCTAAGGTACAGCATGGTGACTACAGTTCATTACAGTGCTTTGTATTATTTGAAAGTTGCTACGAGAGCAGATCGTAAAATTCTCATTACAAGAAAAAAATTTTTATAACTATGTATGGTGATGGATATTAACCAGACCTATTGTGATCATTTCACAATATATACAAATACCAAATCATTACGTTGTATACCTGAAACTGATACAGCATTATATGTCAATTATATGCCATCAATTTTAAAAATCCAAAGCAGCAGGGGACCAAGTTGTTGAGGCTCATGACCTCAGATCCACTGCTCTTTAGGGCTGTGATTTCAGCTGAATTGTTTAACTTCTTCATGCCTCAATTTCTTCTTTTGAAAAGAAGTCTAGATGTAGTATATTAGAGGGTAAAACTCTCACAGCCTTGCACAGAGTACAATCTATATATGAGGTGAAAAAGGAAGGGTCAAGTCTGACTTTGAGGCCCTGAAGGAGTTTTCTACATTGAGCTTTGAGGAGGCCCTGAATTCCAGAATCCATCCAAAGCAGCCCTTTAGTACTTACCAAAAGCCTTAAAATATATCTAGCCTTGCTTCAGCAGTTTCCCTGCAGAGAATCTATTCCATGGAAATAATCAATCAAGGTCCCGTGCAAAGATCTGATTGCAAGAGATAACCTTTGAAGCACTGCTAATGGTGAAGTATTGAACACTCCCTAATTATCCAATAGTGGGACACTGATTAAATAAATTCTGCTCCATCATACAAAGAGACATTCTGTAGCCAGTGAGAAACGGAGACAGCGCAGTGGGGAGAGGCAGAGGAAGAGTGAGAGAAAAACTCAAGCAGACTCCACACTAAGTGTGGAGCCCGAAGTGGGCTCCATCTCATGACCCTGAGATCAGACCTGAGCTGAAACCAAGAGTCTGACCCTTGAATGCGTGCACCACCCAGGCGCCCCAGCTCTGTAGCTTTTAAAATGATGTGCTAAGATATCTATTAATATGGGAAAACGTCCATGATATAATGTCATTAAATGAAAAAAAAAACCAGTAATAAAATCCTATTACAAATAAATGCACTCAGACACATACAAGAAAATCCTGTTTTAAAACCCATAGTTTATGCCACTACACTGAGATATTCCAACAAATGTATAGATCTTCCAGTCTTTTTTTGAATTTTTAGTTACCCAGGTAATAGCAAGTACTTCTTCCTTTAAAAAAGAAAATGTTACAACAAAATCCCTGCTAACACACCCACCCTCAATCCCTGCCTACTTCTTCAACTTGAGCTTTAACCAGTGTGTGGTGAATATCCTTCCAGAATATTCTCTGTATATTTTTACTTCATAGAGATGTATTCATGGTAAATATACATAATACTATTTTGCACCGAAGGTTTTTGTTTCTGTGCAATCTTATCACATGTGTAGCTTCATGTAACCACCACCACAATCAAGACAAAGCATCATTCCATTTTTATAGAGCTCCTCATGCCACCCTTTATAGCCTTATAGCCACAGGCACCCCCTCCAGTTAATCCTTAACTTCTGACATCCACTAATTTGTTTTCCATCTCCATATTTTGTTATTTTAAGAACATCATACAAATGGAATCGTACAGTAAATAACCTTTTGAGATTGGTCGGCATAATCCCCTAGAGATCTACCCAAGTTGTTGTGTACAGCAATAGTTTTAACTGTTGAATAGTATTTCATGATATGGATGTACCACAATTTGTTAAACCATTCACCCACCAAAACATCTCTGCATTGTTTTCAGCTCTTAGCTATTATGAATTGAGCTACTACGAACATTTGTGTACAGCTTTTTGCACGAACATAAGTTTTCGTTTCTCTGGGATAAATGCCTAAGACTGTAATTGCTGGGTTATGTGGTATGTGCATGGTTAGTCTACAAGACACTGCCATACTCCTTCTGTTAGTGGCTGGAATATTTTATGTTCCTACCGGCAATATATGAGTGATCTAGTTTCTTGATATCCTTGCCATCATTTCGTGATGTCACCAGTTTTTATTTTAGCCATTCTGATTGCTGAAGTTGCAGTTTGCCTTTCCCTAATGACTAAGATGTTGAACACCTTTTCATGAGCCGTATTTGCCATCTGTATATCCTCTTTGGTAAAATGTCTGTTCATGTCTTTTGCCCATTTTCTAATTGAATTGTTTGTTTTTTACATTCAGATTTGATAGTGTTTTAGATATTCTGGTGCAAGTCCCTTGTCAGATACGGGGTTAGCATACTTTCCCTTAAGAGTCCATTTCTGTTTTTGTCAAAGTTATATATGCACAGATTTAAGTAGACAAATAGTTCTATGAGATCTGCTATGAAAAACAGCAGGACTAAGCTCCTTCTCAGTGCCCCTCTCTCTTACTAGAAGCAGCCGCTTCCAGCTCTTTTAGGTGGCTCTCTTGCTATTTATTGCCAATCACTAAATAGCATGTCTATTATTTCCTGATTTTTTTTTGTTTTTGGCATTATTTATTGCTTTCCACTATGAAAAAAATGAAGATTAAAAAAAAATTTTTTTTTACCCTTCCATCCATCCCTCTCCAACATATGTACTCAATTCCTCCAAAATAAACCCACAATCCCATAACCCCAGTTCCAAAACATTGTTCCATAATTCACCCAACCTGAACTCATTTGGCAGCAAAACGGATGAGAAACTACTTCTAATTTTTATTGCTTAATATAAATATTCATATTGAGCTGCAGAAATACTGATATGTGTGAGCTGCAGAAATACTGATACGTTTGATTAGGGAGTGACAGGTTAGACCCTTCTAGGGATGTTCTGTAATTATCTATTTGTTGTATTACAAAAAATTTTGAACATCCATTGTGTTTCTCAAACAAATGTGAATTTTTTTAAAAGATTTTATTCACGTGTCAGAGAGAGAGAGAGAGCACAAGCAGGGGGAGCAGCAGGCAGAGGGAGAAGCAGGCTCCCCACTGAGCAAGGAACCCAGTGCAGGACTTGATCCTAGGACCATGGGATCATGACCTGAGCCAAAGGCAGAGGCTTAACCAACTAAGCCACCCATGCATCCCACAGATTTGAATTCTGAAACATATTTGGCCCAAGGGTTTCAGATATGGGATTATGAACCTAAATAATTATAATTTGTTTAGACAAATATTCAGTGTTTACATTATTATGACCATGTAAATAAATTCTATTCACAGATAAGCCATGTTATGTATGATTGGATACTATTAATGTCAAAACCATGCAGAATTTTTATAGATTTTATCGATTAGACTTTTATA
Source organism: Martes martes (assembly GCF_963455335.1). Lineage (NCBI taxonomy): Eukaryota > Metazoa > Chordata > Mammalia > Carnivora > Mustelidae > Martes > Martes martes. Next base: position 84,212,485 of record NC_137888.1, read on the forward strand.
GATTAGAATGTTTTAAATTATGTTAAAGAAGGGTAACATAAACTCACAGAATAGGAATTTTATTTGATAGTTTTCCTATATGTTATTTGGCAGAACTTTAAATTGAGCATTATTTCCTTGAAGTGTTTCCTCAAATTGTACCTTCTCAGTGACACCACCCCATTACACCCTATTTTATTTTTTATTTTATTTTACTTTTTTCAGAATTCAAAATCCTTTTAATAACAAAGCAGGATCTGGGGTTAGTTTTTGTAGCTGCAGCTGGCCCTGCAGACTCTGGCTAGCTAAAACATGGAAGTTAAGCTTACAGCCACTTTATACTTGCCTTATTTCCATAGAACTATTAAAGTGTTTCTCCAATTAAACAATTTAATATGAATGTTACTTTACAGTAGAAGTTATTAGAATAAAAGAGCATTTTTTGATCATCTAGAACATCTAGAAACCTCTGAAAAGTTGAATTGCTCTAAATTGTTTTGAAACCATCCATGTTAGAAATTGCTACATTTAAAAAATTACACAGTGTTTGGTGAGCATAAAATGGCCAGAGAGTGATGTCCAGCAGCTCAGGCCAAGTTGTGGAGACAGAGTAGCTTTGGAGGAAAGAAGGCAAAATGAGAAAATGACTTTGTTACAGGCAATATAAGCTTGCGAAAATATTACACATTTTTTTGGCCCACTGAGCAGGATATACTGATAATATACAGGCTGTGGGCAAGGGGAAGGTAAAGATGGGTTTCTTTAAAAAAAAAGAGTTGCTTCATCACCTTCTCTTTGGCTTCTGCAGATGGTGTTTAAAGAAATCTGACAAGTGATTTTGCCACAGTTCTACCTGCAGATCAACAAATCCATATATCCATATATTTTTATTATGGATATTACTTTTTAATACTCTGTACCTTGTGAATTCTGATTTTTTCCAATATAAGAATTGACAAGAAAAATATGTTTGAGGTATTTATCTAAACAGGATTTATGTACCATTATGTTTTCAGAAATGAATATATTTTCTCTAAGTACAAAATGACAGATATTTGAAGATATTCTTCCATTGATACTCATGGTAACCGTTTTCTATAGTAAACCACTTTCTAAAATACATTTGCTTTAAATGTATTTTTATTATAACTTATGTTTTATATTCCATTTATTATAACTTAATGTTCCATGTACCACAGTCTTTGTGCCAAAGCATTTTTTTAAAACATTTTATTTATTTATTTGACAGAGAGAGAGAGAGATCACAAGTAGGCAGAGAGGCAGGCAGAGAGAGAGGGGGAAGCAGGCTCCCTGCCAGAGCAGAGAGCCCGATGTGGGGCTTCATTCTAGGACCCTGGGATCATGACCTGAACTGAAGGCAGAGGCTTTAACCCACTGAGCCACCCAGGCGCCCCCCCAAAGCATTTTTGGAGGGATCACCATGCCCCCTAAAATCTCACTCATCTGTAATGGGGCCAGACCCCAGGCATTCTGTATGAACCATCTTCTTTATTTGATGGTTATGAAATACATAAAAATATTTATATGTACATTAAAAAAGCACCAAATTAGATCAAATCCCCTAAAATGCATGAAATTATTAGTTTAAACCAACCAAGAAGTTTCTATAAGATATTTTTTCAAGTGTAAGACAAAAGAACATAAATACACATTATGACTGTGAGAGTGATATTGTGATTTAATAAAGAATATCTCTGGTCTTTGTCCCTGGTTTTTGGCACAGAGCTTCCAAAGCCCTTGGAATTTCTTGAGAGAGGGGAGTGCCTTATACTAATAAAGTGACTCTAGGAGCCCTTAGTAGCTCCAGGATGGGTGCTAGTTACTAGAAAAAGCAGCAAGGTGATTTGAGGGCTACACTCTTAAGCCACCTGGCCTCCAGGGAGAAGACAAAGGCTAGAGATGAATCACAAGGCCAGTGATTTTATCAAGAGTGCACAACAACTACAACAACAAAAGTTGGGACACTGAGACTGGGAGAATCTTCCTAGCTGGTAAACACATTGATATGCTGGAAAAATAATGGAGAGGAGAGGGCAGAGGAATCCAAGAGGTGATGGGATTAAGGTAACAGTCTGGACAAAAACTGATCTATTTCAACAAGCTTTATGTGAGGTGGTTATGACTCTTACCGGAATGAATTATGGGAATGGATATTGTGTCTGACTGGAGAACATAAACCTAGCATTGTAAAACAGAAGTCATGTAAATCCTTCCTTCAAGTCATAGTCATTAGACACACTAAATGGGAATGAGTAAGATTGCTCAGGCCCATGCAATATAGAACAGAGGCTAGAGTGCTGGTAGGGGCAGATCCTCTGCACAAGAGCTTCATGTGGAGTGTAGATGGGGCTTATGACAAAAGTGTGGGAGCACCTCCCAGTGACAGCTACTGGAACTCTGGACAAGACAATTTCCATTTGGAGGAGCAATGACTAGCTTGCTACCAGACACTAACTGAAATTGCCTCTGACTGAAAAACATAAAATAAGGATACCTTGGGTGATGTCAGAGAAATGCTCTAAGAGGAAGGCAGCACCCAGGAGATTCTGTCATAGAACAGAAATGGTCTGAGCAGGAACACACCATCAGGGCAACACATGGAGTTCCACAGCATGTTCATGAGCAGGTAGCCTGTCTTCCCCAGGACTGACTCTGGAACCATGTGAGGAGCTGCAGGATTCTAGCATCACTTGCACAGAGCCTGTAAACAGCTCTCAACAGACCAACAAACAGCTGCTTGGCTTATGGACAGCAGTTCCAACATGAACACAAGACACTGGGTTTGGAAGGCCACCACTCGGATCGAAAAAGGTAAAAACAAATTGGCTCAGCGAGCTGCACTGCATGCTGTTTACCCTTATGTCTGGATTTTGACCTACTCACAGGCACTGGAATGGCCTGGCCATACGGTGAGGCGGATGGGCAGTGGAAGACTGGACTACGAACGGGGTGCTTTTCCGGGGCATGGCCATATGGAAATCACTGTGGAAATCTGAAGGGTGCATTCAAACAGTCAATGCCCATCAGAAGAACCCTCTTCCAGCATCAGAAGATGTTTAGAAATGGTGAGCAGACACCCAGGTGTGCTCACTTGAGGTAGCCACCAGGTTAATGAAGTGAGTGGACTGAAACACTGAAGAGAGGGGTTGACTCTAGACATATCCCTTTTGCATCTGTGGAGGCACAAAATGCCAACAGGAACTGTTCTGTCTGCCAACAAGAGAGATTTAGGGACTGCAGATGGCTATGGGGAAGATGCTCTGCAGGGAGTCGTTGTGCACAGCGGCAAGTCCGACTGATGCCTGGAGCACTGGGGGCTACAAGTGGGCCCTGACAGAAATGGACACTGACTCTGGGTTGAGCTTTGCTTACCCGGTGGTAGAGGCAAAGGTTCAGAGTACTATGGAGGAACCGGAGTAGAAGGTATTGCACTGATCTGGACCACTGAGTCACATTTCTTCAGACCAAGGAACACACTCTACAGCCCATCATGTCCAATAGTGGGCAGAGAAAAACAGTAGCCCTCTTTGTCCATAGAGGGATATGTTCTGAGATCCCCAATGCATACCTGAAAACGGCAGGTAGTACCAAACCCTAAGTACACTATATTCTTTTCTATACATACATACCGATGATAACATATAATTTATAAATTAAGCACAATAAGAGAATAACTACTAATAAAACAGAACAATTGTAACAATATACTACAATAAAAGTTATGGGAATGTCATCTCTCTCCCTCTCTCAAAATATCTCATTGTGCTGTACTCACCCTTCTCCTGATGACATAAAGTGAGAATGATGTAGGCATTGGGATATGGTGTTTGGCGACTACTGACCATCGGACAATAGGTCAGAAGGAGGAACACCTGTTTCTGGACCATGGCTGACCACCAGTATCTAAAACGGTGGAAACGAACACCACAGATAAAGAGGGACTCCTTCCTGTATCTTCCTCAGGGTAGTACTTTGGTAAAGAATTAGAACAGGCAATCAAACATTGGTTATCTAAATGGGTGTGGGTGGTGGGTGGAGAGAGTCAAAAAAGGCTGGTTTACATGCCTTCACGAGTGTGTGCTCACGTTCAACATGAGGGGCTAGGGGAGTGTTCCCACTATTCTGGATCTGGACTCAAAGGGTGGGGGAGGATCCTGGTACAACAGCTATACTTTTCTTTCCTTTCCCACATCACCTCAATTTTCTTTTTCCTACCTGGTGCCGTGGTCCCTGGGTCAAGGCTGCAACTACAGCGCTAGAAGAAGGAATTTTTTTTTTCCAGGCCTTCGCGCTTTATTGGTCACGCATGGGCCTGGGGCTGGGGCTGCTTCCACTGCAGTTCCGGGTGTGGCCACGCCCCTAACCGGAAGTAGTTCTCTCGGTTTCCGGAGGCTGGGCGGGGAAGGTGGGGGTAGGTCCTCCTGCGGACACACCACTTTCCTGTGACAGCTTGCGGGGCCCCCAGGGAGGCTGAACCTGTACCTGGAGTGCTCTCCCCGGACCCACCTGGGGGGCGCCCTGTTTTCCGGAGGGCTGAGGGCCAGTAGGGACAGAGCTGTGGCGTCGCTGGCCAGGAGCTTGGCTGCCAGGTAGATGATCCACTTATTGTGCTTTGTAGACCATGTGGTCTGGAAGGCCGGGAACCACATGAGCCAGTCCAGGTGGTGGTGGTAGGGGGAGATGTAGCTTGGCCGCCGCCCTGGGTCACCCCTCTTGCACTTGAACTCATAGTCCTCCCACAGGGTGCAGGCCTGCTGGCGTTGGGGCTGACTGTGCCCTGCAGGATGACCTCCGTGCTCTCCTTAGTGATGCTTCCGAAGGTGCCGTATGTGTTGACGATCCTGGGAGGGTGTTCATGACCCGCGTGAGACTCAGCAGGTTGATGACCACGGGGACACAGAGCCAGGCCACCAGGATCTCCAGGGCCACATGCACCGCTTACCGAACCATGCAGCCGAATCTCGGGGTGGGCCGAGCAACAAACTGCAACAAACTATTTTAAAGTATTTGTCAGGATTCCTAAGGGCCTAAGGGCCTAAGGGCCAGAATTCCTAAGGGCTGTGCTTTCACTCTATCTGGCAATTTTAGGAGCTAACAATGAATAAACCATATAGCCTATGGATAGAAATACCCGACTAGGTCTGTGCCTGTATAACCCTATCCTACATGAATGGGAGCAGACTAAGGGGGAGGCACTTGCTAGGCTTGTTGTTGCTTGCAATCTAGACCAGCACAGTGGTTGAACCTAAGGTAACTTCCAAAAGTGAAAAGGTTTGGGTATAGATGGAGGGGAGGAAGACTGGCTAAGAATAAATAAATTTGTTTTGCAATGAGAAAATTCCAATATTAATGCTTGGAAAGAAGCTTAGAGCAAGAGATGAGATTGTCTTTTAGCTCAATTATACAAAACCCTTTGAATTTCCTTAAATGACAGGAGTGTCTTTGTTATGCTAATGAGGCATACGTGTGGTGTGGTGTGGTGTGGTGTGGTGCGGTGTGTGTGAGTGAGTGATGGGGGCTAGACAGCTTCAGCATGAGGACTGGCCTGCAGAAGAACCACATGGTTGGAGGGCTAAAACTTTCAGCCACCTGGCCTCCAAGGAGACAGAGTTCGATCACATGGCCAGTGATTTAATCAATTATACCTATGTAATAAAACCCTGATTAAAAATTCAGGACAGCAAGGCCTATGAGAGCTTCCTGGTTGGTGAGCACATCAATGTATGGGGAGGATGACGGTCCTGGATCACATGAAGAGAGGTAATGGAAGCCCTATGCTGCCCTGCTTTCCCCCCAGATCTCTCCTTTCTCTTGGACCTTGCTCTATGCATCTCTTATCCTTGGCTGCTCCTGGGTTGTGTCTTTTATAATAAAACTGTAGTTGAATGTAAAGCATTTCAGTGAGCTCAGTGAGTAATTATAGTGAACTATCAAACCTTAAGTGGGTATGGTAGGAATCCTCAAATTTGCAGCCAAGTCAGAAGTGTGGCTATCCTGGGGTCCCCGCATATGGCTGGCAACTGAAATAAGAGCAGTCTGGTTGGGGATCCTGTCCTCTAGTTTGTGGGACCTGACACTAACTCTGGGTAGTGTCAGAATTGAATTGTAGAACACCTTGTTGGTATCAGAATTGTTAGAATGCAGACATATTTCATTATATTTTTTTAGCTTTTTAAATTATAGTAAAATAAACAAAATTTAACCTTTTAACCATTTTTCTTTTTAAACTTTTTATTGGAATATAACAGTATAAAACATATAAATAAGTACAACTTATAAGAAAACTGCTCAATCATATCTCACAAACTGAACTCACTCTTACACCCAGCAGCTGGATGAAGAACAGAACATTTCAACGTTCCAGAAAAGAAAAGAAATACGCTGAAAAGTCAGAAACATTTTCATAAAAGAAATCTAAATATATTCATTAAAATGGGGGTGAGAGAGGTAATCACTTTTTTCTTTTTCTTTTTTTTTAAGATTTTTATTTATTTATTTGACAGAGACAGAGAGAGGGCACAAGCAGGCAGAGAGAGAGAGAAGCAGGCTCCCCACCAAGCAAGGAGCCCGATGCAGGACTCAATCCTAGGACCCCAGGATCATGACCTGAGCCAAAGGCAGCCGCTCAACCAATGAGCCACCCAGGCGTCCCAAGGTAATCACTTTCTAACGCATATGCATATACCCAGTCTATAATCTACCTTTCCAAAATTTACTTCATGGAGGACTTTTTCTAAAGAGTATTTGTATTAGTGATCAAAAGCTTTTGTGGCAATAATTCTAGGACATACTGAATTAAGGTAGACTAAAAGGTTTATCATTTAAGATTTTCACAAATTCAGACTCCAGGACCTAGTGCCTGAACATTCTCAAGTCAGGAAAGGAATGAGGAAAACATTTTTTGCCCATTCTAGATATATTTCTAAAATAATGGTAAGAACAAAATTTACCATTTTAACCATTTTTAAGTGTACGATTCAGTGGCATTAAGTATATCCATGATGCTGTGCAACCATCATCACCATTTCCAGACCCCATTCACCCCAAACCAGAATTCTGTACTCATTAAACAATAACGCCACATTTCCACCTCCCCCCAGAGCCTGGCAACCACTATTTCTTCTGTCTCAATGAACTTCCCTACTGTAGGCACCTCATATAAGTGGGGTCATATAATAGTCTGGTTTATTTCACTTTGCACAGTATTTTCAAGGTTCATCCATGTTGTAGCATGTGTCAGAATTTCCTTCCTTTTAAAGGCTGAATAATATTCCACTGTATTTCTCTATCACATTTTGTTTATCCGATCATCTGGTGATAGACATCTTTTTTCTCCACGTTTTTGCTACTGTGAATAGTCCTGCTATGAACATTGATGTACAAATATACATACATTTTCATAAATCCATCCTCATGTATTTTTTTGTATAAATAAACTTTTGAACATCTTATAATTTAGAGGTTGAATAAAAATTAATGATAATGTACGTTTTTAAGAGTCCAATGTTTTATTATCAGAATTAATATTTGTTCATGCTGAAGATTCAGGGATAAAATAATGGACAAAAAACTGGAATGTAAGCAACACTACATAAACATATAGGAATATTTTGCTAATTATTGGACTAAAATATATAAAAGACGAAATTATGTCAATTACTTTATGATTAGTCTTTTTGAATGTACTTTTAGTATTGCATAGCAAGTGCTTATACTTAAAGATACTGCCTTTTTTAAGCACTGAAAATATGATAATCCTTGATTAATCAGAATTAGTTTCAAAAGGTAAAACTTCTCTGAGGTAAGCAAGAAATTTAGTGCCTTAGACCTATATTCTTGCTGGACTGGCTGCTTGATGATCGCTCTCGTTCTTTAGTAATTTCCATCTCAATTTTGGCTCTGACTTTCTCCCAATCTATTTGGAGCTGCAAAAGAAGAAAAGAAGAAACATACTGATATAGTATAACATATTTTTGCTTAATTCAAGGTAACCAAGAGCAAACAAAAATAGAATAGCTTCTAAATCACTAGCAAAAAAAGAGAGCATGAAAGACAAGTCATAAAATACTGCTAAAAAAATACCTTTAAGAATAAGATCAAAGAGAACAATTACCACAACAAAAGGCAAAGACTCTTATTATGATTGAAAAGACCAAAATCTAGTTGTAGCTATTTATAAAAGGTACATCTAAAGAGTCCCATGGAGTCTTAGGATTCAGCACGGTGCCTCAGGGACAAGAGGAGAAGGTGAAAAAGGAGAAAAATGGATAGGGTCCTCGCCATGAAGCCATGGGTTAGCACTTCACCTCTTAAATACTGAGGTTTCCATTAGAAGCCTAGCTATAAGGAAGGATAGAGGAGCACTTGCTTCTCCTGAGCATACTCTGAAAAAGTGGCTGCTTGGCATCAACTTTTTAAGTAATATAGACATTGTGATGGTTTAGACAATGGCAAAAAAGATATTAAAGGAAGCACAGTGGGTAAGCAAGGCTGGGGACACAAAAACAATCACAAGTGGTACCATTCTTGTTTCCTTTTTTTTTTTTAGATCTCTAGGCCCAACCTGGAGCTCAAATTCACAACTGGGAGATCAAGAGTCAGCTAGGCACCCCTGTTCTTCCCTTTGATCCATGATGCAGTACCCTCTGCCCTACCTTTCCCCTAAGCTCATTACACTGGATGTTAGCAATGGACTCCGCTCAGAGTTCTATGAACAATTTCTTCAGGAAAAAGCATTCTATTGTTTATAAAAGTTTGGAGATCACTACTTTAGGAATGTGTATTCTCTCAGGAAAGACACAGAAAAATTGGGGCCTAGATTAAACTAACTCTGATTTACAATGAAATAAACCCAAACTTTGAGACTGAGCCAAAAGTGAATAGGTTTTCCACCTCCACATAGCAGAGTTGTGTGAAATAAGTAGCATTAAACCAGACTGAGGTACTACATGCTGCCTGAGCGGATTTCTTTCAAGTACCTGGGAGATTAATTTAACCTTATCAGGACCTCATGCCTTTTTTTTTTTTTTTTTAAAGCTTTATATGAGAGAGGGAGGATGGGAGAGAGAGAACACATACACAGGGGGGAGGGGCAAAGGGAGAGAGAAAGAGAGAGAAAATCTCAAACCGATTCTGCTGAGTGTGGAGCCAGAAGCAGGCCCATTCTACAACTTTGAGATCATGACATGAGCAGAAATCAAGAGTCAGAGCTTAACTGAGCCACCCAGGTGCCCCCATGCCTCTTTTATTTTGTGCTGGAAGTTGATGGAACTAAGTATGTGGTTCTTTTTTATTCTAATATCCTTCAACTAAATTTCTGTAATTTGTGGATATTTGGGTCAATTTTTTTAAGAAGATAATTCCATATACTTGTCTATAATATATAAAATAGATGAATTAAAAGAATCCCGCTTACTCATAGAAGATGAATGTCTGTGGTAAGACGCAAGTGACAGCTCATTGAAAGGTAGAACAAATGTTAAATTATTTGAAAGACTGATTTTTCAATCAGGCCAGAGCTTGATATTTTTAAATGGCAAAACACTCGTTTCTGTGTCTAACAAAACATTCGCAAAGAGAAAGACAAAACCTGATTAATGTCTTGGCCTTCTTCCAGCCTTGAATTGACTTACACACGTTTCTCACATCCATCACAATAAAACCATATATTAACCATGCACTACACAACTGTCACTCTGTTGCACCAGAAATCCATCAAGCAAATTGATGACATCTGTATTAGTCACTTGTCATAGTACAGATGAGGGTGTCAGTTGATAGCTATCCTACTGAAAATAAATGTTTCACTTTCACTCTGGCATTAATCCAGTTTTAGAATAGTGTTCTACAGATAATTTAGTTCTTAGAGTATTTTTATTAGTGGGTATTAGATAAGGATGTACTCATGACAACTTTCAAGTGACTGACTTCTACACAAAGATACATTTTTTTTTAAAGATTTTATTTATTTATTTGACAGAAATCACAAGTAGGCAGAGAGGCAGGCAAAAGGGGGTGAGGGAAGCAGGCTCCCTGCTGAGCAGAGAGCCAGATGCGGGGCTTGATCCCAGGACTCTGGGATCATGACCTGAACTGAAGGCAGAGGCTTAACCCACAGAGGCACCCAGGCGCCCCAAGATACACCTTTTTATACTATAGGGAGGGTCAGTACTATTTGGCACTTCTTATTCTAGTCTCTGGTAAATTCTTATTCACATGGAAGTAATTTCAAAATCATACCAAATGGCTTTCTACCCACTCTCTTACTCTCTGCTGAAAATCAGCTTCCTCTGTACAGACAATACAGTGGCCATCAGACATGTATTCACTTAATTTCCTTCTTCACACAAACTTACCTACATCTGTATCCATCTCTAGCTCTTTCCCTTCTCTCTTAGGCTAACCTCTTCACATATGTCCCCAATCCCATCTTCTTCCACTCCACTGGGACATCTGCCTTCAGTTATCACTTATATATTCAATTTCCTTCTCTTCACTGGCTGCTCCTTAGCATTCTTCCCCCTCAATACTGTCTCCCTGCAAACTACCACTCTCATTCTTCTCATTCCTGACTCTCATTTTCTCCCCAGAGCACTGTAATGTGACCATGTTCCTACTATACTTCATAAACTTTTCACTAATGCCACTATTAAGTATTTTTATTCTTCATCCTATATATGATTCAACTATGCAGTCAAAAAATATTTGGTGCTTACTATATGCCAAAGATTGTTCTAGGTGCAACGATTCAGCAGTGAACAAAAAGATAAAAATCAGTCTTCATAGAAAGAATAGCAAAGGTAACAATGGAGTCTATAAAAATATACAAAATGTGAGAAGTGGTAAGAGTTTTGAAAACAGGGAAGGAAAAGAGTGAGTGCCAGGGTGGCGTTGGGGGGAATGGGTGTTATGTTTCAAACAGAGTGGTAAGAAAAGGCCTCCCTGAGAAGCTGATTTGAAGACCTACAAGAGACGAATGAGTCTATGCATATATCTGGGGAAGAGCATGATGACAAAACGAAGAAAACGGCCCTGGTGTAGAAGCATTCCCTGGACCTTGCTGACCACAGCGCTTTGAAAAATCTCAGACTGTATATCACTCACTCCTGGTTTGCGCTCTCCTTTCTAAATGTTCTTTCCAGTTTTCTAAATGTTCTTTTTCCCTCCTGTATCTTTTCCCTAGACAACCTCCTAACTGTTAGTATTCATCAGGGTTCCAACCACAACTTTTTTAATACTTTCCCTAGGAGATCACATCAACTCACATAGCTTCAACTATGCCTACATGGTCATGACCATAAATCTATTTATCACGTCCTGATTGCTCCTTTGTCAATATCTTCAGTGTTCACAATTATATTTCCAATTGCCCATTAGATATCTCCATCTGGATACCCCACTGGGACTTCAAACAAAAAATGTGTATTTTCATGTATTCAAACTCAAAAGGTCTAAAACATGTATATTTTCATGTTCCTTATCTAGATTAATGGTATCTCTCCCCATCTACCAGTCACCCATATTAGAAATGTTGAAGTTGCTCTCAAATGTCTTGCTGGCCAACTTAACCACCTCTCCTCCCACCCCGAGCCACAGTGTTCTCTTGATTTTACAACCGATTTTTTTTTTTTTTACATTAATCTTACCCTTTCCATCTTCTGGTGGACCTATTATAGTAATCTCCTACCGGGTCAGTGTCTGCCATGTTTACTTTTACATTCAAAATAGCAAGGGGAGTACATTGTCTGCCCAAAGTGCTCAATAAACATTGAATAAAGAAAAGGTAACTACCTAGCAGATGAGCTATTACCTAACAATTTCTCTTGGGTTTTGTGTCTCAGGACCTCATAAAATTATAAGGCTTTAAAACCTGCAAAAGAGCTTAGGAAGTAGCTATGCCTAAAGTGGTTTGTTTGAACTTCTCGATCTTTTTCAAAATTCTATACCTTCTGAAATTCTGCCCACAAGCTATTGGTTTGTTTATATTTCCACTGTTTTCTTTCTCCTGGAATAATGTTTTAAACATTTCCTGGTTTTTCTACTTTTCTTCTTGTACAGCATATATTCGGTAGAGTGAATTTTATTTGCCAGAATTGCAGATTATTTTACAAGTATTTATTGAACACGATTGTAGACCAGGCATAATGACTCTAGTTAGGGTTCTCAGAAGACAGTCCATTTTGTATGAATCCCAGGTTTCCATATTTTAAACAAGAAATGCCCAAATAACATTTCAGAGCTCGTAAGTACAATTGTATATGAAACTTTTCACTTATAAGGTTTCACACTATGCACTGTGAGCCCACCAGAATTCACCACATATCCAGAATAAATTTCTCAGTTTTTAAAAAAGATTTATTTCTTTTGGGTGTGTGTGTGTGTGTGTGTGTGTGTGTGAGAGAGAGAGAGAGAGAAAGTGAGAATGGGGAGGGCGAGAGGGAGAGAAAGAACCTCCAGCAGGCTCCACGTTCAGCACAGAGCCTGTTGTGGGGCTAGATCTTATGACCCTGAGATCAGGACCTGAGCTGAAACCAAGAGTCAGATGCTCAACTGACTGAGCCACATAGGCTCCCCTAATTTCTCAGTTTTTAATGATCTCTTTCTATTTAACTCATAGTTCTCGTTTATATAATCAAAATTTTGGCTTAGATAAACAGTGGGAATTTTTAAGTAAAAAGTAATTTTCATCTTAAAATACTGCTTTGTAATTTCTAGTTAGCTTCCAAATTACATTAATGAAGAAAAAAAAAGGAGGATACTAGAACACAGGACCATGGGGAGTCAAGGTAACCTATACAGTTTCAGGGTTAAAAAAAAACCCTCAAAATACCACAAAGTCATGTTGTTCTAGTTATCCCATTTTGAAGATTTCTGCCACTCTTGTGATTGAAGTTATTACATTTTGGTAACAGCTGCATACATAGATAATAAGAAAAAAAGGTAACAATGTTAAATTTTTGTTATCTAAAATATTTTGATTATAATAATGCAATATTTATAATATAAATTATGATAATTATAAATTTGAAGGTAAGAATTATATTTTCTGCATCCTCTAAAGCACCTAATGTGAAAATACCGAAAAAAATATTGATGGCAAAGATGATGAAGAAACAGAGTAGTATGAATCTGTTTAAAAATTATGCAATCAAGCCGTCAAAAGAAATTAAATCTTGCCATTTGCCACGACATGGATGGAACTAGAGGGTATCATGCTTAGTGAAATAAGTCAATTGGAGAAAGACAACTGTCACATGATCTCCCTGATACGAGGAAGTGGAGATGCAACATGGGGAGTTAGGGGGGGTAGGAGAAGAATAAATGAAACAAGATGGGATCGGGAGGGAGACAAAACGTAAGTGACTCTTAATCTCACAAAACAAACTGAGGGTTGCTGGGGGTCGGGGGGTCGGGAGAGGGGGGTGGGGTTATGGACATTGGGGAGGGTATGTGCCATGGTGAGTGCTGTGAAGTGTGTAAACCTGGCGATTCACAGACCTGTACCCCTGGGGATAAAAATACATTATATGTTTATAAAAAATAATAATAAATAAAAAAATTTAAAAAAATTATGCAATCAAGTGAATTTAATGTGAGTGCTCAGTTTTTTTTTTAATTTTAAAAGATTTTATTTATTTATTTGACAGAGAGAGAGATCATAAGAGAAGCAAGCAGAGAGAGGGGGGAAGCAGGATCCCTGCTGAGCAGAGATCCCGATGCGGGTCTCGATCCCAGGACCCTGAGACCATGACCTGAGCCGAAGGCAGAGGCTTAACCCACTGAGCCACCCAGGTGCCCCGAGTGCTCAGTTTTAACATCTCATCATTTTTTCAAAACTGTGACAAAAAGATCAAGTGATCGGTGATTCTCTGGGCTGCTTAGCCCTGTAGTGGTAGTGGCGGCTGTTATATTCTGTGAATTAAGAATGTCGTCCTCAGGGATCCCAGGGGCCCTGAGTTTGTCCCAATAGTATAGTAAGCTCTCATAGCCCAAACTCTCAGAGGATTCATTTTCAGTACTGAAGTTCTGAATGAAACAAAAAGTCTGTGGAACATCTGGAAAATACACCCCTTTCTGGGTACCTGGGAGGCTCTGTCTGTTAAGCATCTGCCTTTGGCTCAGGTCAGGATCTGGGAGTCCTGGGATTGAGCCCTGCATCCAATCGTTGGGCTCCCTGCTCAGCCCACGTGTGTCTCTCAAACAAATAAACACACTCCTTCCTACCAAGAAATAGACAACTCGTGTCTATCCCAGATCCAGATGTTGAAACTGCACTGCAGAAACTCTAAGAATGGCCCCAAAGGCTTTACTACCTTGTGAACTGTTCTGAAGTGCAAAAATGCAGATCACAACACTTAGTGTGCTAAATATGGTGTGAGATAACAGAAAATATATATATTGGTTTTGGCTCCCAGTTCCAAGCAGATAACTCCTGAAACTCTTAATTTCCTAAGTGACAAGAACACTAGGAGCATCTTTTGTTCTAATATTTGGTCTTTGACCTTGGTTCCTGACACGGGGCTCCTGAAACCTTTGCAATTTCCTGAGTTAAAGGAGCATTTCTTTCTTTCTTTCTTTCTTTTTTTTTTTTTTTTTTTAAGATTTTACTTATTTATTTGATAGAGAGATCACAAGTAGGCAGAGAGGCAGGCAGAGAGTGAGGGAGAAGCAGGCTCCCCGCTGAGCAGAGAGCCCGATGCGGGGCTCGATCCCAGGACCCTGAGATCATGCCCTGAGCTGAAGGCAGAGGCTTTAACCCACTGAGCCACCCACGCGCCCCAAGGAGCATTTTTTTCTTTTAAAGAGACAACCCCAGGGTGACTGGGTGGCTCAGTCAGTTAAGTGCCTATCTTCAGCTTGGGTCATGATCCCGGGATCCTGGGATGGAGCCCCACATTGGGCTCCCTGATCCTTGGGAGTCTGCTTCTCCCACTGCCTTCCCCTCCCCACCCCCTGCTTGTGCTCTCTCTCTTTCCCTCAAATAAATGAATAAAATTTAAAAAAAAAAAAAAAAAGGAGAGAGAGACAACTCCTGATGAGTTCTTGGATGGCTCCTGCATGAGGGCTGGTCACCAGAAAGACCAAGCCATGATTAGAAGCTAGGAATTTTCAATCCTGATCCCCATCCTCTTGAGCAGGGAGAAGTGCTGAAAATGGAGTTAATGATCTATCACATCTATGGGATGAAGCCGCCATAAAATTCCAAAGTACAGGGTTCAAAGGGCTTCTGGGTTGGTGAACACATCCACACTGGGAGGACGACACACCCCAACTTCGAAGAGACAGGAGCTTCTGAAGTTAAGG
The DNA here is from genome assembly GCF_963455335.1 of Martes martes. Taxonomy (NCBI): domain Eukaryota; kingdom Metazoa; phylum Chordata; class Mammalia; order Carnivora; family Mustelidae; genus Martes; species Martes martes. Next base: position 84,227,788 of record NC_137888.1, read on the forward strand.
CCTTCCCAAACCTTGCCCTGAGTATCTTTTCATCTGGTTGTCATCCATAGCCTTTATCATATCCTTTAATAAACTTATATTTTATTTTTTTTAAGATTTTTTATTTATTGATTTGACAGAGAGAGACACAGCAAGAGAGGGAACACAGGCAGGGGGACTGGGAGAGAGAGAAGCAGTGCCAAGCAGGGAGCCCCACGTGGGGCTTGATCTCAGGACCCTGGGATTAGGACCTGAGCCAAACGCAGATGCTTAACGAATGAACCACCCAGGCGCCCTTAAACTTATGTTTTAAATAAACGTAAGTAAATGTTTCCCTTAGTTCTGTGAGCACATTAATCAAACAAAAGAGACATGGGACCTCTGATTTATAGGCTGTGAGCTGGAAGTGCAGCTAACAACCTGGACTTGTGACTGGCATGTGAAACCTAAAGCAGGGGTTACTGGAATCTCTGACCTATAACTGGTTAGTCTTAGAAGCACAGGTGATAACCTGGGCTTGCAACCAGCATCTGATGGGGGTGGGGTGCAATCCTGTGAAACTGAGCCCTTTACCTGTGGAATCTGATGCTATCTCCAGGTAGATAGTGTCAGAGTTGAGTTAAATTATAGGATACCCAGCTGGTGTTGGAGAATTGTTTGTTGGTATGGGGGACAAAGCCACACATCAGGTGACCAGAAATGAAGTGTTTTGTGTGAATGAATAGTAAAGAAGACTCACATGTGAAAGACTCATAGTAGGAAAGAAATGTGTTTTAATCTATAAAGAGGAGAAAGATTGAGTTTCTCAAGTCACATGGCAAATGGATGATGTTGGCTTTAGTGGACATCATAGGTACCTTCTCCCTACCTTCTTTGCTCTTCCCAGGATCCATCTAATTTACCCTGCCCTTTAGGACAGGTCAGAACATTCTATTTTATTCTGTCTCCAAGGAGCAGCACTCCCACATCATATACAAGCTCCACAAAAACAGAAGTCCTATCTGACTCAGCATCCAGCATAGTACCTGGCCAGAGTGAACACTCATACAGACTTTTTGAATAACTGAATGAATAAAAGGCTAAGAAAATCAACCTATTCACGGAGCTGGGAGCAAGGCTGCCCCTGTCTTGGGATTACAAGGCTCCTGGGTCTGCATGGCTAGAGGTGAACTGTTTATTCTGTAGTCTGAGCCTAGATGGATCTAAGCCAGGGCGAACAACAGTCCTGCTCTAGGTACCTGGGCAAACTGCTCCACCACTCCTTGTGGGCTGATATATACTGGAACGACTTTCTTCTAATTATAGTGATGAAACCTCAGATTCTGGCAGGGATTCAAAAGGCAAAAGTTTAGCCTTCTTTAGTTCTAGGCCGTGAGGTCTCCCTGGGCTAGGCCCTTCTCCAGGTGCAAACTAGCTCCCTAGAATTTTGCAAAGTGACAAAGTATCCATTTTCTGGCCAATGCCCTGTGTGTTTATGTATTTCCCCTGGAGCAGAGGGGCAGCTAGTGGAAGACAAAATTCAGGAGTCAGAAACCTTTATCCCAGTCATTTATATTGTTTATATAAAAATGTCAATTAGCACCCAACTTTAACACAAATTAAATAAAATGAAAACAGACTTGAGTTAATCAAAACATGGCTTTACAGCGTGCCTGGGTGGCTCAGTTGGTTAAGCACCTGCCTCCAGCTCAGGTCCTGATCCTGGAGTCCCAGGATCAAGCCCCGTGGCTGGCTCCCTGCTCGGGGCAGGGAGTCTGCTTCTCCCTCTGCACCCCCCCTGCTTGTGCTTTGTCTCTCTCACTCTCCTTCAAATAAATAAATAAAATCTTGAAAAACAAAACAAAACATATGGCTTTAAGATTCCGGAAAAAAATCAGTACTGTAATTACAGAGTTAAAATAAGACTATAATATCATAAGGCAAAAGTTATCTCTTAGATATTTGGTATGAATTATTCCAATTTTGTCTTATTAAGAAGTAGTATATATACTTATAAAGCATATACATTATCATAAAATACTGTATAATACTTACACCTTCTGCATACTGCAAGTATCGTTTATTAGTTTCCTGTTTACCAAATGTCTCCAAAAACTTTTGACGGTAAGCAAGAACTGTATCAACATGTGTTTTGTATTTTACAGCCAATTCAAGTGCCCTATAATGAGAAACAAAACAGATTAACAGCATTGCCTGTATTAGCATCAATACACAGTAGAGTTTTGGGATAAGACAGTGGGACAAATGGTCTATGTTGGTCCCTCCCCACTCATTCCTCAATATGGAACACACCATTCCCTACCTCACCCATCTTGCAAATTCCTACTTATACTTCAAATTCCTACTTACACTACTTATACTTCCAGGTTCAGATCAAACATGATCTCTTCTCCCTGACCAACTTCCTTTGCAGAGATAAATGACCATTTTCTTATCTGTGTTCCATAGTATTTTATGCATACTATTATTTCTACAGCACTGCTTACAGTGTATTATTATTATTTATGAGTCTGTCTCTTCCATAACCTATATATTTATTGAAGGGAAATCTGAGTTTTATTTCTCTTTGGTGAGTACTCCAGAGTATATGTATGATCAGTGTTCATTGAAAAATTCATTGAAATCATAATAAAATTCAAGTGAATGGACTTCCCCCCAATGTAAGTGGTTTAACTATCTTAACCATTTTTTAAGTCTATAATTTATTCTGTTCTAGAATTTATCTAAAGTCTAGAATTTATTCTGCTCAATATTCAATTAAATACTGATATCCTTTATGTTATAATACAGCAAATTTAAAATATAAAACTAAAATTTGTGGATAATAAAAATCTGACAAATGCCTTTTGCCATTTGGTTCTTAGAAAAAGTTAATAGCCATTTAAAATTTATAATCCAATTAATATGTATCAATACTATACTGTTCACTGTAATCTTGTTGTATGTGTTTTTTTAAAATATTTTGTTTATTAGAGAGAGAGCAAGTGAGTGAGAGATGAAAGGGAGGAGGGTCAGAGGGAGAAGCAGACTCCCGCGGAGCAGGGAGCCCGATGTAGGGCTCAATCCTGGGGTTCCAGGATCATGACCTGAGCTGACGGCCAATCTCAACCGACTGAGCCACCCAGGTAACCTGTAATCTTGTTTCTAAGTATGATGTTAAAGCACATTCTTTTTCAAGTTCCCTTGTCTCCTAATATGACATACTACTTCTGAATAGGCCAGTCATGATTTATTTATCAGATGCAAATATTATAAATCTGTTCTTTTAGCAACAGTAACTACTGACTAGATTTTTTGCAACATGTGACCCTTCAGTAGGAAAATGTGTTTCATTTTTAGCATGCTTTGGTTTGGCCTAAATGGTCACTTTAAAAAGTATTTTAGATATGCCCTCTGCATTAATTGACAATTGGTAGACAATTGAGAGAAATATTAAAGACTTAATATAAAAATTATGAATATAAGTCATGTGTAATACAAACGATAATGCCAATATTCAGCACGATGATTTCTTAAAAAATATATTTACATAAACCATATGGCTAACTCCAAGGATCAGTATTTGCTACCCATCACAAACTCCTCACAAAGTTCCCTCATTCCTCTGTGACTTTAAGTCTTTCAAAGAAAAAGAGAACACACAGAAAAGAATGTAGAAGTACTGCAACATAGAGAAATGGAAGTGAAATACAAGAAGGCAAAAACCAATTCACAAAGTCTCAAAAAATGAGCAGCAGAAGTAAAGATGTTTTAATCCTTCTAATCCTGTCCCCTATTACCCTCTATATATCCCTAAGACTCTGTCTCCAGTGTGGATGTGTGAGTGGAGACTCTGGTGAACCAGCCCTTTGGCACCTGAAATATGCCATTTCCTGCTCCTTTTCCATGACTTAGCACAACTGGGGAAGGAATTTTTGTTGTGCCAAACCGGAAGTATTCCAAGTGGGGAATACGTAAGCATCTATTCTGGGTTGGGGCTTTTCAGAAAGAAAATTATCTCCAAAGAGGTAATTTGTTATGGAATATCAGTACATTTAATTATGTAGAAAAGATAGAATATGAGGTCTAATACTGCATTTAGATACTAGATGTTAAGTATTATCTATATGAAAGTCATTATTATAAAATATGTATTATCTGATTGAAGAGCAATAGCTAATGGTAAACATTCAAATTATATGTGCTATTTTAAATGTTCTCTAAAAGCATACACTGGGTAAAAAAACGTTTCTTTATCACACAGAGGAGGGAATTCACTCCAAATTATATAAGGGTTATGGGAACAGCCTGTCTCTAGTTTTAAAATGGTTATTTGGCAACCAAACAAATGTGACATTAGATTATGGGGCTGGAATAAATCCATGTATCCTCTCTGATTTTAAATAGAAGGAAGTTATATAAAAAGATTTTATAACTTCAAAATATGATCTTTTACATAACTTGAATGAAGCAAAATCACTTTATGTAACTGGTAGAAGTAGAAAAATTATTTTTTTACTAATACTTACATAAAATTTCTACCTCTCTTAACTTCAATTTTTGAGAACAGACTACCACCAAATGTCCAAAGTGAACATCAAACAGATGACTTGCTTACCTACATCTCTTTGAGGGCTATAACCTATTAGGTTGCAGGTAATTTTCTTTTTCCTTTTTTTTTTTTAAAATATTTTATTTATTCTTTTGAGACAGAGAGATACAGAGTGAGAGAGCATGAGCAGGGGGAGAGGCAGAGGGAAAGGGAGAAGCAGAGTCCCCGCTGAGCCGGGAGCCTGATGTGGGTCTTGATCCCAGGACCCCAGGATCATGACCTGAGCCAAAGGCAGATGCTTAACCATCTGAGCCACCCTGGTTGCAGGTAATTTTCTAATTCAAATAGGAATGACAGAAGTACAAACCAGCAGGACCGTACTTCTCAAATGGAATAACATATATTAACAAAATGAAATCTGTTCCCTTCTAAAGGACTTAAATAAATATAGAACTTCAGGGATCGCAAAAGCAATGTAATATATTTTTCATCTAATACTTAAATTCGATTCTTCTAGAATTCTAACTAATTAATAGATCTGGGTAATGATCATCATTAATTAATTCATTCTAATTAATTAATGGATCTGGGTAATGATCAACACAAAAAGACAGGCAACCAGTCACTGAGAAAATATATTGAATACTACCTCTGACTGAGCCTTACCAAAAGGAAAAAAAAAGTTAAACTTGAATCTAATCAAGTTTCTAGATTCAACACCAATATGGCTAATTCAAGGGGCAAAGGAACATGTCAAATGACACCACAAAGATGTAATCAACAGAATCCAGACTATGGGAAAACTCTATTGGCCCAGTTTCTGCAGTGGGAAAAGTACAAGAAAACACAAGAAAGAGGAAAACCTATTAAGATGAAAAGAAACTTGAGAACACATCTATCAATCATAAGGTATGGGCCTTTTCTGGATCCTGAACAAAACAAACCATAAAAAAAATCAAAACATTCATGAGACAATCAAAGAAATAAGAACACTGAATAGAATTATTGTTAATTCTTTAAAATGTGACCATGGTACTGTGGCTAGATTTTTAAAAACCTTGAGACACATACTGAAATATTTACAGATAAAGTGATCTGATGACTGGGATCTGCTTTTAAAAAAATAGTAGGGTAAGGGTTGAGAGAGACAAAGATGATGAAAGACATTTCAAACCTGGAAAAATTAGCATGCCAATTTTTTAATGTTGTTTCAGGTGTATATAAGCCCTACAGCTTTTTTTACTGAGAGAGACATACCTGAGAGAATGACCTAATATGTCAGAGAGAAGAAGCATGCCACTTTGTTTTGAAAGCAATCTGTGTTGAAGCCTAATGCAGAGAAGGCTACTACTGTGCACTCCTCATTTCAAACCCTACTGCCTTTCTTCCTTAGCATCACAAATCTCTCATGGCTGTACTTCTCCCTGCCAGTATGACTGCTTCATCCCAGTTTTTCAGCAGATTTCTCCTCTTTCACCCATCCCATAAACATAGTTGATGTCTTCTCACTCCACACATTTCCCAAGCAATTGCGTCCATTCTTCTGCCTTTAATTGCTATCCATTTGCTGATGACTACTAAATCTACATCACCAGTTCAAATCTATCTCCTGAGCTCCGGGTTCATTAATCAACGATTATCACATCTCTGTCTCCTCACAAATATTTCAAATCCAACATGCCTAACACTGAATTCACTATATTCCTTTCCAAATCCACTAATAATACCATCATCTATCCAGTTACTGAAGTCAGAAATTTGGGAGACATCCTAGCCTCTCTTTTCTTCACACTTCAACTTCTAATCAATCGCAAGTTTAGAGAAGGCATAAACTCCTCACAAATAAAAATGTGAATAAATTCTTCTGTGATGTTAGAAAACTATTAAGTACAGTGAAAAATGTAATTTTCCAAGTGGTAGATAGAAGAATATATTAAGACCAGCTGGGTTTTAGAATTGATGAAAAACATTTTTATTACCTTTCCCAGTTATAGAGATTGATATTGATCTGGATTGCTTGATAAACAAGGCCAGCCTGAAGAAGTATCATTTCAGCCTCCTGTATGTTCCCACTAAGCATTAATATGTGAGCCATTTTTGATTCTTTAGATGGAAGCTCTTTTATAGAATTAATGTACTGAACCTTATCAATCTAAAAAAAGAAAACAATATACGAAGTGGGTAGTGACAGCAATGTAACAAATTATGGTAAGAAAAACCACAGACATACAGAAAAGTAAACATTATTTACTTCACCAATTGCTGCGTAGGCTATTTCTGCAGTGGTCATATCTCTGTTAGCAACTGCCATAGCAGCTAGGCAAGCCCACATGGTTTGCTCCTAAAGTGAAATAGGAGAACAATTATTTCAATGACGAGCAGAACTGCCTTAAAATAAGCAATGATTTAAAATACATTAAAGTTGCTTTTTAATGAAAAAATTAAACTTTGCTGAGCATGGCACTGAAAAAACTACTGATTTAATTAATGATGTGGAAATTACATGTGACTACTTTGTTGAAATGTTAATAACACATAAAGAACTTCTTTTGAATAAAATTTCTGCAAATTTTCATTTCTAATTATCGAAGATTTATTTTTGAACTTCTGACATACTGGTTATAAACCCAAAAGACTGGGTTATAAACCCAGTCTTTTTGATGAGGTCAAAGAATTTAACTTACAAGGAACCAGAGAAATAGGTTCTCAGACGCTGCTATTATCACAGATTGCCATCAACAACTCATTGTAAGGGAAAGCATCTAAAAGTCATTTTAAAAGTGTATTCTAAGGGCTGCTAAGCTGTGTAAAATTAAAAAGTTCTGTGGTCAAATATGCTTGAAAAAACTGGATTCAACCAAGCTGGGAACTGCTGATCTAAAGTAAAGGTTCTTAACCTTAGGTGTACAAACCATCGGAGGAATTAAAAAATATGCCTAGGATTCATCCCAGATCGAATAAATTAAAATCTCTGTGGGGGTAAAACTTGGGAATCTGACTTTTTAGAAAGAGTTCCAGAGAAGATTTTTATATGTGCCAGTATAGAGAAACTACTCATTTAAATTATAGCTTCTTCCAAAATAAATCACACAGCAGTATCTATCCCCTTGTATTGCTTATGTTTTCACTTATTAAAAAGACCCATGATCTCATTTGCAATTTTTCCAGCCCTTAGCTGTTATCATTTCTTATCTTGCATAAAGACATATGTAAATATGCAACATATACACAATTAAGGATCTAAAATGTAAAGTACCTTAACAAAGCGACAAAGTCTTACAGCATCTTCCCATTTTGAACTGCTTACATATTCATGGAGAATAGCAGGATATGGTGATATGCTGATGTGAACCAGTGAGCCATCAGCTCTCCTTATAGTTACTTGATTTCCAACAAAACTCACAATATGGGGATTTTTACTAAATTCACTGTTGGAAAAAAGCAAAGTATAATTTATGTTCTGAGCAAAATCTTTCATATACACTAAATTTGGGAAGTTAACCCTTGATACAGATATAAAGTCTCCAAATCTCCAAAATTCACCCCCAAAAATGTTAACTCTAGGTAGAATGTATATATTTAAACAAACATTCGAATCTAACTTGCCATACACTTGGAGCAAAATATAGAAGTTTAATTTGGCAAACATTATTACATATTTGAGATAATGGCACAAAAATAAGACACGCAGATCAGTGGAACAGAGTAGAAAGCCCAGATATAGACCCGCGACTCTATGGTTAAATAATCTTTAACAAAGCATAACAAAATATCCAGTGGAAAAAAGACAGTCTCTTCAATAAATGGTGCTGGGAAAATTGGACAGCTATGTATAGAAGGAAACTCGACCATTCTCTTACACCATATACAAAGATAAACTCAAAGTGGATAAAAGGCCTCAACGTGAGGCAGAACTCTATCAAAATACTAGAGGAGAACATAGGCAGTAACCTCTTCGACATCGGCCACAGCAACTTCTTTCAAGACATTTCTCCAAAGGCAAAAGAAAACAAAAGCAAAAATGAACCTCTGGGATTTCATCAAGATCAAAAGCTTCTGGGGGCACCTGGGTGGCTCAATGGGTTAAAGCCTCTGCCTTCAGGTCATGATCCCAGGGTCCTGGGATCGAGCCCCACATCGGGTTCTCTGCTCGGCAGATAGCCTGCTTCCCTCTCTCTCTCTGCCTGCCTCTCTGCCTACTTGTGATCTCTGTCTGTCAAATAAATAAAATCTTTTAAAAAAAAAAAAGATCAAAAGCTTCTGCACAGCAAAGGAAACAGTCAACAAAACAAAGAGGTAACCCACGGAATGGGAGAAGATATTTGCAAATGACACTACAGACAAAGGGCTGATATCCAAGATCTATAAAGAACTCCTCAAACTCAACACTCAAAAAACAGATAATCATGTCAAAAAATGGGCAGAAGACATGAACAAACACTTCTCCAAAGAAGACATACAAATGGCTAATAGACACATTAAAAAATGTTCATCATTATTAGCCATCAGGGAGATTCAACTCAAAACCACATTGAGATACGACCTTACACCAGTTAGAATGGCCAAAATTAACAAGACAGTAAACAACAAGTGTTGGAGAGAATGTGGAGAAAGGGGAACCCTCTTACACTGTTGGTGGGAATGCGAGTTGGTGCAGCCACTTTGGAAAACAGTGTGGAGTTTTCTTAAAAAATCAAAAATAGAGCTACCCTATGACCCTGCAATTGCACTACTGGGTATTTACCCCAAAGATACAGATGTAGTGAAAAGAAGGGCCATCTGTACCCCAATGTTCATAGCAGCAATGGCCACAGTCGCCAAACTGTGGAAAGAGCCAAGATGCCCTTCAACAGACGAATGGATAAAGAAGATATGGTCCATATAAATAATGGAGTATTATGCCTCCATCAGAAAGGATGAATACCCAACTTTTGTATCAACATGGACAGGACTGGAGGAGATTACGCTGAGTGAAATAAGTCAAGGAGAGAGAGTCACTCGCTTGTGGTTTCACTTACTTGTGGAGCATAAGGAATAACACGGAGGACATTGGGAGATGGAGAGAAGTGAGTTGGGGGAAATTGGAGGGGGAGACGAACCATGAGAGACTGTAGACTCTGAGAAACAAACTGAGGGTTTTGGAGGGGAGGAGGTGGGGGGTTGGGTGAGCCTGGTGGTGGGTATTAAGGAGGGCACATATTGCGTGGAGCACTGGGTGTGTAAAATTAAATTAAAAAAATAAAAAAAAAGAAATGGCAATTTGCAAATGAGTTAGGAGGATTTTTTTTTTTTAAAGATTTTATTTATCCATTTGACAGAGATCACAAGTAGGCAGAGAGGCAGGCAGAGAGAGAGGGGGAAGCAGGCTTCCTGCTGAGCAGAGAGTCTGATGTGGGGCTCGATCCCAGGATTCTGGGATCATGACCTGAGCGGAAAGCAGAGGCATTAACTCACTGAGTCACCCAGGTGCCCCGTAGGAGGAATTTTTAAGCAGTGCGTCATGACTACTAACTAACAGGGACAAAATAGCCAATGGTTTATCTAGGGAGTTCTGGAACCTCTATCCCCAGAAGTGTTTTAACGTCAACCTGATAAACAGTAAAAGATTATTGTGAAATATCATTGAAAGTGGAGGTAGATTGGGGGAAAAAAATCTCAGGAATCCCTCTCAAGCTCATTAGTACATCATTTTCCCCTCATTTTTTGGTCATAGAAAATGATGAGTTTTAAAATCCTTCCCAATTTTCATTTTGTTTTCTTATTTTTATCCTCATTTTCATAAATTGTAATGTGATATAATATGATGTAATACTGGTGAAACGTAAAAAAAATTCGTAAAATTCGTAAAAAAAATTCGTAAAAAAATTCGTAAAAAAAAAAAAATTATTACGTATTTGAGACCTATGCTTAAAAGTATTTGAAATAGCCTTTTACCCCCTAAGTCTTAAGGTAAATTACACAAATGTTTAAAAATCTCGGCATTCACTTTTGAAAGTATAAACCAATAAAAAATTAAGATGATTCCAAGGTTATTTCTCTTAATAAAAAGAGATGAACTTCAAGAGACTAACTTCATTAGTTTAAATACTTTTAAAATGATCCTCCCTGGTTTTGCTAAAGTTATGAACTGAATATTAAAATGAATTCAGAATAGATTTGAAAGTTAAGGTAAGGTTTGGAGGTAAGAAGCTTTGTATTCTTATTTTGTCAAGAGTGAGAGATCTTGTTATTTCTTAGAGAATTTAGGAATATACATGTATTTTCTGAAGCCTGTAAAATTAAAAAAAAACTCTTCAGTAACCTTATATAGTTTTTCTATCTTTAATATTAATTTAAAAATTCAATTCTAGAAACACAGTCCTATAAGTATGATAATAATTTATAATTTATGATAATCTGAGAAAGAATAAAGGTTGACACATGTTTTATATCACTGAAAAATCTTAACAATGTCCATATTAAAACCACTAAAACACATTGAAAAAAACTACATTAAACAACCTCAGGCTTGAAAATTATATAAGGAAAACTATATCCATAGAAGGAACAAATAAATATAATAGTATTATACAATACTTTCAAATTGACCCCAACACTTAAAACTCGTTAAGCTAGCATTAGCTAAGCAATTTCATTGACTGAGTAGATTGAAAGGTACCTTGCGGGAGTGAAATTAGGGGCAAAAACATGACACTTTAGAGTTATTTATCACAACAATTCCAGCAGTAAAATGTTACCTTGCATCCCTTTCAAATAATGTTTTAGGCAAAATGTCTCTGTCCACATAAACCGTATTGGGGTAATACCACACTGTAAATCGAGTATCTTGAAGTCCACAAAGGATATTACATGTATCACTCCAGGCCAAAGTATGCACCATTGTTCCTTATTTTAAAAAGAATGTTAAGGTACTATTAGTTCCACTACAGTAAGTATTAAAAATACTTTAAAAATAAACTGACATACAGGACCCCTTCTAATTTCGGTAGGTATGACTATATTTTCCAATCATTTAATGGTAAAAATGCGCAAAAAGTCATTTAAAAATGTATGGAAATCTTTGAGTATTTTATCTAGAACCATTATGTTTCAATTTATAAGTATTTCTTTCAATGCTAATGTAGCTGTAGCAGCTAAAGACTTGCTATTTAAGTGGTGTCAAGTAGTTAAGAAATGTTATACTAAAGCATTATTCAGATTAATTCAAGCAAGTATGCTACTTAGTATAAATATGACAGAGTAGATCCAAGAAAATTCAAAGTAATCAAATTTTAAATGTATTATAATTATTTTACCAAGTTTGATAATTTGTTCTTCCTTCCCAAATCGTTTCACTGAAGTGATATAGAGATCTCTATTTTTATCAATGAAGGCAATTTTTCTATCATTGGTAAGTCCCTTTTGATCCAGAGCAATTTCCAAAATTTCATTCTAAAATTTAGAAAAATGAAAATACTGGATTAGTTTTAGTGCTTGACATCAGATCATTTAAATTATTTAATTACAAGAACATCTGTTTATTTAAAGATCAATTAAATATCACTCCCTACTTGGAATGATAAAACGTCCCTGTTAAGTAATTTTAAACTACTGATATAACTCAAAAGCTAAAGCACAGTTACTTTTTTTTTTAATTTACAAGGGAAAGATGCCCTTTAAAACACTATAAATAATGTGTATTTTTTTGAAACTTCATAAGTTGGGAAACATTTCTTTTTCTTTAGGATGTGTTCATTTATTTATTTGAGAGAGAGTGTGTGTACCAGTGGGGGAAGGGGGAAAGGGAGAGAATCATCAGGCAGACTCCCAGTTGAGCTTGGAGCCCAACTTCATTCAGTGAGGAGGTGGGGCTCAGTCCTATGACCCAAGAGATAATGACCTGAGCCAAAACCCAGTCAGATGCTCAGCTCAACCAACGAGCCACCCAGATGCCCCATGCTGAGAAACATTTCTATCTGTCCTCCTGTTCTACCTTTAGTAGACGGAGTGAAAGGGTGAGGCAAGTCTGAATATCACAAGAGATCTACTTTAATTAATATATTCCATAACAAAATTTACTCTAAATAGAAAGCCTATAATTTAAAAGATTTTTAAGAGTAGATTTATGAAAATATCTTATGTTTTTAGGGTTTTAGATTTTACACATTCTTTCATATTTCCTGTGAAACAGGAAACTACCTTGTATTGTAGATACAAGGAACTATACTATACAAGGTACAAGGTACTTTACCTTTTAAAGTAAGTATTCCTATATTTACTCTATAGACGAGAAGACTGAGATGTATAGCCATTAAGTGATTTTGCTCAGAAAAACCAGTGACAAGCATATCCAGAATTTAAAATTCAGATTTCTGACTTTAAGATTAGTGTTCTGTCCATATAACAAAGTATTTCTGGCATACTGCATTATCTTACACTATTACACTAGCTAGTGAAAGGACTTTCCTTGTATGGTTCAGTGTGGATTCATTTCAACTGAATCCAAGAGGGATTTATTTACTGCTTACTGTCTTAAGACTTGTTTAGACTTTTTTTGTTTTTTTAGACTTGCTAGGATTTGTTTTTTTTTTGTTTTTTTTTTTTTTTAAGGTATAGTAGTACCTTAAATGTCCCATCATTTGGACACAGGTCAAATAAATTGATACACCCATAAAATGTTATACCATATGGTGAGGGGAAAAGGATTGAGAAATTACTTTATGTACTGATACAGAAAGATCTCCAGGAACAGTTTATGTGAGGAAAGCAACATACAGAGTCATATGTCACATTTTTATAAAAGAGGGGGAAAAGAACAAATATCAGTTTTGTTTATATATATGCACTAAAAAAATCTCTGGAAGGAAAATAGAGTTTAATAATGGTTGTCACTGGGCACCTGGGTGGCTCAGTGGGGTAAGCCCCTGCCTTCAGCTCAGGTCATGATCTCAAGGTCCTGGGATCGAGTCCTGCATTGGGCTCTCTGCTTGGCAGGGAGCCTGCTTCCTCCTCTCTCTCTGCCTGCCTCTCTGCCTACTTGTGATCTCTCTCTGTCAAATAAATAAATAAAATCTTACAAAAAAAAAAATAATGCTTGTTACTTATTTGGTGGAACAGAATTGTACTGACAAGAAACAGGTGTAGTAGGGAGACTTTTTTCCTGTATACTTTTTTATGCTTTTTCATTTCTGAACCTTATGAATTTACTTGTTATTCAAACTCAAACTAATAATTACAAAAAGAGGAAAATAAAATATAGACTAATGCTTCACTAGTGGCATTGAACAATAAAGTTAAAAACATATCTAAACCTGAATATATCTCTTATTAGAATAAATAAAATGTACTCCTTTATTTTAATGCTAAAAATAAAAAACCAATAAGTAACTTCAAGATCTTTTTGTCCTTCTATAGAAATTTTTTTTCAGTTTAACTACAGTGTTAAAACCTAAAAGAAGATGCTGGCTAAGGACTGGTCAGTGGGAAAACTGCAAGTTGTTTAGAAAAACAAAACATTTTTATTTACTGATAAGTACTAAAAGTTTAATCAAAATAGAACATTTTATTAAAAAGCAGTAAACAGCCTTAATAAAGACATATAAATCAGATTATTTTATCCATTTAATTTGTATATATAGCTTTCCATTACAGAGTTTACTAGTGTTCAGTCTTTGTGACATTTTTAGGCAAAATACTCAAGTAGAAAGCAACTGGGTTTAAATATAAAACTAATTTCTAGGGGTGCCTTGCTGGCTCATTCAGAAGAGCATGCAACTCTTGATCTTGGGGTCATGAGTTCAAGCTCCATGTGGGGTTATAAAGATTACTTAAAAATGAATAAATAAATTAAAACTTAAAAAATAAAAATAAAGTGGAGGATGAGGCAATTATTACAGATAACTCTTAAAAATTAATTCCTATGTTTTTTGACTTAAAATGAAAACATTAATTTTAAAAAGGAAGTAAATAAACAGTGGCTATTTACATTAGAAGTAGCTAATGTCCATTACCTTATGAGAAAGAAGCTTCCCATCGCCTAATGGTTTTCCAGTTGATGCCTCAAAAAGGAAGATTACTTGAAAAAAAAATTAAGCATTAGTTAATGTGTTAAATTAGAATTTTTATCAGTAAACTTCTGGGGATTATTATATCCTGATGAGAAATTATTTAACCCTTTGGACCATAGAGTATCTATCAGCATAGAAGAGCAGCAGCATCAAATTCCTTCTTATCAATGGGGTTATATTTCTTAAAAAACAGTGGAACTGAATACTTCTTCCTAAAACATATTCCCTACTTAGAATAGTTATTAATGTAATGGTATGGCTTCACTCCTCCATAAGATCTACAATGGCAAGTCCAAATCTAGATGTAATTTGTAATTTTCAGAACTCTGATTTAGACGAATATAACATCAGACAATCATATTTTACAAAAGAAAAATGTGCCACGTGTCTACTATAATACCAGGCAATGTGTCATGTACTGTTTAATTCCCTGGGGTCAGTGCACAGTTCCCTGTGGTATAATTAGTAGTTTGTCTGGTTTTTGTCCTGGGTTCCTTGCAGGGACCTTCAACAACCCTTGGAATTACCTGATTAGGAATGTCTTAGTTATACTGGTGGGGAGACTCTTGGTGAGCCCCTACATAGCTTCAGAATAGGAGATGGTCATCAGAAAGCCCAAGCATATTCAGTTCCCTGACCTCTGGGGATAGGGAGATTGGGGGGTTGGAAATTGAGTTCAATCATGTGGCCAATAATTTAATTAATCATGCCCATGTAATAAAAATCCCGTAAAAACTCAGGGTTGCTTCCTCATTGGTGAACATACTGATATACTGGGAGGGTGATGTGCCCTGATTTCATGAGAAGGCATAGAAGTTCTGTGTTCCTTCCCAGGCCTCGCCCTATGTGTATCCTTTATAATAAAACTATAATTCTAAGTATAGCATCTTACTGAGATCTGTGAGTCATTTTAGCAAATTATCCAACTTGAGGGGGCCACCAGAGTCCCTGAATTTGTAGCCAGTCAGTCAGCAAAATGGGTTGGTCTGGGGCTCCCTGAAGCTTGTGGCTAGTGTCTGAAGTGAGGGAAGTCTTGAGGAGAACTTTGCCTTTAAGCCCTGGGGTCTTTCCTAACTCCAGGTTGTTAGTATTAGAAATGACTGCAATATACCAGTTAAGGTAAAAAAGGAATAGCAGGTGTCTGGAAGGGTGATAATCACTGCAACAACCCTAACTCACTGAAACATGCGGTCTGGGAAGAGAAAGGATGAAAGAACAGGAGATGAGGAACCTCTGACTCTTAAAGGCAGCAGGATCACCCACGGTGTGGAACAGCAGCTAAGCTGCAATCAGCTGTGAGAGGTAAAAGTTACCTATGGAATTTTGAGATGATGGATCCATCTCCTGGAAAGCTGGCTCACTGGATGCATAAGAAAATGCAAAATAATATGAAAAAGAGAAAATATACAATCCCATGGTTATTATAATCTGTAATAGATAAAACGAAAGTAAGAGATGGGCCAAATATAGACTCTGGACAGTCTCAATTACAGCCTCTGGTCCCAAGGCTCCCACTGAAAGAGTATGTTGGAGAAAATCCTGATTCTGGTTAGCCTGAGGTATAGTGACTATCCTTAAGACTTCCCAAGGAAAAAGTTATGCTAAAAAAATCATGAAAAAGGCTAAAACGATTAGAGAAAGACAGAGAGGAGCATCAGGGGCCTCATCCCAGCTAGGTGAAAATCTAAGAAACAGGATGAATAAAGCAAACATTGATGGGGTAGAAAAAAAAAAAAAGAGGATGGATGAACCAATGGGAAATCCAGGCTGATCACCTAACATTGAAGGCCTTTAAACAAATCTGCTCTATTCATCCTAGTTCGGAGGAATCTGGAAAGCTATATGGCAAGAGAGCAAAAAGAAACCTCACCTTCAATTGCCTGTCGCTACGGTTCCCCAATTAAGAGATGGATTGATGAAAGGGTTTCTTGGCTCAACACTCTACTGGGGACACAAGGCCTCATGCACAGGAGTATGGTAAAATGGTCAGGGAGCAGAAGAGAGACGTTTCTAGGACCTCTTGATATGAGAGTCCCATGCACTGTGGTACCAAAACCCATTGGTGACGTTCTAGTGAGGACTAAAATTAAATTGAGAGAACAGAGAAAAGCAAGGGTTAATATGAGTAAAGTGAAGCTTGGATGAAAATTGGAGTGTTTAAATGGGCTTCACGTGAAGAGGCTGTGTCTTCTTTACTTGAATGTTTAATGGGATTGGATATTATGTCTGACTGAGGAATCCTTCCACTACCTAGTGCTGTAAAACTAAACCTGTTGGCAAAGTCCTACTGGTGGTCAATTAGATTGAGAGATAAGAGAATACAAGAACTAATGGGATTAAGATGAACATTTAAATGAAAGTACACTTGAAGAAGCTTCATATGAAGCAGTTGTGTCTCTTTTACCTGTATGTACTATAAGGATGGATATTGTGCCTAGCTGGGGAGTGTTTCTCCTATCAAATATTGTAAAACAAAAGGCATGAAAAATCCACCTCTCCAACAATATTAACTAGACATACAAAATGGGAAGCAATGAGACTGCCCAAACACAGAGGCCTTATACCAAATGGTATCAAACAGAAGCTGGAGTGCTAATAAAGATACAGTCACTGTACAGCAGGCTCGTGTGGAGCGTAGACTGGGGGATATGGGAGCACCTCCCAGTGACAGCTACTGGAACTCTATACAAGATAATTTCCATTTGGAGGGGCAATGACTACCTTGCTACCAGACACTAACTGAAACTGCCTCTGACTGAAAAACATAAAATAAGGATATCTTGGGTGATGTCAGAGAAATGCTCTAAGAGGAAGGCAGCACCCAGGAGATTCTGTCATAGAACAGAAGTGGTCTCAGCAGGAACACACCATCAGGACACTGCATGGAGTTCCACAGCATGTTCATGAGCAGGTAGCCTGTCTTCCCCAGGACTGACTCTGGAACCATGTGAGGAGCTTGCAGGATTCTAGCATCACTTGCACAGAGCCTGTAAACAGCTCTCAACAGTCCAACAAACAGCTGCTTGGCTTATGGACAGCAGTTCCAACATGAACACAAGACACTGGGTTTGGAAGGCCACCACTCGGATCGAAAAAGGTAAAAACAAATTGGCTCAGCGAGCTGCACTCCATGCTGTTTACCCTTATGTCTGGATTTTGACCTACTCACAGGCACTGGAATGGCCTGGCCATACGGTGAGGCGGATGGGCAGTGGAAGACTGGACTACGAACGGGGTGCTTTTCCGGGGCATGGCCATATGGAAATCACTGTGGAAATCTGAAGGGTGCATTCAAACAGGCCATGTCAATGCCCATCAGAAGAACCCCTTTCCAGCATCAGAAGATGTTTAGAAATGGTGAGCAGACACCCAGGTGTGCTCACTTGAGGTAGCCACCGGGTTAATGAAGTGAGTGGACTGAAACACTGAAGAGAGGGGTTGACTCTAGACATATTCCTTTTGCATCTGTGGAGGCACAAAATGCCAACAGGAACTGTTCTGTCTGCCAACAAGAGAGATTTAGGGACTGCAGATGGCTATGGGGAAGATGCTCTGCAGGGAGTCGTTGTGCACAGCGGCAAGTCCGACTGATGCCTGGAGCACTGGGGCTACAAGTGGGTCCTGACAGAAATGGACACTGACTCTGGGTTGAGCTTTGCTTACCCGGTGGTAGAGGCAAAGATTCAGAGTACTATGGAAGAACCGGAGTAGAAGGTATTACACTGATCCGGACCACTGAGTCACATTTCTTCAGACCAAGGAACATACTCTACAGCCCATCATGCCCAACAATGAGCAGAGAGATCCTTTTTGAGAGTAATAGTTTGGTAAAGAATTAGAATGGGCAATGAAAACAATGGTTATTTAAAATGGGGAGAAAGGTAATATAGGTATGAAGAACTAGCTTACAAGACTTCATGAGTGGGTACTGACACTCAACATGAAGGGAGCAAAGGGTGTGTTCACATTAGATAAATTCCTCTGCAGTTTCAGTGGAAATAAGGAATAGGGGGTGAGGAAGATGCTAGCATGACTATGCAGTTATTCCCACAAAAGGAGAATGCTGGTATGATGGCTATACTTTTTCCTTTCTTTCCCATGTCGCCTCAAATTTCTTCTTTTTACTAGATACAGTGGTCTCAGGACCAAGGTTACAACTACAATTATCAGAAGCAGAGATGATTCCTAGGCAAGAAACTATCTATACTTTCAACTTTGAGGTCAGAATTTCTAAGGACCTGATGGAATGGGTTATGCTTCCACTCCAGCTGGTAAATATGAGGTTAAATGTGAATGCAGCTATCCTGCCCAGTAGTAGAGACAGCCCTCTAGTTCTTTACAAATGGAGAGAAGGAGAAATAGTATCTGAGAATAAAAGAATGACTAAATGGGTATGCAATGGAGGAAAACCAATATTTCATTAATGCTTCAAAAGAGTCTCCAAGCAAAAGCTGATATTATTTGTTTTTCAAGTATAGTTAGCATACAGTGTTATATTTAGTTTCAAAGAAATAAATAAAAATTTTAAAACTGATATTATTTCTTAGTTCAAGTGTACCAGATACCTAAAAAGGTGAAGCCAAGGAGTACCTGGGTGGTACAGGTGGTTAAGCATCTGACTCTTAGTTTTGGGACAGGTCCTGCTCTCATGGTTGATGAGATCGAGCCCTGCTTTGGTCTCTGCACTCAGTGTAGGGTCTGCTTGGGATTCTCTCTCCTTCTCCCTCTGCCCCTCCAACTTGTGCTCTCTCTCCCTTAAAAAAAATTAATAAACCTTTAAAAATTAAAAAAATGAAATAAATAGAAAGGCGAAGCCAACAAGACACTCACTTCAGACATAAAGACACATGCACATTGAAAGTGTAGAGATGGAAAAACATTTATGATGAAAAAGGAAGTGAAAAGAAAGCTGGGGTAGCAACACTTATATCAAACAAAATAGACTTTTTAAAAAAAGTAACAAGAGACAAAGAGACATTACTACATACATTACTACATATGCTACATTATTACATAATGATAAAGGAACAATCCAACAAGAAGATATAACAATTGTAAATATTTTTAAAAACTGTAAATATTTATGCACCTAACCTGGAGCACCCAAATACATAAAGC
The DNA here is from genome assembly GCF_963455335.1 of Martes martes. Lineage (NCBI taxonomy): Eukaryota > Metazoa > Chordata > Mammalia > Carnivora > Mustelidae > Martes > Martes martes. The sequence goes on from NC_137888.1 coordinate 84,247,462, forward strand.
AGCTATTAATAGACACAAAGGAAAAAATTGACTGTAATACAATAATAGTAGGGGACTTTAACACCCCACTTACATTAATGGATAGATCATCCAGACAGAAAATCAACAAGGTAACAGTAGCTTTGAACAACATATTGAACCTGATGAATACAACAGATATATTCAGAAGATTCCATCCAAAAAAACAGCAGAATACACATTGTTTTCAAGTGCTCATGGAACATTCTCCAGAATAGATCATATGTTAAGCCAAAACAAGTCTCAACAATTAAACAGGACTGAAATCATATCATGCATCTTTTCCAATGACAATGATATAAAACTAGAAATTAATCAGAAGAAAAAAATCTGGAAAGAACACAAAGAAATGGAGGTTAAATAGCATGTGACTAAATAATGAATGAGTCAACGAAGAAGTCAAAGAGAAAATAAAAAAATACATAAAGACAAATGAAAATACAATGGTCAAAATCTTTGGGATGCAACAAAAACTGTCCTAAGGGGTAAGATTATAACAGTATAGGCCTACCTCAAGAAGCAAGAAAAATCTCAAACAACCTAACCTGACATGGAAAGGAGCTAGGAAAAAAATAAATGAGCAAAGCCCAAAGCCTGTCGAAGGAAAGAAATAATAAAGATTAGAGAATGAATATATGAAATAGAGTCTGAAAAAAACAAAAATAGAACAGACCAATGAAACCAGGAACTCGTTCTTTGAATAGATCAACAAAATTGATAAACCTTTAGCCAGACTCATTAAAAAAAAAAGAAAGAGAAGATTGAAATAAATCAGAAATGAAAGATAAATAACAAGTGACACTACAGAAATACAAAGATTATTAGAGAATATTATGAAAAATTATATGTCAAAGATTGGACAACCTAGAAGAAAGGATCAATTCCTAGAAACATATAACCTCCCAAAACTAAAGCTGGAAGAAAGAGAAAACTTGAATAAACTGATTAATAGCCATGAACTTGAATCAGTAATCAAAAAGTGGACCAAACCAAAAGTCCAGGACCAGATGGCTTCACAGGTAAATTCTACCAAACATTTGAAGGTTGTTAATACCTATTCTTCTCGAACGATTAATAAAAAATAGAAGAGGAAGAAAAGATTCCAAATTGACTCTATGAGTTCAGCATTATCTTGATACCAAAAACAGACAAAGACACTACCAAAAAAAGAGTACAGCCCAATATCTCTGATGAACATAGATGCAAAATTCCTCAACAAAATATTGGCAAACTGAATCCAACAATACATTAAAAAAATTATTCACCACAATCAAGTGGGATGTATTCCAGGGATGTCAGGGTGGCTCAATATTTGCAAATCAATCAATGGAAACCACATTAACAAGAGAGAGAATAAAAACCCTATGATCATTTCAACAGATGCAGAAAAAGCATTTGACAAACTACAACATCCATTCATAATAAGCTCTCAATGAAGTAAGTTTTGAAGGAAAATAACTCAACATAATAAAAGCCACATAGGGAAAAAACCCTGGCTAACATTACTTATTTTAGAGAGAGAGCATGCTGAGTGTGGAGGGGGCAGAGGGAGTGAAAGAGAATCTCAACAGACTTCGTGCTGAGCACGGAGCCTGAGGCAGGGCTCAATCTGACAACCCTGAGATCATGACCTGAGCTGAAATCAAGAGTCAGACGCTTAAGCAACTGAGCCACAGGAGCCCCCAAACCAGAAGCTTTTTTAAAGATAAAAGCATTCGATCCTTTTGCTGATTGCACATATTATAAAGAGATGGAGGTATAGGGATAGATTTGTCTACTTCTTTCTATAACTAACTGTAAGTGGCCATGAACTATGGGAGGCTTGGATCTGTATTTTATTGTTAGTATGTAGCAAAAACTGGTAGAAAGAACAACCAAGGAGCTGCCGGCCTGAAAGAGCTGCTTCTAAACACAAGAAACTGCTCTCTAACTTCTCTCCCATACCCAGATATTTGTTTCAAATAGCCGCCCACACTAATATCATAGCATATCTGTGCAAGTGTTTAAGGAGAAGGAAGCCAAAAGCACTAGTACCTCTATACTTAATTGCTCACCCAAAGTGGTAGAATACTGTATGCAGTGCAAGAATCCTACTTATAAAGGAGCTCCCAAATTAGGAAGGAACCACTGGTTTCATATAGAATGGTCCGCCTCCTTGAAGGAACATTTCATAGGTTAATGATTCTATGTACTTCAATTTGTTTTCTACTGTTAGCATATACCTCTATTTAGCCATCAATGAATACTAGTTTCTTTTAAAAGGAACATAGGAAAAATATGTTCCTGCTCATTTTATATCAGTTGACAACAATAATTTTATTCAGGACTTTTTGATTTTCTGTTTACAGGAAAACAGAATTGCATGATCATCTTGTTCAACAATAAAAATTTAAGTAAAACAGATAATTTATTGGCAGAAAAACCCATCTTTATGAAAATGTTGATAATTCTTTCTAGCTCTAAAATTCCATGAATTATCAAAGAATTAAAAAATAATGTTTCAGATGTGAATTAAATATAGAAAAATTCAGAGGAATAAGGTATATTTAGTAGGAAACATACACTTTATTATAGCTTCTATCTGAAATCTGTGGTGTTGAACAACAGAAGTAAAGACAACTAACTCATAATGATCACTAGGATTTTTAAATTTAAGTTTACTGAAGACAAAACTCTGACTTCCAAATTATTATCATCAACAATTACTTAGCTATCTTAAATGCGTCTGCTAACCAGATAGTATCTTATTTGATTCTCTTTTTTAGCCAGAAAGGAAGTCCTTCAGAAAACAAAGCAATCACCAAATGTCCTCTATCAGAGAAGGTCTAAGGCATGAAGAGATAAAAGCTCTATTTAGGAGGATTCTATTTCTACCAGCATGAAACATGATGTTACCTGAAAATACGGAAAATTAAAAAGCGGGACAGTAGCTCCTGAATTAGGTCTTTCATAGCATGGACTAACAAAATTAACCTTCAGGTCAGTTTTTTTCTTTTAATAACACATCACAGTGACAAACAAATGTTTAGCAATAAGTATCAATAGGGAAAAATAATTATTTAATATTTTTCCACTAAGATTTAGGGATAACTCACTCACTCTTTTATCTCATTGGCTCTACTTCCTCTCACCCATCTCTAAATATTGATGCTCTCAGGCTTTGGTCCTTTTCTCTGCCTATATTCATTTCCTAGGCGATTTCATTCAGCGCCATGGCAGCATCTGTACACCAGTGACTCCCAATTTATATTTCTAGTCCCCAACTCTCTCCTGAGCCCTGGCCTTGTCTATCCTATTGTTTACTCTCCATTCCTGCTTGAATGTGCAACAAGCATTTAAACTTACCGTGACCAAAATAGAACTCCGTATGTAGACTCCTCTAACCTTCCTCCTTCCCCATCTTCCATCTTATTTATCCAGGATAAAAATGTAGGATACTATGCTTTCCTCCTCTTTCTCTCTCTCATGCCAACATCCTTACCACGGCCAAATTTTTACATGATCTGGCTTCTGCTTATTTCTCTCTGTCCTCTCCTCCCACACTCTACCTTGACATAGCCTCATGGACTTCTGGCAGTTCCTTTTACATGCCAGTTATTCCCATCTCAGAACCCTTGCACTTACTTGTCCTATAGTCATTCCCCTGTCCTGTCCTACCTCAGCACACTCTATTCCCTCATCCTGCATTATCTCCACAACACATATCATTAGCTGACAACCTATTATATATTTGTATGTTTATTTGTGTGTCTTATTCACTAGTATCCTCAACTTCTAGGAAAATACTTGGTATGTGGCAAGTACTCAGTATTGTATGATTGTTGCTGTGATATAGCAATGCCCCAATAAAATGGTGTCTCTGTATGATGGAATTCCAAAACACCTTACATACTTATATCAATTTACAAATATGTAGTCTTTATTTTTATATGAAAATTTTAAATTATTCATAACTGTCTTCTAATTCAGTAATTTAAAAAAATATAAAATATTTCTAAAAGTATAAGTATATATAAGTAAAATACACAGTACAATGAAGCACAGTGTTTACTATGATACCTAATGAAGAAAAAGGGAACATTTTTTAAAAATCACTAAATTTAAAAATTAACAAACATTTTTAGGACTCACAAATTTGAACTCAATCTCTCTACGAACAGCTACTAAATATATAAAAATTTATTCCTTACCAATAAGCTTTGATGTCGTCACAATGTCTATCAATCAATTGGGTATAATATGACTCTAGTTCTTTAATTAATTCACACTTAGGGCAAATTAGGAAGCTCATAATTCTTTCATATAAAATTAACATATTAGTAGATGAGAAAATGAAAGCTAATTTGAGGAAATTTTACACTGTTAACAAATTTCATGGAAAATTATAAAAATGCACTTACTTTTTTCATCAGCTTTGTCTTTTATTGCAATGGTATCATTACTCAGAGACACAGTCTGTGCATTCAGAATATCTGTTCTCATTCCAGGAAATTTTGGAGAAGAGATGAAGCGGCCTTCATAAGAATATAAATAGATACCACCACCATCTACAAGAAGAAAATGTCTAAAAAAAAAAAAAAGAATAAAAATACATTCTCAAATAGAAGCTTACTATATTTTCATTTTTATACTGGAGAAAAGTTTATTCTTTGGAAAAATCTAATTTTTTTTTCCTTTGAAAATTTATGGCATTGCAAAAAACAATTCAAACAATAAAGCAAAAGCAAAAGATCTCTAGCAATCCTCTCTCTATAGAGATAATTTAGGACAAAGTATAGATATATTATAATTTTATTTTATTAACTCATTCCTGATGGACATTTATTTCAAATTATTCATTGTTTTAAAGAATGTCTATACACACGTTTTAAAGAATGTATATACATATCTCTGTATGTCTACCTTACTTATTTCCTTAGTATAGCTTCTAGAAATATAGTAATTGGCTCAAAGGGCATATACTTATAAAATTTTAATATGTATTTTTAAACTGCCCTTTAAAAGGTTTTAATAATTTACACTCATATTACTGCCATACTGGAGTGCCTGATTCCTCGATGCTGAACACAGTATTACTTTTTAAAATCTTAGGTTCAAAACTGTAATACCCTTGATTCAGAACTATTTCTTGATTTAGGAATTGCTAAGTGTTCTTTCTTGCCATGGAAACCAATACATACATTTTAATTAAACTAATACTTGAGTATTGGTATGTAGTTTAATCGAAGGGTTTGGCCCTTACACATTAATGTATGAAAACAATATTTGCTAATGTTGACAAAGTGACACATCATATTAGTATATATTTTTTCTTTGTTTCAATACTAAAACCTTTTTCTCTCCTGAACAAGATACTGTGTAAGCTTTTAACCTTCTTGTGAGTAACACTGTGTTTCAAAGGGCAAACATTTCTAAATGTAGAAACAGGACAAACATTAGGCAGTAAGTAAATTATTCTTTAATTGCCTAATCTGTTATGCCATTAACATATGCCTTTACTAAGAGCATATTCAATATACTAATAAGTAACGTATAAATAAAATTTATTTGGCACTGTTCAAGTAAAAATAATTTCAGAAATATGGTTTTTTAGATAGCTGACACCTTATCTTTTAAGTGGAAAAGATGTCTTTTTGTATTAAAAATGTATGATATTACAAGATAATATATTTCAATTTCACTAAACAGATGAGACAAAATTTGACACAATTTTTCAACCACTCAAGGTCATCAATGTGAGGATCATCTTCTTCAGTAACTGTTTAACTGACAGCTTTGGTACTCATGAGAATCTCCCGGTGCATCAGAATAATTAAGCTATTCAGCGACACAGTTCTGCGCTTTTTGTTTTCTCTATGCTGCCTTACCAGGCAGTCACTTTTCTTCTTATCCTTGTACCAGCCTCTCACAGCCCACCAGCATTCCTCTTCTGGTTTACTATTTATAAAAGCTGGGGGTTAGAAAACCTGGTAACAACACTATTAAGAGATTGCCTAGGTGTGAGTAAAGGAATGAGGAATAAAATATACGGTTTTAGTGCAAAGATTTCATGGGTAGCTATTTTAGGCAATTGCTGATTCTATTTTCAAACTTTATTTCTGGTTTTGTTGGGTTGTAGCTTCCTAAGACTGACCTTTGATTCAATTGGATATCACTGTACTTGATAGACCGACTGATGATAGTTTTCATAGAAAAGTGTGGGTTCTTGAGGAATAGCTATTCCCAATTTACTCCAGTTTGTTGGCCTGGAGTTTCATGGTCCTGCATATACCAAAGGTGTGGGTAAAGAATATTATTTTTCAAACTTCAGATCACAGTCATGTAGTGGCTCATAAAATCAATGTGTTTCAAATATTTAAAACCAAAAGTAAGAACTGAACATTATAAAAAATAAGGGTCCTGAGGTCAAAACGACCTTATAGTAATTCCCCCATTTCTTTCTTTCTTTATTTTTTTAAAGATTTTATTTATTTATTTAAGAAAGAGAGAGAAGGGGACATAAGAGCGGGAAGGGACAGAAGGAAAGGGAAAAGCAGACTCCCCACTGAGTGCAGAGCTCAACTTGGGGCTTGGTCCCAGGACCCTGAGATCATGACGTGAGCTGAAGTCAGAAGTTTAACCAACTGAGCCACCCAGGCGCCCCAACTCACCCATTTCCCTCTCATTCTCTCATATCACTACTTTGATATTTACTGAAATAAATTTAGTCTCATCATTCTTAATAAATTAATTCCTTTTATATTTCTCAATTTAAATTTTTATTATAGTAAATGATGAGACATATAACCTATATATAACCTCCAAGAACGTTTTTAAAGAGTGTAGAGAGGGGTGCCTGGGTGGCTCAGTCAGTTAAACATCTGACTCTGGATCTCAGCTCAGGTCTTGATCTAAGGCTCATGAGCTCAAGCTCCACACTGGGCTCTACACTTAAAAAAAAAAAAAAAAGTAGAGAAATTCTGAGACCAACAAGTTTCAGAACCACTGACCTAATAGCTTGTTCTTACTTTTTTCCTTTAAAATAAATAGAAACAGACTGATCCCAAATGACTAATATACCATTCTGTAAGTGTATGCTTTAAAGAGTACTTTACCGCAATCTGAAATATTTTAACCCCATATTCAAGAGTCAAACATGATAAACAAATACCTTTCTGCCTGCAGAATTAAACTAACAGTTCCTTCTTTAAGATCAAATATAAGTGGCGTATTCCAGTTCTTCGTACTAAAAGATAAATAAAATGGATATTTATTAACTTTTTAAAAAACCAAATACTCTTTAATAAATAGATAAGTATTCACTTTAAAAAGTATTATCAGTTTCACCATAACTGTATATATGTCTATTATAGCACTAGGCACATTGTTCTGAAATAATTCACTTACATGTCTGTATCCCTGACTAGAAATCAAACTCTGGATAAGTAATAAGTATTCAATAGTAAATGTTCAACAAATGTTTATTCTAGGTATCACAATATGTGAATTGAGGAATCCTAAGTACATTTTCTATCATTTATTAGCTCTGTGATTTGGGCAAGTCATCTTACGTTTCTCATCTGATAAACAGTAATGGTATGGCTCCAGGAAGACAGGACACATTTTTGGCTAGCCAGATCAGGATTAGCGATCTGGTTGCACCACCTGTAGGCTTTCTGATCTCAATAAGCTTAATCTCCTAAGAATCAGTTTCCTTATTTGTAAAATGAAGATAATGGCGACTCACCTAAAGTGCCTAGCTAACTGCCTGTTATATAGTAGATCTTGAACAAACAGAAACTATAATAACAATAATGAATATGAACATTTTTCCAGCAGGTCTCCCAATGTTACTGATGGTCCGAATGAAGATTTCTGTGAAGCATTCTGTAAACTAAAATACTGTATAAATTTAAGTTATGACCATGCTTATTGAATGAATGGATAAATAAATGAACAAATAACTCCTTTGGTTTCTATAGTGTAGTATGATTCAAAGATAGGCAAGAGGGAGAGAACATGTACAAACTGAAAACCCACCCCAAGTCATCAAAATTTCACAGTTTAAAATGTCTTATTACTCTTATATATTCTGAATTCCTCTCAATTATTTTCATGAAACCAGTTCTTTAAATCAGATTAAACCTCATATTCAGATCCAGAAAGCGTGGGAAGGGGAAGGCTGCAGTAAGTGGGCACACTGATGGGAAATTAATACTGGCTAATGCCGGTAAGTAAATGCATTTCAATAAGTAAATGCATGCACAAAGCAAAACAATGAATAAACTACAAATAATTAGTAAGCCTGGTGTTCACAGGTATGATAAAGATATGTGCTTTGTACTTTAGAAAATATATCATAGCATGTTTCATTTATGTAGTCATTTGAATTAACCTTCAGTCTTTGATAATAGTGATTGTGAGGGTTTTTTTTTTTTTTTAAAGATTTTACTTATTTATTTGACAGAGAGGTAGAGAGCACAAGAAGGCAGAGTGACAGGCAGAGGGAGAGGGAGATGAAGGCTCTCCGTTGAGCAGGGAGCCCGATGCAGGGCTCCATCCCAGGGCCCTGGGATAATGACCTGAGCCGAAGGCAGCTGCTTAATCGACTGAGCCAACCAGGTGCCTGACTGTGAGGTTTTTTAAATGTCCCCCTGCAAAATATCTGGTATTTATGACAACTGGGATATATATGTCTGCCCCAAGCCACACTGATGAATAGAGCAATTTTCTAAAAATTATTTGAATTCTAAATTCTAAAAAATTATTTGAAAAATCAAATGAAAATTTAACATAGAACACTTATGTATTATTTACTTTTTCTGGAACTTCTTTTCATATAAAACACTATAATGCTTACATGCTTATTTTAAAAATTATATTTTTATTACTAAAAAGGGGTAACAGTTATCAAGAACTAGGAGTCAAACCCCAGCTCTTCCTTTAGTAAGGAAGTTTAGTAATTTGACCTAGGGTAAGTTACTTAAATACTCTGTATATCCTTTAGTTTCTTCATTTTGTAAAACGGAAATAATAATAATACTCAACACACAGGGTAAACTAGACCACGATCATAAAGACAGTACAATAGTGCTCAATAAATGATAGTTGTTATCTAAAATACTAGTAGGTGTTCTGGGGCCCCTGGCTGGCTCAGTCAGTAGAGGATATGATTCTTGATCTCAGAGTTGTGAGGCTGAACCCCACATTGGGTTTAGAGTTTACTTAAAAATAAAATCTTTAATACATAAATAAATAAAATAAAAATACTAGTAGGTTTTTTAATTTAATGAAATATATTTTGGTGATGATAGGTCTCAGCACTACCTCATTCCCACTACCTGGTATTTCACTTTAATAAATAATTTTGTACCTTAGTAAATGTCTTGACAAGAAAGGGAACGCATGTCTAAGTCAGAAAAGAAGAAAAGCAGTCTTATATTTTGCCACATATTAACTAATATATGAAAAGTAGAGTGACAAAAAAAATTAAATCATAACTGCCAAACTTTTCTTAAGTATTTTAAAAAGCAATTTTTCTAATACAAGTAACACATGATACTAATCCTATGGATTCAAACATTGCCACTAAAACTAGCAAAATAAACCCATCATTTGGGGTGGTTAAGAGCCCTACCTTTCTTCAAACAAACCCTAAATTGAAGAGATCTTCTCTATTTTTCCTCAACTCTGTGAAAATTAATTATTCAAATGACTATGTGCACTAAATGATTGTGAAATTTCCTCACATTCTATAATCTCTCCCCTGTATAGCAACTATTTAACTTGGTATCTTTCTTGACTTTCCCGAGTCTTACCGTTGCTCCTTCTCATTCATATGAGAAAAAAATTTCTTATATTAATTTAAATTATATTAGCTTAAGTTATATTATAACTTAAATTGAGCCACCTGTTTCTTTATCCCCTCTCTTCTCTGCTTCTTCCATTTAATTCTTGACTGCTGTCCTAAGTTGCAGATTCTGATTAGTAGCAGATTTACATATAGTGAGTGAGAATTTTTAATATATAGTTGTAGTAAGTGTTACCGTTAATCATATTGGATAACTTTGTGTTGTGTATTACTGGGCTTAGGAATCCAAGATACCACTATACTTTGTTTTTTGATTCATTTATTCATCCAAGAATTTTTTTTATTAAGTACCTATACATGTTGAACACAGTACAGTGCTGGATACTGGGTGTACAGTTGTGAATAAGACACATATAGTCCTTATCTTCAATTTTATATTCAATGATTAAACTATAATCACATGATGCTATAAATATAAGCACAGAATGTAAAAAACAATCCTTAACTATTCACAACTCAGGAAAGTAACATAGTGGTGACTTGAGTTTCCTGGATAGTTGAGAAGTCAGCTCAGGGCATGCTTAGGGCCAGCTTGTACAAACTGGTATATTTTCAGGAATTCTGCAAGCCAACTGTTTAACAGAGCTATTATTTAAAAATAAATTATATAAACTTTTAATTCAGCAAATTATATTCAAAACAAAGATAAGTGCTGCAAACCTATTACTTCCAGATGATCTTACTATATTTTACTATTATCTATGCACTTGAGATTATTTACATCTGTTGTATCTATATGGTGGCAATTCTATATAATGGCTTGCTACTGTGCATCTCTTTTCAATTCTGCTTTCAGTGACATCATACTGGTATCTTGAAATCAGCCTTGGTAGAAATATTTACATTACAGAAACAGGCAAACACTGAAAATCAGGTTTGTTTGTTTCCAGAAAGCTAGTTCAACATTCATCAGTACACACTGAGTTACATTTTTAAAAATACCAAGTATATTTGTTTTAGGCACAAGTTTCTTGGGTGTACTGAAATTATTCCTTGCTTTCTAAAAAGCAGATTGAATATATTTTCCTTCATCATCTCTGGCAACTCTGTATCTTCAGTATGAACATCCATGATTACCCTAGGCTATACCTCCTTGTGTCTCTGTTGAACATCTTTCAGCCTGTTGTCAGGCTGCTAGCTGTCCCCTCTCTTCCAGTGGCTAGCTAGGGAGGTCCTCTTCCCAACACTTATCAGCTGTTCCTCCGGACTTTGAAATCAAGTTATACTAAATTCCTTAGGACTGTGAGTAAAGAAAGAGTAAACACTCTCAGAGAAAGTATTTTCTATTATAAAAATGATTATTAACCTCTGATGCACAACTTTATTAGATTTATTTTCAATGGTTTATAGCTCATTTTAAAATCACTTCTTGATTGGGAATAAGTTAGGATAAGTAAGGTTTTAATAAAATTAAATTTAGAACCAAACCATGTTGATAGGAAAGGCTGAAAGTAAATTTCCTCATCACAGACAAAACTCTGAATTTTTAAGAAATGCAAGATGCTTACGAGAACACATAACATTGAAGAGACGTTGAAACAACTAAGTGTGCATAGTTCAAAGATGCTTTAATGACTCTATCACGGAATTCCAGTAAATCCACTGCATCATTAAGAACATTGCGAACCTAAACAAGGAAAAATGAAATACCAACAAACAACATTAAAATACATCAGCATTTTAATTAGGTAAGTTAGCAAGATTTTGAAGCATAAAATTCAATGCACTCTAGATTACCTAATCATATAAAAAAGAGTTCAGTGGGAACTAGCCATAAGACAACATACTTGGCTTGTATAAAAGTCAACTAACAAAAGAAAGACATAAAAAAAAACTTCTTAGAAATGTAGATTTCTAACCTGAAAGCCAATCTGAATGTCAGTGTAGCAATGGAGAAATAAGGTGAAAAATGCTGTAACACTGAGATATAGTAAATAATATATATGGCATATAGGAGTTGGAAAGAGACTATATGATTTCTATCCAAACAGTAAGAATATCTCTTTTTAGGGCTAGATCTTACTTTAAAATTTAAGTTCTTATAAAAAGCGATATAATAATTTAAAAAAATCAAAATGGAATTGTAGGTATTAGTAAAGCTGCACAGCTGCAGAGTGAAGAAGTCAAGCTGCACAGAGGGGCACAAGTATTTCCATATGTTAAAACATAGAGATAATATATAAGGAAGCTAAGTACCAACAAACAAAAATTTTACTTATGATAGTCAAACCATTATAAAAGTAATAGAATAAAGTTAGCAAGGATTTTAACCCTTGGCAGTATCTGCTTACAACCCTGAAGTTGATGGACAATCTGCAACAAATTAAGAAAAACGTCAAGCAAGCTAAATTTATCTAATCTCTTGTCAATACCAGAATGGGTCGGACATTGTAGTAAAAGGTGAAAGTAGAGAAAAAGAGATTAATTGTACCTAGAAGTTAGAGTTTTTTAAAATTCCCCTCAAAATGTTACCATCTTTCTAAATAAAATGTGACAACTGTAGAAAGGGTATGGAAAAAAGATAAAAAGATAAAGTCAAACTTCTTTTAAGTACTTCTTCAAAGCACTTACACCTATAAGGCATATTATATTTTTATTATCTGCTCTTCAACTCCCATCCCCACAAAACTACCACCATGATAGATAGCAAAATTACATATACATATATTCCTTGGCCCAGCAATCTTACTTCTAGAATTCTATTGCAAAGACAAATAAGCAAAATCATGAAATAACACACACATGAAATGCTGTAACTATCTATAGCTCTATTGGTAATAGCAAAAGACTGGAAACAGCCCAAATGTCTATCAGTAAGGGATAGACTGAATAAACTATGGCATACTCGCAAAGTGGAATACTATACAGCTCCAAAAAGAAAGATCTATAGAGTGATCTCCAGGATATAGTGTAAGGTGAAAAATGCAAGATGCAAAACAATGTGTACAGTATAAAACCTTTCATCTAATGAAGGGAAGGATATGAAGATATATGGATTTTTTTTTCTTAAATGAATACTTTAATCAGTATATAAACAATTAGGTAAGCTTATGGAGAAGCTAACCAAGATACCTACATTGGGAGATGTAAGTATCTAAATTTCCTATATTTCATTTTGTTACACACTATTTATTCAAGTTGTTTATTGTATAAATTTTCATGTGCCATATTAGAAGTCCTTTATTGTAAAGACCATTCTTTTGTCTGATGACAAACAGCAGCCATACTGTTAGTGATTATTCTGGACCTCCACGTTGGATAAATTCAATTTCTTCTTGAGATACAAGTTTCCTTCTGTATTTCTGAGGTAATATTTTCATTATTTCTGCAGTGTCTGGTGGGCCCTGATGCATGCAAATCTGGTGATTTACTCCCTTTAGAATGCTGTGAAATTGAAGAAGAGTGAGATGGTAGTCCCGCTGATCTGAAACTTCTGATACACTGGGTTTAGGATTGTCTCTTCTGTCAGAGTACCATATCAATGGAGTATGTAGCTTGACTACTGGAATGACCCTGCCAGCAGATGCCATCTTGCTGTCCATCATCCCCTGCGATGGGGCAGCTTCTGGGGCGCTTGCTAGGCACAGAAATAATAGGAACCCTGAGGAGTTGGGGATGGGCACTGCCTGTGATATATGGATTTGTTTATGTTACAGAAACAAAGCAAGAAACCCAAAACACTATTCATAACATATTAATTGATGTTGTTATTTTAAACTGTATTTTGGAATATAGTTTAATATATGTGTGTGTGTGTGTGTGTGTGTGTATATATATATATATAATGTAAGATAGATAGGTAGGCCGAAGATGGGACCATTTGAGCGTTAAAGAGAATAATGGTTCTCTAAAATGTTAAAATCTGCAAGTTTATAATGACAACATTATCATCAACAACAACATTCATGGGGAATCAACTCATTATTTGAAAATTGGTAAATACAGAAAATAACTTCATAACTATTTCACCTCAGAGTAACCAAATGGCTGAAAAGGCAGTGTCTCATGGAAGAACTTTAGCTAATAAATGTGTTAGGAATGGTAGAATTACAAGATTACCATTTTGCAAATCATTTTGAAATATGGTTCTAGACAAGTATTATCAATGGCTGCTAAAAATATTAAAGTAAAAGCCTAAAGAGCTCTTTAGACTTTTTTTAATGATTGATCAATCAAGACTTACAATACCTGAACATATTAACCATAACATCATGAAAAGAGAGCTAAGCTGACATATGCTGTCTTCTGATGTGATGCAACAGGAAGTCCACAGCATTGATTACAAAGTGTTCTTTATCTTTATCAAGGCTCTAAATCTAATAACCAGTCTACAGGAAATATAGGGGTTAGATGAACACATTAAATGGAATCACACCATAGGAATGCAAACAGGAAAATGTGAAAAATTCAGCAGAACAAACCACCTGGCTTCTTAAGCAAATAAGAAAGAGAAGAAATTGTTTCAGATTTAAAAAGACTGAAGACACAAATCAACTAAATGCAATGTGAGACTTTGTTTTGTGACATTAACAAGCCAATTATATAAGTATGTATTCAGAAAATAACTGGAGAAGTGGGACCTGTTATCATAGAAAGATAGATTGAGGAAACAACAAGAGAAATGTGAAATGCTACTATGGTTATGATAAAATAAACAGTTTAATCTTTTGGACACTTTTTAAAAGTCTTACTACAAAACAGCAATGTTGGACTATATTAAAGAAAAAGACACTGATACGTTTGCTTCACTCTTCAGTGAGTAGGGGAAATGACTGCAAAAGGGGGAGTACTCTGATCGTAGGTGCTTCAAAGGATTGGTGTTGTTCAGGGAAGAAGAAATTATTGTGGCCTGAAATCAGCAATGAAGGATAAGGAAGACATCCACTCAATCTCTAGACCCAGTAATACCTGGCATAAAGAGGAAGAACACTTCTACTTGAGAAGTCTGTAGAAGAAACATTGCTCTCAGGAATCAGACAATTTTGACTTGAAACAAAAATGTGAATAGGGCTTTCAGTAAGAAGGCTGAGTTGTGTCTGCAAAGCCACGGATGTATACTGCAGGTTGCATACTACACAACTCCAGGGCTAAGAGAATGGGTCCCCTAGAACCAAGCAGGCCACGACTGCAGGAGGCATCTCTGCAAGTCTCTCTTTAAATCCAAGGCTTTTTGAGGTCTTTCATGAAGGGGAGAAGACACTACCTTGCAGATCCCCATGCTCTGATTTTAAAGAGACCTAAATCAGGCCACTTGTAACTTCAAGTACTTTTAGTACCATTAGCTAGCAGAGCCACTCTCCTCCCTGCCTTTCCTGCTCTGCTTCTGGACCAGGAGTCCAGCAGGTCAGAGACTTCACTCCACACTCTCCATTTTTATTTCATTTCTGCTGCACAGAGATGTTTACCTTGTTTTTGAGTCCAGAAAAGTCTTTTTATTTTTATTTTCTTTTGTAAGATTTTATTTATTTATTTGCCAGAGAGAGAGAGAGTGAGCGAGAGCACAAGCGGGGGAAAGGCAGGCAGAGGCAGAGGGAGAAGCAGGCTCCCCACCAAGCAAGGAGCCCAATGCAGGACTTGATCCCAGGGCCCTAGGATCATGACCTGAGACAAAAGTAGAGGCTTAACTGACTGAGCCACCCAGGTGTCCTGAGATAAGTCTTTTTAAAAAATACATGTATTTCATATATTATTAATCTCTTTGGAGTCACAGGTAAGTCTCTCTCCCAAGTGTGAACTTAATGATACCATCTTCACCAGAAATCTACAAACTTTTTTAAAAGCCCATAATACCATCCTCTCTTAAAAACATTTTAAAGCGAATGGAATGGAATGAAAGTTTTTAAAGGAAGTTATATGGTAGTTTCTTTATAGCAACATGATATGCAGTGAAACAAACTAGCTGTTAATACCAGTTTGGGGAAATACAATATTTAACAGTACAATTGTATAAGCCTCTGCCATTATTCAACTACAAATAGGTTTCTTAAAATTCATATTTGCCTAAAGCATCCAATGGGGGGGCTCGCTTTTTTGTGAATCTAGAACACTAGAACTAAAAAGGAATAAAACATCTCAGCCATAATAACAAAACACCCTGACAACTGTGGTTATAATTTCAAAACTATGTTAAATCCCACATCAGAAATGTACTGTGCTGAATATTTATTTTTTTAAAGATTTAAAGATTTATTTACTTACTTATTTTTATTTTTAAAGATTTATTTACTTACTTTATTTACTTATTTGGGGGGGAGGGGCAGAGGGAGAGGGAGAGATTTTTAAAATGCACCCATTTACTGTGTTCAATTTAGGTTATTTCCAAGATTAGCCTCTTGATATTTGTATCACCTAATACTTCTACCTGACCACAATATTTAGACTACTCAGATTGACATAAACTCAAAAATTCTGTTTCTACATTTCCAGAATATTCATTTAATCCTATACATAGATATAATCATAGCAATACTTGCCATTTATTTTTGTTTTACATATATCATTTCATTTAATCCTGAAAATCGCTCTATTATTAATTCTTATCTTTACAAAAGATAGAGTGACTAAAACTCAATCTTGAATTATGGCAACTATGAAAAGCCAAAACTGTGCCCCTTGCTAAATTGAGAGGAGCAGTAGAGAAAAAAAGGTAAAGAGGAGACCTGAGAAATGCTTCATCTCCTTCACCAGTACTCTCTCCCTTCTAGGCATTTCTTCCTAACAAAGACATCAGCTATTTCTTTCAGAAAGCATCATCCACGAGATTCAGCCTGAAGGCAAAGGACAGAGGAAGAAAACTTCTCACTCCAGGTTACCATACACAGAAAAGCTGAGGTCCAGGGAGACAGGTAAAAATGAAGCCTATTGCCAGGTAGCAACTGCCAGGTCCAACTCTATATTTAACAATTTGGACTCAACATGATCCCTGGTTTCTATATTAATAAAAAACAAACCAACCAACAGTCTACTAAGTTTCTAAGGAAATTGTGAAACTCCAAACCAGGCAAACACACACAAAAAAATGTGATTGTTCAGTCCCTATGACAATCCATGCCTCCTCCCCCGCCGACCTTACAACAAAACTAAGTGCTGCTTAATGTACAGTCCTCAGAAAGGGAATGCTCCCAAGTGGGAGATCTTCCCAGAAAAGCTCACCAGGGTTGCCAAATTAACCAAGCAACTAACTCTACTGCAAAGAAAAAGAGTTCTCAGTATATTCCTGGCCAGCTGGATTTTAGCTATGGACCTGGTAATAACAATGTGTTGTTTTCCCTCTCCTCTTTTCCAAATAGCTTTCATCAGTCATCCTGTTTTCCCATCACTGCAAGTTAGCAATATGGGGGAGGGGGGAGCGTGGAGAGGAAGAAAAATAAATAAAATTCACATTTAGTTATAGTTTTCCAGACCAGAGATTTAGAACTGGATGGAATAAGTGGATGAGTCTAAGTTATTTTCTTTTAGGGAGGGATGGGCTTGGTTTCAACTGCATACAGAATAGCTGCATTAGTTATATAAACTGGCTGGTGAAGTGGCTCTCAGTGCTCTCCACCTTCTGTTATTCACGTCCGTGGATATGTCTCTCCACTTGTGTGTGGACTGGATCTAGCAGTCTGCTTTCAGTGAACTGAATATGGTAAAAACGATGAGGTGTCACTTCTCAGTTCAGGGCACTAAAAAATTGTGACTCTGTGACTTATGTCTTGCTTATACTCACTCTGGCCCTTCTCACTTGCTTGCTCTGATAAAGCAAGCTGCCAAGTTTTCAGCTGCCCTTTGGAAAGGCTACATATAAGGAACTGAAAGTGGCCTCCAGTCAACAAGAAACTGAATCCTTCAGTTCAACAGATCATCATAAACAGAATTCTGCCAACAACCATGTTAGCGAGCTTAGAAGCAAATCCTCCCCTAGTGGAGCCTTCAGATGTGACTAAAGCCCTAGCCAACACCTTGATTGTAGCCTTATGAAAGACTCTAAGCCAGAAAACCTCTCTAAACCATGCCTGGATTCCTGACCCACAGAAACTGAGAATTTACAAATGTTGCTATTTTAAGCCATTAAGTTTTAGAGTGATTTATTATGCAACCAAAAAAGATAACTAGTACAGTATGGCAGTAAACAGCCAAAGGATAAACCATAGTGGAAATGTGTTGGTTTTTGTCTCCCCAGAATCAAATGTTCATCTCTGGTAAACATACCCTGGTTCTCCTTTGGGGACCATTCTCTCCATTATTCTCAGTAACCAAGAGGTTTAGATGAGGTTGACTCATCCTCCCCCACAAACTAAATACACTCAACCTAATCTTGACACATGAGACCTGATGCTAAGACTTCTGTTGGAATCACTGTGGGCAGTAAAGCACCCTTCTTGTTGGACCTGAAGTTGAGAGAGGTAAGCCTGGAACTATCAAGGCCATAAACGAGGGAGAGGTTTTGTAAAAATAAAGCCAATACAGAGAAAAGGAAAGTCAAGAAAGAGAAAATGATGAAATCTTGTTGACATTTAAGCCTCTGAATCCAACAATGCCTTGTCTATTTCTCGACTTCACGTGGAAGAAATAAGCTTCTTTCTTCACTGTTTACCTTAAATCAATTTGACATGAATTTATGGGGAAAAAAAGAGAGAGAGATTTTTCAACATACTAATCTAGGAGGTTCCATGAGAACAGGGACCAAATTTATTTTCATCACAACTTCATTTCCCATTGCCTACCCCAAGGCCTGGCAAGTAGATATCACTCCATAAATATCTGTTGAATGTGTGAATGAAGGTATTCTAAGAAAAACACTGAATAGGTCTAACTTAGCAAAAGTGTAATGCAAATGTTTTATAATCACTGAAAGAGTAAAACAAAACACCTTTAAAAAAATTAAAATAGTGCTCTAGTTCTAAAACTTTGAAAGATTATTTAGAAACATTATTTTAAGTATAAAGGGAATTTGGATTAGAAAAGTCATTTTAGCACCTCCACTGTTCACTTTATCTCGTGTAAAAATCCTCTAATCTCTAGGATGACTCCTTTTTATTATGTAAGAAAAACTCCTCTTTCTAGATATATTCTCATCTTGGGACATTTTTTAAATTAAGGTTAGAATTTATTTTAGCAATACTATATTAGCTAGCTCCCCATGCACTATGTGAATAAAATAATCATGTCCCCAAATCAACTGATTAGAACACCCAATGCGAGGCACCTGGGAGACTCAGTTAAGCATCTGCCTTTAGCTCAGGTCGTGGGGTGCTGGATTTGAGCCCTGCATCAGGCTCCCTGTGCAGCAGGGAGTCTGCTTCTCCCTCTCCTTTTGCCCTTCTCCCTGGCTTGTGCTCTCTCATGCACTCTCTCTCTCAAATTAATACATAAAATCTTATTTAAAAAAAAATAAACTCATAATGCATTCTTTGTCACGGATACAATACTATAAATAATGTTTTGGTTTCCAGGTTAATTAACAGAAAAATCTATTTATACATAACATCATCTAGATCCAAAAACTAATTTACAAGAAATACAGAAGACAGAGGAGTATGTCAAACGACACCATAGTGATACAATCAGTAAAGTCCAGACTATGGGAAACTCTGCTGGACAAACAATTTGGTTTCTTCAACAAATAAAATGCAGGGAGTAAAAACAGAGATTGAAGGGGAATCTATAAACTAAGAGACTTAAAGACATGTCAACCAATTACAACTTGCAAACCACTTTGGATCTTGATTCAAACAAACTAAGTTTAAAAAATGTGACATGTAGGAAACGACCGAAAATTAACACTTCCTGAATATTTGATAATATTAAGGAATTATTATTTTTAAGGTACAATAATGGTATTTTGGTTATGTTAAAAGAGTCCTGGGGCACCTGGGTGGCTCAGTGGGTTAAAGCCTCTGCCTTCAGCTTGGGTCATGATCCCAGGGTCCTGGGATCAAGCCCCGCATTGGGCTCTCTGCTCAGCAGGGAGCCTGCTTCCTTCCTCTCTCTCTGCCTGTCTCTCTGCCTTCTTGTGATCTCTGTCAAATAAATAAGCCCGATGTAGGGCTCGATCCCAGGACCCTAGGATAATGACCTGAGCTTAAGGCAGAGGCTTTAACCCACTGAGCCACCCAGGAATCCCGCCTTAAGAAGAAGCAGGGTTAATCAGCCATGGAACATAATCATACCTGCATGGTTCTTCGTTTAGTTAATGTTACTTGAAAATTTTTCCACTCCCAACGTTGCTCCACCACGTGTGCAAAAACAACATGCCCATTTCCACAGGCTCCAGCAATCTGAGTGCCATCAATTGACCATGCAATGTTAAATATGCTGCCAGTGTTGGGCTTTTCTAAAGCATATGACCACTGGAGAAGAAAGAATGAGAGAAAAATCGATATACTGAAAAAAAAATCTTAAAGAAGTTTTAAATTGAGCATACATTAACATTTTAAGATGATTTTTAAAAGACTGTGTCTTTATCCTAGAACTAGTATTTTTCATACTAAAATGTGTACTGAACAGAAGATATGGATGTAATTTTTAAAGTACATAGTAGAATACGATAGGAGTATGTAAAATCTCTCAAACACTGCAAAACACCCATACCATTTCTATTCGCATCATTATTTTTAAGTAATAATACTGAACGGATAAATACAAAGATTCTATAGAAGAAAAAAAAAGATACCTTACTATTAATTCTTAAGGATCTCTATAGTCCCTACATCTAAAAGATTGGTTTTAATATTCCAATAGTGTCACTAAAAAATGAAACTAAACACACAATATAACAGACATCTCTGATACACATTTTAAATCATGAAAGATAGGTTAATGGATCTTTTCTTCTTGTTTTTCTTCCATAATGTAGTAAATATAACCTCTTCTAGAGTCTACTACCTTTTTGAGAAAGTTACCTAATCAATAAGCATCAACTGGGATGAAAAAGACTGTGTGTGTGTGTGTGTGTGTGAATAAGACAGTAAGAAAAAGACTTTTAAAAAATGCTATTACAAGCATTTTCTTTCATTTTTTCAGATGCAACATACATATTTGCTAAAAGGATGATTTATTTATTTGACTAAATTGATATACATTCTCTTCCCATTCTTCCAACCTTACAGCCCAAAGTCAAATTAAGTCTTGATTTTTTGGTTGCTTTTGGGTGGGTATTTATTTTGTTGTACAATATTGCTGCTTCAAATGTGTTCATTATTAGCTATGGGCTCACTGACCAAAAAATGTGGAGAAAATGGGAAAGATATAGAAAAAGATTCATTAATTCACACTATTATAAAAAAGACTTTAAATTCTCTATAAAGTTCATATATACAATAAGTATGCTGAATGACTCTTTCCACTCACTGACACCTTTTTTCAACTCCCTTCCACCATCCTTTAAACCTCCACCTGTTGCTTAAGTAAAAGGCCTATAGGGTGCCTGGGTGGCTCAGTTGGTTAAGTGACTGCCTTTGGCTCAGGTCATGATCCTGGAATCCCAGGGTTGAGTCCCACATTGGGCTCCCTGCTAAGCAGGGAGTCTGCTTCTCCCTCTGACCCTCACCCTCTCATGTTCTCTCTCTCAAATAAATAAAATCTTTAAAAAAAATAAAAATAAAATGCCTATAAAAAAGTTATCAAGGAGAAGGTAATGAACGAACTTTCACTTCATTAGCAGTATGAAAATGTTAGAAACTTCCTTTTCTAAAATTAAGAAGAGCAAGTTCAAGAAAAGAATATATATAATAGTTGAAATCATCTTTTTAAAAATAAGACAAAGAACATTAAGGATACCAACAATATGCTTCTGGCAATAAAATGAAATCAACTCATTTGTGTTTGACAAACAGTATTATGAAATCCTGCATGACTACTATTTTACATAAAAATTAAGTGGTTGGTATAGGCAAATGAGACTTGATTGTTAATATACAAAACAGATTGGACTAGACTTATGGCACATCTGTCATTCTAAAACTAGTCTATTCTCATGGTGTAGATGCAACACAGATCTTATTTTTAAACCACAGATTCATATTTTAAAATATTACTTTTTTTAAGAGAGAGAGAGCATGTGAGAGCAGGGACTGGGAGTGGCAGAAAGGAGCAGAGGGAGAGAAAGAATCTTAAGCAGGCTCTATGCCCAGCGTGGTGCCTGACACAGGACTCAACCTCACAGTCCTGAGATCATGACCTGAGCTAAAATCAAGAGTCAGATGCTTAATTGACTGAGCCACCCAGGTGCCCCTTAAACCTATTTACTCTAAAGTATGATCTTAAAATACCCAAAGAACCAAATCAGCCAGAAAGATACATTTTACTAAAATTAAACATAGAAAAATGTATCTAAGAACCCCTGGATGACCGATCCTAACTAAAAGGAGAAACTGGAAAGAAATGTGTAGATAATACTATCATCACCCTATATTTCTCTGACTTCTTTCAGTCTGTAAGGTTCATCAACAATGATGTCTGCAACACACAACTTATCCCTAAAAACAAACTTCAAAGAATATAACAGTACCATGATATTAAAGTTATATTAAATATTTATATTTTTATTTAAAATTAAGAAGTGTTTTCTTTTAGATGACTCTATTAATTTCTAAAAAAAAAACTATAACCACAAGCAAATCATCAAAGAATGGGTCTTTAATAGTTATGAAATTTGGGGGGTGGGGTTGGGAGATAAGGTGATTTTGTCCAGTCGGTAAATTTAATAATTATTGGTAAGTCAAAAGGATCTATTTATCATCTGTGCTTTAAACAGACTTCTAGGGGTGCCTGAATGGCTCAGTCAGTTAAGCGTCATTAAGTGTCCTACTCTTGCTTTCAGCTTGGGTCCTGGTCTCAGGATCATGGGACTGAGCCCCCATTCGGGCTCCACGCTCAGCGGGGAGTCTGCTTGAAATTCTCTCTCTCCTTCTCCCTCTGCCCCAACCCTGCTGCTGTACTCGCTCAAATAAATAAATAAATCTTTAAAAGTAAAGAGACTTTTAATACTCTAAGCCTCTTCTCTTCCCCAAATATGCCATGGAATATTCACGTTTGTGTTTCAAACTCTAGAAAGAAATAAGGCAGCCTCCCTAGATGTAATTTAGTGATAGTACTAGTAAGAACCGTGAAGATGAATTTTTAAATATCCCTCTCACTTAACATTTAACACTTATCTTTTGCTTTAACGCAACTATCCCTTACTTTAGGATATGCCCAGGCCAGGCATATTCCCTGTGATCTTGTTAGAAATGTAAATTAATGGACCCAACTCCTCTGAGGGCCAGGAAACTTTTAATGAGTTCTTTTGGGGATTCTTAAGCATGGGAAAGTTAGGACACTGGTTAACTCTGGTTGCACATTAGAATCACCTGGGGTGCTTTTATAAAGGATAACAAAACCCAGGGACCGAATCAATTAAGTCCAGAAATTCTTGGGATGGGATCTGGGTACATTTTTTCAAGTTCTCTATGTGATTTTAACATACAGCCACTGTTCTACGAGAAAAGCAAAATCTGTAATTTGGTCTAAGACTATCATTAACAACTGGCTCACCGTTAATACCCTGCCAATTCATCTGCCAGCTCTTGAGAAAATTACATGACCCATGTCTTGGCCTCTAATCCAGCTTCTCATATTTATGCGTAAACTTGTTTTTTTACATTTGTTACCAAGTCCAAGCTTGCTCTGCTCACCACATGACAGGGCAATTAAGTTGAGAGGCTAGATGTTGGGGCAAGGAGAGTGACTTTGTTTGGAAAGAAAGACCCTGTATCCTCTTTGTCTTTGATCAGTTGATCTTTGAGTACAGGAATCTGGTCCTGTAGCTTCTGTATATCCTTCCTCATCTCCTCGAGTGAGTTAGATTTTGGGTAAAAAGCAGGTTTTGCAAACCTTATCTGTAACATGCCTGAGTGCAGGGCTAAGTAGAACTTTCTAAGCAAGGGAAATCAAGGCAATATGGAGTCAGACATGCTAAGTTTTTCCTTTTTAGAAATTCATCAACCTAATTTTTCCTCTTTCACTTTTTATTATTAGACTTCCAAACAAACTAAAGTAGGAAGAGTAACAGAAAGTACTGGTTTTCAAACTTTAGTGTGCATTAGAATTACCTAGAGGGATTGTTAAAATAGATTAATGGACCCACTCCAGTTTCTCTGATACAGTTTCTCTGATACATCTGATATAGATGTAGGGTGGGTACGGCCAAAACATGTTAGATGACACCATGAGACTGCAGATGGCAAAATCCAGACTGTGGGAAACTACAGGACATGACCCAGTTTCTTTAACTACAGAAAATTACAAAGGGGAAAAAAATTTGGAAGGGGAACTTACAGATCAATCACAATGACTGTATCTTATTTGCATCTTAATTTCAACAAACTGAAAAAGAAAAGAGTTGAAAAATTTGAAGAGTGACTGGATATTTGCTAATATTAAGGAATTTGTTAATTGTTTTAGGTAATTGTCCACTATAAGCAACATGAAAATTAAGAGATATCCTCCCCCTTCCCTTTTTCCTGTGTCTGATTTTAAGTAGTATCTTTTTATTCCCAGTTAATATCTGCAAGCAATCTTATTCTACTTTTCATACACTTCCATTCTACTCCCATTTTTGCAATGTGTACCTATAGCTGATACCTACTATACCGTATCCTTCACAGACATTATTTTGTCTTAGTTCTCAGTAAATATGAATCTTGTGCTCACCATCAGTACTTATTTTGCTATAACCCTAGTCATATTATTAATCTGAAGCTAATTCTCCAGTAGACTCCTTGAAATACTCATGGGAACCACATTCCTTGAGTCCTTATATGTTTATACCAGTTTGCTTCTGACCTTTAAAGTTCAGAATGGCTAGATATAAAATGTTTGGCTCACCTATTCTTTGAGTATCCTATGTTTACCTATAGTCTACCATAAAGTGTCGTTATCAAAGTCTAGTGACATTTTCATTTTCTCCCCTGTATGAGTGACTTAGTCTTCTCCTTGGATGTCCACAGAATTTTTTTCTTTTTCTTTAAACTCCTATAGTTGTTTGTTTTTGTTTTTGTTTTTTAAAGCATATATCTGAGTGTTGGCTATTTGGGTCAATTCTCCTAGGTATCTGGTATGCCTTTTCAATATCAATTTTAAATCCCTTACATTTGAGGAAATCTTTCTTGAGTGGTAGCTTTTAGTATCTGTTCTGTTCATAACGTTGGGCTTGTCCTTTGAAGACTAC
The DNA here is from genome assembly GCF_963455335.1 of Martes martes. Lineage (NCBI taxonomy): Eukaryota > Metazoa > Chordata > Mammalia > Carnivora > Mustelidae > Martes > Martes martes. The sequence goes on from NC_137888.1 coordinate 84,272,523, forward strand.
TATTATATATACTTCGAATCTTTACCTTCTGTATCTATCATTTTCTATCAAAACTTTGTATCTCTTTTGCCCTTTCCTTGCTTCCATTTTAGTTCCTATTATCCCTTAAGACAATATCCATTGTTTATTTGCCTTATATTCCTTCTATTTTCATCTTCACTTCTGTAATAATTTTTCCCTTTTTTATAATTCCCTTCTGAGTCCTGCCATCTCTCCTTAAAAATCTCCCTTTCTCTAGTCACCTCATTTCTTAATTTTCCTAGTTTTGATTTATATGGTTATTTCATAGCTTTTGCTGTTCTTAATATCCTTCAACTTGTTTTGAATTATTTGGCAGGGTTTGTCTATTTATTGCATGCCTTCATTATCTTTGGCAACATTATGTAATTGGACTAAGATCCTGTTCTGCAACCACGATCCTACAGATTTCTGTCCAGTTTCAACGTCTATTTTAACTGATTGGCCTGTCTCACTTTCAGGCATTTATTGGCAATTTGGGAGTTCTTTTCTCATGATCTGAGAAGCCTAGCTGCCTTTCCTCTGCTTCCTCACACACAGATGCTGAGACTATGTTTACGTGTCAATGTTATTTTGGAAAACCACTTGGATTTGGGAGTTTGTAGGAATATGATATCATCTAAGTTTTGTTGTAGTGGCTGTCTGGCTGTCTGTGGAATGTTGGTAATATTCTTACTTTCTGTTTTATGGGGAGATTTGAAAAGATTCAAAAATTATGACACTATACCCAACAACATAGATAAATCTCACAGACATATGGTTGAATGAAAAAAATTAGACGAAAGTAAAAATACTGTATGATTCCATTTATATAAAAGTCACAAGCAGGCAAAACTAAACTATGATGACATAGTCAGAATAGCAGTTACAATAGAGGAGTGAGTAACTGGGAGGAAATCCAGTGAAAGTTTCTGGGTTGTTAATATTTTTCATATCAGTGAGTGGTGGTTTCTTGGGTATTTACATATGTAAAAATTTACTGAGCTTACACATAAGATACTGTATATATCTTAATTTTTAATAAATGCTGCCTCTGTCATTATCTTTCAATTTTTATTGAAATTATGCTTTGCTTTCATAGTTTGAGTGTTTTGAGACATAACATAATATTGAACTAAAATAAGTATACAACATCAATACTAAAAAGTAAAAAGATACACACAAATATATTTGCAGTAATCATAACCATGTAAAAATATGTCTGTTCAGAGGCACCTGGCTGGCTCAGTCAATACAGCATGTGACTACTGATCTCAGGATTTTAAGTCTAAGCCCCATGTTGGGTGTAGAGATTACCTAATGAAAAAAAAATAGTAAAAAAAAAAAGTCTGTCCAAAGACTTGAAAGGTACACAGGTTCATACAAATAAGAAAATATTAATTTTTTTGGTATGTTATGATTATCACATTATATTGTTTTTTGTTTTCATTATTTTTGTTATATTGATTTTTTGCTGCTAATTTCCTCAAAATATAAGCTTTTCTGTTTATCTAATTAAACTGTTTAATATTAATCACTATTTGTGCCTTCACAATACTGGTGAAGTAGTCTATCTTTCCCCCCTAATTCAAAGCAATAAATTGATTGCAGCAACCACAGTTTTCTTAGGATACAGAGTATGAAAAGGTAAACAAATACTAATTTTGGCTTGGTTAAGAACAAATAATTTCTAAAAACACAAGATAAGCAAAGAACAGGAAAAAAGCAATAGAAAAAGCAGTAATTATAAAATAAGTTTATAGAATACAAATGTGATCTGTATTCACAACATGTTATTCAAGTAAAACATCAATGTTACTTTGAGCTGCCTATAAAGAAGCACTATGACACTGAGCAAGAGCACAGCAGTTGTTGGTGGGCATGCTTTTGAGAGGTTTAGCAATATTTTTTTCTAAAGCAATCTTGAAAAATTTTAAGGCTGGCCAGTTTGGTTTTGACTCTGGCACCTCCCCAAATACCCAGAATGTTGATGGTGTTCTATGGTCAACCCAAATTCTCCCCATAAAGGGCCATCTCCCTGTGTAATATAGTATTTTATACCTCTCTCCTCACTCTCTCGTCTGAAATCTGCTCTCAACTAGCCAAATACTTGGAAAAGGGCCTGAAAAGAATAATTTCTCAAGTCAAAGCAATAAAACTAATAGAAATTTTGTTAACAATAAGGTGGTGAAAGCCTTCCCCAGGCTTCCCACATACTCATGGCCCTGAACTTCAGTTACAAAGACACAATCTTCTATTACTATTTTAATAAATTACCACAAACTTAGAATCATTCATAGATCATAAATCCAACACTGTTTTCACTGAGCTAAAATCAAGGTGTTGTTGGTAAGTCTACATTTCTTCTTAGAGTCTCTAGGGGAGGATCCGTTTCCTTGCTCATTCAGGGTCTTAGCAGAATTCAGTTTCTTACAGCTGTAGGATGGAAGTCCTCATTTCTGTGCAGGCCACTGGTAGCTTCTAGAGGCACCTGCATTCATCTGCTGTGGAGCCCTTTCGCCATCCTTAAAGCCAGCAACAACAGAATGAGTTTCTCTTACTTTGAATCTCCTCCTCCTTCATCCTTTAACCCAGTTGGGAAAGATTCTCTGCTTTTAAGGATTTACAATTAGACTGGGCCAATCTGAATAATCCAGGATAGTCCTACCATCTAAAGGTCCATACCTTTAATCATATCGTCAAAGTTCCTTCTACCTTTTAAGGTGACATAATCACAGGTTCTGGGGATTAGGGTATGGACATCTTTGGGGGCCCATTATCTGACCTACTGTGAAATTATAGCAGTCAATTTAGGGATTTTATTATTTATCATTTTTTTCAAGATTTTATTTATTTGAGAAAGCATAGGTGAGAGAGCATGAATGAGGGGGGAAAGGGCAGAGAGAGGGAGAACCAGACTCCCCACTGAGCAGGGAGCCCAATTTGGGGCTCCATGCCAGGGTTCTGGGAGCAGAAAGCAGACACTTAACGGACTGAGCCACCCAGGTGCCCCAATTTGGAGATTTTAAGTTTTTTTTTCTCTAAAGATTCAGACTCAGATATAGCATAAACACATTAACCAGTACTTTTACCACTTTTTCAAGTAGTTTGGGGTTTGTGGTTTTGGCTTTCAAAAGGTTCATTCACAGTTAAAAAGAAACTAAATAATAATTTGATCATGTTGTCGCCAAGTGATAGTAGAATCTTGGTATTGTTCACACAGTATCGAATTCTCAAGGATATCCAAAAGAAATGATTTAAAAATTACTGAACAAGTTGTTTTTAGAAAGAAAAAAGAATCAAATGGCTTTATGACATCAAGCAAAATATGCACTTAATAGTCTACCATTAAGTTATACAGAAAGCATTGAAATTATACAGGCATACCTTATTTTATTGCACTTTATCGGCTTTTGTAGATACTGCATTTTTTACAAATTGAAGGTTTGTGGCAACCGGTAACAAGCCAGTCTATTGATGCTGTTTTTTCTAACATATCTGCTCACTTTGTGTCTCTGTGTAACAATTTGGCAATTCTTACAATATATCAAACTTTCTCAATAATATTATATGTGTTACAGTGAACTGTGATCAGTGATGTTATTATTGTAATTGTTTTGGGGCACCATGAACCAAGTCCATATAAGATAGCAACCACAATCCTAATCAATCAGTAGCCATCCACACTAAAGCAAGACCCTCCACCAGCAAAGATTATAACTCACTGAAAGCTCAGATGATGGTTAGCCTTTTTTAGCATGAAGTATTTTTTAATTAAGGTATATAAATATCTTTTTTAGGCATAATGCTATTGCACACTTAATAGACTATAACGTAGTGCAAACATAACTTTTACATGCATTGGGAAATAAAAAGTTTCATTTTGCTTGCTATATTCTGATATTCACTTTATTGTAGTGGTCTGGAACCAAGCCTACAAAATCTCTGAGGCACATCTTTATTAAGAAAAAGCAAGCTATTTTTTTCATGAATATTTCCTGATAGTATGAAAAAATTAGACTCTGAAACAGAACCGTCCTCAGAGAAAATATGAACATCTTAGAATCCTGAGGGGAAAATCCTTAAGGATCAATTTTAGATTATTAAAATGTAAACAGATGATACTAACAGATGATACTAATATGGCCTAATGGTCTGGAAAAAAAAAATCTACAAAATTTCTTTAAAAAGGGAAGAGGGGGGCACCTGGGTGGCTCGGTTGGTTAAGCAGCTGCCTTCAGCTCAGGTCATGATCCTGGAGTCCTGGGATGGAGCCCCTCATCAGACTCCCTGCTCAGCAGGGAGTCTGCTTCTCCTCCTGACCCTCTCTCCTCTCATGCTCTCTCTCTCAAATAAATAAAATCTTAAAAATAAATAAATAAAAAGGAAAGAGGTTCAGAAGGGAAAGATAATTTAACTAAAAATGATGAAATAAAAGGAAATAATATCTTTCCTTAAATCAAAATAAAGGATTTAAAATTTTTACATGACTGATTTCTAGCACTAACTAATCAGAATGTATGAATATTGGAGTTTAGTTTATGAGGTTTTTTTTTATGCAGAAGATACTATGAGAGAGATTGTAGAAGAGGAAATTATACCACTTCTCCAAATGGGAGGGTGAAGGAACAATGACATACTGTGTAGAAGGAGTTAGTGGACTGGTCCATGTGTAACAGGAGCTTTTGCATGATTTTAGCATATGTACACTTAAAGAACATTTGTCATCAGAAGTGAAGTTCTGTGCTTCTAGACATAGATAATTAAATTTAGATTTTTAGGTACCAAAATCATTAAAAAGCAATATCAAATTTGTGCTTATTGGTTAAAAAAAGATCTCTAGTTATTAAAAAAAAAAAACCCACATTTTAATGTTTTTAAAGTATTTGACCAGAGAGAAAGCTTACTTTAACCAAATTTAGTCTCATCCTAAGTACAGACATACCTAAAAACTTGCCAATACTCTATTCCTTCTCTATTCTCCCACAACAATTATAATCTTTGCCATTAAATAACCATGTTATTTAATTATCTGTTTACATTTCAGTACTCTCAATAGAGAGTGAGTTACCCCTAGAGGACATATATGAATATTATTCTTTGACTAGCTAGAGTATCACAGAGAGCTTAGCACACATCAATATTTGTTAAATGAATGAATGAATATGCCTGTGTCCTTAGCAAAGAATTCTTTCCCAGAGTTCAACCATGACTTCAACCTTTTTAAAATAGAAAAATCCAAGGAACAAATTAAAAGCCAAAGATTTAGAAATCTTAAAGTAGCTTTCTCAAAAACATCAACCAAACTGATTAAATGGATCAATTCTAGGAATAATCTAGTCAAAATGCTGCAATGTAAGTCATTGAATTATACTGTTAAGTAAATGTAAGCCATTAGAAACCGAAACAACGTCTTTTGTCTGTACAATGATCCATTAAAATGCAACATTTATGGAACACCTGCTATGTGTTAGGTATTGATTTTAAGAAGATTAAAAATTAATTCTGTAATAGAACTCTGATTTTGTTATGCTTGGTGAATTTCCCAATTTCGGATAGTAGGGTCTCATACAGCAAAGGAAGCATAGTTCCTTGACCTGTACTCTGGAAGATATCCCTGTAACCCTGTAGCCAGTTCTTCTTTTTGCTTAATGGTTTCTGCTACTTATATCCAAGTATAATAAAATATAGAATAAGTCTGAAGTTATAGGATCAGCCACACTTCTCTAGCACTGCTTGAGTTTTTCCCACTTCTAGTATACCATGTGCAGTGCTGCCTCTTCCTTGTAACAATCTTCCTATAAAACAAAGAAACAACACCCTACTACTACTTATGAGAAGAAGCAAGCAGGTATTTCCAATGGCCATGCAAGACGTATCACAGAATGGTGGAGTTGAAAGGAAAGAGGTAATCACTTAGCTCAGCCCATTTAACTCTGTAAATTCACCACTGGAGTCTTGATCTTGACTCCAGGGCTCTACAACCGTGTCAATACTACTCCTACATTAAAGTACATTACAACATGGGGTGCCTGGGTGGTTCAGTGGATTATGCATCTGACTCTTGATTTTGGCTTAGGTCACGACCTGAGGGTTGTGGGATTGAGCCCCAGTACACTGAGCACTCAGTACAGAATCTCCTTGATAGTCTCTCTTTCCCTCTGCCCCTCCCACTGCTCACATACTCTCTAATAAATAAATAAAATTTTTAAAAAAATAAATATAATATGCCATCATACTGCACAGCCAATACAGAGAACAATTGAGAATGCATTTGTCAAGTGTTGACTTATTCATTACAGGATTTTACATCCTTGAAAGAGAAGAGACGATTTTTACCCTGTATTCTGTCAAACTGCTTAGGCACAGAGTTCCCCACCAACGCAACAAGAAATATTTATACTAAAAGACAAGATTTAACTGTAAAAACTTACAAAAGCACCTCCCAAATGCCAATCTCACCTTTCTCTTTACTACTGCTATATAAATATACTAGATTAAAAGGATTCTCAAAAGCATGTATCTTTAGCCAAGTTGGATGAATTCAGTTCATAAAAGTGTGTGTTTACAGATTAAGTTTAGGGGGAAAAGATGATAGATGCAAAGTTTCTTACATTTCTTTGTTACACTAATGATTTTTAAAATCAATATTCTCTCTCATATCCCAGGAATTAGGAAATTGCAGGCTATCTTAAATTATATGTGTTGACATCCGTAATTGACAACGAAAAGTTACACGCAGCAGTAAGACCAGTTACTGCAGGTGATGAATTGCTGCAATTACTTTAATTGAATGGAAGAATGAATGAACAGAGGGAAGTCTTTTTATTATAATAACTAACGGAATATTCAAGAACAGTGAAAAAAAATGGCAAAAATTGTCTTACACAAGCAATAGCACCACCTGCTGATTAATAAAAGCAATAACGTAGGTTAATTTAAAAATCTGGCCAAAGATATCTTTTCCCTTGAATTCTGTTCCATTTAATAATATATTCTGTATATTTATTAATACTAACTAATTTAACTTGAAAGTTTCCATTTCATGTATTTGAATAATGTGTTTATTAAAAATCAAAGGTAAAAAAATTTTATTATCAAATGAAAGGAAAAATTATAGTACTATGGATTTTAATTTTTATTCCATAAGTAGTTTACTTGTACCATAATTTATTTTACTAACAACTCAATACTGTATATTTAGTTTATGAAATTCCCTGACCACCTCACCTAAAATAATGCCATCTTCCTTACCCAGCCTTATTTTTTTATGTCCTTTATTATCACTTAACATATTATATATTGATTCTGTTTATTTGTTTGTGTATAGCTTTTCATCTGCTGGAATGAAAACTCTAGAGAGCAGGGAATTTATTTTGTGTATTGCTATTTCTTTAACACCTAGGGCAAGTGCCTGGCATGTAATAGACACAATAAATATTCATGAAGGAATGAATGAATATGAAAATAAATGAACAAACGAATATGCAATGCATCTTTAAACTTCCTTGAAGGGATAATAGCTGTGTCAAAGTTTCAAGGATCTAGACAGATTTTGCCAAATTATACTTGAGAAAAGTTGTACCACTCAATACTCCCTCCACCGCTTTGTGAGGAGGCCCATTATCCCATTTTCTGAAGAGTGAAAAGTGGCATTACACTGTATTTTTATTTGTATCATGAAGAGACTGATCATATTTTTGGGTTCTGCAGACATTTACAATATACTTTTTATTCTTTGCTCATTTTTTTCAGTTCAAGATAATCTATTTGATTCCTTTTTATAATTTATTGATATTTTCTGTTTAGACTTCGTTCTTCTGGTTTTTTTCTTTAAAAAATTTATTTCTATTATTTTAGAGAGAGCGAGTATGCTTGGAGAGGGGTTGAGAGGGACAAAGGAGAGGGAGAGAAAGAATCCCAAACAGACTAGACTCCCCACTAAACATGGAGCAGTATGTGGGGCTTGATCTCACAACATTTGGTTCATGACCTGAACCAAAACCAAGAGTCAGATGCTTAAGTGACTGCACCAGCCAGAGCCCTGGTTTTGGTAATTCTTTATCTGTGGTTTTATTTAGCACTTCAAGCATACTTAAATTCTTTGTCTAATAAATCCAGTTCTGGGCTTTCTCAGGGATGGTTTCTATTTTTTTTTCTTTCTTGTGAATGGACCAAACTTCCTTGCCTCTTTTGTACGCCTTGTAATTTTTTTGTTGAAAATTGACATTTTGGGGGCACCTGGGTGGCTCAGTGGGTTAAAGCCTTCAGCTCAGGTCATGATCTCAAGGTTCTGGGATCCAGCCCAGCATCGGGCTTTCTGCTCAGCAGGGAGCCTGCTTCCCCCTCTCTCTCTGCCTGCTTCTCTGCCTACTCGTGATCTCTCTGTGTCAAATAAATAAATAAATAAATAATCTTTTTAAAAAAAAAAAAGAAAATGGACATTTTGAATATTATAATGTGGTAATTCCGGAAATTAGATTCTTCTCCCTCCCCAGGGTTTGTTATTGTTGCTTTTGGGGGGCTACAGTCATTTGTCTTGTTCTTTTAAGATTTTATTTATTTATTTTAGAGAGAGAGAGAGTGTGTATGCGAGCACATAAGCGGGAAGGAGCAGAGGGAGAGGGAGAAGAAGACTCCCTGCTGAGCAGGGAGCCCAATGCAGGGCTCAATCCCAGGACCCCGGGATCATGACCTGAGCCAAAGGCAGACACTTAATGACTGAGCTACCCAAGTGCCCTCCCTTGAAGAACTTTTTAAAAACCTTTACTGCATCTGTACAATTGATACATAGTCATTAAGTTAAAGTTCACACTAAAAAAAAAATCATATGAAGAAGGAAAAGACAACCCAAATATAGTTCTGGGTACAACTTTATCCACATAGTTAAAGATATGAGTATACAATTTTACACAAGTGGAATTACAGAATGACATGTTCTCCTATAACCTGGTTTAGGTATGATCAGTTTAGGTATGATCAAATAATAACCTAATCAGTCCTATGGACATTTATTTCTAATTTTTATTATTATAACAATTATGTGATGAAATTGTTATGCATACATCTTTGTGTACTTGTACAATGATCTTTTTAGAAAAAATTCCTAGAGGTGAGATTACTAGGTCAAGGGATATATACATCTGATATTGGATATATATTTTCAAACTACCCTTTAAAAAGGTTGAGTCAGCCCACGTTCCCACCAACAGTGAGAAATGAGATAGCTCATTTCCTTCTTCTTGAGTGAATCTGAGGTTTTTTAAGTCATTATTAATCTTTTCAATCTATTAGGTAAAACATATTATTTATTTTATACTATCTATGAGTTAAATTGGACATCCTTTCATGTTTTTACTGGTCACTTGGCATTTGTTTTGTGAACTGGTTAGTCATGTCATTTCGCTATTTTCCATGTCATTTTCGCAATTTCTTGAACAGAGAATCTCTAGCAGATAGCTCTCCTCCTCCCCTCTGAGAATCATTGCAGTAGTCAGCATAACCCTCAAGTATGCAGACCTAATGTTTTAAAATTTGTGATCAATTATTTTAAATAAACTTGGTATGTAAGGAATGATAGTGGTAGAACAGCTACTATCAGATTAGCCTTCTCACAAATAACACCTAGTCACTCCAGACAAGAAATAAAACAACTACTTGAAGACTGGAGAGCAATCAAAAGCAGACAGACAGCTACTCTGGAAAGCAGTTTGGCAGTTCCTCACAAAGTTATAAAGACAGAGTTACTATTTAACCTAGTAATTTCACTCCTAAGTAAACCCAAAGAAATGAAAACATGTCTGTACAGACTTATATACATTCTTAGCAGCATTATTCATAATAATCAAAATTTGATGCATTTGGAATGGATAAACATAGTATGTTATATTCATATAATGGAATACTATTTGTTCATAAAAAAAGAATGAAACAATGTGATGATGAATGAAACAATGTGGATGAACCTTGAAAACATTATACTAAGTGAAAGAAGCCAGTCACAGAAAACCACATATTGTATTAATCCATTTATGTGAAATGGCCTGAATAGGGAAATCCATAGAAAAAGAAAGGTGAGTAGTAGTTGCCAGAGGCTGGGAGTTGGATAGGGAGAAATAGGGATTGATAGTGAGTATGAGACTCCTTTTAGAGGAGACGAACATGTTCTTAAAATTAGAGTGTGGTGGCTGCCTTATGAATACACTTAAAAACACTGAACTGTGTACTTTAAATGGGTAAAATTTTAGTATATAAATTATGTTTCAATAAAGCTGCTTAAAAAAAAAGCAGGCAGAAACTTGAGAGGAGTCAATGGTTGACAAAAGGAAACAGTATTGAGTAAATTTCCATTTTTTTTCCAACCTTTTAACTAAGAACAGACCCTAATTGGTGCCAGGAATTGTGGCTGAATCTCAGATAGAAACTTGCTGTCACTGGCCAAGAAGTCAGAGGATAAAGCTCAGTGACCATGCAGATGGAAACAAACAGGAAAACTCCAGAAAGAAAAAGGCCACAGGGACTTCATCTTTCCACCAGAAGAAAGACAGAGACTAAAGTTTGAGTTTAGTCAAGGTACTGCCTGTTAACAGACACACAGAAGTCAGTGCTCTTTAGAGAAACATAACAGAATCTAGAATCTTTACTATGTATTGTTCACAATGTTCAGAATACTATTCAAAATTACTAGTTATGCAAACACACAAGAAAAATGACACAAGAAAAAAGGCAATTGATGACAAAATGCTAGAATTAGCAGATAATGATTTTAAAGAAGATATTATAACCAAGACCTTAATGGAAAATATCATTTTGAACATATGTAACAACAGAGAAAATCTCAGCAGAGAAATAAGAACTATGAAAGAATAACCAAATGGAAGTTCTAGAAGTACAAAATATAATATAGGAAATTAAAATTCACTGGACAGGCTTATGAAAGGATTGAAGATAACCAATGAAAGGATTAGTAACTTGAAGATAGATCAACAAAAATTATCCAATTAGAAATCTTCCTGCTGATCTCAGAGTACATTTCCCCAAAAATGCTAAATCTAATAAGGTCACTACTTAAAATGAATCAGTGGCTCACTACTGCCAGAAATTAAAATCCAATCAACTTTTAATTTTTCTAACAGACTATAATTCCTTGCCTTTGCTTGTTCTGTTCCCTCTCCTGTACCACTGTTCCTTTGATAGCAAAGCAATATTTCCAATATTTGAATATTATCATGTCACTAGCCACCATCCATGGCTTTCTACTGACTAACATACCAGTTTTCCAACTTCATTATTTTAGCTGTTCAAAGGAAGTCTTATATTGGATGCTCAAATAGAAAAACTGATTAATGTAGAGCGTTTCTGGTTGCAGCTGGAAAGGATGACCAGGAGTTCAGCCTCCTCACCTCCTTTCTACCCTACAGCAACTCCTATGAGTGTTTCACAGAAAATAATTTGATTTTTAATTGCTAGACTCTTTTACATGGCAAACATAGATCTGGTCCAAGAATATCTTTTCAGTATTATCTCCTGGTACTATCCCATGCAAAATCTTGCATAAAAGGCACCATACTTGGATACCCAAAGGTTCCTTCTGACTGCAACTCTCATCTCCCAACTTGTCTCCTTGAAGAACTACTAATTCTTCAAGCCTCAGCTCTCCAATCAATATTCACAGGCAGAACTAAGCTCTTCTACACCTTCATAGTGCTTGCACAAAATAATCCTCCTGTATAGCATTTGTCACATTGTACTATGAATCTTATAGCCTGATTCTATACTAGACTGTCAACAACTTGAGTGAAAATCCCTACATCTCTCTATCACCAGTTTCTAAAATATTCTGATGAGCAGTATACATGCGATATCTATTGAATAAAAGAAAATATATGTAAGTGCTAATCTCAAATCTTTAAAAAACTGTTACAATTCTTCAGTCTGAATAAGGTAAAAGAAAAATCCTTTTAGAAAGTTTACTTTTCCAGAATAGTTAACATTCTAAAAACAGGCTTGGTGCTTAATAAAGTAAATCTTTAATTCAGTTATTCAAATCAACTCAACACCCCACAATTTTAAATTTTTAAATATTTTCATCAAAATGGCAATTTAAAGATTTGTCTATTTCTTCAAGATTTTATTTATTTACTTGAGAGAGAGAGAGAGCTACACAGAAAGAGAGCATGAGCAGGAGGGAGGGGTAGAGAGAGAGGGAGCAGCAGACTCCCACTGAACAGGGAGTCTGACGTGGAAGTGGATCCGAAGACCCTGGAATCATGACCTGAGCAGAAGGCAAACGTTTAACAGACTGAGCCACCCAGACACCCTTATCTATTTATTTTAAGAAGAGAGAGACAGAAAGTGTAAGCAGGGCGGAGAGGGAGAATCCTCAAGGAGACTTCCCACTGAGCATAGACCCTGACACAGGGCTGGATCTCAGGACCTTAAGATCATGATCTGAGCTGAAACCAAGAGTCAGATATTCAACCAACTAAACCACTCAAGTACCCCAAAATGGCAATTTAAAATTATCATGCTTAAATCGACTTATAAGTGAATTATTGAGTATCTACTGTGTTATATAGATAATAGAGAACCATTGACCTATGTAATCTTATAAACTATCTAGGGAGCCAACAATAACATACATAAAATGAAAATGGAAAATATAAAAGCATAATACATTGTGAGAATGAGTACATATTCTATAGACTTAGAATCATCACTGAAATATTGGATGAAAATGAGATTATCTGATACAACATCCTAATTTATAACTAAAAAAAGAGAGACTTTATATGAGAGGAAGTTAGAAAAACAGATAAATACCTGTGGAAGGTATGAGGAAATGAAGTCAAACACAATATGGGCCTTAAAGAATGGGTAGAATTCAGTAAGCATAAGACAGTGGTGAGAGCATTCCACAGAAAGGAAAAGATGAGTGAGGATGTTAGGGTCGGAGAAGATTCATGAGCCTAATCTGAGCACAGATACAAATTAGGGAGCTGTGAGGGAAAGACTGAATGGCTTTTATGGTATTACAGTTCAGAGAGCTTCTAAAGCCAGGCATATTTTGAAGCCATATGAAGCCAGACTTCATATTTTATGTGATAGAAAACTTATAAAGCAGATCATTTGTAAAACTTCAATAATTCTAACTTAATGGTCTTAGTTAGCATTCAAGGAAAATAAGCCACAGAACAATTATGTGATTTCCTCTTAGTTAGGAATAGTACAGAATAACCCCACTCATCACGGCTGCTTCTGGAACACTGATGAAGTAACTCATTATTCAAGTTCAATGGGTGAATGTTGTTGAGTTTGGCTGTTTGTTTAGGTTCTAAACAGAATTTGTACAAAGAAGGGTATATATACTCTCTTGTGAGGAAAAGGTCCCCCATGTATGCAAACATGAATTCTTGACAAAAACCCCACTCCTTTGGTTTAAAAATGATCATTTTTAAAACTTACTATTAATTCCATGCCAAAAACATGCAACTAAAATTTCTATATGAAACATATTAACAGTTTAAAAAAAAGTTCAAAAACTGAACTCTCCATGTTGATTGGGTATAAATTTTAATACTTTAGCTACTTCACCATCTTCTATAATCATGCTTAAAATCAGTATTTCCAGAAAAACAAATAATAGAGAATGTACCCATTCTTCAAATTCAACTTAGAGTTTATATGGTCCCATAAATCTGGAATTGATTGAAGTAGTATATTCAGAAGGCAAATCAGAAAGATGCAGTCAAACGCATTCACTGAAGTTTTTTTTTAAAGATTGAGAACCAGGTGTGTTATGCATAATCACATTTATGACAGTACATCTGTGATTGTTCACCATTATAACTTACCCCAGTTTTATCACATAAGCGTAAAGTATGAAATGATCCAACAGCAAATAACTCTCCATCTGGAGCCCAGGCAACTGAGGTAATAGGATGCTCGTGAGGTTGTGAATTGTACAAAGGGCGGCCATAACTATCCCATACCTAAAAAAACCAAATTTTAAAAAATCTTTTATAATAGTCACCATATTATCACAAAAAAGTTTGTCCTAACAGTAAGGTATCAATTAGAGATTTAGAAATCAACACTTTATAATAGAACTAATTAAATGTCTTCACTATCACATAAGGGGGAAAAGCTGTATTCTTTAAAACCTAAATATCTCAAAAAAAATTTTATAACATTGTAATAATTTTCCAATTTCACTAAATCTTTGGTTAATCATACAACCTATACATTTTGAGTCCTTTTAAATTTAACAACAAACTTTTGAAATATTCAATTTTTTGCTTAAAATTTTTGGTCAGTAAGTGCTCTATCAACTTTACCTAAAAGTATTTATTTCAGTTAAATTTCCTCTAACTCCAAATACATTAAATCTTATTTATAGTATAAATTATTTTGGTCTGAAGCTGAACAACATTTAATAAACCAGTAAGATTGATTTTTAAAACTTCACTTGAGTTAATTTAAATAACCAGTAAAACCAGGAGTTTTATTTGTTCCTGCTCATTAAATCAAATTCTATAGGTCAGTAAGATAGGTCAATGAGAAAGTCAACACTTTAAAATACCACTTAAAATTATAAAATAACAATTTGCCGAATTATTTGAGTTAAAAGATACAGCTAAAGTGAAAGACTAAAAGAATATTCTTATTTGCTAAATACTTTTCACCTAAGTTTAATTCTTTCAACCAGATGATAAATTCAAAAATCATATACCTTATATTTACAGTCCTCACCAGCAGACAAAATCAGATCATTGACAGAGTTCCAATCTACTTTTAGAATAATGCCATCATGAGCTTTCCACTATGAGGGGAAAAAAAAAAAAGATTTAATTATACCTTCAAGAGCACTAGAAAGTTTTGTTTTCTTTTGCTTTTTCTTTTTTTTTTCTTTTTTTTTTTAAGAAAAGACAGTTTGCCTCTCTAATGATTCTCTTATCCTGTCTTTGGAGATTCCCATCTTCCTTTGATAGCTCTTACGCATAACCTCATTTGCTTATTTCTAATTTAAAGTAATGAAAACACTTAGGATTATGACATCCACTATATAGCTTATTTCCTTATAAGTCTCAATTGCCTGGACTCCAAATGGAAAATCTCTTGCTATTGAAGTATTCCAAGCTTGACATGTGTGTGGTAACACTGGACTGAATCAAAATCTTACTCTTTTTTATACGGTTGATTCAGTTAAAGATAATGTCTCTGTTCTTTTTTTTTTTTTTTTGTCTTCATTCTTTTTTTTTTTTTTTTTAAGATTTTATTTACTTATTTGACAGACAGAGATCACAAGTAGGCAGAGAGGCAGGCGGGGGTGGGGGGAAGCAGGCTTCCAGTTGAGCAGAGAGCCTGATGCGGGGCTTGATCCCAGGACCCTGGGATCATGACCTGAGCTGAAAGCAGAGGCTTTAACCCACTGAACCACCCAGGTGCCCCTTGTCTTCATTCTTATTTACTAATTCTTTTCTTTTTAAAAAACTTTTACTATATGACCATCTTCTTTACTAGTCTGTTCATTCTCTTCTGCATATTTTCCTAAGCCTCATTCTTTTTACCTTCACGTCTCTGGTCACTGAACTACATAAGAAACCTCTGTATATAACCTTTGTTTACCATATAACAAAAGAAGTTTTCCACAGATATGTACATATTCTATACACATATATAGAATGCATACATATATATCACCCAGAAATTGATAATCTAATAAGTAAGCATGGATCCCCTCTTGCTCTTCAATACAACAAATTCATGTGCCCATTTAGCACATGCATTTTTCCATGTTTAGGCAGAATAATATAACTGAAAAAGAACTAATTTTCCTTGAAGACCACAGGTACATTTTCATGTCTGAGCCAATTACCTTCATATCAAAGAGTAACTGATGTTAAGGGCTCTCTCTCTGTAGACCATTCCCAACCTAGTGCTTCTTCTTTTTTTCTTTCAAGATTTTATTTAAATTCAAGTTAGTTAGCTTTTAGTATAGTATTAGTTTCAGGGGTAGAATTTAGTGATTCATCAGTTGCATATAACACTCAGGGCTCATTACAAGTGCCCTCCTTAATATCCATCACCCATTTACCCCATCTTCCCACCCACCACCCCTCCAGCAAACTTCAGTTTGTTCTCTATAGTTAAGAGTCTCTTATGGTTTACCTCCTCCTCTGTTTTTATCTTATTTTTCCTTCCCTTCTCTTATGTTCATCTATGTTGTTTCTTAAATACCACAGATGAATGGAATCATAGGGTATTTGTCTTTCTCTGACTGACTTATTTCACTTGGCATAATACCTGCTAGTTCCATCCATGTCATCGCAAATGGCAAGATTTGCAATGGTGAGTAATATTCCATTGTGTGTGTGTGTGTGTGTGTGTATATATATATATACATATATATATATTTTTTTTTCATCGGTTGGTGAACATTTGGGCTCTTCCCGTATTTTGGCTATTGTGGACATTGCTGCTATAAACATTGGGGTGCATGTGCCCCTTTGAATCACTATGTTTGTATGCTTTGGAATAAATACCTAGTAGTATAATTGCTGGGATGTACGGTAGTTGCATTTTTAACTTAAAAAAATTTTTTTTAATTTATTTATTTTTTATTTTTTTATTTGGCAGAGAGAGATCACAAGTAGGCAGAGAGGCAGGCAGAAGGGGGGATGTGGGGAGCAGGCTCCCCGCTGAGTAGCAAGCCTGATGTGGGGCTTGATTCCAAGACCCAGGGATCATGACCAGAGCCAAAGGCAGAGGCTTTAACCCACTGAGCCACCCAGGCGCCCCAATTTTTAACTTTTTTTGAGGAACCCCCATACTGGTTTCCAGAGTGCTGCATCAGTTTACATTCCCACTAACAGTGTAAGAGGGTTCTCCTTTCTCTACATTCTCATCAATATCTGTTGTTTCCTGAGTTATTTACTTTAGCCATTCTGACCTGTGTGAGGTGGTATCTTATTGTGGTTTTGATTCGTATTTCCTTAATGCCTAGTGATGTTGAGCATCTTTTCATGTGTCTGTTTGCCATTCGGATAGCTTCTTTGGAGAAATGTCTGTTTATGTCTTCTGCCTATTTCTTGTTTGGATTATTTGTTCTTTGGGTGTTGAGTTTGTTAAGTTCTTTATAGATTTTGGATACTAGCTCTTTATCTGACATGTCATTTGCAAATATCTTCTCCCATTCTGTTGGTCATCTTTTGGTTTTGTCGACTGTTTCCTTTGCTGTGCAAAAGCTTTTTATCTTGATGAAGTCCCAATAGCTCATTTTTGCTTTTGTTTCCCTTGCATCCAGGGACAAGTCTAGTAAGAAGCTGTTGTGGCCAAAGTCAAAGAGGTTGCTGCCCATTTCTCCTCTAGGATTTTGATGGATTTCTGTCTCATATTTAGGTCTTTCATCCATTTTGAATTTATCTTTGTGTAAAAATATTTTTTGTGTAAAAAAGTGGTCCAGTTTCATTCTTCTGCATGTTGCTGCCCATTTTCCCAACACTATTTGTTGAAGAGACTGTCTTTTTTCCGTTGGATATTCTTTCCTGCTTTGTCGAAGATTAGTTGACCATACAGCTGAGGGTCCATTTCTGGGTTCTCTATTCTGTTCCACTGATCTATGTGTCTGTTTTTGTGCCAGTACTATACTCTCTTGATGACTACAGCTTTGTAATACAGCTGGAAGTCTGGGATTGTAATGCCTCTAGCTTTGGTTTTCTTTTTCAACATTATTTTGGCTATTCAGGGTTTTTTGTGGTTCCCTACAAATTTTAGAATTGTTTGTTCTAGCTCTGTGAAAAATGCTGGTGTTATTTTGATAGGGATTGCACTGAATGTGTAGATTGCTTTGGGTAGTATAGACATTTTAACAATATTTGTTATTCCAATCCATGAGCATGGAATGTTTTTCTATTTCTTGTGTCTTCCTCAATTTCTTTCATAAGTATTCTATAGTTTTCAGAGTACAGATCTTTTTATCTCTTTAGTTAGATTTATTCCTAGGTATTTTATGGTTTTTGGTGTAATTGTAAATGGGACTGATTCCTTGATTTCTCTTTCTGCTGCTTCATTATTGGTGTATAGAAATGCAACACACTTCTGTGCTTTGATTTTATATCCTGTGACTTTTCTGAATTCCTGTAGCAGTTCTAGCAATTTTTTGGTTTTGGGTTTTCTACACAGACTATCATGTCGTCTACAAAGAGTGGAAGTTTGACTTCCTCTTTGCTGATTTGGATGCCTTTTATTTCTTTTTGTTGTCTGTATCTGAGGCTAGGACTTCCAGTACTATGTTGAACAGCAGACCATCCTATTGTTCTTAATGCACACAGAGTAAAATATTAAACAAGAGTCAAATAAGCTTTAAGAATAAATAGTAATTCATAGCTTGCTTTACTCAGGATATACAAAAATAGCTACTCTCAAAAACAAATGTTTTGATAATATACTTTAAAAAGAATTAATTCACACAATTTACCATCAAATTAATACAATGTCCTGAAATAGACTACAAGGATAAAAATAAAAATGCACAGGGGCACCTGGGTGGCTCAGTCATTAAGTGTCTGCCTTTGGCTCAGGTCATGATCCCAGGGTCCTGGGATCGAGCCCCACATCAGGCTCCCTGCTCTGCGGGAAGCCTGCTTCTCCCTCTCCCACTCCCCCTGCTTGTGTTCCCTCTCTCACTGTGTGTCTCTCTCTCTGTCAAATAAAAAAATAAATAAAATCTTAAAAAAAAAATAACAATGCACAGACATAGATATGGGTATATATAGATACACATACACAGAGATTCTCAAGAGTCTCCTTTCTAAGCTATAAAAATAAATTTTTATATATTCAAAAGTTAGGAACAAAATATGATTTAAACCTTCCATATACTATGATTTAGAATGATCAGTTTAGATTATACATCTTTTTATACTACACATAAGGCATAGACAGTTTTCAATTATTTCTCAATTAACCGGACATTTTGTGAAATTCCTTTGACAACAAGCTTCTTGAGGGCAGAAACTATGTTCTGTTTCACTCTGAGTTATCTCATATAAGGCACAGTATCTGGTATATAGTATGTATGTACTGCATTTTCACTGAATGAATAAATAAACAAAAGTCTCCTCACTATAAAACCAAGCTCTGGGTCTCAAGAAGAGTCCCTAAAGCTTTTAATGGAAATCAGGTATATACTTTTAAACTATATTCTACAAGCAAGAGTAAGTGTTCCTTTTTGCGGACAACCCAAATTTGAATATGTGTTTATACCTAAGGAAAACTGCCACAGCTTTAGTTTACCCAAAAGAAAAAAAAAAAAAATTTGCATGAAGTTACCAATTATACTTTAACTCCTCTTCCACAGTAGCTGAATTTTGGCAGTGGGTGCTTTTCTTCTCCTCTACTATGTGCTGGCCCAAAGATTCTACTAAACCACTAAACTATAATTTACCCATGGTAAAATATAGTATCTGTCTGAGTTGCGTTCATGTAAGCCTAATTACAGGTATTTCAATAAATCACATAACTATAAACCAAAAGATTCACCTTGCCTGTATTTGCTGTATAATTTTAAAGCAGATTTTTGGAGTTTAAGTGGTATGGAAGAACTTTGACTAAAGGCAGGCGGAACTAGTTCTTTTACAGCTTCTTCCATTTGCCCAAATTCTTTACCTTAGCTGCCTAAGAGCAAGCAAGGACTTGTACCTTCTATTTCTTGTTTGTACCATAGTTCTTAGCAAAGTGTTCTGCATATAATAGAAATATATAGAAATGTAAATGCATGTTGACTTTATGAAATATGTATAGCATAATCTACACAGAAGTTAAAATTATAGAAACTCAATGTCATTTCTATTTCCTTACTCCCCAAAATCTATACATACTGAACTGTTAAATCTGACAGTTCTTCTTAAAACACTTTTATACCCATTGTAGCTGCTCAATCTCCAGCACCAAATCCCTTACTCAAGACCCAGTCATTCTACATCTTTTTTCCAGCCTCCTTAGCTCTAATTTATTAGGGGCTGACTAAAAGGTAGAGATGACATAACTCACCAGTAACATCTATAGTAACAACTACTCTATATTGAGTGCTTACTGTATGCACTCAAGATGCTTATTGTATAGACTGTCATATGCACTTTGTAATTTAACTCATTTAATCCTCACAACAGTCCTATAAGTAGGTACTAGTATCACAACTAAGAGATGAGAAAGCTGAGAATCAAAGATATTTTTTAACTTGCCTAAAGTTACATTTAGGTAAGTAAGTAAGTAAGTGAACTTATGAAACCAGGTGACTTAAGTCTGAAGCCTGTATTTTTATTATCCATACTACACTGTGTCATTATCAAAATATGAAGAAAATGATTCTGCCTCTTAACACTGAAATCAAACATCAAAACCCTGAATATAGGCTTAAAATTTTTCATTAACTTGTCCTACTCTGACCTGTCTTAACTGTCACCATAGTTGTGCTTCTATATATTTAGTAAAAGTATATACATCTAACTTGTTCTAAACATTACACTGATGACCCTTCCAAAAATACTAAAAGAATGCTATGGTTTCAGAGAAAGCTTAAATGTATCGAATAAATGATGTTTAAGAGGAGGAGGATGCTAGTTATAATGATAAGAAACAGTCTAAACAAGCTTTTAAAGTTTTATGATTCTGTCCTGTTTTGTTTCAAATATACACATGTGAGGCTGACTCTGCTAAATTTAAAGATGCCTATCATGCCAAATCATGTGACAATTTAGTAACTCAAAACACATTTATGACTTACTGGTATAATGTAAGTTGGAATAAGGAGGAAGTGAACCTTGTTAGAAACATAACCAGATATCTCCTATTCTGTAATAAAGGCTAGTAAAAACACACACTTAAAAGCTTCAGACAAAAGACCACCCAGAAGAAAGGGACTCCTAAGAAAGTGACCTCTCACTTAGCAGTCCAACAGATCCTGATAACAGCTTACAAATGCCTGAGAAATACCTGTAAAACTTTAGCATTTGGTTGAAGAGGTTTAATGATCAGCTGCTTGCCTGCTGTGTAAAGAACTTTTTCTGAATCAGGGCCCCATGCTACTGAATATACTGGTGTTCCTGTAAAAAGGAAAAGAAAATTAAAAAAAAAAAAAAAACCCAAGAGATTTTCATTATTATGCCTTATAATAAGAGAGCTAGTTAAGAGCATCAAAAAAGCAATATGGGGTGCCATTTCATTTCATATTCAATGGCCCTTTAAAACTGAAGGATAGCCTGATACTGAAACAAACTGAGTTAGTATTGACCATTGAAAATCTACTGTAAGCAAATGAAAAACTATGTTTTTAACTAATTTTGATCTTGCTGAGAAAATAGGATGGGAGTTCTTAGGAATTCAATATAGTGTGCTACTGAAATATAGAACATAAAATAAATACACTTCATTATTTTAAGATATAAGGAAATATCAGAACAGTCATGATTTATCATTTCCCACCAACAGCCATCAGTGCTTAAACTGACTCAATACATAAGTTGACTTAAATTTTCCATACAAAAATATAAATGGTTTATTTACTTTATTGATTAATTCCCATTCCTGAGGATACTACAGGAAATAGACCTACCACTCATCTGCTGCTTAAGCAGTTCTCTAATGGACATAAACCATTCTACCCCAAAATCTACCCGCTCCTATCCATGAATTTATAAATGGCACATTAAATATCAGATTGGGGAAAGTTTTGCCATCTATCAAGCGGGGCTTTGGCCTGAAAGCTAGGCTAAGAAGGGTTCAGATATCCCATAACCAGGATGAAGCTGACTTATACTTTTAGGGGAAAAGTACATGTTTGACTTAATGTAACATTCTTTTTTTTTTTTAAGGTTTTATTTATTTATTTGACAGACAGAGATCACAAGTAGGCAGAGAGAGAGGGAGAGGGGGAAGCAGGCTCCCCACTGACCAGAGAGCCCCATGCAGGGCTCAATCCCAGCACCCTGAGATCCTGACCTGAGCCGAAGGCAGAGGCTTAACCCACTGGGCCACCCAGGCGCCCTCAATGTACCATTCTATAAACTACTTTAAACTTCATACTGTTTTCAATTTCTTAGGATAGGAATTTGGAGAAGGTATTTTTTTTAACTCAATGACTTTCACATTAATATCTTCTGGAAGGCTGTACTTTATTTGAACCTAGTTTTTTTAAAAATGAGTATTATACCTGGCAAAAGCATTAAATAAGCTGTACTCCACTGTCTGACCCAGTTACCATCCATCAGGAAAGTGAATTAAGGTTATACAATTAATCTATGAAATATTAATCCATTTACATTTCTAAAGCCGCTTTCAAAAATCGTCTAGAACTCATAAATCAGACTACTGTAGCAGTTGACTTTCTGTGAATGAATAAGACATTCTTAGTAAAATGAAATCTGAGTCTGAGGATTTATGGGTAATCAATAAGATTTAATTGTTCATTTAAATGGGAAACCTAACTGACGCTAATTTACAGTGAGTAATCAGTAATCAACAGGGAGTAAATTTCAGTAATGGCTTGTGCTCAAGTGGCACCCTACTTTTTTCATGCCATTTTATTCCCAATTAGAATATAATTCAGTTGTAAGCAAGTCTCAGTGGCTTAAGGAATTTAGAAAGTCTAGTTTACAACAAATCTAGTGCAAAACAAAAAAACAAAAAAACAAAAAAACTCTGAAGCGTGCCTTTCATGATTTAGGTTAGATAGTATATTGGGTCTAAATACGCTATTCAGTCAATTACATCTAGGATTGTTCCGTATCTGAAGAACCCACAAATGGCCAGAAGGCACTTCTTCTGCACCTGGTAAGTACATTCTCTTGGAATATTCTCTGGAAGTAGCCAGAAGCTGACCTGGATTACACAAGTAAATTGCCAAATAGAATTCAACTCTAATAAACTCCCTAGAACATGTAAATCAAAATTTCAGATATTTCAAATGTGGTTCTTGATGAGTACTGAAGGGAATACAGGCTGAATGCTTATTTGATAGGCTGGTAGAGTTATAGGTACCTTCTTTATTTCCATTATTATAGTTGTAATTATTGTGCAAAAAGTAAATTAATATATTTTAATTAAGGACTATTAAATCATCCTGAATACAATCAGTAAAATCACACTTTTTGGGGGTATACATTAAACAATGACAAACATCTACCCCCAAGGAAATAATTCAGTAAATACAACTCCCATTGAGTTATACAGGATGTGACTCTAGCCCTTTAGTTGTGGTAAAGGCACAGTTGGGGTATAGGATGAGGAGCTAGGGACGCTTTTGTCCTCTTTAGCATTGAATTTGTGGCCTCATTAGGTCAGCTGTGTCACCATTTCCTTGCTTATTAACCTTATAAATCTTCAGAATACTTATCTTCCCTGTTGGGACTTGGGAGTTTATTCATTTCCTGATTGTAAAATATTTTTAAAATAATAATGTTAAAAAAACAGATATAAGAACTTACAGTATAAAACAAAATAAGATTATAGAGGAAAAGTTAAGCAATTCCTTTGCTATAACATGTGGCTTTTAACCACATTTGTTTATCAAAAAACAAATACGGGGGGCGCCTGGGTGGCTCAGTTGGTTAAAGTGGCTGCCTTCAGCTCAGGTCATGGTCCCAGGGTCCTGGAATCCAGCCCCACTTTGGGCTCCCAGCTCAGCGGAGAGTCTGCTTCTCCCTCTGCCTCCATCTGCCACTCTGCCTACTTGTGCTCTCTCTGTCGAATAAATAAATAAAATCTTTAAAAAACAAGAAAACAAACAAAAAAACAAATACAGGGTTATGAGAAATAAGATTAATAAGTTAAGTCTCATTAGTTCAATCTTCCTAACCACTAATATTTAAAATGGATATAATATCAAGAACTAAGAGAAGTTTTCATTATATTCATCTCTTATATTTATAATAAAATGTTAAGTGTGAAACCATTGTATATACGAATGCTTTCTTTTCCAAAAGGAGATATACTATACAACTTCTAATTTGGATAGTTCTGATGAACATCATTATTGAAAGTGGAAAAATTAGCTTTATAAAGAAAATGATTTTTATTATAATGAAATCCATCCCACTTGCATTTCAAAAACCTGCAATATGTAAAATATTTTTTTTGAAAACATGCTTATTAAAGCATTGAATTACTCTCAGCGTTACACTTCACTTTGCAAACTCAGTATGAAAATAACAACTATAGCCTTCAGGTTAAATAAGTTTTCAACAAAAAGTTTAGCAAATTATATAATGTTATTAATTCCAATAGATACCAAAAAAATGGACAAAAAAACAAAAGTAGTTTCATAATAATTAAAGAATTTCTTGCTTTTTATATTGGGAATTTTTATTTATGTTCCATTTCAGTTAAGACACTCAAAAATATCTTGTTTTTCTGACTCTGTACACTAAGATCATGTGACCTTTTTGACATTTTTTAAGAAACCACATGCACCTGGGGTTGTGTTAAATGTCAGACCCTTATCTCTCTGTAAAACAAATTATCTAAATTCTTTCAACCTGTTGAAGGCATTTTAAACCACAGAAGAGGAGACAAAAATGTATTTCAATTGTTTTAAGGAAGTACATGGTCAAATATACCATGTTTTTCACACTCATACTAAAAAGTAGCCCCTAAAAATGTTTTTGCATGTTTTTAAGAATGCTTTTGAAACAAACTCTTCACTATCACAATGAAGTATAAGCTATCTTTGCCTTGAATGCAATATAAGTCTACATTGGGGGAATACAGGTAAGGTACTTAGAGCAGAGTTTGATACTATACAAGCACTATCTATTACCTACCACTACTAGAAATCACTCTGTAATGCAATAAGCAACTAGCTGTTTACTGTGTTGCTCATGATAGTAGGAACTCAACTTTTTTTTCGGTTGTCAAATGATCAAGAATTAAAAAACCAAGAATTATGTCCCTTTCATTCTATTTGTAGGGACATATATTAACAGTAAGCAATTAAGTAGGATTTATTCCACAAAAAAGCAAATTTTTGGTTACATATGTTCTTGGATTAGTAAAGAGAAAAGGCTTAAATGAATGCATTTGTATCTCCAGTTTCTATCCTCAGCCACTTATCCCTTGGCGATCACAACTTCCCTTATAGCTTCACCTTTCACCTTTCTATAATTGACTCTCACATTATTTCAGCTTTACTTCTGAGCCCTAACACAGTATTTCTACTTGCACCAAAGACTTCAGACTCTACATATTCAAAACTATCATCTCTCTACAGAGAACCCCTCATTAATTCTTCTTTCTGAATTCTTTACCTCTTATAGGATATCCATTCCTGTCAACTACTAAGAACTATTCACTTTTTTCAACTATCATTACTGTCTCTGTTAAGCCTCAATGCACACTAGCATAGAACATTCCAATAACCTCCTTACTGGTCACCCCCATTTTTTCATTTTATTTTTTTGTTATTATTATTTTAAAATTTTTGACTGTGGCTGACACACAATGTTACATTAATTTCAGGTGTACAAGACAGTAATTCAATTTCTCTATATACTATGCTATGTTCACCCCAAGTGTAGCTGCCATCTATCATCATACAACATTATTATAGTATCATTGACTATATTCCCTATGCCATGCCTTATACTCTTGTGCTTATTCATTCATAACTGGAAGTCTATATTTCCCACTCCCCTTCAACCATTCTGCCCACCCCTACACCCTCTTTTGTCTAGCAATCATCAATTTCTTCTGTATATTTATAGGTCAGATTCTGCTTTTTGTTTACTCATTTGTTTTGTTTTTAGATCCCACATATAAGTGAAATCATATGGTATTTGTCTTTTTCTGCCTGACTTACCTCACTTAACATAATACCCCCTGGGTCCATCCATGTTGTCTCAAGTGAGATGGCCTCATCCTTTTTTAATGGCTGTGTAATATTCCATTGTACATTTTTACCACATTTTCTTTATCCATTCATCTATTGACGGACACTTAGGTTGCTTCTATATCTTGACTATTGTAAACAATGCTGCAGTAAACAGGGGTGCATATATCTTTCTGAATTAGTGTTTTCATTTTCTTTGGGAAAATACCCAGTAGTAGAATTACTGGATCATATAGTGTTTCTGTTTTTAAGAGAAACCTCCATACTATTTTCCACAGTGGCTGTATTAACTTAGACCACCATCAGTGCATGAGGATTCCTTGTTCACCACATCTTCACCAACACTTGTTGTTTTTTGTCTTTTTTTATTTTAGCCATTCTGACAGATGTAAGGTGCTATCCTATTGTGGTTTTGAATTGCATTTCCCTGATAGTCAGTGATGTTAAAATCTTTTCATGTGTCTATTGCTGGCCACCCCATTTAATCTCTATTTCTTCTGATTTATCCTACATATTACTGCTAAGTTTATGTTCCTAAGAGACAGTTTTTATCTTTTATTCTTCTGTTTATTTTTTTAAGGTTTGGTATGCTCATAGAACAAAATCAAAACCCTTCATTTAGCATCCAATGTCATCAATGTCTTGGTCCCTTTGGATATACAGCCTCATACAGCCTGCCCTCTGGCCCAAAGGGTCTGCTCCTATACACCTCATTTCCCTACCTTACACTGTTCTGCCTCTATGCCTTTGACCACCTAACTTCCTCCACAGCTCCACTCCATTGCTAGCAAGCCCATTTCCTTCCCTACTTTATCTTTTAAAGCTCTATCAAAAGATATTCCAGGGGTCCCTGGGTGGCTCAGTGGGTTAAAGCCTCTGCCTTCAGCTCGGGTCATGGTCCCGGGGTCCTGGGATCGGGCCCTATGTTGGGCTCTCTGCTCAGCGGGGAGCCTGCCTCCCTTCCTCTCTCTCTGCCTGCCTCTCTGCCTGCTTGTGATCTCTGTCTGTCAAACAGATAAATAAAATCTTAAAAAAAAAAAAAAAGATATTCCAAGGGCACCTGGGTGGCTCAGTCAGTTGAGTATCCGACTCTTGGTTTCAGCTCAGGTCATGATCTCAGAGTTGTGAGATCAAGCCCCCATATCAGGCTCTGCACTAGACATGGAATTCACTTGAGATTCATTCTCTCCTTCCCCATACCCCTCTCTTAAAAAAAAGCAGTGGGGGGGGGGCGCCTGGGTGGCTCAGTGGGTTAAGCCGCTGCCTTCGGCTCAGGTCATGATCTTGGGGTCCTGGGATCAAGTCCCACATCGGGCTCTCTGCTCGGCAGGGAGCCTGCTTCCCTCTCACTCTCTCTGCCTGCCTCTTTGCCTACTGGCGATCTCGCTCTATCAAATAAATAAATAAAATCTTTAAAAATATATATATATATATTCCGATATTTGCCAGGAAGCCTTTCTGATACTTCCTTTCCCTCCAAAGCAATAATCTCTGCTTTCCTATCTTCTCACAGCACCTTGTAATAACAAAAATCCTGCCTATGCTACAGTTATTTATATTTCCTGTTCACCTCCTTTACTAAATTCATTATTAAGTTATTTAGACAGGTTCCATTTTTGTCATTCCATTCTTCCATTTGAATGTAATGTGGGGGAAATGTCTTCAAAGGTTTGCAGTATTACTCTATTCCAATTTTAGCCTATAATTAAAATATACAAAGCTTAATTATAATTATCCCTGGCCCATACACTATTTTTCTCTAATAAGGAGAAATAACTCCTCATAAGTACCAGTAGGAATTGTTTTTAAACTAAGTCAAATTTAAAAAAATTTTAAAACTTGGGATTAATGCTTTCTCTATATTAGAGGAGAAGGTGATGACCATGACTTCTATCTATATATCCATCACCAATCATTAAGAAATGAATTAAGGGTGTGCCTGGGTGGCTCAGTCAACTAAGTGTCCAACTCTTGGTTTCAGCTCAGGTCATGATCTCATGGGATGTGAGAGAGAGTCCTATGACAGGCTCCACCCTCAGCAGAGGCTGCTTAAAGATTCTCTCCTTCTGCACCCCCGTCATGTGAATGTGCTCTCTCTAAAATAAATAAATAAATATTTAAAAATAAATAAATAAAATATCTATTTCTAAAAAAAAAGAAATGAATTCAGGAAATTTTTTCTATTCATCAAAAATAAATGCATAAATAAATTTTTTCTATTCATCAAAAATAAATGCATAAATAAATATAAACATGTAGTAAAAATCACCAGGATGCTTTCAACATTGTTTACTGAATTCCAAGTGTTACAGTAACTCAGGCTTATGTTATTTCATTTTTTTGCCAAAATTTACAGTTTTTCCCCCTAAAAGAGGCAGAAGTCTCCTTCCCCACCTATTTTGGCCTCCTTATTTGAGCCTTTAGCATCCAGCTCTCAGTAGTTCATAATCACCATCAAAAATTGTAGCCTTTAATAAATCAAATAAACCTTATAAGTAACCAGAGATTTTTCCTTCAGGGTTAATATCATCATAACTTAATTTTTCCAATGCTTTTCCCCAGAGATGAAACAGGAAAAGTCTATGCCTTATTAGGAAAGCGTGGGTGGCACCAACAATCAAAAACCTAAAAATCAGATGCATAGTTCTATAGTAAATCTGTAATTCTTAATCCAAAGATATCTGATTATCTTGAAATATCAACAGGTTAACTAAAATATGAAAATCTATATAATTTAATTTTGCTCATTAATCTCATACATAATATAAACCTCAAGTGAGGAGAATAAATAAGATTCAAATGAGATAAAAATGATAAGACCTTTCACAGTCATTTGATGTTAAGAAAATTATAGCTATTTGGAATGTCAATGGACAATACCATTACATGATGTGATGAAGACATAATAAAATTACCTTTATCATATGACCTAATCAGTATTTTAGCTTTCTAAGGGAATTTATTTACCCATCTATTTGGAAGGAAGGAAAAAAAAAAAAAAAAAGAGTACCACCCATCCCTCTCTAAAATAAACATCATACACAAAAACTAACTCAAAATGGATTGTAGACCTAAATGTAAACACTGAAACTATAAAACTCTTGGAAGAAAATAAAGGTCTAAATCTTCGTGACTTTGGATTAGGCAATGGTTTCTTAGATATGACACAAAAAGCAGAAGCAATCAGAGAAAAAAAATGGATAAACTGAATGTAATCAACATTTTTGCTATTACCAGGTATTTATGGTTACCTAGATAAGTACTACCCAGTATTTATGGTTACCTTTTGCTAAAATTTGGTTAATGGGTAGCTAAAGAAATGTAACTATTTTAACACTATCTTAAGAGTAAATGTGACTTAAAAAATGAAATCTGGGGGTGCCTAGGTGGCTCAGTCGGTTAGTGTCTGCCTTCAGCTCAGGTCATGATCCCGGGGTCCTGGGATGGAGCCCCATACTGGGCTCCCTGCTCTGCAGGGAGCCTGCTTCTCCCTCTCCCTCTTCCTTTTGTTCCCCCTACTTGTGCTCTCTCTGTCAAATAAATTTTTAAAAATCATTAAAAAAATTTTTTTAAATGAAATCTGGAAATTTTTGGAAGTCAGTTACCAGAGATGCTTCACAAGATAACTTGATTATATAATTCTCAAGAATAGTCTGCCATCTTTGAAGACCAGCTGATATATGTTCAGTTAAACATGAAAACTGCTTTACTATGCCTACATAAAAATCTAATTAGTAAAATAGATCTGCTATACACACAAAAAAAATTGTATGTAACCTAAATCTCAACAGGAATGACCACTGAATTGACTTTATGGGCACTTCCTTCCAATTAACATGGAAAACTGAGATGCTTCTCTAAGCAGTTGCAGTTTACCATGTTTTGGACCATCAGGGTATCTGCTCCCCTCCAGTAGTTTAGATACCAAATGTACAATACAATTTATTTTTTTTATTTTGTTAGTCACCATACAATACATCATTAGTTTTTGGTGTAGTACTGTTTAGAAAGGATGGTAATATTATGAAGTTATTAAGACTTTTTAAGTAGGGAGTTACTCCTAATGTTTCTATTAATATTATTTACTTAACTAGACACTCAATCCTATTCCAGATAGTATATGCTCATAAGGACTCAGAATTATTTTAAAAAGAATCATTAGCCTTTAACTGCATTTATATAGACTCACTAAAAAAGAAAAAGGCCGTGAGTGTTTCTTATATTTCTTGGCTCAAATAATACAGTTACCACGGTTTATCAGGCAACATGGGAAGTAAGAGGAAAAAGTATAAATAGAAATAAGAGGTGCGCCTGAGTGGCTCAGTTGTTAAGAGTCTGCATTCGGTTCAGGTCATGATCCCAGTGTCCTGGGCTCCAGCCCCGCACTGGGCTCCCTGCTTGGTGGAACTCTGCTTCTCCCTCTCCCACTCCCACTTACCCTGCTTGTGTTCCCTCTTTCGCTATGTCTCTTTCTATCAAATAAATAAATAAAATCTTAAAAAAAAAGAAAAGAAAAAGAAATAAGAGACTTCAGGGTGCCTGGGTGCCTCAGTTGGTTAAGCATTCAACTCTTGATTTCAGCTTAGGTCATGATCTCCAGGACGTGAGATCAAGTCCTATGTTGAGTTCCCCACTCAGTGGAGTCTGCTTGAGAATCTCTCTTCCCCCCGCCCCCCCTCCCACTCATGTGCATTCTCTCACTCCCTCTCAAATAAGTAAATAAAATCTTAAAAAAAAAGAGAGAGATTTCAGGCTTTGAACCTTACCTATATCAGTCTTAGGAACTATAATAGTTTTTAAAGGGAACTATTAATTGATTAATATACATACCTTGTTTTTAAAGGGAACTATTAATTGATTAATATACATACCTTGCTGAGCTAAAGTTGATCTCAGCATCCCAGTCTTTGACCAGATTTTTATTTGTCCATCTTCTCCAACTATAAAGAGAAAAATAATTGATATTTTTATCTATAGGAAATAAATTTAAACATGAACTTTGCATAGAAAAATCAGTATATCTACGTTAATACATATTCAAAATTCAGACACAATTTATTCATTAAATAACAGTGCTTCATAACTGTAAAATTTAATTGAAATTACTTTGAAAAAAT
Source organism: Martes martes (assembly GCF_963455335.1). NCBI lineage: Eukaryota > Metazoa > Chordata > Mammalia > Carnivora > Mustelidae > Martes > Martes martes. The sequence goes on from NC_137888.1 coordinate 84,303,519, forward strand.
TTTATCAGATTCTCCTAACTTCCATGTCAAAAATTTTTATTTTTTCCTTTAGTCTTAGGAGATTTGTGAGTATATTATTGAACTAATGCTTTCATTTTCACTGAAATCTCCATCCTAGAATTCTAAGAAAAGTGCTTTCATTGCAATAAGAAGAGTTGCAGGCAATTCCAGTGAGCTGGGGACTGAATGGAATGAAGTAGTAGACTTTTCTTTTGAACAACTTGCTTAAAAGAAGAAAGAAAGAAAGAATTCTCTAGAGAGAATCATTTGTTAAAGGTAGGATTTTTATTTCATTTCTTCTCAATTTTCAAGATGGATGACATCTGGACATATTTATATGCTGAAAAAGATACCACTGGAAAAGAACAAGTTAAAAAAATAGGCAGGAGAGGAAACAATTCACTGAACAAAGCCCTAAAAAAAGTCCAGAGGATAGGTTGGTGGTTTGATTACATATCCGTAAACTTTTTGTTATTCCTCCTTTTGATAGGTGGAGCTTAATTTCTCTTCTTTGGGCTATATTTAGTAACTTGCTTCTAATAGGATATGGTAAAAATGATGGAGTATGACTTTCAAGGGTGGGTCATAAAATATATTGTACCTACCATTTTTCTCTCTCAGATCACTCCCTTATGAAGCCTGCAATTATGTTGTTAGACCATTCAAGCAGACCTATGGAGAAGCCCTTGTAAGAACCAAGGGCTCCTGCCAACAGTCAGAGAGGAACTAAGATCTCTTGCCAAGAGCATATGAGTGAGCCATCTTGGAAGCAGAACCTCCAACCCCAATCAAGTCTTCACACGACTGCAGCCCTATCCAACATCTTGAGTCTGAGACAGAACCACCCAGCTAAATTAAATTGTTCCCTGATCTACAGAAACTATAAGATAATACATGCTTATTATCTTAAGCCATTACCTTTTGGGGTAATTTGTTAGACATCATTAGATAACTAATAGCATAGATGAAGATGAGAATGCTTATGAGAATAGGGCAGGAGATGGGAGAGTGAAGGAATGGGGGTAAAGGTCAATTAAATATTTTGAATTTTAAAATGTTAAAGAATTACAACTTTTATTTACCCCATAAGTGACGATTTCAAAAGCCTTGACAAAAATATTGACTGTAAGTCATATATGAAATCTATTAATATGACGTTCTGAATTATAACATTATCTAGCAGCCTAGTTCAATGCTGTGCCAATTATTTGCTCTTGGACAATGAAAGACACTATTATTAAAGAAAATATTCTGATTCTGTGAAAATTTTTCTTTAAACAGTTCATTTAAAACATCATTTTTGCAGACAACGTACCTGTAACTAATGCTGTTCCTTCATAATTCCATCTTCCTGCAAGAACTGCTCCACAGTGAGCTTCTACACTTTTTTCCACTCTTCCTAACTTAGAAATCAGATGAAATTTACCTAAAAGAAATTAAACTTGAGAAATCTATTTGAATTTACTCAATCAATAAATATCTCTTAAACAGGTACCTTCTCCTAGACTAGTTAGCACAGTGCTAGGCACTGGAGACATAAGGACAAATAATATTCCTACTCAAATAATTGTTCCTGCTCCCAAAGAAAAAACAAATCTATTGGAAAATAGGCACAAAAACGAAATTATAAAACACTGAAACAAGTGATGTAATAGAAGTATTATATGATGCTATGATAGATGAGAGGGACAATAGAACTCCACTGGGATATGGTCAAAGGGGGCCAAGAGAAATGTCAAGAAAACCTTTTAATTAAGCAGAGTTTTGTGGTCTTGCTTTTTTTTTTTTTTTCCTTTTTGCAAACTATAGAAAAGCTGGAAAAGGTCTAGAAGACAGGAACCAGGACAGTCAAAAGGTGTTAAAAAATAAACTGAAGCAAGGGCACTGGTGTGGCTCAGTCTGTTAAGTATCTGACTCTTGCTCAGCTCAGGTCATGATCTCAGGGCAATAAGATCGGGCTCCATGTTGGGCATGGAGTCTGTTAAGATTCTCTCTCTCTTCCCCTCCTCCCTACCTCTCTCATTAAAATATATATATATTTTTTTTTTTTCTCCTTCCCTCTGCCCCTCCCCTCTTCTCTCCCTAAAAAAAAAATTAAAAAAATAAACTGAGGCTTGACAAAAAATTTTAAGAGTTTGAGCAAAAATCTTCCAAATGGGTTGCACTAAGCCAAAAGTAGTAAAGAATGTTTCACCAACAGGAGCTGAGGCAGAGACTTTTATAGAACAAAGGTAGAAACAAAGTGAGGAAATTATTGATTGGCTATAGCCTATGGCTTAGTTGGCTGTTTGTGACTGGTTATCCTTAGGTTTTAATTTCAAAACCTTGACGTGTTTACAGACAGATTTTGGTTTGCTCATGCTGGCCAAAGGCATAGGGCCACCTCTGTTTAATGGCCTTGTTGTTTACTTAATTTAACAATTGATAATTCCAAATTTTAAAATACTTGCCTCATACGATTTTACACTGTGCCAGGCACTAGCTAGACAAAAAGGAGCAGGCTACCTGATTGCTATTCTCAGAAAGTTCACACATATATAGGTAAAAAGCACAACTTTTTAAACTTACAACTTTAAAGTACCTAAGAGATATCAAGGGGACATATCAACTGTGAAAGAATAAAGTGCTACAGAAAGCTGAGAAAAAGGGGTGCCCACGTGGCTCCATCAGTGCCTTCAACTTGGGTCATGATCTCAGGATCTTGCAATTGAACCCCGCATAGGGCTCCCTGCTCAGCGGGGAGCCTGCTTCTCCCTCTGCCTGCCACTCCCCCTGCTTGTGCTCTCTCTTGCTGACAAATAAATAAATAAATAAATATCTTTTTTAAAAAAAGCTGAGAGAAGATCACGAAATAATGTGGGTTTGAATAATCATGAAATCAAGTAATACACAGCTCATAATAATTAAGTACAGTAAAATTAGAAATTTTCCGCAAATCAATTTATCATCAATCATCTATCTTGCAGTAAAAAAAAATCACGTGGCTAATCAAATTTTGGCGTCAGAGAATTTACTTTGAATACACTTTTAACTGAAGGCTTTTCCAGACTGTCTTAATATTAACAATTCACTAAAAATATATCTAAGTCAGGGGCACCTGGGTGGCTCAGTAGGTTAAGTGTTTGCCTCCGTCTCAGGTGATGATCCCGGGGTCCTGCGATCAAGGCCCGTGATGGGCTCTCTGCTCAGTGTGGGGGTGTATGCTTCTGGCTCTGCCTCCCTCTGCTCATGCTCTCTCTCTCAAATAAATGAATAAAATCTTAAAATAACTATATATCTATATATCTAAGTCAGATGCTTGAGATGGCTTTAAGACATTTCTCTGGGAAGCTCTAATACAGGTGGCTTTGAAACATTTAACACCTAGCACCCTGTGGTTACTTCACTAACCATCTACCCATTCTTACCAACAAAGTAATTCCGTCTTTTTTACACTGTGAGCATTATTTGCAGCTCTGTTAACAGCATTTTTTTTACTGGGCTATGATCTGTATCAGGGCAGGGGCCATGTCTTAGTCATATTTTTATTTGCGGTAGTGCTTTTACATAATCAGCACTTGTTAAATTTGACCAACTGGGTAATCATCTCCTAACTTAAAAAAAAAAAAAAAAAAGGGAAAGAAAAAAAAGTCTATGCTGACCTTCTTTTTTTTTTTCTCATTCCATCTAATAGCTTTCTTTTCTCACCATTCATTTTTTTAGGCCTAAAATAAGCTACCCTTTTCCTTCATCTAACTACCCACTAGCAGCAACTACTTTCCCCCATACCTTTCCTTTTAACTTTATATTTATTGCTAGGTCATTTTTGAATGTAATAAAATTACTTTAAATTCAACTGTTACTATTCTCTTCATTGAACTAACTTGAAATTAACTGGGATACGCTTTTTTTAATCAGTTGCTTTACAGAGAAAATGTAAGAGGGAAAAATCTCAAAAGAGGAAACTGTAAAGATGACATACAGTAAGTGGAAAGCTAATTCTGTGGTCATTGTTTATTTTATTGAGGTCTGTTCTCACTAAATGTTAGCACATTGCCTAACACAGAATATCCACGTAATAAACAACTGTTGCATATAATGCATGAATCCATCACCAAACAGATTAACTAAATATCTCTTAAACCAGAAATGAAGGATCCAGAAATTTTCTTTCAATCTATTCCATATTTGAGAAATTTTATGTATATAGATTATTGATATTTATTATCCTAAAATACCTAATACTGATTTTCTGACAAGTGCTAAAATTATTCTTGCTTCCTATGACCTCACATAGGAAGATATATACTGGAACAACTAGGGTCAGCTCTTTGCATAGATTTGGCACTCAATAAATCTTTGGCCTTTGTATTTTGTGTGATTACAGATTACATGAATAGCACACCCAGAATAAACCAAAAATATAAAACTATATATATATATATATATATCAAATATTTTTATTTTTTTTATTTAAAAAGAATTTTTTTAAGTAGGATCCACACCCAATGCGGGACTTGAACCCAGGACCCTGAGATCAAGAGTCGCAAGCTCTAATGACTGAGCCAGCCAGGTGCCCCCACATAACAAATATTTTTAAGCCCATAATTATCTTTCTTCTCTCCAAATTTTCTATAATCTTTTAAAAATGCAAGACCCAAATACAGATCAATTTATTTCTAATTATTTGCTAGGGCTGGGGTAGAGAAGAGAATATAATCAATATGGTTATATTAGTTATTAATTTATTGAACAAAAAAAGCAGATTTGGATATTTAAATCCTAAGGTGGAAAATTAACCTTTTGCTCATTAAAAAAAAAAAAAAACTTTTTAAAAAGAGGGTTATGTTATAAAATAGAAAAAGAACAGAGGAAACATTAAAATTATATAAAACACATTTCTTAAAGTTAGAAATGCCTTAGCAGATGTCCGTGGAAACATGAAAGGGCTTGGAATAGGGTGTTAGGAAAAAGGACACACAAGCACTTTTGCAGACTACTTAATAGCAGAAATGATTTGGCAGATGGTTGCAAAAAGCCGGACATCTATAACTAACCACCAACTTATGATAAAAGAAATGAACACACAAATTCTTTTTAAAGTGGGACTTTAAAATAGACATATTAAGAAAATAAGGGAATTATTTTAAGATATCTAATACAATGTATTTAAAAATCATCTTTCAGTAAATATAATTTAAGGAGGATTTAACAGTTTTACATAAGATTTTATACCAGAAGTCCCCTAATGCATTTTACATAATTCAATTATTTTTTAAATGTAAATCTTTTAATACATTGTCAAATATCTCTTCTAAAAAATAGTATACAACTGCATGAAATATTCAAAAAGTAGTAATGTTGGAAAGAATTATTGGTAAGACAAAACCCTTGGCAAAAGTCTGCCTTATATATTTAAGGACCTGCCACCAGATCTCAGGGATCTCTTTTGGAATGTTAGCACTACACAGGAGAGGCAAGGGATATAATGAAGAAACACTGGAAGAGAAAGAAGAACTCCAAAACTGCAACCCTTCTCTGCCAACACCGGGGGAGAAAAATCAAGAGGAGAAAGTCGGTGGCAACTAGAAAAGAGAAACTCCTGAGCAGTAAATTAAATTTTGAAGAAAAAAATTTTTTTAAATTGGGTTAACATCATACAAAATGAAAAAGTCCTAGAGAGCTGCTGTACAAATATTGTGCTTATAGTTAACAATACCACATGGTATATTTAAAAACATAACAGATGTCATGTTATGTATTTTTTTAACCAGAATAGTATTAAGTATTGGGTTAACAAATAATATAGCTCTGATACATAATATAACTTCGAATGTTTATCTGACAGAAAAGCCCTTGACCACCTCCCACTGACAGCTACTTTCTTCTTTCTTGAACATTTCTTTTTCATTTCTGGATGCTTTTTTCTATCTTATCTTTCCATTTCTTTTCTTTGATCTACCATACTTTTCCCTCTTTTACAAGCCCCGATACTCCTCACCCTAGCTTAAAAGAAAATACTCAACTATTCTGCTTTGGTTCTCACATCTTCCCACATCTAGCTGTGGCATATAATGTTATTTGTTTTATTATAGAGTGAACCTAAAAATAAAATTGAACATTATAGTTTCTGAAGAGTCATGATATATTTATACTTAGAGATTATATAAATCTCACAAATTTATCTTTTAAGTTACATTTTTACATTAAAATATTTTCCCTCGCAGAAAGTGTTTTCGCTAAAACCAATTTGAAATAGAGACTCAAGCAATTATTCTTTAGTTGAGTGTAATTAAGTGATCTTAATTCAGAGAGACACTCAGACAACAAAAATTATGAAGACTAATTATATTTATTGTCCATATTCGTCAGATAGAAAGTTAATTCTTATATACTACTGAGCTTAAAAAGGAAAATGCAAATAAAATATATGGTATATCACCTTCTGTGTAATACAAAAGGTGAAATGAGAAAATATGCATGTATCTGTTTACTTTGCCAAAAGAAACACAGGAAGGATAAACCAGAACCAAAGAGATTGTTTATCTACAGGGAGTAAAGAGAAATAAGGTGTATGGGATTGGGTGGGTAGGAATAGTGACATTGCTCTGAGTACGCCTTTTTTTTTAATTTTTTTTTTTTAAGATTTATTATTTATTTATTTGACAGACAGAGATCACAAGTAGGCAGAGAGGCAGGCAGAGAGAGAGGAGGAAGCAGGCTCCCCACTGAGCAGAGAGCCCGACACAGGGCTCGATCCCAGGACCCTGGGACCATGACCTGAGCTGAAGGCAGAGGCTTTAACCCACTGAGCCACCCAGGCGCCCCCTTTTTTTTTTTTTTAAGATTTTATTTATTCATTTGAGAGAGAGAGACCCAGAGAGAGGGAGAGCATGAGCAGTGGAGACAGGCAGAGATTGAGAGAGAAGCAGACTCCCTGCTGAGCTGGGAGCCCAGTGTGGGCCTCGATCCCAGAACCTTGGGATCACGATCCGAGCCTAAGGCAGATGCTTAACCATCTGAGCCAGCCAGACGCCCCTGCGTATGCTTTTTTAATATAGTTTTGTCTTTGTGTTTTGTCTATAGTTTTTAATACAGTTTTGTCTTTAATACAGTTTTTGTCTTTAATATAGTTTTGTCATCTTACTGTTTTACATATTCAAAAGATAATCAAATCAACAAGGATGGGGGACAATGGAAACCTTAAGTAGAAAACACAAATAATACATTTAACTGTATTCTAAGTGAATAACATAACAGTTAAGGAAGGGGAAAAGCAAGTAACTTTTGAACACAGGACTTTAACTCCATATATTCAGTATAAAGATCAAAACAAAAGTAAACAAATATTAAACTCTAGTTTTTTGCAGTAGTATAGATTAGCCATTCTGAAACAACTTATTTTGTATTGCAGAATTGAGCAAGTGAGCAAATATATTTGAGAATAATGGGAGCCAGGCTCACTCACTGTTTCCAAATATGGAAAAAAGAAAGACTGGAATTAACCCTGTAATGTTGAATTGGTAGCATCAGATTGAACTCATGAGGGGCGCCTGGGTGGCTCAGTGGGTTAAAGCCTCTGCCTTTGGCTCAGGTCATGATCTCAGGGTCCTGGGATCGAGCCCCGCATTGGGCTCTCTGCTCAGCGGGGAGCCTGCTTCCCTCTCTCTCTCTCTCTCTGCCTGCTTCTCTGCCTGCTTGTGATCTCTGTCAAATAAATAAATAAAATCTTAAAAAAAAAAAAAAAAGAAAGAACTCATGATTTTTAGTATGGAAAGGAAGGAAGGAGAAGTGGAAGAAAGAAAAGGGAAGAAAAGAAAACAGAGGGAAGGACAGGAGAAAGAGAAAAAAAATTGGTGTAGATATGTATGTTCTTTAATATACATTTATATTCCATTTCTCAGCTCTCTGAAAGGACCTTGAAGCAAACACACCTCATTGAAATGAGCTTGCTAGCATTCTCATATTGTTTTTAAAATACCAGAAAGCACCAAGAAAAGAATAGGTCTCCTTGGAGAAATGGATAGTTTGGGGGGCTGGATTGGGAAAGTGCAAGATAAGACTGAAACATCTTGTGCCAGCAAAGCAGTGCTCAAAAAATGATGAGGAAACATTATCCCACACACCCACCCCCCAAAATTCATAGGAGCTGGCTTAATGGGGCTCCACTAGACAAAGCTGGGACAATTTTCACAACAAAATAAAAAAATTACAGAAATAAAATAAAGAATCTATGAGTCTAATCTGACATAAGTAAACAAATAAATGGGTAGGAAAAGAGAGGCTCTTCCTCATAGCAGAATACCAACTAATCAATATGGAAGGAATTATGGAATTAAAAAAAAATCACCATTTGGCAACCATGTGAATAATAAATGATTTAGCCAAATATGAACAATAGATGCTAAAATAGTAGGTGGAATTTTAAGGAGGAAGAGAGTATTTTTACATAGCCTGAAAGTAACTGTTCACAAATTATTTATTAAAAGGTAAAAATAGTAACTTCACAGTGGATTACTTTAGTGAATACAACCTTTCAAAGTAATCAAAGTTAACATCACCAATAATGGATCAAACCAGCATCATGAACCTCGCAGTCTGATGCCTTAATTACTGCTGCTAAAAACTGTGTACACTGAATCTAATTATAAGAAAATATCATACAAACAAATTGAGGGACATTCTATAAAGAAAAAACAGATCTGTATTCTTCAAACATATTAAGATCATAAAAGAAAGACTGAGGAAACTATTAAAGGAGGTTAGAGAGATATGACAAAAGCAGTGCATTATCCTGTACCAGAAAAAAACAAATTTCTATAAAAGATGTTATTAGGGCCCTTGTTAAAATTTGAATATTAACTGTATATTCAATTTAACATCAATGTTAAATTTCCTGATTTTGACCAATGTACTGTGATTATATGACAGAAAATCCTCACCCTTGAGAAGTGCACTGAAGTATTTATGGTAAAAGGGGCATGTTGCATGTCTATAAATGATCCTTAAATACTTAGGGGGAAAAAAGTATGTGTGTGTGTGTATGTGCGTGTATATGTGTAGTGAAGTAGGGGAGAGAGAGGGAGAAAGTCAATGATGAAGTATATGGGACAAAATGTTAACAGGAAATGAATTTGGATAAAGGATACGCAGGAGTTATTTCTACAATTCTTACAACCTTTCTGCAAATGTGAAATTATATCAAAATTAAAAGTTGTTTTTTTTTAAAGTCAACCCTTCATTTTAACATCTGAGGTAAGCCAAATTCTAGCAGTGGTTCAGAGTCAATCTTCTAAGTCCAATTACTTTCACACAATATCTCATTTAATCAAGGTTCAGAAAAATAAGGTTAAAAAAAAAACCATCCTAAGTTCTGTCTGTAAAAGAAGTGAAATCTGATTTGATACTTTGTCATAACATCCCTTCCCTGTTCTTGTTACAAAAGCCCTCTTCTCTTTCTCTTTCCTTTTCCATGGTGGCCTGAGGCCAGTTGTATTCAGTCAATCAGTGCCCCAGTCCCTTGACTAAAGTGATACTTTCATCAGCACAGGACAGAAGTTTCCCCCAGGACTCTCCTGCAACCTGTCTGCAAGAGATACTGAGGAGGCACTCTCTGCTGACATTTCTTCTCTAGGGATGAGCCTTGAGCTACTGGCTGCCATCATGCTCACCTTGTGGGGAGAACCCATCTAAGAGATGATGAGAACAGGGGCCTAATTGCAACTGTGCTTGAAGATCCACCCCTAGAGTTAGGTGAACCAAAAAACTCCATCTGTGCATAAGTTAGTCAAGTAAGTTTCCGTTACTTTTGATGAATGTATTTTTAATTGACAAAGTAGGTAAAGTGTAATATAGACAAAAGCAGTTCAAGTTATTTCAATGAAAATAAAAACACTTCCTCAAAAAGTAAAAAAATCATGCTTTTTACTCACCAGTAGTAAAGCTACAGTCAAATTAAACAAAACTCCAACTCTGTTGAAATTAAAATGTAACATGGAAATTAACATGTAACAAAATAAAGACAATATTAGGGGCGCCTGGGTGGCTCAGTCGGTTAAGTGTTTGCCTTGGGCTTAGGTCATCATCCTGGGGTCCTGGGATTGAGTCCCACATCGGGCTCCCTGCTCACTGTGGAGTCTGCTTCTCCCTCTACCCTTCCCCCTCTGCTCATGATCTCTCACTCTCTCTCTCAAATAAATAAATAAAATCTTTAAAAAAAAGAAAAGAAAGATAATATTAAATAGCTTATTAAATGTTGCATTGTGCCCATATTTTGTATGTGTGTCCATATTTTTTTTTAGTGTGGTTATGTTATAAAGTTAAATTCAAAACCAAAACTGATAACAGCTTAACAACTATTTTCAGTGAGATCACAGAAAAACTAAAGCTGGAAGCTCAGATCAAATCCCATGATATGCCAGCTTTACTTTCTCCCATGACAACAGTTTTATAGCCTATACACAAAGCAAATGACTACAAAGAATATGGATTAAATGTGTAGACAGAGGTATGCAGATCTACAAATATCAGCTCTGTAAAACAACTAAAAGTGTAAATTCACACTAATATGTCTTTTAAATACAAAGATGAGCATATAACATTTATTAAAAACTTACCATCAGAACTTGTGAGGACAAAGCTTTCTGCTTGAGTTTGTTTCTTTATGCCTAAACTTTTTGGAAACCAGTGAAGATCTATTGGGTAAATATCATCAGGAAGCTTTACTATTTGACTTGTTTCACTGGTTAACAAGTTCCACTTCACTATCTGGTGATCATCACTACATGAATACAGTTCTTCAGCCGTAGTCCAACCCACACAGCTTACTAATTCTTGATGTGTCACCATGTTAAGGAGACACACAAAAACCTTAAATCATAATAAAATAATTTGCAGATGCAGATTATAAGAAAAAGATAAAATAGAGTCAAATGTTTCAAGTTTCTAAATATATTTTCATTTCATGACTTTCATATTTTTCCATGTAAAGGAAAATAAGCATCTATCAAGACAATTGCAAGAAGAAAGGAAAGCAAGAATCCACATGCCAAAAGAGGAAAAAAAGAAGATCTGACAACATGAAAAATTTTTAATTTTGTTACAAAAGATTCCATAAATAAGACCAAAAGATACACAAAGACATTTAACAGATCAAAAGGTATGAAAGGATATACACTAAACTGTTGGGGGATAGGTGAGAATAATGAACTATAATTTTTAAATCTATATAGATCTATATCATATTAGAAGAAATATGTATTATTTTGATAAGTTAAAAAAATCAAGTGTTAAAAGAAGACTGAAATCTAACAGTAAAATACCTGCTTAAATTACATATTATAATAACAATTTACCTAGAAAAAAACCTACAGCCTACCTGCCAAAATAAAATCTTAACAAGCTTTTTGACATTAAACCCAGGAATCAATTCAATTATAATTTACTGCACCTACACAATGCATAGCACTGGGTAAGGCCCATTTTTTCGGCCTCTGACTTATCAGGAGGATTTCTATAAATTGAGGTGCTCAAGTAGCCCTCTGTTCCTCCATCAGAACAGGCTGCTTACCCTAGCAGAACTGTGTATATAGAGAAGGCATTTCAGTTTGTCATTTAAGAGAAACCTTTCTCTTTCATATACCCAGGTATCTGTATTACCAGATCATTCCTACTTGGGCTGTTTGTTCTCTTGCTATTTTTGTATAATCCTTTTACTTCCTCCTCTTCTCACTAGTGTTTTTTATTGGCTTATCTGAACAATCAATAAACTCCAAGGAAAAAGAAACAATGTGCTATAATTATTCTGGAATGTTCTAAGATTTAATACTTCAAAATGACAGAGTAAGCAAATAACCAAAAAGGTAAAAGAGAAATTAAAGGAAGATCTTAAGAGTCTTCAAAAATAGATAACAAAGTAGCATTGGAATATTCAACATATAATCTAAACAAAAGGACCTGGATATCATGAGACCATTACTGAAAAAACTGTTCCAATAGAATTGCTATGGTCTAAATAATGTTAGGTAAAACGTAACATTAGGAAGGAAGAATGTTAGATAAAACCAAGAAAAGAAGAAAATACACAAAAACACACACCATTCCAAAACAAAAACATTAAGTTTATCCTTGTATAAATTGCTGTAAGTGCACATCAGATGTGTGTGATAGATCTTCAGCCTAACAGGTCAACTAAGAATACAGGAGAAATGAGGGGACTGACAGATTCAGAAAGTTTAAAAAACTGTTATACTTCAGCTTGTAAAAGCAGACTACAGACACAGTCAAAATCTGTAAGACTGTATATGGCATGAACTCTTGAGAGAACACTTTGAAAAGACAGTAAAAAGGATTTAAGGAGAAATCAAAGGAATTCTATTTCACTCAACAGGTTAAATAAGCAGGATAGTATAAATTTTAAAAATTTGATCAAATATCTAAACAGTGCTTTGCTATCTCTGATGAAGGACCACATTTTTCTCTATTTCAAATCTATATCTTACAAGATAAAATAAAAATTAATTATTAGAAAAATGATCTTATATTTGGGTGTTATGACAATGTCAAATTGCTTTAAGAATTTACCTCTTACTTTCTAATTTCTGTACTTATCCTTTCACAGACCTGTAATAGTCTACAGTTGATTCTTATAGAAGCACTAATCTAAATAACTAAGGATGAAGGTAGAGAGACCTGTCATATCCTCCTGATACATAATTGGGTATTCCTGCTAACACAATACAGGGTCATGCATTTGAGAAAATATTTATAATCACTACCTTCCCACATGAAATAATAAAGGTCTGACGGCTCAGATTTCCCCGGCTTATCCTCCACTTTATCATGAGTATGAAGAAATAGAGCAAAACTCAGTGAAAACATACTAAATCACACTAGCAAAGAAGTTACTTGGTTAAAAAAAAAAAAAAAAAAAAGCCACTCTTTAGGATCCTACTACTCTTTAGTATCCTACTAAACAAAAACTGTGTTTTATGTACTTAAGCACAGTACTTAAATAGAGTAAGAAAAATGTCAATAAGAATTTGAAAGTAAGATTTAGAGCAAATAGTTTGCTTTGGAAAATTACCTGCAACACATGAACTCAAATATTTCAAAAACAATTTAGCTAAATTACCATTAAAAGAATGAAAAAAAAATCCATTCTATAACTAGAATACAAAATAGGAAACTTTTAACAATAGATGATCACAATAAGGTTTATAAGTATCAAAAGGATATGTTTTGGTTCTTTTAAAAGAGATATCTTCAGTCTCATGTCTCTACTTTCAGCAAAATTTTAAAATGCAATTTGATTGTATTCACTGTAAAAATAAAAGTTGGGGGAAAATATAAAATATGTATTAAAAACAAATACATGTACACAAAAAATAAAAGCAAACAAAACATTTTAGCATTCTAAGAACACCAAAACACCTTTAATACTGTTGGCATCAAATACATGGAAAGAAGAAGAAAACGAGTCAGTATGCTAATCCTGCCAAGGAGTGACTGGAAGCCTTGGGTGGGACTCCAGAGGTCCTCTACAACCTGCCTGAACAGTATACAAGTACAGACCACCACTAATTCTGAGCAGGTAAATAATTTCCAAAAGCTGTCCTAGGCCCAAATCAAAAGACTCTGTAAACTGGGAACCCCTTAATGGCAGATCATTATTGGTCCTATTGAATGGTACATTAGAATAAATTCCCAAGGTTTTATCAAGGGATCAAGGCCTTAATTTTAATGGCCTCAATTCTGGAGCCCACATGTGACTATTACGACATCATCAATCTGAGGTTTACATTCTGTTGGAGACAGATACACTGACCAACAGTTATGGTTGTCACAGTGGCAATGAGAAAAATAAGTGAGTTATTTAAGAAAGAGGCAATAAATCTCTTATAAAAGTTATATAAAAATCGCAATGATAATTTGCCAAATAAAAATATAGAAAAAGAATAATACTCCCCCAAATAATTTTGTCATCACAAGATAAAAATCAAATGGAGTTTCCTCAAAAAATTAAAAATAGAACTACCCTATAATCCAGAAGCACCCTACTGGGTATTTACCCAAAGAATACAAAAACACTAATTCAAAAGGAAATATGTACCACTGTGTTCATTGTACCATTATTTACAATAGCCAAATTATGGAAGCAGCCCAAGTGTAAACTGACAGATGGATAAAGAAGAGGTGGTGTATGTGTGTATGTGTGTGTATAATGAAGTATTAATCATCCATAAAAAAGAATGAATTTTTGCCATTTGCAACAACATGGATGGAACTACACAGTATTATGCTAAGTGAAGTAAGTCAGAGAAAGACAAGTACCATATGATTTCACACATATGTGGAACTTAAGAAACGAAGCAAACAAAGGGGAAAAAGAGAGAGACAAACCAAGAAACAGATTCTTAACTATAAAGAACAAACTGATGATTATGAGGGGTGGGGTTGTGTGTGAAATAGGTGATGAGGATTAAAGAGTACACTTACCGTGATGACCAATGAGTAATGTACAGAATTGTTGAATCACGGTATTGTATACCTGAAATTAACATAACCCTGTATGTTAACTATACTGGAATGAAAATAAGAAACTTAAAAATATATATATAAATTGGAATACCTGGTGGTTCAGTCAGTTAAGCGCCTCTTTTTTTTTTTTTTTTTTAAGACTTTATGTATTTGAGAGCGAGAGAAAGCACAAGAAGAAGGAGAATCAGAGAGAAGCAGACTCTCTGCTGAGCAGGGAGCCCAACGTGGGACTTGATCCCAGGACTCCAGGATCACGACCTGAGCCTAAGGCAGTTGCTTAACCAATTGAACCACCCAGGCGCCCCAGAATCTGACTCTGGATTTCAGCTCAGGTAATGATCTCAGGGTCCTGAGATCCAGCTCCAGGTGGATCTCCAAGCTCAGTGGGGAATCTGCCTGAGATTCTCTCCTTTTCCCTCTGCCCCTTCCCCACTCTGAAACTCCCCCACCACTCATGCATGTACACATGCACCCTCTCTCTCTCTCTCTCTAAAATAAATAAATAAATAAAATATTTTTAATTACTCTTAGGCACCAGGGGGTTCAGTTGGTTAGGAGCCAATTCTTGATTCTGGTTCAGATCATGATCTCAGGGTCCTGGGATTGAGCCTAGGGTCAGGCTCCCCGCTCAGTGGAAGTCTGCTTGTCTCCCCTCCCTCTGCTCACTCTCTCACAAGTAAATAAAGAAATCTTTTTAAAATTTTTTTAAAATTAAATTACTCATACATATATTTATAACTCATATATTTATTTATATAAACAAGAAAATTGCTAAATTGTCTAAACCTAATGTATAGTTACAAAATTCTGAGTAATATCACTAACTTAAAAAGAAAAAACAAATGAAAGTTTAATTAAAGGAAAAAATATCTCTTTGCCCAGTAGAAAATTACTGCTAACTACATCAAAGGAGCTGCTGAGTACAGGTAAGTATTCAGTGGACCTCCCTTAGATAATTTCTCATTCTCCCAAATCCAAGAAGACTTTTAAATCAGCAAAGTGCTAAATACAGCAGTATTTCAAAGCACCTTTTTCACTTATTCTGCTCATTAATTTGTTAGATTGGGTGGGGGTGGGGACTGTTAAAACCACAGGGAAAAAATCTTAAGATTTATGGTCAACCAACATGCAACTAGGGTCAGAAACACTTCTTTTCCAGTTAGTTCACTTAGGGAGATTTCTGTTCTTCTGCAAAAGTATTAATCTATGTATAGTAGCCAGAGCAAGAATATGCTCTCTCTGAGGCACACCTTCCAGGGCTTACTTTTTGGTCTTTGGGATACCTTCAGCACCCTTCTCAAAACTCCTTCCTCCTTTCCATCAGAACTTCTCCTAATTATAGGGGAGGAAAAAGAGCAAAAGTACTTACAAAATCCCGCTTTTTTTCCACAATGATTCAAATTCACCAAGCTTATAAGGATTTTAAAACAATAAAGGCAGACAAATTGGTGCTTCTGGAAAGACAACGCAATAGATAAGAAAATACATGTAAAATCTGAATATACAATTGCAATCAGAAACTTAAAAGATCTTTGGCAAAGGCATGATGTATCCTACATCAAAATACCTAAAACTGTTGAAAACCATGACAATTAGGAATAATTCCTCACCAAAGAAATTATAATCCCATGTAAATAGTAAAGGCAGTATGGTTTTGATAAGAAAGATATCTGCAACCATTCAGAAACCTGGTGCCAAGGAATCAGAGCAAGGCATTCCAACACTGGCAAGATTCTCCCTTGCTCAGAAAGATTTTCTATCCTATTTAGCTGAGATCATCTGCAAGAAGGATATGTGCATTCTAATATGAGACTGGATAGTAGAGTAAGGGAAAAGAAGTATTAGAGCATTGCCAATTTGAGGAAGTACAAAGCTTCCTGAGGACTGCATTGAGGCTTTTTTTCCACCCAAAGCCATGGTCACCAAGGCTGACCAGTCAGTAGTATTTGGGGAGAGGGAGTGGCTGGGGTGGGGGAGATAATAATAAGAAAATCTCTACAGTATAGCTAACTTGATCTATTCTGCAATTTTATATGAGAAAATGATGGGAGCAACTATGCATTTACCCCTAAAAATCACTGATAAATTGTTTTTGGTCCAGTATAGGTCAACATTTGTGGGGCTTAAGGAGAAAAAATGTAAGGGATTTCTGGGTGGCTCAGTTGGTTAAGCATCTGCCCTCACCTCAGGTCATGATCCCAGAGTCCTGGGATCAACTCCCGCATTGGGCTCCTTGCTCAGCTGGGAGCCTGCTTCTCCCCCTCTCTCTGCCTGCCACTCTCCTTGCTTGTGCTCTTTCTCTCTGTCAAATAAACAAATAAAATCTTAAAAACAAAACAAAACTAAACTAAAATTCAGATTGGAGTTTTTAATTTTATTTTATCATGTGTCAATTATATCAGATTTTGAGAGAGAATGTAGACATTGGTAATGATAAGGTAGGTTAAGATTGTGAAAGTGCGGGGCGCCTGGGTGGCTTGG
The DNA here is from genome assembly GCF_963455335.1 of Martes martes. Classification (NCBI taxonomy): domain Eukaryota; kingdom Metazoa; phylum Chordata; class Mammalia; order Carnivora; family Mustelidae; genus Martes; species Martes martes. The sequence continues at coordinate 84,320,517 of NC_137888.1, forward strand.
TGGGTTAAGCCTCTGCCTTCAGCTTAGGTCATGATCCCAGGGTCCTGGGATCAAGCCCCACATTGGGCTCTCTGCTCAGCAGGGAGCCTGCTTCCCCCAGTCTCTCTCTGCCTACTTGTGGTCTCAGTCTCTCTCTCTCTGTGTCAAATAAATAAAATCTTTAGAAAAGAAAAAAAAAAAAAAACTGTGAAAGTGGGTATATGAGGCCAAGGAGCTAAGAGGCCAGGGAATGGAGTGGAATGATTTGTGGATATTAAATCACTGAGAATAATGACAATATTAGTAGTAGAGGATAAAGACAGCTAGGTGCTCAAATATTCATTGAATGAGGAAAAATTGCATTGATCTGCAACTGACTACAAAAAGGATAGAGAATGGTTTAATCTGGTAGGACTTGTTTAAAGGGAGTAGGGAATTATAAAGAGAAAGAGAAAAAGAATCCATTGTCCAGATACATCAGTGAGAAATAAGGCCTTTTGACACCTGGGATCCTGGGAGGCAAACAGCCTCCACCTGAAGGGGCCATGGGGAAAGCAATTTTCTTAGGAAACAACAAGATTTAAGTTAGACTACCAAGGTAAAGGGATCATTCAGAGTAAAGGCTGAGAATGCAGATTTGGCCAGTAACATACTCTGAGTTCCAAAAGGTAGAATGGTAGGATTTATGGGGAGGAGTTAAGAGTTTGGGACAGGTGGTAGAAAATGGTAGAAATGGCAGGCTGTCCTGCAATATTCATTCATCCCTCCTTCTGTGATAGAAAAATCTGAATTTTTGCTGTACACCTGGCCACCTAGAATAAAACTATGTTTCCCAGCTGCCCTCAAAACTAGATGTGGCCACACAGGGCATTAACAATTCTGAAACCCATGTGGAGATGGTACATCATCATCAACCTAGTGGCCCAATCTGGGATTTACATTCTGTGGTTAACCACAACAGCAATACGAAAAGTAAATGAGTTTCCTAAGGAAGCCATTTTATTAACTCTTACAAAAGTTTTATAAATCACAACATAATTGACAAATAAAAACTTGAAAAATAAGAGTAACACTCTCCATGCTATGTCATCAAGGCCATGTATACAACAGTAACAAGATAGAAAGAGCCAAGATTCTTGACCTTGTGGAGAGTCATATCAGTTTTTACCACCTTTTCTGTGACAGAACATAAAGTCTTATCATGTGTAAATTACCTTCATCAACAGCTAAGCCCAGTAACGAACTAACATAGGGAATTAAGAGTCTTGAATGTGGAGATTGAGGTAAACATAGATATAAGGCATGCTGGAATAGTCCTAGTGGTCTCACAAGGGAGGGTGGATAATCAATTTAAATTGCAGCCATCTTCCTGGAACTGGTCTCTAAGGTAGTTTGCAGTGTTGATGCAGTTTTGTAAGGGAGGAAGAGGCAATCTTCCTAAGAGTACGTGGAACTCTACAGGATTCCTTTTCAATCTACTGGGGTATTAGGTTTTACTTCAATGGGCAGTTTAGGAAGGGAAAGGAACTGCAGAGTTATAGAGGGAATAAATTTCACCAACTTCTTGTCCTAATTTTCCCAGCCTTAGACTGTGGGCTCTGTTCTTGTACCTCCTCTATATTTACACTACTGCCATGGTGGTATCACCCAGTTTCATGGCTTAATATAGATTCAAGCATATTGACTGCATAGTGACAACTTCCAATTTCATATCTCCAGTTCAGACCTCTCCACTGAACCTGATTTTATATCTAACTGATTATTTGACAACTTATCTGAATGTCTAACAGACATCTCAAACTAGAGATCCAGATGAAACCGCTGATCATTCCTCTAACTTTGCTCCTCTCATGGCCTTACCAATCTCAGTAAATGGTAATTCCTTTCTTGTGGTTGCACAAGCCTAGAATTAGAATTGGAATTATCACTGACTCTTCTCTCACATCCCAACTCCAACTTTTAAAAATCAAAACTTTTATACTGTATCTTCAGAATATCTGATTTTTGCCACCCGTACTGTTCTGACCCCAGTTTAAGGTGCTTTCATTTGTTGGCTTGGATGTAATAACCTCTTAATTGGCCTCTAACCCCTCATCATCTATACTTACCACAGCAGCCAAAGTGACTGTTTTAAAATAGATCATAGCACTTCTCTGCTCAAAACACTACAATGACTTCCTATCTCACTCAGAGTTAAAACGAAGTTCTTGCAACAGTGTTCAAAGCTTTTCTTAATCTGGACTCCGCTACTGTAATGGTTAATTTTATGTGTCAACCTGGCTATACAACAGTGCCCAATTATTTGGGCTAATCTAAATGTTGCTATAAATGTATTTTTTAGAAGTGATTAACATTTATAATCAGTCGACTTAGAGTAAAGCAGATTTCCCTGCATAATGTGAGTGGCCTCCATCTAATCAGCCGAAGGCCTTATGAGGAAAGACCACTATTTACTCAAGAAGGAATTCTGCCTCCAGACTGCAACACAGAAATTTTGCCCAAGTTTCTATTTTTTGGACTCAAGACTACAACATCAACTCTTCTTTCTCTGGAGAACCCTAATATATCCTAATATTCTCTGACCCTACCTGATTCCTCTCTCTCTCTTCACTCAAACTGCTCCAAACACACAAACCTCTTCTTTTTCTAACATACTAAGAATGCTCCTGCCTCAGGGCCTTTGAACTTGTATTCTTTGACTGAAGTCCCTGCCCCCAGGTAGCTGCATGGCTTACTCCTCTTCCCTCCTTTATATCTCCTTTTTTATCTCTCCCCCCAAATCACCTTCTCAGTGAAGCCTTCCCTGTACACCCTATTTAAGGCCAACTGCCATACTATGCATTTTACTTACTGTTCCCTTTCTAAAATGTAAGCTTCCTAAGTACAAGAACTTTTGTCTATTTTGTTCATTCCTATATTCTCTGCATCTAGAACCATCCTTGCATGCTCTAAAATGGAATCAGCAGCATAGGTCATAAGTGTAGAAGTTAAAAGTTATATAACTGTACATATTAAGCTATTTAAGTGTAGAGGTTAAAGGATGAAATAGAATAGTAGCTATAAAGGCCCTTTTAACTAGGGTAACTAGTTAAAACCCTAACTAGTTAGCGTTAACTAGTATGTTTGGGGACAAAAGAGAAGGAATCAGTGGGGAGGGATAGACTGGCAATACTATAGAAGCAGAAAATAACTAAGACAACACAGTCATCCATGAAGTCACTTCATCAAGGGCACTGATAAACATATAAATTAACAGTTCACAGAAACATAAGTACAGATGGTAGGTGGGCAATCAAAAACATGAAACAATGCTTAGCCTCAATTATAATTAAAGAAATGAAAACTAAAACAACTAGATACCATTTTTCTGTTATCAGAGTGGTTAAACGCAAAATACTCAGAACCCAGTGCTGGCATATGGAGAAACAGAAACGCATACATTACTGAAGAGCAGGTAAATTACTGCTAATGGTCATTTATTCTTGTTCTCTACTCCAAACCTTTGATTGGTTTTCCTATACTCGGATAATCCCCTATCTTACGAGTCCTTTTCTCATTATAAGAAACATTATTTCCTCTCTAGCCTTCCTTATAGCTAGACAGAGGTAAGTACCCTAGACTCTGCCAATCTGACACATCTGTGCTAAACTTTGTTAGAAGCTACAATTCAATGGAAGTATTGTATAAGAAATCTAGCCTGGGAAGAATCGCTAGTCATAGAAATTTATCACATATATATAAATGTACATCAAGATATATATGCAACTACATACGCCTGTTTATTACAGAACTCTGTATACTTCTATCAAAAACTAAGTTTAAATGTTCATCATAGATTACACACTCAGCTTGTGGATATATGTTTATAATGCGGAAATGAATTAGAACCAAGAAACTGGAATTCAGAACTAATTTTGAGAATTCGGCTTACCATTATGCTAACTGAAATAATCCAGTTAGCATCCAAAAGGACAAATACTGTATATTCGACTTATATGAAGTACTACAGTAGTCAAATTCATAGAGACAGGAAGTAGAGTGGTGGTTGCCAAGGGCTGGGGGCAGGGAGGAGGAAGAATGGGGAGTTATTCTCTAATGGCTATGGAGTTTCAGTTCTGCAAGATGAAAAGAGTTCTGTGGATAGATGGAGATGATAGTATAACAATATAAATGTACTTAATGCCACTGAACTATACACTTAAAAATGGTTAAATGGCTTACAAAAAAAGAAAAAAAAGAATTAGATTTAAGAATTAAAACTAAGAGAGACACCTGGTTGGCTCAGTCCGTTGAGCGTCTAACTCTTGATTTCGGCTCAAGTTGAGATCTTAGGGTCATGAAATGGGGGCCGGAGCTAGTTTCTGGGCTTAGAGCAACGTCTGCTTAATATTATCTCCTTCTCCGTCTCCCTTTGTTGCTCCCTCTGCTCGCACTCTCTCTTTCTCTCTCTCAAATAAATAAATACATAACAAAAAAAATCTTATTTAGAAAAAGAATTAAAATTAAGAGGTAGAAGCACTAACAAGATGAGAAAAATTTTAGGCAGGAAAGAGGGAAGGCATAACATCAATTTATAGATAAGAAATAGCAGATAAGCCTCAGGAGTGAACAAGAATGTAAAGAATAGACAAATCACAAGAGCTAAATCATAAGTATATTTATACCAAGTTCTGGGTCATTTGCATACTGGCTAGCCCTTGGGTATTGATATTAAAATGAATGGTTTGCTTATGACTATCCAAGGCTCTATTTTTAAAAGTGCAACTTTTACGTACAGTTTTCTAAATTGATAGTTCTGGTCATATTCCTGTGATTCTTTCCCAGGAGAGCACGGAGGGAGAGAGAGGAAAGCAGATCTTTTTACTCAGGTTACCCTGTCATAAAATCACTTGCAGACTAGAGGTAGGATCTCTTGCATGTCAGAGAAGAGCGAGGCAGGCGCACCATTTCCAGAGACAGATTCAGAGACATAATAAGCAAAGAAAACAGGCTTGCAAATGGCCATAGAGTTCAATTACTAAAGATCTTTAACCCCCATCCCATTCCAATGCCTCTATGCATTTGCTAAAGTGTATGTATATACTGCGGTATTTACATTTCCCTGCAGTTCCAGCCATGATTATATCTAGATATTGCCAACCAGACTTTTAATACTATTCTTGTTTGCTGTATTTATAAACCTTTTACAGTATGGCCTAATAAATTCTAGCCAGTAAACCATGAGATTCTCAAATCTCAAATACGTAGTCATGTTTAATTCATCCTTTTAATTCATCAGCTAGCATAAAAGAATCACATTCAACAATATGCCAGAGTGCTGTGCAACTACCTAGAAAATGAGATGGGAATACCTGGGTGGGTCAGTGGGTTAAGCAGCTGCCTTTGCCTCAGGTCATGATTGCCAGGGTCCTGGGATGAAGTCCCGCATTGGGCTCGCTGCTCAGCGGGGTGCCTGCTTCTCTTCCCTCTGCTTGCCGTTAACCCTGCTTGTGCTCTGTCAAATAAACAAATATTTTTTAAAATAAATAAAAATTTAAAATGAGGCAAATCTGTGTGTGTTGAAGCTGTATGTACTCATATAGAAAGAGATGTATAATGACAAAAGCAAAGTTCATGGCAGTATAATATAACACAATCCTTTTTGTGTAAATAAAAAGGCCTATATTTAAGCTAGAAGATTCTAAAACATTTTTCTGGGAAGATATCCAAGACAATGGAGACCTTTGTGAGGATAGGTGCACTGGGATGAGAACGGAAGGTTTTAATTATCGTTTTAGGTTTTTGTACCATTTGAAGTTTTTACTATGTTCATAGTATTTTACTTATCTATACATTTGTATGTTTAGTACAGGATTATCTGAGTGATAAGACTATGGCCCAGTTCTGTTGTCTTCTTTATGCATTTCTGCATTTGAAAAAAAACTAATGTTATTTTTCTCATAAGATCACCATTCTCATTCCCTTCAGTCTCTACTGCACTTCACCCCCTTTTATTGAAACTTTTACCTATTGATCTTCCAGATACTGTATTGTTTTCTTCCTTATATAAAATGTGTCTAATAATATCTGTTTCACAGGTTGGTTATGATAATTAAATGTATGTAAAATGTCCAGTGAAGTGCCTGAAACATAGTAAAAATTACATAACTGTTAGCTATTCATAGTTGAAAATTGGTGTTTTTTGTCACTCTTCCTAGCTACAAAGAATTTTTCTCTTTGGAACACCCACTTCCCCACTTTTAGCCCATGTGGCTTCAATGAAGCCAACATGAGAGAGACTTAAGCCAATTAGAACATTCCATTCCCTTTGCAGAGACTGTTTCACAGGTGGCCCACGACTTTTATTCAAATAAATGATGGGGAAGAAAAACTTCCCTTTTTCTCTAAATTGTCTCAAGACAATTTAGATTAGGTTTTCTATCACCTATAATCTAGAATCCATCCTGAGGCATTACTATAATTATTTCTCCTTCCTAGAGTCTAAGAATGGACATTTTCTGGTGCTATCCTCACTTTACAACCTTAAAAAACTAATCTATTTGTATGTTTCATTCATTCATATAGCACTGCCTCATCCTATTTTCTTTCCTATGCTATATTCTTTGCCTCTGCTCCCACTGGATATATCTTTCCTAATCCCGACTGACATGAATAAAAGCAAACTCATTTTTCAAAAAGTCTTTCCCCAAAACACTATTCTACTTCCTCACTTCCTATTTCTTCTGTTAAGATAGGTGAGAATTTCAGGGAGCCTATCTGTTAAGATAGGTGAGAATTTCAGGGAGTTGATTAAGCATCTGCCTTCAGCTCAGGTCAGATCCCCGGGTCCTGAGATAGAGCCCCACTTCAGACTCCCTGACCAGCAGGGAGCCTGTTTCTCTCTCTCCCTCTGCTGCTCCCCCTGCTTGTACTTTCTCTCTGTGTCAGATAAATAAAATCTTAAAAAAAAAAAAAAGTGAGAATTTCAATAACATTCATGTACTAATATATAATGTATAATGTATTTATGTACACATTACATGGATGCATATATATATCATGTGTATGTATAACAAATAAAATGTATAATATGTAAATGTATAACATTATATTATCAAGAGGAATAGTCATTACTATCTGTCCTGTTCTATAGCCAATTTATTAATCTTTTTTGTAAGATTCTATTTTTAAGTAATCTCTACACCCAGTGTGGGGCTCGAACCCACAACATGAGATCAAGAGTTGCATGTTCCACCAACTGAGCCAGCCTTTTATAATTGTTTATATTGCTGTATTTATAATCCTTTTACAGTATGGCCTAATAAATTCTAGCCAGAAAATCTCAAATACGTAGTCATCTTTAATTCATCCTTTTAATTCATAAACTAGCATAAAAAAAAATCATACTCAACAATATGCCAGAGTGCTGCGCAATGATCTAAAAATGAGATGGGAGCACCTGAGTGGTTCAGTGGGTTAAGCAGCTGCCATTGTCTCAGGTCATGACTCCTACCTAGGGTTGGCACCCCAACCAATTTATTAATTTTGAACAATGTTCTCTAAGTATTTATTCATTACTTATATAAATTCATATTTATTTATTTATTAGTTAATATCCAATTAACTAAAAACTTAAGTCATATTTTTAAACATTTATCCACAAATCTAATATCAGACTTTATGAAATGCTGAAACTCATTAGAAGACACAAAAAAAATATATTATGATGATGACAAAACTTAAGTATGCACTTAAAGAATTACAAATGTGGATTTGAATTCTAACTCTATTATTCTCTTTAAATTTATTTTTATTTCTTCCTATGTGGTACAATTTCACTTTTAAAATGTAAAAAGTGAGGGTTCTTTTCTCAGACTGCCTGAAATTACACATAATGGTTGTTAGTAGATGATTTTGGATCAGAAAGATGAGACTTGATTATACTTTACCAAATGACTGTTAAGTTAGTCCATCCCAATCTGACCAGATTCTTTTTATAATTAAACTCTGTTATTTTCATAGAAGTATCCAAAATATTGGAAGGGATCAATCAAGCCTTTTTCTTGTGATTCTAATCTCTTCTCAAATCACTTAATTCTAAGTGTCCTACTTTCACTTTAGATTTAGGTCTACTCTGTAGCTGTTTGTTATATCTTTTCTACATTATACAACCTGGTTTAAGCTATTTTGAAAATATTTGTTCTGAGTGGAGCATGGTTAGGTTGAACTAAATCTAAATCAATAGGTTACTTAATTGATTTATTGAAATTGCATTTCTTTCTCATCTGTCATTAAGACCTACTGCTGTTTATAGCAATCATCAAAGGCAGTAAAACTAGGAATTATCCATAAACTTGTTTTTCTCTTTCTCCTCATCACTAGTTCAGGATTCACCAACAAAGAATATTATCTGACTGACTTTAGGTGTTTAGACTCTTAAACCTTAAAATCTTCAGAAGCTATAGATTTTTCCCCCCAAATGTTCCTGGATTTTTTTTTCCATTCTACTGTACAGGCACTTCTCCCTCCACATGGAAGACTGCATACTAATAATTCAATACAGCCATGCCTGATGTAAGTCTTTCTCCTCTTTAACACAACCCACTTATCTACCGTTATTTTTTTTCTTTTTTAACCAAGTCATTCCTTAGCTCAAAATTTTTCTAATACGTGTTTCCTCTATATCATATCTAACATGCTCAATCTGGCTTTCAAGACCCTTCATAAGCTGATTTTCTAACTTGACATCCCATTATTCATCCTTAGCTCATGCCCTAATAAGGTCAATGTCATAAACACAGTAATATCAAATGCCTCGCATGTGTGCTAGACAATTATAAACAATCCTATGAGGATTATATTATTTTTATAATAAATATTCTCAGAGAGATTGATAAATTAAGTAAACTGTCCAGGCACATAGCTAAAAAAATGATGGGACTTGGGATTTTGTTATGTTACATCTTTCTACTACATCATCTCCATGACTCTTTTACCCCACTCAGTTTGGTCTAGTCTTTGCTTTTTTCACGATTGATATCTCTCTGACTCAGGTTTTGTAGTGTTTTATAAACTTTGAAAATTCAAGACTCCAGAAGCTTTCAAACAAAATCACTACATTTTCTTGATATGCCTACCAGCCAAAAAAATTTTTTCATTGAGTTTTACTGTCTGTAATTTGCCTTATGAAAAACAATAATTTTTTTTAACTTTAAAAATAAAGGTATATTATTGGGTGATGGGCATTAAGGAGGGTACTTGATTGTAATAAGCACTGGGTGTTATACAAAACAGATGAATCACTAGATTCTGCCCCTGAAACTAATAATACACTATATGTTAAGTAAATATAGTAAGTAAATATAAAAATAATTAGGGACACCTGGGTGGCTCGGTCAGTTAAGTGTCTGCCTGGGCTCAGGCCCAGGTCAAGATCTCAGAGTCCTCGGATTGAGTCTGGCATCCCGCTTCTTGCTCAGCGGGAAACCTGCTTCTCCCTCTACCTGCCGTTCCCCCCGCTTGTGCTCTCTCTGACAAATAAATAAAAATCTTTTAAAAAAAGATAAAAATATATTAAAAATAAAAATAAATAAATAAATGTGTGTTCTAGTACCGAGTCAATGTTCCTGCTAACCACACCAGTCTCTGAACCTCACCAAATTCTTAGAGTTGGCAAGGGGTGTCCTCCTCACCCTACTTGAGAATCACTGAACCTGACTTTATGCTCCTGGGGCAAGACTCATACTAGTTACTTAGAATGGTAACATAAATTCATTTATAAAGCAGATTTATGGGAGTTTTAGTGTGACCAGCCCTAGGTATGCAAAGATTAAAGGGGAAAAGAAGGCTCTCAGTTCTCATAGTCAATTAACTAAGTGTCGCTGAATAAATACTTATTGGAGGTAGTCAAATCAACCAGTGGTTAACATAATAGGAGAATAGGACCACATTTGAGAAAGTAATCAAAGTTCTGGGAAAACTAACTCCCCAGAAAAAAAGCACAAACACACAGAATTCTGTTTACGGTTTCAGCAGCGGAAGGGGTAGGGGGACGGGGGGAGGAAGGGTTAATTAGGAATTCCACTGAATCTCAATCACCTTACTACCAGGATCACAGACTACAGGTTAAAAATCGACTAACAAAATTAAGTTCTCTTGGAACAGGAATACTTGCTTAATAATCCTGATTAAGCCTTGCACAGTGCAACGTATTCAAAAGTTAGTTAAGAAATATTTTCCGATCGATAATTTTCTCATGAAGATAACCAGATGACATCAACAAATCATTTCTTCCATTACGGAATCTTTCAATCAAATGATTTCAAAAGCCCGAAATCCCCTTTCGCTAGTGACACTAACGACCTAACAGCAATGAATTCGAAATTATTTTGCTAATCACATATAGACCATACAATCATTCACCAATTCAGGATTTTTGTTGTTTTTGTCTTTCTACTCCTTCCAAACTCAGGGCTTCCTGCTTCGCGTCCCAAAAGGTACCAGAGCCCCACTGCCTCCACGGAGATGGAAAAATAACTGATGCTCTATGTCACATACACTATTAAAGCAGGTAAGGTGGGGTCCATTGATGGCCACAATTTCCAAACCCCTTCCTCACCACATCCAGAGATGAAGAGATTTACCTTAAGTTCCAGGAAAGCAGTGGCGATTGCTCCCACAGAGCTAGGACCAGTTACCAAGAAGCCTCCCGACCTCCCCGTCACCATAGTGACTTCTACTAGCTACGCACACTCCTTCTTCTCGCGATACTTCCCCATCGCGGGTCACCCGATCCCGCCCTCTTCTTAAGGGACGTTAGTGGACGACTGAGTCGTCCTCCAGCTGTGGGTGGAGCCCTACTGGTTTTTTTTCCCTCTCGTTCACCACTCTCCAGATTGGTGTTTTTAGAAAAATGTTTTTATGAAATACTGTTGCCGTAGGCCTCAGACAAAACAGTGTTTCGCTCTACCTTTTAACTTATTATAAAAGTACCCCGGCACAAGGGTCCCGCCAGGAGTTCGCGCATGCGTGTAAGCGACCAGAAGATGGCGGTGGTAATCGCCGCATTTTTTTCAAATTAGTGGTTCCCAGAAAGCATTGCGCGCATTTGTAACGAATTTCCGTTCGAGTTTGTATTTTAGGCGCCATTTTCGAGTGAAGGACCCGGAGCCGAAACACCGGTAGGAGCGGGGGTGCTATACAACGGTTTCCAGCTTCGGTGTGTGTGGACTACCCCGAAGGTAAAGTACTTCTTTTCCTGATCAGGTTGTCACACTCTTACTTCCTGCCCCGTCTGCGGGCGTCTGGAAAGTAGAGGCCTTGAGCTGGAGCAGCCGAAGTCCGCTCTGGGCTGAGGCTGCCGCCGGGAGATTTCTTTCGCTGTCACCCCTCCCCCCTCGGCCGCCTCCCGGCAGTCGGGACTCCCGCGCGCTTCTCGCGGGCGCCACTTCTCCGAGCTACTTAAACGTCTCTCGGCGGGGGTGGGGGGGACGCAGACTCTAAGCCTCACGGATCTTTTCTCAGAAATCCTGATCTCTGTCGGGGAAAGGGCGTCTCCCCTGCCCCAGCCCCCTGACCTTCTCTCTTCTCTCAAGGGACTAATCACAGGGTCTGAACCCGTAGTGGTGACCTTTTGTAGTTTATTGTCCAACGAGATTCCGCAACGGGCCCCGGAGGGACAGACCCCGCCACCCCAAGATGACTGAGCTGGAGCAGGCGCTGCTTATGTCTGATTTGGAAGTCGAGAGTGGTGGACCCCAGTCTCCTGCCGCTTTTCCGGGTCGGACGGTGTAGAGGAGACCTGGAAGCCCCGGGCCGTCAACGGCGCCGAGAGCTAAATGGCGGGGAAAGTAGGCGGCGAGTCGCCCGTTAGTCTTATTAGCTACTCTAGGAAGAGTTGATAGTCCCCCCAAACCTGAAGCTAATAGAACTCTTCTCGCAGAGTCTGTGCGCTTGTTTCTCTAACCCCCGCAGCGTGGGAATGTCAGTAAATGCCGGCGTATAGGAATTATTTCGTTTGGAAGTTTAAGGATAAGATTCTTAAACCTGTGGGGGGACGGGAGTAGGGGGCATTAAGAAAATAAAAAGAACTTGGGCAGTTCTATCCTTGCTTGACAACCAGGCACGTCTAGGTTTTCCCACTTGCTTCGGACTTAAAACGAATCCCGCCTTTTGGGCACTTGGGGTTTTCGTGCCTTCTTTACCGAGCACCCGCTGGCGTCGAGCGGCGTGTTTTAAACTGGGCTCTCGGAAACGGGCAGAGTTTTTCCCCCGAGTGGGACGGGGTGGGGGCTGAACCCATCCGACGCGGGCTCCAGCGGGGAATGTACCGGTACTGTCCTGCGGCTCGGCGGGCTGACTTGCCCTTGGCTCTCCCCCGGCCCCAGCGACAATGCCCCGCAAAGGCACCCAACCTTCCACTGCCCGGCGCAGAAGGGAAGAGCCGCCTCAGTCCCCGGACGGCACCAGCAGCGACGCGGAGCCGGAACCCCCGCCCGGCCGCGCGAGCAGCCCGGCCCCTGCTACCGCAGGTGAGTACCCCACCGCGACTCCCTCGGAAAACGCTCTGGGAGACCAGAGTGGGTCCGCGCCTAACCCGGGACTGACTGGTGTTTGGAGGCGCGGAGGTGAGGGGCTGCGGAGTTGGTGTCTGTAGGTCGCGTGTCGGTCCCATAGAGCAGCTCAAGAAAGCGATTTGGCAATTTTCAGAGATCAGAGTCTTCGTGCAATTTCGATGTAACGTTGCTGGAGGGGATTGGGGCAAGTACGTGGCTACAGTTATGAATTTGTGGCCTTGTATTTCCACGGAAGTCGGTATGGTAAGCCAATAGTTAGTATACAGTTTTCTAGGACAGAATTAATTAACATGATTGCATCTTAAAAGTTGCTTGGCTATAACTTAACTTTCCTGGTCTTAAATTGCGTTTAAAGAAATAATTTACTCGAAACTACTGTAGCTTTTGTGAGTATGGGAACTGGGTGACATTAGAAAGCCCCTGTGACGGGGTCGCTGGAGCTCTTGAGTGTGCAAAAGTTAAGGTTCCCGGTGCTCAGAGATAAGGGGAATAGAGCCTTGGGATTTAACCACCTGTTTAGGTGAGAAGCAGAGAATCACGTTCTGGTTTTGCCAGACCTCCTTTATGCTGTAGCATTTTGACTCCTAAGAGATGTATTTTTGTAGGTTATTTCTGATGGTTATTTCTTTTAAGAATTTCTTTCTTTATAAAACCAAGCTGAAAGATTTTCATTTCTCCTGAATTTAGGATAATACATTGAAGTGGAAAATACAGATTCCTAGGTTTCATAAATAACAATTCTTCACAAATTAGCAAGCAGTAGTTCTCCGAACCAATTGCACTAATATAGGCTTTCCCCCCCTTGCTTTCCCTTTCCTTTGACTGACCTAGAGACACCAAGTGAGGAAATTGATAATAGAAGTTTAGAAGAAATTTTGAATAGCATCCCTCCTCCCCCGCCTCCAGCAATGGCCAATGAAGCTGGAGCTCCTCGGCTTATGATAACTCATATTGTAAACCAGAACTTCAAATCCTATGCTGGGGAAAAAATTCTGGGACCTTTTCATAAGGTATTTGACTGTTTTAAGTAACTATTATAGGGTCATGTGTTTTTATTACAAGATAAATCAAGTTTATCATGTTCATCCTGATTGATAACACATGGTATGTTTCCTGTGTTTTTAACAACTGAAATTAATTTTTGTTTATACTGGTTATCTTTGGTACGACTTTAGCTGTTAAGTTTCCCCTCACAAAGTAGAATTGGTGAGTTTTTTGTTTGAAGGAAGTATTTTCTCTATTAGAATGAATTTTGTAAAAAGTGAGTTAGAATGAGAATCTGGTCTTATTAAAAGTGTTGAAGCTTGTGATAAAGGAGAACATGATGTAAGAAAACGAGTTGAAATGAAACCTTTTAAATACTTAATAGTTTTGCTGCGAGTAAAAAAGGCAAGCAGTTTAAATTAAAATCAGTTGTATGGTATGACCTTTTTAACTTTAATTTTTTTTCTGCTCTTTTTATGCAGCGCTTTTCCTGTATTATTGGGCCAAATGGCAGTGGCAAATCCAATGTTATTGATTCTATGCTTTTTGTGTTTGGCTATCGAGCACAAAAAATAAGATCTAAAAAACTTTCAGTACTAATACACAATTCTGATGAACACAAGGACATTCAGAGTTGTACTGTAGAGGTTCATTTTCAGAAGATAATTGATAAGGTAAGGGACTTTGGAGTATTTAGTTATTTGCACTTTCAAGTACGGAACATAAGATTTCCATACATTGTGCATTTATTATTTTTGGCTTAAATTAGCTTTTAAAAAATCAGTGTATGTTTAAAGCAGAACAGATAATTATTTTATTACCCCCCAGATCTGATTTCATTACCTCCAGACCATATTTTCTTTTTGAGTAGTGGTGGTGGCAGCTGTTTCACTTAAAATTTTTAGCCAGGGGAATGAATTATAAGTAGCTCATCGTAGTACTTACCTTTTTAGAATAAAACATTGAGTATAATCCTGAGTGCCATTGAGGCATTCTTTCACTATAAATTTTGGGTTCATTTTTAAAGTTGTTTTTATTGCTTTCAGATAAATTTCTTAAAATTGAAAATGTTACAGATGTCTAATTTTACCATCACCATTGTTTTAATTCACATTAATGTTATTGTCTGTAAAATGAAAAAACTCTGCTTCAGTTTAAAATATCCTTTATATATAAAACACCCTTTTAAAACAGGGAAAAGGCAAAGTTAATATGTTTTCTAGAAAAACAATTTTAGGTAAAATATTTAGCTTATTTACATGGTTCTGCTAGTACTCTTTTTTTTCTTGTCTGTTGAATAGCTAACGTTGGAAATTCATGGCTTAAAACTGACCGGTTGGAACCTAAAAATATAGAAAACTTCATAGTGAAGCAAGGATGTGACTTGGCTTCTAAGTTTTGTTTTTTAGGTTTTTTTAATATAACGGACTTTAATAAAACTTACATGATGGCATCTATTTTGTTTCTTAGTGCTTTTTTATTGTACAGTTTAGGTTAGAAAATGATTGCCAGTAAATCAGGTTTGATTTCTTTGCTTATAATAATTATGTTTGATTTGTGTAAATTTTAAAAGCCATAATTTCAGAATGGGAAAGCTTTTAAGGGAAAGCAACTTTTTAATATTAAAGTAGATTTATACTTCATTTTTAAAAATTTGTTTGATTTTTCTAGAAATTGGGGGAATGTAGTGAATTCTTTGCAGTTCTTTATACCTTTCATTAATAGAATATTGTTTACCAAAAAGGGGGGGATTAAGCCATGTTATGCCATTATTACCTTCCTTTCCTTGGATCATTTCTTGCACCTTTTTAAAAATGGGACTAGTAATTTAATCTGTCAACATGGCTTGATAATTTAGGTGAGTTTGTTTCAGAAATGGTGAGATTCTTGTCCCACTTCAAATGCTCTTTTTCTCAGTCAAACATATTTTGACTTGTTTGGAGGTGGGTTTTTTGTTTTGTTTCTGTTTGTTTGGCTTTTTGCTTTTTGTGATCTACGAGTCAGAGATCAAAACTTGGAGACTATTCTTTGCTCAGAGGGTTATGTCTTAGCACTATTGCCAGTTTATATGCATGTTGAAGTTTTTAATCCATAGAATTGGTTTGAATATGAAGAGAGTGAAATTTGGTGCAGACCTGTGACTTAATACCAACAATTGTTTTCTGGTTTTGTATTTATGCAAAACAGGAAGGGGATGATTATGAAGTCATTCCTAACAGTAACTTCTATGTATCCAGAACTGCCTACAGAGATAATACTTCTGTCTATCACATAAGTGGGAAAAAGACAACGTTTAAGGATGTTGGAAATCTTCTTCGAAGCCATGGAATTGACCTGGACCATAATAGATTTTTAATCTTGCAGGTAAGTTTATTAAAGACTTAAGAGATTCTCTTCTTTTTCTTTCTTTCTTTCTTTCTCTCTTTTTTTTTTTTTCCCCTCAATAAAGTTTAGAGGGGTGTCCCCCTGTTGGATGAATCCTGTATTATTGAGGCCTTAAAGTACTGTAGCAGCACATCATGGTTTACATACTACAGTCAAGATGCGAATCATTATTTGCTGCTCTAGAAATTTAAGGAAATTCATTCAAAACTATTTTCACCATAAGATGTTTGTTTTATGTTTGGATGGACTGACATACTTGTTCCGCTCTAGCAGCACGTAAATATTGGCGTAGTGAAATAAATATTAAACACCAATATTATTGTGCTGCTTTAGCGTGACAGGGATATAACAGCTATTTATTGTTATTGTTTGTATTTTCCTCTTTTAATAGTCCTTTACTTTTGTTCTTATTCTTAACTGTACTAATTTTAAGTAGCACAAAAATGAACTCTATACATTTGGTGTTTGACGATTTTACTTCAGTGCCTTACTTTTTTTTTTTTTTTTTTTTTTTAACCTTAGCATGGTTAACTAAAAGCTTACCAAGCTGGTTTTTGTTTTGGTTAGAATGGGCTACTTGAACTACTAAATATTGGAAGACAAGAAAATAACTCCTATGTCATTCTGAAGTATCACAACTCTTAAAAGTCTTTTTAGAGGGGTGTAAAACTAATACCTGGTGTTAAGTTGAATTTTATTAGAAACCCTGTGTTCTCTGAGTAAAGAGATGTTTTACCACCCTTGCTTGGTAAGAAAAATACCTAATTTCTTTTGTCTTACCTTCAAAAGTTATTAGTGTAAAACATGGCTTTGTCAGATATATTAATTCCTTTTTGATTTGAAGCTCCTTTCTTTTCCTGTGTTCTATCCAGACCCTCCCAAAAGCATAATTATTAAAATAAAACTATATTGTGATGTAAAATAGCTGCTGGTATTCTTTAATGTCTTATGCTACTGATTTTAAACTAAGTTGGGAATTTTGATTTGGTATTGAAAGTTTCATTAGGATGCCTGAGTGTTCTCATTCAGTTCCCATTGTTCTAGAATGACTTCTATTACTATCTTTTGTTACGAGGCACGGTACATTTGTAATACTTCTGTAACCCAGACTTATTTAAAAATGAATGTTGGGGGAAATCAGCTGCAGATATATTTCTTAACAGAATTCGTATTTACATAAATATGAAAATAAAGCTGTGTGTATTTGTGTATGTGTGTCTTTAATCAAATTTAACTGTTATATGGACTTTCATATTCTAGGATTTGGTTTGGTTAATTATGGATTATAAGTTATTTCACTCTATAATACTATATTTTATAATAGATTTTGCAGGAACCTTTTCTTGTGTTTATTTTTTGATTATTATTTGCTGTTTACTGTCATCCTGGGATAATTGGTTAAAATTTTACATCTGTGCCAGAATTCCTCAAAATAAAGTGGACTGCATTTTAACCCCTGTAAGGGTAATTTTTTTTCCTTTGGTGCATCCTCTCTATATAATTCCATAATAAAGGAAGCTAAATAAAGTCATAACTTCCCAAAGAAGTAAATAACAGTAATTTTTTAACTGTCAATTTCGTTAAACATGTACTTCTGAAGTATCTAAGCTTATGCCATTTGTCCTCCTATAATCACAACCTTTTTGTGTTCTTTTAACAAATTATTTAAAACATTTTTAATATCAAGTTAAACTTCTTAAGTAAGAGATTTTCCATTTAAGTTGACAGGTAGGAACCTTAGGAATTCACTTGTTAGGAAGAAGAAATAGAGATTGGACTAGGTAGAACTAATGATGCCCTATTTAAAAGTCTGAGGGAGAGTGACAGTGGTTTCTATGGATGTTTAATTCCTTTTCAAAAGTTTAGACTCCTGCACTAACTTTAAAGCAGTTGAAGGTAAGTAAAAATATGGTTTGTTAATTATCTTCTCTCCCATTGAAGATTTCTTTTAATGTGATTTGGGAGGCTGGGAACTTGGAGACAGCATAATATCAAAACATAAGTGCTTAGTTTGAATAAAACATATAGACTGGCCAGTGATCGTGCTAAGTAATCTGAATTAGGTAAAGTGAATATTGATTTTTAAGATTAAACACCATTAAATTTTAGAAGTCCATAACAGTAAAAAAAAATTTTTACAGTGTTTATATTGATTTAGTAGTTTTTTGAAGTAGGCATATCTAGTATTTGGATCCATTTTAAATTGCATCAGTTGATTCAAATGAGTACATGATGAGACTATGTACGAAAATGATATAAAAGATACAGAAATGGCTAAGCCCTGTTTCTTGTCCTTAGAGGGATGCACACATGCCTTCAAAAAGTGTTAGATTATAATTGGCCATTGTACTTCTCATGTTTGTACATGTCCCCATTTATATTTGCCTTAATTTCAAAGCCTTTGTCCCATTGTAATAACTGTTGGTGCAAGTAAGTAGGGTTTTGTTAGGTCTCCATAGCATTTCATGGTAACTTTGACTTATAAATGAGATTCAGTTGGTTTTGGAACATTTGTTCCAAAGTTAATGATAACCTTAATGCTTTTATGATAGTTCAAAATTACATGAATGATTGCTGTCTCAGGAACGGTTTTGTAAACTCCTCTAAAAGCTACAGCTATTAAGGCAATATTAGTTTTGTCAAAGTTTTCAATTTCCTATACTTCTTGTCTTCATTATTATAAAATCTGAGTTAGAACTTTAAATAAGAACCAAGATTTTTTTCTTATTGTGTAGTAATTTGGAAATAGGTAACTCAGACCTTTGTTAATCCAGTTTCTCTTGTTCCTTTTGCTTTCCAGTTTACTTTTCCCAAGCCTAGCATGTCATACAAACTATTTTGGTTATAGTCTTAGCTATAGAAATTAGTCTGTGCTATTTCAAAAGAGTTTTTTAGCTTTATCAGTTACCCAGAAGTATCTGATTCAACAGCCTCAGCTGTGAAAGAAGCTACTCCTAAGCAACCAGAATAGACATCAAGCTGTCTACCTACTAAAGCATCATCCTTTCTATTTATGTATGTATTTTAGGCCAGTACTAACCTTGGTGATTTGGTCTGTTGTCCTCTGATGCTGACAAAGAGCAAATTAGAATAAAAATTTACTAGCAGAATATAAAGGACAGTAATTTATGCTACAGGGAAAAGTAGAGAAAATAAAAAGATTATCAAGACAATATAAAAATTCTAAGCCCAGGAGTGTCTGGGTGGCTCAGTTGGTTGAGCGTTTCACTCTTGGTTTCTCCTCAGGTCATGATCTCAAGATGGAGAGCTTCAGCCTTGCATCTAACTCTGTGCTCAGCAGGGATTGTGCTTGTCCCTCTCCCTCCCCCGTGCCTCTTCCCCGTGCTCCAGTGTGTGGGCGCTTGTGATCTCTCAAATAAATAAAATATTCTTTAAAAATTTTAGAGCCCAGTAAATTGGGACCATTTAATTTTGATGCAAGCACCTGTATTTATCATAAGAATCCTTCAAGCCTTTTTAGGAAAAAAGGTTTTAATATAGCTCTGGACTTGAGTTTCTTGTGGTTCATACTTGCTAAAATTTGGATTCTATATGAATTAAGAATAAAGAGCATCATACCTATTTCTTAGATTTTTAAACTGTATTTCTATAAAATAGATTATCAAAGAATGGTGCAACTGAATCACAATATCCTGATTTGCCACCTACTTTAGTGAGTTAAGGTTTAAGCCCTTGGTTATTATAAGTATTTTTTTGAAATATGTTTGCAATTTCCGTGTTACTCTTAAAAACCATAGTTGGTACTTTACATAGTTGCTTAATGTCTCTGATATAATTTAACTAAAGTTTGTAGTAAAGAACAGCAAAAAAAAAAAAAAAAAAAGGCTTGAAATCTTACTCCATCTACTGAAGGTATAGAAGCTAGAAATACCTGGAGGCCTGTAGGACTTGTCTGGCTTCAGGTGCTAATATGAGAGCAACTTGAAATTTTTTTATGTTTTCATGCTGTCATTTGTGATTTAGGGCCTTGATATGGATGGGTGACTTTAAATTTAGGTTGATGCTTTAAAATCATTCCTGAAATGTATGGGCATATAACTTATGCCTTAAGTTAAAACTATATTGTATAATTTCACATGGGATAGGTATGTTTCCAGCAGCAGCGGTGGGGAATGGTTTTCCAGGCACAGATTGTGAACTCAGTATATATGAAATGATGCAAAATGGAAAAAGAAGAAAGCAAATAGTAGCAGGTGGTAAGGCAGGCAAAGGACGTCAAGGAACAGAGCCATAAGAAAGGTCCCAGGTTGTCATTGGAGTAGCACAGTAGTACCAATAAGTCAAATGACAGGTGGAGGCCTAAATGTTCTAGTAGCCTGTTGAATCAGTAGTACTAATCTAATAATAACTGGCTGGGGAAAAAAAGAGTGCCATATAACAATTTAAAACAATGTTTTGTGGCACTTGTAATGGAACTATTTTGATTCATAAATGTCCTTGTCTTAGCTTTAGCATTTTTATTTTCAACAGACTGTAGCCTTATTAGAATAAAAAAATCGTAGCTGTATAGCCATCATTTTAACTGGGGAAGGAAGAACAAGAAACCCAAAAGAAGCTACCACTATGTTCAACTCAAAGTTAGGCAGTCTCCTAATAGCATTATTCCATCTCTTGAGTAATTTGGCCAGGAAAAGTATAATGTCTTTAGGAATATTTTTGTCAGTGTAAACTGCTACACTGAGTCCTAACTTCTGGCTATCCGAAAAGTAGCTACTCGAGTAATACCGTATGCCCCTTTGTCTAAAATTTAAGTTCTCTTGGCCTAGTTTTTCAGTCATCTTAAAACAGTTGTTCAGATACTCAGATTGAATTAGGCAGTATATTAGGTTATCAGATGTCAGATATTTTTTGTTTGTATTATAAACCCAAAAAGAGTACTATCTCAAATTAGTGATTCTCAGCTGGGTGTAGTTTTACATCCCTATCCCCGGGATATTGAGCGTTGTCTGGAGACACTGGGTTGTTACAGCTGAGGGTGGGGGTGGGTATGCTACTGGCATCTAGTGTGTAGAGGTCAGAGATACTACAAAGCATCCTGTAATGCCTAGCAAAACTCCCCACAACAAAGAATATCCAGCCCGAAATGTCAGTAGTGTTGCTGTTGATAAAACCTGCCTCCTTAAAAACTTTGAATAAGACTCTCTGCTTCTTCAAGGGCTGACGTTTGCCTGTTGTAATCCCAAACTTTGGATGTTATTCCAGGTTTAATCCTAAAATTTAAAGCTAATACTACAAACATATGGAAGGACCTGATGATTGAAAGCAGAATAAAAGATTTTTTTATAAATATCTACATACTTTAAACACTTAGTTAAAACACTATACGTTACTGAAAGTTAGAGAAATAAAAAAATAACGAGCTCTCTGGATAACATTTTACTTTGTTTGATAATAATGTTCTGTTGTGTTAAACTACAGAAAGGTGATAGTGTACAAAAATGTTAAAAGTTACGTTTTTCAATAATTAGATTTAAAATGAACTGTTTTTTAAGTTTTGTGGGGGTTTTTTTGGTATTTGTTGTTTGTTTTTTTGTTTTTAACTAGCCTCCATGCCCAACGTGGGGCTTGAACTCACAGCCCTGAGATTGAGTGGCATGCTCTAGAGACGAAGCCAGCCAAGTGCCCCAAGTTGTTTTTTTGTGTTTTGGTTTTGTTTTGTTTTGGGGTTTTTTTTCTTATTTTTATGTGGGAGCTTTTAGTAAATACGACTTTGTCATTACATTGGCAAGATTTACCCCAAATTTTTGAGATTTATTCATAAATACTTTGAATATTTAAATTGAGGAAGTGGTATGCTTTTTATGGGTATTTCTTCTTGATTTTTTTCACCCTTGTTATTTTGCTGAAATAAAGTCGTAGTATATATATTTTTTTCTACTTGCCTCATCTTCTGTTGTAATAGCACAAGCAGGCTTGTGCTGTGAAGTAAAGCAGCAGCATTTTGCCTCAGCATGTTTAGACAAAATTTTCTCCACCATGAAACTAAATGGCTGCCTGGCAATCAGCCTTGAAGGTTACTGATTGTGCATTTTTCTTCTTTTTTCCTTTGTAATTAAATTACATAAATACAAATAATGCTAATCTAAGAATTTTAATTATACTTTAAAGTGGTTATATTAATGATTGCAATTAAGTTTTCCAAATTCATATGTACCATGACCTTTAGTTTTTAGTCATTTGGATATCTTGCAATAAGTAGATAATTTTCTTTTTTCTTTAATGGTCTTGATTTTAGGAAGTTAGGACATTAAGTTTGAGATGTCCTTTTAAAGTCTAGAGCTCGTTGAACTCAGAACACCAGGTTTATAGAGAAAGTTTAATAATATACCATCTTGGGACAGGATTCCTACTACAGTTGAGCTATGAAGGATCTTTTTGAAAATTCATTGTTTCAGAACAGGAGCTCTAATTATGTTATTAACAATTGATAATGTTGCCAAAGTAATTGTAGGTTATGTGAATTTCTTGCTGAGTTTTGCTTCATAGAAAAGCTAATACTTTTATTTTTTATATTGAATGAACTTTTTAGATTGGGAATCTTTCTTTGGCTCTAATACGTGTATGTGACTGTATATTGTAATTTTGTAAGAGTTTGTGTAAGGGAGTACAAATATATATTACCACCTATGAAAGTGAAAACTCCTAACACCAGTGGAGAAAACAGTTTTATTTATATCTTATTAAATCTCATTAAACTACTGATTGACATCATTTAGTTGTTGGTTACTGTTGGGTTTGATTGTTTCTGATCCTCACTTAAGATGATGTGGCTAAACATACACAGTAAGTGTGTAATACAACTTTTTTTTTAAGGGTGAAGTTGAACAAATCGCTATGATGAAACCAAAAGGCCAGACTGAACATGATGAGGGTATGCTTGAATACTTAGAAGATATCATTGGTTGCGGACGGCTAAATGAACCTATTAAAATCTTGTGTCGGCGAGTTGAAATATTAAATGAACACAGAGGAGAGAAGGTGAGTCTTCTGTAGACTTTTCTTGCAAATCAGACTGTTTATTGAACAGATTTGTTGAGTCAAATACTGAAGTTAGAATTATTGAAGAAATCTACTGTTTTAGATTGCTCATTTAAATGCCAATAAGAAATCTAAAATTCAGTGTTTTATTAATATAGTTGATGTTTTTGTCCAATGTGGGTATATTTGAAACTGAAGCTATACATATAAAGCATACTTGACTAATCTGTACACATTAAATTTTTATAGTTAAACAGAGTTAAGCTGGTGGAAAAGGAAAAGGATGCCTTAGAAGGAGAGAAAAACATTGCCATTGAATTTCTTACCTTGGAAAATGAAATATTTAGAAAAAAGAACCATGTCTGTCAGTATTACATGTAAGTACATTAATTTATCAGTTCTTATTTCTAACATTAAGCTCTGTCTTTCCTATAGTAGAGAAAAAGATAATATAGAAAAAAAATTCTAAGAACTTTTATGTAATTCATTAAATTAGGGTCTTTTGCCATATTATTAAAGTTGATTATTTTTATTTCATTTTAATTCTAATATTATTATATATTAGTTTCAGGTATACACTGTAGTGATTCAACAATTTTACATTTAGTACTCATAAGTATACTTTTAATCCCCTTAGCCTCTTTGGCTCATCCTGTCACCTACCTTCCCTCTGGGTAACCATCAGTTTGTTCTCTATAGTTAAGAATCTCTTTTCTTGGTTTTTCTTTCGTTCTTTGTTCCTTTTGTTTTATTTTTTGAATTCCACATACTCGTGAAATCAGATGGTGTTTGTCTTTCTCTGACTTATTTCACTTAATATTATACTCTAGATCCATCCATGTTACAAATGTTAAGATTCCATTCTTTTCTTATGGTTGTGTGTTTATATACCACTTTTTTTTTTTTTTTAAGAGGTTGAGAGAGTATGTGCAGGGGGGCAGAGGGAGAGGGAGAAGCAGACTTCCCCTTTCTTCCCCTCCACCGCAGGGAGCCCAGCACAGTCTCAATCCCAGGACCCTAGGATTATGACCTGAGAGCCCAAGGCAGACGTTTAACCAACTGCACCACCCAGGCATCCCGTACCACATCTTCTTTATCCGTTCATCTTTTGATGGACATTTGGGCTACTTTCATAGTCTGGCTATTGTAAATGCTGCAGTAAACATAGGGGTGCCTATTTCTTTTCAAATTAGTGTTTTCATATACTTTGGATAAATTCTAGTAGTGGAATAACTGAATCATATAGTAATTCTATTTTTCACTTTCTTTCCCCATATTTGGGAAGTTCTCAGCATTATTTCTTCAGATAAAATTTCTGCCATTTCTTTCTTCTCCTGAGATCCCTATAATGCGAATGTTATTACGCTTGATGGTGTTGCTGAGTTCCCACTCTGCATTTTTATTTTTTTCTCCTTTTCAACTTGATTGCTTTCCATTACCCTGTCCTCCAGGTCACTGATCCATTCTTCTGTTTTCTTCTGTTCTATTTATTCCTCCTAGTGTATTTTTAATATGAGTTGTTGAGTTCATCTCTGGTTGGTGCTTTTCTATGTTTTTTGTTTCTTTGTTGAGTGTCTTAATGAGGTCCTCCACTCATAAGTCCAGTTAGGATCTTTATGACCATACTTTATCAGGCATATTGCTTATCTCTATTTTGTTAGGTCTCTTCCGATTTTTGTCCTGTTCTTTCATTTGGGACATATTTCTGTGTTTTCTCATTTTGTCCAACTCTGGTTTTCTGTGTGTTAGAAAGTCAGTCTCCTGCTCTTGAAAGTAGTGGCTTCATGAAGAGGTGCTATAGTGTCCTGCATTGCAGCGTTTCCTGTTCACCAGAACTTGCCACTGCAGGGTTATCTGTTATGTGTGTGTTGCATGTGCCCCACTGATGTGGCTAAGCTGCATTTGCCTTCAGTGTTGTCTGCAATAGTCTCTCTGCCTTTTGGGCAAGTTTGTTCCCTCTGTTGTTAGTGAGCTAGTCTGGGGCCACTTTGAGCTTGAGTTTAATCAGACTAGGCATTTGCCAGAGATACAATAGCACCGAACTACAGGACACTTTCCCTGTTGTCCCTTGAGAAGCTTCCATTGGTAAGCAGGGTCTGCAGCCAGACCAGATGTCTACTCCCAGCCCACTGCTGGGGTTTAGTCAGTCTTCCCCTCTCCCCAGGGCAGGTGTCACTTTGGAGCAGTCCTGGTTCCTGTCTGTGCTGCTTGCACATTGCCAGGCTTATGGCAACACTTTGGGTGGGCTCTGGCCAAGGGCATTTTATTAGAGGGGGCAGGATTTCAGAATTGGGGAAGGGTGCAAGCTCTTAGCGAGATAAGTGGAGAGTATTGGCATTGCACTTGTTCATGCAGCTATCCCTGTATCTAGGCTGAGAGATAGAGAAAGGAAATGGCTCCTACTAGCTCCTTTGTTTCTGGAAGAGTCTTCTAAAGGTGTCTGCCCTTCCAGTCCAGCACTTGCTCTGAGATTAGTAAATAAATTTCTTTCACATAAACCCCAGTTTTCAAACTGCTGCTTCTATGCTCTATCTCCATCTGGCTTATTTGCTGTCTCTTAAAGGGTCAGGTTTCTGTATCTTTTCACCCTCTTCTCTCTGCCTGCTGATATTTGAAGTTAAGATGTGACACCCCACTGATTATCAATCAGAACTGTCATAATTAGGCCCCCCTAGTTTTCAAAGCCAAATGTTACAGGGATTCCTCTTCCCCGTGCCTGGGATTTTTGATGTGTCTGTTTCCCTCCCTTTTTTTATGCTCCTGGCACCCCTCCCTCCCAATAACAGTGCCCTGGGTCTCTGTAGTCTCAAGCCTGTCTCTGCCTTTCCTACCATTTTCAGTGTGGCTGGCCTCTTTACATGTAGCTCTGGAGAGTGTTCTGCCAGTCTTCATCATTTTCTGGGTTTAAACTGATGTGGGTGTTACCTGTTGTATCCTTGGGATGAGGTGAACTTAGGACCTTCCTACTGTCCTACCTTTCCCTGAAGTCCTCGAAGTTGACTTTTAAGAATCCTACTTTTAGTTGGGAGATAGCAAAGCAGTGTTTGTTAACATACTTAATAATTCCACATATGTATTCTCTATAATTCATGTAATAGCCAGCCTAATTATGTCTATATGTCTATTTTGTCCTTAATTCTAGCTTTGACCCTCAGGTCTATGCTCCAGTGCTCCCTGTCTCTCCCCCTCCCCTAGCCCTAAGTAATGGTAAATTGACTGCAGCTAAGAATACTTTAGACCCAGGGTGCTTGGGTGGCTCAGTCAGATAAGCGTCTGCCTTCAGCTCATGTCCTGATCCCAGGGTCCTGGGATGCAGGCCCACGTTAGGCTCCCTGCTCAGTAGGGAGTCTGCCCCTCCCCCCTGCTCAATTTTTCTCTCTCTCTCTCTCTCCTTCAAATAAAATCTTTAAAAAAAAAAAGAATATTTTAAAAACTGGTTTTACCAGAAGTAGTTACACAATTTTAGAAATGGCATTTTAGGTCCTCTGATTTTTTTTTTCTTTCTAGTTACGATCTGCAAAAACGAATTGCTGAAATGGAAACTCAAAAGGAAAAAATTCATGAAGATACCAGAGAAATTAATGAGAAGAGCAGTATACTGTCAAATGAAATGAAAGCTAAGAATAAAGCTGTAAAAGATGTAGAGAAGTAATAATCTTTTGGAAAGTGTTAAAAGTATTTGGGTTGAGTTCTTGTTTTTAAGTGTGTGTTCATACATAATCTTACTGCCAGCACGTAAGTGTAATGCTTTTGCCAGCATATAAAATGGTTTCCTTTTCCAAACAGAAAATAAACTTAATTGCCCTGCATCCAGTTGATTATTACAAATTGAATGTCCAACACTGGTATTAAAATAGCAGAGGATGCTGCCCCCTAGTGGCAGAACACAACTCAAACCATCACAGCAAAAATAAGCATTTAATCTGACAGGTTAGTTGTCTGAAGAATAAACAGTCCACTAATGCAGTTGAGGTAGAATTAGGTTACTCTAGATAGATTTTTTTTTTTTTTAAGTTTTATCATGATCTTTCTCTGTCGGTATTTGTATCTCTTACCCATGTGATTTTTTTTTTCCCCTTTAAAATGAACTTCACCTAAGTTTATGGTTAACTTTTTCTATACCTTGACATTATAGTCACTGGAAAATGTATTTCCTAACTAGCTTAGAAGGGCAAAGCAGCTCTCATAATCACATCTTTTTTTTTTTTTTTAATTTATTTATTTGTTAGAGAGCGAGCGAGCACAAGCAGAGAGTGGTAGGCAGAGGCAGACAGAGAAGCAGGCTCCCCGCCGAGCAAGGAGCCCGATGTGGGACTCGATCCCAGGACGCTGGGATCATGACCTGAGCCAAAGGCAGCCGCTTAACCAACTGAGCCACCCAGGCGTCCCATCATAATCACATTTTAATGGCTCCCTCAAATTTAGTGGGAGGTGCAGTTTGAAAATGGATTGCTATAGGATCTTCCACCACATGAGAGTCTGGACATGTTTACAGTAGCAGTGTCCCAGCAGGGCATATAACATGGCTTTAAATGAATATCCAAAATAGTGACATAATTCTCTTTCCTTGCTAGGAAACTGAATAAAATAACAAAATTTATTGAGGAAAACAAAGAAAAATTTACACAGCTGGATTTGGAAGATGTTCAAGTTCAGGAAAAATTAAAACATGCTTCAAGTAAAGCCAAGAAACTGGAGAAACAACTTCAGAAAGACAAAGAAAAGGTAGGTTTTCAAAGAATCTGAATATCAGATCTAATTTTCAATATTTTTCATAGATGTACCAGTCCTTATTTTTAAGAAAATGAGTTGGGATTCTGAATAATAACTGTTTCAGGATTTTGTTTTCTCTAAAAGTAAATCATAGCATTCATTGGCTTTGAGTTTTAGAGTTTATTTTTCTGTGGCATACACTATTAGGGAAATAGTTACCAAAATAGCAATTCTGTTTGATCACAAAATAGTTTTCTTTTTCTTAGGGTAACGGTTTAAAGAGATGTTTTTGTTATATATTTTGGACTTCTAAAAATATTAACCTGCCTCCAACAAAAATCAAGCTGAGAATATCAGAGTAGGAGTTCCCTCTTGAAAAGAAGAGAAGGGAAAGCTCAAAATCTACAAAGAGCTGAGTAGCTGTTCCAAGATTTTAAAAACAATGAAGTTTGAAGCAGTTTCCTAGGAGTCCCTAATAATCAGTTGGGAGTCTTTCATTGTATTTTTCCAAATACATTTGTTTACAAAATATTTTATGCTCAGCATGAGAATAACGCTTGTGTGAATCAGTGTTTGAGGGTCATCATTTTGGGAAATACTGAACTGCTACTGGGTAATCAGGATAAAAACATGGATTTGAGAGTAACCCTTAAATTACAACTAAGCCAGTTGTAACTTAGAGAAGTATTAGCTTTTAGTCATCATATGTCAGTAAATGGTTATTACCAAAAGGTATTAATGGAATGAGGTATTAGTCCTACATGGTAACTTTGGAACGGTATCGTGAAAGATTTTAAGATTTCAGGGAGGCCAGGGGTATAAAAGTAATCTGTGGTAAACTGCAATATTCTGTGAGGGACAGTCTGGGAATTCCATATAGTCTGAGTGTATTAATTGGTGAAAAAAGGTAGTTACAGCCTGAAAATGGAACAGAAGGAAGAAAGACCTGATGGCCAGCTAGGGAGGATTTTCTTCCTCAACAAATGAGGAGTTCATAGAATTAGCTTTTCTATTAAACTGAGAGCACAGAAATGCAATAAATGGTTAAAGTATTTGCTAAAGCTAGTTAATTCAAATCTGATTTACAGAGGAAACCACAAAGACTTAGAGGACCCTGAGGAATAGTTTTAAATAAGTCAAATATTGATGATATTAGTCTAAAGGCATATGCTCCATTAAGTTTATTTTACCATCTTAGGTTGAAGAATTTAAAAGTATACCTGCCAAGAGTGAGAAGATCATAACTGAAACAACAGCTCGAAACAGTGCTCTAGAGAAGGAAAAAGAGAAAGAAGAAGACAAATTAAAAGAAGTTATGGATAGCCTTAAACAGGAAACGCAGGGGCTTCAGAAGGAAAAAGAGGTAAAATTCTTTATCAGTTGGTATTTATTTTGGTGACTTCCTTTTTTTTTTTTTTAACTTAATGTTTTTGCATAATAAAAACTGAACTGCTGGAATAATTTTGGACTTCTAATATCTAATATTTCTAAAAACAGCCTAGACTCTTTTCCCTTTTTGTTTTCTACCTTCCCATTTTTAAAAAAGTTAACTAAATGAGAATTTATGGTGATGTCAAGAAATGTGTGATGTCAGATACTTTGTTATATATGTCATTCTTTTAAGTTTGTTAATTTCGTCAGATAGTCTTTTTCTTTTAAGTTACCAAGAAAACAATTTAATTGGTTAATACCTATAAAAACATGGAAACATACTAACCACAGGTTGATACTTACCTTTTTTTTTTTTCCTGTAACACTTGCATAATAGTTTAAAACCATGGCTCTTGAGTCAGTTCTTGGTTGAAATCCTACTTCATTCATTTATTATCTCTGATCTTGCATGGGTTATGTCTCCAAGTGCTCTTCTCAGAATGGAAGAAAATATTAACCATCTTGTGAATCTTCGTGAAAATAAAATGTACATGTTCTCACATAAAGTACCTAGAAATAATAAACGTTAGCTATTTTGCACCTTATTAATGAGAGTGAGGTAGTCATATTTATATGTCTTATCTGCCCAACAAGAGTATAAAGCACAGAGTTTAGCTATCTTTGTTTATATTCACAGCCTTTGACAAAACTGAGTAGAAATTAGTAATTGAGTTGAATTGACTTATGTTATATAAGCAAATTCATATATATGTAAGGCTTACATACTTATGTTATAGACTTCTGTACAAACTTTGTATATCTCTGTAAAGTTTTCTTGGGTTTTGTGTTTTTTTTTTAATTAAAGACTTAGTAGATTCTGTTTTGGAATAGAGGCGTGTTCTAATGCTGTACTACAAACTTTTACAAGTAGGATGCCCAAGTGTTAAAATGGCAATAGATAATGCAGTAGCTTTTATGATACAATACTTTATGGATGCAGATTTTCACATTTGCTCATCTAATGCATATTGAGTATTTCTCTGTGTCTTGGCATCCTGGGTTAATAAAGCCAGGACATACATCCAAGTTTCTTCATTCCTCAACATAATATAGTAGCTGAAAACAGAGGTTCTACCATTTAAGACTGATTGTATGACTTGGAGCAAAGTATTTAAACTGACCTCATTTCCTCAAAATGAGCATTGATAGTACCTCATGAAATCATTATGTTAAAAAATTCATACATAACATTCAGGATAGGCCTAGAACATCATGAGCAGTGTGTGTATATGTTAGTGTTCATGATTTTCACCATCAAACATTTAAACTGGTGATCTGATGACTTTGCACATAACTCCTGGTCCTGGACCTATTCCCTTATGTGTGAAAGGGAAGGATTGAGCTTTTGTAAGGGCCTTTCATTTGCCATTATTCTAATATATAGATCCCTTTCTACACAGTCAATTACAGTAGCCCATAATTTCTGCTCACTTGTCAAATAATAACTATAATTGAGGATTACCTGGCCTACCCTCTAAAATTTACAAAGATTCTCAATATAAATATATTTGAGGAAACTTTCTGCTCAATAGTCCTTATACCTTACCATTTCAGATAAAGTAGTGTAGAAAGACCATGGATCTAGAGTTTAGACTTGGGTTTTTCTTTGGAACACTCTTTTTTTGTTGTTTTAATCTCCAAAATAAGCATATTTACATCTAGTCCATTAAGTTCTTGTGAAATTAGTTGGGAAGAGGCTTTATGTATAGTGAACATTGGCCACTAGGCAAAAACTACTAGTCTAATTCCAATTGTAAAAATTATTTTTTTGTATTATGTTTATAGAATCTCTAAAGGCGAAGTCAACATGTATGGTTTCCATTTCAGCTTAGCTTTGAAAATGTATTTCAGATTTAATGGAGTCCATCATATTTTAACAGAGTCGAGAGAAAGAACTTATGGGTTTCAGCAAATTGGTAAATGAAGCACGTTCAAAGATGGATGTTGCCCAATCAGAACTTGATATCTATCTCAGTCGTCATAATACTGCAGTGTCTCAATTAAGTAAGGCCAAGGAAGCTCTAATTACTGCTTCTGAGACTCTCAAAGAGAGGAAAGCTGCAATCAGAGAAATAGAAGCAAGACTCCCTCAGTCTGAACTGGAATTAAAGGAGGTAAATCTTCGCTTCTGTATTTCATCTGAAATATTATTTATCAACCCTTGTTATCAATTCATACATTATATATATTTTTTCTGATTTAAACATCTGAAGTGACTGATACATTTAGATTTACTTTTTTCATTTAGTATAATCTTCCCCAAAAGAATGAAGTTAGTTGTGAATTGAGTCTATCAAGGAACTATATTCTCCCCAGAAGTGTCAAACAGTAGATAACACTGCCACTGCCACCATTATTTCCCACAGAAATAAAAGGAAGTTTGTGTTTCTCTAAATCTAAATGTAAACAACTTATGCAGGGGTAAATGAAAAACCTAAATAGATGGTTTCTATATTCGTTCTTACATATATCTTAGTATATTTTTTCTGATTTTGAACTTAAGGATATAGTTTTGTTGTTGTTGGGACTGCATACTGTTTTAAACAAATTAAGATATCTAACTTAGCTCTTTATTAGGTTCCCCTCCTTATCCTTGAGTGAATTAGGTCTCTAAGGAATTTCACAGCTTTAATTTGGAGACCCTCATTGGGTAAGATGGCAATAGAAAATGCTATTTGAAGTTAAATTATACTGAAAACCTTTTTTTTTATTTTATTTTATTTATTTATTTGACAGAGATCACAAGTAGGCAGAGAGGCAGACAGCGGGCGGTTGGGGGGGGGGGGCAGGCTCCCCGCCGAGCAGAGAGCCCGACGCGGGGCTTGATCCCAGGACCCTGGGATCATGACCTGAGCCGAAGGCAGAGGCTTAACCCACTGAGCCACCCGGGCGCCCCTGAAAACCTTTTTATTTTAGTAAATATACACCATTTGGTCATCAGGGAATTTCATGGCCAGTTAGAATTTAAATGTAAAATTATATCCAGTGACCACTTCTGTCTTGTTGGTGATTCATTTTATTTGAGGATAAATTATATTTGTAACTTGAGCTTTTACTTGATACCATGACTAATAATAGAGGTAATATTTTAAAGCCAGGAGGTAGGGAGAATGTCAGGAAAAAAGGGCTGCTCTAACTTAAGAGATTGAGAAACAGAGTTTGGGGTTTTTGTATCCATGTGTAGGGTTCCTCTTGTTGGCAGCCTGACATTTTTGTATAGTAGTAGTACTATTCATTTACCATGTTCCCTTTCAAAACTGCATTTTGGGGGCAGTTGGGTGGGCTCAGTCAGTTGGGCATCCAACTCTTGGTTTCAGCTCAGTTGTGATCTCATGGATCGTGGCATAGAACCCCAAGTGGGAGGGGGAGATCCACACTCAGCAGGCAGTCTGCTTGAAGATTCCCTCTGTCCTACCCCCCCTACCCCACCATTCATGGGAACATGTTCTCCCTCTCTAAAATAATCTTTTTTTAAAGAGCTATGGTTTTGGGGCGCCTGGGTGGCTCAGTGGGTTAAAGCCTCTGCCTTCGGCTCAGGTCATGATCTCAGGGTCCTGGGATCGAGCCCCACATCGGGCTCTCTGCTCAGCAGGGAACCTGCTTCCTCCTCTCTCTCTGCCTGCCTCTCTGCCTACTTGTGACCTCTGTCAAATAAATAAATAAATAAATCTTTAAAAAAAAAAAAAGAGCTATGGTTTAAAAAAAAATGTATAATAAATATCTGTCATTATTTAGAATGCAAAGCACAGTATAACCATAGTCCTGACCACTAACCTGTATTCTGGGTCCTGTACCAAGGTCCATTTTTAATTAGTGTGCACATTAAGAATTAAGATACACTGGGGCACCTGGGTGGCTCAGTCAGTTAAGTGTCTGCCTTCAGCTCAGGTCATGATCCTGGAATTCCAGGACTGAGTCCCACATTGGGCTGTCTGCTCAGCGGGGAGTCTGCCTCTCCCTCTGACCCTCCCCTTTCTCATGGTTTCTCTCTTACTCTCAAATATATAAAATCATTTTTTAAAATGCTAAAGAATTAAGACACACTTTTGCATAGCTATGTGGTGCCAAACTGGGATTTCCACAGCCATAACTCAACTCATTCTGTCAGTCAGTGTACTACCAGAACCATACTATACTTACGTTCCTTATTCTTGACTCAAATAATTTTGTGTTCCTTTAAAATAGAAAATTCATCCATATTTTCAAACCTAGACTCAATGGTTGTAAGATGGAAGTTTAGTTCTGGTTCAAGTGTTTATTATTGGTCTTTCCTTTTTTTTTATGAGGCATTGCAACTAATTCTATGCTATGGTTGGGCATATGCTTCTAGGATTCATTTTCTTCACTTTACACTTTTAGAAAGAAAAAGAACTTCAAAAACTTACACAAGAAGAAATAAAATTAAAAAGTTTGGTTCGTGATCTTTTTCAAAAAGTTGAAGAAGCAAAGAGTTCCTTAGCAATGAATCGAAGTAGGGGGAAAGTCCTTGATGCAATAATTCAAGAAAAAAAATCTGGCAGGATTCCAGGAATATATGGAAGATTGGTAAAGTAGATTCATTTGGCAATGACTATATATTTTTCTTAAGAAAGACATTGTAAATAATTTTCTTCCTTTGACTTAAAGAACTGTAATACTAAGTTATTGTACATGAAATAACATTTATTTTAGTTTTAAAAGACATTAATTTTTAAACACTTTGCTCTTCAGGCTTGATAAAATTCTTTGTGGTATGGATTATCTCATGGGTTATGGGTATGGATTAAAAGTAAGTTTTCTTTTTTAGTTTCAGATAACTATCATTTTCTTACCAAGAAAAAAACTAGGTGGTTGTGATAAGGATATTTAACAAAACCACTTCATTCTTTTTTTAAAAAACAAGAATTTGATAAATTTTGTGTTTTATACCATTTTACTGAAGGTTGTGGCTAGAATGTAGGGAAATCAACAAGGGATAATATAGAAACCCAAGACTAGCAGTAGTGGAGACCATTACTGCCCCTGAACTTGAAGAGGGAAGGGAACTACAGTCATGGCTAGAGGCTGGCAGGAGGGAAAGGGGGAGATATTTCAGCCCCATTCATTTCTACCATGCCATCTCGAGCTGATACCTCACATTCTCTAAAGCTAGAGAACTAAGGGTACCAATTAGTGCAGTTCCTGAGTCAACCTTCCAGAGAAGAAAGCAGAAAAAGAATGATTCATAAGGGCAAATGAAAATTACCCAGCGTGGTTACTTCCATGTCTTTATGTCAGGTGACTTGCACCTTATTTTCTTGGGAGATAATCTGATTCTATTCTTTTGCTCTCATGGAAAAATCTAGTGTGTGGATGCTGCTTAATGGCTGGTTAATAGATATGTAGGCAAATGTGTTTCATCAGGACTTAAATAATCGTAGCTGGCTTTCAATAATTAAAAATTGTATTATTTTACAATTTATTTTGCTTATGCCATAGTACTTTTAAGGTTGAAAGATTTTAAAATCTTCACATTATTTTCATGCAACAAACAGTTCTTTTCATTTGTGTTGATTAAAATTTCAAATTCTGCATATCTAAATTTTTTTGAAGGTACATTAAAAACTAGTCATAATTGATTTTGCAGAAGGGGAAGCTTGAGAAGAACACATATTTTTCATTGTGTACCCTTTTTATATTATTTATACCATACATAAGTAGTTTTTCAAGTAAAAGTAATGAAAGGTCTGTAGAAATTGTGATGATCCTGTGCCTAATTTCTTACTGATTATGCATTGATTTTTTTTTCCTTCCTCTTAATTATTAGGGGGATTTAGGAGCAATTGATGAAAAATATGATGTTGCTATTTCCTCCTGTTGTCATGCATTAGACTACATTGTTGTTGATTCTATTGATACAGCCCAGGATTGTGTGAACTTCCTTAAAAGACAAAATATTGGAGTTGCAACCTTTATAGGTTTGGATAAGGTGGGTATTCATAATAAGCTACCTATAATTACCTGTAATTTAATTTTAAAGTGAAAACTACTTTTTTATTTTTGAACCCTAGTTTTCTTTATAGTTATTTAGTGAACACCTGATATGTTTTGAGGATTATTTTAGGCCCTAGGGACATATGGTTATAGGAAAAAACCTTGTAATGCCTCCCCTGGAGGACTATATATTCCAATATTAGAGTGACTGGTAGCTCTTTTTAACTTCCATTGTCAGTAACTACTTTAAAAAAAACAAAAACCTTTTATGGAGATAAAATTCACATATCATAAAATTTACCATTTTAAAGTATAGAGTTCAGTGGGTTTTGGTGTACTTACAAGGTTGTTAAACCATGACTACTAATTCCAGGATATTTTCCTCTCTCCAAAAAAAATCTACTCATTCATAGTTACCCACCCCCCACAACTTAAAATCTGCTTTTTTATTTACCTGTTCTGGGCGTTTTGTATAAATGGAATCATTCAATATATAGGTTTTTGTGTTTGGTTTAGTTCAGGTTTTCAGAATTTATCCATGTTGTAGGATACATCAAAAGTTCCTTTTTATTGCCAAGCTGTTCTGTTCTGTGGATGTGCCACCTTTTGTTTATCCATTCATCAGTGATGAACATTTGTGTTTTTTCCATGTTTTGACTGTATGGGTAATGCTGCCATGAACATTCATATGCAGATTTTTGTACAGATCCATGTTTCTAGCTCTCTTTGGTTAATACCTAGGATTAGAATTGCTGGGTTATTTGTTAACTGTTTAACTTTTTGAGGAACTGACAAATTTTCCCACTGCTGCTGTACCATGTACTACCCATAATGTATAAAGCTTTCAGTTTATTTAATAGTCTCCATACCCTGTGTGAAGCCCAAACATGGGGCTTGAACTCCCGACTCGGAGATCAAAACCTGAACTGAGAGCAAGAATTGAACACTTAACTGAGTGTGCCACCCAGTCACCCCTCTCTTTGTGGTTTTGATTTGCATTTCCTGATTGCTTAATGTTGAATATTTTTTCATGTGCTTATTAAATATTTTTTCATGTGCTTATTTATCTTCTTTGGAGAACTTTTCAAATCCTTTGCCCATTTGTTCACTGGTATATTTGTCATACTAAGTTGTAAGAGTCTTTTTTCTGTATTTTCGGTCCAGATCTCTTGTCAGATGTATGATTTGCAAAGGTTTTCTCCTATTCTGTAGGTTGTCTTCACTTTTTGATGGTTTCTTCTGAAGCATAATTATTTAAAATTTTGATAAATTTTTAATGTGGTTTCTTGTGTTTTGTGTGTCATATCTAAAACTACTACATAATCCAAGGGCATGGTGGTTGACCTGTTTTCTTCTGTGAGTTTTGTAGCTTTAGTTTTTACATTTAGGTTTTTAATCCATGTTAATTTTATAATACTGTGTTAAAGGGTCTAACTCTACTCTTGTATGTGGATGTCCAGTTGTTCCAGCACCATTTGTTGGAAAGACTATTCTTTCCCCATTGAATTTACTTGACATCCTTGTCAAAAATCAACTGACCATAAATGTAAGGGTTTATTTTTGGACTCTTCATTTATCTGTATTTCTGTCCTTGCATTAGGACCACACTGTCTTAATTACTATAGTTTTGTAAAAAAAAGTTTGAAATCAGGAGTCCTCTAATTTTGTTCCTTTGTTTCTTTCTTTCTTTCTTTCTTTTTTTAAGGTTTTATTTATTTATTTGAGAGAGAGACAGAGTGAGAGAGCATGAGAGGGGAGGTCAGAGGGAGTAGCAGACTCCCCACGGAGCTGGGAGCCTGATGTGGGACTCAATCCCAGGACTCGGGGATCATGACCTGAGCCAAAGGCAGTCACTCAACCAACTGAGCCACCCAGGCGTCCCTTTGTTTCTTTCTTAAGTAGGCTCCACCTCCAGCGTGGAGCCCAATGCAAGGCTGGAACTCACAACCCTGAGATCAAGAGTCGGATTCTTAACTGACTGAACCTCCCAGACACCCCGAATTTTGTTCTTTGATATCAAGATTGTTTTGGCTATTCTGAGTCCCTGTAATTTCCATATGAATTTTGTCAGTTTCAGGGTGGGGAAGGAGAAGGTAACTGAGATTTTGATGCAGGTTGCATTAAATCTGTAATCTACACATCAATTTGTGTAGTATTGCTGTCTTAATAATTTTAAACCTTAACACCATGAACTGGGGATGTCTTCCATTTTTTTAGGTCTGAATCTATACCATAATATTTTATAGCCTTTACTATACAGTTTTTCTTTGTTTCTTTTGTTAAATTCCTATTTTGGAGGTTTTCTCTCTTGTTTAATATGACCTTATAAATGGAATTTTTTAATCTCATTTTTAGGTTATTCATTACTATTCTATTGTATAGAAATACAATTAATTTTTGTATATTGATTTGCTGAAATACTAGGTTTAATAGTTTCATGTGTGTATTCCATAAGATTTAATAGTTTAATAGTTTCATGTGTGTATTCCATAAGATTTTATATATCATCTGTGAATAGAATTTTACAGTAACTCTTTTCCAATAATAGTAGAATAATACTCAGTTATGCAGATACTCAGAACTTTGTGTACATGATCTTACCTGATACACATGTGTGTATATTATTTACATAAACGATACCTGAAATGATACATTTTTTTTTTAACTTTTAGATGACAGTGTGGGCGAATAAAATGACCAAAATTCAAACTCCTGAAAATACTCCTCGGTTATTTGATTTAGTAAAAGTAAAAGATGAGAAAATTCGCCAGGCTTTTTACTTTGCTTTACGGGATACCTTAGTTGCTGACAATTTAGACCAAGCCACAAGAGTAGCATATCAAAAAGATAGAAGATGGAGAGTGGTGACATTACAGGGGCAAATCATAGAACAGTCAGGTAATAATCTTTTTTTTTCCTGGCATTGAGTTTATTTAATCTTGTTGGGGGAGACAACTAAGTCTGACTTCTGTTCTATAGGTACAATGACTGGTGGTGGAAGCAAAGTAATGAAAGGAAGGATGGGTTCATCAGTTGTTGTCGAAATCTCGGAAGAAGAGGTCAGCATATATAAAATTATAGTCAGACCTTTTTTTAAGCTTATTGATATGTAACATACATACTATAAAATTCAGCCTAAGCGTACTCAAATTTTAAGTTAACAGATTGAATTATGTATAAATGACATAAGCTGTGGGAATTTTTTAAAATATAAAACCCTCTAAAGCTTTAAAAATAAAACATGTTAAT
The DNA here is from genome assembly GCF_963455335.1 of Martes martes. Classification (NCBI taxonomy): domain Eukaryota; kingdom Metazoa; phylum Chordata; class Mammalia; order Carnivora; family Mustelidae; genus Martes; species Martes martes. The sequence continues at coordinate 84,358,763 of NC_137888.1, forward strand.
TAGAAAATATATGCTCCACATATGTATCTTTCTAGTATTACATTTGGATCATATGGATATTTCATAATTTAACCACTCATCATTTGACATTTAATGTTTTTCCACATATAATTATTGTTGCAGTGTGTAATTGTTTTTTCTATTTCAAAAAAATTTAAGTATAGCAAAGACTTCTGATGCATATTTTCAAATTTTATTTCAGAATATTTTAACATGACCAAAAGTATATGAGAATGTTAAAATGTCTAGATAAAACTTCCCTGTTCCATCATCCCGTTGGAACACTATACTTTTTTATTCCTTAAAAACATACTTCAATGTCCTGGATACCGAACTTTTTCCAAAAAGGTGTATCTTGGGTTTTTTGTGTGTTTTATTTGTTTGTTTTTCTCATATTTTGAAATAGTTGCTATGCTTCCACTTAAAAATTTTCATGGTGTAATAGGTAACTATACAGCACTTAAAATGTGATGCAGAAATCAGTTCAACCATCTCCTAAGCTTTAGGATTATGAATTGGAACTGGATTTTTGGTTTTATTCTAGTCTTTAAAATCACAGGTTTCAGTTTTCTTCATTGGTTGATTTGGCTGCTAATCTGAAGTGACTCATGGAGTAAACTTATTTCTCTGGTATTCTTTGTAGGTAAATAGGATGGAATCACAGTTGCAGAGAGACTCTCAAAAAGCAGTACAAATCCAGGAGCAAAAAGTGCAACTGGAAGAAGCAGTAGTTAAGTTAAGGCATAATGAACAAGAAATGAGGAATACACTAGAAAAATTTACTGCAAGCATCCAGGTACTCTTTTGTCAATGTTAGCTAAAACTGTTAGAATTCAGTAACATTTGGCAGAAGCATTTTGTTGTTTGCTTATGATTTTAGAATATAAGGGAGGAGAGTGGGTCTCTAGATCAAAATCCTGTGTCTTGATTTCATTTCCCTTAGTACTAATGGGTAAATGCCCTGTTGCAGTTTTGCTCTAACCACAGCTATTCTTGGCTTCCATTTATACTTAATGGAGTCTTCCTTTAACATCTATGTGAGCCGTTATGTTCATTCTCTTTTCAAAGAAGAGTGCTTCTTAATTATGAAAAGCAGTGCATACCCACTATTTAAAAAAAAAAAAAAAGTGGTTTGCAGAAAATACCCAGATTATCACCCTTAATTTTTATGTATTCAACTTTTTAATATAAATATTTAGTCTTTGTGTTTGTGTTTATGGTAGATATGGATATATGCATAGATTTTTAATGAGTCATACTAACTTTTCGTAGTAAATTGTTTTCTTTCCAAACCAGTGTAAATTTACTTTGTTTACAGCGGCATTTGAGCATTTTGTTTATATCATAATTTGATAAATGCTTTTCCATGTCATGAATATTGCTGTGTTTAAAATACCCTTGTCAGGTGCACCTGGCTGGCTCAGTCAGTAGAGCCTGAGACTCTTGATCTCAGGGTTGTGAGTTAAAGCCCCAGGTTGGGTCTAGAGATTACTTAAAATCTTCAAAATAAATAAATAACCCTTTTTAGGTATATCTTTATACATTCATCTAATTATTAGGTTAGATTCCTAAAATTATTACCCACTATGGGTACAATGTTTCAGGCATTATTGTATAATGTAAAATTGTTCTCAAAAAGATGGTTCTGATTCATTTAACTTTTAGTAACATGCAGGTAATTGTTTTTCCAAGTCTGAACACTAGGTGTAGTCTTCAGTATATTTTAGGTTTGCTAATCTGCACCCAAAAATGGCATTTTAACTCGTTTTTGTGATGAATTACAAATTACCTGTTTGCCATTTTCATGTTTTATATTAATTGTTCGTGTTTTCTGCCCTTTTACTGTTAGTATTTTCTTAAAGATTTTAAGTGTCTTTATTTCTTTTAAAGTATTTAAGGCAAATGTTATTAGTTAAAATATTGACATAATGTTAAAACATTTCTGTAGCGTTTATCAGAGCAAGAAGAATATTTGAATGTCCAAGTTAAGGAACTTGAAGCTAATGTACTTGCTACAGCCCCTGACAAAAAAAAGCAGAAATTACTAGAAGAAAATGTTAGTGTTTTCAAAACAGGTATGTTTAAAGATACATGCTTGCTCATATGTGCTTTTTTTTTTTTTTTGAGATTGTTAAAAATAAGCTTTTAATGTCTGAAGTGTTTAATGTAGCAGTTTATAGAATAAAAATAGCAGTCACATACTTCTGTGCAAGTCACGTCTCTGTTTCATGGTTTCTATTATTTTGTTCTTAAAAGATTATAAACTAAGTACTATTAAGTACTTCATTTGATAAGAAAACTTAAGCACAGAATGGTTTATGGTTGGTTTTTGTTTTTTTGGTTTTTACTTTTTTTTTTTTAAGAATTTTTTTATTTATTTGAGAGAGAGAGTGAGCATGAGAAGAGGGAGGGTCAGAGGGAGAAGCAGACTCCCTGCCAAGCAGGGAGCCTGATGTGGGACTCCATCCTGGGACTCCAGGATCATGACCTGAGCTGAAGGCAGTCACTTAACCAAGTGACCCACCTAGGCACCCCAGAATCGTTTATATAATTTGCCTAAGGTTATACAGTATGTGGTGATAGAGGAATTGAGGACCAAGGCAGTCTGATTCCAGAACCCATGCTCTTAATCTTATACTTAATATATTTGGCCCAGAGAGAGAAAGAGCGAGCACGAGCCTGGGGGCGGGGGTTAGGTAGAGAGAAGCAGGCTCTCCCTGCTGAGCAAAGAGCCCCATGCAGGATTCAAAGCCAGAACCCTGGGATCGTGACCTGAGCTGAAGGCAAACGCTTAACCCACTGAGAGACCCAGGTGTCCCCAAAGCAGACTTTTAACTGCCCGTTTCCTATCATTCCCATTTCCAGGTTACCTCCCCTTTCTTGGTCTCTGTACCTTGGATCAAGATGCCCCTCTGTTTAGCACCTCTACATTTTCCTACTCCCTCCCTTGTTAATCTGAGTGCCTTTTCCTGCAAGCAGTTCTTCTAGATTTCCAAGGGATTACATACAATGAGATGGCTTTGGGAGGCTACTGTAGTCCTACTAAGCCCCATGGCTTTTTTTTTTTTTTTTTTTTTTTTTTTTTTTTAAGATTAATTTATTTTAGAGATAGAGCGAGCTGGGGGTGGGAGGGAGAGGGAGAGAGAATCCGTAAGCAAACTCCCCTCTGAGTTTGGAGCCAGAGGCCTAAGTGGAAACTTAAGAGCTGGTCATTCACCCAGGTGCCCTGCCCCATGGCATTCTTTAATAGAGATGATACGCTTTTTTTTTTTTTTTTTTTTTTTTTTTTTTAGATTTCATTTATTTATTTGACAGACAGAGATCACAAGTAGGCAGAGAGGCAGGCAGAGAGAGAGGAAGGAAGCAGGCAGGCTCCCTGCTGAGTAGAGAGCCCGATGTGGAGCTCGATCCCAGAACCCTGGGATCATGACCTGAGCCGAAGGCAGAGGCTTTAACCCACTGAGCCACCCAGATGCCCCTTTTTCTTGGCTTTATATGGTTTCTAAAAGCAGCTTCAGGATAGCCTCCAATCCTTTCCTCCAATTGGATTGTCTCCCCTAAAGGCCTCACATAGAAATTCTAGTTGATTCCAGAGCTAAAGGAATCTCTCCTTCCTTTATTTATAGTCTTTAATGATCTTTAACAATTACCCTTCAAAATAGTAGTTATTTTATAGATTTAGGAAACGGTATCATTTAAACAAAAGCACGCAGGAAATAAGTGGTACACGCATGAAGAAAAACAGTCTTTGAAAACTTAGGAAACGTTTTTTCTTCTAGAACTTTTTCTTCTTGTGTACATGTAAATGTACCACCAATATCATAAATCAAGAAAGGGAATTCATGGGCTTATAGCCAGAATTGTCTTTGAAATTGAAATTTACTGATTATGTACTTGAGCAGCCCTGCTTCCCTTTCCATGTTTGCTTCAATCAAACATAGATGTGCATCTTATTATGGGAGGAAGGCATGATGGGTTTTGATGACAGACCCCTTCCTGACTTAAAATATTTTAGCTAGTGTCTCCAGCAAACACTGTAAGCCTTTTGTCACATCCTCAAGAAAGACCCCTGTTATGGTTCCGTTTGTGAGCCCAGGAGGACAAATGGTGATTATCCAAGGGCTCCAAATATGACAGCTTTCTTACAAAAGAAAAAGAGGTAAAAATCTGTTAAGTAGACATGTCCACTATGCACACTGACTATTCAGCAGTTACCCATATTAACTTTTTTATTTTTGTGATCCTGCATTTTTGTGTGAATTTTTAATATTAAGATAATCACTCAGCATCTGGTACTGGCAAGGGCCGCCAGGTTTGTTTTAGGTGCTGGTGATTGAGCATTGAACAAAATGAAGCCCATCTATTTAAGAACCTCACATATCAGAGAGGAAGCTAAACATGCTACATTTTATATTGGGTGGTGCTAAGTGATAATAAAACAGAGGTTAACAGGGCAGGGGATGGGAATCAGACACAATGGTTAGATGGACCTCTACTTAGAGATACTTGAGCAGAGACCAAACAGAAGTATGAGTGCTAACCATGTGATACTTGGAAAAAGCATTCTAAGATCATAGAGGAGTAAGTACAAGTACTCTTGCCCTGAGGCAAGAGTATGGGGAGTCTCTTGGAACACAAGGAAGCCAGAGTGGCTAAAGTAAAGGAAGAATCCAGATAATATAGGGCGTTATAGGCCAGGTCTCTAAGAAAAATAGGCACTGGAGAGGGATGTACAGGGAAGTGGCATTATGTGACCAGGGTTTTTTTCTTCCTTGCATTTCATTTGGATCCATATTTTCTTATTGTGGACACATTAACTTAACCCACGCTCCTCTTTCCCCACAAATACTACAGTATTTTTTTATTGCTTTCTTGGTACGTAATTGTCAATTGAGAGACCAAAAATGTATATGTGTCATTTATAACAACACTTTCACAGAGAATCTGTGTTTCATTCTTTTTTTTTTTTTTTTAAAGATTTTATTTATTTATTTGTCAGAGAGACAAGGCAGACAGAGAGGCAGGCAGAGGCAGAGGGAGAAGCAGGCTCCCTGCCGAGCAAGGAGCCCGATGTGGGACTCGATCCCAGGACGCTGGGATCATGACCCGAGCCGAAGGCAGCCGCTTAACCAACTGAGCCACCCAGGCGTCCCCTGTGTTTCATTCTTGTTTGAAAAGGAAGCCTTGACTTTATTAAGGGCCATATATACATATATAGCTCTTCTCATGAAAATACTGGATATTATCAATAGATTGTGTTAATGTTTATTCTAAAGGACCCATTTCTGCAAGCATATCTTTAAAATTAAATATTTCATTTTACATTTAAAATTTTAAAAGTAATGTCTAGAGAATAAAGGGAGCAAGATGGTTATAGAATAATAACTTCAAAACTATGGATTATATATATGCCAGTTTTTTCCCTCCTATTTCTAATAGACATGCTACTATAGATTTTTTTTTTAAGATTTTATTTATTTGACAGAGAGATCCCAAGTAGGCAGAGAGGTAAGCAGAGAGAGGGGGAAGCAGGCTCCCTGCTGAGCAGAGATCCCAATGCGGGGCTTGATCCCAGGACCCTGAGATCACCCTGAGCCGGAGGCAGAGGCTTTAACCCACTGAGCCACCCAGGTGCCCCACTACTATAGATATTTATGCATAGTAGATAATTTGAAAACTAGGAAGAAAATGTTCTAAAAGTTGAAACCTTTCCAGGGACATTCTGACCCATCCCCCAAGTATAAATTATGGTGCCAGCCCCCATAGTAGCTGGTGAGCAGAGCACGCGGGCAGCCTAATGGAATTTTGACTTAAGAGAATATTGACACTGTAAGCAAAATAATTCGTTTAATAGAGTACTAGGGGGATTACTAATGTTGGCAATATAGAACTTTTTAATGTGTATATTTAAAAAAATTTGTATATTTTAAATGTATATATCCTTAGGATAAAAGGGGGATACAGAAGACCAAAAAAAGGCAGAAGTTACTGTTTACGGAGCCAACTGGTGATTTCAGAAATGTAAGAAAATGAGTGTTGGAATTAAATTCAATAAATGGGCTGAGGGGTACCTGGATGGCTCAGTTAGGCATGCAACTCTTGATTTCGGCTCAGGTCATGATCTCTAGGTTATGAGATCAAGCTCCCTGCTGGACATGGAGTCTGCTCAAGATTCTCTACCTGTCCCTTTGCCCCTCCCCCACTTGCTTGCTTTCAGGCTTAAAAAAAAAATAGATGGGCTGAAGGAATTCTCTGGCAATGTAGAACAAAAACATAGGAGAAATGGTAAAATTGTAAGATTTGGAGATTTGTTGGAATTCCAACGTATTGAACAGAGAAGAGACAGTGAAGGAGAAGCAGTCATTAAATCCTCATCCAATCCTGTTCTCAGTAAATCCTACTTCCTCCTCTGCCAGATGCCCATATATACCTCCTATAGAAGCTTTATGGGACTTTCTTTCTATAAGTTAGGTCACTGTTTGTTTGCCTTTCTAGATGCAAGTATTTTTTTTTTAAGATTTTATTTGCGAGAGAGCAAGCACAAGTGAGGGGGCGGTGGGCAAAGGGAGTGGGAGAAGCTGGCTCCCTGCTGAGTAGGGAGCCCAACATGGGGCTAGATCCCCACACCCTGGGCTCATGACCTGAGCCAAAGGTAGAAGCTCAACCAACTGAGCCACCCAGGCGCCCCTCTAAGTATTCTTAGTAGCTTGAACTCTTTACCTTTTCGTCACCTTTCATTCCTCTTATATTGTATAGTGATTAGAATTCATGCATGATGGGCGCTGGGGTGGCTCAGTTAATTAAACATCCAACTCTTGATTTTGGCTCAGGTCATGATGTCAGGGTGGTAAGATTGAGTCCTGCGTCAGGCTCTGTGCTGGGCGTGGAACCTGCTTGAGATTCTGTCCCTCTGCCACTGCTCTACTGCTGCCCTGTGGCCTTCCTCCAACCCCACCATGTATATGAGCATGCTCTCTTAGGGAAAAAAAATGGAGAATAGAATCAACTTTGGCTAGTGTAATTGGAATTTATATAGTGCATGCGTTTGTTTAAGAGAGCATTGAATTATTTACAGAATCATAGGGATGACTAATGGAAATTTTAGGTTGAACAATGAAGAATCGTTTCTAGAGCTATTCTAAAGAACCATCAAATGATCTATACTGCCTCTTACACAGTTGGAAAGTGTGCTCTCAAACTGGTATAGTGATCCTGCAACTACCAACAACAGAAGCCCGTTGCACTTACTGTAATTTCCACTGTCCACGTTAGTGCTACTTCCTGACAATACTCATAGAGCTTTTGACTGCATACCAGAACTTCTAATGCCACCGAGAAATTGCAAATTTCTCTATGCCTGCTTGCCAGTAGAAACACGTCCTGTTCATCATGTATGCCTTCCTAATTATGTCTGAACCCTAGATAGGAGGGAATCTGGGAAATGTAACTTTTAGTTTTCTGTGCCACAGAGAAAAGTGCCAGTTACCCTGTCTCCCCTACTTTGTTGTAACATGTGAGGGAGAACTTCAAGTTAGGTTAACAAAATAAAATAACCAGAGTTTTTTTTGGTGGTGGTGGTGGTAGTGGTAGTAGTGGTGGTTTTACCACAGGCAAGTTAATAGGCACATAGTCTGAGGGTAAAAATCATTGAGAACAATAATCAAGGAAGTACCTAAGAAAAAGTTGCAAAGATTTTTGAAAAGAGCCTGAGTGCATGAAGCCATTAAGAAATGAGTGCCTTGGGGTGCCTGGGTCGCTCAGTGGGTTAAAACCTCTGCCTTTGGCTCAGGTCGTGATTCCGGGGTCCTGGGATCGAGCCCCAAGTTGGGCTCTCTGCTCAGTGGGAAGCCTGCTCCCCACCCACCCACCCACCCCCCCAGCCTACTTGTGATCTCTGTCAAATTAAAGAAAGAAAGAAAGAAAAAGAGAAAGAAAGAAAGAAGTGAGTGGCTTATGCTATGGCTAAGCCAGAGAATTTAACCATGTGTGGTTATAATACCATTTGTTTTGACATAGTGTGTTCTGGTTTTTTTGAGATACACTTTTCCCCAAATGTCCAAACTTTTGTGTGCATCAGGTTAAGTCATATGACTGACGAGATTTACAGCTAGTAAGTGATAGTGTGTGAACCTAGAAACGTGAATTGAGCTCTTCTTTTTATTTCAGAATATGACAACGTGGCTGAGAGAGCTGGAAAAGTAGAAGCTGAGGTCAAAAGATTACACAATATTATCGTAGAAATCAATAACCATAAACTCAAGGCCCAACAAGACAAACTTGATAAAATAAATAAGCAATTAGATGAATGTGCCTCTGCTATTACTAAAGCCCAAGTAGCAATCAAGACTGCTGACAGGTAGAGTATGTATGCTAACCCTAACCAGTCTTCTGCCTGCTTCCATCTTGGAAAAGCATGGAAAGCATGCTATTACTTATTAACCCTATCTAACATGTTTTTATCTAATAGGACTTTAGTAAAGGGAAACCTATAAACATTTATGATGACCATTGGTGTGTGTGTGTGTGTGTGAGAGAGAGAGAGAGAGAAGTGAACAGGTATATGCCTTGGCAAAGTGTAGTTCTGTAACTCTCCACTTGTGTGCACCTAAAAATCTGTTTTATTTCTCTGGCATAGAGTAATTCGATGGTTATTAAATAGATCTAGATCTAGGAGAATTAGCAAAATTGTCTTGGTAACTTAGTTTTTAGTTAATTGGATTACTCCATTGTCTTAACCTTTCATAGGTCTTGTTTTTAAATCAATTTTTAGAGTATTGGTGTTTCTGGATAATTAAGGCTTAAGTATGTTTCTAAAATGTTAAAATGTAAATAACTTTATCTTAATAATCAATTTGTTACAATTTTATCTAGTCAAATTACTCCAGTGTCTTTGGCTCAAAGGTAGATAAAGCACTAATAAGCCATTTGTTTCTTAGGAGCAGAAGTTTTTCTAAACACATTGGTCAAAGTAGAAGTAACTTTTATTAAGGGGGAAAAAAGTCCTTCTTCCCCTCCTTGGGAAACACACGCTGCCCTAACTGGAAGGTATTATCTATTGGAAGGTATAACTTCATGGGTGTAGAGATTTAAGGATCTCCAATCAGATAAGAAAATGACAAGAATATAATAATACAATGGACAACTTTGCTTCATGGTTTAGGTTTCATTAATTTATATTCAGAGTTTAATAAAATATACAACATCCCAGAAGTGTATGTATAACATAAAAACCGTATCAAGGATGGTTCAGAAATCATAAATTTTAAAATCTGTGATGGTAAAGATCTCTCAATGTCATGAAGTTTTCTGGTAAACTCTCATAAGCAGGATAACAAATCCCATGTTAGCACATTTTTAATGTATCATTTTGCTTGTTTAGAAATCTTAAAAAAGCACAAGACTCCGTCTTTCGCACAGAGAAAGAAATAAAAGACACTGAGAAAGAAGTAGATGATTTAACAACAGAACTAAAAAGTCTTGAGGACAAAGCAGCAGAAGTCGTAAAGAACACAAATGCTGCAGAGGTAAGACTTGGAGATGGGAGCGAATGGAATTGGAAGCAATTTAAAGATTTGGATATATGACATCAGTTCCTTGACATAGTAAAGACTCAATAGCTTAAAACTTTTGTAGCTATAATTAACATTTATTTGTACAATAAAAAATAGAGGAGTATTGTAACTTTTCCATAAATAAACTTTTAAAATGGAAGGGGCATAGGGAAAGATTGCTAATTTCTTCATCTCTGTAATGTAAAAATACCTGTTCTTTCTTTCCATTTGGGAAGATCATTATCCATAGTAGTAGTTCTTGTTTTTTAGGGTTCCTTACCGGAGATCCAAAAAGAACATCGTAATCTACTTCAAGAACTAAAAATAATTCAAGAAAATGAACATGCTCTTCAAAAAGATGCACTTAGTATTAAGTTGAAACTTGAACAAATAGATGGTCACATTGCTGAACATAATTCAAAAATAAAATATTGGCAAAAAGAGGTAAGATGGTTACCAGTTAGTTAAATGTCACTTTAAAAGATCCTTTATGGGGGCGCCTGGGTGGCTCAGTGGGTTAAAGCCTCTGCCTTCGGCTCAGGTCATGATCTCAGGGTCTTGGGATCGAGCCCCGCATCGGGCTCTCTGCTCAGCAGGGAGCCTGCTTCCTCCTCTCTCTCTGCCTGCCTCTCTGCCTACTTGTAATCTCTGTCTGTCAGATAAATAAATAAATAATCTTTAAAAATAAAAGATCCTTTATGGAAGAGTTGTGTTTCTTGTTTCTATTTTGTATTTTTGAGATGTTGTGATTCTTAATCCCCAGAGATAATCATTTCTTAGGTTTACAGGGGTTGTAATGAACAGTATATAGTAATTTCTATATATAGAAAAATCTGTGTAATGGTTCCACTAGTCAGTATTTTCACCCCAGAGCTGATTCAGGGATTTAACAAAAGGCTACATGAATGTTTTGGAACACCGTAATATTTTTCTTGTCCTTTGAAAAATAATTGCTACAGAAATTAGCCATAGATCCTTAGTATATATTTAGTAGATAATTTGTCATATAGTTATTTGATTTTTTTAAACAATTAATTACAATTCTGTGCCTTCCCTTAATGCTCATCTAAATTGAACTTTTAGATTTCAAAAATATCATTGCATCCCATAGAAGACAGTCCTCTTGAAGAGATTGCAGTTTTAACCCCAGAGGATCTTGAAGCAATCAAGAACCCAGATTCTATAACAAATCAAATTGCACTTTTAGAAGCCCAGTGTCATGAAATGAAACCAAACCTTGGTGCCATTGCAGAGTATAAAAAGAAGGTATGAATAAACTGTTAATGATTTAGTCAGAAATTCTTTAGTCCTTAGCCTAAATTGTGAATTTTAATTTGTATTATTAGCAGTTTTAACTCTCATTTCAGAAGAATAACTGAATAGATGTTTTTCTCATATTTTTTTCATAGGAAGAATTATATTTACAGCGGGTAGCAGAATTGGACAAAATTACTTGTGAAAGAGATCAGTTTAGACAGGCATATGAAGATCTTCGGAAACAAAGGCTTAATGAATTCATGGCAGGTTTTTATATAATAACAAATAAATTAAAGGAAAATTACCAAATGCTAACTTTGGGAGGTGATGCTGAACTGGAGCTTGTAGACAGCTTGGATCCTTTCTCTGAAGGAATCATGTTCAGGTTTGTGATTATACTGAGTTTTGGATCCTCTTGTTACATACCTCTACGTATTCTCCAAACTGTATTTTTTAAGGGTGGGATGTGTAGTTTAGATCTCCAGCTTGTTTTGTTTGATGATGAGTACTAATTTGTTTACATATTGGCAATTTACAACATAAATTCTGGGCAAGCAGCAAATACTTAATTTTACACTATTTGTCTAGTTCATCTTTTTAAATTTTTGAGCCATTTCAGTTTAACATTAGGATTTAAAGTTGCAAAGCAAAAAAATGCACTGGAAACAGAAGAATACCAAGAAGTATTTACTGTCTTGCTGTTTAAATCTTAAAATTTTGGTAGGTGTTCTTATGTGTTCATTCTCCAATAACATTTTTACAAAATAACCTCAGAAAAGTTTAAATCTGTGAAAAGCAAATTAGAGATCCCCAGAAAGATAGTAGAAGCCAGTTTTAAAGCAAACAGATCATGAAATCTTTAGCTTTGCAAGCTATCTAATAAGAGATTTTCTTAATACAGTGTTCGACCACCTAAGAAAAGTTGGAAGAAGATCTTCAATCTTTCAGGAGGAGAGAAAACACTTAGTTCATTGGCTTTAGTATTTGCTCTTCACCACTACAAACCTACTCCTCTGTACTTCATGGATGAGATTGATGCGGCCCTTGATTTTAAAAATGTATCCATTGTCGCATTTTATATATATGTAAGTAATCATTTAGAGGTTTTCATTCTGAGAATTTTATAGGTTCCCTAACAATACACATGGAATTTACTGAATGACTTCTTTTGAGCTTTTCCCCTGTACTCTTAACACTGTGTCCTGTAGTATCCGAGAGACCAAGTCCTTTATTTGAACTAAATATTTCTAATTTGGACCAAGTAATGTAAATTAATAGCAGAAACCCATCTAGAATCCCTGGTCTCCTTAGATTTTTTTTCCCCCTACTAGAAGCTTCTAGGCAACCATGCATCCCAAAATACCCAAATTCCTCTCAAATGCTGTGTCATAAATTACCCATGCTATCATTCCTCTTCATCTTAATTATCAAACTAATGTTGAATTTATTGCCCAGCAAAAACATTTCAAGTAAGTTAGATGTTTGTTATGATTTACTTGTTACTAATACTTCTATTTTTTTCTCTCTTTAGGAACAAACAAAAAATGCCCAGTTCATCATAATTTCTCTTCGAAATAACATGTTTGAGATTTCAGACAGACTTATTGGAATTTACAAGACATACAATATAACAAAAAGTGTTGCAGTAAACCCAAAACAAATCGCATCTAAAGGACTTTGTTGAATTTATTTATAGCCAGGATTCCTTAAATTGAATCAGTGTAGATTGAGCATATTGTATTATTGATTTTCTATTTGTAAAGGACTTATAAATTATGTAAAATACATATTCCTAAACTGGATCATATAACTAACTGGTTTCTATTTTATGCTATTAGGTGATAGGTTAAATAGTCTAATAAAATATTCTAGGGACACCTGAGTGGCTCAGTTGGTTAAGCATCTGCCTTTGGCTTGGGTCATTATCCCAGGAGCCTAGGATCGAGCCCTGTATCAAGTTCTCACTCAGCAAGGAGTCTGCTTCTCCCTCTGCCTCTCCCCCGCTTGTGTCCTCTGTCTCTCAAATCTTTTTAAAAATATTCTATATACCTGCTTCTAGGAGACTAAGAATCTGACAGATTTGTAAGCAGCAGGCTATGGAGAAAATAAGGTGCTTGGGAGTGCTAGATGATTTGCTCTTAGTCCGAAGTTACTACCAACAGAGTTTAAAAGTATGTTAGTTCATGAACAATAAGTTCTAAACTACATCATGTTAATCAAGATGCAGCATACCATCATGGATCCCTAATCTACAGTGGAAAAGCCTGCCAACTACTAATGAATAAATTCTTAAGGTATTCTATTTAACTTACTATAATAGTTTGGACAGTCACTGTATTACCCAAACAATGGGAACATTTTTTTAAACAGTTCTGAATTCTGCAAGATGAAAATTTAAATATTTTATATGCTTTTCTAACTCAGTGTGTTTAAAACTTGCAAGAGGGCCAGCCAGCAAACAGGCAGTATCTGAACATGAATAAGATACTCATCAGTGAAAAAGGAATAAATACCCATTATTGCTTCATTTAAGAAAAAATGATGTAGGGGTTAACTTTCTTAGTATAAATGGGAATTGTTTGCCTACCCATCTGCCAGGGCTTTTTCTTTTCTGCATTAGCTCGGTGTTACACTGTAACTGAAGTTGGCAACCACTTGGTTTTCAAGAGGAATTGGTATTGGATCAAGTCTTTGCCCTAGCTATTTGATTTTGGGATATTGATCCTAAGGAATTAAAACTAAAAGTTATTAGCTCAATAATCAGCCATTGCTTAGGTATTAAAAGATCCAACAAAGATGGTATCATAACACAGTCATTAAATATGTAAATACATGAGCATGGACTTAAATAAAGCAAGATGTGAAACTCTAGTATGGTTCATTTGTTTTAAATCGAGATATAAGGGAAAAGTAAAAAGAATATAATCAAGTGCTTTTTCATTGGTGAAAGTAGTGATTAATTTCCAGGACTTAATACTCTAGTGTTAAGCTCTACAACATTTGAAGTCTTAAAAGAGTTTAGGTAACTCCCATTACCCATATGAAAATTCCAAAGCTACTACCCCTGAGTTTGAGCGCCTTATTAAGCCACTCAATGCACATAAAATAGCAAAATAAGTTTATTAAAATATATTTTGTTATACATAAAACTTAGAAATATTTCAAGATTATATACTTTTAAGTTTTACAGTTTCATCCTCCTGCTAAGAATTACAAAACAGAATAGCATGTATTAAGAATCAGTTATTTGTATTCTTGACTATATTCACACACACTACATGAAATTCATAGTTTTGTCTAAGAACCGGCAACTTACAAAACAACGTCAAACCTAAAATGTTAAGTATATGGTTCCAATCTTTAGCTATATAGATTCTTAGACATAAATTAGTCCTAACTGAATACAAATCTTGGCTTAAGGTTTTGGTAGCATAACTAAAAATACACTGTCCCTTATGCTGGCTGTATGGCCTTATTTAGGCAAACCACTTCTGGTTGTGTTTCCTTATCTACAAAAAGTCGGAAGATAATACCTACTTCAGAAACCTGACATGAAGTGCTTGACACAAACAGCTAGAAATTTCAGTGCTTACTAATTATGTGTATTCAAAAAGTGAGGCATTTTTGCATTGTGACCAACCAACTTTAATCTAAGTTACTATGTTATATTTCAATACCTTAATATTTAGCTCACCACCACCACCACCAGCTATATATATATTCTGATTCTGGTCATATATTTGACAATACAGCCAGCCATCTTGTGTTGATATTCTCAGCAAATAAGACATTAGGAACATTTTAGAACTACAGCCATATTAACTCATTATAATTTATACGTAGTATAGGACCAGGAGCATTCCCCAAAATGACCTGAAAGTCTGAACTACATAGGGCTCCTAGGGAATGGATCTAAGAGCAACAGCCAATTTGGAATTTCTGGAAAATGATCTTTTACTTAACATTTTCATGAACAAAAGGGGCAAGCCAAAAGTCCTACCACAAGCACCACAATTCCAGTCCCTATTAATAAGGGAACTAATCAAAGGGATTTGACTAAATAGCCACACAGGCTCCCATTTAAGCAAAATTTAAGTTAAATTATTGATACTTTGATAATAGCATTAGCAAATAGCAGAAAAAGACCATTTTTTGAGACAAATAGAGATAACGTGATGCCACCTAAATCTAATGATGGAAGTTATTAACAATATACAATGCTAGTAACATGTTTTGAGTTTTTATCCAAGAACAGATTTGACTGGCAAGACTAAAGCACTAACCAAAACGTTAAGTTTACACAAACCACAGAATAAAATAAGACCATTATTTGAAAAAGGTCACTGCTTGTTCCCTAACAATGTATTTCCAAAAGCCATAGCTTTGTCAGGAATGAATGTTGATAAACATTCTAGGGCTCTTAAGTCTATCTTAAAATACATTAATGTTATCAGGTAATCAGATATATTTGATCAAAAATATCCTTAATGTAAACAATCCCTTATCACTTTTAGACTTTGCTACTTGAATTTAATACCTCTACTCAACTTCCTTATTTGGCCAAAGGCTTTAAGCCACATCAAAAAAAAGGCCTATACACTTTAAGAATTTTGCTATCTTTTGATCTAAAAACTATTTATACATAACTGCAATACTATCCACTGCAGTAATAGAATGCTAAAAGACAGTATTGGTACAGGAGTATTTCAATGCCACAACGATAAAGTCAACCTCAAGCAAATAAAATAGGATAATATATTAAATCAAGTAAACTAGATATTCTGGTTAAGACACCTTATGTATCATTTCTAACTGACAAATTTCCATCTAAGCAGCATGGATGCTTTAACATACTTCTATATTTGCTGTAAATCTGATAGTTTACTTTGCTATTTGTCCATCCTACCCTATATCTCCCTTTAGCAATGGCTATTAGTCTGCTGTACAGAATAAGCCTATTTAAACAATTCAGATTTAAATTTTCAATGAGAAACTATTTTCCACATGAATTCCTTCAGTAAATATAAAATGTGACATAGCATATTCTTTAAATCATGCAGATTGTTAGATAAACTTTGGTAAACAGATAAAGAAACTTCAGAAAAACATATTGAAGTGATTTCATTTAAGAAGGTTATTATGTGTTGGTTAAAAAAGAGGATCAACATCAGTATCACTGAAATTAAAGTAACTATAACAATGTTTAAAATCTTAAAAAATTCAACTTCTTTCTCATCTTTATCAGGCCAGGAACATGGCATCCTCTTTGAAGAAACTTTCATTTCAGGAATGAGAAGTTTCTTAATTTGTCCAATTTCTGTTCTGCTCCAATCTTCTTTCAATATTTGGCTTACTCGAGGATAAATTTCAACAGGTTGGACCTCAGGAAGTGGTCTTTGTTTCAAAATCTGCACATGTTGGCGGATATCATCAACTTTTTCAAGAAATTTAAGTGGAGACTCCTCCTGTAAAGATGCTGTCATTGTCATCAATGCAAGTTGCTGCTCTCTTATTTCTTTCATTCTTTCAATTTGTGGAGTATATTCTTGATTAATCAGATTGCTAACATCACAGAGAGCAGCTAGGAAATTTTTTTTTTTCTGTTCTAATATATCACTAAGCTCCTTAAAATACTGAAGAACAACTTCCTTATCACTTTGGACCATTTTTTCTGAATGAGATTTCTGTTCTTCCAGCTTTTCGATAAGATGAGTAAGATCTGTCCAGTGTGTTTCGGTTAACTGTTCAAGTAGTTTTTGAGGCGTGTCCTTTTCTTTCAGATAAGCACTTTGAAGATCATCAATGGGATGACCATGATGTTGACCTATGGTAAGGCAATGACCACAAACTAGTTTTTTATCTAGGAGACAGTAAACATTTAATGGTTGTCTGTAATGTTCAGGACAGGTGACAATATCTGGATGGTCTTCTTGCTGATACTTTTCAATAATAGCCCTTAATGCAAAATTAACAGGTAAAGATTCAATACCAGTTGGAGCAATTTCAATAATACTTCTGCAATTGGGGCACTTGAGTGGAATTCGTAAAGGTCTCCATATATAAAAGTTCCCAGATGCCTGAAGAACGTTTTCCAAGCAATTTCTACAAAATGTATGAGAGCACGGTAGTACACGAGGATCTTCAAAAATACTATAACAAATGGGACATGTTAACTCGTCCTCAAAATTGTGCATTTCCTGTCAAGAGAAAAAACGATTTTAAGACTCCATGTAACAAAACACTTGTACATACCATATAAAGTTTTAGGTGTTAACCTCAAAACTATTAATATGCTGTGCTTGTCATTTAAAAGATAATTAAGATGTTTAAGATTTTTAAATGCAGTTTTCTAAGTAATACAATTCCTAATATATAGACATCATTTTTAAGAGCTTATTTTGGGACTAAAATCACGCTAAACAATTCTAATTTTAGTAAATATTTCAAATTAAAGTTATTTAAGTTTGCTTCTATGCAGAAGTAAAATTCAGTGTTCTGTTGAAGTTTACTCAATGATAACCTGTGCAACTTCTTACATTTTAAGCACTAAAATCTAAACTATGCACAAGAACTAGAAGTCCTAGCCACAGCAGACAAGAAAAAAGAAAAGGCATCTATGTTGGTTAAAAAAAAGAAAAGGTAAAACTGTCACTATTCGCAGATGACAAGATACTTTATACAGAAAACCCTAAAGACCACCGACAAACTGTTAGAATAAATGAAGAGTCAGTCAAGTTGCAGTATACAAATTAATCTGTTGCATTTCTATACATTCAACAGTATTAGGAAGAAATTAACAACTACATTTACCAAAATAAAATACCTAGGAAGAAATCAAGAAGGTGAAAGACCTGTACTCTGAAAACTATTCAACACTGATGGAAGAAACTGAAGACAACATAAACAGGTTGAAAAATATGCCACAGTCTGGATTGGAAGAACATTGTCAAATGTCTATACTACCTAATGCAATCTATAAATTCACAGTAATCTCTTATCAAAATACCAGGAAGTATTTTTCAAAGAATTGGAATATGCCTAAAAGACCCGGAATAGCCAAAGCAAATCTTGATAAAGAACAACAAAGTGTGAGGTACCACAATCCCAGATTTCGAACTATACTACAAAGCTGCAGTAGTCAAAACATTATAGTACTGGTACAAAAACACAGATCAATGAACAGGATAGCCCAGAAATAAACTCACGTATATGGGCAATCTCTGACAAAGACAAGAATATACAATGCAGAAAAGATAATCACTTTAATGATGCTGGGAAAAATGAACAGCTCTATGTTAAAGACAAACTGGACCAATTTCTTTACACCATATACAAAAATAAACTCAAAGTGGATTAAAGCCCAAAATGTAAAACCTGAAAACTCCATAAAGAAAACAAAATAATCTCTGGGACATTGGCCTTGGCAACATTTTTCTAGATATGTCTCCTTAAGCAAGGGAAACAAGCAAAAGTAAATTGGAACTACACCAAAATTGAAAGTTTCTGCCCAGCAAATGAAAAGGCAATGAGTGGTTATTTGTAAATGATACCTGATAATGGGTTAATACCCAAAATATATAAGGAACCTGTACAACCCAACACCCAAAAATGGGCAGAGGACCTGAATAAACAGTTTTCCAAAGACATACGGATGACCAACGACACAATGCTCATCATTGATCATCAGGGAAACGCACATCAAAACCATGAGACACCACCTTAAGTTTGTCAGAGTGGCTAGTATCAGACAAGAAAAATAAGTGTTAGCAAGGATGTGGGGAAAAAGGGAACCCTGCACTGCTGGTGGAGTGTGAATTGGTGCAACCACTGGAAAACAGTATGGAGGTTCCTCAAAAAACTAAAAATCGAAATACCATATAACCCAGTAACTGCACTACTAGATATTTATCCAACAAAGATAACACTAATTCCAAAAGATGTATGCACCCCATGTTCACCGCAATAGCCAAGATACGGAGGCAATAAGTGTCCTTCAAAAATGAACGGATGAGATCTGGTGTGTGTGTTTTGTGTGTGTGTGTGTGTGTGTGTATGATAAATATATAGACACAATGGAGTAATCAACCATAGAAAAATGAGATCTTGTCATCTCCAATAACATGGATGGACCTGGAGGGTATTATGCTAAGCAGAAGAAAGACTAATACCATATATGTGGAATCTAAACAAATGAGCAGGGGCACCTAGGTGTCTCGGTTGGTTGAGTGTCCAACTCTTGGTTTCAGCTCAGATCATGATCTCAGGGTTGTGGGATCGAGTCCCATATGGGGCTCCTTGCTCTGTGCAGTTTGCTTAAGATTCTCTCCCTCTTCTTCTGCCCCTTCCCCGGCTTGTGCTCTCATTCTAAATAAATTAAATCTTTAAAAAAAATAAATGTGCAAACAAAAACACCAAAACAGACCCATAAATACAGAGAACAAAAGTGGTTGTGGGGCAGAGGGTGGGTGGGGATGGTGAAACAGGTGAAGGCAATAGGAAGGTTCCGGCTTTCAGTTATAGGATAAGGCACAACATTGGGAAATACAGTCAGTGGTATTTTAACAGCTCAGTATAGTGACATGGTAGCTAAAATTCTGTGAGCATAACATATATAGAGTTGCTTGTGCATGTACTTGTGCACATGAAACTAATGAATGTACATCATTTGTACTTGAAAATAAGTTGGTATTTTTTTTTTTAAAGATTTTATTTACTCACCAGAGAGAGAGCACACACACGCATAAGCAGGGAGAGAGGCAGGCTGAGAATCAGGCTCCCTACTGGGCAAGGAGCCCAATGTGGGACTCAATCCCAGGACCTCAGGATCATGACCTGAGTTGAATACAGACGCTCAACCAACTGAGCCACCCAGGTGTCCCATGAATTTTTTTTAATTATGCAAAAATAGGCAAGATCAAACATTCCTACTAAACAACAAATTGGGATTAGCAAAGTTATATTATTAATTCAAAAGAATTCATATTCCCAGAGTGCCTGGGTGGCTCAGTGGGTTAAAGCCTCTGCCTTCGGCTCAGGTCATGATCCCAGGGTCCTGGACTCAAGCCCCACATCGGGCTCTCTGCTCAGCAGGGGCCTGCCTCCCTTCCTCTCTCTGCCTGCCTCTCTGCCTACTTGTGATCTCCGTCTGTCAAATAAATAAATAAAATCTTAAAAAAAAAAAAAAAAAAAAAGAATTCATATTCCCAATTGGCTCAACCATAGTTCCTAAGGCAAGGTATTAAATTTCTCTAGTAACAGTTACTATAAATTTCTTAGCTTCTTCAATTGAAATACTAGTATGCTTAAAGTCCAGAATCAGCACAGTTTACTACTGCAAAGTAATACTTTTAATTTGGAAGGGAAAAACATTTTTTAATTAGTCCTTCCAATAAAAACCAGTTTTAAAGATGAACTGTTAATTGGGCTTAACTATGAATTACTGACCAGTAGAGCGTTAGTGGTAAAGAACATCATAAGTCCTCTTTTCCTTAATGAAAGAAACCCAGCAATAATAATTTGACCCCTTGGCAAGATATTTTTGACATCTCCAACAACAAAAGCCTGACAGTTTTGTACCCTACCTCATCTTACAGTCTTGGTTTGTACCTATCCTCAATGCAAGCCACAATCTTCAGGAATTAAACTTAGCCTTGGTAGAGAAAAATCAAGTTACACCATCATTTAGAGAAACTTAAGAGAGCAAAACAAAAAACCCAAGTCCCATTCATGTAAAATATAAAGGTTACCAAATCATCCTCTATAAAATTAACTTTTAAGATGAAAAGTTTGAGAAGATATCAACAAATAATTGTGTACTTTTATTAACTATTAAAAACCTCTTTAGACTTTTTGGCTCTATGCTCCTTCACATTTTCAAAATCAAACTCTTATTCAAGTCTCAAATTGGGCTCTGCCTCCTCCCCAAATAAGGTCTCTTGTTAATCTCACTGAATGCTGTACTGCCAATTTATAGCACTTAACTGGAGTTAAGAGAATTTTGTAAAATTTCCCTATATATTGGAGGATGTAAGCCTATAGTAAGGGCAGGAGTTATGTCTAAACAGAACTTTAAGCATTCACTACATGTATTCACTAAACACACAGTAAGGATTCACTCACTGATTGAATAAACACTACCCCTTAAGAAACCAACATTAAGGGGCACCTGGGTGGCTCAGTGGGTTAAAGCCTCTGCCTTCAGCTCAGGTCATTATCCCAGGGTACTGGGATCGAGCCCTGCATCGGGCTCTCTGCTCCGTGGGGAGCCTGCTTCCTCCTCTCTCTCTGCCTGCCTCTCTGCCTACTTGTGATCTCTGTCAAATGAATAAATAAAATCTTTAAAAAAAAAAAAAAAAAAAAGGAAACCAACATTAATATCAGATCTTAGTTTTTTGTTTTTCAAACAGCAAAATCTCTACTTTTGTTTCAGAAAAGCTGTAACAGGAAAATCTATCAAAAAATACTCCATTCAGATTGACAATATTCAGAACCCTAATGAGCCAAGACGTATCACACAGATACTAAGCTTGAACTGTGAAGCATTCCAGGAAACTAAAGTAACTGGGCAACAGTACAGATGATGACATTCACTGCACATAAGTGCAAGAGAATGCATGCTGGGAAGATTTCTTGACTTTCCCCTATATCTACAGAGAGCTCTATAATCACACAAAACCACCCATGAAAAACAAACATGTTTCTCAGAGGATTTTAGTGATATCAGAATTCATAATGAAGGAAAAAACAAAAGAGCACTTTACGGGGTGCCTGGGTGGCTCAGTGGGTTAAGCCTCTGCCTTCGGCTCAGGTCCTGATACCAGGGTCCTGGGATCGAGCCCCCACATCAGGCTCTCTGCTCAGCAGAGAGCCTGCTTTCTCCTTTCTCTCTGTCTGCCTCTCTGCCTACTTGTGATCTCTCTCTGTCAAATAAATAAAATCTTAAAAAAAAAAAAAAACACAGCACTTTGCAGTGAAAAAATAACTTTGAGCAGTGGACATATATTCAACTTAGATTTAATACTAGAGCTATTTAATGTTTAAAAGTGCCAAAATTAGGCCTAAAACAGAATCAAACCTTTCCCTCTAAAGTCATATTTGACAAAACTCTAGAAAACATTTTCCCTGAGAACCCATTTAGGGACCCCCCACAAGATCTCAACTTTGTTTACAATGAAGATATTTACAACAATATTGAAAGAAAATGCCATCTCCTGGGCTCATATAAAATAAAAAGCAAATATGGTCTCAAAAGTTAACTTTCAAAGTATATAAACATTTTTAATAAAATGTAATTAGAAGTTTGCAGATAACTGGGATGCTTGGGTGGCTCAGTCAGTTAAGTCACTGCCTTTGGCTCAGGTCATGATCCCAGGGTCCTGGGATCGAATCCCGCATTGGGCTCCTTGCTCAGCGGGAAGCCTGCTTCTCTTTCTGCCTCTGCCTGCCACTCTGCCTGCTTGTGCTCTCTTTCTCTCTCTCTGACAAATAAATAAATAAATCTTTAAAAAAGAAGTTTGTAGATAACCTAAAGATACAGAAATAAAATCCAACTCTTGGATGACCCTCTTCTTGCTGAGCTATTCAAAACTGATTTTAGGCAATACATTTATGACCAGTCAGAACCGTTTAACAGAAGCAAGCCTAGCTGAAAACAACTCTGTAAGGCCAGCAACTTTCTGACTCTGGTTATTGCCTGAGAATCAGAAAGTATAGGTCGCTATCATGCTTAGAAGCTAGTTCTTCAGAAACCAGCATGAAATTTCACGCCCCAGAAGTTTTCTATATCCAGGTCAGACTTCTGAGGGGGGAAAAAAAAGGACAAAAACTTTACCTATGTTTATTTTCAAGGATGAGTATCTTGGATTTAGCCATGTTGTATGTACATAACAACACTGGAAAATAGAAGGCAGTGAAGCAATGCCCTCAATGTTCCAGGAAAAAATGGCTTCCAACCTAAAATTCTATACCCAGAAGAATAAATTTTGGAAAAGAAAAGCAAGAATTCTCACCAGGTTAATGGTGAAATTAAATCCAGGACAACTGTGCAGCAAGCCTAGAGAACAAGTAGTCTGGGAAAAGAAGATCCGAAAGGAATGTCTTTGACAGATGGAACTGACAATATTTCAAGAAGTGTCTGAACATATTAAGAGGTGATGACAAAACTAAAAAGTTTGGGAAAAGTGATAGAACCATGAAATGAAAGGAAATACATGGCTCTCTTATCATATTAGTGTAATATTAAATATTGACTTTACCAAAAAACATGACTTATGGACTGAATGCCTCTGGCCCCCTAAAATTCATGTTGCGATCCTAGCTGTTAATAAGATGGTATTAGTAAGTACAGCCTTTGGGAGATGAGGTCATAAGGCCAGAGCCCTCATGAACCTATTAGTGCCCTTAAAGGAGACAGGATGGCTCACTCCCTCTCCTCAGCTCTCCACCAAATAAGGACAACAGCATTAAGAGGGCCATCTGCAACCCAGGAAGGGAGCATTTGTTTGTTTTTAAAGATTTATTTGTTCAACAGATAGCAATAGAAGGAACACAAGCCAGGGTTGGGGGGAGTGGGAGAGGGTAAAGCAGGCTTCCTGCAGAGCAGGGAGCCCAATGCAGGGCTCAGGGCTCAGTCCCCAGGACCCTGGAATCATGATGTGAGTTGAAGGCAGACACTTAACAACTGAGCCACCCCGCTGCCCCAGGAAGGGAACTCTTACCAGAACCCAGCCATGCTGGCATCCTGATCTTGGACTTCCCAGCCTCCAGAACTAGGAGAAATCTGTTGTTTAGGCAACTTAAGTTCATGGTATTTTAGCCCAAACTAAGAAAATGACAATTATATTGGCTGGAGGGAATAAAGGAAGGAAACAGTGTTTAAGAACTAAATCTTAGGGGCATGGGGGTGGGGGGCAGAGGGAAGGGGTGGCTCAGTCCGTTAAGTGGCTGCCTTCGGCTCAGGTCATGATCTCAGGATCCTGGGATAGAGCCCCACATAGGGTTCTCTGCTCTGCAGGGGAGGCTGCTTCCCCCTCTCTCTCTGCCTACCACTCTGCCTACTTGTGCCCTTTCTCTCTCTGTCAAATAAATTAAAAAAACAAAACAAAACAAAAAAACACCTAAGAACTAAATCTTAATCTTCCAGGAAGTCAAAAGTAAAAAGTCAAGAAGTCACATTAAAAAATCTAGAAGCAGGTACCAAAAATCTAGAAGCAGATACAAAAAGAAATCATTAAATGAGAATGGTTGCTTCTGGAGAGCAGGAATCAGGAATGGGAAGAGTGAGAGCAGGGGCTACTCTTTTTCATTATTAACCTGAATACTGCTATTTTATTTTTAACTATTAACAGCTAACTAAAAACATAAAATTTAGACAGAGACAATCCTACAAGCAAGCATCCAGGCAAAAAACTAAGATATCTAAAAAAGGAAAAAACAATGGTCTCAGAATTCTCTTCTGGGAAATTGTAATTTCCAAAAATGGCCACAACCATTATCTCCCACATACACTCCCCACAATGTGGCTTCAGTGGTACTGCCCCATCAAAAGATGAAATCTCTTCTCCCCACAAAAAACCTGGGCAGGCCATGTGACTGCTTTGATCAACAGGATATAAAGTACAAGTGATGCCATGACCGTTCTGGGTACAGCCCTTAATTAGCCTGGCAGGTTACTGTCCCAGAACCATGAATCACTATGTAAAACAAAGTGCAGGCTACTCTGCTGGCAAAAGAGGAAAAGTAGAGAAGCAATGAAGTACCAGACATGTGAGTGAAAAAGTCATCATGAACACGCAGCCAGCCAAGCCTTCGGGTATTTGTTACAGGGCAACACATAACCAGAACATCTCCAAAGCAACAAGGAATACTAAGAAATCATATAGCAAGGTCCACAGGGTCTAGAAGGAAAAGGATATGACCTAGAAATTCTGTACCCAGCCAAGATGTACTTTATTCATGCGAGACAAAAATACTTGGGAAAATCTATAGGGTTTAAAAAAAGAATTGTATAGGGCAGAGCTGAAGCTATATACTTTCATTACCAAACAAAAGGAATATAAAAAGGATTCATCTAAAAGGAAAGAGAAAAAAAGGAAAGCCAACCTAGGAAAAGCAGAAGAAAAATAATAAAAATAAATGAAGAAAACAATGAATTAACAAAATTACTGGATTGATAAACCCAAGAGCTGTCTCTTTAAATAAATAAGGCACTAGCTATCTGGAATAGGCAGCCTCCAAGATGGCCCTCCAATGACCTCCACTTCCTAGCACTCATGTGCTTTTGTAATCCCTTTCCCTTGAGTGTAGATTGGACCTAGTGACTCTCTTCTTTTTAAGATTTTATTTATTTATTTATTTAACTTATTTATTTATTTGAGAGAGGGAGAGAGCACAAGCAGGGGGAGCAGGAGAGGGAGAAGGAGACTCCCCACTCAGCAAGGTCCCAATGCAGGGCTCAATCCCAGGACCCAGGGATCATGACCTGAGCCGAGGGAAGACGTTTAATGGACTGAGCCACCCAGGGGACCCCCTTCTAAGAGAATACAGCAGAAGCGACAGGATATTACTTTCAAGGTTTTGTAATAAGACCATGGTTTCCATAAGGAATGACCTGGCTCTCTTCATCTCTCTTAAGATCACTGTCACTGAGCGAGGAGAGATGCCATGTTGTGAGCAGACCAAGGTCCACTTGTTATGACCAGGGACTACAGCCCTCAGTCTAATAGCCCCCTAGAAACTGTAAGTCTGCTGATGGCTACATAAGTGGGCTTACTAGCAAGATACTTCAGGTCCAGTGAAATCCTGCAATGACTGCAACCTCATGAGAGAGACGCCGGGCTGGAGGCACTCAGCTAAGCTGCTCCTAGATTCCTGGCCCAGAGAAATTGTATTTTAATATTAGTTCTTTTAAGCTGCTAAATATTGGGATAATTTGTTATGCAGCAATTGATTAATACACTAACCCACCAAGAGACGAAAGGAAGAAACAACAAATATACAAAGTCAGCATTGAAAAAAGGAAATAAACCAAATATAAAAATCCAAAATCAGAATACCTTGCATAATTCTATGTTACTATATTTGGAAGAGTTACCAAAAATGAATTATTCTCTATATCAGTTCAAATACCAAACTGACCAGAGAATATATAAAGCAAAATATGAGAGAAATTCACAAATTGGAAAAGTGCTATTCTGAAAAAAACAAGGGACAAGCTTCTCTGGGGGAGCTCTTTCAAATTTTTAGGAGGCAATTTCTTGTTCAACTGTTCTACAATACAAAGATGTAGAGTTTGCAAATTGTTTTGAAAACAGTGTAACATTATTCCAAAACCTAATAAAAACTAAAATAATTTCAAAAATGGATACCGATATAAAAATCCTGAACACAGTATTAGCAAAACCAAATCCAGAGTACAATGATCAAAATGAGATTTTTCCCAGAAATGTAAGTTCATTTAATAACTGAAAATTACTCAGGTCAATGGAGGAAAAACTTTAATTGCAATAGATGTGGAAAGTGCACATAATATAAAAACTAGTAAGCACTCCACAAAGACAAAGTGAAATGGGGCTAAAGGAAGAGGAGATGGAGAGTTATTGTTTAGTTCTAGTCTGGGAAGATGGAAAAAGTTCTGGAGACAGATGGGTGCTGACAGTTACACAACAATGTGAATGAACTTAATGACCCTCCACTGTACACTTACTGCTTATAATGGTAAATTTTCTCTCTCTCTCTCTTAAATAAAATTTTTTTAAAATTAAAAAATAAAAAGTCACCAAGAAATGAATATAAAAATAAATCTTTTCAGAAATTGAGGCTTAGGGCACCTGGGTGGCTCAGTAGGTTAAAGCCTCTGCCTTTGGCTCAGGTCATGATCTCAGGGTCCTGGGACAGAGCCCCGAATCGGGCTCTCTGCTCAGCAGGGAGCCTGCTTCCCCCTCTTGCCAGCCTGCCTACTTGTGATCTCTGTCAAATAAATAAATAAAATCTATTAAAAAAAAAAAAAAGAAATTGAGGCTAAACCACCCACTTATAAATTATTTCACAAAATTCTTGTGTTTAAGTGTCAAAAACAAATACACTTCTGAATTTCTAAACTTTTAATGCATTCTCCAAAAAGTGGATTCCTCAGAGCCTCCATGATGTCTAACTAGCATAGCAAATGGTCAGTAGAAAGAGATTATGGAGAATTAAACAGTACAAAAAAATATTATTCATTCTCTTACACAGTATGTGTAAATGATTTTTTAAGTTTTAATTCACTAACAATGCCTCTTTCATCTCTAAACATGAATAGTAATAAAAATTCCATTATATTTTACAACTTCTGAAGAAAATTATGTTTACCACATTATAGAGTTTAAGTGACTTGCTCCAGAACTTATAGTGTGAGTCAGCTATAAGTCTGGGAAAATTCTGATTGGGTCTCACATCTTTGTGGCCCGAACTGATACAAGGCACATTTTATGCAATTCAAGATTACTTCAGAAATACTACAATTGTGTCATCTATATACATAGGGCAAAATTTTTAAAATACGTTTGTACATCTAAATATAAAAAAATAATGGGAGGGTCACCATAACCCTTTCAAATTAAAAAAAAAAAAAATCCTATGGTCAGATATGACTTTAACTCTGCCCATTTGCGCTGTTCTTGCATTTGACATCAACCTATTTCCCCAAACTAAAAAAGAAACTACTTATGTGATTTAACCAAGAAGTGAAAAGAGAAATTCAGGTTTTCATTGCTTTTTCCTCAGCACTTTTCACAGTGAAAGTATATTCAGCAATGTTTGCTGAAAGGCAATGTTAAAATTAACATGACCTAAAATCAAAATTTTCACCTTCCCCAACTAAATTATTGTACCTTACTTCAAAGGGTAGCTACATAGTCATCAAAAAAAAAAAAAAAAGACAAATCAGTATGTAAATGCATAGTTTTTATATCCAGGTAAGGAATAAATGCAACTTGCAGGTCTGTATGTATAAAATGATACCATTCGTTTGTTTAGATGTACACAAATCCCTGTAAAATTTCTGAAAGAGTACACAAAAGTGACTAACTTTAAGGTACAAGTCAGGTGAGGGAGCTGTTTTCACTTTACGATCCTCCTAGATGGCTTGAATTTTATACACCAACATGTCTTTTTTCAGAAGATTTAAAAATCTCAACTTCCACTTTAAATCATAAACTCAAAAAAATTTACTGAGAATTTTGTATTCAGTTAATCTTTCAGAGCTTACCTACTTTGCTGATCTTCTGGAGTAGCGACTGAATATACTCTATCTTCTCCAACTTACTCAGTTTCTTTTATTCGTGTTCTAAAATTAAAATAATTTTACCTTAATATTTTAGGTTTGCATTCTCAAAGAACAGATTAAATATGACATCACAGGAAAGGTTATTTCACTCCTCGACGTTTATCTCCCCAAGCCTCATTGTGTTTTTATAAAAATAGTGAGAAATATCAACAGTTGGTGGTGCAGGAGAGGTATCACTTGTACACTGAAAATTCCAACAATCCTGTGACCAAATAAATGGTCACAAAGGACCATACTTGTAGCGTCAAGTATCTTACGAGCACTTGAAAATGTTAGCCAACAATGACGATGACGGAGCAAACATTCATGCGCATTTGAGACTACTTCAAGTCAACTTGAAAACAAGAAACATCCATGGGAGCGAAAGATTTTGCTAGCCTAGTATTATAAATACTGATTTAGGTTATCCCCATCAATGCGTCTGTCTGTACATGTCTCAGTTCTGCCATTTAAATGTTGTGGCGCCCTGGGTCAGTTTTTCCTAATGCCTCTCAGAACTGAGGTTTCACACCTGTAAAATGGGCATAATTACACCCACTATTAAGTCTCATGAGAACCTCTCACAAAGGGCCGCAACATAACCGTACCCTTCCCTTTCTCCAAGGTTTAGGGCAAATCTTCCCGAGCCTCCCTCCCAATGCACTTCCACCGCCCCCGCGCCCCCCGCCCGAAACCACGCGAGGCAGACAAGGTCTGTGGAGTCCCGCTCTTCTCACCCTCACCACCACACGCGGCCTGCTCCCTCACAGAAACTCAGCTCCGCACCCGAGGGAGGAAAACGAGGTTCCGCAACCTCCTCCTCTGGGACGAGAGAGAGTAAATGCAGGACCCGTGCCCACGCTCTCCATCACCAAGCCCCTAGACTCTGCCCAAACACACACAGTACACCAGCCTGTGCTTACAGACAAAGAAGACAGACCCCTCCAAGACGCTCCTTAGACTCACCGCGGGGAGTCTGAGACCAACCTACTCCACAGGCCAGAACAGCTCTACAGCCTCCACGCTCGGCGTCCCCGAGATGCTTGGCGTCCCCGCCCTCCTCCGCCCTGAGGGATTTCAGGTGCCCAGACGGGGCGGGGCCTCGCGGAGCCTCAGGACGCAAGCGCAGTCTCCCGGCAACGTTCAACTGCGTAGCGTCCGCCAATGGGAAAGAGCGCGGGGCAGCCTTTCAAAAATAAACGGCCGGCAGCGCCTGCGGAGGCGGGCGCGTAACTGCCAGAGCCTGGCTCGAAGCCCCGGGCAAGCTTCCCGCACCTGCGCACTAGGCGCCGGCCCGCCTCTCAGAAGCTTCCGAGGCACGCGGCAGGAGGCGCTTCAGTGCGTGCGGGTGCTTCTGGAAGCCGCGGTGGTAGGCTGGCCCACCTCCTGGGGAAGTGGGACGTGGTCCACCGCCCCGGGAGAGGTGGAGCCTGGCGGCGGCTGACTCCCTCCACAAAGGACTGTTTTTCACTTGGAGCCAATCTGGCACGTTCTGATTCTAGACTTTAAAGTGCGGCGTCTCCCATTGTTACTTCACAGGTTTTCTGCAGCGGGAGATCACCGGCCCGAGGGCACACGCGACCCAGCGGGCAAGCTCCGTCCTCCTCCGACTCCGAGTTTCCTTTGGTTCACGAAATCTGAACATCTGGACCTACCTGAATACTTGACTCAGTGTAGGGGAGGGGGCTTCTGATTACAGTTTTCTTAAAGAGAACTTACTGTGTGACAGCCAGTGGCACCTTAGGACTCCTTTATAACTATCTCCCTCTCTCTCCCCCCCTCCATTTCCCAACCTCGTGAAATTATCGCCGAGAGATGACCACTGTTGCCCAGAATACCTGATTTCTGATTCAATCTCTTCACCCTATTTCACCTTCTTAAACCCCTAGAATCAGAAAACATGCGGTTCACTAGTCAGGGTTCCCTTTTTTCTTGAGAAACTTTATCTAGCTGTATTTCAAGATTTCTTAACCACAGTTTCCATCTCTTAACTATACTGAAAAGTCAATTAACGCTGTGCTAAATAAAACTGAGCCTTGGGGGCTCCTGCGAGCCTCAGTCGTTAAGCGTTAAGCACCTGCCTTTGGCTCAGGTCATGATTCTGGGGTCTGGGATTAATCCTGGAGTTCTGGGATTGAGCACTGCATGGGGCTCCCTGCTCAGCTGGAAGCCTGCTTCTCCCTCTTCCATTCCCCCTACTTGTGTCCTCGCGTGCTCTCTCGCGCGAGCTCTCTAGCTCTCTCACTCTGTTGCTGTCAAATAGATAAATAAAATCTTAAAAACAAATTTTAAAAAACGAGTGTTGGTATACTTGTATTGCCAGTACCCTCAGGTATTAGGGTCTTATGCAGTAAATTGTAGAAAAACAAAAAAATACAAGGTAATATCAGTGAGTACTCAAGTCAATTTCGGATGTCTTCGCCAATTCAGTTACTGAAAAGTTTGCTTATGATGTATGGATTCTGGCAATATCCTAGGATTCCTACTGTTACATGGTGGTATAGAGCCATTTCAGCTTTATTATGCTTATACATTTTCTATTTAAATATCGGATTCATCCTCATAGATTTTAAATTTCTTGTCAAAATAATATGGGTATCTTTCCATAGCAATAAATGCACTGTACCTAGATAAAAATTATTCTTTTTTTTTTGTTAAGATTTTATTTATTAATTTATTTATTTGACAGAGAGAGCACAAGTAGGCAGAGGCAGGCAGAGAGAGAGGGAGAAGCAGGCTTGATCCCAGAACCCTGAGATCATCACCTGAGAGGAAGGCGGATGCCTAACCATCTGAGTCACCCAGGTGCCCCTATACTCTTAAAAAAAAAAAAAAAAAGTAAACCAGTAATATTAACTGTAGATTTTGGGAAATTATGATGTGTCAGTGTAGATTCATTGCTTGTAACAAAT
Organism: Martes martes; assembly: GCF_963455335.1. Classification (NCBI taxonomy): domain Eukaryota; kingdom Metazoa; phylum Chordata; class Mammalia; order Carnivora; family Mustelidae; genus Martes; species Martes martes. The sequence goes on from NC_137888.1 coordinate 84,389,785, forward strand.
GTACTGTTGCAGGATTGTGGAATCCAAAGGCCAAGAAAGCATTCCTGAGACGTGGATGGTACAACTTAGTAAGTTTATTTAAGTAGCACAAGGGCAGGACCTTATATGAAGCCAGTTATATGCTTAGTGCTCAAGGGGGAGGAGATGTGCAAGAAAGATTAGATCATGAATGTTTTCTTCAAATTTCTACTCCTAAAACTACTTTTCCAAGATTTTCTGGTGCTTATCATTCAGCCCACTATTAACTATTGATAAGATGTATAGGCAGTCATGAGACCCTTTTAGAATGTAGCAACCAGCACACATTTGATCCTTATCAAGATTATACAGGCTATAGGTCAACCTACTGGGCTAAAGGTGAACGTTTTTCTCCTTCCATCCCTCATCATTTCCCCCCTGACCAATTTTTGGTCCTTAAATCTTTAAAGTTGTTGAAGGGTGAAAGGCTCATCTTCTATAACTTCTTCAAGCTGACAGGGGCCATAGAGATGTCCCTAGCTATGGACTGAAAATGGTCACTATCTGTCTCTATAAATAAATTACAGAGGCCATTGCTATATAGTCCAGAGTGAACATCGGAATAAATTTGTTTCAAGTAGTAAGAATCATCTGTCAGCTGGGTGAAGAGTCAGGAACTGCTTGCATGTATCTGGACAATAGGAGAGAACAAAGTGAAAGGGACAACATATTAGTATTAATGTTATAATGAAAATAAGAGCAATGAGAAGATCCTTCAGCGTGGACCACAGTCCACTTTCTAACCAGGAATGTAACCAGTCATTAAGTGGCAGTGTAGGGACTTTAAGAGCACCAATTTGATTACTCATATCAGTAATTCTGTTATATTTTTGTTATCATCTGGAAGATAGACACAACATTCCCCTGTAATAATGGCACATGTTCCTCCTTGTGCCGCTGCTAAGACATCTAATGCCATTCTATTTTATAGAATTACTTACACATGAGTTACTTTAGTGTTTAATAACATAATGCTATCTTCAGAATCATTTAAGGCCTTAATTGTGTATTTATCAAGGGCCTCCATGTGCCATTGACATCTTCTAAATCTATTGATGGAAGAAAAAGAGACATCAGATGCTCATACCAATGGAACACGGATTTTGTCTATCATTGTTTTAGATATGGAAGATTAGCTGGAATTGTGATAGTCCTAGTGATAAGGTCATGCATAGTGCATCTTCCAATCCAGCCTGGTGGAAGCTATGGTCACAAATTTGGCCCACATAACCTTTATGTTCCATTAGGTGCAAGCTGTCTGATGCCTGGTCACCTTGTCCAGTCAGTAGCAAGCCAATCATTTTCCTGTGAAATAATGGCATGGTCACAGGGTTCTTGGGAGGAGCCACTCCATTTGGCAAATATTCTTGGGCTATGAATCAAGAGCGTGGTTTTTTGAGGCACCTGGGGGGCTCAGTCGGTTAAGCATCTGCCTTCAGCTCAAGTCACAATCTCAGGGTCCTGGGCATGATCAGACTTCCTGCTCAGCGGGGAGTCTGCTTCTCCCTCTACCCCTCCCCCTGCTCATGCTTTCTCTCTCTCTCTCTCTCTCAAATAAATAAATAATATCCTTAAAAATTTAAAAGAGAATGGTTTTTCTATTCCCAGCATAAAAGGGTCTTTTGGCTTAGTTGTCCTATTTTAGGAGTAAGCAACATATATCCATCACATATTTGATATAAACCTTCCTAGGTGTATCAATTAGAAGGACTGTGTAGTGGGGAAATTTGTTGTCATGAGCCTACCTGTGGGTTGCTATATTCTGTTAAAATGTTGATAGTTTGAGGATAAGAGAGAGGTGCCTATAGACTAGAGAGTCCCATGTAACATTACCATAGGCCAATAAGAAACATTCTTTTTAGTAATAGAAAGATCCCTATATGTGCTGGTATGGGGCTGACTTTGTGTTGGGTTTGGTTAAAGGCAGCCACTGTATGCTTTGCCAAAGGCTCTACTTAAAATTATACAATAACAGAGGTGGCTCCCAGGACAAATATGGCTGAGGGATAAAAGCAATAAGAAGCCTTCTTTGCCTAAAGTCTAGCCTTAACAGTACCCTAATTAGGAGGAATTGCTGGCAAGTGGGAGATGACTTGTCCCAGGAGATTAGGGCATCCCCAAGTACATTCTCCAATCCAATTATAAGGAAGGTGGGGTCATCCATGATCTCCACTAGTTCATAGTTAACCCCATGGAGTGGGGTATGCTCTGACTTTTAAGGAAAAATTTTGTTATCCCAGCCACATAGAATTGATCAAGGTGATGGCTGAGTTACATAATTGTTGGGGTGTTCATCCTAGTGTCCAACTGTTTAAATAATCATATGCCCATGGGGTCCCTTTTATTATCCCCATAGAGTGATAAGCAGAAAGATTGTCTATATATGAGCTATTATGGCAATGTGTCTGAAGTTTACCTCAAGCTGTCTAGTTTAGACAAACAACAAACATTTAAAGACAATTAAAACTAGAATCTTACATCCATAAGGATGCATTATTGAAGCATAATTTTTCTCTTTAAATTCACTCTTATTTCCAAAGACAGCCAAATCAAGACTAATTCATTTATAAAACAAGTCCAGTTTTAACAAACTTGGCCTAATTATTCATATAATCTTAGCAAAAATAGTGATTGATCATATAGATCTTTTAAAATCTGCTTTGCTAGGACTTTTTATAAGGAATCTTTAGAATAAACTGTTAATAGCTTCTTAAGGCCAGAGTAAAGCCAAATATTTGTTTGCAGTACCTATAGGTTTGGGTGCATTCCTTTTCTTGAGGTCCCCCAAATACTTCTTGCATCTGCCAGGAAGTAACATTCTTTACTCACCTGGTAAGGCTGCTGGGCACTCTGTAAGTAACATATCAGGCTAACATTCTCAACGGGTTTTAATGGCTCTGTAAAGTCAATCCTAATTCCTTGGAGGTGTCTGTCATATCTCAGTCTATATATGTCTCTCTCAAATATGACATTCCAGTCAAAGCTTTGGTATTATAACCAATGTTTCCAATGGTGTCCTATTACAAGAAGAACAGAAGCTCATTGAACTTGTGTGAATAATTATAATAGCCGTGGAAGAAAGAATGCTCATTGAGAGTTTCTGACTTCTGAAAGGTTCAGGTAGAGAGAAAATTTAAATGCTTCTATTTGTTCACAACAGAATATGTTATCGTCTTCCTCAATTCATTCAGTCCTATTTACAAGTTTTTTTTAGTTTGAATGCAGCTTGCCCATTCATTCTGGAAATTCTTACCCAGCTCAGTTTTATAATTTTAAAGATCTCAAAAACCTGTATCTGCCAGAAGTCCTTTTTATGAATTTCCTTGAAGATAAAACACATTTTGCAAGAGCATCAGAACAATAACTATAAATGACAAAAAAAAAAACAAACCCACAAGACTCAGAAATGGACATGGTTAAAGATCTGATATGGGGTTCATTATTATGTAGCTGACAAAGAAATCAGTTGTTTCTGTGACACACAACATTTCAATCTTTCAAACAATGACCTTATATCAGCATATATTAAAACTTCAAGAATTTCATGTATTTTCTAGAATAGTTATAGCATATATCCATCCAAGACAACCTAAGGCTTATCGTTATTGGTTTGACAGTGCTTTCCAAGGAACTTAACATACCAAATAAACAAGCCTAATTAGTCAAAAAGACCTCTTTTACAATTCTGATCTCAAGGAAATTTGTTAAAAACCTCAGAAAGTGGGGCACCTCGGTGACTCAGTAGATTAAGTGCCAACTCTTGATCTTAACTCAGGTCTTGATCTCAGGGTGGTGAGTTCAAGTCCCATGTTGGGCCTCATGCTGGGTATGAAGCGTTCTTAAAAAAAAAAACAACAACAACAACTACTCAGAAACTTGTTGTTGTTTTTTTAAATATGTATTTAAGTAATCTCTATATGTACTACGGAGATTGAACTCATGACCCCGAGATCAAGAGCCACATTCTTCTGACTGAGCCAGTCCCACGTGCCCCAAAAACCTCAGAAGGTTTTTATTTTTTTTTATTTATTTATTTGACAGACAGAGATCACTAGTAGGCAGAGAGGCAGGCAGAGAGAGAGAGGAGGAAGCAGGCTCCCCGCTGAGCAGAGAGCCCGATGTGGGGCTCGATCCCAGGACCCTGAGATCATGACCTGAGCCGAAGGCAGAGGCTTTAACCCGCTGAGCCACCCAGGTGCCCCAAAACCTTCAGAAGGTTTTAAAGTGCATGCCTCAATAGGATTTCAGGTAATTGGGGCTCCAGGGTGGCTCAATCATTTAAGCATCTGTCTTAGGCTCAGGTCATGATCCCAGGTAGGTATTCCAGGTAGGGAGCCTGCTTCTCCCTCTTCCTCTGCCCCCCGCTCCCACCCATTTGTGCTCCCTCCCTTGCTCTCTTTTGCTCTCTCAAATAAAGAAATTTTTTTTAAAAAATTTTAAAGTGATTACAGGTCATTATAAATTTAATATTTACATTTAACTAAGGGATTCTACAGAAGAATATGCAATTGTTAGTAAAACTTAGCTCCTTTAAAATTGAGAATTTTTTTTAAGATTTTATTTATTTATTTGATAGAGAGAGCAAGAGACACAAGCAAGCAGAGCAGCAGAAGGAGAGGGAGAAGCAGGCTCCGCACTGAGCAGAGAGCCTGATGCGGGGCTCGATCCCAGGACCCTGGGATCATGACCCGAGCTGAAGGCAGTCGCTTAACCAACTGAGCCACCCAGGCACCCCAACATTGAAAAGTTCTAACTTTCTTAAGTAATCGAAGTCCTGATAAAGACAAAACATAGAATCTTTGGTTTTCTGGGTAGATAAAGACTAGAAAGGGGGAAAAAAAACTTCATTTTCATTTTCTATCAAGAGCAGACCAACAATCTAAGAAAACTTCATCATTTTAACGGAGAGAGAAAAGCAGGATTTCAATCTCATACCAGTGTACTTTCAAAATCCATTCATTTCAACATTAGTCCTAACCACATATAAAATTCTACTCCAAAAATTTCCCCTCACAAGTCTTCTACAACTTTCTTTTTCATTCAGATTTTGTCCTAAGCCTTTTCTCTCCAAATACCCAGTCTCATTTTGGGACCAAAGTACTTTCTTTCTCTCTCAACAAAATCTATTCCCATTCCTTATATCTTTTTATATTAAAAATATCTTTTTATTAATTATTTTTATTAACATATAATGTATTATTTGCCCCAGGGGTACAGGTCTGTGAATCATCAGGCTTACACATTTCACAGCACTCACCATATCACATACCCTCCCCAATGTCTCAAAAGAGCTTCTTAGGAGGACTCTATCACTTAAAGTGGTTTTTTGTTGTTGTTTTTTTTTTTTCATTTTATTTTACTTTATTTATTTTCAGTGTTCTAGAATTCATTGTTTACGCACCTCACCCAATGCTCCATGCAATACATGACCTCCATAATACCCACCATCAGGCTCACCCAACTCCCTACCCTCTCCCCTCCAAAACCCTCAGTTTGTTTCTCCGAGTCCACAGTCTCTCATGGTTTGTCTCCCTCTCCAATTTCCCCCAACTCACTTCTCCTCTCCATTTCCCAATGTCCTCCATGTTATTCCTTATGCTCCACAATTGCATTACTGGGTATTTACCCCAAAGATACAGATGTAGCGAAAAGAAGGGCCATCTGTACCCCAATGTTCATAGCAGCAATGTCCACAGTCGCCAAACTGTGGAAAGAGCCAAGATGCCCTTCAACAGAAAAATGCATAAAGAAGATATGGTCCAAATACACAACGGAGTATTATGCCTCCATCAGAAAGGATGAATACCCAACTTTTGTATCAACATGGATGGGACTGGAGGAGATTACACTGAGTGAAATAAGTCAAGCAGAGAGAGTCAGTTATATGGTTTCACTTACTTGTGGAGCATAAAAACATCTTTTTCTTGCATACAGAGTTGTTTCCCTAATTTCCATCAGTCTTCATTACATTTAGCAGAATTTTAACCCGTAGAAGCCTTAGTCTCCAGTGAAAATTAAGTAGTAGTCGATTTGGAACTGTTTACAAATATATTTCATAATTTCTAAAAACATATGTTTTGTCCATACTAAATCTTTCAATAAAACAGAAAGCATGATTACCAACAGCCCCAAGTATCCTCAGTTTCTCTGCAATCAGAAACCAAAAGCAGATGAACCTATATTCAGGAATCAATGTTTAGTATTCTATCTTATTTGGAAAAGACTTAGTTACCCAATGAGTTTAACCCAACTTGTCATCTAACTTAGCAGAACTTTAAAGGTTCAGGTTACCAAAGATTTTGAAAGCTATTTTAGCAGTTACTCATGAGAACTTTGAGAAAAATAAAATTAACCTTCATATTAAGCCATCTTTTGCTAACAAACTGCAGCAGAGATAACTTGAGCTTATTTGACCTTTAGTATGCCTTGGCAGAATACAAGTTTTAATGCTCTAAAGACATGTCTTTCTTTTTTTTTTAAAGTAGGCTCCCTGCTGTGCATGGACCCCCCCCCTCCCCCCAAAATGCAGGACTTGAACTCACAACTCTGAAATCAAGGTGTGAGCTGAGACTAAGAGACAGATGCTTTATCAACTGAGCCACCCAGGCACCCCCAGACATGTCTAACTTAATTAAACTAACCAACTTCATTAGTTCAAATACTGAATATGCTGCACCTCGGTCCACTTAAGAGTTAATCAATTTGTTCCCCATTGTCAATTTTTACCTGGGGTGCACCTGTGGGGAAATGAAGTGGGCTGTTTAAGTCCAGGGAAGGGTGCGCTTCACTCCTGGGTAGCCAGGATAGGAGAAGCAGGAGCCAATGGCACCTGCGGCACTGAGGATGGTACAGGAGCTGATTATGCAGTCCACGTCCGAGTTGGTGCAGAAACTGGAGGAGAGGAAGATGGAGGCAGAAGAGATGAGGTGAGGCCAGGAAGGCTGGAGGTGGATAAAAGCTCAGGGGGCAGAGAAAGAGAACTCCTGCTCCTAAAGCTCATCCGCTCAGACAGATGAACAGATCCATTTTCTTTCCACCAACAAAAAGTGAAAATAAGTAGTCCATGTCAGGCTGGAGACGACAGGGTACCACCCCGAAATAAAAAGAGTTTGGCAGCTGCTTGGGAATATTCCTTAAAGTTCCTGTCCTGAGGTAGACTACTAACCAGACCATTGGCTTCAATTATTATAGCCATTACCCCAGGAAATGGATGAGGCAGAAAACCCCACATACGAGAGTCAGGCAGCATTCATCCAGTCCTCTCAAGAAATAGTCCAGATCTGGCACACAAAAGAAGAAGCAAACAAAGAGGAGGTGAGTGATTCAGGAAACGCAGAGAGAGGCAGGTACAGGAGCTTGGCCGCAACCTATTTACAAAAGACACAGTAGCATGGGGACAGGACCCATGACTAGAGGTCAGCCTAGTGAGCTAATGGTGAACATTTTTCTGCTTCTGTTCCCTATCAGTAACACTCTGGTGGAGGAGGCTGATAATGGGGGAGGCTATGCATGGAGGGTACAGCACAGGAAATACATGAGAAATCTCTGTACTTTCCCCTCAATGTTGCTGTGAACCCAAACTCTAAAAAAAAAGTCTTTATCAATTTTTTAAAATTTTTAGTGTAATTGCTTCTAGAATTAGTTAATATGACTGAATAATGAATAATGCTTGGAGCTATTATATTTTCCACTTACGTCTTCCCTCCTACCTCCTTCCCTGAAAACAATTCTGTCGCAAGACAGAGGAAGTAGCTCTCACAAGACTTAATTGGTTTCTGTTTTCCAAAAAGCCTCAGCCGGCTGAGGAAAATAACATCTAGGGGAAGAGGCTGAATGTTTGGGAGAAGCAGAGAGAGAGGAGTGTGGAGGCCGCTTCAGACTGGAGATGACTCAGCTCGGGGTGGAGGAGGCTATCACACCTACGGGACGGGCTGCAGCTGTTTCTGCAGGGAGGCGGCCTTCAAGGCCCATGGGCTCCCAACTCTGCCACGGCTTCCTGCGACCCAGCATGACCAGGAAGTGGCAGAAAGCTTCCAGAGCCCACACAAAGAATAGCAGCCTCAGCAGCGACCCTCAACTCTCCCTACTTGGGTTTGTGGGCTGGGATTCAGGTCCCCTGCAGAAGATCACATTGGCTTGGAAAGGCCGTGTGGAAAGAAAACACACGGATGCTGAAGTACGTAGTTATAATCCATCAGCCTAAAAATCTAAGGTGCTAAGGTGCTCAGCTACCCCCCAAAAAAGGAAGGGAGGAGGAAGATTCAGCTCTTTGGGGCCCTGCCTATATACTGGCACCAATCTCCTTTTGATAGAATCTAGGAAAAAGAAAAAAGATGATAAATTTTGGCAGTTATTAACAGGTGATATGAAGAGGAAGCGATAAAACATGAATTTTATGTCAATCTTTGGTTCTCACGTCAGACTCCCTGCTTAGACATTCTCTGTCTCAAGCACCAGAACAGAGGGCCTCAGTCACAGAGAGCTGCCCCGTAGGCAAGCTAAAACACTTTCTGATTTGGGGTTTCAGTAGCCACAGAATTCAACATCCCTCTGTTGTCTCCCAGCACGTCAGCCTCAGAGGAATTATATAATACAGACAAGCTGTGATTTTCCAAAGTTGGAAGGCACCTGTGGTTCCTTTCTAGGATTTCAGAGAAAACACAGCAGCAACTGGTACCATGATTACAGGGGCAGTGCCTAGGGGACAGTGAGCTAGGAGGACTTCCTAGCATTTCATACAAGTTCATTTCCACTACAAAAAGCACCAAACTGTATGCTGCAGCAGAGTTCACAGACTCAGAGGAAATCTAGAAAAACCTCATTTTCAGAGGAAAGAAACCTACCTGCTGTGTTGGTATTGCCTTAATGATTGCCTTAATGCTGAGTTTGAGCCCAATTTTGATACTACTACCTAAACAATATATGAACTACACAATTTTACTTTATCGTTTTTAAGAGAGAGGGGGAGGGGCAAAGGGAGAGGGAAAGAAAGAATCTTAAACAGGTTCCACACCTGACTTGGGACTTAATCTCATGACCCAAGATCATGATCTGAGCTGAAATCAAGAGTTGGAGGTTTAACTGACTGAGCCACCCAAGTGTCCCTAAACTACTCAGTTTTAAACACTGAGGCATATGTAGGATTTATTTCACACGACTCTTTTCAGCCATACCACTGAATGCAATTTGGAGAAGGAAAAGTCTGTCTTCTGTTCAATAGTAGGTTACCTCCTAACTAGTTTCCCTTTCATTTACTATCTATCATTAAGAATCATTTTATTTTGGGGCACCTGCGTGGCATCTGCCTTTGTCTCAAGTCATGATCCCAGGGTCCTGGGATGGAGCCCCAAGTCGGATTCCCTGCCCCACAGGGAGCCTGTTTCTCTCTCTCTCCCTCTACTCTTCCCCCCAGCTTGAGCGTGCTCCCTCTCTCAAATAAATAAATAAATAAAACCTTTTTAAAAATTATTCAAACATTTTGAATTCCAAGAATTCTTTCCTGTAAATCATTCATAGAATTTTGATGTTGATTCAGTCTTGTCTGATTCTCTAATCCACTTCAAACCAAATAGATTATTTGACTAATAAATGCACAGCATGAAAGACACTAAGAACACAATCCCAGTTATCTAAGCGAACTAATACACAGCTACAGTAGAGTTAATAATACCAGAGAAGCTGTAGTCTAGCGTATAGCAAACTGGGACAAGGAGCCCAGGCCTGAAGCGGGGGAGTTTCCTGGACTGCTGGTAACTAGTGACCAGGTAGCTGAGGTTACGCGGAGGTGATCTTCACCTGTTCTGAAGTCCACAGAGTGGTTTCTGTAGTTGACACAAATCAGAGCGGCTGCCTGCCTCACAATTAAATTTCCATGTGTCATGTCTATAGTCATCACCTTTTCAGTTTATGGTCTCTGTCACCTATACTCAGACTGGTTGGATTGAGGCAAGACAAATGTGGGGTTGGCTAATACCTTCCTAGCCGTGGCTGGCCTCACCGCTGAAAAATCAGGAAGCATTCATCTTAAGTTTTAGAGGCAGGGAATAATACCCCTCTGTTGTTTAAATCCTCTGCTGAGACACTGCCCTGTTTTCTTTTAAAGGAGAAGAGCTAAGACTTTTCTAGTTACAAAGACCCACCTACTTGGCACAGGGCCATATACACTCGTCATCCTATATCTTCAGGATGGCAACATCAAGTACATGTGTGTTAAGACCTTGAAATGGTTCATGTGGACAGTAACATACAGTTCCTTTTTGTTCTCTTTCAGGATGCCCTCAGTGTTCATTATAAACAGAATTCACCTCTTCTTAAAAACAGATTGAAAGACAAAAGCAGATGGTGTGTTTTTCTGGTACCCTGTCTCATTGTCGAGATTATCTCAGCAACATATCAGTAAACACCAAACAAGTTTTAGAGATAGCCTTCAAAAAAGGAGAGATGGCCACCTCACAGATGTCATAATCTCAATACAATGGCTAACATTTATTGAGCACTTAATATAAACCAGACACTGAACTATATCATTCATTCACTCACTTAATCCTCACAACCACTCTATAGTTACTATTTTTTAAACTTTTAAATGAAGCATTAAAAAAAGTCTCTATTTTTATCCTTATTTTATAAAGGAAGAAGGAACCAGCAAGTTTCAGTAACTCCCTTGATCAAGCTATCAAATGGGGTTCTCTGATTCCCAAGCAGGTGTCTTCACTGCTGGGCCATGTGCTTTCCTTTTCTTACTCACCTTCTATATTAGCTTCCTACAGTTGCTGTAACAAATTGCCATAAATTTGGAAATTTATTCTCTCTCAGTTTGGGAAGACAGAGTCCAAAACTAGGGTGATGGCAGGGTTGCACTCCCTGCAAATGCTCTGGGAGAATCTGTCCTTGCCCCTCTCAGCTCTGGGGGGCTCCAGCGCTCCGTTGGCCCAAGGCTGTGTCACTCCAGCTCCAGCCTCTGCCTTCCCACGGCCTTGTCCTCTGTGTGTCTTTCTTCTCTTTTTCTGTCTCATATAAGGACACTTGTCATTAGATTTAGGGCCAACCTGAGTAATTCAGGATGATCTCATCTCAAGATTCTTAATTACATCGGCAAAGACCCTTTTTAAAAAAAAAAATTTATTTATTTATTTGACAGAGAGAACACAAGCAGAGGGAGTAGGAGAAGGAGAAGCAGGCCTCCCGCTGAGTAGGGAGCCCAATGCGGGGGCTCAATCCCAGGACCCTGGGATGATGACCTGAGCCAAAGGCAGACGCTCAACGACCAAGCCACCCATGCACCCCTGCAAAGACTCTTTATGTGAATTGGGTCACATTTCCCAGGTTCCGAGAGCTAAGATATGGACACATCCTTTGGGTGACCACCATTTAATCCACCATGCCTTCGTAATAAGATCCCTGAATATTGGGGTGCTGGGATGGCACGGTCAGGTAAGTGTCCAACTCTTTTGGCTCAGGTCATGATCTTGGGGTCATGGGATCGAGCCCCATGTTGGGCTCCATGCTGAGTCCAGAGTCTGCTTGGGATTCTCTCTCTTTTCCGCTCTGCCTTCCCCCACCTTCCCCATGTGTGCACGTGCTCTCTCGGTCTCAAATATATAATTAAATCTTAAAAAAAAAAAAAATCCCTGAACATTGTGCTTTTTACAGGTACAGTGTTGACGGCTTCACAGGCTCCTAGAAAACCAGATAACGAATCCCAGAGATCATCTCCCATTTTCAGCAGAATAAACTGAGGCCCATAAGAGGGGTAACTTATTCAAGGGGCCACAGTAGGTTCACAGCAGATTTAAGGCCACATTTTACCTTCCTGATGCTGTATCCAAGGGTCCTTTCACATCATGAGAGGATGATTAATATATGTATCACTGTATGATTAAAAATGTTTTCATCTGTCAAAAAATCATGATTAAAAACAATGATCAGTATGTCTCTGTGGCAAATTTCTCTCAGATCTCAGGCCCAGGAAAAAGGTGTGTTTTTTTGTTTGTTTGTTTGTTTTGACAGCTAGACTAGGATACACATAGCTATGAAAGCTTCATCATTATATCTATTTCCACCTGACTGCTAAGGTATTAGGTCCAAATCTTAGATACTGACCGATTTCCTCCTCCCCAGACCAAATAAATTACTTTTCTCCAGATGACTTTTGCATTAGAAATTTGAGTCACAGCTTCAGGATACAAGATATCAAATACCAAAGTCAAGCAGGAGGCTGACCACTCTGGGGGAATATGGGGACTTTGAGAACTGGTCATGGGTGTTAGCCTCACACCTCTGGAGCATGTGTCCTGGGGTGGGAGAGGATGTGTGAGTGCTCCCTTTGTAAAGTTTTGGGAGGGTGCCTTCTGCCCTGTCTCTCTGCCCCAGTGTCTGTCCCTCACCACAAGGCTGGCGAGAAGAGCTCAGTTCTGCTTGCCCTGTCCCGGAGGGGCCCAGCAGCCTGACATTAACTAAGGCCCCCGGAAATCTAAGACGGGACTGCCAGCAGGAGGAGAACTGGCCTGCCCTCTCAGAGCTGGGGGACTGCAGGAGCACGAGTGTCCCTATGGATCAGATGAGCCAGGATAGGGTGGCCTAAGGTCCTGTCCCCGGTGCCAACCAGAGGTGCAGAGGGGCCTAGTGGGAAATGCTGGAAGTACCCTAGCACTCCTAGAGGCTGCAGGAAGAGTAAATAAGGAGCCTGAGGGGAGCACCTCCCCTGGCCCAGGCAAACCGCAGGTGAGAAGCCCCCAAAGATAGATGCCAAGAAACCCATGAAAGAACTCCCAAGTCTCCAAAGAGTTGTAAAAGAACCTCCATGAAAAAAGGTCAGTTTCAAACATCTCCAGAGAACTCAAACTGGGCTTCCAGAACTTTCTCTCCCCTTTGCCCTCTGTCCTAATGCAGGACAGATTAGAGACAGTAGGTAGCTGGGAGGAGGGGTGGGGACTGGAGAGGAGGTAATTTAGAAAGAAGCCAGCCCTGTGCTTGCCCTGGGAACCAGCAGCCCTCCTGGAGCAGGCCTTACCTGAGGGAGAGGGAGTAGCTTGGAGTTTCCAGGGAAGGTGAAGCTTGTGTTTTGCAATTTAAAGGGGACTCAGGGCTTTGTGTACCAAACCGTGTGGAGCCAACTAAAAAAGTCAGGTCTGTTGGCATTTTCATCCAAGATCATTGGAAGAGCTTCCCCCACTGAGTACATTTTAAAGGGACCTTCCTCAAAGGACATTTTAAAGTCGCTATGTAGGTTCCTGTTCAAATTATCACTCACATTGTGTTGAAAACAAAAGTCACCATCTCCACCACCTGTCCATAAACAATTGGAGATCTCTTACTCTTAAACAAAAAGATGTTTGTTACAGCGGGACAATGTTGGCAGAGATGGGTCCCAGCTCGCGATGGCTTCAGCAGACTCTGCCCAGCTCACTACACACACGGCCTCGCCTTCCTGGTTTCACTGGACCTCGCTTCCCATCGCCCTCTCTCGGGAGCAAAACACAGTCTACTCACTTTTGAATGGAGAGGAGCTTGGCCATTTCTTATGTACAAGCTTCTGACTGCCATACTCACGGGGTCAAATTACTTTTCCTACCACGAGGGGATAAAAAATGTTCTTTCTCTAAAAGTCATTCTGGCATCAAAAGGAGACACTGTAGTTTTCAGCCTGTACCCACTTGATGGCAACCAAAAGTGAGTCGTGCGTTTATTTAAAAAAAAAAAAAACCCACCGTGCACTTTTCCTGAAAAGGAAAAATTACCTTTATAATTTCAAAAACTGCCAAAACCATGAAACTCGTGTATATGGTGAGGCTAGGCTTGCCTGCGGTTTAGGGCTTCTGATTCTTAGCGGTCATCAGTGAGTTACAAACTTCCTATTCATGCACCACTTCTGAATTCCTATTCATAGAGCCCACTCTGTCCAGCTGCAGGATTGACAACAGCTAGTACTGCCAGATTAGTGATCAGGTTACCAATAACGATTAGCTAACGTGCCCAGCAGGACAAAGATCTGGGTCTCATAAAACCGGGAAGCTTTCTGTCATTTAAAACTATTCACCAGAAGGGTGTTCTGCTAAATAAGTCAGAGATGATTGACAGGATTAGTTTTATAACTCGAATGATCTTAGCTTACAGAGAATTAGGTATTATTTGCAGTAGACAAGGTAGTTACCACGGCGGGTGGGGGAGGAATGCCTCCTGGAACTGCTCCTGGCTCTGGTTGTACTGGCCCAGAATATTTCAAGTGTCCTCAGTGATTATTAGAACATTTCAAAATATTTTTCTCAGCAAAATCTTTTTTACTTTAGTTTTTAAATACGCATGGAGAAGTTGTAACCACTGCAGGATTTAACTTTTTAACAATCCATACTGGATACATCCAGATCAATGCCATGCCTCTAAGTGCTAGCCCCTTGGGAGACTGGAATGATTACACTAACATTGCTCAAAGCATCAGGGGAACTCTTCTTCAGAAACTGTCTTTCAAGTCAGTCTATGAACCAGACCAAAAGCCAAAGGCAGACAAGATTAAAACAGGTGCATTATTTCATTGTCTATCATGCGTTTGTTTTTAAAAATAATTGAACAGGGGGAAACTAACCCTACCAGACATTACAGTATACTAAAAGGCCTCTATATTAAAAGAATGAGTAACTGATGCAAAAATAGACAAATAGGGGCGCCTGGGTGGCTCAGTGGGTTGAGACCTCTGCCTTCGGCTCGGGTCATGATCCCAGGGTCTTGGGATCGAGCCCCGTGTCGGGCTCTCTGCTCCGCAGGGAGCCTGCTTCCCTTCCTCTCTCTCTCTCTGCCTGCCTCTCTGCCTGCTTGTGTTCTCTGTCAAATAAATAAAAATCTTAAAAAAAAAAAATTGACAAATAGACCAGTGGGATAAACCAGAGTAAGGGTCAGCAATCTGTGGTTGCTTTGCACAGAAAATGTTATGAGCCTGGGTGGCTTAGTCTGTTAAGTATTTGCCTTTGGCTAGGGTCATGATCCCAAGATCCTGGGATTGAGCCCTGAGTTGGGCTCCCTCTGCCTTCCCCCCACCCCCGCCTTGTGTGCTCTCTCTTTCTCTCTCTCTCACACATAAATAAAATCTTGAAAAGAAAGAAAATAAAATGTTACAGCAATGTCCGTGGTTATTTTTGCCTTTGAACAGCAGAGGCTTTAGGGCCTGCAAGCCTAAATACTTACTATATGGCACTTTAAGAAAAAGTTTGCTGACTCTTGGAATAGAGGGTCCTGAAATAGATTCAAATGCATATAAAATTTAATATCTAATGAAGTTGGCATTTCAAATTACAGAGGCAAAAATTGATTTTTTAATAAATGCTGCTGAGACAATTAATTAGCCACTGGGAGAGAGATTAAATTAGATCCATACCTCTCATCATACATGAGAATAAATTCCAAATGGATTAAGATTCTAAATAAAATAAAAATTAAACCCTCCATATATTACACAATAATGTAATTTTTTACATTTACATTGTAAATACTCCAAGTAGGGAAAGGCTTTCAAAATATGATTCAAAATCTAGAGACAATGAAAGAAAATACTGATAAATTTCACCATAAAAATGAAAAAAATTGCATAGCAAAGCCACCATCAACAAAAACAAGACAACTGAAAAGCTGAGAGAAATGTTTGCAGCATATGTCACAAAGGACCAATATATAATCCTCATATATAAGTAACTCTTAAAATTTGAGAGACAAATACCATAAATGGGATAGAAAATTGGGGAAAAGATATAAACAGATAATTTACAAAAAATTACAAAAATGGCACTTACATATATAATAAGATTGAATTCAGAGTTGATCATACTTGGAGAAATGCATATGATATATCACACTTCTCACATATGTATTGGTAAAATATCATTGAAGATGAGAAATTGTGACAGCACATTCCGTGGTAAGGCTCTGGTGAGTCTTGCACATTGCTGATGAGAATGCAGATCCTTTTGGAGCAAAACATGACAATATCTAACAAAACTACATGAGCACTTATCTTTTGATCCCATAATCCTAGGAATTTACTCCAAGAGATACCTCCAACAATATCAAATACATATGTACAAGGTTGTATGTTGCAGCACCTTTGCAGTCATTTGTATTTGCAAAATAGTAGAAACAACCTAAATGCCTAAGCCCAGGAGAGGGGTTGAATTAAAAACTATGGGACGTTGTTGGTCTAATGGAGTACTATTCAGCTGTGTAAAAGGTGAGGAACATCTTCATGAACTGATACCCAGTGCTTCCCAGGACAGAACATCAGATGAAAAACACAAAGTTCAAAGTTTCTTCACATGGAAGAAAGAAGAGGATCTAAGAATATATATGTATCTTCTCATTTGTGCAAAAAGAAACCCAGAAGTGGAATCCAGAAACTGATAATTGATGGGTAGTCTACAGGGCATGGGTGGGGAAGGGGTGCGGAGAATGGCGGATGGGAAATGCAAGTACAGTGATGTTTCTCTGAGTGTGCCTTTTTGTGTAGTTTTGATGTTTGGAGAAGCAGGTGTTTCTACCCTTCATCCTGAGGCTGACAACCGGCTACTAAGCTTCCTGCACCAACTCCTTGCCTTCCCCGGGCCCGCGTGGACTGCCCATTGCTAGTCTCGCTTTGCTTGCCTGTGTGCCACAGCACCTGTATGTGACTCTGAATAAATTAGGGATTATTCTGGGTGCAAGTAACAGAAAAGCAGCTCCCAAGGAAGGATTAACAAGAATTAGACAAGTAGGGTTTCCTTTTCTCACATCACAAGAAACCTGGAGTTAAGTGGTCCCCTGTGTTCGTTCAGCAGCTCCCCGACCTCAGGCCCAGCACCTCTGCAGTTCCCTTAGTCTCTCCTCTTGGGGACAGGAAGCTGGCCCAGCTTCAGACGCCATGTCTGCCTGCTGTTCAGAAAAGAAGGGAGGAAAGGACAATGCCAGCCATGGCTATCTCTCTCACCAAGAAAGAAAACCCTTCCCAGAAATTCCTCAAAATTCTTGTATCCTGTCTTCTTAGCCAGAATTATGTCAAGGGGGCTGGGCTGGGCCCTCAGAGCCCTGCCAATGTGGATTTTTAAGAATATGGACGGTGTGCCTGGGTGGCTCAGTGGGTTAGGCCACTGACTCTTGGTTTTGGCTCAGGTCATGATCTCAGGGTCGTGGGATCAAGCCCTGGGTTGCACTCCAGACTCAGCAGGAGTCTCTCCTTAAGATTCCTCTCTTTTAATTAAAAAAAAAAAAATTCTCTCTCTGCCTCTTCCTCTGCCCCTCTCCCCCCTCTCTAAAATAAGTAAGTAAATCTTAAAAACACACACACATACACACACACACACGTATATAAAATATATCTTACAAATGCAATGGAAATAACAGTGATTCCTGAAGGAAGACCTTTTACTCTCCGAAGGAGACAGTATCTGGACTTCTGATAGAGAAACTCCATAATGAAACCAATTTTGTTACTTACAAAAGAACTTTGAAAATTTCAGTTTGAAGGAGTTGGAAATACAAAGAGCAAATTCGGCATCTGTCCCTGCTTGAGCTGGATTTATGTATGTTAACTGTCTCGTGTTAGAACCATGTTAATAGTTTTGGATGTCACTGAAACTTTCTCATCTCTGTTAGCAGCCAGACCTGACCTGTGCATGGCTGAGCTGAGGTTCCCCCGACGGATGTGGGGTGGTGGGGCGGGGGGAGGCTGCCACCGGAAGGGCCCTGTGTGCCCACACAGCGGCATTCCTCACAGGTCTCTGTCAGAAGCTTGTTAAAATAAACGTGTTACAAAACAGGTTAGTTCAGTTCAATTTCAAATGCACACTTGCAAGGTGCTCATCTGTGTCTGCTCAGTGTCAACACAGTAAAGTTAAACTTCAGTCCAATCTCATCTTTATGTGATAAAGCTGTCCTGCCCTTTTTCCCTTTTCAAGTGAGAAAAGTCTCTAGGAACATGAGACAGCTGAGCACCCAAGTATGAGATAAAATCCGCTTTATGAAAATATATTCTGATTACAAAAATAATGAGACTTCCTATTTAAAAAAATCACTGGCACAGAAATGAAGTAGAAAATGTAATGATCCTACCCTTCAGAGTATCCACAGCTAATGGTGTGGTATGTATAGAAATCCCTTCACCTGTGAACATCCACAAGTAGGGGAAAAATTAACTCAGGGGAGAAACCTCATCACCTCTTCCAGTCACCAAAGGATACAGTTAGTGGAGACTTGCACACTAATGTCACCTTGGATTAATGGGCACATGGGCTTATTAAAAAGTCGCTTGAATCCTGTCCTGTTCATAAGTTGAGCAGCTTCTGTGTTTTCCAGGCGTTCCATGTATTTGCTAACATTGGATAGATTGTGAACATTATTAGCTTTTATCACATCAAGAATGTACAGTGTTCTCTTCTTCCAGAGGCTTTCCTTCTCCCCAGCAAGTACTTCTTCCTAGAACACACACAGTCTAGAGGTCAGCTGGGATACAAAACCCCACTCCCCCATCCCTTGAATTTTATGTATTTGCTTATTTGTTTATTTATCCCTTGGGTTTCAAAGTGCAGCTCCTTTAAACTGCCTTCCACCCTCAATTTCCAACACCCAGGAAAATTCTCAGGGATTCCTCAAGATTTCTGAAAACTTCCATGGATTTAGCTGTAAGTCCTCTTGGCCCCGTGGGTAATGTCTCTATTTCACCTCCCATATCATCCCAGAAGGCGGAGCTCAACCCCATTTCCAGTTTCCACAAGAAATCTCTTCGCGCAAAGCATATTGTTTGAAAGCTTTATCAGAGTTTGGAGGACTGCCTGACACAGTTTCTAGCACTCCACCACCTCCTTTGCCTCCCTCTGCTCTCCTCGTCTCCTGAATCCCACTTCCCCTAGACCTACATTCTTCCCCCTCAGTTATTCGGGAAGTCTCGTCTTTCTTGCGAGCCAATGGTTCCCAAAATATGGAAAAGCCAAATTTTCCCCTCCAAGCTCTTAAACAGAGTTCACTGCTCTTCAAACCACTAGTGGCCGGTCCTGATGCTGCACCGCCCTGCCCCCCGCTGCCCGCTGTTCCATGGGCCCAGCCAGAAAAGGGTCCTCAACGCTGCATAGAAGTGAGGCCCTCTCTCCAACCCCAGAGTCTCACAGGGTCCCTCATCATCCAGTCCTACAGTTTTGACTTGAACTTCTCAGGGTCACCAGCATCAGCACCACCCGGGAATGTGCCACAAATGCAAACTCTCAGGCCCTACCCCAGATCTACCAGATCAGAAACTGGGAGCCGGGGCTGACAGTCTGTTTTAATAAGGTCTTTTGATGCATGCTGAAGTTGAAGAATTTCTGCATTCACATCCAGGGTTTAAAATCCACTTCATATCTGCTTGTAAAATTATTTTGTGAAGGAATGAGCAGCCCACCCCCCACCAAAAGAGGCATTTTCACACGAGCTCCTGAGACACTAAGTATATCCCTCTCTCATTATATTCTGTATCCATTATAATACATCTGCTTCTTGCTTTTCTCAGGCATCCCCTCTAATCAGACACCTTTCCTGTCTTGTTATGGAACACAGAGGTGGAGCCTGAGACCTAGAAGTCCCTCTGACCGCAGCCTGATTCACCGAGTCACCAAGCCACTCCAGAATAAGCTGAGTCCAGCCTGTGGGTGTCTGATAGGCAGGAGATTCACAGTAGGTCTGCATGTGTAAGAGCGTGTGAGGATAAAGTATGCATCGAATTAACTAGCAAACACCAAACTCTAAGATGACAACTTGAAAGGCTAGTATACATTAGGAGCACTCCCACTAGCTGACAGGCAATTAATTTAAAGGCTTTGAATTTATTTTGGAGGAGCAGAGGAGATATGTGGAGGGAAGAGCCCAGGCCCTACCCGACTCTGACCTGGAAACTTAGGGACCAGGTCAGAAATAAATTCTCCCAAGAAGTGGGGCATATCCTATTCCCCAGAGACCAATGCTCTTTACAGAGAATGGAAAAAGGCCTGAACTTCTCTCAGCCAAGGCCCTCTTAGAAGCCCAGTGGTTCTTTATGAGAGCTGAATTTGCTCTCCCATTCCCATCTCCCGGTCTACCTCTTTCTCCCCTCAAGTCCTGCATATCTTTGGTAGCTGCCATCTCTCATCATATCTCCTCTTATGCATGTTAAACCCCTTATTCCTCCGGGCTTTCTTTCCCTGGCCTAATTTTCTACTATTCCACTCCTTCCTGAACTTTCCTTTCTACTGTGACTTCCGCAACTTCTGTCTCCGGGAAAACAAACTCCCCATACATACTCCTCCCTTCCACTAACAGTTGCTTCCACTTCTGAAACTGGCCATTCCCAGAGGAGTCATGTCTCCTGCAGCTCTCTCCAAGAGCACTGGGCTTTCTCCCACACCCCGGGGACGTGGACCCAGTCTCAGCAGTGCGGACATAGATGACAGCCCATTTTGTGCTTGCTCCTTCGTTCTCCACCACCAGCAAACCTGCAGCTTCCCAAGTGTCCCTAGGGATGTGTTATGGCCTCAGAGGGCCACTCACAGGTACTCTTGTTCTTCCATCCAAGCTTTTAATGAGAGCTCACTCCTTTTCAAGCCATTAGAGGCTGGTCTTGATGCTACACCCCCCCCACGCCCCCAATACCCAACCACGCACTGCCAGCTGCTCTCTGGTCCCAGCCAGGGTCCTTCATGCTACATGGAACTGAGGCCCTGTCTCCAGCCCTGTGCCCCATAGTCCCCAGAGTCTCAAAGGTCCCTCATCATCCAGTCCTACAGTTTCTACCTGAACCTCTCATTTCTTCCCTCTTTCTCCATTGCTTCCATACCACTAGATGACAATGTCTTTTTCCTCTTTTTTTGTTTTTTTCCCCAGCTTTATTGAGATATAACTGACAGATAATATCATGTAAATTTAAGGCATGTAACAAGTGATGATTGGGTACATGTATATATCGCAAAATGATTACTCAGGAAGTTTGGTTAACCACATTCCTCACCTTACATAGTACTTTTCCCCCCTTTTTCCTCTTTCAGACAAAACCAAAAGTGAATACCATCCATGTATATTGAGAATACAGATGAATCCCAGAGTGTGGGGTTATTGGCAGCCCCACACAGCAAGCATTGGCAGCGTTTTACACCCTTAGGCAGCTCTATCTTCTAGAAAGGCTCTCAGTTTTGCACTCAGGCTACCACATGCTCAGCTCTCACTCCTTCTCCCTGGCCATGTCTTCTCTTTGGGAATCCACTTCGATGCCGTGTCTACGTGCTGCTATTCCTTTCTTGGGACCCGCCTTCCCTTCACTGCACACAGTTCTTTCTGCTAACACACTCACTGTTCCAGCTTCGGTTACCATGGGTAGGCTGAGGATTTCCTCATCTACAGCTTTAGCCAAGGCTCGCTTCCCTGTCCCAGAGCCACATATTTTCCTGCTCCTTGGACACCTAACTCTTCTTGGATGTCTTCCAGATCCCTTATCACCAGCATGTCCTAACTCATAGTCCCGCCCCATACCCTAGCTCTTTGCCTACATTCCCCATCTCTGCAAACGGCACCATCACCCTTCTGGTTGCCCAACACCTTAAGTCCTACTCCCCACTTTACAACCAATGAAATACAAAGTCAAGAGTCAAATCCTCACCTCATGGTTCAGGTCAATATGTCTTGGATGTCCTGTGGGATGGGGCTCCCCACCTAGAGTTTTGCTCTCCTCCGAGGCCGTCCCAATCTGTTTCTTATCACAGGACTCACAGAAAATGACAACCTTTGCACAGCACACCGGGAGAGCCATTTTAGGCTTCTGGAAGAAGCCACCAGGTTTTGCCTGTTGCCCCAGAAGCTAAAAGTTTCATCATCTGGGCTCTTTTAAAGCCATCCATGCCACCCTGGAAACCTCTGGACTAATTTCTTCACCCTGCTGCAGTGAGAGGGGGCTTTCTGTTGCATACAACTTCCAAGGTCACTGTCCTGCTCTGCCTCCTTCGGTGGCTTCCCACCAGCCTGCATGGCTCTGTAAGACCTAACCCTGCCTCCTTCTCTAGCCTCCTCCCTCTCTGTTTTCTCCTCACATCCCCTTCCTCACATTCCAGTCACACCAAAATGACTTGCAGTTGTTACCTAGAGAGGCCTGGGAGCTCTTGCCCCTAGACTTCCTTGCCCCGCCCACAGCACCCCGAACTTCCCTAAAGCAGGCCCTCACTAGTGTCCGACACAATTCATGGAGGGGAGAACCCTGCCCAGAACTGTGTCGGGCACATAGTGAGAACCCAAACATTTCTTGAAGAGCGAGTGAAAGAATGCACCAGCTTTTGTGGTAAAGCACTAAACCAGGGGGGAGACACTTGGGTCCCTGCTGTGCCTCCAGTCCATTAACCCACACCAGATACCCCTATTTGGGCCTCAGTCTTCTCGTCCATCAAGTGAGAGGGCTGGTCTCTGAACTCCTTTCCAGCTTCAAAGGCCTGTGCTCCCCAGGGCTCTTTAGATCTCAGCAGTTCTACAAAACTATGTAACTCCTGAACTTTGTAAATAACAGAGGTTTAAATTGGTAATGATTGCTACAAATTTTCTCACCAGCACGAATTAGAAAGTATAATTTTAGTAACACTTTTTTAAAAGTAGGCCCCACACCCAGCACAGAACAAGAGTGGGGCTTGAACTCACAACCCTGAGATCGAGACCCAAGCTGAGATCAAGAGTGGGATGCTCAACCCACTGAGCCATCCAGGTGCCCCAATTGTTAATAATCTTTTTTTAAAATTCCACATTTGGGGAAGACAGCAAACTTGGCTCCCCCCTTTCCCCAAGCCCCACTCCTAATGTTTGGTGTTTGGCTTGAGGAGATAAGTTCGTGACTGTGGAGGTGGGAGGGTTTCACAGTCCCTGTGCCTCCTCTCTTCCTGCCTTCATTCCCTTCTCCTCCCTCCTCCATCCAGTTCCTTTGGGTACAGGAAAGACCAGATACACTGTTTCAAGGCTGACTGGGGAATAAGGTCCAAGCGGAGGAGGTGAAGGGGTGAGTAACACAAGGTCTGGGGCAAGCTCTTCAGTAAGTCCTTTCAAGATTATACTGATTGTCCCAAACCATAGTCACCAAACAAAAAGCTTTAGTCATCAGGAGGAAAATGGGTTACATTCATGCTATACTTTATATTGGGCAGTGACTCTAAATGCAAATGAAGCTAATAAATGACCAAACTCAAGAATAAAGAAAGGAAAGGTCAATCTTCCAAGGGAAAAGAAACTAAGAAACTCCACCACTTTTAAGGACCTTTCCTCCTGAAATTCTCATAGTGTGTTTAAGACTAAAATCAAGTCTCAAACCAAAGTGATTGCTCCCATAAGAGTTTCTTTTCTGCCAGGTAGAAATGTTACAGTTGAAAGACCTGGCTAATAAGTGCTAATCAAAGTAATATTGGCCATCAAATGCTAGAACATCGAGTTACTGTATCTATTGTGGGCAGTCTGAAGCCTATGTATAGTATTCTTGTTCATTTATATATTGGTTGTTTTGTTTGAGAGACGCTATTGCTATATTAACCGCATACACATACGTAACTAACCCTGCTGGTATATAATCTGAATCTACATCCTAATGATAATTTTTCACTCCTATAGTTCTTTTATACGTTTTTAAAAGAAGATTTATTTATTTATTTAGAAAGAGAGCGAGAAAGTGACAGAGTATACATGGTGCAGAGGGGAGGGGCAGAGGGAGAGAGAGAAAAGGAGAGAATCTCAGACTTCCCGCTGAATGTAGAGCCCAGCATGGGGCTCGATCTCACAACTGTGAGATCATGGCCGGAGCTGGAACCAAGAGAGTCAGACACTTAATCAGCTGAGCCACCCAGGTGCCCCTCATTCTTTTACTTCTATAGGTATGCATTATTTCACCTTCACTCACATTTGCTTCTTTAGAATGTTTCTAACACTCCAAAGAGAGTAGCAGACAGGACTTGAGATTTGAGGGTAGGGAGTGTGAATGAGGTGTGATAAGGTAGAACATTGTAAGAGGGAGGGAAGTGCGAGTTAAAATGTGTACCTGCTTTGGCAACCTACCATTTTGCAGTATGTCCCTCTGCAGATAAAATGATTTTTCTTTTGGCTTTCCAGTGAGAGGTGCCAGGGTTGTTTCAATAAGCCTGCCTCCTGAGAGTGGCTGCTTGCTGGAGGAGGGGCCCAGAGCTCTGTTTTCCAGGAGGTAAGGTCATCGGTCCCCTGGGTTTGAAGGCTTACTGCTGACCAACCCTAGAGAGAAAGGGAACAGTGGTTTGGGTCCTCCAGCAGGGAATGCCAGAACGCAACTTCCAGTGTGGGGAACGTCCCGCACGGGTCCTATAGAGATGAGCACTCGGGGTTGGCACCCTGGGAGCTAACCCCAAGTGAGAACCTTCCCTGGCTAAGCTTAGTGTTGAGAGAAGGAATGTCCTGCTTCGAAGGCTCACTTACTTGGGTCTATGGGGCACAACCACTCAGCCGCCAACAGTAACTGTCCTTAATAAAGGAACAGCCTCACGACAAATGACACTAAATTACCAGTGAGACACTATAGCCATAATGGCCATCTATACTGTGTGGACCCGAGCACTTTCCTAGCTCAAGGTGCCTGACATCCTTTTAAATAGGGCAGGCCCTGAGGCTTTTAGCAAATGGAGTGGGGGTGTGTGGGGAAGATTTGGATGCTTTGCAGTGCCTTCGGTTTGTGTGAAAGCCCATCTTCCGATGTTTAGAGAGTTCCCCTAAAGGTCTCGGGTACTGCTTGCCTCTCACACTGTAAACAACCTATTTGAACAGAACCACTTTGTGATGACCCGCCGGGAGGCTGGAATGAAGGTGACACTGGATTGCCGGTCGTCTGGAGCGCCTTTGTCACATACCACAGTTTATCACAGGTAATGCCTTCTTCGTTGAACAGGGGAAACAGGACAGGAACTCTGGAGAGAGCCCCGTGGCCACCTGAACCCTGGGGTGGCCAGCTAGGGTCACCCAGAGGGCTTCACCTTCTCACCCTCTGTGAGCTCTTCTTCATGGACCCGGTGATTAAGTCCCAACAAAACCACTCACTGGACCAGAGACAGAAACACTGTTAACAGTAAAACTCGCCCTGGAGTTCTGCTTGTTCTCTCTGCTTCTGCCTTCTTTTGGAGCGGGTAATGAATCAGTTATGATAATTTTGTTTGCATATAAGTAATTGTAATAATCATTTTAAAAGAAATTTTTAAAAACTCTCAACTGGCTACTTGGTACTATAGCTCTGAAACAACTATCCTCATGGAACTTATAACCCCATGGCAAAATAAGAATACTACATATGGGGGCACCTGGGTGGCTCAGTGGGTTAAGCCTCTGCCTTGGGATCAGGTCATGATCTCAGGGTTCTGGGATCGAGCCCCACATCGGGCTCTCTGCTCAGCGGGGAGCCTGCTTCCCCCTCTCTCTCTGCCTGCCTCTCTGCCTACTTGTGATCTCTGTCAAATAAATAAATAAAATCTTTAAAAAAAAAGAATACTACATATGTATTTACTAGGAAATGGATTAATTCTATTTATTTTTTCATGTACTGAATACCTATGAAGTGCAGGTGTAAAAAGATGACTAAAGGTATATTAAGATAAATAAGAATATGAGTTCTTTGAATCTAGGGAGAACATTCTCACTTTCCTAGCTGGCATATTTCAGATGTTTTTACGTGTTTGGAAGTCAAAATGTATTTTCCTATATATGTGGCAAGAACTAGACAAATGAGGAAAGGAACATCATCATAAATATATATATATATATATATATATATATATATATATATATATATATATGGACCTCTTGGTTTTAGCACTAATTGGGATTAACAACTTCCTGCTATGGAATTTGAGGGAAAAAAAGGAAACAATGGAAGTGTGGGAGCAATTCTCAGGGCAGGTCACAAAGCACAAAACAGCTTGATGAACTTTCCAGAGTAATGGTTTTGCGTGGGGGCCAGCCAGGTAGCCACCTCGTTTGTCTGTCGTCATTCAAAGGTCTTTTATAATTCAGATTTCTGTCCCTTGGTTATCGCTGCATGCACAGTCCAAAATTCCTGTTCTAATCTCCAGTGTGATTAAACCTGACACAGAATCTCTTCTCCAGTTTCATACATTGGCCAGAATCTTCGTCTATGAACAGCCCCCTCATGTATCTTGGGTACAGTCACCTTCTTCTTAGGGTACAACAAAAATCTCACTTTTATAGAAAGAACCTTTTGACTCAGACTAGAGGAACATCTCTACCACCAACTTTTGATTCCACCTAGAGAGGTAATCTCTGTTTTTGTACATGTTGCTTAGGCATTCCTTGTGCTTCTTCCAATCTATATGGTCTCAGAATGCCCTTGAAAGCTCTTTTTGCATCCTAGAGCCATTTAAATTAGGGGATCTTTCACAGAAGAGAGGATTTTTTTAAATAGAACTATTTTTAGGTTAATTTTTTTTTACTAAAATGAATTTCATTTCAAAGGCAAGTACAAAAGTTTGTTTAGTGTCTCATAAACTATCATTCATTATTTACTTATAATTAAAAACTAATCTTTTAAGCCAAATACACAGCAGAGGGAGTGGATAGAGTCATCCAAGGGTATGATGAATGGATCAAAATTATTACAAATTATAAAAATAGCATTTGGAAAAACCAAACAATCATGCTAGTCATCCTTCTAGTTACTTAATGGCAACACATCAGCTTATTTAACAGCTAATGGTTTCTTCGTATTCCGTCTCACAAAAGTACCAAAGCACTTAAGTATATGCAGTGAGTGGATTCCTCATTAAATTGATTCCAAGGTTGATTAGGGACTCGCTATATGTAGTTTTATTTGCAGGAAAACAATCAAACGAGGAACTCCATCACTCCTGTCTATCCATTGTTTGGAGTGTTGAAGAAGCTGAAAACTACATATATATTCACAAACGGACTTCAGCCTTAGTAATGCAGAGCTGCTGGCTTAACTTTGGATAAACCAAATCTTAGTTGGTGCTAAAGGACCAAGGCCAGGGGTTTGACATTTACTTGATGCTCATTACAGAGAGATTTTTTTTTTTTTTAAAGCCATTATACCTCTGAACTGTTGCCTCAGAAGTCTGTGCCTGTGGTCAAGGGAAGCCAGCAGTGGAAAGCATGAAGGCGGCGAAGAAATCAGTCCAAGCGTACCTCTTCTCAAATGAGTAGCCTGTGGTGCCCCCATACATGAAGAGGAAGTTATTTTGTTTTTGTTTTTTTTTACAGATACGGACATACCGTCTCATTCCACAAAGGGTTTAAGGCAAACCACCATTCTTAATCCACGACTTAAAAACTGATCCTTGAGAAATCCATGAAAGATACAGGAAATCGTCTGTGAAAACAGTATTAAAAGTTGAACCGTCGAGTATGCAACTGTGTGGTGTTCATCGTTGTGTATGATTCCCTCCCCCGAGTGTGGGGGGGGCAGTGATTTGTGATTTGCTTCTAATCAAAAGATTATGGCAAATGGGATGGGACGGCACTCCAGCGATTACGTTATGTTTGTAATATTCCAGCTTGCTGGCTGGCAGTCTTGCTCTCACTCTCCTGCTGGCTTTGAAGAAGCAGGCACCCGTGTTGTGCACTGCCTGAGAAGGGACCCACATGGAAGGATCTGCGGGCAGCTCGGCAGAGACCTGACAGCTTCAAGGAGCGGAAATCCGCCGACACTCTGAGTCATCCTCAACGTGGACCCTTACCCAGCTAAACTGCAAACCCAGATTACCCCAACCCTGCCAGGAGACCCTGAAGCAGAGAACCAAGTTAAGCCACACCTGAACTCTTGGCCCACAGAAACTGTGAGATATAAATGTATGTTGTTTTAAGCTTCAAAAAAATTCGAGTTAAACTAACTAGGAATTTTTTTTTTTAGCAACTCTATATGCAGAAGGATTTTAAGTTCAATAATTCTCCCCTGTCTAATTTCCCCCAAACCTTAAGGCCTACACTATCAAAGAGAAGGAGGAAGTCTTTAAGAAGGGAAATCAAAATGGCAAATATAGAAATAAATTTAGCAGTAATATTTAAGACATAAAGAAGACAGAACTTGCTAGGAGGGGTTCTGTGAGATAATGAACCATGGTAGAGCTTTCGCTATGTTTTTTCCTTTTTCCTTTTTCTCCTCCTCCTCCTTCTATGTTCCAGAGAGGATGCTTGGCACTCTGCATATATTACCTCATTTACTCTTACCAGGAGATAGAACACATGTATTTTTTTTCTCAGATTAGAAACTAAAGCTTAGGTTGATTAAATAGTTTTTCTCACCTAGTAAATAAGACAGAGGTAGGATTTGAGCTCAGGCTTGCTCAACACAGATGTCGGTGTTCTTTCCACCACACTAAGGCCTAAGGAGGAGACCAGAAAGTCTTAGTGGTACTAATACACAGGGTTTGGTGGACAGTCTCTACTTCCGTAGAGGCTACCTCTTTCTCTTTCTTTTCTTTCCTTCCTTTCCTCCTTCCTTCTTTCCTACCTGTAGCACTTTGTAATGATTCTGCTTTCAGACAAAGAGTGTGTTGGAATAAGGATTGTTGAATGCAAAAGTTGCTTCAAAAAGAGTTTATATAAGTAAGAGCAGATATTTACACCTGAAACAATATTTTCAAAATGACTAATATGCATTATGCCTTGACTTTGTGAATATATGACCATTAGAGTTAGCCCTGGATCCATCTGCTTAGAAGAGAAATCAGGAATATTAGCTTCTGACATTCAAAAAGAAAATTCCGAAACAAGATAACAGCCTTGTAAGGCATGCTACACTATTGTCTTGAGGAAAAAACATCTACAAAACTTTTATGTCCTCCATTAGCATATCAAGGATCAGACTTGGCCAATTTTATGACTGGGAGGTCCACAGAGAAAGAGAAAGGACAAGATGGACTTTTTCCATATCAGGATTAAAAAAATATACATCTATGAAAAAAAATATATACATCTATGATACATCAATTTGTGTATGAACTTGCCTAGGCCACGGAATATCCAGAGATCCAGGAAAACATTACTTCTGAGTATGTCTGTGAGGATGCCTCCGGAGAGATTAGCCTTTGAATCGGTAGAGTGAGTGAAGCAGACTATTCCCTCCAGTGGATGTATGGGGGGCTCATCCCAACCACTGGGGGCCTGAAAAGAACAAAAAGGGGAAGAAAGAATTTACCCTGCCTAGTTGCTTAAGTTGGGACACCAGTGTTCTCCAGTGCTCAGACTGGGGTTTATACAATTGGCTCCTGCTTGTCAGACTTCAGGCTTGGACTAGAACTAAACCACGGGGTTTCCAGAGTCTCCAGCTTGCCAGCAAGAGATCGTGGGGTTTCTCAGCCTCCAAGATCCTCTGAGCCAATTCCTCATAATAAATCTCTCTCTCCACATATGTGTGTGCGTTTGTACTTATCTATGTATTTATGTGTGTGTACACACACACACACACACACACACACACACACACACTATTGGTTCTGTTTCTTTGGAGAACACTAACATAGCATCCCACAACTTGGATGTGCAGAGAAAACGTACCCTCTTTATTTTTATCTCTAGTTGGTCTAGATCTGGTGATCTTACTAACAAGCTTTTACTCACAAGTTCTTAGAAAAACAACGTTTTTAAATAAAATTTCCATTCGAAGTTTGTCACTTAAAAAATCTCTTTAGATAGTGTTTGGCCTTGTGGAAACAACCGCTGAGGCTCCTTCTCTCTCTCAGGCGGGTCTGGATGCTGAGGAGAGAGGGGCTGCTCTGTGACTTTGTACACTTGGGCAGGGGGGGAAGGCAAGGGCCTTAGAACCATGCTCAGTTTCTGCTTTTGTACCTGGTGGCTCTGCACAATCCATCATCTGCTCAGTCCCTCAGTCCCCTCTGAGCTGCTGGACTTCACGGCTCAAGTCTGAGGCTGGCGTGCATGGCGACTGGACCCTCTCGGCATGGGCAATGCTCCCAGGGGCTGCCCTAGCCCCCTGGCTTTCCCAGACTTCTGCTGCCTGCAGACCCCTGAATCTGCCATGTTCTCTCTCCGGTTGTTAGCTTTGTTCTCCACCCTCCGCTCTGGGTGGGGGGAGTCGCTTGCTCTGCCTCACTGGGCCTCGGTATAGACTGGCTGCTTCCATGTCACTGTCTGTACCGCATGGCAGCTGGAGTGACAGCTAACGTGAAGGCCTCCTCTGTCCCACGTGCTCCCTCACTGCCCCGGAGTGGAAGGTCCCTTGTTGGGACAGGCAGCCTGAGAGGGGGTGCTTTCGACGAGTCTGAACTAAGTTTCAGGTCCATCCTCCTCCCTCCCTATTTCTGATTTAAGGGAAAGCAGGAGCAAGAAAGACCACCCAGCGTAGCTGGGGGGCTCTGTCCTTGTTCTTGGGAGTTGCCAAACAACTTTTAGGCATGCTGCTAGGGAGCGACGTTAAGGAGCCTTCATTAAGTTTCAAAAACCAAATCCAAGACACCACAGGATTTGAAGGAGTAACAGAAATAGAAACAAGAACTGAGGTTCTAAGTAAAGGCCTGCAGGAAGAAGATGGCACACGAAGAGAGGGGAGCAGGGGTCCTGCGCTGCTGCTACTCCTCACGCTATCCCTTTGGTATTCACGGCAAGTTCAGAGCAGCAAGGAGGACCATAGCTGCCAGTGTAAACAACGGCCCCGTGTTGACCTGTCCAGTTCTCCCTCAGACTCTTCATACTCAAGGGCCTGGATTTAGAGTTACAACGGCAATGTCTAATAGTTAACATATCTGATATATATCATAAATAAAATACATATCATATATAGAGAGAACATATATATAAATATAGAACCTGTTATAATCAGCTTGAATATGAGCTCTATGAGAACAAAAACCATCTCTTATTTCATTTACTACTGAATATTCCTTGGGCCTAGGACAGGACCCAGTATATAGGAAGCTTGTGACACAGGAAATACTTGTGACCTAATTAACTGATTATTGTGTGCTATGTTGAAAATCTTTTCTTTTTTCTTTTTTTGTAAGATTTTATTTATTTATTTGACAGAGAGAGAGAGATCACAAGTAGGCAGAGAGGCAGGCAGAGAGAGGAGGAAGCAGGCTCCCAGCCTAGCAGAGAGCCCAATGCGGGGCTCGATCCCAGGACTCTGAGATCATGACCTGAGCCGAAGGCAGAGGCTTAACCCACTGAGCCACCCAGGCACTCCTGAAAATCTTTTCTTAGAAGGCAATAATTCTATATGGCTTACTTAAAATTTTCCAAGTAACAGTTACATCTTGAAGGTAAACTTTAGATATATAACTACCTTTCCACAATGCTAGTTTCCACCCGTTAAAAGATGCTTTGGGGATGCCTGGGTGATTCAGTCAATTAAGTGTTTGCCTTCAGCTCAGGTCATGATCCCAGGGTCCTGGGATCAAGTCCCTTATTGGACTCCTTCCTTGGCAGGCGGAAGGCTCTGGAGGGGATGTCTCTGGGGGTAAAAAGGAGATCGTGATACTAGTTTTGTAGAGAAGTAAATATAATCTTAGCACAGTATTTTGCTCTGTAGTGAGCAACATGTTTATAATAATGTAACCTTATTCATTATTTTTCAATTTTTAGAATCAATCCATAGTCAAGACAAATAAGACAATTACGGTTACAGAATAAAATGAAAAATAAATTGAACAGTTTACAGCAACATTATTCATAATAACAAAAAAAGTGGAAACAACCAAAATGTCCATTAACTAAGACCAACAAAGTGTGGTGTATCTACACAACGGGATATTGTTCAGCAATAAAAAGGAATGAAATACCGATACATACTAACACATGGCTGACACTCAAAAACATTATGCCAGATTAAGAAAGTTAGTCACAAAAGACCATATAGTATATGATTCCCTTCATCTTCATCTGAAAGTGCCCAGAACAGGTAAATCCTTCAAGATGGAAAGCAGAGTACTGGTTGTGTAGGTCTGGAGGAGGTGTGGGGAAAAGAGAAGTGGCTGGTAATGAGAATGGATTTCTTTTTGGAGTAATGAACATATTCTAAAATTAGATTATGGTGATGGCGGCACAACTGTTGTACATTAAAACCATCAAATTGTATACTTTAAATGCATGGACTTTATGGCATATGAATTATATCTCAATAGAAGCCAACAAAAGTTGGGAGGTGAAAGAGGGGCACAGGGGTGAAGAGAAGAGCTGAAGCGATAATACAATTATCTTACATGCCAGGGACTTAAGAGATAACGTTGAAAACTCGTAGAATAAGAAATAGAGGTTCAATGAACAAAGTATAACCATTAGAAGAATTCAAAAATAATTTATCAAAATTGGGAAGAGAAAGAGAAGAATGAAAGTGGAAGGTGTTATGAGCTAAGTCCTTGTCTTTCATATTACATGTAGCATGTACTATTTAATGTTGATAAAATAAAAACTAGAGATAGAGGCATATTATTTAAAGTGTTGGATGTAACCCCAGTATCAATAAAAGGTAGTTACCTCTGGGGAATTGAAGTGCGACAGAGAAGAAGACTGATATTTCATTAAAAGTACTTTTGTACTGTTTTGTTTTTAACCACAAGCCCATAGTGCTTTAATTAAAGCAAAAAGAAAACAGACTATGATTATAAAATTGGGAAAATATTCACATAGCTCTCCAAATATGCTATCTTGTATGAAAATACACTTCATGTATTTTCAATCCCCAATTAGATCCTCGAAAATTACAAGCTAAATGAAAAAAGTTCTGTCCTGAGACTAATTTCAGTATTGCATTCTACCACAAAGCCTTCAACACTGCCCCCTTGTGGCAGCAAAAGTGAAACCTTATGTAAAAAATACATTCTTGTTTATATTATTCATGTGGCTGAAAATTCGAAAAATATATTTTAATACATGTAATTAAAACTGTCTCTCCAACATTGTCCTTCAGAAAGTGGGTTCTTCTCCACAGAGAATCCAATATTGATAATTTCTTGTGAATATTCTTCCAGAATATTTTAAGCATATTTAAGCAAATGCGTATTTATATTTTTAACACAAATATAGAATACTATATACATTTTGCATTTTCAGTCTTTTAACATTTGGGGCATTTTTCTGTATTGATACACCTAATCTTCTTTAATTTTTTATTTATTACTTTTTTTTTTTTTAAGATTTTATTTAGTGGTGCCTGGGTGGCTCATTTGTCTAAGCCTCTGCCTTTGGCTCAGGTCATGATCTTGGGGTCCTGGGATGGAGCCCCATATGGGGTTTTCTGCTCAGTGGGGAATCTGCTTTTCCCTCTCTCTGCCTGCCCCCCCTCCACTTGTTCTCTCTCAAGTAAGTTTTTTTTAAAAGATTTTAAGAGAGAGAGAGAGAGAGAGAGCGAGCACATGTGCACACAAGCAGGGGGAGGGGCAGATGGAGAGGGAGAAGCAGACTTCCCTCTGAGCAAGGAACTGCATGCGGGGCTCCATCCTAGTACCCTGGGTCATGACCTGAGCCAAAGGCAGTCACTTAGCCAACTGAACCACCCAGGCGCCCCTTCCTTAATTTTTTAGTAAGTGTATAATGTTCCCTTATATGTATGTTGATTGATTTAACGAGTAACATATTGATGGTTAATTCTAGTCTCTTGATTTTTAAATGATGTGGAAATGAATTCATTTGTAGGGATGCCATTTCTCACATTTTGAGAAGGTTATATGTATTTATAATTTTGAGAGATTTTGTCAAAATTCCCTCCACAAAATTTGTACTAGTTTGTACCCCAAACAGCAAGACAAACTAATGACAACACATTTTGTTAACCAGATTCTTGATCTTTAACAATCAGGAAGACCACACATGGCTTCTTGTAGTTTTAATTGCACTTATGGTGGCGGGGTTTCGGGAGGCTGAGTCTATTTTCCTATGTCCAAGAGCCTGTATTAGTTTGCAAGGGCTGCTATAACAAAGTATTGCAAGGTGGGTGCCTTAAATGACAGCAGTTTATTGTCTCACAGTTCTGCAGGCTGGAAGTCTGAGATCAAGGCATTGGCAGGGTTGGTTCCTTCTAAGGCCTGTGAGGAAGGATCAATGCCTCATCCCTTGCTTCTGGTGGGATGTGGGCAATACTTGGTGTTCCTTGGCTTGGAGAAACATCACTCTGATTGCTGCCTTCATTTTCACATGGTATTCTTTCTTTGTGCATGTCTGTCTCCATATTTCTTTTTATATGGACACTGGTTATATTGGATTAGGGCCCACCCTAATGACCACATTTTAACTTTTCTTTTTAAGGACCTTTCATCAAATAAGGCCATGTTCTGAGGTACCAGAGATTAGGACCTCAACATAGAAATTTTAGAGGGACACAATTCAAATCAAAATCATTTATATTTCCTTAAACTGTCTGTCCATATACTCTATCCATATTTCCACTGAGACTTTAAAAGTTGATTTGTAGGAACTTTCATGTTAGGAAATGGCCCTTTGTCTAGAATGATTAATTTTTGAAGTTGTTTTTCTTTTGCAATTTGCTTATAAAGATTTTCCAGATAATTGTCTTTTATGTAAGTAAAATTATCAGTTTCTTGTTTATGGTGCTTCTGAATTTTTGTATTATATCCAGAAAGAGCTTCTTTCTTCCATTAGTTCTTTTATAGTATTAGTGGGTTTTTGTACTTTTTTTTTTTAAAGATTTTATTTATTTATCTGACAGACAGAGATCACAAGTAGGCAGAGAGGCAGGCAGAGAGAGAGGAAGGGAAGCAGGCTTCCCGCTGAGCAGAGAGCCCGATGCGGGGCTCGATCCCAGGACCCTGGGATCATGACCTGAGCCGAAGGCAGAGGCTTTAACCCACTGAGCCACCCAGGTGCCCCGGTTTTTGTACTTTTGTTTGGATTTTTTCCTGGTATGAGATGTTAAGTATGAAACCAACTTTCTTTCTAGAAGACTGTTCAGTTTTCCATTACTATTTATTGAGTAATTCATCTTTCCCCAGTTATTTGAGATATTGTTCTTAATATATACTATGTTCCTATATGTGGTTGGGTCTACTTCTGGGTTTTCAAAATTTTGGACTTTAGTGAATTGTTATTAATGACTCAGTTCCACACTTCTAATTATGAAGAATTTATATTTTTAAAGCCTGGTAGAGCTAGTACTCCTTTTTGGAATTCTCATGAATATTCCTGTTTATATTTTTTCTTCCGAAAGGTCAGCTTGGGAAAACTGAGCCACCCAGGTGCCCTGACATTTATGACTTTTAATTCAAATCTTTTTGTGTTCGATAATAGCATTTTTTAAAAACTGAGATATAGAGGACCCTGGGTGGCTCAGTTGGTTAAAGTGTCTGTCTTGGGCTCAGGTCATGATCCCTGGGTTCTGGGAGCAGGCCCCACATCGGGTTCCCTGTTCAGAGGGGAGTCTGCTTCTTCCTCTCCGTCTGCCCGTCTCCCCCAGTTCGTGCTCTCTCAAAATAAATAAAATCTTTAAAAAAATAAAAATTGAGATATAAATTACCTCTAGTAAATTTCATCCTGTTTAGTGGGCAGTTCTGTGGATTTTGGCAAATGAATATAGTCGTGTAATCACCACTACACTAAAGATATAGCACTTCTCCATCCCTCCTGTGTTCTTTTATAGTTATACTCTCCCCTCCCTAGTCCCGGGCAACCCACTGATAGTTGTTTTCCTATTCTAGATTGTCATATAATTCCTATTCCTATTGTAGATTGTCATACAATTGGAATCAAACAGTATGAAGCCTCTGAATTTGGCTTCTTTTATTTAGCAAAGTGCATTTTAAAATTCATTCATGTTGTGTATATCTACTTACTTCTTTTTATTGATGGCTAATAATCTATTATATGGATGACCAGTTTATCCATTCACCAGGTGAAGAACTTTAGGGTTGTTTATAGTTTTGTATGATTACAAATAATGCAGCTATAAACATTCACGTGCAGGTTTTGTGTGAATCATGTTTTCATTTCACTTGAGTAAATACCTAAGAGCAGGATTGCTACTTGTAGGGTAAAGTACACGTTCAACTATAAAAGACATTGAAAAACTGTTTTCCAAAGTGAATGGACTATTTTGCATTCCCACCAGAAATGTAAGAGGGTCAGTTGCTTTGCATCCTTTTCAGTACTTGGTCGTCTTTTTGTTTTTAATTTTGGCCATTTTAATATAGGTGTGTAGTGGTATTTTGTAGTTTTCATTTACATTTCCCCCATGATTAGATATTGAGCATCTTTTCATGTGTTTGTCATGCATATATCATTCTTCATGATGTGTCTATGCAGATTTTTGCTTATTTTAAATTGGGTAATTTTCTTATCTAGTTTTGAGAGCTTATATATTTTGAGATTACACTGATTTCCTGCATTAACATTTTAAATTCTCTTCACTTTACTCTGGCAATATTCTTATAAAGTTTACTCCTTGGATAAAAATTTGACTGTAAATATATTTTTATCTTTTTAAATTTTTAAACATTTATTTATTGTTATTTGTTCTTAGAGTGAGGGATGGCAGAGGGAGAGGGAGAATGAGAGTCTTGAGTGGGCTCTACACCCAGCGTGGGGGCTGACGCAGGGCTTCATCTCACAACGCTGAGAGCATGACGTGAGCCAAAATCAAGAGTCAGACGCTTAAAGACGGAGCCGCCCAGGTGCCACTATCATATCTGCTCTATGATATACATCCATGATGCTATGGAAGAGACCTGTTGGAGCTGCTCTGAAGCAGCTGCCATGTTGAAAGAGCACGGCCTGAAGGCACAGCAGGAACTGGTCTCTAAAGGTAACTAGGCTCCAGTGGTAAATAATAAAAATGGACAGATGGCATCCAGAAGCGTCTTCCTCCCACAATAGTTTTGTGATGTCACGCCAGTGCTCTGTATTGACAAAGCCTAACATTGTGCCAGCTGGTAATGGAAAAATGTTTACATGGTCTAGCTCCAGTGTCACAAAGTAGTGCAAATAAGGGTGGATTTGGAGATGAGAGATAACTGATATTAGATATGCCTCTAAATGTTTTTTAGGCCATTCCTTCTTCCTACTATTTACTATCCTATTCAGCACCTCCTTATCTCATGCTTGATTGCTCTAAAAGTTTTCTAATTAGTCTTCCTGAAATTCCTGTTCAATAAAGTTGACAGTGGTTTATTAAAAAATTTGAAAAAGACCCTCTTCCTCTTAAAATCCCTAAGTCCCTCTCCCTAAATAAAGCATATTATGTGTTGCTTGTTCTGGTCCCTTCCCACCACTCCCTGATGTGAACTTTTAGAGTAAAAATGGTTATAGTGTACCTTGAAGATATTGCAGGTTTAGTTCCAGACCAACTCAATTAAGCGAATTATCACAATGAAGTGAGTCAAATGAATTTTTTGGTTTCCCAGTGCATATAAAATTATGTTTATACTATTCCATATTTTATTAAGTGTGCATTCGTATTATGTCTAGAATGTACATACCTTTAAAAATGCTCTGTAGCTAAAAAATGCTAACCATTATCTGAGCTTAGTTAATCCTTATCTTTTTGTTGGTGGAGGGTCTTGCCTCAGTGTTGATGACTGCTGACTGCTCAGGGTGGTGGTTGCTGGAGGCTGGAGTGGCTGTGGCAATTCCTTAAAATAAGACAATACTAAAGTTTGCTCCATCGGCTGACTCTTCCTTTTACGAATGATTTCCCTGTGACATGCGATACTATTTGACTGCATTTTACCCACATTAGAACTTTCAAAATTGGAGTGTCAATCCTCTCAAACCGTGCTGCTGCTTTATCAACTAAGTTTACGTAAGATTCTAAATCCTTTGTTGTAATTTCAATCTTTACAGTATCTTTACCAGAAGTAGATGCCAGCTCAAGAAAGCACTTTAGAAAAAAAAAATTTTTTTTTTTAAATATTTCATTTATTTGAGAGAGAGCGCAAGTCAGAGCAGGAGTGGAGGGGCGGGGGAAACACAGAAGCAGGCTCCCTGCTCAGCGGGAGATTTTATTAAAGATTAAAGATTTTATTTTAGAGAGAGGCCAGGGGGAGGGGCAGAGGGAGGAGAATCTCAAGCATGAGAGAATCTCAAGCATACTGCACAATGAGCACAGAGTGTGATGTGGGGCTCAATCTCAATCCGGAGATCATGACCTGAGCCCAAACCAAGAGTCAGATGCTTAACTGACTGAGCCACCCAGGTGCCCCCAGAACTTTCTTTGTTCATCTGTAAGAAGCAACTCCTCAACCATTCAAGTTTTATCATGAGATTGAAGCCGTTCAGCCACATCTTCAGGCTCCACTCCTAATTCTAGCTCTTTTGCTATTTCCACCACATCTGCAGTTACTTTCTTCACTGAAGTCTTGAATTCCTCACTCATAAGGGTTCAACTTCTTCTAAACTCTTCACGTTGATTTTTCCTTCTTCCCATAAATTGCTAATGGTCTTAATGGTTCTAGAATGGTGAATCCTCTCCAGAAGGTTTTCAGTTTACTTTGCCCAGATCTGTCAGAAGAACCCTATCTATGGCCTTACAATATATATATATATATTTTTAATTTTTTCTTTTCAGCGTAACAGTATTCATTGTTTTTGCACCACACCCAGTGCTCCATGCAATCCGTGCCCTCCCTAATACCCACCACCTCGTTCCCCCAACCTCCCACCCCCGCCCCTTCAAAACCCTCAGGTTGTTTTTTAGAGTCCATAGTCTCTCATGGTTCACCTCCCCTTCCAATTTCCCTCAACTCCCCTCTCCTCTCCATCTCCCCTTGTCCTCCATGTTATTTGTTACGCTCCACAAATAAGTGAAACCATATGATAATTGACTCTCTCTGCTTGACTTATTTCACTCAGCATAATCTATTTTTAAATAATAAGACTTGATCCATGGACTACAGAACTGATGTTGTATTCACAGGCATGAAAACAACATTAATATCATTGTACATCTTTTTTAAAAAATGATGATTTTTTAAAAATTTATTTGGTAGAGACAGAATACAAGCAGGGGGAATGGGAGAGGGAAAAGCAGGCCCCCACTGAGCAGGGAGCCAGATGCAGGGCTCGATCCCAGGACCCTGGGACCACAACCTGAGCCGAAGGCAGACACTCAACGACTAAGGCAACCAGGTGCCCCTATTGTACATCTCCATCAGAGCATTTGGGTGCTCCCTCAATGCCATATATTTTTTTAAAGATTTTATTTATTTATTTGACAGACAGAGATCACAAGTAGGCTGAGAGGCAGACAGAGAGAGAGGGAGGAAGCAGGCTCCCTGCTGAGCAGAGAGCCCGATGCGGGGCTTGATCCCAGGACCCTGAGACCATGACCTGAGCCGAAGGCAGAGGCTTTAACCCACTGAGCCACCCAGGCGTCCCTCAATGCCATATTTTGAAAGGAATCTTTTCCCCCCCAAGAAGGTCTCAACAGAGGGCTTAAAATATTCAGTAAACCGTGTTGTAAACAGGTGTGCTATCACCCAAACTTTGTTCTTCCACTTCTAGAACACAGGCAGGGGAGATTTAGCATATTTCTTAAGAACCCTAGGATTTCCAGAATGGCCAATATGCATTGGCTTCAACTTAAAGCCACCAGTTTCACTTGCCCCTAACAAGGGAGTCAGCCTGTCCTTTGAAGTTTGAAACCGGGCACTGAGTTCTCCTCTCTAGCCATGAAAGTCCTAGATTGCATCTTCTTCCAACAGAAGGCTATTTCATCTATACTGAAAATTTGTTGTTCAGTGTAGCCACTTTCATTACTTATCTTAGTTAGCTCTTCTGGATAATACGTTGCAGCTTCTATATGAGACCTTGCTGCTTCATCTTGTAGTATGTTATGGAGACGCTTCTTTCCTTAACACTCATGAGCCAACCTCTGTTAGCATAAACTTTTCTTCTGCAGCTTCCTTACCTCTCTCAGCCTTCAGAGAACTAATGGGATTTATGATCTTTCTCCAGATTAGGCTTTGATTTAAAGGGAATATTGTAGATGTTTTGATCTTCTATCCAGACCACTGAAACTCTCTCCATTTCAGCAATAAGGCTGTTTTTGCTTTCTTACCATTTTGTGTAGCACTGGAGTAGCACTTTTAATTTCCTTCAAGAACTTTTCCTTTACATTTACACCTTTACTAACTGGTGCAAGGACTTCATACAAGAATATTATGAAAAACTATATGCCAACAAATTGGACAACCTAGAAGAAATGGATAAATTCCTAGATACATATAACCTACCAAAACTGAAGCAGGATGAAATAGAAAATTTGAACAGACCAAATACCAACAGGGAAATTGAATCAATAATTAAAGAACTCCCAACAAACAAAAGTCCAGGACCAGACAGTTTCCTAGGCAAATTCTACCAAACATTTAAAAAAGAGTTAATACCTATTCTCAAACTGTTCCAAAAAATAGAAGAGGAAGGAAAACTTCCAAATTCATTCTTTGAGGCCAGTATATCCTGATACCAAAAGCAGACAAAGACACCACCAAAAAAGAGAACTACAGGGAGTATCCCTGATGAACACAGATGCAAAAATCCTCAACAAACTACTGGCAAACTGATCCAACAATACATTAAAAAAAAAAATTCATCATGATCAGGTGAGATTTATTCCCAGGATGCAAGAGTATTAGTTTGTCTTTTGCAAGGCTTGTTCAGTATTCACAAATCAATCAGTGTGATGCATCACATCAATAAGACAAAGGATAAAAACCATATGATCATTTCAAAGATGCAGAAAAAGTATCTGATAAAGTATGACATCCATTCATGATAAAAACCTTCAACAAAGTAGGTCTAGAGGGAACATAACTCAGCACAAAGGCCATATATGAAAAACCCACAGCAAACATCATACTCAAAGGGAAAAAACCGCTTTTCCTGTAAGTTCAGGAACAAAACAAGGATGTGTACTTTCAAATTTATTCAACATAGTACTCCTGGAAGGCCTAGCCATAGCAATCAGACAAGAAAAATATAAAAGGCATCCAAATTGGTAAGGAAGAAGTAATACTTCCACTATTTGCAGAAGACATGATACCATACATAGAAAACCATAAAGACCCCACCCCAAAATTACTAGAACTGAAAAATGAATTCAGTAAAGTTGCAGGATACAAAATCAATGTACAGAAATCCATTGTATTCTTATACACTAATAATGAAGGAGCAGAATCTGAAATTAAGAAACAATCCCATGTACAACTGTACCAAAAGCAAAAAACTATCTAGGAATAAACTTAACCAAAGAGGTGAAAGACCTGTACTCTGAAAACTATAAAATAATAATGAAAGAAATTCAAGATAATGCAAAGAAATGAAAAGACATTCCATGCTCATGGATTGGAAGAACAAATACTGTTAAAATGTCTATACTCCCTAAAGCAATCTGCAAATTTAGTGCAATCCCTATCAAAATGCTAACAGTTTGTCAACCATCTAAGACTCTAAATCTTAGGAAACAAACTAAGGGTTGCTAAAGAGGAGGTAGGTTGGGGATGGGATAACTGAGTAATGGACATTGGGGAGGGTATGTGCTGTGGTGAGCGCTGGTTGTTGTAGAAGACTGATGAATCACAGACCTGTACCCCTGAAACAAATAATACATTATATGTTAATTACAAAAAGAAAAAAAAATGATGAAAATATCAGGGGCAACAGCACTGTTTTAGGCCAAGCACAGGGCCCTGCTGAGTATGGGACTGGCACCATAGGTCATATGCTCACTAACCAGGCCCCGGATAGGATGCACCATGTTTATCCCACATTCAAGTTCGTATGCAGGTTTGGAATTCCCTTGGCCAAGAATGCCCTGTATCAGCAATCTGTCCCCACATGATTTGCCTTTGAAAATGTAAAGGTGCTGTTCTACCCTTGGTAACCTTCTGTGAGTATTTATTCTTGAATCACCTGTGCCCTAAGGCTTTATTTACATAAAAAAAAATTTTTTTTAATGCCAACAGTATTTCTTACAGAACTAGAACAAACAATTCTAAAATTAGTCCGGAAGCAAAAGGCCCCAAAAGGCCAAAGCAATTTTGAAAAAGAAAAATAAAATTGGAGGTATCACAACTCCAGATTTCAAGTTATATTACAAAGCTGTAGTAATCAACAGTATGGTACTGGCACAAAAACAGACACATAGATCAACAGAATA
Source organism: Martes martes (assembly GCF_963455335.1). Lineage (NCBI taxonomy): Eukaryota > Metazoa > Chordata > Mammalia > Carnivora > Mustelidae > Martes > Martes martes. The sequence goes on from NC_137888.1 coordinate 84,431,882, forward strand.
GAAAACCCAAAAATGAATCCATAATTATATGGTCAATTAATCTTCAACAAAGGAGGAAAGAATATACAATGGGAACTAGGAGGCAGTATGGTGATTTCAGAGAAAGCTGACACTAAATTGAGGATCAGTGGGCATGTCATAGATGATCATTTAAGTTTGACCACTGTGTCTGCATAAAGAGGGTTTAGTGTGAGAGGAGAAACTGGGTTGAGAATTAAACTCTAAGCAGGGCATCTGGGTGGCTCAATGGGTTAAAGCCTCTGCCCTTGGCTCAGGTCATGATCCCAGGTTCCTGGGATCAAGTCCCGCATCAGGCTCTCTGCTCAGCAGGGAGCCTGCTCCCCACCCCCCCACACCTACTTGTAATCTCTGTCAAATAAATAAATAAAATCTTTATCAACTCTTTAAGCATTTAATGACTAGAAAGAAAGATTTCTAGAAAGGAGACAAAATGTTGGCTAAGGTCTGGGATGGCATGACAAGATGTAGCAATGATCAAAGAGGAAAAACAATGAGGCATTGTGAAAATCTAGTTGTCAAACATCTAATGTTTCTGAGTCAAGATAAAGCAAAAAACTGCCCATTTAATTTAATGAAATGTAGGCACTGGTGATTTGTCAAGGGCTTTGTAGAATTATGGGGCAAAGGAGATTGTAATGGGTTGAGAAGTGAATGAGACGTGAGCAACTGGAGTGAGCAAACAAACTTCTCAGGAGAACTTTGGCTTTGATAGTAAAGTGAAGATGGTGTAGTAGCTGGAATGGTAGTGTTGCATTTCTGTTTTAAGACAGGAAATAACTGAGCATGTTTAAATGTTGATAGAATCACATTAAAAAATCACACTGAAAAGTAGCTGGATAGAAAGAAAAGCTATAATTCATAGTGTGAGATTCCTGAGAAATAGCAAGAAATAGAATTCAAGACAATGGGACTGCCCTGGTTACGAAGAGAGGTATCTTCTTAAACAGAGCAGAAAGAAATGGATGAATTATCTATGTGGATTTTTTTAAAAGATTTTATTTAAAAGAGAGAGCACATGAGTAGGGGAAGGGGCAGAGGGAGAGGAGAGAATCCCAAGTGGACTCAACATGCAGCATGGAGCCTGACATGGGGCTTGATCCCATGACCTTGAGATCATGACCTGAGCCAAAATCAAGAGTCAGTTGCTCAACTGACTGAGCCACTCAGGTGCCCCTATATGTGGATTTCTAATCTGGAAGTGAGCTGTGGAGTTCCTCCCATATAGTTCTTTTTGTCACCTACCGCCCCGCCTCCCAAATAGGAAAGGCCATCTATGAAGAATGAGGGGGAGGCAGGGGTTGAGGGTTTGAATAAAATTAAGTCTGAATAGGTGAAGAAAAGTCTGAAGATGGAGAATCCAGAGATACTAAGTCTAATTTTGTGTGCTCCATCAAATGCTGTCATATAGTCCCCAAACAGTGGGGTCTAACAAAGGTATCATGTACATCTATCATTGTATTTACTGCTTTTCATTCATCCACTTATGACTGTGTCTCTCCCCATAAACCCAGAGCGAGTGCTACATTTTAATTGGCTTTGTATCCCAAGCTACTGATTTAATGCCTAGTCCAATGTGGGTTCTCAGATATTTATCAAATATAAAGATGAAAAGAGCTTCTCTGTTTATTTGCAATTAAAGTTAAAGGCAATTTCCCCTAGCAGCTGTAGTGCTTATTATCTACCTAGGATATTCAAAGTATTTTACATGAAATTTTTAAAAAGGATGTTTTATTTATTCATTTGAGAGCAAGGGGGGAGGGGCAGAGGGAGAAGCAGACTCCCCACTGAACAAGAAGCCCAATGAGGGCCTCGGTCCCAGAACCTTCTGATCACGACCTGAGCCAGAAGGCACATACTTAACTAAGTCACCCAGGTGCCCGTTTTACATGGACTAATAACTCTTTTAAGCTGTCAAATAACCCACTGAGTAGGCATTATGATTATTTTCCACTTTTCAGATGAAGACACAGAAGCACATAGAGCACATAGAGATAAAATAGAGATAAAATAACTTTACAAGGTCCCACAATAATTAAGAACGGAGCCAGATTACCAAATGGGCCAAGGTCTGAATTTGTATCAAAGGCCTCTGCAATAGCAGGAAAAGAATGGGTAAACACCATGATGATTATCAGAATTGTTTTGATTGGGACTAGACAAAATTGAGGGAGTTCCTTGTGCTTGCTCCTAATTATTTCTAGAAACTAAAATTTGTATAATGTTACTCAGGCAAAAGAAATCTTACACAATTGTTTCAATCAATGAATACTGCAACATCAATAACCAAAATAGCATTCTATTAATTTTGTTCTACAGATAGACAGACTAAAACAGCAACCACTTACCTTTATGGTTTGGATAGCTTCTTTGTAAAAACAACTACTGATACGATGCAAAGTTATTTCAATAAAGTACATGTTTAAAAAAATTACATCAGTATTAAGATAGTAGGCTGCCTCTGCTTCATAGTATGTAAAACCAGTATTTGAAAACCCCACAAAGATCCTTTTCAAGACCTTATGTATGTCAGATATCCAGACCCTACACTGGGTAAAACATCAAAAATGAAGAAATGACCATTCACCTGGCAAGGGATGAAATATCTTTCCTTCTAACAATAAGCATTCTGAACCTCATGTGCAATGAGGCAAATTTTTAAATTCCAGATAGAAGGTTGATTTTTAGAAGTAGTCCCTACAATCAGTTTGTCAGAGAGGATGCATCATTATCACTGTAAACCTTCATAGAACTCAAGGCACCTTCATGGGGGCTTATGGAGCTTTGTTTATATGCAGATCTTGCCCTAAGAAGCTTACAATCCGGTGGAAAGGAAGATGGAGAAATGCCGATGTGAGAAGACCACTGACTGACAGACTCCACAGACTGAAAAATTCCCATAAATGTAAGACACACATTACAAAATAAGTTAATGGGGATGGCAAGGTTAGCAGACAGTACTGGACAAATTCAGCTTCCAGAAGGAGACAGAGATCTGGAAAATTCAAGGTATGAACTGTGGAGCTGAGAAAACAAGGATGCAAAAAAGACACTCAGAAACTACTGCCTCTTGGCAGCGGGGCAGAACTGCAAAACGAGGAACATGGGGATAGAGAGAACAGAAAAGCAACTTTTCAGTTCTCTTTAGCATCTTTGAGCACTAGTTGACTCATACTGGAACAAGGTTACTAAACTTAAGTACCTTAACAGCTCCTTAACAGCTATCCTATAACCATCCTAAATTGGTTCAAAGGGGGCGAAAAGGAACTAAAGACCAGTCTTAATGCACCAGTTACATAGTTACAAAAGTGGGACACCCCAAAGACCACCTTGGGAGCTAATAGATTTGAGGCAGAGTATTAACTTTTATGGAGAGAGCACAGTGGCAGTACAAAGGGAAGTGGTTGGAGATAGAAAATATCCGTAATAGGTAAGTTTTACGTTTATGAGTTGAACAAGGGGACAACTTGTAGAAAACAAAAAGAGTATGGTATTATGGTGGGAGAAAATAAGCCTATGTTGATTCCTTCCCAATCCCACAATTATAAGCCAAAATGGGGGGTTTTGAGATAAGAAAAACACCCTCCCCTGAGTCCAAGAGCTGGATATTTAGCATTGATTAGTATGTGTACAGAGTGAAATGGTAACCATGTACAAAGGATGGGGGAAAGGTGGCTCTCACAAGGCTCCAAAGACAGAGGAATGGAGAAGACAGGACGCTGAATGAATTATCCAGAAGGCAGACAACTGGAGATTGGGAGCATCACAAAAATGATAGAGATTTAAGTAGATTATTATATATTTTTTGATTAGACATTTTTAACAGTTGTTTGGGGTAAAAACAGATGAAATCTCAGGTAAAGTTAGAGAATATCAAGGAATCCATCAGCTATACAAAATAGAAGTACAATGTGGGCAGGGAAAATAGGATTCATGCTTTCCAGAGTAACAGAAAAACTAAAGTGGAAAAGATTGTAAAAAATTTCTTCATGATGGGGCACTCGGGTGGCTCAGTTGTTGGGTGTCTGCCTTTGGCTCAGGTCGTGATCCCAGGGTCCTGGGATCGAGCCCCACGTCAGGCTCCCTTTTGGCGGGAAGCCTGCTTCTCCCTCTCCTGTTCCCCCTGCGTATGTTCCCTATCTCACTGTGTCTCTGTCAAATAAATAAAAACTTTAAAAAACTTCATGAGTAAAACTGGAAGAATTGATGGTTTGGAAAAGCTAAGTAACCTGGCGTAAGCAGCGTATTTAGAGCTGCAAGATACAAAATTTGTAAAGGCAGAAACCAACACAAAAATACAAGCAATGATAAAGAGGTAGATCAGAAACAATCTTTCAGCTGCCCTTATTCACAACTTACCAACTGTCGTATTTATAAACAGTACAATTTAAGATGTATTCTGAACCAAATTTGCCACCTAAGGGGCCTGAATTTAAAGGGAATATTAAAAACTAATGGAACTGCTAGGTTAAGTCTTAGGGAAAAATACTAAATTTATCTTCCTTGTACGTTGCTGCTGTGCTAATACGCAGTTCGACACTGTACTCAGTCCATTTGCTTCTGGTCACACCGTAACACAGACTTGACAAAAAAAAATCCTCATTTTTAAAGTCTCCCTTTAATTTAGGAATTTGGATTATAAGGCTGTCAATGTGCACCTTGATTTTGCTTAAAGGGATCTAGTGTAACTTTTATTACCCCCAAAACATACTTTAATGTGCTTATTTTCTTAAAGGTTTGTACATGAACTTTTAAAGTATGGGTTATTTATTTTTAAAGGATTTTATCTACTTGTCAGAGAGAAAGAGAGCACAAGAAGAGGGAGCAGCAGGAAGCTTTGGAGCAGCAGCAGGCTCCCACTGAGCAAGAGGCCCAAGTCAGGACTCAATCCCAGGACCCTGGGATCATGACCCAACTGACTGCGCCACCCAGATATCCCTCATTTACTTATAAGTAATCTCCACTTCTGAGGTGGGGCTTGAACTCATGACCTCAAAATCAAGAGTCATATGGTCCACCAACTAAGCCAGCCAGGAAACCCAGTGTGCGTATTTATTAAAAAGAAAATAATTTTCTCCTTCAAACGTTCAAAACATCAAGTTTGTTAGGCATGGATTTGCTATTTCGGAGTATGGGAATGGATGTCTGGGCAAATTTTTCTTTCCAAGTCTTATTAGATTACAAGCTGACATTTAATAAATTTTGCCAAGGAATAAAATAATCAAGAAGTAAAAAAGGTACAAAAATTTACCAGATATCATGACCTTCAAAATAGTCAACAACTGAACTTTTACACTTAGGAAGTAAATAATTCACCAAACCTCAAAAGTTAACTGGTAACTGTTTTTGATTGAAGCTAAACTGGCCTGTTTGTAGCTCACCACCTTAATTTCTACAACAAATGATTTAATTTTGAAAACTCAAAAAGCAATCAAGTAATTTCAAAACTCTGTGGGACCCTGGACAAGTCACCTCTTGGCAATCATTTAAAGGGGAGGATTATGACAGACCATTTCTACTCAGAAATTCACAGACTCCTGAGTCCCTAAAGATGTTATGCTTATGTATTTTGGGAGGAAGCTGGTCCAGAGCTTGCACTAAATTCTTATAGGTTCTCCAAAAACAAACCTGCAATATACTAGAGGATCACTTCTAAATTGCTCTGGGATCTAAAGACTGATACTCCTTTGTGGTAGACAAAACTCTAAGATGGCTCCCAAGATCCCCTGATGCACATGCCCTTTATAATCCCCTTCTCCCAAGTGTGGGCAAGATCTGTGAATATGAAAGATATTATAGGTTACAGTATAGGACAAGGGGGAAGGGATTTTGCAGGTGTAATTAAGGTACCAATCAGTCTGGCTTTAAGGTCAAGAGGGAGATTATCCTGGGTGAGCCTGACTTAATCAGGTTAGCCCTCAAAAAAAGGTTTAGGGCCTTTTCTGAAATCAGATTCTCCTGCAAGCCTTGAAGCAGCAAGCTGCCTTGGATTCTACAGCTGCCAAGAAACGGGTTCTGCCATACAAGCATGGAAGAGGACCCCGACCTTCAGAGGCTGTGGCTCTGGCTGAAACTTGACTGATGCCTTGTGAGGCCTTGAGCACTGGATCTAGCTAAACTGCACCTGGGCTCCCGACCTGTGGCAACTATCAAATAGTAAATATATGTTGGTTTAAGCCGTAAGTTTGTGGTAATTTGTTATACAGCAACAGAAGATACATCACTTCTTAAATTACAGAGCTTAGCTCAATTTCTCTTTTTTTCTTGAGGGAACTGACGCAATGGAGAATCCAAATAGGGTACTCCACAAATTAATGTTACAATAAAGCCCATCACTTTGCAATGCAATGATACCTCTTAAGAAACAAAAAACCTATGAAATGCAGTCACCAGGTAAGCCTAAACTGAAAGTTAAAAAGTCTTCCAGATCTATTTTTAATGATTAGTCAATAGTTTTACTTATAGGAATGTTCTGGTTTTGGTTCAAAGTAATGTGGAAAGTACTAATTCCATTATGAGACAAATTAGAAAAGAAAAAATATCTTTAAAGATATATTTTAGACTAGGGCTACTCACACATTTGTAATAGAACATTCTCCATTTTTATACAACTTGAGAAGGGCTCGACGCTCCGAAAAAGCAGTTTAAGACATGAAAAGCCAGGAATATTAAGCTTATTAAAGACTTACTATTCCATTTTTCCCCCTCCTCACAAATAATGTTCTATGTTAAAAATGAATAGTTTCTTTATCAGTGGAGAATAAACAAAGAGTTGTATTTAAATCTGCTAACTATGATGAACTGTTAACTGTGCTGAAACAAATTTCAGACAATGAAAAATCCCTCCAAGCATTCTATTACAAAATCAGTGTCCTGTATGAGACCACAGGTAGAAATGAAATATTTAGACTATCAGGTAGCCCTTGTATTCACAGATGTTGATTATCATCCACACCTAGGATATATTACAGGATTAACTATTTTATGAACTCATTTAGCCTATATAACCTTACTTTGAGCTAGATCTGTTTACTAAGAAACATGGATTATACAAACTACTGTTACAGTCAACTTCTGTTAATTTAAGCCTTCCATAAAAAAACAAGCTCTGTGTGTAATCTGCCATTTATAGCCATGTGTTGAAGTTATAGTACTATGTAAAATATAGTTTAAATAGTTTCTCTCAGTCCACTTTGCTAGAAGAATAAAGAGGTCAAAATGTTGGGCTGAACAGGGAGAAACCAGAACCAAAGACAGTGTCACCTGAACAGATCCAGTGGGTTAGAATATTAGTATGTCTACACTGAAAGTACAGAATTGAAGAAATTTCTTGTTATGTTGGGTCTAGGTCAAACGCTTAAGGAAAATCTAAAATAAGCCATTGATTTACACTCTAGCTTTATGTTTATATTTATATATGTTAAAATCCAAATAGCACACACACACACCCCATGTAAAACATCGCTTTAAGTTTTAATGTTTATTTCCCCAAGACAGCCTAGCCTGCATTCTACTTGGATAAATTTTACAAGCTAGTTTTCTGCTGCTTCTAGTTTTAAACTTTAACCATGTTTCTGATGACAAGGAATGCTGCAAAAATACTCTAGTTCAACAAAGAGTTATGATCACAAAATAATTTTTATCCATTCTACAGTGTTTCAGAATTACCAGTTGATTTTAAACACAAAGTAGATATAGATGCTAATGGTGGCTAATCTGGTATGTTTCTTATAGCAAACTGTTGTTCATGCAACACTTGTGCTCAAAGGGGAAGGCACAGGATTTCCTACAATGAGCCACCTTATAAAGAGTTCTTTTTGTACAAATTAATTTATGTCACATTTAATTTAGTGTGCATAACCTCAAAACTGAGGTATTATTCCAATTTATAAAAACCACTTGCATAACTTTTATGCAAGTTTTAAAAATACAAAGTTTTCTCCCTAAAGTGGCTCAAAATAGATTGTTCATGGCTGCCTACATCTAAGATAAAAAGATTCTAAAACAATTGAACAGATTAGGCATATTATTAAAGGTGTTCAAACCATTACTTGATTTGTACATCTACTCAAACCTCTTCATCGGTCTTTATTCAGCAGTACATATGCACCAAATTCCATTTTAGAAGTTTCCATATCATTTTCATAGAAAACAAAGTTTGAAAACAAGTAACATTTAAACACAGCACGGTATTCTACCACAACTGAAACTTTTTTCTTCTTCTTCTTTACAGGACTCAACAAAATCTAAAAATGAACTATGCTGTAGATTTACCTCATGCAAAGATCTTTATGTTATCTCTGAAAATGAAAAGGATGGCTTTTTAAAGCACATTTTACTGTTTTATACTATTATGGCAACTTGTGTACTGCAACACAGTCTATTTTGAGGGAAATTTATGATTTTTTTCATGCAAAAATCTACACAAATTAGTTTTGATGATATGGAAAGCTTTTCATAGCATCAAACATTCATCTGGTGCAAATGCACAGGGAAACCTTCCTGAAAAGTTTTCTGACTTGAAAAGCAACTAAAAAGCCATACTAGGTAAAGTAAATAAAAACTAAAAAGAAAAAAAAAGGAGGGGGGTGGGTAAAGGGAAGAGGGGGAGTAGAAAACACAGGCTGCAGAGTAAACCAATGTCTGCTGCTAAACCGGTCTTTGTTTTCATGTCCAGTGTACATTAACACTTATGATCTCACTTTGATGATTTACTAGGTTTGTTATCAGCCCCCTGAAGGCGAATCAAGCTTGCATGCGTTCACATACAGCACCACAACCATACTCTCGTACACAGTCACTCCAGGACTAGGAGTCTGCTTCATGAGTGAAGAGCCCTAGATTTGAAAGATGAACCTGACTCCCTATCACTGAGCCAGACATTCATTCAACATTGTCCACTCACACACTGCTTCATAGCAAGGCCTGGGCTCGGTTTCCTTTGACTTATATGGGCATCGTATCCTCTTTTATGCTTACAAGGCTTGAAGATGACAGTACTGCACTTTCCCCTCAATTGATACAGAGTAAGTCAATGTTCCTTCTCAGGCACTGAAGATCTGTGACCTGTAGCCCTTTTTACTTTGAACAACCTAAATAAGCATTCATGTAAAGTTTTCGTTACATTTTGCCACTCATTCTCACTCGCACCCACTCGCCATCTTGACCTCATTTGGGCATTTTCTGTGATTCCAAATGAAATCTTCACATTTTCTTTCCCGATTTAATGCAGCAGCAGATCCCATGAGCCAAGCTTGATGGATCAAACCTTTTTATATATATGTATATATATATATATATCTCAGTGCTGCATTGTACCTAACTTCCACAACATCTTTCTAAAACTGGAACCCTTCTGTTGGTACGTTGGCAGATGAATTGAAACCAAATGTTCCACCTTGTATTGCCTCTGGAACAAGGCTAGGATCTTCATCAATCTAAAGGAAAAAAAGAAAAAGTAAGTGATAATTAGTTTTAAAGGTTACATAAATAACATTATAGAAATATTCTCATTTCCATAAAAAACTATGAGAGAGATGATGAGAGCCAACATTGTCTTACCACCTCTTTAGAAACACTTAGTGAAGGCTTTTTCTTGGAGGACACCAAAATGAGAGGAAACTTAAGAGAATATACAAGACAGGTATCTTCCAAAAGAGTGAAATATAAGTAATAAACTGGAGATGGTCCTACACCTCAAATTGAGAGGATACTCTAACATCCCTTTTACCTGGGCAAATAGATAAAAGTTGATGATATTAAAAAACTTAATGCTGTCACTTTTGGAGAGTAAATGTAATCTGTAGTTAATTTTTTACTAGCAACTGGAGACAAATGACATCTGGGCTTAAGACAGTAAAATAATAGCTGCTCTATAATGAGTATAATATATCTATAGGTTCTTTTTTGAAATACCACAAAAATCACTGACATAGTATAGTTCTTATAAATATGCTCATTGTCTGAATTATTCTTTTCACAGTGTTAAGAGATTAACAGAGAACTTCATGTTAAGGTATTAGAAATTGTAATGTCTTGTGTATACCTAACTGCAGATTAGGATTTCCAAAAATCCAACTTTAGAACATGTGATAAAAGCTTCCCTTAATAGAGTATGTTTTTCTGAATTTTATTTCTGATTAATTTAACTAGCATTATATTCTAAATAGGACTTAGGTTGATCATCTATAAGGAAACAGTTCACAGATTTTCTTTTCTAGTATTGTCTCTATGCCAACTTAATGTTTAAATCATATACACTTAAGAAAATATTTAGTAACATTCCACTCTTTTTTGATAATGTGGAAAAGTTTGAGGTATATGAATTATTTTTTGAAAACATGAGAATTATCAAAAATCCACTGGTGGCTATATCTAATCACAATTTTCTAAGGAACAGCTGCTTTTAGATTTATTTTTCCAAAGAAGCAACATTAAAAATAAGCTAATACTTAAATTTCAACTACTATATACTGACAATATGAAGATACTCTTGCATACTACACCTTACATTATATGGTAACTTATCTTTCTTGATGATTTACTGTTTCCATTTTATATACCTCCAAATTTATTTTTGATCATCTAACAAAAATAACAGTGACAGTATCTTCAAATATAGATGAACTATTGTCATTAAGGATTTATTACAGAATATACCAGTATCACTGTTTTGCTTATAAATACGTTATGCTATTAACAATATACAATTTGAGAACTATAAAGACATCAAGTGAAAATAGAGCCTGATTTGCCAAGTGTCGAAAAATTCTTATCATAACTCAACAGCAAAAAACACCACCCAATTAAAAAATGGGCAAAAGACTTGAAGAGACATTTCTCCAAAAGACATACAAAAGGTGAGTAGGTACATGAAAAGATGCTCAATATCACTAGTAATTAGGGCAATGCCAATTAAAACCACAATGAGGTATTACCTGTGAAAACGGCCATCATTAAAAAGACAAGAGTTAACAAATGCTGGTATGGATATAGAGAAAAGGGAAATCTTGTGCATTGTTAGTGGGACTGTAAATTAGTACAGCCACTATGGAAAACAGTATGAAGGATCCACCAAAAAATTAAAAATAGAACTAGCATATGATTATTCAGCAATTCCACTTCTAACAATATATTCAAAGGAAATGAAAACACTAACTTAAAAAGACATCTCTAACCCTATGTTCACGGTGGCATTATTTACAATAGCCAAGGCATGGAAATAACCTAAATGTGCACCAACAGATGAATGGATAAAGCAAATGTGATATGTATACACAGTAGAATATTACAGACTAAAAGGAAACCCTGCCATTTGCAACAACATGTATAAACACTGAGAGCATTTAATGCTAAGTTAAATAAGTCAGACAGAAAGACAAATACTGTATGACCTAACTTATATGTGGAATCCTAAAAAAAAAAAGCTCATAGGAAAGATCAAACTTGTGGTTACCATGGGTAAAGGGTACGAGCAGAGAAAAGTGGAGGAAGGTGGTCAAAAATTATGAACTTCCAATAGTTAAAAAAAAAAAGCTATTTTACAAGCAAACCTTCACCATTCCTGTAAAATAAAAAATCCTCATTCTATTTTTAACTACTGGCAATTTTTAATTTATAATTTTAATTCTATTTTTAACTAATGGCAATAAATCCGTAAAAAGGAAAAAAAAAATCCCTAATCCTTTTTTTGCCCTTAGAACCAGTACTTTTTAATGCCCTGAGGGACTTTAAAATATTATTTCTGAAAGTGACATTATTTTAATTACATTCCAAAAAAGTCTATGTCCTAGCTTATATTATTTCTAGACTTATGTTTGTACATAAAACTATTAAAACCATAAAATTATTAAATACATCATCTGAAGAGAAGAACTGATCAATGATCTCATAGGCCAATTTGTAGATGTCTTCATTTTCATGATTTTGAAGTTGTTCAATTTTCTCCAGTCCTGCAAGAAATTTTATGAAGTGAAACAATGGTAATATTTAAAACTTAAGAACAAAAAATTTATAATAATCTTGGGACCACATAATCCCAATTTTTGGACAGTAAATCTGTGATTTTGGGGACTCTATTCTAAAGGTGAATCTTAAAAATAAAAAGGCTTTATGCACAAAGATATAGCATATTTATCTTAAAAAGTTAACCACCTGAGTGTTTAAATTCGTATGTTTAAGCAAGCAACAGACACCTCTCTATTCAGATTACTATATAACCAATGTTTATAAGGAATAATAATATGGATTACTTTTGTTTGTTACAAGTTAAAAGCAGATTCTTTTTACTTTCTAGCCTCTGCCAAGTTTTTCTAACGATACATGTATAAAAATAATGAAAAAACTGGTGATTAATAAATATGAATCTTAAGACATCTGTTAAGTATTATGGAAAATGATCAAGATCAACCACAGTACTTCAGGGGGAAGGGGAATTTTCCCTATAAACATTAATGAGCTTATTAAATCATAGGCAGAAATATTAAAAAGAATATATAAACTTAACTGATAAGCAAAATACATCTTATTTTGCTTTATAGGAGTAATAATTTTAAGGTTTCCGAAATAAAGTGAAAATTGCCCTTTCATGAGTGTCCTTCTTTATCTATTCCTTACATGGGAGAAGTTGTTTTGGGCTCATTTTTCACTCTACACATTCTTTTCTTTTTTCTTTTTTCACTCTACACATTCTATGTAGTGAGCCTGCCTTAAGTAAAGAATTTAGCTAGGGACGTCTGGCTGGCTTGGTCAGTGGAGTATGCAACTCTTGATCTCGGGGCTGTTTGAGCCCCATGCTGGGTATAGGGTTTGCTTAAAAAGAAAATCTTAAAAAAAAAAAAAAGAAAAAAAAAAAAGAATTTAGCCACTATGACAGGGTGAGGACTTGTTCTTTTCTGGGCTTCAGAAGCAGAAAATTAAAATGCCTGCATGATAATTCCACCAGATGTTTCATGTGTACTTAAAACTCAAAATGTCCAAACACAATTTATTACTTGCCTTTCCTCAATTAAACTATTTGTTCTACTATATCCTTACTTCATGATAATTAATAACTTGAAATTGGAGACAAAGCCTAATAAGCTCCCCTTCCCCTCAATACTCTATCATCAAATATCAAAAACCTCAAAGTCTATCTCTTGAATCCTGGCATCATTTATTGTGGCCCAGACTGCTATATACCTTCCTAACTGGTTTCCTGCCTCTTGTCTCCAAAATTCTCATTTCCCTGATATCCATGCTCCATTTAAAGATACCTATTCCTTAGGTAAAATCTTTCAGTGGCTTGTAATACCCTGGGGCAGAATTCATTGGGGAAGCTTGTATGATATAGATATAGATTCCTGGCCTTACCGCCAGTGATAAGGGCAAGGCTCAGATCTGGATTTTAATTTTAATTTATAAAAATAAAATTTTTAGTAATTAAAATGTTTACATGGGGAATAAATACTAGTAAAAAATTTTAAACTATACTTGTTTTTAATTTTTCTGGTACTCAACTTCCCAATTAGGTTCCCTAACACTATTCTCCACCTCCTGTTCCTAACTTGATAGTTATGTGTTTTCTGTTGCTCTCTATGTCACTTTAGTAACTTTAAAAATACTTCTTTCTTTCAAGCCTCTGAACTCCCTTCACTAAGCAAATTGAGAATATGGTTCTCCTACTCTTATAGTTACTTCTCCTTTCATTTACTTCTCCACATCTGTCAAAAATAACCTTCCTTTTGTGCTTATCTGGGTTGGTCACATTTATATTTTGGTCCACAGCTACAACTGAGTCTTCCACGTTCTATCTACACGGTAATTCTAGGCGCTGAAAGCTAAGCTGTGCTGTTTACCTTCCAGGTGGCTCTGGCACAGAATCAAATTTGGGAACTACTGCCCTACAGAATAAAGAATCTGCTGTGCTACCAAACTTGTAAGACTGCAGGGGCCTGGTTGGTGGCAATATCTCCAGCCTCATCTGTAGGCAGTTTCTACCCCATACTTTGTGATTCAGCAACACTGAACTACTTATAATTTGCTGAATGCTAGGTCTCACCTCAGACTTTGCTCATGGTGTTATCTCTGCCTGGAACACCTCTCATCCCTTTTTACTTTATTAATCCTTATTCATCTCTCAAAATCCAGCTCAGGTGTCACTTCCTGCTTCTTCCAGGTATTTCATTTTGTTGTACATTTCTATTAGGGTAATTAGCACATTAAATCAGTTCATATTTATCTCCATGACTGAGCTACATGCCTTGAGGGCAAGGACTGTGTCTCGTTTACCACTGTTTCCCCAGTACCCTTAGCACAGTGCCTGTTCAATACATGGCAGCAATTCAGTTACCTAAGCATATGCAAGAAGCTGAGCAGGACTGTAAATATAGCATATAGTATTTACTTTATTCTGTTACTTGATAATCTAAGACAGAAAAACACAGAAATGCTACATTAGTCAGAAAATAAATGTAGCTACAAAAAGAACATTCAAGTGTGAAATAACAGCTTATAATAAACTTACCTCCACATTCTTCTATAAGATTGGCTATGGTTTCTGCCTCATCTTCAGCCATTTTTAATATATTACTTAGTCCATCAAGTACTACTTGCACAACTTGTGCATCTTTTACAGTCAGCAAGTTGCAAAAGGGTGGAATAACATTTTGTTGAATTAGATAGGCCACCTGAAGAAAAACACCATGATAAAATAAACATAGGTGAATTTTGTTTGTGTACCATATGATCTCACTGAAATAATTCTGACTTTAAAATTTTGAGTATGGAAACATGTCTCACGTGTTATGTTAGACCATATTAGATTATTTTATTATTTTACTATGAGATTCCTTCTCCTTTTAATGTAGTGCTTTTCTTGAACTTAGGAAAACAATGAAAATGAAGGAATCATTCAACGTCATATGAAACATTTGCCTTAAGGAGTACTTTTTTCAAAGGCCCCTTTCTCCCCTTTAAGTTAAAAAATTATGAAATCTGTACAGAGGCTGGATGATATTTTTTAAAAGCTATAGCTGTTCAATGTTATTGTATCCAATGTGAGAGTGCTGTAACATATATAACACTCAAATACCTGGCCACCCTCAATTCATTGTTTAATTGGTTCTGTAATATTTTTGTAATATTTTCTATCATTTTTATATTTTGTTATATTGTCATTTCCATGTACTATATGTATATTCTGCTCTGTATTCAGATTTAAGTGGATTCATTACTCACCACCAGTCTATAGCTTATCTGTCACAATTCTCAGTTTATTGTTGACCAGCTTTAAGTTCATTCTTTTTACCTATCTGTGAAATTTATCTGGAACCTTTGAAACTCATTTTTTTTTTTGCCGGTTGGCACAATGTTAAGCTTTGTCACCCACACAACTCCAGAATGCGTGCCTCTTTAAACTTTACACCCTAGGCTCCTTATATTCCTTTTCCTTAATTCTCAGACCTAGCTTTCTGGTTTACATTAGTTACTTGCTTTGTTTGCTACTGGTAAATTTTTGTTGCTGTTTGTGTTCTCTTTGGTTATCTTCAATTGTTATGAGAACCTGTGATGTTGTTTCAGTCTGCCCTATTAAGCTAAAAAGTCCTGTTTTTTCCTATTGCTAAACCCAAATAAACCCCGACTACATAGGTTTTGATCTTACCATGACCTACAAAAATTTTGTAGGCCAAGGCGGTATAACACTTCTCATCTATAAAATATAATTAAAGGAAGTCAAGGTGACCCTTTTATATGGGGGGGAAAAGAAATCACAGAATGCCTGTTATCTTGCTACTATTTTATATTATGATTTAATTGAACTCTAAATCTTAGAATTATCTGTACTGTTATTTTACCAGTTTTGAGAAATAAGTAAGAGCTGAACTTACTTGATCTTTTCTCCCACTAATTGTTAAGTTACTTATGGCCCAAGCAGCTTCTTTCTGAGTGCCAAAATCCCCCTGTAAAAGCCAAGGATACAAATTGCAACATAGTTTAAACTGATGAAAAATGTTGTCTGAAATTATATTCAACTGCTTACTTCTCCAGGTTTTTTCTAGCCTTTCTATATGCATACATAATTTTTACGTAAGAGAAGATTTTGAACTCAATTTACCCTAAACCAAACCAAACCAAACCAAACAACACATTTACCCTAAACAAATGCAGACTCCCTTTTGCAAACTCTCCTGGCAACAAACTGACTTGGTATTACTGTTCAATTAAGTCAGATTAAATGAAGTGAGTGATAAAATAAGAAGTCAAAAAAAAAAAAAAAAAAGGAAAACGTACATTTCACTTTAATCAAAGAAATGTCAAGTAATTCTTTTAAACACAAAACAAAGTTTTAAAAATGATGATTTCCACCATTAATGAGACTATGATATAAAAATATTACCCTTCTACATTACCTTTCAAGCACAAATTGAAAAAATATACTTAAAAATCATTTAAAAAGTCATTTTATGATTCAGTAATACATTTAGTAATACATCTAATGACTATCTATATGAGGTTCTCAGAGGTGAGAATCTCTGAGAACTTACCAAGAAATAATTTAAAGCAAAGGAGTATTATGTATCCTTCTAGATATTATTTTAGTAGCACATTAACTAGTCAAAAAGTAAAAGCAACCAGAATTCTCAACAACAGTGGAATAAACAACTACAATAAATCTGCTCAATAGAATAACGACCTGTTGTTAAATATAAAGAAGACTAGCAACCTGGAAAAACGCTTACAATTAAGAAAAAACTTACATAAATATGAGTAACAAAAATTAATTCTGTAGTGGGATATCTATTTTATAGATAGCTAGAAAGAAAGAAAGAAAAAGAAAGAAAGAAAGAAAAAAGATAAAAGATAAAATGCAAATATCTACCAGTGAGGCTGGTAGGATTGTAAAATGGTACAATACTTACAAAAAGGAAATAATATTATACAACAAAATTTACATATATGCCTTTATATATCCAAAAAACCCCAAACAAACAAAAATACTAAAGTAATATCCCTAAATAAGAAACAAACAGAGGGGCGTCTGGGTGGCTCAGTTAAAGCCTCTGCCTTTGGCTCAGGTCATGATCCCAGGGTCCTGGGAGCGAGCCCCACATCGGGCTCTCTGCTCAGCGGGGAGCCTGCTTTCCTTCCTCTCTCTCTGCCTGCCTCTCTGCCTACTTGTGATCTCTGTCTGTCAAATAAATAAATAAAATCTTAAAAAAAAAAAGGAAACAGAAATAAATAATGTAACTGTATACCAAGTTGGTGACTTAATCACATATACAAAAATTATTTCAAGTGACACACCATTTTAAGTATATCACTGATGAATACATCCTAAAAACAAAACCCCTCACGGAAATCTTAACAGTGAAGTAGTCATGTTGTTAGTGGCAATATGATCTTATTTTGATAAATTTTATGTATCTCAATATATATTGTAATATTTTAGAAGGATTTCCAGCATAAGAGATAAAACTACAAATCAAAGAATAAAAAGCTTATCCTAAATACCCAGTGATATCTGAGTTTCTTTTATTCATGATTTGTTTCTTATGAATTCTCATGTTCACAAAATTACTATATATTTTCTACTTGTCTCTTTTTTTTAAAAGTAGGCTTCATGCCCAATGTGGAGCTTGAATCATGACCCTGAAAATCAAGAGTCATATGCTCTACTGACTGACTGAGCCAGACAGGCATCCCTATTTTCTATTTTCTAAAAACAAAAACAAAACCAAACATATTATCACCCATTTTGTTCACTCAGGCCTAGAAACAATGACAACCTTGTAGCAATTATCATCCTTAGGACCTGAACTATGACACTTATATACTACCTGCTACCTAAAAGGACACCCTGGAGAGTCTAGGTCAGAAAATACATAAAAGAAGCTTGAGAACTATGCCATATTCCAAAGGTAGGAAGCTCTCAAAAACTACTAAGGTGATGTAAAAAAGACTCAGGTGCTAAATTTAAGAGGTTCCCATTGGTTAGGGACAATCTTAGTGTTAGAAAAAATAACTACAATGGACAAAAACTTATAAAATGCAGATTAAAAATTCCTAATTTCCTAATAACACTAAGAACTACTCCCTAGTATCCTTTTGAGGTTGTTCAAGAACCATGTTATTCTAAAAACTAAGTGAATAATAGGATGCCTGGGTGGCTCATTCTGTTAGGCATATGATTTTTCATCTCAGCTCAGGTCTTGATCTCAGGGTTGAATGTCCAAGCCCTGCATGGAGCCTACTTATACACACACACCCCCAAAACAACAAAACAAAAACTAAGTGATGAGAATTTATCTTGCTTTTCTTATATGAAACATATTTCAGAGTAAACCAATAGCTGATAAAGAGAAAAGCTTTCTATTGAGAAATCACAGCTAATACATAAAGAATGACAGAATTAGAAAGTCACCATTTTGTGGTTCCTAGTAAAATAAGGGATCCACACACTCATCATTAATCACTACCTGAAAACCACTAGGCAAAGACCAATAGACAGGTTTATAACAATTAGTTGGAGCAGGCTCATGTGCACCTGAGCTTACTCATCAACCTGAAGAGGACAGATGCAGGACATCTGGAGATAAGGTTAAAACAGTATAGGTCTTCTGATGTGAATTATTAGGAAATACAAAGTAATACATTAAGCCTTGCCTAAAAAACTGAACCAGATCTACCAGTTTATAGGAAACTAAGCCTTTACTACCAGTTTGTAGAACACATGGAGGAAAAGAAGATAGAGTTATCTTCTAATTACAGATCAATGTTCAGAAAAAACCCTCATGATGTGACTGTGACATTTTAAATTGTCTCTTTCCCAAACATTAATGTAAGCATGAGAGATGATACAGCATATGATTAAATAGCACACTTACTTACTGTTTGATTTTGGACAATTTGTCTATATCATAGTTTCTTCATCTGTCAAAAAGGGATAATTCTTAAGCTCATGGAGTTGCAGTATTACATGAAGTAATAGATGTGGAGTGATGAGAATAGTATGTAAACATTTACAATCAGCAGTAATAATTATAATTTTGAATATTATCATCAGTAATAATGAGTTTTTTAAAAATAATAATGTATTTTTAATAAATCCCAGAGTAATGGTAATTTTTGGTAAAGGAATGATACAGAAGAAGGGTTTAGGGGTTCCTAAAAAGAAATGTGTTTTTTATATATAAAAACTGCTAGGTTCAAAGTTTTCATGTTACTACTACTTTACTGTAGTATTCATGCCATTGTATAGGTTCTAATTAAACAAACAGAGGCATATATTCACATAATTTGTTAAATTTAAATCCTTTTCCTCTTACTCAGATTATAATACAAAATGATTTTCTTACCTTATCCAAAAGGTGTATTATCATCGGTACAAGATTGGCATCAATTACTGCCTGAACCTGCTGTTGATTTCCTGCGGTGATGTTAGAGAGGAACCACACTGCTTCCTGCAGAACAAGGACCCCTTGAATATTTCTCATTAAAAATTAAAATCTACATCTGAACTAAACTCACTACATTTGTTACAATGTTCAAATGATTTTATTATGGAACAAGTCCTATAATAAAAATTTCAGGAATCTTAACTCCTCTATCCCCCCACCTTCTGTATTTTCTCTGAACAAATTGTTAATGGCCCTATATCAAGTCATAATGAACCAAACCTTCTGAAAATTCTTCAAAGCAATGTTCCCAAACATAAGACTCAAAAGAAGCTTGTCTGAACAAATACTAAGGAATCCATGAGCTGTAATATAGATACAAATCCCAAAATTACTGTACATGAGATTTAGCATCCCCCTCACATAATGTGCTTTATTCTCTATTTTATTGTGATCAAGAATGCTAGTCAAAGTCGGTAAATCTCAATTATCCGTGATAATGGAGACAAGAACATTGAAATAGTGGGATATTTTAGTATACTTATTTGTAAGTCATTCACTGCACCATTTCTCTCAAGAGCTAAAGTGGAACCAGATGTTTGATTGCTTCAATGGTCTACCTTAATGATCTTTTTATGCTACCCTTTACACTTTAGTAGTGCTTACTGCTTTTGACAAGATGATGGCAGTCAAGTGGTTCACAAGTTTCACAGACAACAAATGCACACTAAGACCAGTTAGCATGAAATAAGACAAAATATCAACCTCATATCCTATGTAGGATATTACTGTCATTTACCAGACATAAAATAAATTTATTACATTACTCAACGTAAAAGGAAACATTTTCTCTATTTAAAAAAAATTAGTAAACACATTTTATTCCCTAAAGTGTTAGTATTAGCTAATGTCAAGCAGGCTCTTTGGATCAGATCACAGGACCATGTTTAATGAACCTGTTAGAGATGTTAGGGTGCTAGGCTACTTAGGTGAGCTGTTCTTGGGTTATAATCATCGGCAATGTTGTAATCAACAGCCCGTGTATTTCTACAACAGCCTCAGATGCACTCCAATATCAGCATCACCAATCAGTGCCCCCTTTCAATAGCCTCCATGATCACACACACACACACACACAATTAAGTATCTATAAAATATTAAGCTTAATTACATGACTCACACATTAAAATTTTCCAATCACACAACATTCAACACCCAATTATCTCTATTTCATCATTTCCAAGAGAGCCAAATTTGCATTGTTTACAACTGGTTTTATATACAAAAAAATCACAGATATCCATGTTAGAAAGAATAAAATATTCTAACTTCTCTTGATGTCTAAATGACGGTTTACATTAATAATCATTATAGATACTTCTGAATCCCTAATTTTACAAATGAAAACTGCTGATACTTCATGTGTTATTAGGTAGTATTTAAAAATACTTACTTTATTAATTTTCTCTTTGGGATGTGTCAGAAGTGCTGGGAAGTGTGAAAGAGCATCACAGTTCAAAACTACTTGTGTTTGCTCATCAGTTCCAGTAACAATGTTGCCCACAGCTCGAAGTGCTGCAGTCTGAAACCAAAAGATGTAATGACATGTTCTATTATGAAAGATACGCTCTTTCATTCATGCCAACCTACTGTTTTTGAGCAACTGTCTGATACCAATTTAGGAACAAAGCAGTGAACAGGACAGGGTTATGGAGTTTACATTATTGTGGAAGACAGTCAATAAACAAATAAGGATAATTTTGAGTAGTAATTAGGACAATAAAGACAATAAGTACTTTGGATTTTTGATTGTTTCAATAAATTACAAACAAAAACACAGGGCTCTTCTGAAGGAGGGCAGGAACCTGTATGAGATTTCACTATCATATGAATTTGAATTATCGATTTTTTTTACAGTTGTATTAGGTCATTTTCTCTCAAGTTAGAGCTTTTTGGGGGGGCTAATTTTAACATTTATAAGACAAATGACTCAGTTACCCTCCCAAATTGAAATATAATTTATATAACACGAAATTCACCCTTTCAAAATGCAGAATTCAGTGGTTCTTATACCTCCAAAGTTGTGCAACCATTATATGTAATTCCAGAACATTTTTATCACATCAAAAAGGGGTATCTGTACCCACTAGCAGTCACTCCCATTTCCCTCACTGGGTGGGGGGGGGGGGGTTCCTGACAGTTATGATGCCTGTGGATTTGTCTATTCCAGACATTTCATATAACTGGAGTCAGACAGTAGGTAGCCTTTTTTGTCTGGCTTCCTTCACTTAACATAATGCTTTCAAGGTCCATTCATGTTGTAGCATGTATCGATACTTCATTCCTTTTCACAGACAAATAATAGTCCAGTTATATATAAGTGGAATGTATTTTATTTAACTATTCATTAGTGGATGAACATTTTGTTTTCACTGGCTATTAACAGTAATAGTGCCATAAACATTTGTGTGCCAGTTCTTGTGTGAACATCTGCTTTCAGTTCTCTTGGTAATGTATACACCTAGGAGTGGAAAATGCTGAGTTACACAGTAACTCTGTACCTAACTTTCTGAGGTACTATCACACTGTATGCCAAAGAGGCTGTACCATTTTCATTTCTATAGATGTATAAGGATTCCACTTTCTCTACGTCTTTGCCAAAACTTGTTAACCTCTTTTTGATTATACCATCCTGGTGTTTATGAAGTGGTATTTCATTGCAGCTTTGATTTACATTTCTTTCATGACTAATGATGTTGAACATCTTCTCATGTGCTTACTGACCATTTGAATGTCTTCTCTGGATAAGTGTATTTAAATGTTTTGCCAATTTTTAATGGGATTATTTTTTTACTGTTGTTAAGAATTCTTTATGTATTTTGGACCCAAGTCCCTTTTCAAATACATGATTTGCCAATACTCCTTCCATTCTGTGGGTTTTCTTTTCACTTTCTTGATGGTCTCCTTAGAACCACAAGTTTTTAATTTTGATGAAGTCCAATTGATCTAGTTTTCTCCTTGGTTGCTTGTGCTTATCGTATCATATCTAAAAAATTGCTGTCTAATCCAAAGTCATGAAAATTAATGCTTATGTTTTCATCTAAGAGGTTTACACTTTTAGCTCTTATACTTGGGTGTCTGACCTATTATAGGCTAATTTTTATAAATAGGGGGCTAATTTCATTTGTTTACATGTAGATATTCAGTAGTCTTAGCTTCATTTGTTTAATTACCATTTCTTGAAAAGATTCTTCTTTGCTAATTGAATTTTCTTGGCATCTTTGTTGAAAATCAATTGATCATATGGTTTTATATCTGGAGTCTTTTTTTTTTTTTAAGATTTTATTTATTTATTTGACAGAACGAGCAGAGAGAGAGCAAGAGGGAGAAGGAGAAGCAGAGCAGGGAGACTGACATAGGACAGGGCTCCATCCCAGGACCCTGGGATCATGATCTGAACCAAAAGCAGATACTTAACCCAGTGAGCCACCCAGGTGCCCCAATAGGAACTGCATTTAACCTGTAGGTAAATTTGAGAAGCACTGCCTTCCTAACAACACTGTCTTCTAATCTATGAACATGGATGTTTTTCCATTTATTTAAGTCTTCTTTAATTTCTTTCCCTTTTTTTTTTTTTAAAGATTTTATTTTATTTTTTTGACAGAGAGAGATCACAAGTAGGCAGAGAGGCAAGCAGAGAGAGAGAGAGGAGGAAGCAGGTTCCCTGCTGAGCAGAGAGCCCGATGCGGGACTCGATCCCAAGACCCTGAGATCATGACCTGAGCCCAAGGCAGAGGGCTAACCCACTGAGCCACCCAGGCGCCCTAATTTCTTTTAAAAATGTTTTGTAGTGACCTGGATTCTTTAACAAATAAATTTAAAAGAGCAAAGAAAAATAGAATTGTAGATTAACAGAAACATAAGACAAAGCTACCAAATGCAATATGTTAATCTTGTTTGGAGGCTGATTTGGTCAAACTGTGAAAAAATATGAAGCAATCAGTAAAATCTGGATACTGACTGGGTTTTAATATTAAAATTAAGAAATACTCTAAGAGTACTGTGATATGTAAAAACACATAACCTTATTTTTAAGAGAAGCTGGATGAAATTATATGCTATCTGAGATGTGTCAAAGTAATTTGCCGGGAGGGAGCGAGTAGGGATGTAGAGAAAACCCACATGGTGGTTCATTACAACTATTCTCTTTTCCTAAACGATGGAATTAAAGTTGAAAAAATTTTAAAAATCTCTACTAGGTATCATGTAAAGTAGAGGGGGCATTGAGAGCTGCTAAAGAAAAATTTCAACCCTATTTCTGAATGAAATCCAATATTAAAACTAATGATGCATTCTGAAAAAAACAAAACAAAACAAAAATAACCAAACCAAAACCAAACTAAATACCCATACCAAGACGTAAGTACTACACTTAAGAAATGCAAACTTAATTATAATTATCTAGTATGAATATTTTATTTTTTTAAAAGTTTATTTATTTATTTTTTTTAAAGTAATCTCTACACTTAACACGGGGCTTAAACTTAACTACCCTGAGTTCAAGAGTCGAATGCTCCTCTGACTGAGCCAGTTAGGTGCCCCTATTAAAATATTTTAAATGTGCCACAAATACCCGTAAATGGCAAAGTATTTATTCTATTCCTGAATTCAGCTAAGTGTTCCCTCTTTCCTTAGACTACTTTAAATTTTACGGTTTGTATTCTCCATTCCAATTATACACGAGTATCATCTGAAGAGCTTTTAGAATCCCAGGTTTCTAGGAAATATCTGAGATTTATTAAAACAATCTCTAGGGGTCAAGGGAAATAATTTTTTTTTCTTTAAGCTTCACAGTTTGATTTTAATGTCCACCCAGGGTTGAGAAACAGGGAATTAGGTTAACAGTTTTTCCTTATGCTACTGCGAATAGACTGTTAAGTCATCATATAATTAAAGCTTGCTGTATCTCCCTTTACCACTGCAGTTTGACAGTTACTCCTTATAATATTTGTCTGAACTTCTCACCCTCTCTTTTTGGCTCTTTCTAATGCAGCTTTGGGATAAATATTTATGTGGAAGGATTTAAAAATAAAAGGATAAAACAAAGTTTAAAAAAGATTTATTTATTTAAAAAAGATTTTATTTCTTTATTTGGGGGGAGGGATTTTGGGGGAGGCAGAGGGACAAGCAGACTCCTTACTGAGCAAGGAAATGCCTGGTGGCTTGGTCCCAGGACCCAGAGATCATGACCTGAGATGAAGTCAGATGCTTAAACAACTGAGCCACCCAGGCACCCCATTAAAAAAAGATTTTAAATAACTAAAAGGAAATTTAGGAAGCCCCTGATCAGCATGTTTCAGTATAAAGCCTTTATCACAGTGCCAATGAAACTAAACATTAAGCTTGCCCAGTGCAGTATGGAGAGTTAAGAAAAAGAGGGGAGAAAAAGAAAAGAGTAGGAAAAATGAAGAAAAATAAGAAGCACAGAAAAAAATAAAGTATCAGTACTTGTTTCAGATGCCACCCAAGTTACCATGTGAATTTCCTAGGTCTACCTGAGAAATCAGTAATCTACTAAGGAGATGCCCTGAGTAGGGTTTTGGTAGGGTATAAGAAAAGGGAAGGGGAGGGGGAATGGTTCTTGTTGACCTATAGTGATCTTACAAAATGGGGACTTAATACCTCATTCTTTTCATCAAAGATATGTTCTTGTTTTATTTCAAAAAGATATATGCACCCCTATGTTTTCTGTGGCATTACTTACAATAGCCAAGATATGAAAGCAACCCATGAGTCTATTGACAGATGAATGGGTAAAAATGTGCTGTGTGTGTGTGTATATATATACACACCAATAGAATATTAGCCATAAAGAGAATGAGATCTTGTCATGTACAATACCACATGGATGGACCTAACGAGTATTATGCTAAACAAAGTAAATAAGAGAAAGAAAAATATCATATGATTTCACTTATATGTGGAATCTAAGAAGCAAAAGGAATAAACAAAAAGCAGAAACAGACCCATAAATACAGACAACAAACTGATGTTTGCCAGAGTCGGGGGATGGGCAAAATGGGAAGTGGGAGAGAAAGGCTTCCAGTACTCTGATGAGTAAGTCAAGGGATACACAGTATAGCATAGAGAATATAGTCAGGGGTATTATAATAGCATTATACTGTGAGAGATGGTAGCTACACTTGTGATGAGCACAGCATAACTTACAGAGAAGCTGGATCGCTATGCTAAATACCTGAAACTAATGTAACATTGTGTGTCAACTATACTTCAATAAAAAAGATTAAATAAAATATTTTTTTAAGATTTTATTTATTTATTTGACAGAGATCACAAGTAGGCAGAGGCAGGCAGAGAGAGAGAGAGGGAGAAGCAGGCTCCCTGCTGAGCAGAGAGCCCGATGCGGGGGCTCGATCCCAGGACCCTGAGGTCACGACCTGAGCTGAAGGCAGAGGCTTAACCCACTGAGCCACCCAGGCGCCCCTAAATAAAAGATTTTTTAAAAGATGTGTTATTAGGCTAGAAATATACTTTAAACTAATAAAACTGTCCATTTCTGAATGCCATGCTTAAAGCAAATTAGTGGTAAACAAAGCAAAACACCTTATATTATTATCAACAACAAACTCACCTGAACTTTAACTTCCTGGTGGCTGAGCAGAGGAACCAAGTGAGGGACTATTCCAGAGTCTATTACCATCTGTATCTGTTCATTGCCAGCATCAGTAAGGTAAGAGAGGGCCCACACTGTATCTACCAATATCTAATGGATAAAATGAAAATTCACAGTCTTTGAATATTTTCTCACTTTAATAATTCTTAACTATAGTTAACTTATAGATAACTAATCAATGATTGTTTCACTACCTTTCTTCCTTTCTTGTCTCACCTCAATTCACTGAAATCTTAATCTGCTCTATAATACTAAACATCATCATCTATCTCTGAATGTCTGTGTCAAGTATGCGCATCTTTTAGCCATATTTAGGATGCTTCCGTTAATTATGACCCCAACCACAGATTAGTATCCAGTCTTTTTTTTTTTTTTTTTTTTTTTAGTTTCCAGTCTTAACTCACAAAGAGTTTGATACATCGTTCATGAAATAGGAGAAAAAGACACTGTCCTTCGCAAATGCTCACACTGAGGCATAATAGGTCCAAAGACATTGTAGTAAGTACATATAATTGTAAATACTATATGTATTCAACATACACAGTGATTCAAAACATTGGGGCTAGATGTATACATTCAAGTTGTTTTCTAGTATCATTGGTATAACGTAGGTATGTCTAAAGTATTAGGAGTATTAGTATTATCAGTATTAGGAGTATAGTAGTTTCATGTTTTCCAATCAGTTTGCTTTGCCTTAAAAAACTGGAGGCAACTTCTCATAGTGGAAGCGTCCCACAGTTGCAGATCAAGACATTAAAAGCAACCACAGGTCAATCTGTGTGTCAATAAAAAACATTCTAGTAAAAAAAAGAAAAGGCATAATTTACAGCATCTGCCGAAACTATTTATAAAAAAAAACCTCCTCTGCAATTAAATTAGACTAGAAATTAAACTATCATTTTAAATGTTAGAATTCTTAATGAACCTTACTGTGAAGTTCCGCAGGCCATTGTGTTTCACCTTTCTTTTGTATTAAGTCATAATTAGAAGTTGTATCCAAAAGAAAGTATGACAACTGTTAAAACTGTTGCATAAATAACATAGTTACTGACAAATATACAGGAATAATAACTGTCCCTGGAATTTTACTTCTGAAGCCTTTCTGGAATATGAACTATATGTGTCAAAAGACAAGTCAGAACATTTTGAAACCTTTTAAATTCTAAACTAATGTTATGTTTAAAACATCTGAGAATCTCCTAGAAGAAGAAAACAACACTTTGCCACTGTTTCTTTCAAAAACTCAAGAAAGTTCTTTGGCTATTTTTAATCTAAAAAGAAGACACCAAATCAAAGAATTCACACACATGAAGTGGTTATCAAAATATGTGAAAGAACTAAATTTCAACTTACAAATGTGAATCTTTTTTTCAGAGTACCAACATTATGCCAAAATTTGTTGATAGAGGCAAAAAATTTCAAGTTACTTCTCCATGACTGTATATAAAATCCAGATACAATCTTTTTTAAAGGCCCAACACTAAACATCACGAATATGCTCACATCAAAATCACAATTTAAATAGACTTGACCTCTTATATAATTCTTGTATTGAAGTTAAAAGTCTATGATAAATTTACTAATTATAACTAACTGTAATTTCAGCGTTTCACTTATGATTTGTAGAAGCAATTTTATTTATTTTTTACTTCTTTCATGGTCTGGTTTAAGAATTTGCTACTAAATGTTTACCTAAGTTTCCAATAAACATTTTCAGTAAACATTATTATATAGCAAACTACTCAGTACATATATTGCTACAGAAGAACAATGAGACTGGCTTGAAAAATTCAAGATATATTAAAAGTCAAGAAAACAGAGTTACAATCTCAACTGGATTTGGGGTAAACAGGTGGAAAGAACACAATACAATCTCTGAATAAGGTCAACCAAGATGTCTGGTTTTTGGTACAGGTATAAACTTTGAGATTAATCATCTTTGGAACTCATTTAAAAGTAAAATATTAAAATTTCTGGTTTAATAAAAATACTTGGCACTAAGGAGCAAACCCCCCAAATAGCTTTTATATATATATATATTTTAAGGATTCTGGACTAACGGGATCTAAAACCAATTATCTTTAGAGCAAGGATCATGTTCACCTAATGAATTTTATACATTTTATCACTGCATGATGTAGTGGAATTCTAACTTTAATTTGTTCCATATGCTTTAGAGAGATCCTGGAAAAATGTATTACCCAGAAACTGAAAAGGAATGAAGCAGCTTATCAAACACTGGTCACCACCCCAAGCTGCTTCTAAGAAACCAAAGTTCCTGAATGTTGCTATGCACTGTATTCCTGTGATTTTTTTTTTTTTTTACCTGTCATATTCCTAGCTTTTCTAACACAATGACGGCAAAGCTGGTTTTATAAGCAGTCAGTTTCCCACCTCATTCATACTTTCTGAGGTGCTTTTTCCTTTGCCATCTGTGTTGGTTAGAATGAATAAGGTATATTTATTATGCTTAAAATCTAGTCTGCACAAATTTTTTTCTTGTTTGGATATTTATGAGTTCTCTCTACAACATGTGAAACCACTATCACAGTCACTATAGATGGAAAAATACAGTAAAAATAAATTCAAGACCAACTGATATTCTTGGATTGGTGTATGCATATGAACACAAACCCATGCATAAGGCACAAGTATTTTTTTAATCTTTCAAAAATATGAAATATTATTAGGCCTATATATTCTCTCAAACACTGGCCAGGCCATCAAAATGAGCTTCCATAAAATGCTCTTGACCAATCAAAGATATATTTTTAGTGAGATGGATCACTAACTGGCAACTTTAACTTCCAAAATGAGTTTTTAACTGCCCCAACTCTCCACATACGTTATTGCCCAGACCAAAATATAGTTGGGCTTGATTTCTTCACTGTAAATTATATTTTGTGATACAGGTAAAGACAAAGTAAATGTAATAATAGTAAGCTATGTTATTACAACTCTTGAAATGGAAAAATCTAATCGAGTACATGAACATTATGTCCAGTATAACATTTTCCTCCCTGTGTCATAGGGGCAACCCTAGACATACATATTATACACATAAAAAATACTCACATTTACGTCCGTGTGATGAATTAAGACACAAAGAGCTGGAAGAATCTGAAGAGAGAAATATATAGATTTAAAAACATACATAATGGTATCCAGTTTAGTTAAAAAACAAAAAGACAAAACACAAAACATCTGTTTACCTCCTGAATGGTTTCCATTGGGGGTGGTGGATCTTTATGGCGACATAAGTTGACCATTACCCAAGTAACATTTCTTAAGAATGTTATAGGAATAGATGGACTTATGAAGGAAAGTAAAGGTTTCACAACTCCAAGACTTATGACATAATCTCTACACTGTGGTCCATCACCTGTAGGAAGGAGTGATTAATTCAATAAAATACACTGACAATAAGGAATTAAGAAAACATAAAGCACTGGGCTGAATATGTTGCTTTCCGTATTTTAACCAGACACACTATTTAGTTTTATATAGAAGTTTTAGACAACAATAACCAAGTTCTCATTTTAGGTCTCTGAGACAAGAGAAGCAACATAAAGTAGTAAGATATTTTTTGCACATTACTCACTTACTCAGGTTTATAAATTGTTCACCTTTGTTTTTGTGCCATTAAAAATTAGAAGCCTAAGGATCCTTTAGAGTACTTTGTGAGCAGAGGACTGTTGCTTTTATTTTCTCTCAATGGTACTCTCAGTTTAACAAACTTTTATGTAATTAAAAAAAAGTATGCATATATATCAAAATATTACTAGAAAAAAGTTGTAGAATTTATACTTATGATCCAATATCAGAGTACCAAAAGTACTAACTATAAATTACTCTACACATTTAAAAAACTACGCCCAAAATAAAATTCAGAAATAAAAAACTATGTCAAAAGAAGGAGGGGATGAATCAGTATCACTAGAACCGTGGGTTCCCACAGTAATTTTTGGCCCTATCCAAATCTGTTAAACAAGCTCTGTGGATCCAGAATTGGGGGTTTTAATAAGCTCTTTCATATGATTCTGAAAATAGGCTAAAGTTTGAGAATCGCTGCCTTAGTGAACTGTCAAATGTAATTTCTGTATCTATAGCATCACTGTAATTTCTAGCATTAAAACCACATTAAGTATTACATTCTATAAATGAAAACCCTTTTCCTTGCACTGTAATATTTCGAGATAAAAATGCCTATTCTTTTGGCATCCATGTATCCTAATTATTTTACAATGTCACTGGAATTAAAAACCAAAGATCAAGATGTTGCATCAATAGTCACAAATCTAAAGTTGGTATAAAAGCAAAGGGGTGAAGGAATCTGGATACACAAATGATAGCATTCCTAATAGCAATATACCATATGTGAAGAACAGTTTATAGAGAAATTCTCCCATTTTAATTATGGAACGCTAACCACCCCCTGCATTCTATCTTTGCCCCCAAACAGTAATATAGAAGAGGTACATGAAAGTAATATTGACTACTTCCATGCAAGAACAATAAACTTTAACATCAAGGGACATAATACAGTTCAGACCCCAGATTTTTTCTATTCTCTACTCACTGAAGGATAGTTCTTCAAATTTTTGAGTTTGGGTAAAGTCTGTTTATAGTTTAAAAACGTATCTTGAAATATTAGAATTGTCTTTAATTATTCTTCTTACAATTATGTCAGAAAAAACCTGAGAGGTACAGTAATCATGGTATTTAACATTTAATGACCCTGTCTATAAAGCTACAAATACCTCCTGTATGATGACCTCATGATGATAATGGATAACATTACTGTATTTTAATGTACTAAAATTCAGGAAAGACAGTAAAAATTTCAATTAAGACTCTTTCTAGAACTGTCATTACGGAGAAAAAGTGTTGGTTTACGTTGTGCATATTCCTTTTTAATAGTTTCTATGACAGTGGAGAAAGTTAAGGAATAAAATAGATCCATCAACATAATAAAAGAGGGAGAGATCTATTATCACATACATATTTCATAATTACTGAAATAATTAAGAGTTGACTATATACTTAAAAAAGAGTTGACTATATACAAAAAGATACTATGGTATCATAAGCAACAAAAATGTTCATTCTGCTTATTATAGGTTTATACTTAAAACAGCTATAATTTCTATAAATTATTTCACAAAAACCAGTACTTAAAAGACACACTGTTTTTCTTTTTCAACTACTAGCAGTCATTTTTATTATACAGTATCTGATAACAACAATTGTTGGACTAGTATTACAAGTTTTATACAAACCTATGATATTTCCCAGTGCCCACACTGCTTGCTCACAGACATTTTGATGGGGTGAATGTAGAAGCCTCAGGAAAAGTGGCACGGCATCTGAAGGAGGAAAACATAAATTAACATTTAAGGTTAAAGACAGTCTTAGAGGCCAATTACATCTCATAATATTGGGGGGAAAAAAAAGGATTGAAGATGATAATACTCTAAACCAAAAGTCAATCTTTTCTTTGCTGAATCTAAGAAGAAAGGAACCTATCAAAAATATATTTAACATATGTATCTATTAAATGATTTTCTCTAGAATAACAGTAGTGGGAAACTTTTGATTAACAAACGACTTATCCAGCATCAAAATGACAGTTTTAAGATACAAATATCAAATCAAGCTGGTAAATGTTCATTTATAATTAAACCTGAATAAAATTCCAAATTAAAAATCAATTCCTAAAAATAAAGTAGATTAATTCATTCCTTATAGATTCAAGCATTATTCTCAAACTCAGAGAAAAAAAGGGACTCCAACTGTTGAAGTACCTTTTGAATACAGAAATTTAAAATAACAGGAGGGTGCAGTTCAAGATGGTAGCTGACCTCACCTTCTACCATGGACACCAAATCTATAGCTACATATACAATAATGCCTTCATAGAACCAGCCCTCCACAACAAAGGATAAAAAAGTCACACTGAGATGGACAGTAGAGGCAGAGACTAAGGTCCTAACAAAGCTATGTCCTACAACCTAGCAGTGACCCACAAGCAGAGAGCTTTCATAAATACGGAGCATATCCCTGAAGAGTGAGAGGTTAGAGCACCAAAACAGGCACCTGAACCCTTGGGACCTACACTAGAGACAAACTCCCAACAAAACGGCTGGCTTTGAAAACCAACAGGGCTATCATCTAAGAGCCCCAAAGGGCCGTGGAAAACCAGGACTATGCTCTTAAGAGACCACCTGCCCACATGCTCCAGGCTCCAGCACAAAAGCAGTGGGCTGAAAAGTGCCTAGAGCATAGGTAAAGGAGGTTCCCTGGCTAAGTTTAAAGCAACTGCCTAAGGAATGAGGGTCTGCTGGAACTTCCTCCAGGGCCGGAGGTGCTGACAGGTGCCATTTTTTACACACTCTACCTTGCTAGTGATACTTGCACCACCCCTGCACCTCTAGCGCAGAGCACTGCTACAGTCCCTCCCCACCAAACCCAGTGGGATAGTTCATCCTGGCCTGGCATGTCCCTGTGACCCTGCCAAAGCTTGCAGAAGCACAAAGTCCACATAAGGGACACCCCTTGAATGCCTGGCATTGGTAGCTGGGAGTAGGAGGGTATTCTGCATTTCTGGGCTCCACAGGAGTGTAACAATCTCTGGCAGGCTACCACCCCCAAAGGATAGCACAGACAGCTGACTGAAACACATGCTTCCAGTGACCATTCCTTCAAGACTGGGAGAGGTAGCTGTTTCTACTAATACATAAAAACAAACACAGAAAGTCAAGTTACATAAGTAAACTGAAGAATAGAATGAAATAAAACCCCAGAAAAACACTTTACTGAAATGGAGAAAGTTTACCTGATAAAGAGTTCAAAACAATGGTAATAAAGATGCTCCCGAATCTCGGGAGAACACAGAAAAAATATCAGCAGACAGAAAATACAAGAAAGTACCAAACAAAAGTCACAGAGCTGAAGAACACAATAACTGAACCGAAAGACAGAGTAGAGGCATTCAACAACAGATAAGGATAAAGCAGAAGGAAGGATCAGTGACCTGGAAGATAAGGCAGTGGAACTCACCTAAACAGAGCACCAAAACAAAAAAGAATTTTATTTTTATTTTGTTTAAAAGATTTTATTTATTGGGGCGCCTGGGTGGCTCAGTGGGTTAAGCCTCTGCCTTCGGCTCAGGTCATGATCTCAGGGTCCTGGGATCGAGCCCCACATCGGGCTCTCTGCTCAGTGGGGAGCCTGCTTCCTCCTCTCTCTCTGCCTACTTGTGATCTCTCTCTCTCTCTGTCAAATAAATAAATAAATAAATCTTTTTTTAAAAAAAAGATTTTATTTATTTATTTGACAGAGAGAAAGACAGCTAGAGAGGGAACACAAGCAGGGGGAGTGGGAGAGGGAGAAGCAGGCTTCCCGCAAAGCAGGGAGCCAGACGCGGAGCTCGATCCCAGGACCCTGGGATCATGACCTCAGCTGAAGGCAGATGCTTAATGACTGACCCACCCAGGCACCAAAAAAGAATTTAAAAAAGTGAAGATATCTTAAGGGACCTGTAGTACAATAGCAAGTGGAACAACGTTCCCACAATGGGGTCCCAAAAGGAGAAGAGAGAAAGAAAGATACAGAAAACTTGTGAAGAAACAATGGCTAAAAACTTTCTTTACTTGGGGAAGGAAAGAGATATCCAGATCTGGGAAGCCAGGAAAATTACAAATAAAATGAACCCAAAAAGAGCCATACCAACACACATTATAGTTAAAATGGCAAGAGCTTATCTAAAGATAAAGAGAGTATCTTAAAAGTGGCAACAGAACAACTTGTTGCATACAAGAAAAGTCCCATAAGACTATCAGAGATTTTTTAGAATCAAGTTTACAGGCCAGAAAGGAGTGGTATGATATATTCAAAGTACTGAAAGCACTGGCATGACCAACAGACATATGAAAAGATGCTCAACATCACTGATCATCAGGGAAATGCAAATCAAAACCATGAGATACCACCTCACACCGTCAGAATGGCTAGAATCAAAAAGACAAGAAATAACAAGTGTTAGGATGTAGAAAAAAGGGAACCCTCGTGCACTGCCTGTAGGCATAGAAATTGGAGCAGCCTCTATGGAAAACAGTATGGAGGCTAATAAAAGAACTAAAAATAGAAGAAACTAGTACAGAAACTAGAAATACAGGATCTAGCATTTCCACTTCTAGGTATTTATCTGAAGCAAATGACAATAAATTTAAGAACAGTGCCCAGTATTTTCACCATAAGCATCTTTGCCACAAACATCTTTACCCTATAACTAATTGGCCATATGAAAATTATGCCATAAAAGATAAAATCACAAAAATAAAAGAAGGATATCCATTTAAAAGGACATAATGAAACATGAAAAATGCACTGACAAAATTAACAAGACTCTAGTGCAAAATATAAAACATTTGAATACATTTAAAATGTGTGTAGATTCATGCAATTCTATGCAAATAATTGATTTTATTTTGCAGACTGTACCTAAGCACTTGTCCTCAAAGTTTTCCTTTCATAATATTATACATTTATTTTTCTTGTTGATTCATCTCTTCATCTGGCATCACATTTTCATTTTTTCCTAAAATTTCTTTCTTCCTTAAGAGAGGTATCAGTTTCTAAATACAAGGATGCATATTTGTAACAGCTTTGCATTACACTGTGAAAGTCTTCTACACTGTTCTTTGTTCTTAGCATATTACCACATGTTTATTGACAGATGTTCCAAAGTTCTATGAGAAATGTGGGTTCAAAATTCTATGGCACTGTACAGACTATTACGAGGGCTAAGATTTACTTACTATAAAAATGGGAGTGCTGTGTCAATGCAGAAATGAAAGTAAACTGTCAACTAGCTGACGAAATCAACAAACCATCAAATCAAACTGTCAACCAGTTATTCTTGTATCTTTAATGGTGAAATTGCCTTGTGGCCAATTAGTTAAGTGGGGAAAATGTTTTCAGCAAATATGCTTATGGTGAAACCACTCAGAACCTCTGAAAATATATATGCACCTCTACGTTCATTACCACATTATTCACAATAGCCAATATATGGAAACAACCAAAGTGTCCAATGATGGATGGATGGATAAGATGTGTGTACGTACACAAACACACACACAATGGAATACTACTTAGCTACTACCAAAAAAATGAAATAGTTGTATATAGGACATCAACGGACCTTAAGATACGAAGTGAAATAAGTCAGAAAAAAGAAAGACAAATAATGCATGATTTCACTTACATATGGAATCTAAAAAACAGAACAAATGAACAAACAAAACAAAAACTCATAGATCCAGAGAACAGTGATGGTTGACAGGGTAGGGCCTTTGGGAGATGAGTGAAGTACAAGGGAGTCCAGACATACAAACATCCAATCATAAACAAGTCAGTCATGGGAATTAAGTGTATAGCATGGTAACTGTAGTCAGTAATACTGTACTGCGTATCATAAAATTTGATATGATAGGGGAAACTAGACTTATTGTGATCATGTCTTGATGTATATACTTTGAGTCATTGTCGTATGCCTAGAACTAATTTAATGCTATATAAGTCAATTACACCTCAATTAAAAAAATAACGTCACATAGATCTTTAGGCAGGCCAGTGATACTTGTATACCACATAAGACCTCCTGAATCAGAAAGTGGTTCTGCTGCTTTACAACCCCCTTTCTTTATAACAAGGATGGGAAACACAGAGAAAGGTCTGTATCTGAACAGAATATTACTGCACTGAACAAATGATTCTTCTATTTTTACTTTCTTCTGATAGTACTTAGAAAAATGCTATTTCCGTACATGTAGGTCATGCTTTACTCAAAAAATCATTCATTCATTTATTATATCTGGTAAAATAAGACAGATTGGCAGCGTTAAATTCTAAGGCTCCTTCTAATCCTGAAAAAGCACATGAAACAGAAAGGAGAAAGAGTGAGAGCTTAAAATATTGTCTTGAGATTATAAAATTTACTAAACAGTCAATTATACAAAATAAAACCAAAACCAAAGTCTATTTAAACCCCAAATTAAGCCAGTTTTATAATGATTTAAGATAATATTAATATTCTATATAATATTACAACAGAAATGTCTACATAATTAAATGTTTACTTGGATAATACCTTTGTTCCTCTTTAAAATCATGTAGAAATTAGTGCTTAAGATTTTAAGCTTGCACAAGTAAACTGTTTACAACTCTGTGAAGAGCACTTTAAAAGTACCTTCTTTAAATTATTAATTTCTTTGATAGAAGAATTAAACAGTATTTATGAAAACAATACATTCAGGTTATTACCTCCAATAATAATTTCCCACTTATATCTCTTGGAACATAAAAGAAAAGCAATCCTGTAATAGTAACAATGAAAAAATTTCAAGCCATTTTTCAACAGGACTACTTTATACAAAATTTCTCTGACCCATATGATGAAAATCTCATTAAGAGAGGCCAAGAGGGTAGTATGACAATGGGAAAAACACCTTTATTTCTATGATGCCCTATAAGTAAAATGTAACTACAATAATGTAATCTGCTACTATAATTAGAAAGTGTTCTCAGATTTAGCAACAAATGAATTTTTGAAAATAGAAAATGTCAGTCACTGGAATAATATGATCAAAGTAACACATTTTAGTTGGCCTATTTCAACTACCCTGTAATTGGATAGCTATTATTTTTTAATAAAAATAGCTTTATTCTTTTAAGAGAATCACTATTTTTTTTACTAACTTCTTTTTTAGAAATCACAATTTTATCTGTTAATCACCAACTTACTGGACTGAACTACTGCTTGAGTCTGTTCCGAGGTTCCAGATGCAATGTTTGTCAGAGCCCATGCAGCTTCAAACTGTAAAGAAGGACTACAAAGAACAAATGATGTTGAACAGTAGGGATTTCTACATCGGCCCAAATCTAATCAACCATTCCTCCCTTCAAGCATTTTTTAAAGTATTATTTTGTTTGAAAGTTATCGATCTATGCATCCAGCACTTTTTAAAAACCTCCAATGACTATTTACAGTATCTCTTCAGTATAAAAAGCATACAATTTCCTCAGGTGTTCCATCTATTTTTAGTAAAAACTATTTCTTTTTATAAAATTTTATTTCTTCATTTGAGAGAGAGAACTAGCACACAAGAACACAAACTGAACGGGGCTAAGGGGAGGGGCAAAAGGAGAGGGAGAAGCAGGCTCCCTGCTCAGCAGCGAGCTCCACCCCAGGATCAAGGGATCATGACCTGAACAGAAGGCAGATGCTTTACTGACTGAGCCATCCAGGCATCCAAAAACTCTTTATTTAGATAGCTGCATATGACTACCCAAACAGTTTTCTCAAGCACTTAACAGCCAAACTAGTTTTTGCGAATTTTCAAAGCTTAAAAGTTCAATGTATCATTCTCAAGTTCCTCTTTGGCCTTTATGTTCACCTCCTGGTGTAAACACACCTTGCACTGTTTTTCACTGGCTTTTCAACTCCATCATTATAGCCCTTTTCTTTTTTCTTTAAAAATCGAACTACCAGAAAATCTTTTCTTGTGCAAAGGATACATTCTAAAATACTTCTTAATATACTTACTTGTCATCTCTTTCAAGACAATGGACTAAAATAGGCAATATTCCAGATTTTATTAAGTCATCAATTGGTGGATTTCGATCACTGGACAAAAGCTTCCTATAAGAGATACATACCCTTGTGAAATTTAATGATATATAATTAAATTCAAATTCATACTTGACATAAAGATTACACAAATCCTCACCCATCTGAGTACCCTACAGAGCAATGTTTATGAAAGCTTAATCAGATCATTCTCCTACATAAACCAAGCAGCAGAATATGGCTGCGTATTTACTACCCAATAAATGTAACCTTCTTGCCCTAGCTTAAACCCTCCACAAGTTGGCTCCGTCTCACCTAACTAATGCATCTTATTCTCTGTAATGCAACAATAAATCAGTTGTCTCACTATTTCAATCTAATTTCCAGGCTCTTCACATCCTATTTCCCACACTTGGAATGTCCTCTTTTCTGTCTATTCAAGCTCCATCTATTCAAAGTCCATTTCAATTTGTATGTTTTCACAATATCCTCTCTGAATTCCAAGAACATTTATACAGCATATGCTTACATTTGCTGTTGAGTATCACCCTAATTTTAATATACCCTTGCCTTCCCTATTAGATTCTAAAGTTCTTATAGAGCAAGAATTACACATGCTTTTTCACAGTATTTTACACAGCACATGGCACAATTCTTAGTACAAAGTGGGAAATAACCCAGTCTTTATTAACCTAGGTTCCAGATTTAATAAAAGAACTTTCTTCTACTACTTCATTGAGGACATTCTTCAAGATTTAGAAATGGCCTTTCTTTTGAGTGCACAATGGTGCCTACAATATCTACAAAATATAATATAAAACTAGTTTGGTGACACTTTCTAATTGATTTGCACTAAGGTACCAGCAATTCTAGTCACAGTTACTTTTCCAACATCAATGTAAATTCATAACACGCTAAAAAAAGGCAAACAAAGTCTTAGTATTATTGTGAAAATGAGTTTGATCTTGTGTACTTATAAAGTTGTCTCAGGTTCTCCTAGGGATCCAAAGACCATAATTCGAGAATATTGGCCTTAGGGGCCTTACGGCTTTCATTAGAACGCCTACTGAGAAAAGCTGGTCCAAAATTCAAATAATCAACTCTGAAAATGGTGAGAATAATGTATCAAAATTTCTTAATCATCCTATCTGTAAACATTAATTTGCCATTTTGAGATGTCAGTACTTCTATGATTTTCTTCCAATATAACCAAGTCCTCTCTAAGAAGTTCTTTTACCTATAGTTGGCAATACTGTTAATTCTGTAATTTTCCTATCTGTTCTAGGTTATTTAAAATGAATACACAAAAGTAGGGAAACTAATAAATTTTTTTAATAAAAGATTTGTATACTGGTTAAGATACTGGATGGACCAGTGAAATCTTCTCCCACTATGAAATTCTATGAGTAGGATCAATTACTTAAGTGTGTCTGTCCTACTAATAATAACACAGAGCATTATTCTTATATTTATAAATAGAGAAAGGAAAGACTGTATTATACTATGAGACAACGATGTCTTCTCCGACCTACTCATTAATACAAAAGTCTCAGAAGTTTCTCTGGTCGCCCCTTAAAATATAGGAGCATACACCTCTAGAACATAGATTTCATAGCAGAAATATGCAAAATAAGTTAATATTCCTACCTGGAAGTACACTGGCAAACTTTAGAGCCCTAAATCTTAATGTCTACTTGCCTGTACATTGCTACAGTAAGCTTGTAACTCAACTTATTATTTGATTAAAATAGGGATTGTGAAAAGAATTAGCTACCTGGGAAGGAGATGAAACATCTTTTTATAAAATTAAACCTGTTAATAAAAAGTAAAATTTTATAAATAATGTTTTTCTATTAGTTGACAGCAATAACCTGTCAACACAACTCTTCCCTAGCATCTGTATGTACTATGCAAGCTGAAACTTAAGTTTATTTATTTGTGAGTTTAGAAAACTGCTACCAATTTTAATACTCCAGATCACAGAAAAAATTTTTGAAGTAAATGTAGTTGGTCTACGGACTATTCGTTATTGCTTGTCATCAAAGTTAAATATGAGTGACAGTACTACTGTACACTGAAAACTCAAACAGAACTCCTGGGTAAGTTATAAAATTAAAATATGTCCCCAAAACTTAACTTACCTAGCAGCTTGAACTGCACTTAATTGAATTCCTTGGTTATCACTTGAAGCATTCTATAAAAAATTAAAACAATTTTTGATATAGATACATAATAATTAGAAATACAAATGAAGACAGGGGAAAAACTCAACTTACTTGAACAATAGCTTCTAGAGAGGTATTTTGCTGTGAAAAAAATTAAAGAAGAAACTAAGTTAAAAAGTCACCTTAAAATTCTATATTTATGTAAAATTTTTCACTGGCAGTTTTGAAGTTACCAGAATAACAATAACTTACCACTCTATAATCGCCATCTATATCAGAATCTTCACAGATATCTTCATGTGGTACATTTCTTCTCTTTAAGAGATGCTCATCTCTTTTATTCTTAAAAAAAAAAAAAGGATATATATCAAAAAAAGAACTTTAGTTAAAAAAGCTAAATACTTTCATACCAAAAGGTTAGGCAATCCTGTGCCTACAAACTGAAATGGGAAGTGCCTTTTAAAAGTAAAATGCAAATGCAGAAAATTAAACCAAACTGTGATTCAAATATTTAAGCAACACAAAATCTGAGTCCCAAGCCCCAAATATTACATTTTTAATGAACCGTGAACTATGTAAAAAGAAAATAAAAAACCAAAATTGATTAAAAAAGACTGTATAGTTTAAGCCAGAACCAAACATATATGTATTTATTTAAAAGTACTAAACCATTTTATACATCATCTGGGAGCTTCTCTTTATCACCTAAAAACAAAGTCAAAGCAAAAGTTGGGCAGTTCAAAATCAGACTAAAATCAACAATGCCTTACAAAAATCAAGGCCCACTCAAATTTCACCAAAAAATGTGTGGGACAAATTTAAAGATATACTCCCAACTATAACTTTCTTTTTTTTACACACATGAAATATAACCTATTTTAATACTTGAAAAGTTGATGAAATTTGTATATGGAACAAGTTCTTTTCAGAACTTCTGTATAACTACACCTGTAACCAGCTGAACTATTTAGTATAACTGTATAGACAAGACTTTCACTTTCTATAAATTATTAAAGATTACAGAAGAAAAACCCCATATAACTTGTTTATCTCTATTCTTGGAGAGTGGCCAAGCTGTATTTTGCCAACTTCAATAACTTGGTTAAGTTTAGTTAAAATCCTTCAGTTTTCAAAAGAAAAAGAAAAGGCAAACACTTGGGATTACTATACATTTAGTATCTTCTATATATATTGTTAGAATTATGCTTGGAAGTACTCAATATTACTCAGACTCACCTTCCTTAATTCAACTACAACTTCATTTCGTTGTCTTCTCATAGTCTACAAGAAATTAAAGAAAAATATTTTTTAAAAACGATCCCAATTTCCATCACCCAGGAAAACCACTATTAACATTTCAATGTATATCCCATAATCTTTTCTTCTAGCCATACGTAAATAAAGTCATGTTTTACTCATAATAAAGATCGTATTATAGACATGACTTTCTATATTAGATATAAAAATTTAAAACTATAATATATAAGAATACAAAGATACAAAGAATGAAAGAATCAACCCAT
Organism: Martes martes; assembly: GCF_963455335.1. Taxonomy (NCBI): domain Eukaryota; kingdom Metazoa; phylum Chordata; class Mammalia; order Carnivora; family Mustelidae; genus Martes; species Martes martes. Next base: position 84,473,287 of record NC_137888.1, read on the forward strand.
AAGCTCACCTCACATATGAATCATGGCACTTAAAGAAGTAATACATGTACAAGGCTAGTAAATTCAGCAGCTTAAAAGGAGGGAAGGTATCTTCCTATCCATCCAGTCTCTTTCTCTAAAGGTAAACACTGTTAAATTTACTGTGATTCTGACACAGTTATCTACTTATTCTGTCTTTACCTTATTTTTGTTTACTTAATTGATAGATTTTAGAGCCCTTCCATGGTGGTATTAATACAGTAAATCTTTTTCATTATTTCTAATGACCACAAAATGTTTCTATCACATACTGTAACCATTCTCTTACTTCTTAACATGCGTTTTGCTCATTTTAAACCTCCCTAGTACATGGATACATGCTTGCTATAAAACATTCAAACCTTCAGAAACAATACAAGTTTAAGCTCTAAGTATAAGTTCTCCTCATTCTTTCTAGTGACTGCATATGCCAGGGCATATTAAGTAGAAACAGCAAGTCACAAAGTAATACTCATATATGTGATTAAAGACTTCAAACTTATATCCAAAACCAAACTTTAAGTTTTTAACAAACATACATAACTCTATCTCATCTCACATGATTCATATGGGAGGTGAGACTGAGAATTCTTTTATCCTTTGTATCTTTATTTTTATAAGGCTTATGTTACTGTTTAAAAAATTTATGACGGGGCACTTGGGTGGCTCAGTCAGTTAAGTGTCCAACTCTTGATCTCAGGGTCATGAAATCAAGCCCTGTGACAGGCTCTGTACTCAGTGGGGAGTCTGCTTGAGATTCTCTCCTTCTCCCCCCACTCATGGGCTCTCTTAAATAAATCTTTAAAAAAAAATTATGATATATTCAGCATTATCAATCTATTGATCATTTTAAAGGGATTTTTTAGCAAATGGCAGCTCTATCCTTCCAGATGCACAGACCAAAAACTTTATAGCCATCCTTGATTCTTCTTTTTCTCTCATGTTACACATTCGATTGTACCAAATCCTCCCACTGGTTCAACCTTCAAAACTTATTCAAAATCCAATTACATATACCTTCTCTGCCACTACTCTGCTCCAACTCACCATAACGCTCACCTAGATTATTGCAAAAGTCTATGAACTTGTACCCCTCTTCCTGTTCTTGCCCTCCTCTGTATTCGTTGTTACCACAATAACCAAAGCAATCCTCACAGGTAATCTTAATTTTTGAGTTCCACAGTCTCCTTTGACAATCTGGTGAAATCAATGAACACCTTCCATATAGTGTTATTTATTACTTATTTTTTTAAAGATTTATTTATTGAGAGAGCACAAACAGAGGAAGGGTCTGCAGAGGGAGAGAAAGAATCTCCAGTGGACTCCTTGCTGAGTGCTGGGCCCAACACGGGGCTTGATCCCACAACATATCTGAAAATCAAGAGTCAGTAGCTTAAACCAACTGAACCACCCAGGCGCCCCCAAATACTTTTTAAATAGAGATAAGAAACAGACAAGATTACAAAGAAAAACAATTATATTGATATATAATTGTAAAAAATATATAAATATGAAAAGACAAACTATAATATATATGATATGCTTCATTATCACATTAAGTGGGATCTAACAATGAGTCTAGTAAGTACTATAATTCCAAAGTAATGCTGACCTTAAATGATTTAAGAGATCCTGCAACAATAATGTTTTACTGGTGGTGACAAAACTAAGTACTATAATTCCAAAGTAATGTTGACCTTAAATGATTTAAGAGATCCTGCAACAATAATGTTTTACTGGTGGTGACAAAAAGTCACTGGTAACTTTAATAACTACTGTTTACTGGCTATATTACTAAATGAAGGAAAGTTAGAAGAACTGTTAAAAGTTAGTGAAAATAAAGAAGTAATTTTTTCTAAGTCTCCAGGTCCTCCTGAATTCTACCCATAGTCTCTGAGGAAGGACTTAGTAAAGAACCACTTTTTAAGAAGTCAGTCAGATCATGTCACCTGCCCGTTCAAATTCATCAAAGGTGCTCCACTTTGGAGTAAAAGCCCAGTAACAAAAATGCTTTAAGTCCACTCAAATCTTCCTATGTTATTCCTTCTCCAATAACCACCTTTCAGACCTCAGCTCCTATCATTCTCTTGATTCATTCTGCAGTATCTGCACTAACTTTGCTATTCCTCTAACATTCTGGAAATTCTCTCTCTTCAAGGCCTTCACTAATACACTATGCAGCAACTCCCAAGGATGGACTCTAGAGCCAAACTGCTTGGGTTCAATTTTCAGCCATATTACTTACCAGCTCTCTCAATGCCTTTTGTTATCTATAAAATGAGATAGTAAAAATACCTATTTCACAGGATACTATAAAGATTAAGTAAGTTAATATATGTAAAGGAGTTAAGTAGCTCCTGGCACATAACAGTGTTATATGTTAGCTATCATTATTATTGCTACTGCTAATTCCTCAGGCTGTTATGCTCTTTCCTCACTATCTGCAATGCTCACTCTCATCTTTCAAATGTCACCTCCATGGTAAGGTCTTTCCCTTCCTACCCAACCAGCTACTCTCCCGCTGGGTACTCTCTATTCCTCTTCTATTTTTCTCCATACTACTTATCACATGCCAATATGCTATATAAAACTTTGTTAACCTCTCCCAACTAGAACGTAAGTTCACTATATAAGGAACAACATAAGGAATAAATATTATTCCTTCTTAAAATGTACTGGGTAATCTTTTATGTCCAGAAATCTTTACTTCAATTTTTGACCAAACCAATTTATTCAATCTCTGTTTAAGTGAATTTCTGATGATCATTTCAGTTTTGGTACAGATATGTATTTTAAAAATACCCAAAGAATGAAAGCAGACCACTGTCTTACACCATACACAAAAATAAATTCAAATTGGGTTAAAGACCTAAATATGAGATCTGAAACCATAAAACTCTAGAAAGAAAACATAGGCAGTAATTTCTTTGACATCAGCCATAGAAACGTTTTACTAGATGTGTCCCCTCTGGCATGGGAAGCAAAAGCAAAATTAAACTACTGGGACCTACACCAAAATAAAAAGGTTTTGCACAGCAAAGGAAATCATCAACAAAACAAAAAGGCAACCTACTACACAGGAGAAGATAAAATGACATATCCAATAAGGTGTTAATATCCAAAATACATTAAAAAAAATCTACAACTCAACACTAAAAAAGAACAAATAATCCAATTAAAAAATGGGCAGGGGAACTGAATGAACATTTTCCCAAAAACATCCAGATGGCCAAGAGACACATGAGAAGATGCTCAACATCACTAATCATCAGGGAAATGAAAATTAAAACTACAATGAGATACCACTTTACACCTGTCAGAATGGCTAAAATTGAAACCACAAGAAATAACAAAGTGTTGGTGAGGATGTGGAAAAAGGGGACCCATGTGTACTGTTGGTGGGAATGCAAACTGGTGCAGCCACTGCGGAAAACAGTATGGAGGTTCCTCAAAACCTGAAAATGGCAGTATCATACAACCCAGGAGTATCATATAGTATCATACAATCCAGGCAGTATCCTACAATCCAGTAGTGGACTACTGGATATTTACCCCTCAAAACACAAAACACTAATTCAAAGGGATCCAGGCACCCCTATGTTTACTGGAGCATTACTTTCCAAAAGCTAAATTATGAAAACAGCCCAAGTGCCCGTCAATCAATGAACAGATAAAGAAGATATGAGATACATACACACAATGTTATTTGGCCATAAAAAAGAAATGAAATTTTGTTATTTGCAATGACATGGATGAAGCTAGAGAGTATAATGCTAAGCGAAGTCAGTCAGAGAAAGACAAATACATTATTTCACTCATACGCAGAATTTAAGAAGCAAACCAAATGAACAAAGAACAACAACAAAAATACAGAAAACAAACTGCTGGTGGCCAGAGGGAGTTAGGTGAGAGATGGGTGAAACAGGTGAAGGGGATTAAGAGTACACATACCATGATGAGTAGAGAATTGTTCAATCATTATATTGTACACCTGAAGCTAATATAACATTGTATGTTGATTATATTTGAGTAAAAAAATACACAAAACTCAAAACCCCTGCAAACTGTTTTCCAAATTGGTTGTATAATTGTCCATCCCAATTAACAGTACCTGAGAGTTCTAGTCCTTCACATTCTTATCAAAATTTGAAATGGTCAATCTTTTTCATGTAGTCATTTTAATAGATACGTGGTGGTTTTCATTTCCCTAATGATTAATGATACTGAACAACTTTTCATGTGTTTTTTCTTTTCATTGTTTATTTAAAGTAGGCTCCATGCCAACGCAAGGCTTGAACCCACAACCCTAAGATCAAAACCTGAGCCAAGATCAAGAGTTGGACACTCAATCTACTGAGCCACCAAGGTGCCCCTCCTGTATTTATTTTCTATCTTACATTTTCTTTCATAAAGTCTTTTGGAATCCTTTGCCTCAAAAAAAAAAAAAAAAACTCAATAAAAAAATACCAACAAGACAGGTTGCAAAATGAATAAAAAAACTTAGCCAAGTACTACAATAAAAATTTCAACATTCACTATCCTTTAACTATTACAGCCTTAAAAGGTTAAAAAAATTTTGTTTTGTTTTGTTTTTTAATAAATAAGGAAACTAAGGCATAGACAAGTTAAATTACCTGGCTAAGATCACACAGCTAGAACTGGGATAGCTAGGATCAGAACTCAGATGGTCTCCTACAAAGCCAATTAACCAATAAGCAACACTGCCTCCCCTAAGTCTTGAAGTTTAAGCCAATCTTGGAGCCTATGGTTCATAGTAAAGAAAAAGATATTATCAAGACAATGGGCTTTGTACTGTATCATAGTACAAAAACACTGAACTTCAGTAAACAACAACAAAAAATTAGGTCCTATGTCTCACACACAGAAAATAAAACTTGTAAAATGTACTACTTCAAAGATTGTTCAGTAAAAGGTAGACTTTTGAGGGATAGATAGCTGAAGTCAAAAAAAGTTCTATGAGTAACTCTTCTACCTAAAGAAGCAGAATTAAGTCATAGTGGGCTTTAATTTCTTTTCAATGAAGTAAAATGTTACATAAATTAATAAAATATTGGGGCACCTGGGCATCGGGTGGCTGTCTGCCTTTGGCTCAGGTCATGATCTCAGGGTCCTGGGATCACGCCCCTCAACTGGAGCCTGCTTCTCTCTCTACCTGCTGCTCCCCCGTTCTTGTGCTCTCTATCAAATAAAATCTTTAATTAATAAGATATTAAATATTAAATATCACATTTATATAAATATCTTATTTACACCCAAAGAATTTTTTACCACTACAGTATATCTTACTTATTAAATCTGGAGTTTCTGATAATTTGGAACTATTAATAAAGGATTTATCAAACCAATTTAACATGGTAGTAGTGACATATGCCTCAGGCTATTCCTACCCACAGAAATTTACTTGCAAAGTAAAAGATTTGACAATCTCTTTATTACAGAGCAAGAAAGCAAGAAAAGAATTCTCTTCTCTTGAGAAAAAGCTATTACCTTCAAGGTAAAGAGAAGACTGAATTAACTAGCAGAAAGACACCCTATGCAGCAGCCTGGCAGCATTTATTTTGCCAAGTCTTTAAAGTGATATTAGATTTTTAGACATTTACCAAATCACAAGTCCAACTCAAATAAAGGACTATCTCTCTGGGGTCCCATGAAAGGGGTATATAGGGCTTATTTTTCTAAGTCTTAACTCAAAAAGCAGAGGTTTTATATACTATATACAAATGTAATAGTTGTGAATTCACATGACTTACACGGATGCAGTGAGCTGTCAATTAGAATTCCAAAAGGCTGCCAAACTGGCCAGACTTATTTATAGGCCAAAGAGCTATCTAAAGGACAAAGGCTGTAAATGGGGGGATGGGGGAGAGGCAGAGAAAGAGACTGAGTAAGGGGTAGAGTTTAGGCAGATCATCCAGTATTTTTCTATTTCTTTGCTTATAATAAATACAGATACAAAATCCTAAATTCAGGCAAAAGGGGACAAGAAATTGTCAAAAAACTCAAACAAGTGAATATTACAGAATATAGTTTTTTAATTTAACAAATGATTACTGTGTCTATCACTATCCTAAATTCTAGGGATTAAACACTTTCGTCCACTGAGGACAGGGTTCAGTCCTTCCTTTTCCTATTTATGGCTATTTTCTAACTAGTGGCTACTTAATTTCTAAGTCATTTTTTACCCATGTATAGTTTCTCTTAAAAACTCTAAAAACTAGGGGTGCCTGGGTGGCTCAAGTGTTAAGCATGTGCCCTCAGCTCAGGTCATGATCCCTGGGTCCTGGGATCAAGCCCCACATTGGGCTCCCTGCTCGGCGGGAAGCCTGCTTCTCCCTCTCCCACTCCCCTTGGTTGTGTTCCCTCTCTCGCTGTGTTTCTCTCTGTCCAATAAATAAAAATCTTAAAAAAAAAACAAACCTCTACAATATACTAGTTTAAGTTATGATGATGTAATAACATACTGTACGAAATCTGAATATTTTTAAATTTTTTGAGTAAAATGTGAGAGTTTAGCTGACCCAATCTCACTAGAGAAAATTTTAAAAGTTAGTCATACAGAAGATAAGGAATGTAATACTTTGATTTTACTTCATCCAGCCCATCTCCATCCCCTAGGAATGTTAATATTTAGGTAACAGCACAAAAAAACAAAAGAAGATAAAAATGTAAAAGACTATCAGGCACGAGATATTTTGGGGGGTGATGGCATATATTCTAAAAATGGATTGTAGCAACGGTTGCATAACTGAAAATTTACTAAAAAAAATCACTGAATTGTACACTTTAAATGGGTTTTATGTAAGATAAATTGTATCTCAATAAAACAATTTTTTAAAAACATTATATATACACACAAACATACATAACCTTCCCCTCCCCACAACATGGATTACCTCTGTATTATTATTTAGAGCCTGCTGGGAAGCATTTACTCAATCAAATATTTATTAATCACCTATTTGTTAAGCACCAGAAATACAAAGATGGACCAGACACAGGAAATCCTTGGCTTTAAGGAGGTAGTATTTATGACAGAGAAATATAACAAGTTAATAATAAAGCCTAATATTTAGTAAACATTTGGTGCCAAACACCATTTATAACACATTACTTGATTTTACTCATCTAATAAATGTAATGTGTTATAACATGCATATACTGCTCTTGACAGTAGAAAGTTTGAAGTAAAAATGAATGTAAGCCTAATCTTGCCCGCGGGGAGTCTGCTTGAGATTCTCTCTCTCCCTCTCCCTTTGTTCCTCCATCCTACTTGCACGTTTGCTCACTCTCTCTCTCAAATAAATCTTTAAAAAAAAAAAAAAAAGTGCTCATTTTCCCATTCCTTTCCTACCTTTCCCTCCTTTCATTTCCACTTGCTGATCCCTCCAGCAGCAGCCATCGTGGTGCTTATTCACGCATTTGCCAAGTATCACGTATGCTGGCAAACTGCTTGTGATTAGCAGATAAATTCCAACTTTATTTATGACCTTTCCCATTTATGACAATAAAAGGGAAATTTTAAACGCTTAATGTTAAATGCTTACTCAAACTGTGATTTCTCAAGATAGTATTTAATAGTAGTAGCTGTATGCATTATTAGTGATGGGCAAGTCTTTATAAGCCAAATCAAATTTCTATCTCTAATAAGTAAAAAGCTTAATCAAGATTGAGTAATAGAGAAGTTTGAAAGTAAATTAAACAGGAGGCCAGATTTAACCTTGGCAAGTTACTGAACAATTTAAAGTAATTCTACCAGAAATAGTAATACTTTAAAATGATCCACATCTAAATTATAAGCATTGAAACAATTAGTACATAAATATAATTTAAAAATCACCAAAAAATGTGAGAAATTGTTAACTGTTAACTCCAGGGGCACCTGGGTGGCTCACTCTGTTAAGCGTCTGCCTTTAGCTAAGGTCATGATCTCAGGGTTCTGGAATTGAGCCCTACATTAGGCTCCCTGCTCATTGGGAATTTGCTTCTCCCTCTCCCTCTGCCCTTCCACCTGCTCATGTGCATGCTCTCTTTCCCTCTCATAAATAAAATCTTAAGGGGGAAAAAAACAGTTGTTAACTCCAAGGAATGGGATTACAGTAGAGTTTTACTACCAAGTATTTGAACAACAGAGAAATGTATTAAATTCAGAAATTATACTTACCTCTTTGGAAAAGTTAGAAAATAAATGTAGGAAAAGAAAGAAGTTCAATTTCCAGTTTTTTGTTTGTCTGTCTTGTACAACACACACACACACACACACACACACACACACACACACACACACACACATATCTTTAGTGTCATATCCAAGAAATCCCTGCCCAATCTAATGTCATGAAATTTCTGTCCTATTCTTTCTCCTAAGAGCTTTGTTTTAGGTCTTACATTTAGGTACTTGATCCATTTTGAGTTAATTTTTAGTATACGGTGTTAAGGGTTCAATTTCATTCTTTTACTTGTGGCTATCAAATTTTCCCAGCCCCATTTTTTTGAAGACTGCTCTTTACCACTGAATGAACTTGGTGCTCTTGTCAAAAATCTTTGAATATACATGCAAGAGTTTATTTCTAGACTCCCTATTCTATTCTGTAGGTCTATGTTTGACTTTACGTCAATACCACACTGTTTTGATTACTGTAACCTTCAAGTTAAATTAGGAAGTGTGAGACCTCCAACTTTCTCTTCTTTTTCTGGATTGTTTTGGCTATTCAGGGTCCCTTGAGATTCCATATGGACTTTTCCATTAAATCTGTAGATCACTTTAGGCAGTACTAACATTTAATAATAGGTCTTCCAACTCATGAACATGGGATGCCTTTCCATTTATTTTTGCTCTCCTTTATTTCTCTTAGCAACATTTTTCAGTTTTCAGTGTGAAAGTCTTTTACCTCATTAGTTAGGTTTTTCCTAAGTATTTTATGCCTTTTGATCCTTTTGTAACTCAATGTTTCTCAATTTCCTTCTCAAATTGTTCCTTATGAGTGAATGCTGATTTTAAATCCTGTAACTTTGTTGAATCATTTATTACTTCTAACATTTTTTTAGGAGGATCATTAGGGTTTTCTACATATAAGTTCAAACCATCTACAGAGAATTTTACTTCCTCCTTTCCAGTGTGGATACCTTTTATTTCTTTTTATTGCCTAACTGCTCTGGCTAGGACTTTTAGTACCATGCTGAATAGTACTGGTGAAAGTGGACATCCTTCTCTTCTTATTCTTCCAAGGAAAGTTTTCAATCTTTTGCCACTGAGTGTCATTTGCTAGGGCTTTTCATATTTGGTCTTTATTATATTGAGGTTGTTTCCTTCTATTCTTAGTTATGAGTGTTTTTATCATGAAAGGGTATTGAATTTTGTCAAATGCTTTTTTGTGTATTTTTGCCCTTCATTTTGTTAATTTGGTACAATACATTGATTTTCATATATTGAACCACTCTTTACATTCCAGGATTAAATCCACTTGGTCAGGGTATATAATCCTTTTAAGATGCTGTTTAATTCAGTCTGCTAGTATTCTGAAAATTTCTACAACACCGTTCATCAAGGATATTGTTCTGCAGTTTTCTTGTAGTGTCTCTGGCTTTGGTACCAGAGTAATGCTGGCCTCACAGAATAGATGTGAACATACTCCCTCATCTTCAGTTTTTTGGAAGAGTTTAAATGGGACTTTAAAAAGGTGTTAATTCTTTAAATATTTGGTAGAATTCACCAGTGAAGCCATCTGGTTCTGAGCTTTTCTCTGTTGGGAGATTTTTGATTATTGATTCAATCTCTTTAATAGTTATAGATCTGTTTAGATTTTGTTTCTTCAGGATCCAGTCTTGGTAGGTTGCGTGTTTCTAGAAATTTATCCATTTCATCTAGGTTATCCAATTTGTTGATGTATAAGTCATACATATCCTTTTGCAATACTCTTTTCTACAAAACACATGACAAGTAAAAACATTTATCTTATACAAAGAAACACTAAAATATGGGTACATTAATTAAATTCCAATGGTTCTTCGTCTGGGGTGACTTTTGTCATTCAGAGAACATCTGGCAATTTCTGGAGATAATTCTGGCTTTTACAACTGGGACGGAGCATGGTACTGGCATCTACTGCCAGAGACAAGGGAAGTTGCTAAAACATTCTACAATGCACAGGATGGTTCTCCACAACAAAAAATTATTTGGTTCAAAGTATCAAAAGTGTTAAGGTGGAGAAACTTGGCTGCATTCTATTGTGAGTTATTCTAATAAGAACCCAAATTAAGTTCAAATATATTTGGAAAAATGTACACAAGAAAAAGTAAACATTCTAAAAACATTTAATAGTAGTAAGATTATACAGGATTACTTTATTTTCCCATTTTTCTAAAAAATTTCTACAATTACCATGCCCTTACCATTTCAAGAGACAAAAAATTACCTTGTTTTAAAAAAATTTGATTTGAGTCACTACTTCTATTTTTTTTTAAGATTTTATTTATTTATTTGAGAGAGAGTGAAAGTGAGAAAGATCACAGAGGGAGAGGGAAAAGCAGACTCACTGCTGAGTAGAGAGCCTGATGTGGGGCCTGATCCCAGGACCCCAAGATCATGACCCAAGCCGAAGGAAGACACCCAACTGACTGAGCCACCCAGGTGCCCCTCGTCACTAATTCTAATCAGAGCGCACACACATATTTTTTTAAAGTTTCTTTAATTCGCTGCCACTGATATGCCAGTCTCTGTAATGAAAATTAAGAAAAGACTGGTACACATAATAGACCAGGTCTATACTCTCAGGGAGCTTCTAGTCTGATGGGAGAAATTAACACTGAGTGACTATGCTAACAAATTATCATCAGTGTTCTTAAGGAAAACAACAAGGAGGGTGGGGTGGAAGGATGGCATCTCTAAGTAAATAACACTGAAGACTCAAAGGATGAGAAATAACCAAGCAGTGAAGGAAAGGGGACGAAGGTTCAAAAAAAAAGGGGGTGGAAAAAGCATTCAGACAGAACAGTATGTGTAATGGGCCTAAAGAGGAAAGAGCTATCGAAGTGTTAAAACAACGAAAAGAACATGAGAATATAAGTAAAGGAGATAATAAAGTGACAGAGGTAGGAGAAAAAGGGACCAGAGCTGGCAAGGCCTTGAAGGTCTCAGTAAAGAGTCCGGAAGCTAAGTGTGCTAGGAACCTACTGAAACTGGGGCATGATTTCATTTTTTAAAAGAGCCATGCTAGTTGTTTTATGAACCGGAGAAGAGCAAAAGCAGAAATAAGGCAATCACTATGGAGATGAGATTAATACTGAGGTTATAATGATGTGCCTCAGATTTTAATAGTGAGTAGAAAGTTAACAGAAAAGTAAGAATGGAGTGACATTATCTAAATAATGTCATACTTACAAACTTGTCTAAAAGAAACTTCTCTTTCCAGGGATGCTGCTGCAGAAGCAGGCAAAGGCTGTTCTTTATCAGTGACATCCTCACTTCCACACCACTGCTGACTGGGTAAGGGGTGAAGGGGAAAGCCTGACTCAGGAAAAGCCAATCCATAAGCAGACCAGCAGTAAAAAACAATCTGTTTCACCTTGGGCAGAACTTTATTGGCTCAGTCAGATTCTCTCAGTAACTGAACCCAAAATTACATAAAGACTAATACAGTATCTGGGGCGGGGAATCTAGTACTGGGTTAGTGGCTGGCAGAGCAGTAAAAAAAGGATCCATGAACTCCTACCACCAAGACACTCTTACCTCAAGTATCCTGAATAATGTGAGAATGGTTCTTTAATTTTCCTAACACCCCACACTCTTATTTGACCTAGTCTGGATAAAGGTGTTCCTTGCACTCTTAAAAGCTTAATTAAAGCTAGTACCCATTAGGTGGGATTTTAATTTTACAGAAATTGAAGTTACAAAAAATGATTAAGCTTTCCTAATGGCATATATCTATTGAAATGTAATCCTAGGAGCTCCCACTCTAAAAATCGGGCTTTTACATGAATCTCATGGGAAGAGTTACTGGACAGTAAAACATTTAGGATGTCCTTTCCCTTCATGTTTGAGGTATATTACTTATTGTAAATTTGAGTTTACGAAAGGAAGATAAAAGATCTACTACAACACTAGCTCACAGTGGTTGAGTATCTTCACAGGGTCAGTTTAGAGCAGGGATCTGAGAGATCTTGACCTGCTAGATGTACACTCCATGAGAATTTAGCCTGTGTTATTCACTGTTCTATCCTCACTGCTTACAACCGAAGTTCAGACATAGAAACTGAGTATTTACTGAACAAATGAATTCAGTAATAGGGAAGGGTAGACGGAGAAGTCAGTAAAAAAAGAGGTAACAAGAGGTCACCTAAGACCCTTAGGTAGTGGAGAGTTGTCATGGTCCCTTTTTATTTCTATTGAGCTTCTTTAAAAAAAATTCACACACCATACAATTCACCCACTTAAAGTGTACAATTCAGTGGTTTTTAGTATAAAGTTGCACATAAATCACCACCATCTAATTACAGATCATTGTCTTCACCATAAAAAGCCTATACCCATGAGCAGTCATTCCCCAAGGCCTGGGCAACTACTAATCAACTTTCTGTCTCTAGGAATTTACTTATCCCAGACATTTCACATAATTGAAATTATAGAATATGTCATCTCCTCTGACTGGCTTCTTTCAGGCAGCAAAATATTTTCAAAGTTCATCATGCTGTAGCATGCATTAGTACTTCATTCCTTTTTACGGCAGAATAGCATTCCATTATATGTATAGACCACATTTTGTTTATCCATTCATCAGTTGATGGACAATGGGTTGTCTGGTTTGGCTACTATGGTTAATGCTGCTATAAACATTCATGTATAAATTTCTGTGCGAACACTTACTTTTAATTCTCTTGGGTTTATACCTAGCGGTGGAAATTGCTGGGTCACATGTTCTAACTTTGAGGAACTGCCAAACTACATTCCAAGGTGGAATGCACCATTTTACATTCCCATCAGCCATGTAGGAGGGTTGCACTTTCTCTACATCCTTACCAACACTTGTTACTATCTTTTTGTTTACTTATGTTTGTTTCCATACTTACTGAAGAACCTATCCTAGTAGGCTAAAGTGGTATCTCATTACGGTTTTGATATGCATTTCCCTAATGACTAATAATGTTGGTCATATTTTTTATTTGTTTATTGGTCCTAATTAAGCTTTTTCATCACTTGAGGATAATACTGTTACTACTTTTAAAGCTGGAGAAGAAAAGGAAACTGGGAAAAATTATTTAAGACATTAACAGAAAAAAACGTGAACATTCTGATATAAGAGCCAAAACATACTCGGTTTCACAGTTACTGAAGAACCAAGAATAATGTAACAATGATTTGAAAATATTAAGACTATATTTTGCTTGCTTTTTGAATGAGCAAGCAGCTGAAAGTGACCAGAGGACCAGGGTAAAGAAACAGGATGGGTGGCAAACAGGACAGGGTCACTTAATATAAAGTAATAGACACTACTTGTAGAGCTATCAAGATACAACTACGATTAACTAAACAAATTTATGTTTAGGAATCACAAAGACATGCTATAAAAACTAAAATATTAAGAGTAGATACTGAGCAACTTAAGTTTCCACAGAAGAATAGGAAACTGATTTGCTTTCTAATATGAAAAAATATGTCTACCACCAAATTATGAAACCCCACATTATCTTGGGATTCTGACTTTTGTTAATAAAAATGTAATAAATTCCCAGGTTTTTCAGAACACATTATTAAAAATGTAATTTATGTTAGGTTTAATGTAAATTAAATTTAGGGTAAAAGTGACAGCTAATAAAATTTTGGTCTAATAGTAAGTAAACAGTAATAGAAAAACCTTAGGTTTTAAGTAAAGCCAGCATGTCTATGACCTTAACTCATTTTTCATCATAGGTACTCAACAGTGTGAATCAAAACTACTTTGGTTAAATTTACAATCTTGTGGAAAACAGTTACAAACTACATAAAATATCTACTAACCTACTTACAACCAGGATTAGAGAAATGAAGTCAGAAACTAGTAATTTTGCCACAATTTGGTTGAAGCACATACAAGAAAGGCTTTTATTTGAGTGCTAATGGACAGAAAAGGAAGCCTTCCCCAATTCATGTGATGTGATTTGAATTATGGTACACAGCGGTACAAAAGGAACTGCAAACAAAATGTTATTCTGACAGGGATCACAAGGGGTTATTTGGATATAATGAACGATGAAGCAAGCTGGAAGAAATAAAAAGACCCTCCATTCACTCTGTATATACTATATGCCAGGCATTATTAAGCATTTAAATGGTTCAGAGAGACTTAAAAAATAAAAATAAAAAATAAATGGTTTAGTGAGATTACCTTCCACAACTATTAAATGGAGGAACCAGGATTCAAATCCAGGTGTAACTGACTCAATAGTCCATTTTTTTTACATGTGATACTATAAATCCTTTTAAGGGCTTTTATTAATTAAAAGTGAAGGTCACCTCTTATAGAAGCAACAATAATAAACAAAGACAGAGGTTCTCAAAGTGCGATCAATAGGTCCCTGTGGGGATGCTGAAACCTTTTCAGAGGGTCCACAGATCAAAACTATTTTCATGTTACTACTACTATTTATGATGCTAATATCTGTACAGCAATGCAATGCAGTGGGTAAAACCACTGGTGCTTCAGTATGAATTAAAGCAATGTCATCATGCTGTACGAGTAATTACTGTATTTCAGTTAAAAAAAAAGGCAACAAAAAAAGGCTGGTTCACTTAATGTCCTTGATGAAACAGTAAAAAATTACCTTTATTAAAAACCTGCCTTTTCTAAAATTTTGTGACAAAATGGGGATTACATACAAACTACTTCTGCAGCATACCCACTTCTGCACTATGATGACTGTCTCAAGAAAAGTTTTTTATGACTGAGTTGCAAATTGAACTACCATTTTTCATGGAACACCATTTTTACTTGAAAGAATGACTGACAGACAAATTATGGCTATTCAGACAGTGTCTGGCAGATGTTTTCACAAAAATAAGCAAAGTGAGCTTATGGCTTCAAGGAAAAAAACTTATAGTGTTTCTTGCTAATGATAAAATCAAAGCTTTCAAGTGAAAATAAGAATTCTGGAAAACCTGTATCTACCACTGTGAGCTTCACCAATTTCCAACATTTAACATTTTTCTGATGAACTATTTGGTGACACTAATTGACAATAATTGTGAATTTTCACTGTACAATAAAACGTGTCAGCATTTGGAAGATCTGCACAACTCTGTGAACTAATATTTTCCAAATGACCAATACATGCTGTCACAAAATCAGGCAATGATAAAAGATTCCAAGCGTAAGACAAACCTATAAATTTTAACATAACAGAGTATGAAAGGCTCACTGATATGGCTTAAGATTCCATATTAAAACTAAACTTTGAGAAACTACTATTTCGTGAAGTTATAATACAGTATCAAACAAAAATTTCCATAATTATCTGAAAAGGCTATTTACTCTCACCCTAAATACCCTCCCTTTCCAACTGCCTATGTGAATTTGGGTATTTTTCATATATTTCAACCAAAACAGCATTATCACAAAAGACTGAATTCAGAAACAGGTATGACAATCCAACTATCTTTTCTTGGCCAAACATAAAAGAGACCTTAAAAAAATGTTAAACATGTTCCTTCTTTTCACCAAAGTTTTTGAAAAAACGTCTCACCAAAGTTTTAGGTTATTTTTCATTACAAATTTATGTATATATAAAATAGCTTCATTATTTTTCATGAGTTAGTATTTCTTAAATCATTAGCTTTCATTTCTGAAATGGTGTTTTCTTTTGAAATGATAAATACTGACAGAAACCTACAAACAAAGCTCTTTGAGGGTCCCTAATTTTTAACATGCATAAACAGGTCTTCTGCCCCCAAAGCTTTGAAAACTTCCAAATTAAGGCCATTAGAAGCAAATATACATTTTTCTTATTTAGTAGATGCCATATAAAGATTGTTCTCACATTAATTATAAAAAAAAAAAGAGGAGGGGCGCCTGGGTGGCTCAGTGGGTTAAAGCCTCTGCCTTCGGCTCAGGTCATGATCCCAGGGTCCTGGGAGCGAGCCCCGCATCGGGCTCTCTGCTCCGCGGAGAGCCTGCTTTCTCCTCTCTCTCTGCCTGCCTCTCTGCCTACTTGTGATCTCTGTCTGTCAAATAAATAAATAAATAAAATCTTTAAGGAAAAAAAAAAAAAGAGGAGTCTCCCCTAACCCTGTCTTTTACTAAATCTAAATGGAAAGCCTATAAATGTGTTCTCTAGAGTTTAAAGTCCACAAAAGATACACAATTTCCAAAAATCTCTGGGAGAAAAAGGAAACACTTACTGAATACCTACTATACCCTATGGACTATGCATTCGCTATAATCTTTTTTTTTTTTTTTAAGATTTTATTTATTTATTTGACTGACAGAGATCACAAACAGGCAGAGAGGCAGGCAGGGGGCGGGAAGCGGGCTCCCTGCTGAGCAGAGAGCCCCATGTGGGGCTCGATCCCAAAACCCTGGGATCATGACCTGAGCCGAAGGCAGAGGCTTTAACCCACTGAGCCACCCAGGCGCCCCTCACTATAATCTTTTAACCAACTTTGAGACCTGTGTCAAGGCTGAAAGAAGTTAAGAATAGGTAATATGGTATGGTATAAACATACAGACTTTACTTTGACACATACCTGAATTAAAATCATTCCCTTAAATGTGATGCTATAAAGTCACTTAACTAGAGATTTTTCCTCTATAAAAGGAATCATTCCTATTATTACACTGAGAGAAATGAGAACACAATTAAAAGCATATACAGTATGTGTTTCAATCATACTTCTCTGTTCCAAACTAAACCAGCAAGTACCAAAATCATCATTCAAGATTAGACTTGACAACAAACTCTCATTTTATCACTACAGTCCTTAAGTAGATAAATGCTGCTCCAGAAAACATTTAAAAATATTTTGAGGACCCGGGGTGCCTGGGTGGCTCAGTTGTTAAGCAACTGCCTTCGGCACAGGTCATGATCCAGGGTCCTGGGATCAAGCCCTGCATGGGGCTCTCTGCTCCACAGGAGCCTGTTCTCCCTCTCCCACTCCCTCTCACTTATGTTCCCTCTCTTGCTATGTCTCTCTCTATCAAAATATAAATAAAATATTTTAAAAACGTGTATTTTTTTTAAAGATTTTATTTACCTACTTGACAGACACAGATCACAACTAGGCAGAGAGGCAGGCAGAGAGAGGAAGGGAAGCAGGCTCCCTGCTGAGCAGAGAGCCTGATGCTGGGCTCAATGCAGGGCTTGATCCCAGGACCCTGGGATCATGACCCGAACCAGAGGCAGAGGCCTCAACCCACTGAGACACCCAGGTGCCCCCCAAAATATGTATTTTTTGAGGACCCACATTAACTATCAGATATTAGAGATCAATGCTTTAAAACTACATACACATTTTTCCTAAAGTACTTTCATTGTTTTAAAGCTCAATCACTCCTACAACTCTTCCCATCTTGTATATATATTCCTTTGACATACTAGAGACTATGAAAAATGGAGATATTTTGATATTACAAAGAAAATTATCAATGAAGAAATTCTGAAACTGACTGCTTTATAAAACCAGGAAAGCTGGCAGGGAAGCACAAAAACAATTATTTCATTCCTAACTATACTTCTATCAGATATTTCATATTGTCACATGCTTGGACCATTATACGAAAAATTAGACTGTAGTTATTTTAAGTATAGCAAATATGTTCCAAGATTTGTGATGAGAGAGGTCAGTGTCTAAAAGTTAACAAGACTTAATAGCTTAACAATGCCTTTCACTCCGTATAAACTACCAAAGCCATTTAACAACAACATATTAGCTGATAAATTTATTAAACTCTTACCAACCAATCAAAGTTCAAGCTCACTGCATATTTTATGTTGTGTGGACAATCACAAGTTTCCAGTCATTTATTATTTTATTATTCTTTTATTTTTAAGGTAAGTTTTTTCCTTAAAGTTGTGTTTTAGATGATCTAATTATTTTCCAACAATTTATGCTCCATTAGAACTTGGATACTCTTAGAACTTCTATAAAAATCACACAGATTTATTGGAAAGCCTACAAAAGAATCCCCCTTCTAGTTTTAAAACATAAACTAGATGAGCTCTATTTGTCCTATTCTGACAACTATTTTATTTGAAGTTTGATCACTACCCATTTCCTGTGCAGAGTTCAGTGTATTCTGTCTACAGTTACTTTTCTCAAACTAATAATAATGATCCTCTACTACACTGCAAGAAAGCTGCCTAGCTTTGAGTATCATCTAAGAATTCCCATAAATTATTTTACATGGATACTGACATAATGCCTAATTCTTTAATGCTTTTATGTTTCAAAAACTTAGCATGACCACATTTTGGAAAGGTACCTTACTGAAACATAAGAATGAGTATCATTTTGGGGGCGCCTGGGTGGCTCAGTGGGTTAAGCCTCTGCCTTCGGCTCAGGTTATGATCCCAGGATCCCGGGATCAGGCCCCGCATCGGGCTCTCTGCTCAGCAGGGAACCTGCTTCCTCCTCTCTCTCTGCCTGCCTCTCTTGTCTACTTGTGATCTCTGTCTGTCAAATAAAAAAATAAAATCTTTAAAAAAAAAAAAAAAGAATGAGTATCATTTTGAAAGCTCTGAATCAGTTTCAACTTCTAACACTTAGAAATTGTGACTTTAGAAGGGTCGACAATTCCCTGTGGTCAAACTGCCCTTCAATGAGTAATTACAGAGCTCTACGTTAAAAACTTTCCCCTTTAATTATAAATTCAATGTAACTTAAATTCTGTATGGACACAGAGAAAAAACGAAGAGCCAATTGCAAACAAGGGAGTAAAAGAATCAATTGCAATGAATCCTATTAAATCACCCTAACCCCCAAGCAGAAAATCTAAAAGTGATAAAATGCTCAGACAACTGCTAGGCCTCCTCCTAACATTAACCTATTAATTTTCACAACACTAATAAAGCAGATGTCAAGTACCTCTATTTTAACGGATTAAAGAATCCTAAGACTGACGGACTCTCTCAAGGTCACCCACAAAGTTAGAGATCAGCAGATTACACGAAACTCTCGGACTCTGTACTCTATTTCAAACCAAACAATGTTAGATCAAACTAAAAAATGATACAATTACCTCATTCTATGTTGTTCTATATCTGTGCTGCCCAGTAAGAGAGCCAATAGCTTCATGTGGCTATTAAGCAGCCAAAATGTAGCTAGTACAAACTGAGATACACTTTAAATGTAAAATACAAACTGGATTTTGAAGACTTACTATGAAAAGAATATAAAATATCCCAATATTTGTTTACATTGCTGATGTTATATTGGTATCTTGGATGTACTGGATTAAATACAATTCACTGGACAGCGATGGTCCATACTTTTTTTTTTTTTTAAGATTTTACTTATTTATTTATTTGAGAAGAGACAGCAACAGAGAAAACTTGTGGAGAGGAGAGAGAGGAGAAGGCTCCCCACTGAGCAGAGCCTGACATGGGCCAGAGCTCCAACCCAGGGATCATGACCTGAGCTGAAGGCAGACGCTTAACCAGGCACCCCAGGTCCATACTCCTTTACAAAAACCCCCCAATGAAACAGATGTCATCATTAAGACCTAAACCAAAAGCAGTATTTTCTTAGAATCTGTTGTGGCAAAACATAGTAACCATATTTGGAGGGGACGGTTATGGGCATAGTAAGTATTCTGAGGAACACAGACATATATATAATTAATAAATACAAAAAATAGACCATTCTAGTGTTCTGTAAGAATGATAAAAGAAGTTGCTATTTCATTACAGGTATATGTGACTTTAACTAAGTGAGGAGAAAGTATAACTTCCATTAGAGTCAAGTCATTTCCTTAAGTGAAAAGATCCCTATTCCTTTTGTACACACAGGGTTATCAATTCATCAGGGATGCCCATAGGCACTATAAACTTCTCAAAAAAATCTAGTTAATGTGTATTTATAGTTATTTTTTTAAATTACCTATAATATTGTTTTAACAGAGTCAGCACAATCTTATTTTGACTAAAGTAATGAGAAATTCACAGTAAGAGGAAACATCAATTTACAAAACAAAACAAAAACAAACAAAAAGGACCACTGTAACAGTCTGGCAATCCCAAAATAGGCTACACATAAAGTTACCATATGACCCACTAATTCTACTCAGTGGTATATGACCAAAGGACTTGAAAACAAGTCCACACGAAAATGTGTACACAAATGTTCATAGCAGCATTTCACATAATAGCTAGAGTGGAAACAATGCAAATGTCCATCAACTGATGAATGGATAAACAAAATGTGGTATATCCATAGGCTAGAATATTATTCAGCATATTTCTCATCCACAAAAAGGAAGGATGCATTGTTATATTTTTGTTACATGTGTGAACCCTGAAAGCATTATGCTACCTAAAAGAAGTCAGTCACAAAAGATCATACATTGTATAACTCCATTTATAGGAAATATCTGGAACAAGCAAATCTAGATAGACAAGAGAGTAATGGGCCATAGAGATTACCCACGAGTTAGGATTTCTTTTTGGAATGATAAAGATGTCCTGAGTTGATTGTGCTAATGGTTGCACAATTATGTGAAAACACCAAAAGCCACTTTAAATAGGTGAATTGTTCGGTATATGAATTACAGTTCAATGAAGCTGTTTAAAAAAAAAAAAAAATTTACAGCCAGAAATGTACATGGGGGAAAGGATTAGAACCTGTCAGACATCTAATAGCTGTTTTTTGGGATTTCATAACTTGTGGTATTTATGTTTTTAAATTTTGTAATTCCTTTCATTCTAAATATTGATATTAGCAAAAAAGTTTCATTACATCATTACACAACTAGGTAAATTTAATGAAAAAAAAAATAAATTGTACATTTAAAGTAGTAAGGATGGCATGTGAATTACCTCAATAAAAATGTTTAAATTTTTTCACTAAAAAAAGGATCACAGGATGTCTCAGATTAACCTTAAAACAATCACAGAACTACAGCCACAGCCCCAGATATTTAATAGATCCTCAAACTACAAAACCCACTAAAAACAACACAAACTACCTTAGAGATTGAATGGCTTTGTGAAAAGCTCAAAAAATAATTACTATCTCAGTGAAGCAAATGCTCAAAGTTCAGAAACAGGTGATGGGAATTTCAAGATTTTAGTATAAAAAAGGACACACGGACAATATAAAAAATACAACTTGACCACTAATCTTTTATAAGCTAAACTCCTGATTCAGATACAGGATGCAAGCATTAAAAAAAAAAAGATTTACCTAGACTCTTAAAACTAAAGGGAAGAAGTCTTCTATCAAAATTCTGTGATTTGTGTGTGTATGTGTTTTACCCACACACCTCATGTAGCCTAACAACCTCGGGAAAAGCTGTATCGAAGAAACTGTGAAGGGTTTTTTTTTCACCTTTTTAAAATAATAAAACGTGATGGTGCCATTCCATAGCCCACCCCATCCCCCACTACCACCACCAGCAGGTGGAGGGAAAGGATACTGTAGACTAGAGGATGACAGCTTTGTATAACCCTGTGGACTTTATATGTAAGAATGCAGCTGGTGGTCTCTCAGGAGGGGATAAAGAGATTTGTGAGCAAGCTGAAATAAGGGGTATTCTTTGCCTGGAAGAGGGCACACCGTGAGCCACATCTTCAATCAGCTATATCCAGAGTAAAACACAGGCCGCTGGAAGGCACTGTTAGCATCATCAGGATGGCCTCTCACGCCGGGGGTGTTTTTTTCAACGGAGAAGTTGACTCCTGTAGTTTGGATATTGGGGGGAGGCAGGGGTAAAGCGGGAGTCGGGAAGACCAGAAAAAATGCCTTTAAGTGGAGACGACTCGGACCCCGCAGGGGAAGTTCCGAGCCCCACTCGGTCGCCACACACTCGTCCCCCCCCACCTCCCACCGCCCTCCTCGCGGCGCCAGACGTCGCGGCCCGGGAGAAAGCCGGAATCGCCGCCGCTGCCGGGGCTGGGGCCGCAGCCCGGCCGGGGCAGCGCGGCACACGCACGCCTCCTCCGCACTCGCCGCGCCCGGCCTCCCCGCCGCGCGGCCCAGCCCCTCGCACCCGCGCCGGGCCGGCTCCCCGGGGCAGGCCTAGGCCGCGTCGGCCGTACCCCAGCACCTCGCTCCCGGGCGGAGGTGGACCAGGCCCGACACAAACTTCCCGGCGCGTTCGCAGAGGCGTCACGGACTGGCCGGCCCCCAGCGCCATTCCCCCGCGGCCCGGCGGCGGCACCCGCCCCTACTCCCCACACTCGGGGGTCCCGGCGGAGATCGGCCCGAGGCCCACAGCCCCCACCCCTCCGGCGCCCCCGAGTTTACCTCCAAGTCGCGGCCTTTGTTCTTGAAATTCTTGAGCCGTTGGTTGTCCAGTTTCTCGTTGTCCGCCATGGCCGGGCCGGTGACTCCTTCCCCCGCCCGGGCCCCGCGGGATCCGCCCCAACCACCACGCCGCACCGACACTCCCAGGAACCGGGCCGCCGCCTGAGCTGCAATGCCCGCCGGGCCGCCGCTTCCTTCCTCCTCTCACCTGCCTCCGCCGCGGCCTTCTCCTCCTCTCCCCGCCCGCCCCCCCCGCCCTAACCCCACCGCGACCGCAGCTCCGGCGAAGACAACTGCGGGGCCGGGCGGCGGCAACGGCGGCGGAATGTGCTGCCGGCTGAGAAGGGGGAGGCAGCCTCGATCTGAGGGCCCCGGAGCCGCGGCCACGCCCATCACCGCCAGCCCAGTTCGCCGATTGGCCAACCAGGCTCCGGTGCGCTCAACCAATCAAAAGGGACGATGGAGAGCGGGGGCGGAAGAGAAAACGGAAAGGGGAAGAGAGCAGCGTTGGGAGGAAGGGCCGGAGGACTGGAAGGCTAGGAGGGGCGCGGCGGGGGCAGGGCGGGGAGCGACCACGTGCCTCCGGAGCTACCGGGAGGAAGCGAAAAGAGAATTGGACCACTTGTGGGGAGGCGGGGAAGGCGAAGGAGAGAAACCGGGAGCGAGTTGGTTTGCTCTTGTCCGGCCGCCCCAGAACTCTGTGTTCCCGGTTTGAAGCGGAGTTAAAGTTTTGTGTTTTTTTGTTTTTTTTTTCCGGTGCGCCTTCTCTTTCAGGGCATTGCTTATGCGCTCCGTTGACTTTACAGGAAGTAGAAGATGCACGTTGGCTCAGCCCGGCCGGGGCACGCCCTCCCCCCACTCCCCAAGGTCCATTCCCAGGCTGGGGGTCCCCGCCGTTTGAGGGCAGGGCCATGGAGTTTGGACCGGCTGGGGTGACGTGCGTTCGGAGTCGCGGCGGAAAGCGAGAGGGACAGTGGGTGGAAAAGGGAAAGGACGCAGTAGGCAAATCTGATTCATCCTTTCAGACCACGTCCCCGCAACAGGTAGGACCTTGGGAAGCGCTGACGATCCGGTGATGATACCGCCCTTAGGTATTTCGTTTTAGAAAGTTAAAAGAAGTTACTTGGCCAGAAAGTACTAACTTCTGTAAGGCGGTGACTGTGGCACCTGACATAATAATGTAGTATTGTAACTGTTGAGGAAGAAAATGAATTCCCAAGGATATACATTTGTATCAGAATATTATTACTGGACGCAGAAATAACACAAGCTACGAAGGAACGTGTTCAAATATTTCAGAAAAGGGGGGGAAGGAATGGTTTAAAAATATATTTACCAATTAATAGCTCTTCAAATATGCAGGAAACGAAGTAGGCAGCAAGAAACTCGGGTCGTAAGGAAAGGGGGCGGTGTAGGAGTATTGGGTGTGTTTAAATTTGGCGAGGTATGGGGATTTCTTTCGGGAACTTTTACTCCTCGCCCGCCCCTTCCCTCCCACTTCCTTACTGATCTGAATACCTTCAAAAGTATACTTTCAACCGCC
Organism: Martes martes; assembly: GCF_963455335.1. NCBI lineage: Eukaryota > Metazoa > Chordata > Mammalia > Carnivora > Mustelidae > Martes > Martes martes. Next base: position 84,497,295 of record NC_137888.1, read on the forward strand.
TAGCGGAACAAAAGCTGTACCTGGAAATAATTCACACTGAAGGTTAACCTGAATGTAAATTCATTGCAGGTCTTAAAATATAAATGAAGTTTATTATAGATACTATTCTCCAAAGAATAATTTAATTGAAGTACCATTGCACACTGGAGCACTGATGTTTTCAAAAAAAGTTTAGGATAAGAAAGTTCAGTTGAAAAGATGGAGTGTGTGTGTGTGTGTGTGTGTGTGCGCGCGCCACCATTATGGATTTTTGTTATGAACCGAATTCTATAAAACAAATTACTGGTTGAATTCCCACCCTATAAATATAAGTTATCCTGTCAACATGCATATATAAACGAATATTTTGTACTTCTTGGTATAAATTCCGTGGTGGCTTTCATGATGAAGTTTATCAAATTGTCTATCATCCTATGTCTTTTTCTCCTAGCTACAACTGATTGGTAATTAAACAAAAACTTGAGTTTCTCTGCAGAATACCCCTAAAGAGAAGGGTGTGATCACAGTTACCCACTGAGAGGGACGCAGTACAAACAGGAAATACCACAAAATGACATATTTTCTTTTATTATTATTATTTAATGTCTTTCTAAGGTCTTTCTTCCGCTCTGAACGGCAACTTCTCTGAAGTCAAGGAACATACTTGTTTTGTTCCCTATCATGTATGTATTCGGCACCTAGTAGTACTTAGCATATGGTATGCCCTCAGTGACTATTTGTCAAACACAGGACCTGAATCTCAGCTTTTTTGAATGTATGTTCCATAAGTTAAAAAACAAGCCATCACTTTTTGATTAAGAATGTGGATTAAGTTGTTAGTGCTTTTAAATATATATATTTGTTAAGATTTTATTTTTATTTATTTGTCAGAGAGAGAGCGCGCACGCACAGGCAGGCAGAGTGGCAGGCAGAGGCAGAGGGAGAAGCCAGCTTCCTGCGGAGCAAGGAGCCGGATGTGGGACTCGATCCCAGAACACTGAGATCATGACCCGAGCTGAAGGCAGTGGCTTAACCGACTGAGCCATTCAAGCGTCCCAAGTTGTTACTGCTTTTAATTTACACTGGGTCCCTTCTAAGAATTCTTAATTTTGTGTCATGCTTAGTCCAGGGACAAAGTTCAGGGAGTAGATCAAACATAGGCTTCAGGGCAGACCCCCCTATATGTTTAAAAATAATTGTGACACACTTTGCAGAGTGGAACAATTATCCTTAATTATAATGCTTAGGTTTGCTGGCCTAAGTTTTTCATTTGAAATTATAACTGTCTGTTCTGTACTTTCAGTTCTTCCCAGATAGAACATACCTAGTTTATCAGAAGGGTAAAGAAGTTCTTCCAGGAGTTGGTAATAGCTCTAAATGCATATTGGCAACCTAACTGGCAAGATATGGTAGCTCTAACTGTAGTTAGGAGATTTCAGAAATTGAACTTGCTGAACTAAGGAAGTAAATGCAGCCATCAATACCATTTCAACAGACTTTTTTGTGTATATGAAATATAGTAATAATCAAACCATAAAACCTATATATAACACCTGTTTTCAAATAGGATATTCAAGGTTAGGTAACATCATATCCTGACTTATTACTACTTTAGTATAAGAAGTCTAAAATTATTATGGAGATACTTGCTTTCAATGAATGTGTCATGAAATTCTCCTCTTGGTCACTTTTGGAATAGAGAAATTTTCTTTGCAGCAGAGATTTGTGAAAGGATTTTGAAGGTTTACACAGGTTTTAGTTGATCAAATGTAATTTCAAAAAGAATTATAATTGATAATTCATTCAAGCAATTTGGAGTATTCTCATGATATATACATTAAATTAAAGACTGTGGAGTGTTTCTTTAATCTATAATATGGATCTTATAGTTTCAGTTTCTGTTTGGGGAATTATGTATGATTTCTTGAGCAGAACTGGGTAGTATATGCTGAAACAGGAAGCAATTTTATCTGTTGCTAAATCTTAACTAAAATTTAATTTTGGGGATGCCTGCGTGGCTCAGTTGGTTAAGCGTCTGCCTTTGGCTCAGGTCATGATCCCAGGGTCCTGGGATCAAGTCCTGCAGTGGGCTCCTTGCTCAGCAGGGAGCCTGCTTCTCTCTCTTCCTGCTGCTCCTCCTGCTTATGCTTTCTCCCTCTGTATCCCTCTCTGTGTCTCTGACAAATAAATAAATAAAATCTTTTTTAAAAATGTGATTTGTGGGGCGCCTGGGTGGGTCAGTGGGTTAAAGCCTCTGCCTTCAGCTCAGGTCATGATCCCAGGGTCCTGGGATCGAGCCCCACATCGGGCTCTCTGCTCAGCAGGAAGCCTCCTTCCTCCTCTCTCTCTGCCTGCCTCTCTGCCTCCTTGTGATCTCTCTCTGTCAAATAAATAAATAAAATCTTAAAAAAAAAATGTGACTTGTGTTTTTTATAGTTGGACTGGTTCATTTTTTGAGAGAAAAACATTGGACCTTTGGTAATACACCTTATTTCCTTAGGAAAACATACCTGGTCAGGAATGGGGGGCTTCATTTATTCCTGTTTATTGCCAGGATTTTTCTGACTTACAACTTGAGAACTCTGGAAAAAACTACTTCTTTACTCTGAGTGAAGTTCCTGGATGGTAAAAGATGATGAATTAGAAAGCTACCTGTGGGTATTAATTTGATTGAGAGAGATGAGCCACACAGTTTTTCTTTAACTTAGTTTTTTTTTTTTTTTTTTAAGTTCAGTTTTGACTAATTAATGGGAGAAAACTTAAAATTCTTGGGTACAAATCATTGATGACTGATTGATATCTATTTGTATTGCTACCTGGCAGACAGCCTAGTAGATTTTCTAAAGCTGTTTTAACTTGCTTTTTATTTGGCCTAAAATAATGCTTTTAATTTTTAAAAACAAATACTACAGAAGGAGCCATCTAAAAGCCAAATGGTCAAGAAGATTGATCATGTGACTTAGAGCAGTTTCTCTCAGAGAGTTCCTCAGAACTTACCAGTATTAGTAAATGTTTGTTGAAAAAAAAAAGGTTTCTTGGTCTAACAATTTTAGGGACTTATAGGTGGGTGGTAGTGGGAACTTTAAGACATTAGTGTTAGGCAGAACACTATTTGGAAACTTGAAATCAGTGAGCCTAGAATGATCACTATCACTCCTCAAACATTTTTGTGTTAATAGCAGCAACTATGTATAATGACTTACAAATTGCTAGTATTTCAGAAGTTTTCTTGGAGATTAGTTCTTTGAAATATATTCATAGGAACACGGTCATGATTAGTGGATAGGTGTTCAGGTTAGCCTACAAAGACTTATTTAATCTATAAAGGACTTCCATGAACATCACAGAGCCTAATCACATTATGCGGCAGTATTTCTATGAGGAAAATATTTGGATTTGCAATTTTTTTTTTAAAGATTTTATTTATTTGACAGACAGAGATCACAAGTAGGCAGAGAGGCAGGCAGAGAGAGGAGGAAGCAGGTTCCCCACAGAGAGCCCGATTCGGGGCTCGATCCCAGGACCCTGGGATCATGACCTGAGAGAAGGCAGAGGCTTTAACCCACTGAGCCACCCAGGTGCCCCTGAATTTGCAATTTTGATAAGGAAGAGCACATCTCTTATCTTTACCTTTATGCACCAGGAACTGTCTAGGTACTGAAGTTATAAGGATTATGATGTTCCTTACATTAGAATTCCATGCATCAGACATTCTGCAAGTTCATACCTTACCTGGTGCCTGGCCTAGCCTCTTACCATTCAGATTCCCGTCATTTCCAGTAGCTTGTGCTAGTAAAGAGGAAGCTTAGGATTCTAGGAGCTGGTAAATAAAGAACTGGGGGTGGATAAGGTATGGGTTCAACCTCTTGCCCCAATACTTCTCACTTCAGGTAAGCTCCCTATCCTATACATATATTTTTTTTCCTTTTTATTTCTAAATAATTTCAGATTCATAGGAGTTAAAATATACAAAGAGGCCCTACATAACTCTCACTCAGGCACCTCCAATGGTAGCATCTTGTATAACTATAGTACACTATCCAAACCAGGATATTGCTATTATTGTAATACACAGAGCTTATTCAGAGGGGATGGAAGACATTAGAATGTAAAGACCATATGAAAGTATCAGGGGGTGCCTATATACTGGAACCTCTTATAACCCTGTGCTTTATGAGAAAGAATTTTGTAATGACAGTAATTATATTGAGTACCTACCATATTCTAGGTGTTTTATGTACATGAGATATTATTATCATGTTTTTATTTGTATTCCTACTATTATAAACATTATTGTTGAGCAATTTTGTGTCAGGCAGTCTTCTAAGCAACTAATATATATTAAGTCATTAAACCCTCCAAACAACACTATAAGGCAAGTATGTTATTACTATACAGATGAGAAAACTGAAGAACAGAGAGGATTGGTGACTTGTCCAAGGTCACTGAATAAGCAGAAAACCTGGCATTTGAACTGGGGTGGACACCAGAGCCAGCACTTCTGATTACCATATAGGCACGTAAACATCACAGTTCACGGTTAACTTTTTAAGGTAGGCATTATTACTTCCACTTTTTAAATAAGGAACCCAAAGTTCAGATAGGCTGAGCAACTTGCTCAAGACCCTATACAACTAATAAGTGCTGGAGCCCCAGTTTGATTTCAGGTCTGACTAGCTGCTAAACTCCCACTGTTTCTAGTTGACCGTTACTATGGGCTGCAGGCTTGTGTCCTAAAATCCATGTGTTGAAACCTCATCCCCAATGTGATGGTGTTTGGAGGTGGGGCCTTTGGGAAGTAATTAGGTCATGAGGGTAAAACCCTCATTAATGGGATTAATACCCTTAGAAAAGGGGCCCTTCAGAGATCTTTCTGCCAAGTGAGGTTAGTGAGAAGATGGGGGTCTATGAGGGAATGTGTTCTCATCAAATTGGCTACTGCCTTGATCTTGGACTTTCCAGCCTGCAGAACTGTGAGAAATAAATTTCTGGGGGCACCTGGCTGGCTCAGTTGGAAGAGCACGTGACTCCTGATCTTGATGTTGTGAGTTCCAGTACCACACTGAGTGGTGAAGAGATTACTTGAAAATAAAATCTTAAAAGAAAAAGTAAATTTTTGTTGTTTATAAGCACCGGTCTGTGGTACTTTGTTAGAGCAGCTTGACCAGACAAAACCACCATGCTGCCTCCCTGGCCTATAACACAGATCTCCTCTGGGCCTCTATGATATTGTGGTTTATATTAAGAAATATATATTTGGTCTTCCTCCATAGTTCCTGGCATCTAACTCCTAAAACCTGTGTAATTTCCTAAATGGTAACAGTTATAGGGGTATCTTTCCTTCTCAGCTTCTGAAATAGCTCCACAATGAAATGGGTGTCTTTTGTTATTCATAACAAGCCCCTTTCACATCTGAGTTTAAGTTAATGCAGTGACTTTCGGGAAGTCCCTAAGGACACTGGGGGCTGGTTGCCAGGGGAACCAACTATGTGATTAGAGGGTTCAAAATTTCAGCCCAACCCCTGCCTCTGACCTCTGGGGAGGGGAGAGGGACTGGCCAATGATTTAATCAATCAAGCATACTTAATGAAGCCTCCATAAAAACCCAAAAAGGATGGATTGGGAGAGCTTTCGGGTTGGTGGACTCGTGGAGGTGCTCCAGAGAGATCTGGAAGCTCTGTGCCCCTTTCCCCATACTTTGCGCTGTGCATCTCTTCCATTTGACTGTTCTTAAGTTATATCCTTTTATAATAAACTGGTAATCCAATACTTAAAACTGTTTTCCTTGGTTCTATGAGCTGCTCTAGCAAATTAATCAACCCCCACTCCAGGGGGGTTGGTATATAAATCTCCGATTTATAGCTGGCTGGTCAGATGTACAGGTGACAGCCCGAACTTGTGATGATGTCTTAAGTTGGGAGGAGGGTGGGCAGTGCTCAGTCTTGTGGGGCTGAGCCCTTAACCTGTGGGATCTGTAGGACACCCAGCTGGTGTCACAGAATTGTTTGGGGCAGGAAAAAACTACCACACATTGGTAATCAGAAATGAGAATAGTAATGGAAATAGACAGAAAACAGAAACTTTTTCACCCCCCTAAACAGACTCCAAAGAGGTCTGGTTCTGAAATGTCTAAGGCAGTGGTTCTCAAACTTTAAGGTGCTTTAGAACCAGCTGGAAGACTGAAAACCCAAATTGGTTATAGACTTACTAAAAAAAAATGTACTAAATAATGTTTCAAGGACAGAATTTAGCCAATTTCATTTCACTTTTTAAATAGATTTATGCAATATTTTCCTGGGTTCCTTTCTGTTCTCTAGCTTTTCTCTTGAGTTTTCTCAAATGCCATTTTCTTGATGACATTTTTCTTAAAAGACTGACTCCACTGAGCCTATGAAGTCTAGTCCAAATTCCTTGCTGTTAGTTAAATCTCATATCCTCTGCTGCTGCCTTTCCTCATTCCTTGAAGGCTCAGGCTTGTGTCTCCCTTCTTGAGTCACTTCCCAAAGAGGCAAAACTTGTCTCTTAACTGTTCTTCTTCTGCTCAATTGCAGTCCATTTGCCAGGCATTCTGGTTTCCCTCTACTAGCTTCCACCTTAGGGCCATGCCCTCACAGTCAGGAATGGAGTCCCCTGCCACATCTGCACTGATCTCCAGGAACAATCTCTGATACCAACAAGCAAGCAAATCCCAGTATCTCCATGGTTTAGTCTCCCTGTTCAGCATGGATTCCTTAAAAAAAAAAAAAAAAAGAAAGAAAGAAAAACCTAATGGCACTAATCTACATGTAGTTTCTTTCTTTCTTTTCCTTCTTTAAGATTTTATTTATTTACTTGAGACAAAAAGAGAGCATAAGCCAGGAGGAGGATCAGAGAGAGAGGGAGAAGCAGGCTTCCAGCTGAACAGGGAGCCTGACGTGGGGCTCCATTACAGGACCCTGAGATCATGACCTGAGCCAAAGGCAGATGCTTAACTGACTGAGCCGCCCAGGCGCCCCTATATGTAGTTTCTTAAACTGAAAATATTAAGTGTTTTTCATCTTTTATTCTTTTCTCCTGGGTTCCATGTTCAAACAGTGGCAACTTGTATTGAATAAATAGAATATCTTTATGGTGTTTCTCTCATTTGCCTTCTCTCCATTCTCTGCTACCATCCTCTGTTTTGTTCAAGAAAGGTAAGAAGTGTTTCATGTTCATGATGTCTTAGAGTTAGAAGAGAGCATACATGTTATCTACACCAACCACCTCATTTGTGCTTGAATTCTGACTTCAGTGGTTTCATCATGGGCAACACATTCATTAACAGGGAGCTCAATATTTCTTGAATCATAACCCATTCAATCTTCAGAGAATATCATTACAAAGTTCTTCATATTAAATAAGTGTATATATAATATTACCTAAAAAGTCATTGTGATACTTAAGGTTGAACCAAAGGCATCTATGGAGAATACAAAGGGCAAGGGCATTAAATAGGGCTATTTTTTGCATTTGTGAAAAATGATAGATTTCTACCAACTATAATATATTACATCTATGTTTTGGGTCCTGTTTTTAATTTTTTTTAATTTTTTTTATAAACATATAATGTATTATTAGCCCCAGGGGTACAGGTCTATGAATCACCAGGTTTACACACTTCACAGCACTCACCATAGCACATACCCTCCCCAGTGTCCATAACCCCACCACCCCCATTTTGAATTTTGAGAGAATAGTAGTACTAGTCAGACTGATGAAAATCCTCATGAATGTGAACGATTTTAATAACTTGAATAAAGACAGAACTGATGCCATAAAAGAGGCAACTACCTTGGATTATCACATATGAGGAGGACTCCGATGTATTTATTAGTTGTTTTTTATTTATTACTGAGTAGAGATTATATGTGGCATATGGTACCATGTATACACCTATAATTCAGGAAGATGAACTACAAAACTATACAAGATAGAAGACTTTTAAGTACAGAAGTTAGTCCTGAAATTCACAATACCTCATAGAATTTATCAGCTTTCTATTTATAGTTCTGTCACTATCTTATACAAAACCCTGAAGTCTCTTGGAGAACTCAAATAGCTTCAGCAGATTCTCCAGATGCCTGTGAAGTCAAAGGTCTGTAGCTCCTGGAGTATTATTTAGACTTTGACCACTGATTACCTTGTGATGGACTGCAGAAAAGTATTTAACAACAAATCTTTTAATGTTTTTCTCACCCTTCCCATTTGGTTGAATCCTGGAAACCTTTGTCCTTTCATTTAGTGCTTATCCCAACATCATTAGGCCCTGTTAAAAGCTTTTGTCTTTATAACTAATGAAAATCAGAGCCCAGTAGGTGTTAACCCACCTTATTTAGAGCCCATTAGATATTAAAATGTCTTGTTTTCTTGCCTTTTGGCTTCAACCCTAAGATCTGCCTAATCAAACCTTGAAGTTCTACACGGCAGAACATAAGCTACCATACTGATCCCAAATTAGACCTCCTAGGTTTTTAGTTCTATTTATAAATAGAAGCATCAGAGGAAGCATTTAACTTGTAGACAGATCAAGTCAACTAATAACAAGTAATATTATTTGGTTAATTCAAGGATATCACAGAACCATTTAGAGCAGTAGAAAAACATTCATGCATGGGTGGCCTAGGAGACCTATTTAATTTCTAGAAATAGGAAATTCCTTTATAGTTTTTGTTCTTGTTTTTTTCTTTTATTTCTACTTGTCATATGAAAAGATGGAAAAATTACCCATCATTTGTCTATCCTGATAGTCATTATCATAGAACCTCATTAAAAGTAATTAAAATTTGCCACAGAAATCTTTTTGAGTGCTGCACATCTTTGTCTCATTGAATCTCTGCTAGTCCTCTTGGAGGCACTCTTGTGGCATGCAAAGAGTTCCAAAGGTACATCAGCAAATTGTTAATCTCAGCACCCTTAATGTGCTAGCTTCTTTTAGGAATAATTTAAACACACTTTGGACTGTCCTTATCACAAAGTACTGCTCTTATTATAATACCCAACATAACAACAGGAGTGGGGTGGGGCAGAGATAGATAACACATATATCTCTAACCACTTGTTCGTATGTTACCACTAGTGTAGTGTGTGTCTCAGTGTATACGGTACAGTGTAATGTATGGTACAGTGTAGCATATACCTAAGTATAAAGCAGAGTGTATAGCCATGGTCATCTTCAAGGGCATGCAGCTTATAGAGTCTCACAGGGCCCTGCACTGAGAAGGGCCCCACATTTGGTTTAATGCTCAGTTGTCACTATCTTGAAAGTTTTGATTTTTTACAAGGGGTTCCACATTTTCATTTTCTACTGGTCCTTGCAAATTATGTAGTCTGCCCTGGATAATGCAGTGTATATTCTCCTAAATACCTTCCTACCCACAACTCTTTTTAGCATGTATTCCTTCAATCTAAAAAAAAAAAAAAAAAAAGACTGTAAAATATTCCTATTTCAAATGTAAATAAGTAATGTAAATATTATAGGATCATATTATATATACTAGCTTTGTTTTTTCATTTAATACATTAAGGATATACTGAAGAATACTCTCTTGTATGGATAAACCATAATTTATTTAACTACCTACTGATGGACACGTATGTCTTCTGTTCTTTGCTGTGATGGTGAACATCTTTCAATATTCATCTTTGTTCACTTGCCCCACTATTTATTTCCCTAGGATAAATTTCTAAAAGTAGAATTGCTGAGTCAAAGGGTATGGACATTTAAAATGTGACACATACAACCTGACTGTTCCTCAAAAGATTACATTAGGTTATATCAATCTAAATCCCACCAACAGATTATAGGCACCATGGTTGCCCTGCATTGTTGCCCCCCATGCTAGCATAATAACTCACTTTCACCTCTGCTGATGTGATATTGCTGGTATTTCTAATGGCATTAACCTGAGTTATTAGATCACTGGGATATCATTGATTCTGCTAATATGGAATGGGAGTTTATTGAATCAAACATCAGTGCACCTATTAAAGTGAGTACCTTTAGGGAGAGATTTTGTAGAGGTCTCCTGAGCCAATTATTTGAGGCAGTCTAAGTTCCCACGTTTTCTTTCAAAATAAGGGTTTTGTGTTCCATGTGTAACATTAACATGTGTAACAAGGATATTGTAAGTGCTCAAATAAACCCTCAGGACATTGGCCTTGCTATTTTTCTGCTCTTAACCTCCCAAACTTTTAAAACATTTTTTTAAATTTTGAAACCATTTCAGATTTTTGCTGAAGTTGTGAGACACCAATACACAGAATTTTCATATACCCTTCACCCAGATTCCCCAAATGTTAACATTTTACCACATTTGCTTTGACATCTTGCTCTTTCTCTGAACTCTTTTAAAATAAGTTACATGCATGATGACTCTTTACCCCAAATGTTTTAGGTTCATTCTCTTATAGAATCACAGTGTATTTATCTAAATCAGGAAAATTAATTCAAAATTGTTATTTGTACACATTATTTAAATTTCATTAATTTCCCCAATAATTTTCTTTATAGAAAAAAAAGAAAAAATTTTTTCTGGCTCAAGATTCATACCAAGATCACACATTACATTTAGTTGTCATGAGCCCCTAACCATGCATACTTTTTTCGTTGGTCATATTTTCCTTGATAAATACTAGGCTGATGAAAAAAAAAATACTTTTTGGCAACCTGAATTTCAAAAACCTGGTTGGTTAGTTGTTGTTGTTTTGTATTTAGATGTTTTAAAGTAAAGTTGCTAAAAAAGGAAAAATAAGATCCAAAAGTTAAAGAGGTAGGATACTGACAATAAATAATAGAAATCTGCAGCAGTAAATCATTAACTGTAAAAAATGAAAATTTCAAAATGCTTTCATTAATGCCGTAGGTTTTTGTTTTTGGTTTGTTGTTTTTTTTTTTAAGATTTTATTTATTCATTTGACAGAGGGAGAGAGATAACAAGTAGGCAGAGAGGCAGGCAGAGAAAGGGGGGAAGCAGGCTCCCAGCTGAGCAGAGAGCCTGATGTGGGGCTTGATTCCAGGATCCTGAGATCATGACCTGAGCCAAAAGCAGAGGCTTAACCCACTGAGCCACCCAGGTGTCCCAATGCCCTAGGTTTTTAAGGAAAGTCTTCTCAGGGCCTTTCTAAAAAGATTGCCACACATTTGCTAATAGTACCAGGTATTGAGAAGTCCTATTTGATTGTATCCACATAAAATGACCTCTTAGTTCCTAGAGAGTCTAGGGAGCAACAAAAGTGAAGTAGATACAATGAGAAATGACTAACCTCTGGAGACAAGGGCATTTTTGTTCTCAGTAGGAAGACACTAAGCAGCTTTCTTTTCTTTTGATTTTTTTTTTTTATTAAAACCAAAATAATATGAGGTATGTTGACTGAGTAAATCAAAGCCTTAACTATGGTTATCACATGAACAGACTTCCTGAGGCACCGAGGATTTGGGATAATTGCCATCAATTGACCTGAGAGCTTCTACAACTTAAATGTGAGTTCATAAAGAAGGTGCAAATGGGTATTTTATTTATTAAACATTCAAAAAGTGATCACTGCTAGTCAAACGGTATTTTAACCACCTTGAATGAAAACTCCTTAGGCTATTACTTTTTCCATTTTTCAAATAGAGGCACAGGAAGATATAGCAATTTGTCCAAGGTCACACAGCTAGTGGGTGGCTATGACACTGAGGATCTCAAGGGAAGGCCTATAGGGACCAGGGTGGTTTAAAGCCACGAACTCCCCAAACTGACCCATTTGTTTCATCTGGAGGCTAGGGTCTCACGGCGAAGAAAAATGGCTAGGCACACAATGAAAATTCAGCAGGATAGGAACAGCGAAGGAGGAAAGAGAAGGTCCAGACCAATGTAGGAGAGGGAAATACTCAGGAAACCTCGAAAAGCAAACTGCCCTATTTTTAACAACCGCAGTTATAAATACTATCTGAACCAGCCTTCCTTCTTCATGTTCAAGAAACCTAAATTCACATAAAAATGAGCAGTAGAAAGAAATCAAGGTCTGACGGCATTTGAAGTTATAAGAAAAAGAATAAGGTGTATAATGACATCCATACAGATAATAAAAGCATACCCAAAAGACATGTTCGGGAAAGCAGGTCCAAAGCACTATATTAGCTCAAAATGAGGTTGAAATGCATGAAGAAAATAATATAAGAAATGAAAGACCAAAATAAATTAGAATTCATAAAGGAAGTAAGAAACCTCAAGAAAGAATTCAAAATTAAAGTAGCAGAGTTCAAGTGGGCCTCCTCAAGAGCCTGGCTACAAGGCTTCTGCGCTCTGGACCCAGCACAGACCTCCTGGGGCAGCTGCCTCTGGGTTTATTAATAAAGGTCCTAAATCTCTTTACTTTTAAAAGTGGCCTTAAAATATTTTTAAATAATAAATGTTGTGGAGTAATTTTAGTAAGGATGCTTATTTTAAATAAAATACGAACATTTTGTTTTATTCCATGGCTGCATCAGTAGAGAATTATAATTTTAATCTTAGGCCCTGTCATTGCTGTCCAAAGACAACTGGTGCCTTCCTATGCCAAATGCAATTTTGTGAAAAGTGAGTCAATTTTTTGGAAGCCAGAACCATAAAAGTAGCAGCAATGTCAATCAGTAAATGGTGGCAAATTCCACAATATATTATGGAGACATTATACTTATGTAGAAACTCACTCAAAATGTATTTGAGCAATCTTCTGTAATGTCATATTACATCATTATGAACTGGAATTTTGCCATCATGAATGTGTGAGGAATATCTTTAGGAAAACGATGCTGTTAGCAGAAGAACTGAATAGAAAACTTAGAACAGTGGTTCTCAGGGTGGGAGACCATGTGCAATTTTAAGAATATGACTACTGTTTTCCTAACATAATAGTTTTGTTTTTAAGATTTTTATTTATTTATTTGAGAGAGACTGAGAACCAGAGAGATCAGAGAGGGAGATGTAGACTCACTGCTGAGTGGGGAGCCCAATGTGGGGCTTGATCCCTGGACTCCAAGATCATGACCCGATCTGCAGGCATATGCAGTTGGTTAACTGAGCCACACAGTCACCCTTGTTTTCCTAATATAACCCAAGAAAAATAAGCTTGATAAAATCCATTCAGTTGGTGGATGCCTTGTCTACTATGAGAAGGCACTATAATGGAATAGAGTAAAATCTGACATAATGATATAGACCCAGATATGTGTGTGTGTGTGTGTGTGTGTGTGTATCAAGTGTACACCAGGGGTGGGCAGGTGCAGACCTACTATATTCAAATCACCGTGGGAGATTTTCCAAACTAAGAGTACACAGGTCAAGCCCATCCCATCCTAACTGAAAACCACAAATATGAAATATTAAGGGGAATTGGAGAGATATCTGGACTATGTGCAGAGGTTACGTATTCTAGTATAGATTATCCTGGGAAATTTTCCAACGCCTGAATTTTGTTACACAAAATATCAAGTTAAATGCATGTTGAAAAGTCTTAAAGGAAAACCAATGGCTTTGTCAGCAGGCTGTTTTTAAGTTCCCCATAACTGGTTCCATTTCTCTGAACCAACATCGAACTGAAGGACAAAGAAAATGCTTTTACTGGATTTTGATGAACGTAGAGATCTGAGACTCTGATCTGGACTTCTCCAGAAAAATTTCAGAGCCAGTCTTTGGATCCCTGAGTGGGCCTTCCTCACCAAGAAAGGAATGAAGGTGAACTATATCTCTTTGCCCACTATTCAAAATAAGTTAATTTACCAGTACAATTGAGCCACACATGAGTACAGATAACATTAGTCAATTTATCTGGGTTTCACTTCCAGGTCAAATTTGGACGCTGGTGAGTTGTGCCTGCTTTGTTTCCTAGCACCTTAACCTCAGAGCCTAAACACAGCCAATTCTTTCTCACCCAGTGGCTGAATCCCTCTAATACTTGTCCAGCTCTCTGCTCTTTTTCTAAAAAAAAAAAAAAAAAAAAAAAAAAAAGCATTTTCACTGTTCATGGCACATTCATTGGAGCTTGGAGGCTAAGAAATGAGACAATTAAACTCAATTTGACTTAGCCCATTTTATTTCTCATTAGCAGCTTTAACAAAAAGTTTCTTGGGGTGTGATCAAAATATCTAATTAAAATGAGATTGGAATGTTGAAGAGTCCAGTTTATTCTTTTTTTTTTTTTAAAGATTTTATTTATTTATTTGACAGAGATCACAAGTAGGCAGAGAGGCAGACAGAGATTGGGGGGGGTAAGCAGGCTCCCCGCTGAGCAGAGAGCCCGATGCGGGGCTCGATCCCAGGACCCTGAGATCATGACCTGAGCCGAAGGCAGAGGCTTAACCCACTGAGCCACCCAGGCGCCCCAAGTCCGGTTTATTCTTGATACCATGACCCTGGGAATACAGAAAATTAACTTGTTCTTATTGACTATGTAGACATTTGGCTTTGTTTTTACAGAATACAATAGAGAATTTTATAGTAAGAATATTAGGGGGCTCCTGGGTGGCTCAGTTGGTTAAGTGTCTGCATTCAGCTCAGGTCGTGATCCCAGGATCAATCCTGGGATGGAGCAGTGCCCCTCGTCTGGGCTCCTGGTTCAGTGAGGAGTCTACTTGTCTCCTTCTCCCTCTGCCCTTCTCCCTGCTAAAGCTTGCTCTCTTGTGGGCACTCTCTTAAATAAATAAATAAGATCTTAAAAAAAAAAAAAAAAGGAATATAGGCAAGTTCTATGGACCTTTGGGGAAAGCACTGTCTCCAAGGCAGATACAAAAAACCCCTACTTATGTACTTTTTAAAATTGTAGCTATGTTTTATGTTTTCTTTAAGTTGTGGTTTGTGGTTATTGTAATGTAATAAATAATGCACATGGTAAAAATACATAAAGAAAATTAAACAGTAGAGAGTTATCAAGTAAAAAATAAATCTTCCTCCCAGATCTCCCCAAACTTTAAGTTTCCCTCTAAATAAGACAACAGTTTCTGAAACTAAGGTTGACGAGCAGGTGGTGCATTAATCCTTTTGGAACTCAATCTTAGTCTTTCAAAGACTTAAAAACAAAACAAAAACATGTTGGGCTATAAACCTTAGCACTGTAGGAAAGAGCCACACAGCACTGGTTTCCTGAGAGTCATCACTGGTGTTGCTTACATTTAAAGTGGACATGATCCATGGTTTACAAATCATTGCACAATAAAAATTAGAATTCCCTATTGTAGATCATTGCTAGGTACTGTTCAGGTTACAATTTAACTATGCTAAAGAAACCAAACTATGGGGAAAAATGATAATAAGTGAAACAGGCATCAGAGATTTGAAGCAATTTCATTAAAATGAAATTATGGTTATGAAAGTTGGTTTATGGTTTGAAGTTATGGTTTATGGAATATTCCCCAACCCTCACTGTTATGAATGACTCTTTAAAGTAATTGTTATCTTTGATAGGAGTTTTCAAAGTGATAGGTGTATTAAAGATAAATCCATTTCTATTTGTGTAAGCCTAATTGTAAATGTTTATCTTTTCATTCATTGATTTTTTATATATATTTTTTTCACATAAGAAATTCCTTATCGGGGCACCTGGGTGGCTCAGTCGGTTAAGCGGCTGCCTTCGGCTCAGGTCATGATCCCAGGGTCATGGGATCGAGTTCCACATTGGGCTCCCTGCTCAGCAGAGAGCCTGCTTCTCCCTCTCCCTCTGCCTGTTGCTCTGCCTACTTGTGCTCTCTATCTCTCTGTCAAATAAATAAATAAAATCTTAAAAAAAAAAAAAAAAAAGAAAGAAATTCCTTATCTTTTCATGGTCAATATCTGCTTGTCTTTGATATCTGAAAACAACATTTCTAAGTTATGTTGGATATAGTCTCCCTTTACAGTTCCTTGCATTAAGCTACAATCCTAGAGAGAACACAGAATAGATATTTTCTGTAAAAAAAAGTTGTATTTGTTCTAGGTTTTGGTTTTTTTTGGTGGTATTTTGGTAGCCCAGAACCCAATATTTTGTTAGTGTGATTTGAATTATTTTCTTCCAGTGCATTTCTCTTAACACTTATCTATACTGAATTCACTTGTCATATTTCTGCATTTTTACAGCCACTATTATTCTTATCTATGTTTTACAATCCATACTATAAACATTCCTTTCTTTATCCAGCAAACATGAATTGAATATCTACCATGGCTTAAAGTTGGATAAAACCTAGTGCCATTTCTTTTTTTTTTTTTAAGTATTTTAAATTTCTTTTTTCTTTTTTTAAGATTTTATTTATTTATCCAAGAGAAAGCAAGAGAAAGAGAGTACAAGCGGGGGGTGGGAGGGTGGGCAGAGGAAGTGGGAGAAGCAGACTTCCCAGTGAGCAGGGAGCCCAGATGCTAGATCCCAGGATGCTGGGATCAGGACCTGAGCTGAAGGCAGACACTTAACAGACGGAGCCACAGAGGCATCTTGACATAGCGCAACTTCTAACACCCTCACAATGTTTGGCTCAAGAGGTCAACCCTCTCACAGAAAAGCAAAACATACTTGAATGAATCAATTTTATAAAATGTTAATACAGAAGATAGATTCAAAATATGGTCACCACCCACCATGGGTATCACAGTGAAACATAATAATGTTGGCAGAATAAGCTTAATTTTTTTTTTTTTAGAGAAATAGATACTTGCTATCCTCAGATAATTGGACAAGAGCTCAGAAATAGTCTTCTATTATATTTAAAAGAGCAATGTTTGGTCACTCATGATTTTAATTTGTGTTCTACAAACTCTGAAAGAATTGTTTGGTCCTAGTTTGAAAGGTTTTACCTTTTGGGTAGCTATTGCATCAGTAAGGGTAACTAGGGATACTTCATTTGCTTAGTACTAACTTGCCAGAGTTGATTATGGAGAACATTGCCAAACTAAAGAGTGTCATTTGTATTTCCATTCAGAAATAAATGGTAGAAAAAGTCCAAGGATTTCTCTGTAACATCATGGTCTACTTCTGTAGCAGATGTACTCTACGTCCTAACTGTTAAGTCATATTTTGTATTGAAAAGCAAAAACCATGTATTTCAGTTGTTACCTAATCAGTACAATCTTTTAAAATTGGCGTAATGGGCTGATGGGCATTAAGGAGAGCATTTGATGTAACGAGCACTGGGTGTTTTATGCAACTGATGAATCACTAAATTCTACCCTGAAGTTAATAATACATGATATGTTAACTATAAAGAAAACAAACAAAAAATATTACCACCACCACAGGCAAAAGAAAGGAGCATCTTGCATCTTTTAACTGAAGCCTCTTGAACTTCTCCACAAATCTATTCCCATTTAGTTGTTCTTTTTTTTTTTTTAAAGATTTTATTTATTTATTTGACAGAGATCACAAGTAGGTAGAGAGGCAGGCAGAGAGAAAGGAAGGGAAGCAGGCTCCCTGCTGAGCAGAGAGCCCTACGCGGGGCTTGATCCCAGGACCCTGAGATCTTGACCTGAGCCGAAGGCAGAGGCTTTAACCCACTGAGCCACCCAGGCACCCCTTAGTTGTTCCTTTTATCAGTAAATGGTAACTCTATCTATCCAGCTGCTCGTGCTAGAAACCTGGTTGTCATGCTTGAAAATCCCATCTCTTTGTGAAGGGTATTTCACTTTCAATCGGTGACCTTTCTACTTTCAAAATACTTGTTGAATTTGTCCACCTCTCTCCATCTTCATGGTCATTGCCCTAGTCCAAGCCAAGTGTCTTTCTGGATGACTGTGAAAATCTTCACTGGCTATTCCCTATTCACACTTGCCTCTTCTCCAATCCAATCCTCAACAGCTATGAGAGTGACAGTTTGATGAGAAATCACAGTATGTTTTTTGTCTTGGCCTGCTCTGGCGCTGTAACAAAATGCCTCAGACTGGTTAGCTTATAAACAACAGAAATTTATTGCTCACAGTTCTGGAGGCCTCAAAGTCCAAGATCAAGTCCTTCTGGTAAAGGACTTCTTCCTAGTTCATAGTCTGCACCTTTTCACTGTGCCCTCACAGGATTGAAGGGCTAGGGATCTCTCTGGAATCTCTTTTCTACAGGTACTAATCCTATTCAAGAGGGCTCATGACCTAATCATCTCCCAAAGTCCCCACCTCCTAATACCATCACCTTTGAGGGTTAGGATTCTATATATGAATTGGGTAGAGGGGTTACCATAGCAGTCATTTCTCTGCTTAAAATCTTTAAGTGGCTTCTCATTGCCCTTAAGATAAAATTTTAAAATCCTTAATATGATTTTCCAGGGCCTATATAATTGTCAGTCATTTTGAGCTCTTGTTCACCATGCCCCCAGCTATATAGACCTCCTTCCTCCTTCCATACCCCTCAAACTCCTTTCCATCTCAGGACCTTCTTAATGTTATTTCCTCTGCTTCCTTGTTCTTTCACCACCTCTTGGTGGGGAAACTCTTCCTCAGATCTCAGCTTGAATGTCACTTTTCTTTTAATTCTGATCCTACAGGCTAGATTGGATTCCCCCGTTACACTTTTCTCAAAGTGCTCTATTCTTGTTCTTTATAACAGTCACTAAAAATAACTATATGGGTGTTTATGTAATTATTCATCCAATGTCCACCTTTCCCACTATTATAAACTCTCCGACGGTAGAGACCTTACCTGTTTTTTTCACATTGTATTCCAAGTCCCTAGAACATTTCCTAGCACAAAAACTGCTCAACAAAATATTTGTTGAAAACAAATGAGGGTAGATACCAAAACACAGTAGAGAGTTTAGTTTATGAGAATTTCAGTATTAAAGTGAGTCTAGGGTGGCTGGGTTATGGACACTGGGGAGGGTATGTGATATGGTGAGTGCTGTGAAATGTGTAAGCCTGAGGATTCAAAGACCTGTACCCCTGGGGCAAATAATACATTATATGTTAATTAAAAAAAAAAAAAAGTGAGTCTAAGGGCACCTGGGTGGCTCCATCGGTTAAGCATCTGCCTTCAGGTCAGGTCATGATCCCAGGGTCCTGGGATTGAGCCCCACATCGGGCTCTCTGCTCAGTGGGGAGCCTGCTTCTCCCTCTGCCCCTTCTCCACTTGTTCTCTCTCTCTCTCTCCCTCAAATAAATAAATAAAATCTAAAAAAAAATAAGTGAGTCTATAGTCAATCAGCAAGAAACTAACCAATTGGTTATCTTTTCTGAGCTTTGAGAGCCACATACTACGGCGTAGTCAACTCTGTACACATCAAATACCCCTGTCTTATTGAGTCAAATACAAATCTTTTTATCTTCCTGTCTCTTTTATTAATTTTTAATTTTTTTTTCTGAGAGAGAATGTGCATGAGCAGTGGGGGGAGGGGCAGAGAGAGAATTGTGAGCAGGCTTCAGGCCCTACATGGAATCCAATATGGGGCTTGATCTCACAATCCCAAGATCATGACCTGAGCAGAAATCATGAGTCTGATGCTTAATCAACTGAGCCACCCAGGTGCTCCTCTTTCTGTCTCTTTTTAAAGCAGTCTCACAACACACACACACACACACACACACACACACACACACACACACACAAAATAAAATAAATAAAGCAGTCACAGAGTCTATCTTGTCTGGCCTTTCACTGGAAAGTTTTTTTGAATCTCTGAGAAACTTCACCATGCACCCACCTTTCTCTTGCTGTGGGTCTGACCAGCATGTTTTCCTCCACTGTTGCTAACTTCTCTGTGCAGCATTACCTGACACTCATGAAGGGAGCCACCTTGTCTTGCTCTGAGACTCTACCAAGACTATTCCAATTATTGCTTCTGTGCCTTGTTTCTCAGAGTCCACAGACTGCCTGCCAATGATGCTACTACTGTTGCTGCTTGTGATTCCATATACCAGTCTTTCTTTACTTCTTCTCAGTGACATGCACTATCTGGAAAATTATTTTCATTGGAAATAAATGAAATTATTTCTCCTCTCTTCCAGATCATTTGAAACATATTAACTAAAATGGTCCTGACATCCTTTGGGCACCACTGTGATAACCTCTTCCTAGTTTTTATCTCTAAGCCAGTTCCCTATTGCATAGGGCAGACTATAAGGAGGCCCTATGATCTCTACCTGCTGGTATTCGTGCCCTGCGTAATCCCCTTCCCTTGCGTATGGGTGGTATCCGTGACTTGCTTCTAACAGGTAGAACACAGTAACGGTGACGGGATGTACTTGGTCACGTGGGTGTGATTATTTACTAAGGTTATAACATCTTACTGAAGAATTTTCTTGCAAGCTGCTGTGTTGTGAGCTTCCCTAAGGAGAAAATCACAGAGTAAGAAATGGAGGGCAGCTTTTAGCCAGCAGCTAGAAGAAACTGAAGATCTTAGTCTGACATTCTGAAAGGAACTAGATGCTGCCAACAACCACATAAGTCTAGAAGTAGATCCCTCAGTCAAATCTTGGGTGAAAATTCAGCTGTAGCCAATACCTTGATTGCATCTTGCAGAGGACACAGTTAAGCTGTATTCTAATATTAACCTCACAAAACAAAGATAATGAATGTGTCTTGTTTTAAGCCACTAAATTTATAGTAATACTGTTATGCAGCAATAGATAACAGATGTATTAGAATACTTCTTTCCTACACTGAAATGCTTTTCTGACACATTATTTCCCAATCATTTTTAAATACCTTTCAGCATGGAATTTGGACATAATGAATTTTGAGGAAACAGATATTGTAGCTTTCTTTTCCTACACGTAATTATTTACCTAGCAAAAAATTGTCTAACCAAGTATAACTCTTGCCTTAAGAATGCTTAGACTTATTCCTTCTGTGCCCAGGGATCACATATATGTACATATTCAAAAGTAATACCTTTCATAATTGATTACATCAGTTCCAGTCTCAAGGAAGTAGGACTACAGCTACTCCTTCCTTGGCAAAACCTCTATCATGAATAGGACAACTCCTACTCTAGCACAGTGTAATCCTTTTTATTTTATTTTATTTTTATTTTTTTTAATAATTTTTTAAAAAATTTTTATATACATATAATGTATTATTAGCCCCAGGGGTACAGGTCTGTGAATCGCCAGGTTTACACACTTCACAGCACTCACCATAGCACATACCCTCCCCAGTGTCCATCCTTTTTATTTTTTTTAAGATTGTATTCTTTTATTTGACGGGAGGGAGTGCACAAGCAGGGGCTAGTCTATTTAGACTAGCCATGTTTTACATGCTCAATGAACACATATATCATTGGGGCACCTGCAGCAGAGGGAGAAGGGGAAGCAGGTTGTCTGCTGAGCAGAGAGCCTGATGCAGGGCTGGATCCCAGGATCCTGAGATCATGACCTGAGCCAAAGGCAAGAAGCGCTTAACCAACTGAGCCACCCAGGTGCCGCTAGCACAGTGTAATCTAACACAGTGCCTTTTATTGAGTATACAGTCTAAAGCTATTTCTCTGGAAAACTGGTGTCCGAATGTCTGGTTCCATACCATGCCTATTACATTAGCAGTATGTCTGAATTAGAATGTATCTATTCCTAAAAATGGCTAGATGTGTAAGGGTAAGCTCTAGGTTAGCACCATCCAACAGAAATAAAATGCAAGTCACGTATTTAATTTTATGTTTTCTAGGAGCTGCACTTAAAAAGGAAAAAGAAAAAGGAAGATTGATTTTAATAATATATTTTATTCAACTCAAGATATCCAAAATAGTATAATTTTAATGTGTAATCAATGTAATAAAATTAATGAGATATTTTCTGTTTTTTTTTTTTAAGTGAGTCCTTGAAATTCCACATTTTTTTACATTTGCAGTATATCTCTATTTAGACTAGCCATGTTTTACATGCTCAATGAACATATGTATCGTTGGGGCACCTGGGTTGCACAGTCAGTTAAGCATCCAACTCTTGGTTTCATCTCAGGTAATGATCTCATGGTCCTGGGATTAAGCCCTGTGAAGGGTTCTGCTCAGCCCAGAATCTGCTTGAGATTCTTTCCTCCTCCCTTTCCCTCTCCTTCTGGTCCTCCTCTTGCTCTTTCTTGTACTCTCTCTATAAAATAAATAAATGAATAAAATCTTCAAAAAATGTAATACACTAATGAATTGTTGAACACCACATCAAAAACTAATGATGTATTATGTGTTGGCTAACTGAGCATAATAATAAAAAATGTAGTGTGTATTGAACAAACACAACTTTAGAGCTTTACATGAGCATGATAAACCACTGACATCACAATCCACATAAAATTCTGCATAAGGCAGCTGGATTCTTTTGAATTAAAAATGCACGTCCTAGGGGTGCCTGGGTGGCACAGTAGCTTGTATGTCCAAGTCTTGGTTTCAGCTGCTGTCCTGATCTCAGGGTTGTGGGATTGAGCCCTGCATGGGGCTCTGAGCTCAGTGTGGAGTCTGCTTAAGTTTCTCTCTCCCTCTTCTCCTCCTCCCTGTGCTCTCCCTCTAAAATAAATAAATAAACAAATCTTTAAAAAATGCATATCTCCTTTATACAAATGTAAATATAATAAGATTTGAGTGGATAGGCAGGCATGGATCAAAGAAGGGAGCCATTGTAAGTACAATGTTGTAATAGTTATATGATGGATCCTTGGCATGTGTAGATTTCATACCTGCCCAAGAGAGACTCTTGTGAATTTGCTGTAGTTCTTATAAATTTGTTGTGGTATGAATCTGAATTGGCCTGATTACAGGAGCAGTCCCTTTGCTGGGGCATAAGCCTGTCCGACCTGCCTTGTCTGTATTTCTCTACTTATCTCACAAGCATTAATGTTCACTAAAAGCCTGAAGGAGTCAGTTAATTTTAATCATTTATGTTTGTGGCACTTTAGGGGAGGACTCACATGTGTAGTGGAAATATACAGACTTGGGGTCCTGCCCATGCTAAGACTGAATCCTTCCCCAATGTCATATTTTGATGGAACTATGAGGGTCTTGTAAAACTAGATTAGGTTCCATTGTCTGATTCCATTTAAGCAAAGTCGCCATGAAATGTCACACTTCACTTACTGAAAGTTTTCTTTACAGCATACTGCAATTTTTCTTTCTTTTCCAGATACTATGCTATCTTAATGATATTCGTTAATATTGCTTAATGAGCCAAAGAGAAAATTCTTACTCTTAACAAATTATTCCTTTCAGAAACTTTCCATTTTAAAGTTCCATGAAGGGGGAGCAAAGGACCTTTACCTGAAGATATTTAAGTACTCTTCCATCAGATACAGCTGATTCTTTGTCATACAGGGCTACAGTGTTTCTCAAGAATTATTCAGACTCATGGCTCCACCTCTTTCTCCTTGATGTCGATGAACCATGTTATGAGTATTTCTTAAACTTTAGTAATAAGTATGTGGGTGCTTATTATGGTTTAAATATGTTTTAAATAGTTTATATTTTTTAAAAAATGAGGAAAGGTCATTCACCTGTTCTTTGATCTCTATCCATTAATACAAGGTTTCTCCACCCTCAACACTACTAAACTTTGGGCCCAATAAGCCTTCATTTTTGATGACTGTTTTATACATTGTAGGATCCTTGGCCTCTGCCCACTAGATGCCAATATCCTATGTTCAGCCATTTCTGTTTCTACAGTCATTGTTTATTTGGGGGTTCTCATCACCTCACCTAGATGCCATTTCAGTCCCTGAACTAGCCCATATATTCAATATTCTACCTTGCTAATATACCTTCCATATTGCCATAAATGTAATAATACTGGGCACCTGGGCGGATCTGCTGGTTATCTGTCCGACTCCTGATTTTGGCTCAGGTCATGGTCTCGAGGGTCATGGGGTTAGGCCCTGCATTCGGCTCCACATTCAACAGGGAGTCTGCTTGAGATTCTCCCTCTCCCTCTGTCCCTTCCCTGACTTGTCATGTCCTCTCTCTCAAATAAGTAAATAAATCTTTAAAGTAACAACAACAACAACAACAACAGTACCTACAATTTATTTAACCTCTGCTATGTGCCATGCAAGTATGCTTTGCTCATTTATTAACTCTGGTCTGATATGATGAAACTGAAAATAGAGCAGTTAAGTGACTTGCCCCAAATGACACTTCTAGTGAGTACAAGATAAGATTCAAGTTTAGGTCAGCTTAACATCAAAGCCTATGATTTTTAGGTTACCACACTGCCTAAATATAATGTCTTCCTAAAACATGAGGGAAACTTGTTCCTTTTCACAAACTTTCCGTGGCTTCCAGTTCATGTCTCAGGCAACATAACCTGTCTGTCCCTTTAGGCATCCTGCTCCTGTGAGTATTTTCATGCACACTGTATTCGTATCTCACTAGATGGTGACCATTTTCCCAAGTTTGCCACACATATTGGTGTTTTTATGCCTGTGCTCAAGCTGTTCCCTCAATCTGAAATGCATTTTCCATCTCTTTTTCTTCTCTAAAATTCTAATCATTATTCACAATCTAGTTCAGATATGTGTTGTTGTTTTTTCCCCTGTGAAACCTTTCCTGATATGCCCAGGATAAATTGTTTCTTCACTCCTATAGCACAACATTTGTCACACAGAGCTTTTACATCATCTGTTCTATTGAGGACTTTCCTACATATCTGTCTGCAAATAACTGGAGGGTGGGGATCACTCCTTGCTTACACGCTGCCCCATTCAAAAAGATTGAGGCGACTAACTAGAGGCTTTCTCTTTGTAGCTCTGTGTTTCCTAGAACATATCCTACAGGGGTTTTTAGAAAACACACAAGCCTTGATAAAAATTGATTGACTACATAGACAAGTGAATGAGTGGATACATGACAAAATATTTATTCCCATCACAAAGATTTTGGGGAAAAAACCCTTCTGGTTAGCTGATATTGAGAAATGGCTTAGAAAACCATCTCTGGGGGTGCCTGGGTGGTTCAGTGGGTAAGCCTCTGCCTTCGGCTCAGGCCATGATCTCAGGGTCCTGGGATCGAGCCCCGCATCAGGCTCTCTGTTCAGCAGGGAGCCTGCTTCCCCCCCTCTCTCTGCCTGCCTCTGCCTATTTGCGATCTCTGTCTCTGTCAAATAAATAAATAAAATCTTTAAACACACACACACACACACACACACACACACACAGAGAGAGAAAAGAAAACCATCTCTGGGTGCCATTTGGCACAGAGTAGACCCAATGGGCAGAAGGCTGCAGTTGCAGAGATCCCTGTCCTCTCAGAGAAACATACTTATATCAAGTGAAGCTGGATACATCAAGAGATTGTATAGGTATTTTTATATACATATTTAAAATTCAAAAGCTACAAAAGGGTATGGAGTGAAAAGTCTATCTCACTCCATTCTTGTCTTCCAGTCCCCTAATCCCCTTTCTCAGAGACAACGATTGTTATTACTTGATTTTACAGATTTTAAGATGATTATCCCAAATAATACTTTTTTATATGTCATTCTTATATCTTGGACAAAAGATCATATTAACAAATATAATATCTAAATAATAACCCTGATTTAGCTACAATTACCAGTACATTAATTTTGTGAGCTAGCAATTATTTTTAAATGCAGGTGAATGAAGTCTTGAGGTTGCAAGAAACATGCTGTATTTGTCCATTGTGGTGGTTTTGCTTTTAGTGGCTCAGAGTACTGCTTCTGGAGGAAAATCACATAACCATGTAGTCTGACTTCTTTAAAACTGTCTCCACATCATTTCTTCATTTTCCAAGTTGTCTCTCTCTCATGTGTGGGTATTTTAATACTTCTGTATTCCTCAAATATCTGACTCTGTCACTTTCTTCCCTCAGTATTAGCAGGTGACTTTATCTCTTCTTCACAGGAAAAAGAAACCATCCTCTAGATTTTCAGATGCATTCGTGCAAGTTTTGGAAGGAATGTATTATGGTCTATTTTGTTTGGAAGGACATCTTCTGAGGTGTGGATCTACATTGAGTCATGTGAAGAGCTAGTCAGACCATGGAAAAAACAAGGTTGAAAGATTGTGACAAAGAGATATGGGGAAAGAAATGCATAGATGGACATCTTCAGATTGTGTGCAGACTGAGAACTATGTCCCACATGGATGCTTGTCAGGGACTCCTACAGAGGAGATGGGCAATATTTGAAAACTGGCCTTTTCCCAGGCATCTGTTTGTTCAGTAGGCTCATTTAAAAAGTCTTTGTGGTGGCAAGGAAGGAGATTATTCCTAGGTTCAATATTACCTCCGTCCTCCCCCCAGTGCTGGAACTGACTTGGCTACTATACTCCTGAGTGCCTAACATACCTGCTGTAGTGACCAACAGCTGGGTCCTGATCGTGCCCTCAGCTCTGGAACACCAAACAACCATCTAGTTGCAGTTTAACAACTAGGGTTCTTCCATCATGGAGGGGGCAGCAATTCTCCTCACTGTAAATATGTATTTACTATAATTTCAGGTTGAGTTTCCCTGCATGCCAAAATTTTACCTGCATCATTACCTACAGTCCTATTGTGTACCTAATTCATTGTCATGGTATTTTATTAACTACTGCTTCTGACCAGAGAAATTTGTTTATTGATGAATGAAGTAAAGCATTGGGCTAATGCTGTTGAGATTCACTGATCTTACCATGTATCCCATCACCCAAAAGTGGGTGGGCTTTTAGAAAGGCAGACAGTCTTTGGGGAGACCCAATGAACGTACCAGCTGTGAGGCTGTAAAGCTGTCAGTCAGGAGGCACTAAGTATATATCTCTCATGGCCACAATACATAGGGTCAGAAAACAATGGATGTGAAGTAAGAGTGATACCTCCTACTAATAAACCTAATGACCCATTCTCAAAATTTTTCTCTCTATCCCTACAACTTTCAGTTTTGATGGTTTAATAGTCTTACTATCCAAGGAAGGGATGAGTCCATCAGGAAACAAAAGTGCTTACAGTGAAGTGGAGGTTGAGACTGACACCTGGTCTATTTGGATTCCTCGTGCTTCATGAACAAGGTGAGGGGGATGACACGTACTGGCTGGAGTATTTAAGTTTTAAAGGGGATATAGGGTTTCTACCACAAAATGAAGGCAAGAGGGAGCAGATCTAGAACCTAGAGTATCCTTTGCCTCCTTCTACTACCATGCTCAGGGGCAAAAGCAATGGAAAAACTTCAGCAATCTATACATTGTTGCAATTTGTGGTTTGTAATTTGAAGTTTGGGGAGAAAGATGAATTGACGCTGAATAGCCAAGGGGATGGACAGTGGCAAACACTACCAATTGTCTCATTCTACACCTTTCCGATCCATTGTAGCATGCCTTTCTGGGTTTTAGGAGATAGAAAGGTAAAGAGTATGTTTTCAAGACTCCCATGAAGTGCAGCAAGGGTTACCCATGCTTTCTGCCAGGCAGATGTGCCCCTGCCAGGCTTGGCAGGCAGAAGTGAGCATCACAAGGCCGAGGCAACAGTTCTGGCAAATGCAGATCAAAGAGGCTTTTGTTTTTTCTACTGCAGCTGTTGTAGAGATTCTAATGACCAGAGCCTGATTCATGGGTATCAAGCATCAGGTGGTGACAGCAAGAACATATCTGTTGGAAAGTTCCCATGGTGTAGCTGGGCTTTTTCCTAGCTGTGTTACCAGTGACCGTTCGATAACCAAGCTTGGTGTATTGGCCTTCCCAGATGTCCTATAAACTAACCAAAAGCCTGGAATAAATTTCTTTCTACTTAAACTAGTGAGCGTGTACTGTTGTTGTCTAAAACTAGTACTCTAGCAATAGCCAGAGGAAGAGGATTCTCCAATTTTGGAAAAGCGGGTGGATATTTGAGAATCAGATATAACCACCACACCTCCCATTCAGTCCTCAACCACTGAAATTTGGCAGCTACTTCCTCTGCTACTACTCTCTCTCTTTTTTTTTTAAGATTTATTTATTTATTTATTTGACAGACAGAGATCACAAGTAGGCAGAGAGGCAGGCAGAGAGAGGGGGAGAAGCAGACTCCCCGCTGAGCAGAGAGCCTGATGCGGGACTCGATCCCAGGACCCTGAGATTATGACCTAAGCTGAAGGCAGAGGCTTTAAACCACTGAGCCACCCAGGCGCCCCCTCTGCTACTACTCTTGTTAAGATCACCAAGACTTCCCTGACATAATCTCTTGGCAACATTTGACCCTGTTGCCCACCTGCCACTTTTGTGGAAACAACCTTCCTTCCTTTAGCTTCTGTATACATGATCTTCTGGTTTCTTTCTTCTCCTTTGTTTCTCCTCAGTATTCTTTGACAGACCTTCTTTCTCTTCTGCTTATCATTTAAAGGTGAGTATTTCTCAGTGTTGTATACAGTATCTGTTGATCTTTCTACTCTACATATTGTTTAGGGGTCATTTTAGGTTGTTTCTACTTCATCACTTTAGTTAATCTTGCTACAGTGCTGACCTCCAAATTTATTTCTTCAGGACAGTTATGTCTCCCAAGCACCAATGCATTCTGAATATCTCTCCGTCATTGTCTCATAAGCACTTTAAACACAGGATAGACAAAACAGAACTCATTGGCTTCCCCCCTCACCCCCTCAAAATCCCTCAAACAAGCAGACTAGCAAAATAGTACTCCTTATTATATTCCCTATCTTGGGGGATGGCATCACTGCCAACAGAGTTGCTTAAGCCAGAAACTGGGTGTCAGCCTTCACTTTTCACTCTGCTTTGCTTAGCCAAACAATCTTCAAGTCCCATTGTTTCTACTTCTCTAAATATCTCTCATTTCATCTCTATTGCCTTAGTTTTAGACTTAGTTCTAGCCAGTTTACTGCAACAGCCTCCCAAGCTGTCTCTCTTCCTGCAGTCTTACCTTCCTCTAGTTCATTTGTCACACTGGAGACAGAATATTATGTCTAGAACACATGTCAAGTCATGCACATAATATGCACATAATAAAATCTTTATTACTTTCATAGGGCTTGTAGGGCTTTCCCTGGGTTGGCTTCTCTAGCATCATTTATTGCACTCCTTGATCCCTCTCTAGCACACTTTAGGTCCAGACATAATGAACTTCTCTCAGGTCCTAGACTACACCATGCAATCTTTATCTTGTGGAACAGCATGCTATTTCCGCTCTAAAGGAACTAATTTCAGCTTAGATATTATTTTCTTTAGCAAGTATTTTCCTTCTGGTTGTTACTGCCTCTGCTTCATTCCGCAATAGCAGGGAAGTAATATTCTACTTCCTCATAATGCATCTGTGACATGAAATTGTAGCTTTTCTTTTTTTTAAGAGTATTTAGACACATATCCCCTCGTTGCCTCAGCTTGGTGGATGACTGCCATGTATATTATAACCCCGGCAGAAGTCTAGAGTTTTATTCTCAGGAGAAATCTCGAACTGCTGGATACCAGGCACATACCCTTACCCTAACTCTACACCTAACCCTACCCCAACCCTAACCCGTACCTTAGATGAAAATGTGGGTTCCTGAATACACAATAAGCTGAGATGCAGCCTAATTCTTCTAAAGAAGGTTCTAAACCTTTAAGAATTTCTAATAGTCTTTTTTATGCCTGAATAATATGTCAGCCATACTCCACCTCTTCTTTATCCATTCAACAGTCAATAGACATTTGGGGTCTTTCCATAACTTGGCTATTGTTGATAATGCTGCTGTAAACATTGGGGTGCATGCATCCCTTTGGATCAGTATTTTTGTATCCTTTGGGTAAATACCTGGTTGTGCAATTGCTGGGTAGTAGAGTAGTTCTGTTTTTAGCTTGTTTTGTTTTGTTTTTTAAAGATTTTATTTATTTGCAAGAGAGTGAGTGAGCGAGCATGCACAAGCAGGGGGAGCAGCAGGTAGGGGGAGAAACAGGCTCTCTGCTAAGCAAGGAGCCCCATGTGGGACTTGATCCCAGGATCCTGGGATCATGACCTGAACCGAAGGCAGATGCTTAACCAACTGAGCCACCCAGATGTCCCTACTTTTAACTTTTTGAGGAACATCCATACTGTTTTCTACAGTGACTGCACCAGTTTGCATTCCCACCAACCGTGCAAAAGGTGTCCCCTTTCTCCGCATCCTCACTAACACCTGTTGTCTCCTGTGTTGTTAATTTTAACCATTCTGACAGGTGTGAGGTGGTATCTCACTGTGGTTTTGATTTGTATTTCCCTGATGATGAGTGATATTGAGCATTTTTCATATGTCTGTTAGCCATGTATGTGTCTTCTTTGGAAAAATGTCTATTCTTGTCTTCTGCCCATTTTTAAACTGGATTATTTGGTTTTTGAGTATTCCATTTTACAAGTTCTTTATATATTTTTGATACTAACCCTTTATCAGATATGTTATTTGCAAGTATCTTCTCCCATTCCATTGGTTGCCTTTTAGTTTTGTTGTTTCCTTCACTGTGAAGAAGATTTTTATCTTAATGAAGTCCCAATAGTTCATTTTTGCTTTTGTTTCCCTTGCCTCAGAAGACATATCTTGTAAGAAGTTGCTATGGTCGATGTCAAAGAAGTTACTGCCTGTGTTCTTCTCTAGGATTTTTATGGTTTTAGTTCTCACATTTAGGTCTTTTATCCATTCTGAATGTATTTTTGTGTATGGTGTAAGAGAGTGGTCCGGTTTCATTCTTTTGCATGAGGCTGTCCAGTTTTCCCAACACCTTTTATTGAAGAGATGGTCTTTTTTCCATTGGATACTCTTTCCTATTTTGTCAAAGATTAATTGACCATATAGTTGTGGGTTCATTTCTGGGTTTTCCACTCTGTTCCA
The DNA here is from genome assembly GCF_963455335.1 of Martes martes. Classification (NCBI taxonomy): domain Eukaryota; kingdom Metazoa; phylum Chordata; class Mammalia; order Carnivora; family Mustelidae; genus Martes; species Martes martes. Next base: position 84,527,933 of record NC_137888.1, read on the forward strand.
TTGATCTGTGTGTCTGTGTTTGTGGTACTACCAGACTTTTTTGGTCCCTCCAGCTTTGTAATATAACTTGAAGTCTGGAAGTGATGTCTCCAGTTTTGCTTTTCTTTTTGAAGATTGCTTTGGCTATTTGGGGTCTTTTGCGGTTTCATACAAATTTTAGGATTGTTTGTTCTAGTTCTGTGAAAACTGGTGGTATTTTGACAGGGATTGCCTTAAATGTGTAGATTGCTTTAGGTAGTATAGATATTTTAACAATATTTGTTCTTCCAATCCATAGCGTGGAATGTTTTCCCAATTCGTTGTCTCGTCTTCAATTGCTTTAATCAATGTTTTTACAGTTTTAAGATTTTTATTTATTTATTTGACAGACAGAGATCACAAGTGGGCAGAGAGGCAGACAGAGAGAGAGGAAGGGAAGCAGGCTTCCCGCTGAGCAGAGAGCCCGATGCGGGGCTCGATCCCAGGACCCTGGGATCATGACACCAGCCGAAGGCAGAGGCTTTAACCCACTGAGCCACCCAGGTGCCCCTTTACAGTTTTGAGAGTACAGATTTTCTGTCTCTCTGGTTGGGTTTATCCTTGGTTATCTTATGGGTTTTGGTGCAATTGTAAATGGGATCTATACTTTGATTTCTCTTTCTGATGTTTCATTATTGGTGTATAGAAATGCAACAGATTTCTGTATATTGATTTTGCATCCTGTGATTTTACTGAATTCGTGCATCAGTTCTAGCAATTTTTTTAGTGGAGTCTTTTGGGTTTTCTAAATAGAGTATCTTGTCATCTGCAAAGAGTGAAAGTTTGACTTCTTCCTTGCCAATCTGGATGCTTTTTAAATTTAATTTTGATGTCTGATTGCTGAGGCTAAGACTTCCAGTCTATGTTAATTAACAGTGGTGAGAGTGGACATCCCTGTCTTGTTCCTGACCATAGAGGAAAAGCTTTCAGTTTTTCCCCATTGAGAATAATATTAGCTATGGATTTTTCATATATGGCCTCTATGATGTTGAGGTATGTTCCCTCTACCCTCACTTTGTTGATGGTTTTTATCATGAATGGATGTTGTACTTTGTCAAAAGCTTTTTCTGCATTTATTGAGAGGATCAGATGGCTCTTATCCTTTCCTTTATTAATGTGGTATATCACATTGATTGATTGATCTGTGAATACTGAACCACACTTGCAGCCCAGGAATAAATCCCACTTGATCACAGTGAATGATTTTTTTAATGTACTGCTGGATTTGATTTACTAGTACTTTGTAGAGAATTTTTGGATCTATGTTCATCAGGGATATTGGCCTATAGTTTGTTCGTTCCTTTGTTCGTTCCTCTTTCCCTCCCTCTCTTCTTTCCCTATAGTTCTCTTTTTTAGTGGAATCTTTGTCTGGTTTTGAAATCAGGGTAATGCTGGCCTCATAGAATGAATTTGGAAGTTTTCCATCCATTTCTATTTTTTGGAAGAGTTTGAAAAGGATAGGTATTAACTCTCTTTAAATATTTTGTAGAATTATCCTGTGAAGCCATCTGGCCCTGGACTTTTGTTTGTTGGGAGACTTTTTATTACTGATTCAATTTCTTTGCTGGTTATCAGTCTGTTCAAGTTTTCTATTTCTTCCTGTTTCAGTTTTGGTAGTTTATGTGTTTCTGGGAATTTATCCATTTCTTCCAGATAGTCCAATTTGTTGGCATGGAATTTTCCTTAATATTATCTTATAATTGTTTGTATTGTTGGTTATGATTTCTCCTCTCTCATTTGTGATTTTATTTATTTGGGTCCTTTCTCTCTCTCTCTCTCTCTCTTTCTGTTAAGTCTGGCTAGGGGTTTATCAATTTTACTCATTTTTTTGAAGAACCAGCTCCTGGTGTCATTGATTTATTCTACTGGGGGTTTTTTGTTGTTGTTATTTTGTTTTGTTTTGTTTTTTAGTTTCTAGATCATCTATTTCTGCTCTAATATTTATTATTTTTCTTCTGCTACTGGCTTTATGCTTCATTTGTTGTTCTTTTTCTAGTTCCTTTAGATAGGCCTGTATTGTTATATACTTTCCCTTATGACTGTTTTTGCTGCATCCCAAAGATTTTGGACTGTCATGTTTTCATTATCATTTGGTTTCATGTATTTTTTAATTTCTTGGTTGACCCATTCATTCTTTTTTTTTTTTTGTAACTAAATGTTACTATTTATTCCATCTTCATGATTACAGATATCACAGGACAGCGTGGTACATAGGCAAATAAAACTAACTCTTCTTCCATTTAATCAGATGCAGCATTTTGGCAATTTTTATGATAATGTAGGTCAGCTTCATTAACTGACTTGATCTGAAAGCTGGCAATAGCAAATTTTGCAATTTAGCATCTTCCTCCATTGTTACTCCAAGGATTTTATTTCCTAACTTACACTATGAGCTCTGAAATGTGTGTACTGCAACATTCTTCAAGCTTTCACAACTTAATTAGAAATTGACACCTCTTCTTAAGGCAGGGAACTGTCTGTTTAAGCTGTCTTCCTCTTGGCTAACCCAATCCACCAGCAATCATAAAAGTTATTATATGAAAATGAAACCGTGCTCCCAAGCATTGGTTAAAACTATTGCGCTGGAATTCTTTTTCAGAGCCTTAGCTCCCTGAGAGAAAAGAGTGATCCTAATTAATTGCTTGCATGAATTATACCTCCCCCCAATATACTTAATATCCTTTGCAACAAAACTCAAGAGGTCAGGCAACCCTGATCTTTCTGACAAGTTTATCAGTATTTACATACAAAGGATATTTAAAGCTGATCCCAGACCAAGTATTGCAACCATAATCCCAAGAAATCGTTTAGTTTTAGCACATGGAGTTCCTGCAAGGATGCCAAAGCAAGTGAGAAATCATCTCAAAGCAGAGTGATGGTTCATCATCTTTCACAAGTGAGAGGACATGAAGGAGGAGAGAAACCTCCTCCCTCCTAAACCCATTAAATTGATGACTTTTTTCACAGTCTTAATTGATGAAATCTAGTGTCCTCAATTTCCTGACTGGAGGAGTGACTGTCAAGGTGACTGTCAAGGTCAAGAAGAGTTTTGGGGCTTTTCTTTGCCATGGCCCATGAATTCCAGTCCTTCAATGGGAATCTCCTCCTTTATTGCTTTCTGAATACTGCTGATAGCACTTGAAGAGGTTGGTGTACGGGTCTTCGGAGCCAACCCCTTAAAACTTCTTGGCAAACCACCGTTTGAAGCATTGGTCAAACTCACACTTCATGCTGGTGCAGGCCTCCCCTATGCTATTCATGGCAGTGGCTGACCCATTCATTCTTTAGTAGCATGTTGTTTAACCTCCATGTATTTGTGGTCTTTCCAAATTTTTCTATTGGTTGATTTCAAGTTTCATAGTGTTATGGGCAGAAAAAAATGTGTGGTATGATCTTGATCTTTTTGTATTTGTTGAGGCCTGATTTGTAACTTGTATGTGATCTATGCTGGAGAATGTCCTATGTGCACTTGAAAAGAATACGTACTCTGCTACTTTAGGATGAAATGTTCTGAATATATCTGTTAAGTCTATCTGGTCCAGTGTGTCATTCGGAGCCATTTTTTCCTTGTTGATTTTCCGCTTAAATGTTCTGTCCATTGCTGTAAGTGAGGTATTAAAGTCCCCTACTATTATTGCAAAATATCAATTAGTTCTTTTATGTTTGTTATTAACTATTTGATGTATTTGGGTCCTCCTATGTTGGCTGCAAAAATATTTATAATTAGATCTTCTTGTTGGATTGTCCTCTTTATTATTATATAGTGTCTGTCTTTGTCTCTTGTTATAGTCTTTGTTTTAAAGTCCATTTTGGGGGCACCTGGGTGGCTCAGCAGGTTAAAGCCTCTGCCTTCGGCTCAGGTCACGATCCCAGGGTCCTGGGATTGAGCCCCGCATCAGGCTCTCTGCTCAGCAGGGAGCCTGCTTCCTCCTCTCTCTGCCTGCTTCTCTGCCTACTTGTGATCTCCATCTGTCAAAGAAATACATAAAATCTTAAAAAAAAATAAAGTCCATTTTGACTGATATAAGTATCGCTACTCCAGTTTTCTTTTCATATCCATTAGCATGCTAGATGTCTCTCCATACCCTCACTTTCTTTTTTTTTTTTTTTAAAGATTTTATTTATTTATCTGACAGACAGAGATCACAAGTAGGCAGAGAGGCAGGCAGAGAGAGGAGGAAGCAGGCTCCCTGCTGAGCAGAGAGCCTGATGCAGGGCTCAATCCCAGGACCCTGGGATCACGACCTGAGCCGAAAGCAGAGGCCTTAACCCACTGAGCCACCCAGGAGCCCCTCATACCCTCACTTTCAATCTGAGGTGTTTTGGGGTCTAAAATGAGTCTTTTGTAGGCAGCATATATATGGCTTTTTAAAAAAAATCCATTCTGAGACCCTATGTCTTTTGATTGGAGCATTTATTCCATTTACATTCAGAGTAATTATTGATAGATGTGTAGTCAGTACCATTTTATTACATGTCTTGTCATTGTTTCTGGAGATTTTCTCTGTTCCTTTCTAGTCTGTCACTTTTGGTCTTTCCCATTCAGAGTTCCCTTTTTCTTGCAGCGTTGGTTTAGTGGTCATGAACTCCTTAACTTTTGTTTGTATGGGAAACTCTTTATCTCTCCTTCTATTCTGAATGACAGCCTAGCTGGATAGAGTATTCTTGGCTGCAGATATTCCCCATCCAGCATGTTAAATATATCATGCCACTCTCTTCTGGCTTGTCAAGTTTTTGTGGAGAGATCTACAGCTAGTTCTGTAGGTCTTCCCTTGTAAGTTAGGACTTCATCTTGTTGCTTTTAGGATTTTTTCCTATTACTATATTTTGCAAATTTCACTACAATATGTCTTGGTGTTAGCCATTTTGATGGGAGTTCTCTGTGCCTCCTGGATTTGGATGTCTGTTTCCTTCCCCAGAATAAGGCAGTTTTCACCTATTATTTCCTCAAATAAAACTTCTGCACCCTTTTCTCTCTTCTTCTTCTTCCAGGATTCCTATGATATGAATGTTATTACATTTGATGGAGTCAGTGAGTTCCCTAAGTGTATTCTCGTGATGTATAGTTCTTTCTCTCTTTTTTCTAGCCCTATATTTTCCATTACTCTATTTTTTATATCACTTATTCATTCCTCTGCTTCTTCCATCTCTGCGGTCATTACATACAGTCCATTTTGAATCTCAGTTTTTGCATTTTTCATTTCTGACTGTTTTTTAACTCTTTTATCTCTGCAGTAAGGGTCTTCCTGATGTCTTCCACAGTTTTTTTTGAAGCTCAGCAAGTATCCTTATGATTGTTCTTTTAAATTCTTCATCGGGGGGCGCCTGGGTGGCTCAGTGGGTTAAAGCCTCTGCCTTCGGCTCAGGTCATGATCCCAGGGTCCTGGGATCGAGCCCCACATGGGGCTCTCTGCCCAGCAGGGAGCCTGCTTCTATTCCTCTCTCTCTGCCTTTCTCTCTGCCTACTTGTGATCTCTGTCTGTCAAATAAATAAATAAAATCTTTAAAAAAAAAATAAATTCTTCATCGGGCATATTATTTATATCTGTTTTGATTAGATCCCTGGCCATGACCATTTTCTTGTTCTTCCTTTTGGGATAAATTCCTCCATCTTGGCATTTTGTCTAGGTCTCTGTCTTTTTCTCTGTGTTAGAAAATCCTGTTATGTTTCCTGCTTTTGAGAGTAATGGCTTTATGAAGAAGAGATCATACAGTGTCCTGGACCTGATGCTTCAGGGAGTTTCTCTGGTGTATGCTGCCTGCACTCTGCTGTTGCGTTTTTGTTACTCTATCCCTCAGGTCAGTTGTCTGCAGAGGCTCTCCTTGTCTGCAGTGGGAAGTGACCACATCCTTGGTCAGAATGTGGCAAGATTTAACTAGGTGTGCTCCGGTCTGCTTGTTAAATGAGACCTGATGCCACTTGCACTAGAACTGAAGCTAGTAGAACTACCACTCAGTTCTGGTGGGTAGACATGGTGCTTGGGGGGGTTTCTGTTGGTCTATTGTGGGAGGGGCCCACTGCATTGGGCCCTAGGCATATTTGCCTGAGAAAAACAGGAGCAGCAGAGTGCAGGAGGGAGGGACTTGGTGTAAGCAGGTTAGGGAGCAGAGTTAGTGCTGTGCTATTTACTGCAGTTGGTTTATGCTGAGGCATGGGGGAGGGAAATGGTGCCAACCAATTCCTTTGTACCCAGAGAGGGGTCTCTGTGCTTGCTGCTCTCAGGGAAGCCCTCCCAGAAGAGTGAATAATTTCCCCCTCCTGTGTCCCAGGCATTTTTCAGATCTCTGTTTTCACACTGTCTGTCTTTGCCTGCCTGAAGCAGCATAGTACACTTTGGGCTCAATCCCAGCCAAGCCTGCTGACTTTTAAAACTTCAAATTTGGGGTGCCTGGGTGGCTCAGTGGGTCAAGCCTCTGCCTTCAGCTCAGGTCATGGTCTCGGGGGTCCTGGGATCAAGCCTCACATTGGGCTCTCTGTTCAGCAGGGAGTCTGCTTCCCCCTCTCTCTGCCTGCCTCTCTGCCTACTTGTGATCTCTCTCTGTCAAATAAATAACTAAAATCTTAAAAACAAAAACAAAAACAAAAACTTGAGGAATGTGCTGTGGAGGGCCCTGTGCTGGTCTTCCAGGGGAAGGTCTGTTTGTGCTAGAATGGATACAGGTTTGGTGAGAAGGGCATCAGAGTGCAGGGGCGTAGGATTTGGAACAAACAGGCTAAACAGTGTCTGGGTTAGCTGCCCTCAGCAGGTGTCTCTGTGCATGTGCTGAGGGACAGGGGAGGCAGATGGTGCCCATTGGCTCTTTTGTCACCAGAGAGGTGTCTCTGCGAATGCCACCTCTCACAGAGGCACTCCAAGAACAACAAATACTCTCTCCATTGACCTTAGGTGATCCTTAGGTGATCACATCATCTGTCCTGGGTTGCTTGCCTGCCTTCTCTCCAGGAGTAGGGCAGCACCCTCAGGTCTCTACCCCAGCCAAGCCCACCCACCTCTCAAACTCCTGTCTTTGAGCCCCACTGGTTGCAAAAACAAAAATCAGTCTCTCACTTTCCCAGCCAATGGCTTTGGGGAAGTGTTCTTATGCGCATCCCTCTGCACTCTACTGTCTCTCTGCAATTTTAAATTCTGATTTATTTCTCTGTCTTGCCAAAACACCTAGCCCTGTGGAGGTAAGAGCTATGTGTAAATTTTGTTCATTGTTAATGATCCCATCATGTAGCAGAGCATCTGGCACTTAAATATTTGGGAAATGAGTGGACAATTGACACAGTTAATAAGGTAGTATATGATAGGGGAGTAATAACTAATTATTCATTAATTACTACCTAGGACCATAATTGTCAAATTTAGCTAAAATGAAACAGAACTGCATAAAATCTAAATCATGGTCAAGACTCTTTTCCTACGTCAATGATATCAGCAATGTATTTCTTTGTACTATTACCAACTTCAAAAATGTTTTATTGAGGTGCAACTTACAATAAGACGTGCAAGTCTTAAATCTAAAGCTTGACTGATTTTTGACATATGTACACACCTGTGAAGCCACTACTCATATCAATAGGTAGAACATTTCCAGCACCCAGAAAACTCCCTTTGCCCTCTCTTCCAATCAATATTTATTCAAAGATAATCACTCTTCTGACCTCCATTACCACAGTTTTGTTTGCCTGATTTTGAACTCCAAGTATTAGGAACATGAAATATGCATTTTACATATTTGGCTTTTACTCAACATCACGTTGGTGAGATTTGTTCTTTTCATTGCTATATTCATTCTATTGTATGAATATGGTTTACTTTTCCACTCTACTGTTGAAAGACATTTGGGTGTTTTTAGTTTGAATATTATCAATAAAGCTATAATGAATATTCTCACATATATCTTTTGGTGGACATAGCACTATTGTATGTTGAGCTTAGCAGGAGAGGATTTTCTGGGTCATAAGATATGTATAAGTTTAGGTTAAGTGGATATATTATTAAATATTTTACCAAAGTCATTACACTAGTTTATACTCCCATCAATAAACATATGAGAGTTCCAGTTGTTCCAGAACCCTGATATTACTTCATATTATCTTTTAGTCATCTATAAAAGCTTACAGAGTCATCTGAGGTGAAAAGTGAAATTACAAATTACTATGATACTATAAAACTATTCAAAATGGGCTTCCTGAGGTTGTTAATTTTCAGGCACAAAAGAGTAAGAATGGCTAATATTTACTGAGCATGCACTGCTTGCTAGGATATTTGGGATACTTTACATAGGCTGCCTCATTTAATCATCACTACACCTCTGTGAAGTAGATACTGTCATCCCCATATTATGGATGAGAAATGTGTAGCATAGAGAGACCTATCATTTAATCACAGACTTTTAAAGAACTGTCTGGAAGTGCCTATATAGATTAGTTAATGCAACCACTAGTATTGGCAAAGCCAGTTCTGAGAGCAGAATGCATTATATCAAAGGAAGATCACCCAGTTTGTTAGAGGTAGAATGTAGACTGACATCCAGATCTCCTAACTTCTCATCTAGCATTGGTAACAAATCAGCAGTGTGCAACTATATAATATTAATAGTCATGAAAACAAACACACTTTGAAAAAGTCCTTCATCACTTCAGAATTTAGTTATAATGGTTTTAGTTTGTAGAACTGATTCACCATGTTCTAAAATGATTTTAAAGATTCAGGCAAGTTCATATAAGAAAAGGATTCATGTTTTGTGGTGCCCATAAGCTAATACAACTGAGGAGGACTCATTAAGGCAAAGAATATAAAGAAAATCTTACTTTTTTCAATGCTACAAAAAAACATGTGAACACATTACTGGGGCCTGTTGATAGCCAGCTTCATATATGAAGATTCCCATCGCCCACATGTTTTTCTTGTCTCCTGGTATTCATGCCCTGGTGCAACTCCTCTCTCACATTGTATTGGGGTTGGTCTGTGAGACCAAAAGAATTCAGCAGAAGTGATGTCACTTTGGAGGCTAGGTTATAAAGGACATTATGACTTGGACCCCTTTATCTCAGATCATTCATTCTGGGGGAACTCAGCTATTATGTCATGAGAACTGTCACAGAACCCTTTGGAGAAGAGCCACTTAGAGAAGCTGCTCCCAGATTTCAGACTCTCAGGAACTATGTGAGATAATCAGGTTATTGTTTTAAGCTGATAAGTTTTGGAGTAATTTGTTATACAGAAATTGCTAACTCATACAGGCTCCTAACAGGGCTTCAGAGAAGTCCATGCAAATGCGAGGCCTAGAAGTTTAGGTTTCCTAACTTTTACGACAAATTGGTCTTTGCAGGGTCAGAGTGCAGGGGTGTAGGATTTGGAGCAAACATGATTTGTTTAAATGGTTAATTGTTTTTTTAAAAAAAATGGTTAAGTTTACCAAATTGTTGTGGAATTGACAGCTAGTTTTCCACCAAAATTTGTTCTTTCTTTCTTCCACAGCAGCTGTAACTAGGTCATGCCTTTCTAGCCACATATTATTACTATTTAAAGTTATTTATTTATTTATTTATTTATTTATTTATTTAAGTAATTTCTGCAGGCAACGTGGGGCTCAAAGTCTTGATACCAAGATCAGGAGTCCCATGCTCTTCCAACTGAGCTAGCTAGGCGTCCCATTTTTATTATTAATACTACTTGTGCAATGTTGTACCTTTGACAGAGCATAAGATTTGGAGATATAAAACCTGAGTTCAAATTCTGTCAGTTTTGCATGCTGTGACCTGGTATAAGTTAACTTACCCAGTTTTTCTCCATCTTAGACTAATCACCTATATTGTTGAACACCTAGGTGCACTAAATATCTTTATTTTGTATTCTAAACCTATCCAGGAGAGTTGTAAGCCAGATGCATAGCAAGTTTGGATGAATGTGTTTGTGTTCCTGGGACAGGGGAAGGTGTGACTGAACATGACGGTATGTTCAAAACTAGACTGAACATGGCAGCTGAGCTCAAGTGAGCCAAGAGATCAGGATGGGAAACCTGGAAAATGCTTTAGTGATTCTGTTTTCTTTTGCCATGAAGATCCCTACAAGGGATCTTGTGATGTCACCCTACAAGGGAATGTGTGACTTATTCTGAATTAAATTCCTGGAAAGATATGATAATTACCTCATTTGGTGTGCTTAGCCTAACCCTTCTGTTGGGGAACTGCTACTCCACTTCCCATGGCCCTTGAGGCATTGTCAGTTGCAGTGTTCATTCTACATGACCAGAAATGTCAATAAAAAGCTTCCCTATCACATGGAAAGAGAACCTGTCAGGAGAGGGAAGATGGAGATGGAGACAGGCAGCAGTGAGTGAGAGCCTGATTGGATAGCTTGAGCTCCTGGATCCATCTGTGCCTGAAGCTACTACTCCTCAGACTTCCAAGCCATGTGAGCCAATTCCTTTTATTGCTTATACTTATTTGAATTAGGGTTTTGTAACTAAATGTGTCCTGGCTAATATAGGAATTTTTGCAAAATGTACATGTTCTGAGTCTGGAGTTTCTGACGCAGTTGGGTCTGAAATGGGGCTGAAGCATGTGTGTTCTTTTAAAATTTCTCTAGGGGCGCCTGGGTGGCTCAGTGGGTTAAAGCCTCTGCCTTTGGTTCAGGTCATGATCTCAGGGTCCTGGGATCAAGCCCCACATCGGGCTCTCTGCTCAGCGGGGAGCCTGCTTCCTCCTCTCTCTCTCTCTGCCTGTGTCTATGCCTACTTGTGATATCTCTGTCAAATAAATAAATAAAATCTTTAAAAAAAAATAAAATTCCTCTAAATTCTACTTCCCTGCCCAAATTAAGAACCACTACTTTTTTTTTTTTTTAAGATTTCAAGTTGATAGGTCAGATTTGATCATATTCAGTTCATGGCATGTTATCATCATTGGTTCATGCAAATATTTATGTCTCCTTTTATTTCATTTTCTTGCCATACTCCACTTCTATTATCACTCCCCACAAAGACCATCATTCTAACATATTAAATGAGTGTCTTCTCTTTATATCTGCTTTTGTAAAATGTGTTTTATTGTTTTCTGTGCATGCATTTCTCAGTTATAAAAACAGCGTTTTGTTATATAGCCTATTCTGCTTTTTACTTTAAAGAAATTAATGGACTCTATTTTTTTAGAGTAGTTTCAGGTTTACAGAAAAATTAAGCAGGAAGTACAGAAAGGTCCCATATACTCTCCCCGCTCCCAAACCAGTTTCTTCTATTATTAAAATCCTGCATTAGTGATTAATTTTTGAACTTCAGCTGTCCTAGAAATGAATAATAGGACAGTACTGGGTAAGGGAGACTTTGACTCCTAATAAATGGCAATGCTTTTCCATGAATAGAAATAAAGAGATGTCTTGGAATATGGAGACAAATAACAACAAAACTCCAAAGTCTATTATACAAATAGATGCTAGATCATGTAAAATTTCTTTTCCTTCTGATTTTAAAACTCTTGACTCATCTCCAAAAAGAAAAAGAAGTCATTAGGAATATCATAGCAAAACTGTAAGCTCTGTGATTTTATAGTTGTGAGAACTAGTTTCAAAGTAGGTTTTCAATTCACTTCTTTGAATTAAATAGAAAACTGCGTATGAGAGGAAGAGTCAGCATCTGAAGAGAGATGATTGAAGTTCTTCTAGTGGCGACTACTATGTGAAGATGTCATAGGGCACCAAGATATCCACAGGAAAAAGATATTTCTGTCTCTGCCAGTGAGGGTGTGGACAAACAGGCACACAACATTTCTGGGGAACACTGGTAAACACCTCTGAGAGGCATTTTGGCAGAAGCTGTCAAATTTTCATAACGCAGCTACCTTCAGATCCAAGGAAATCTTGTTCAGTTTGGACTCAACGGGAAGTTACTTTTTCCCAAAAGGAACTAATCTGGATGTAAATCTCACTGAAAGCCTTCGTGGGGACAGAGCACAGAGATTCTGGTGAGAGATAGATACAAAACTGTGCGTACGGAAAAGCTGCTGTTCCCTGGCAGTAAGAAGCTGGTAGTAAGTCAGCATAATGCAGTTGATGAATGCTAACCCCACAGAGCCATTATCTGGGTGATATCTTAGTAAAAATCTTAACTTTGAGTAATTGCAGATGTAGTTTTAGAATTTTTAATGACTTCTAAGGAAGGCGTTTTTCCTGGGCAAACTGGTCTGTAGCAAGAAGAGTGCTACTTGGAAGGGGGTGCCTGGGTGCCTCAGCGGGTTAAGCCTCTGCCTTCAGCTCAGGTCATAATCTCAAGATCCTGGGATCAAGCCCCACATCAGGCTCTCTGCTCAGCGGGGAGCCTGCTTCCCTGTCTATCTCTCTGCCTGCCTCTCTGCCTACTTGTGATCTCTGTCTGTCAAATAAATAAATAAAATCTTAAAAAAAAAAAAAGAGTGCTACTTGGAGGAAGATCAGTAAAGCCTTGATACTGAGTCAAATACAGTTGAGAATGGAATTCCCAGGAGTTGCTGAAGAATTTCCACCACTTCTTTAGTGAAGAGACATGGGAATGGGGCACAAAGAACTCTGCAGGACATTCACTGTACTCTTTGGTGTGGGCATAATTAGTGAACTGTGTTCTTTTATACTGTGATTCAGTCAATTTCAACCTGTCTATATTGTTTTCATAAAGCCCCACGCTATAGATAATGACCCAAATGATGGACCCGGATAGCACTTGCAGTCAGTTGCTCCAGTGAGGTGACCTGGTGTCCTGTGGCCTGGGCAGCACGGTGCCTGGGTGTTCTGTCTGGTGTGCTGCCTATTACAATGGCACTGGGCAAGAAGTGATGATCATCATGGTGACTCTGGCCCCACAAAAAAGAAGCATTTTGTGTTTAGCCTGTTCTATTCCAGAAGGCAAGGAAGTATGTTATGTATTAAAGAACTAGTTTTATATAGTGAGTAATGTTTAAAAGCACTAAAGTTCTAAAGCACTGGTTCTCTAAACTTTATTGTGCATCAGAACCACCTAGAGTGCTATTAAAACACAGAATGTTGGGCCCCACTCTCAGGGATGCTGATTCAGTAGGTCTGGAATGGGATCCAATAATGTGCATGAAAACTTTCGTCATCTAGAACATTCACAAGTTGAGTTTCTTATTCCTCATGATGCTGAACTTAAAACTTAAGGTGTTATTGCCAAGTGATATGAAAAGCAGGATGCTCGTTACAACTGTCCTTGCTTCCTTTCCTGTACCAAAGGCTTCTGGGACCACTTTGCTGTACTTCCTCCATCCTCTGCCAAACACCCACCTCTAAATCAGAATCTAAAACAAGAATTTCACACTTCTCTGCTATTAATTTCTCTCTTCTCTTTCCTCCAGTTCCTGGTACTAACATGTAAGTGTAAGGACTAATATATGGCAGTATATAATTGAGCAATTGTGTTTTAGGAGTTCAAAGAAAGGGACAATCTAGAAAGACCCATGATGGAATTGAAATATAAGCTCGACCTTGACAAAAGGATGTCATTTGGCTAGGCAGACAAGAGACAGCATACATTTCAGGCCAAGGCAGCATTGTGGGCAAAGGTCCAGAAGCAAAACAAGTAGAGAGACAGGTCTGAAAGAGGGTTGTGTGATGGAGAGAACTAAGAAGGAAGACTGAACAGCTAGGGTGGGCCAGAGGGCCAGGCAGAGCTCAGAGTGGATTTAGTAAGACAGGGGAAGGTGCTGAAGGTTTTACAGTGATTAAAGGCTTTTTCAGGCAGATTAGTTAGGCAATGGGGTGTGCAAGATGGCTTGACAGTGGAGGCCACCTAGTAGGCTGTTCTAGAAATCCAAATCTGTACAAGCCAGCACCATGTTCTTTCTTACAGCCTGAAATGCATTTAATTCACAATCTAAAACATCCTTAGAAATTACCTCAGTGTGCCTGAGCAAGCTGGGCCATGTCATGTTCTGCCTTTCTTTTATTTAAACTTTCTAAAAATCACTTTCACTTATTTTCAATACTTAATATGTAATTGCTCAAGCAAATGTTAAAGAAAGCCTTTCCAAGTTTAAAACTCTATTCTTCCCATTTTACACTGTTGGTCATTATTCCCAAACCGGCCTTTAATTTCCTTGTACCGCCTCACCTTCTCAGCCCTCCAGGCCTTTTCTTTCCAGTCTCAATAACCTTTCTCCTCATTTCATAATCTAAATCTAAATTATCTTTACATTCTTTTCACACCTGGCCTAGTTTAGAGGTAAGCATTTCCCTTTGCCTAATGATTAGACTCACAAAAATATACAGTGACAGGTGGGTTTTCCCTCCAATGTTGCTTCCATTTAATTTATGTCATATATGATTCACAGATGATCTCAGGATAGAAATGGAGTATGTCCATTGTTTGAAGGTGGAAATAGCAGCACTGTCCCCTGTTATATGTGTAATCACATTTCTCTAGGTCATACTGATGAAACAGCAGCATGTGGCTCAGTCTAAACTAGCAAAATATGGAGATCCCAGGCCTCAGATCTTTCACAGAAGCTTTAGGGTGTCTTCTTCAGCAGGTGTCTTCCTGGCTCTCATGATCCCCACTTGCCCTCCTGATGTCAGCTCTGTGCTTCCCACTACTCTGACACCCCTCTCACTCCCAATACAGGCGTATTTGTGGTTGCTCCTTCATTCCATTCTTAAGGGCTGTCAGACCATCCTTCTCTCCTGGCCTACCCTCTTCCCGGATGCGCTTTGTGGTCAGTGGCTCTGTTCTTTATTACTGTCCCTTTCTAGGATCAAAGCCTGAACTAGAGGCTGGGCTGGGCTGCAATCATGGGGACACTCATTGTGCTGCCTCATAGCCATCCTCCCTTTGATCTCTTCCAGCACATCCAAATCAAGCATGTGTGCCCCAACTCTCCTCGCAGGGAATAAACAGAATGGTGAATTACACTGCAACATTTCTGTAGCTGATTCATAAACTTTGGGCAGTTTTATCATGGTTTCTGTAGAATTTTGCCCTTGGGTAATTTGGAAATGATGACAAGGTGCATTTCTCCACTCTTCCTGTTTCTTATTCCCCACCCTAGATACTATACACATGGCCTCACTGAGGTCTCTAAAGTTCTCATTCAAATCAGGTGAAGCTCTGACAGCTCCCCAAATACCATCAAAATGTCTAAATTTCCAATGTACACAAATTAGATCCCATTCATTCACTCAAAATATATTTTTTGAGCATCTAGTCTGTGTCAGGCATCATTCTTAGAACTTGGGTGATAGTAGTGAACTAGGCAGGCAAAATCTTTGCTCTCAGGGAATTTATGTATAAACAAATAATTTCAGGTAGTGATAAGTGCTGCGAAGAAAATAATACAAGGTAATATGGTAGACAATGATGGTGGGGGAAGTCTTGCTGAGGAGGTGACATTAATCCGAGACTTCCATGATAAGGGAGAGGTGGCCATGAGAAGTGCTGGGTAAAGAATACTCTTCAAAGGAGGAATATTAAGTGTAAAGACCTGCGCTGGAAGTGGGAGGCCAGTGAACCTGGACTATGATGGGTTGTGAGGGAAGTGATGGAAATGAGATAAGAAAGGTAGGCAGGGGTCCCATCATATAGGCCTTGCAGGACTAAGTAAGAAGGTTCAATTTTATCTGAGTGCTATAGGAATTCACTGAAGAGTTTAACCAGTGGAAGATCATGATCTAAGGGTTTTTTTTTTCCCCTAACTAGTGTTTTTTTAAAAAATTAAGATGTAGTTCACATAACATAAACTTTATCATTTTAACTGTACAGTTTATTGGTTTTAGGATGTCATAATGAGTGCAACCATTACCACTAATTCCAGAATATTTGTCACTCCAAAAAGAAACCTCGTACCTGTTAACAGTTAGTCTCCTTTCCCCTTTCCTCAGGCCTTGGCAAACAATAATCTGCTTTTCATCTCTATCGATTTGCCTATTCCAAACATTACATAAATAGAGCCATATAGCCTATTGTGCCTAGCTTCTTTCGCTTAGAATAATATTTCAAGGTCATTTATGTTGTAGCATATAACAGTATTCCGTTCCTTTTTTGTGGCACAATAATATTCCATTGTATGTATAGACCACATTTTGTCTATCCATTCATCTGCTAAAGGACAGGTGGGCTATTTCATTTTTTTGACTTTTATGAATAATGTTGCTATGAACACTTGTGTAGAAGTTTTTGTATGAATATATTATTTCATTTCTCTTGGGTATATACCTAGGGTAGAACTGCTAGGTCATTTGGTAATTCTGTGTGTAACTTTCTGAGGAACTACCAAATTCTTTTCCAAAATGGCTGTTCTGGGAAAGAGCAATTTTATATTCTAACCAGCAAAGTATGAGGATTCCAATTTCTCCACATCCTTGCCAACACTTGTTATTTTGTGTTTTTGTGATTAGAGCCATCTTAGTGGGTGTGAAGAGGTATCTCACTGTGGTTTTGATTTGCCACTTCCCTAATGACTAACAATGTTGAGAGTCATTTCATGTGCTTATTGGCTGTTTATATACTTCTCTGAAGAAATATCTAAGTCCTTTTCCCATTTTTATATTGTGTTATTGGTCTTTTTATTAGTGAATTGTAAGAGATCTTTTTATATTCAGGATACTTGGCCCTTATCATATGATTTAAAAAACCATTCTCCCATTCTATGGGTTGTCTTTTCACCTTCTTGAAAATATTTTTGACCTTATATAAGTTTTTAAAAAATCATTCTGGCTATATGGAGGATGGACTATTAGGGAGCAAGAATGGTGACAGGGAGATAAACTGGGAACCACTGCAGTGATCCAGGCAAGAAATGACAATAGCTTGGATGGTGGGAAAAGTTCTGGCTTTAAATCACCATTGTCAGATCTAGGTATGCAGGGCTAGATCAGCCGTCTGAAGTTTTGCTATACTTTATATTGTTTGGAGCTCAAGAGAGAAAACTGTAACCCAACTAATATTCATGTGGCTTGTCCACAGACTCATAAAGCACCTCCAAGGGATGCCTGGGTTGCTTTAAGTGACTGCCTTCCACCCAGGTCATGATCCCAGGGTCCTGGGATCAAGTCCCACATTGGGCTCCTTAATGTAACCTCAAGTGGCTCTGGATTTACTACACAAGTCCTGACCATGGCTGTAGATTCTGGAGATCCAAATTGCAAATCTCACCTATAAAAAGATGCTAAACTTTGTTAATAAACATGTATACAGGAATGGAAAATTTTAAAGTAAGGAGAATGTACTATTTTAAGGGTTGAGGTAGAAAAACAACTCAAAGGCCTGTGCCTGGGCCCTCCATCCCTAGCAACAAAGCTTCCTCAGGCAACCAAGGAGAAATTGGGGTGATATGAAAGTTATGCTTTGTTCTGACTATAAGGGCAAAGAAAGTGGAAGAATGAAATCAAAATAAAGGATGAAAAGATGATTAACTGGAGGGAAGGTGAATTTTTTTTTAAGAGAGAGAAAGAGAGAGAGCAGAGGGAGGGGCAGAGGGCGAGGGAGAGAATCCTTCTCAAGCAGACTCCACACTCAGTGTGGAGCACAACTCAGGGCTTGATCCCAGGACCCTGAGGTCATGACCTGAGCCAAAACCAAGAGTTGGATCTTAACTGACTTAAGCCACCCAGGCTCCTCTGGAGGGTGAACTTTTTAAAGCAAACTCTCTTAGTCTGTTCAGCCTGCTATAACAAAATACCATTGGCTGGGTGGCTTATAAAAACATATTTCTGGCAGCTGGGAAGTCTAATATCAAGGCACCGGCAAATCTGGTGTCTGGTGAGAGAGCCCACTTCTTGATTCATAGATTGTCATCTTCTTACTCTGATCTCACCTGGTGGAAGGAAGCTCTCTGGGGCCTCTTTTGTAAGGACACAAAGCTCATTCAGAATAATTCCACCCTCATTACCTTAACCAACTGAGCCACCCAGGCGCCCTCCACCCTCATTACCTTAATCACCTCCCAAAGATCACCACTTCCAAACATCATTTTATTGGCCATTAGGATTTAAAACAATCTATAGTAGAAACAGAATGAGAACTTAGTGGATAGACTAGACATATAGGAAGATCAACATGAGCTCTTGGCAATAAGGATGGATATATACAAAAGGAACAGGAGGTGTACTGGGGTCTAACTGTTCATAAAAAAGGTATTAGAAAAGGTAAAGATGTTTTTAACTATTATTTGTTCAGGAGTAGTGACTGAGCCCATTAAAAAACAAAAGAGGTAAGGTCACTGATTCCCTGCTCACAAGAAACCAAATTCACGAATGAACTCAGAGGTTCCTCTGAAAAGAGCAGATGAAGAATCCACAGTAAAAGTATTGAAGAACAATCTTTTGAAGACTGAGGTAGTCCTACCAAGTGGCCATAAAGGGTTTGTATAGATTTGAGAAGGGAAGACTAGGAAGAAAACCACATTATACTGAAATCATTGTTATATGGGTTTGATTCAGAGATAGACAATTAATGCAGGTAGCAAGGAGATCTTGCCTGTACCCTGAGGACACATTACAGAGAAATTTATGGAACTGGCATTCTAAGGGAAAGCACACCAGAGATGAGAAATAAAAATGGAAAGCCAGACAGAAATAACTGAGTCCAGGCCCAGATTGGATGTCGATTTGATGGGAAAGTATCTCCCAAGTGGTGAGAGCCTGCTTCTTGGTTCATAGACTGCCATCTTCTCACTCTGATCTCATCTAGTTAAAGTGAGCTCTCTGCAGCCTCTTTTGTTAGGGCACTAAGCCGACTCACAAGAGTTCCACCCTCCATACTTAATCACCTCCCAAAGATAACCACTTCTAAACATGATCATATTGGCCATTAGTATTTAAAACAATCTATAGTAGAAACAGAATAAGCACTTAGTGAACAGACTAGATACATAGGAAGAGCAACATGATAGTCATCTAGCATGGGTAGGAAAAGGTGGTCAAGATTTGTTTAAACAGCACAGATTCTGGTAGCCTTAAAAAGTATTGATTTCATATTCTTCACTAAGGTAGGCCTATACACATCAAATGCTAGAGGAATATATTAGAAAAACTATTTTGGGGGCCAGAAGGCAAAGAGAAAACAAATGAAGGAAGGCCCCCAATTCTAGCCCTATGTGTGTTAGAAAAGGAAAGGAATCAATTTAAGAAGTAGGTTCAACTTTTGGAAATACAATTGAGTCTCTGTGGAAGTAGCAGGGTAATGGCAGAGGGGAATGAATCGGTATAGTCATATACTAGTACATCAGTTATCGATGTCCTAGACACAGATGCTTTTCAAAGCCTGGAATATACAAAACTTGACAAAACAGTGAATCAAGGAGCCCACTGGAGAAGAACTGATTCCCAAAGACCATGAGAAACATAAGCTCTGAAGCATTAACAGTAATGTAGTTCAGGAATCTGGTAAGAGTGATGCTTCAGCTGAATCAAATATGACAACTAGGCAAAAATCTCTTTCCTAGACAGATTTTATAGTGCTAACCAATTTAATAGCAAGAAGTTATAGAAGAACCTTCTGTAGTCTAGGATCAAAAAGTCCTCTTCGTGGGCTGTTGATGAGGCTCAAAATTACTTTAGTGTCGGGATGCCAGAAGCATGAGCTAAAGGGACAATGCAAAATTAGAGATTATGACTATGTAGAAAAGGCAGGGGCATGTCAAATAAAACCTAGTGAGTTTATTTGCTCCTTTCTAACTTTGCAAGATTGTACTTGCAAATGCTACTATCTTAGAAAGAAGAATATGCACAAAGCCTCAGCACCCCTCCCATATGAAGATACATAGTGTCAAAATTAACTACTAGATGGGAGATTGACCCTGATTCAGTATAAATTCAGAGACTATGGATTTCAAGTAACTAGCCTAGACTCACTGGCATCGTGAAGAGGTTAAACCAAGATATTTTCTTGACCTCATTTCCTTTTGTCCAATACTACTGAATCTGTTAGGGTTTTTGTTGACACTAACTCTGGGGTCTGGAAACATCATTTTATTTATGATAACAAGATTCAGTTGTTTTTCCAGATGTGGCAGGTTGGGGAGTCAGTGTTGTGATGGTCGTTGGTGTTCTGTTAAGTCTCGGAGTCTCTAAACACAGGACATCCCAGACACAGTCAGTATGCACCCTAAAGGATCTATATCCATGCCACAGAAGACAGCCAGGGTTAGAACTGCCAAAGACACCCCAGCTCTATGTGGCAGTAAAGATCCTTCTAGCTGAGAGTAGGCAGAAATAAGAAACCAGAAAGGATTAAGTCTGGACTTAATTTCTTCGGATAGTTAACTCACAAGTGCGAGAGAATATGATTTTGCACTTCAATTCTTTTGACCTCTGAAATCTTTGGACTAATATGCATGGAATTTAATTTTTAACTTCAGTTTCCTCCCAGGAAAATCCATAAGAAAAGGCAGTTAAGATTACATTTGGGACTTCATCTGTTGATGACATTTTTATGATTTAAAGGTATTTATGTTGTTATTTTCCCTCATTGCCAAACCTATGATGAACTACGTTAAACAATGTGGTTGGACATATTTTGGGAAGGGAAATAGAATATAGAAAGAATTTTTAGCCTTGAATGCAGGTTTTAGAATTAATTAATGTGTTATTCTGACTCATTTCAGAGCCTCCCAGAATTAAAAAGAAAACACTGCCCACCAGCATCCCAGAAGAACTATAGTTGGTGTTGGGGGAATGGTCTTTTGAAAGTTGAGGACCAGGATTGCCCAGGTAGATTGTTAACTTTGTCTCCAGGGGCAGCCACACCACTAGCTAATGGTTAAGCTTAATGGAGTAAGAGAAGAAAAATCTGGAGAATGCTGGAGGAGGGGAATCTTCTTTCCTGTGACTTCTTGGTAACCTTCTTGGTCTTTCCTCCTCATCACTCACTCCTCCCAGAACTTGTCAGACTTACTGCCGGCACAAGCAGTGCTGGCTGTGTGCCAGCAGGCTCCTCTCCTGTCTCCCTCCTCATTACTCTTGGAGGTTGGCCTGCCTGCCGCACACGTGTTCCACCCTGTTCTTCCATGCCATTAGTA
This sequence comes from Martes martes, assembly GCF_963455335.1. Lineage (NCBI taxonomy): Eukaryota > Metazoa > Chordata > Mammalia > Carnivora > Mustelidae > Martes > Martes martes. The sequence goes on from NC_137888.1 coordinate 84,548,937, forward strand.
TTCCAAGAGCTGCACTCTGCCCTGCACAGGGGCTCTGCAGTGACTTACAGAGCCTGCAATTTGAGTAAGAAGCCTGTCTAGCTGTGGGTTCACAATTTTAGGATGCATCCCCCTGCAGGTAGCATGAGCCATGAATATTAACTCTCTTACTGATAAAGGTCATCTTTTGATTGTGATTTGTGTGACTTCTGTATTTGCCTTTCAGTTGGTTCTTAACTTGGGCTGGGAACTTAAGTATCATTTAAACTCTTTACCTCTGTTAGAATTACTGTAAATTTTAGGAGGTAGAATTGACAGGGCTTGCTTATTAATTAGGTGTGGACTATGAAGGAAAATGACAGATCAAAGATGAGTCCTATGTTTCTGGCTTGTGTGAGTAGGTAAATAGTGGTGCTATTTCATGATACAGAAGCCCTAATTCTGAGATTAGAGGTATGTATGAGGTGAGAATGACTAGTATGTGAGAGGGAGGCTGCACCCATGGTGGGGGATTTAGGGGAGGGTGGGTTAGCACTATATATACAGTGAGAATGACTTAGTAAGGGTGGGATGGATTGGAGATTGGGAGAGTGAGTAGCCCATTGATACAGTTCAGGTAAGAAACAAGGTCTTCAAATGGCGTACTTGGAATAGAAAGGGGGACCAACGTAGGAATGGAACATGGTGACCAGCTGGATATGGATAGAGGGATGAGGGGAATGAGAGACACTCCAAGGTTTTAAGTTTATGAACTTTCCCATCCAAGTTAAATATCTGGTAGTGACAATGTTGATTTGATGGATTCTGTCATTTTAAATATGGTAACTCTTTTAACTACAGTGAAGGCATGCAGGATGTAGGGAAAGAAAAATAAAAAATAAACTTCTCGAAAGTGTAAATCTCCTATTCAAAGAAAAAAAGAAAAAAGAAGAAACTATCCAAACCTCTGGAATCAGCCTTTAAGAGCAATCTTTTAGGTTGAGACTGTCTTCTTTTTAGATGTGATACACTATATCAGGGGTTGGCACACTTTTCTATAAGGAGCCAGATAGTAAGTATTCTAGGCTTTGCGACCATGTGGTTGGTTGGTCACTGCTGTAACTACTCATCCTTGCTGCTGTAGAGCAAGAGCAGTCCTAAACAATAGGTTAATTAATGGGTATGGCTGTGGCCAATCAAACTTTACTTATAAAACAGGCCATGGGTTGGATGTGGCTCACAGCTCATAAGTTACAGTTTGCTGACTTCCACAACTTACATAATACCTTACACATGTGGTGTGGTTACCTTGCCTTCAACTCTTAGAAGAGGGCAAATGGCAGGGTGCCTGGCTGGCTCAGTCAGTTAAATGTCCCACTGTTGATTTTGGCTCAGGTCATGATCTCAGGGTTTTGAGATTGAGACCTGCATCAGGTTCTGGGCTGAGTGTGGAGCCTGCTTAAAATTCTCTATCCCTCTCTATCTGCCCACTGCACCCCCCTGCCCCGCCCCTGACCACTCTGCTCTTGTGCATTCACTCTCTCAAAAAAAAAAAAAAAAAAAGAGGGCAATGGCTAGTCCCAAGACTAGTTAATAAAAGAGAGTCATGCAATGTTATATGAGGTTGCAAGAAAAGTAGTGCTCTTTTGACTAATAAGGTCCTAAACTATAGTAGCAAGGGGAATATGACTCCCATATATGGATGTGTTGAAAGCCATTGGAAGAGGAGTCACAATCTGATGCAAGATGTCTGGATATTTAAAAGAGAAGGCCAGAGCAGGGCGTGGGGTGGGTGGGAGAAAGAGAAAACAAATCTTGCCAGCCCATATCCTTCTGATCACATTGCCACCATCAGGATATAAATCTTCCCTCTTCTCTCATCCAGCAGCAGGAACAAGTAGAGCAAAGAAAGTTTATGACTCATGCTTATGGCAGAGACTGAAAGTGTTTCCAGGTCGGTCATAGGACGAGGACAAAGGCTTGCTAGGGTTGGTGAAGGGCCCCTGCTGGAGAAGGAAGGTGGGGACAACATAGAGAGAGAAATGAAATGAAAGCATAGTAGGAGTAGGGGAGAAGGGGGTGGGGGATGATCAGAGACAAGGTGTCTGTGAGAACACTTTCCATTGCTAAGGGAACATCCATGGAGGAACAACCTCAAAGACTGGTCATTGAAACCTATGCTTATGGACCATGCTCAGAGATGAATTGGTTTGATACGGAGGGCAATGGTGAACTTCTTTCCCCTAGTAGAGTCGTACAGTTTGGAATCTGTCTGCAGGAATGCTTGAGTTAATAAGTATTTGACTGCCCTTCTGTGGTGTACATGTGTGTCTTCACTTGGCAGAGAAGGGGCATAGATCATCCCCCAGCAACACCAGTCATTGGCAAATATGAGAGAAAATGAATGATATAAATGAAAACAAGAGAAGCCAAGAGAATTCTGATGTGCTATTAGTTTTATGATCATAAAACCACAGAACTAGACAGGACTGTGAAAGAGTATCTGACCTAGTCTCCTGCCCTTAAGAAAAGTCAGTCTTTCTTAATGATATGTCTGACAAAAGACCAGGCATTCCCCCTCAATAAGCCATTCCAGGTTTTTGGTGTTTTTTTGTTTTTTTGTTTTTTTTTTTCATTCTGACAGCCTAGAAATTCTTTGTATCCAATAGAAATGTCTCCTAGTTTAATCCCATTTTCCCTTATTTGGTCTTCTCTGCTATACACAAAACAAAAATCCTTTACCATTTTAAAAATATAGTAAAGGAGCATGTATTATGGTGTTTGAACACCAGGAATATTCACACTACAAATCATGATGATTCTGCTAGTGTTGGCTCAATGGTCCAGATCACTTTGCGCAGACAGGGTGGTGCAGATTATAATAGACAACTAAAAAATAACCTTGTCAGTGGCTATTTCAGGTGAAAGAATTCCTATGCTTTATGAAATAAAGGTCATTTACTACTGCATAGAAAATACTACTGTTGTATAGCCCCAGACAGACATTTGGAAAGGAAAAGGGCTACAAAAGCAAGCAGACATTGATGAATCTCTCCAAGTGAGAGGAGGATTCACATCTTTACTTGTGCTGGAAATAATTTCAACAAATCCTGTTAGCAATTTTCTAACACTCCTTTCTGCAGACAATCAAGAATTTCACAATAAGTAAATATGGTTTGCCTTTTTATTATTGCATATGGTTTTTTGGAGGATTATTTTAAGGAAATATGCATCATAAATTATACTTTTTACAGTGTGAGAATTGAAAAGCATAACCTATTTGCTTTTAAAATTGTTAAATATTTAGGGTTTCTCATAATGTCTTACATTTTTGTTGTTGTTTTCACGTAAACCCAGATATCTTTACCTGATGCAAAATGACAACAAATCTTGAATCCATTCTTTATTTGATGTAGTTTTATTAGATAAAGTGTTCTCTAATTGTACAAAGCTTTTATATTTATATATTTATTTGATTATTAAACACATCCCATTTTAGATACCACTTATAGTATTTATCAGGCTAGGCTAGGTTATGCCGCGGTAGTAAATTAACTCTCAAATCTCAGTGACCTAACACAACAGAGGTTTCTTTCTTGCTCACAGCACATGTTCATATTTGGATCAATGGTGAGGTCTCTTCCACACAGTCTTTTTAAATTTTAAAGATCTTTTGTTTGATCACAATGTTCTTTTGAAGTTCAGAGTGATCTTCTCATTATTTGTGTCACCCCTCATTCATCTTTTCTTAGGTGAATTCCAATTTTGTTAGCCTTTTCTATCTGTTAGCATTCTTACCTGTAGACAAAAGAACCAACCCTAGGTCATTTAAATGAAAGGGATTTTTAAGGGAAATTAGAAAGTCCAGGTAACCACTGGAAAGGCTAGAGGAACAGGTTCTAACCTACGTTACCACCAATCCCAGAACCTAACTCTCTTTGTTGCAATTGGGAAGCTACTGTTTCCACTTTGTCCCCAGAGCAATGACATCAAAGCCTCCTGTGCTGGCAGAATGGATATCTGAACCCTGTCTGTTCTTCAGGTAGTTTCTAATAGATGCAACTGAGAGCTAGAAACTAAGTTCCAGAAACTCACCCTAGACTCAGAGGCTAGGGAGATTAAGAAATGTTTAATTTTAGAGTTTACTTTGGGAAGACAGAATTCACAATGTGGGAAACTATCAAAATGTGGGGTAGTTTTTCAAAAGATTTGGGGCTGCCACAAATAACAGATGATTACTATACTTTCTTTTATAGAACTCACTTTCTTTGTACTTGTAAATTTCTTTTTCTGTTACAGGAGCAATATAACTACGGATAAGAAAGAAGCACTTATGTTGCTACCACCCTAACACAGCTACGGTTATTATTTTGGTATATTTTCTTTCTGTCCCTTTTCTTTGGAGAATTCTCTTCTATAAAACTATGTAACAGTGAATACCGATTTCCTAGTGAAATATTAAAACACAGACATTTTTCCTCGTGTTGCCATTATCTTTAAGGGCATGAATTTTAGAGGCTGTGCAATACTGCAACAATTGGAATGGCTTTTTAATGTAAATTTACTATGTAAATATAATATTGTGATACAAGTCAATAAGTATAACTTTTCTAATTACAGTTGTATGCTTATTTATGTTGTGATTACATCAACATCTTGATGGTTATCTTATTTTCCAGTTTCCATCAAGATGTGTGACCTCACAGAGACATAGTCCAAGACTCAATGTAGCCAGGAAAAGAAATGTGACATTTTCAGGCAACTGTTTCACTTAAGTACAAAAACATAATGTTCACTCTTTAGAATCTTTAGAACAAGGGGCTTTTAGTATGTATCATCCACGCTGGCAGTCAGTCTTCCTTTATGAGATGCCAGATAATTTTAAAAAATTCCAGATAACTGTTCCATTATTCATTTGCTTATGTCATCATAAACTTAATATAATTTGTAACCATTATATACAGCAAAATCCAATTTTGTTGAGCTATACTCCCCAAAAGAAAAAGTCACACACACTATAGCCTCAAGAAAAATCCATTAATTCATTTGAAATATATGTAGTGTGCTGCACTCACTATTCCATTCCAAAGAACTCTGCTAACCACTGTATGAACACAATGATAACGTATGATTTCTGTCAAAGGAACATGTAAAGTCCCTGATCAGAAACTTTTTTTCTCAAAAAGCAGCAGTATGTTATATTGCTTTTTAAGTTTTAAGTAAGGCACTAAAAGAACATTGGATTGGTAGAATTTTCACAATTCTAGCACTGTGTGACTTTAGACAAGTTACCCAAACTCTCTGGGCCTCAGTTTTCTCATCTGTGAAGAAACATTGTTAGACTGGTGAAAGCTCAGGTTTCTCATCTCTGACATTCTGAAAATGAGGAAGTATTAGCATTCTTCAGGCTGTCAGTGGTTCTCTACCACAAAAGAATATTAAACATATTTGTATTTATTATATGTATGTATATTTACACATAGACAGACACACACATACAAAAGATCCCGCTTTAGAAAACTTACAAAATGGGTATCCCATGTAAGATTCATGAAGTACTAACAGAACTTTAGACTCTACCATGAAAAGAACAATTGTCCCTCAAGAGTTATTGATAATGCTTGTAGTAATAGAAGTCTTTATCTGTTTCAATTCTGTGAAAATGCCAATTAACTGCTGGGCAAGATTCTCTCAAATGGGATCATTTAGGCTCATGTAGGTATAGTATGCAGTTAAAAGAGAAGAGTCAACATTTTTAAGTGACTATTGGGCAGCCAGACTCTGAATAAGGTGCTTTTCAAATGTAATCTCATTTAATCCTCACAGCAGTCCAATGAGGAAGTTATTATTCATTGTTTCACAAGCAAGAAGACTGAGACCCAGGAGGCTAAGTAATTTGTGCAAAATGGCAGAGCCATTCTCTCACCCCAGTCTGTCCAACTCCAAAATCCATGCTACTACCGTCCCAACCTACTTTGTAGAGCTCTTTCACTGGACTTAATTAATATTGATATTCCTCTTATGAAATTATCTGAACTAATTTCTCATATCCTGATGTGGTCAAAAAGAGCAAAGTCACTTAAAGGATAGATGTGATTTTCTGAATAAAGTTTAAAATATAACCTTACCTAAAATTTAGTCATACACACACACACACACACACACACACACACACGTATATACACACACCAGGATATGCACTGGCATTAGAAGGCATCAGTAATTAGGGCATAAATAATTCCCTTTATATTCTGGTTTTCCTATGTATCTTTCTGAAATGAGGTAAAGAAGAGCTTTCTCTCCTGAATGCCTGGCTGCTCAAAGTTGGAGTGAGTTTTTTTCTGAGTCTCAATCATTCCCAAGTGAACCCCAAAGTAGTTTCCTTTTTTCTCTACACTTCTTTTGAAGGATCCTCATTTGTAATTGTTATTATTAACATGCAACTAGTACATCAGGCCTGCAAAGTTTTTTACAATGATTATTGAATACACTTTTCTAGTCTGGGAGACCAACATTTTACAGAAAAGCAAAATGGGATGTAGATGTTCATTTCCTTGGCCAGAGTGACAGAGTGACTTTCTGCAAACACAGCCAAAGGAAAGCTGAAGCAGTCTTGGATTTTTAGGACAGAAACTCTGCTCCTTGAATGATAACATTTGACAGTTGCACTGATCCTACGATTGCAGAAAACCCACTTCACTTTGCAAACAAATCAGTGACAGAAGTGCCTTAAACAAACAAACAAACAAACACTCCCAGCCCCCCAAAAAACCAACAAACCTAGAGTTCCAATTTATTACTCAGAATTGATTCACCTTATTTTCTGGTTATTCTTCAAGTGCTTGCCCTTGAGTTAATTGATAAAAAGCTCCTGTAGCTCTTCATTCTTATCTTTAATTTGTGTACTGATTTCAAAATGAGAGATGCAAGGCTATTTGATGTGCAACAGACTTCCCTGCCACCGTTTTGGTTTGCTCTTTTAAATTCTGTATTAACATAAGACTTGATGCTAAATAAATCTGAGAGAGAAGTTGCAGCTCTCCCCAGAAACAGAAGTCCTCCTGTATTTGACTTCGAGCCAGATCCACCTCAACATAGCTCCCTGTTTTTAAATCGATATTTTAAAATTCACTTTACTCCTCACTTTTGGCAAGAGGAGCTTTCGTCTTCTAACCTTTATGATGACTAAGCTGAATGTGTCTTTGATTTGGATGAAAAATTATACCACTAAAAGAAAGTAGCAAATCTTTGCTGTATGGCTAATAAATAAGACCATGGCATTTTATATTTGATTTCATGATGTTTTGGATTTGTAGTTAATAAACAGACTCTCCAGCATATTATAAATGAAATGCCAACTTTATTTAAAATGTTATATTAGGTCATATGATAATTTGACAATAATTTTTATAGCTACAAAAGAAATGAAACACCAGCAGAATTTATTTAAGAAGCTGTGTCATCCTGTACATTTAGGATCAGAAAAATAAAACTCTAGTAACAGAAGCACTAGTATGTTTTATAGGTAAAATCTAAGCAATAATCTTCAGGATGATTTATTGGTAATTTTACAGATGAGATATTTGCTAATTTCTCTGAAGTATAATTTAGAAAATTAAGAAGACAGATAATTTCATTACTTCACAAATATTGGCAGTCCTTCTCACAATTGATTTTTCTCTGAACTATCCTTTAAGGATGTTTTCTTAAAGTTAATTATGATGATATTTTACAACTAGTTTTATTTAATCTTTTGAATTAAATTGCCTCTTTAAAAATATTTATGTAAGGTCAAATTTCTTGGGAAATCTGGAATAAGTGGGAATAAATTTATAAAGCCAAGAAACAACACATATATCTAAAATGTACATAAACACAATTTAAGCATTTCTGTTTGATGGCTCTAGTGTGATGGACTTTATCAAATTAGGAAAAAATTGAATTAGTAAAATGATGTTTCTGTCACCAGAGTAGTTAATTGACTCATTTCTGGGCAGAGGAAGTGAGACTGTCCATACTCAGTAATCATTGGACTGGGGATCCGGAATGACTGGGTCCAAACCTGGCTCTCTTGACGAGGCACTAATGTCTATGTGTAGGATCCTCACCAATATACTGTCATAACGATATCTGTAGATATAGGTGGATGGTGAAGGATCAAGGAACTACAAAATGCTTTGAAGGCTGTAAGTCCGGAATGTTATTAAATCATAACATACAGAGTAGACAGATATTAAAAAACTGCTCACTCATTACTGTCATGTTTGAATGGATTTCCTAGGATTGAGAAATTTACTTAGCTAAATATAGAGCCCAGTTGCTGGTGTTGAAGGAAAACTGCTATGCTAGGGAGTCTAGAGCAATAGTATGTCAGTCTCTAATATAGCCTGGATATAGAATTACATACTCTACTTGACTTTCCTTATTCTGGTGTCTTTCAAACTGGTCCTCTGGAGATTTCATAATTTTAACTTTGAATTATGTATTTTAATATTACTTTTGGTCCCATCCATTCTTAACAGGCAGGGAGATATTTGCTTGAATCCAATCCCAGAAACATAAATGGTTCCACTACATACTGGGCCAGCCAAGACTCTCTTACTACCAATGCTCTGACTATTGTGTCACTGACTGCCAGGAGCTCCAGTTTTGGGGCTGACTTGTTATGTGAATTTGACTGTCTTCCCAACAGATGACAGTCCTGGAAATGACCTTTCCTCTCTAAACCACCCGTTACAGAAATACCTTCGTTAGTAGCACTTCTGAGAATCTCCAGTGTTAAACAAAGTTTCAAAATCCTGAATATTAGCATAATACACATAAACTACATGATTATTAAAGTCTCTTCTGGTCCAAGTTCTACAATTTAAAGGGAAAAAAAGCTCTTCCAGCAGTTTCTCCCAGTGGACGGCACCCAGGGTTGACCTGCAGCTGTGTGACAACTTCCTCATTGTTCTGGAGATGTGGGTGTTTGGGAGAGACCCGGAACACAGAGGTGTTAATGACAAAGCCCACAAAGAGAGATTACAGGAGAGGCCGGGCACTAGAAGCTGTTTGATTTAAGGTAGTAGAAAGTGACAGGGCCTTGGCTAGGGTGAGGCAGTGAGGCACTTGGGATGCAAAATTTTAAAAGGTACCTACTCTCAAGGGCAGCCAAAGAGTGAGTGCCTCCTTGAATTTGGTACCCCAGCAGTCTGGCCCTGGGAAAAGGTCTTAATGAGGTCTGTGCCAGGGAGAAAAATCAGCCACAAACCTGGGAATCTTGAAGTTAGGAGTGTAAGTTTAAGAAGCCAATCAAATCAAAGGAAGAGCTAGACAGAGAAATTCTCTGTGTTCTGTTGTGAACTATCTCTGACTTCAGGCTACTAAACTCCAGCAGTTTCAGAGCCCTAATGTTGCCTGCTAATCCCCTGCTCTCCCAGGAGCACCCACAAAAAGCAAGGAACAATTCTAGGAGTCAATAGAAATAGATGTGAAAAGGGGAAAAAAAAAAAAAAAGAGCCAGGTCAAAGTGAATTACGTACACAAAGCCTTGGCCATGGCATTCCTCCTAGGCCAGCACTCCCTCTGCTGGGCTGGACATGGCTCTTGACAGAGGCCTGCCAGGTGGCTTTAAAGGTGTTGGTTGCACTTTGAGGGACCCTTTTACCCTCTTGGTAGTTACTGTTCTCTTTGCAGAGTCTAGGGTTGCTAGACATACCTAGGGGTAGCTAAGACCAGTTTTATTTCACAAAACTGAACTTAAAAAGTTACAACTGAACTTAAATTTCTCTTTCAAGTTTTCATTCTGTTCAATAGCAGAAATAGAGTTCAGTAGGTTACAGATAAGCTTATTTCCAGTTTATCATTTCTGGTAAACTCCATGAATTCAGAATTTCCCCTTTCCTTTCTCTGTCCCCAGAGTGGCATCTACGTTCTAGGGACATGGGGTGAAGTGTTGGGTTCTTGGCCACTGATGCCCTCCAGCCTGGCATTCATGGCTATGTTTATGACATGCCTATCATCTTTGATTCTGGAAACCTGTAGCTCCCTGACTGTGATGATGCTCTCAGAGCCATGTCTTCACCCCTCTTAGGGATTGGGAAATTGTTGGACGTTCTCCTGTGCCATTCTGTGGACTCCAGGGGCTGTGGAAGACTTGGGGACTGTGTTAGGCACATCTGGTTGTCATTTCTGCCCTTTCCCGTTTACCTGGCTGCACCTAAGCAGTGAACACAGGTCCCTCTGCTCTCAGATTCCCAAAATTTACCTGGAAATTCTACCAGTTATCAGGACCCTCCTCATTTCCTCTTGGGACTTAGACATATCTTGGAGACATTCTCTCTTGCTCTCTTATTTGACCTCTCTCTTCAGCTTAGAGAATTGTCTAACACTACATTGTCCAACATAGTAGCCACTAGTCACATATGTTGAGCTCTTGAAATGTGGCTAGTCCTTGGGGCGCCTGGGTGGCTCAGTGGGTTAAGCCTCTGCCTTCGGCTCGGGTCATGATCTCAGGGTCCTGGAATCAAGCCCCGCATTGGGCTCCCTGCTCAGTGGGGAGCCTGCTTCTTCCTCTCTCTCTGCCTGCCTCTCTGCCTACTTGTGATCTCTCTCTGTCAAATAAATAAATAAAATCTTAAAAAAAAAATGTGGCTAATCCCAAATGAGATGTACTGAAAGTAAAAATGCATGCCAATTTCAAAGACTATGAAGAAAAGATCATAAAATATCTCCTTATAGTTTACACATTGAAATGATTATATTTTAGATATGCTGAATTAAATGAAAGAAAGTGTTATAATTAATTTTACTTCTTTCTGTTTTTTTTTAAAAAATGTGGCTACTAGAAAAATTTTAATTATATTTGTTTTGGACAGAGCTCATCTAACAAGTTTAAGGAAGTGTCAGGGAGTGAATTGAGTGCTGCCTCTGCCTTCACCCCAGTTTAATCTGTTGAAGCTCTACTCCCCAATGTGACTATACCTGGAGATAGGACCTTCAGGTAGGTAACTACTGTTTACTGAAGTCATGAGGGTAGGGCCCTAATCCAATAAGATTGGTGCCCATATTAGAAGAGGAAGAGGCACCAAGAAGGCACACACAGAAGAAAGGTCATGTAAGGACACACAGAGAAGGCATCAGTCTATAAACCAGGAAGAGAGGACTCATCAGAAACCAACGCTGCCAGCACCTTGATCTTGGATGTCCAGCTTCCAGAACTGTGAGAGAACAGATTTCTGTTGTTTAAGTCACCCAGTCCAAGGTATTGTGTCATGGCAGCCCTAGCAGACTAATACAAGAAGGGAAACTATTCTGATATCATGTCTCCTTCCAAAATGAAGTGTTTATGGCATTCACTTTAGCTTTTGATCCTCAAAACTCTTTCTTTTTGCCTATTGTTCGTACCAGGAATTTTTAAAGTCTAGTTTGAAACTCAAAAGTCTAGTTTGAAAATGGACTCTTTAGTTTTGTGTTATCTGTTTGTGACTTTCCTTCCCCAAAGCCATAGAAGCACCTACCCTCTGCTGCCTGAAATTGAGGAAAAGGTCACAGAGCAAAAAGGAAATATAGAAAATGAAAAATACACTGGCCAATATAAAAATATCAACCTGCTATAGGAGTTGCTTTTTTTCCTTTCCTCATTCTGTCAAAACTTGAGAAGATCTGATTTCATTTATTTGGTCTTTCATTAATTTGCTCTGTATTTATTGCCCACAGATTGGTTATGTATATTTTAATGTGAATAGCTTTGAGAGAGCACTTGCATTAAAACTTTCAGATCTTCAATTTAATAATGAAAAGTACTGTTTTCTTTTAAAGGAATTGAAAGTATCATAGAAACCTCGTGGTAGTGGTGGAGAGAGGTGGTTAAAGGACTAAAATCCTGCTGTCCATATCATTACAGCTCAGAAAGGTTTGTTAGCTATAGAGGAGACCTTGTTGCCCAACCCCAGGACAGATCCTACTTTGAAGTCCTGAAATTCCTGATGTAACATGCATAACATACACAGGGTCAGGGTGGTCACTGGGGGAAGCAGAAAGCCAAGTCTTGCACTTGGATGGACAATCCTGGGTTCTTCCACCCTTTGTACTTTTCTGATTTGCTAGGCCTATGCGGTCTTATTGCTCTCACTGTACTAGAAATGTCTGTTTACTTCTCTGTGAACCTCTAGAGAGCAGTGAATTACAGGTTTCACCTCTGAATATTCCCTATCCAATAGGTACCATATAATAGGTGCGTAATAAAAGTTTTTGAAATGAAACAAAATGTAATTCATGAATCCTCCAAGTTCCTCACTTCAGGCTTCTCTAAATCTCTTTTCTCTGCTGGCCTGGACACAGGTCAAGCATCCTCCTCCAGCCCCTTTAATCTCAACCAACCTCTCCTCTTCTTTATAAAAACAAATTCTTTAAAAAATTGTTTAATTACCCAAGTACTACATGAAGATATCCTCAGTGTAACATAATAAAATAATACAAAGAAAAATTAAATGCCGCTCTATGGTAATCCCCTTCATTGGGTAGTACTGTGGAAATAACTTTCTAAACCTTCTTCCATACATTTTTATATATGCAATGTGTATCTTCTAAAATAGATGAATTTACCATTTGCAACAACGTGGATGGAACTAGAGGGTATTATGCTAAGTGAAAGAAATCAATCAGAGAAAGACAATTACCACATGATTTCACTCATATGTGGAATTAAAGAAACAAAACAGAGGATCATAAGGGAAGGGACCGAAAAATAAAATAAGACAAAATCAGAGAGGGAGACAAACCATAAGAAGCTCTTAAATATAAGAAACAAACTGAGGGTTGCTGCAGGGGAGGTGGGTGGGTGGATGGTCAACTGGGTGATGGGTATTAGAGGATACTTGATATAATGAACACAATATTATATGCAACTGATGAATCATTAAACTTTATCTCTGAAACTAATAATATACTATATGTTAATTGATTGAATTTAAATAAAAATAAATAAAATAGATATATGTGTTTATGTTAATTTATTAGTGCTAATAGGTATGATATATTAATACATATATTTAGTCTATGATTTTATGCTGTTGTGTACTATTTCACTACTTGCATTTTTTTCACTTAATAAGTTGACGTCCTTTTATGTCACTATACATACATGCCCCTCTTTCTTTTTTTCATTGCTGCAAAGTATTCCATAGTAGAGATGAACCAAAATGCATTTAAAATATATTTAAATCTTTAAAAAAATAAAATATATTTAATCTTTTCTCTACTGATGATTATATAGGCTGTTTGCAATTTTTCACTGTCATAAACAATGAAGCAATGAACATCAACTTGTATACCTGCTTCTTTGGGCACATCTACAAATTTTTTTTTATGATAGATTCTTAGAGGATTACTTGCTGAGTTAAAGGTATATGTAGGTGCTACAGACAATCCTGAGGAAGAGGTTTTCTTGGCCATTTGCCATATAATTACTTGTAATTACTTGTAAACCAAATGGACTTACTAAACTGTATTAGAGTAGAATGGCACAGCAAGACTTAGGCTGTTCCAGTCCAAGGGGATAGTTTATGTAAATTATGTGACCATAGACAGACTATATGATGTCCTTTAACATCCCTTTAACATAACTTCCTCCATTGCATAGCAGTATGGAAAATGTCCTTCTAAGTCCTTTCCCATACATTTGCATTGTATCTTAAGGATTTTTGCATGCCTGCTACTTCGTAATACCTCTGCTAATGAATAGAGGAAGCTGCCTTCAGTACTCCAAATGAGGAAGGAAATGTTATTATTGGATATCATTATTGTCGATCACTTGTTCAAAAGGGGGGAAGTGAGTCATCTCAAGAGAATGAGTCACCAAGTTATAGCCAAGGTGATAAACCTCAAGATTTGAATCTCTCTGCTCCATGGACACAGTTCAACAGTTAATAAGGAAAATCTTACCACCTGAGTGGTGAGAAACGAGAGTGGGTACTACCTGAACACTTAATGTTATCTTGAGGGAAAAAAAAGTGACATTCCTAAAAACTTTTCTGCTGTCTCCTGAATTTCAGAACTTTTTTACTTACTGACTTAAAAAAAAAAAAAAAAATATATATATATATATATATATATATATATATAAACAAAAACATGATTAATTATTGAGGGTTTTGGCAGGAGGATGAGTATATCCTCTAACCACTGAATCAAAATTCCCTGAAAATACTGTATTTTAAATTTTGATAGATATATTGCCAAATTACCCTCCAACAAACTTGTATCAATTTGTACTCCCACTGATATTGAATGTGTCTAACATATTAGCAATCTTTTAAAGTATCATTTGATGGGTGAAAAATGGTATCTTACTAGTTTAATATGGATTTCTCTGATGACCAGTCACATTCAGCATAATTTTACATACTTTTTAGGCATCGTATATCCTCCTCTCTGAATTATGCGTTCATATCCATTGCTTATTTTCTAATTGATTCTGTATGCCTTCTTTATTGATTTGTATGGGTTAATTATATATTATGTATATGGATCTTTCATCATACATTGTTAATATTTTCTTCTAGCTTCTTTTGGTCTTCTGATTTTGTTTAAGATGTTGTTTTCATACAAAAATTTTAAATTCTTACACAGTTAAATATATTAATCAATATTAATTCTTTATAGGATTCACAATTTTTTGCAGTTTTAGCTTAAGTAGTCCATCTATAAGTCATTAACACATTCTTCAATATTTTCTTCTAATATTTTATTATATTTTAAATGTATTTCTAACTAAAATTCTAAAATAAAATTTAACTGAAAATTTAATTTCTGACAATACAATGAAGTAGGTGTTAAGTAAAACTCTTCCTAGTATAGCACATGTAAAAATGCAGTATAAAATATTAGAGCAACCAAACAAAAACTCAATAAATATTTTTTGTATGTTTGTCTGAGGCTGAGCTGGTGAGAAATTAAGGGAATTTTTCAGAGGCCAGAAAAAAAAGAAAGAACAACAATCTGTAGAGTTAGGAAGCCCTGAGTGTTTATATGATCCCTACTGGCCACCAGCCAAAGTTTTAATGGGCTCACTGTACCAGGGCTGAAGATAAAGCCTGGGCCCCAACCAAGGTGGAAACTATAATGAATTAGAACTTCAAGGATGACTCAGTGGCCGAACTAGAAAAATTCCACCCAGCAGAGGGCATTAATGGTGATATATGCCAATCTTTTTATGTTTTTGTTTTTTAGAGAACGACTGTGGGTGCATGTGGTGGTGGGGAGGGGCAGAGAGAGAGAGAGGGAGAGAGAAAAGTCTTAAGCAGGCTCCATGCTGAGCCCCATGTGGGGCTCCATCTAATGACCCTGAGATCATTACCTGAGCCAAAATCACAGGTCAGACACTTAACCAACTGAGTCACCCAAGCACCCCTATATTTGCCAATCTTTTTTTTTTTTTAAGACTTTACTTATTTATTTAGTTAGTTAGTTAGTTAGTTAGTTATTTGACAGAGAGACAGTGAGAGAGGGAATACAAGCAGGGGAAGTGGGAGAGGGCCACCCAAGCACCCTATATTTGCCAATCTTATCTGTGCTCTGGGCAGAGCTGAACAAAGAGGAAAAGGCTTAATCATAAATCTACTTTAACATGTGTTTAGAACCCAAATTCATATTAAACATACATTCCTCAAAGCCCTAAGTCAGAAATGTAGTTAGTGACATTCCACCAATAGCTAAAGGAAATAAATCCAAATCCTCTTCAAAAGAACAGTCATTGGGGTGTCGGGTGGCTCAGTGGGTTGAGCCTCTGCTTTCAGCTCAGGTCATGGTCTCGGGGTCCTGGGATCAAGCCCTGCATCAGGCTCTCTGCTCAGTGGGGAGCCTGCTTCCCCCTTTCTCTCTACCTGCCTCTTTGCCTACTTGTGATGTCTCTCTCTCTGTCAAATAAACAAATAAAAAAATCTTTAAAATAAAATTTAGAAAAAGAACAGTCATTACATTCAACTCCACATCACATTTTCAAGAAATATGACTTCAGATATACAGGGAAATAGTAGAAAACACTGCAGAGTGAGTGTTTCTTCAAATAATGACATGATCTGGTACAGAATAAAATATAAGCATGTTTAATATATTTAAAGAAACATTTTAAAAGATTACTGGAAGAATGTCAAACTATAAATTGTCAGTTGACCACACAGGCTTGAAAAAGAATCAACAGAAGTTCTACATATCAAAAACGTAATAATTAAAATTAGAAATTCAGGGGGGCATCTGGGTGGCTCAGTGGGTTAAGCCTCTGCCTTCGGCTCAGGTCATGATCTCTGGGTCCAGGGATCAAGCCCCGCATCGGGCTCTCTGCTCAGCAGGGAGCCAGCTGCCCTCCCCCTCTCTCTGCCTGCCTCTCTGCCTACTTGTGATCTCCGTCTGTCAAATAAATAAATACAATCTTTTTTAAAAATTAGAAATTCAGGTAAAATTAGAAATTCAGGCGTAGAAGCACAGTTGAAGAGATAATTCATGATGAATAGAAAGAAATTATAACATTCAGAAAAAGACAACAAAGAGGATGAAATTATAAAAGAGATAATGGCTGAAAATTTCTTGAATTCTGAGGAAAGAATTTCTTCTTTCTATTTGGTGATGAGAAACACCAACATATAGATTCAGAAAACAGAACTACAACCAGAATAAATAAAAAGAAATCACCTAGACACATTACAGAATTTAGTATTTCAGAATACTAAAAGTCAGGAGACTTTATTAGAAGCATTTAGAGAAAGAAATAACGTATCTGTTAAGGAACTATATTTAAACTGATAGGAGATTCTCCCACAGCAATGAATGGAGCCAGAAACGGTGGAATGGTACATTTAATGTACCAAGGGAAGATAAATGTCAAACTATACTATTATCCAGCGAAATTATCTTTCAAACATGAGGTTAAAATAAAGTTATTTTCTGACTAAAAAAATTGAGAGCTTTTATACAGCAAACCCTTTTTTAAGATCTTCTAGAGACTATACTTAAGAATGAGATAAATAAACACTGGAGAAAGCCCGAGTATAAGAAGAAATGGTGAGCAAAGAACATGGTAAACATGTGGATAAATCTAAGCAAGCATTTACTGAATGAAGCAATAATGACAATGTTTGCTTTGAGGGTGAAATAAGTCAAGCTAGACAAACCCAAACAACAATAGCATGTATCATGAAAGAGTGGTAAAAAGGAATTAAAACATTCTAAGGTCCTTGTATTTTCCTAAACATGGGTAATGTTATTGGTTATCTTCAGATGTTAAATATGAATGTTAAGATTTCTAAGGCAATTGTATTCATTTTCTATTGCGACACGGCAAACTCCCACAAATTTAGCAGCCTAAAGTAATGTACATTTCTATTTCACAGTTTCTATGGGTTGGTGGGTCAGGAGTCCAGGCATGGCATACCTGAATTGTCTGCTCAGGGTCTCACAAGGCCACAGCCCT
Organism: Martes martes; assembly: GCF_963455335.1. Taxonomy (NCBI): domain Eukaryota; kingdom Metazoa; phylum Chordata; class Mammalia; order Carnivora; family Mustelidae; genus Martes; species Martes martes. The sequence goes on from NC_137888.1 coordinate 84,566,344, forward strand.
AAGTGCTGACTAGGCTGGGATTCTCATCTGGAGGTCAGGGTCCTCTTCAAGCTCATTCAGATGATCAGGGGAATTCAGTTTCTTGTGGTTATAGGCCTGAGAGCTCACCTACTAGAGGTTACCCCTCTTCACAGGCCATTAACAACATGACTGCTTTCTTCCAGGCCAGCAGGACAAATCCAATGCTTCGAATTTCCCTTCTCAGGAAGGGCCCAGTCTCTTTTAAGGTTCTACTGATTAGACCACACATATCCAGAATAATCTCCCCTTTCATCAACTCAAAGTCAACTAACATGAGACCTTAATATTTTAAAAACGTCTTCACCTTTGTCATATAATTTAATGAGGAGAGTAACATCATTACATTCACAGGCACATCTGCACTCATAGAAAGGGAATTATAAGCCACAGGATGGGAATTTTGGAGGCTCTCTAAATTCTGCCTACCGCAGTTGAATTAGATTCCATAATATCCAAATCAGTGGAGGTGAAAAAAAGGAAGGGAAGAAAAATTACAGTTAATTGAAACAAAGATAAGGGAAAAAACACTGAAGTGGGATAAACAAAATATAAATAAAATGATAAATAAATACAATGTCAAGAAACTATATTCTCCAGACTAAGAATGGCAAACTGAATTTGGAAAAGAAAGTTTAACTCTATATTATTAAAAAGAAACAGATCTCACCGTAAGAATACAGAAAGGTTGAAAGGTAGGACAAGCAAACACTAACCAAAAGGAAATTGAGGGGGTTATATTAGAAACAGGCAAACTCAAGAGGAAAAATATTACTAGAGATCAAATAGGTCATTACAATTTAAAACATGGTCAATCTACCAGCAAGATAAAATTCTAAACTTGTCAATACTTAATAAAATTGCTTCAGCATACGGAATGCAAAAATTATCAAAGGTATGAGAAGAAATGAACATATCACCGTTAGTTGGCAAGATTTTACTAGTCCTCCCTCTTTGGTCAATAAGTCAAGCAGACAAGGTCTGAATGGACAATGATCAAACCTGGCCTAAGAGATAGAGATACAGAATAGTGCACTTAAATATTAAAGAATACATATTTTTTTCAAACATATATGGAACATTTACAAAAAGTGACTACATACTAGGTCATAAAGCACCTCAATAAATGTCCAAGAATCAGTATTTTTTACCACAGTGAAATTAAGCTAGGAATAAATCTTAAGAATTTAAAACTTCAGTATTGTGCAAAGTTAGAAAAATACTTCTAACTAATTGATGGATCAAAGGAAAAAAATGTGTAATGGAAGTCAGAAAATACTTAAAACAACTAATAAAAACAATGAATAAAAAATGTGTGGCATGCAGATAAAATGATACTTTGGGGAAATTTACAGACTTAAATGCTTATATAAGGAAAAGAAAAAACTGATAATTAATGAGACTGAGAAGAAATGAGAATTTGCCATAAGTTATTATTAGAAACAAAAACAAAAGCAACAGGAGACAAGGCAGAGAAAGCAAAATGTGGAAAATAATAAAGATAATAGCAGAAATTAATAAAGTAGAAAATAAAGTAAATAATATACCATTTAGGTATATATGTTACTTTTACATATTAGTAATATATTACTTAGATCTTTTTACTCAGTAAATATTACTTAGGCAATAACATATTACTTAGAAGTACATAATAAGTACTACTAATTATATATTACTTATACATTTTTTTCTATGGAAACTAAAGACTAAAACCAAAAGCAAGGAATGAGTAACATTAGTTCAGGTTAAAGGTAAAACCAAAAGCAAAGAATGAGTAACATTAGTTCAGGTTAAAGGTTATTTCTCTGGGGAAGGAGAGAAATGTAATTATTTAGGGGCATTCAATGATATTGGTGATGTTCTATTTCCTTAGCTGTGTGGGAGAAACATTGGTGGCCCTTTAAATTTTTACTTCTGTTCTTCTTTAAAATGCACATATATATTATATAATCTTTCAGATTGTGATATTTCATATTTTTGTTAAATTTAAAAAAGTTTTAAATAAGATAAAGCAAAAATCTTTTAACCAAGTCTGCTCCAGAGGAGGATAAACTCATTGGTTTTATGTGTAGCTTTCTGAATTATTTTCTATGCATATATCTGAGAAACATGTAGTTTGTTATTTTGTGGGGCAAGGTTAACATAAGTGATATTATATCAACTGTACTATTTTAGAATTTGTTGTTTCCCCTTAATGCCTTTTAGCAAGCTCTTCCTTTAAGTATATGGACACTTATCTCATTACTTTTTGGTGCTACACAGTATTAAATGGTCTGGGAACATTCTTTATCTACTCTGCCTCCCTCTATCAACTAGCAAGCATGGCTGTGCAACAGTAATACGAAAACTTAGAATCTTGGTAGCTCAAGACCAGTTTCATTTCATGATCATGACACCTGTCCTCATGTGCAGCTGAAACAAAGAATGCATGATGATTCTGTTCCAGGCCCTTTCTGCCCAAACTCTTAGGGAAGCAGCACTCTACAGAAGGAATAGTTTGATGGAAGTGAAAGCTGTGGCTTCCATGATGGGCCCCCACAATCTGGACTCTACAAGAAAGGCCCAAATCTTCCTGGAGGATAACGGGTTATTCTTTGCCGATAACCAGCATGACTCACTGGGCCTCAGATTTAGCACCATACAGCTGCCCTGGGGAGGCTCCCTTGATTGAAGACTGAATTACAGATTGTTCCACTAACCTTCTTAGTCGCCTCCGTGCTCGCTACCCTCCATAACTTGCACAGTACTTGGCATATGACAATTAGTCAATATTTGTCTAATTGCTGGCAAAAGGATATTTTCTGAATATATTTGATTTCTGTAAGTAAACCCATGAAATTAAAAAAAATTAAAATTTTCCATACTGAATTCAAGAGAAAGCCACATGATATAATCTGTGAATTTGAAGTATTTCTTACTTTTTGGTATTTACATTTCATACTGAGATTTCTACAAATATTTTCATACAAACTTATGTGTATCTTTTTGACTTGGCAAGTATTCAGTAAAGGGTTGATGGAGCAGGATGTCCCAACATGTAGTTGGATAGAAAATTGATGGAGAATATGGAGTGGGCAATAATGAGAAGCCTATACTCAACAATGAAGACATTTTCGATGATTAACAAGGGCCTTGTCCAGAAAGTCAGATTTCAGCATTAAGGATGCTAGCTTAGGAAAAAATATGGCAAATGTGAATCAGGGTTCCTGTTTTAGGAAGGGACTGGAGTGCAAGAACCTGAGTTACAGACTTGAGTTTAACAGCTGGGACTAGGACTTATTTCAAAAGGCCAAAAAAGGGGCGCCTGGGTGGCTTAGTGGGTTAAGCCTCTGCCTTTGGCTCAGGTCATGATCTCAGGGTCCTGGGATGGAGCCCCACATCAAGCTCTCTGCTCAGCAGGGAGCCTGCTTCCTCCTCTCTCTCTGCCTGCCTCTCTGCCTACTTGTGATCTCTCTCTGTCAAATAAATAAATAAAATCTTTAAAAAAAAAAGGCAAAAAAAAAAGCAAATACAAATACAAATAAAATTTAAAAAGGCAATTGTTTAATTGTTAAAATTAGGATACTATGTTATGACCAAGTTAGTGGTTAGGAGGATTGGAGCTGCTTAACTACTTGATGTTTCAGATAGGGATTGAGACAATTAGATTCCAAAAGAGGATCAAGTGGGAGTGCCTGGGTGGCTCAGTTGGTTAAGGGTTTGACTTCGGCTCAGGTCATGATCCTTGGGGTCCTGAGATTGAGCCCCACTCTGGGCTCCTGACTCAGTGGGGGGTCTGCTTATTCCTTACCCTCTCCCTCTGCCTCTCTTCCAAACTCAAGCCCTCTCTGTATTTCAAATAAATAAAATCTTTAAAAAAAATAAAAGAGGATCAAGAGGCCTCAACTATGGGGATAAGTGTTTGTAGGACTAGGGACCATGTTGTGTCTGATAGCAGCAACTGAGAATGACAAATAGGATACTATGCCCTTCTTACACTTGTAATAGTCTGTATTAGTCAGAGTTCTCCAGAGAAATGAACACACACAGATATGGATATGTAGAAAGAGATTTATTATGAGATAGTGACTCATGTGATAAAGGCTAAGTCCCATGATCTGCAGTCTGCAGGGGATATACATCCAGTCCAAACCCAAAGGCTGGAGAACCATGGGAGCCAATCCTATAAGTCCCACTCTGAATCAGCAGGCCTCAGAACCAGGATTACTGATGTCTGAGGGCCAGAGAAGATGGATGTCCTCGATCACACAGAGAACAAATTCACCTTTCCCTCGAATTTTTCTTCTATCAGCCCTCAAAGGATTGGATGATACCCAATGGTGTGGTTGAGGACAACCTTCTTTACTCCGTTTACGGATTCAAATGCCAATCTCTTCCAGAAATACTTTCACAAACACACCAAGAGTAATGTTTTGCCAGCTTTCTGGGCATCCCTTACCCCAGTAAAGTTGACACATAGATAAACCATCCCACAGACATTTGTAATGGAGCATAGTACTTTTTCCTACAGAGTCAAGATACAATTTTATACACCCTCTCAAAAAAGTTATTAAATATAAATCTCATTTGCCCAACAAATATAAACCTATCTGTTATCCTTATGACCAGTAATAAAATAGTAACAGTTACCATTTACTGAGTGTGTACCATGTATCATATACTAGACATACTAGGCTGCCTTATTTTTCATTTATTACTTACGATAACCCTGAGAGGTAGATATTATTATTTCCCAATTTTCAGATGAAGAAATTAAAACAAGAAGTAATGTGTTCAGATTTATATAGGGGAAAAAAGGTACAGTTGTGACTGTAACTGAAATCTGTCTGATTTCAGAGTCTGTGATAAACTAATTAAATTTAGACAGAATAATGCTTTAAGCCTGTACCCAGCTAAGTACTCTGATTTGTTTCTAGAGTATTTAATCTGTACCTTGACATTTCTCATTCTGGAGTTAATTTTAGCTATGTCCTTAAACCAGCTGTTTGCCCCAGGTTGCATTATTTGAGGTAAGAGGGCTACCAATAGAAAGCAAAGTCTAATGAAAAAAATTTGAAGGGAAACAAAAACAAAAATGAACTTTTGGGACTTCATCAAGATAAAAAGCTTCTGCACACCAAAGGAAACAGTAAACAAAACAGAGAGGCAACCCAGGGAACGGGAGAAGGTATTTGCAAATGACACTACAGACAAAGGGCTGATATCCAAGATCTATAAAGAACTTCTCTGGCGATTCACAGACCTGTACCCCTGGGGCTAATAATACATTATATGTTAATAAAAAAAAAATTAAAAAAAAAAGAGAACTTCTCAAACTCAACACCCAAAAAACAAATAGTCAAAAAATTGGCAGAAGACATGACCAGACACTTCTCAAAAGAAGACATACAAATGGCTAACAGACACATGAAAAAATGTTCATCATCATTAGTCACCAGGGAAATTCAAAACCACATTGAGAGGGGTGCCTGGGTGGCTCAATGGGTTAAAGCCTCTGCCTTCGGCTCGGGTCATGATCCCAGGGTCCTGGGATGGAGCCCCGCGTTGGGCTCTCTGCTCCGCAAGGAGTCTGCTTCCTCCTCTCTCTCTGCCTGCCTCTCTGCCTACTTGTGATTTCTGTCTGTCAAATAAATAAATAAAATCTTTAAAGAAACAACAACAACAACAAAACCACATTGAGATACCACCTTACACTAGTTAGAATGGCCAAAATTGACAAAGCAAGAAACAACAAATGTTGAAGAGGTTGTGGAAAGAGGGGAACCCTCCTACACTGTTGGTGGGAATCCAAACTGGTGCAGCCACTATATGGAGGTTCCTCAAAAAAGCTAAAAATAGATTTATCTTATGATCCAGAAATCACACTACTGGGTATTTACTCAAAGAATACAAAAACACGGGCAATCCCCTCAGGTCCCCTCCCTCTTTGGGAACTTTGTATTCTCACTTTGTTATTGTTCAATAAACCTTGCTTTGCTGCCCACCACTCTGTCTGAACTACCTCTTCATTCTTTTTTTTTTTTTTAAATCTCTTCATTCTTTGAAGCGGTGTGAACAAGCACTGTGGGCACCCACTGAGAAAAAATCCTGTAACATTTATAGGGGCTTGTCAGGGATCTCCATCATCATTAAGGACAACTAACCAAGAAAGGTCCTCAAACTCCAGGTGGTGGTTCAGATGGAGCCTCACGTGGAGGTCAAACCAGACATCTACAAGAGACCCCTTGATAGATCGGGACGAGAGGAATCCTGGCTGCCACCTCATCCAACACCCCTGACCAACAGGAAGTAGCTGCGATCAGTCATTGCCTTTCTTCCCTAACAGCAGTTAGGGTTATCTCTTCAGATAGGAGAATGATGGATAGTTGGAAGGCAGGCAGGCAGGAACAAGGGGCCCTGCCCTAAGAGGAAGCTACCTTTAAAAGGATTTTACATGGAAGGAGTCTCCACCTTTCCCATACATAGACAAATAAGTGATTGGATGATAGGCGCAGGGAGGGTTAATCAGATTAAAACAGCCTACCAACAAACCCATAAAAAATCCCTAGACTTAGAAACTTTGGTGGCAACCTTCTTGGGTCCCCTCCCTCCTTGGGAGCTTTGTACTCTCACTTTACCATTGCTCAATAAACTTTGCTTTGCTGCTCTCCCAAATCCCCACTAATGCAAAGGGATATATGTACCTCTATATTTATAATAGCCAAGATATGGAAGCAGCCCAAGTGTCCATCGATTGATGAATGGATAAAGAGGCTGTGCTACACACACACACACACACACACACACACACACACACACAGGGATCTTATTCAGCCATTAAAAAAAGAATGAAATCTTGCTATTTGCAAAGATATGGATGGAGCTAGAGAGTATAATGCTAAGGGAAATAAGTCAGAGAAAAACAAATACTGTATGATTTCACTCATACGTGGAATTTAAGAAACAAATGAGCAAAGGGGAAAAAAGGAGAGACAAATTAAGAAACAGACTCTTAACTATAGAGAACATAGTGATGGTTACTAGAGTAGGGGGAGGTGTGTAATAGGTGATGGGGACTAAGGAGTGCACTTGTAATGAGCAACAGGTGTTGTATGGAATTTTTTTTTTTTTAAGGCAGTTGGCATTTTTTTTTTTAAGATTTTATTTAATTTGACAGACAGAGATCACAGGTAGGCAGAGAGGCAGGCAGAGAGAGAGGAAGGGAAGCAGGCTCCCTGCTGAGGAGAGAGCCCGATGCGGGACTCGATCCCAGGACCTTGGGATCATGACCTGAGCTGAAGGCAGAGGCTTTAACCCACTGAGCCACCCAGGCACCCCTAGAATTTTTGAATCACTATATCCTATACCTGAAACTAATATAACACTATGTTAACTAGAATTAAAATAAAAACTCAAAATTTAAATAATTTCTTTGTAAATGTTCTTTCTGCATCCAGAATAGTCTACTTAATTTCTTTTAAAAAATAAAATTTGGGTTCTAGTAAAAATAAAACCTATATTTCATTGGCCTTATTATAGCTCTTTTAAATATCAACTTGCTAAACATTGAGGAAAGATTTTCAATCGAGAATTTATTCTTTAGCTCTGGAAATAGTCATATTGTTTCTTTTTTTTTTTTTAAGATTTTATTTATTTGGGACACCTGGGTGGCTCAGTTGGTTAAGCGGCTGCCTTCGGCTCAGGTCATGATCCCAGCGTCCTGGGATGGAGTCCCACATCGGGCTCCTTGCTCGGCGGGGAGCCTGCTTCTCCCTCTGCCTCTGCTGCCACTCTGCCTGCCTGTGCTCTCTCTCTCTCTCTCTCTCTCTCTCTAGCAAATAAATAAATGAAATCTTAAAAAAAAAAAAAAGATTTTATTTATTTATTTGACAGAGAGAGAAATCACAAGTAGGCAGAGAGGCAAGCAGAGAGAGAGGGGAAAGCAGGCTCCCCGCCGAGCAGAGACCCCCGATGTGGGCCTCGATCCCAGGACCCTGAGATCATGACCTGAGCCAAAGGCAGAGGTTTAACCCACTGAGCCACCCAGGTGCCCTTACATTATTTTTTTGATAATTTCCCTTTTCATATTTTTGTTCTCTCTGGAATAAAGTCATATAGATTAGATATTAAAACCTCTGGATTGGGGGTGCCTGATGGCTCAGTCAGTAAAGTGGCTGACTCTGGGTTTCGGCTCATGTCATGATCTCAGGGTGGTGAGACTGAGCCCAGCAATGGGCTCAGTGTGTAGTCTGCTTATTCCTCTCCCTTTCCCTCTGCCCCTCCTCTTACATGCCCTTTCTCTCAAATAAATAAAATCTTTAAAAACAAATAAATAAAATGTCTGGACTGATCCTCTATATCTCTCTATTCTTCATATTTTCTATCTTCTACTTTCTGAAAGATTTTCTTCCAACCTATTATTGATCTGTTCAAATTTTGGAAATCATGTATTTGTTTTTCAAGAGTTCTATTTTGTTTTTTGAGTAGTCTTTTGAATAGCATCTTTGTCTTATTTTATGGATGCAATACCTTTTCAAATCTCTTTGGAAATATTTTCAAATCTCTGCGTTACCCCTGTTTAAGCTTCTATAAAGCCTTTTTTAAAATTTTTGGTCTTTCTCTCATTATACTGAAGGCATCCCATGTATTAAGTATGGGAACCTCTGTGCACTGAAAAGCTGATTGGGCATTCTGTATACACAAGCAATGTTTGCCAACTGTCAGGTTGGCTATAATTAATTAAATACTAAGTTAGGCATTATGATGTGGAAACTTCCAACTCTCAAAACCTGGAGGTCTTTTTTCTGATATCACTCTTTAAAAAAAATTTTTTTTTTTTTGGCCTGGAATAATATCTTGTTGCTGAATGGTCAGTCAGCAGAGGTGTGTGTACATGTGGTTTTATGTATTTATTTGTTTGTTTGTTGGGGGGTCTTTATCCAGACGCTTAACCCCCACTGTTTTTAGTCCCTCATTTCCGTCCTTCCATCTGTATCCTGTGTATCAACATTCCAAGGTTCAGTTTTATCCTATTGCATCAGTTACCACTGTAAAATGAAAACTACAGGCCCAAAATAGGCATCACTTGGGCCAGGCTGAGTCACCAAACTGGGGCTTAATACCTAACCTAACTGCAGATTCAACCTCCCCCAGAAATAGGTCTTAACCTGTCAATCAGAAATTTTCTGAACAGCACCAATGATGTAATTTGTCACACAGGCCCTCTCCATTCCCCAGAGGAAAATTAAGTTATCCACTTAAAAAGGTCCCCTGCCCTTTTTAAGGGAGGGCAACTTAGCCTGAAACGATCCTTTGTTCTCTTTCGCTAATAACTTTCTTGCCCCATTCTCCTTTCTTTTCATTTTTTTAAAACTGAAGTATAGTTAATATGCAATGTTACATGAGTTTCAGGTGTACAACATAGTGAATCAACAGTTCTATCCATTATAATATGCTCACCACAAGTGTGGCTACCATCTATCCTCATACAATGCTATTGTGATATTATTGACTATATTCTCTATGCTGTGCCTTTTATTCCTATAACTTATTCATTCCATAATAGGAAGCCTCTATCTCCCACTCCCTATACCCATTTTGCCCATCCCTATCCCATCCTCCTTTCCATAGAAAGCTTCCATTTTGTAAAATTCCTTGAAACTCCCCTTTACTTGGTAGATGGGATGCTGCCCAATTCATGAATCACTTGATAAAGCCAATCAGATCTTCAAATTTAAGCAGCTGAATTTTGTTAACACCACTCATCTTCCATCTATATTCCACCTAGTAGAATTTTGTTGAAGTTTCTCACCCTTTGATGGATTCTCCTGCTCTTGTTATGGGTTTATATGTTCTTTTTATTCCTTTACCATCATTTGGGTGGAGTCTTGAGGAAAGGAGATAAATAAACGTACTCATTTTATTTAATCAGACTGCTTCATTTCAAAAGTGTTTATGTTACAAACTCCCCTCCTATCCCTGTATATTTGGTCTTGTGAATAGTTGTAATTTTCTAGAAGAATAGAGAAGTGTTTCTGTATATTATGGGAGTAAGGTACACATATCCTTGGGTGGGTTAAAGTATCCTACTGAATAATCTGGACCGATGAAAGGAACTAAAGATACTTCAGGCGCTGAGATAAACTCTCCCTTCATGACTTCAGAATTCTGGTTACTCATTTACAACTGGGATGAGATAAGTGTTCAGTATAATAACTAGAGAAGTTCTATAAACCACTTGTAACGTTAAGTTTTTATTCTACTACCAAACCATGTTCCCGTAAACCTTTGGTTACCTCTAAATTTCCAGTATCTGGAAGAGAACAAGCTGTGGCATCACCCAGCCAGCCCCTCCTACGTCCTACTCACTCACAAAGAATTTCCCCTTTGAGCCACTGTAACACTGGCTGCTTACTCATACCAGATTCCTTAGGATTGGCCGGGACTGCAAATAAAACGTTGTTTGCCTATAATGAGGTCAATAAACTGCAACATAAAGGCACACAGATTCCCAGTTTTAAAACAGAACATGAAGCGTTTGCTATCCTATTCCCTCTTACTATTTTCAGACAAGACCTGGAGAGCAAATATTCTCCCTGGGCAAAAGAAAAGTCTTTGAAGGGAGGGAAAAAAAAAAACCAACACCCTAAAATGGGTCTACTGAGTTCTAAAAACCCCAAAACCAAGCAAGCCCAGATTCTTCTTCTGGGACTTGACTCAGCTGGGAAGTCTACCATCCTCTACAAATTAAAGTTTGCTAAGGATATTACGACCGTCCCAACAATAGGTTTCAACGTGGAGATGATCGAGTTGGAAAAGAGTTTTTCACTCACAGTCTGGGATGTTGGAGGACAGGAGAAAATGAGAACTGTGTGGGAGTATTACTGTGAGAACACCGATGGGCTGATGTATGTTGTGGATAGTACGGACAAGCAGCGACTGGAAGACTCCAGGAGAGAGCTGAAGCACATTTTGAAGAATGAAAACATTAAAAATGTGCCTGTTGTCCTGTTAGCCAACAAACAGGATGTGCCTGGAGCTCTGACTGCCGAGGACATCACCAGAATGTTCAGAGTGAAGCAGCTCTGCAGTGACCGGAACTGGTATGTGCAGCCCTGCTGTGCCATCACTGGGGATGGACTGATGGACGGGTTCAGGAAACTGACCGAATTTGTGAAAAGCCACATGAAATCAAGAAGAGACACTTTAGCAATCTTTAGATAAAACAGAGATCCAAGCAGTGACATACTGGTGAAGTTGAAAGGGTAACTTTTTTCGATGCCAAATGAGAAAAGCAAGTTGCTGAGTTAGCAAACTTGTCCTAAGATGTTATTTCACCTAAATTCAGCTAAAACATAGAATAGTATCTAGACAATATTATTTTTGGCCAGGCACTTTAGTAAACTATGTGGTAATGATAGTTGAGAATGAAAATTTTACAATTTTGTATATGTTGGATTTATGTATGAATCAGAATAATCGTGTTTGGGACCAAATAAATTATTGCTTTATTGTTTTTGTATGACGACTAGAACAAAGTTTAAGTAAACTGCTAATAGGGTCAGAATTCTTTCAGATGGTTTCCAGCTGTTACAGTATTGAATTTCTATCACACTCCTATAGAATAGTTAGTAAAAAATAGAACTTTAAATTATGGAGAGGAAAAAGTTTGATGTTAACATCTTGTAAATCCCTATGACTTAAATGAAGATTTTTTCTGGATTCCTGCAAACTCTTAGAAATCTATTGGTGGGAACTTCTGACAGTGAGTCAAATAAGGAACTTCAGGCTGTTAATTGCCCAGAAACATAGGAAGACGTTTGTATCTTAAAGTTCTGGGGGTCAGGCTAGCTAGCACTTTAGAGTTTAGGGCGAGGTCTGGGTTTTACTCAGCTTGAGGTTATAGGCCCAAGATGGGCTTACATAGAATTCAATAGAATAGTCAGTACTTGGGAATATATGTACAGCTCACTGCACTGATCAAAAAGGAACCAGAGCCAGACTTTAAACTCAAGAGACTTTGCAATTCACAGGAGGAAACAACGTAAAGCTAGTAGCTAGAATAGGGCAATAAGTATGTGCTATAACATGAGTGACTCTTTCTGACCTGGGAAAACAGGAAGTGTTTCATGCAGGAGGTAGTTTTTAAGATGGTCCCCAGCTCTTAGGGACCCATGAAGGTGGAGGTTAGTCACTGGAAGTTCCCATCACTAGAAGACCCTGAAGAACCATTGTAGGGGAGGAGAAAAGGAATTGGGGTTTGAACTGAAATTCCCCTGAGAGGCTCAGAACTCCCAGGGAGGTCCTGGTACTAACAGATGACACGTTCTTCCTGCCCAACCTCTAACAAAGCTCATTTGGGCTAGAAGAAGCAGGCCTCAAGCCCCAACAGCAGCTCCTCGGGCTCTAAATCTTAAGGTCACAGAGGAAAATAAATGTTCAAGGGTGCTAGCCCCTGAATTCCTCTTATCTTTTCCTTCTCTCACCCTAGCCATGATCTTTATAGCAAAGATCTGAGTGCTGCATGGTAGGGATTCAAATAAAAAAAGGAGATACACACATGATAACAGTTACCATTGGTTGAATGCTTGTCTGTGCCAGGTGTTGTGTGATCACTTTCATACATCTCATTTAATGTTGACAACTGCCCTGAGAGAAATTATCATTATTATGTCAATTTTACAGAGGAGAGTACTGAGATCAAACAAGGTAACAACAGTAACAACCACACAAAAACTACTCTGTTTTTTCACTGAGGAGTGGCAGAGCCAAGATTCAAACTCATCTGTCTAACTTCAAGGCCAGTACTGTTAATTGTCATAGTGTTTTGTAAATAAGGTATAGTGTCTGTCTTCTATGAGCTTACTATACATAATAAAGAATAAATCCAGGCTAGGGGCACCTGGCTGGCTCAGTTGGTGGAGCATACGACTCTTGATCTCTGGGTTGTAGGTTTGAGCTGCACCATGGGTATAGAGATTATTTAAAAAAATAATAATAAAATCTTTAGAAAAAAAGGAATAAATTCAGGCTTAATTAAAAATAAAACTACCATATGATCCAGCAATCCTACTACTGGGTATATAGCCAAAGGAAATGAAATCACTACCTTGATGATACATCCGCACTTTCGTGTTAATTGCAACATTATTCACAATAGTCAAAACGGGGAAACAACCTAAGCTTCTATCAATGGATTAATGGATGTATGGATAAAGAAAATGCGGTATGTATGCACGATGGAATCCTAGTCAGCCAGAAAAAAGGGAAATTCTGATATTTGTGACAACATGGATGAAACTTGAGGACATTAGTTAAGTGAAGTAAGTCAGACACAGAAAGACAACTATTTTGTGATTTCACTTTTATGGGGAATCTTAAAAAAAACAAACTCACAGAAACAGAAAATAGATTAGTGGTTGACAGAAGTTGGGGATGGGGGAAGGGGGAATGGGGAGATGTTTGTAATGGGGCACAAACTTTCAATTATAAAATGAATAAATTCTGAGGATCTAATGTACAGCATGGGGACTATAGTTAATAAAACTGTACTGCATACTTAAATTTGCTAAGAGTATAAATCTTAAGCACTCTCATTTAAAAAAAGGAGGATGTGTTAATTAACTCTGTTGTGGGAATTCTTTTACAATGTATATCAAAACACATTATGCACTTTAATATATTATTATATATGTAATACATATTACAATCTTATTTGTCAATTACATCTCAATAAAGCTGGGGGAAAAATAAATGCAGGCCAACATATAATACTTTTATATTAGGAAGGTTCTTTGAGTGGCACCTGGTTTAGCGGGTTAAGCATTTGCCTCTGCTCAGGTCATAATCCCAATCTCTTGAGATCAAGCTCCAGTCAGGTTCTGTGCTCAGTAAGGCCTGCTTGAGATTCTCTCTCACTCCCTCTGCTCCTCCCTAACCAACCCCCCAAATAAATAAATAACATATTAAAAAAAAAAAAAGGTTCTCTGAAAAAACAAGCCAGACAGAATAAATTAAGTGTAATAACAGAGATCTAAGAACCAAGCCGAGGGACTGGCAAAAAAAGTTTCTGATTTCAGGAAGATCTCAGTAGAGATCTTCAATGTTAAATGCTTGGTAGTAGTGTTTTTTCTAAGTTCCACAAAATTATAAAAACCACAAATATGCATTTTTTTAAAAAAACGCATCCTCCCTTACCATTTTCTCTATGTGGTTAAAAAAAAAATCTTCCTAATAATCTTAAACTCAGGAATCACTAACCTATGTCCATAGAAAATGGCTGAATAGAAAACGTCACCTGGTGGTCCTCAGTATTTTGGTATTCTGAATTAAGTGAAGCCCTTGTGGCCTAGTCTCAGCATAATGTAAAATTCATAAAAAACAATCCCTCCAAATATAAAGTGAATTAAAATTTTCACTTGAGAAAGCTCTAGCTGTATGTAGTGGGTATGCTGGGCAGATACATTCTTAATATAAGATCAAAAGTTACAAAGTAGCTTTTCCTCTGTCATTTCAACATCTTCCCCCAAGATAGCAGCTATTCCTTAAAGTCTCTAGTAATCTTCTCTAGTAATCTTGTTTGAGAAACTTGAACATTTCCATACTTTTTGCCTTTCTTCCCTGGGATTCAATCTATTTTCTTTCATCAGTCACTTGCTTTCTTTCCAATGTACTTTTTACCAATCTTTCCTTTCTTTGGTATTTCCCTCCAGCTCTGCCTAGCGTGCTCCTCTTACCCTTCAACACACATACAAACATATACTTATACACTCTTCATTCTGTCCACCTAATAAAGCCCAAAATTGAGGGTAGGGGAAAAGATGAGGTGCACAAAAGCAAAATATCCCTTGATAGGCGAGAGGAAAGAGGCTGTGAATATTCATGCCTTGATATTTATTATTGTCATTCATCTTATTCGGTTATCTATATGTAACAAGGCAAAACTTTTAACTCATCAAAATAGTATACTGCCAATGATCTGTAGCAAACAAAAGCATATCACTTTTGAAATGTTCCTTCCTTAAAGACGTAAAAATCTGAAAGGTAAATATCAGTTAAATATTTTTATCTGATTTTCTAAGTATTCCCTGGTTAAAAAAAAAAAAAGAAGTCCCAACAGAGCATAAGAATAAAGAATGACAAATAAATAAAGCAGCAGCAGTGACTAATATACCTTAAAATTGGTCTATTTAACAAGCTGAACATCACTATGTTCTGATGATGAACAATTTGTGTTCTGCCAAAACAGGGAAGACCGGGAATTTCCGATAAGAGTCCTGAAGTCTTGTACCTTATGGGTGGCACTGGGGGATGGTCTACAGAGGCTTCAGTGTGTTGAGTATGTGAAGGAACAACCCAAGAAACAGTATTATCCGTTGTGCTTCTCAAAGGGTTGGCCTGCTCTTGTATGCATGAACTTTCCAGAGTGAAAGAGGGAGAATGAGAGAGAGAAAATGAGAGAAAGAGAGCATGAGAGGCAAAGGACAGACTTCTCCTTTGGTAGTGCTAATGAGTAGTTTAACATAAGTTAGCATATAGTGTCACAGGGGTTTCAGTCCACCAGATGTTTAGCATAGTGTTTACTATTAACAAATTCAGCTACTTCAAACAGAAGAAAGTGCATTTTACCTTGAAAGTGCCACACAGATATAAAAGTGAGTTACTAGATGACTTAACCGTGAGTAATATTTTCACAAACATTACCTCATTTTGTTCTCTCAAAATCTTATGAGGCAGAACAAATATTGTCAATGCCATTTTGAAGATATGAAGAACTGATTAAGCCATTATTGAGCCTTAGTCCGATTTCCAAGATTTTTTAAAAAGTATAATTATTATCATACAATGAATTTAACAATAATGTGGCACATACACTTTCACCATCAAATTTCTTTGTTTCTATAAGTCAAATAGGACTGGCCAGAGTACTTCTTAGGCCAAAAACCCAGGAGTCATCCTCCCTTTTCCCTCATGTCTTACATCTATCTGCTAATTCTGTCAGCTCTCTCTTCAAAACACATCTCCCTTCTGGCCACTTCTCAGTCTCCATCACTACCACAGGCCACCACTGATTCTCACCTGGCTACATTCTCCACAAGGGAGAGATCTAAAAATGACCAACAGATCACTTCACTGCCCTGCCTTACAAACCTCTATTCGCTTCTTACCTCATTATGGACCTTCTTCCTGTTTCTCCCACCTCACTCCCAGGACAGCCACACTTCTCTGAACTTCCCTCTATCATTCCTCATTTGTTACAGCCTCCGGGCCCTTAAACTTGCTGTTTTCCCAGTTCAGAATATGCTTTCCTCGGGTCTTCAAATGGTTCAGAGCTTCAGAGCCTTCAAGTCTCCAGCCAAATATGCACAGGCATTCCCTGAATCCTTATTTAAATGAACCTCCTCATCCCTGTCACTCCCTACCCCTCACCCTCCTTTATTATTTTGCAAAGAATTTATCATGGACTTAAAGTACATCATTTACTCATTTACTTATATCTCTTTCCCTCCCTAGATGGAAAACTGCATGGGAGCAGGAACTTGGCTGTTTGATCCTAGAATGGATATAGATACAGAACATAGGGATGTTCAGTTTTAGGACACATATGGTATTTAAAAGGTATTTGTAGAAAGAAAAGAAAGGAAAGAAGGAAAGAAAGGTCTGAGCCATAAAGGGAGGTCTTATCAGGGCCTTAGGCTATGTCTCAAGATGGAATATGGATCCAATAATGGAGAGATAAAAGAATGGCAGATTTGACTTAGGACACTCTCATTCAACCTCAGCGTCCTTGGGGGCAGTGTGCTGGTAAAATGAACATAGACTTTGGAGCCATGACTAGGTGGGAATTCTGGTTTATCACTTGTTTTAGCTTTTAGGCAGTTTACTTCACCTTTCTGAGTCTAGACTAGAATGAGACTTGAACATGAAATAAACTTTTATTGTGTTAAACCATGGAGACTTGGAAGTTGTTACAGCCACCACAGTTAATTACCCTAAACTAGGATCATGCTTCTTGCTCCTCCCATGTGTCTCAACACCCTCCTTTCCCAGGCTTCTTTTTCGTTTAAATTCCCTCTTCTCAGTCTTCCTGCTCATTCTAGGACCCTCATTTGATTCACCCCAGAACAGGAAAGGAAATGGGAATTTAATTTTTCCTCAACTTTATATTCTGAAAATTTTCAAGTCTTCAGAAAACTTGAAAGAAAAGTAAAATTTAGACAAGTGTACTTTTTTTTTTTTTAAAGATTTTATGTATTTATTTGACAGACAGAGAGATCACAAGTAGGCAGAGAGGCAGGCAGAGAAAGAGGGGGAAGCAGGCTCCCCGCTGAGCAGAGAGCTTCCGGGGAGCTTGATCCCAGGACCCTGAGATCATGACCTGAGCTGAAAGCAGAGGCTTTAACCCACGGAGCCACCCAGGTGCCCCCAAGTGTACTTTTCACCTAAATTCACCAGTTATAAAAATTTTGTCATGTCTGGGCTCTTTCTCCATCTCTCCCTCTCTCTCTACACACACAGTACACACACACACACACACACACACACACACACAATTACAATCATCCTGATACTTCACACCCAAATATTTTATCATCTACCTCTTTAGAATAGACATTTGCTTATATAAGAATACCATTATTACAAATAAAAGTTTAAGCACTAACTAAATATCTTCCAATAGTCCATAATCAAATTTCCCCCCAAATAGAACTTACTCATAGAATTTATTTTATCTAAGATCTACTGCATTTAGTTATGTCACTTTTTTAGAGTATTTCCCCCAACTTTTGTTAGTTCTCCGTGACCTAAAAACTTTTGAAGACTCTAGGCCAGGTTTTTTAAAGAATGCCCCACAGCCTGGGGGTACCTGGGTTGCTCAGTTGATTAAGTATCCAATTTTTAGCTCATGATCTCAGGGTGGTGAGATCAAGCCTTGTGTTGGGCTCATGATCAGGGTGAAGTCAGCTTTAGATTTTCTCTCTCTCCCTCTCCCCCTGTCCCTCCCTTCCCTAAAATAAATAAATAAATAAATGAATAAATAAAATCTTAAAAAAAAAAAAGAGTGCCCTATAGTCTGAATTTGTCTGATTGTTCCTTCACAATTAAGTTCAGGTTAAACATTTTTGGCAATATTCCACAGCTGATGTACTTCCCATATGATCCATTAGGAGGCACAGAGTGTCAATTTGTCCCATTATTAATGATGCTAAATTCGATTACTTCTTTTATGATAGTATCCACTAGATTTCCCCAATGTAAAAATATACTTTTCCCCTCTGTTCTTAGTAAGTAATTTGATATGATTAGTATATTTTGAGACTGTGTCAATATCCTCTTCCCCAAAGCCTTTCTCTTAATGTTTTTAGCATCCATTGATGATCCTTTCCTCACTCAGTTATTACACTAGGAGGAGCAAAATGGTGATTTACATTGCACATTTATTAGCTGGCATTCTACTGTAAAGAAAAGCTTTCTCTTTTATCCTCCATTTCCATAATCATCCTTCTCTCTTTCTCTTTCTCTCTCTCTTCATACTTTTTAAATTCAATGTTTTATTTTCCAGTGCTACTCAAACTGAAGTCCCTGAATCAGCAGCCTCAGCATCACCTGCAAGCTGCTTAAAAATGTAAATTTTCAAACTCCACCCAGACCTATTAATCACAATATCTGGGAGGCAGAGGAAGTTCTGGAATTCCTGTTGTTTTTCCTTGTTATAATCCATTTCTCTTTATAATTCATTTTGATGCTCAAACTGTCCCAAACTTGCCCAGAAGAAGACCCTTTCAGCTAGCTACTGTGTTCTGTTGCTACACGTCCTTATTAGCCTTTGCGTATTTCCTTGTCTGGAAGAACATTGAGTCACCTTGTACTTTCCCTGCTTACCTGCCTCAGACCTGGAATTAACTGTTCTCAGGAGCCCTCGTTTCGTTCACGGTGGAATAGTATTCAGAAATCAAATAATGAAGCTACCTGTGCTTATTGTTACTAGAGTATCACTGTTTATAGCCCCATTCAGTAGAAAAAGCAAGCAAGGAAATATATATATTTTTAAAAATACTGATATATACAAATTTAATCCACAGCATAGAATTTTTCCCAATCTTCCTCATTCTAATTGTATCCCTTACTCTACAAAAAACTCTGCATCCAAAAAGCATCAATATATTTATTCATTTTCTTCATGCTATAATACAAAAAATATTTTCAGAATCACTATACCAATATCACTATTTCTAATAAACCCACTCAGGAGAGTTCAAGACTTCTTTTTATTTCTTTCTATCCTGATTCAGAGTATTGTGTTCAAAAGTTTTTTGAGTTGATTTTTTGTGTGGTTATATTGTAAATATGATGTTGATTTTAGGCTGATTTTTGCTATTTGTATTCAATTTTAAGGTTTGACTCTTCATCTTTTTGAGTTAACATTAATTTTTGAATTTGTAGAAAATTTATGTGCCTCAAAAGTGAAAGCTATGTAAAAAGGTAGTTCATACTCATTATTATATTAAAGAGGCCTCCTTAGTACAATAAACTGGTTCTCATACATCCCTCCTCAACATATACGTAGGTGATACTGTATTTCTATACCAGGTTGGATTTTCTTTCACTTTAAAGCATTTTGAAAGCATTTTTCCACCCAAGTTCAATGTATCTACTGTTGTTGCTTATTGATAGGGAACATGAGAGATTATAGTAACAAAATATCATCCTCTATTTATCATGAGATAAGCCTTATTATCACAGTTACTTTCCTGCTCTTTTTAAAACACAAGATACATTTTACACTCATCTTACTTACTTATCTAACCTCGTGTAAAAATACACTGACTCTAAATGGTAAAAATAAAGACCACATAATCTATATATACATATATAAACTAGATAGAAAATATAATACACACCAAAATGTTTGGGTGGTTGCATTATGGCTAGAATTCCTTATAGTGCTCATTATTTTCCAAATTTTGTAGAGTGAGTATGTGTTATTTTTATATTCAAGGAAAAACACATTATATTCAAAAGAGCTATTTAATCTTCATAGCCTATACATGAATGGATAATGCATGGCCCTAAAACTGTCACTTCAAATGCCCTGATCTAAGATAATAAGAAATCCTTTTAAAGACTAGAAGTATTGCTGTAAATAGACACATGAGGGCGTTGTAACTAACTTTTCGAAAACTGAGAAAAAAAAAAAAAAAACCCTGGGGCACCTGGGTGGCTCAGTGGGTTAAAGCCTCTGCCTTCTGCTCAGGTCATGATCCCAGGGGTCTGGGATTGAGCCCCACATCAGGCTCTGCTCAGCAGGGAGCCTGCTTCCTCCTCTCTCTCTCTGCCTGCCTCTCTGCCTACTTGTAATCTCTGTCAAATAAATAAATAAATAAATCTTTAAAAAAAGAAAAAAGAAAAAAAACCCAGAAGCCAAAAAACAAAACAGCTAACATGCCTTGAGCACTCACTGTAGGCCAGGTTCTGTTTTAAGCATTTCATGTGTATTTCCGCATTTAATTCTTACATTAACTCTATGGGTTAGTACCATCATTATCCCCATTTACAGAGAAGATATCTGAAACCAAAACCATCTAGCCACCTAAATTGTGAAAGGCATTTACAGTGGTCTTGTGTATACAGTCAAGCTCCTGCTGTCAGTTGTTTGGCAAGAATTCCACACTGTATCTCTGTGCAAATGTTTAAATTCTCTCTTAAGCCATGGCCTACCTCTCATTCTGAAAAGATCTCCTATCGCTCTACTTGGAGTCTAACAACAGCTAGGCAGCAGAGGGAATGGTTATTTACCACATTTTTGTTTTTCTTCAGAAATCAAACGTTCGGAAAATAGGCAAATAAAACTCTCTATTCGCATTTTACCACATTTCCTTTCAGTCTTTCTTTTTCTTCAATGTATGTATATATTCAATAGATCTTTTTTGACCTATAATCACATTCACATATTATATATCTTTATATTGTTCTGTATCTTTCAGAACCATCATTTTTCAGTGTTATGACACTTAAGTAGATATACCACAGCCGAATCATTTCTCTACTACTGTTTTTTTATGTTGCAGTCAATTTTTCATGTAACTAATTCAGCAACAAACATCTTCATGTGTGTATTTCCCTCCCCCATATTTATTCCTTCATCTGGCAAATATTAACTGAATACCTAATAAATACCAGGCACTGTATCAGGTGTTGGGTTTGGGATTTTTCCCCTAGGAGAATATTTCAAGGATGAACAGTTTTATGCCTCAATATGTACTGTCAAATGGCTTTCTAAAATGTCAGAATCCGGGACGCCTGGGTGGCTCAGTTGGTTAAGCAGCTGCCTTCGGCTCAGGTCATGATCCCAGCGTCCTGGGATCGAGTCCCACATCGGGCTCCTTGCTCGGCAGGGAGCCTGCTTCTCCCTCTGCCTCTGCCTGCCACTCTGTCTACTTGTGCTCACTCTCGCTCCTCTCTCTCTCGGACAAATAAATAAAAAAATAAAAATTAAAAAAAAAAAAATAAAATGTCAGAATCAGGTTATTTTAAATGAATTCTTTAAAAAGAAGGAAAAAAGAGGTGTAAAAACTCTTAGTCATTAGATGACAGATAACTACAGTATTATGTGTTGAAGACATCAAAATAAATAAGTTTGTAGATTTCAGATCATTTATGACAAGAAAAAATTAATGTCAAAATTTACAGTAGTTTTTGCCTAGCTATGACTGAAAACCCAGACACAATAAAAGGAAATATTGATAAATTCAACCACATAAAAATACAAGTTGTGACAAACATAAAATCAAGACAAATATCAAACAAGGAACTTATATTTGCATAGTATAACATAAAGAAAGGTGTTATGTTCTTAATATAAAATAGCACTTAAAAATTTAAAAAAACCCCACAAAACTCCATAGAAAAAGGTACTAAAGACAGAGTTAACAATAGATGATATCCAAATGATCCCTCAACAACTGAAAAAAAACTTCAGCTTTGCTAGTAGAGAAATGCAAATTAATACTACATTTTTTTTTAAAGATTTTTTTTATTTGACAGAGAGAGAGAGAGATAGATCACAAGTAGGCAGAGAGAGAGGGGAGCAGGCTCCCCGCCAAGCGGAGAGCCTGATATGGGACTTGATCCCAGGACCCTGAGATCATGACCTGAGCCGAAGGCAGAGGCTTAACCCACTGAGCCACCCAGGCACCCCAATACTACATTTAGATACCATTTCTCATTTATCATGTTTGCAGAAATATATAAGTTTCATAACATATTCTATAATTCTGCTGATGAGACTGTGGGAAAAGGATAATATCATCTACTACTGGTGGAAATACAATATGACTTTTGAGGAGAATTTGGCAGTATCTAACAAAGCTACATTCACATTTACCTTTTAATGTAAAGGTACCTTTTAATGTAGCAATTTTCCCTGAAGATACAAAACCACAGATCTGAAACAACATATGCACAAGGCTATTCATCATGACAGTATTTGTAATAGTAAAATACTGGAAATAACCTAAATGTTCTTCCATAGGAGACTGGTTAAAAAAATTTTTTTTTCCTCAGAGTGAAATACTACTCAGGCAAACTAAAGAGTGAAAAAGAGGTGGGGACCCTGGGTGGTTCAGTCAGTTAAGCATCTGCTTGCAACTCAGGTCATGATCCCGGGGTCCTAGGATCAAGCCCCACATCTGGCTCCCTGCTCAGCATGGAGTCTGCTTCTCTCTTTCCCTCTGCCCCCCTCCCCCCAGTTCTTGTTCGCCCTCTCACTCTCTAATAAATAAATAAATTAAAAAAAAAAAAACCATGAAAAAGTGGGACATGCCAACAGAAAACTAAAAGGATCAAGAGGCAGTGACACCCCTGCAACAATGTGTACACCTAAAGTACAGATCTTGGTCTCTAAATATTATACTTCACTGAAAGGAACCAGAGCTCCTTAGAGAAATGGCAGTTCAGATCTGGGGCAGGTAAAGATGAGCCTGAAATATCTTGTGCAAGGGAACAAGGAAGAACTCAAAGGCTGATGGAAATATGTCAAAGGTTACAGGAATCACTTACAGAGTCTCCCACTGGCCAAATTTGGCCAGACAATTTGAGGATCAAAAAAGAATATAGACAGTAATGAATTA
Organism: Martes martes; assembly: GCF_963455335.1. Taxonomy (NCBI): domain Eukaryota; kingdom Metazoa; phylum Chordata; class Mammalia; order Carnivora; family Mustelidae; genus Martes; species Martes martes. The sequence goes on from NC_137888.1 coordinate 84,589,470, forward strand.
TACCACATTGAGTAAATAAAAACAAAAGCTGTAAGTTCATAATGATATTCATTAAAAATACAAGAAGACAAAAAGGAAACGGTGTAGAGTAGGGAAAGTAAAGCTCTTTTATACAGAAAAATGTAGAGGATGTGATAGAATTGGAAAGCCACTATTTTGCAACTGCAAAGCAAGAATTAATCTTGGGTATAACACTTAACCTATCTGTATAATAATATCACAAGGTGATTTCCTGAAATGTCTTCTGGGTCCATCTATAATCTAGGATTAACAGATTTTAAAATGGAAAGCCTTACTCAGATAAAGGAAAAGCTACAGGATCCTTACTCTAGTATGTTTTTTCCTTTCTCCTCAAAGCTGAAAATCGCCATTGACTAGTCCAATAGGAGTAGATCCCCAGTTTCCTAATCCTGAATTGTTTTCATATTCAGTCATGTAGCTACAGGGTATATTGGAATTACCCATTAAAGAAGCCTTCATCATAAACAAAATAAAAAAAAATGTCAAACTGGGAGTTAATATTTGCAATATATATCACAGATAAAAGTCTAATGTTCCTAGTATAAACATTATATTTTTTGTAAATTGTTATTTATATGTTGTTAAAACAGTGGAGAAAAAAAAAAATTGTTTTGTCTGTTGAGTCAGATAGTGTCCCAACTAAACCCTAAAGCATGGATTTTCTGAGGGAAGTAAAGCCTCCCAACATCTCCTTGATCTCTAAGAGACCAGGCTAGAGGGTAGAAGTCCATAGTATAGTTGGTCCAACTCAGGGTACAGTCTCTACAGCGCACACACCCATTTCATACTGCCATGTCTTATCAGTCCAGTGTACACCTGCTGACCTGCTGTAAATGTTAGCAGTACTCTCTTTCACTCTCAAAAGTGTCTAAGTTTGGACCATATATGGTTACCCTACTTCTAGAAGACCACTGATGCTTCTGAGGAAAGACTTCACCTGGCTGATGCTGAAGAGTAAATGACAAGCTAAAGACAAGAGCAAGAAAAGACCCAGAATGTGGTAAGCAGAATTCAAAGATATCCTTGTCTAATTCCTGGAACTGTGAATATATGTCAGTCTTCAAAGATATCCTTGTCTAATTCCTGGAACTATGAATATATGTCAGTTTACACGGTAAAAGGAAAAAGTGATTAAGTATGTTGAGGTGGAAAGATTATCCTGGATTGTCCAGGTGAGCCCAATCTTATTGCATGGATCCTTCAAACTGGAGAAACCTTCCTGGCTGAGTTCACAGTTAGGAGGAGATGGGACCAGAGAAGAATGCTCAGAGTGGTGCAACACTGCTGGCTTTGAAGATGGAATAAGAGACCTCAAGCCAAGGAGTATAGGCAGCCTCTAGTGGCTGGAACAAGTAAGGAAACTGATTCTCCCCTAGAGCCCCCTGTTGGCAGGAATACAGCCCTGCCAACACCTGCAGAACTGTGGACTAAATTAAAAGCTAGGTGAGAGAAAGTGCACAATTGGATAGGGTCCTGCATGTGTGACTGGTAGGCTGCAGCTGAGACGTCTATGTTTTTGACTTCACCTTTTTCTGAGTAAGATCTGCAGTTCTCAGCTTCAGCCCTTTTGCTCAGCACTCTATTTCTCCTTTGTGTGGAGATACCTGGGACCCAGCTAGAAAGCAGAACTAACTGGTCCTGATGTGGGAAACAAGGCAGAAGAAAATGTAGATAAAATTAAATGTCCTTATAAACTGCATCCCATTTACAAATACTTGAGGCAGGCAGAGGGAAGCTCCCAATTATCTCAATGTTAATGCCTTGCTAGAGGGAAAAACAACCTTAACTGGACAACAGCAAGGCCTCAGTGTCTTGTAAGTCTTCTTTAGCATATGAAACTCTTTTTGGCACTTCCCTTACCTTTACTTCCCAGCCCCAAAGTATATAATCAGTTGCTCCTCACAGTCCCAGAGCAGTAGCTCTTCCTGCCCTCAGTCGGTCCCCAGGCTTTAATAAAACCACCTTTCTGCACTCAAGACATCTGAAGAATTCTTGCTTGGCTGTGAGCTCCAGACTCCAACATTACTCCAAAAACACATTAGTTCTTCCTCTGGGGTGGACGGACAGACTCAACATTGGTAAGGAGGCTATAAGCTACGCTACATGCACCACCTCAAAACATTTCATGAGTAAGAGATGACTGTGTTCCTTTTGTGGAGAAGAGAACACAATCTAGAACACAGCTCTGCTGTGTAATCTTGTGCAAATTCCACTCAGTGCCTTTGGTCCTTTGACTTTGAAAGGTACCTACTCCGAGGGTTATGAGGATTCGGGAGTCGTGGAAGGGCCAGAGAGCCAGGAGAAGACCAAAGCAAAGACAGCTCACTCACCACGAACGCAGGATCCAGACCTCCTCTCACACCTGCTGGGGGTCCACGATCCAGAGTAGGGCCGGGCCGCAGCGCAAGACAACATCAGGGCAAACCCCTCCACACCCTTAGAGCGGTCCCCAGAGCAAAGGAGGAAAACCAGTCAAGGCGGGAGGCTAGCGCAGCGCATTGACGTCACAACATTCCCAGTTTCCACTGCGCGCTGACGTCAGCACTCCGGTGTTCTCTCCGCAAGGATGTTGGAAACTGGTTCCCCGGAGCCGCAGGCAGATCTTGGGAATGGTTGGGCTTGCGCTGTGTCAGTGTGCAGGGACTCATGGCTGCAGCCTTCTGAAAGGGTCGTATCTGGACCAAGCGGGCACTTTGTCTGACGGTTGCACTGAGACAGCATGCGCTAGGTTTTGGGTAGCTCCCCCAGAGCAATGTAGGAGGAATAATAAAAGAACATGACCACTAATCCAAATTTCATTAAGGTGTATACACATGCTGCCTGTGCTCCTCTTTTACTATTCACTGTTCAACCCACTTTACCTGTTAAAGATTGGTTATTTTTAAACAGTAAGATCACACAAATATATTTGTGTGCAAACACACAAATATAAAATGAACATGTGTCAAAATATTCCCTAATGAGGAACCTATATGATGTTACGAAGAATCCCAAGAATCACAAAAATAGGCTGAAAAGTATTCTGAAATGAATTTACACTTCTTCTACTTCCCGTCAATAAATTGGGTCAGCAAATTCTATAGACTCGACTTCCAAAATTGGATAAATCTCTCCATTTTCCATCATAGTCTGAGCTGAAATAATCTGTGGATTGGACTACTACTGCCTTATTGGCCTCACCCCTCACCAAATCCATTCTCTATACAGCTTCCAAAGTGATTTTATAAAACAAACAAACAACCACAAAAAGTATAATCTAGAGTATGTTGATTCCTTTCTTAAAGTCTGCCAATGGCTTCTCCTTTACTTGGAGATTTAAATCCGCACTCCTACTTACAAAGTATTACTTGATCTTTGCGTGTCTCTTCACCTACTTCATCTACCACTTCTGTCTCACCACTATGCCTCAGGTCCCTCTGCTTGGAATGCGCTTTCCCCTGAACTGTGCATTGTCCTCATCTTCAGATCTCAGCTTGACTATTGTCTATTCAGAGAGCTCCCCACCCCCGCCCCAATCCTCCATTCTAAAGTGGTTACTCAATCATCCTATCCAAAACTTTGAATCTCTGTAGATCATGATTACTTTGATCTATGACTTACTCATTCATTTATTGGCCATCTCCCTACCTCCAACTAAAATGAAAGTATGTAAATTCAGGGAGAAAAGCCCTGATCTGCAGTTTACCACTGTATTCTCAGCTAGTAGAACACTTCATGAGTATAGCATGCTATTCATCCACTAGTGGCAGCTTTATCATCTAAATTGAGTGTTAACTGTCATAACAAAAGGTACAATAATTTAAAACAAGTTTTTCTGGATTTATGTTTACAAAATATATCTGGTTATTTTACATGAAAAATACTTTGGATTAGGGCACCTGGGTGGCTCAGTTGGTTAAGCGATTGCCTTTGGCTCAGATCATGATCCTGGAGTCCCAAGATCGAGTCCCGCATTGGGCTCCCAGCTCCATGGGGAGTCTGTTTCTCCCTCTGACCTTCTCCTCTTTCATGCTCTCTCTCACTCACTCTCTCTCAAATAAATAAATAAAAATTAAAAAAAAATACTTTGGATTAAAGAAAAAAAGGAATAAAAGAATATGTTTTGTGCTTAATTTCCAAAGGATATTACCAAAGATTTTCTTCTCAAAGATGCTAGCAGTCTTTTTTTTTTTAATTGACTAAATCAATTGTAATCTAGAAGAGTTTAGCTTGATAATCCAATATAAGTTTCTTGGAATACAATATTAAAAAACTCACTTCTTTAGCCGACATTATTTGCTTCTGTCTTTGAGCAGGCTGTATGTTGATCCTGGAGGATTCCAAATAAAACCTGAGGGGTGGTGACATTTGAGTTTGGTTTTTCAATATGAGTAAAGTGAGAATAGGAGTAGATGAAAAGCAGAGAAACTGGCACTTTAGGCAGAGGTGTACATTCAGTGTGTGTTTGGGAGGACAAAATATAAGTGAAATTACCTGGAAGGGTAGACAGAAACCAAACCATCCAGGGACGTAAATTGAGTTTTGATCTTGTTCCATGCGGGAAGCCATCAGATTTTAAACTGAACTGTGACATGGTCCTCTCTTGTTAGTGTTGTTATAAGAGATAAGTTGTAACTAACTGGGCAACATTTGTTATGTAAGAAGACCAAAATAAACCTTACTTAATCAAAATCAATTTTGGTACTAGTGGGTGATTCAGTAGAAAAGAAGTTTCTAGTAAATCTTAGAATTGTACATTAGAGCTAAATGAGATATGCAAAAAGATTTATATCTCAGCAGTTATTTATAGGGCACTAATTGTGACTCAGGCACATGGGGGAGGTGGTGCTGGGGGGTGGGAACCTCCAAACTATTTCAATATGCCAAAAGACCCTCACAGGAAATTGTGCATTTCACTTCAACAAGGCCGAGCAGGGTTGAAACTGCTTAAATGCATAAAGTTGAACAAAAATCAAAATGGCTACACTAATACCTCACTGAAGCTTCGTTTTAAACTAAGTAACATTTTCCCTCTCTTCTGTAAACCTCCTTTCCTCTCTGCTGAGCCTTTTGTTTCAGGATCCCAGTACCACCCGGAAGACATGACAAAGGAGTTGGCAGCGGTATATAATTCCTGTCAAACCAGCTAGACCAGGGGGGCCAGGGTGGCTCAGTGGGTTGGAGCCTCTGCCTTCGGGTCAGGTCGTGATCTCAGAGTCCTGGGATAGAGCCCTGCATCGGGCTCTCTGCTCAGTGGGGAGCCTGCTTCCCTCTCTCTCTGCCTGCCTCTCTGCCTGCTTGTGGTTTCTCTCTGTCAAATGAATAAATAAAATTAAAAAAAAAAAAAAACAGCTAGACCGTATTTCCATATACACACTGTCTTCTCTCCCCACCCCGCCAGCCCTTTCCTCCTAGAGCAGGCTTGCTGTTAAGAAGGCCTTAGCTTGCAGCAGACTCCTTTGCCCTGCAAAACAATAAAGCTCTTGTTCATCTTTATCCCAAACTGTCTTCCTATTGGTTATATTTTGGCTCCAAAGCATGAGGTTGGTTTTCAATAGGGTGATTACAATTTCATGTTTATTTGCTTTGGTTTGGAATTTATAGAAATTCATTATGGGAACACTGATAATCTTAGGTGGATCAAAAACTCCGATGGGATAATACAGGTATCCGGTTTCTTAAAAGAGAAAATAAGGGTGCTTTGGTGGCTCAGTCGTTAAGCATCTGCCTTCAGCTCAGGTCATGATCTCAGTGTCCTAGGATCGAGCCCCACATTGAGCTCCCAGCTCAGCTGGAAGCTTGCTTCTCCCTCTCCCACTCCCCCCACCACTTGCATTCCCTCTTTTGCTGTGTCTCTCTCTGTCCAATAAATAAATAAAATCTAAAAAAATAAAAAATGAATAAAAAAGAAAATAAACTAAAATTTAAAGTAAACTAAACTAAAATAAAGTAAAATAAACTAAATTTATTCAGAATGTGGAAAAGCACTTGAAGGGAAGGGGAATATGCAAGAGAGAAAAGTAACGAAATTCAGATCCCACCTCTACACAGTCTCTTATACACACAAGCCAAAGCTGCATCTCCTCCTCTGTTTTACAGTTCAGTGATGGCCCTACCATTCATTCATCTACAAATCCCAGAAGCCTGGGCATCGTTCTCAATGCCTGCTTCAATTTATTCTTCTACTTAATCACACACATCAAAGTGTTGACTCTACCTCTGAAACTCTTGCAAAATTTCACTGTCTTTATTCACACAATTATAGCCTTGCTTGGTGTTGTAAGAAACACTCTTCCTTTCCCACATTGTGGCTCTTTCCTTTGTTTTGCAAAATAGGTAGAAGTAACTGTAAATGGACTGTTGAGCAGACCAAGGTCTGACCCTGTGCAAAAAGATAAATTATGATAATGCCATAGGGAGAAAACATGTCATATTTGTCCAATGCCCATAAGGTGTCCTTCTATATCCAAGAGTTACGCTTGCTATTTAGTTTTTTATGAGAAAAAAAGGAGGGATGTGTCTTTCACTGTCCTGAAAGAGCTAGAAAGTTGTGATTGGTTATCATAATTGAACCTGCCTAAAGTTATACAAGCAAATGTGATTGGATGTCACCACAGGCTCACCCTTCCTGCCTGAGAAAAAGTTACGACGTGGCCAGATCCCTTCCCTCCTGGGCAGTTAGGCCTTGTGGTGCTCATGCAGAAATGCAAGAAATAATTATTGCTTAGCATTGTTTTGGATAACGATGGGGTTCAGGACATACTACACCAAAATATGGTATATTAGCATATTGAATATTTTAAGTTGAAGTAGTTTGAAAAAACAGTAAAAGCAGGAAAGTCACTTTAACACTTCACCCACCTCTTCTTTCCTGAAACAGGTCACAAAACCCTTAAGAGAAACCCCTTCCATGTGCACCCAAATGTTTATAGCAACAATGTCCTCAATAGCCAAACTATGGAAAGAACCTAGATGTCCATCAACAGACGAATGGATAAAGAAAATGTGTTATATATATATAATGGAATACTATGCAACCACCAAAAGAAATGATATCTTGCCATTTGCGACAACGTGGATGGAACTAGAGGGTATTATGCTTAGTGAAATAAGTCAATCGGAGAAAGACAACTATCATATGATTTCCCTGATATGAGGAAGTGGAGATGCAACGTGGGGAGTTTGAGGGGTAGGAAAAGAATAAATGAAACAAGATGGGATCGGGAGGGAGACAAACCATAAGAGACTCTTAATGTCACAAAACAAACTGAGGGGGGCCGGGGGGAGGGGGGTAGGGAGTGAGAGGTGGGGTTTTGGACATTGGGGAAGGTATGTGTTATGGTGAGTGCTGTGAAGTGTGTAAACCTGGTGATTCACAGACCTGTACCCCTGGGGCTAATAATACATTATATGTTAATTTAAAAATTAAAAATTAAAATAATAATAATAATAATAAAAGAATAGAAGCCCCTCCCTATACCCAGAAAGGAGCATTCTTAACCTCTGAAGTCAAAGGGACACAAAGAAGACTGTGACTGAATAGGTCTTGCTAAGTTTCCTATAGTTTACTACATTTACCTCACACTCTGACCTGCCATATTTCTTCACGACTACCCACTCTTCATCAGCCTAGCATAAAATTACTCAAATACTCAGAATTAACCTACTCTCTGGATCTTCATTTTCTTAGGAAGACTCCTATGTCATATAAAACTATGTTAAATGCATGTGAATGCTTTTCTCCTGTTCCTCTGTCTTTGCAGGTTTCATTTTCATATCTAGCTAGGAACCCTAAGTGAGTTGATGAAAACTTTTTCCTCAACTACAATAAGTAATAAAAGTAAAGTTTAAAAGCGTCTAAAACTTTCAGCTTATTCCATGCCCTGCAACCACCATCTCTTCATAATTCCAAAAAGTCAGAGTAAAACCTAGTTTAGTAAGGTGGAAGTGTAGTTGTCTACCCAACAGGAATTTTTCCTTTTCTATACAGTATTTGACACACACTAATACTAAAAAGTCATTATTTATCTGAAACTCAAATTTAAATGGAAATCTTGTGCTTTTATTTCCACCCCTAACATTGACATATCCATCTGTCATATTCCTCAGTAACATATACTTACATGTAAACATATTCAGATTAGGAAAAAAATGTTTTACCATCATCATTTTCTTCTTTGCCAATTACAAATCTTAGGCCTGAAGAGTTAAGAGGGTGGGGGAGTAGGGAACCCTGTGTTCATCTGGTCCCTGGAATTAGCTAGCTAGTTATCAAATCATTCTGACACTTGCAAAGTCAATTGCAAATCTGAGAAAAGAAATGCTGCAATCCTACAAATAGAAAAGCAACAACTTTTTGGAAGTAGGATGTATGGAGGCTTGAATCCGGGGTGATATACAGGACAATACAGCAGTAGGGAGGGAGTCGGCTTAAGGAGATGACTGCCAAGCATTATAAGCAGTAGAATGCAAAATTGGAACTTTTAGGAGTCTGCTAGAGTGTGGGACACCTCTGGCTTATAGGTGCTCAACTGGCAAAGGGGTGGGGATAGAATCCCAGGTAGGACAGTGTAGTCTCAGGACTCCCGGGGTCACAAGGAGAACAGGGCTGTCTGAGTGTGGCAGAGTTCCGAGGCATTAGAGCAGAAAAGCTGGAAGAAAAACAGTGAGTCTGGGTGCCTGCTTTCTGCTGGTGTTGCCATAAGCCGTGAACCACTGGTTGGGGGACCCCTCTCCCGGCGGGGAGCCAGCAAAAGGAAGAACTCAGGCAAAAGCCCCAGGAAGAACAGCATGGTTCTGCACTGCAGAAATTTGTAAAATTTAGACACTTGAAACTCAGTCACACACCTGAGGTAAAAACACTTGGTCACTGCCGAACACAGAGTTCAGATGGAAACCAGGGAGACAAAAGTGATTGACTAATTTTCTGTGAGGGCTCATTGAAGAGTTGGGGGTGGGGGTGGATTTTCAGCTCCGGGGCCAGAGATTGGGGCCCCGGCATTTTCATCCCACCTACTGGTGCTGAGAAACTTCAGGGAGCAAAATAGCGCCACATAGTGGAATTCGGAGCCGCTGACACTGAGTCCAGCCCCCTGACAAGGGTAGCGAATTTCCGCAAGTGCAAGGACACCTGAGAAGCAGCGCCAACAGGCCCCTCCCCCCAAAGACCCCAGGATCAACTGCTCCTGCCAAGTTTACGGATCACGGAGAGCTTTAAAACTTCAGCTCTTGGGGAAAACAGTATATAGCATTTGTAGTTTTTTGGTTTTGTTTGTTTTTGTTTTTTATTCTTCAGTTTTTCAGGTTTTTTCCAGCTATTTTCTTATTCTTTCAATTCCTTTTTATTCTTATTTTAATTTATATATATATGGTTATATATTTTCATTTGGGTTTTCTTTCATTGTATTTTATTTTGTTTTATTTTTGTATATATATAAGTTTTTCTTTCTTTCCTATTTTGGGATCTAGTTTCTTTTAACAAGCAGACCAAAATATACCCAGGATCTAGTTTTTTGTTATGTTCTGTTTTACTTCTTGTCTGATTTTCTCTTGTTTTGTTTTGTTTTTGTTTTTTTTTCCGGTTTGTTGTGTGTATGTCTGTGTGTGTGTGTGTGTTTCTGTTGTTGTTGTTATTGTTGTACTTTCTCTCTCTTCCTTCTATTCTTTTCTGGACATAATGTTGAAATAGAGAATTCACGCCAAAAGAAAGAACAGGAGGTAGTACTCTCTTCCAGGGATTTAATACAGATATAAGTAAGATGTCTGAACTAGAATTTAAAACCACAATTATAAAGATACTAGCTGGGCTTAGAAAAAGTACAGAAGACACTAGAGAATCCCTTACCATAGAAATAAAAGAATTAAAATCTAATCAGGCCAAAATTAAAAATGTAATTGCCGAGATGCAGTCACAAATGGAGGCTCTAACAGCAAGGATAAATGCGGCAGAACAGGGCATCAGTGATATAGAAGACCAAATGATGGAAAGTAAAGAAGCTGAAAGGAAGCGACAAAGACAACTACTGGATCATGAAGGGAGACTTGGAAAACTCAGAAATTCCACAATGTGAAATAATATTTGGATGATAGGGGTCCCAGAAGATATGGAGGGAGATAGAGAAGGAGGAGCAGAAGGTTTATTTGAACAAATTATAGCTGAGAACATCCATGATCTGGGGAAGGAAATAGGCATTCAAATCCAGGAGGCACAGAGAACCCTCCTGAATATCAATAAAAATAGGTCAACACCTCCATGCATAATAGTAAAGTTTGCAAATTTCAGAGATAAAGAGAAAATCCTGCAAGCTGCTCAAAACAAGAGATCCTTAAACTACAAGGGTAGAAACATAAGGCTGGCAGCAGACCTGTCTTCAAAGACCTGGCAGGTCAGAAAGGACTAGCATGATATATTCAGTGTGCTAAATGGGAAAAATAGCAGCCAAGAATACTATATCCAGCTAGGCTGTCATTCAGAATAGAAGGAGAGATAAAGAGTTTCCAGGACAAACAAAAACTAAAGGAATTTGTGAACACTAAACCAGCCCTGCAAGAAATATTAAAGGGGATCCTTTGAGCAAAGAGAGACCCCAAAAGTAACAAAGACCAGTAGGAACAGAGACAATATACAGCAACAGCAACTTTACAGTTAATACAATGGCACTAAATTCACATCTTTCAATAACTACTCTTAATGTAAATGGACTAAGTGCTGCAATCAAAAGATACAGGGTATCAGATTGGATAAAAAAATAAGACCTGTCAATATTCTGTCTACAAGAGACTCATTTTACACCCAAAGACACCTCCACATTGAAAGTGAGCAGGTGGAGAACCACTTATCATGTTAATGGACATCAAAAGAATGCTGGGGTAGCAGTCCTTATATCAGACAAACTAGATTTTAAACCAAACACTGTAATAAGAGATGAAGAAGGACACTATATCATAATAAAAAGGTCTATCCAACAGGAAGATCTAGCAATTGTAAATATTTATCCCCCTAACTTGGGAGCAGCAAAATATATAAACCATTTAATAGAAAAGAAACATTGATAATAATACAATAGCAGTAGGGGACTTTAACACAACAATGGACAAATCATCTAAGCAAAAAGTCAACAAGGGAACAAGATCTTAGAATGACACACTGAACCAGATGGACTTAACAGATATATTCAGCACATTCTACCCTAAAGGAACAGAATACAAATTCTTCTCAAGTGTGCATGGGACATTTTCCAGAATCAATCACATACTGAGTCATAAATCAGGTCTCAACCAATACTCAAAAAATACTCAACTCAAAAAAGATTGAGATACCATGCAATTTTCAGTCTGCAATGCTTAAAACTTGTACTTAATGACAAGAAAAAAATTGGAAGGAACACGAGGTTAAAGAGTATCCTACTAAAGAATGAATGGGCCAACCAGGTAATTAAAGAAGAATTAAAAAATAAATGAGAGAAAATGAAAATGAAAATAACGGCAGCTCAGAACCTTTGGGATGCAGGAAAGGCAGTCCTAAGAAGGAAGTATGTAGCAATACAGGCTTTTTCCAAGAAACAAGAAAAGTTTCAAATATACAACCTACCTGTGGCACCTAAAGGAACTGGAAAAAGAACAGCAAATAAAGCCTAAATCCAGTAGGAGAAGAAAAATAATAAAGATTCTAACAGAAGTCAATGATAATGAAAAAAAAAAAAAAAAACCCACACAAAACAGTAGACCAGATCAATGAAACTAGGAGCTGGTTCTTTGAAAGAATTGGTAAGATTGATAAACCCCTACCCGGACTTATCAGAAAGAAAAGAGAAAGGACCCAAATAAATAAAATCATGAATGAAAGAGGAAAGATCACAATACCAAAGAAATACGATTATAGTAGAATATTATGAGCAATTATATGCCAACAAATTAAGCAACCTGGAAGAAATGGATGCATTCCTAGAAACATATAAACTACAAAAACTGAAACAGGAAGATGTAGGAAACCTGAATAGATCCATCACCAGCACGGAAATTGAAGCAGTAATAAGAAATCTCCCAACAAAAAAGAGTCCAGGGCTAGATGGGCTCCCACCAGAATTCTTCCAAACATTTAAAGAAGGATTAACATCTATTCTTCTGAAACTGTTTCAAAAAATTGGAAAGGAAGGAAATTTTCCAAACTCATTCCATGAGGCCAGCATTACCTTGATCCCAAAACTAGACAAAGACCCCACCAAAAAGGGGAATTACAAACCAATATCCCTGGTGAACATAGATGCAAAAATTCTCATCAAGCTAATAGCTAATAAGGTCCAACAGTACATTAAAAGGATTATTCACCATGACCAAGTGGGATTTATTTCTGTGCTGCAAAAGTAGTTCATGTGATTATTATTAATGCAATTTACCACATTAATAAAAGAAAGGACAAGAACTATATGATCCTCTCAATAGATGCAGGAAAAGCATTTGACAAAATACAGCATCCTTTCTTTCTTTTTTTTTTTTTAAGATTTTATTTATTCATTTGACAGAGATCACAAGTAGGCAGAGAGGCAGGCAGAGAGAGAGGGGGAAGCAGGCTCACTGCCGAGCAGAGAGCCTGATGTGGGACTCGATCCCAGGACCCTGGGATCATGACCTGAGCCAAAGACAGAGGCTTTAACCCACTGAGCCACCCGGGCGCCCCCAGCATCCTTTCTTGATAAAAACTCTCCATAGTGTAGGGATAGAAGGAACATACTTTAATGTCATAAGAGCCATATATGAAAAATACACAGTGAATATCATCCTCAATGGGGAAGAACTGTGAACTTTCCCCCTAAGGTCAGGAACGCATAAGGGATGTCAGCTCTCACCATTGTTGTTCAACATAGTACTAGATGTCCTAGCCTCAGCAGTCAGACAACAAAAAAGAAGTAAAAGGTATTCAAACCAGCAAAGAAGAAGTCAAACTTTCACTCTTTGCAGACAACATGATACACTATGTAGAAAACCCAAAAGACACCACCCCAAAATTGTTAGAACTGATAGAGGAACTCAGCAAAGTAACAGGGTATAAAACCAATGCACAGAAGTCAGCTGCATATCTATACACTAACAATGAGGCAGTAGAAAGAGAAATTAAGGAATTGAGCCCACTTACAACTCTACCAAAAACCGTAAGATACCTACAAGGAAACCTAACCAAAGAGGTAAGTGATCCATATTCTGAAAATTATAGGACATTTATGAAAGAAATTGAGGAAGACACAAAGAAATGGAAAGACATTCCATGCTTATGGATTGGAAGAACACATATTGTGGAAATGTTTATGCTACCCACAGTAATCTACACATTCAAAGCAATCACTATCAAAATACCATCAGCATTTTTCATAGAGTTGGAACATATGATCCTAAAATTTGTGTGGAACCAGAAAAGACCCTAAATAGCCAAAGGAGTGTTGAAAAAGAAAACCAAACCTGGAGGCATCACAGTTCCAGACTTTAGGCTCTGTTACAAAGCTGTACTCATCAAGACAGTATGGTACTGGCACAAAAACAGACACATAGATCAATGGAACAGAAGAGAGAACCCAGAGATGGACCCTCAACTCTACAGTCAATTGATCTTCTACAAAACAGGAAAGGCTATCCAACAGAAAAAAGACAGTCTCTTCAACAAGTGGTGTTGAGAAAAACTGGACAGCAACATTCAGAAAAATGAAACTGGGCCACTTCCTTACACCATACACAAGAATAAATTCAAAATGGGTTAAAGACCTAAATGTGGGCCCTTAAACCATAAAAGTCCTAGAGGAGAACACTGGCAGTAATTTCTTTAACATTGACCACAGTGACTTCATACTAGATATGTCTTCTGAGGCAAGGGAAACAAAAGCAAAAATAAACTATTGGGACTTCATCAAAATAAAAATCTACACAGTGAAGGAAACATCAACAAAACTAAAAGGCAACCTATGGAATGGAGAAGATATTTGCAAATAACATATGTGATAAAGTGTTAGTAACAAAAAAAAATATGTGTGTATATATATATATATATAGAGAGAGAGAGAGATTGAGCTTGTAAAACCAAACCAAATAATTCCATTTAAAAATGGGCAGAAGACATGAATAGACATTTTTTCAAAGAAAACACACACGTGTCTAACAGAAACATGAAGAGGCTCAACATCACTCATTATCTCATCATCAGGGCAATGCAAATCAAAACAAAAATATCAGTGAGATATTACCTCATACCTGTCAGAATAGCTAAAATTAACAACTAAGGAAACAATAGATTTTTGGTGGGGATACAGAGAAAGGGGAACCCTCTTAACACTGTTGGTGGGAAAGCAAACTGGTGTAGTCACTGTGGAAAACAGTATGGGGGTTCCTCAAAAAGTTAAAAATAGAGCTACCCTATGACCCAGCAATTGCACTATTTATCATTTATCCAAAGGATACAAACAGTAATCTGAAGGGCACCTGCACCCCAGTGTTTTTAGCAGCAATGTCCACAATAGCCAAAATATGGAAAGAGCTCAGATGTCCATCTACTGATGAATAGATAAAGAAGAGGTGGTATCTATATACACTGGAATATTACTCAGCCATCAAAAAGAATAAAATCTTGCCATTTGCAACAATGTGGATGGAACTAGAGGGTATTATGCTAAGTGACATAAGTAAGTCAGTGAAAGATAAACACTATATGATTTCACTCAAATGTGGAATTTAAGGAACAGAACAGATGCACCTATGGGAAAGGAAGGAAAAATAAAATAAGATGGAAACAGAGAGAGAGACATATCATAAGAGACTCTTAACTATAAGAAACAAACTGAGGGTTGCTGGAGAGCAGGTGGGGGGGTGGGCTAAATGGTTGATGGGCATTAAGGAGGGCATGTGATATAATGAGCACTGAGTGTTTTATGCAACTGGTGAATTACTAAATTCTACCTCTGAAACTAATAATACAGTGTATTTTAATTAAATTGAATTTAAATTAAAAAATTTTAAAAACCACAAATTTTACAGGTAATAAATTGCACACACCAATACAAAACTCTAACTCCTCTCTTCATTCTGAATAATAATAAAAAGCCATACCAGAAACATCAGATTTTTAAAAAGATTTTATTTATTTATTTGAGAGAGAGACAAAGAGAGCACAAGTTGAGGGAGGAGCAGAGAGAAAGAGAGAAGCAGACTCCCCGCTGAGCAGAGAGCCTGAAGGAGGACTTGATCCCAGGACCCAGAGATCATGACTTGAATCAAGTCAGATGCTTAACTGATGGAGCCACCCAGGCGCCCAATATCAGATTACCCTTTAAAAAATACAAACTATACACTGTAGACAAAGAATTAAGCATCTTGACTTAACATTCAGGAAAATTTGTCCAAGACTTTGAAATGGCAAAAAAAAAAAAAAAAAAAAAAGATTACTGAGCATTCTATCTTGCACATCTTTCCAAGTTATCTCCTCCTTTGATTTTCCTTGATCTATTCATAACTCTGTAAATGGAAGATAACAGAGAACAATGCAAATGACTCTTGGCCCTAAATGTGCAAATGAATTCTGTGCAGTGGAGGGGCAATTGATTTTTCTCCCCACCCTGGTATAAAAAACCAGTTTGTATCTATACGTCAATTCATTCCAGGGATCTAAACACACCTATTTAGCTCTCTTCTTTGAATTCTCCTTCAAACCAATTATAATAACTTGCTGGTTTCTCCATCAGCTCATGAAATAATTAAATAAAACCTTTGGCACATGTTCATTTTATATTTGTATGAGAACAATGATTTTTACCTTTAAACATATACATCCTTTAGTGATACATTTTGAGAGGTATATCAGTTCACTGATATTTGATCAGTTCATGCTAGGATATATCCTCAATCAGCTCAGGAGCATTTTTGTTTTGTTTTGTTTTGTTTTAGCAATTCTAAAGCAAGGCGTTTCTTTACATATACTTTTGGTAACATTTCTCGCTAGAGGAAAACAACTAATGACCGACAAGGTTAAATCTGAGGCATAGTTTGCCATAGGAAACCTGGCAAAATAATTCCATGAAAAGGGTAAAGGAAGAAAAGGAGAAAGAGAATGATAATGGATGTCTCTTTTTTCAGTAGAATAAAATATGACCCTTACATCAAATCCTTATAGATAGGTGGACCAGACTTTTAGCACCATGAACCATGGTTAAGAGCCTTAATCTTAGGCACTTCTTACCCAGTATAAGGACCAGTCCTTGGGGAAAAAGTAAGGAAGGAAAAAATGGGAAAGAAAAGCCACCCATCCCTTCCCCTAGATGTCAGCATACCACTTCTGTTCTGTTTTACCCCTTCCAGATGGTTCCACTTTAAAACATCTCCCTCCCATGAGTCCTGTCTCTTTGATGCCATAAGGGAGGAAGAAGTTTTCTTCAAGCCTCTTAATGTCCATGGCTGGGTCTGAAAATTAAACTGGCAAACCAGATTAACTGGAAAAAAAGCATACACATTTATTGAATTTTTACCTATACTTGAGAGACTTCACAAGAGAATGAAGGCCAGAATAAGTGACTAGAGCAGAAAGATTCGTATCTTTTAGACAAAAAAGCTCAATAAATTTGTGAAGATTTGCCAAGACGAACGGGTTTGGGCTAGGGGTGGTAAATAGTGTAGAAGTAACTAGGAAGATAAGGGTGAGTTTAACAAGGTTTGTTTGCATAGATTTCTTGGCTCCAAATTCCCATCTCCGTAATAAGTATGTCTTTCCTCCTCCTGGTATGGGAAGGGTACCTTTCACATGAGAGTTTTATGACTGATTTCAGGGAAGAGGGGAGATGGGAGGTCAGAGTGACCTTCCTGTATCTAGTTTTTCTTTTTTTTTTTTTTTTAATTCCTTCAGCTAAAGTTACTTAAGATGCCAAGGTGCATATTTGGGGGTAATGTGTCCTGAACCCCATCAATGTCTTAATTGTGTGTAGGGACTATGTGAAGAGGCAATATGAGAAGTATTTCAAAAAGAACGCATATGGGGAGCAGGGATTTGGGTGGTGGGTAGCTCTGGGCTGCAACCTGCAGGAAGTGAGAAGCTGGGAGAAGAGAAACAACCACAGGGTCATCCGATAAGGTAAGTGTGTGAATCTCTATGAATACTAAGACTTTAGCAGGCTCTCTCCAATGAGGGCCTTTTAAGGCTACACACTTTGTCCCCAGTCTCTGTGCCCAAGCCCTCTGGCTGTCCTACCCGTGTCCCCTCAAGGCAGTCCCGGGGTAGAAGGCAAATGTACGCACAGGTCCTCAGCACCCATCGGGACAAGGGTGTTGAAGGGTGAGTGGAGAGGGGGTATGTGAGTACAGATACATGACCTGACAATAGCACTGGCAGACTTCTCACACCACCCTTGTGGATTTGGTGAAGGCAGTGGCATTCCGCAATACCTGAGATGTCCTCATAGATCCCGGAGCCCGGAGAGGGTCTCCCCTCGAACCCCAAGGAAAGCATGGGGGCCAGAAGTACCTCTGGCCCTAAAGGATCTGTTGTTGTGTTCACTGTTTGGGCACACCCCTGTGTTTCTACTAGTCAAGGCTGCTGTTTCTATTCCAGACACAAGTAACTGTGGTAACTTCTACTTACTAATGTTTATTATATACCACAATATCTCTATATCTGTAATCTTCAGTTTTCCAAATTAACCCTGCAGGGCAGCTGTCATTTAAAGCTGGGACTTTATTAGCATAAGCAGATAATTAAGTGATAATATGAGAAAGGCTGGATCCTACAGCATAAGGAGCCACAGTAGTGTCTCCTACAAAGGCCTGGGTCTTTCTCTGGGCCCACCGTGCATGCTCTGAATGTGTCCAGCTCCTACCTCCAGCAGAGGCTTCCACAGGAAGAGATACTGCCTTCATCCTCCACATGTGAACGTCCTTCCTGAGTCCTGGCCTGGGAGAAGGCCAAGTCCAGACTTGTGCCAGGGAAATATTAAACCGCAGCCTTGATGAATGTGGTCATAGACTGTCTGCTTTTAACCCGAATTAGCCATACTTACTAACCAAATCAAGGGGCCCCTGCAAGCAGCAGCTTTAGTCCAACACCCATTTGCTGGGCACCACTGAGGCACCAAGGAAGGATCAAGACATTTTCTGCATTCAAGAAATATGCAGTATGCAGTGCAGAGCAGCAGGGAAGAGGGAGGGAGGAGATGCAGACCTTGTTCTTGGAAAACTTCTGAAGTATCAGGAAAGAGAGGCTCCCATTGTAGGTGGTTCCCAAGCCCTGCCCATCCTTTAAGGCCCAGGTAGAATCCCCGTGACTGGAAGGAACCTCTGCAGGTGTTGCAGCACCAAATAATCTCTTCTCACTCCAACCTCCTCTAAGAACATAGGGTCTGCTCTTTTAATGGAGCCCTCTTCATGCACCACTTTGTGTTAGTCTTACTTTAGCTACATAGTATTAAATACTAATAGTAAATATTATATTATATTATTAGTGACATTAATAAATATTAGCTATCATCACCATCATCTTTAATATTACATGGCTTGTATCTCTCCCTTGATTGGCGGCTGCATGAATTTTGCTCTGAGTCACAAAGAAAAGATTGTGGTGGTAGGGTTCTCTCTAACGGTCCCCCTGCTATCCACATTCCAGGATTCACACTGGATGTCCTATATCAAGTCCTAGAGATCCATATCCTAAAGGCACAGGGATCCCAGTCCATGGCTTCAAGTCTGTGCACACTGAGAGCCATGTCGTGTGGTACTAAGTCTAGTGCCTGCAGGGCTGCGTTAGCAAACAAAGTGAAGTTGCTGGCCCAGGACAAATTCTCTAAAGAGAAATTGTGTTGCTGATGATCCATGAGTGAAGACAAAGTGACATCCAGTCAGCATCCCCATTTCCTGTCAAAGAGAGAAATAGAGTCTCTGAGCAGAAATGTTTTAGCCAGGGGCGCTTGGGTGGCTTAGTTATTAAGTATCTGCCTTCAGCTCAGGCTGTGATCCCAGGGTCCTGGGATGGAATTCCATGTCGGGATCCCCGTTCAGCAGGGATTCTCCTTCCCCCTCTCCCTTTGCTGTTCCCCATCCGATAGATGACCTCTCTCTCTCTCTCCTGCTCTCTCTCAAATAAACAAATAAATAAAATCTTTTTTAAAAAAATGGTATAGCCAAGCCAACTTTTTCCAGAGGGGGTGGTACATTTCCTTACACCATCCAGATTTCCAGCTGTGGTCAAAGCAAGCAGACCTGTAGAGGATATGGGGCCTTTTTTCTTACCTAGTCTGAAAAAAATTTCAGGATTTCAGACTAGAATTTCTTATCTAGTCTGAAAAAAAGTCTCTGGGAGAGACCCATTAACTGTTCCTTAATGTCCTTCCTCAAGTACTCCTCCACCCAGACTGATGGTGGTCATGTGGAGCACAAAGAACACAGAGGCCTTTTAACTCCAAGGTCCATGTCTCATGATCAAGCATTTGCTCTATCTTCCCCGGGTCTGCAAATGATCCTCAGGGCTGCACAGAGTTCTTGCTCTGTCCAGGCACCACTTTCATGCCACACCTCCACTAAGCCACAGCATGCATCTGAGACGCCCACGGGGCTCCGGGGCGTCACTTCCTTTTGAGACGAAGGTCAAAAGAGGAAGAGAGGCAGCCAGCCAGAGCTGACTCTTCAGATCTGAAGGTGAGGGTGACCATCTCTGTATCCTCTCTCCCTTCCCCTGAGCCCAGACGGGAGTGCTCCCTCCGTGATGTCGAGATGAGGCTCTTCGATTTCATTTTTGCCTTTCAACCCCGGACTTACTTATCAGCTTGATGCTCTCTCTCTCTATGGATATCTCTCTCTCTCTCTCGCTCTCTCTCTATGGATATCTATGGATATCTCTCTATGGATATCTATAGATATCTATCTATATATCTATAGATATCCATAGAGAGAGAGCGAGAGAGAGAGTGCACGCGAGAGAGGTATATATATATATATACATACATACATATATATATACACACACACATACACACACACACATATATATATACACACACATATATATAAACTGCCTTATAAGTCTCATAGTTTTTATTACAGGACGTATTGGCCAAGAACTTAAAGGAAAAGGAAAAATGTAAAATGTTTTTCCTCCCTTACAAGTAGAGAGAACACAGACTTTGGAATCATTCACTCTTTCTAAACCTGCCTCCATTCTGTCCACTACAATTCATTCTTTACAGTATGCTTTTTTCTTTTATGGCCTTTGTTATATATCAAAATATATTTCATTTTACTATTATTTACTTTTGTGCTTGTTTATTCATTACAATCTTAAGTCTCACTAGTTTAGGGCAGGGCCCATGTACACCCAAACCCTAGCACAGGGCATGGTGCATGGTAGGCAATCAGTAAATATTGTACTGGAAGATCGCTTCTCGGCCTTTTGGCTAAGATCAAGTGAAATACTGTGTTGGAAGAAATGAAAGTATCACATGCAATCTTTTGTTTTCTTCACACTAGAAAACAAAAGAATGCAATGCTCCTTTAGTGTAAATAAGTGTTGGGTTATTAATGTTGGATTGAGGTGAAAATTCAACAGTAGACTGTTAATATTTGCCAATATAATGAATTCCCTACTTTCTGTACCAGATTCAGATACATATAATTAGATTCTGTAGTACAATCCTACCATCTTGCAAGGAGAGTGAGCACAGGTTACATTTTTAAAAATTATATGATAACACATGCACATAATAAAAATTCAAACAACACAGAAATATGTATAGGAAAAGTAAGAGTCTCCTTCAACGCTACTCTCCCCAGTCCCACTTGTTATTTTTAAAAATTTTTTATGATCTTATAAGTATGTGTCATGATTTACATAAATAGAACTATGATCTACATCTTGTTCATTATTTGACATTTCATTATCACCTTTCCACTTAGGTGTATTTAACTCTGTCTGCTGGTTGCATAGTATGGATATTCCATAAATTATTTAAGCATTCTCTTGCTGATGGGTTGTCAGGGTGCTTCTGATATTTTGATCTTAGAACAACGCTGCAATAAGTATGCATAAAAAATCTTTTATTTGCTTATATATCTTTAGAAGTAACATCATTGGATCAAAAGATATCGTCTTATAAAATTTTGATAGACACCACCAAATTGGTTTCCAAAAATACTGTATCTCCAAAAATCATGTATCAAAACTGGTAAGGCATGATCAATGATACAGATGGTTGATGTGCCCATCAACTGTATTTGATAGCCCCTTAACTACATTTTTACCAGTACGGAATTTTAGCAATATTTTCCAGTTGCTCCATTTCAAGGATGAAAATTTTACATTTCATTGTTATATTTTTTTATTTTCCTAATGACTAGTGAAAGTGAGCATCTTTTATAAAGCTTCCTGGCCATTCACCTTTTATCATATATGAATTACCGGTGTGTGTCCTCAGGAGGCAGATATCCCCATCCTCCTGCAGCCAGTGGGGCTGAGAGTTTGAGTGAGAACATATGTAAAATGTCCAGGATCATTTGTCTGATACCTACACACTCATGCTTCCAAAAGCTGGGAGGTTTGGCTTGGGAATACTTCACATGGCTGTCAAGAGTGGGTTTTTGCCAACAAATCCAGGCTGGGGTAGAGAAAAGACCTATAGGTCGGGATTTAAGAGTTACATTACTGTTGGGGCACTTGGGTGGCTCGGTGGGTTTAGTTTCTGACTCTTGGTTTCAACGTAGGTCATGATCTCGGGGTCCTGGGATTGATTCTCATGTCAGGCTCTGAGCTGAGCAGGGAATCTGCTTCTCTGCCTCTCTCTCCCTCTGCCCCACCTACCACTCCTCCTTTCTCTCTCTCTCTCTCTCTAAAATAAATAAATCATAAAAAAAAAAAAGAAAGAAAGAGATTACTGTCTACGTGAATGTGGCAAAGACTTCCATCACTGGTGATAAGTGGGATAGTAATAACCCTTGCCATATACTAGCTTATTTCTAAGGCTTTTCTCTATAATTAATTGGGATTGGGTGCAGATGGAGGGCAAGGTGTTGGGAGACCAACTCCCTGCTTCTCTAAATCAGTATGGAGTCAGTGATAATTTTTACGGTTGTAGAATGGGATACTCCTTTGTAACCATATGGGAGGCCTTAGAAAAAGAAAACAATATGCTTATGTTAAGTAATTGCCAACCTAAAGAATGCTCGTGAAGGCCAGAAGGCCTTAGTGGCAACTCAAAAGTAGACCCTTCTGCAGAATCCTGAAAATCAGTCCCCCAATAGGGATAGAAAGGGCCCTTGAGACCTGGGATAGGGATATTTTGGTGCATGAGTCTGGGAATCTTAAACCTCAGATTTTCCTGAGACTAGCTGTCCGAGAGAGCTCTTTCCTTTGAAGAAAAGTCTCCTCTTGCTGAAGACTATGCATAACAGACCTCATGTGAGTCATGTACCTTACAAGATGATACTGGCTTTCTTCAAGGTCTTCCTCTACTATCCCTTCAGGCTTATAACTAGAGTCTTCTCTAAACCCAGCTTTAGAAGTAAAATATGAACCCTGTTCTAGGAATAAATAGTTTCTACATCAAAGGGATTGCAGAACTTTAGTAATATAATCAGGAAGGACGTGAAAAAAGATATTTGAGTGGATCTTGGTGTTATTACAGTGGAAAGAGTGTTTGGTATGCTAAAAAAGGAGGACTCAGTGGTGACTTAGGACTTAACATCTAGCAGAGACACTGCAATTGGTTCTAAGAGTTTTCTGTGATGATGAAAACCTGAACATGATGAAAGCCTATGGTAAATGAAGTGGAAGTTCTGAAGTTTCCAGAACTTTCTTGGCATGGTATTGAGTTGGTTCTTGGTGTAGGAATATTAGAATGGATTTATTATGCAAGGTGTAAGAACTCATAACCTACCTGTGTTCCCCAGGAGAGCTAGACACTCCCTTTACTAAGATAACAAGAAATGCACTGGAGAGAAGTCGCTGACATTTAAGCAAAAAGCTTTGTAATCGCTGCTTTCCACAGGCTGGAGATCAAGCACCACTCACGCTATGGACTGAGCCAGCCTGGCGCCCCTGAAATGGAACTTCTTGATGTCAGTGGGGATGTTGGGATTCTAGAATGGCAGGGGCTAGTAGACAGCACCACAGGCAAAATAGTGTAGTTGCTGCAACAAGGCCAGAACAACAAGGGCCTCAACCTACAGTAAAAGGCAAAAGATTTTATGCGATCTGAAGAGAAACCAGAGTATCAACCTACAGTATCAGTGGCAACAGCTGAAAAAGCACGATGTTCCTAGGTGTGAGGCAGATGAATATCCAACTAAGATGTTGCTTAATTTTGTGACATTTGCTTCATCATTTTTGTTAAAATGACACAAACTAATTATAAAAAAAGTGACCATTTTGGTGACCATTCATCCAGGTATCTCTTTGTGCTTGTGTTTATAATTTTACATGCATGGGATGTATGTATGTATGTATGTATGTATGGCTACATGTGTGGTTCTGGAACCTACTTTTTTAGATCAGTGCTCTGTAGGTATCTTATTGATGAAGATAAATTTATATGAAAATTTTTATTATTATATATAGGCAGTATGACATGGTTTTATGAGCTTTGATACTGGACCAGATTGCTTGAGTTCAAATGTTCATTCCATCAATTTCTAGATTTGTGGAAGTAAATTGAACTCTTTGTGCCTCAGTTTCCTTATTTCTAAAATGGTTATAATAAGGGTACTTATTTCTTAAGATTCATATGGGGCTTAAATGAGTTAATATATATGTAGATCAATGTTTGCCAAGTGTTACCTGTTATTAGCTCTTGATTTATAGTCTCCTAATAATGGAAGTTTATTTTAAAAAAAACATATGAATAGTGCTGCTGTGAATATTCTTGTCTGTGCATTTTTAAAAATATTTCTGTTATTCTTTACTTCAGAAATGAGATTTCTAGAGCCAAAATCATGACCATTTTCCTGAATGATAGTTTTTATACTTTTCAGAATTTACTTAAGGTTTCTAGCATGAAAATTATATCCTTCTTGGACTATACTTACAAATACGGATGTGTTCTATTATCTCTTTTTTAAATTGTTAAGTAAACATTTAAACTTGGGGAAAAGGAAAGTTAAGAAACATGAACTCAGATTACCATTTGGTGTTTTATGACTTTTAAATTGCTTCTAATTCCGTCCCTGAATGTTTAAGCTCTGAATCTTGACCAGGGTCTCATGTTCAGAGCAAGTGAGTTAGATCTGTGACCTTATACTAATGATCATGATCATTTGGGAAGAGATTTTTGCAACATGAACCAGTAGTTTAATGGATGATTTCAAAGTCTTAAGAAAAAATATTTCATTGGGTATCCCACCTTGACATCTAAATGTGGCTATTAAATGCTTCCCGGTCTCTCCCATCCCTGGCTTAATTGATCCTCATGGCAATATTTACTGGCTGGGCTCCTAGCTCATAGATCCTCATCTCTTAGTCTGTGAACCATTCTTTATTTCCTCTAGAGAAAGGAAACTTATTCCTTCTACTCTATTCCATCTTTGTTTTCTGCCTCTCTAAGGAAATATCTACCCTTACTCTCTTCCTTTTTCCTTTGAAGTTAAATTACCTTTTTATTGATTTTCCCCCCCTAAACTAATCTCTGAGTGTGTCTCTCTAAACTATGTTTTCATATAATACCCCTGATTTAGAAAGAAGCTCATCATTCCTTTTCTTTTCATTTGTTCTAGTAGATGGGACCCTGGGGAGATGGCGAAGTCAGGCATTCAGATTGTTTGAAAATTATCTCAATTCATGTTTTTATGAATTCATTCTTCATTTATGCTTCCATTCATGTTTTCACATGGGTATCATTCATTTGCTTAGTCATTATGCATTTATTCATGAATGAAATATTAAATACTCCAAACGTCTGCCTTCAGTTCTCACACATTCATTCACATTATTCTAGCCCTCATTCATTCATTTTCTCATGCCTTCACTCATTCAGTTATTGAATTCAATCACTTGTTTACATAAAATTCATATATTCAATCATATATTTATTAATTTTTTCTCTATCAGTCAAGGAAGCAGGAAATCAATGGCATGTTCAAATTAGGATGATTTGAAGGGATTATTTACAAAAGTGTAGGCAGAATAGAGAAAAACCACAAGAATTAGTGTAGCACACTGGGGCTAGTAACCGTGGGGTCTGGAGTGGGGATAAACTGAGATCTCTCATTGAGGGCCCCCTCTCTGGATGGGAGGGAAACCAGGCATAAATACCATGATCTAATTCTCTTTCCTTTTGGAGATCTCCTGCCAACACTTTCTCACTACCAATATGCTCTGAATGGGGCCAGAAGTCAGCATGCAAGAGAGGATACAGAGAGGGTCCACAGGGTCAGCCTTCTAGGAATAGAGCCAACGGGGGGGGGGGGGGGGGGAGTGGGCGGAGGTTGTTTCCGGTGAGGCAAAGGAAAGACATTCCACATACTCTCTGAGATTCTGAGGCTGGTCAGCCTTCCATCTTCCCCCATCTTCTTTTCTGCTAGTGGGAAAGAACCAGCAGGAAGGGGCAAAAAAAATCCTGTTTAGGAAGTTATTTTCATAACAGAAAGTCACATTGAATAGAGTCAGCCTGTGGGCTATACCTCCAAGGGAAAGTCTTTGGGCTTCTCCACTACCCCTGCACAATAAGAGTGCTTACTCCTGAGGCAATATTTTAACAGCACATTGTATCTGGACTACTGCATTCGACATACCTTGGGGGCACAAACTGTGTCTTACTTGTCTCATACCCCCAGAGCCTAGCCAGGGTGTGGGGCCCTGTAAATGTTGAATGAAAGGATGAATGACACATGAAGGTCTAAATCAGAGCTTGCTAGGAAGCTTAGGGAGGTAACAGTATCTTGAATTTCTTTCATTCTCCCACAGGGTGGCAGCAATTACCGTGGTCCAATTTTCTTATGCGTGGCATTCAGGTACTTATCTTCATCTAGTATCTTATGAATAGAATTAAAACTATTTTAAAAATCACTATGTCAAGGACAGCATAATATGCCGAAGATAAGAGAAAAAAATAACACTAATGTTTATTGTCACAAAGAATTAGATATGGCCCTGTAAATTTTACTTTAAAAGGCATTTGGAAAACACATGTTCCTTAATTTCTGAAAGAAATACAATTTGCTGTGCAAATGGTGATAAACAAATGAATTCTCTCTGCCTCATGGGGTGCCTAGCTCTATTATCTGTTCACCCAAGTCACCAGGCTTCTCTAAACACCTGGCCCCGTTTCTTGCTCTCAGACGTAAAAAGTTCCCCAGGTTCCAGTTTCTTAGGTGGCTTGATTCTTTCCCTCTTCCCTCCAGCCTGTTTTAACCTCTGCAGAAACCATACATTATGATTCTTATACTAGCCTATAAATGCTTGAATTCATTGCTGTTTCAGGTCATACTAACTTCTGAAAAATGGCACATTTTTAAGAGATTGTTACTGTGTAAGTGTTCTTTACAAGTTCAGGAGTGATGGTGTCCCACTGAGGTCAAGGGTAACCTATTGAGCACGGTCCCTTCACTTAATTGTTTTTCCCCCAGAAATCTTGCTTGTATTTTGCTGCTTTTGCACTGCAGCAGAAATTGCCAAGACTTGTTTTCAAATTTACCAACATTCTAGATTTAGCATAAATTTTGCCCTGTAACTTTAAACAAAGCTACTAAGAGATTAAGAAAAAAGAATGCTAAATATGTGGCGCCTGGGTGGCTCAGTCGGTTAAGCAACCCACTCTTGATTTTGACCCAGGTCATGATCTCAGGGTCTTGATATGGAGCACTGTTGGGCTTGGTGCTGGGCATGGAGCCTGCTTAAGATCCTCTCTCTCTCCTTCTCTCTGCCCCCTCACCCCACCTTGGTTGAGCATGCCCTCTCTCCAAAAAAGAAAAGAAAAGAAAAGAAAAGCATGCTAATAAAAGGAGTTTCTGTAATCAAGGGGTCACTGCAGAAGACCAATAAGAAGCCTTGGGAGTAGGTTAGCTGGACCAGGAGTGAAGGTAGGAAGAGGCCAAAAGCAAGCTAAGCTCTAGAGTGGAAGAAAAGGGTGATAGAATTAAAGGTTTCAACTCCTCAACACAGAGGAATTCAAAAAGTTTTTAAAATTGTCATTTAAGATGTCTGCCTTAGTACCAGACAAGAACAAGAGGGATTAGGAGGTAAGAAGAGAATAAAGGAAGGAATTAATGTATAATACAACTGCTTTGCTGTACCCTGGTCCCTTGGCAGTGAAGACAGTCCCTCGAAGATTGATTCTCTTGAATCCTCCAGGCTCTTCTCAGTTGCTAAGGGAGAGCTCACACTCATTCAACACCTACCAGATTCCAGGATCCATATTAATCTACTTTATCATTAAAGCTTTGCAATAGCTTTATGTCAAAGTACAATTTTCAAAGTTAAAAACATGACTTTCACATGAAAATAAAGTCCACATGTGTTAAACATATATTCAACTCATTAACGATGAATGGAGAAATTGGGAAGATGGCAAAGTTGTTTTTTAAGACCATTTGAGGAAGAGGGGTTTACATAACACATAAAGAAAGATTTTTTTAAATAAGTCAGACAAAGAAAGACAAATGCCTTACAATATCTCTTTTATGTGGAATCTAAAAAGAACTGGACATAAAAAAACACAAAACCCAGTGAAATGATGGCTATCAAGAAGTAGGGGGTGGAGGAATGCGAGAGATGTTGTTTAAGGGTACATATCTGCAACTAGTAGAAATAAGTCCCAGTGATCTAATACACAGTACAGTGATTATACATAACGAACTATATATTTTTTTAAAGACTTTATTTATTTGACAGACAGAAATCACAAGTAGGCAGAGAGGCAGGCAGAGGGAGAGAGGGAAGCAGGTTCCCTGTTGAGCAGAGAACCTGATTCGGGGCTCGAGCCCAGGACCCTGAGATCATGACCTGAGCCGAAGGCAGAGGCTTTAACCCACTGAGTCACCCGGCGCCCCACAACAAACTGTATTATGACCATTAAACTCGATACTAGATGTTAGTTGTTTCCATCACTAGAAGAAACGATAATTTTGTGATGTGACAGAGGTGTTAGTTACCATTACAAGGGCAAGTGTATTACAATATAAATGTATCAAATTAGTATGTTGTACACCTTAAACTTACACAGTGTTATATGCCCATTATATCCCAATTTTAAAAAGTCTGTTAATGGGGGGAAAAGATTGTTAATGTACTACAGACAATAAAATTGTAAACTTTGGTATTGTTTTTTTGTACTGAACAGAAATCTACAAATTAATACGTAACTTGTAATTTTGGAAGCTCTAATCAAATAGCAAATAGGAAAGTCAAACAAGGTAAATTCTAGGGGATCAAACAATCCTTGAGCAGGCCTGATAAACAATGACCAGGCATAACACTGAAAGAACATGAAATCATCCTTTCGTTTTTATGATTTCTTATTTAACCTCCAGCCTTTTCCCCTCTAGACTGAAAGCTCTCTGGGGTCAGGACCTGGTTGGATCTTGTCTTTTTCACCACCCTAAACAACACACAAACTCATATTGTGCCTTGACAAGTAGTAAGTATGCAGTGAATAAATGCTTAGCTGAACTGAACTGAGCTTTAGAAAGGCTAGTAACTTGGATACAAGCAAATATTAGATGAGAGGCAGATTTCCTGAGATTTCTTATACCTTCTCAATAGGGAGGTGTATTAGTTTTCTAGGACTACTGTCACAAATTGTCACAAACTGGATACCCTAAAACAACAGAAATTTAGTTCTCAGTTCTGGAATCTAAAAGTCTGAAACCAAGCAGTTAGTTGGGCCATGATCCTTCTGAAGTCTAAAGAACCCTTCCTTGACTCTTCCTAGCTTCTGGCCATTGCCAGGTGTTTCTTGGCTTTTGCTGCATCACTTCCGTGTCTGCCTGTCTTCACACGGTTGCTTTCCCTCTATGCGTGTCTGTATCGTAAGGTCACCAGTGTTTGACAGGGTTCCACCCTAATCAGTATGACCTCATCTTAATTTTATCTTATTTAAATCTGCAAACTCTCTTTCCAAGTAGGATAATATTCACAGTACCCAGCGTTAGGACTTGAACATATCTTTATGGGGGACACAATTCACAATTTATTTTAGGTTTTGGAGTCAGGAGTCTTGGGTTTGAATACCTTTGGACCGTTTAGTCAGCTGAGGGTCTCTCACTGTTGTTTGTAGGTTTTCTGCTTCCCCAGGAGCTGGGGAAAGATTCTGTTCTTAGCCAGGTGGAATTTCATAAGCCCCAGGCACTTATCCAGACTATTTTACATCAAGTCACCTTGATCTTATAGCTCAGGTTCTAATAATAAATCCCTTTCATGTTCCCCGCAATAAAGTCCTTTCCTTTCACCCAGGTTCTAATAAATGGATTCTTATCTTGACCCTGCCATGGCTGAAGTGCTGTTACCTACTCAGGAGACGAGTTCTCCTGAGACCTAGACCAACTCCCGCTCTTGCAGAGTATGCTGGTGCCTTTGGCTCTTAATGGGCAGCGCGAGTTACTGAACAAGGAAGGAGCAGACGCTCCACTCTGATTGGCAGAGAGGAAAGTGGCTGCAGGTGACCTGTTCCTCTTTGCAGTCGGCCTGGCCAGTGCACGAGGGGTAGTCAACAGATTTTTAATGCAGGTGGGTGCCAGTAGCATGACCTCAAGGTGCCTGTGCCAGAGAGGCCTTCTGGGGTTGGAGAGCAACCGCCCTTCTCAGCCGTTGGTGGCTATAGACAGCAGCAGTCTTCATGTTTTAGCTTTAAAAACTTGCAAGCCAATTTTGAAAACTCTGAATCGCCTCACGCATTTAAGACTAGGAATCCCCTCAACACATTTAGTTAGCAGCTAAAATTTTTCACCATTAGTTTAAATAATTGCAAAAAGCATAATTTTTGTCATTTTGTAACACGTTAACATTTTAAAATAAAACTGTTTCATTACTCTTTTAAAAGCTTCCAGAGAAATCTGAATACTATAATGATTTGATATCCACTACTGTGTCTGCATATTTATGAGCAATATCTTTTAAAATGGTTGGAATTTTCCCATATTTCTTTTTTCTTCCTTGAACTCACATTTCCATTTTAATTCTTCCACAGAATTTAACCCTGAATATATTTTTAAGCATGGAAGTATTTTATTATTTACTCCGTCTTATTTCTCTGCAAAAAAATCCCCACTGAAACACATATAAAATAAACCCCATAATTTAAAATTGTCTTCTTGACAATAACCATGAGATTCTGAAGGTTAATACGTTTATCTTTTGGGCTGAATTATTATAACAATTATCAGCACATAATCAAGACAACACAAAGATAATAAATTTTGGTAAATAATCAATAAATACAAAACATAAAATTTTTGTTGGAAATCTAGTTCCCAATAAAATGACTGGGTTTTCCCTACAATTAGTTCTTAGAACTATGAATGATTATTGCTTACCACTGGAATGAGACAGTTTTGTATTAATTCTATTACTTTTTCATTTTTACAGATATCTGTGCTAAGAAATACTATTTATATATTATTATCATATTTATACATTATTATATTTATTACATATTATCTACAGTATACATTGCATTTACATATTATTACATTATTTATATATTTATATATTATAATATCATTATAAATAGTTAACAAAAATGGAAGGAGTTAGGTAATAATAACTCCATCCAATCCTTTGAGCTCCTCCTGAATTATGTGCCCAAAATAATGATAATGAACAATTATTTTAACTCATCTATTACTTGACAACATAATTAGGTCATCTTTCAAATGGGCAAAAGAAATGAATTGGAAGCTACACAACTTGCAAAATGACTTGTTGCTCAGTCATCAGAGGCATTTGGTTTCCCAAATTTCTGGAAAATATATCAGAAAGGCTTTACCAAGACTTAACAAGTGATTATTAATTATACTTACTTCACTTTGACTTTGAGATACCTTAAGTAATTAAGTATACCGAGGGAGAACTGGGAAAATTGAAATGTCATTTATTTTCTATGCCTGTGCCAATACAGTATGTTTTATAAAATGCTGTTATCTTAGCACATCACTTAAACATACTTTTATCTCAATCTTGGAGCTGAAAGCATTCTTTATTTGGATAGTAGAAGGGTCTAATTGGCAAGCCTGTCATTTTTGTTAGTCCAGTCAGCCCCAATCCAATTTACTGTCCATCAGAAAAAGTCTAACTTCATTTTTCAACTTAAATATATGTGTTATACATCCTAAAAAACTGTATGGAAATCACTAGGAAACGGTTATGGAACATTTTTGTAAGACAGATTAGTAAAAGCAGTCAAGGTTTAAATGATGTAGATCTAACATGGTTAATTCATCAATGTTAAAACAAGTTATAAATAGGTAATAAATCAAAATGTTAGTTCTCATTACTTAATTTATAATGATATGGTGTAATTTGTAATCTAAAATACTACTTATTTGCAAAATAGAGAGTATGATAAAAAGTATACTGAGATACTGGTATTCAGCTTTTGGGAGTGACTAAATAAGAGTCATATATATAGGGGTGCCTGGGTGGCTCAGTGGGTTAAAGCCTCTGCCTTCAGCTAGGTTCATGATCCCAGGCTGCTGGGATCGAGCCCCGCATCGGGCTCTCTGCTTGGCAGGGAGCCTGCTTCCCCCTCTCTCTCTGCCTGCCTCTCTGCCTACTTGTGATTTCTGTCTGTCAAATAAATAAATAAAATCTTTAAAAAAAAAAAAAGTCATATATAAAATTAGAATTGACTCCATTAATTTTTTTAGATGTAATGGCCAAGCTTCCTATATATTTAAATAAAAAGAAATGTAAATAGTACTACTGAAAATAATCAGCTCAGCAGCTAACATTTATTTTTTTTTAAGACAAAAAATAAGAAAATACAAAACATTCTGAGATGAGGGGTGCCTGGGTGGCTCAGTGGGTGAAAGCCTTTGCCTTTGGCTCAGGTCACGACCGTGGGATCCTGGGATAGAGCCCCGCAATGGGCTCTCTGCTCAGCGGGGAGCCTGCCTCCTCCTCTCTCTCTCTTCCTGCCTCTCTACCTACTTGTCTGTCAAATGAATAAATAAAATCTTTAAAAGTTCCATTGAAAAAAATTCTGAGATGAAATAAGATCAAGATTGTAATTGAAAGAAATATTTCATTGTATGATTTGATAAAAGTAGGTTGTAACTATATTGCATGAATTCTAGAACACTATAAAATTTAACAGGTAATTGTTACACATTGAGTTTAAATTCTTGGTAATTCAAGAAAACATTTTAGGGGCACCTGGGTGGTTCAGTGGGTTAAAGCCTCTGCCTTCAGCTCAGGTCATGATCCCATAGTCCTGGGATCGAGCCCCTCGTCGGGCTCTCTGCTCAGTGGGGAGCCTGCTTCCTCCTCTCTCTCTGCCTGCCTCTCTGCCTACTTGTGATCTCTGTCAAATAAACAAATAAAATCTTAAAAAAAAAAAAAGAAAAGAAAACATTTTAGCAACATGAGGAATCAGTTACCATAGTAGATAGTGTCTAAGGTGATTCTCCGTGAACCTTACCATCTGAAATTCACACCTTTCTATAATCCATTCCCTTCAGTTCTAACCAACAGAATATGGCAAAGGTGATGGGAAGCCATTCTGTGACTATGTAATGTTATATAGGGATCTGTCTTGCTAGGGAACACTTTAGAATCTCTCCTTGCTGGTTTGATGAAGTAATTGGGCTTATTGAGGAAGCTTAGTGGCAAGGGACTGTGGGTGGCCTTTAGGAGCTGATTGTGCTCTTAAAAAGCTAAAAACTGCTAGAAGTAGACAGTCAGCAAGAAGCCAAGGCCCTCAGTCCTACAACTCCAGGAAGTGAATTCTGCCAATAACCAGAGTGAGATTGGAAGTGGATCCTTCTCCAGTCAAATCTTCAAATGAGAATTCAGCCCAACTAACACTCTGATTGCAGTCTTATGAGACCCCAAGCAGAAGACTCAGCTAAACTCTGACTAGACTCATAACCCACAGAAATAATAAACGTGTGTTGTTTCAAGCTGCTAAGTTTGTGATAATTTGTTGTGCAGTAATAGATAAGTAATAATACTAATCTATTCAGCTTTGGCATTTTTAAGGTGCTTTTCTTTATAAATAGCCACAAATCCTAGAAAAGAATATTAGAATATCTCAAAAGAATTATTTATGTTTAAATACAGTGAGGGAAGAAGTCTTCATTTTTTTTAAGCACTAAATATATCTTACTGATTATTTTTTTGCTTTGCTTTCATGGAACTCTTCCAGAATAATGCTTTTTCATTTTTTCCTTTTTTGTCAACAGAGAGGAAATGGAAGAGGCAAAGTCCTTATGTGAGAATTTTCATTTTTCCCATTACCTTACTACCACATAGCAGAATCCTTAGGTCAAAATACTCTGTTTGTAGCACCGTGTTTTCCTCTTAACGGGAAGTATACAAGACTGGGAGAGACAAGAAGCTCTAAGGGTTTATAATGACCTGATTAATCATTAAAGTAATCCACTCTTTGTTTAGCCCCCTGGAGGTTTTTACACTCAAAGAAATGCTCCACTGTAAGACTTGGGATGGGTGAGAGGTCTGTCTGTATTTTAAAAGTGGGAGAAGGGCTGAATTGGTGATTAATCAAGGCATCCTTAACAACTAAAGAATCCAGCCTCCTGATGCTGATGTTTAGAGCCAGGCTTCAGTGTTAAAAGGAAGGATAAAACTAAAGGGAGGAAAATAGTCTTCACTCTGTTGAAGCTTGTATTTTGGTGGAAGGAGACAAAGACTAAACAAAATTAATGAGTTATATAGTATGTTATGAGGTTAAGTGTTACAGAAGAAAATGAAGAAGTGGGATGAAAGTATGAAGATTGCAGTTTGTTTTTGTTTTTGTTTAAGATTTTATTTATTTGACAGAGATCACAAGTAGGCAGAGAGGCAGGCAGAGAGAGAGAGGAAGGGAAGCAGGCTCCCTGCTGAGCAGAGAGCCCGAGGCGGGGCTCGATCCTAGGACCCTGAGATCATGACCTGAGCCGAAGGCAGAGGCTTTAACCCACTGAGCCACCCAGGTGCCCCTTGTTTTTGTTTTCTAAAAGATTTTTAAAATTTATTTATTTGACAGAGAGAGAGATCACAAGTAGGCAGAGAGGGAGGCAGAGAGAGAGAGAGAAGGAAGCAGGATCCCTGCTGAGCAGAGAGCCGGATGTGGGGCTTGATTCCAGAACCCTGAGATCATGACCTGAGCCAAAGGCAGAGGCTTAACCCTCTGAGCCACCCAGGCACCCCGAAGATTGCAGTTTAAAGAGTTGGTAACAGAAATCCTCACTGAGCAGGTTGGATTTGAACAAAGATTTGAAGGAGGTGAGGGCAGGAGCTATGTAATATCTGGAAGAGAGTTCCATGCAAAGTAAAGTGAATCTGATTGGTACTGGATTTCTAATCTGTAACATCATGTACTAGAAAACAATAAATCAATATTTTTATAAGATTATGAGGGAATGGTTGTATCCCTAGAATTCTATACCCAGCTAAACCATTGTTCACATAATGGGGGAAGAAAAAACAACCTTAATTAAATATGCAAGAACTTATAACTCCTTTATGACAAATGTACTTGAGGAAGTTAATTCAGTCAAATTAATGTGAGCCAGAAAAAAAAACTAAAACAATAAACAAACAAACAAAAAATAAACATAGCCTACAAGAAATGGTGATGAGCAATAAAACTAGTAAAAAATAATTCAATCTAAGTAATTGTTTAAGTTGTGGTTGAAGAGTTTAATGTAGTCATTTATAAGTTTTTTTTAATAGAAGAATAATGTAAAAAATATAAAAGCCTACAATTTTAGATCTAGATTTTTAGAAAGAAAAACTTGGGAAATGATACAGTACAAATGTGGGGAGAAATGTAGTAGAGAAGAGGCAAGTAAAAAGCATTACAAACTTTTTATCATTTTGGGAGAAAGACATAGAAACATTAACTCTGGACTTTTTTTTTTCTTTTTAACATTTAAAGGTTAACACAATTGGAAAGAAAATGGAGTATAAAGCCTCATCCTTGTAGGAAGGGCAAAAATGAGTGGTACTGATAAGGGGTATGGCTCTATCTTAAATCTTCATTTTGCAATAACAGTAACCAGTAGAAGAAAAAAAAAAGTTTAAAAGGAAGAGAGAGAAAATGGGAGAGAATGTAAGTATGTATGTAAAACATATTTAAAATAGGGAGTCAACAATAATGATAAACTTAATATTAAACCCAGTTTAACCTTGGTATAAGCTTCCTGCTGAGAACTAGAAAAATCTCCAGAAAAAAATATATACTCTTTCTCCTTCTCTTTCCTTTTTTTTTTTTTTTTCACTCTCTTCTTATTTCTTTGGAGAAGATGGAAGCACAGAAAGAAATGTGAGCCCATTTGGGACTGCTCTTTCCTAGTGACATCTGCCAATTCTAGAAGAACAGTCAAAGGACAAAAACTGAGCAGAGTTTCTGAGAGACTCCTAAGGTTAGAAAGACAAAAATGGTGTGTAAGGCCCATCAAACCAGGAGGCCTTGGTAATCCCTCCAGTCTTTGGGTTGTGATCTGGAAGGGCTGTACCCTAGAGGAAACCAGAAATATACTAGCCCTCCTGAGCACTCAAGCCCAGCTTTAAATAGTCTCGATCAGAACTGAAGAAATCTACAATTGTTAGTGTCTCCAGCCACCAACCGGAAGTAAACATAAATCCTTCCTACAATTTTTTGTATACATTATCTGATGTTAATAATAAGGACCTTTAGGATGCAAGACAACATGTTCAAAACTGTGGGAAGAAACACAAACTACAAATGGATCTATGGAGGGTCTAGATATTGGAGTCACCACTCACAGACTTTAGCTACCCTACAATGTTCAAGAAAATTAAAAGGGGTGCCTGAGTGGCTCAGTCAGCTAAGCAACCAACTCCTGATTTCGGCTCTCCTCGTCGTGATCTCAGAGTTGTGAGATCCAGCCATGCATCTGGCTCTGAGCAGGGTGTGGAGACTGCTTAAGATTCTATCTCCTTCTGCCCCCTCCAAAAAAAAGAAAAGAAAAGAAAGGAAAGGAAAAGAAGACCCAAAATCTCAGAGGAGAACTATAAAGCACATAAGCATACACACACACACGCCCACACACACAAAGCAGATGGAAATTCTAGAACTAAAAAAAATATGGTAACTGAATTAAAAAATCTTTTTGGAGGCACCTGACTGGCTTAGTCTGTGGAACATGCTACTCTTGATCTCAGGGTCCTGAATTCAAGCCCCATGTTGGGTGTAGAGATAACTTAAAAAAAAATTCCTCTTTTTAAAGTCCAGTCATATAATGCAATAGATCCTGGATAGCTTATGAAATTGAAATGCATTGGTCAGGTATTATCCACTGGACTAGATGGGGGCAGGGAACTGGATCAGCCAGGAGTCTAGAAGCAAAACTGAGAATGCTCAAGGGAAAGTAAAAATGTTTCAGTATTATAAAACCAGTTATTACACATCAACAAATTAAAGGTGAAATATTAATCATCACATAGATGAAAGGATAAATTTAATAAAATCAAATATTAATTTCTGACTCTTAGAATTGACTCTTTGTAAACTAGGAAAAGACAATTACCTTAATAATATCAAAATTATGTTCCAGGAATCAACAACACACATTGTACTAGAGTGAAATATAAGACTAGACCTTTTTCTGTTAAGTTTAGAAATTAGGGATATCTATCTTTTTTGTTATTTTTTAACATTCTTCTGAATGCTCTAGTCAATGTCGTAAGAAAAGTTTTTTAAAAAGCATACAATTAGAAAAGAAAAGCAAAATTATTTGCAGAGGATATAATCTAGATATATATATTTAGGAATCCCAAGATAGTTGACCTAAAGATATATTAAACCAATGGAAGAATCAGATATCCAGATATGAGATACATATTTTTAAAAAATCGGGATATACAGCATGGCCATTTGCACTAAGTAGAGATTACAGCCAAGCCAACAGTGGTAAACACATCTAGCGCTCCAGGCTAGCATAGCATTAACACAAAACCTGATGAAGTTTAGGATAACATCAACCACACACACACTCACACACACACACACACACACACACACCCCACCAAGACCAACTTCATGCATTAGTTTTTCTTTCCTCTAGCTATAATTGGTAAGAAAGCATAGGAAAAAAAAAAACTGTTTTCACATAAAAACCTATAAAACACCCAGGAAAACACTTAACAAGGAGTATCTAAGGCATAAATATATTGAATATAAACGATGGTTTCAATAATTTGAGAAATATATTATAGTCTTATATGAGCAGTTTTGATATCTTAAATATAATAGTCCTCCTCAATAAATTCAATGCAATCCTCACCCAAACCTCAGAGTCAGGGGTGGGGGGTGTGGAAAAGACAGATGAAAAATGAATACTAAAATTTCTCTGGGAGAATAAATTAATTAAAATCACCATGAATGTTTTGAAGAGGAATGTTAATGATGAGGGACTTGCCTCACCCAACATCAAAACATATTGTATTTTATAAATTACAGTTGTTAAATAGTGTAGTACTGATCCAGGAATCAATATATAAAGTGAAATCTATGAATTATATATATATATATACACACACACACACATATATACATATACACACACAAATATGTTTGTATAAGTTAAGTATATGATAAAGATATACTTCCAGTCAGTGGGAGAAGATGCAGATTATTCAGTATATGGTGCTGTGTTAACTGAATAGCCATTTGAAATATGTGTGTATGATATAATATATATATGTTCTTGTTTCATATCATAATTAAAATAATGACCAGAAATATGAAATATTTATATATAAAAGGGAAAATACTGAAGTAATAGAAAATATAAACTCTGGGGCACCTGGGTGGCCCAGTGGGTTAAGCCTCTCTGCCTTCAGCTCAGGTCATGGTCTCAGGGTCCTGGGATTGAGCCCCGCATTGGGCTCTCTGCTCGATGGGGAGCCTGCTTCCCTGTCTCTCTCTGCCTGCCCCTCTGTTTACTTTTGATCTCTCTCCATCAAATAAATAAATAAAATCTTAAAAAAAAAAATCTCTGATGGGAAGAAGCTTCATGTGTCAAAATCATAAAGAAAAGATTGACAACTTTGAGTGTATCAAGACACCAAAAACAGCTAAAATGAAAAATTGGGAAGAATACTTAAGCATGTGTGGCAGGAAAATGTTACTCTTCATGAATAAAGGGGCTTTGCAAATAAATGATGAAAAGGTAACTAACTTGATAGATAAATGAGCAAAGGACATGAAGGAAAAGAGGAAATGCAAGTGACCAATAAACATTTGAGGAGACCTCAGTCTCAGGAACAATTAAAAAATGCAAATTAAAGTGAGATGACTTTTTATTTCCAGTTTGACTACCAAAGATGAAAGTCACGTTGGTGAGAGTGTGAGGAAACAGACTTTGTTGATGGCAATGTAAACTGGTACAGCTTTGCTGAAGGTTAGCTAGGCAATATATATGAAAATTTTTTAGTGTGTAAGGCCTTAAATTCAGCAATGCCACTTACAGGAATTAATCCTAAGTATCATGTGTAAAAATGGACAAAGGTATATATTGCAACATCAGGAACAGCCTAAATTTCATGATAGGGGATTGGTTAAATGAACTAAGATATATCCACAGAAGAGAATATGCAGCCATGAAAACTAACAACAATCTATGAAAACATGGCTACTACACATTAAGAGAAAAAGAGCAAGTTGCACTCATACCTTGCTACTGGGAGAGTAAATTGGTAGGGTAGTTTGGCAACATCAATCAAAAGTCTAAATGCAAAAATACTCTAACTCAAACATACTTACCTAAATATATATAAAGATGTATATATGTCTGCTCTTTGAGGCATTTTTAAATAGATTTTACTTTTTAGAATAGTTTTAGATCTACAGATAAGTTGAGAAGATAGGACAGAGTTCTCATAGACCCCCATACACAGGTTTCCCTTATTAGCACCATCTTACATTAATATGGTACATTTGTAACAATTAATGAACTGATACTGCTACATTATTAGTAACAAAACTCCATAATATATTGATTCCTTCCTTTTTTCTCCAGTTTTATTAAAAAATAAATGACATACTTCACCATATAAGTTTAGGGTGTACAGCATTGTCCTGAGGAGAAAATTCACGGCAGCCATATTCTCAGTGTTTTGAAGGGGAAAAAACACTTCATCCTAGCATAAAAATATAAAAGAAACAGCAAGAAAGGGAAATCTGCACGTAGATAACGGCAATAGTAAGCATTAAAGGAGAATAAGACAAAGTTGCATCAATCTCGTCCTCACGCTGTCAAATAAATAAGTAAAATCTTAAAATAAAAGAAAAAAAGAAAAAAAAAAAACCTAGGTACTTACAACATCCAACTTCATTAACTGGGGTAGCCCCATGGAGACAGCCCTGCTGGAGTCCTGACTGAGAAGCTTGGGTGGAGCGTCCTCCCCCCAGGTGAGACTTCCAACAGACCATCCCCATAAGGGCTGTATTTATAGGGCAAATGATGTGTGTTCAAGGTTAAACATTTGTTTGCCTACGTGCTATTTGGAGCGAACTGCATTTCTGTGTTATCATGTCTTTATACTTCAAGGAGCCTGGGCTAGGGGTGCTTGCCTTCTGTCCCAAATTCCATTGAGAGGGAAGGGAGGGCACAGCCCAGCCTGGAGCCTAGAGCTGGAGGGGATATAAGGCAAGATTTACAGCTCTTGGCGTCCAGACCAGAAAGGCCAATTCTGACCTAAAGTCCAACGGATGTCAATTAATCAGGCTCCTAAGGTCACTTGTGCAGCACAAGCCTCACAAACAACATTCCTTAACCTGCCTGTGTACATGCAGATCAAGGTGGTCAGTTATGCAGGACGAATCACAGAAACTTCCATCCATACCATACAAGCATGATGGCTTGATTTACATGTATTGTGAAGTGACCACCACAAAAGGTTCAGCTAACATCCATTTCCTCATATAGGTATCTTTTTCTTTTTTACTTAGTGTCCTTTTTTGTTCTAGGATTCTATCCAAGATATCCCATTACATGTATTTATCATGTCTCCCTAGGCTCTTCTTGGCTGTGACAAGTAGTTAGATTTTCCTTTTTTATCATCTCAACATTTTTGAGGAGTACTGGTCAAATATTTCATAGAATACCCTTCTACTGGAGTTTGTCTAATTTTTTTCATGATTAGCACGGAGTTAATGGATTTTTGGAGGAAGAAAACAGAGGTACAGTGTCATTTTAAACATACCAAGTGTGCATACTATCAACATGATTTATCACTGTTGATGTCAACCTTGATCATCTGGCTGAGATAGTGGAGGCATTTATTTTTAGATTGTAAAACACTAGAGTTAACCTAAAATATCTCGATGGAGAGGATAATTATACACGTGTGCAGTGATATATTAGGCCACATTAAGAGTAAAGAGGTAGGGATGTCTGGGGGGCTCAGTTGGTTAAGTATCCGACTCTTGGTTTCAGCTCAGGTCATGAACTCAGGGTCATGAGATTGAGCCCTGCATCAGGCTCCACTTCCTAGTCTAGTCTGCTTGGACTTTCTCTCCATCTGCCCCTCCCCCTGCTCTCGCTCTCTCTCTTCAAAATAAATAAGTAAATCTTTTTAAAAAAGGAGTAAAGAGGTAGATCTATATATGATTTTATCAGAAGATATTCAAGAGGGATATAAAATATAAATTACAAATAGTTTGATCTTATGCAAAAAAGAACATATACATAAACATTCATTCAGGGTCCTTGCACCTGCTATTTCCTCTGCCTGGACACAATTCTGCCCCCTCCAGATTTCCCACCATCTGCTTAACTTGCTCCCTCATCTCCTTCAGGACTCTTCTCAAATGGCAGGAATTCAGAGGCAGGAATGAGCAGTAGTAGGGGCAGTGGATTTTCTGGGAGATGGTGGCAATACTCCTGGGAGGGGATGAATGGTGGCTTATGTTGGTAGCCATGGAGAGGAAGGGAAGTATATGGATTCAAGACGTATTTGGAAGGTACGAGCCACAGTTGTCATTTGAGGGTTCAAGAAAGAATTCCAAAATTTAATAGGAAATCCTAGAGGAGCATCAGGATTTGGGGAGATAAGGAAGAACAGAATTAGAAGAGATTTTTACTTTTTTTTTTTTTTTTGCTT
The DNA here is from genome assembly GCF_963455335.1 of Martes martes. NCBI lineage: Eukaryota > Metazoa > Chordata > Mammalia > Carnivora > Mustelidae > Martes > Martes martes. Next base: position 84,630,694 of record NC_137888.1, read on the forward strand.
TTGTAAATACATTGTTTTATTTATTTATTTTTTTTATTTTAATAAACATATAATGTATTTTTATCCCCAGGGGTACAGGTCTGTGAATCGCCAGGTTTACACATTTCACAGCACTCATCATAGCACATACCCCCCCCATGTCCATTTCCCCACCACCCTCTCCCATCCCCCCTCCCCCCAGCAACCCTCAGTCTGTTTTTTGAGATTGAGTCTTTTATGGTTTGTCTTCCTCCCAATCCCATCTTTTCATTTTTTCTTTTCCTACTCCCCCAACCCCCCCCGCCTTGCATCTCCACTTCCTCATATCAAAGAGATCATATGATAGTTGTCTTTCTCTGATTGATTTATTTCGCTAAGCATGATACCCTCTAGTTCCATCCACGTCGTCACAAATGGCAAGATTTCATGACTTTTGATGGCTGCATAGTATTCCATTGTGTATATATACCACTTCTTCTTTATCCATTCATCTGTTGGTGGACATCTAGGCTCTTTCCACAGTTTGGCTATTGTGGACATTGCTGCTATAAACATTCGGGTGCACGTGCCCCTTCGGAGCACCACGTTTGTATCTTTAGGATATATACCCAGTAGTGCAATCGCTGGGTCATAGGGTAGCTCTATTTTCAGTTTTTTGAGGAACCTCCACACTGTTTTCCAGAGTGGTTGCACCAGCTTGCATTCCCACCAGCAGTGTAGGAGGGTTCCCCTCTCTCCGCATCCTCGCCAGCATCTGTCACTTCTTGACTTGTTAATTTTAGCCATTCTGACTGGTGTGAGGTGGTATCTCATTGTGGTTTAGATTTGTATTTCCCTGATGCCGAGTGATGTGGAGCACTTTTTCATGTGTCTGTTGGCCATCTGGATGTCTTCTTTGCAGAAATGTCTGTTCATGTCCTCTGCCCATTTCTTGACTGGATTATTTGTTCTTTGGGTATTGAGTTTGATAAGCTCTTTATAGATTTTGGATACTAGCCCTTTATCTGATATGTCGTTTGCAAATATCTTCTCCCATTCTCTCAGTTGTCTTTTGGTTTTGTTAACTGTTTCCTTTGCTGTGCAAAAGCTTTTGATCTTGATGAAATCCCAATAGTTCATTTTTGCCCTTGCTTCTGTTGCCTTTGGTGATGTTCCTAGGAAGAAGTTGCTGCGGTTGAGGTCAAAGAGGTTGCTGCCTGCATTCTCCTCAAGGATTTTGATGGATTCCTTTGTCACATTGAGGTCCTTCATCCATTTTGAATCTATTTTCGTGTGTGGTGTAAGGAAATAGTCCAATTTCATTTTTCTGCATGTGGCTGTCCAATTTTCCCAGCACCATTTGTTGAAGAGGCTGTCTTTTTTCCATTGGATATTCTTTCCTGCTTTGTCGAAGATTAGTTGACCATAGAGTTGAGGGTCTATTTCTGGGCTCTCTATTCTGTTCCATTTGTCTATATGTCTGTTTTTGTGCCAGTACCATACTGTCTTGATGATGACAGCTTTGTAATAGAGCTTGAAGTCTGGAATTGTGATGCCACCGACTTTGGCTTTCTTTTTCAATATTCCTTTGGCTATTTGAGATCTTTTCTGGTTCCATATAAATTTTAGGATTATTTGTTCTATTTCTTTAAAAAAATGGGTGGGATTTTGATAGGGATTGCATTAAATGTGTAGATTGCTTTAGGTAGAATAGACATTTTCACAATATTTGTTCTTCCAATCCATGAGCATGGAATATTTTTCCATTTCTTTGTGTCTTCCTCAATTTCTTTCATGAGTACTTTGTAGTTTTCTGAGTATAGATTCTTTGCCTCTTTGGTTAGATTTATTCCTAGGTATCTTATGGTTTTGGGTGCAATTGTAAATGGGACTGACTCCTCAATTTCTCTTTCTTCTGTCTTGTTGTTAGTGTAAAGAAATGCGACTGATTTCTGTGCATTGACTTTATATCCTGACACTTTACTGAATTCCTGTATAAGTTCTAGCAGTTTTGGAGTGGAGCCTTTTGGGTTTTCCACATATAGTATCATATCATCTGCAAAGAGTGATAGTTTGACTTCTTCTCTGCCAATTTGGATGCCTTTAATTTCTTTTTGTTGTCTGATTGCTGAGGCTAGGACTTCTAGTACTATGTTGAACAGCAGTGGTGATAACGGACATCCCTGCCGTGTTCCTGACCTTAGCGGAAGAGATTTTTACTTTTTATGTATTATATATGATGGATGTCTGAAGATAGAGAACTCTAATATTTTTGAAGCCCAAGGATCATCATTTCCCGAGGGGTTCTTAACCATTTTCATGCCATGAACCCTTTAGATAGTCTAGTAAAACGTATGGATACTCTCAGAATAGTATTTTTAAAAGCACAAAATTAAATACATATAATTTAAAAGAAAACTAATTATAATGAAAAATTGGGGATCTATGGGCCCCAGATTAGGAATTCCCCTATGGAATAGTTCCTGTTTCAATCTTTCCTCCCTGCTCGAATAGACACATTTGGCTCTGTGTGTAAGATGAATGTGCACAGGACCACCTGGGTGGCTCAGTTGGTTAAGTGTCTGACTCTTGGTTTCAGCTCAGGTCAGGATCTCATGGTCATGAGACTGATCCCTGTGTCGGGTTCTGTGCTCAGCTCCGAGTCGGCTTCAGATTCTCTCTCTGTGTCTCCCTCTCCCTTCCCCTCTGCTTCTCCCCACCCTCAACACACACTCTCTCTAAAATAAATAAATAAATAAATAAAATCTCAAAAAAAGGAAAGGATGAATGTGCACATTGCCAAGGAAAGATATAGAGACCCTGGTGACTTTGTCAAGAGTCTTGATCGGCAAGAACAGCAGAGGAGCACTTTCACAGCGATCCTGAATGGCAGCAGTGGGAGAGAATCAGCCAAAAGAGAGGTCAGGTACTCCCTGGTGACCCTGGTGACAGTATCCTTTTTGGAAGCAGGAGGCTTGATATCCTTGCCTGAGTAAGCATGGAGTTCTTGGCCAAATGAAGGCAAGCAGGAGAGGAAGCCTAAGGAAGGAGATGCAAGGCTTCCTGCTTGTAGGAACATATGGAACCCAAGCAATTAAAGGGAAAATAAAAGAGATGTCATTGTAGTTGTATCCCAACCTGGTGAAGTGGGTTATACCTATTTCATTCATTTCCATATTCTTTGATTTAAAATTTTGTTTGAAGATTTTATTTATTTATTTGAGAGAGAGACAGAGTGAGAGAGCGTGAGAGGGTGAGGGGCAGAGGGGGAAGCAGACCCCCTGCTCAACAGGGAGCCCAACAGGGGACTGGATCCCAGGCCTCTGGGATCATGACCTGAGCTGAAGGCAGACACTTCACCAACTGAACCACCAAGGTGCCCCTAAAAGTTTTTTTTTTTTTTTAAATAAAGACTGCGTATAACATTTGTAACAGAAAAAAAGAGTATGTAGGACTTTCCTTTGATTTCATTAATGATGTTGTCTTCCTAATATTGCCTGAATTCAAACATCTTAAGCCTTTTGGCAGATGTTGTGGAATCTGAGAAGGATTCACAGATTCGTAGATTACCTAGATTCGTAGATTACCTAGACCCAGGGGACATTTCTGCCACAAGAGAAGGACTGTGGAACTCCATAAATTCGTACCCTTTAGACATATTCCCGTGACTCTGTTGGTAATATATTGGTAATAAATGCTCAGAGTATATGATGCTCGGGAGACTTAATTGTTACTGACTTCTGAATTGAGGGATCAATAAGAATAATATATGCCTGGAGACAGATGTCTTCATGCTATGTGATCTCAGAAGAGTAGGGAGTTGTGAAAGCCCTCTTGGGAGCTGAAGACAGTGGAGGGTTGAGTTTGGAGCAGGGATGAAGCATAGCTGCTTTGTTTAATTTTGTACCTTGAACTTCTTATCCTTTTCACACAGGGCTTGGGACTAATCTAAATCTGAAAACAACACTAAAACCTATTGTTTATTGGAGAAATAGATTTGAATTGGCAGAAGTAAGTTCTAGTTGAACGGAGCAGATGTCATGGACACTCTGACAAGCATTCAGAGTCAAATTTGTGGCTTCTCAAAGTCTATTCAAGTAGAAGGTCAACAAGGAGCTTCCCAGGTGCTGGAGAACTCCCCAAATTGCTGGATTGTATGTATGTTAGTGAAATGTAGCAAGATGGAGAAAAGCCGACTTATGAAAACTTTTGTGGGGGAGGTGACTAAAGGTAGTTGGAAAGCATTCATTCATCATTTACTAAATATTCACTGTTTGCTTTCTTTATGCCTAGCATTGTCCTGGATGCTGGGAATCAGCAGTGAATAAAACGAGAGACCTTGTTCTTATGGAGACTATATTCCAGTAGGGGGTATAGACAATACAGAAGAACTATGGAAAATTCCAGGGAATGACAAGAGTTATGAAGAAGTGAAAGCAGATTAAGGGGACAGTGTGAGGGGAGGAACATTTTATATAGGGTGGAGAAGAAAGACTTTAAAGCTGACTTTGAGCAGAGATCAGAGAGTGTAAGGGAGCAATGGGGAAGATCATATCACAAAGAACAAAACAGAATCACAAAAGCCAGCAGGCATTTGAGGAACAAAAAAAGAGGCCAGTGTGGCTGGAGTGGAGAAACACAGGGGAAGGAGATGGGCCAGAACACTTTTATAAGGTCTTGGATGTGGATTATGAGACCTCCAAGGAGACTTGCTTTAAGAGCAACAAATCATTGTAAAATTCCTTCTAAGATGTGTAAGTCCATGTAGTTTATTTTGTGATGGGGCTTTTGTTTCGCTGAGTGTGTGGAGCATAGAGATTTGGAGCCTGAGCTGATCCCTAGAGCCCAGAAACCATGCTTTGTCCTTCTCGTCTTCTGGGCACTTACTGCGTACAGCTCTCAGCCTCTCTATATTAATGGTGAGTCAATACTGAAAGAACAGGGGATGGAAGTAATTTGAAATTGTGACCCTGCCTTGGTGCTTATTTATTCCTAAAATTGTCTTGTCTGATGATCAGATAAAATGAGAAGGATCTGAAAACTTAGGAAAAATAATTCCCTGGCTCAGGCCCCCTTCCATCCACAAAGCCAGCAGTGGTTAGTCAATGCTGTCTCTTGATGCCAAGTCTCTGGCTCTGACTCTTTTGTCTTCCTGTTCCCCATTTAGGGACTCCTGTGATTACATTGGGCCCTCCCAGATAATCCAGGATAATGTCTTTATTTCAAGGTTGGCTGATTAACAAATCTAATTCTATCTACAACCTTAATTCCCAAATAAATTTTTTATTTCAATATTAATTTTGTTGTGTTTATGCTTTTTAATATAAGCGGCCTCAAACCAGTTTTTGAAAGAGGCAATGAAAAATGGACCCTAATCTAATTAACAAATATTAATTATGGACAGCCTGTATGGTGGTAGAGGAGTCAGAAAGTTGTCTTGTGGTTTTCCTTCTACCTCCAGCTCACCATGAAAATAAAGGAGAGTGGGCTGCTTCAATGAGTTGATAACCTTGAACCCATTCGCCTTTTTTCAGAGCTGACAGTCCATTTCACAACATTCCCAATCCAGTCTTTGAAGGTGGAAAGGACTGAATTGACCACTATATTAGTTATTTATTCCTGTTTACCAAGTTATCTCTGAATTTAGAGGCTGAAATATGAAACATTTATTGCCTCACTCTTTCTCTGGGTCACATTTATCTGGATACAGTTTAGTAGGGTGCTTCTGGCTCAAGCTGCAGTCAGGGTGATGATATCTGAAGGCTTGACTAGGGGAGGATGCACTTCTAAGCTCACTTGTGTGTTTTCAGTGGTATTCAGTTCCTCCCTCATAGGTTGTTAGGACTGAAGTGCCTCAGTTATTTGGTGGCCATGAGTTGGAAGCTTCCCTCAGCTCTTCACCGCCTCTCCACTGGGTACTTACAACATGGCAGCTGCCTTCCCTCAGATATCCATGTGGACATAAAGAAATATGTACCAATTTAACTCCCATTAAAGAGAGATAAATGTAGAGGATGTGATGCTAGAAATTGATGTATCTCAGAAGTGACAATGTGCACTTTTAATTAATGAATATAAACTAAGTTATATCAAACAAAGAGTAGCCACAATACATTATTACTACTATCTACCATGATGATTAGACAGAATTTCTCTGTACTGGACCAGTTTCTCCCTAATAGATTTGAAACTGACATAAACAACAAATCAATAAAAAGGTAGGAGATGTGTGTTCATATAGGTGGGGCCTAAGAGCATTTATTAGAAAAGTGAAAATATTAAAGATGAAGTCAAAGCCAAATTCTCCATTACTAGAATCCATTTTATTTTTTTTATTTTTTTTTAAGATTTTATTTATTTATTTGACAGAGAGAGACAGAGATCACAAGCAGGCAGAGAGGCAGGCAGAGAGAGAGGGGGAAGCAGGCTCCCTGCTGAGCAGAGAGCCTGATGTGGGGCTCAATCCCAGGACCCTGAGATCATGACCTGAGCTGAAGGCAGAGGCTTTAACCCACTGAGCCACCCAGGCGCCCCTAGAATCCATTTTAAAGTAGCAAATAATAATAATAATAATAGTAAAATAAATCATACTAATCTAGATATTTAAAAACTGAAGGGAAACCATACATCAGAACACTCACAGAAACCCACATTATGTCTTTCGTTATTGTGAGAATAATTTTATGCAAAAAAAAATAAGGCATGGCAAATGTAATTTCTATAGTGAGGGACTGATGATATTAAAAAACTCAAAAGAGATAGTATTTTGTGCATAGCAATATCTCTGAAAACATAGATGTCACTTATATTTGGGTTTTTTTTCTTCTTTTTTTTTTAATTTGGGTTTTTTCTTAATGGTAGTGAGGCATATACAATTAAAAAAATAATTTTTATTGCTTTCCCTTTCTGTATTTCCCTTTTTCCTTAATTCAACTTCTTTTTTCTTTTCTATCTATTATTTTTCTTTCTTCTATATGTCACTTCTTAAGCTATTGTTAGTTAAACTTTGTTTCTAATTTTATAAATATAACTAAGTTTTATAATAGTATGTCTTGAATCACAAATATATGAAACAAATATTTTAGTTATTCTCATGTTACCAACTTATTTTCCTCAAGGGAGGTGCTGAGAGGATATTAACTTCCTGATCTGATATACCTTGCTTGCACAACAGGCCATTGAGCATCCTCTTGTGTTTAATATCTTTGATCTTGAATTCACTGAGGTCCAGGGACTTTGTGTTGTAATATTAAAACATGGATCAGGGGGCACTTGGGCTGCCCAGTCTGTTAGGTGTTGGACTCTTGATTTTGGGTCAGGTCATAATCTCAGGCTCTGCGCTGAGTGTGAAGTCTGCTTAAGATTCTCTCTCCCCATCTCCTCTGCCCTTCCACCCTCCTCCCTCCACCCCAGCTCTTTCTGTCTCCTTCTCCCTCTCTTTTTCAAATCAATCAATCAATCAATCAATCAATCAGGATAAGGTATGACAGTTAAGATACCACTACTAATTATAACTTGATTATTTTAACAACTTTATTGAGGTATAATTGATGCATAATAAATATTAAAAACTCAAATCTGAATTTTATTTTTTTTTTAATTTTTAAAATTTGACAGCGAGAGAGACAGCACAAGCAAGGGGAGTGACAGGCAGAGGGAGAGGGAGAAGAAGGCTCCCTGCAGAGTGAGGGGCCCAATGTGGGTCTTGATGTGGGTCTTAAGCCCAGGACCCAGGCATCACGACCTGAACTGAAGGCAGACATTAACTGACTGAGCCACCCGATGCCTCTGAATTTTACTTTTTTCTTTTTACTTTATAATTGCACTTGGAGGGGCGCCTGGGTGGCTCAGTGGGTTAAAGCCTCTGCCTTCGGCTCAGGTCATGATCCCAGCGTCCTGGGATCGAGCCCCACATTGGGCTCTCTGCTCAGCAGGGAGCCTGCTTCCTCCCTTCTCTCTCTGCCTGCCTCTATGCCTACTTGTGATCTGTCTGTCAAATAAATAAATAAAATCTAAAAAAAAAAAATTGCACTTGGACTATTTGGAGAGAAATACTTCTCCCAAGGTAGAACATAAACAAGTTCTTAACAAATATTTTTGATGATGCCCTTGGTGGATACGGCAGCACTCTTAGTCACCCATGCAGCCTTGTTCAGAACACGATTTTTTTCAGATTAACAGGTGGCAATGTATACAGGGAAGGTAGGATCCCTTCTGAGCCCCAAAAGATGAATTATGATTTTCCCAACCCCATTCATCTTTGCTTTCGTGGAGGGAAGTGATTCAGTTCTGGTCAATGAGATATGAGTCAAAGACTGCAGGGCACTATTGGGAAAATATTTTTTTCCTCATCAGCTATCGTGGGACTGGAAGGGACCAAGCCAAACCACTGAGGTTGCAGAGTGGAAAGATGAAAGAATCTAGATCTTTAATGATCTTGTTGAGTTGCAAATTGACGGACTGTTTCAGGCCTATCTCTGAATTTCTTATGATATGATGTTATAAATAGTCTTACCAAAGCCACTATATTGCATAGTTCTAGGGAGAACCATTCACATTGTACAAAATGGCGGACCTGGATCTTACTCTTCAAGCCACTTTTAGATAGATATTTTATAGTCTCAGCCAAAAGCATCCTACTTCATAAAGTGAGGCAGATGGTGTTCCAATATTAAGAAACTTTCTCTGTGTACCAGTTTATACCTTAAAAGGCTATTACTGGAACATTTTAAATTATAAGTAGCAGAAACCGCATTTTAGATCTCAACAATAAAAGGAATTCATTGGCTTGTGTAAATGAGAATTCCAGAGGTAGGGCAGGCTTCAAGGGGTTTGATTTAGGATTTCTTGAGGTCATCAGTAATCTGGCTTTTCTGGCCTGATGTTCTCAACTCTGTTGTCCCCATGTTTTGGCTTCTTTTTCAGGCTGTTTTTCTTCATGGTGCAAAACATTACAGTTATTTCAGACTTCATTCCACCCCTCAAACTCGGACTGAACCTTGGTTTAGCTTAAGTCAGGCTCCTCTTAGGATCTGAGGATGGAATCAAATTTCTAAGAAGTCCCTAAATCAAAACTGGAGATTGGCAAGGAGAAATGAAATGCTGGGACCTGAGCATGAAATGTCAACTCTACAGACTTGGAATTATAATGCAAAGGGACTTTTTAAAAATGTGTTTGAAATGTACTGATACTCTCAAAAGAGTGTTGGATGGAGATAACCAGTGACTTTAGGCCCATGGGTTACCACTAAAGAATAAGATTTGGTGAAGCAAGTATAGCTCTGACTGTCTGTGTACCTCTGTGAAGTCCTGGTTTGAACATTTGTGAGATAAGACTTCCGTTTATTTCTACAACTAGATGTCAAGGCAATCAATAGTGATTTAAAGCAGCTGCTTTAGGAGAAATGTCAAATTCTTTGCTCTTTAAAAATGTTAATGGAAAATTTAAAAATCTGTGAACTCTTTTCAACACCTTCAGTTTTCTGAAATCCAAAATTACTAGTGTTAAAAAACAAAATTCAACTGAGTGAATTTAAAGATCAAACTGGCTTTACTCAACAATTCATGAATCGGGCAGCATCTCATCTAGCAAATAGAAATGAACTCTGAAGAACTACAATACGGGAGACTTTTTTACAGGCAGGAAAGGGCAGGAACAGGGAAAGAGTGGATCACCTCTTCTTTCTCTTGGGGGAAGAATGGGTCCATCAGGTGGATTACCATATTAGGGCTGAGCAGGAGATTATAGATTTACTGGTTTAAGATTACATTCCTGGGAGAAGTTGAAATTAAGTATTCAGTCTTGGTTTGCTGATGTGGGTCTTAGCACAATTAACTCCATTTTGGACCTGTTGTCTCCTTTTTTTTTAAACACTAGTATAAAACAAGAATGCAATGCAATTCAGTCAAATCCACAGACACTACTGACTGAGCTGCCATTTGCACCAGAAAATTAAGCAAAATTGGCAGGATATACAAGTAGCTATTTGCAGAGGCACTTGAAATCCACAGCCTATGTTTGCGTGGATTCTTGGCACAAGATGCTCAGTGGCAAACCATGGTCATCTGAGAGCCTGGATTAGGTACTCATCGCCCTGTAAACATTAAATCTATTTCACACCTGCTTTTGAAGCCTGGAAATACTGCCAACTTATTTTCCCAGACGGATTTGGCAAAAATTCCAGCATATTGTACAAAATTATAGATCAGAGTAAATCCAGTTCTCACATTTATTGGACATCTGGAATCAGTAAAAAAAAAAAAAATGTGATATCTATTTCAGAAAAGAACCTGATGCCCTCAGAGGTCCTTATCATTTTGACCAGAGCAGTGCAAACTCGGAACAGAAAAACTGTGGTTCCAGGATTGGCGGGCCCAAGATTCTCCTTTTAGAAACATTCCCAGTTAGGTGACGTTATCCACGCCCAAAGCTATAACGAATTTGCTACTTTCCCTCAGAAAAACCATCCTACAAGCTAATTGCTTTTATTATGGAAATGTATTCCATGACTGAATGGGAAGGGTGATTTTGAAAATTCAATGTGGTGTGATATGTATATAAATAAACTGCTTAGGAGAGGGAGGAAAGAAGTAGCCAACGATAATTCTCTCAAACGCTCTGAAATTGTCTGTGGTTTAAGCCATTAACCTTTTATTTTTTTCTTCAATTTTTAGAAAAGACAATTTGGGCACTTTAAATAACCACAGCAGTGCTATGTTCACACTGTAAGTAGGAAGTGCAAGTGATGGAAAACATTGATATCTCCCTGACCATAAACGCCAGCTTTCCTCTTTCAGATACTAAAAAGGCTATATACAGTATTGGTTAAGAGCTTGGGTCTAGACCAGGTCTTTGCCTGAATCCTGGCTCTGCCTTTTGTTACCTGGGTGATCTTGGATGGATTACAAACTCTCTGTGCCTAGGTTTCTTCGTCTATGAAATGGAGATAATAATTACCTGTGCCATAGGATTGTTAGAGGCTTCAATTAATTAATATATTCAATTAATTAATACATTTAAAACAGCACTGTGTAAGCATTAGCTGTAATTATTTGATACATTTAACTTTAAGATACATTGATGGAAGGAAGCTTTATTGGAGTCCCAAGATAACTAAATCATTGTGTACTTTCATACTATATCTATATTTTTTTCATACTATATTTTTGACATTTGCTTTGAAAAGTCATTTAACCATCTCAATAAAAGACGAAGAGCTCTGTTAATTAAATGTAATTTAGTAGACCATCTTAAGAGGAGGTTTCATCCTATATAAATACTCCAAAGCGTGTATTATCTGAAGGTTCTACAATTTATTTAACCAATATTTGTGGAGCACCTACCATGTGTAAGGCACTGCCCTAGCATGGAGTTGACGGTACGTGCTTGTGGGAGGGCATGCATGCAAAATCCTGGCTTATGTGGAACTCATATCCTTTCAGGAGGACACAGATAGTCAATAAGCAAATAGGTGATTCATGAGTTCTATGAAAAAATACAAAGCGAAGTCAGGATAGAGAATGATGGAGAGGAGGTTTTTATAGGGAAGGACTCTGATAAGGTTACACTTGAGAAATTAGCAGAAGAAGTGAGGGAATGAGCCCTGTGACTATTGGAGAAAAAGGTGATCTGTAAAGAGGGTATAGCAAGTGCAAAGGCCCTGAAGTGGGAGAGGTTGTGGTATATTTAAGGAGTGGTTATGTGGAATTGAAACCCAGCAAGTCTCTCTCTATACTGCCTTCCGTATACTCACATTATATCCTGCATCCTCCTTCATAAACTCTGTGCTTCAGACAGGAAGATTATGTGAGGAAAAGAAAAAGATCACTACCGTACTCTACATTTGTTAGGTTGACTTACACACAGATTCCGAAGAATTGGTGTGGACAACAAAATTGACTTTCCCTTTTCAAAGGCAGCTCAGACTAAGAAGCAAAAAATATTCAATTAAGAGCAGCAACTGGGGGCACCTCGGTGACTTAGTGGGTTAAAGCCTCTGCCTTTGGCTCAGGTCATGATCTCAGGGTTCTGGGATTGAGCCCAGGGCCAGGCTCTCTGCTCAGCGGGGACCCTGCTCCACCTCCCAACCCCCTAGCCCCCCACACCCCGGCCTGCCTCTCTGTCTACTTCTGATCTCTGTTTGTCAAATAAATAAATAAATAAATAATCTTAAAAAAAAAAAAAAAAGAGCAGCAACTGGGACATTCTGGAATGCCTCATAGCCTAGATAGACCCTTAGCCTAGGGTTTTTGTGTAACATTTTGCATGTCGACGTCTTTTTCTGGGATGAGTACAGGGTCCCTGAAGTGTCTCTGAACCCAATAAAAGTTGAGAATCACCACTTCAGCAAACAGTATTTTAGAACCCAGAAATACTCATAGTTTTGTTTAAAAAAAATCTCAAATGAGCAAAAATATACCAGAAAAATAAACATATTTTTGATCGCCTTATGTTGTTGAAAAGGAGACTGTAAGGACACCAACTGCCTTAAAAAAAAAAAGGTTTTGTGGATATGGCATCATTTAGAAAATAATCATTAATTTGTTGAATTAAAGCTGAGACGTTAAGTCTAAAAGAGCTTATTTTGAGGGCAAATTGTAAAGAGTAGCAGGCAACTTCATAGAAAAGCAACCTCATGGCTAGAGGAATATTCCGAAGAACATTCACAACCGAGTATTCCAAGTTTTCTATTTCTGAGGCTGTGCCAAAAATTCTGGGTAAAGAGAATCTAAATCAGTTGTTATAAACTAAGAAAGTGTGTTATTCTGGGTCCTCTGAGAATCAGCCACCAAAATGAGATTAGATGTGAAAGGATTTTATTAAGGGAAACATCTGAGTGAGAGAAAATGGGGAGGAAGGCAGATTAGCTGGGAGTGCCATCAAATTCTGTTGCAAGCCTGACTCCAGTGAAGGAGGTGGAGAAGGAAGGTTGTTAGATGGAAGTGTCTTGGGTCTCCTGCACCCTGCAGAAGCTCATCAAGGCTGTCAGGGAGTCTTAGAGCCAAAGTCCTCTGCTAGAGAAGTCCCATGTCTCCCAGGACTGGGCCTGTCTTGGTTCTTACCATCTCTGGAGCACTCAGTCATTGGCTGGGAAGAGCTCATGGGAAGCTTGACCTCTCCCCAAACTCTGCAATGGATTTCAGTACAGGGTCATCAATTATGTTTTAGTTGGTGGCAGAGACATGCATTTTCCTGGCCACAGAAAGGGTATCTGCATTAGCTGGGGAGTTGTCCCTCTGCAGTGCCCACCAGCTCCATCCCTGGCCCCTTCACCCCAACTCTAGAGGTCATTAGGAGCCATGGGGGCCCGCTACCTGGGAGAGAAACACCAGCCAGACCCCCAGAAACTGGTGCGGTGTGTCATGCCCCTCGTGTTCCGCTGTGGTCAAAGGGGTTGAGACCGTGGGAAATAGACAAATACCTTCTGTTTGATGTTTATTTTATGAATTATTGGAAATGATCTTTTATAAATGGCTTCCTCCGGATTAGTTACAAAGTGACACAGTAGCCATACACTGTTCTGTCTACCTCTCTGATTTGTTCTAAAAAGTCAGAGGACAGAGTTGTTTAGTTACCAGTTTCCATGGGCGTATGGACAGAGCCTGGTTCCTATGGTCTCAAGACCATTTCAGCAGAAGATGGGCTTCCTTGCCTGCTGGTGCAGGGTAGCTCAATAAAGATTATGCCGTGCTTAGCTACCTCGCAGGAGTTTCAGCAATACATCTGACCCCCGCCCCCCACACCTCAATCACGCTCCTTCTGCACATATTCTGCGCTTGCTCCTTGCTGAACTCTCTCCTCTCAGGCTGTGTCCTACCTACTACAGTGCATAAGGATCTCTTTTTACACAATGGGATCTGACCCAGAGTATAGCATTTGCTTATAAATAGGCCTCTCCCTCTGAACATGAATACTCCAGTGCTGAAAATTGGGTATTATATGCAACAGACACTAACCAGGTCCTGTTTGTCATTATTTTATTTTATTTTATTCATTTATTTATTTTTAAAGATTTTATTTATTTGACACAGAGAGAGAGAGATCACAAGCAGGCAGAGAGGCAGGCAGAGAGAGAGAGAGGGAAGCAGGCTCCCTGCCAAGCAGAGAGCCTGATGCGGGGCTCGATCCCAGGACCCTGAGATCATGACCCAAGCCGAAGGCAGAGGCTTTAACCCACTGAGCCACCCAGGCGCCCCTGTTATTTTAAACAGGGGCCTCATTATAATGAGGGCCCCTGGCGCCTCATTATTTTAAATGGAAAAAGTGTAATGGGTATTGGTGAATCTTAAGCAAATCCTAAAATGCAACATGATACAGTGAAAAATCTTACAACTAATAAATAAAATGCTCATGTTAGGATGTACATTGCTCCACTTATCACTTTCTGATCACCAAAAATATTCATGCAACTAACTAATGATCGCTCTGTATGCACTAATGTGCGCAGTTTACATGTCCTATGTAGCTGTGATGGTTAGTTTTATGTGTCAATTTGACCGGCTGAAGGAATGCCCAGATAGCAGATCAAACAGTATTTTGGGGTGTGTCTGAGAGGATGTTTTGATTTAGTAGACTGAGGAAAGAGGCTGCCCTCACCAATGTGGGTGGGCACCATCCGATCTGTTGAGGGCCAGAAGAGAACAAAACGTAGAGAAAGGATGAATTCTCTCTCTCTTTTCTTGAGCTGGAACATCCATTTTCTCCTGCCTTTGACATCGAAGCTCCTGGTTCTCAAGCCTTTGGTCTCAGACTGGTCACAAGAGCAGCTCTCCTGGCTCTCTTGGCTCTCCAGCTTGCAGGTGGCAGACCGTGGGACTCCTTGACCTCGGTAACTGCATAAGGCAATTACTACAAGAACTCTCCTCCTATATATCCTATTATGTTGGTTCTACTTGTTCTGTTTCTTTAGAGAACCCAAATAGACTAGCAGATGCTGTCTGTGACCCTAGCCTTTTCTGCAGCAATTTGATTTCTAGCTGCCAGCACCTGAGATTCTTTGCCTGAGGGTTTCTGCAGTCCACAGGATGAGAACTTTTTTATAGGGTAGAAATGTTTTCCAATTAATGCCCTCTGGGAGCAGTTCTCACGCAATGACTGATGGGAATAGGTGGATAAAGGCAGCTGTTCCCTTACCCCTCAGGTGGAATAGCTCTGAGACTTTCTTACTGGTGTTTCCTAAACTATTAACCAAATAGGTATTTGCACTCAAATACCCAAGACTTCTTAGCATAAACTTTATGCACTACAGGTGACTGTGATGTTTTAGTCTATTTCTTAGTTCTAACAATATCCCAGATGGACATCCCCTTCATTGACACTGGGCACACTTTTCACATTATCTATGATTCTGACATTCTACCAATTTCATTTAGAATATAAACCATTACTTTCCGCCTACATAATTTTGTTTAAAATGTCATATTAAGTTTTGAGGATGGAAATATAATTTTTCCCTATATGAACATTGCTGAAAAGTAGTATTTCAAGAGATGTGACATTGTATGGAACTTGAGTGTTAAAAATCAAGAGGTATCAAAATGTGGGAAAAACCAAAATGTCCATTGATTGATAAGGGGGTAAACAAAATGGTGTATGTACAAACAGTAGAATATTATATATGCATAAAAAGGAATGAAGTACTGATACATGCTACAACATGGATGAACCTTGAAAATGTGCAAAGTGAAAGGTGCCACTCACAAAAGGGAGCTAACTATATGACTCCAATTACCTGGGATGTCCTGAATAGGCAAATAAAGAGACAGGAAACAGATTAACAGTTGACAGGGGCTGGAGGAAGGGCAAATGAGAGTGACTGCTAATGTGCTCAAACTTTCTTTTGGGAATGATAAAAGCGTTCTGGAATTAGAGAATGATGAAGGTTGCACAACCTTATAGATATACTGAAAACCACGGAAATCAAGAAACATCCTACCAGGAAAATGTTAACTGGGAAGGTGTTTTGTGGTATATACTCTTACTGCCCTGCACTAATCTCTAATTATTTTCTCATTGAGTAGGTACTAGGTTTAGTTCATGAAACTTTCCAGTTTTCTTGAAGATGGCTTTTTGCTCAAGGGCACTGATGACCCCCTGAGAAGATTGCCTGGCATGAACCACATTCTTACAGATCGCAGAAAGGAGATTATGATCATTAATGGAGGAGGGCTCTCAAGGAGCTTACCTTGGAAATTGTGTCATCATGGCGTTTCACTAGTTGGCATCTGGGCTCTCTGCAATGATTGTTCCTAGTCCCCCATGCTCACAGCACAACTCATTAGCACCTCACCTCATGCCTCAAGTCCACATCCCTCTCCTCTGGCTCCCTGAGGCCTCATTGTCACTACTGAGGCACCACATGCTGCAAGATGGCTTAGAATGCACTACACGCACTGGTCTGAGCAGTTATGCGGCTGCAGGTATGCAGGCAAGAGTTTTGTTTTTTCCCCTGGTCCTTGCTGATTCTCCCTTGATCTTTAGCTCACTCAGAGGAAGCCCCCTTAGCCAACTAGGCTTTGGCATATCTAACAGCTGTCTAGAGGGCTGAGTTAACAACTGGGAAGTATGGGGGAGTTAGTGCCCCTTCTGGTAAACTTTGACCAATAAAAAAGAGTAGATGTGAAGAAACAGGCAGATAAATACTTTTTCTCCCCTCCCCAACGAACTGTTTTGAGATGCAATGTTTCCGTGTAGTTTCTTGAGAGATGAATGTCACAGTGAGCACCCAGCTGTGTTTTCTGGTGTAACTGTCGCCAGAAATAATGTACCACCTTGTATATCTTCCCCTCTTTTCTGGATTCATTTCCATTTTCCCTTTACTTTTGCTTCCTGGTATTGCACTCCCGCAAATGAGAGATCGCATATTAGTGTTGCCTCAGGCTCTGTTTCCTAGGGGACCTGGGATAAGATAGTGTATTATTTTCTCTTATAAAGAGGCATAACCTGTCCAGGGCAGGGATCAGCACACACTAGGGGCAAAGTGGAGGAAATGTTGGTGCCTAGCGTAGTAGGCTATCAAGGCATAATGAATCGAATTGGGCCAATGAGATTATCTAACTCACTTCCTTGCCATTAGACAAAGATATCACTTCCTTTTATGTGGTATGCAGCCTGTTTACCTTTCCTTTTATGTGGTACTGCAGCCTGTTTACCAATTTAAAATATCCTACTGTAAATCAGCATTTTAACCTATGTGTATCACAACTAATAAGCATGATATAATGAAATAAAATTAAATACACTGGCAAATGCAAACATTCAGCTAAATGATTTTGTCTTTAAAAATATTTACTGTTGGAGATTAATCACTTCAAAATTTGTGTAATTATTCTAAAAAGTTTGGAAACTAGTAGCCTACAATTGGTGTATGGACACTTCACGTAAACTATCTGATAGAGCCTGCCCTTCTCAATTAGCACCTTTGTTTTGTGCTGCTTAAAGACCTTTGGAACAGGAACTGAGTGGATCAGGGCTTCTCAAACTTTTAAATCTTATACCCCCTACAATGACTCTCTTCAGTGTCTGTCTCAGGCACAAATATTGCCATGATCCCTAGAGGAGAAATGCTGCATTTCTTTAATACCTCAAATTAGACCCGATTTGAGCTCTCTACTCTAGAAGTTTGGTAATATATTTCCACACATTGTTGGTCATCCTTCTAGTCCCATCCCTTTTCCTAGGACACATCCAGAAATATTTTGTCCATGAGACCCTAGAGTCAGTGTGCTAGGGCCCACAGCTTTTCAAGGGCTGTGATAATGTTTAAGACCTGAAGATTTAAGGTGCATCTGTGTGGCTCAGTAGGTTAAGCATCTGACTCTTGGTTTTGGCTTAGGTCGTGATCTCATGGATTGAGTGATTAAGCCCTGAGTTGAGCTTTTTACTCAGTGGGGAGTTTACTTGAAGATTCTCTCCCTCTACCCCTCTTCCACCCTCTTTTTCTCAAAAATAAAGAAGTACATCTTAAAAAACAAGACCTGAGGATTTAAGAAGTTCACTCATTAGAAAAACACATACTAGCTAAATCAAAATGAACAGCTGCTTAGTTAAAATTTTTTTTGCTCAGTTAAATTTTTACAAAACGTTCTACTGTTGTATGTTTGTTAATAATAGAATTTAATATAAAACACTCCATCACATTTGAAAATGGTTCCAATTTTTTTTAGAATACGCCTAATATCTTCCTCAGAAGTTAGAGCCAAACATATATTAAATGAATTAGGTATAGAAAAATAATCTCAGAAGCAAAATTATAGAAACTCAAAAAAATTTTTTGGCCAAAGAAATTTTATTTAATGTGGGACATGGGTGCATTTCAATATGGTTTATATGTGGTAAGTTGGGGTCTCTGAAAGTAAGTGCTTGGGGATTATAACAGTTCTTTAAAAAAAGATTTTTATTTATTTATTTTAAAGAGACAGTGGGAGTAGGGACAGAGGGAGAGGGAGAGAGAGAATCTCAAGCAGACTTCCTATCAGACCGAGCTACCCAGGAGGCCCAGGAGATTCTAACAGTTTTAAAGCAGCCCTACTGACCAGAGTCTTAGGGAATCCTGACTTGAAAAGAAACCTCTCCTTGAGGTCATCCAGCGACCTTGTCCATCTGAAGCAGGTCTTGCTTGCCTGGATCTGTGCCCAGGTCAGCTTGCTCTTGGCTGCACCCTGAGGCAGCGGGTGATCCCTGATGGTGGTATCCATTCCCCTTGTGCCAAGCTTGGGTCTCTGAGCCTGGACTGAACCTGCTTCTGTAAGGTCACTCAGCACCCCCAGGGGCTATGGCCCTACTCCCTGGTGCTCCTCCTCTCCAAAAACTCTGTCCCATTCACAGTTCCAGGTTCCTTCTCTCCCAGAGGCACAGACCTTTGAAATCAGTGTGGGTGAACAACCTCAAGACCACTGAATAAATCACTGGTGCCCTCTTGGGCTAAGGGAACCCAGATATCTAGAGCCTAAGGGCTGGAGGTTCTTCCTCACAGAGGAAGAGGGAAATGACTTTTTACTGTTTTTTTATCTCAAGGCTACAAGATTTATTTATTTATTTTAGAGAGAAAGAGAGAGAGAGAGAGAGAGCGAGAGAGCAAGCACTTGAGTACTAGATGAGGGGGGGCAGAAGGTGAGAGAGAGAATCTCAAAGCAGACTCCCCCTGGGTAAGGAGCCTAACAAGGACAGCACAGGGACTAAATCTCATGACCTGAGATCATGACGTGAGTCAAAATCAGAAATCGAAGCTATCTAGGCACCACTGAATTTCTTAAAGACAAAAAAGGAAAGCTTTAAAAATATACTTTGTCAAACCACATCTCCCACTTTCTCCCATCTAATTCTCCTATGTGATCCTTTTTCTCCTCCTCTCCTCTCATTCCCCATGAGAATCATGTGTGGGAATGATGAGGCTTTACTGTTCAGTAACTGTTAATCTTTGGGATGAATCCCAAATAAGAATGTACTCCCCTCTTAAGCTCTGAAATCACAGGATATTTCTGTTGTAAGATTACAGATATTTTAAAATGAGATTCAGACATATAATCACATCAATCAAGACTTCTCTTCAACTTCTGATTGGGTCTCATCCAGCAAGCATGGATTCTTTTTCTTTTTTTTTTTATGCTTTTATTTATTTATTTGACAGAGAGCATTCTTGAGCAGTAGGGAGGGGCAAAAGGGAGGGAGAAGCAGGCTCTCTGCTGAGGAGGGAGCCCAATGCTGCTTGATCCCAGGACCCTGAGATCATGACCTGAGCTGAAGTCAGGCACTTAACCAACTGAGCCACCCAGGTGCCCCCTTCAAGCATGGGTTCTTATTTAAAGACATTTTCAGTAAATAGTAAGGGTCTACAGTCACAGTGGAGTGATATTTTATGCTTTATGTTCACTCACAGCTTTCTCTTACCAAAAGTGTAACCATGATTTCAACATCTGTCTTAAATGAACTCACTTCATGTTTGGATACCGAAATATTTAAGACCTTCTGTTTCTTAATGTCTTCCTAGATATTCTGGTACTAAAGTTGCATTGCTTTGAGCTAGGCTTTCCCAGAATTGTAACTGTGGGGGCACTAAGTCCAAATGTGATCAGCCTGTTTCAAAGGAAGACTTTGCATAAAATTAGACCTGATACTATTGGCACATAAATAAATGTTAACAAGGCTGACTCTTTTTTCATAAAGGACTTAAGATCAGTTTCTGAGTGGTAAATACTGAAGTTGCCAGGAGCAAAGTCTAAGTTTTATTATTATTTTTGTAGTTGTTATTGTGGTAAGAAATACGTAACATAAAATTTACCATCTTAATTGTTTTAAGTGTATAGTTCAGGAAGTTAAGTATGTTACCTTGTCGTACAATAAATCTCCAAAACACTTTGACCTTGCAAAACTTTGAAACTCCATACTCATTAAAAAAACAATTCCCCACCACCCCCTCCCAGCAACTCCTTGTAATTGCCGTTCTACTTTCTGTTCCTATGAATTAGACTATTCTGGATTCCTCTTTTTTTGTTGTTTTTAAGATTTTATTTCTTTATTTGAGAAAAAGAGAGACAAGCAGGGGGAACAGCAGGCAGAGGGAGAGGGAGAAACAGGCTCCCTGCTGAGCAGAGCACCTAACAGGGGGCTTGATCCCAGGACCCTGAGATCATGACCTGAGCTGAAGACATATGTGAAACCAACTGAGCCACCCAGGTGCCCAGGATACCTCTTTTAAGTGGAATCATATAGTGCTTGTCTTTCTGTAACTGACTTATTAGCATAATGTCCTCTTAGCATAATGCCCTCAAGGTTCATCCATGTTGCAGCACGTGGCAGGATTTCCTTCCCTTTTAAAGCTATTTCATTGCATGTATACATCACATTTTACTTGTCCATTCATTTGTCAATGGACATTTGGGTTGCTTCCACCCATTGGCTATTGTGAATAGTGTTGCTATGGATATGGGGGTGCAAATACAAGGGATAAGTTTTGAAGGATATTTTCCTACTATGATGATGGATCTGAGTGGATATAGTCACATTATAGTAACCATATTTCTGATCTTGTTGTTTTCCTTCTTTGGAAACCTGCGAGCCTCTCTGTATAACCGATGAAATAATATAAATGTATTATTATTCAAAGTTCTCCAAAATACAGGGCCAAGTGATGAATTCTGATTTACCTTCTGCTACTCCTCCAAGCTTTCCTCTTTTTGAAACATTGTAAGCAAACAGAATAAGTGCTGTTTCTTCTTTCTGGATGTCTATTCCCTGTATCCAACCCTACATTTTTGCAGTCCAAATCCTCCCATCCCCTCCTTTGTGAAACCTTACTGATCCCTCCAGTCAGGTATGATTTCTTTCCCTAAAAATCCCCAAAATGTCTTTATCAGATAGGGTCTTATCATACCCTGCTTTATATTGATGAGTTGCCTATAAAGTTACTGTATCTATTCCTCCCCTTTGACTAATAATAACTCACTTCTCTTGGGTGATTACTAGGTGCCAGGCACTGTGCTAAGTACTTCACGAATATTCCTGTAATGCTTAAAATGACCTATGGAATAGGTACGATAATTATTTTACTGGTGAGAAAATGGAGGTAAACAAGGTTCAATAACTTGCCTAGCTACATAGTGTGTTTTGTGTAGAGAAAATGGGCTGGTGATTTTGCAGTAGAGATGACAAGAGATTCCAACATTGTGGCAATAATGAACACCTGCACAGGCAGTGCCAAACCAAGAACGGCAATTTATTCCATTGAAGAAGGGCTACCAGGCCCTTTTCCCTGACTTTACCATCGGCACATTCACCACAGGAAGTGTATACCGTGTGCTTATGCTCTTGTTAATGACATTTGTCAGTGTGTGGTATGTTGATGAGTGATTATATGTTAAAGAACTGCCCTTTTCACTATCAGCTCCATGAAGGTAGGAAACATGTCAGTTTTGCCTGGTTCTTAGTACAGTGACTGACTGTAGCCGATGCTGAATAAATGACAAACTTATAAACAAAGGATTGAGTGAATGAATGAGTTATATTCTACACTGTATTGGGAATGGTAGGAAGAATAACTGGAGAAATGTACCTTGAGTGCATTGGAGAGCCTGGTGCATGGAGGAATAAAAAGCTTGCAGGCATAAATTATTAAAAAGAGAGATAGAATTGGTTGCTTTTCTTTTTTAAAAGATTTTATTTATTTATTTGACAGAGAAAGGAACAGCGAGAGAGGGGACACAAGCAGGGGGAGTGAGAGAGGGAGAAGCAGGCTTCCTGCCAAGCAGGGAGCCTGATGCAGGTCTGGGATCATGACCTCAGCTGAAGGCAGACACTTAACCGAATGAGCCACCCACGTGGCCAAGAAGTGGTTTTGTAAAAATAAAATATAAACAACAAAACCAGAAATAAATTTCCTTATATTTCAAAGCATCATAAACTATGGAAAGGTAAATGATAAGATGGGAAAAATATTTACACCTTGAATAATAACCTTAGGATTAAAAAAAAAAAACTTTCACACTTCAAAAGAAAAAAAAAGACAAATATCCTAATAGAGCAATGGACAAAGGACACTCATTTTGTAAAAATGTTCTTGCAAAGAATTCCCCTGTGTCAGTAATGAAAGTATGATCTTAAGAAGAGCAACAAAGTAAAAAAAAAAAGGTAAAAAAATCCCATAAAACCTTGAATGGCCTTTAATGTTTTGTCTGTTAGTAAAATCAATTTTTAACTATCCATGGGTGAGTTATTCTTTGACTTTTCTTTTTTATTGCTATCCAGGATTCAAAGCCTCATTGATTAGTTTCACTTATTACCAGCAATAGTAGAGAGAATCTGAGTGGGTCTGAAATAATGATTTTAGAATAACTGTCTTCATTCATTCATGAACAAATATTTATAATATATAGTGTGTGCCAAGCATTGTGTTAGGTGTCGCAGTTACACCGGAGGGCAAAACAGAAACGGTTCCTGCTCTCATGGAGCATTTAAACTGTAGTGAGTCGGGGCAGGGAGCAGACATTAACTTTATAAAATCACACAAAATATATATGTACAACTTTGATGAGCACTCTGAAGTAAAGTACAGGTTGCCATGAAAGAGTATAAGAGGGACCTCATTTCAGTTGTTGAGTCAGGAAGGGCTCTTGAGAGAGTGATACATGAGCTGAGATCTGAGGGATGATAGGTAACGAGGAAGTGTGGATGGAAGAGTGGCCTTGGGAAGAGCGAGCATACTAGCTAAATGGAACTTCATGAATAAGGGTCCTGAGTAAAAAGGGAGTTTGAGGCTTTATAGGAGCTCTAAGAAGGCATATGTAGCTGAAGTGGATGGGCTGAGGGAACAGGTGCCATGGTTGAGAAGGCCAACATTGAGAAGGACAAGAAGGCCGTAGCTAAGACTTGTGCCTTTATTCTAACAGCGCTGAGAAATCACTTAGGGGTTTTAAGCAAGATTATTCAACTATTCATAATGTTTCACATTATGAACTAGCTAGAATGTTGATGTGTGTTAATTAGTATAAAAATTATGGTAATGCTTTATATTAACTTTATAATTTAGGAAGCTTGTTTGAAGATTATCGTAGAGAAGCCTAGAGTAATTAGATGATGGATTCTTCAGGTGGGTGGGTTTATGTACACAGACTTGGTGCAATGATACAAAAATCTTATTCAGAAAAAAGTGTCCTTGATATATATTTATGATTAATCCAAAAACATGGGTTATAGAAAAGGACCTTGTGTTTTTGGAGTCCAGTGAAATAAAATCATATTACACGATAATATGATTGGTGTTTGTTAGATTAGTTTTCCATTTGACACGATTGAGATTAAAATTACAAGTCGAGATGGATATATTATACTTACTTAAAAATGATGAATTTATTTCCTTAGGGGTACTACTGTCTATAGAAGGAAGATAGATAAATTGTAGTCACACAGTAGAATATAATGCCACAGTAAAAATGACTGAACTATATGTAACGGCATGGAAGGTTCTAGAAATACAGTATTGAGCAGTATTAAGTAAAAAAAAAAAAACAACAAACAAACCAGAGGACTACACACAGTAAGATACCCATTTTATAAAAAGCTTAAAACCAAGCAAAACTAAAAAAATATATTACTTAGGGATACGAACATATACGATGATGTTATTTTTTAAAAAGACAAGGGGATGGTGAAATATAAAATTCAGGATAGTGGTTACCTGTGGAGGACAAGCAGGGAAGTGGAATAGGGAAAGAAACTCCTAGGCTGATACAAAGATTGGTCACAGTTCGGTTTTTAGGTGGGATGGTGGGTTCATGGGTTCATGGGTGTAGTACTCATTGTTGTGCTTTATGCACACTTTTGTATGTATAGTTTAAAAATATAGATGCATATTGATAGAATATTAGTAAAAGTATACAAGTCATTACTCAGTATATACTAATAGGCAGAAGGCAGAAACAATAAAGAATACAAATACAAAAAAATACAAAACAGAACACAAATAAACAAAACAGAACACAAATCAAACTCATAATTGGGAAACTGAAAAATGTGCAGAGAATTTCTATATGTATAGAAGATTAATTAAAAATTTACTTCAGGGATATTTTTATTACATTAATCACATTCATCATCCAGAAGGCCAAATGATGTCATTTTACTTAACCTTTACAACTTTGCAATAAGTGTCAAAAACAAAAGGAACTGAGGACATCACAGACCATCATACAGAAAAAATATATTTGTTATCAAACTCTGTTTTAAAGATTTCTTAAACCTAAGAGCTACAATTCTGAAAGTTTTTTCTGAGACTGTATTACTTCTAAAAGTTATATTTTTTGTTCTTTATATTCTTGCAAGGCTGACATGAGTTCACTGCCAAGTTAAAATGGTAATTACCTGGTAAATATTACTAATAAATATTTTCTATTACTTTTTTATTATTAAATAATAAATACTATTTCATGAAAACCAGATTGCAATTAACTTTTGGTTCATTACTATGTCACCTGTAATGGTATAGTATTTGCATAAGGCAGAGTCTATGATACTCTTTTCTTCCCTGTGAAATTCAGATAGTATTTTACTCTAGCAACAAATCTTTAAGGCTTTTATATAGAGATGAAGGACAGTTTACTTGTTCTTGTCGTCTGCCCAGCACTTATTCTCAGTGGGTGTGTGGAGTGTGGTGCTGACAAGGCTAAAGTCAAAGGTTAAAGTGAGCATTGTGGGGCTTGTGTACTCTTTTCCAGATTTCTATAACAAAGAGCCACTGAAATGTTACTAGAGAAGCATAAAAATTAACTAATCATCTCAGTATCACTGGGCAATCAATGGGCTAAGAGTATTGAATTGGTGGTCAAAAGAACTGAGTTTGAGTTTTCAACTTCTTAAGACTGAATTGTGGTATTCAGTTAATATCTTTGTGCCTCATTTTCCTTATATTTATTACAGAGGTAATAGCTTCTTTATTTTCCTCCTAGGATTGTTATAAGAATGGAAATAAATTGACATACATAAAAAAACCTTATGATTTCTAGGAATATGCGAATGTTAGTTTGTCACTAGAGGAAGGTCTTTTTCTCAAACATATTAACATTCATAGTGACCTATAACAAAATGCTTTATTAGGCCTTTAAAAGTTACTATGTAAATGACACAAATTTCTTAATAGAAATTAAAAAATGCCTATAGGGTCTGCTTGAATAATCATTTTATTGATTTTTCACAAAAATGAACTACTAAGATGTAAATGTCAAAGCATATCTCCACAGAATCCACAGGGTATCTGGATTTATTAGTCAAGTCAAGCCCTCCTTTTGCTATTTAACTTCCAGGAAAACCAGTATGGTCCTTTCTCTTCTTTATTTAGGTATGGAGGAAACACAGTTATGTCTCTCATGAGTATCTGCTGCTATCATCAATATGGTAATGTTGTGGACAGGCTGGATGGGTCACCAGGTTTGGAATCTTACTTCTGCTCCAGGGCCTGGTTAGACCTGTAGTTCTGGAATCTTGATCAACTTATCTGGAAACTGCCTTTGCCATTCGAGAAAGGGTCATGTACACAAAATCTGATAATTCACCTAAAAGCCGTTTGCTAATCTACAGTAAGAAATACTGTAACCTCTTATCTTCATGACAACACTAATGTATTACTTTTGCTTTATAGTTCCTAAAGACTTTAAAATTCATTACCTCATTTTGGAATCTCATGGCTTATGACTTTTGAACAGAATGACTTAATTTAATTTCAAAACTGTTTACTCTATTTATCAGGTGGAATATACCAAAAAGTGCAAAACAAAATAGGGGACCATATCTTAGTTGTCAAAAACAACATCCTGTTAACAGTTCTTCCTATTTCCTTCCTGTCTTTCCTATGCATGTGTATGTAATTGAGAACATACTGTATATGCCATTTAAATGTCAAAGTTTTTCTTTTCTTTCTTGTTCTGATGGTTATCTGTGCTTTTTGTAAATGTTTTGGAAAAGTTGTAGAAAGCAGACGAAAAGTCCAAAGCAGAACATGAAAACCACATATCATTTACTACTGTAGTTAAACACACTGAACATTTTGGTGTATTTCCTTCCAGTATTTTATTCCTTTTTATTTTTATTTATTTTTGTTTTTTTAAAAAACGTAGTCGGGAATCATACCAATGCAGGAATGCTTGGGGAGACAGACACTGGCTGGGCTTGGATCAGGCAGCCCCTACTTTCCAGTCTAGCGGAATGGAAGCTGCAGATCAGCACTCTTCTTCCTGGACAGGGGTAGCGAGAGTGACTATTTTCCTCTAAAGCACCCTCCTTTCTGTATTTTAAGCTGATTTGCACATTGGTCATTTCCCCCAAATCTTCAAGGCCATCGACACCTGCCCGTGTGTCACCAAGTTATCCTTGAGGGTCTCGGAAAGCCCATACTCTTCTCTGCGGCCTTTCACTTCTGCTCACCGAAAGACTCCCACCCGGACCGCACTTTCTCCTGCGATGACTGAGCAGACGGTAGGAGGCCTGGAGTTTGAAGCTTCAAAGGGATCCGGAAACTGGAACAGCCCAGTCACAGCCCTCGCCCCGCAGTGGGGTCGGGAGCGCCCCGGGGCTCCACTAGGAGGCTCCTTGTCTCTCCGACGAAGGGCTGTCACCGCCCAAGGCCCTCGTGGTTGCGTCCTCTGCTCCAGGGGCGGCCGCAGCCCTCGGGAGGCCAGCGCATCCTCGCCCCTCCCGAAGTTATCCTCAGAGCGCACTTCCCTGTAGCTCCGAGTCCCCACATCCTCCTGTTGTCGGGATGGTCTTTTCTCGTCGCGAGAAAGGTTTTAGGCCTCAGGTTCGCTCTCCGCCTCTCTTGAGATCCCAGCAGGCCTCTGTCGCAGAACCCAACGGCCGGATCCTCACCGCCTCGCTTTGCGAGCTTGGAGAAGTGCGTCCCTTCTCGCTTGCCTTATGCCAGGCGAGGCGGGGACCGCACTACAGTGCGGCCAGCCGGAGGGGGGGATCGCTCACGTGCGGCACTTTGCTTTCCAGCCAGCGATACTAGCTCCTGAGAAAACCGCCGTTCAGAAGACCAGAACCAGTATTATTTTGTCCTGGGAGTCCGCATAAGGAAGGAAAGGCCATCTACTGGACCTAGAGAGCGGACGCGCCCCTTTTCTCCCCCTCGGTTCGTCGGAAACGCCCCGAGCCGCCAGCGCGCTAGCGGTGGCGGAGCTGCCTCAGTCTTTGACAGCTCGGCGCGAGCACCTCGGGCCTGGAGTCCCAGCTCCCGGGGAGGGGCGGGGCGGGGCGAGTGCGCGGGGCGGGGCGAGCGCGGTCCGCGGCGAGAGGAGCGAGCGCGCGAGCCGAGCGGAGCGGTGCCGAGCCGAGCAGGGAGGTACTGGGGAGAGGCAGGCTGAGCCCGCCGGCCGCCTGCGGCTCAGCGCGGATCGTCCTGCGTCGCCGGGCTCCGCGTACCCCCGCCTCTGCCCAGGCTCCCGCAAAACTTTTATTCTCTGGGGCTTCCCGGGGTGTCTGAAGGAATCGGAGCGCTCGGCCGGCTCTGCGCTCCCCTGCCGCGGCGACCGAGGGGACGTGCATCCCTTGCCCGCCGGGCTCTCGCGTCCCGCGCCTCCTCACCTGCTGCTGATCGTTCCCCAGAGCGGCGAGGGGCACCCGCGGAAGGGCCGCGCGGGCCCCAGCGCCCCCGAATTCTCCCGCCCACCACCGTAGACTCGCCCGGCGCAACTTTAACTTGATTCCTCTAGCCCATCTCGGGCACCAGCGGCTGCAGCCTTGCTGCCACCGCTGCCGTCTCGGCCGCCGCCTCACAAAGGGGCGCGGGGAGGGGAGGCGGCGCGGTTCGCGGGCACAGGCGCCGGTGCGCGAGGCGCGGGCCTCCTTGCCGCCGAGGCCAGGAGACAAAAGGGAAACTGCCTCTGTTCGCCGTGCGGGCTGGGAGCAGCCTGCTCGTCAGCCTCCTGCCCGGCTCCGCGAGTCTCCTCCCCCCTCCCTCGGCTGCTGCTCCGCCTCCCTCCCCGCGGGCTGTCCCCGCAGTGCTCCGGGACCCGGCGAGCCTTCGGGGCGCGCGTCGCTGCTGGTGGCTGGGGCTGTAGCGATAATAAATGATAGAGGATACAATGACTTTGCTGTCTCTGCTGGGTCGCATCATGCGCTACTTCTTGCTGAGACCCGAGACGCTCTTCCTGCTGTGCATCAGCTTGGCACTGTGGAGTTACTTCTTCCACACGGACGAGGTGAAGACCATCGTCAAGTCCAGCCGGGACGCCGTGAAGATGGTGAAGGGCAAGGTGGCCGAGATCATGCAGAACGATCGGCTTGGGGGGCTCGACGTCCTGGAGGCCGAGTTTTCCAAGACCTGGGAGTTTAAGAGCCACAACGTGGCTGTGTATTCCATCCAGGGCCGGAGAGACCACATGGAGGACCGATTTGAAGTTCTTACGGACCTAGCCAACAAGACGCACCCGTCCATCTTCGGGATCTTTGACGGACACGGGGGCGAGGTAGGAGTTCTCTGGGGTTTTGTTTGTGTGGGTGTGGGTAAACAAGAGGACGTGTGACCAGCGGGGTCGGAACTGGGTGCGAGGGGCGTGGTGATGACCTGGTGCCGGGCTGGACAAAGACACTAGATCCAAATGTGGCTCAACTTGCTAAAAAATACTGCTGGATCCAGACCTCTTGGTCTCAGTGGCCATTTAGGGGGAGGGAGGTTCGTCCACAATCTATTTTGTGCCTCATAATTTGTGAGGTTTCTCAAGGCCAGAACCCAGCAAATGACTGTGCTGGTTTTTCAGGGAGAGTTTCTACTGTGAACTTTGGCCCAGGGCTTCAGCGCCCCTGTTCTAGGTAGGGTTTGAGGCTAAGCGAGGCACAAAGAAGGAAGAAAATATCTTTGATTCTTTTTAGGGAAAAGAGACAAAATCTGCAGAGCCGAGTCAGTGAGAGAGTTCATTGAAGATGAAGGAAGCTCTGACTCCTTCATATCCCATTTTCCTAGAGGAGGAACCCGAAGGGCAGCTCCGCGCTTCTTCACAACTCCATTAACTTTGCAAGTGCAATCGAGCTAGTTGACAACGGCGCCGCCTGCTTTTAGCAGGATCGTGCCACGGGATCGGGATGCCTCCGGCCTTTGCAGAGGTGGCAATGCCCGCAGAGGCGGCGGTGCCCAGATCTCGCCCGGGCGCCCTGGCCGGCGTGGGTGCGCAGGCATCTCTCTGCTTCTAAAGTCCCTTATTTGGGGTTCATCTGGGGCAAAAGATGATGTTAGAGGCCGGTTGAGGTCCCTCTGCCGCATTTCTGCGGCACCCTGATTGAGTGCCCGGGCTCAGATTTCCTGGAGGTCGGGGCGAGTGTTGGCTCTGGTCCTTGGGCAATGGCCCAGGGGAAGTGAGTGGCAAATGTGGCTCCAGCGCCGAGCTCCCGAGTACATCAGGACAGCAACCCCATCTATCTCAATTGGCAGTTTGTAAGACTTTCAATGCTGCGTACTTTTTTTTTTTTTTTGCAGGATACTTTCTTACTCATATTCCCTCTGCCTCCTTTGTCACCCCTTCTTCATTAGCACCCCCACCCCCACCCGGCTCTGTGCCGGCATCCAACTTTCCCTCCAACTCTCATTTTAGTTCTTCTGGTCTCTGGTGGGCTCTAGGGAATGCCAGCAGTTCATGCTTTTCAGTATTTGCTTTTCCTTTGGCCTTTGTTTTGGGTGAACATTGAGAAAGCTTTCAATTGGTTATCTTATTTGCATTTTGTCTTTGATACAGTCACTTCACTCACCACTCTGCTAATCTTTTGAGATACTGTATCTGCTTTAAACCAACTTTGTCAGGGATGACAACTTAGTTGGAAAATTTATTTGGTAGAACTGAAATCAATTTTTGCTGTTTTCTGTCCAACCTAGCCCTATGTTCTGTCTTTCAAAATGAAGGTTTCTTACTGGTTGTAATTTTGTAGCTTTTTTTGTAGGGTGGGGTTCTTCTCTCCTTGGTCACAGGGTAGGTAAAAGACCCGAAATTAATTGAGAGAGGAGATGTTCTGTGCTTGGGTAAAAACATATTTAAATGATAATGTTCCCAATAAAATGACTAAATTGTTTTCTTGGTTTGATCAGAATGTCTATATTTTCATTTTATATGCCTAGACTGTTTTAAATCATTTAATAAAGCTTATATTTGTTGTATATTTTTAAATTAAAATTGGGCAGCTGTGAATCTGCTTCTGGTCTTAGAAAGCACAGTTTTAGTTTTAATTTAAAGGTACAGATGTAATAGTAATGTTGTGAAACTTTGGGCTGTACTTGCGTGGATGTGATGTACTGACATATTTTGAGCCTGCATGTGTAAGTGAATGACTTTCTTAAATTTTCTTTTAAGTTGATATTCTAAAACCTGAAAGTTGCGAATCTAAACAGATTTCAGGTTGAAAAATTTCCAGTACTATCTTCTGGTAAATATATCATCCAGAAAAGGGACACGGTCAATGTCATTATGTAAATAGAAGAATTTTTCACATATAGGTCCCCTCCTTAAAAATAGAGTAATTGTTCTATCTATAATCTCCTATAATATGTGGCCAGTTCATTCATCTTGGCTTTGTTTTAGGGCAAAATATGAAAAGTAATGTAAAAGATAGTTATTTAGTTGCTATTGGGAATGTGATAATAACACATAATATTAGGTAATTTATCTCTTGCTTTTTCTTTCATTTAAGGAAAACCCCACCATCTAATTGTTTTCTTTTGTGTTGTTTTAGCTCCTGTAATATTCACCAGAGGAGGGTGCCGCTGTTTGATTTTGCTATAGAGGATAGTTGTCTCCTTGCAGAAAAGAGGAAGCTTTTTCTGAACTCCCTATTATTTATATATGTTGTGTACATAAGATAAATGAGGACTTTAATTTTACTTCTAATAATTCAAACTATTAAGATGGTCTATAAAAATGAGGGCTTATCTACAATAGTACTGCTTTTTAAATGTAGAAAGGACCTAAGCCACCTTGTATACCTATACTTCATCCCATTTTTTAGATGAGATATTTGTTGATGGGCTTAAGATGTGACCTTCTTAAGGTTAGTTCAAGACCTTCAGTTTGGTGATTTTTATATTAAACCACTGGACAAATTAGTTTGCATATTTACCTTGATAAATAGCACACTGGGGATACAAAGGTGAATGAGACAGGATTCCTGTCCTCACAAAGTTTCAGTGTAGTGAGAAAGATCTATATAACAAAAATTATAGTCATGATGTGCTTAGGGTGTTATGGGAATACTGAGTAGGGACATTTAAATCATACTGGGAGGTGGGAGGTCCAGGGAAAGACACTTTGAATAATTTACTGCAAGTTAAAGGCACAGGTTTTGATTTGAGATCTGGCTTTGAATCTCTGCTCTGCCTTATACTATCTGTGACCATGGACAAGTTACTTAATCAACTTTATCTGGGAGTTATTAGTCTGAGAAATAGGGATAATAATGCACATAAGGTACACATCTATCAGTTGTATTATACATACCGAGAAAAATACTTAATGGTTGTGGAAGGATGTGGAAAAGAAAGCTTAGAGACCAAGAAGTCTGCACTGTTAGGGCAACAACATCCTAGAAAGAGAGACTGTGTATGTGAAAGCTGCAGTTTTGATCACTAGAAAGGCATATGTTGGATATTGATAATTTATTAGGTATTCCTCAAACTCTATATTTCTTTGTTCTAACTTATGGTAAACTGATTACTAATTTGGGATTCCAGGTATCTTAGCATTGGGGAAGCAGCATCCTGGCTTCTGGTGCAAATTTTCTGATTAATGGAAAAGACTGTTCTCTATGATTAATTAATAAGTTGGTATTCTAATTTGCACTTCAGCCTCTTAGAATGAGTTGGTACCCTTTAGTCTATTCAGTTGCGTATTTTTGACAAAGATGTATCTCTGGACTTCTTATGCTGAGGACCAGACTCTGGATAGCTGTGACTTCTACATGAATGAATCTTAAAGAGCTTTGTCTCAGTGGTCCGATAAACCAGCTTCCTCACTTGATGCTGTTGGGCCTTTGAGACATTCTAACCATGATACTGTGGGTGGATGGTTGATTCTGTGTGTGTGTGTGTGTGTCTAAAGCTATGGCTGTGATTGTTTTTCTGTATAACAAAAGATTTAAAAAGATTGAAACAATAAAAAGGAAAAAATACTCAAATATACCAACCGATATGGAAAGGTTATTTTTAAAATTAAAAAATAATTTTTATCTAGGAAAAAGGTTTGTGTGTGTGTGTGTCTGTGCTTGTCTGAAATTTTTATCTACAGGCAAAAGGTGGGTGGTTTTTTTTTTCCTTTTTATATTATGTAGAAGAAATATCACCAGTCCTTTGAGGCAACTTTGTCAATGTTCATGGCTGAAATCTATCTGAAAAAGCAGATGGTTATGTGCTCCCTCACTACTTATCAAAGGTCATGGTATCATACAGTTGACACATAGGTTGGCCAGTGGTTAAACTTAGAGTTCCACACTTGGCATCAGAGAAGTTGTATTTCAGATGCTTGTCGGGGGCTGCAGTCTTGAGGCTCAGCACTTCTTGGAAGTTCAGAGACGAAACTGCTTATGGAACATTCCCTGAAGGATACCGAGAGTCTACTTCTTTAGATCATTGGTTCTTAACATTTCTTGAGTCATGCTTCCCTTGGAGGATGTTATGAAACTACAAACATAGCCCAAGAAGAATGGACATGAGCATCAAGTTTTCTTTATAATTTTAAAGATAAGTGGATGCATGAAGCCTCTGGATTTTAAGTTGGTTCAGGTAGAATAAAATCTGATTCTGATAAATCTAGACCTGCAAGGAGCTGTGTACCTGGACCTCTTCCTTGGCCTGATTGTCATCTTCTCCATCATTTGCATTTCTTAACTTGTGTGCTGTCCTTTGCCTATGAAGGTTGTTACGAAGAATGGTCTTCCCACAGTTTTCTGAGAAATCAACAGCAAAGGTGTCCTCAAGGACTTCATTTGTTGCATTATATAGTATCCTTTTTATGAGGAGCAAGAGAAAGACAGTTCTTTGATAGCTTCCTGTTTTTATCTTAAGAATTGAATCATGTGACTGATTGGATCATCCTGTGTTTGTTGGCTACTAGAAGTGTTAGAGCCAAATCTCTGACCTACCTTGAACAAATGTGCAGATTTTTATAGAATACATTGATTTGGTATATAAAATCTCACTCCCAGGACAGCTTATCTCTCCTACATTCAATTTTCCTTTGTTTTATTTTTTTTCTTTCTCTTCTGAGATATGTCATTTTATCTTGTTGTGGTATGTGTATTTATTTAGGTTTCATTGGATTCTTTCTGAAATAAGATATAGTTCTGAATAATTAAATTATGAGTAGCATGATGAATGATCTGCTTTTCAGACATTATAGGTGCTATTAGTAAATGTTGAGCTCCTACATTACCAAGGTTACAAGAGGCCTGTGGATTTAATGTGGACAAATGCCTTTTGATTTAAGAGAAAAGTCAGATTACTTTGGTTTAAAATGATGTATTGATATTTCTGCCAAAAAAGGAAGGGTAGTTTCCCCTTTAGTCAGCCAGTTCCCATGCCTAGGAACCTATTTGTAGGTGAATGTAGGATCATGACTGCTGACCTTGGTGCACCTTCTGAACAGATTCTTCAGAAATTCAGTTCAATTAAACCAACATTTTCTATATAGTTGGACACATGTGGAAAACAGTGTTATGTTCTCTATGATCCCTAAAGGTGAATCATTGCATTCTCTGCCCTCAGAGAACATTCCATCTACTTGGACAGATGAGCTTCTTAATAGCAGAGCTATGAGGTGGGGTCAGGCCAACCACAAGAGGGTGATGGCTTGACTGAGGGAGCTTGGGGAGTCTTGGGTAAATTTGAAGAGGAGCTGACTTTCGATTATATCCTAGCATTTCAAGAGACAGAGATTAGGCGGAGGGAGGATGTGAAGATGACGTTACAGGTTGACAGAAAAAGAAGATGTTATAGAGGAAGTAAAATGCAGCACAGTTGGAAAAAACGCGGGTAGCCCATATGTTTAGAGCAGGCTTTCCTCAACTGCTGTTATTCTAGAAGCCAGTATCTATTTTTTTTCCTTTTTGAGTACCCTGTATTTTGAGATAGTCAATAATATTTTTTAGATTGACTTAAAAAAATTAAGTATATTTATTTAAAAAAGAACTTCATATCAGCACTGTGAGTGGAAAAATCATTAAATGAAGTTTTTGGCCTCTAATCTGCTAAGAAGCCATCTCCATTATGATGGAGTAAAGTGATTTTAATTTTAATTTTAATTTAATTTTATTTTAAAAGAGTAGGATTTTTTTTACATTTTTAAATTTTATTATGTTAGTCACTGTACAATACATTATTAGTTTTTGATGTACTGTTCCAAGACTCATTGTTTACATATAACACCCAGTGCTCCATGCAATATGTGCCCTCCTTAATACCCACCTCCGAGCTCAGCCATCTTCCCACCCCCCTCCCCTCTAAAATCCTCAGTTTGTTTCTTGGAGTCCACAGTCTCTCATGGTTTGTCTCCCCTCCAATACTCCCCCCTTCACTTTTCCTTTCCTTGTAATGTCCTTCATGTTATTCCTTATGTCCCACAAGTAAGTGAAAACATATGATAATTGACTTTCTCTGCTTGACTTTTTCACTCAGCATAATCTCTTCCAGTCCCATCCATGTTGATGCAAAAGTTGGGTATTCATCCTTTCTGATGGCTGAGTAATATTCCATTGTATATATGGACCTCGTCTTCTTTATCCATTCGTCTGTTGAAGGGCATCTTGGCTCTTTCCACAGTCTGGCTATTGTGGACATTGCTGGTATGAACATTGGGGTACATATGGACCTTCTTTTCACTACATCTGTATCTTTGGGGTAAATACCCAGTAGTGCAATGCCAAGTTATAGAGTAGCTCTATTTTTAATTTTTTGAGGAATCTCCACACTGTTTTCTGAAGTGGCTGCACCAACTTGCATTCCATCCAACAGTGTAATACGGTTCCTCTTTCTCCACATCCTCTCCAACATTTGTTGCTTCTTGCCTTGTTAATTTTTGCCTAGAATGATTTTTTAGAAGGTTCTTCTAGTCTCTGGCTGCCTCTAGAGTCTCACTATCTGTTTTGCCTTGCTTTTTATGAACAAAAAAGTAGCTTTTAAAATTTAGTTTTTTTTATTATTTTTATTATTTATTATTTATTATTATTTTTTATTATTTATTATTTATTATTATGGAACTAAATTTTTAAAATTTAGTTCCATAATAAGAGGAAAGTCAGGCTGCTTCCTCCTGTTCCGGGTGGAAGGCACATCTAGTGATGCCACTCTTTGAAGAACTCTGGTTTGAAACAGCTTTCTGCTGTGACTTCTGTGGCAGCTAAGATTTCATTGTCACACAGCTTCATGGGGAGGAACCCAGAGTTATGGGCAGTTCCCAGTGGTCTAGCAGAAATCCCACCCCCATTTCTAATGCAGGTAAATGAGAAGACGTTAGAGTAATAAACCTGAATCTCTTCTAGCTTAGTTTAAAAAGTAAATAATTCACCAGTTTTGGTACTTGAGTCGTTATTGGTCATAAAACCAAGCTCAAAGATACAGAGAACAGATTGGTGATTTCCAGAGGCAGGGGGAGGCATGGGCAAAATGGATGAAAAGAGTCAAAAGGTAAAACATTGCAATTATAAAATAAATAGGTCATGGGAATGTAATGTACAGTGTGGTGACTATAGTTAATACTATTGTATTACATATTTGAAAGTTGCTAGGAGAAGAAACCTTTAAAGTTTTTATCTCAAGAAAAAAAAATTCTGTAACTATGTATGGTAACAGATATTTACTAGATTTTCATTTCAAAGTATGTGGTGATCATTTCTTAATATCATTTTTCAATATGTATAAATATCAAATCATTATGTCATATGCCTTGAACTAATGTAATGTTGTATGTCAACTATACCTCAATAAAAATATACTTGAAAAACTCAAAAAAAGTAATATTTTTATTTTGAGTGCTAATATTTGAAATATTTGATTATTCTTTATTTCTATTTTGAAATTTAACCACTTCAGTAATATATTTTTGTGGTGTAACTTTTATTACCATTTGAATAATCCTATTTAGTGGATATATCTGTAGCAAGTTAAACATATTTAAAAATAGATTGACATTAAAATTATGAAAGTAATACAACTACATGATAATGTAGAAAAGAAAAGGAAAAAAATCACTCAAAATCTCATCCTCTTGTCTTATCTGTTCTTTTGATATTGGTGTATTACTTGCTCATCTTTTTAAAATATGATTTTAAATATATTTTTACATTGTTATAATGATGTACATATAGTTTTAAAATCTTGGCTTTTTTTCAGTATTTGTAAGCCTATGAACATGAAGTTGTTTGCTCCGTAATTCTTTATTATATTCCTAATGTATTTCTTAGTGATACATTAATATTTTACTGTATAGATATTTGATAAGTAACTCAGTTGCTTTCTAATTGGTATACATTTAGGTAGCATTAACTTTTTATTATTGTAAATGACATCTAATAATAATAATTATTATTATTTTTGAAATTATAGTAATTTTTGTGTTTCTACTGTAGTTTGGATTATTTCTCCAGGGTGGATTTCTAGAAGTGGGGTTTCTGGATCAGAGGAGAAATAAAGAAGCCACCATTATTGGTAGTAATAGTAATAATAATAATAATGGCTGACATTTATTGAATATGTATACTACTTTCAGGCAGTATTTAAAGTACTTTATATGTATTATCTAATTTTAATGATCATAACAGTGTTTGAGGTAAGTACTATATATATGTATAAATTAAGGCACTGAGAAGTTAGGTAATTTATCTAGAGTCTCTTGTAGCTCATAGGTGGTGAAACTAGAATTTCAAACTGGGATTCTGATCTAGAGCTGTCTTCAAACTCTATGCTATCAGTTTAAACTCCATGAATCTTGTAATCTGGGCAATG
This sequence comes from Martes martes, assembly GCF_963455335.1. NCBI lineage: Eukaryota > Metazoa > Chordata > Mammalia > Carnivora > Mustelidae > Martes > Martes martes. Next base: position 84,668,106 of record NC_137888.1, read on the forward strand.
ATGTGTGGATAGCATTGTTAGGTGAGCAGTGCCTGGTCTTCACATGTTGCTCAGTAGGACTTGGAGTTTTTCATTTGACTCTGACCGTCGTTCTGTGACATGTGGTATTGTTGTTGAAAACTCGATGCTGGAAATCTTGGTAGGTAGAGCTTATAATTGGCTAAGGAAGTCCTACAGTTAAAAAAAAAATTAGGGTCAGAAGTCAGCAGGTGGTGACTCACAAACAGCCATTCTCATCCACTCCCCTTCTTTGCCGGCAGGATCTCTGTCCCATTACAGAGAATCTCTAACATTTTTGCCTGTTAGTTCATGAAAGGCTTGTGTAGAATATACAGTGGCATTAACATAGCCATTTGCAAAAATGATTTAGGTTTTATTTATTTTACTTTAAAGTACCAAAGGCTTGACTTCAAGATAAATATGTAGTTGTGTGTATGTATTTGAACAATTTCTTTTTATACTGAAGAAACGTTTTTTTAGAAATAAAATAATTTAGTCATATGTAAAGTTATTAATTTTAAGTAGCAAATTATTATTTTTTCATTTGTTTGTAATATCGAGTTGGTATGTTTAGTTTGAGTAGATACTGTCTTCTGTTTCCATTCTAGAAGGCTGCTTCATACATTGTTCCCTTAGTCAGCCTTAAGTTGAGCCCAAGCTTTGGTGATGGCTAGTTATAATCTATTTTTAATACGAATCTTCAAAGGTAAAATTTAAATAAACAAAGGAAGCCCATCATTTAAAAAATAGTTAATGGTGCTACAGTACCTTTTATAGCTTTCTTTTATAGTTATATGTCATCCCGGGCGCCTGGGTGGCTCAGTGGGTTAAGCCTCTGCCTTTGGCTTGGGTCGTGATCTCAGGGTCCTGGGATCGAGTCCTGCATCGGGTTCTCTGCTCAGCAGGGAGCCTGCTTCCTCCTCTCTTTCTCTCTGCCTGCCTCTCTGCCTACTTGTGATCTCTCTCTGTAAAAAAAAAAAAAAAGAAAAAAAATTATAGTTATAAGTCATCCCTATAAAGCACTTTAAGTATTCATGTAGAGAAAAATTATACATATTGATAAATTGATGTTCTTTCAGTAAAGTTGAAGTCTGTGGTATGAAAATCTGTGCTTAAAAAGTGAAGATATAATAACATCTGAAAAACAAATCTACAAAGTTTGATCACTTTGATCTTTCTGGAGAATTTTTTTTCTCTTTCTCTATTTAATGAAAATAAGACTCAATTTAATGGAACCTTAGCTGCCTTCAACTTGTCTAGAATGAGGGAAGGTTTTGGTGGTTGATTCTGTTAAAAAATGAGACTGACTTACTTTCCTCCATTCCTAGAGGACAAGGGAGTTCTTGTCTGCTACTGGGCACAAGCCTCCTAATGGTTAAGTCTGGGGCTACTGCAAATAATTATGTAAAATATTCATTGTACAATGATACCAGATAGATACAGTTCCTAATGTAAAAAAGAACTGTCTGCTCCCCAAGTTAGGCATAATCACTTGGGAAGGGTGCCTTTTTCTAACTGGTACCAAAGTGAAAAAGCACCATAGCGATAGTCTGTATTTCTGAGACTCACATCTTTACCATACCGTCCATCATTATTGCCCTCCTTGTTCTGCTCCAGGATTGAGCAGCTGACAGATAATCTATGTGTCTTAGTTGCTAAACCAAAGACCAGTTATCCATTGCACATCATGTCAGCAACCGTATGACTTCCCTAGAGAAGTGAACACTTATTTGCATTTGCTCTTCAATATGAATATTCCAGATTTTAGTCATTATAAATGTGACTGGGGATTTAATGGTGAGTAGGTATAAATCTTAAAGACTTCAAATTGTATTTTTAATAGGACAGTCTATATTCAGCACTACTCTTGGACAGTAAAGTTCTTCATCTAAAAACATTTAAGGGGCTCCTGGGCGGTTCAGTGGTTACACGTCTGACTCTTGATTTCAGCTCAGGTCATGATCTGGGGGTCCTGGGATCCAGCTCCCTGCTCAGAGGGGAGTCTGCTTGTCTCCCTCTCCTTCTGCTCCTCTCCCTACTCTGTATCTCTCTTAAATAAATGAATAAATAAATCTTAAGAAAAAAATAAAAAATTTGTTATTTTAGTTATAGAATTGCCATAGGGCAAAAACTTTTTTTTCTGATAAGTATATACCATTTCTTTTTAATCCATTATGTGCTTTCAAATATCTTTTTAGTTAACAAATTAACTTACAGTTTAATTCGTCACTGGGCATTTTCTGATCAAATAAGTCTCTTACTGACACTTGAATTTTCTGGAAATTGAGACGTAGTCAGATTTTTTGTCATACAGTTTACCTTTTTGCTCTCTACAATATAGAGATGAATTTGATGTAACAACTGGTTTGCGTATATATGATAAATATGACTGACCCAGAATTTGGGGTTAAGAAGTTTCTGCTTCTCTTTTATTTAAACACTTAGAGGTTTTCTACTTTTCTGTTTAGGAAGAAGATATATTTTTTCTCTAGATAGGCCTGGCAGGAATCTTGAATTGTCATGTAATCCAAATATAGTCCTAAAGCTTCACAGCTACACGGATAATCTATTTTTAAAGACTTTCATCAAGGAGATCCCATACTGTCCCTGGAGAATTTTTTTTCTATGGTCTTTTCTCTCAGGAAATTCATCCTTATATATGAACTAGTTCCCTTTGGTTTAAACCTATTTCTCTTAGTTTGGCCTCAACAGAGATATATTAGGATTAGGTTGTTACCATTTATATGTCAATAAGATTGTGGTAATCAAAAATCTTCTTCCCCTCTTATTAAATAAGTACATCAAATTTATAGGAGAAACACTCATCTCAAAGAAAGGAGACACAAGGTAATTTTACCAAAGACAGAATAGTTTCCAGATGATCAATAATAGCTTCTCTTACTAACGAGCTATTTTGGCAATAAAGAAAATGTCCTCTTCAGGTTTTACAGATTGGTTAGTTTTTTTTTTTTTTTAATATTTTATTTATTTATTTGACAGACAGAGATCACAATCAGGCAGAGAAGCAGGCAGAGAGAGAGGGGAGGGAAGCAGGCTCCCCGCTGAGAAGAGAGATGATGCGGGCTTGATCCCAAGACCCTGAGATCATGACCTGAGCCGAAGGCCGAGGCTTTAACCCACTGAGCCACCCAGGTGCCCCAGATTGGTTAGTTTTGTCTTTTGTGTCCATTGTCAAATGCTTAGGCTATAGGTGGAGTATATTCTAGCTGGACATTTACATGGTATATTACTTGGAAGATTTTGGTTACAAATGACAAAAAACTCTGGTGGAAGCAGTTTAAACTCTAGAGACATTTATTATCTCACTTAACAAAAGGCCTGGAAGTGTAGTTATTTACAAAGTTGGTTGATCAAGTGGTTCAATGTCTTCAAATCTTTATATAACTATATCCGGAGACATAAAAAAAGAAATTGTACCTGTCCTGTGTTCTTAAAGCTTGAAGAAACCTTTCTAGAAACACTCCTACATCTTTAGGCCAGAATTGTGTCCATGCCTAAACCAGTGACTTGGCTGTGGGAATACCATCACCATGGTGAACTCTGACCCGACATAATTCATCTTAGTCTGGGGAGGAACCCAGCCTTCTCTGGAGGTCAAGATAGCTTCGAAAGGGGAACAAGGCTAGAGTTTTGTTGGCTAGGAAGAAGGGGAAGTGGGAATAGTTGTTGGGTGGGCCACACAGTTGGGAAGGGGCTTCAGAGAAGGTAGCCTGGAACATTTCTTGTCTGCACGTTAACAGACTTAGTGGAGACTGTTGCTGTGAAGTATGTAACACTGACATGAGTTAAAAAGAAAGCTTTAGAAGACTTTAGAAAAGGGCAAACCATCTTAGTTTTGGATTGGCTTTGAGGTGACTTTGCTTAGAGCTGAGATGTAAATTTGGTTAAGGGCCCAACAAGTCTTAAGAAACTATTAGGTAGTTTTCTAACTCAGATTTTCTCTCTGTTCTGTATAAACCAGCAACAGAGAGTGCCCAGAGTGACTGGAGAACAGCAAGGTGCTTTTTGCTCTAGTATATGACTCTCTGTTCAGTACAGGTACCGCTGCTGATGAATGTGGAAGTATCCCAGCAGTTCTCTTGTGGGCCATCCATTTCTCTTTTGCTACCTTCCTGCTTTAGACAACGAATTTGTTCAAATTTGGTAGGATTTTTGTCTCTTAATTACTGGTTATCATAAGTTTTGTTATTTTATTTTAAAATATTCTAATCTGCTCCAGGCCTGAGGGAAGAGATTCCTGGGAGGGTCAGAATTTTTGTACACATTTAAGAGGGGGACAGCCTGGAAGTGGTCTGGGCTCCAGTGAGAAGGGAGGGCATTAAAGTCTTCCTATTTTTCTGTACGCTAATTTAGAGTTTTTGAGTTTTGTGTTTGAGGTTGAAATACTTATCCTGCTGCTACTGCTATAAATTGATTACAATAAGGCCATCTTTTCATAATGTTTTCCTGACTGTTGATTACCAGTCTATAGAAATGCTGCCTGACTAAACTTCCTGTTTAGTTTTGGTGGCTTTTCTGGTGATTCATTCTCTCTACTTTTTTTTTTTTTTTGTCTTTTAAGAGATATGCAATCATATTGTCTACAAATAATGTAATTTTATCTCCTGCTTTCTAAATAGTTATACTTTTTGTTTTTGTTTCCTGCCTCTTTGCATTAACTAGAACAGAATAACATTCTGTAATACACATTCTCTGAGTGTTATGTTCTTGTATTTGAGATTATTGAAAAAGTTTGAGATCAGGGAAATGTGAAATGGCTTCGGTTTATGGATAGTAAGGCTAAAATATCTTTACTGATATAATGAAAGATGAAATTCAAAGGTTAATTAAGAGTCAAAGAAGAAAAGATATTCAAGGTATGGTAATCGAGAGAATGAATGATCACAAAGATGGACTAGAACTTGGTGTAGATGTGATGCTGACAATTAGTGTGTATTGATTACCTGAAAAGGAGAACACTGTCTTTTCTGCTTTGGGGAAGAATCATCATCACTAGATCCATTTCATGGGAATGTCCCAGAAAGCAATAGTCTAAACAATAAGCACAGTATCTAACCATATATTGTGCTTTTACTGATTCTGCAGGTTGTGAAGACCTAGCAAGATACACACAGGACTATCTTCTGTTGGTTCTCGAGAAGTGGGAAGTCTGGGGCCATCTTGCCTTTGCATTTCTGCTAGTTTTGGTGAAGGTTGTCCTTATTTTCTCTAGAACTTCCTCTGCAGAAAAACCTTGCCCTATTTCTATTACCTGTCTTGTAAGGAAACTGCAGCTGCTTACACAAGGTTCTCATCCTGAGTAGGGTTAGGTAGTATTAGTGTACAGAGATGAAATCTTAGGTAAGATCCCTCAAATTGCCCGTGAAGAAGAGTGTGTGATTTTCACCTCTTACTCTGTAGAATTATATGTAATTATAAATGTGTAACTACATATCCAAAATAATGTATAGTACAGAATAAAGTATATGCATATAAAATATAGTTTCATAGTGTTTTAAATGATAAGAAAAGAGTATCTTGAGTTTGTGTAAATTTGTGAATAGTATGGTTTCACTGTGCCTCTGAGAGATAATAGAATAAGAAATTGATGAATATTTTGAGATTTTCAGATGATGACAGGGACTTTTCTTCTTTTAAAGAGAGCATATTGTATATTTCTATGTGTGATCACTTTGAGAAAATTTAGTTTGTTAAGGATACAAAGCAGCATATAAATATGTGGCTTTTGGAGTTGGGAGTAAGATTAATTTATCCTGATTATTTTTAAAGTCAGTTTTAGAAAGATAATTATAATGCCATATTGAGTGCTTTATTTTTAATCTAAGTGCCAGCCACATCTTTGACACCAGATGGGGGATATGGAGATGGGCACTTAGCCCAGTAATTTATGCTCATAAATATATACAAAAAGTTTACACTTGCTGTTTCTTTCTTGCCTATGGCTTGAGACCCTCGGAGGTTTTATTCTCCAGTGATTTCAGAAGAGAGACCTGTCGAGGATTCTGACCATTCCCATTTTCCTGGCATCCCTCCTGAGTACCTGATAAGGTACCTGTAGGTCTAAACTATTTTGATAAATGTCTGGCCATGAGTTTGTCTAAAAGCGAGACTCTCTGAGCAGCAAAGAATTCTTGGAAAAGAAGCTTTTATTTTACAGGATCCAAGTAGCTGCTGCTAAAGAATCATGCGGGTAGAGAACTGAGAACCTGACAGTAGCCAGAGAATTCTCTGTATCTTCTTATTAGAGCCACACAGAGATGGAAATTGTTTATCCCCAAAGGATTATGTAATGCAAACAGTTTTAGACATGAAAGAGTACAGGCAGGCCTGTACTTCGGAAACATTGCTTAGGAGGGCATTCTCTGACGAAGAGGACAGCTAGTTTTTTTTTTTTTTTCTTCTCTCTCTCTCAAAAATAAGGTAGTAGTGGAAGTGCCCTAATGATGTTCCCAGTTTACCAGAGAGAAGCCCTCATCTCCAGCCTTTGTGGTGACTTTATATTATGGGGATTAGGACATGCACCTTCTTCACTTTTAAAAATTTACCATTGTTACAGTATTATCTGATACACAGTGTATATTCAAATTTTGCCTCTTGTCCCAACTGTTTTTAAAAATAGCTGAGGTATGATTGGCATAAAATAAACTGCCTATGTTAATATATATGATTTGATCAGTTTTGCATATATTTGTGAAACCATCACCACCATCAAGGTAATGAACATATCCAACACTGTTTAAAGTCACCTTATGCCCTTTGGTCATACCTTTCTTCTGTCTTTCTTGAGTTCCTCTCTCCATCCCTAGGCAACCATTAATTTGCTTTCTGTCCTTATAGACTTAGTTTACATTTTGTAACATTTTATATACGTGGAAATGTACAGCATGTACTTTTTTTTTGTTTTTTAGCTTTTTTCCCCACTCAGCAGAATCGTTTTGAAATTCATCTATGTTGTTGCATCTATCAGTAGTTGATTCGTTTTTATCACTTACTATTATATTGTATGGATATACCAAAATTTGTTTATCCATGCCCTTATTGTTGGACATTTGAGTTGCTTTCAGTTTTTGACTGTGAACGTTCATGTAGAAGTCATCGTATGGACATAGGCATTTCTTTTTTTTTTAATTTTTTAAATTTTTTATTTTTTTTAAAAGATTTTATTTATTTATTTGACAGACAGAGATTACAAGTAGGCAGAGAGGCAGGCAGAGAGAGAGAGGAGGGAAGCAGGCTCCCCGCTGAGCAGAGAGCCCGACGCGGGGCTCAATCCCAGGACCCTGAGATCATGACCTGAGCCGAATGCCGAGGCTTTAACCCACTGAGCCACCCAGGCGCCCCAGGACATAGGCATTTCTCTTGGGCAAATACCTAGGAGTAGAATTTCTGGTTAATATGCTAGGTGTATGTTCATTTTTTTAAAAAACTGCTAAAATATTTTCCAATGTGGTTGTATTATTTTACATTTCCATCAGTAATGTATGAGAGTTCTAGTTGCTCCATATCCTTGCCAGTCTTTTTAATTTTTGTCATTCTAGTAGTTATGAAGTGGTTTCCTAATGTGCATTTTACTGATGACTAATGATATTGAGTACATTTCTAATGTGCCTTTTGGAAGATGGCCTGAAAATACTGAAGAATAACTATCAAATCTTGGTTTTCTTGTGAAATCTGACTTTGGTCCTTGCCTCCATGATGTGAGTGAAAAAAGGAAAGAGGTAAAAGGGATAGGAGTGATGAGACATGGCCCTCTCTCACTGAAAGGAGAAAGGCTTAGAAGTGCAGCCCAGAAATGAGAGGTCTTGAGAGGCTGCATAAAGTAACCAATAAATCAGGTGAAACAAGAAGAGCAGAAGAGAAAGATTAGGGCCTGTGACTACTAAAGACAGCTTCTATTATCAATTATCTATCTATCTATCTATCTTCCTCCCTTCCTTCCTTCCCTTTTTTTTTTTAAGATTTTGTTTATTTGTCAAAGAGACAGAGAGCGCGCTGGCTCGTGCACAAGCAGGGGGAAAAGCAGGCAGAGGGAGAAGCAGGCTCCCCGCTGAGCAGGGAGCCCAATGCAGGGCTCCATCCCAGGACCCTGGGATCATGACCTGAGCCAAAGGCAGACTTCTAACCCACTGAGCCACCCAGACACCCCATTCTTTCGCTTTCTTAAATCTACATGTTCTCGTATTTCAGATTAAAAATCTGAATGAGATTTAAACTTCATTTGAAAGCATACACTGTCGACATAGCTTCCACTTTCTTCCTACTTACTCATTTGCTCTTCTGACACTTTTTGAGCCTGAGGGATTTTTTTTTTTTTTTTTTTTTCTTCTCAAGGTTTCCAGGGATCTCCTATTTGGCATGCAGGATGGCCTCTTTTCAGCCCTTACCGTTTTCTGTAGGTTCTGGCTTTCTTCACTACCTCTGTCTTCTTAAGACTCATCTTCTCGACTTTGATGACAACACTTACATTTTTTTTGCTCCTTCTCCAGTGTCTTTGAGGGTTTCACTTCCTTCATGAACCTGGGTTTTGAGGAGGGCTATACTCAGAGTGCTGGTCCCAATTTGTTTGCACCAGCAGTTTCTACGGAGTCAGCCATAGGAAGAAAAGCATAGAGCTTTCCTTCCCGTCTTAAGCTCATGTCTTTGCATTATGACTTAGTACTTTCTTTCTGGATATGACCGTGATAACAATCAGTCTGAAACTGTAGTTGCTTTTTATGTCCCTAGATTAATTTCCTCTCTAGATTTGTCTTTTCCTCTCATGGTGCTGTCATTCTCCTAGTCTCCCAGTCTTGGAATTACCATGTCATCTTTGCTTCTTCCCTCTTCATTCATGTCTGTGAGACTTTATTTAATACCTTTCATCCCTGTCTCCATCTTTATGTTTGTACCACCACCATGCTAATTCAGCCTTTCATCACTTCCTGCTGGGATTGTGACAGTGGCTTCTTAACTGTTCACTCAGTTTCTAGTCTCTCGCCTGTCCAATTTACTCACTGATATCTCTGATGGATCTGGCTTCTCAACTCACTGGGTTATACATTGTTTCTTTTTTAAAAGTCTATGGTTTATACCAACCATGATTTATTTCTTTGAAAAAAAATATTTTTGGGGTTCTCCTACTGGCATCCCTGACTACTTTACCTTATGCAATCTTATCTTCTGTGGCTCCTCTACACAAAACTCTGCACTACAGCAAAAATGATCTCTTATTCCTTGAATGCCTGATGGATATGTATGATCACTGCTGCTCCTTTGTCAGCTCTATTCCATGCTCTGAGAGAGTTCTTATTCCTCTTCCCATATCTGGTGTCTTGTCCTAATTTCCAGGCTCCCCTCAATTTCCAGCTCTTTCATGAGTTCCTGCTTGGTCGTGTCAGCTTTAAGTAATCATTCCCTCCTTTGAACTTATTGTCTGTGATGGGCAATTGGACATTTTGCATTCTTTTTCATTTTTAAGGTACTTTTTCTCTCCAACCAGAGTTCAGCTGCCTTGAGTCTCAAGCCTCTGATGAGTTCCTGTGGTGTGCCTGCCCTGTCCCAGATGCTTGCATTTATAATAACAATGCCTTACAGTAATTCTAGAAAGAACGATGCCTAACAAATGAAAAGGAAACACCAAGTTGTATGACTGCATTTTCTATGTCTTGTGTGTTGGAAACCAAAGGGCTCTGCTCATTCTGGCTTTTGAGTGCCTGCAGCAGGTCAGGTGCTTTCACTGATTCTCTCTCACTGAGTCCTCATGGTTTTTTGAGGCAGTTGTTACCCATTTTACAGTTGGGGATACTGAAGCTCAGATGTCTTTGTGCCCAGGCTTACACAACAGCTAAGTGGCAGAGCTGGGATTAAGATATTTTCCGTGTCTGTCTGAGTTGAAAGCCCTCCTCTTTTCTGTACCACACTGTCTTTTTGCAGGGATGGCTTGGCAAGGCATTCATATGGGGGTCATCTCTGAGATATCTTACACTTTGGATTATCTGTAATATTTCAAGTATATGGGAATGGAATCAAGTTGAGATAAAATAATTTACTTATACTATTCACTTGTATTTACTTTCCTTGTTTCTTTCATCAACTCTCAGGGCTTATGCAGTGTATAGTCCACCTAGAAGTCCTTTAAATAACGACCAAGGAAAACACAAATTAAGTATGGAGAATTCTGCAGTATAGCCTAGGCAAGTGATTTTCACGTGTTTGATAGGTAACTATTTCTGGTTGTAAAGCAGAAATCTGGGGAATTGAGGCTGGCTCCTCAGAGGAAGCCAGGCAACATTTCAGATTTACCTCAATGTGCCCTTCAAAAGGTGGTTCAATTATTTGGTTAGTAGTGTTATGGATTATAGGACGCTAGTCATGCTTCAATTTTTAAATGTAAGTACAAAAGAATACGTCCTAGAGCTCAATTGAAAACGAAGTTCAATCTCTAGGGTCTCTCCCAAAAGCATCATGCAAAGTAATATTGTACATAGTATTTAGTGACTATCAGAGAGTGGGGAAGTGTAAATGAACAATTTCAGCTGCCTGGGGGTGGAAATAGTGATTCATAGACTTAAGATTTGGAACTCAGGATGCCAGTGTGTCTCAGTTGGTTAAACATCCCACCCTTGATTTCTGCTCAGGTCATGATCTCTCAGGGTTGTGAGATTAACTCCTGCCCCTGCCCCCCAAGCTCTGAGCTGGGTGTGGAGCTTAAGATTCTCCCTCTCCCTGTTTTCTGCCCCTGCCCCCCGCCACCCAGCACTCCCCCCAAAAGACTTGGAACTCAAACATTCTTGGTTTATGTTCAGTCAAAGATAAGAGGCATCAATAAGTTGTATGAATGGGAAACAGTTATTGATAGTGTGGGAATACTTTTGAAAGAAATAGAAATCATCAACCTTATTTTATTTTATATAATGTCATCAAAATATACTTGTTTCCTCTGTGCTAATTATTGAGTTCATGGAATCGCATTTTTAGAAAATATTCAACGTGAGGGAGTTTATAGAATTCTCATGTGCAAAAGGGACATTTTCTACTTTGGGGAGCCTTATGAATCATATTGAAAACCATAGTAATTCACTTCTTAACAGTAATGCCATTAGCTACCTCTTTCTCAGCTCCTCCAACCATGGGAAACAGAAGTTGCTTTGTGGTTTTTTTCACCCATGTAATTATCACTAATCATCATTTCAGAGAAAGATGAGATCTCAGGATGAAAACATGATATTTCCTTGGCAGTATTGCATCTGAGTTGAAAAACATTTTTACTTTCCTGAAATTGGGTAGAAGTTATGGGTAGAGATGTTTAGGCTAGCATTATGCCTGCTTTTGCTTATCGGTTCTTGTACGTCTACTTTTGGATATACTGCACCACCTCTGTGTTTTATATATATACAGAGGGGACTCCATAAATGTTTCTTAAATTAATCATTCAGTATTTGTCTTTTTGTGACTGGCTTATTTCATTTAGCAAAATGTTCTCAATTCATCCGTGTTGTAGAGTGCAATAAGATTTCCTTCCTTCCTTTTTTTTTTTTTTTTTTTTTAAAGATTTTATTTATTTGAGAGAGAGAGAGTACACAAGCAGGTTGGAGGGCAGAAGGAGAGGGAGAAGCAGACTCCCCACTGAGCAGGGAACCAATGTGGGCTCAATCCCAGGACCTTGAGATCATGACCTGAGCTGAAGGCAGATGCTAACCCAACTGAGCCTTCCATTTTAAGGCTGAATATATTCTTTAGTATGTACCTACTACATTTTGTTTATCCATTCATCTGGCAATGGATATCTGGGTTGCTTCCATCTCTTTGTTATTGTGAATAATGCTGCTATGAACATTGGTGTGTAAATATTTCTTTGAGGTCTTGCTCAGTTCCTTTGGATATATACCTAGAACTGAGATGGCTAGATCATATGGTAGTTCTATTTTTAATTTTTTGAGGCATTGCCGTGCTGTTTTCCATAGTGGTTGCCCTATTTTTCACTCCTACCAACGGTGCACAAGCATCCTACTTCTCTAAATACTTGCCAAAGCTATTATTTTCTGTTTCTTAAATAGTAGCCATCCAAGTGGGTGTGAAGTGATACCTTGTGATTTTGATTTGCATTTTGCTAATGATTTACAATGTTGAGTATATTTTCACATCCATATCAGCCATTTGTATATCATCTTAAGAGAAATGTCTATTCAAGTCTTTTGCCCATTTTTAAACCAGATTATTTGTTTTTTGTTGTTGAGTTTTAGCAGTTTTCATGTTCTAGATATTAACCTCTCGTCAGATATGATTTGCAAATATTTTCTTTTATATTTCTAAAAATATTTTTGCAACTTTTGTATTGATATAATTTCAAACTTACGGAAAAGTTACAAGACTAGTACAGGGAACTCCCATATAACCTTATTTCAGAGTTACTATTTTTTTGAAGGAGCACCTGGATTTCTTGACATTTTGACATTTTGTTGAGTCCTTTAAACAGAACGAATGACTTGCAGCTGTGGGAGATGTAAAAGTGTAAACACAGTCCCTGTCTGAATATGCAAAACAAATAAGGATGTTTATAAAGCAGCCACTGCAGATGAGAATAATACAAATAAGAACAAAAGTGAGAGAGGGCCAAAGTAAGAATAACTTGAATTATTAGAATTAGAGACCTGTCCCAGTGTTTCTCAACATGGGATTATTTTTTTCCCTAGAGAACTTCTTTTTTTAAAAAGATTTTATTTATTTATTTTAGAGAGAGCATGCACACACATGAACGAGCAGGGGGAGGGGCAGAAGGGGAAGGAGAGGGAGGGTGCTGACTGGTGCTCAGCAGGACCCCAACAGAGGGCTCGATTTTGTGACCTGAGATCATGACCCAAGGTTGTGACCTGAGCTGAAACTAAGAGCTGACTGAGTTGACCTACTGAGCCACCCAGGTGTCCTCCCCTAGCGGACCTTTCGCAGTGTTTGGAGAGGTACTGGTTGTCACAACTGCAGGGTATGGGAGAATTTGCATTACTGGTGTATAGTGCGTAGAAACCAAAGATACAGCTAAACATCCTACAATGCACAGGACATCCCCATACAATAAAGAAGTATCCAGCCCAAATGTCAGTAGTGCCAAGGCAGAGAAACCATGCCTTATCCTTGGGAAGCTGACTTTGCAGAAAACCTGTCTCGAGGACTTTGAAGGATTCGGGCCCAGAAACTCTCTCAAACGCATCAGAACACTTGAATAACACAATGAAGACTGCCTGGTAAAATAATAAGGTGTGGGAAAGTATTTTCTCCTTTTTGTGCATAACCCACAATAAGAGGGCTTAGTTCCTCTGCTTACTATACATTTTCTGTAGTAAACAGTCTAAAAATGCTTTGCCCGGCTTTATTCTGTATTGCAGTCACTTATGTATGGCTAACATGTTCCTGTTATTGCATTCTTTTCTTTGCTACTTTCTGCTATTAAAAAAAATATGTATGTATACACACACACACACACACACACACACACATATATATATATATATATATATATATATATTTTTTTTTTTTTTTTTCCTGAAGAAAGCCAACAGTACTATACAAAAGATCCTGAAGCTTAGAGAAAGCAAGCAGAGGTGTTGAGGGAATGTGCTTTAGATGGCTTCCTTTCAATACTCGGTTCACTGCAGAAGAGCTAGGTGTCAGTTCTGTTTTATCACTTAGTCCAGTAAGTTGGGAGAATAAAAATAGCATGGACTTCGACCTACTATAGGGCTGGGTTTGAATCCAGGCCCATTCCTTACTAGCTGTCTGTATTGCCTTCTCTGCTAGGGGCATAATATCTGCTTCACTGAGTGTGAAGGGCAGTGGGGTACAGTGGTTAAGGCTGTGGACTCTCATACCTAATTGCTTGGCTTCAGATCTTCACTCAGCTACTTCTAGTTGTGTGCCCTTTGTTAAGTTTGTCAACCTTTTCTAGACCTGAGTTTCCTCATATGAAAAATGAGAATAATTATATTAGTATTTACCTTATAGGGCTGTTATGACGTTAAATGAATTAATAAATGTAAAACACTCAAAGTGATACCTGGCACATAGTAGGCACAGTAAATGTTTGTTTTTTGAGGTTTAATTTGAGATAAAGAATGTAAAGAACTCTGTAGTGTCTAGCAAAAGCAGGTGCTTGATAACTAACTGGTTTTTCAAAATTTAAATTTTAGTAGCTGACAGCTTATTATAATATAATGCCATCGTATCAAAATTTCATTAGCTGCTGAAGTTAAATTAGCAGGGATTTGATCTTAAGAAGTCTTCAGGATCCAAAAGAAAACTGGTCATTCTTTTGTTTCTTACTTGTCCCTGGCAAAGGCTCCTTTGGGCCCAGGTTCAAAATGTGCTTAAAGAATTGCAGGCCTAGCCAGACTTTTGTGGAATTACAAGGGGCAACTAGAACAGCCGCTTGAGTGTGTGGAGTGGTGAGGAATGTTTGGGTTAGAAATAGCTGTTTTTTTAGCCCAGTTTTTGTGAAAGCCCCCTTGGTAGGAGGAAGTAGAGAAATGGCAGGAAAAGTTTGATTGTTTTTGAACTCCCTGTTTATCCTTGGGGTGTGGGTGTTTCAGGTGTAGGGGTCTTTTCCTTGACAGCATAGGGGGTTTAGAGTCACTCAAAGGTCATTTATAGTAGAACCAAATATCCTGCTAGATATTCGGTTGTGGACATAGTTATAGAGCACACATGGTCCAGCCCTTTTTTAAAATATGAGAATATGTTATCTCATTGTAAGATAAAGTGTATGTAAAGGGTTTAACCTGGCACTGTAGTGCTTTATTGAGAGTTAGCTGCCATCATCATCGTCCTTACTCTTAAACTTATGTTTCAGTTTAGTTAGGAACTATTAATACTTATTAATATTAATAAGTAAGGAACTATTAATATTTATTCAGAAATTCTGTTTCCTTTTTAAAGTTTTCATTTTTTATGGACATATATATGTTCAAAAAAGTGCATGTCATATTTCTACAGCTTGATGAATTTTCACAAACTAAACACATACATGCCTTCAACACTTAACTCAAGAAACAGAATATTACCAGTGTACCTCAGAAGCCCCACTCCTGTTCCCTTCTTGCCATTATCTTTTAGTTTTTAGGAAAAACCCCTGTTTTTCTCTTTAGTGACATTCAAAGCTACTCATGCGTGGCTTTATGTAAACTCTTAATAGCTATGGCTGACAGTTATAGCTGGCCTCATTACGTGCTTTTATTTTCTTATGGTTTAAAAAGTACATCTCCTGGAAAGGGGTTTCAGTCCTGCAGGCTGTTGCATTTGAACATGGATAGGCTAATGATCTCGTAGATCGTCCTCTGCAAAGAGGTGATGTGTTCTTTGCTTTTATTTGTCCATACTGTAGAAGTACATTGAAACCAGAAAGTTGTCCATTGTACTAAAAGAAAAGGAAATTGGCTTAGCTGCACAGACCTCTTAGATGTCTTCTCTAAAAGCATTCCACACTCAAAAGAGCTCAAGGCACATAAAAGAAATCCTATGCTGGAGGAAGATGGCACAGGGCTGGGTGCACTTGTGGGTGCTCATCTCCTGTCATCGAACAAGGTGATGAGGCTGAGGGACTAGCTACTTCTGGAAGTAATGGACTTTAGTGTGTTCCCTTTGCTTTGTCTGGACATATTAGAAAACCATGGGGAATTTTTCAGAAGGCAGCTTCTCAGAGGAAGAATAAAAATAAGGGGGTTGAGTTCGAGGCTCTTTGTATCTTCTTTTTGAAATCAAAGTACTGATCACATTAACTCTGAAATCACCATTAGTCTTGTTTTGTATGTCTTGTTTAACTTTTTTTGGGCCCAGCTAATGGCTCTGCTAAAATATTGTACATGCATTTCAGAATGTCATTAGTCATTTTTGGCCAGTGTTTTACTTCTTGAAATTCATTAATTAGCTTAAAAAATTAAGATATAATTCATATACCATAAAATCTACTCCTTTAAAGCGTGCAGGTCAAGGGATTTTAGTATGGGTGTTTACCACCACTATCTCATTCAAGAGCATTTTCTTCACCCCTGAGAAGAAACCTCTACCCATTAGCAGTTACTCTCCACATTCTATTTATTTAGTTTTGCCAAATAAATGTCATTAGCTATCTTTATTTCATAGAAGTCTTTTGCAGGGTGTCATGACAGTTGTGTGACCGTCTACATAGAGGTTTGTCCCATCTAACGTCCATCCTAAAGTTGAGTTGGGGTTGCATTTTCAGCACTCCCACCAACACTATGTGACTGAAATTGTCCTCAGACATAAGATGACATACGTTTAGTTACAATCACTTATGAAAATTTCAGTGCATGTGAACTACTACTGTGTAGTTTTTACACAGAAACTACTGTGTAGTTTCCACGAAACTAACTGAGCCTGTTGAAGATTTCTGATTATCTGCCAAATCTGGGCTCTGTTTTATTAGTTTAATGGTTTGAGAAATCTGTTCTTCTGGCTTATATGGGAAGGTTTAAGTTTATTTGTTTCTTCACCTAGTTTTTGAAAAAAATACATAAAATGTATTTGTATTTACACTTAGTTGATTTCTGAAGGATTGGAATTGATTATTTCTACATGACTAAGATTAACTTATTTAAAGTTTTGATTAATAATTTAGATTGATTTTTTGAATCTCTATTTTTATTATTTCAAAAGTAATATATGCTGATTGAAAAAATTTTTTTAGATATGTAAATGTTAGAAGAGTTGTTAAGTACAAAAAGAGAGTTGTCATCCTGCCTCTCACTTTATAGAGTTTATACTTAAACTATTTTTATGTCTAATCATATAACCTGCTTAATTTTTACTTAACTTTTAAATATACTATAGCAATCTTATTTATTAAATTGTGTTATTTTACATTCTAACACTGTTTAAAGTTTCTGAAGGTTTAAAAATTTTTTCCTTCCAAATGGTGATTGATTACTAAGATTACTCTTAGTAATCTTTCATAAAAATTACTGTGGTCTGCTATACTCTGAAAACTATAAAACACTGATGAAAGCAATTGAAGATGACACAAGGAAATAGAAATACATTCCATGCTTATGGGTTAGAAGAACAAATATTGTTAAAATGTGTATACTACCCAAAGCAATCTATACATTTAATGCAGTCCCTATCAAATTACCACCAGCATTTTTCACAGAGGTAGAACAAATAATCCCAAAATTTATATGGAACCACAAAAGACCCCAAATGGCCAAAGCAACCTTGAAAAAGAAAAACAAAGCTGGAGGGATCACAATTCTGGACTTCAAGTTATATTACAAAACTGTAAAGATCAAAACAAATGGCATTTAAAAAAAGCACAGTATGGTACTGGTACAAAAATAGACACATAGATCAATGGAACAGAATAGAAAATTCAGAAATGAACCCACAATTTTATGGTCAACTAATCTTTGACAAAGCAGGAAAGAATATCCAATGGGTAAAAGACAGTCTCTCCAACACATGGTGTTGGGAAAAGTGGACAGTAACCTGCAAAAAAATGAAATTGGACCACTTTGTTACACCATACACAAAAATAAATCCAAAAATGGATGAAAGACCTAAATGTGAAACCTGAAACCATAAAAATTATAGAAGAGAACATAGGCAGTAACCTCTTGGACATCAGCCATAGCAACGTTTTTCTAGATATATCTCCTGAGGCAAGAGAAACCAAAGTAAAAACAAACTATTGGGACTTCATTAAAATAAAAAGCTTCTACACAGTGAAGGACACAATCAAGGAGACTAAAAGGCAATGTACGGAATGGAAAAAGATATTTGCAAATGACATATCTGATAAAAAGTTAGTATCCAAAATCTATAAAGAACTTATAAAATGGAACACCCCCAAAATGAATAATCTAGTTAAAAAATGGGCAGAAGGAATGAATAGACATTTTTCCAAAGAATACATAATAGGTGGCCAACAGACACATGAAAAGATGCTCAACATAACTCCTCATCAGGGAAATTCAAATCAAAACCACAATGAGACACCACCTCACACCTGTCAGAATGGCTAATATCAGCAACATAAGAAACAACAGATGTTGGTGAGGATGCAGAGGAAGGGGAACCCTCTGGTACTGTTGGTGGAAATGCGAACTGGTGCAGCTGCTGTGTAAAGCAGTATGGAGATTCCTCAAAAAGTTAAAAATAGAACTACCGTATGATCTAACAATTGCACTGCTGGGTATTTACCCAAAGAGTACAAAAATACTAATTCAGAGGGATACTGCACCTCAATGTTTATTTATAGCATCATTATATATAATAGCCAAATCATGGAAAGAACCCAAATGTCTATCGACTGGTGAATGGATAAAGAAGATGTGGTATATAGACAGAAGGGAATATTACTCAGCCATTAAGAAGAATGGAATCTTGTCATTTGCAATGAAATAGATGGAGCTAGAGAGTATTATGCTATGTGAAATAAGTCAGAGAAAGACAAATACCATATGAATTCACTCATATGTGGAATTTAAGAAACAAAACAAATAAGCAAAGGAGAAAAAGGAAGAGGAGAGGGGGGCAAATCATGAAACAGACTCTTAACTATGGAGAACAAGAGAACCAGAGAGGAGGTGGGTGGGAGGATGGGTTAATAGGTGATAGAAATTAATGGGTGAACTTGTTGTGACAAGCACTGGATGTTGTATGGAAATGTTGAATCATTGTATTGTGCACCAGTAACTAATATTACACTTTGTGTTAACTAACTGGAATTTAAAGAAAAACTAAAAAAAAAAAAAGAGAGAGAGAGAGAGAGAGAGAGATGGTATATATACACAATAGAATATTATTTAGCTATAAAAAAGAATGAAATCTTGACATTTGTAATGTCATGGATGAAGCTAGAGGGTAAAATGCTAAGCAAAATAACTCAGTCAGAGAAAGACAAATACCATATGAGTTCACTCATATGGAATTTAAAAAACAAAATAAACCAGCAAAGGGAAAAAAAAGAGAAAGAGAAACCAAGAAACAGACTGTTAACTTAGAGAACAATCTGATGGTTACCAGAGGGAGGTGGGTAGGGGGATGGGTGAAATAGGTGATGGGGATTAAGGAGTGCACTTGTGATGATGAGCACAGGGTGATGTATGTAACTGTTGAATCACCGTTTTGCGCACTTGAAACTAATATAACACTTTACCATATTGGAATTAGAATAATAATGATAATAAAAAAGAAGACATAAAAATAATTACCATCATCTGTTCCGGGTCTAGTGGAACTTCTGAGCAACTGTGGAAATGTACATGCTTCCAAACTTGGGTCTGTTTATCATCATAGAAGGCTGTGAGTCCAGAACTCTTAAAGAGGCCTCCTCCCTCACAGCTTTTATCCAAAGGTTTTAGGACCAAATGACTTCCATCTCACCTGAATTTTTTCAGGCACAAATATTTCATCATGGTGATACAGTTGAACATGCACTTTTTCAGTGATTCTCATGAATAGAATGGTATTTATCACGTACTATGTACATGTACTATGTACAAACATTAAATAGAAGGCATCAAAAGAGTGCAGCTAAACCTCCCCCCTCCCCAGCCCCTGATTAAATGCCTCTTTTTTGTCACTCTTGACCACATGGTCTCCTGGAGTTTCCCAAAGACTCTTTGTAATTATGTAGGGATGCTTGATTAGAACTGCGTTCTTGGGAATCAGTAATTTTACTAAAGCAATGCCTTAGAGGTGGAAGAGATGGCTCTAGCAGTAAGCTTTTTGAAGTACCAAAGAGGAATTTGGAAGAGAATCCTAAATTTATTTTAGGTCAGAAGTATCTGGGAAGGCTGCATAATGAATGTGAACTACTATGTAAAATAAACAAGTTGAATTTAGCTATCGCCTGAGCAACTACCTAATCATGGACTTGACATTTTTGAATGTGCAATAATGTTTTCATTCTATTAGGGTATCTTGTCGCAAATTAATATTAGGATGTATATATCTGTATCTTCACTTTTTTTTTTTAGACTTTTAAATGTTTTATTCAAAAAATTTATATTATTTTACTCTCAAGAATAAAACTTAAGAGGGAAATAGCTGTTTGGTGAAATCATTTTGGTGATGGGGGCTGGGGTGGGGGGCATGAAATATTCCTTATATAGAGAGTATTAGTTATAAAAAGTCCACATACTTAACTTTCCTTGAAGGTCACTGTGATTTTTTATGCCCCCCCCCGCTGTGATTTTTTTTTTAATTTTTAATTTATTTTCAGTGTAACAGTATTCATTGTTTTTTCACCACACCCAGTGCTCCATGCAATCTGTGCCCTCCCTAATACCCACCACCTGGTTCCCCCAACCTCCCACCCCCTGCCCCTTCAAATCCCTCAGGTTGTTTTTCAGAGTCCGTAGTCTCTCATGGTTCACCTCCCCTTCCAATTTTTAAAATGGTTTAATATTCTTCTCATCTGCCACACTTTTTCATTCATATGTAATATCATATACTGGAGTTATGTGGCTGTTGGACTGTGACTTGATATTGATAATGGACTGGAAAAAGTTGTAAAGAGCCAAGCAAACCATCTTCTACTATATGAATAGTTAAGCAGCAATAGGAGTATCTTGCAGAAAATGCTGGAGTTTTAATGGATATTAGATAGGACTCACTGTTGAAAGAGAAAACGCAAAAACAATGCCACACAGTGTAAAATGAGGTAAGGTTACACATACTCTGTATTCCCTGTAGAACAGTGAAGAATTGGTAGGTTCTGAAGTTTACCTTGCATGTTCAACAGTCCACAAAAGGTTGAGCTTTATGCTTATTAAATAGTACTTAAAAAGATTGTTTTTGTTTTTTTCCCTATATACTCTCTCACCCAAAGGTGAATTCATTTCCTTGTATAATCACCCTGTCAAGTGTTAATTATCTCAACAAATTCTTATTGTTCTCCTACTATGTAGTAAGCATAGAATTTTGGATAAATATTGAACTTTGGATAGATCAATGGTCAGTTGGGTTTGTTGAATGGAGAGAACTTCTTCTATTTGTCCCAGATAAACCTTACCCTAAGGGAACAACTGGGAGATTGAAGAAAACGTTGCTGATCTACAAACCAGAATTGGGAAGACAAAAGTGGTGATTGTTTGGGAAAGAGTGTGTTACCAAGAATCCACTCCAACCAGTATATCTGGCTCTGTGGTTGTTCTGAGGGTAACTGAAAACTTTCTAAGACTTTGACACAATAAGGAAGTTGTTTCTCCTATATGAAAAACTTATACTGGGGAGCATGTTTTGTTTTACCCAGTTCATTTTTGCTTTATCTCATCCCACAAGCATTTATGAAGTATTTGCTTACTCTGTGTTAACCAGTGTGCTAGGTATTCAAAACTAGTGTTAAATCATTAGACTTGTGCTTAAGGGTCTTAGTATCTGCGTTTTTATAGGAAAGAATTTTAAAAGTTCACTTCCTAGAACATTGTGAATGTTTTATATAATTTTAAGCTTTGTGTAAAAATAGTAAATAGTTATTTTATTTATTTAAAAAGAAAAAGATTTATTTAAAGGGAAAATTGGTGTTTTTGTAAGTAACATGTCTGAAACTAAGGTGAAAGATACATTCTTTTTATAACTTAAAAATAATTTTTTAAGTTATAAAAAGTTATATTTTTATAACTTAAAAATAAAAATACATTCTTTTTATAACTTAAAACTAGAGGCTCCTGGGTAGCTCAGTTGTTCAAGTGTCTGACTCTTGGTCTCAGCTCAGGTCTCTATCTCAGTTTTTGTGAGTTCAAGACCCACATTGGGCTGCATGATGGGTGTGGAGCCTACTTAAAAATCTTATGTATATATTCTTATATATACAATATAAATATACAATATACAATAAAAAAATAAAAATACCCAAACTAAAAAACTCAGATGCTATAAAAACAATGTGCAATAACAAATGAAATTCCCTTCTACTCTAGTTCTTCCCTTCAACTCCAGATCTCTAGATTCCCTTCTACTCCAGATCTCCTTCCCCAGGAGCAACTATTGTTTATCAGCTTCCTGTTGCCTATTTTGAGTAATGGTTTAAGCATGCACAAACATATGTGATTCCAGTTCCCTTTTCATACAAATGGGAACATATTACATAAATTGTACTGCTCCTTGTACTTTTTAAGGTCAAGTGCATTCCTTTTTACTGGCTGCTCAGTCTTCCATTGTCTGGGTAAACTGTTCATTATTTAACCATCCCTTGTCAAGGGACATTTTAAATTTCCCCAGGTTTTTACTGTCATAGACAATTATATATAAAAATTTATCTGTTTTTTTTTTTTTTACATATATCTTTCCCATGTGTGTATCTTTGGAATAAATTTCTAGAAGTGGAATTGCTGGGTCAAGGAGTATATACTTCCAATTTTGATACATATGGTCAAAAGGAGGTTCATGGGGGTTGGCTAATTGATACTTCCATTAGTGCTAGGTGAGAGTACCTGAATTCACACATTCTTACCAGAACACTGCATTTTAAAACTTTTTGACCTTTGCCTGTTGGCTAGGTGAAAATGTTATCTCAGTTTAACTTTTCTTTCTTTAGACTAAAGTTTAACATCTTCTTATGGATTATAAGCCATTTGTTAGTATTTGTTTTGTGAACTTCTGGTTTCATGTCCTTTGCCTTTTTCTTATTGCTTTGTTCTTTTTCTGATCAAGTTGTAAGAGTTCCCTTCTCTCTCTTGCGGCACCTGGGTGGCTCAGTCGTTAAGCATTTGCCTTTGGCTCAGGTCATGATCTCAGTGTCCTGGGATTGAGCCCCACATAGAGCCCCACATCAAGCCCCACATCAGGCTCCCTGCTCAGCAGGAAGCCTGCTTCTCCCTCTCCTACTCCCTCTCCTTGTGTTCCCTCTTGCTATCTCTGCCAAATAAATAAATAAAATCTTAAAAAAAATTGTCTTCCATCTGTATAAGAAGATTTGCCCTTTGTTATAGGTGCTGCCAGTATATTTTGCATTTTGTTTTTGTGTTTTGACTTATGGCAATTTTTTCTTTGTGTATTTAAAAAAATTCTTATGCTGTCAAATTTAGCTTTTGTTTTTTTCATATTTCAGGTATTTCTTTTTTTTAATTTTTCTTTTTTTAAATAAACATATAATGTATTTTTATTCCCAGGAGAAATTTAGCTTTTTAAAAAAAAATTTAAAAAATCTTTAATTTAAGTCTTTTCTTTGATAGTTTTGGGATTTTGTGTTTTACTTAGAAAGCACTTTCACATTTAGAGGCCTGAAAGATTGTCTATTGTTTTCTTCTAGTATTTTCATAGATTAATTATTTTTACCTTTGCTCAATCAGAATGTATTGTTATGAGAAACGAGGTAGGTAGAAATTTAGTTTTATTTTTCCAGCCTGCTAGAATCTGTCTTTTCTCCACCTATTTGAAGTACAGTTTATTGTGTACTAAATTATTATGTAAGTGAGTCTGTTGCTCAACATTTTTCTATTTCATTGCTTTTCATGTGTGTGCAAACTTTTAATTATTATAACTTTATAGTATTTTAAAGAATACAATTTGATGAGTTTTTAAATTATTTATTTATTTATTTGACAGACAGAGATCACAAGTAGGCAGAGAGGCAGGCAGAGAGAGGGGGGAAGCAGGCTCCCCGCTGAACAGAGAGCCCGATGTGGGGCTCAATCCCAGGACCCTGAGATCATGAGCTGAGCCGAAGGCAGAGGCTTAACCCACTGAGCCACCCAGGCGCCCCTATAGTATTTTAAAGTCTAGAATTTTCCTGGCTATACTAACATGTTTCATTTTATTATCTGACCTTTAGAATCAGTTTATCTGATTGCAAACCACAAGAATGACAAAAATCCTGTTAGTTTTCTTACTGAGATTGCATTGCCTTTATAATTTAATTGAGATAAGTTGATAATTTTACAATACCCAGGACCAGGATACTTCTTTTTTTTTAATTTAAAATTTTATTTTATTTTATTTTATTTTTTTTTTAGGACCAGGATACTTTTAAATTTTATTTGCAACTGTATTTTGGCTTTCTGGAGTCTTAAAGTTCATTTAGGTTTCTTAAGTTTGTTATTAAACTTATTCTTAGGAATTTTTTGTTTAGTTATTACTCTTATAAATGGGATCTTTTTTGGCATAATGTTTTCCGAGTTTTTTGTTCATAATAGTTTGTCCAGTTCCATTTATATCATATTAAATGTAAATACTGATAATTTTGCTTCTTCCTTTGCTGTTTGGGTCTCTCATTTCTTTCTCTTTTCTAGTTGCATCGACTCATACTTTTTGGGTAATGTTAAATAATACTGGTGATAATGTATATGTTTTTTTTCCTGAATTGAGTAGAATTATTTCTAGAATTTTATCATTAGTCATAATATAGTTCTTGGATTTCAGATACACACATTGCCCCCCCCCCCCCCCATATAATCATGTTAAGGAACTAGAACTACTTTTTGGTTTTACTAAGAATTTTTAAGGGGTGCCTGGGTCATGCAGTCAGCTGAGAGTCCGACTGCCTCTTGGTTTTGGCTCAGGTCACAATCTCGGGGGTTGTGGGATTAAGCCCTGAGTGGAGCTCTGCTCAGTGCAGAGTCTGTGGGGACTCTCTCCCTTTCCCTCTGCCCCTCCCCTCTGTATGCTCTTTCTCTCTCTCTTTCTCTCTAAAATAGATAAATATTAAAAAAGAATTTTTAAAATTAGGAATTTATGTGGAATTTTATCAAACATATTTCTAAATTTATAAATATTATCATTTTTCTCCTTTGACCTGCTAATGAAATCTGGTAAGTCTCCTAATATTGAACCATCTTTGTCTTACTAGTAAAAGCCTCACACGATCATGCATTTATTATTCTTTTAAAGTATTGATGGATTCTGTTTATTGATATTTTCATTAGGATTTCTACATTAATGTTTACATGAATATCGTATGAATCATGAATGAGATGGTTTTAGGTGTTTTTATCTTTTTTAAAGAGTGCTTGAATCGGTGTTTTTCTGGCAATATACAAAGAATTTTAAATCTTTCTACCTTTTACTCCCAAACATTTAACTATCGTTAGAATTAGAATTCGAATTAGAATTGAAAACTTGGTAGAATTTGTCAGTGTAACTATTTGGGCTTGGTGCTTTGTGAGATAGGGCTTTGATACATTTCTTAGTTATAACATTGATTTGTTAGCCTATTTTAATTGTCTAACATTAATTAATGACATGATGTTTATATATTTGACACTCTTTGTGAGAGTTTAGGTGATCATTTTTAGCTGTTGGATCTTTGTCAACATAGGACAGCAGGACAAAGTCAGGCTTTGGGGAATTTGCTGAGGGATAGCAGAATTTACTGTGGAAAGACCAACTATAGCCTGGTCTTGAAGGGTTGGCATTTTCTCATTCATGTTAGTCAAAGTGTGTATGTTTGACTGGAGGAGGAAATTGTTAAGGATTATGTCAGTCAGTGTTAAGCTGATCTGGTAGAGTTATTTGCAGGTTGTACAGTATTCACAGAGGATTCTAGGCAGTAGAAGGCTTCTTTAAGTCATCTTTTGTTTGAGTTTTTTGTTAATAATTTTTATATTTTTTTATAAACATATAATGTATTATTAGCCCCAGGGGTACAGGTCTGTGAATCGCCAGGTTTACACACTTCACAGTGCTCACTTTAGCACATACCCTCCCCGATTTTGTTTGAATTTAACCTAAGTGTTTTGGCCAATATATTTTTATTTATTTATTTATTTATTTATTTATTATTATTTTTAAATCCAAAATCTGTTTATTGGGGTAGTGTTCCACTCATCTTGATTCAGGGTATTTTAGTGCTGCTTCCACCTGAAGGAGCATCCTTCTGTAAGCCTTGCTTTCCCTCCTGTGCGCTGGCAGAGGACAGCGGAGCAGCCGACACACAGAACTACCGTGTGTGCGTGGCTGAAGATGGTAGGGATTTTGCAGCATCCTGGGCACTTGGTGTCCATGGAGTTGGGGCTCTGCACTGGGCACTGCTTCTTGTGCTTCCCCTTCTCCTCTCCCGGGGTCAGGTGTAGGAAGTCCTTCATGAGGACCATGTTCTTGTGGGGAGGTTGTCACTGCTGGCAAGGTGGCCAATACATTCAGGTCTTCGACTTATAAACACCTCACAGGTCACAGTATTTTCATGCATGGTGCCCAGCTCTGTAAGTGCTTTGCTGTCTTTTGGTCTCACTCGCTAGGTTTTTTTGTTTTTGTTTTTGTTTTTGTTTTTTTAGTGTTAGAAAAACCTTTTTATTTATTTTTTTATTATTTATTTATTTTTAAAAATTTTATTAACATATAATGTATTATTTGCCCCAGGGGTACAGGTCTGTGAATCGTCAGGCTTACACATTTCACAGTACTCACCGTATCACATACCCTCCCCAATGTCTGTAACCTAACCACCCTCTCCATACCCCGCACTCTCCCCAGCAACCCTCAGTTTGTTTTGTGAGATTAAGAGTCTCTTATGGTTTTATCAGGCTAAGGTCATAACACAGTCACTGCGGATGGCATTCTACTAGATTCCCAGTTGTCATGAGACCATTTTTTAAAGAGGGTCATACATGAAGAATTGGTTTTATGCCTTAAAGAAGGAGTGGAAAGAGCACACAGGCTTTGAATCAATGAGATGTGAAGTCATGTTACTTTTGCCATTGAACTGATTATTAGACTTCTTTCAGCCTTCATCTGTAAATAGAAAATAGGGATAATAATATGTACTTTGCAGGGTTTTGTGAAGATTTAATGAGATAATGTATCTGACGAACCTGGAGCATGATTAGCATTTAATGAATTTTTTAATAAATTCACTCCTTTCCCTTAATAGCGTATAATTTAGTTTTACTGCATGGTTTTCTTTAAGTCTGGTTTCACTTCATTCATTCATTCAAAAACCATTTATTGAGCACCTGCTCTGTTTCAGGCACTGTTCCAGGGGGCTTAGAGCAACAATTAAGGCAGGCAGTGTCTGTGTTTTTATGAAATTTGCATTCTAATGCATAGGTAGAAAGAGATTAAAAAAAAAAGACCTAGAAAATAACAGATGAGTGATTAGCAATGTGGCAAAAAAAAAAAAAAAAAAGAAAGAAAGAAAAAGAAAAAAGAACATAAACAAGGAGAGATAGAAATCCAGGGTTAGAAGTGCTTCTTTAGATTGGATGGACAGGAAAGGCCTCTTGGAAAAAGTGACATTTTACGGAGACCTGAATAAGAAGGAGCCAGCAGTGTTAAGATCTGGAAGTAGAACATTCTAGGCAGAGGCACCGGGGAGCAGAAAGGTGGTAGTGAGCTTGTTCTGCTCCAGGAATAGAAGGATGGAACTAACAATTCAGACAAGGGCCAGATCTGGAGGACCCTCATAGGCCAGCATCTAGAGTTTGGTGTGAGGGGAGTTTGGAGTTTCTCTAAGCCTAAAATCTATGGATGTGTGTTAATTATCATGGCTGAACTATTGTGGTAATAGTTTAATCTCAGCATGCACCCAGATAATACACATAATATTATCCTTCAGGGAGAATGAGAATGAGAGCCTTATCTTAATATAGTGAAATAAGTGGATTAAAAATTAAAGTGAGGCCTAATACACATAACTAATTTTTATGTTAGGTAATGAGAGGTAATTAAAGTAATATGCTCATATAATTAACTTTTAATTATTTTTCTTAGTGACATTTAGTTTATGATAACTCTTCTTGGGATAGTGTGGCATAATATGAAAAGTTATGACCACATAAGTAACGAATTTGTTCTGAACGTCACTCATATTTGATGGTAGCTTAGAATAAAGATAAAGGCATATTTTTTAAAATAAATTTTTTAGAGTAGTTTTAGGCTTGTAGAAAAGTTGTAAAGTTAGTACAGAGAGTTCCCACATACTCTACATCCAGCTCTGCCCTTACTAAC
This sequence comes from Martes martes, assembly GCF_963455335.1. Taxonomy (NCBI): domain Eukaryota; kingdom Metazoa; phylum Chordata; class Mammalia; order Carnivora; family Mustelidae; genus Martes; species Martes martes. The sequence goes on from NC_137888.1 coordinate 84,695,997, forward strand.
ATCTTACAGTAGTATGGTACCTTAGTCAAAATTGAGGAGCCAATATTGATACATTGTTAGGAAATGAAATTTTTACTTGCAAAGCAATTCTGATGCTACTGACCCAGAGTTAGTGCACACTTACAGGCTGAGGTCACAGTTCTCCACAAGACTCTTCTCATTTGATACATCAGCCGGAGGCTCCGGGGTTTCTAGTCCACCTGTGTTTCTGACCAAGGAGCTATATAAATTCAGAGGTTTCCACTAACTACTCCTCAGGTTCAGTAATATCCTGGAATGACCCAGAACTTAGGAAAGTGCTATGCTTATGATTACAGTTTTATTATAAAGAATACAGAGCAGAAGTGATGCATAGGGCCAGGTGTGGGAGGGTCCCAGATGGGAAGCATCACCCTGAGGCACATTGATGTATATGATTACCAACCAGGAAAGCTCACTATGGAATGGCTCTCAGTTTGGGTTTGTCAGATGCTTTTCTCATGATTAAATTGGGGTTACAGTTTTTTAGGGAAGAAGACCATAGAGCTAAAGTGCCATTCTTAACCACGTTGTATCAAGGGTACATAATCAACATGACTTCCGACTGTTGCTGTTGACCTCAGTTATCTGATTGAGATAATGTTTATCATCATAGAGTTAGTTACGCTTCCCTTCCTTCCCCCCTTTTCATACTGAGCTCTTCCGAAAGAAGTTACTATGTGCAGTCCACACTTAAGGACTGGGGAATTATGCTCTGCCTCCTTGAGCATGGAGTAAGATTTAGGAATTTTTGACAGAAAGAGAAAAGATTTGAAATGTGCAAGTCATTAGAATCTGTTAACCTTTTTCAAATATTAGAAAAATGGCATCTTGGAGCTGGATGGGACCTGAAGGGGCCATAGTTTGAGACAGAGTCCTCTGGTGGGGAGAGGGACTGTAATAACTCAAAGGCTGCATTTACACGTTTCTGTCTCAAATTGCTGTCTGTGGAGTGGGACGTGACCTCTGGTAACCTTGCTGAATGAAAAGCCATTAGTCTTCTCCCAACCGCCCCCCTCATCCTCAACCTTCAAACGTGTTTTGTGATAGGAAATATAGTAAGAGCTGCTTTTTTCCATGTGTACGGTGGTTGTGCACATTATTTAATTTCAGCTTATTAAAGTGGTATGCATGCTATTTTCCATGAAATTTAATTCTTCTATAGGTTGATTTTTATAGAAGTTGAATTTTGATTTTGTTATTGTTATTTGAAAGGTTCAACTTTTGGCTTATGGGAAAATTGTTCTAATGTGTTATGTACGTTCAGGTTCTGTGGTCTGGGATGTCAAATTATTTGTAAGACTGTTCTAAACAGTTCTAAAACTGTTCTAAACAGTAAAGATCAGATATTAAATCTGAGAGTTGGTGATTGGGAAAAATACATTCTGATTTCGTTGAAGTATTTTGAGAACCCTGCTGTGACAGGTGTCTTCATGCAAATAGCTGTCCTCATGATAAAACTCTAGCTTCCAGCCACATGCAAATAATATGAAATTTTAAGTCAGAATTTTCACAGAAAGGCATTTGGTCTGCGATTGGGGGAAGAGAAGTTGCTCACCTTGTAGTTTGATTTGCATCTTTTAATATTATCCTTTCAAGTGCTCCAAGCAACAGACATCATTTGTAACATCTAAAAACACTTAGCCTCTTTTGTGCTCATTATAAAACATGCAGTTCTTAATGGGCTGATTAATCCAAACAACACCCTCTGAGAACAAGAGTTACCTCCACTTTATGGAAAGAAGAAACCCTGGGGGTGATGGTAACATGATCTGATTTGAGGCAGTGGCTGAACCTGGTAGATTAGTTTTGGTTGTCTTGACTGGGGCCATATCTAACTGAACAAAAAGCTGCTTCTTGTACGTTAGCTGGTGAACCTCACCCTACCATGTAGGGAATAACACTTTTAGGGAGAAATGTTACTGATGGACTGGCGGATGGGGAAATCCCACCCAGACAACAGGCTCTGTAATGTATTGCTGTACCTTTTCATCTTCAAAATGTGGGTCCATCAGTAAGTATTGTTTTCCCCAAGAATTTTTCCAACTTTGTCTGTCTGTCTGTCTATCTATCTATCTATCTACAACAAATATGCTCTTTTTCTAATTAACTTTAGATCAGGGTTTCTCAACCTAGATATGGTTGGCCTTTTGGGCCAGAGAATTCTTCAGTGTCGTGGAGGCTGGCCTTTTCATTGTAGGATGTTTAGCAACATCCTTGGCTCCTGCTCAACCCACACCCCCACCCCAGACTGTGACAAACCAAGCTGTTTTCAACATTACCAATATCTTTCAGGAGGCAAACATCACCCCTAGGTGGGAACCACTGCTCTAAAGTTAGCAAGACAAACTTCAGACCCCAGTTTTGACTGTCATGTTTAACTCGTCAGTGCCATGCATCACCACCAGCCTCCTTTTCTTTCAGAGACATTGTTTGTGTCTGTTTCTGGTGTTTCAGGATTTGGTTTAGAAGATAAAAGAGGAATGAATAACTTTGTGTAGGGAATTTATCTTGACACAATGTTGAACAGTTTTAAAGTAATTCAAATTATATTTACAAGTTAAGTACATTTCCCCAGGTGAATTTAAACTATCTTGTCACTGCTTAATTATATTTCTATCTACTTTTAAGAAAACCACGAACATTCCTCCACTTCCCTCTTTGTTAAATCTTCACAGGGCTCCCCCAGCAGTTTTTGTTTACAGCTCTTTGATCTCAGAGTGATTTTGTGCTAGTGATTTCAACTAGTTGTCTCCCTAAAGACCTAAAGGGGTAGATCTCAGGGAAATCCTTTTACTACTTTCCCCTAAATCTGAACTTAAAGCCATGAAAGGGAATACTTTCTTTTCAATCAGGGAACCAACCAGGAGTCACAGATTTCCTCCTCTCTACCTCTTCCATTTCAAAGCTGAGAGTTTAGGAAACCTTGGCCTGGGAATACTTAAAGGAATAAATCTCTACGGCTTTCTTTGAACACTTATGTATGTTGTCGATAAAGGTTCATGCCGTTTGCTTAGATGCCGTTATGAAAAAATAAAGTAAAGCAAAAGAAAACCCGCAAGCATCATCTCTTGCTCCCATCATCTTTTCCTTTTGGATATATATACATCCAAAAGATAGGTTAAGAGGTTGCTTCTGACCAGGGGCTGGAGTTAGGGGTGGGGATGGGGGATGGGGTAGAATGAGCTGCCTAGACTCTGTGAAGGTATTTTGGGGTTGCATCTCTGCTACTCTGCTTCCAAATCTACCTTTCATCCTCAATTTTTGAAAGTATCTTTTACATCAGTTAACACATTGTCTTCTTTTGAGTGATCTGAAGAAATAAGAAACCCTGAGTAGAACGTATACATGGAAGGATTGCATGGGTATCAGCTTTGTAACTGTATTTTTCCCTCTGTGGGACTCATTTAATTTGAATGCTCTCCCTTTTGCAGCTGGTACCCTTGGCTGTCCTGGGGAAGCAGAGGAGCATAATGATTAAGGGCTCCAACATTGGAGTTGGAAGGATCTGTATTTAAATTTGATTATACCCATTCCTAGCTCTGTTTCCTAGCTTCTCTGCGCCTCATTTGTAAAACAGGTGTTAACAACACCAGTTTCACAGGATAGGAATGTGGATTAAATGAGATAATGTCTTTTACAGGTACTTGGTAGGAGCTCAGTGAAGTGTGCTTCCTGTCCTTTCACTCCCTTCCTACTTCTCTTATCCTTCACCTACTAAAGCCAGTCAATTCCGCATACTTTGGATAATTCGGAATGAACAAAAGGGCATCCTCTCCTACCATTCCTCCCTATGTTCACTCTGCCTATCTTTTCTAAGCCTCAACACCCCAAGTGTGTTCATGCCCCAGGGCCTTTGCATTTACTCTTCCTTTTGCCTGGCACATGCTTCTCAGATATCCACATGGCTTGCTCCTTCACTTCCTTCAGGTCTCTATTCATATGTCACTTATCAGAAAAACCTTCTCTGGGGGCACCTGGGTGGCTAAGCGTCTGACTATTGATTTCAGCTCAGGTCTCGAACTCAGGGTCGTGGGATCCAGCCCTGTGTCGGGCTCTGTGCTGGGTGTGGAGTCTGCAAAGATTCTCTCTTGCCTCTCCCTCTGGTCCTCCCCTGGCACATTCACACACAGTCTCTCTCTCTCTAAAAAAAATAAACAAATAAAATGTTTAAACAACAAAAAAAGGAAAACCATCTCCGACCATCGTATGTGAAATAGGGCTTGCTCCCTTTCCTGGCACTTCCTAACTTCCTTGCCCTGCTTATTTTTTCCCCATGCCACTCAGCATCTATTGCTATATTTTTGTTTCTGTACCATCTATATCTCCCCACTAGAATAGAAGCCTCATAAGGACAGGGATTCTTTGCTAATTGCCATATTGCTCAGGCTTAGGACAATACTTGGCCTGTTTTGGTACTTAATAAATGTTTGTTAGATGCATGAATAAATACATATTATTTTTTATTCATGCTACATTTTTGAGTTTTTCAAGAAAAAACACTGGATTGAATTTAAAAAAATAGTTAAAATATTTAAATTGTCTCATTATTATTGCCTCAAAATATTTTTTATTAATATATTTATTCAACTTAAAGGTGACCAATTTTAGCCTTCACTGTTTTATATTAAAATACAATTTCTTCTGAGGCTTTCTTCCTTTATACAGTTTTAATTTTAGAGAACTTTTAATTGTATCATTAACATTCTTGTCTGTAGGTCACTGTTGTATGGTGGATTGGGAAAACAGGGAGAGTCCTATATTCTACTTATATCAATTTTTTGTGACCTTCAGCTGATTGTCAAAATCCCAGTACTTTTTCCTTCCTATGGAGAAATTGAAATACATGATACACTGAGGTAGATTTTCTCAGTAACCTAAATTGGTGTCAAGAAATAGTTTGTGATCAAAACCCAGTTGGCTACTATGGGGAAAAATCTGAATTGCTTTTTAAAAATTAAATATTGAGGGGCGCCTGGGTGACTCAGTGGGTTAAAGCCTCTGCCTTCAGCTCAGGTCATGATCCCAGGGTCCTGGGATTGAGCTCCACATTGGGCTCTCTGCTCAGCAGGGAGCCTGCTTCCTCCTCTCTCTCTCTCTGCCTGCCTCTCTGCCTATTTGTGATCGCTATCTGTCAAATAAATAAATAAAATCTTAAAAAAATTAAATATTGAAAATTAAATTAAATTTAAAAAATTAAAGTTAAAAGAAAATTAAAATTAAAAGAAAAATTAAATATTAAGTAGCATGCAATATTTAAACAACTGGAGTTGTGGTCATTTTAATTTTAGCAATCTGATGATAATTACACTTGTCAGCCAAATGATTTGCCAAGTATTTTTTTTTTTTTTTAAGATTTTATTTATTGGAGAGAGAGAGAGACAGTGAGCGAGAGAGAGCATGGAGCAGGGCAGAGGAAGAAGGAGAAGCAGATTCCCTCCTGAGCAGGGAACCCAAAGACGATGAGGATCTGGGGCTCAATGCCAGGACCATGGGGTCATGACCTGACCTGAAGGCAGACGCTTAACTGACTGAGCCACCCAGGTGCCCCTTGCCATGAATCTTTAAAACTTTCACCTAAGATGCTGTTTTATTTCTGCTCTATTTATATATGCTTTACCTCTGATTCTGTACCTGGCCTCCTTTCGATTAAGAAAGCATTCTAAGAACAGGAAAATCTGGTATCCTTATGAATTCAATGACTTTCATGTATTATCTGTCTTTTTATTTCAGGTAGAGAACAATGATAAACAGTTTAAGCAGTTTTTTAAACAAACTTAGATAAGTGATTTTTTTAATGAACTAGTTCATGACTTCTGGACTTTTTTTTTTTTAAATGAGATTGCATAATGTTTTTCATTTTTTGTTTAGTACCGCCTGTTCTGAGAGTGTTATACTTTGCTTCGTACTTTATTTGAGAAAAAAAAAGACCTATAAATAAGTCTTTTCAGTGTGGGAATGATGAGATTTATTAAATGTTTACTAATATTCATATGGTCAGGTTTTTTTTTTTGTCCTTTTGGTAATAAGAGAAAAAGCAAAAATATTTACCACATTATTTACTGTACCTACCAACACTATCCCAAACATTTGTGATTTTTATCTTGAAGGTTTATCTATTTTTAGGACCAGTTTTTTCTGAAATATGAAAATAAAACCTTTGCTTTGAAGGACATTTCGCACTTGGAACAAAGGAAAATTTGTTAAGTAAGTGGATTTTATATCCCGTGGGGCTGGAGAAGTAGTAATATTTTATGTCTAGAACCCTGGGATGGATAACATGGTCTGATGTAAGATTGCCCGTCCATAGCCATTCCCACAATGAGGACTGTTTAAAGCAGAATCATCTGTATTTTCTGAGTTTTATGTACATCAGCAAATAATTCCAACTATGTTTGTTCCCCTGTGCCAAGGGGTTCTTGTGTTGTGGTGATGCAGCTTGGCATAGCACAGACCACCAGCAGGGCAGTGCCTGGCTGTTTGTGCCACGGGAACTGGTCCTCTCTTTACTGTACTCAAGGGACTCAAGCAGGTTGTTTTTTCTTTTCTTTTCTTTTTTTTTTCCGAACTGTGTCCACTTCCTCCAGCACATTTCTGTTTTAGTATTTTTCCTCTCTCACAGAGTCTCAGCCTGAGATAAATTTAACTCTCCATAGTATATGGGAATTTGGGGGCTTGTATTATCTACAAAGTAGGATGTTATATAGAGTCACATTGCTTAATCCTGGTTAGCTCTGTGTCATGCAGAGTTTGAGTTTGTACACCCATTTCCAGCTCTCCTTCCAATTTCTCCTACTTCCAGCCACTGTCTAATCTGGGCTGGAGCTATTTCTATCCTTCCATGGTCTTGGTCACTGGGAATGCAAGCTCCAGTCTCCACCCCCTTCACTGCTTCCCCCCGGCCTGCTCAGCTTCAGAGATACCAGAGCTGTTTTTTGTAATTTCATAGAAGTCATCTTGGTGGCTAACCAGGGTCCTGCCCAGCAGGACCCTACATAGATGTTTTTTCCTGGGAGTTAACTCTACAAACTTCTCTTTCCTGAACCGATTCTTTACATTGGAAAGACTCATCTTTGTCTCTTTGATTCTGCAATGTTCCAAAAGCTGTAGCTTTCTCACAATTCTGCCCTCGTGGTTTTGCTCTACTTTTTCTTACCCACGGTCCCCAGCTCCACTCTAGGCGTTCTCTGGGATCTGTGACAGTGCTGGGTCATGTGATTAGTAGAGAAGGGAGGTAGTCATTGTGTGGCTAGGTTGTAGTATGGCATATAAGCTAGTGGTTAGAAACCTGCAAACCAGACTTCAGAATCAGAGTTTAAAGATACCATTGTGATCCTGTGCAGGCAAAAATCCACTCTGTTAGGGGTTGCCTGGGTGGCTTAGTCGTTAAGCATCTGTCTTTGGCTCAGGTCATGATCCCAGGGTCCTGAGATTGAGCACTGCAGCAGGCTCCCTGCTCTGCGGGAAGCTTGCTTCTCCCTCTCCCACTCCCCCTGCTCGTGTTCCCTCTCTCTCTGTCAAATAAATAAATAAAATCTTTTTTAAAAATCCACTCTGTTAGAATTCCTTCATTTTACTTATTTTTTAAATTTTTTCAAATTTTTTTAACTTTAATTTTTTAAAAAAGATTTTATTATTTATTTGACAGAGAGAGAGATCACAAGTAGGCAGAGAGGCAGGCAGAGAGAGAGGTGGAAAAAGGCTCCCCAGATGTGGGGTTTGATCCCAGGACCCTGAGATCATGACCTGAGCTGAAGGCAGAGGCTTAACCCACTGAGCCACTGAGGAGCCCCAGAATTCCTTCATTTTAAAAAGGTAGGCAATTGGGTCTTGGGGCGCCTGGGTGGCTCAGTGGGTTAAAGCCTCTGCCTTCAGCTCAGGTCATGATCCCAGGGTCCTGGGATCGAGCCCCACATTGGGTTCTCTGCTCGGCAGATAGCCTGCTTCCCTCTCTCTCTCTGCCTGCCTCTCTGCCTACTTGTGATCTCTGTCTGTCAAATACATAAATAAAATCTTAAAAAAAAAAAAAAAGGTTGGCAATTGGGTCTTGAAAGATAGGAAGGACACTAATGTGTACTGAGCCCTGTTCTCATTCAGCCCTCACAGCATTCCTGTAGAGGAGCAAGTGGGTGGCAGATGCAGCTAAGAAAACAGATACAAATATAGATACACAAATACAGATAAAAAAAGGTGCACAAATTGTAAATGTGCCTACTAAAGTCATACTAGAAGAGAGTGTGTTATGGTATGGTTTTGGAAAGTCAGAGACCTGCGTTTTAATTTCACTTTCATCCCCCAAAAAGCAATAGTCCTGCTGGGGCAATGTACTTTTTAAAAGTAGCAAATACAGAGTTTTGGTTAAAAAAAGTACAATTAAACAAATTTAAATGAAAAAAATCTCACTTCTCATAACACTGGTATGGTTGTATAGCCTCTTTGGAGGTAGAACATGGACTCTGTTAAGAAAGAGAATTGCAAAATCCCTCCATGAATTAACTGCACGATTCCTAGATTTTTCAGAAAGCCTACACAGGTGAATGTAAGAAACCAGGCTGGCCAGCTGGTCTGGCTACAGCCTTAAAGCAAATCCTAGGGTTAACTCAACACTCAGTGTAAATTATGCATCGGAGGAACTTAGGGTGCTACTCAGAAGCTAAATCAGGAATAATACAAAGAATTGGGTTTTTAAAAAAAAAAAGAATTGGGTGTTTTTTGTTTGTTTGTTTGTGCCTCCCCCCACCCCGCAACCCGGCATAGGCAGGCATATACTTATTTTCCCTCTTTTCTGTGTGGTGGTGTTAATGTAGACCTCATTCCTTGGTGGGACCAACCCATTCAAGCATGGATGATTTGTTTAATCAAAGTTATATTTTCTTTCGATCAAGTTTTGGAAATTAAAAACTTGTCCCATACTTGAAAGAAACCACTGGTAATTTTGCACAAATATTAATTTCCATATCAAAAAAAAAAGAAAATAGTATGGCAGACAGGTGTAGATAAGATACATTCTAATATATAATCCTTTCTAATACATACTTTATGGGTTCCCTAAGGTGACTGTTTTCTCACTGGAAAAAAAAAAACCTCTTCAAAGATTTTACTGCTGTTATTTCTTTATTTAGCTATTTAATTATGCATGACAGTTGATGGATGGAGAACAATTTTTCAAATTAAGCTCAGAGTCTTCATAGTCAAAGGTATTTTCCCTTCTCTGCCTTTAGAGGTCTTTTTTGAGTCTATGTAATATTTAATCTTTAAAAATATTTGAGAGACTCAGCATAGGGATTGTTAAATGTAATTTAAATAACCTCTTTCTTATGAAAGAGAGGACAATTGTTTTCACTGAATTATAAATGTTATTGTATAATTTCAAGCTTTCAGAGATTCTAATATCTCACAGTTCAACAACCACTCTTTGAAAGTCAGAATGCCTGAGAGAATCCCATTTCCATATCTAAAATTAGAAATGGCATGCAGAGACTCCAGGCATTTTACCAGACATAGTAATGATACGTTTTTTCTTTTTGTTAAAACTTGAAGAAATAAATCAATCAGGTAGCTCTCAAAAAAAAAAAAATGGTCTGTCTTTCTTTGGACAGTCCTTCTGTCCATTTATTTGATTTGAGAATAAATTGTAGCTTTATGTCTATGATGTGTTCCTTACCACTGCCCAGTTTTTGATTCAGGATTTTTTTTCTCCTAATCAAGTCTGTGAGAGCGTACAAATGTTCTTGTTTCTGTATTTTGTTTATGGACAACTATATTTGTGAAATACACCTCTGCCACATTTAAGCCATGTGTTAGTTATCTTGGAGGATCTTCTGTAAGTGCTGTTTGCCATGCATGGGGCTTTGTCTTGTGACTTTAAATAGATACCAACTGCTAGAGAGGGGGCAGAGAATTCACATTTGCGGTTGGCCCTTACGTTATTTGACAACTGATCATGACGTGTAAGGAATCTGCTTCCTCCCTTACATTTGGGAAATTGACTTTGGGGAGGAGATTGGAGAGGGGGCCAAATGGAAGAAGCAAAGTCCTCTCTAGGGACTGGGTGACCTTCTCTTGGCATCTGGCTTTTCCACCCTGTCCAGTCAAGCTGTCCCGACTAGGTAGCTGGCTGTGTTCCCAGCCTACAGAGGATCAGTGCCCAGGGCCTAGAGCCCTAGCCCAGTTTGGCAGATCATCTGTGATTTTTTTTTTATTACTACCTCTGTACTCTAGCGGCATCTGTAATTCAAATCCCATGAAGCCTAATAAGTGTAGTCTTTACCTACATCTTAATATTTGCCGAGTTGTTTTTACTCCCTACAGTTAAAAGTCCGAAGGTCCTGTATTAAGTCTGAGAAATGAAAAAGTAGGGGCCTAATTTCAGAACTGTGGTGCCTCGACTCACATTACTGTGGGGTAAAGATTTGTGCTGGCGGACTTGTCAGATTGCTGTCTGCAACACTGAAGTTCAGTTTCATATTTGAAAACATGAAATCTAAATTGGACACTACCCCCTTCTTCCCTTTAAAATCCTTCAGTTAAGGCGTGCCTCACTGGCTTAGTCGGTGGATCAGTTGTAAGTTCGAGTCCCACATTGGGTGTAGAGATTGCTTGTAAATAAAAATCTTTTTTTAAAAAGGAACCAAATCCCTAGTAATTTTTCATAATGTAATGAAAAGGTATAGCCCATACCTGAAGCCCGTAGATAGTGTCTGGCTTGTAGTCTTGTTTATTTGTTCTGCTCAGCATTTAAAAACCTGTAAAGTTTACATAAGGACCAGATTCTCAGCATCCCTTGAAAATATAGAAACTGTGTCAATATTGAGCCTTTATGCTAACACTGGCTGGAGCTAAGAAGAAACAGCCCCCCTACCCCTTGGGTTGGGCAGGCTGCCAAACCAACTGTTGCCTTACACTCTGAGTACTTGGTCCATTTACATTATCCATTGGGCCCTTGAGGCACCTTGGAAAACCCCTCCAGCCCCATTGCCCTCTTGTATTCATGTCCTTCTCCGCTTTACCTGATAAACCAACCTGCAGACCACCGGGGATCGGATCGTCCTTCTCAGCTTCTGGGCCTTTGTACATTCTAGGCTCTCTTCTTGTGATGCGTTCCCTACTATCTCCGCTTGAAAGACTCTTGCTTAGCCTTCAAGACCCAGCTTGGTCACATGTACTTGAGAAGCTACCACTCCCTCTCTGCCTGTTTGTGTGAGATGCCCTTCCCCCAGGCTCCCTTTGCTGTTCTCTGTGCCGAGGTCATAGCACAGCATGCTGTGTGGCAGCTCTTGAGTTACGTGTCTTTCTCTCCCCTAGATTAAGGGCCGTGGAGGCAGAGTCTGTCCTACACCTTTCCTTTTACTCAGTCACAATTCTTGGCTCATGTTTTACTAATAACTAATTAGTATCGATTTTACTAATCGATAGGTTTAACTTTGTGTAAGGCGGTGGCTTCTCTCCCTTAGCTGTCCAGTAGAATCACCTGGACAGCCCTAAACCATCCCAGTATCCAAGCTTCACCCCAGACCAGTTACATCAGATTCTGAGAGTGGGGTCCAGGAATTAGTAGTTTTGAACAGTTCCTTAGGTGGTTCCAAGGTGCAGCCAAAGTTGAAAGCCACTGGTCTAGGATGTTTGACTAGGGCAATCTGAAGAAATTTGCCATGATTTTAGTTTGGGATTAGAACATTTCATGATGATCTTAAGAGAGTCCACCTGGGATGAACATTTTTACTTAACTTTGGCAACACATGAGCATTTAAATAAGTAGGAACCTATTTTCAAGAAACCAGTTTCTCTTACAACAGTCAGATAATTTTGCAAGCTATAATGGTGACAGATAGCTAATCGGCGATATCATATACAGTACATTAAGAGTTTTCTTTTTATAATTTTGGTAGTTTATGTTGTGTAGCCATGTGCCATTTTCCACGTTGCTGCATTTTGATTTAAAATTCAAGTGAATTATTTTTCAGCCACTCTGTAAATTAGCTCAGGCATTTGTTGAGTTTCCAATACCAACTGCTTCTCTTTTCTGCATTTTCTTTTTTGTTTTATATTGGAACTGCTAGTTGGAAAATAGACAAAGCCAAAACATTAATTGGTGTCGTGTGGAAAACACACTTGGGATAAAAGCCATTTTAACTTGGTGAAAGCATCACCAGCTGCATTGTCTAGTAATTAAATGATCAGTCCTGAGCTCATGATTAGTTTGGAGAGGGTTCAGCAAAAAAAAAAAAAGAGGAAGAAAATAGTGAAAGAATTGAGGAAACGTTTATGACTTGGAATTGTCTTTATGTTGAAGAAGAATAGACTGAGGCAAAAGAATTTCTGTATGGACACACTTTTTTTTTTTTTTGGTGGATGGTAATTTTTGTCTCCACTGAGAATGAGGTAGTAGGCATTTGGTTTACAATTGAGGGAGTTTTCGGGATTTATGTCTAAAGAATCATTTCTTGTTTATAAAGACTCCTAGTGGTATTAACTGGTGTGTGGTCTCTTTTTAGGAGAATTTTATGAAGATTGACTACTATCTGATTGGATAACTTCTTGAGATTTCTTTTATCTCTATGATTAGAAAATCTCTTCCAATTAATCTTTTATATCTGAGCAAGTATCTTTTTTCAAAGTTCCCATTTATCTTACTGGGAAATAAATCTAGATTGACTCTAGCAATAGTACCTACTGCTGTAGTATTTAAGCTTTTCTGAAAATGTTCTGTTTACTCCACTTGTTTTCCTCTTTGGGTTAACAGAGGCTAGGAGGGAGGGATCTGGTTGTTCTGACCTCTCTTCCCAGGGATTCTACTCCTCATGGTAGGAGGGTGGGGAGATGCTGGGCTTCTGGAGGGATGCAGGAGCTGCTTGGGGAGCCCTGGCCAGGAGCTGTGGCCTCATTTTCCGGCCCCAGCCCTTGACCCCCGCTGGCTCATTTCCAGGCCAGGAGCAGTAGCATTGTCCTGAAGAGAGAGGCAGCCAGCCCAGAAGGGCCAGACCCAAAGCTCTGCCCAGCCTGAGTGCCACCTTCAGGGACCTGAGGACACCTGGGATATAATTTCATGTCTTGAGACCGTGTGTTCCGTCACAGAGCAGAGAAAGGGACTGATTAATCACCTAGTCAGCCTGGCACACTTAGCTGGATCTCTCTTCAGTAATAGCCTTATGAATCAGGGGTTGAATTTTGAAATCCTGCCCCTGCCCACCCTATATTTGTAGAGCAGTTCCTTCTTTCTGGAGAGGAGAGGAAGGTCGCCATTGGAGGCATTTTCTGCTCCCTGGACACCTGGCCTTCTGCTGACTGCTTCTGCTGCCAGCTGCCTTCCCTTCTGCCTCACATGATCCAGGACTGGCTTCATATGTTTGCTTGGAAGGCTTGGGTAAAGAAGTGGTAGGCAGTAGCCCACAGAAGGGTGAGAGAGCTGGCAGCAAGGGCAGGGGAGCGAGGCCAGCTGCTAATGTTGGTGTGCTTGGCACCAGTGTTCTTCCCAGAATCTGCTCCCAAGGCCCAGCTCTCTTGGCACGAGGCTGCTGTGTTTGGAAATTCAAACAAAATTCTGATTTAATTCTGGCAAAAATACTCCTTTTTTTCTTTTGCTTAGATTAGTATCCTGATTCCCTCTGTTCCTTTAATTGTGGAGATTTGGCCCTCTGTGAAGGTTATCATCCTGATGTCATGGAAAGGAGAGTTGATTGTATTTGCCATGGCCCTGAAGTAAAAAATTGCCAGTTCTTGCTGCTAACCCTAGCCTCTGCTTCCTGTTCTTCACCACATCACGTTTCTAATCTGAAGACTCAGCTCGAGTTCCTGAACCGATTTGGAGCCAAGATGGACAGTATTTAAACAGCTTCAGCCTCTTAGTCAGTGGAGTCCAGGTTACCTAGTGTCAAGACAGGTGACCCCTCTGGACTCCCATGGTGCCCACTGAATCTCAGCTCTCCTACTTCCATACTTGGCACCCTGGTTTCTAGCTTCATGTTGATAGTGTGGGGCCTTGGGAACCGACTTTGGGAAGAATGTTGGTGCCAAGTATGATGTCATTTGCTCCTGTGGCACTCGTGTCCTGGCTTGTTCTTGCTGTCTCTCTCCTGGGACGGTAGATCCTGGCCTGAGCTTGGAGACCTGCTGCTTACCAATACTACTGGCCTGTCTGACTCCTCCCGAATGTTGTCTACTCCATGCTCTCTTTTGGGAGGTTGGTATTTTTCCTGTGGGTGACAGAGTCTGATGGAATGAAGGGGCAAGTTTGATCCCAGACAGACTCAGTTCAAGTGCCAGCCCTGGTACTTCCTACTTGTGTGATCTAGAGAAGATTTCTCTCTGAGGCTCAGTTTTTCCATCTGTAAAATGGGATACTAATTCCTATCTTACGAGTTAATGATGATTATATCATATACTGTATGTAAAATGCCTAGCACACTCCCAAGTCCTTAGGAAGAACTCAATCTGATTCCTTTCCTTTCTCTGCTTGGTGTCTTCATCATGATTGAAATTGCCATGCCCTTTGTGCACAAGGAAGCACTTCCCTTGCTTGACTGCACTGTGTTACTGGCTTTTTTGGTTGGTCACTTTCTCCAGTCTTTGTTTATCTGTGTTAGTAGGTTTTAGGCCAGCTATTTTTTTTTTTTTGACTGCCCTGGGTTTCATGGGAGGGGATTATGCAATTGGACAAAGGGAGCAAAATCCAAGAAGGGAGATTTTATTTTTTATTTTATTTTTTTAAAGAGTATTTATTTATTTATTTGACAGAGAGATAGAGAGAGAGAGGGTAGCAGGCAGAGGGAGGGGGTAAAGCAAGCTTCTTGCTGAGCAAGGGAGCCCATTGAGGGTTTGAAGTGGGGCTCGATGTGGGACTTCCAGGTGGGACTCAATGCGGGGCTCGATCCCAGGACCCTGGGACCATGACCTGAGCTGAAGGCAGATGCTTAACGACTGAGCCACCTAGGTACCCCAAGAAGGGAATATTTTAATTGCTCTCACTCTTGTTCCAATTTGCCAACTGTTCCTGTGGCTAAAATTAGCCTGTATTTATTTACCTATAGAATGGGCTATGTGGTCCTTTTCTACATGCAGCCTTATGAGATAAGGTACCAGTCTTTGGAATCTGTCGCCTTCTGGCTTCCAACTTGTTTAGCTTAACAGTGAAAATAACATTTGTTGCTGTTAAATTGGTCCCTAGTGGCCATCTTCTGCTTCCACTCTGTAGCTACCAAGCAGCTGGGCATGAATCAGCAGAGTTGAAAATACTTTAACCAGAAACACTTGGACCTGGCACTAAGGTTGTATTGCCCGGACCAAGGCAGAGGTTAGTCAGCCAACTGACAGGGCACAGGGCTAGTGTATGCTTTATGGAGGGCCTGAGAGCAAATCCTGGATGCAAGTTCAGTATCTAAGACAATTAAGAAGGTTGTAAATTGAACATTATTTTTCCTTGCATAGCAAAATCTGAATGTCATTCGAAATGCATTTCATTATGTGCTCTAGTGTTGATTAACTGGATCCAGTTTGTAACATCTGTTAGGTTGACTTGATGGTTATTGTAAGTTGCAGGGAGTGTTCAAAAGCCTGTTTTACAAGTGTCATAAAGTGAATGGAAAATATTTTCTATGATTTCAAACAGCAGAACCCCAGAGGCCTTTGATCATATTGAAAGAACCCATGGTCAGTTCAGATCTACCTATGTTCTTGTTCATTATGTTATAGCCCTCTGAAATAGTTTTAATTAGACTGCAGAACTGATTTTTAGTGACAGATGAATGCCCAACTTGGAATAGGCAAAGGCATGGATATAGAAAGAAGAAACAAATGAAATAAATGCAGGATAGCTTCTAAAACTACTCTAATGAAGGAGTTTGAGTAAGGGACTGCTATTCTCTACGCTTAATAATGGAATGTATGTGAAGTGACTAGATTGAGTACTGATTCTCTCCTAGCTTCCTCTTTTCTCCCCATCCGGAAGCAAAAAGCACCTTGGTAAATTAAGACATTGAGTCAGTGCCACAGTTCTCATCCATCAGAATCACTGAGCTTTGCTTGGACCCTGCGTTCCAACACAGGGCTCAGCACACTGGGCCCTGGCTGGTTTTCATATAGCCTCAGGAGCTGAGAGTGGTTTTTATGTTTTTTGAAGGGTTGTAAGAGAAGACAAAAACAAATATTTGGCATAGCTTGCAAAGCCTAAAATATTCACTTTTTTTTTTTTTTAACAGAAAAAGTTTGCCAACTCCCATTTTAATATAAGATCTTTTTCTTTATGAGCTTAAACTGAACTTTCTAAACTGTGCCCTCTGGGAAGTTAAGCACAGAGGAAGAGTAGAAAAGGCGTGGGCTTCAGAGCTGGATGGACCTGATTCTGCTTCGTGGCTGTGTAGCTTCTACCCGAGAACCTCACGAGAAGTTACTTTATTTCTCTAAAGCCTCAGCTTCTTCGGGATTTCAGGGTTGTGACTCTGTTCCTTGCACTTATAGGATCATGGCAAATCATAATTCTTGACCATTTGTAAAGCCTGTCAAGAGCTGTAAAAGGATTGCAACAGGCTTGTCTGCCAATGGGCAAAGAGGGCATGCTGGGCACTTGGTTGGCACTGAGCAGGCGTCATCTCATCACTTCAGCCCCAGAGCAGGTTCCCCTGGATCTGGTACCGCTGTGGTTCCTCCAGAGCCAGCCCTGGCTTCAGAACTCGATGAGGACATTTTTTCTAGTTCACTGTTCTGATGCTTTCGGGGCTGCTCAGCTGTCTGAAGATAGTCATGTCTTTGAGTGTAAGTACTGGGCACTTAATCCAAATGTTTGTGAACACGTGTGCCTTTGATTACTGCCAAGAACTATGCTTTCTCCCCTCTTCTCTCCTCTTTTTCCTTCCTTAAAGACAGTGTGTGCGTTAGCAGGGTCAAAAAGAATTTGATCCTTCTTTATTGTCCCTTTCCTAAGTTGTCACTGTGATTTCCAAGTGACTTCAGGCAAGGGATTTAAACTGTTGTTTCCTTTTCTTCCTAAATAAAGCAAAATAGACAACATCTCTGCTTTATACCGGAAGGACTCAGAAGCATGCATTCTGGAGTGAGAATACCTGGGCTGAAGTTGTGGGTGTGGTTTTACAAAAAGTCTCTTTAAAACTTGCTGCTTTGGAATGATTGGGGCTGAGAGGTTTTCCGGCAATGTAGTTATGCAGTGCTTGATTTTCCAAGGAAAGGTTTGACAGTTTGTTCCTATGGACCCCCCACACTCAACCTATGAGGTTCTGAGAGGTGTGTGCAAAGATCAGGCTGTTCTCCTGTTCCTGGAAGGGTAAGGCTACGGGGCAAGCCTGACCTGACAGCAGTGCTTGCTTGGTGTATGACCTCAGCAACAGGGCTGCTTGCCAAGATCTCTAACACTGAGTATGGGTAGCAAATGCTGACTTAAGGCTCCGCACCTCTAGCACGTGGCTGCCTTTAGCAGGAAGTGAAGAATCCTGAATGCTGAGAAGGTCCTTGCCAACCTTGTAAGAAAGTAGATGATGTTTAATAATGCCTCTTATTCATGCAGCATTTTCCCTTTAAGGGTAGAAGTCTTTATTAAGATGTTACTTAAGTATTCTGTGAGGATATTCCTTTTGTCCCCCTATGTATTATCAATTAAGATTGATAACAACAATGTTGTTGTTCTTGTTTAAGGGCCAGATGGCTCTTCTGAACCGGCCTGAGAAACCCAAGTTTTCTGTATGTGAAAATCAATTTTATATAATTAAATGCCATTGAACTGTATACTTAGAAAGAGTTGAGAACAAATTTCATGTTGTGTATATTTTACCACAACTTAAAAAAATCTATTTTAAATTATCAAAATTTATTTTTATTTTTTGGAAGATTTTTATTTATTTGTCAGAGAGAGAGAGTGAGTGGACACAGCAGGTGGAGTGTCATGGCAGAGGGAGAAGCATGCTCCCCGCTAAGCAGGGAGCCCGAAGCAGGACTCAATTTCAGGACTCTGGGATCATGACTTGAGCCAAAGGCAGATGCTTAAACAGCTGAACCACCCAGGAATCCCTCAAC
This sequence comes from Martes martes, assembly GCF_963455335.1. Taxonomy (NCBI): domain Eukaryota; kingdom Metazoa; phylum Chordata; class Mammalia; order Carnivora; family Mustelidae; genus Martes; species Martes martes. The sequence goes on from NC_137888.1 coordinate 84,714,033, forward strand.
ATTTAATTTTAAAGAAATTATTAAATAGCAGTTATCTCTTGGTACTTTCAATTTTTTCTTTGGCTTTTATTTTCCCCAAGTTTCTTATTGTTGTTTTTCAATAAATATGCATTGAAGTGGGTTTTTTAAAGCACTGTTCTAGGAATACTAACAAGTACTCCTTATCTCCTCATATGTTTATTTATTGTTATTTATTGTTTATTTATTTATTGTGCTTGCTTCGGCAACACATATACTAAAATATTTATTTATTTATAGATGTATTTATTTATTTTAGAGAGAGTGTGAGAGCATGAATGTGTGAGCAGGGGAGGGTCAAGAGGAGAGGGAATGGGAGAGAGAATCTTAAGCAGACTCTACACTGAGGACAGAGCCCATAGCGGGCTCAATCTCATGACCCTGGATCATTGATCTGAGCTGAAATCAAGAGTGGGATGCTTAATCGACTGAGCCGTCCTGGCACCCCTCTCCTCATACTTCTAGAGCAGATTAGCCCATTGGTTTAGCTTCGTGCATACATTTAAGAAAAATGTTTATTTTGAAATTCAAAAATATTTTTCTTTAATAATCCCTGCCTGAGAGATTCCGAAGGGAAGGGGTTGATTTTGATTCATTGGAACTCACTGCACACAGTGTACATCTCCTTTGTGCTAGAAAGCTATAATTTTTGAAAATTCGACATGCAGATCTCTATATCTGAAACAAAGTGGGGTGGTAGTATAGTTTACACATTTGGGAAACTCTGATTATAGATACATAGAAAAAGATTTGTCATTTAAAAACAGCAACTGGCAAGATATATTAACTTGCTTAGACCAAAGAGAGTTACATGAGGAAATATTTGGAAGGAAGTAGGGGAGAATGAGAAGTCACCGCACAACCTTCTATTAGGAAGTTGCTTCTTCTCTCCTGCCTTATGTCTCATTGCTCCCCTTCCTCGTTGGAGCTATGTCTTCATGCCTGTCTGGGGCTTGGTGGGGTCTGAACAATAGATCTGCCTCTGAGTAGGTTCGTCCCAGAGCCCAGGGCAGGGAGATGACACAGAGTGTTCTGAGAGGTGCTGCCCATGACTGCCCCGCATGTGGCTTCTCTGCCTTTCTTCCTGTTTCCGCAGTCACATTTTATCCATTCTTAGGACCTGGCTCAAATGTTCTCCCATGAGGCTATTTCTAATTCTTCCACTCCAACATAGGTGCTCTCTGCTCTCTCAATTCTCTGAGCACAGCTTCTTCCACACCCTTTTGCAGAGCAGCAGATAGATGTTCATTGAAAATAGCCCTGGTCCAACAAGTCTGGGATTCCCTGCATGCCCGAACTGCCTCTTGTAGAGTCCTGGGGGCTCATTAGCATAGTAAAAGTTCTGAGAAATCTGTTTAATCCAGTTTTTAAAGGAAATAAAAACAAGAAATTTTGATTGCAGAACTTTTCCAGGAATAATGATTGACATTTTGAGGAAGGTGTGAGTGGTCCATAGTTGGTGCTTAGTAATAAATATTCTTCCCATGAACAAATATCCTTATATTCTCAAAATATAATATTTAATATTTTCCATTAGAAATTATTCCCCGGGGCTGTGCAAGGAGCACCAGATTTCTGGGATATACAGTTACAATCAAAGAGAAGGGTAAAGAATAAAGGTAAAGAATGCAGAGCGGGAGCTTTGCTAAAATAAACAAACATTTTACATTTTGCCTAGGGCAGGGCTCTGAATGAGGACTCACATTTGATCCAGTGGACAGATATGGGAGCAATGAAAGGTTATAAATGTTTTGGGTTCTTTTTTTTCTAGGAAGTTTGGTGTATTTAACTGTATGTCAAAAACTGAAAGGAAGAGAAATCCTAAATGTAAACACTACTCCTCAGTTACGGAGAAGTCATCTTTCTCTCCTCTGCTTTTTTGCATCCTCACAAAGATACACTGTCAGAATACATATATGGTCTTGCCTTTTGCATAGAACCCCCAATTTTTCCTTCAACTCAGGAAGAGATCGAGGAAAGGATAAGTTTAGAAATACCTGGTTATCAATTAAACTGATTCTTCCTTAGGAGTAAAAAGTATCAGGGCTAAGGAGAAAGGAGTGAACTGTATTTATGTGTATGATATATCTGCAATCAACAGGAGTTTCATTTTTAGGTGAAATCCACAGACCTCAGTTCGGGGCTTTAAATATTTGTGAGTACAGTGAGAATTGTTCGTTATATTTTCTTTCCGTGAAAAACAGAACGTTTTATGAAATGGGAAAGGAAATTCATTTTCCTTCGAAGATGTAAATCTGGCCTAAGAGGAAAATGTAGTTGAAATGTGAAATTTATGAAAAGCAGAGAAAGTATGTTTTCTAACCCAACAACTTACAGGCTCTCTAAAGACAAACTATCTTTGGTTTGTTGGAGGGAGGGGAAAATAATTTTAAAAATTTCCCAAGATTCCTTTATTTTATATTGAGTTCTTTTCCAAGTGATATTTATCTATACTAGAGGAAAACTCAGGGCTCTGTCTAGCTTCTGATGAGATATAGTCTCTAGAAGACTATACTGAGAGAAGTTATATTCATGCTACTTTTGTATTCTTGAATAAATGGGCAGCAAGGCGTGCTCTTCATCCTCAGTGAGGCCTCCGTCAGCAGATATGGGAGCTTGTACGGCATCACTCCTGACTTTGTTTTAGGATTGCTATGAGAAGCTTGGGTATATGGTTATTCCACAGCTAAGATATCCTTCCTTCCATTTTCCATTCTGTTATTTCTGAGTCTTTCTCTCTTTCTTTCTTCCTTTTCTCCAAGTGTTTATTTATTTATTTAAGGAATCTTCACATCCCAGGATCAAGAGTCACGTACTCTTCTGACTGCATCAGACAGGCACCCCATATCTGAGTCTTTCTTATTGATAACTATTGACTAGAACAATGGTCAGTCTTTTTAGTGCTTAGAATACTGTGGATTAGAAATTGCTGTTGGTGCCACTGGCATAGAGAAGCAGATGAAAAAGAAGTACAAGAAAGTGGTAGAAAAGAAGAAAAGTTATGAAGAGAAAAATAGGAGGAGAGAAAGAATAAAAAGGAAGCTGTAGGTGTGAATTTAATCACCAGTCATTTCTTGATATCACACATGCATGGGCACCTTCAATCTGTGAACTGTGAGGATGTATCTGAAGTGGAAGGGCCCCCAGTCCCAGTGGCAGAATGGAATATAAGATTATATGCCAAAAAAAAAAAAAAAAAAAAGATTATGTGCCAGACTAAGGAGTTTGAAGAGTCATTGAAAGTCTTTGGACAAGTGAATGGTATAATAAATTTGAATCACTGGTTGATGTCAGAGGTTGATGGGCCAAGTGGATGAGAAAGAGGGGCAAGATGTGTTAAGATGTGAGATGAGGAAAGCTTGAACTAGAGGAATGGTGTTGGTGAGTAGACAGGAGAGGATGGCTATGAAGACAAGAAATTCCAAGATGGAGGTGATGGTAATTGGATGTGTATGATAGCCACACATGTGGATTTTTACATAGCACATAATTACAAATATCTATTTTCAAACTGTAGTACTATTTGACAAATCCCAATATTTTAATATTCAACCTATTTTTTCTTTAATCGCTTTGCTTTCGTGGTGGCACTTTTCTTTTTCTTCCAATTTTGTAGATCATTTCCTGATTTTCGTCTCCATAAGTATAGATTTCAGTACCTTAATGGCTGAAGGAGTCAGAGACGCCAAGGTGACGGCAGAGTGGTTAGTCACTGAGAGAGCTGTGGTGGCGTTGATGAAGACAGAGAAGTTGAGAACGGGAGCTGGTTTGGTTGTGGGGTGAGGGTGGTTTGGAAGAGGCTGAGTTCTGTTTTGGACATATTTAGATTGAGGAGACAATTAGCCAGATAAGTATCTGTTATCGGCTATACCCTAAATGGATTTTGGGGACAGGGACTAGAAGTGGAGATCTGAGAATCAGTTATGCAGAACTGTTGGTTAAGACTTGGAATGCGGTCTGTTCATCAGATGGAGGAGAAAGGATAATTTAAAGAGAGAATTGTAGTATGAGAAAACCAGAAATGCACAAGTCAGAGAAGCTCAAGGAAGAAAGGCTTTGAAGAAAAAGTTTAAAATTGCCAGATGCTGCAAAGATACCGAAGTGAATTCAGCATACCAGATTTGTCAAGAAGTTTGGAAATCTTTAAGAGCAGTGTCAAACACAAAGGAACGGTTATGGAGCAAAGACAAACTGCAGCTTAAGACAGGTTGGTGGTGGGATGCCTGAGTGGTTAAGTGGGTTAAGCCACTTCTTTTGGCTCAGGTCGTGATCCTCGGGTCCTGGGATTGAGTCCCGCATTGGGCTCCTTGCTTGTTAGGGAGCCTCCTTCTCTCTCAGCCTCTGCCTGCCACTCTGCCTGCTTGTGCATGCTCTGACAAATAAATAAATAAAATCTTTAAAAAAAAAAAAAGGTTTGTGGTGAAGTTGAGACCAGTATAGCCTTCATGAGAATAGGACATGTTTTGTAGAAAATTAGTGCCTTACTCAAGACGGCGCAGACAGTGTATTTGTTTGAAAGACCTTGTCTAGTATTTGCGACACAGTTCTAGTAAACTGGAATGCCTTTTTTTTTTTTTTTTTTTTTAAAGATTTTATTTATTTATTTGACAGACAGAGATCACAAGTAGGCGGAGAGGCAGGAAGAGAGAGAGGGAGGAGGAAGCAGGCTCCCCGCTGAGCAGAGAGCCCGATGCGGGGCTCGATCCCAGGACCCTGGGATCATGACCTGAGCCGAAGGCAGAGGCTTTAACCCACTGAGCCACCCAGGCGCCCCTGGAATGCCTTTGATCTGATGTCCGACTGAGTTATTGAGTCAGTGCCCTACATTTCTTTCAGTTCCTTACCCCATTTAGTAGCATTTCTAGTACACCAAAATACTGACTAAAATAATCAATTAATAGTTTTTTAAATTCTGAAAAATAATAGAGCCCACAGAAAAATGTAGCAGTCATCCTATTAAAAATCTGATTCTCCTTATCTTTCAACTGCCATTGGTCTTTTCAGCCTGCTTTTCTTCTGCCATCATTCTGGGGTATCTTCTGATATGTTTTGGGACAAGCAAAAACAAGCTGTCCTTTGTTTTACTTGTGCATAGTAACTTCTAACTTCTCTTGCCCTCTTTTGGTGTGCTGCCAAAGATCTTGCCTTGATATTTATAATTTGGTCAGAAGTGATGGATATATAGCTGTTTAACAACCTGGGTGGCAAAGCTGAACAATGGGTGAAAAGAAATTCAGGAGTATAAGCTGAGTATCATTATTATGGTAGAAAGTAGTGCTGCGTCTGAAGTGGTATTTTGAGTCCAAAAGTACTAACCCTGTCTTTAATAGGTCTGACTTCAGGCAAATTGCTTACTGACAGTTGGTCTAAATTTTTTCTTTTACATCATAACAAAAACATTTTTTAAATTAAGATTTTTGTAAGGTATGCCGAGATGTGGATTAGTGATATTACGTAGTCTCATTGAATATAACATAAAAAGCTGAGTAGTTCAAGTGGTAAGAATCACTTGGTGGAGGTCTAGATTGTAGACTTAAGCTTTCCTTCAGATTCCAGCATTGTTGAAGGCAAGACGTTTGCCTTTCCAAAATTCATTTCCCCTTCTCATTGAACGTGTAGTAGAGAAGACCATATGACAGAAACAGTGGTAGGAACAATAGCAGTTCATTTGCTGAACATTTATTTTGCCATATATTGATCATTACTTCAGCAAATATTTATTGATCACCTACTGTGTGTCAGGTTGTATTCTGGGTGCTGGGGGATATAGTAATGAAAAAATTCTTGCCCTCTTGGAGCATACGTTTTAGAAAAAATAACTAACTGGTAGTAAACAAAATAAGTTTTACTTCCTAACATACTATAAATTTTATGGGTTACTTTTTTTTTTTTTAAAGATTTTATTTATTTATTTGACAGATGGACACTTGGGTTGTTTCCATAATTTGGCTATTGTAAATAATGCTGCAATAAACATGGGGGTGCATATATCTCTGAGTTAGTATTTTCATTTTCTTTGGGTAAATACTCAGTAGTGGAATTACTGGATTATATGGTAATTATATTTTTAATTTTTTAAGGAACTTCCATACTGTTTTCCACAGTGGCTGCATCAGTTTGCATTGGTTCCTGAGAGTTCCTTTTTTTCTGCATCCTCACCAACACTTGTTTCTTGTGTTTTTGATTTTAGCCATTTTAACAGGTGTGGTTTTGAATTGCATTGCCAATAGTGAGTGATGTTGAGCATTGTTTCATGTGTCTGTTGGCCTCCCATATGTTGAAGTGACTCTTTTAAAGCAGGCAGTGGGGACAGCATGGAGTCCAGAGAGGAGGTGAGCAGGGGATGAAGTGAGGTGACCAATTCAAGGTGAGGGATGATGAGGCATAACCTGAGCAGGGACAGTGGGATGAAGAAATGCGTGGGGTTGGATTTAGGAGAGAGTGCATTATTGCGTTCCATTGTGGCAGAGTTCTTGTTCACTGACTCTTCACACATATTTAGATAAGGTGCATGATGATGAAATCACCGTTGGTTTTATTTGCTTTCATACTTTAAACATTTAGTGCTACAAAGCTAGAGAGTCTCAGAATTGTTATATGAGATTTAAATCTTTATTATAAAATATTTAAGACATAAAAAGATATGTAAAAGGATATAAAATTTAGTGCATTAGATTCCCATATTCATACTTCCTAGGGTAAGGAAATTAAATATATTAGCCCCTGTATTCTGCTCCTTGATTTCATCTCCTTATTTTCAGCCATAGTAGTAACTTTACTATTTAAATTGGCTGTGTATCATTACTTTTTAAAACAAAACAAAACAAAACAAAACAACCCCCCCCAAAACAAAACAAACAAAACTATATATATTTATCTCTAAGAAATTTATAGTATCATTTTGTATGGTCTTAAACTTTGTATATATGGTATTCTGCTGTATATATATTTTTGCAGCTCTATTTAGCTGAGTTATTTATGAGATTCATTCATGTTGATGCATGTAGCATTAGTTTCCTCCTTTTCACTGCTGTTCGTTGTGTGGCTATATCATGATTCATTTATCTCTTTTCTTGTTAATGGACATTTCAATGTTTTCTGTGTTCTGTTACTATAAACTATGATGCTATGAATATTTATTATGAGTTTTTTTTTTAAGATTTTATTTATTTGAGAGAGAGAGAGAACTTTAGCCAGGGGAGAGGCAGAGGGAGAGGGAGGGGGACAAGTAGACACCCCGCTGAGCATGGAGCCTGATGCTCAGGTCCATCCCAGGACTCTGGGATCATGATCTGAGCCAAAGTCAGATACTGAACTGACTGAGCCACCTAGGCACCTCTGCACATGTATAAGAGTTTTTAAGATACACTTGTAGGAGTGGAATGGCTAGATGGTAAGATGGGCACACTTTATACTTTACTAGGTATTACTAAATTGTTCTCCAAATGGGTTGCACCAATTTACACTTTCATCAGTGTGCACTGCAGAGAGTGTTCTTGGACTTGACAGATGGGAAGTGAACCTATATTTTGTAGACTAGTACTTTTGTAGACTAGTGCTAGTGTAGACAGGGGCAAGGCGATATGTGATACAGGAGAACCACCTCCCAAAGCACACACTTTTCCTTCCTCTGTTTCTGTCTAGGTTTTGACCCACTGGTATATATGAGTTGTTGGTATTGGGAACTGGGAAATTTGATTATAAAAAGTCCTTACTTGGTGAGCCTTACTTGCTTTTTGGGAACCTTCAACTTGGTGGCTGGTCGATTTAATACTTATACCATCTCTAAAGCTATTATAACCCCTCATTTTAATTTGTTTTGTTTACTAATGAATCTGCCCAATTCTAATCATTTGTTTTTTCTTTATTTCTGCAGTTAAAAAATGGAAATATATTAGAATTCTTATCTCCAGTGTTATTGTCATATACTGTCTGAAACAATGGATTGCAGTTTTATATGTAACCTTAAAATTTTTTTGCTTAGCTGGCATCTTAAAGATAGTATTTTTCTTTTTTTAAAGTAAGCTGTATCCTCAGTGTGGGGCTTGAACTCACGACCCTGAGATCAGGAGTCGCATGCTCTACCAACTGAGTCAGCCAGGCGCCTCTAGATAGGAATGTTTTAATATAATAACACTATAATAGATAATTAGATTTCTTTGATAAATTTTAGTCTAAAACAGTACAGCCAAGAGTCCTGGAAGAGATGTAGGATTCGGCCTTGTCAACTCTGCTAGATTAGGTTGACTCATTCCTTTGCTTTCCAGCTCCCCAAATTTTGTTGTTATTATTTTCTTTTCTCTTTTCATTCTATTTGTCAGGTTCTTTCTTTATTTTGAATGCCATTACATTCTAGTAGGATTTTGAGAGATTACAAAACTAAATATGAATTCAGTGGGTGTTCTTTTAGTGGTAGTGCATTATTATTTATGGAGCCCGTACTATGTGTTAGTTACTGCACTGAATATATATTACCTATGTAATTGTATTTAATCCTCTTGATCACTTTAGCAGTAAAGAGGCAAAGTTTGAATCAGAACTGACGTTTTCCGGTGGCTGAGACTGGTCTTCCCACCATGCCACATAGCCTCTAGACTTTTTATTATAATTTGAAAAATATTTATAATACAGTGTGCATTTGTTTATTTTTTTGTACTTTTTTGGTAACTGTTAATTAAATGCTAGTTAAGATTTTGGAGAAATCACCAATACAATTGCCATTCTTTTAAAATTTTTTCATTTTAGCTTTTCTTTATAAAAGCTGACCTCTTGACAGATCATCAAATGAGATATTCTTTGTATGGAGAAATTAGCGTTCTTTTAATGAACATAATGAAGTATTCCAAGGATTCTTGGATCTAAAGGACTCAGAACTCTTATCATTTAAATAATCTAAAATAGTTCTTATCTTCTCTGATCTTTGCTCCTTTAGTAATTGCTTTTTGTTACAGGACACCTGCCATGATTAGGGTCCTTTCAAAGGAAAAATTTCCTAGGGATATTTTACATCTACTAGATATTTTGTATCTATTTCATATCTATCTACACATATGTGTATGTGTATGTATAGATGTATGTATATGTGTGTGTATATATAAAATTTTATTTTAAATATATTATATAATATATTTATATATATTTATTATATATAATATAATATATAGTATATTATATTTTAAAGATTGTAAATTATATATTAATAATTATATATGATATATAAATATATATTATATATAAAATTAGGAATATATATGTGTGTGTGTATATATGTGTGTGTGTATATATATGTGTGTGTGTATATATATATGTATATATATATAACAAGAATATTTCTGGGTCCAAAATTTTGGTTTTTGCATTTAGTATTTAATACCATTGTCTAAGGTTCCTCAAAAGTCTCTCTTTTTAAAAAATTGCCTACTTGTTTTCTGTAAGTAAACTTCCTTCCTAACTTTATTTATTTATTTATTTATTTAAGATTTATTTATTTGAGGGGAAGAAGGGCAGAAGAGAGAGAGTCTTAAGCAGACTCCATGTGGAGCCCATTATGGGGCTTGATCTCACCACATGAGATCACAACCTGAGCCGAAACTGAGTCGGATGCTTAACTGACTGAGTCATCCAGGCACCCCTCCTTCTTAATTTTATTGATCATAATGATAGTAATTACCTATGAGCAATATAGATTAGAAGTCATATTTCTTTTTTTTTTTTTTTTAAGATTCTATTTATTTATTTGACAGACAGAAATCACAAGTAGGCAGAGAGGCAGGCAGAGAGAGAGGAAGGGAAGCAGGCTCCCTGTTGAGCAGAGAGCCCGATGCGGGGCTCGATCCCAGGACCCTGAGATCATGACCTGAGCCTAAGGCAGAGGCTTTAACCCTCTGAGCCACCCAGGCGCCCCTAGAAGTCATATTTCAATTTCAAATGTGGTCAAATAGATATTACCCAAGTTTAAGTGATAATTTATGTAGTCCCACAGTGGTGAAAATGTTTTAGTAGTAATGAAAGCTAACATGCACCAGATCTAACAATGTTGAATTGGCTGGGCTACCATAGATACTCTTGTACAATTATTAAGCAAATAATTGAGTATCTATTATGTTTAACACATTATTCCAGAGCCTATAGTGCATAAAATTGAATACAAAATTAAGAAAAGTTGAATTAGAATATCTAAAAGAAAGAATATTCAAAAAAGGACTGTATTTAAGAAAAAGAACATGATTTCATTCTTTTTTATGCCTGAGTAATATTCCATTCTTTCTCTCTCTTCCTGCATATATGTGCAGAGATAGAATACACACACACACACACACACACACACACACACCCCTCAAATCTTCTTTATCCATTCATCAGTTGATGGACATTTGGGCTCTTTCCATAATTTGGCTATTTTTTTTTTAAAGATTTTATTTATTTATTTGACAGAGATCACAAGTAGGCAGAGAGGCAAGCAGAGAGAGAGAGACAATAGGAAACAGGCTCCCTGCCGAGCAGAGAGCCCGATGCGGGGCTTGATCCCTGGACCCTGGGATCATGACCTGAGCCGAAGGCAGAGGCTTTAACCCACTGAGACACACAGGCGCCCCTGGCTATTTTTTTTTTTTTTTTAAAGATTTTATTTATTTGATAGAGAGAGAAACAGACTCCCTGCTGAGGAGGGAGCCCAATATGGGGCTTGATCCCAGAATCTGAGATCACGGCCTGAGCTTGAAGGCAGGCGCTTAACTGACTAAGCCACCGGGGTGCCCCCTAATTTGGCTGTTGTTGATGGTGCTGCTGTAAACATCAGGGTGCATGTATCATTTTGAATCATTTTTGTTTTGTTTTGTTTTTGGTATGCTTTGGATAAATATCTATTAGTGCAATTGCTGGATCATAGGGTAGTTTTTAACTTTTTAAAATTTTTAACTTTTTGAAGAGCTTTCATACTCTTTTCCAGAGTGGCTGCGCCAGTTTGCGTTCCCATCAATGGTGTACACAGTTCCCCTTTCTCTGCATCCTCACCAATGCTTGTTGTTCTTGTGTTGTTTTTAGCCATTCTCACAGGTGTGAGGTGATATCTCATTGTAGTTTTGATTTGTATTTCCCTGATGATGAGTGATGTTGAACATCTTTTCATGTATCTGTTAGCCATGTGTATGTCTTCTTTAGAAAAATGTCTATTCATGTCTTCTGCCCATTTCTTAACTGGATTGTTTTTTTGGTTATTGAGTTTGATAGTTCTTCATATATTTTGGATACTAACCCTTTATCAGGTATGTTGTTTGCAAATATCTTCCCCTATTGCATAGGTTGCCTTTTAGTTTTGTTGATTGTTTCTTTTGCTATGCAGAAACCTTTTATCTTGCTGAAGTCCCAGTAGTTTATTTTTGCTTTTGTTTCCCTTGCCTCAGGAGACATATCTAGTAAGAAGTTGCTATGGCTGATGTCCAAGAGGTTACTGTCTGTGTTCTCCTCTACAATTTTCATGGTTTGCAGTCTCACATTTAGGTTTTTTATCATTTTGAATTTATTTTTGTGTCTGGTGGAAGAAAGTGGTCCAATTTCATTCTTTTGCATGTTGCAATGATGTCAGTGGAGCTAGAGAGTATTATGCTATGTGAAGTCAGTCAGAGAAAGACAAATACCATATGGTTTCACTCATATGTGAAATTTAAGAAACAAGACGGATGAACATGGGTACAAGAAAAAAGGCAAACCAAGAAATAGACTCTTTTATTTTTTTAAAGATTTTATTTATTTGTCAGAGAGAGAGCGAGTGAGCACAAGCAGGGGGAGCAGCAGGCAGAGGGAGAAGCAGGCTTCCAAATGAGTGAGGAGCACAATGTGGGACTTGATCCCAGGACCCTGGGCCACCCAGGTGTCCCCTAAGAAACAGACTCTTAACTATGGAGAACAAACTGAGGGTTACTGGAGGGCAGGTGGATGGGGGATGGGTTACTTGGGTGATGGGTATTAAGTATGGCAGTAGTTGTAATGAACACTGGGTGTTGTATCTAAGTGATAAATCACTTAAATTCTGCACCTGAAACTAATATACTGTATGTTAATTAATAGGAATTTAAATAAAAATTTGGAGGAAAAAGAGAACAGGAGCTCAAAAGGGGAAAATATACAAATAAAAACTATGAGACAAAAGGAATATAAAAAGTGGATATTAGAAGACAAAGAAAATTTAAAAAAGTCACTACTCATAAGATTGAAACTGTCTTCTGTTATCTCAAGAGAAAAAAAAAACCCGATTTACATAAATTAGTATGCATCATTTGTACAAGCTCTGTATGCCTGGAAGATTGCCAGCATAGCCTTTGGTGAGACAAAGTTCAGGGGAGTTCTAATTTACAAGACATCAGTTAATGTTGTTTTCTGTTCTTTATCTAGTTGTTTACTGCCTTCGATTTTTTAATGCTCTTCTTGGTTACAAATGGTTAGAGTAGTGAGGGAGTTTTAAAAAATGGTTGATATATATTAATAGGAAGTAATGTTAAGACTCTTAATCTGTTGTGCAAATGTATAAATGATTATACATTTGATCTTCATATGTAATGATTCATCTTTCTAATGTTCATCATTCATTTTCTATATTTATAAAATCATTATTAGTATAGATATGAGCAGAGGTAATTAGTATAACAATGATACTAACTGCTACCATTTTTTTCAATATTTACTATGTGCCAGGTACTCTGCTAAGTACTTTTTATGTATTGGTGTATTAATTTTCACAAGCACCCAAGACGTAGGCATATTAGGACTCCTCATTTGTAGATGATGGAAGTGAGGCACAGAGAAGTTAAATAATTTAAGTTCCTATAGCTTCCAAGCCTGGGATTTAAATCCCAGTAGCCCTGACAACAGTGCCATTCAATATAGATGACCAGGCTGATTCAATCTAAAGTTGTTTTATTTGCATTACTGTGGACATAATATCCAGAGACTAGAACAATTCTTGCTTTTATTATGCAGTTCATATCTAGATATAAAGTTCTCATTGAATTTCAAAAAGTTATTTATGAGTGCTTGTTAAACTACTGAATCACGAAGTTGGTGGTATTTTGAATGCATGTTTTAGCATTGTTAGTGTGTGATAAGGGGAGGGAGTTCTTACGAGGGAAAGGTCAAGGGCTGGAATCCTGTGGGGTGTCCATTAGCTTGCTCAATCTGTGTGGTCAAAGTCTGTCCTTTTAACCCTAGCTGCCCGTCTGACACAAGTGGGCATTTGGACATCATGGGTGTCAGCTGTGAGGATGTGGATAGATTAGTGCACCGTCTTCTAGGGTGACCACCACAAATCCAAGCTGGTCACTGAAAGCCTCAGTGGAAAAAAAATTGTATACAGTAGTCAGTCCTCCCTTACCTGCAGTTTTGCTTTCTGAGGTTTCACTTACCTTATCAGGATTTCATAGTTTTCAGATGTGACCTCCCTGAAGGTAAAAGCAATAGTCTTGCCTCTGAGATTAGTCTTATGATAGACATAGACATGTACTGGCATTTAAGTGTTTCAGTCTTAATTGTTGAAAGAATGTGATGAACTGCAGCTTGGGCTTTCACATGGATTTTGATCTATGACTCAGACTCTGGCTTGGGGTGTTTTTTAAAAAAAATTTTTAACGATTTTATTTATTTATTTAACAGAGAGATAGAGCCAGAGAACACAAGCAGGGGGAACGATAGAGGCAGAGGGAGAAGCAGGTCCCTGCTGAGCAGGGAGCCTGAGGCAGGGCTCCATCCCAGACCCCTGGGATCATGACCTGAGCCAAAGGCAGACGCTTCACCAGCTGAGCCCCTGGCTTGGGATCTTGGTTAGATTCTGCTTAATGATGCCATTTGCTTTACTATTTTCTTCATTATACTTTTAAATATCATCAAAAGCCATTAGAACAATTGGTAAATTAAGTATAGTAAATGAAATGTTTTGTGAAATTAGTGGAGATGTATTGATAGTGACAAAAAAAAGTCACACCAGTATCGAGTATTATAGAGCTTCTTTGGCAATTTTACATATTAATTGCTAAAAATGTATCAGCACCTTTTACGTGATTGTACTTACCAGGTACAGATGAATCCCCTCTCTGATAGAATCATTATGCAAAGTCTATTTGGATTTATTTCATCTTTATGTCTCTTAAAGATCATTTTAAAAGATAATGTGATCTTGGAGTAGAGACTGAAGCAAATGGTGAAAATGTTATCTCCTGCTACTACTCAGCCTAGTTGTTCTAATTGAAAAGTACTATCTTTAAAAGAAAATATGTATTTACAACACTCATTGAAGCCAATTTATTGGATAACGGCAACAATCCTTGGGTCAAAAACAGCAATGCAAAATTTGACTTAGTTTGATCACCCTCAGGAATTTTTATTAGATCCCCGTACAGAATTATCAGCTATAAATAGAGATCCGCTAATTTGATGAAGAGGCTCTAGGTCTACAGATAATTGAACAAATATATCATGGTTTAAAAAAACTCTCACATGAGATGACAGTAACCGTGAATAGGACAGAAGAAAGAAAAGAAGTGGGAAAGAAAAGGAAAAGAAAATATAGAGGAACAATGATGGATTTGTGTGCACCAAAATGCGGTTCCAATACCGACCTACTTAACACGCTTTCTCACTGGGAGGCCATTGTTCTTCTCAAACTCTTTTTGCTTGGCTGCTTTCCCTCCCCATTTAGAAGGAGGACAGTCCTCCTCCCTCCTCCTCTGGTCCTTTGACCAGAGAATAATGTTGCTAAGGTTGTTGGGGGATGTAATGGAATTTGCATCTGCAAATGTGGTCAGCCTCCGCAAGGGCTAGCTTCCAGCAGAAATCTTGTTATCCTCTGAGATACATTTTTACTGGCCGATTAAAAAAGTCGTGATCTTTAAAGAGGTTTCTTTAGATAGATGAGTAACAGTACTTTTCGTTCTTCTCTCTTTCCCCCTTCTAGGGGTATGCATGCCTTGATGTATAAAATGCCTGCTGGAAAAGTGTTTTGCTATTAGGTGTGTGCCCATGTGTGTATATGCATGTATTTTAAATCCCAAGGGTAGGACTGGCAGAACTGGGAAAAGTGTGTGCATACTCTAATATCCAGAAAGACTTCTTTTAAAGAAGACACTTAGAGGGGTAAGACAGAAAGTATAGAAGTATATGGCCAGATCACAGTGCCTGACAAAGGGATAGCTATTAGACTGTATTCACATGGGCCTCTGCGCTCCATCCAATTGACTGATGACTTGATGTCATTAGTGTAGATTAATGTATGTAGAAACCATGTGGGTTAGTAGGTTAGTGCTTCTTGATGCTACCTAGGTAAGGTGCTTACCCATCTTTAGAAATGGCAACTATTAAGTACTTTTAACTATGATTGGCAGATTTCAGCTACTTTAGCTACACATGTATGTATTCCATGCCTTGCTTGATCATATTTGCTAAACCCTAAATCATGACACATGATGTAGTTAGGGAGATATTTGTGGTAATAGTGTAACAAAGTATTTAGAGTTGGGTCTATTCCATAGAATTTGTATATTCACCATGCATTCAGCAAGTACTCATTGAATGCTTGCTCTATGTCAGGCAGTTTTATGGATGCTGGGGATGCAATAGTGACAAAATGTTCTACAATGGGGAGATAGACAATTAATAGATAAAAAGGTAAAAAACGAGAAAGTAGAGTAGGTTAAATAGTGATGGGTACTAGGAGAAAAAGTATAGAAAGAGGTTAGCCAGTGTTGCTGGCGTGGGCAGGGATTGCAGTTTTTGATAAGGAGTGGGACACATGGTCATGGGCTACTTTATGTGTTCTGCCCAACCACAGCTCTTGAGTCTCCTTTATTTTTCCCTTAGAGTCCATAAACTGCTCTGACCTCAAGGAAGGAGAACCTTTCAACGTAGACAGGTAGAACCGCTAAAAACTAAACCAAAGCACAACACCCCAAACACCTTTTATTTATAATAGATTACCAAAATACCTAGATACCCCCAGAGAGATATGTAATTTAAAAAACACAAAGAACCCCCGGTCTCAATGGAAACATTTGTGTTTGCATCTCTGTACCTCCAATAGGATTGTCGTTCTTAGCTTAGTTAAGAAGACCAGTTGTTAGAAGGAGGCGTTCATTCCGGGGCAGGAAAGTCACACAGCAAGAACATGATACATGTTGTCATGTACTGGCTCGAGAAAGAGCAAGTGGTAGAAGACTCTGGTCTCTTCAGTATTCCAGGACATGCTCCGTACTTGCTGCCTACCTCCGCACATGTTTCCCCTACCGGATAGGTGGGTTTCTTTGACCTGGAATGCCCACCCTCCTTGTTTTTTTTGATCAAAATCCCATGCATCTCCTGGAAGGTAGGGACCCAACCCTTTATCTCTGTATCCTGACAGCGCCTGTGGTCTGGCACCAGTAAGTGGTCGATGAATGTGTCGTATGTGAACAGATGAATGGAATGAAAAAGGGGAACCCAGCTGGCATTTGCCTGCCTCACTTTTCAGTCCCCAACTAGCTGTTAGGAGCAGCCTTTCCGGGCTATGCCACTTCTCTGATTTGTCTTGGACTCTCTATCTCTATCTCTATTTCTTTGACATCCCTCTAATTAAAATATAGCAAAACTGAGGTTGAAGAGGGCCAGACAACTCACTCAACTACCAGAGAGGGAGGTTCTTCTGCTTTTGTATCTCTGAGTACATCAGAGAGAGTTTACTGTTTTCCCATCCAACTTTTAAAAACATGGCTGATTTTCCTTTACTGGGGGCCTTCTGTTCCCTTCTTGCCTCACTAACTGTTCACATTCTGCAGGTAGACAGGCTGGCACAGGGTTTCATTTGTAGCCTGTTAGCTCTGCTTCTCAGCTGGCAGAGCTATGGTTGAGCATTAGCATTAAGAGGGGTTGGGAGGTCAGGTTAGTAAGGGAACAGCAGCTTTGGTTTCTCAGAGGGTGGGAGGTGCAAGATGAATCCACAGATCCTTTCCAGTTCATTAAAGAAGGCGAAAATCTCAAGCTTTGGTCCCACTGACATACCTTTCCTGGCCTGTTCCTCAACACATGAGGTTGTCCTTCACATGTGCTGCAAAGGTGGAAGCAGGCAGCGGCTTCTCAGCCCTGGGAAACTCCAGTGGATTGGACTGTCACATAAATAGGACTAAAGTCATTAGGGTAGTTGAGAAAACAAAAACTGAAAGAATTTCAAAAGCCTGGCATGATGAATCTTGGCTTTATGAGCTGACCGTGCTCTCTGTTTAGGCATTTCTTTGAGTACAGTGGTTTTTTAGCTTACTTTAAAAACAAAATGTTTGGTTTTCTTTTGTCATCATTGTCATTCTCCTCCTCATTACCCTTTTGGTCATTGTCATAGCTGCTATTTGTTGAATGTCAACTCTGAGCCAGCTGTGGTCTTTATGCTTTACATGGATTAACTCATTTAGTCTCCCAGTAACCTTCCCAAGCAAAGACTGGCCCTGAGCTTTAAACCACAACCTAGTACTAGATGAGAAAGAAAAAGCATATAAATTTTCCTTTGGAGGCATTAGTTTGAGGTAGGGTAAAACCACGAAGGCATATCACTTCAAAACTTTTTCCTGGGAGTGCGAGTACTTTGTATTATTCCCACCCTGTCCTAAAAGTTTAATATTTAGTTTTCTAAATGGATTAGAGAGGTTTGGATTCCCATGGAAGAGAAACAAGTCAATCATACTAATACTTTGTTGCTCTGAAAAGAAATTTTCATTTATTGCTGATTATTTTGGTCTCAAGATTATGTAAGATTGATAGGTTAGATTCTACTGTCAGTCTATAATTGCACATTCTGTAGTGAGGAAAATTAAGACCTACAAATTATACTCAAAGCTTTTGTTTTCCCTGGTGAGTCTGGATATTATAATTTCTCATGAAATTTCAAAACTAAATAGTGTAAAAATAAAAATATCCTTAAGTCTGCTACTTGTAAGTGTGCCTAAGATTACAGCAGTAGTAGATTTAAGAGTATTTAAGAACTATTTAAAGAAGCCTTCTAATTGCCCACTTTAGCACAGATTATAAATCAACAAAACATTTTCCAAATTCCTGTTCTTTGCCAGGAACTGTGTTCGGTGTTGGGGGATGGAATTCAGTGAAACAGTACCAGCTATAGCCTCCACCTACCTTGGACAGCACCCAAGAGGGTTTAATAGTGGACACATTCGAAATGCACTTGTTTAAACATGTTTCATATGTTGCCAGGGAGAACTCGGGTTTTTTATTACTGGGCAGATGATTAAAAATCAACCTATGTGTGGTCCGAATTGACTTTTTTCTTTTTCTTTTTTTTTTTTTTTTAAGATTTTATTTTTTGACAGAGATCACAAGTAGGCAGAGAGGCAGGCAGAGAGAGAGAGGAAGGGAAGCAGGCTCCCCGCTGAGCAGAGAGCCCGAAGCGGGGCTCGATCCCAGGACTCTGAGATCATGACCTGAGCCTAAGGCAGAGGCTTTAACCCACTGAGCCACCCAGGCGCCCCCCAAATTAACTTTTTAATAAAAATTATTGGTGAGTTAGGGGTAAGGGTACATTAGGTATGGTTTAAATATGAGTTGATGGCAGTAGAAGCTTTTCTCATATATATTTTCTTTTTGTCAGCAATCCTTTGTGATGCTTAGTATTCTGTAATTTGAGTGGAATTAAGCTTAAACTGTTCAGAATTATATAACTAAGACATTATATTTCAATACTATTTGAAGTTAATCTCAGCCAGCTAACATGACCTCTGCTACACAAAGACTGGTACAGAGGGGATGAGAGACAGGTGGCTAGACTCCCCTGCATTGCTAGTTCATGGGACTGATTTAGTGTTTTGTGTTTTTCCCCCTAGGCCACCTTCTAGGGCCAGACAAGCTGTATGTGAGAAGCTCAGGGTTTGTGCAAAGCAATGAACAGAGGCATAAGAAATCTAGATTTGAATCCTAGCTCCCTCTTATTTACCACCTATGTTATCTTAATGAAGCTTAAGTTCTCTGAAGTTTGGTTTTCTTATCAGCAAAATGGATATAATAGTACTTAGTTGCAGGTGGTTGTGAAGATTAAATCCATAGAACCTAGTACAATGTCTGACATGTTTCAGGTGAGTGCTGGCAATCTCTCTTCAACTCCTAGTGATTTCTAGCTGGGAAATTGTGCTGGGGCAGATACCGTGGATTGTTCCAAAGTAATATTTATGTAGTTAATGATAGTTTTATATTGTTCTATAACTAGTTCTTACACTGATTGCAGTTTGGAATATAGTGTTTTCATTATAAATCAGATGTACATCTATATTTACTTATTGTATGCCTTTTATGTAGCAAGTTTTTTGGAATATTAGAAGTATAAAGATGAATAAGACTTCATTTTATTCAAAGAATTCACAGTGTATGGAAGAAGAGGGATGCAAAGTTAGTTAACCAGAGTACAATGTGGTGAAACGTTTTACTCTGAATGGATATGCTGTTGTGGATTATGGGGATGGAGGAGAACAATCTGAAATCTGCCTGGTAGGGTGGGAACTCAGGCCAGGCAATGCTTTCCAGAGATGTCCTTGAAGTGGGTCTTGAGATATCATGGAGTTCCAAGAGACCCAGAGGGGAGTGGAGGGACACTCCAGCAAGAGGAGAGTGCCTCAGAGAAGCATGGAATGCTGGCCAGAGGACTCAGGAGCCTTCTGCTGAGTTCTGTTCTTGTAGCTCTCTAGCAAAAAGATGTGTGCCTTTGAGCAAGTCACTTAACCTGATTTTCATAATTTATAAAACATGGGGGCTCAAGTGAGTTTTTTTCAACTCTAAACTTTTGGTATTTGTGATGCACAGATACAGAGAAGCTAAATGAATTAGTGTTTTAGTCAGTTGGGGCTGCTGCAATAAGATATCATAGACTGGGTGGCTTAAACAAGAAATATTTTTCACAGTTCTAGAAGTTAGGGTCTAAGATCAAGGCACCAACAGATTTGGTGTCTGGAGAGGGAGGGCTTCCTTCCTGGTTTGCAAATGAGTGCCTTCTTGCTGTATCCTCATATGGTGGAGAGGCAAAGAGAGAGAGAAAGAGAAAGCTCTCTCTCCTCCTTGCCTTATAAAAACATTAATCTCTTCATAGGGACTCTACCCTCATGATTTCATCTAAAGCTAATTACTTCCCAAAGGCTTCACCTCCAGATACCATCAAATTGGAGATTTGGGCTTTAACATACAAATTTTGGTGCAGACACAAATAGCCATCCATAGTACTTAAGGTCACATGGTTCACCTGTGGTAGGGCCAGCATTGGAACTCTGTCATTTTAACATTCCATTCTTCTCCCTCATCTTGGTCCATAGAGCAACTGCTTTGTACAGGAATAGTCAATTAGCTGAGTAGAGGTTGGACACCTTTTTTGCTTTCTGAATGGACTCCTTTAGTCAACTGAGCCGTCTTGGTTATTACCATGTACATTCCAAGCATTTTATAGTTCCTTAGATTGGTTGGTATCCTTTTGACCTCAGTGGATTTTTATTAGTCTCATTTGATAAGGATTATGAAAGCCCTAAATAATGTTTTCTAAATGCAAACTGATATTCCACCTCTCTTAAAGAGGCATTAATGCCAGTGGAAGAAAAAGATGCAAAAGCTTATTTCATCTTAAGAATCAGCGTTCTCTTGGCCTATAATCTAAAGCATCTTTTCTGCATTAATTTGAGTTCCACCTCGAAATTTTTTTCCTGAGTGCCACCCCTACTGTTATTTCCTTAACATTTTTCATTAAAATGATGTACTTCATATTAACTAATTACATTTAAAAAGTGTAGTAATCATGAACTCACAGGTTGATATCATTATAGTCTTCATTATATTGGATCAATATATATTTTTATTATATATTACATATTGGTTATTATATATTTGTTTCATTATATTATTTCCAGTTTGCTTAACTATAATAAAATTATCTAATATAAAAAACTAATATAAAAAAGTATACTTGTGCCATCTAAAGCCTTCTTGTGTATATGTACTATGCTTTGGAAAACCTTAAGATTATCTGGGTCTGAAAGAAGGGTGGAATAAAAAATACTTTAAAAAAGATAAATGAAAATGATGCTTTTTTAAGTGTATAACTTATATGGGTGATAAACGAGAATGGAAACATGAGTTTATAAAAGACAAACAAGTAAGTTTCCTTGACTTCAAGCCCTTGTTATTGTCAAGGTAGACAATGCATGTAAAGAAGGAAGTCTAACAAAATGACATTCCATTTTGGGCCTTAAATATTTGCACACTCTTTTTTATGATTTTTCTTCATTCAGCAACTCTGGGGTGAAGACCATGTAGATGTAAACGCTTTGTTACACATCTTGTCAAGAAGGTTCATGTCTGCTAGGGGAAGGAATACTTGTCCTTATGCAGCAAGGTAAAACAGAGTCAGAAGAAAATGAGATCAGATTCAGACTGCCAAACCTTGGGCAAGACTCTAGCAGTGAGAAAAACAGATTGGAGGATTGGAGAACAAGGTTAAAAGAAAGGGGGTAGGTAGGGGTAGCCTCACAGGCATGTGGCCTGTGTGGTTACTCAGGTTCCCACATTTAGAAGGGCTCTATACTTGATTTAATGTTCTGTTATCATCATCTTGAAATTCTTTTTATTTTTTTTTATTTTTTTTATTTTTTATTTATTTACTTGACAGACAGAGATCACAAGTAGGCAGAGGCAGGCAGAGAGAAAGAGGAGGAAGCAGGCTCCCCGCTGAGCAGAGAGCCCGATGCAGGGCTAGATCCCAGGACCCTGGGATCACGACCCAAGCCGAAGGCAGAGGCTTTAACCCGCTGAGCCACCCAGGCGCCCCTCATCTTGAAATTCTTAATAATTTTTGGAAAAGGGGCCCTACACTTTTATTTTGTAATGGGCCCTGCAAATGTAGCCAGTTCTTAGGGTAGGGTAGGGAGATGTTTGTAGAAGGCTTCACGGTTTAGGTTCATGGGGTAGACATGGAAGAATGAAAACTAGAAATGAGTTGCGAAAAGTTGAGTTGAGGTCTCACCTGGTGGGTCCCTTCTGATTGACCTTGGCTTACAGGTGAAGGGAGCTAACAAGGGTTTCTTTCACCTTCAACTTCTAGGGTGGTGGGCTGCCTTCCTACCTTCCTTTTATAGTTATAGGGTAATAACAAATAATATAAAAATAAACCTGGGAGATACAATGAACTCATCCTTAAGAATTTGAAAACATTGTATAGTAAGATTGTTCTCTGTGAATTACATTGTAAAGTCAACCCATGGTGGATCAAGCAGGTGCTGGCAAATGGAAATACCCACCAAGAATGATTAGGAGACAACAGGGAGTGGTAGGTAAGAGGGTGGGCATCAGGGGAAGCATGGTGCGTGTTCTGCTTCAGCCTGTTATTGCCGCATTATATTCAGCCATATCCTTGTCACGTGGCTAACCCCTCTAGGTTTTTTAGGAGCTGGAAATCTGGATTTTTTTTTGTCTGTGAGAGTTTCCAATTTAAAAAAAATGCTGTGTGGACTAAATTAAACATGTCTAATTGAATTCATTTCAGTCTTTAAGCAGACATTTTTAAACAACTTTTTTTCTATAAGTAAACATGGGAAGTGACTAAATAACTTTTTTTGGGGAGGGACCAAATGACCTAATGGACCTAATTTTAATATCTTTGATGAAGACATCTTCAGTACAGAGATGGAGTTAGGGCAAGACCTGCCAGCGGATATTGAGGATTACGATACAAAAGAAACTCCATATTTTCTATATTGGAGGGGCTTAGAGGTTAGAAGGGACATTGGTTTTGGGGGACTTATTTTGAGCTGAGTTTGCTTAGCAAACTCACTGTTTTTACTTAGGTTATATGACGTAGATCATAAAAAGCTGGCTGTCTCTAATACATTTCCCCCCACACTTTAGATAAGATTGAAAAGAAAGCAACTGCTCATCTTTGCAGTTTTAGGGCTGTTAGAGATTTAAGGAGGAATAGAAGCTTCTCACAGCCCCAGACCAATCTTTTGCCCAGTGCTGTTATGGCTTATTGTTAAAGAAGATATCATGAGATGGACACATCAGGCTTTCTTAGTCTGATGCCATTAAAAATGCAAAGTGATCTAACCATTTCCCTCTGGTTTGTGTGCTCAACTGAATACGACTTGACCTCCCAAGTGGATCAGAGGGAGGGAATGAGTGGGTTCTGCAGGTTAGAATATAGGGATTTCTATGGCTACTTATTCTTAATTGTAATTTAATAAATTGGCATTCTGATGTTGTGTTCATGATTGCAGTTACTGCGGAGCTGACAGAGAAAGGTAGAATCTCTTTGATATGCTGACAAACTCAATTTTGAACTTGCACAGCTTAGGGCCAGACCTTACACTATGGTAAATTTGCCAAAGTAGTGAATGCTACTTTGAGAGGCCCTCTGGGAGGCCTCTTCCTAAGTGACACCAAAAATATGCCTTGAGTATATGCATCTTTCCTATTTGAATTTCTTTAGTAATAGAGATGAGACATATCGTGCCTTAAAATCATGGGATGAAAGGGGGTAGCCCCATGGAAGTGTTACTAGGATTTCAGATAAGTTGGGGAAATGCTGGCTTAAGTGATGGTAAATTGATTTCTTTTATAAAAAATTGATTTCTTTTTAAAAAATTGATCTATTTTTAAAAATTAGATTTCATCTAACCAGTGATCCCCAGTACAAATACTTTGTAAGTAGTTTTTCCCAACTTCATTTGCTAATGGCACCTTTAAAATGTTTCCTTTGGCAATCAGTGCCTTTAGAAAACATCATGAAATATTTGCAAAGCATGGTCTTAAGAACACAGTGAAATTGAAGTATTTCTGGAATTCTCCTGGGGGAGAGATGTGTCTAGTCAGCTTTCAGAATTTATGTTGAATCCCTGTTTGCACTGGGTTCCATAAAATCTACCTGAGTGTTCTGGAGTGTTTCCTTACCAGCTTTGTGGACCTGGAATTGTCCCAGTGTTGACCTGGGCAGAAATGGAACTTGGCAATCTGGAATTGGGAATTTGGATCTACATATTGTGAGTCAGCCTGGAATTCCCAGAGTCCACGACTTCCTTTATTAGTATCTTTCTTCTCCTGGTAGTTCAACTCTTAAAAGGGAACCTGGTAGTTCACCTCTTAAAAGGGAACTTGGGAGGTTGTTTCCTAAGGCTTGTCTTGTATCAGCTGTATCTCCATAGCTAGGACTCCATGAACGTGATTGTTATCTATATGGAGATTATTTTCAGAGAATCAGAGATCAGATTATAGAGTGATATGGCTTTAGAAACACATCACTTTCTTTAATTCTAAAATAAGGAAAACGAATGCAGAACTCTATTTCCAAATATGAAATCATGATTGCAGGTACAACTCAATTGTGTATTCTTAGCATATAATGACAACATTGAGAGGAAAATTGATTAGTGTTTTTAAAACAGCAGGAAAATTATTTCCTGCCCAAACATTGATTAGTCTTTGAATAGGCTTTCTTATAATCCTTTTCTTCCATTGACTGCAGGGAGCAACACAGTCATATGTTATGTGGAGTCAAGCAGAGAAACCTACGTGCTGCGATTAAACTTATTGCTGCTTTTTTCAGCAGGTGCAAATAACTTTGTCTTCAGTAGTTACACTTTCCTGGCTTGATAACACATCAGAATGTCTGTAGTTTTATTTTGATTAACGAGATTAAAGGAACTATTGTTTTGCGAAATATGGAAACAATGAAATATTGAAGTTTTCTGGTGATATATCTTCCTCTCTTTGGCTTATAAATAGCCAATTTGCTTAGCATCCTTGCACGAGTGCTTTAAAATCCTATTAGCTGAAGGTCATGTAACATTAATTTGTCCCTGGTTAGATCTTATGTAAAATATAGGGATAAAGAAGATTGAAGCTCTTTCCCTCAGGGAACTTCAGGTCTATTCAAGGAGATAAGACATAGAATTAAGACAAATAAATATTAATATGAGAAAAGTTGTGATGAGTCCCAAATGAGTGGCTTAGAATATTACATAACTAGTATAAGGATTTCAGAGGAGAGAGACTTTTTTTTTTTTTTTTTTTTTTTTTTGCCTCCTGAGGTAGTTAGACAGCACTCATTTTAGAGCTGGGCCTTCAAGTGGTCCCTGGGGACAGGAAGGATTTAGCCAGGTGGAGAAGGTTAGGTGGGACTCCGGTGGCGTTACCAAAGGCAGCTAGACCAGAATGTGCCAACCTTTTCACCAGTGAGGGTATCTGTTTGGCTCTACGTAGGACTCATGAAGGAGAATAATGAAAAATAAAGCGGGAGAGGTAGGTTGAATGCAAATTGGAAAGGGCTTTGAACATCAGGCAAATTGGGACTTTATTCTGTAGCGAATGGATAAATAGTGAAGGTTCTTGGACAAAAATAAGTACAAAATGCAAGAAATGGCTTTGTAGTTAGAGGTGAAGCAGTGCACATCTCTGAAGTGAGCTGCCTTACAATGGAAGACAGTAGTAAAAAGAAGTGTGAGCAGATCTGTCTTCATTCGTGATGGGGATATAGGTTGGGTTAGCTGCTTAATTTTCATTCTTCCCTTTATTTTTCCTGTTCTCTTTTAAAAAGCTTTCTAAAAACCTTTTTTTTGAAGTCTTAAAATACATTAATTCAAATTTGACCTTCCTTACTGCATGATAGTTTGAATGCCCAAAGCTATTTTCAGTTGTTCCAGATTGTCACAAGAGTTTGATGTCCAGGAGCCAACTGGAAGGGCCAAACCTGGCCTGTGGAGGATTGTTTTTAAAATCTGATTCTAAATTAAGCACTTTGGGACAGAAAAGTGAGATGTGGCCTACTTCTAACTCACCATTTAACTGAAAGTATATGTGTTTTTTTCTTCTCTGCTGAAATATTTGTCTGGGTCTTTCAGACTCAAAAGGCATATAACTCAGAGCTAAGAATATTTAGATTCCTCTTCATTCCATTTTTTCCAGAGTATTTTTTGGCTTCCACTATAAAAAGCAATACTTGTAAAAGAATCTCTCCAAATATTGGGTAATAATTCTTAAAAAATATTTATTTATTCTTAGTCCTTTTATACCTCACAGATTATTGAAATGGAATTAAAAAATTTTTTTTGAAGTTTGAGCCATTGGTAGAAGTTAAACTTTTAAATGCCTAAAATTAAGTTTTAGATTAGTAGCAGTTGTGGTATAGGGGAATAGATCATAGTACAGGTTTTGGAGCCAGAAAAACCTGGTTTCAAATCCTCCCTTTGCCACTCCACCTGGGTGACCTGAGTGTACTAGTTGATTACATGTCATTTTCCAAGTTCCATGGGTAGAATTTAAAGCAGGTTTTCTTTCTATATAAGTGGAATTTATTTGGAGACTCACAGTAACAGAATGGATAAAAACACAAATAGACTTTTAAGGGTATCTCAGCTTAGAGACCTTCTGAGATCTATTGAGATAGAGAGTCAAGGACATGGAAAGAATCTGTAGGCAAAAAGGGAAATTAAAGGTTATGTCACCTCATATTCTAGACCTTTATCCTCTCTGAGCCTCAGCTGCTTCATCTTTAAAAGGGAGAATTATACCTCACAGGGTGGCTACTAAGATAAAAATAGATAATTTAGCACCATATGAGACCCATATTAGGCGGTCAGTAAAACAGTAGCTGTTATTATTGTTGGTAGTGAGATTTGGGTGGCTTTAATTTAATTTTTTTCCAGCTGTGCCATTTTTTTTCCTGTATTTTATTTCCTTTCCTGCCACCCTAGAGGTTGTGAGTAGGTTCAGAGCCTAGGATCTTGAGCTAGGAGAAAGAAAAAACAAAAAATACTTAGAGATCAGAGCAGTCTTGTAAGGAGGCTGCCAAGACGCTATCATGGATACTTACACTCTCATTCCAAAACTTAGTCACATGGCCACACCTGGCTGGAGTGGAGACTGGGAGACGTAGTCTCCACCCTGGGTGGTCTCTACGGGGAAGGTGGGAAGATCAGATTTTGATGGCTAACCAACAGTCTCTGCCAAGGTATTCAGTATGCTCCTGTGACTTAGGCCAGTGTCCCCATAGAAACAAAATCAATTACGATGTTTTTCTTATGGATATGTAATCATCTGAAATATTCCATAAATGTGTTAACATTTGGCCAGTACTCTTAATGTAGAATATTTTATCCTCACATTTTAATCTATGAAGCATTTTGACTTCCCAGTTAAACAGTTTAAAATTTTGTTTGTAATGTCTGAGTCTAGCATTACCATTATTCCTTGTTTTAGTTATGAGGTCTCAGGATTTGGGATCTGATCTCAACAGAGTTCATTGCCAGCCCCCACTGATACACACTTTGTGCCACTTTCTGCTTTGTAGTTGCAGATAGCTGTAGTGGTCCTCTTCCTGCTTTGTAGTTGCAGATAGCTGTAGTGGTCCTCACCTCTAAAATGCTGAGGGTCAGACTCAGTAAAATATTGCATAATCATGTAACAACAAATATGTATCAACATTTGTCACGTATCTGAAGATACCCTTTGGGTACTCAAACCTGCTATTGTAGAAACTCATCTTTTTTTCATCATCTGTCTAATTGGGTCTTTAAACTGGATTAATTTTTTTTTTTAATTTTGAGATAATTTTAGATTCACATGCAGTTGTAAGAAATAATACAGAGATATCCTACACACCCTTCACCCATTTTCCCCCAATAGTAGCATCTTGCATAACTATAGGGCAATGTCACAACTAGAATCCACAGTGCTTATTTAGATTTCACTGGTTTCACATGCATGCAGTGTGAGTGTGTGTGTTTGTGTTTGTGGTTCTGTGCAGCTTTATCACATGTATAGACTCATGTGACCACATCACAGTCAAGATACAGAGCAGTTCACTCAATATAAGACTCCTTTGTGTTACCCTTTTTAGCCCTAACCACCTCTCTTCTTCCCTGCCTCCCTAACTCCTGGCAGCCACTAATCTCTTCTCCATCTTTGCCATTTTAAGAATATTATATAAATGGAATCACGCAGTATGTTTCCTTTTTAAGGCAAACATTCCAGGCCTAGGAACCACTCTTTAAGTCTGTCTTTTACTGTAGGAGAAGGACAAACAATAGCTAATCCTCTCTCTAGTCTCTAAGATACCTTCCCTATTTTGCAGAGATATTTACGAAAATGCATAACTCTGATGTGCATGATTTTTTTATTAATTGAATTTTTTATTAAGGTAATTGCATATATAAGCGTTTTCAGAGTGGCTTTTTTCACTCAGCCTAATTCCCTTGAGATCCGTCCAAGTTGTTGTGTTTATTAGTAGCTCATTCCTTTTTAATGTTCAGTAATATTCCACCATATGGATGCACTACAGTTGGTTTAACCATTCACCCACTGGAAGGACAGTGATTGTTGCAAGTTTTTGGCTAATACCTTTAAACTTGCTTTAAACATTTATGTCCAGGTTTTTGTGGATATAAGTTTTCTTTTCTATGGGATGAATACCCAATAGTGCAATTGCTAAGTCTTATGAAAGAAACATGTTTAGTTTTATAAGAAACTGCCGTACTCTTTTCCAGAGTGGCTGTAGCATTTTACATTTCTGTAAGCAAAGTATGAAAGATCCAGTTTCTCTTCATTCTACAGTTCCCACCAGAATTGATATTATCTCTATTTTTTTTGTTTTTACTTTAGCTGATCTGATAAGTGTGTAGTGATATCTCATTGCGATTTTAATTAGCATTTCCCTTTTGGGAATATGTGCTCGTGTGTGTGTGTGTGTGTGTGTGTGTGTGCGCGCACGCGCTCATAATGTGCACATGAAGAGAATATGGTATCTTTTTCAGAGAAATCCCTGTTTGGATCTTTTGTGTGCGCCCCCCCCCCCTTTTTAAAGAGAGGGAGAGTGTGCTGGACAGGTGAGAGGCAAAAGGAGAGGGAGAGAATCTTAAGTAGGATCTCATGATCCTGAGATTATGACCTGAGTGGAAATGAAGAGTTGGATGCTTAACAAACTGAGCCACCCAGGGGCCCTACCTTTGCCCATTTTTAAATTGAGTTATTTATCTTTTTATTGTTGACTCATAAGAGTTCTTTATATTCTGGAGAAAAATCTCTTATCAGACAGATGATTTACCAATATTTTCTGTCATTCTTCGGATTGTCTTTTCACTTTCTTGATAGCGTCATTTGCAATACAAAGATTTTTAATTTCACGGAAATACAATTTATCTTTCTTGTCTTCTATGTGCTTTTGGTGTTCTATCTTAAGAATCCATTGCCTGACCCAAGGTCACAAATTTACCCCAATGTTTTCTTTTAAGAGTTTTATAGTTTTAACTTTATGTTTAGGTTTATGGTCCATTTTGAATTAATTATTTGTGTATGGCATAAATATTTATTATGCTTTAAATTTTTTCAGCTTTATTGAGATAATTGTCACATAACATTGTGTAAGTTTAAGATATACAACATAAAGATTTGATACACGCATGCATTGTGAAATGATTACCATGATAAGGTCGGTTAACAGCTCTGTTAGCTCACATAATTACCTTTTTTTGGTAGTGATAACATTTAAGATCTGCTCTCTTAGCAAATTTCAAGTTATAGGGTATTGTTAAGTATAGTCACCAAGCTGTACATTGCATCCCAGAACTTATTCATCATATACCTTATGCTTTAAAGTTTTATAACTTTAAGTTTTATATTTAAGCCTGTGATCCATTTCAGTTATTTTTGTGAAAGTTCTGTCCAGTCGGCCACTACCATTTGGTGAATACAAATAAAATTTTTAGGTTAAAATTGAACTGTCCCATATGTAGTCAGACTTCAAACTGGTTTTTCTTCTCAGAAAGAAGTACATTTGAGTTGGAATCTTGCACTTATTAGCCTTTATTTTTTAAAGATTTTATTTAGTTATTTGAGAGAGAGAGCACAAGCCAGGGGCGGGGGTGGAGAGGGCACATGGAGAGATCATGACCTGAGGTCAGATGCTTAATCTACTGAGCCACCTATGTGCTCCCATTTACTAGCCTTTAAAGGAGAGAAGTAAATAGGAAGTAGAGGTTTCAAGAATCTAAGAAGTAGGGGCACCTGGGTGGCTCAGTCGTTGATTGTCTGCCTTCGGCTTAGGTCGTGATCCCAGGTCATGATCAGGTCATGATCCCAGAGTCCTGGATCGAGCCCCATATCGGGCTCCTTGCTCAGTGGGAAGCCTGCTCTCCCACTCCCCTTGCTTGTGTTTCCTCTCTCGCTCTCTCTGTCAAATAAATAAAATCTTAAAAAAAAAAAAAGAAACTAAGAAGGGGCTGTACTACCTCAGTTTTCTATCTGCAAAAGGAAGATAATACTTCTTGCAAAATAAAAATATGAGGATTAAAACCAGAAATACCAATTTCTTGTTATAAAGGTACTTGATAATGTCACTTAAAAGACTTACAAATGGAAAAGCACTTGATAAGATTACCTCCCAATAAAGAAAATGGAAAGGAAGTTTCGCCTTGAAGATGAAAACACATGTATTATTTTTAAAGTTCCAAAGACTTCAAGCTAAAATAATGAACTACAATAAAAAAAAAGAATTGGCTTTTCATATTTCAAATCTTTTTGTCTGGAACTTTGTTCATCCATGGCTTTTTATTAGGTTGTTTGTGAACAGTTGGTGCACATATGGTGCAGTTACACCTCATTAATAGAAAATAAATTTTCCATGTGATTTTGTTGCCTCTTTCTTTGCAGTTATTTTGCTTTAAGACAAACTTCTGTTTTATGAAAGTTTGGCCTTTCTGTCTTGGGAAATCTCTGCAGATACTTTATATTTGTTTTAAATTACCCTTCTCTTAAATTTTGCAGCCACGCATTAGATGCTGTATACCTCATTGTGTTCCTTCAAAAATGTGTATCATTAAGTTGCTCAATTTGAAAGCTATATTTCAAAAAAGATTATGGCATATAAGATAAGCCTTTAAAAGTTCAACCATCTTGGGGCACCTGGGTGACTCAGTTGGTTGAGTGACTGACTCTTGATCTCAGCTCAGGTTCTTAGGGTCTTGAGTTCAAGCCCCACGTTGGGCTCCATGCAGGCCCCCCCCCCCCCTTTTAGCAACAATCTCCTTTTATCTAGAATACCTGAATAACAGAATTATCCTCTATACTATAGGTGGGTTATCAGTGAAATCGATTAGTTATAAAGTGTATTTTGACAATGTGTATAGTGCTTTTGGTATGTTCTTTTTAAAACATTTTTTATTGGCATGTAATTTTATAATTCACATATCATAAAATTGACCTTTTTGAAGTATACAGATAGTGGTTTTTAGTATGTTCACAAAGTTGTGCCATCATCACCACTAATTCTAGAATGTTATATTGATTTTTTGTCAATCCCTTTTGATTTATTTTTGCCAATTTTATGTCAAAAACAGATCAGAGGTATTTTACGATAGGATACTCATTGTAACAGTATGATTTAAGAGCTCAAAAACATTAGTTGGGAGGAATAAATATATGAAAAATTTAAACTGAAGCTAATGTAATATCCTTTTAAGCAAAGTGTGTTCTACCATTTTGAGTCTGATAGTGCTTCACTTCTATCACATATCCAAACTTCTGTTCCTAAAAACAGGTCACATCTCTCCGCTTCCCTATTTAAAACTCCTTTTTGATTCCTACAGCCAAAGCTCATGTTTCAAGTTAATGAATGAGACTCATTCAAGGCTATGCATATAACCTTGGTGGGTCGGTAGGGGTAGGGGTTTTTGTATGTGGGTAGACTTTGCAAATCTTTTTATAGTATCAACTCTACCTACACATTTTAGAGAAAAATCAATATTTTATATTAATTTGAAAATATTGCTTAATATAAAAGATACATAAAGGGTAGAATGCAAAATTTGCATGAAATACATTAGACTTCAAATCAATGTTGTGTTTGATCTCAATTGGCAAGAGGTATGATCCCAAGAACCCTTCCTAAATACACATTCTCTCTTTGCCTCTAGTAATTCTGCCTTGGAAATAACTGAAGTTCTGGCGTACCAAAACAAATACACAACCAAAACAACCCAACAAACTCCAAAGCCCTACCCACAATGCTTAGCCTGGTGTGAAATCCCTTCACAATATACTAAACTTTTCACAGATCTGGATCAATATCCAGCCCTTTTCAGATTATTTCAGCCTCAGATGCCCCACTGTCAACGTGTTCTGCCCCATTCTGTCAGATTCCCCACCCCTTCCTCCATTTCCAGCTCACATAATTTCTGTCCATGTGTTCTCTATTATTATGCTGCTCAGGTACCCTCTTCCTGTCTCTGTTGCTAAAATTACCATGGTATATTATTACGTCATTGTGGGCAGTCTTGTTAGGTAGAGAGAGGTGGTTATGGATGTATAACTCTTTGTAACTGTAGACTCCTCAAAGACAGGGCTCGTCTTGTATTCATCTTTGTATTCTGGTGCATCATATGGGTTCTGACACAGAGTGGAGGTTTAATAAATGTTTTCTTGAATTAATGAATGAATTCTGGATGACAAAAATTTGTGGAGTATGATAGTGTAGATAATTCTGTTTTTTGAAGCTCTGTGGATTTTTTTTTTTTTTTAAATTTCAGGATAAATTGAGGGGTTGGTACTTCTTATTCCCTCTTCAGTACATTGCAGTTAGGCTTCCAGCACCCATCAGAGTACTGAAATTGCTCTTAGTGAGTAAACAATGACCTAGTTTCCAAATCCAATGTACCCTTTTTCCCCCCAATGCTTTCTTTCTGGAGCTCTCTGCCGATTTGACACTGATAGAACTTGTCCATTATTGAAGCTCTTTATTTTCTTATTTCTGGAACAGTGCTATTTGTCTCAGCCCCTCATGTCAACCATTACACTTCCATAGGCTCCCTTTCCTCTGACTGCATCTTAAATTTGTGTCCCCAGGTTGTGTCTTCTGCTCCCACCCCTTCTCTACACTGCACTGGAGCACCCCAGCCACTCTTCCTGTTTCTGTTCTCTGACTGTACTCCCCAGATTGGGGTCCTTAGTGCAGTCCTTTTGAATGAGCATTGCTTTCATCTCTGTGGCTGCCTCCTTGGCATTGTTACCAGGATAGTCCAAAGCCTCACAAACTCTACATGTCTAAAGTGAAATTGCCCTTCCTGTCTGCTGAATTAATTTTTCTCCTATATTCTCATTTTCTATCTCTTATTTGGTGAAACCACCATCTACTCAATTACCGAAGCTAGTGACCTAGGATCTTTCTTCTTCACTTAGCCCTTTCAGATTAGCTGAGGAGACCTCTCAGTTTTATTCCCAGATTTTTTGCGAATTAATTTTTATATTCCAAAGCTATTGCCTTCCCTTTCTGGTAATGCTGCAGGTTAGAGAGTTCATGCGAAGAGTGGAGAAATTAACACCGTCCAGCCCAGTGATTTCGTTTTGAACCTCAGGCTAGTAATCCAGGACTTGTCAGTTATATGGATATATATCAAACATTAAATATTTGTGTTGTTTTCTGGTCCTGACATTTCTGGACCAGAAATCTCTTTTTCCTCCTCACCTACACTTGCACTATTTCTTGATTTCTCTGCTGGTGTGCACTGCCTTAGAATGTGTTGGACTGCCTTAGACCTCCAAAGACTTAGGTCTTTAACAGGGCCACATGGCATGTTCATTAAGGAATGTGTTCCAGACTCTCCCTCACATTCAACATACCCTGTATTTAAGTGGTAGACAGAGGATTCCGCTATGTCCAGGAGACCTGGATGCTCCTGGTTGTCACAGAGCTTAGGTTGGTATTGGCAGTTTAAATTTTTTCTGGGCTGGGCGGGGAATAGGGCTGCTTAGCTGGCTCCATGTCATAGCTCCACTGCTGATTCCATGGGAGAAGGGAGCTTACTTTATTTTAAAGAAGACTGCTTTTTTGTCGAGATTGTCATTATTTTTTCTCTGTCCTTTCCCATACTTGTCAGAGAGTAATTTCTTTCCACAGTCATTCCTATAAGGGTTTCTATGTCTTCTATTCCTAGTGCCCATCCCTCTCTAAAGCCATCCTTGTAAATGTTGCCAATCTACACATTTATTTTTATTCCCCTCCTTCTTTCACAGAGGATTTGAAGTATTACGCAGCTATAGGACCCGACAGATGTTAAATTTCACTTACCTTATAGGCAGGATTTATTTTAAACATGGGAGTGGTGATGGGATCTTGTTTCTAAAACCAGAGGGATAGCCTCTGTCATCAGAGATGATTACAATTAAAGACAGAACCTGCCTCCTATTAACCTATATTTACTTGAGTAGATGTATTTTTGATTGTCTATGGCCCAAGGTTAAAAAAAGACATCAGAGCAGTGATCGTATTTTTTTCTTTGGAAAGCTGAAGGCTATGTCCAAAATTGAGACCAGCCTATGTGAAAAAAGGTAATCCAAATGACTGTTTTTTCTTAGAAGTAAATTACCTCGGCCAGTAGGTTTCATGGCTGCTTAGCAAGGGTAATTTGGTTTAGTACAAGACTTTCTAAGTTGAGGTAAATTATTCCTTGTAGGAAGTTAGATCTTTCTGGAAGAAATAAACACTTCATCTTAGAGAAGAATAACTTATCAAAATATTGAAAGCCTTTGTTGAACGTCTAACATGACGCTTTGATGGGGGAAGAAAAGAGATAAATTTTTGAGAATGAAAGTTTTTATAAGGAAGATATCTTGGGTAAAGTGCCTTGTAGGAGCATTGCTTAACTAGAGGGAAAGATCAGATATTCGAGGAATGGAGAGAGGCAAGCCAGGAAATGGGAGGGAAGGAGGAATGTGGGAAGGCAGGTAGATACACGCTGCCATTCTTCCTTAGAGCGACCCTGGCTTGAGCCTGTTTTCTCTGAGCCAAGATCTTCCATTCTTTCAGGTGTCAGTCCTCCTTTTGCTCTTCATAGAAAATGAGTTCATTGTTGTTTTGACATCATGTCTGTTTTTCCCTCTTGGGATAGCTAATTAGAACTCTCTGATGAAGAAAAGGTCCCATGGTCTGTTTTATAGATAATCATTTTCTGAACTGTCAAGCAAAATTCAGCTTTAATCTTCAGAGCAAATGAAGATTAGTTAGGATGTATTAAACTCTGTGAGTTTAATGTTCATGACAAGTGTTTCATAAGGGAAAATGCTTGCTATTATCCCTTTTCAGAAGGAAATTGTTGATAAGAAACCATTTTGAGAAGTAAGATTTATGTCAACATCAGAAGCGAGAGAGGCTGGGGCTGCTAAGCATCTGGGACAATCAGGGCACCTGGGACAACTGAGATTTCTTGTGCAGTTTTATGTCTTACAAAGAAAAATTGCATATTTATGTAGTCTCCTCCCTCCAGAGCAATTAAGGAAAATATTGACTCTTTAAAAGTAGAACTCTATTTTTTTTTTAATTTTTTATTTCTTTCCAGCATAACAGTATTCATTGTTTTTGCACCACACCCAGTGCTCAATGCAATCCATGCCCTCCCTAATATTTTAATGAAGCATGTTAATTCCTGACAGAGTTCAAAGAACCAGAAGAAGCTTCCCTGGTTCTCATCTTGTTATTTTTCCCTGCGAATAAAATTGTTATAGTTGCATAATCTATTGATTTAGGATACAGTGGATTGGTCATTTTATCTTGATCATCCAAAGGAGCATATGACTCAAATGCAAAAAGTCAGACTGCAAAAACCAATTCATCTCCTTTAAATAAACTGGTATGAAGGGTCCCAACTTTTCACTGCCGGTCAGCACTATACTTCTAATATTGTATTTTTCCAACTGCATTCTGTGTACAGTCACCTCTAAAGGTGCTTGAGGTGGTTTATTGTAGAATTTATATTTATAATACAATGGTATCTATATTTTATTTTCTTTGGGGTTTACCCAAAGCAGAATCATTTCCCCCAATTAATTGAAAACAGATATTCTTTATGATACTGTATTAATTTCTTGTTGTTGCTGTTACAAATTACCACATATCAAGTTGGTGGCTTAAAACAATAGAAATTTGTTCTCTCACAGTTCTGCAGCTGGATGTCTGAAATCAAGGTGATGGCAAGGCTGTGCTCCTTATGGAGGCTCAAGGGAAACATCCAGTCCTTGCCTCTTCCAGCTTCTGGTGGCTCCCAGCATTTTTTGGCTTGTGGCTAAATCGCTTCGTTTTCTGCCTCTGTGGTCATATTCCTCCTTCTCTGAAAACTCCCTCTGATTGCGTTTAGGACACACTAAGCTCCTTAAGATCCTTGAATTAATCATATCTTTTGCCATGTAAGGTATTATTCAAAGATTCCAAGGATTAGGGTGTGGACCTATCATTTTGGAGGCCATCATTCAGCCTATTTTGTCCTTTCTTACTGGTCTATAAGATTTAGAATGTTCAATATAGAATATATATATATATATTCTATATATATATAGAATGTTCAATATAGAATATATATATATATATTCAATATAGAATAGAATATACCTATTCTACCTGCATTAAGAATGTATTGTCATAATCTTTCTGCAGTTCTGAGTAGATCTAGATAGAGGTGAAAATATGAACTTTTGCCTTTCCCAATAATCAACCTCAATTTAATTATTCATGCTTAGACTGCACTAGTGGAATAGAAAATAGAAAATATGAAAGGGAAGATAATCCCAGTATTGCTTATATTTGACCTTGGCCAACCATAAAGTATAAAAATATTAAAATCACTAAAATATTAAAAGTCATTTTTACCATCATTTATACAACTAGAAAGTACTGAATGATAAGGGGTACATTTGGGTTATGCTGAATGGATATTGACAATAACTTATTTGGGGTTGAAATTTTGTCAGTGAAATAATAAGTGCGTACATTATAAACAATTTAGTAAGAGCATTTTGATACAAAGTATTTGTGAAACTAAAGATAGTTTGCACTGGATTTGTTTCCAATTTAATTCATTTTGACAGATGCCAACAAAATGTTTCATCTTTTTATAGTATTTGGAATAAAGAGCATGTAATATCAAACTTTAATTAAACTTTCTCTGCCTATACCTGGACTTTCCTAACATAAACAGGTGTTTATAATTATGAATCCACAAATATCAGTTGTTGATAGCAGTGTCAAGTTCATGTGTATCCAACTAGTAAGGTTTACTGAATTTTTAGGGGGTCTTGACCTGCTAAAGGGGCAATGCCAAGTTATTTAGAGATCTCTATTTTGGACCTTAAAAATGTCTTCTATGTGTAAATCAAATAGATATCTTGACCCCATTATGTGGTTCAGCTAGTTTAAAAATGAAGACTAGGGCCTGGGAAGGAGTTGTTCTTGTTTGTTCACATTTACCTGAAATTCAGGGAACTCATTTTGAAGGAGTCGGAGCCAGTTGGCATATCTCTGGAGACTGTTCTTAGACTCTTATCTGGGTGGTGTTTTTCTACTCTTTCCATAGAGTGGTAAAACTGGTGGAATATACAAGTGAGGTCTTTTTAGAATATACCTGTCTGAGTGTCACAGAGAGTAAATAGAGGAAAGATAAGAGTGGAACCGTTCATTGAATCCTAATCATGGAAGGCTTTTAAAAATAGTTTTAAGAAATTTGGATTTTGTACTTTTTCTGATCCTCTAATTTAATCTCCTTCTTCTCACTTATTTCATCCTAGATGGCAGTGGATTTGCTTAAATCTTTTTTTTTTTATCAGTAATATTTTCCTTTCTAATAATTTTAAACAAATTTCTGAATCTCCTTCCCAAAAGTGTGTTTTGAGATTTGATTCTAAATTTCCTGTCCTTCACTTGGTCAAAGCAACAAACGAAAAAACCTGATTTTGAATTTTTTAAGTTTCTACCTCTTTAAAGAAAAAGAAAGAAGTTAATATTCTTGATGTTACACTTCTCTTTAAAAAATGCCTTTGGTTTCCAGACAAAAATATGGAAATTTGCTTCCAGAAGGTCATGGTTTCTTCTTTCTAATTATGTTCTTTAAAATTCTGACAGTATGGGCCCTACAAATTATACTACCATAACTTTTAAATGTACTTTTCATAAAATTCAACACATTTCATCTTTATCTCTAATAGTTCATAAGACTTAAACCATTATCCATAAAAACTACAAGTTTAGAATTAAAAACCAAAGCAGAACGCCTGCTTTGATATACAACTAAAATTGTTTTGCTTGTGTTTCTGGTTGCATCATCAAGGTTACCACTCTGTGACTAAGTGGTAAATTACAATGGCTGCCTTTAAAGTATAATGCAAAAACCAGTCATCTCTTGTCTTTTGGGACGATATCATTTTCTGAACTTCATATGTGTAATACTTTTTCTGTGGACTACCATTTTATTTATATTCTGCTTATTCATTCATTCTTTCATATTGAGTATCTACTCTCTACCAGTCCTATGAATGCAGAAATACAAGGCCTGATCCCTATTCTGTAGAGGTTATAAGCTGTGGGAGAGGCAGGCATATAAACAAATAATTATGGCCTAAAATAATAAACGCTATTACAGTGGTAAGACAAATTCCCCCTTGTGGCTTTACCTCTCTACCCACATTACCCAACTGATTATTTCCTTCCGTGGATCTTTTCTCCTTGTCCCTCAACTTCTTTTTCAGATACACACATGTACATATTGCTTACTTACTCTTTTCTGCTTTTAGTTTTCCCCATTTTAGGTGTAAAAACTTTTTCCTGTGATTGTTTTCTTTACTGACTGTTCTAGTAACCTTCTCTAATATTTCAGCTTTGTCTTTAAATGTTAACAGAGAGAAAAATAATGTGTCTTATTATTTGTGAAGCATTTAAGGTGTTGCAATTGATATGAAAAATGGCAGAGTCTATTGTCCTAAAAGGAAAAGTATCCATATTATATAATGTGACCTACTTGTAGAGTATGGAACTAGGTATATTTATATACACAAATATATATATATATATATATATATATATATGCTATAAGTAAAGCATTTTAGGACAAACAGCTTTAAAAACAGCTTCAAGGGTGATGAAT
The DNA here is from genome assembly GCF_963455335.1 of Martes martes. Taxonomy (NCBI): domain Eukaryota; kingdom Metazoa; phylum Chordata; class Mammalia; order Carnivora; family Mustelidae; genus Martes; species Martes martes. The sequence goes on from NC_137888.1 coordinate 84,752,981, forward strand.
CACCCTAGAGACTTATCTCCTTATTTGTTTTAATAATGAAAGAGAATATATTACCTTTAAAGGGAAATTTCTCCCTTTTATTTTTTTAAAGATTTTATTTATTTGACAGAGATCACAAGTAGGCACAGAGGCAGGCAGAGAGAGAGAGAGAGAGAGAGAGAGAGAGAAGCCGGCTCCCTGCTGAGCAGAGAGCCTGAAGCTGGGCTGTATCCCAGGACCCTGAGATCATGACCTGAGCTGAAGGCAGAGGCTTAACCCACTGAGCCACCCAGGTGCCCCAAAATTTCTCCCTTTATTTCATAATATATTTTGAGTAAAAATATAAGGGCTTAAGGGTGTTCGCTAAACAATGAAACACAGGTGAATAAAATCCAAGATTATCTGTATATGTGGTATTATCTGTTTAAATTCTGAATGAGTTACTGAAAGCTTGAGATGCAGTCTTAACTCTGAGCTTAGGCACTTCAGTTTTTCCAGCTATAATAGTAATATGGTAGACATTTATTATTTTCTGCTTAGCTTCCATTCCTTGTTATTCTTGGGGGAGTTGCTTTCCCATATTTGGTCTTCATTATTCAGGTGGGTCCAACCCAGTCCAGTCTCTTTTATGAAGAGGTGTGTGTGTGTGACCCAGACCAGGTCAATTAATTTCTGCTTCCTCTGGTCACTGTATTTGGTTAGTGTCAGTAGGTAACCCCAGGCTGGACAAATCAGAAGTCAACGGCTGGGCTTTGTCTGGAACTATTGAGAAATTACTTAGCAGAAGTTTCCTAAGTTAAATAGGATGGAAAGCTGGAATTCTAGGGAACATCTACAAGGGGGGATGGAGGTGGAGCCTATACAGAGGAAAGCAGATCCGGTAGGTACCGAGATTGACTACTACCTTTTCAGGTATTTGCCCAATAATATATGTTGTTTTTCTTACGTCAGTTTGAGTTGTCCTTTCTTCTGTTTCATGCAAATGGTAAAGTATAGGCTAATTCATTTGGGTTTGTTAACCTCCAAATCCTTTCCATTTTCTACATTCTCTGATTCCCTGCCTTCTGTATCACATACAAGTTAGAATACTTTGGTCTAATAAGGTTAGACAAATAATAACAGGATATTTTCTGGAGGAGTAACTTCTCCATTTGTGAAACATCAGTGGAAGGGTCAAGTGTCATTGTTTTACATTTTGATCTCATTTATCTTTATTTTATAGCATATTTCACCTTCTGTTAACTTTTATACAACCTTGATCCAATTGTATTCACCAGAGCCTACAAAATAAAATGACAACAACAAAAAAGAAAGAAAGAAAGACAGACAGAAAGAATAGAAAAGCTCTGTTTGATACTAGAAATGATAAGCAAAAATTATTCCTTTCTGAATCACATGCACAAGTGGTCCCTTTCTAAGCCACTCCACCCCTGGGTTAACATGTACATTTTGTGATGATGACTTTTTAGAAATACTACGTAAATATATAAAAGAAAGCACCTGGGGAATGCCTGAAAAACTATGTGTTTGTGGGAGTGTTCATGAGGTAGTGAAGTAGAATGGATGGGACACAGTAACATGGTAACTGGTACACAGTAATGAAGTAATGTGGTTGCAGAATTCTGTCCCAGGTGGGTGTCCTGATTCTACCCTTTATTAACCTATAACCTTGATAAGACTGTAAGCTGTCTTCATCTGCCCTCATGTTTGGGTTGTTTGCTGTGAGGATAATGTGGTAAAGTGTGTGTGTAGACACAGTTTTCATACCAGTTTGATGATGGCTGAAATCATTTTGGAATGAATGAGCCTAATTTATTCAGTGAGTTTCATTGATGAATTTGTGACAGAAGCAACAGATTGGGAAATATTGGGAGATAAGATTAGATGTGGAGACAGTTTCAGATTTTGAAATCCAGCCTGAGAAGTTTAAACTTGTATAAAGAAGTGAGTGTTAGCTTCTAGGTGCCTTCCTCCGGAGCATATCCTAACCTTTGTTCTTTTCTCTTCATTCCCACAACCAGTAAAAACTCCTAACTCACCTGGTGGATGCCAGTATATTCCATGTGCAATGTCCTATTGCCGCATTTCCCTTCCTCAAAAGTAGTATACTCTAATTACATGAAGTAGGCTGGATGTGGTGACGGATACAGTATAGAGAGTGAAAGATAGCACTGAAGATTGAGTAAAAGTATATCTGAGAGAGTGGGACAGTGGTGGTATTATTAACAGAAGAAGGCAAGTTGGTAAAGAGCCCGTGATGAGGTGATAAGACACCCAACTGGAATCACCGTGTAGGAAGTTACAGATTTAGGACAAGCACTTGGGAGTCCGTGTATATTTGGAAGTTATGAAGTTATTGAAATTTATAGCTTAAAGGGTCCCGTCTTAGGTTGGGCTGCTGTAACAAAATACCAAAGAATAGCTGGCTTAAGCAGTGAACATTTATTTCTCACAGTTCTGAAGGCTTTGAAGTCCAAGATCAGGGCGCTGGCAGGTTCACTGTCTGGTCAGGGGCCTCTTCCTGGTTTGCAGACAGCTGCCTTCTTGCCATTCTTCCCATGGTAGAAAGAGAGGAAAAGGAAGCAAGCTCTTTTGTGACTCTTATGAGCTCCTAAGCCCATTCCTGAGGGCTTCACCCTCATGACCTAATTATTTCCTCAAGGCGCCACCTCTAGATACAGTCACATTGTGGATTATGGCTTCAACATATGAATTGGGGAGTGGGGAGGAAGGAGTTCAGTCTATAGCAGGCTCTTACAAAGTCATTTGGCTTTGATTTTTTCATATAAGGAGTTGAATCTGAGTGAGAACTCACATAGTAACAACATTGTTAGTAACACAGTTAGAAATAAATTTTTATTTGCTAACTCCAAGGCCAGCATTCTTTCTTCACTACATAGCCTGTCTATGACATCAACCCAGAGATTACAATGGACCCTGTAGTGATAAGAGTTAGGAATATAAGGAGGATCAGCTAATGTTATGATAGCTAATTTTCATTATTTAGTGACTTAAAACAACACAAGTTTATTATTACCAGTGTGGAGGTCAGACTTCTGAAAATGGGTCTAATGGGGGTAGGTGACAGCAAGGATGTATTCCATTTAGAGGCTCTGGGGAGAATCTGCCCCTTGCCATTTCTAGCTTTTAGACTGCCACATTCCTTGTTTCACAGCCCCTTTCAGCAGTGGCATCACTCTGACTCAGCTTCCCTTGTCCGGTTTCCTCTGACTGTGCTGGTCCTACGTCCTTCTTATACAGTAATCCAGGATAATCTTTTCATCGCAGGATTCTGCTTCCTCCTCCTTTTCTTCTCCTCCTCCTCCTTTTTTTTTTTTTTTTTTTTTTTTTTACACGAGAGGGAGACAGGTGTGTGAGGGTCTGAGGGGGAAGGGAGAGAAAGAATCTTAAGCAGATTCCATGCCCAGCAGGGAGCCAGATGCAGGGCTTGAACTGACAACCCTGGGATCATGATCTGGGCTAAAATCAAGAGTTGGATGCCTAACTGACTGAGCCACCCAGGCACCCCTCATCTCAAGATTCTTAACATCATCATACCTGCCAAGTCTCATCTGCCGTGTAAAATAATCCCTGTTGTGGCAGGGATTAGGATGTGGATGTCTTTGGGAATCGTTGTTTTGCCTGCCCACCATATTGATGATGATGAGCAGTTTTACTAATTAGCCACAGTAGAAGAGACAATGCCTACCATACTGATGATAATGATTATACTAATGAAGACAATGAGAAATAGTAGTTACTATTAATATTTCACTTGCTCGCCAAATTACTTCTAGTATTTTGCCAAAGAAAATAAATTCTTCTGTCCCAAAATATGTATGAAGAGCAAGGCTGGCCTAATAAGGGGATTGAGCTGATTTGATAAAAGTTTCTTCACCCTACAGATGAAAATGGCTTCTTTCACAGGGCTGCCTGGAAACCCCTGGAATGTTTACATTAGTCATCCTTTTGATTCAAGCATTGAAAGGCTAGCAAGAATGCATTTATGTTTTCTGGAGAGAAACCAACTATCAGCCTAGCACAAGTGACTGTTAGGAAAATCAAGTGAGGCACTAAGATGATGTGAAACAAGACAGGTGGGTTGTGATTTAGAATGAGGTAAAGGAATTGTTCATATCAGGAGGTGAGTTTTCATATGTGAAATACTGAACAATTTGGCTGAAGTTTGGTGAGGGGACAGTGTTTTCTAAAATCTATTTTTATTTTTTAAAATTTTATTTATTCGAGAGTGAGAGAGCACGTGTACTCACACATGAATGGGGGTGGGGGCAGAGGGAGAGAAGCCAACTCCCCATGGAGCAGAGAACCTGAAGACATAGGGCTGTATCTCAGGAATGTGGGATCATGACTTGAGCTGAAGGCAGATGCTTAACTGACTGAGCCCCCCAGGTGTCCCTGTGAAGAGACAGTCTTACACAGAAGATGCACAGAAAGTTTCTGTCTCCTCTCTGATCCTACACACACACACACACACACACACACACACACACACACACACACACACAGAGTTCTGAAACCATAATACTGCCAAATTCTGAAATGAGTGTTAGTTTTCAGGGAAAACTGTAGATAAAAATGAAGAAGCCAGCAGGGCACTTGTTATGAGGAGCCCTGGGTGTTATATGTAAGTGATGAATCACTAATTTCTACTCCTGAAACCAATATTACACTATGTGTTAACTAACTAGAATTTAAATAAAAATTTGGAAGAAAAAAATAAAAAATAAAAATGAAGAGACCATGTTCAGGAAAGTAGTTAAAAAAAAAAAGTTTGAGGGATGCCTGAGTGGCTCAGTGGGTTAAAGCCTCTGCCTTCAGCTCAGGTCATGATCCCAGGGTCCTGGGATCGAGCCCCACATCGGGCTTTCTGCTCAGCAGGGAGCCTGCTTCCCCCACCTCTCTCTGCCTGCCTCTCTGCCTACTTGTGATCTCTGTCTGTCAAATAAATAAAATCTTAAAAAAAAAAAAAAAAGCTTGAGTGAAGTGGCAGTAGAATAAACAATCAGTTTTTTACAAACACTAGTGTAGAGAATACCTCTTGCTTTAATTTTCCTAATTTGTTATAAATTATAGGGCTGCTGAAGAGAAAAATAAAGAACAGGCTGTCATGTCCTTTAAAAACAGAAATTGGACAAATTGTTGCACAGCATGAGGATATTCCACTAATTTTGACAACCACCTAATGTGGTTTACTAGCCTTTCTCAGACCAATGTCCACATAGTTTTATTTTTCCAGAATTTTCCACCAAATATTTTCACATATTGGATGCTTTTATCAATTTATAGCATAGGTTAGAATATTTTTTTCTTCAATGAAATAGCTCAGATTAAATAGTAATTTTAAAACTAAAGTCTGTAGAATTTAAAAAATGTAGACCTGAAGACCATGTCCAAACAATCTATAGTGAACCAGAGGCCTCTGTTATCTGGTCTGACTGTAGTTTTCTAGCCTTCTTTCCCAGCTCCTGGGGTATCCAGTGCTGTCTCCCAGCCAGCTAACCTCACTCCTTCCTGCTTGGCATTTACGTTTCCCTTCACCCCACTAACTGCCTTTTGGGATTATATTATAGAAATTTAACGTCATCCATCATTACTGCTGCCTGGAGACAGCTTGGCCATAATCACCTAGTGATGAAACAGCTTGTCATTTCTTGGGGCGCCTGGATTAGGCATGTACGCAGGTCATGATCCCGGGTCCTGGGATCGAGTCCCATGTCAGGCTCTCTGCTAAGTGGGGCGTCTACTTTTCCCTCTACCCTTCCCCCTGCTCGTGATCTCTCACTCTCAAATAAATAAAGTCTTTTAAAAAAAAAAAAAGAAGAATGTTGCCTTTCAACTAAATAAATATTTATTTTTTTAAAAAAAGAAAGAAAATCTTTGGTTCCAAAGGTCAGAGAAAGAAAGAAAGTTAGAAATAGGTTGTCATTTCTTATTGAAGCTCCAGGCCCTGGTTCTGGCCCTGTGTTAAGTCATGTGCTGTTGTGAAAAGTGTTCAGTATCTGTATAAAGTATGACTCTGAAGTTATGAGACTGTGAGGATCACTTTCTAGATTGGGCATTTGTCAAGTGTGTTGCTACAGTTTGAACCTTCACAGTTTATTATTAGTGGTTGGCCCCTTGGTCAAATAAGCCTCGTTCTTCAAGTAGACTGTCTTTCTATTTGAAACCCTCATGTCCCACTTTTCTCCTTGAACACTCTTTTCTTTCAGATGTCAGAATTTCAGTTCTAGGGACTTGATAGTCCCCTGAAAGCTCCCGTGGAGAACTCAGGGTGAGAAAGTTCATTCTGTGAGGAAGTTAACCAATCTCATTGGGATATCTGAGCTGGAAAACCTAGCTGGATGGAGGTAGCAATATGAAGGAGTGCTGGGTAGGTAAAGAGGCTGATTTCAACACTGCCTCAAAGCCTTCAGACAGACCATCTCAGAATCTCTGTCTTGATCACTCAGAATTCCATTAGATTTGCTACCACCCGATAATCAAACTGTAGGTCCCTCTAACTCTTTTTTGAAAAATCATGTCCCAGGGAGATCTTCAAACCTCATTCTCTCTGTCTTTCTTTACTACCATCTACCACTGCCCCAGAAGAAGGGTGTGAAATGATATGTAAATAAAAATTAGAAATTCAAAAACTAGAATTCCAGTGTAATCCATTTGTCTCCTTGTAGTAGCTTTTGGACCTTGATCAATTGTTTCAGCAGGTTTTGTTTTGCTTTTTAGCAGCTACTATTTGCCACGTGCTAGGCATAAATAATGGGTCTTGTCCTCTTGGATAACCACCACCACTGACATGGTGCCATTTCCACGACAGATCCTTCTTGTCCCCAGGGAAAGGCCTAATACTCCCTCTTCCTTGTGGAATTATAGTGCTTTATTCTTAGTGGGGAGTATAGAGTAGAAGGTTGTGGAAATTTCTGGGTAAAGTATTAACCAAGATGGTCTAGGAATTTATATCTTATGAGTGAGTAGAAAAATTGGCAATGAATTGAGAGTTGCAAGTTTAAAGAAATGCATTTACCAAAAAAAATCCAATGCTATTTCTGAAAAGATGGACTTGAATATATCAAATATGTCCAAGCTTCAGGTAAAAATCCAGCACTTTACCAAGTGTTGTCTGCAGATGTAACAGTTTGTATAGTTCAGTAAAAACCAGCCAAACAAGAAAGATTTTTGAAAAACAAAACAAATTTAAAGAATTCTAGTATTTCTTTCCTAGTCACAGTTTGTTTTTAATGTAGCCAGTTCTGATGTCAAATATCAGAAAGCAGAGAGTTGAGGTGTTCTGGGAAAGTTGGTAATTGAAGCTCTAAAGTGGCTTCAATATAATGACTAACCAGGAAGACTGACTTTCCAGAAAGACAAAGTCTCAGAGGAGACAACTGTCCAGGTTTTCTGAAATCATGAAGTATGTGAAGAGGGCAAATATGAACTCGTTCATCCAATTCTAGAAACATTTCAAAGCTTTGAAAAATAACCGTAGGGTAGGTGAAAGGCCACAGGGATTGTATTTTATTGTTGACCTTAATGTCTCAAGCTGTAAGATTGCCTAATACAAGGTAACTTTAAGAAGACTATCTTTTGCTATTGTAGTAATTATCCATCCTTGGATTAGTTCAGAATTGTTCTGGTTTTTTGTTTGTTTGTTTGTTTGTTTTCCTTCTGAAGTTATAAGGCAAATGGGTCTTTTAACAGATTTTCAGATACAAGTAGAAATTATTTCAGCGAGTAGTAAAGACTTAGTAAATTGATACCTGTTAATTTGTGGATGGTAGATTCATAGTGGATTATTAAAGGAATAGACAGTGTTAAATGTGTGTCTCTTAGGATCAGACATTGTCATGGAGAGCAAATGTATTTTTTCTTAAAATGTGTTTTGATATTTCTGTTGAGACCAAAATACCAAGTCAACAATTAATCATATTCAAAAGGCATTTCTTGTATTATTCTGAACTCTTACAGCTGCTGTGGCTCCCCCGGTACTCCACCTCCCATTAGACATAGTCAGGGAAGTGTTTTCCTATGTCCAGAAAGGTACTATTGGCTAAAGCAGTTTTGAATATCAAGAGCCTCCTACTTGCAAAATATCTCTTTGTATTTAGTACTATGAAGATTGGTCATATAAACACTCTTTGGAATTTTAATATTAATGGGACGGTTTTACTTCATTAGTTTCATAAATTATATAGGCCAGTAGAGCTGTTGGCTGCATTTTACCATAGGCTCAAGCAAGAGGGGCCTTAAGCTATGGAAACATGATACATCTTTACAATTTCATTCTGCTTCGCTGGAAAGATCCATGTCCCTTGTATACTTTATGACTTATTCACATTTCCTTTAGAAATACTGGTATCAGGGAAATACAAATCAAAACCATAATGAAATACCACTTTATACTGGTCAGAGTGGCTAAACTTAACAAGTCAGGAAAAAAACAGATGTTAGCAAGGATGCAGAGAAAGGAGAATCCTTATATACTGTTGGTGGGAATGCAAACTGATGCAGCCACTCTGGAAAACAGTATGGAGGTTTCTCAAAAAGTTAAAAATAGAGCTACCCTATGACCCAGCAATTGCACTACTACGTATCTATCCAAAAGATACAAAAATTCTGATTCAAAGGGGTACATGCACCCCAATGTATATAGCAGCAGTCTTCACAATAACCAAAATATGAAAAGAGCCCAGATGTCTGTCTACTGATGAATGGATAAAGAAGAAGAACTATCTGTATATAATGGACTATTACTCAGCCATCAAAAAGAATGAAATCTTGCCATTTGCAATAATGTGGATGGAACTAGAGGGTATTATGGTAAGCAAAATAAGTCAATCAGAGAAAGACAAATACCATGTGATTTCACTCATGTGGCATTTAAGAAAAAAAACATGAACGTAAGGGAAGGGAAGAAAAAATAAAATAAGACAAAAACAAAGAGGGGGGCAAACCATAAGAGACTCTTAACTCTAAGAAAAAAACTGAGAGGGTGGTTGGAGGTGAGGTGGGTGGTAGGGGAATGGGGTACCTGGGTGATGGGCATTAAGGAGGGCACTTGAAGTAGTGAGCACTGGGTATTGTATGCAACTGATGAATCACTGAATCTACTTCTGAAACTAGTAATATAGCATATGTTAATTAAATTGAATAAAAAAACATTGAGTGCTAAATGCTTACTATTTTAGATGATGATGTGTTCATGATGAGAGTAATGATACTGAAATAATGATATGTATCACCACATAGTATAAGCATTGAATGTCTTTGAATTTGAAGATTTTCAGCTCAAAACCACTTTAATAGATCTCTCTTAAAAGTCAATTGTGGGGACACCTGGGTGGCTCAGTCAGTTGAGCATCTGCCTTCGGCCCAGGTCGCAATCCCAGGATCCTGCGATCGAGTCCCACATCAGGTTCTCTGCTCTGTGCGGAGCCTGCTTCTCTCTCTGCCTGCTGTTCCCTCTGCTTGTGCTTGCTCTCTCTCTCTCTCTCTGAGAAATAAATAAATAAAATCTTTTTTTTTTTTTAAAGTTGATTGTGATATCCATGGTACTGCACAAATGTGTGATCATGGTAAACTATCTATCCCAAAATAAAAAACCTGTTCTCTTTCACATTTTGGGCAACTAATATGACATCTGATTCCCTTTAGATGCAAACAAAAGACTTTTTAAAAAGATTTTATTTATTTATTTATTTATTTATTTATTTATTTATTTATTCACAGGGGGAGTGGCAAGGGAGATGGGGAAGAGAAGCAGGCTGTGTGGTGAGCAGGGAGCCCCATGTGGGGCTTGAACCCAGGACCCCGAGATAGTGACCTGAGCTCAAGGCAGACACTTAGCTGACTGAGCCACCCAGACACCCCAACAAAAGCTTTTTTCATTGCCTTTTTATAGTCTTTTTAAAAATGCCTTTTTATGCTCTTAGAATCAATTGATTTTATAACTTTTAAAAGAACTGAGAGGAAAAAATGATCAGCAAATAATATGTAGTTCCTGGAAATTACTTGACTGTTTTTGAATTTTTAACGAACTCTTAAAAGTACCTGAAGCCTTCCTTCACTTAGCAGGAATCTGAAAATCAGACTCCTATTTATTATTCTGGCCTAGAGTCAGTTCCATACTCTGTTTCCTGCACTATGGCAAACAGGCTTATTGTTTGTATTTTTCTCCTTTTATTTCCAGGTTTAAGTACATATATCCAAGTATTACTTTGGGTTTTCTGTCTCCTTCTCCCTCATCTGACACATACTCTATACTGTTAATATGTTACTAAAATTTTGTTAGTTATAGATAACTTTCCTTGATATATTTTTTAAGATTTTATTTATTTAATTCAGAGAGAAAGAGCACACAAGTGGTGGGGAGGGGTAGTGGGAGAGGGAGAAGCAGACTCCCCGCTGAGTGGGGAGCCCAACATGGGACTTGATCCCAGGACCTTGGGATCATGACCTGAGCCAAAGGCAGCCGCTTAACAGACTGAGCCACCCAGGTGCCCCAGCTTTTCTTGAGATTTCACATTTCCTTGCCTTCTCCCCCTTTCCTTAGATGTTTAAATCCAGAAGAAATTTTTATCCTGAATAAAATATTTTTTAGTCAGTATTACAAACAGACAATTGTAAACCTCATCTTTGTTGATGAAGTATATAGAAAACAGGATTCATTTGCTTCTTTGTTGTTTCAGTTAAAACATTGTGGCAAGGTTTTGACGAATGGCTGGTGAAACGCAGCTGGCACAGCGCGGTTGGTGGCATGCTGTCATCCTAAAGGTTAAACAGCTGTGCTGAAAAGAGTCATTTTGGTTTAGTGCTTTTAATTGGGAACTTTTTTGGAGGCTGAGGACAGAATGTGTATGACAGTCTTAACATATTTAACATATTCTCAAAAATGATCAGAATTTAGGCTAAGTAACTTCAACGACTTCACTTCCAACTGGATTACATTTTGATTGTCAAGAAAAAATAAAGTTGGTTTTTAAAAGAGCAGGCTGGTCTGCAAAATGGCTATGAAGAAATACCAGTCTTTGATGAAACTGAGAAGTATCATAGACGCCTTAGGTTTCTAAGACTAAGGAATTAGAGGCATCCTGTTTTAATCCTCTGTAACCCAGCCACGTACGTCAGACTCAGTGCTGTTGATACCTGGTATTTTTAAAAGGGCTGAGACCTGTTTTTCTGTGGACAGTGACAAATACGAAAATGACGTCTATTGCCTCTTCTCCCTATTCCCATAGCCCTGGTCTGAGAGAAGGAGGGCCCTGCAATTTTTCACCTGGAAGTGAGGGTGGCTGACAGCATATGCAACATTGGTGACTCCCTAGACTGTGACTTGTCTTCAAGACACCCTGCCAAGACTTCAGTGTAGGGGGAGCTGGAGGATTCGAGTCAGGTTTCACGGCTCACCTGATCAGCATAGCCATAACATTGACTCCCGTGGCCCTGATGTGTCAGACCATTTATATAGTGTTCCTTACCTCCTGGCCGCCAGAATAGGGCCTACTTGTAACTGGTCCTTCTTTCTTGGATGGGTTTCAATAAAAGTGTGAGGTTTACTTTTCATTTTTTTTTCCACCTTAAACTGAGGAATAGGGATCTAATTATCCCTTGATGCGGCTACTTTATTTTTCTGAGATGGTTTGGTAACACTTAAGAATTAAGCTTTGTTTAAGTCATGGTTTCACAATTAGTACCAAGTTATCTAGATTTTAAATCAAACACACTTAATCTTTGAATCATATTTAATATGACTCTTAACTGCCTTTTTCAAAGTGAGAAAATTGCATTCAGTACTTTAAGAAATTTTGGGGTGCCTGGGTGGCTCAGTCAGTTAAGCGTCTGACTCCTGATTTTGGCTTGGGTCATAATTCCAGAGTTGTGGGATTGAGCCCCACATCAGGCTCCCTACTGGGCATGGAGCCTGCATAAGATTCCCTCTCTCCCTCTCCCTCTGCCCCTCCACCACCATCCCCCTCCCCCCGCAAAAAAAAAAAAAAAAGGAACTTTAAGAAATTTCCTATGCAACTAGATAAATACATTTCAGATTTATGAAATGTGATGCCTCTGGCCTTAAGTTACTGCTTTGGGTTTAAAACTCCAAAGTCTTGCCCTTGTTCTCAGGAAGCATCTTTTATCTGAATAGAATTTGTAGGATTGTGCTGTGCTCGGGAGCTGGATCAGAGCTCGCTCTGAACTGGGAGTCTGGTCATTGTCATACCTGCTCAGAGAATTTGCTTAAATCACTCAGCTTCTCTGAACCTTAATTTTGCCAACTGTACAATGATGTCTAGTTCCCCAGGTTGTCATGAGGTTTTAATGAGTTCATGTTTGTGAAATCTAGTAGTATAGTGCCAGGGACAAAAAAAAATTCTTTCTTTGTTCCCTTTGCTTCAGCCTAAATTAATAACTGGACATTTAGGAGTGTTAGGGTAGAGGCAGGGCTATAAAATTACCATTATTTTAATAGTAACAGTATAACTATTTACATATAAAAATTTTCTGCCTCTTCTTTTGCAAATTTCCTGTTTACATCCTTTGCCCATTTCTTGATTGTTTGCTCAGCTTTGGTTTCATTTGTAAAAGCTCCTAGCTATTATGGATAGAAACCTTATGTTAGGCATGTTGTGAATATTTTTTTGTTTTGCCTTTTAACCATATATATGTGGTGTTTTCTGCCATGTAGAGATTTAAAGTTTTGTTTTCATGTCATGAGATATATATTTTTTTAATATATGAACCATTGATTGCATGATATATATATATTGATTTTTAGAGATGTCAAAATGTGAAAAAAACAAAGTCTTAATTTCAGTGAAAGAGAATATTAATTTTTTTCTTGTAATTCCTGCCTTTGGTGGTGGTGATGATGGTGGTGGCGGTGGTGGGGTGTTTGAGTACACATTTGTATGTACAGAGAATCCCTAAATTACAATGGCTTGACTTACAATTTTTTTTGACTTTAGGATGATGTGAAAGTGATACACACTCAGTAGAAACCTTATTTTGAGTTTTGAATTTTGAACTTTTCCTGGGCTAGTGATATGCTGTATGTGGGGCTGGGCTGTGGCAGCAAGCCACAGTCAACCACAACCACTTAGTCAGGAGGGTAAACACTGATATACTGACAACTGTTCTGAACCCATACAGGCCTTCTGTTATTCACTTTCAGTACAGGATTCAATGAATTGCATGAGACAGTTAACACTTCCTTATAATATATACTTTGTGTTAAATGATTTTACCAAGTTGTTGGCTAATGTAAGTGTTTTGAGCATGTTTAAGGTAGGCTAGGCTAAGCTGTGATGTTCAGTGGGTAGGTATATTAAATGCATTTTTGATTTATGATATTTTCAATTTACAATGGGTTTATCTGGACATATTATCATTATTAAAGTGGAGGAAGGTTCCTATGTAAATTGCACTTTTTTTCAGTACTCAGAGATAATGCAAACATGAGTGGGTATGGCTGGGTCTCTCCAGACAAGTAAATTCTAGAAAGAATGTAGTGGAACAGAGCTCTGAAGCCCTGGCATGTACTTCAGGTATTGCTGTCGGAAGCTGTGGCCTTGGCTTGTCCATTACCAGAATCATGTGTTGCTCTGGCTGATGCTTTTGTCCAGCTGTCTCTGTAACTTGATCCCTCCTAATATCTATCTGTGGTGGCCACAGCTCAGAATTGGTTCTGGGTTAGTATTTCTTGCTTGCACCTGCCAGACCCTAACTATAAGAGAAACGTGGGGAGGGGTGCGGGGGGGGGATGACAGACCCTGTAAAGCAGGCCACAAAGCTAAAATACTGGGTAGTTCTCAGGGCAAAGTGCCATAACTACCTCTTCACCACTGTAAGAAAGTCATCCTGTCCTCTTCTCCAGCAGAGTCAAGGTTGGTCTAAGACCACAAAGCAACTATCCTCCTAAAGTAACCCAAGAATAAAAGAATATAAGGAAGACCACTTATTTGGGAGTCAAGATGCCAGGGATATCTAAATAGTTCAAAAAGGATTTTACATTTATTACCCAGTTAAAAAATCATGCCACTGAAATAATTAATAGCCACTTGCTCTGGTGCAGGACATGGTAATCACCAGCAAATCATTAGTTGATGATGTCATGGTGGCCTAAGACCCACAGTATAGACCGGGTGGCGAGCACTTAGCAGAACATTGCTGTGTCTCTGTGGTAATTCACGAACTGCGACAGTTCTTTGTCATTTCTGTGTTTGGCAAGTAACAGCGGCTCTAAAGTCATTGAATCTAAAACCTTAAAATTGTGATTTGTTGTTCTGTAGCTGATACTAGACTTCCTGAAGTCTTTGCACATAAGACAGGTCTTTACATGCAATTTATGAAAATGGAATAATTAAGAGAGAATTACTTAAATTTGTCTTCTCTAATGTTTCATTTAAACAAATGTTATAGTATGGTTTTAGCTCTTGGCAGATCTTGACATCATCATCATCATCATTGTCATCATCATCATCATGGAGTGAAAGCAGCTGTGGAAAAGAACAGTTATTTTTAAATCTCAGTAGACAAGTGGGACCTGCCCACTCATCTATTGAGCACACCTTTGTGATTTCTCAGAAATTAAATAGCATGACCCTTTGATTGAATCCAAAACTGGATATTTAAATAGGTAACTTCAAAATAATTGGCTTGAAATCCAAGGATCTATTCTGGGATACTTTAGAAATTTTTATTCCCCTTTCACCCCAGCATTAATATCTATATCTTTATCTGCATCTATATCTATATATAACATATATAAAGACTTCATTTTCCAAGTCGCTGTTACATTTCTTCTAAACTACTTTCTTATAATTGACACTTTTTGGAATAGGATTTGAACTTGAGTGGGAAGAGAAGACGGTTTGGAAGAATCAAGAAGTATATAACAGTGGGATCTAAAAACCACAACAAAAAGAGGTTGAAGGGACATTTTGATTTATTCCAGAGGAGCAAGTGTAGAAAGCTGATATAGTATTATAAAGGTCTTTATGCACATGAACTGTTTGATTGTAGACTTTGGGGATTAACTGTTCTTCATCTCTGCTAAGGGCAAAATAAAAGGAAATGGTTTAAGACTGAAGCATGAAGAGGCTAAGGAGAGACAAGGAAGCATTTAGAAATATTTGTTTATTAAACCAAGTACCTCAACCATCTAGACAAGACAAAGTATGCCAATAATTCCATCCTATTAGTCTGATTAGGTTGTAGAATCTTGAGTCTTCCCTAGATAGCTTTAAAACTGACATGAGGTGGTTAGGTATGTCTCAGGGTTATTTCCAATCCCAATATTTAGTGATTTATTTCAGCAGGCTCCATAGCTGAATTATGTGTATATTTCCCTCCCTCCTTCTCTACTTTCCTCTCTCCCTTTTTTTCCTTGTTTTGTATACTATTGAAGACTATTTTACATAGGTATCATTTAGAAATTTTAAATTAAAGTGCCCCCTTTTACTTTGGTTCATGTGTATGTTTAGATAGCATAACTGGAGCATTTTTATTGAGCAGGAAATGTCCACTTTTGTGTTCCAACTAAAGCATCCTTTTGATCCATTATTTACTTTTTAAAGCAGTTCCTGAACACAGAAGCTATGTTATATGCAACACAGATCTTTTGTCTATCTTACGCAGAAGAATAATTTCCAGAGAAATAAATCTTTGCCCTAGGTGAGACACTCCTGTAGTGTTGAAAGGTGATCTGGGCTTTTAGTGTGCACTGAAGCTAATAGCTAGCAATCACTCAGCGGTTTAAGAAATGTGTGTTGGCCATTTTCTGTCATTCTTGGTGGGGTGGTAGTGGGGCGGAGACAAGAAATGAGGCATCCAAGTTTGGGAGGAGAAAGGGTTAGGGGTGATTTACAGCATCCAGCTATCCAGAAGAAGTGAATGAACAATTCTTACAGAAGACATCCTTGGCCCAAATATTTTTTCTAAAAAACAAAACAAAACAAAACACCAAAAAACCAAAACCCATTATCATTTTCTTTTTCCTTTTTACTGTTTGTTTGTTTTTTTTTAATCCTCTCCCTTCCCATCCCCTTAAAGCTTCAACGACAATTAATTTTTGTCTAACACCTCCATATGCCCCATGCTAGGAACTGGGGACATAGTACTGAATAAGACAGACAGGTCAGGTTCTTCTTGCCCTCATGGAGGTTACATTTTTCTCAATTATTCTGTGCTCACCTACATGACAAGGAACAAACTAGAATTAGTGTCTGAGATGTAGCACATAGTAAATATTTTGATTACACTTTAATTTATTGTTGAAGTAATATAAGGAAAACACTGGATGTACCTCTAGTTTTACACATTCAAAACTTACATAAAGATACTAACTATAATGTTTAAGATTTTTGGAGAGTTACTTGTCTGTCAACATTTGCATTCAAAAGTTTATTCAAGTTTAGGTAGATCCTTTGTTCTGATATGTAGGTGGTGTCTAAGATGACTTTTAAAAAGTCAGTGTGCAGGGTGCCTGGGTGGCTCAGTGGGTTGGGCCTCTGCCTTCAGCTCAGGTCATGATCTCAGGGTTCTGGGATCGAGGCCTACATTGGGCTCCCTGCTTCCCCCCGCCTCTCTGCCTACTTGTGATCACTCTCTGTGTCAAATAAATAAAATCTTAAAAAAAAAAAAAGTCAGTGTGCAAAATTTCCTTCCACATAGACAGTCACCTTGCCATGGGAAGCCTTTTCTTCCCACCATATCAGTGTACCTCCTTTGCTGCTACCAAAGACGAGACAAGGAGAATCTTTCTGATGCCAAGGCTAACGCAAGGGTGTTCAAGGTTTTGATGAGCATTGGGTGACTCCTCCCCCCATAAAAGCCCTGTTCTAAACACCGCTTATGTTCTGTAGGTAATATTATTGTCTGTAGTCCTCTGCATATATTTTTTCAGATTACTTAGGTGCTTATGTGCCAACCTGGCAATCTAGTCATTGTTTGGAAAATCTTGTTTTAAACTCAGGACAGCTGACCAGGTGGATGTTACCTACCCTTGCACTGGAGATTGATCGATCTTTCTGTCTGTCTGTCTATCTATCTGTCTATCTATCTATTTTCATCCTCTGTGAAGAGAACAAGCACATTTCTATCTGTGGGATGTCCATACTATTTGAATTTGCAATGCTCCAGTAAAATTATTATCTTGGTTAACTTAATCTGTTTCACTCTGAGGACGTTTTTCATCCTCCTGGATTGCATCAGGGGTTGAGGATCTGGCCTTTATTCTGTGCTAAAATCTGGTTATTCATCAGCCACTGTTCTTGTCCTTTGCTGCCTATGACCTTTCATTTCAAAGTTGCAGAGAACTGTTAGTTTTCTTTGTGTATCAGACATTTACTGGGATTTTGGCTACCCAGCTCCTGAACTTTTTTTCTTATTTGGGTGAGTTACTTGCTGTATGGGCCTTTATGGGAGGCAGGGAACCAGATCTTCCATCTTCTTGTCCCTGTTTACTAGGTCTCAGACATGTGGTAGGCTAAGCTGGTCGGCATCACTCAGATCTTTGGATCTTGAAAGCACAACTCCAAGAAGCAAAGGCACTTTATTCTTGTGAAAAGTCATGGTGTTGAAAGCCCAGCAGCATCACTATCCAGTCACGGCAGCTGGTGGTGAGAAAGGTGTGTTCAGCGGGATTCTTCTATGTCTGAGACTTCTCTGTTTCCCAGCCTCCCCTAATTCTGGCTCATTTCCAGGCCAGGCATCCAGCCTTTTCTTTAAGTCTTAGAATCCTCAGTATCCTTCAAATAAACTCCTTTTTTTCTTCAAGTCTGCCAAAGTTGGTTTCTATTGTTTATGACCAAGAACCCTGACTGGTTTGTTGTGTGAAAGCCAACTGCAGCTGCTTCTATCTTTCAAAAAAAATATATATATCCTATCTTAGATGCCCTTTTTACAGTGTGGTTTCACAGACCTCCAGGAGATGTGTGTTCCTACTCCTTAAACCTGTGCAGATCAATAGAATGTGGTGGAACTGATGAGAGGTGACTTCCAAGGGGACAAAAATAAAAGGCAACAGTTTCTTCCTGGTTCTCTTTCTTTTGTGCCCTGTTCCTTATGAGCCCAAGTCCAGGTATCCTGAATCTGCCATGTTGGAGAGATTACATGGAAGGACAATTACATCAAGTTAGGGGGGGAGCCAGAGGAGTACCAGCTGTTCTGCTCCCAGCTGATTGAGTTTTCCCAGTTTAGATGATGTACAGTGAGTGAGTAAGCTTTCAGATGATTTCAGCCCCCAGCCTTCGAGCTGGCCCAGCAGATGCTGATTGGAGCAGAAATGAACTATTTCCATTGAGCCCGCATTGCAGATTCATAAACAAAATAAGTATTGCTATTGGTTTTTGTTTTTTTTTAAGATTTTATTTATTTATTTGACAGACAGAGATCACAAGGAGGCAGAGAGGCAGAGAGAGAGAGGAGGAAGCAGGCTCTCTGCTGAGCAGAGAGCCCGATGCGGGGCTCGATCCCAGGACCCTGAGATCATGACCTGAGCCGAAGGCAGAGGCTTTAACCCACTGAGCCACCCAGGCGCCCAAGTATTGCTATTGTTTAAGGACACTTTGGGTTTACCATACAGCCATTATATGTATCCAGAACTATGACTATAATAAACATTCAAACCAGAACACTAGTTGTAACTACTAGTATAGAATCATGTGTTCAGATCCTTAAAAGACAGCAATATTGATATGAAATGGACTTACTGATCTAGTTTCCTCCTTTTTGCATATTATAGATTAAGAGAGTGGTGTTTATTTGGTCTGTTATAGAGTTACTTACCTGGAATAATATTAAAGAGCTTTATTATTGTTAGAAATACAAAATATCAAGGCTATCTTCAATATTGAGATATTAAACATATTAAAACTTGTCTTCTGGATATTTATAGCATGCTTACATCTGATTCCATTGTGGCCATGATAAAACGTTGCTAGGACATCATGTAAATAAGTCTCTAAATGGAATTCATTCCCTCTGTTAAGGCACATCTTTCAGAAGCAAAATGAAAATCCTAATTTTCTTTTGGGTTGGATGCCCCAGTTAATGGGGGATTTAGAGGGAGTTTTAGAAATTAAGGAAAAATAGCCAGAAGTTATTGAGAATTTAACTATGTGTGAGACACTATGCTAAGTGCCTCCAGGTCTTCTCATTTAATCACCACAGTAATTTTATGAGATAGATTTCATTACTCTCCCTATTCTATAGGTGAGGAAACACATTTCGGGTAAATAAAATTTGTCCAGATCACGTAGCTGGCAGCTGGAATTTGAACCCACAACTGTATGTTGTCTCTAAAGCCATCGTGTATTTGTAACCACTGTGGTGTACAATCAGCATGGCTCTGAGTGATACTTGGGCATTTAGTTCCTGCCTTCCTCTTCCTTGTCCTGGATTACCCTTGGGGACCCTGATATTCAGTGACAAAACACACACACTCTAGCTTTTTCTGCAAATTTCCCTCTCAGGGTCAGACAAAGGGGTACTTTTCACATCTTGTCCCTAGTCTTGAAGTGTTTAAAGAAGCTCCACTTCTTCTTTTAGGAAAAGCATGAGAACAGATCCCCTTTATGGGGATCTCGATGGCCTCGTGGCACCTGTTTCCACCAGTTCTTTGAGTCAAATCTGTTCTTTGTAGGAAGTGTACACATTGTGTACAAATGATGTAAAGTAATTTATCCTTCATGATGACACTAATTGGTAAGTGTTTAAAGTAGAAAATTCCTACCCCTACTACTTAAAACTGGAGATACTTTGACAGTAATGCAAGGGACTGAGGGCTTCTGAAGGAAGAACTTGGAGACTGCTGCTTTTGTGTGTTTGTGTGTACGCACTCTCCCTGCCACATTGTTAGCATGGGATGACAGCAAACTGCAGACCTCGAGTTGAAGGAGAACGGGAAAATGGTATTGGTGTTGAATGAGATCCTGATTACTTCAGCTTTTTTTTTTTTTAAAGTGTGTACATCATGCTTAGCTTCATCAACATAGATGATTTATTGGAGAAATTTTGCAAACAAGATCTTAGAAAAAAATTCATCGCCGTGTTCCTCACCAAAGCCCAAATCTCTTTTCTGAATGTGCTCCTGTATGTTACTGCAGATACAATGCAATGCCATATGTTAGCATCGCTGAATTTTCTATTTAGAGGAATTGATTTCCTGGCAAACAACAGGGTCCTGGAAATTCAGAACGCCCATATACCCTGTATCGAGTTACCAGAAGTCCTTTTCATTCACAGGCTCTGTGAGGGCACAGCTACAATGGTTGACATGCCTATTGGGAGATGGGCATGTCCCATTTTCCCTAATGACACAGAGGGAGTGAAAAAAGACTTTATTTTCTTTTGAGTCTTGCACACAGCAACCTGAGCCTAGCATATGACAAAAAAAGCCTTTGCTGTTTTTATATCCTTTGAGAATGATTTCTGTACCTAGGTAACCAGTCATAGCCTGTGGACCCCCAACCACAGAGGAAAAGAGCAGTTTTACTAATTAGCCACAAAGAAAGGGACATGGCCACATTCTAGAGCATCTAGGTTTGCAAGAATTCAGCCTAGGACAAAGGTTTGCTTTTTTTTTTTTTAAGTCTAATATTTGCTCTGGTGTTTCACCGCAGAGACCTGGATTTGACTTGAAATCTCCTGTAAGGCCTATTTATTATGAGCCGTGTGTGTCACAGGTATAAATCTGACTTCAAATTTGGGTCTGTAAGAAATACAATTTTAAAATGCTTTTTGGTTCACTGAATTTTCAGCAGAGGACTTTGCCCATTCCCACCATCCTGGAGAGAAATTTGATCTTTGCCATCTTTAAAGTTCTTCCCAAGTCTGAGTTCATGGCAAGCTGGGGAGTGCCATCATCTCTGCTGAGATGCCCCTTGCCTCAATGTTCACCTCCTCTTCAGGTCTGGCAAGTTCTGGCTTTCAGATTATGCCTGGTTCATTTGTTTTTCTGGAGGCTGCCATCTCCGCTCCATAGGGTACCACTTACATCAGCCCAGTTCGACTGCATGCAGATAATTCAGTTCACACCTGAATTGGCATAGACAGACAAAAGGTTTTCTTATCTTTACTAAGGATTTGGGGTCAGTGAGAAGCCATGGGAGAGAAGCTCAGGGTTGGGGCCTACATTAGTCTACTCAGGCTGCTGTACCAAATACAATAGACCTGGTGGCTTAAATAATAAATAATAACATTTATTTCTCACAGTTCTGGAAAGTCCAAGATCAGGATACTGGCAGATTTGGTTCCTGGTGAGAGCTCTCTTTCTGGCTTAGAGACAGCTGCTTTCTTGCTTTGTCCTCATATGGCAGAGAGAGAGTAAGCTCTCCTGGATGATTTAGGAGGGCACTAATCCCATCATGAGGACCCAAGCTCATGACCTCATCTAAACCTAATTACCTGCCAAAGGCCTCCCTCTCCAACTACCATGGGGATTAGAGTTTTAACATAAAAATTTGGGGGGGGGGCGTATAAACATTGAGTCCAAAAGAAGGCCCGTTTTCAGATTGGCTTGAAGAACCTACCAGACATATTCATTGGAGGAGTGGAAGAACCTGGGAGAAACCTTATTCTTAAGTTTGTAGACCCTTAAAAAATACAGGTTTTAGGATAGGGGAGGTACAGGTGATCCTTTCCATCATAATGTGGAGCATCTCTGCACATTCAGTTTAACAGGATACATGCTCAATGCTAACAGAACCCATCTGAACAAATTTCATTTATTTATGCCAGATGGAGGAATTCCCTGTGGTTAGATCCTCCCCAGGAACCACCACTAAGTTCCCAACATTTTTAAAACTCAGAACCTGAATCATTAGCGACAGAGCAACCAGTTCCACTCTGCTCAAGGATAGAGAGGACACCCTGTGTGTGAGGGGAGATATTTGCCTTTCATGTTGTGAATGTAGCAAAGAAAGAGAAGGCAAACAAAAGAGCACTTTCATATTAAAAAGAGTTTGGAAGGTTAGATCTTGCCACAGGGGTAACTAATGAATGTTCCCATGTATATGATTCCTACTGTGTGCTTCTGAGAAAGAATACCTCTTCTTCCTCTCCTCTCCATTGAAGTTTGCCAAGCCTTTGAGGGGAATATTTTATACAGATTTTAATTTGTTTTTCAGTTGGATTATCCAAATTCAGAAGCTGAGCAGTTCTATCTTAAGAATGAGCGAATCCTCTCTAGACTGTATAAATTTGAGAATGCGGGTCCTTTATTCCTAGATCATAATTAAAGGAAGTAGATATCTCAGGTGGATGGGAGTATCATATTAAAAAAGAGGGAACTCTGTCCAAGGTCTCCCTCCCCAGTTTCTGTCATTAGGAATGCTCATTAGGTTTGCTTTTCTTATTAGCTCTAGGAAAGGTACTAGTGGGGGGGAGAAAGCAAAGGGGACAAGGGAAGAGAGAATTTTTGCCCCAAGGATTTTATAAATTAGTTGGAGAATGTATACACATAAAAATGTTTGGTAACAGTTCCAGTAGCATATGATTAAAAGCCAGAATGAATTGGCAGATAATAAGTTGCTGTAGGACATGGTTAATCAAGTCAGAATCCCATCGAATGCTTGTTGAAACAGATTCCTGTGTCCTGCCCCTAGAGTTTCTGATTCTGTAGGTCTAGAGTGGGGGCCCAAGAATTCAAAATTCTGATTTCCCAACTGGTGCCAGTGATGCTGATCTGGACCCAGCAACTTGCTAACTGCTGCTCCAGGAGATCAGGGAGTAGAGAGATGATGGCAAAGTTATGATTGACAGATACTGAGATGGTGCCTCTTGTTGTCACCCATGTGATGCAGTTACCTATGCTTCACTTTTCTGGCCCCATTTTAAGAGGACTGCTTGTAGCACTCTTGAAAATACCCACTTGTGATATCATAAGCAGAGAGCAAGCTCTTTCCTATAATTAGGTAATTCTTTACAAGGAGAGGAAATTTATATTGTCTTCTTGGCAATAATAGGAAGGAAACTCTATTCTTGTTTTTGCTCTGACCACTGTTATTTTATCTTTCGCCGTGCTCCTACCTCCCACATTCACCCCTGCATTCCCTAATGTACATTAAGAATTTTTTCTGCAGCCAAATGCGAATCAGAAACATGTGTCTTTGGATTCAGGACCAGTTAAGTTAAAATTAGGAAAATGGAGAGGAGTAAAATCTCAGAATAACGTAGGGTGAAGAGTTCAGAAAACAAGCTTCCTTGGAAGGAGTTATTTGGTGCTTGGAGAAGAACATTTGCTGATTGAGTATATACATTCCTGGAGAAGAAGTGCAATAACATTTTCCCATCCTCTAGATGGGGATTTGTCATAGTGTTTTACTGCAGCAAAGTGGAAAATTTCATTGCTATTAAGTTAGAGGTAATCCAAACGATTCTACTCTCAAATATGTGTTCCTACTACTTCGTATTACTGAGGAAATAGCATTATGCAGCTTGGTTTTTTTTGTTTGTTTGTTTGTTTTTTTTTTAAAGCAAGGAATCCTTACTTTAATGCATTTGAATCCTTACTTTATTGGATTTGAAGTTTTTATCAAATAACCAGTACAAGCAGAATAAGAAGCTTTACTCAAATATTTCTGTCTTCTGGGGAAACCAGCTCCTAACCTGTTGATAACATAAGGCTGATCTGTGGCATTCTGAGCAAGAAGAAGTTACCACAAGTCCTTCTCCCCTCCAACCCAGATTTTTCAGCTTTATGCCTTTCTTCATTCTCTTCTATTGATATACATTCAACTTCCCAAATACAGTGGTATAAGGATTTGGGATACAGTGAAACTCTGTGTGTATTTCATAGGATAGTAGTTCTTTGTTTTACTTTATGGTAATTTTTTAAATGCTTGGTTGCATGTGATTCCTAATATAGAGAGCTGCTTGTTATTTTCTCTTATTTTTTTTAGCAGCATTAAGAAAATCCCACTCTCTAAGGTAGTGTTCTTTTATCTTGAAGTATACCAATGCATACATATAATTAGGCACTAAGGAAGACCATACCTTTTCTTAAAAAATTTTTTTACAAAGATTTAAACTACAGGTTTATACAACAATCCTTTGGGTGTGAAGATGCATGTTAATATGATGCCTGATACTTTTGCTCTATTTTTACTTCTAAGAAGATTGAGGACCTGGTTCCAAGAGAGGGCACCATTTCTTTTAAGTGTTTTCTTCCAATTTTTTTCACAAGGAGGAAACACTAAATTATGCTGTCAATTTCTAGAAACTGAGTTATGAATTTTTTCTTAATTTAGCAATAGCATTGGAACGGAAGGTTAGGAGAGAGGATAGTGTGAAGAAGTTTGTTTAGCCTTTTGTACATAATATTGTTTTTGATCAGTATCTTTTCAGAATAAATTTAAGACACTCTTACCCTACATTTTTTTTAAAAGTTTTTTTATTTACTTGACAGACAGAGAGCACTAGTAGGCAGAGAGGCAGGCAGAGGGGCGGGCGGAAGCAGGCTCCCCGCCGAAGCAGAGAGCCTGATTCAGCTCAACATGAGCCGAAGGCAGCGGCTTAACCCACTGAGCCACCCAGGCGCCCTATTCCCCTACATTTTTAAGATGATAGAATCCTCCATCATTTGTCTCTAGTTAATCATTCTCTTAACACTATAGTTTTAGTGATTTCAGAGTCTTCTTCCATTTTCAACTATTCTTTCAAGTGTGTTTTTTAAAAATTTTATATGTATTCTTCCTTTTCAGAATTCTTCATAGGGTTTTCGTGCCATGGTACATATCCAGTGACCTTACTCTCCTGCAGTTTGCATCTTATCTCCCAAGAGCATTCTCGAAACAGTCAAGTAATTAATGTGTATTTGATATCATTAATCTTTGAATAGAGGGAAGGAGAAAGATCATCTGTCTCGTGTACAGAGTTAAATATCACTTAAAAACTTGATCTTAATCTTAATTCTCCAAGGTACATGAATAATGCTTTCACTACAAATTGATATAATCTGTTTTCTCTACAATCATTTATTAGAGTAGACATCATCTTAAAGGACAGAAATATCTGATTTCTGGATCCTCTAAAACCTTTCCCAGGCTACCACAGTATTCTGGCACAGAATTAACACTTTAGTTGAAGTTTGAATAAATAAGTGAAATGAACAAAGGAACATGTACAACTTTGAGGAAAAATAGCATATTTTAGTCATGGGTTCCAGATGGCTAGTAAATTTATAATATAAAAAAGAGCAGAGGGCACCTGCGTGGGTCAGTGTGTTAAACATCTGCCTTTGGCTCAGGTTGTGATCCTGGGGTTCTGGGATCAAATCCTGTGTCAGGCTCCCTGCTCAGCAGGGAACCTGCTTCTCCCTCTCCCTCATAAATAAATAAAATCTTAAAAAAAAAAAAAAAGGAGCAGAACTTGGGGCACCTGGCTGGCTGGCTAGTCAGTAGAGCATGTGGCTTTTGACCTTGGGGCTGTACGTTCAAACCCCACATTGGGAGTAGAGATTATGTTTTCTTTTTTAAGATTTTTTTTTTAAAGTAATCTCTATACCCAACATGGGTCTCAAACTCATAACCCCAAAGCCAAGAGTCACATTCTCTACTGACTGAGCCAAACAGGTGCCCTGGGGCTGGGGGGAAGGAGGAGACGGGAAAGTAAAGAATTTACTTAAAAAAAAAAAAAAAAAGAGCAGAACTTTTTGCTTACTTTATGGTTTAAAAATATTTTTTATTAGACTTTGTATTTGAGAGCAGTTTTAAATTCACAACAAAACTGAGTGGAAAGTAGAAAGATTTCCCATCTACCTGCCACCCCACACATAGATAACCTTAATTATCAACATTCACCCTAAGAGTGGTACATTTCTTAGAGTTGGCGAAACTATGGTGACACATCATTATCACCTAAAGCCTGTAATTTACATTAGGGTTCACTTGGTGTTGCACATTCTATAGTTTGGACAAATATATAATGACATGGATCCACCGTAGTAGTTTCATACAGAAAAGTTTCACAGCCCTAAGAATCCTCTGTGCTCTGCTTATTCATCCCTCCCTCCACCTTAATCCCTGACAATCGCTAATCTTTTTATTGTCTTCATTGCTTTTCCTTTTCCAGAATGTTGTATAGTTGGAATTGTGCTTGTGTAACCTTGTTAGATTAGCTTCTTAATTTAGTAATATGCATTGAAGCTTTTCCATGTCATTTCATAGCTTGGTGGTTCATTTCTTATTAGCGCTGAATAATATTCCATTGTCTGGATGTACCACAGTTTATTTATTCATTCACCTACTGGAGGACATCTTTGTTCTTTCTAAGTTTTCACCTTTATAAATAAGCTCCTGTAAACATTTGTGTGCAGATTTTTGGGTAGACATAGTTTTCCACTTCTTTGGGTTAATACCAAGGAGTGTGATTGCTGAATTCTGTGATAAGAGTATGTTGAGTTTTGTAAGAAACTGTCAAAACTGTCTTCCAGTTTGGTAATGTAAATAAATAAAATATACCATTTTACGTTCCCCCAGCAATGAATCAGAGTTCCTGGTTGCTCTTGACCAGCATTTATTTGGTAGTGTCAGTGTTCCAGATTATGATCATTTTACTAGATATGTAGTAGTATCTGAATGTTGTTTTAATTTGCATTTTCTTGATGACATAGGATGTGAATGGAGCATGTTTTCGTATTCTTACTTGCCATTTGTATATCTTCTTTAGTGAGGTGTCTGTTAGGACTTAAGCTGACTTTCCATTGGGGTGTTTTCTGTTTTCTCACTGTTTGTTTACTTGTCTATTTTCTTACCTTTGAGCTGCCTTTTTTTTTTTTTTAAGATTTTATTTATCTGAGAGAGAAAGAGAGCGAGCAAGCATGAGTGGGGGGTATAGAGGGGGAAGTGGCTCCCCTCTGCACAGGGATCCTGATGCAGGGCTTGATCACAGGACACTGAATCATGCCTGAGCTTAAGGCAGACACTTAACCTACTGAACCACCCAGGTACCCCTCTTACCATTGAGTTTTAAGAAGTTTTTTATTTTTATTTTTATTTTTAAATGACAGTCTCATTTATCAGATATATTTTTTGCTAATATTTTCTCCCAGTCTGTGGCTTGTGTTTTCATTCTGTTGAGCTTACTTTAATTTGATTAATTTTTGAACATGTAGTATAGTTGCAATGTATACAATTTTTAAAGTACTGTATTATTTTCCTAAGGTTACCAGAACAAAAGAACAAAAACTCTGGGTGGTTTTAAACAGCAGAAATTCATTCTCTTATGTCCTGGAGGCTACAAGTCTGAAAACAAGGTTTTGGAAGGGCCATGGTCTCCCTGAGACTCTAGGAAAGAATCCTTCCTTGCATCTTCTAGCTTCTGCTGCATAGGGAAATCCTTGGTGTTCCTTGGCCTGCAACTGTGTCACTCCATTCTTTGCTTCTGTCATCAGTGGGGTTCTCCCTCTATGCCCCTCTCTGTCTGCATTCATTTTTTCTCTCTTATTTTAAGGACATTGATTATTCGGTTAGGGCCCAGCCTAATCCACTATGACCTCTTTTTAACTTGATTATATCTGCAAAGACCCACTTTCCAAATAAAGTCACATTCATAAGTATGAGGTCAAGGGTGTTGGGACTTGAACATTTGGGGACATGGTTCTACCTACTATGGATATAAAAGTGTGTAAATGAAAAGTTTCTCTCTCACCTGTGTTACCAGGTCAACCAGTTGCCCTCCTAAGAGGTCACCAATATTATTTGAGTTTATTTTAAATAATTGCAACTGGTCTAAAAATGACTTAATGGAGGAAAGTCTCATTTTCTCCTAGGAGAGTTAGTCTTGTTCTCATCTGTTTCATTCATCAAAACTTCCTGATTTTTAGTCATCAGATTTATCCCATGTCCTTGGCTGAGTTCAGGGATGGGGAGAAAAAAGGTGATATGTTCAAATAGGAACTAAATATAGTGAACCTATATTAATCATTGAGTGAAACATATTCTATATCCATGTGACTCCCTCATTAAATGTCAGACATTATGTGAGTAGCACTTAATCACTCACTTGCTGGCCCAAAGTAGATTGTCGCTAGTTTTAAATCCTAGTAACATTAAATCCTATTGCATTTGATTATGATAATTCTTATTTAGATGCATGTTATTAAGTGGTTTTGAAATGAATTTATATTGTAAAAATGATGCTATTAAAATAAAACTCTTTGAGACATTGCTCTATTGAATTAGACGAAACTTATGAAGGATGGTTCTGTTCTTGGATGCTTAAAATATGTGCCAATATCTTGTGCCCTCTAAAAATATGAAATATATATACAAAAACTATATATAATACTGCGTAGTATCATATTAAATGATATGCAAAGTCGTGCAGTAAGGAACCAATATTTTTAACTTCGGTTAGCATGCAGTTTCCCATAAAGCTCTCTTAAAAAAATGATTTGCATCTCTCATTACTATTGTTTCCCAGAATATACTTGGAGAAATGAAGGTCTAAAAGCAGAAGATAGAGTTAACACATTAAGGAAGAAACCAGGTAATGAGTTAGGGCAGATAGGTAGAAATTTTATGTTACCTGTCTCCAATAGGAGGTGACTTATGTTCTTTTTGTTGCCATAGGAACCATTGGCTTGCTGTCTGAGAGATGGGGGCATGGAGGATAAGGGGGAAATCCTGGCTCCTGGGGTTGGACAGATCTGGTGTAAATCCCAGCACTACCACTTAATAGTTATGTGACCTTAGACAAGCTGCTACATTTTCCTAGGCTTAAATTTCTTCATCTACATGGGGAGAAAACACAGTTCTCATACCTGAAGAATTTGCCATCTAATTAGAGGATGAGATTAGAAGACCTATGGTTATATGACAGGAATTTGATTCTTGCTTTAAGAGGTACTCACGGTGGTCGGGGAGTTTGATAGAAGCCAACCAGTCATGGCAAACCAAGAAAGGCTTTGTGGAGGAGCTGGTGTTTAGGTAGGTAGATGGACCTGGGTTAGTAAGACTGACATTCAGAGATCTGATAGGGGCAGAGTTCCAGGCAGAGCAAAAAACAAAAGCAATGATCTGGAGATGAGAAAGAAAAGACATTTGAGGTATAACAAGTGGCCTTATTTCTTCAGAGAGAGTTGAGATTAAGCAACCAAGAACTTTGTGGCCTGTGTGCTCTCAGGGACCCAGTG
Source organism: Martes martes (assembly GCF_963455335.1). Classification (NCBI taxonomy): domain Eukaryota; kingdom Metazoa; phylum Chordata; class Mammalia; order Carnivora; family Mustelidae; genus Martes; species Martes martes. Next base: position 84,782,103 of record NC_137888.1, read on the forward strand.
GTACAGATAGTTTTAGCACTGCTAATGGTGGTTTTTGAGTAGACTAATGCATTTAATAACCACTACGACACCATTACCAAGTAAATAACCTTGTACTTGAATAAGATTAAGCTTTTACTGGATGCTTTTAGAAATTTGGTCACTGTACTAAAGTGCCAGTACATATATACTCTGGCACAGAGCCCCCATACAATGGAATAGGGACATTTTCCAAAATACTTCAGAATTTCTAAATTATCCTCCCAAATTGGTGTTAAGGGAAAGCTTAATAGATGAATAAAATTTTAGCATCATTAAATAAAGTTAAACAGGTTTCTTTATTCCTAAACTTTTTGGACAGCTTACTGTGCTAATATGCAGTGTGAGTCCCATGAAAGGAGATACATAGTGTGTGTCGTTTCCAGGTTTATGGATCCTCAGAACCTTTTGTTTCTTGACTTCATATTGATATCTCTGCAAAGATGTTCTCTTCCAGTTACCAGGATCAGTATTCTTAGAGCTGTGGAGCTTTTTCAAAGGCAGACGTTATCCTTATCCTTATCCTTATCCTTATCCTTATCCTTATCCTTATCCATATCCATATCCTTATCCTTATCCTTATCCTTATCCTTATCCTTATCCTTATCCGTATCCGTATCCTCATCCTCATCCTCATCCTCATCCTTATCCTTACTCTTATCCCTTTCCCGCATAACAGACTTGCTGGGGGGTGGGGGTTGAGGGTAGTAGGGGGTGAGGGAATGGGAAGGTGTCGGGGAGGGCAGGACTGGGACAGTACCTAGCAGGTTAGGGGCAGTGTAGGCTCCCTGGTGATCCTGATATCTCATGTGCATTCCTCCAACCTCCCACTCATTATCTCCTTCCCATCTCTGACCTGACCTAAGGTATAAATTAGGCTCTCAGCTGTGTGAACAGTTAAAGCTCAAACCATAATTGCTCAACTTTTATAAGAAAAATCTTACTGAAAAGTTGTGAAGAGTCTCTCATGGTTTGTCGGACTCTGGGAAACAAACTGAGGGTTTCAGAGGGGAGGGGATGGGGGGATGAAGTAACCGGGTGATGGGTATTAAGGAGGGCACATGTTGTGATGAGCCCTGGGTGGGTGTTAAACACAACTAATGAATCATTGAACAATACATCAAAAACTAATGATGTACTATATGCTGGCTAACTGAACATAATAAAAACAAAAAGAAAAAAAACAAAAAAGAAAAGTTGTGAAGAAAAATATAAATATAAATATAAATAAATATATAAATAAAGACAAAGTAGGTTATAGATCACCTCTAAAATAGCAGCAGATATCATACCTGGACTATTATCATGCAAAGGAAATACATTTGAGAATTTACAAGTTGATTTCTCTTTTTAAAAGATTTATTTATTTATTTGAGGGGTAGAGGGGAGGGTCAGAGGGAGAAAGAAACCCAAGCAGACTCTGCGCTGAATGTGGGGATTTTTGGGGGGCTAATCTCGGGGCTAATGCATGGTGTGGGAGGCTCCATCTCACGACCCTGAGATCATGACCCTGAGATCACGACCTGAGCGGAAATCAAGAGTTGGACACTTAACTGACTGCACCACTCCGGTGACCTGAAAATTTATAAGCCTAATTAACTTTACTGTGAATATTTTAAACCCCACTAATGTATCCTCAAACCAAACAATACAATGTATAGAAAACATTCTGCTAAAGATTGAGGTTTGATATTTTGAGATTTTAATAAAACACGTGATTTGGCTCAGAATTATCAAGGATATGCTCTACAGATGATTATTACTTCTCTTTGCACATTTCTTTTGATTTTTAGATTCTTAGCACTTTTTTAAGCGTCCAGAAAAAATTAAAATTCAAATTTTTGCTACATGTTATCATTTGTGGAAGTTGGGGGAGATTATAATTGCTTATTAGATTCCTGGAATTCACTGATAATAGGGATCAGTCATTTCAGTAGAAATCATTATTCTTTTGGTTGCATAACTGTATTTCTTTTTTAAATCTACATGTTTAGTATTTTGACAAAGATCTCTAATTTTTTGTTAACAATTCCAAGTAGAAGAGAGAGAGAGAGAGAGAGAAAGAGAGAGAGAGTGTGTGTGTGTATGCACACGTGTGTAAAATTACATGCCTAATGTAGTATCATGTAGTATACCTGTAGAAGATTGCCTTTAGTGGTACTCAGAAGCAAGATGTGTTTACTTTCTGATCAAGTACCTCAAAATATACTGAATTGGCTTTCCTTTCATCATCAAAATGCATATGCTTCCTATTGGAAATGATAATATTTCTCCTTTTTGTGAAGGATAAAATTTTTTTGTATATAGAAGGCAGAGAACCAATACAGGAAAATGCCTAAAGGAATGTGTATAAGTTACCAAAATTTACACCTCCTGAGATGTTTCTATGAGCATCATAAATAGAATATAGTGAATGCCTTCCCTCCAGCTGAGCCTTTGAAATAGCTCACTCAGCACTTTTGTTAAATAATATCCCTGGTACATGAACCGAATAGCATTTCCTGTTCAGTCTCATCTGTCATTTTCCTGATTCCACAAACCAGTCTCCAGATGTCAAAATATAAAGGTGAAAGTGAATGAAATTGTTTTATTTACAGAGCTCCCTAAATCAAACCAAGATTATCCCCTGCCACCCATGACCCTATGTGTCTCTAAACTGTCTTTAACCTTCATTGTAGGTTAAAACAATATACTATACTTGGAGGCCATTTTAGCTGAGTTATATAATCTGCCGTTATAAATTCTACCAGCGTAAAATTATCATGGGCCTTGGATAATCATTGTAACAAATGCTTCCAGAACCTTTATAAATACTACACTGAATCTCTGTTACTATTTTAACATCTCCAGCATCTCAAGAAAGATATAGATCATTGGTTTCTGTTTCTGTTGCAAGTATTTATGAATGTGGCTTCAAGGTGTGGAGGAAACATGAAGGGAAAATGCTCTGTGAAACACTAAAGTGCTATGTAAGTATTGGGGTATTATATTGGTTTCATGAAGCTTGACTTATCTGTTCTGTGTGCACTTTAGGTGTTCAGGTGTACAAGTTTTATTATATTCCATTAGGGGAAAATGGCTCATGTAGTCTTTTGAATTGTGTCTCATATGTCCAGAAGCTTGGGTATTAATAGACTCAATTTTAGAAAAGAAGAACCCATAAATAATACCTAGTTGAGTTGCTTCATTTTTCAGATCAGAAACTAAGTTCTAGAGAGATGAGTTACCTTGACGAAGCCAGTTAGTAACAGTGCTGAGTGAGGAGCTGTCTAGCTGTCTAGCCAGATCCCCAGTTTATTATTCATACTTCAGTTCAATAGATATGGAATCTTGTCAGACAACAACACCAACAACTACAAAACATGTTGGCTTTGCCCATATTTTTAACATAATTTTTTTTTGCATAAAAAATATCCTCAATAATAAATCTGCCTTCAGCAGATTTGATTTTCCCATAATCAGGCATCATGATCAATTGAGAAGTGTGGATCTAATGATTTTGAAATTCTAGATTTTTTACAATATTTTAATTCACTTCATAGAAACTTGTTAACTTACTGTTACCTGTTTTTATTACTTTTTAAAATACAGGTTTTAAAAAATACACTCCTTTTTCTCCTGTGTCTTTTATTACACTGTGTCTGGGAGGAGAAAAGGAAATATTCATAGCTTGTATCTGATGTTACATTCACATTATTGCTTAAGAACTGGGGTTAGATGTCACTTGGGACTTTACTATGGTACAGCCTGACTCTGAATTTCATCCTCACATTGGTGAGCTGGTGTGAAAAGCTCTTAACATTGGATGACCTGGCTGAGTTCCTGCAATTGCTGCTTTTCACCCACTATTTTCATCTGGGTCATCACTATGCCCTCTGAACCTGTTTTGTGATAGATAGAATAGGAATAATTCTTGTCCAGTCTGTGTCTCAGAATGTGACACTCATAGGATTTCTGAGAAATTTTAAAAGAGTGCTTTATTTTGTTTGGAAGCCCTTGATCCTTTTAGGTATTTTCTCTCAGTAGGGACATCAAGGGGTCACTTTAAACCCCCAGTATCTATTCCTGAAGAAAAAGAAGGAGGAGGAGGAGTATGAAGAGGGAGAGGAGGAGAAGAAAATGTTTTATACATTGAAAAATGTAATCTAAAGACAGTACAAAGTGGTTTAATATTGCTAGCAGGAAAACCCCCCTCCTTCAAAGGTTTTTTAATTGATAGCTTGGCACCAGGAAATTGCTCTACTCTGCTATTTGCTATCCTGTCCTATTTTTCAAAATCTTATCCTTCCCTCCTGTCCTCTCACGAATGCTTCTCTTCTTGAAGCTTCTCTGATTCCCCACTCTCCCCTCTACATTGGGTTGGGTATCATAGTGGTTTTTTTGTAGTTACTGTGTAACTAGAATGAAAATTTCTTCAGGATAGCTGTCATGAAGTATTTAGGAGAAGGTCTTGCACACTGTAGTTATTCAGTAATATTTATTAAATTGACTTGGGGGGAAAATGCATTTTTTTAGTATTGTTTCTCAATTCCTTCCTTATAATTTTACTTTGAGTTGTTTACCTAGAGTTGAAATAATAGTGTGGGGGAAAAAGATCTTTACCTTCACATGTCTCTCAGTATATATATTTTTATTAACTGAAATTTGAGAGGTCAAAAAAAGTGGCATTTTAGAGGATCATAATTTATTTTATAAATAAATTCAGCCATACATCTTGATTTTTTTAAAAAAGATTTTATTTATTTATTTGACAGAGAGAGCGAGAGAGATCACAGGTAGGTAGAGAGGCAGGCAGAGAGAGAGGGGAAAGCAGGCTTCCTGCTGAGCAGAGAGCCTGATGTGGGGCTCGATCCCAGGACCCTGAGATCATGACATGAGCTGAAGGCAGAGGCAGAGGCATAACCCACTGAGCCACCCAGGTGCCCCCATCTTGATTTTTAAATCTTATTCTCCATTCATATTTTTTTTAGTGATCATATTTAAACATTCAAAGCTAAGAACTGAGTCTTGGGCAAATGATTCCTCAGAAAATTATATTCATTTTTTTAAAGACTTTTTAAAAAATATTTTTTTTTATTTATTTGACACACAGAGAGAGACAACAAGAGAGGGAATGCAAGCAGGGGGAGTGGGAGAGGGAGAAACAGGCTCTCCTCTGAGCAGGGAGCCTGATGCGGGGCTTGATCCGAGCAGCCTGGAATCATGATCTGAGTCAAAGGCAGACGCTTAATGGCTGAGCCATCCAGGTGCCCCTATATTCAGTTTTTTAAAAGATTTTATTTATTCAGTTGACAGAGATCACAAGTAGGCAGAGAGGCAGGCAGAGAGAGAAGGAGGGAAGCAGGCACCCCACCGAGCAGAGAGCCTGATGCAGGGCTCAATCCCAGGACCCTGGGATCAAGACTGGAGCTAAAGGCAGAGGCTTTAACCCACTGAGCCACCCAGGCACCCCATATTCATTTTTTAAGAGGAATTTTATTTCTTTTTACTCATAGAAAATAAATTTTTAGGAGAAAAGTGTGTTGTCTCAAATATTGATGACATGTTCAAGATGGTGACCAGAGCATTCCTACCCTCTTTCAAAAGTACGTGTAGGAACCATTGTTAACAACGATGCTTCACATTTTGTTTTCCACTACTAGAGTGCTCTAAAGTGATAAAGATCATTCTTTACAATATTATGGTAAAAAAAGAAAAAGATATTTATTGGCTGGGGGCCTTGTGTTTCTAAGTCTTTGTCTGGAGTTATGATGGAGATTTTGATAGAATCATAACTCAAGGTGACATTAATGGGAATCACTTCATTATAATCTTGTCTAGCCTTATTAGGAGGTCATTCGGAAACTTTAGATAATCAGATGGTGCTATGACCAAGTAGAAATAGTGCTTTATGTTTTGTGTTTTAATCTCTGGGTGGTCCCACTAAGTATAGCTTTAGTGTGCACCCTTCCTTTGACTGTTAACATCTCTTAACGATGATTATTAGCCAACCGCAGTGACCAACTGACATTTCTGTTATTACTGACTTTCCTGAAGATTCATTATCAGATGATGACAGTATTCCTCAATTTTCTGACTAGGTTGTCCCTCTTTGCTTTTCTTAGTCTTCTGCTGTGACCCCCACCCCCATGAACCTCTATAGTGGAGGTGGCCTTTACCTTTAATCCTAATGTAAAGGAATGTGGAATGGGGCAAAGAGACCAAGAGAGCTCAGTGATAGCATTGGCTCTGACCACTAATGAGCTTTAGAGCTTTGAGCAAATGACTCTAGACTTCATTTTTCTGATCAGTAATATGTAGGTTGTATTAGGTAATTTCAAAGATGCCTCTGGCTGTAAGATTCTATAATTCATCAAAATGCATCTGCCAGAATGGCACTGTAATAATTAGATAGACTGACAGCTGGATGCAGGGAAATGGCAGAGCTAAAAGCTTCAGTCTACACTATCCTTGGTGAACATTCATGTTTGCATATTTTAATAACAATATTCTCAGCATCCCACCTCCACCCAGTCACTCACTTAGCAAGAAGCTTTCTCCCTCTTAACATTTTACAACTATGTAATTTAATGACATTCATTAGTACCAACAAAAGGAGTAACAGTGATATTTTAATATACCTTTAATATCATTGCCTGTATTTGAGAAACCAATTGAAAGACTTTAAGGTTTGACTTCTATGGAAGAAAAAAATGTCCAGTCTTTATTTAATAGAAGAAAAAAGACCTCTAATAAAGAATAAAGCCCCAGAATTGTCATTCACTTCACACTTGCTCCTTTTTAGGCATGCAGAACTTCATGTGTTCTTAAGCATAAAATGGAAGCTGACACATTAAATGAAGGATCTTTCTGAAAAATAAAGTAGACAAAATCACTTTACTCTCAAGAATAGTTATGAAGTAAAAACCAAAATAATAGCTTATTCATAGCTAATATTTGGAGGGATTTCTTAAGTCCAGAAAGGTCAGAGGGAAATCCAGTAAATGTCAACACTGTTTGTCAGGTGGGGAGACTCACAACATCTCCTGAGAAATTTAATTTATTTTAATGAGGAGTGAGACCTGCCTAGGGCTCTCTCAGAGATTGCTCTGGTGTCAGTTTTAATGATCTAACTTCATGAAAAGGATTTTTAACAAATTATTCAGCAAGACAACCTCATATGAGATTACTTTCTTAATTGTGAGGCCTCAGTTACTCTGACCCCAGCTGAACCACAGTCACATGTTGGGACTTTCTGAGGACTTGCCTCACTAAATTGATAACTTACTATCATTTCTGGCCCTTGTTGGGTTATCAGGGGACCAACCCAACCCAAGTGAGATTATGACAGTAAGGTTCTAATTCAGATCAGCAGGCATTCATACAGACCTCTCACAGAGGCAATGTGGGAGTGACAACAAGGGCTACTATTTATAAACACTTACTGTGTGCCAGGCACCCTACTAAGCAGTTTATATTGCCAGTTTCTAAACTCAATAGTAGTTTTACAGAATTACAGAGGAGGAGACAGAGACTCAGAGATGTTAAGTCATTTGCTCAAAGTTATACTCTTAAGTGATTGGCAGAAACAGGATTTCATGAGTCTGTTTGGCTCCAAAGTCCATGGTTCTGCACTACTCATCTATTTCTTGGATTTTTCCTTTACTTATGTAACTTCTTAATGTTCACAACAGCTTCCATTTATCCAGCAAAGGTATGTTTCAGATATTATACTGGGTGTTTTATTATGCAAACCTCTGAAGTAGACTTCTAAGTGAAGAAGGAGGGCTAGAGAGTTAAGCAGCTTGTCCCATGTCAGATAAGCTTGGAGTCAGCTCCAAAATAATGGGGCTAAGATGCTAAGCTGAGTCTATCTGATCTCCCCAACCTATGCTCTTACTGTTAGAGGGCTGGGACTCCAATAGTGTGTCCTGAGCTGGTAGAAAAGTGACAAAGCCTGCTCCCTTCACTCTAGTAACAGGAAGTCCACTGGGTTGAGATGGACACAAATTCAAGTGTCTACAAAGCCAAGCAGAATGATGTAAATGTGAAATGAAGTGATTTTTAAAAGGTGCTGGGGAAGCACAGAAGTAGGAAAATTAATGCCAAGTAAAAGGTACAGAAAGGTTTTGCCAAGATGGAGGCATTTAATGAACTGGATTTCAATATACAGGGAATGAAAGGAAACATATTTCAGGCCAAGGAACTTGTTTCCCCTTGAGTACAGCTTTGGCCATATTTCTTGGACTTGAACGTATAGTGTTTTTGTTATTAATTTCAAAGTTTGTAACTTTAGTTTTAATTTTGTCATTGGTTCATGACTTAATTTCTAGTTTTCAGAATCTATAACTGGTTAGATTTTTTTTTTTTTTGTTATCTCAAGTTGTTTTTGTTTGCATTGTTTTTGGGTCAAAGAAAATTACTAAATTATTCTTGGTTTAGGAATTCACTAAGGCTTTCTATGTTGCCTTTAAATGATTGATTCTTATAAATGTTCTATGGAGGGGCATCTGGAGGGTTCAGTTGGTTAAGCATCTGATTCTTGATTTCAGCTCAGGTCATGATTGCAGAGTGAGATTGAGCCCTGCGTCCTGCTCCCTGATCAGCAGGGAGTCTGCTTGAGAGTGTCTCTCTCTCCCTCTCCATTTGCTCCTCTCCCTCTCTAAAATAGATAATAAATATTTAAAAAAATAAATGTTCAATGGATATTTGAAATGAATATTCAAATGTAGATAAATTTTCTAAAGAGTCAAAGTTATGAACCTGTTCATTTGTCAAGTTTATTAATTAGATTATTCTAATCCTTACTTACTTTTTCTTTGTCTGATAAGCTAACAAATTCTGAGGTAAGAGTCTTCCACTGGTATTTTGGATTCATGAAATTCTTAATATTTCTCAGTTTTTCCTTCACATAACTAGATATTGTGTGTTTTGCTGTATAAAAGTGTGGGATTGTTATATCAACTTCAATTATACTTGCTAATCAATATAAAATCTATTTTGCTCTGTTTAATTTTTTGTGAATTAAATTTACTGTAAAACAGGAGACAGGGAGATGTAGGCTTCCAGTTATGGAATGAATAAGTCGAAGGAATAAAAGACACAGCATAGGGAATACAGTCAGTGATACTGTAATAGTGATGTAAGGGGACAGGTTTTAGCTACACTTGTGGTAAACATAGCACAATGTATATCTTGTTGAATCACTAAATGGTACACCTGAAACTAATGTAACATTATGTGTCAACTATATTCAAATTTTAAAAAAGATTAAAAAATTTACTCTAAAACAAATACTGTCATAGCTGGTCTGTTTATATATGAGATACATTGTATCCTCTGCCCTTTTGTGTCATTTTGTTTTAGGATTATCTTTTATATTAATACTTTTTTATTCTTGTTAAAAATGTAGCCAATTAATATTTATTTTGATTGCTCATATGGTAGGTCCTGTGCCTGCCACCATTTTATTTTGTGTTTTTTTGATACTTTGTTGGTGTGTTTTGTTTTAGTCTTCAGTTCTTTCTTTCACTTACTGACTTCTTTTAAAAATGCCAGAAAATTACTTATTTTCTTTTCTACTTAATGGTACCTTTTAATCAATATATATATTACCAATATTCAAAATAAAAATATCTATAACCTCCAAATAAATAAGAATACATATTCAGCATGCTTTAATTTATTGTTACTCCTCCCTCTTCCTTCAGTACTTTAAATATTTTATAGAGAGAATCTGAAAATTTATTTTCATATCATCATCCATGTAGGTATATTTTACCTATATATAATGACTCTTTTAAAAACATTTTCTTGGTAATTAATTACATGAACATTTAGAGCCACAGTGAAGTAATTTAACTTTGTTTTACCGGGTTCATTACGCCTAACTATTTTGTGCCTGCTATCACACCCATTTCTTGAGTTTTTTATTTGGATTTATTTGTCATTTGGCTGGAGTAATTTTTCTTCCTCAAGTAATTTTTCCATAAAATGTACATGAGTAGACAGTATTATTCGTACCACCAGTATTATTATACCTAACAATCATTTCTTTGTCCTTATCTTAAGCTTTCTGTAGCAACTGACAATCACTTTCTCTTATATTCATTTGGCTTCTAAGATGCCACTTTAAAACAATTCTCCTTTTATCTTAACTATAGAGAACAATCAGGGATTACCAGAGGGGAGGTGGGTGGGGGGATGGGTGAAATAGATGAAGGAGGTTAAGAATACTCATATCTTGACAAGTGCTGAGTAATATTTGGAACTGTTGAATCACTCTATTGTACACCTGAAACTAGTATAACACTGTTAACTACACTGGAATTAAAATTTTTAAAAATTCTCCTCTTAGCTCACTGGACAGTATTTCTTTGCTGGTTCTTCTTTATCTCTTTAGTCTCTTTATGTTGCGATGTCTCAGGGCTTGTTTTTCAACTCTGCTTTCTTCTCTATACTCTTATTCCCTAAGTGATCTCGTTTAGGTTCATGGCTTTAAATGCCATCTATATAAATCCAGAGTTTACATCTTAACTCTTACCTCTCTTGTGAATGAATACCTCCCACTGTATACTTGATATCTCAAAATTAACATGCCCCAAACTGAACTCTCATTTTCCCTACCCAAACCTGAACTTTTGTAAGTATTACTCATCTTATTAAGTGTCAAATCTAGTGTTCCAGTTGCTTAAGCCAAAAACACTGGGGTCATCCAGTTCATCAAACAAAACAAAACTTTTAGGTTGTTGAATTCACTGGAAAATCTTGTAAGCTCTATTGTCCAAAATATATCCAGAATTGGACCATTTCTTACCATGATCCTGGTTACTACCCTTGTCCAAGCTACCATCATTTATTTCTGTTGCTGCATAGCCCCTGGCTGGTTTTTCCATTTCTACCTTTGGTCCTCCAGAGGCCATTCTAGCAGCCAGCCAGCATCCATTTCACTAAGGGTAAAAGTCTGTATCTATATGATGGTCTACAAGATGTGTTCCCACGTGTCCCCCTGCCCTCCACTGTGAACTCATCTTCCTCTAACACGCTCCTCCTCACCCACTCCTCTCTAGCCACACTGATCTCCTTGTTCCTCCTTCATAGCAAGTGTTTATTTCAAGGCCTTTGCATTCCTTCTGCCTGAATGCTTTCTCCCAGATTTCAGCATGGCTCTCTCCTTCACTTCCTTCAGGTTTCTGCTCAGAGGTTGCCTTATCTCCAGTGCTTGGAATGAGCCTCACATGTTGTAATTCCTCCATAAACATTTGTTGATGTCTGTGGGTAGTTGAAAATGTTTTTTTATCATGAATGAGTAGGGACGCCTACATGGCTCAGTCAGTTAAGTCTGCCTTTGGCTCAGGTCATGATCCCAGGGTTCTGGGATCGAGTCCCACTATTGAGCTCCCTGCTTAGTGGGGAGCTTCTCCCTCTGCCTGCCACTCTCCCTGCTTGTGCTCTCTCTCTCTCTTCCTTTCTCTCTCTGACAAATAAATAAAATCTTTAAAAAAAAAAAAGGGGTATAAAATTGTATATCCTAATCCTTTTTTCCTAGAACTATGATCAGACCAATTTTTAAGAATCTTTTGGGGGAGAGGTATTTAATAGATGGTAGCTATTATTTTTAAGGATGACATTTTCTATTACTTTATCATTTCTTTTTAATCCAGTAAATGTTTATTAAGGGTCTACCATATATCAGGCATGTATTAGGTATGTGTGTGAGGAGGATAAAGATGGTTAAGATAAGTCACTTGTCCTCTAGGAGTTTATACTCTTAATTGGGGATAAATTATGAAACTATTTTTTCGAATTTTGTTTCTGCCCCTTTTTTTCTCTCTCTGCTGGATAATGAAAGCATTGTCTTTCACTTTAGAGTGAAATTGTCTTAAGGGTATTATAAAATTGTTTTCTAGTGAATGAATGAGTGCCAGGGAGAGGGAAAACTGGATATTGTGTGGATGGACAAGAATTTGTTTGCTCGTTATCTACCCCAGCACTTGGGGGTATGGAGCCAATGTGGATAGTGGATGTGGCTTACCATCCAGCATTCTGAAAGTCTTTTCAGGGTGGTCCTGAGCAGCCACATCAGCATCCATGTCAGCATCACTGAGCAGCCTGTGAGGCACGTTCTCCTCAGGGAGATAGTCTTCTTCATTCAAGAAGTCCTCCAGATGATTCTGATGTGTGCTAACATTTGAGAACCACTGTTCTATAGGAAGGGATCCTTACCTTGAAGTTTAATATCTACACCGTTCCCCTCTGTCCTTTGCTCTATTTGAAAGTTTTTCCCTACATACGTATTATAGAAAGGGGATATTTCATATCTTTTTACTCTGTTGGATTGATCCTTCCAACATCTGGATGAAGTTGCAAGGAATCTGAGGCCTAGAACTTAAATAAATACTCAAAGGCTCTGGAGGCAGTGTCAGAAATAGAGTCAGGTACTGAAGTCAGGTATCTCTGAGATAGATTCAGAACTCTCCATAGGTTTTCATCAACAAACTGACAAATTGTAAAAATTAATTATAGCTTTTTGTTGATGTTTTTGTTTTCTTTTGCTTTTAATTATCCAAATATTAATTGGTGTTAATTAACTAAAAACTGATATTAGATAAAAATTGTTTTGTTGTTTTGCCCTCTTATTATCGCATCCTATTGCTGTTTATTCTTAGCTCTAGGTACCCCGTGCTGACTGGCAAAGGAAACCATTTTGGGCCCTTAGGGTGAATCTAGAGAACCTTGGCTTTCTCTTGGCTACTTTTTAGCAAAGCCCTGTTTTACCTTCAAAGGTATGACAAATTAAGACCAGTACTTTGAGATGTTTGATTTCATCTTTATTTCCTTTGAAGTTATATTTATTTTCCAGTAGCTGTGATGAAGTGAAAACCAACAACAACAACAACAAATCAAGAACAAGTGTTTCAGAATAAAAATCAGTTGAGATTTAGGGCAGTACAAGGTGTGGATAAAATACACTGAAATATATGCCACTTAGAACAAACCGGTAAAATAGAACAGTTGAAGCCCAAGTGTTGCAGAAGCTGATAATGACTGGAAAACTCATCAGCTAAAGCAATTTATCAGCCAAATGAATCTATTTTCCTTCCTTCCTTCCTTCCTTCCTTCCTTCCTTCCTTCCTTCCTCTCTTTCTTTCTTTGATTTTATTTATTCATTAGAGAAACAGAGATATAATGACAGTGAGCGTGAGTGGGCGCAAGCCAGGAGAGGAGAAAGAAGCAGGCTTCCTGCTAAGCAAGGGTTGATGCGAAGCTCCATCCCAGGACTCTGGGATCATGACCTAAGCGGAAGGCAGACACTTAACAACTGAGCCAGTCAGGTGCCCTGTGAATACATTTTCTTGCACAAAATGGACATATTGTGTATGCCATTAAAAGTAAGGTTTTCTTAGATTAATATCCATTAGAAGAACAGGCTTTTTAAGAAAAGAAATACTCATTTTACTGTTGCTGATGTATTTTCTAGACTTGAATTGGTTCTGTGTTTTGGGATTAAATTGCTCTTGGATGGATAAAAGCCAACTGAAACATGCTAATTGTGTTTTCTGTTATCACAATGCCTTTTCAAATAATTTGTTTTTAATTAACTTTCTTGTATGGCATATAAATTTCTGTCTTTGACCTTTTTATTAGCATATTTTAATTCTAAGCATTTTCATCTCTTTTTCTTTCTCTTCCTTTTAAAATCTACCTTTTAAGCTTAAAAAAGTTGATGAGGGGGTGTGTGATTTTTTTATAGCAGAATAAAATCTCAGATAAACTTCTTTGACTTCCTTATACAAGCAAATAATCTCAGTTTTAAACATGTTTCCTGTTTCTGTGTAGGCAACGACTATTGTCCATAGTTTGAAAGCCTGTCCTAGATTGTGAAGCCAGAATAGATATGATACTTTGGACAAGATTTGATTTGGAGAGTTTTTTGGATTGGCACAAGGAGCTAATGAGGGAAGGGTGTTGGTTTGATATCCTAGGATGTCATTTGCTTCCTGTTCTTCTGTAAGTAAGGCCTGGGGCTTCACCCTAAACAGACATTTAATGCATTTTATTCCAGTAACATCATCACCATCATCATCATCAGTGATAACATATATTTAATGCTTACAGTGTGCTAGACACTGTATGAGGTATTTATATATGTTACCTGCTTTATCTTCATAGCAGTCCTGTTGCAAAAGGGATATTATTGTCCCTATTTTAGATGGGAAAACAGAGGCTCACAGAGGTTAGCATCTTGCCCATGTCTCAGTTAGAAAGTGGCAGCCCTGGGATATGAACCCAGATTTACTGGACTCCAGAGCACCGGCTCTTAAGCACCAGCCTGTAACACTTCACAAGAGATTCATTACAGTACCAGAAAAAACAGATTTCACAGCATGATATAGTGGAAAATAGATGCATAATCTAAAGCCAAAAATTGTCTTAGAGAGATCACTGTCTAGGATAATGGTTATATTTCTAAAAAGAGAAAGTTGAGTTCTAGAAAAGTCGTGGGACCTGATCATGTTCACACAGTTAGTGTAGGGTAGAACCAATCTAGAGCCCAGGTCTCTTGACTTTTAGAGTGATGTATTCCCACTCCCTCCCCCTCCATGTGTCTATCCTCCATGGTAGGGGAGTGCTTAGTGTAATCCCAGGATAGAAAAGGAACAAACGGTAAGGGTATGACTATGGCCTGTTGTGCTTAGAAGTTGAGCTCAAGTCAATGGGACAAGTCCTTCCTGACCTTGTTTTTTAAAAGTGTCAGTGCTACATTGCTGTCAGCTGCCATTATAACTAGATGTTTTCTACCCCGTTTGACTGTAATGGCTTATTGTCATATGTGCTTTACCTTATGGGAGTGGAGAGGGAGAAAAGGGGGTGAAGGAAGGGAGGGAGGGAGGGAGAGAAGGTAAGAGGGGGAGAGAGACAGAATATAACATCTTTCATGATATGAGTGATTCCCCTGTGCTATTCCTGGAGAAAGCTTGCAATGTGAGATGTGAACCTGCTGTTCCTCAGTCATCTTCGTTGCTTTGTGCCTCTCGTGTTGTGAGCCTTTTGCCATTCTTGGCATTATTTTGGTGTTGAAAGATATGTGATTTTGTACAGCATGCTCCGATTCCTTTATCTGGTTTACAGCAGAAAGATAAAGACCTGATTCTGTGCTGGAGGAAGGACTGGCAGAGAGACGTTACAATCTGTGTTCCCATGACCCTTTCCAGGATCTTAAGGGTAATTCTGACCATGTGATTTGCTAACCTAACTTCATATAAAGTACTCTACTGAATTTCCCTTTTGTATTCTCTTTCTAGTTCTAATGTATAACATTGTCATTCAGAATTAGTGTTCTCTTCCCATTGTAGCTTTGATATCACTCTCTATTATAAAAAGCATGTTCTGACAGTCAGTTATTTTCAATCTCATTACACCTCAACTGAATCCTGTTCACCTTGGAACATTTTTTTTATGGATTGAAACTGATTCACTGATAGGCATGGAATTTTGACTTTTCAATCACTTGAATGTCCATCTAATAGTTCTGAGAACTATATTGTATTTTCCTAGTTTTTTGGTGACTCCTTTCCCTCACTGAAGTTAAGCTTACAAAACAGTCACTTCTAGGGCTATCTTCTCTTAATAGTCCTAATCAAAATCATAACATATTTATAATTTTATACATTACAGATACTTTGTTTTATATAATTAGGACAAGTGATCATCAAGAGATTTAAGCAATTTCTTTTAGTACCCTAAGAGAAACTCATCACATCTTACAGATTCAAATCTATGTAGCTTTTTATATTATCTTTCACTGATTCTTTTCCTTCCTTAGTCCTTGTTCCTTTTAAGAACAGTTTTCTGTTGGTAAGAGTCTATCTAGTATTGGCTAACCTTTTTCCCATTTACTTTTTGATGGGAAAAGTAGAACTAGAGAAAATATTTTTTTAAAAAAGATTTATTTGTTTATTTGAAAGAGAGCCTGCACATACTCATAGGGTGTTGGGGGAGGGGCAGGAGGAGAGGGAAAGGGAGTCCTAAGCAGAGTCCATGATGAGCAAGGAGCCTGATGTGGGGCTCAGTTTCACAACCCTGAGATGATGACCTGAGCTGAAAACAAGAGTCAGATGCTCAACCAACTGGGCCACTCAGGCGCATCTAGAGAAAACATATTTTAGAAACTTTTAAGAATACCAGAAATTTGTAGCACAAGACAGAGCACCCAAGATAGAAGTCATAATCTTTTTCTAACTCCAGAATCATCACTTTGCCATATTCTGTTCATCCGAAGCAGGTCACTTGGTCCGGCCCGTATTTAAGGGGAGAGATTGCATAGGTCATAAATACCAGGAGTCGGGGATGCTTGGATAGCTTAGGCAGTTAAGCATCCAACTTTTGGTTTCAGCGTAAGTCATGATCTTGAGGTCATGAGATCAAGCCCTGCATCTAGCTCTGCGCTCAGTGGGGAGTCTGCTTGAGAGTCTCACTCTCCCTTTGCTTCACCCCCATCACCATGTTCACACATCCTCTCTCTCCAAAAATGAATAAATAAATCTTTTTTTTTCTTTAAAGAATGAAACATAATACATACTCGGATGCAACAAAAGCATAGTGTCCATGGAACATGGAAGGCAGTGAAAGTATAAATTTCATATAATTCCTTGAGTTTCAACACGAGAGCTATAGCATGACTTTGTAAAAAATATAGATATTAAGAAGCAGCTTAGAATAAAAATTAAAGAAATGTTTTTACATAATTTCCAGTCTACTTAGAAAAAAATCCATCAAAAACAGAACAATTAAGAAATTTATGTTTAAGAAATTATAATAAAATTAAAAAAAAAACTCATGCATGTTTTTCTTTTAAGTCTATATTTTTTTATTCTGCATTTCTTCATTTTTATTAATTGACAATTTAGTGTTTTCCCTCTTAGGTATATATTATATTTGTTTTGTTTTATCTATTGCTGAGATTTCAGTATTTTCTTCATCATAAACTAACTTGCCAAATTCCTTTCCAAGTATTGTCACTATGTTTAATGAAACAACTGTTTACAAAAGTCAGAGTTAAGGAAAATAAAAAAGGGGTGGTGAGACATCCTTGGGCCTGCAACAGTGTGAAGCTGTCACTACCCCTAAGCCTTAAAGCAAGGGCTATCATGTTAGTGGAAACCAGCAAGAACTGAAGATAGGAAAGAGAGACTGCTCTCCAGGAACAGGAACACAGCCACTGCCAGCCTGTAGTTTGGCAGAGAGGAATCTGAAGAGATAAATGTCTTAAATTCATTCTCTTCCCACGTTCTGATCTCCTGCTTCCCACTGGCCAGACCCAGTGAGAAGCCAGAATGCAAGGGAGTCCAATTGATGCTGACTATATAGGTCAGTCTCTCAGGGCAGAGCATAGGAGAGGGTAGAGAATGACTCTGGAGGGGCAAAAGGAGAATATTCAGCAAAGAAGGAAAAGTCTTTTTATTTCTTTGTATTGTCCTTGTTTGGAATATGAACCCCTTTGCATGTACTCGCTGTCTACTCTAAAAGTTTTGAATTTTTGCTAGTCTTTAAATAATGACCCTATAATGGTTACAACTAACTCAAGAAACTTGGCTTTAGGCTTTCTTTTTTAAGTATTAGCTCATGTTTATATTAGATTCTATTTATGCTCAAAGTCATGACCTTAGAGTTGCTTTTACTGTGGATGTTTGTCCTTAAAATGACTTACAAGGAAGAAATATGGATGCTTGTTAAATTTGGAACAATAAGACATGGATGCCATGCTGTTTATGCAAATAAATAATTTTTGTTAAATAGTTGTTCATCAGTTTCTTGAGCCCTCTTTTATAAATACCCATAAACTGGAGGAGAAAGTCTGCTTAACATAACTTGAGAATGTAATCTACTTATCACTACTCTCCTTTTTTAAAAGCATATCTTATATTTGGAAACAGTAATCATTACACAGAAGCAAAGAGGATTGATGAAATTTATTCACCAAGTATTTATGGAGGTCTGTCTACTGAATGTGAATGCATGGAGATAAATAGTGTAGGAATATGATGATCACCAAGATAGTGTTTGCTCGCAAGCATTTCACCACCAAGTAGGGCAGTTAAATGTGTAAGCAACTAACAGCAATGATGGGCAGAGTCCCATGTACTCTGATGGAGATAAAGGCTCTCGCGCTCCTTTAGAACAGTGCGAAGTGATCAAAAAGTCGTTGAGCTGAGCCTTGAGCAATGAGTATGATAATACAGTAGAGGAGAGGGGAATTCATTTTGGGCCCAGGGAATGGCATGAATAAGGCACAGCTGAATAAAAATACAGATATGAAGGCAGGTGAACTCATGTATGTACAAGCAATGATGACAGTGAAAGGTGCTCAGAAGCATTTGGTAGAAGAGCAGTGCCAGCAAGAGAGAATAGGGCCAATTGTCAAGGTCCTTGAATGCTTTGTTAAAAACTTTACATTTTGTATATGGCCTCTAAGGAGTTTTTTTTTGAAAGGGGAGATAAAGAGTGATGAAGTTAAGGGATCATCTTGACATCATCTTGAGATGATCACACATCCTGAAAGTTGCACAGAATTTAGAGAATACGTGGGGTATTTACTCTTCAGAACTTCTCCTGAGCCCAGGGTAAACCTTTCAGCTTTTCCTAACGTAGAGTTTCAGGCAATTATGCAAGTGGGGTGTACTTGCCATCCCATTGCAAATCCATACCTCCCACCTCTTACAGGTCAGGAAATAATCCTTCTATTTGTTAGTGTGCATTTACAAAGGGCTTCCCCCATATATTAACACTTAACCCAGGCCATTAATCACAGAGGAAGAAATTGAGGCCCTCTTTGAGTAAAGCCTCTATCTAGGGTTGGTGCTCTTGAAAACATGGCAGAGCTACCTTCTTTTCATATTCTGTATTGGGAGAGCAAACCCTTAAATGCAGGGGAAAGGATAATAGGCAATTGTCAGAGAGATTCTGAAGGCATTCGCTTTCCTCTCCTAAGACCTGAAATTCCATCGATTCTAGCAAATTACTTCTCTAAGTCTTCTATGACCTTCTATAAGAATGGGACTGTCCATGCAAGAGAGTTATTTGCTTAAATTGAAGTGTGTCATATAGAAATTGTTGAAGTAGTAATTATAGCAGATTGGCTGGTAGTTTGATGTACAAATTCATGTGACAAACAGTTATTAAGAAATTGTGAAGTTCAGGGCATTGCTGTAGGTACTGTGAGAGAGAAAATGTGCAATAATAAGTTATCTCTTTCCCAGACATTTTACAATGTAACAGGAGATCCTCTAGTCGGGAGAGGGGGAGATTTTGGAAACAGGGTAGCAGTGGGAAGTGAAGAATAGTGATATAAGTAACCCTAAGTTTTCTTTTGTGAAAGTTGAATTTGGTAACCAATTTAAGAGGTTTATCTGGTGGCGTTATGTGATATGCTCAGTTGAATATGAAGCAAATTCCCAGAGGATAGATGAGATGTTTAGTGGGATGTCCTATAATCAAGATATTCTGTGACTAACACATGGGTGTCCCATGCAGATGATATGTGAATTTTTCTAGATAAATGCACTGTACCTGGGGCTGTATTTAAAAGGAAGAAAAGTAGAGGTTTCTAACAGCACATAAAGTCCTAGGTCTCTCAACAGCTAGTTGAGTTGGATTAATGAGTTTGAAGGAGATAATGTAGAAAAAGTTAAATTATGAAGTTGCAAAATAGGTAAATGTTGTATTCTGAACAAGTGTAGGGAACCTAGGCTCTCAAGGATTAGATAGTGAACCATGATGTCAGAGGCTGAAGAAAATCTGATTTTTTAGTTTTGTTAACATGAAACTAATTCTTAAATCAACTTTATTGAGGTATAATTTATCTATAACAAATCAAACCATTTTAAGTACATTTTAGTGAGTTTTGATATATTTATACAGCTGTGTAATGACTACCACAGCCAAGATACAGAACATTTCCTCACTCCAGAAAGTTCCCCTGTGCCTCTTCTCATTTATCCTCTACCTCCACCTTTGGTCGCAGGCAACCACTGGTATGCTTTCTGTCAGTATATATTAAATTTGTCTTTTTTGGAGTTCCATCTGAATGGACTCATTCAGTACCTTCTCCTTTGTGTCTGGCTTGTTTTTGCTCAGCATGTTTCTGAGACTCATCTATGTTGTTGTATAGATCAGTAGTTCCTTTCTTTCACTTCTGAATAATATGTATCCATTCAGCTATTGATGGATATTTGGGTCATTTCCAGTTTTTGACTACCATCAATAAAACTTCTGTGAACATTCATGTACAATCTCTGAATAGAAATATCTTTTCATTTTTCTTGGGTGAATACCTAGGAGTGGAATTTCTAAGTCATACGTATCTTCTTTTGTGAAGCATCTATTCAAGTTTTTGGTCAATTTTTTTCTAATTGTGTTGTTTGCCTCCTTACTATTGAGTTGTAAGATTTCTTTATATATTCTGGATAGAAATTCTTTATCAGCTATATGTGCTATGAATATTGAGACTAATTTTTTTTTTAAGATTTAATTTACTTATTTGACAGAGAGAGATCACAAGTAGGCAGAGAGGCAGGCAGAGAGAGAGGAGGAATCAGGCTCCCTGCTGATCAGAGAGCCCAATGTGGGGCTTGATCCCAGGACCCTGAGACCATGACCTGAGCTGAAGGCAGAGGCTTAACCCGCTGAGCCACCCAGGCGCCCCCGAGACTAATTTTTTTTAGAAATTACTGGAAATCTTGTCTTAGTAGTGGGTTCAGTGCATAATTGAAACAAAAATAATGGTCTAGATGCTAAAATGTAACACATCTGCTGTGATGTCATTCATTTGGGTATACAGATTAATAGAAAAATAGAGATTAAAATACTCTGTCATCTTCAATTTTCATGATGTCAGATTTCAACCAAGATTCCTGCCTACATATCTCTTTTCAGTAACTCTGAAACCCACCTTTTTAAAAAATATATATATTTTTTAGACAGCTGCCAGTTGAGTGCCAATTTTATATTTGAGTTTTTTTCTGGCAGCACCTTTGAGAAACATATGCTTCCAACTTCAGCTACTGCTTTTTATTCCATATGCTTCTTGTTCCATTTCTAGGTATCAGAAAGGCATTTGGGCTGAATACGGGCATGATTAAGATCATGGAACTTATTGGTGGAGTCAGGCTTTCCAAATATGAGAGAAAAGAAAATTTGACCATCACCAATTTTTAAAGTGACTAAGATACATATAGCACCAAACCCTTTTCTGCCGGGAACTTTAATTTTTAAGCTATAGGAACACTTGTTCATCAGCTATTTCTTAATTCTGTCTCTGTGCATTCTTCTAAGCTTAACTTCATGGGGCAGAACACAGACACTGCTCTCAAGAGCTTAGGGAACATGTGCTGAAGACACGAGAGGGAATTAGGATTCTTGAATGCTTCCAATGCCATTCATTTCTGTTCCTCTGCAACTGCATATCATCATCTGCGCTCATTGACTTAGAGGCTACACATGACAGCACTGGGTTCAGTGACATTGAGTAGGCATCCTGCAAATACATTAGTGGGACAAATTTGGTCTCCCAATCCCACTAATGCTTGAAGGTATTAAAGAAATCTCCCAATCTACTGGCATTATAAATAGTCTGTTCTAGCTAAATTCATCTAAGCTTATATTGTTATATAAACGATAGAGTGACAGACCAGTGAAAGTGTTTCTACTTTTAGAAATTGTTGACCTTTCTAGAACTTGCAATTTTGGCCATGATCATTTTGAACATAACTAATCAATGGACAGTTAACAAAGTGGTCTCTGGATGACTAAAATAGATATCATAAGGTCCTTCCTTCCTATCTCATATACTTTAGGCATAGCAGAATTCCTTCAGCCTTACGCATCTAAGACGTGATTTTCATAAGCCTGGTTATCTGGTTTCCATGTCCACAGTTATTAAAAGCAAAAGACAGGTGGTTGGAGAAGGACTATCATATACAGAAACACTGATAGCAGATGAGAGGAAGAGACCACCATATAAAAAAACACGACATGACAGACATATGGGAAGATGCTCAACATCACTCATTAGGGAAATGCAAATCAAAACTACAATGAGCTATCACCTCATAGCTGTCAGAATGGTTAAAATAAAAAGCACAAGAAACAACAAGTGTTACGAGAATGTGAAGAAAAAGGAACACTCACCACTGTTGATGGGAGTGCAAACTGGTGCAGCCACTGTGGAAAACAGCATGCCCAAATCTTTTGAAAATTTGTTCTTTAATCTGTTTGGAAATTTCTATTACAGAGCCTCACAGTGGATTAGAATTCAGAGTAGGATCAGGAATATCTTTCAGATGTGAAAAACAAAACTGAATCTAAATAGTGGTACTGTGGGGGTGCCTGGCTTGCTCAGTCAGTGGAAGATGCAACCCTTGATCTTGGGGTTGTGTGTTCGAACCCCACATTGGGTGTACAGATTACTTAGAAAGTAAAACCTTAAAAAAAAGTGGTACTACATATAAATATTCTACATAATATAGAAGTTATGGATTAAATGTATTGTTCCTTAAGAGCTCTTGATATTAAAATATCCACATCAAATTACACAATTGAATGTACTGTATTCCTATAATTAAAAAAATTATCTTGGAAAATGATACTTTAAGAATGATTAATAGTTCACCATTGACTTTGCTGAAAGAGAACAATAAGAAGCATGTTATTTCATGAATCTAGTAATTAATAAAATGCTGTTATATGGAATAATTTGAATTCAGAAAATAGAAAAGCACATTACTGACAAGTTTGCTAAGACCAAAAATCAGATGGCAGTAGAAAACATTAGGCGATAGCATTAAATTTCAAAATGTCACGTTCAAGTCATTAGACTCGGAAGCACAATGATCCATATGAATGAAGAGGGTACCAGGCCTTAAGTATGGCACCAGGCCTTAAGTACAGCACCAGGAATAAAACAGAGTTTATAGAGAAGGGTTATTAAACCCTGGATGGTTAGTGAAAAAGATCGTGAAATTTTCTCAAGAGTTGGATAATGCTTTGAAATTCCTTTTATTTGTCTGAGTAAGAATCATAGTCATTAGTACTATTTAGTGTTAGAATAAAATTAGTGAAACCCACAAAATACAGGAAGAGTCACGTTAGACTGGCTAATATAGGGCCAGCTCTGTGAACCCTCTGACTTAGCAGGCTGACTGCCTGGGAAGCCTTTTCTGAGGTCTTCTCTTTCCTTCCTTTACCCGCTTCATCTGGCCTGTGTCAACTATGTTCTGCTTTTTCATTATCTGAGATCATAATTGAGCCACTTAAGAACTGGGCTTTCTTCCAAAATAGGGTATTTGGTTATGGCCATTTAACAGTGTTGTCTTAAAAATAAAAAGGCACCCCTCAAAAGAAAAACCAAACCAATGAATGTAATCAGTATGCACAGACCTCATGCTCATGCCACCTGCGGAGGATACCCTCATAGGCTTGGGGATGGAGGAAGGCTCTTGGGAAGAAAGAGGATGTCTGTTGAACATATTGTATTATTATTTATACAAAAGCTGAAGTTTGATAGTTTGGTTTTAGACTGGATAAAAATTTCCTCCTTCAAAAATAGCTGCATCAAAATGTCAGATACCTGCTTTTTCCTGTTTTGCTTTAGAAAGTTAGCAAGAGAGGAGCTGGTGTGAATTGCTCTATGAAACCTGGGCTCAAGAAAGCATTACTTGTCTATTTTTATCACTCAAATTAAATCAGTTTCTGAGCCTTTTCTTGCCAGGGCTGGTGAGGAATCTGATGTCAGCCATTATTTGGGTTCTCTGCCTCCCCCTCCCATACCCCCGCTGCACACACAGGCACGCATGCACGTGCACACAAACACGCACTGCACTGCCCCAGCCTTGGTTTCTCAGGGATTATTTGGTCCTGGGAACACTGGGAGAGGCCTGGTCCTAAACCACTGTCATGGTCACCATGACTCCTTCTGTTCACTTTGCCAAGTGCTCCACCACTTGGGCATGGGGAACTCACAGAAGTGCCCTCCCATGGTCCTTGTCCTCAGAGTCGGGCTCCACAAGTGCCAGTTAAGGGCAGCATGCTCCGAAGCCACCTATTTGACCTATTTGTGGGCACCCTGCTCACAGCCACCTCTGGGTGTCCTATGGGAATAAGGGCTGGGGTCCCCAGACTGGAGCCTGCTTCTCCTTTCCAGCCTCCTAGTGCCTCAACTCTGGAAGGGCCTTTCTTGGCCTCCTCTTTCACAGTGAGGTTTAATGACCCATCTGGAAGCTCTAAATGGATAAAACTCTATGGCCATGAAAGCCTGTTTACCTTTCCTGCACATAAGAGGGTCTTAATTTTTAGGAATGCAGTAATATGACCTCACATCCCCCAAGGATAGACTGTACCTTTACATGAGGCAGTTGAAACCCAGCAGTTACATTTGTGCATTTTGTGTTCATATCCTGCCACATTAACTTCTTAATGACCTGCTTTCCTCCCCACCCAAGTTTTTGCAAGTTTAGTAATGGCATGTTCTACAGCTTAAGGATTTAGGGTCTTACTTTCCTTGCAAGTGTGTGGCTGTCACATAATCTTAAAGATTGGTCTATTTGTCTCTGTCTTTCATCTTTCTCTGTCTCCCTATTTCTGTCTGTCTCTGTCACACAGAGATGTAGACACACATACTCTTAAAGATCTGAGAATTTTTGTTTTGGAAAATCTCTTAGCAATCAAAGAGTGGTGATGAGGGAATCTTTGTCTCAGAATGCTAATGTTATAGTTATTTTTTCCTCATCCACCACACTTTCTCTGTATATTAGAGACTGACTATAACACCACCCAATTTTAGTGTTGAATGTAGCATATACCCAGGTGCCCGGCAGCTAAGGAGGCATAGTTACTAGAAGGTCCTCATTATAACGTGGCCACATTTGTGAGTCAGTGCACAGTAGTGACTGTGACAGCCTTTCCTTCTATTTTTATTTAGCTTTCCAACCCTATCTTGCTTAGCTTAAATCAGAAATTTACAAATCTCCTTTTAAACTCTGATTTTGCCAAAGATATACAAATATGATCAGATTTCTCCAGTCAAAAGTCATTGAAAGTCCTGAAACTTGTTTTAGACAATCCCTGTTCTGCACTGTAGTATGTTCCCATAAAGGATACCAGAAAACAAAGACAATAAAAAATTAATGTAAGCATACCTCATTCTATTGCAACTTGGCTTTATTATGCTTTGCAGATATTGATTATTTACATAGTGAAAGTTTGACATATTGACAGTTTGCATCAAGCAAGTCTCTGGGCACCATTTTTCCAACAGCATTTGCTCACTTTGTGCCTCTGTATCACGTTTCGGTAATTGTCACAATGTTTCAAACTTTTAAATTATTAGTATATTTGTTGTGGTGATCTGTGATCAATGATCTTTGATGTTACTATTGTAACTATTTTGGGGTGCCAGGAACCATGCCCATATAAGATGGCGAACTTAATCGATAAATGTTGTGTGTGTTCTGACTGTTCCACTCACTAGCCATTCTTCCTCTCCTGGGTCCTCTCTATGCTCGGAGACACAACAATATTGAAATTAAGCCAAGTAATAACCCTGTAGTGGCCTCTAAATGTTCAAATGAAAGGACAAGTCACATGTCTTTCACTTGAAATTAAAAGCTAGAAGTGATTAAGCTTAGTGAGGAAGGCATGTTGAAAGCCAAGACAGGCTGAAAGGTAGATCTCTTACACCAGACAGTCAGCCAAGCTGTGAATGCACAGGAAAAGTTCTTAAAGGAAATTAAAAGTGCTACCCCAGCAAGCACATGGGCAATAAGGAAGTGAAACAGTCTACTGTTGACGTGGAGAAAGTTTCGGTGCTCTGGGTAGAAAATCAAATGAGCCGCAACATTCCCTTAAGCCAAAGCCCAATCCAGAGCAAGACCCTAACTCTCAAGTTCTGTGAAGGCTGAAGGAGGTGAGGAAGCTGCAGAAGAAAAGTCTGAAGATTAGCAGAGGTTGATTCATGAGGTTTCAGGAAAGAAACCATCTCCATAACATCTAAGTGCAAGGTGAAGCAGCAAGGGCTATGTAGAAGCTGCAGCAGCTTATCCAGAAGATACGGCTCAGATAATTCATGATGGTGGCTACATGAAACCGCAGATTTTCAATGTAGTTGAAACAGCCCTCCATTTAGAAAAGATGCCATCTAGGACTTCCATAGCTGGAGAGAAGCAGTCAGTGCTTGGCTTCAAAACTTCAAAGGACAGGCTGACTCTTTTGTTAGTGACTAATGCAGCTGAGGACTTTAAGTTAAATCCAGTGTTCATTGATCAGTTTGAAAATCCTAAGGCCCTTAAGAATTATGGTAAATCTACTCTTCTTTGCTCTATAAATGGAACAGCAAAACCTGGATGACGACACATCTGTTTACAACATGGTTTCCTGAATATTTTAAGCCCATTGGTGAGACCTATTGCTCAGAATACAAGTTCTTTCAAAATAGAGCTGCCCATTAATAATGCACCTGGTAACCCTAGAGCTCTGATGGACACACAAAATAAGATTAATGTTGTTTTATGCCTGTTAACACAACATCCATTCTGTAGCCCGTGGAGGAAGAGGTGATTCAACTTCAAGTCTTATTATTTAAGAAATACAGTTCACAAGACTGTAGCTGCTGTGGATAGTGAATCCTCTGATGGATCTGGGCACAGTAAATTGAAAACTTTCTGGAAAAGATTCGCTATTCTAGATGCCATTAGGAGAACATTCATGGTTCATGGGAAGAGGCCAAAGTATCAACATAAAACAGGAGTTTGGAGTAAGCTGATTCCAACCCTCATGGATGACTTTGAGGGGTTTAAAACTTCAGTGGAGGAAGTAACTGCAGATGTGGTGGGAATAGCTGGAGAGCTAGACATGGAGCCTGAACTGCTGCAATCTCATGGTAAAACATTAATGGGTAAGGACTTGCTTCTAATGTGCCAAGAAAGTGGTTTCTTGAGCTGGAATCTTCTCCTGATGAAGATGCTGTGAAGACCTTCGAAGTGACAACAAAGGATGTAGAATATTATATAAACTTTGGTTGATAAAGCAGCACAGGGTTTGAAAGGATTGACTCCAATTTTTTTTTAAATTTTTTTTTAAATCTTTTTTTTTAAAGATTTTTATTTATTTACTTGAGAGAGGAGAGAGAGAGTGAGAGAGCATGAGAGGGGAAAGGGTCAGAGGGAGAAGCAGGGATTGACTCCAATTTTGAAAGAAGTTCTACTCTGGGTAAAATGCTATCAAACAGTATCACCTTCTACAGAGATATTATTTATGAGAGGAAAAGTCAATCAATGAGGCAAACTTCACTGCTGCCTCATTTTAAGGAATTGCCACAGCCACGATAGCCTTCAGCAACCACCACCCCGATCAGTCAGCAGCCATCAACATCCAAGCAAGACCCTTCACCAGCAAAAAGATTAGGACTAGCTAAAAGCTCAGATGATGACTAGCACTTTTTAGCAATAAAGAATTTTTAAGTTAAGGTATGTACTTTTTTTTAGACATCATGCTATTGCACATTTAATAGATTATAGTAGAGTATACACATACTTTTATACTTGTTGGGAAACCAAAAAATTTATTTGACTTGCTCTCTTGCAATATTTGCTTTATGGCAGAGGTCTGGAACTGAACCCCCAATACCTCAAGAAATGCCTGTATTTAATCTACTCCCCCCCCAACATATAATTACTGTAGAGCCTGCAATGACTCTTTGAAGTTACTAGATGACACTTCAAACCTCTCATGAAGTCATGGTCCCACAGTAAAAAGTGAAAAGATTTATGCATTTTTAGTATTTGGAAATAAGCAAACTTATGTAACAACTTACTTTTTTTTTTTAGAACCATCTCTTTATCAGGCACTCTGCTAGGCAAAGGAATGTACTCGTTGTTAAAGCAAACATGGATTCTCTTAAAGCATATGATAAAGTGAGGTTGACCATATCTTAGTGAAATCTGGGGACTATAAGGGCAAATATTTATATATTGAGCCTGATTTCTGCCAGTGAATAAAATAAAAGGTACTAATTTTCCTCTTCTATGGTGTGAAACTAATACCTGTTCAGTTGGACTTGTTATTAAATTAACTTGGAGATGATTACTAGCAAAGTAACTAGAATTTACATTTGGTTACATCAAGAGTAACCTCATGGAACAAAGAAAAAAGTTCACTTCTAAAAGCAATCAGTTTATTCCCTATTCACTGATGAGCTTTATTTTAGAATGAAGCTACTCTGCCTTTTAAGATCTTACTATAGATATCACAATAAAACTTGATCATTGGAAATTGGAATGAGTCACACATTACAGAAACCAATTAGGCCGATTCCTGCCTTATTTCCACTTGAAGATATTTTTTGAATGAATATTTATCATTCTTAAAGACCTTCATGTTTTACTTCCTGATTCTCAAGAAAAGCCTTTTTAGAGGTTATTCTAATCACTCAAGATGACTTAAAAAATGTGGCCTTATTTTCACAAATTTTAGGTCATTAAATAGCATATGCAAGTGAATTCCTAAGTGAGTTCAACTCATGGCAATGCTTGGAAAAGAGATTTATTCTTCTCTCATCACTGCTCTCAAATGACATAGCATCATCAAAGGATATGGAAATGGTCCTAGAAGATTAAATAGAAAAGTAGTTAGCCACAGGAAATAACCATTTCCTCTTCAGTCATCATCATTTTAAATGAATATTGAGGAAATTCAGATGCTACCTGTGTTTGATAGGACCCAAGAATGATTCTTTGCTAGGCAAAATGGTGTTTTTCAACAAAGTATGCTGGGGTGCATTTGAACCTTTGAGAATAATAAAGTCTCAGGATATCTTTTCCTGGGACTCTGGGAGTCCTGACACCTTCACAAGATGTTTGTTTTGTTTTGTTTTGTTTTGTTTCCTCCTCTGGGGGAGCAGATGGAATTAACAGACTCCATTATCTGCTATTCTTAGGCAAGTTAAACCAGGATCTGTGTTCCCCTTGCTCAGAGGATGAGCTACTTTAGCAAAAGAAAGATAGAAGATTTTCTTCAAATGTCCTGGTAAAAGTCTCTAGAAATTCTAATCACTTGTTTGTTTCTTTTAGAAAAGAGTATAAGGTTTGCCTTCTCTTCCAAATGATGAAAGAGGATATGATTGGATGTTGCCCGTGAGCTACAACTTTTGTCCCCCGGGAAAGTAATGATTCTCCTTGGAACAGTCAGTTGGTTGCTCCCACAGTGCTTGGCTATGGACTCAGCCACATGAGCTCAAAGCCTAGAGAGATGGATACAGTGAAGAATCCAGTCTTTTGCAGAAAGTTAGAAGCAGTGTTAGTAATAATAAAAGACTGTATTTGAGAGGGACATTTAAAACTTTTGGGTTTTCTCTGTCTTTTTCTGTTCTGAAACTTCCAGGATCAAAGGAAGGTCTAGCCCAGAGAGGGAATCATCTGTAGTTTTGGCATATTCTATCCTAGAGAATGAGAGAATCAAATCTAGCCAGCCAAATCTAGCCTGATAATCAATGGGACAACTTCCAAATGCAGAACTCAGCACGTACCTACCTATACATTTTCTCTAGGATAACATAAAATAGTTTAATAAATCATAGAGCTTAAGTGTTAGAAAAATTCCTGGAAAAACATTTGCTGTTTGAAGGCTCGACAGAGGTACTGGCGTATGTCGTCCTCAACCTAAAAGTAATATATAGCACCTCATGGCATATCATAGAGAAAAATCTCTAGAGCGGAGGGAGCGGTTATATTGGCTGACTTCTCCGTGTGGGACCAAGATAGGTCAGTCATATTTTTGCAAAGTGAACCTAAAATTACAAGCTAAATTCTGACTTATGTCTGATGATAGGAAATAATTCACATTTAGATTTCCTACCAGATATGTTATCCTCCTATCAGCTCTTCACTGACATAAAACCTCATTGTAGAAGAACTAGAAGGTTCATATTTACTTAGCTCAGCAAAAATGTGTAAAATGACTATTTTTCTCCTGTTTGTTTTATATTCCCTTTAAGAATAAACTGCATCTGTCCAATTTCAGCTTGTAAAAATCAGAAAATCAGGAAGCTATTCCTAATCATTGAAATCAGCTTAGAATTTTAAATAGGGAAACTATGTGTTATTATCAAATGAGAAGCAGTCGTGACCATTTGCAACCGCCTCTGTTCTGCAAATCTGATTTACCAGTTCCCTAAAACCCCTATTTATAAGTGTCACATTTGCATGCATAAAATTGAACTTCTCATTCCAATCCATGCTGCCAGTGAGTTTTGGAAGTAGGAAACATGAAATTTTTGAGAGGCTTTTTATTTTATTTAGTATCCATATGTTATAGAGCACATAAATGGAAATACAATATAGTTTTATTCTAAGCTAGCCATTTGGTGATCAAAACAATGGTTGAGTTGAGTTTGGTGTTTTGTTTTAACCACACAATTTGTGGTTTTGAATTTTTACAACAGTTGTCCTTGGATTCTCAGGAGGCTGTTTTGCATAGACTAGTCTACCATTGCTAGAAGTAGAATATCAAATTCTTCTAGTTCTTGGTCTCATTAAGTTTTTACATCTGTATCATTATTAATAAGGATAAAAAGAACTATCTTAAAATTTTAGAGAGCTTAAGTTTTAGTCATGCTTATTGTTATTATTTTTTTAAGTAAGCTTTTACACCCAATGTGGCTGAGCCAGCCAGATGCCTCTAGTTCCTTCAAATAGTCCTTCACATAGTTCCCTGAAATAAAATTGGTGATATAACTAAAGCAGATATTTTGAAAGAGGAAATTAAAGTCTAGAGAGGTAAATGGTCAGGGTTGAAGCATTAGTTAAGGCGAGAGCCAGCCTCACAGAAACCCCACGCATTCTATTCTTCCAGGGTGCTAGCATTTTTTCAAGGATGGTGGTGACAGAGTTGAGGGTGGTGGATGATTATATCTGCTTCTCTGCCAACTTATATCCTAACTCTAGTAATTCCTCTTTCTGGAAGGCTCCAGCAGCACCCTCCCTTTATGTTTTCTGAACCTTAATAGAATGCACAATGCGTTTTGATACTTGATTAGAATTCCAGAATTTGCAAACAGAAGATCTTCTAGCCAAGTCCTTTGTGCAGATGAGTGGAGTGAAGAGGCTGCCATGTTTGAGATGAAGCAGCTAATAAATAATAGGCCTGGAACCAGCACTCCTACTTCACGTCTTTCCACTGCATGATTGTTTTTCTATAGTTTCATTCCAATAAGCTAGACTGCACACCAAGAATTTAGTTTTTGGAGGACAAGGACTTCTTAGATCTCTCCATGACCATTCCACAGTGCTGAATACATTCCTAAGGTCATGGAAATACATACTGAATTGATTTTGGAGCAAAAGAACTCTGCTGGTTGTGCTGGCTCTCCCCTCTGCCCCCAAAACCAAGTAGGGGAGATATTTGTCTCAATTTGGGAAGTCCTTTTCTGGCTTGCTACGAATGTGCTATAGCAGTGGTGGCTGTGGGCAATGGATACAGAGTCAAGTACTAATTTCACAGGACTGCACTTTGCCCCAAATAAATGGTCATCATGAAAATATTCTCCTGAGCCTCCTTACTTGTTTGGAATATTGGATGTGTAGAGCGTGAATTGATAGGGGAACTTCTTTAAGAGGCAAGACACTCACGCTTGTTTTAGTTCAAGTATATTCCAAGGAGCTTGTTATAGCCCTATAAATAATCATTGATCCTCCCAGGATGCCTCACAGCAAGTATTTCTGTGCTGCAGATGAATCAAGAAAGCCAGAGTTGTTAAGTTTTCTACCTAAGGCAAATGGGTTCATTTGGTGCAAATAGATACTCTGAAGGATGTGGGGCAGGAGGCCCTTCTCTGCATCTTTGCCTTCGCCAGATGTGTGTACAAGGAACATCCCATGCCTGAAGGGAAGATAGAAAACCCTAACCTGTGTCTCTTTAATACACCAACATCAGCAAAGGCCCAGAATCAAAGCTGGCTGTGTTATCTCTTCTGACCAGAAACTCTCTCAGGAAAGTACAGCTGGAAAAGCAAAGTAATTTCCAGTTGTGTCTTTGAAGTTGTGTGGTGTGTTCTCATGGGTTTTTAATACCTACTGTGGATATTTTTAAAATAGGGAGAAATTATAAAGTGATGAATAGAAGAACTATTTCAACAACTACATTTAAGGCCTAAAAAGTAACCTACATAAAATTTTACTTTCTTCCTTTACTCTGTAGCTGTGTCTGGATTCTGATGCTGGGGAATTTTCTTTTTAAATTAGAGACTTATACATGCTGGTGATGAAACTGTTACGCATCATGTGATTTTTTGTATCGTGAAACTTCTCGTTTTTATGACCTCTGTCATTTCCTTGTGTATGCGTGTGTGTGTGTGTGTGTGTGTGTGTGTTAGTGATTAACACGTCTATAAGAAAATTTGTTTGCTCCTGTCTTCTCCTGCAGCTGGTCAAATGAATCTTGACACTACTAGCTTACTTTAATTGGTGACCATATGAATTTGTTATGCTAATTTTTCCATTCTTTGTCAGGCTGCTGCTCTGTGGTTCAGCAGTTTAGTTCTGTTTTGGGGCTCCTACCTGAGCAATCTACAGTAAGAGAAGAGGTTGACTGGCATGTAGTAGGTAATAGGTGCTCAGTAAATGGACATTGAGTGAACTAGATAAACAGCATGATGAATGACTCTGGAGCATACTACAAAACCTGGAATAAATCAGTAAACGACCTATTTTAGAATCATATAATGCTACAGCTGGAAGTGACCTTGGAGGTCAATCTAGTTCTCTCTTAGGAGATGTCAAATTAACTAGATCTATTTGCTCTAGAAAATCTTCTTAAAAAGAGCTTTAGAGTATTGGAAAGGGTATTAGATTTATATACAGCTCGATGCTCTGGATGCCATACCAGGTAACCATGTGCTTTTTTTTTTTTTTTTTTTTTTTTTTTTAAGATTTTATTTATTTATTTGACAGAGGAGGAAAGCAGCAGGAGAGGAAACACAAGCAGAGGGAGTGGGAGAGGTAGGAGCAGGCTTCCTGCTGAGCAGGGAGCCTGATGCAGGGCTCGATCCCAGGACCCTGGTATCAGGACCTGAGCCAAAGATGGCCGCTTAACAAGTGAGCCACCCAGGCACCCTACCACGTGCTTTTTTGTATGACCTTGGATATATTACTCAGTTTTTTTGCCCTCTGAAGGATAAGATGAGAAATGGATGCAAATTGTAGGGTTCATGAATTTTTTTCTGTTTGGGACCCTTTTGTACTTCTAGCAGCAGATGACACCCCCATCCTGAATACTGGACACAGGGTCTGGTACCTCATCCCAGCTGAACACAGCAATTGGTCTGGGAGGTGGAAACATGATTGAAGCAGGACCATTGTTAAAAAAAAAATTCAGCCAAATAAATTTGAAGATCTAGTTGGCTTTACTCATGAATCAGGCAGCATCTTATCCAGCAAGTAGGTTGGGAACTCTGAGGAGTTGTACAAAGTGGAAGGTTTTCATAGAAGGAAGGTGGAGCAAGACACTTACTAGCGAAAGAGAAGGGTTGTTCTAGGCAAGGCCAGCTTTCCCTTAGGGGAAAAAGCAAGGAGTCTTAGCATGCAGATGACCTCATCTTCCTTTGGGGGATGGAGAGGGCTTGGGAGGCAGACTCTTTGGTGTTGATCCAAAAGTTCCTGACTGACCAGTTAAGATTATTTCTGGGGGAAGGTGAAACTTCAATTAGATTATATATTAAGCCCCAGTTTGGAGACTCTGCCTAAGTGATACCATTTTGGGCCTGTGGTTTTCTTTTTAACACCAGTAAGAGTCTTTCTTTGGGATTCTTCAAACCAAACCTGACAAGGCCCTTTTTTCTTGTCAGGTACTGCAGTAAGGACCTGAGCTTGGAGCTTCTAGTGGTTACTCCCTGCTTTCCTGCTCTCATTGTTGGAGAGTAAGATGACAGAGTAATAAGAGATAAAGGGCCAGGGAGTCTTAAGTTCCTTGGCCATGAGGTAAACTTATCTTTGCTACAGTTTTCCTCCTTTCTAACCTCAAAATTCCTACTTGTGACTGAGGTGGTGTGCCTGAGCTGCCAGAATAAAGTACCACAGACTGGCGGCTAAGCAGCAGAAATGTATTTTCTCACAATTCTGGATGCTGGAGGCCAAAATCGAGGTGTTGGCAGGTTGGTTTCTTCTGAGGCCTTTCTTTGGCTTGCAGATGGCTCTCTTTTCTCTGTGTCTTTACATGATCTCCGTGTGTGTCTATGTCTTAATCCCCTCTTCCTATAAGGGCACCAATCATACTGGATTAGGACCCACCTTAATAACCTCATTTTAACTTAGTAACCTCTTCCAAGGCCCTGTCTCCAAATACAGTCCACACTGTAGCTGAGGGTTAGGACTTCAAGATAGGAATTTTAGAGGATACAGCTCATAACAGGCATTTCGTTGGGTGGCTACGACTTCCTACTCGAAGAGTTTCAGTTAGACCATAAATTGAAAAAACAGGATTCACGGGATCTAGTCAGAAAGTATCTTTGTTTTTGTTTCCCACTGCCCATTAGAATGTATTCAGTAGAAGAAGTTCTTCCAGTGCCCCAGGATGAAAACTTGAGCAGTCCTGTGACTTGTCTGATAATTTGTAAGAAATATACTTGATTACAGTCACTTTTAAATTTTGAATACGTCTTGGATCAGACAATAGAATGGCCAGTTCGATGAGTTCAAACTTGATTTGAAATTAAATCTCTCTGCCTCTGTCCCTTAGCTAAGGCCTTTGACAATTGGGAATTCTACCTTAAGTTTCTGATCTCACTAGGGTCTAAGCTGGGAAAGGAAGAAAAGGAAGAAGAAAAGGGCAGGGAAGTGCTTCTGGACTGAAAGTGACACAAAATGACTTCAGGCTCTCAGTGTCTCATAAGTGCTTAAAGTGCATACTTTCTCTCCTGGTCCCTTTTGGGAGTTTTTCAGACAGTAGAAGTGCCCCCTGCGTTTTACTTTCTTGTAATGTAAGCAATGCATTTTCCTTACCTCCTGGTTTTTAGTGGTCTGGTCTACACAGATGGCACTGAGGAGTTCTTCATCCTTCCACGCAGCCCTCTTGAGCATGACCTAAGTGGCTTCAGACCAGTTCTATCCCCCATTTGGCCCACATCTGTCCCAGAAGGTCATTTGTCCCTCATGGTCCTTGGACAGACAGGTAGTATAGGCCTGTCTGGCACAGTCATGTCGCCCTCCCACCTCTCCTTCAGCTCTCGTTCCTTACCTTTTCCAGGCAGGAGTCAGACCTACATCCTACATGTACTCCTAACTGGGGAACGCACTAGGCTTTGTCAGTGGCCCCTTTTAAAAAAAAAAAAAAAATTTTTTTTTTTTTAATAAACATATAATGTATTTTTATCCCCAGAGGTGCAGGTCTGAATCGCCAGGTTTACACACTTCACAGCACTCATCTTAGCACATACCCTCCCCAATGTCCATAACCCCACCACCCTCTTCCTATCCCCCTCCCCCCAGCAACCCTCAGTTTGTTTTGTGACATTAAGAGTCTCTTATGGTTTGTCTCCCTCCTGATCCCATCTTGTTTCATTTATTCTTTTCCTACCCCCCAAAACCCCCACGTTGCATCTCCACTTCCTCATATCAGGGAGATCATATGATAGTTGTCATTCTCCAATTAACTTATTTCGCTAAGCATAATACCCTCTAGTTCCATCCACGTCGTTGCAAATGGCAAGATTTCATTTCTTTTGATGGCTGCATAGTATTCCATTGTATATATATACCACCTCTTCTTTATCCATTCATCTGTTGATGGACATCTAGGTTCTTTCCACAGTTTGGCTATTGTGGATATTGCTGCTATGAACATTCGGGTGCACGTGCCCCTTCAGATCACTACATTTGTATCTTTAGGGTAAATACCGAGTAGTGCAATTGCTGGGTCGTAGGGTAGCTCTATTTTCAACTTTTTGAGGAACCTCCATGCTGTTTTCCAGAGTGGTTGCACCAGCTTGCATTCCCAACAACAGTGTAGGAGAGTTCCCCTTCCTCCGCATCCTCGCCAGCATCTGTCATTTCTTGCCTTTTAATTTTAACCATTCTGACTGGTGTGAGGTGGTATCTCATTGTGGTTTAGATTTGTATTTCCCTGATGCCGAGTGATGTGGAGCACTTTTTCATGTGTCTGTTGGCCATCTGGATGTCTTCTTTGCAGAAATGTCTGTTCATGTCCTCTGCCCATTTCTTGATTGGATTATTTGTTCTTTGGGTGTTGCGTTTGCTAAGCTCTTTATAGATTTTGGACACTAACCCTTTATCTCATATGTCCTTTGCAAATATCTTCTCCCATTCTGTCAGTTGTCTTTTGGTTTTGTTAAGTGTTTCCTTTGCTGTGCAAAAGCTTTTGATCTTGATGAAATCCCAATAGTTCATTTTTGCCCGTGCTTCCCTTGCATTGGGCGATGTTCCTAGGAAGACGTTGCTGCGGCTGAGGTCGAAGAGGTGGCCGCCTGTGTTCTCCTTAAGGATTTTGATGGATTCCTTTCTCACATTGAGCTCCTTCATCCATTTTGAGTCTATTTTCGTGTGTGGTGTAAGGAAATGGTCCAATTTCATTTTTCTGCATGTGTCTGTCCAATTTTCCCAACACCATTTGTCGAAGAGGCTGTCTTTTTTCCACTGGACCTTCTTTCCTGCTTTGTCAAAGATTAGTTGACCATAGAGCTGAGGGTCTATTTCTGGGCTCTCTCTTCTGTTCCACTGATCTATGTGTCTGTTTTTGTGCCAGTACCATACTGTCTTGATGACAGCTTTGTAATAGAGCTTGAAGTCCGGAATTGTGATGCCACCAACGTTGGCTTTCTTTTTCAATATTCCTTTGGCTATTCGAGGTCTTTTCTGGTTCCATATAAATTTTAGGATTATTTGTTCTATTTCTTCGAAAAAAATGGGTGGGATTTTGATAGGGATTGCATTAAATGTGTAGAGTGCTTTAGGTAGCATAGACATTTTCACAGTATTTGTTCTTCCAATCCAGGAGCATGGAACATTTTTCCATTTCTTTGTGTCTTCCTCAATTTCTTTCATGAGTACTTTACAGTTTTTTGCGTATAGATTCTTGGCCTCTTTGGTTAGGTTTATTCCTAGGTATCTTATGGTTTTGGGTGCAATTGTAAATGGGATTGACTCCTTAATTTCTCTTTCTTCTGTCTTGTTGTTGGTGTAAAGAAATGCAACTGATTTCTGTGCATTGATTTTATATCCTGACACTTTACTAAATTCCTGTACAAGTTCTAGCAGTTTTGGAGTGGAGCCTTTTGGGTTTTCCACATATAGTATCATATTATCTGCGAAGAGTGATAGTTTGACTTCTTCTTTGCTGATTTGGATGCCTTTAATTTCTTTTTGTTGTCTGATTGCTGAGGCTAGGACTTCTAGTACTATGTTGAATAGCAGTGGTGATAATGGACATCCCTGCCGTGTTCCTGACCTTAGCGGAAAAGCTTTCAGTTTTTCTCCATTGAGAATGGTATTTGTGGTGGGTTTTTCATAGGTGGCTTTGATAATATTGAGGTATGTGCCCTCTATCCCTGCACTTTGAAGAGTTTTGATCAGGAAGGGATGCTGCACTTTGTCAAATGCTTTTTCAGCATCTATTGAGAATATCACATGGTTCTTGTTCTTTCTTTTATTAATGAGTTGTATCACATTGATTGATTTGCAGATGTTGAACCAACCTTGCAGCCCTGGAATAAATCCCACTTGGTTGTGGTGAATAATCCTTTTAATGTCATGTTGGATCCTATTGGCTAGTATTTTGGTGAGAATTTTCACATCTGTGTTCATCAAGGATATTAGTCTGTAATTCTCTTTTTTGATGAGATCCTTGTCTGGTTTTGGGATCAAGGTGATGCTGGCCTCATAAAATGAGTTTGTAAGTTTTCCTTCCTTTTTTATTTTTTGGAACAGTTTCAGGAGAATAGGAATTAATTCTTCTTTAAATGTTTGGTAGAATTCCCCTGGGAAGGTGTCTAGCCCTGGGCTTTTGTTTGTTGGGAGATTTTTTCTTTTTTCTTTCTTTCTTTCTTTCTTTCTTTCTTTTTTTTTTTTAAGATTTTATTTATTTATTTGACAGAGGGAGATCACAAGTAGGCAGAGAAGCAGGCAGAGAGAGAGAGGAGGAAGCAGGCTCTCCGCTGAGCAGAGAGCCCCATGTGGGGCTCAATCCCAGGACCCTGGGATCATGACCTGAGCCGAAAGCAGAGGCTTTAACCCACTGAGCCACCCAGGCGCCCCTGTTGGGAGATTTTTGATGACTGTTTCAATCTCCCTATTGGTTATGGGTCTGTTCAGGTTTTCTATTTCTTCCTGGTTCAGTTGTGGTAATTTATATGTCTCTAGGAACGCATCCATTTCTTCCAGATTGTCAAATTTGTTGGCGTAGGGTTGCTCCTAGTATGTTCTTATAATTGTTTGTATTTCTTTGGTGTTGGTTGTGATCTCTCCTTTTTCATTCATGATTTTATTTATTTGGGTCCTTTATTTTGTCTTTTTGAAAAGCCTGGCCAGGGGTTTATCAATCTTATTAATTCTTTCAAAGAACCTGCTCCTGGTTTTGTTGATTTTTTTCTGTTGTTGTTTTTTTTTTTTTTTTTTGCTTTTTATTACATTGATTTCTGCTTTGATCTTTATGATTTCTCTTCTCCTGCTGGGTTTAGGCTTTCTTTCTTGTTCTTTCTCCAGCTCCTTTAGGTGTAGGGTTAGGTTGTGTATTTGAGACCTTTCTTGTTTCTTGAGAAAGGCTTATATCGCTATATATTTTCCTTTCAGGACTGCCTTTGCTGTGTGCCACAGATTTTGAACCATTGTGTTTTCATTATTATTTGTTTCCATGAATTTTTTCAGTTCTTCTTCAATTTCCTGGTTGACCCATTCATTCTTTAGAAGGATGCTGTTTAGTCTCCATGTATTTGGGTTCTTTCCAAATTTCCTCTTGTGGTTGAGTTCTAGCTTCAGAGCATTGTGGTCTGAAAATATGCAGGGAATGACCGGTATCTTTTGATACCGGTTGAGACCTGATTTATGACCCAGGATGTGATCTATTCTGGAGAATGTTCCATGTGCACTAGAGAAGAATGTGTATTCTGTTGCTTTGGGATGGAATGTTCTGAATATATCTCTGATGTCCATCTGGTCCAGTGTGTCATTTAAGGCCTTTATTTCCTTGTTGATCTTTTGCTTAGATGATCTGTCCATTTCAGTGAGGGGAGTGTTAAAGTCCCCTACTATTATTGTATTATTGTCGATGTCTTTCTTTGATTTTGGTATTAATTGGTTTATATAGTTGGGTGCTCCCATGTTAGGGGCATAGATATTTAAAATTGTTAGATCTTCTTGTTGGACAGACCCTTTGAGTATGATATAGTGTCCTTCCTCATCTCTTATTATAGTCTTTGTCTTAAAATCTAATTGATCTGGTATAAGGATTGCCACCCCAGCTTTCTTCTGATGTCCATTAGCATGGTAAATTGTTTTCCACCCCCTCACTTTAAATCTGGAGGTGTCTTGGGGTCTAAAATGAGTTTCTTGTACGCAGCATATTGATGGGTTTTGTTTTTTTACCCATTCTGATACCCTGTGTCTTTTGATTGGGGCATTTAGCCCATTTACATTCAGGTTAACTATTGAGAGATAGGAATTTAGTGCCATTGTATGGCCTGTAAGGTGACTGTTACTGTATATTGTCTCTGTTCCTTTCTGATCTACTACTTTTAGGGTCTCTCTTTGCTTAGAGGACCCCTTTCAATATTTCCTGTAGAGCTGGTTGGGTGTTTACAAATTCTTTCAGTTTTTGTTTGTCCTGGAAGCTCTTTATCTCTCCTTCTATTTTCAATGATAGCCTAGCTGGATATAGTATTCTTGGCTGCATTTTTTTCTCGTTTAGTGCTCTGAATATATCATGCCAGTTCTTTCTGGCCTGCCAGCTCTCTGTGGATAAGTCTGCTGCCAATCTAATATTTTTACCATTGTATGTTACAGACTTCTTTTCCTGGGCTGCTTTCAGGATTTTCTCTTTGTCGCTAAGGCTTTTAAATTTTACTATTAGGTGACGGGTTGTGGACCTATTCTTATCGATTTTAGGGGGGGTTCTCTGTACCTCCTGGATTTTGATGCTTGTTCCCTTTGCCATATTAGGGCACTTCTCTACAATAAATCTCTCCAATATACCTTCTGCTCCCCTCTTTCTTTCTTCTTCTTCTGGAATCCCAATTATTCTAATGTTGTGTCGTCTTATGGTGTCATTTATCTCTCGAATTCTCCCCTGGTGGTCCAATATTTGTTTGTCTCTCTCTTTTTTTTTTTAGGATTTTATTTATTTATTTGACAGACGGAGATCACAGAGAAGCAGGCAGAGAGAGAGGAGGAGGCTCCCCGCTGTGCAGAAAGCCCAATGTGGGGCTCAATCCCAGGACCCTGGGATCATGACCCGAGCAAAAGGCAGAGGCTTTAACTCACTGAGCCACCTATGTGCCCCTGTTTGTCTCTCTTTTGCTCAGCTTCTTTATTCTCTGTCATTTGGTCTTCTATATCACTAATTCTTTCTTCTGCCTCATTTATCCTGGCAGTAAGAGCCTCCATTTTTGATTGCACCTCATTAATAGCTTTTTTGATTTCAACTTGATTAGATTTTAGTTCTTTTATTTCTCCAGAAAGGGCTTTTATCTCTCTGGAGAGGGTTTCTCTAATATCTTCCATGCCTTTTTTGAGCCCGGCTAGAACCTTGAGAATTGTCATTCTGAACTCTAGATCTGACATATTACTAATGTCCGTATAGATTAGGTCCCTAGTCTTTGGTACTGCCTCTTGTTCTTTTTTTTGTGGTGAGTTTTTCCGCCTTGTCATTTTGTCCAGATAAGAATATATGAAGGAGCAAATAAAATACTAAAAGGGTGGCAAAGACCCCAGGAAAATGTGCTTTAACCAAATCAGAAGAAACCCCAAGTCGTGGGAGGGAGAAAGGGGCTAAAAAGAAATTCAGAAAAAAAAAAAAGTTAAAAAAAGAAAACAAATAAAGAAAAAATATAAAAAAGAAAATATATATGTATATATTAGACTGGTGACTAGAACAGGGTCACCCACTTAATTTTGGGAGTATTTTGGTCTCTTAGAAGAAACTACCTCCCCCAATTTTAAAGAATGAAAAACATATATGAGGGTAAACACAATGAAGGGATGGAATATGCCTATGAAGATGAGAAAAAAAAATTTTTAAATTTCTAAAAAAGGAGTTGATAAAGTAAGTTGGTTGGGAGAATAAAGAAAAAGGAAATGAAGAGAATTTGCTCGGGCTGGAGACTAGAACAAGCCCGGAGCTAGATTTAGGGTATATTTTGATCTATTAGAAGAAGTTGTACCCCAAATATTTTAGAAGAGAAAACCCTATGTGTATACAAAAAATAAAGTTAGATACAATGAAGGATAAAATATGACTATAATAATGTAGGTTCAAAAAAAGATTATTTTTTTTATGAAAGGTATTGTTAAGATAAACTAGTTTAAAAATGTTAAAAGAGGAAAGGGTAAAAGTTAAAAAAAATTTAGCAGAGGAAAAAAAAATTTAAAAAAAAGTTAAATAACTACAAGACTAAAGAATCATGGGGAGAAAGCCATGAATTCCATGCTTTGTTTTCTCCTCCTCTGGAATTCTGCTGTTCTCCTTGGGAAGTGAACTTGGTCTTGACTGGATTTCTTATTGATCTTCTGGGGGAGGGGCCTGTTGTAGTGATTCTCAAGTGTCTTTGCCTGAGGTGGAATTGCATCGCCCTTACCAGGGGCCAGGCTAAGTAATACGCTCGGGTTAGCTTTTGGAAGCTTTTGTCCCCTGAACGCTTTCCGTAGAGTTCCGGAGGATGGAAATGAAAATGGCGGCCTCCTAGTCTCCGGCCCGGAGGAGCCGAGAGCTCTGGGCCCCACTCCTCAGTGCGCCCTCAGAGAAAAGTGCTCAATCACTCCCATCTCCCTGGCCTCCAGCTGCGCTCCGAGCTCACGCGGCCTGTGACCGGTTCAAGGTAACCCCGAGTTGAGAGCTCACTCCTCTGCTGTTTCTGTAGCCGGCTTTCCCGCTCTAACACCTGGGAACTGTGTGACACTCAGACACCCTCGATCCTTCTGTGACCCCACGGGACCTGGGGCCACGCTAACCCTGTGTGGGCTTCCCCCCGGTTTAGCCTCTGGAGCGTTGTCCCTCCATGGAGCAGACTTTTAAAAGTCTTTTGTGCTCCGTTGATTTTGTGCTCCGTTGCTCCGCCGCTTGCCTGGGAGCCAGCCCCTCCCCCCGCGGTCTATCTTCCCGTCTCTTTGGATTCACTTCTCTGCCAGTCCTACCTTTCAGAAAGTGGTCGATTTTCTGTTTCTAGAATTGTTGCTCTTCTCTTCGATCTCCTGTTGGATTTGTAGGTGTTCGCAATGGTTTGATAAGCTATCTAGCTGATCTCCTGCTACCTGATGTAGTCTCAGCCTGCTACTTCTCCTCCATCTTGACTTCCCCCCTCCTCAGTGGCCCTTTTGAAGCCCCTCTTGTCCTGACATGAATTGAGGGGGAGATGTACCCTTCCTTATGTGTTATGTGTGAGAAGGGATGCATAACACAGACTCTCCCAAGAACTGTCCCTCAGAAACCCTGCGTTTTCATTCTCTTAACCCGCTCCTTTTGAGCATGGATTAGGGCTTTAGAATCACAAAGCAAGTGGTTGGTTCTGTGTTTCTCTGACAAAAGTGCATGTGGGCCTGGACTTCAAGCGTTAATGTTTTGACCACTGTCTTGGTATCTCAGTGACTGAAACTTCTAATTTAACAGACTTTTAAAAAAAAAGTGCTTTGTAAACTGTGAAGTACTATACAAATGTAGGCAATGAACTCCCTTTGCCTTGAAGAGGTATAGGGACACAATGCAATAGAATGAAGAATAAGATGTGGCTGTAGTTCTTGAAGAAGCAAATATCTCCAAGAGATTTATATAGGTTAGGGTGACTTTGCATTGTCTCATTACTTAGTTAAGGTAGAATTGTTAATAATACACAGTGCTGCTCTTCTAACTAAATGTATAAATGACAGTAATCAAGACAGTAGGGGGCAAACATTTGAAATGAAAGGTGAATCA
This sequence comes from Martes martes, assembly GCF_963455335.1. Classification (NCBI taxonomy): domain Eukaryota; kingdom Metazoa; phylum Chordata; class Mammalia; order Carnivora; family Mustelidae; genus Martes; species Martes martes. The sequence goes on from NC_137888.1 coordinate 84,825,273, forward strand.
CCCACAGAGCCAGCATTTCTCTGCCTTTGTACTACGGTTTGTACAAATACAGTTTGTACTACAGTTTGTATAAATATACACCATGTCCATCCACACAATGGTTATGATACTTTACAAGATCCACAGACTAACCATCTTAAACTTCACTCAAGGAAATCCTTTCTTTACTGAACGGTTGGAGAAATTGTTAGAAGAGTAGAGAGCTAGTGGGAAACTGCCCTCATCACTTGGAATCCACAAGTCCTCATTCATCCATTTAGCTATTTACTGGATGTCTGTTTTTCCCAGGCACTTACGCTAGCCACTAGATCTGTAGTGGTGAGTCAAACCGGCGGAGTGTGCAGTCTAATGGGGGAAACAGATACACACTTAACTGTACAGTGGTAAATTATGCTAAGTGACAAGAATAATAATGATAGGACAGGAGAGGGCAAGGATCTCCTACCTTAGTTTGGGGTTCAGGTCTGGAGGCTTTCCTGGCAAAGGAACCATAAAGGGTAGGTCCCACTATTTGTCCAAGTCTGCAATTCCCATGTATTCCTAATTAACTAGCACTAGTCAGTAATTCTAAATGAAATACTGCATTTGATTAGAACGTGTGTTTTCTAAGTGTACTACTGAGGCCTGTTCTTCCAAATGTTGCTTTCTGAATGTGCTTTACTCTTTTTCCAAGTAGAGCTTAGAATTTGTTTGAAAAGACTACTTTGGGAGACATCACTGTTTACTGGAATAGAAGTTTGTGTATAATATTTTCTCTAAGTGGTCAAGTCTGCCCTCTGAGAGCTTCATGTAATCAGAAATCTGAAGAGCGCTCCCTAAGGAGTTACTCTTTCATTTTCTGCTTTTTCATTGGCGTGGTTAGTCCTTCTGTGTATTCCATGTCAAAGCAGGGATCCCAGGGAAGGGGAGGGGTCAGAAGGATGAGTGAGAAAGCCTTTTTGGCTATGAATAGTTTACTAATAAGAGTATTTTCTCCAAAGAAACCACTTGACATTTCCTTCAAGAAAGCAAAAAAGTGAATATGGTTAGGAGCATCTTGGGAACACAGAACAATTTGGCTAGACCGAAATGTGATGAATTCAGAAAGGGCCTGTATTTTCACTGGGATGCAATGTCTGCTTGAAGTGTGGGCTACACCTACCCAACCTATCAGTTCTCAGTTTTGTTTTGGTAAGAACTATTTCCTGAATACCACCCAATGTGGGAGAAGTAGCACCAAGCAGTGCATTAGAAAGCTTGGTTTCTGACTTCTCTTTTGCCGCTGACTTTTGGCCATCCTTGGTGAGTCAGGTGGTGGTAGCTACCTCAGTTTCCCTAGGTCCAAGAGGAGGGGAGCGGTTGTACCTGCCACATTGCCTCTCAGGTTTGTTATGAGGATAAATGAAGTAACCTTAAGATGTTGTGATCATAAAAACTTTCACATTTGATACATCCTTGTCATCACCATCTGTCTGATGTTGACTTTTCTGTTCACGACTGATCTTAGCTGGTGATACCATTCTCCCCACGTTCATTTACCCTGAGGCCGAGATTTATGACCTCTCGTCTGTGTACTTGGTTGGATGAAAGACATGGTTGACATGGCTGCTGCTCATACAGGTCTTCCTCATGCCGGCATATGTTCCAGAAGTATGTCTGCTGAAGCACAAGAGAACTGGGTTTGAAGCTCAGCCCTGTCATTTCATGCTAAATACCCTGGAGTTGGGGGGTGGATTTCCTCGGTCTGCGCTTTAGTTGATACAAATTATGAAAACGCTTAACACACTGCCTGATGTCAGGCTTTTAATTAGTCCTAGTGTTCTTGCCCTTTAAAACAAACACTATGGCTCCCAGGATTTGCAAAAAACAGATTTTTTAATTTAAAAAAATTTTTTTTTACCTTGGTTTATTAGTCAGATAATTTCATTTTGATTTGTTAGGAAACTTGTCAGTAAGGAAAATGACATGGCATAATGAATTTTTATAAGTAATCTCAACATAATTGTTGAGAACAAGAAATTAAATAAATGTAAGTGAGAAGAAGTTTTTTTGGTACATTTTAATAATTTCTGAAATCTTTTTGGTAACCTAAACATCTTAGTTTTGCTAAGTTAAATTAAATAATATATTTTAAAATTATGCTTATTTGTTTATTTTTTATTGAGAGAGTGAGAGAGTGTGAGCACGGAGGGGCAGAGGGAGATGGAGAGAGAGAGTCCTAAGCAAACTCCACACCCAGTGCAGAGCCCATAGCGACTCTGGGCTCAATCTCATGACCCTGAGATCATGACCTGAGCCAAAATCAAGTGTCAGATGCTAAACCCACTGAACCCACCCAGGTGCCCCCAAAACAGATTTCTTAAAATGAAAGGATCGAGGAGGGATTATGATGAACACAGACTCAGCTTCTTTTCACATTATGTTGCAGCTGAGAAATTTAAACATCTCTGCACTTGTTTTCTAATATTTTAGCATTGTACACCTTTTATTAATAATGGAACTGAGGATGGCTGTTTTTTAATAGAAATATTATAGGAAGCAATTTATTTTTATTTCATTACAATTTGGAATATCACCACTTGAGTAAATTATTATTTTTTTCCACATGCATGCATCTATTTATTTATTTATTTGTAAGTTATTTTTTATATGGGATTTATATCTTACCTTTTTTTGGAAAAGTTTTGAGATTGTTTACAAAATTAAGCCTAATAGAAAACAAAGCAATTAAAAATGTAATTGGAACAAGAATAAGATAAGCAGCTAGCTACCTTCAGGGGCCTGATGGTAAGCGACAAAAAGTCCCTCCTAGAGAAGAGGACAACAAGAGCTCTCCCTGTTTTTTGTGTTTCTTGTCTGTGTACCAGGAGTTTTCATTGTCCTTCTTGGAGTGTGCCCCACCTCCCTCCCTGCCGGCCTCTTCATTATTTGCGGGAATGGGCAACATGGGAGCTCTGGAGGTTGGTGGGAAATGAGCCAGAGTTGACCAAGAATTTGCAGTGCACAAATAGAAAGTGTACATTCTTTTTGTTGCCTTGACAATTTTTCTTGAATTGAGAGCCTCAAATATTGCTTCTGCATGTGCGTTGTCTCTTGCCTGGGGTGTAACCTAACTTTCTCTCTTTATCTGAAATGTTTCTGGGCTGGGAATGGTGGAACAAATGACTTCAGACAATCTGATTACAGAAAAAAAGGATTTTGATACATAGCTTTCTGTTTATGAATTTAAAATGACTGAATTCGTCCTTTATAGAAGTGCCTCTTGAGGAATGTGTTTAATGGAGGTTTACGCATATTATGGGTATTTCAACCTAATGGTGTAATTACCATATGTCATTAATCCTATTCCCACAGGGAATTTATCTTTTTTTTTCCCCTTTCAAAGCTAGAGGGTAGCAAGAGCAAATGTTTTCAACTTTAGCCATTATTCATTTTAAATGTAAGTTGACACATTGAGGATATGAAAAATAAGAAATCCAGATAATCAATATTTTTTAAAAGTGGAAACCATTAAACTATGTTAAAAAGAATGCCTCACAGCACCCTTCTCCTGTGCTGGGATTAATGTAAAACAACTTCTTGCTGCATCTTCTATATTTAGACTTTGATTTTCTGTAGGTTGCTTCTGTGCCAGCTCTGCTCTTCCCCACCCCAAATACTTTTTTTGGTAGGTTTCCTGCTGTGACCAAAGTCAAAGGACTGGAAATGAGAGAAGGTTAACATTTAAGGCATAAATTTAAGAGATTACACATTCAGTGTTCCTTTGCCCCCTCTTCGTTGGGAAAAGGAGGTGGGATGATCTTACTGCCTTTTTTTTTTTCCCTTCTTTTTACCCAAGATTATTTTATTACAAAAGTAATGTGTACTCGTTTTAGAAATCTTAAAAAATACAAAAAACTTGAAGAAAAAAGAAAATCGCTTGTAATTCCTCCACCCAGAGAGAATGGCTGTTGATAGTGAATCTTTATAGTGAAACGCATCCTGATTTTACGGGTCTGTGAGTTCACACCATAGGGCACCTTGGAAAACTTTCTTTTCAATTAGCAATATATTGTAAATCTTTTACGTTGTTTACACTTCTCTCACCTCATCGTGTTTGATGGCTCTTTGGGGTTTATCATCTAAATGTATCTAAAAAGGGACAAACCGTATTTATCTCAAGCCAACAGCCTTCAAGCCTTGAACCCCAGAGGTAAGTCCCAGTCCATTTACCTCCCGCACTGGTGAGGACCTGTGCACTGCGGGCTGCAGGCTGGCTGCTGGGTCGGACCCCAGGACTTTGAGGAGTGTCTGGGTTGTTCCATCCCTGTGTTCTCGTGCCTGCTGCCTCGCTCCCTAGGTGGCTGAGAAAAGCCTGGGGAGAGGGTTTCTCAGCTATCATCGCTTGAAGTGAACGAGATAATTGATACACAACTTTTTTTCTTGAAAGCCATGAGAACATGTACTCTACAGGGACTGTTCAACTCCTTTCAATTATAAATAATGACTCCTGTGAACTTTATATTGGCAATCATTTAATTCTGTCATCCTGCAGAATGTAGTTTAGATTCGAATCTAGTCATCTCATCTCTGCTCCAGTTCCATCTTTAAAGAACTGTGTCATTTGCAACGGCCAGGATGACCTTTCTGGTGGGGTGGAGGCTAAGGGAGGGACTGGCTGCATCCATTTGTATGGGTGTGTCAACGGCCTCTCTCTCATACTTGGTTCCGTGTAGTCAAAAGAGTAGTGATCCATCAGTTCCACTTTGCCGGGGATAGACGTGCTGCAGTGCAGCAGAGACACTGGAAACTGTGAACTGAGGCCGTGTTGGAGGAGCGGTATAGAAATAGCGGATGCTGCGAGGTTCTGGGGCCCGGAGCTGTGCACTTCGGGAACCCGAGAGGAGAGTGAGCCTCAGGAAGGAGTCCTAATTGCACCAAATCAAAGCTCATTGAGTCAGCCAGGTCATTAACTGCTTGATATTTAATTACGAGCTGGAAATGTCATCAGGCCCTTGTACTAAATCAGCTCCTAAAGAATGCATGCTCCCTTTGAATGGTTCATGTTTTGTTGTACTGTAGAAAGATCAGAAAAACATTTTGACAATCTAGCAAAGCTGGAGGTCCCAGCTGCCATATTCTCGGCTGCATTGCTCTGCCAGGCTGGCATCCGAGGGCTTCCGAGGCCCTGCAGAAGAAATTCCAAGATTTGGCAATAACCTAAGACTCACCTGGGTCAGATCTGAGGTGGATCCTTGATCTAGGCATTGTTTGTCTGTTTCTCTCCTTTATTACAGCTGTCTTGTGTGGGGTGTTAGGGGATAATTTTATTTATTTATTTTTAAAAGATTTTATTTATTTATTTGAGAGAGAGAGAGAGAGAGTGACAGAGAGAGCGAGCATATAAGCAGGAGGAACTGCAGAGGGAGAGGGAGGAGCAGACTCCCCGATGAGCAGGGATACCAATACAGGACTTGATCCTAGAAGCCTGGGATCATGACCTGAACGGAAGGCAGACGCTTAACACCTGAGCTACCCAGGTGCCCTTGGGGGAGAATTTTTAATTGATTTTCTTGACATTTTCATAGCCCAAGATTCATTCAGTCTTAGGTAGCAGTCTAATGACACACAAAGAAGTTTTGCGGTATCTTCGCTAAACAGCTGTAAATGAATAGAGTTTGAGTAGATTTTTAGTATTCCCAACGCTGTGTTTGGTTTTGTTTTGAAATATGATTTAACAGAATTGGTTTTTAACATACTAGGCATTTTGCTTGTGTAATATACCAGATCGCTAATGGCAGAAACACTACAATGCAAAACCACCTAAACTATGAAGCATTAAAAATAGTTGTGAGTTTTATGTTTCCCAGTTGGGCTTAGTAATTCCTGCCTAATAATATTATATTTCTTTTTAGGAGAGTTTAATTAATTTGTCACCATAATTATGTTTTTGGTCACGACCTTTTTAAATTACCTTCTTATATTTTTCATTTCACCTAGGTGGAGCCCCATATGTATTAATAATTATGCAATGTTTAGCAGAATCACTCTGAAGTAGAGTGACTTTCACTTGAGAAAACTAATCTAGTGGGATTTTTGTGCTGACCAAATGGATATTTTTTTCCTCCCAATTTTTGTTTACTTTCATTGCAGTAATGTGTGTGTGGTTCTTAGCCTAGTGTCTGGCCCATAGTAATCGCTCAAGAAATGTTAGCAGTTGTGACCATTTTCTGTATACTCACCAAAATATTTCCGCTCATTTTTTTTTTTTACTTCCAGTAGCAGCTCGTATGTTTTGTTTGAAATAGTTTAATTTCTGAGTATTTACAAAGTCTCACAGAATTAAAAAAATAAACTCTGAATAAATTTTAATAAAATATGCTTCCCAGGAGTTAGTAAAAGAATCTAAATTCATTTCATAGTCATCTCTAAATTAAAACTCTTCTAATTTATCATCCATTTCATTTGATGATAAAAGAATGCAAAATCATGTAAGGGAAACCTTTGACGAAACAGGAATAAAATGCCTGTTGTCTGGTTAAAGCATTTCAACACTTTGTATATTTTTAAAATTCTATGTTCATTTAGGTCCCAGATGTTTGAGGCCCCAAAGTACAATGAATTAGCATGAGTCATTGAATGGTACAAACCTATGCTACACATTCAGGATATCTTCTAAGTGTATTTCCATGTTTAAATTATTGTTGAATGTTATTTTTTACAGGTATAGATCTACATACAATTAAGAGCATGTGGTTGTAAGTTTGATGGTATCTCAATTTTTTAAAATATATTTTTTAAAGATTTTATTTATTTATTTGACAGAGATCACAAGCAGGCAGAGAGGTAGGCAGAGAGAGAGAGGGGGAAGCAGGCTCGCTGTTGAGCAGAGAGCCCAATGTGGGGCTTGATCCCAGGACCCTGGGATCATGACCTGAGCCGAAGGCAGAGGCTTTAAACCACTGAGCCACCCAGGTGGCCCTAAAATATTTTTTATTTTAAATATATTTATTTATTTTAGAGAGAGAGTGCGAGTGCATGCAAGCAGGGGAAGGGCAGAGGGTGAGGGAGACAGAGAGAAGCAGACTCCCCATTGAACGCAGAGTCTTGATACAGGGCTCGATCCCATTACCCTGAGATCATGACCTGAGCCAAGATCAAAGTCAGAAGCTTAACCCACTGAGCCACCCAGGTGCACCTGATACTTTATTTTTTTTTTTTTTTTAAAGACTGGCATCAAGAGTGCTTTCTCTAAATGTTGTGTTTTTAAATTCTTACAAGTATTTTTTCTGTTCTACTCTTAAGTCATGAACGTTTTTTAATATCATACTCTTGTAATGTTGAAAGACAGTCAAACTAGGTCTCATTTTTGCTGTCTTACTTAAGACTCAGCAAGAGAATTGCTGTTCTTTAAGAAAAGGATTTGTTCATTGTCACTTGTGTGACAGAAGGAATTTGAAGTCATCTGATTTCTTTGCTGGTTCTGTTAGTTCAGTAATGGTTTCATATTGCCGATTGATGGCTGCTAAGTCACTAAAGCTAACATAGAGGTTTGCAAGAAACTTCCGTTCCAATGATACATGAAAATATGAGTGTATTTTTAACTGTCTGGATAATCAATATGCCTTCTGTTGGTTAGGCTTATGCAATTTTACTTTGAGAGATTACTACTTACTATGAGACCTGCAAAAGAGAAAGCTTGCAAATACATATTAGGAACCCGTGAACTATTATTTTTCTTCTGCAATTAGTATACTGAATTATAATGAACTCTCAGGCTTTCTAGGTTATATAGCTCTTATAAATTCTTTGTATCCTGCCTTGTATTACTCATTAGCACCTCCAAAGTAGGATGGTATGATGGAGGGACATAATAAACAGATAGATGATAGATAAAATTTTAGAAATCCTAGAGTAAAATTTAAGACACAAAGGGATTTTTTAAAAAAGATTTTATTTATTTATTTGACAGAGAGAGATCACAAGTAGGCAGAGAGGCAGGCAGAGAGAGAGAGAGGAGGAAGCAGGCTCCCTGCCGAGCAGAGAGCCCGATGTGGGGCTTGATCCCAGGACACTGAGATCATGACCTGAGCTGAAGGCAGAGGCTTAACCCACTGAGCCACCCAGGCGCCAGACACAAAGGGATTTTAAAGATCCTTGGACCTAGTATTTTCCCTTCAGCCCACTCCCCTGTCTTATAAATGGCCTTACTGAAGGCCAGAGAGATATTTAAGAAATGTGTTCAAGGGGCTCCTGGGTGATGCAGTCAGTTAAGGATTCACCTGTTGGTTTTGGCTCAGGTCATGATCTCAATTATGAGATCCAGCCCTGCGACAGGCCTCCGGACTCACTGGGGAGTCTGCTTGGCTTTCTGGCTCTCCCTCTCCCTCTGCCCTTACCCCATTTGCCTGTGTGTGCGCGCTTGCGCGTGCGTGCGCGTCTTCACTCTCTTTCAGATAAATAAATAAATAAATAAATAAATAAACAAACAAACAAATAAAATCTTTAAAGAACGGAAGAAATGTGGTTAAGAGCACACAACTGCAGAGCTGGCCAACTGCAGTGGGATCTGGGACCCATCCTTCCTATCTTGTTTGGGACTCCTTCCAGAAGAAGTTGGAACAACAGAAAACTTTATTGTCTTTCCGTTCACTGTGGAGTAGAATGAATTGCTCAAGGAAAGAATGCTTAGCCTACTTCTAAAGATTTTTAAAGTAGGTAGGTGGTGGGGAGAGACTGTTACTAGAACAGGTCCACAGTGGGAAAGAACCGAAGGACAGACCAACAGGACTGCTCCAACATATTGTTTAGAATGAGTTCTGAGAATTAGCTGGGAAATTTATTTTTTAAAACAACATCCATCCAAAATTGGTTCAACTCTTAAAGTCAGAGAGAGAACAAGAACTCCATTTTCTGTGCACTCTCAAGCTCTGAGCCATTTAATTCACAGGTTCAGGGCTCAACAAGAGTGTTACATTTCTTGCTTTTCCAATTAGAAAGTGAATTAGAAAAGTAAGTTATCTCATAGATTGTTTTAAGTTATTCCTTCCCTGATTATTCCTTACTTAAAGAACAAGTGAATTGTATCATTGAAGTTTGCTGAGAGTAGAACTTAGATATTCCCCCAAAAAAGAAAGAAAGGAAAAGAAAAGAAAGAAGAAAAATGTGAGGCAATGGATGTGTTAATGAACTAGATGGAGGGATCACACATATCAATTCACCATGATGTGTGCTACTTTAAATATCTTGCACATTTATATGTCAACTACACCCTAATAAAGCTGAAAAAAAAAAAAGAACTGAAATTTGATTCAATCATATCTTGGAAATTCACTGGGAAATACTTAGTTTATAAAACCCCAAAGCATAATTAACTGTACAGGCTGGAAATTGTTTCTAAAAAAAGCCTTTTTAATCTCAATATGATAAAGTCAGTTTAAGGCCCTGGTAAGCAATTGTGTTTGAAAATAATTTAAAAATTAAATTAAATTAAAAATTTAATGAACTTAATATATCTACTTCAGGTCTCCCTTCTTTTTTTCTTTTTTTTTTAAATTTTTTAATTTTTTTATAAACATATAATGTATTTTTATCCCCAGGGGTACAGGTCTGTGAATCGCCAGGTTTACACACTTCACAGCACTCACCATAGCACATACCCTCCCCAGTGCCCATAACCTGACCCCCCTCTCCTGACCCCTCTCCCCGCAGCAACCCTCAGTTTGTTTTGTGAGATTCAGAGTCACTTATGGTTTGTCTCCCTCCCAATCCCATCTTGTTTCATTTATTCTTCTCCGACCCCCCAACCCCCCATGTTGCATCTCCACTTCCTCGTATCAGGGAGATCATATGATAGTTGTCTTTCTCCAACTGACTTATTTCGCTAAGCATAATACCCTCTAGTTCCATCCACGTTGTCGCACATTGCAAGATTTCATTTCTTTTGATGGATGCATAGTATTCCATTGTATATATATACTACCTCTTCTTTATCCATTCATCTGTTGATGGACATCTAGGTTCTTTCCACAGTTTGGCTATTGTGGACATTGCTGCTATAAACATTCGGGTTCACGTGCCCCTTTGGATCACTACGTTTGTATCCTTAGGGTAAATACCCAGTAGTGCAATTGCTGGGTCGTAGGGTAGTTCTATTTCCAACTTTTTGAGGAACCTCCATGCTGTTTTCCAGAGTGGTTGCACCAGCTTGCATTCCCAACAACAGTGTAGGAGAGTTCCCCTTCCTTCGCATCCTCGCCAGCATCTGTCATTTCTTGACTTGTTAATTTTAACCATTCTGACTGGTGTGAGGTGGTATCTCATTGTGGTTTAGATTTGTATTTCCCTGATGCCGAGTGATGTGGAGCACTTTTTCATGTGTCTGTTGGCCATCTGGATGTCTTCTTTGCAGAAATGTCTGTTCATGTCCTCTGCCCATTTCTTGATTGGATTATTTGTTCTTTGGGTGTTGCGTTTGGTATGCTCTTTATAGATTTTGAACACTAGCCCTTTATCTCATATGTCCTTTGCAAATATCTTCTCCCATTCTGTCAGTTGTCTTTTGGTTTTGTTAAGTGTTTCCTTTGCTGTGCAAAAGCTTTTGATCTTGATGAAATCCCAATAGTTCATTTTTGCCCGTGCTTCCCTTGCATTGGGCGATGTTCCTAGGAAGACGTTGCTGCGGCTGAGGTCGAAGAGGTGGCCGCCTGTGTTCTCCTTAAGGATTTTGATGGATTCCTTTCTCACATTGAGCTCCTTCATCCATTTTGAGTCTATTTTCGTGTGTGGTGTAAGGAAATGGTCCAATTTCATTTTTCTGCATGTGTCTGTCCAATTTTCCCAACACCATTTGTTGAAGAGGCTGTCTTTTTTCCACTGGACATTCTTTCCTGCTTTGTCAAAGATTAGTTGACCATAGAGCTGAGGGCCTATTTCTGGGCTCTCTATTTTGTTCCATTGATCTATGTGTCTGTTTTTGTGCCAGTACCATGCTGTCTTGATGAGGACAGCTTTGTAATAGAGCTTGAAGTCCGGAATTGTGATGCCACCAATGTTGGCTTTCTTTTTCAATATTCCTTTGGCTATTCGAGGTCTTTTCTGGTTCCATATAAATTTTAGGATTATTTGTTCTATTTCTTCGAAAAAAATGGGTGGGATTTTGATAGGGATTGCATTAAATGTGTAGAGTGCTTTAGGTAGCATAGACATTTTCACAGTATTTGTTCTTCCAATCCAGGAGCATGGAACATTTTTCCATTTCTTTGTGTCTTCCTCAATTTCTTTCATGAGTACTTTACAGTTTTTTGCGTATAGATTCTTGGCCTCTTTGGTTAGGTTTATTCCTAGGTATCTTATGGTTTTGGGTGCAATTGTAAATGGGATTGACTCCTTAATTTCTCTTTCTTCTGTCTTGTTGTTGGTGTAAAGAAATGCAACTGATTTCTGTGCATTGATTTTATATCCTGACACTTTACTAAATTCCTGTACAAGTTCTAGCAGTTTTGGAGTGGAGCCTTTTGGGTTTTCCACATATAGTATCATATTATCTGCGAAGAGTGATAGTTTGACTTCTTCTTTGCTGATTTGGATGCCTTTAATTTCTTTTTGTTGTCTGATTGCTGAGGCTAGAACTTCTAGTACTATGTTGAATAGCAGTGGTGATAATGGACATCCCTGCCATGTTCCTGACCTTAGCGGAAAAGCTTTCAGTTTTTCTCCATTGAGAATGGTATTTGTGGTGGGTTTTTCATAGATGGCTTTGATAATATTGAGGTATGTGCCCTCTGTCCCTACAATTTGAAGAGTTTTGATCAGGAAGGGATGCTGTACTTTGTCGAATGCTTTTTCAGCATCTATTGAGAGTATCATATGGTTATTGTTCTTTCTTTTATTAATGAGTTGTATCACATTGATGGATTTGCGGATGTTGAACCAACCTTGCAGCCCTGGAATAAATCCCACTTGGTCGTGGTGAATAATCCTTTTAATGTAGTGTTGGATCCTATTGGCTAGTATTTTGGTGAGAAAGAACACAAATACATGGAGACTAAACAGCATCCTTCTAAAGAATGAATGGGTCAACCAGGAAATTAAAGAAGAATTGAAAAAATTCATGGAAACAAGTGATAATGAAAACACAATGGTTCAAAATCTGTGGCACACAGCAAAGGCAGTCCTGAAAGGAAAATATATAGTGGTACAAGCCTTTCTCAAGAAACAAGAAAGGTCTCAAATACACAACCTAATCCTACACCTAAAGGAGCTGGAGGAAGAACAAGAAAGAAAGCCTAAACCCAGCAGGAGAAGAGAAATCATAAAGATCAGAGCAGAAATCAATGAAATAGAAACCAAAAAAACAATAGAACAAATCAACAAAACTAGGAGCTGGTTCTTTGAAAGAATTAATAAGATTGATAAACCCCTGGCCAGACTTATCAAAAAGAAAAGAGAAAGGACCCAAATAAATAAAATCATGAATAAAAAAGGAGAGATCACAGCCAACACCAAAGAAATACAAACAATTATAAGAACATACTATGAGTAACTCTACGCCAACAAATTTGACAATCTGGAAGAAATGGATGCATTCTTAGAGACATGTAAACTACCACAACTGAACCAGGAAGAAATAGAAAGCCTGAACAGACCCATAACTAGTAAGGAGATTGAAACAGTCATCAAAAATCTCCAAACAAACAAAAGCCCAGGGCCAGACAGCTTCCCAGGGGAATTCTACCAAACATTTAAAGAAGAACTAATTCCTATTCTCCTGAAACTGTTCCAAAAAAAAAAAAAAAGAAATGGAAGGAAAACTTCCAAACTCATTTTATGAGGCCAGCATCACCTTGATCCCAAAACCAGACAAGGATCCCATCAAAAAAGAGAATTACAGACCAATATCCTTAATGAACACAGATGCGAAAATTATCAGGTCTCCCTTCTGCCAGACTTTCCCCCATCAACGCATTTCCACACTGCTGTCCCACTTGCTGGTTTAAATTACAAACCTGGCGGTCTGTTCTTTTGTTTAAAACACTTTAAGGAATTGTTTATATTGTAGATGCTACAAGAAGATCCTTTACAAACTACAGATTTAATGTATTGATCCTACAATCAAATAGTGTTGTGGGTTCAAATCCCAACTCTACCATTTATTAAGCTAAGTTGAACTCATTTTGGATAGGTATTCTTTTGGGGGCCTTAGCTGAAAAGTAGGGAGAGTCATAATGAAGAATCAATTATGTAATGAATTTGAGTGCTTAGTTTAATGTTCAGTACATAGAAATATTTCAATATATATTAGCTACTGCTCTTTATTTTTATTGTAGAATTTAACGTCGTTAACTGTACATACATGGTTCCAGCCTAATGTTTTTCATCTTCTGCCTCTTCTTCTAACACCTTTCCCTCCCTCCTTGAAACATAGGTACACACTCTGCCCTCCAGCCTAAAACCCGATATTAGCCTCAAACATACCAGGAATTTTCATGCCTCTGTCTTTGTGTAATCTGTGCTCTTTGCTCCGATTGCTACCCTGCCCTTGTTCTGCTCTTCCTTTACATCCCTCAAGACTCAGTGCACATAACTTGTGTGTCTTGATATTTCCAAGCCTTTTTGGATTTATTATACTCTTTAGTAGTTGTCTCTTTACCACTCATCTGCTTCTTTAAATCATAAGCTCTTTGAGGGCTAAGACTATTCTTTTTTGCTATCTGTATTCAGCATAATGTAGGAGCCTCACCACTCAATAAATGTTGAAAGAGTGAACACTCAAATGAATTCTTAAGCCTGCTTTGTAACCCAGTACAGGCAGCCATCTACATTTCATAACTGGATTTTTGACAATTGTTCATCTAGTAGACAAGGACAACCACACCTTACTACATTTATTCAGTTTCCCTCTTGAGTAGCTTGGAAGTTAGGCATTTCGATTGATTCGTGCATGCCATCTGGTGGAGGGAGGAGTTACTACAGGTACGTGCTTAACCAAAACCGTGTGGAAATGAAAATGGAAAATAATATGGAAGTTTCCACTGTTTTACAACAGTTTCCAGAAGCATAGTCAGGAAAACCTCCCTAATAATTGTTCTTTCATTCTTGTACATTTGGTTTCTTAATATTTTAAGAAGTTGGTCAATTATGAATAATGTTTGAAAACATTACTTTGGCTAATATGATTATATAACTAAAAATGGTTTACCTGTTCCAGTATGTGATAAAATAAAACTGGAAAGTTTTATAATGCTTGTTTATGAAAATATTTACACTTTATGAATTTAGGAACTTCCCTGATCCTAATTTCTAGTTGCTTTAGCTCATACAGGAAATAGTGAAAACCAGTGGCAGAGATCCAAGAGCAAATGAGCTATCCAATGTATACAACTCTAAATTTTTAGACTGCATATGAATTTTAATAATAAAATGGAGAAAAATCTAGTACAATAACTTAAGTGAGGATAGGTCAACTGATTATCTAAAATTTAGATATTGAGTTTTTAAAATGTTTCTGTGACATTGAGGTCTTTTAATTCATTCATTCCCCAAGCTTTGATTCAGTAACTAATGCCCAGTATGGTACAAAGTGCTAAAGAACCATAGATGAAAGACATAGTTCTAATTTTGGCCCAACTAGTGAATATTTAGGTAAGAATGGAAAGCTAAATAACTTCTCATAAGACAAATCATACCAACTCCATTTAGATTTTTATGAGTTCCTTATTTTCATTGACCCATCTGTGTGCCTTGTAAGCTTCATAAGTACAAAGTTACTGGTTTTATTCATGCCATTTTGATGGGTTTTCTTAGAGCATATGAATCTAAAGGGAAATTCTTCACGATTTTTAGTAAACAGTAGATACGCATTCAATATTCACATTTTTTACTTACACTCCACCTATCTGAAGGCTAGACTGCCTCCCCCCCACCATTTTAACTATCTAGAGCACTGTAATGAACCAGACAGTAAACAAAAAAGGACGAAGGAGAAAATAATCACAAACCCCATGCATTTTTCTCCCATAAGAAGGTCAAACATTTTCCAAGTCTTTAGGTTGGATCATTATACAATAATGTAGCCACTTACATGCAGGATTATCCACCTATGAAGGCAGAACCAAGAGCTTCTCACAGCAATCAGGGTTCTTGAGTGTGGGAACCAACTTCATATGCAGGAGAAATGAATGTTTTCACCTCCTTTCATGTTCCAAAGATGGCTTCAATTCATTAAAAAACTGCTAGATTTTCTTCTGTGTATTCTTGTTGAAAAGATGTGGAAGTATGTGTTTTGCTTTAGAAATATTTACATCAAAAGAGGTTAAAATAATTTTCATCATTTAGAGTAGTAGAGTTAAATGGGACATTCACTTACAGGAAACTCTTCATTCCCTGATGACAATTATTAAATGAGATACTACAGAATTGAGCTATCATTTATAGAACTCTCATTCGAAAAACTACATAGGACACACATATATCCAAATATAATTTTCTCCTTAACTAAAGAACTGGAATGGACCCTGAGAATTTACCTAGTTCCCGGGAAGGATGCCATTAAAGCATTACATTAAAATGTATTACATATAAAATTTTGTTTTGTAAAAGTCTTGAAGGAAAGATTTCAAACCAAACTGGCAACTCACTTAACCTATAAATAGCTTTTCAAAGCTAAATGGCCAGCTACCTGTCTTCTGAAATTCTATTAACCTTCACTATTTAATTGCCTGAATGTGGTTATATGATTTGTGTTAGAAAAGAAGCTTGGTTTGTTGAGTGTGTCTCATAAGTCATGTTGACTTATTTATGACCTCTTCCATCCTAGTGCACTTAGATCAACATAATGTTTTGAAGAAGAATCATAGGTACTATCTTGTGAAGTAAAAGGAAGATGTAGACGGCAAAGTTTATACTTTTTCTAGTCTGACAAATTCCATGCTGATTTATGACATTTGGAAATTGCTTCGTGCAACAATAAATCTTTAGGTGGATTTTTCTTGGATTTGGACTATCTGGATACAGGACATAAAGATAGGACACTGCTCCATAGCAAATGGTTTTTCCTTGCCATTTCAGACACCAGCTCATACCAAGCAATTCATTATTTTCTAAGGTTGAAGCAGCTGTGGATTATTATAATTATGAATTTATTATGTCCCTGCCAATCTACTATGAATCCTAATTCAAACTTTACATGTCTCTTTGGAACCTTGTTAATTTTCTTGTGATAATGTGGTTCCTGACAAATGACAGTTGTGAGAATCCAAAGTTGCTCAAGTTAGTTTTTTATGGTGCATTGCCAGTTGCCCATTGTTTCTAGAATGCCTAATGACCTTTTCATTTTTAATGTTACATCCAGTTAAAGCAGCTACACTTTATAATGCCTGGCTGCATTTTTATCCACCCATTTCCTCTGAGGATTGCTACAGAGCTACTGTTCCCCCTGACTTTTTAGGTTATATATGGTCATGTGGAAAGCAATAGAATGTTTAAGAATTTTCTCTCTGAGGTGTTAGATATTTTAAATCACTTCGTTGGGTTCACATAAAAAATTGTATGTACTTAACATTTTAGAACTGATCAAATTGTTTTGTTATTACCTCTTTAGTCATTTCTGTAGCTACATTGTGAGCTATTTATAGGTGATGACTCTGTATAACTTACTGGTATACACCTGGAATGCAACACACTGTTCAATACATGAAGGCAAACAATAAATGTGAGCTCAACATTATCAATAATATATATATACATATAAGTAATGTGTATACACACACACACACACATCCCTACTGATTTTGCTTTAGTTTGGCTATTCATCTATACAAAGGTTTGGTACTTTTTCTGTAAAGAGCCATATAATAAATATTTCAGGTTTTGTATATCATATGTACTCTGTCTCAGCTGTTCAACTCTGCTATTCAAGTTGGAAGCAGCCATAGACAGTATGTAAACAATTGGTCGAGGCTGTGTCCCAGTAAAACTTTATTTACAAAAACAGGGTTTTTGGGCTATAGTTTCCCACCCTGGGTTTAGACCAAGGCTCATAAACAGGATTCACCTCTTGTGCTAATTTTGATTGGCAGCTGCCTGGAATACAGTATTAAGGAGGGCTCTCAGTATGGGTGTGAGCTCAGTGACAAATAATTCTTCGATTGAATAGTAATGTATGCCAGAAGCATTACTTTGGCCCTTTCTATAATTTATTCTAAGGGCACTATGACCTGTGTACATGGTTGCCTTTATTTCTTTGCTTGGGGTGCCAGGGAACTCAATCGGTTTTTAATTAGTCTTTAACAAGTAAAAGGAATCTTAAGGCATATATTTTGTGTCTCAAGTTTATTTCTGGCTTCATTTCAATTTTACTATCTTATTTTTCTTAGCCCCAAATTCCTAAAACTTGCCCACACAAAATATTTATGATACTACAGATTTTGTTGAAGACCAAAGGACTACTAGAGGTGCAGGGGCACATCTGTAAAACATCAACAATCATATCTACCTTTCAGGGTTGTTGTGAGGATTAAATGAAGTAATTTATATAAAGAACGAAGCATAGTACTTGGCACACAATAAGAACTCAGTAAATGGTAGCTGTCAAATACATGTCTACAAAAGAGCTGGGCCAGCCCACCCAGAAGGGTAAATTACATTTCTTATGATTCTTCAGCCATCTTCCCAGGTAGGTGGCGAAAGCCCTGGAGAGGTGAATTGCACTTACTCAGATTTTATCTTTCTGAATGAAGTCTCTCCCAGTGGGAAACACTAAGCTATATATACATTGGGGTTTTTTTCCTACTCTTTTGTTGGTGGGGAACTTTCTGTGTGGAACAGGACCATGTATCCACGTAGATGGATCATGAAGTGGGGAGACCACTGGGCTTATTTCTTATCCTGCTAAGGCAACTTCCATACATTCCTTATAAGAAGTTTAGTTTTATTTATTTTATTTGATTTCATTTTAGTTTTATTCCTCTGACTTTAGGGGCAGGAATTTTACAACTTGGGATGAATGATTCCAAGCTAGTGTATGCTTATTAGTTGATGCTATTTTAGCTCACGGTTCTCTTTATAAATGAACATCTTCAATAAATAAATAAATAAATGAAACAAACATCTTCTCTGACTTCAAGAAAAAAAAGAATAAGATACCAAGAAGTTATGATTCTGTATGTTATTGCCAAAGAAGTGTTATGATTCTGTATGTTATTGCAAAAGGTCAAAATCTGGTATAAATTCAACACTTGAGAGTAATATAGAAGGAAAGCCAAGGGTCTACCAGTTGCCTATGCCAAACAAAGCTAGGCAATGGTGTGAGGACTCGGTGAGGAAGATAAAAAAATAAAAATACATGAGGCATTAATTGGGAA
Source organism: Martes martes (assembly GCF_963455335.1). Classification (NCBI taxonomy): domain Eukaryota; kingdom Metazoa; phylum Chordata; class Mammalia; order Carnivora; family Mustelidae; genus Martes; species Martes martes. Next base: position 84,843,593 of record NC_137888.1, read on the forward strand.
GGTCAAGAACTTGTTGGGGCACATCATTGTTCTTAACTTCTTTATAAGAAACCCACATTAATGAAAAGAAATTCAAAAACTAACCCTCCCACACAGAATAGAAAGTTATTATTGGTTTAATTTGGGCAAGTGTAGTGCATATTACTCCCTTGCACATGCTTCTCAGTGGACTCGGTGGCCCATTATCTAATCCCTCAGAGTACAAGTCCACATTGAAGCCTTTCTTCCTATAAAATTGCAACTTTTATTCATTTTGGCTCTCATTGACCCACATTTTAGAAAATCCATATCAATAAAATATGCTCTTTTAACTGCCTGTACTGACCTCTTCTTAAGTCTTTACTCCTTACCCCTTTACCTGTGCACCTCCTAGTTTTTAGATCTCTGCTCAAGCATCATCCTCTCAGGGAGGTCTCCCTTTCCCCCACCACATTGTTTAGGTTTGTTATATCCCCTCAAAGAACCTTATTCCTTTCCTTAGAGCGCTTCTGTTTTTATTTATACACTTACATAAGAGACTACATATTTGGTTAATTTTCGTCTCCCCATGATGAGAACAGAGACATGTCTACTTTTGCTCACCAATTATTCCCAGTACGGTGCCTAGCACATACGAGGCAACAAATATTAATTGAAAGAATGTAGTTCTAGCCCATGACTGCATGCCTGCTCATCCAGCTCTCATTGTTTGGGGTTGAAGTAGGACTTGGGAAAGGATATATTTTTCTCTGTAGTGTCCATGAACTATTTGCCCATTCAGATTTTAAAATGTGTCATTTTATATTTACATAAGCAGGTGCATTCACTGCTAAATTATAGCTTTGCCATGCAATTAGGTATCCCATTTTCCTCTTGCTAAAATAAGATACCCTTTTCAACTCTGTATGCAAAGTTATGCAACACTGCTGGGATGCCGATTTGCTTTCCTTTCTGCTATGTTTTGCTGCGACTCTCCAGGCTTTGGAATTCCACTGGCAGTTCCCGGCAGAGGTCAAGACAGTGTTCTGACCATGCCTGGGCATGGTCAAGAGGATATCACTGTGTTTTCAAGGTGCTTTGCCACCGGTCATTTTGTGGCCTGTTTCACACAGCTTGCTGAGACTTGCTCGATTGCGCACAAGCTGTTGGAAAAGGGTTCCAGGTGCTCCTGGCGTCAGAAGTACTCAAGGTCAGTTAGCTTGCTTTAGGAAGGGCTCAGCCTTTGAGAGACTGAACAGATTGGCAATTTTATACAATCAAAAAAGCCTGTGGCACGGAGGGTGGACAGGCCGTGTGGGAATGTCAGTGCATAACAGTCAAGGTTTTTACAAGAATTAAAAATACGTACTTGCCAAACTGAGTCCTGGGGGATGCAGAAGGGCTGTTACTGTAAAGGGTCTGGTATAGCTTTGGATATACATCAGAATTTGTTGTATAGCTTTACAAAAATATGTGTGCCTACCCCTTATAAAATCGGAACTCTAAGGGGTAGAAACTGGTAGGCTTCACCCTTTACTGAGCTTGTTAAAAATCATAGCACAAGTTTAAAAAGCAGATTCTAGACTCCCACCTGAAATATCTTGATTTGCTAAAGAGGGGACAGAACTCATAGTCTGCATTTTTTTTTTTTTTAAAGATTTATTTACTGACAGAGAGAGAGAGAGAGAGAGAGAGAGATAGATAGATCACAAGTAGGCAGAGAGACAGGCAGAGAGAGAAGGGAAGCAGGCTCCCTGCTGAGCAGAGAGCCCGATGTGGGACTTGATCCCAGAACCCTGAGATCATGACCTGAGCCGAAGGCAGAGGCTTAACCCACTGAGCCACCCAGGCGCCCCATAGTCTGCATTTTTAAGAAGACATCCCTATCCCCATTCCAGGTGGTTCGGAGGCAGTTGGTTTTATTAACAGCCCTGAGAAATACTGGTCAAGTCCATCCACCACATTTTGTAGAGAAAACTAAAGCCCTGTCCCTAGTGTCCTTTCCATGAGTGGATCTAATAAGGCTTCTCGAGGCCTAGTTCATAAACTTTATACTTGGGTTCCTCAAGTGGGACACTACATACATAAATACATACATATATGTGTGTGTGTGTGTGTGTGTGTGTGTGTATGTATACATATATATGTGTAACGCACACTTTATACATACATACGAGTCTTTTCTTTTGTGCATTTTAAAATTTTTTTCATATGTATATGTATGTCTGTATATAGTGTGTGTGTGTTTCTGGAAAGAGGATCCATTGCTCTTCCCAGATTTTCACTTAGGTTCAAAATTGTACAAAAACAAAAAGAAACACTTAGTTTGAGATACAACAGGTGTTGGCTCTGTCCAAACTAACAGTCTTGTCTCCTGTGCTATTAAACAAGATTCAGTGCTCAAGCAGTGTAAAATAGTATGACATTTATATAAATGGCAGAAGACTGGCAAATGACAGAACAATAGGAAGAAACATGACAGGCTTGGTCCTTTTGTCTTTTGTGTTTGTGATTGTATGGAATTAACATTCATAGAACATTAAGCTTCATTTTCTATACCCCCTTCTCCACCCTTTTCTCCCTGCAAGCCCACACTGAGTTTGATGTTAGGGAAACCCATCTATGTGAAAACACTTTTGTCCCACCAGTTGCTCATAAATTAGTGAGGAGGCAAATAGGTGACTGGAGAGACAGTGCAAATGGCTGAGAGCTGTGACAGAGGTCCGAACGAAGGACCGGGGACAGGTGAGGGAAACGGTAACTTTTGTTCTGGAAGACTAGTTTTACAACCTAAGTAATGACTCCTGTCTGCGCGGGAGGAGTTTTGAACCTGGTGCACTCAGTAGATATGACTGAATGCATTCTTTACTTCCCCATGTGTGAGGTGCAATAGATGAAGGGGTTTTTTGTTAGATTAGCCTCAAAAAAGTTTTGATGGTAGATCTTGCAGGTGGAGCCAGAGGTGGAGAAGAGTAAATTAAAGCTTGACGTAGTGTGTGGATTTTTGTGTTTTTCTCTGTGCAGAGTTAAATTTCAGAGTAATAATGTCTGTCTCTCCTGACCTTCATTTTCCCCACTTTGAGGTTCATTCTCAGGAATTTCTCTGGGTGCTTTACTGCTTCCCATTTTACATCCCTATATGTAAGAACCTGTCCATCTTGTCCACGTTAAGACTGAACATTTCTTAGTGTATTACTCCTTCAGATGTTTGCCTTTCGATAGGGGAAGAACTAGCATAAACCAGACATTGAAAGTTCCGTGCAAAAAATGAAATTGTAGAATGAAATAGTTCCCAGCTTTCTGGACAGAAAGACGGACCCTTCTCCAAACCTCCACCACGCTTACAAGGAGCTTAAATCTAATACTGGGTTTGAAGGTACTTTTTAAAGTCCTATCGGGCTGGGGAAATCAGCTCAATTGGCACTGGCCTTGGACTACCCTGCCAGCCTGGCCACACCTGCTGTTTGGAGGTGCTCCCCGAAGAGACTGACAGGTAGCAATGGAGCCAAGTGAGGCCAAAGAGGAGTTCTCTGGCCCTATTGCCAGCCAAGGAACATTTTGTCTGACTATGTTCTGGCTGCCTCCCTGAGGGACTGCTCAATTGTTATAGTTACAGAGTTCTTTTTGATTAATAACTCATGAGTTTTTTATAATTCATTTATAACAGTTGGTTCCATTGAATTCCTGAATCACCAAGGGCATTTTCGGTTAGCATTCTGCATGGAACTTTCTGGAACACATTTGGTTAGCACCTAGGGAAAATAGTATTTCTCCAAGCCCAAGATTCAGAAGTGGAGGGGAATTTTATCAGTAATTAACTATAATTTTCTTTGAAATATGCAACATTTTTCTCTCTGTAAATAAACATTACCTTCCTTTTTCTTCTATAGATCTCAAGTATGTAGAATGTGAAATAATTTCTTACTTCTTTCTACAACTGCTGAAATGATAGGAATTCACCTATCCCCCAAATTTAACAAGATTGCTTTGGCTGAGTACTGCTTGTTTTCTCAACAGGTTTATGAAAATGTCTGCTGGTATTCTCTTTTTATGTTGCCATCTTTCAGGAGAACTTAGATGTGTATGTGTGCTTTAAGAAAAAAATTAGAAGAAGGACCATGGCCCTTGTATAATCTAATCCCCCCGACTCTCTAGAATGTGTGTAGTAACTGAGGGACAAAGGCTTCATGATTCATCACTTTGGTATAGAGAAATAATTGCACCTTTTCTTCAGACTGTAAACAGATGAAATTTTTAAAAATCCCTTAGAGTTTGAATATAGATTTGCCTAAAGTAATAACATTAGGAAAATAGACCATGTGGCTGAACAACGTTTGATACCTTGGTTAATTATAGCTTATTGTGATGGCAGAACAGGGATCTAGAAAGGAAGGTAGTTTGGTTTTTATGTGTATAAAAAACAACCATCTGCAGTCTGGGAAGCCATCATTCAAGGAGTGGAATTTGAGTTATATTTTCACACTCTGACATGCTTGGAGCTATGAGAATAAGGCCTGAGATCAAATATGGATCAGATGACTGATAAAGTTATTAAAGGTTTGTCACTTGAAGAATCCCAGGCGAATCGTCCTGAATAATCTATAACTTAGCAGTCAGCACCTTTATGATTAAACTAAACGAAAACTTCAATCTCCATATTAAGTAGGTAATATGATTTCAGGTCCCTCACTTGCCGAGTCTTATGCCCTCTGAGGTGGTCATTTTGTCACACGACTGACTAACATTTGCACAGCCACAGCTTTGGTCCTCCAGAGCAATCTCAAATCTCCCTAATAAGCAAAGGATTTCATTTATATACTTCAGGTTTGAGCCTGGAACTTTTTCCTGATGCCGTCTCTCTTGGAGGAATCAAATTCACCTTCTTGAGCCAGGATTATGAATTCAGGAGTGCGACATGGTCCTCTCAAAGATGCCTTTCTTATTTAAATAACCCCCTCCAGGTTAGAAGTGGCAGAGACTAAAAATGGCAAGAAATGAGGCTCTTGGCAGGTGCGAGAGAGGAACAGCTCCCTTGCCTTATGTCCTCTTGCTGGTGGGCAAGGGCATTTACTCTGACTTTGTTTTAAAGTGCCCGGAGCCACAGAGCAGTTGTCAGACGTTAATGATATGTTCCCCTAAGAAAGATGGAGTCCAAGGTGGACCTAAGTAAATTAATGTGTGATCTGTGGGCTGGCTGCTGCCAAACCAGCACGTGCACACTCACTTCCCTTCAAGGACAGGCAATCCTTGTCTGCAATAAAAATATTACCTACTCCCTTCTCTCTTCCATCTTCCTGTGGCACGAATTTTGAAGGATCTCCCTTCGGGTCTCTCCTTTATCTTGTGAACACCTAGCTGTCATTCCTGGGTCACCACTTCCCCAAATTCAGCTTTTCTTCCTACTCAGTATTTGCAGAATTGATTTCCTATCTTACCTCTCTCAGAGTTCTTCATCAGCACCGAAGTCTGCTTCTCACCTAAAGGGTCACTGATTAGATGTGCTTAGAGCCAGATCCAGCCCCTTATTGTGTTTGAGGGTAACGTGGTTCCAAGGATCAGCCCCTTTAGACTCTTTCTGATTTAGTTTTAAAAGCCTGTGTTCAGGGCACCTGGGTGGCTCAGTGGGTTAAGCTCTGCCTTCGGCTCAGGTCATGATCTCAGGGTCCTGGGATCGAGTCCCGCATTGGGCTCTCTGCTCTGCAGGGAGCCTGCTTCCTCCTCTCTCTCTCTCTCTGCCTGCCTCTCTGCCTACTTGTGATCTCTGTCTGTCAAATAAATTAAAAAATTAAAAAAAAAAAAAAAGCCTGTGTTCATTCACAGCACTCATCTGAAGCAGTGGCTCTGTGTGTTCCAAGTCAGGCATATATGTGGCATAAATATAAGCTGAATGGTGCTACCATCAATTATTTGTTCCATTCATGTCAATGGAGGATTTCTTTCAGCTAAATTACAGTTGTGTGTGTGTTGCGTGTGTGTACGCACACACATTTGCATTAAATAAAATAAAAAGGGGAGAGTAATTTATAAAATCAGAGAATTTGAAAGATACTAAATTCTGAAACTTCTTTTTTAAGCGTACTCTAGACCATCCTTGAGGCAAAAGTGGGTATGTCTTTTTAAGATGCATTTCCAGATTTTGTAATCTTAGAATCTCATTTGTTAGTTTTTCAGCATTGCTTTGAAATTGGGTCTTTACATCAGGACTAGCATTTTTTTTTAAGATTTTATTTATTTATTTGACAGACAGAGATCACAAGTAGGCAGACAGGCAGACAGAGAGAGAGAGAGAGAGAGAGAGAAGCAGGCTCCCTGCTGAGCAGAGAGCCCAATGCAGGGCTAGATCCCAGGATCCTGGGATCATGACTCCTGGGATCATGACCAGAGTCGAAGGCAGAGGCTTAACCCACTCAGCCACCCAGGTACCTCCAGGACTAGCATTTATAACACAGATCTTTAAAAACTTAATGAAAAAAGGGGGCATCTGTCTGGTTCAGTAGGTGGAGCATGAGACTCTTGATCTAGTTGGGGTTGTAAGTTTGGGCCCATGTTGGGTGTAGAGATGACTTAAAAAATAAAATCTTAAAAAAAAAAACTATTCCTTGGTTTTAAAAATATCTTTCTAAAAAAGATTTTATTTATTTATTTGTCAGAGAGAGAGACAGAGGCAGAGCACAAGCAGGGGGAGTGGCAGAGGGAGAAGCAGGCTCCCTGAGACGCGGGACTCAATCCCAGGACCCTGGGATCATGACCTAAGCTGAAGGCAGATGCACCACCCACTGAGCCACCCAGGCATCCCTTAAAAATATCTTCTCAGTAAGAGTTTAGAGGGAGCTTCCTTTTTTTGAACACCATACCTAAATTTTTAAATATAAAATTAAATATCATAAACTAAGTCTTAGAATTGGTAATAAGATAGAATATTTGATTAGAAAAGAAGGGGCAAAAAATTTAAAACTCCCACAGCTATGAAATATGCAGTACTAAGTAAAAATTGTCAAGCAAATTTTCATTTATGACATCAGAAGCTTGTTTTTATATCTGTTAAAGTTCAAAATGGATAGTAACTGGACCTCTGCAAGTTCTCAGGGAAAAGCACTAAAATGATTTGAGCTTAGGTCTAATTTGCTCGTGATCTTTCCCAAATGAGGGCTCTATTAGAATTTAATTCAGTATCACCTAATATCTTTTCCTGAAAATAGCTTTTGCCTTCCTAGAACTTGTAACCAAAGTCATTTGTCTGGTATTTTTCTTTTGAGTTCTATAAAATAAGTCTAATATATTCTTCTGGTGGAGGTTTTCTGTTTTGAGTGGTGGTGGTGGAGGTGTAGTCTTTAGGCTTACAGTTCAGTGTTCAAAAGTAAATTTACTATGTTTCACTTTACTCAGTTTTCCCATTTACTCTCAGTATCACCATCTCCTCTCTAGTTTCTGGTTTTGCAACAGGGAAGCCATTTTACATATTTTTCTTTCCCATCTGTCACCACACTTGGCTCAAGTGTTCTTTTGTTCTCCTCTCAGGGCCTTTATCTGGGCCTGGGGCTGCTTTACCTCACAAAGGAATGACCACAGTATGCATTGCCTTCTTTATTCAAAATTTTTTTTTTCTTTTTTGGCTCACAGACGGTTGGTGTTGCCTGCCCACCACTTACTACATAGCCAGGGATATATTATTTAACCTTTCTTAATCTGTCTCCTCATCTGTAGAAACCTGTCAGGGTTGTGGTGAGGATTAAAGAAGTGAATACACGTAAAGCATTCAGCTCGGTGCCTGGCACAGAGAAAGTGGGCAAGCGTTTCCTGCCGTTTTTATTTTAGAAAATTTGGAAAACTCAGAAAACTACATAGAGAAAAAAAATTAATATTCCCTGAACTCTTACTACTCTGAGATAACTGTGATCAATATTTATATATTTCCATCTATTTTTTCCTCACACATGTAGTATACAAACTTTGTATCTGCTTTGTAACCTGCTTTTCAATATGAACATTTATCCACATAATTTAGCATTCTTCCATAATTTGATTTTGGATAGTTGCATTGTATTCCACTGCATGGATGACCCTAATCAATCAACCAATTTCAAGACTGATTTTTATGATCATGAATAACACTTTGATAAATATGTTTACACCCAAATCTTTAGGTGCATCTTTAACTTTTTTCTTAAAATAAGTTCCTAGGAAGGGAATTACTAGGTAAAGACTATAAAGTGTTTTAAAATTTGTATGACAGGGGCGCCTGGGTGGCTCAGTGGGTTAAAGCCTCTGCTTTTGGCTCAGGTCATGATCCCAGGGTCCTGGGATCGAGCCCCGCATAGGGCTCTCTGCTCAGTGGGGAGTCTGCTTCCTCCTCTCTCTCTCTGCCTGCCTCTCTGACTACTTGTGATCTCTGTCTGTCAAATAGATAAATTAAAAAAAAATAAAAAATAAAAAATAAATAAAATTTGTATGACATTTTTTCATTTTCTGTCCAAAGAGATTGTTCAATTTATACTCCAACCACAGTGTAGAAAGCCAGTTTTCCTTTCCCTCAGACTTTTTACTTGTCTCCATGTTTTAATTTTATTCAAATGTATTTGTTTTTTTAAGTAGGTTCCATGCTGGTCATGGAGCCTGATGTAGGGCTTGAACTCATGACCCTGAGATCATGAACTGATAGGAGATCAAGGGTCAGGTGCTTAACCGACTGAGCCATCCAGGTGCCCCCCTCAAGTGCATTTTATTTTTATTTATTTATTTATTTTTATTTTTTAGAGAGAGAGAGCAGGAGGGGTGGGGCGGAGGAAGAGAGAGAATCTTAAGCAGGCTTCACACTGGGCCTGGAGCCTGACTCGGAGCTGTGATCATTTATTTCACTCTAAGAGGTTTAGTATTTCCTATTACTAACTGCTACAAATCAAAACGCCCTGCTCTACAACTTCATTTCTTAATATTCCTTCCTATGAACTCACCTTCACTACTTTCTAGATTGCTTTTCTTTCCTCCAGTAAGTGCCTCTTACCTCGAAAGTGCTCTTTAAACTCCAGTGATTTCTTGATTCTTTTCTTGTCCCCATCCTTAGTTTTTCTTCCTAGAGGCCATTCAGCACCTAATATGGCTCATATATTAAATAAATATGCTAATTTATCTTAAGATCCATGCATGGTTTGTTGTTGTTGTTGTTGTTTATTGTACTGTGAAGAGTGTTTTTCTAGTATTTCATGTGTGTGTTTTGTTTGCTCATTAAACTTCCAGGCTCCTTGATGGCAAAGGTTTGTTCTCGCAGCACCAGTGGGTCTAATACGCTTTACTCAGCACACACTCAATAAGTTGGAACTGGTGGGCTGCCAGGATTTTAAGATGACTTGTGAAGCATTTAGCCACATTTAAAATACTTTGCACTCCCCCCATTCTTTCATATATATTGATTGTTTCTAAAGAACATACCACTGTAATAGTAAATAGTTTTTTAGCCTGATGACCAGTATCAACATTCTACCTATGAGGCTCCCAAATTTAGACCCTTAGTCATTCTGCTTTTCTTTTATCCTTTTGAGTATTTTTTACAGGGTTTGCTCTGGCCCGTTACTGTCTTCCAGACTGAACTTGGCATGTATACAACTTCTGTAAGAAGGTACACTGGCTGGGAACCTTTTGTGTCCTGCCTCACAAGCTTTTAGTTCATCTTTCCAGCTGCTAACCATCTGCTCAGGTGTAACCTGGGGAACCTTGGAACTACATGTCCTCCACTCTCTGCCCTGAGGCGTCTCTGCCACAACCGGCACCAGCACAGACTTGAGCTTACCCGTAACTGAGGGGCCCAGTTCTGAGGTACGGTCCACATGACTCCTCCGAGGGTCCCTAGTGGGAGCAAGCCCATTGCCAAATGGATGAAAAAACACAAGGAGGGAGAAGATCAAACAATTATTAAGAGGAACATTAAATAAAGCTTCATACATGGCTTTGTATGTGAAGTACATAATTTGCTATTTTGGCATATAAATAATGATTTGGGTTTAAGAGTTTGCTTTCCTAAAATAAATGGCACTGATGATAATTAAAGAGTAAGTGTAGTTAAGTACCATTTGCCGGTGGAAAATGACTCCTAGGCTCTCTCTGGAATCATGGAAGCAACTTCAGATAGCAGGCAAAGAATTATAAACTGTCAGAAGATTTTCTCCAAAGGCTATCTAAAAGTACCTGATTCTTGGATAGAGTTAAGATATTAAATTCTTTGGTGCAAAGCACTGAAACAGATAATGGGCAAACTCAAGGATGTATAAGATATAGTTCTTATGGCAGCTGAACTAAACTAAACTAAACTAAACTAAACTAAACTATAACTAAAATACTTGCACCTATACAAATGCCTGTATAAACACTTGAAAGACTGTTGGCTGCTCTTAGGTGTGTTCACTAACAGAACTTGTAGCATTTGAGCCAAATTTTGAAGGATGTGAGGGACTGGCTGAAACCAGTAAGTTGTCTACTTTAATTCAGAGTTATTCTGAACAAACAGAACGGTAATAACATAAATTGCTGGGAAAAGTAAAAAGTACCACACAAATGCAAAATACTGATAATGGTAACAATATTATTGTTTCTGGAATGGTTGATTATAAGAATGTGCAATTTAAGATTTAAACTTCCAGTAGTACTTCTCATTGATTAAAGAATAGATAAGTAACTTTAAATTTTAATTTCTATTTTTTACTTTTTTGGAATTTCAGTGAAAATTTTAAATTTAAATTTTTCTTTGTATTATCTATTACTTGTGGAGTAATTATAATCTTAGTTAATAAGATGACGACCTGGTTTTGTATTAAGGTATAATTGACATATTAGTTTCAGGTATACAACATAATGATTTGGTATTTGTATATATTATGAACTGATCACCACAATAAGCCTAATTAACATCTGCCACCACACAGAGTTTCAGTTTCTTTTCTTGTGGTAAGAATCTTTAAGATCTGTTCCCTTAGGAACTTTCAAATATACAATACAGTATTATCAACTGTAGCCACCATGCAAAACATTATATCCCCATAACTATTTATTTTATAACTGGAAGTTTGTACCTTTTGATAACCTTTACCTTTTTTCCCACCCTCACCCCACCAGTCTGTTCTCAGCATCTATGAGTTCAGTTTTGTTTTATTTGGCTTCGGATTGCATATATAAGTGAGATCATATGGTATTTGTAAGACAGCCTCTTTTTAATACAGGTTCATGCTTGAACATAAGGTTTTAACTGCCGTTTGTATACAGCTAGGGCATCACCTCCATATAAAGGTGATTTCTTGAAATATCTTGACAGAATCTCATATTTTGCTAGAGTTGCTTTCTTTCTGTTCATCTTGAGACTCTTTCCAACAGAAAGAACTCTATACGTGAAGTTACACCATTTAGAAATGAAATGGCAGGTCGCCTGGGTGGCTCAGTTGGTTAAGCATCAACTCTTGGTTTCAGGTCATGATCTCTGGGTTGTGAGATCGAGCGCACATCTAGCTCTGCGCTCAGTGCAAAGCTTGCTTGTCCCTCTTCCTCTGCTCCTCCTCCTGCTCTCTCTTTCTCTAAAATAAATAAATAAAATCTTTAAAAAAATGAAATGCCAAAATATAACTCTAATATAGTAAAATATATATATATATATACACACATATGTATATATGTGTGTGTGTGTCATGATTTTAATTACAAAAGTGAATCAGTAGACACACTTGGAAGGAAATGTGTATGCTTTCAATAATAGAGAATATACCAATATTTGTAAAATGTGCATTTTAAATTACTTCTGGTACCTCATAGATTATCTCCAAGGAAAAAAAAAATTACAGACAGATGTTACACTGAATAGTAAGGTAGTATGAGTCTAAAAATAGTTATTTGGCAACGTGTCTCTTCATTTTCCAGTGTCAGGAGAAAAATTGTTATTAAATTCTAGAATTAAATATGCTGTGCTAATGTGCTGAGTCCATTTACATTTTATGGAATAATTTTATTTGTTCTGCACTAGCTGGCTGGCAGAGAAATTGAACAATGTTTGGTGATATTTTAAAATTATAATTCCATCAACAACTGACTTATGGAATCTAAATGTAAATCTGGAAATAAAAAGTGTTGTGTGCTGCATTTGACCACTCTGAGGACTGATCTATAACTTTTCCCCACCATTTCCCAGTAGACTTTTCCTGGAAAGTCCATTGTCCATTATTCTGGCAAGCTTCTCTTCATCTTAAATTGTGCTTACATTTAAGAGGAAAACAATGAAGGTTACAAAAAAAATTTTTAAGAAAATTCTTAAAAATTGCAATAGTGCAGCGCCTGGGTGGCTCAGATGGTTAGGTGTCTGCCTTTGGTTTAGATTGTGATCCCAGGGTCCTGGGATGGCCCCATATCAGGCTCCCTGCACAGCAGGGAGTCTACTTTCCCCTCTGCCTCTGCCTCTCTCCCCTGATCATGCTCTCTTTCTTTCAAATGAATAAATGAAAAACATCTTTAAAAAAATTGCAATAGTAAGAGCACTGAAACAGTACAGAGATGTGGAGAGTAAAAAGTGAGTATGTTCTGCAATTGGAATATAGCCCTCAATTTCTTCTCCCACACATATGATATTATGGAGTCCGACATACACATATATGTATGCATTACATAACAAGGATATACTGTCACTGGTATTCTGTGACTTTGTTTTTTAACCTTAACAGTAATACCATGACGTTCTTCCTTGTCAGTACATATTGACCTATCTCATTTTTTCCCAAAGGTTATAGAGCATACTGTTTGATAAATGAAAACAAAACAAAACAAACCCCTGTTGATGAGCATTTACTGGATATATGGCTGTGCGTGTGTTTAACTCAAACTTGTTTTAGATTATGCAAATAATAGCTGTACAGGATTTTTTTTTAATATTAAACCACGTGGATGGGCTTTCTAGGCACATATCTAAACAGTGGTCCTTTTTTTTTCCTTTTTAAAGATTTTATCTATTTATTTCACAGACAGAGATCACAAGTCAGACAGAGATCACAAGTGGGCAGAGAGGCAGGCAGAGAGAGAGGCGGAAGCAGGCTCCCCGCCGAGCAGAGAGCCCAATTCGGGGCTCGATCCCAGGACCCTAGGATCATGACCTGAGCTGAAGGCAGAGGCTTTAACCCACTGAACCACCCAGGCACCCCAGCAGTGGTCCTTTTTAACAGGGTTTTTATTTACATTTTCCTTTTCATTACATTTTATTACATTTTCCAGTCATTGTGAGTATAATTTTAAGTAATATATGTATGCCTTTATTTCATCAACTTCAGACCCTATGTGTATGATGCTGGACTGCACTCAAGGAGATGCCAAACTCTTGGCATTCTTAAGAGAGATGTTTTAAGAATTTCAGAATTCCCCTGATTCATCCATGCCTCTGTGTCACTTAATTTCTCTCTCAAAGTTCTGTTTAACTTTGAACTGTGATTCTCAACTGGGAGGCAGGAGAGTACACTTTCCGCAGCCCACCAGCAGAGCCTATCAGATTCTCTGAGGAGACCTTTTTATATATATATATACACATATATATATATGTGTATATATATATATAAATACATGTATATATATATATAATACATGCATATATATAATACATGTATATATATATAAAACATGTATCTCATATATATATGTAAAGACCAAGACATTGGTGAACAGTTCTTTTTCAGGTTAAGGGGCATCATTGTCTTAGATCTCTTCATTCTCTGTGTATCCCATTATTCCATTGTCATCCCCAGCAGAGGACTCTCCTTTCTATTCACTTTACAAGAGTTCGCGTGGAAGCATTAATGAGCACAGAACATCAAAGCACGGATGTGGACGCCATAGCATAGGTGGGCTCACTGCGGGGATGAGTGACGGGCTTCTGCATTCTAGACAAGGGCAAGGCAGATTTATAGCCAGCAAAATTACTGTCATGGGGCCCTCAGAGTTCAGTGGAATAGCTGAAACTCTGAGTATTAACTCTTTGTATACCAAACCAAATCCATCATCTTTTGTACCTTTAAACCTGGTGGAAAATTCTTACAGGTCTGTGAGTTGTCTATGTAAAGATTCATCTGACTTGGTAGAGTGGAGTCTTAATAATGACAATGACAAGGATATGCTTGTCTAAAGGGTTCGTTTCACGGTGCTTTGAGTTTTCACTACAGCCCATGAGGGGAAGTGAAAAGCCTAAGATGAGAAAAACTAATGGGGTTCTCTACCTGTTTTAACTGCAGACTGCAGCTGAATATGTAAAATCGAGACTCCCAGAGGCCCTTAAACAACATCTTCAGGACTACGAGAAGGACAAAGAAAATAGTGTTCTGTCTTACCAGACCATCCTTGAACAGCAGATTCTGTCAATTGACCGAGAAATGCTAGAAAAATTGACTGTATCCTATGATGAAGCAGGTATGTTTGTCTTTAACGCACACACACACATGCACACGCGCGCACGTGCACACACACTATTTCTCCCTGCAGAAATGTCTTTATAGACTTTGGTTAAATTTAGGCCCACTTCTGAGGTAGAAGATGAAGGGCAGACTGGATTCAAAGTTATATAACATGGATTAACAGTAAGTTTCTTTTCTGCAGTTTTAGTATCAAAAATTTCATCAAGAGACTTCTAAAAATGGCTCTTAAATCAAATCCCTTTAAAACTTTTGCTCTTTTTTTAATGGAGTTTTTCTGGCCTTTTATGAACCATGTGTTCTTATTGCTTTAATCGTTAGAAGTGTCACTTCAGTTTTGGAAACCAACTAAACACTCCTACATCTGATAATTCCACAATTGTTACTTGCTTCGGGTATTATTTTTTAATTTCAGAGATTTTTCTTTTCTAAAAAGGTATCGTTTTTTTTTTTTTTTCCCTTGAAGTTTCAAGCTGAACCTGAATTTCTTTTGGTTTAGTTCTTCAGATGAATTCTCACCCCTAATACCCCATTGGAGACTTTGTCTCACTACCTGCCATAAGTTCATCCCATCTAAGGGAGTTTCCTAATGAAGGCATGGACAGACCTCCTTATAACACCATTTTGATCTATTACAAGGTCTGTCAGCTAAACCCCAATTTTAGTGAAACCAGTACAGTATTACTTGGAATTTAAAAATCTTTAATAAAATTAAACTTTGGAGAAGTAGCCTGATTAAAATTGTCATTACTTACCCCTTCCTCCCCGCAAATGGAGGAAAATATAGGAAAATAGGCTGCTAATGGTCAGACATCGGTAATATTAATCCCCATTTTAATACCAGGAACTTCTGTCTTCAATTGCACAAGGAAGTTGTCGGTTTGCATTTTATTTTCTTCCTCATGATCTCAGCAGTCTCTGCGCTGACATTCTTAACATTTGATTTCAAGCTTGGGGAGCAAACAGAAGAGCAAATTTAAAAAAGCAAACATCACACTGCATATACCTAAGCACTACAGCAATTTTCTAGTTACCGATCTGTTCCCATTTACATTCCACCCTCCAAGACCTTTACATTCCTGTCAGACAGCATCCACACCTCTAGCCCAAGACATCTCTACTCCTCTTGTTCTCCTTTGCTTATTAATTTTCCAGACACATTGACTTTGTTCTGCCTGTTACGTGGTTAGTTATTTGATCTCTGTATTTGTCTTAACATTCTATTCTTTGGAATTCGCATTTATCTCCTCTCTCATCCCTAATGAACAAAAGTAAGGCTGTGAACAGCCCAATCAAAATAATATAAATATTCATAGTATCTTAGCAATCATAGAACTCATGTAGTCCACCTACTTCCTGTTACCACAACCATTTTATGATGAGAAAACCAGGACCTGCCTGAAATCACACACATTTCCATGTAGAGCTGGGACTCCAGCTTCCTAATTACAAATCAAGCTGGGCTTTCCCCCACACTCACGCAGGTTCTCATTCCCTCAGGAGGCATTTGTTGAATGCACAGCAATATCCTATATCCTAGGCAGTCGGAAGAGAGGGGAGAGGGGAGAGTGTCGAAAAGGTGGGGAGGAATCTGGGATGTAAAAAACACAGATCTTGCTTAAAGTCTAGCTGGGGAGCTAAAGCATCTGTGTACGACTTGTGGGGAAAAAATTCCTGAGGAACTGGGGCATAGGCACGTTCCGTCATAGCTACAAGCTATCAGAGTTAAGCTGAGGGATGTGGAGTAAAGGAATAGTGAAAGTGGCTCAGATTTTCATGTTTAAATCTGAAGGACAAATGATGAATGAGAACATGGTTTTGTGAAGAGAAGAGAGACAAAGTCTGCGTGGATGTGGGGGCCCAAGTGGCCACGAAGGTGGCAATGAACATCAGCCTCAACCGCTTCCCACTCAGTTATAACTTCTTCAGGGATAATTTTCCACTCAACCTGCCCTACTGTTAAGCAGTTACTAATCTGCCAAGGGGCCCTTGTACGTGGACTCTAGGGGCAAATACTTTGGCATGGAAGTTATCGGTAAAGCCTGCAGCGTGAAGCAGTGGAAAGAATACAGGATTGGGAGCTAGGGATCTAAATTGGGGGACTGTTCCTCTAGCTCAATGTTGGTATGATCTTTAGCAAATTTATCTATTAGAACCTCTCTTTCTGCATCTGTGAAATGGGGCTAGTAATATCTCACGGGGTTATTATAATAAAACATAGCAGGTTTTGGGAAGTCCTTAGAAATCATATTGCAAATGCTGCTAATGTTGAATGAGAACAGATCTGGATCTTGTCTGTCCCTCAGACCAGTATAAAATACTCTTAAGAGTGTTTTCTTGGCATATAATGTTCACGAAGGCAAAGGGAAATTTTTAGAAAACGAAATTTTAAAAAAATGATCTTCAGATGCTTTGAGAAGTCAGGCAACATCTATTTGTTAAATCTTCTACTCTGGGCTCAGTTTGCCCTTGGTCATACCTGTATGAGGTGACACATTTTATGGAGGCTGAGTATATGTATATGAATAATGAGTGTCACTGTGTGTTGTCAGATCAAAAGGTCATACTGCCTCCTCCTCCATTACGCATGTAACAAGGATTTCATTTAAAGAAAGAAAAGAAAATACGAAAAAGATATTGCTATTTAACAGAAAAATATTTCATCATATTACAAAAGAATTGGGATTGAAAATTGATAAAATTGGTAAAAAAATATATATATATCTTTTATCTTATATAGATATAGATATATATCTCCAATACTTTCAGGTATAAACATCCTATATGAAGACATTTATCTGCTTCAACTGCTTAGCTTCTCATGCTATCACGACTTTGATGTTCTCACATTCTTAATTCAGCTCTCCTGGTTTGAGGAAGTAGTTAATTGTTAATTGGACACTAGCCTGGTCTCTAGAGAGGTTAATTTGTCTTTAATGCTCATCCACTGATAAATCAGTCTGAGTGACTTAATGACAGTTGCCACCATCTGTGGCTTCTAAACTTCTAAAAACCAATTAATGAAAAAAATCCTTAGGCGCTTGTTTAGAAGCATTGGCTTAGAACCTTTTCTCCCTCCCTCCTCTTTCTTAGTCTTTTCTTCTCAGCATTCTCTCTTTTCCTTTAAGTATACTTACCTTAATGCTTTACTCACCCACAGTTCAAATATCTGGCAACCTGACATACCTGAAATTTAGCAAAGAAATGGGAAGTAACGAAACATCACCCGCAACCATCCCATGTTGCTGAATTCATGGACAAGCTCATACAACAGAGGCTTCAGATTCTCACCTAGAATCTATATATTTTTATTTTATATTGTTCTGATCAATTAGGTTACATTTTTCCAATGTGATATTGTCTTTTTAAAAATTCTTTTTCTGACTTTGCAGACAAAGAGATAAGTAGACAACATGGTATAAGAGGATAGACAGAATGGTATAAGAGGATAGTAATTATAAATAATCCTACCATTGTAAACATTTTGGTGTATTTCTCATCAAAGCGTTTTTACAATATGGTTGATATTCTGTGGTTTTATATTCTGCTTTCTTCACTTAACATTAGTATGTAAGTGCTTCCTCGTTTCATTAAAACTTCTTTATGTGAAGACAGTTTTAATGGTGGCACAATATTCTGTTCTTGAAAGTACTACTCACTAAACGTTCTTCTACTGTGTTGGACATTTATTGGTTTTGGTTTTTGTTTCTTCTATAATGAATAATGCTGCAATGGATATGGTGGGCATTTGACTGCATTTCATATTACTTTAGAGAATAGACTTTAGAAAACATGAGTTTAAAATTAGAATTAGAAGGTGTTTGGAAGGGGATGATAATTGGAGCAAAGACACTGAGGGCAGTGAGGAATATGAGTAAAGAGTGAATCCCCAGAAATCTGCAGAAGCAGTTGTCATATTCCCAGCCTTGTGCTGTACTCTGTCAAATCAGCATTCATACTCTGTATTATAGAGTTGACATCCTTGATCTTCATAGTAGTGACCTTGACTCACAGACAATGTTAATTTTATTTTGTATATAAAAATAGGAATTGTGTAAACCAGTTTAGAAAGATTTTCATCCAAGTGGTTTATTTTTAAGTTTTGACAGGAATAAAGATGTTTTGTGGTATAATTGAAAGAGCTCTTGGAACCAAAAGACTCAGACTATATTCTAACTCTACTACCAACCAGGTATATGACCTTGAGTGAGTCACCAAACCTCCCTAAGGCCTATTTTCCCATAAATCAAAGGCATAGGGGCACCTGGATGGCACAGTTGTTTAAATGCCTGATTCAGTTTCGGCTCAGGTCATGATCTCCGGGTCACGAGATCAAGCCGCGAATGATGCTCTGCACTCAGTGAGTATCTGCTAAAGTTTCTCTCTCCCTCTCCCTCTGACCCTCCCCACACTCACGCTCTTTCTTGCTAAAGTGAATAAATAAATCTTAAATAATAAATAAATCTTTAAATAAAAGGCATGAGCAGGATCTCATAGATACCTTCCATTTCTAAAACTGTAACTTGTCTCTTGACACTGGAAAAAGGTCAGGTTGCCATAGTTTCTGCAAGGTTGTATGTAGCCTCATCTTGAACCTTTTGCTTGCTCTGTTGACTGTCTCTTCTCTTCTCATGTAGCCTGTGTAATTTGTACAAAATATCTGACTTAAAAAAAAAAATCTCTCAGCTTTCCTGGCATCTGTACATGAAAATGCCTAGACATACTTTTCTTAGTGGGATGGGTAATGAGACTGTAAGAGTCAAGCAACACTAGATTTGGAAGGAGAGGTTCTGAGCCATCATTCATGGATCCTCATTAAGACAGCTTAGGTATTTTTATTAGCATTTATTAATACTAAGCAAAATTCAGAGCAAGAAGTAGGATATATTTTGCATTTGATCTATTAATGTTTTTATTTGAAGTACAGATTCATACACATTTCAGTAGGTTGGGTTTAGCAAAGAGACATTTACAAAGAAAGCAGTGGCATGATTTGAGAAGAGATCAAAATAGCATTTCACACTGTCTCACAGAGTGTGATTAACATAAATTTTCTTAATTTGTCATAGTGGGCAAAAGTTAAATAGGGCTGAAATCGCAGAAGAGGGAATCTTTCCTTGTATTGTTTATTTTTATGCTGGTATATTATTCATATTTCTCTAAATAATCTCAAGTTGTTTTTAAGGAGTTTTTTGTTTGTTTTGCTTTTTTAGTTTGGGCATCAATAAATAAGCTACACATTCTCTTGTTAAGGATAAAGTAGTGTGGCTTGTAATGCCTTATGTTTGAGGGAATTGTGAGGAGAGTGGGCCCGGTTATTTGAGAATGATATTCTCTGCTTCACACTCAGAAACCCTTGAGGCATGGAAACAGGAGTAAAGAGCTGCCCACCTCCTCCTTTGGGGAACAGCCAAATGTACTTGTAGTGGGTGGCCTGCCCAGTCGTGCCATCTCGCTGCAAGCCAAAGACACAGTTGCCGAAGTTACTGATTAGAGCTTCTTCTCAGAGTTAAACCTAAGACCAGTAAGGATTGTATTTCTGTTTGGACAGTTCACTAGAAACCCATATAGCTTTCCGACGACCGTGTGTTTCCACCTCATAGAAAGAGCACTTAAAAGTAGAAAGTGAACCAGATCGTGCAGGTAAGAGAAGGAGAGACCTCAGCTGGCTGTTTATGGTGTTCGTTTGGGCATCAGTTAAAGCTGGGGACCTGCAGATCCATTTACAAGTGTCAGACAATCACCTACAACTTTCCCAGAGGAGGTGAGAAAGAAAGAGAAGCATTAATTTTTCAGCCTTGGCTTTGTGATTCCCTTGATGCAGCTCTGCATTCAAAATTCCCAGGAGCTGTGTCCAAGCAAAGCTACCTGCTGTGAAGACACACCGAGTACTATAATGCACATTTTGGAGAAATAGCTTTTAAAAAGGGTGGAGAATGTGCTCTAAGCAATTTAGGAAGTAGCCAGAGGGTTACCTCCTATTGAGCTTATGTTATTCTTCTTAAAATAGACACTACCTAAAAGTTACACCTACGATTTAATTGAGCCATTAGTGTCAGAGTAATCAGTGATCTCAAAAGGAAAGCTATTTACTGTCATGGGGAAAAAAATGAACACCTATGGGGAAACCAAACCCAGGAAAGGGACTGTGAATTATTTAGGGCCCTTTTGGGTTTTCTAAGAACGTAAAAAATGCAGTAAAAGGCATTTGCAGGAAGTTCTTCACTCTAACAAATAGAGTGAATTTCTCAGTATGCTTCTCAAACATGTCCTGAGGGAAGGAGTAGCGCTAAGGTTTCCTTGTTATATCTTCAATCAGGATCTCAATTCTGCGCTCAGAAGATACTCTTGCTGGAGCCTTGATGATGGGATTTGGAAAAAAGGGAAAAACAGAGACCCAAAAGAAACTTATTAAGAGAAATTCAGTATTCATTGTGCCACCTGTGACACCAGCTTCTGAATTTTCTTTGCTTTTCTTTCTTTCTTTCTTTCTTTCTTTCTTTCTTTCTTTCTTTCTTTCTTTCTTTTTTTCTTTCTTTCTAAGTAGGCTCCATGGAACCCAACACTGGGCTTGAACTCATGATCCTGAGATCAAGACCCGAGCTGAGATCGAGAGTCGGGTGCTTAACCGACTGAGCCACCTGGGTGCCGCCCAACTTATGAGTTTCTGTAAAAAGTTAAATCTGTTTTATTTTTCCATTTTAAGATAATAGAAATACATTTTAGGATTTTTTTTAAAATGGCAAAATAGAAAAGGTAATCTCTAATTCTACCACTTAAACGTAACCACCATCTTTAGCATAATTACTTTCACTCATTTTTCTCTGTTGGGTTTTAGTTCTTTATGCCCAATTATATATATATTTTTTTCGTTTAAGACTGAAATGTAGTCATATTTCTCGAGACTCTTATAAACTACTTGGAAAAGTAATTGGCAATAGTTGCATAATAACCTATGGAGTGGATATGCCCTAGTTACCGTTCACATAACCTTTTCATATTTCCAGCACAGTGCCTCCCTTTTTTACCACGTTTCAGTTCTCATCACCATATAGAATCCCTGAATTTGGAGGTCTGTGAAAAGATGAGAATGGTTATATCATTAACAAAAACATAATGAGGACTTTTGTAGTGCAGCCAATTATTAGTTGTATAGCAGTGGGAGCAGAAGACTAAAATAGGTAGTCAGAATCCACTTATAAACTGAGAACTCTCTGGCCAAGGATAACAATTTTTTTAACCATGCTAATTTGAATTTCAGTTATAATTCTTCCGTTTCCCCCTTTTTATCGTGGATTTCAAAAGCCAAAAGATAAGGGGTCAGGGAGTAGTAACAAAGTGACTTTGCCATCTACAAACTAGAAGACTCTAGGCCATAGCTGTTGGAAAGTATCCAGACATGTGATCTATGAGCCCTGGGGCCAATCTCCATGTCTGTGACAGGACATTGCCCCTCTCTCTGCTTGCTTTCTTCCACTGTTAAAATAAAAGGACATTGCATTAGGTATTTTCTTCAGTTGCCCTCAGCTTTACCAATGTGTGATTCTGCCTTTAGTTCATTTGACATTCATTGGTTTATTTGGGTATTCACTCTGTAAACATTGAGCACCTGCAAGCCAGGCATGGTGCCTGCCACCGGGAATGCCCAGGTGACCATGTGGTCCTTCTCCTCAGAGGGGTGTGTGTGTGTGTGCACGCGCGCGCGTGTGTTGCAGAGAGAGCACTAGAAACATAGAACTAGAGGACAGTTCAGTCAGTGCTGTAGAGGGTGTGTTGGGAAGATAGTAAATGTGTAGAGGAGGAAAGAATTAGGTTTGGAATGAGGAAATGTTCTTAAATCAGAAAATCGTAAGAGAATCCAAATGTCAATTGCATTTTTAAAGGCAGCCTTATTGTGACTGATGCTTTATTTCTTCTTTGCTTCCTGTGATTATATGCCAGTATCTATTCTTGACCTCTGCCATAGCATCATCTTCCACATTTTACTTTATTTTTTTTTTAAAGATTTTATTTATTTATTTGACAGACAGAGATCACAAGTAGGCAGAGAGGCAGGCAGAGAGAGAGAAGGCAAGCAGGCTCCCTGTTGAGCAGAGAGCCTGATGCGGGGCTCGATCCCAGGACCCTGGAATCATGACCTGAGCCGAAGGCAGAGGCTTTAACCCACTGAGCCACCCAGGCGCCGCTACTTTATTTTTTTTAAGATTTATTTCTTTATTTGAGAGAGAGAGTGCACACATGTGCGCATGCGATTCAGGGAAGGGGCAGAGAGAATCTCAAGCAGACTCCATGCTGAGCGTGGAGCCCTACACAGGGCTCCATCCCAGGAACATGAGATCATGATCTAAGCCAAAACCAAGAGTCGGATGCTTAACTGACTGAGCCACCTGGGTGCCCTCACTTTCCACATTTTACATGTTGTTCTCCAACTAATATTAATCAGCTTAATGAATTAGCTTACATCAATACATTGTCAGCATTGCCTGTTTCCCTATGAGATCTCCAAAATTCAAAGAAAAGATAATTCAGACTGAATTTGTAAAAGTGGCACAGTGGAGAGTTATTTTTTTTTAAAAAATCACGTTCCCCAACTTCATCTTGCATTTTTTTTTTTTACAATTTTTTTTAAGATTTTATTTATTTATTTGACAGAGAGATGACAAGTAGGCAGAGAGGCAGGCAGAGAGAGAGGGGGAAGCAGACTCCTTGCTGAGCAGAGAGCCTGATGCTGGGCTTGATACCAGGACCCTGAGATCATGACCTGAGCTGAAGGCAGAGGCTTAACCCACTGAGCCACCCAGGTGCCCCTCATCTTGCATTTTTTTTTTTAAGATTTTTTATTTATTTGACAGCGATCACAAGTAGGCAGAGAGGCAGGCAGAGAGAGAGAGGAAGGAAGCAGGCTCCCTGCTGAGCAGAGAGCCCGATGCGGGGCTCGATCCCAGGACCCTGAGATCATGACCCGAGCCGAAGGCAGAGGCCTAACCCACTGAGCCACCCAGGCGCCCCTCATCTTGCATTTTTAACAGAAACCCTCATATCCACTCTGAAAAGACATTACTCCAAGTTTTGTAGTGTGCAGAATCAAATTCTAGATTTTGAAGAACTTTGCTGAGAATACTGGAAACCGCAAACTAGCACTGAGATTTAGAATCAGGAAGGGCCACCTCTGGTGATTAAAACATTTCAGTGGAGCTGTGTTTATCTTTCTAATCAAGTTGTCATTGTTTGCCACAAGGGAAGTAATGTTATTACCTGCTCTAAAGTAGTATTTGATTACGAGGACTGAAGAAAATGCGGACACTTCAAAGAAAATAATTGGACCAGGTGGTCACAATTTAGACGGCGTTGGCCAGCCAGAGACAGACTGCTGATAACTATCTGTATCTCCTCCTCTCCGCACTATTGGAATTTTGTAACCGAGATTCTACAGACTTCGTTGGAATGCTTGTAATAAATTTTAATGAGATCCAAGTTAATTGTAAAACCTTCAGCCTGTAGGGAAAAATAGGATAGTTTTTAAAGTGCCGGAATTTCTAATGTACCATGACCGTCCATTTGCAGTAGCGAGATGTAAGCAAAATGCATCCTCTGGCTGACTTTCAGACTCGGTGGATCTGTAATCATAGGCAGCTGGACTGCTGTTTAATATCATTTTGCAAGAATGTTAAATTTAATCTTTGGGAGCTACTAGACACTTGGAAGTTTCATTTGGTAAATTGCCTTCTGAAAAGCACTGTTTTCAAGCCTCCCTCTCTTGCCTGGAGGAATTCTCTGTGTGTTTCTTTCTTTAGTTAATGTCCTTGTCTCAAGGCTGTGTGGCTTATTTCTGATGAGGCCGGTGTGATGAAGCTCTGCAGTACCTCCCCTCAAGAGCCACCTGAGTGTGCTGTCGTGGTTCTGCTATCAGTCCCGGGGAACTGTAAATCAACCACAGAGACGTCACTAGGACCAACACTGTTCGTCCAACACACACGTCCACTGTGTACTGGGCTCTGGCTAAGCGCTGAGAATCTAAGAAATGGGAAAGGACTGCCGACTTTATTTTCCCTTTGAATTTAATGCTAGTGTTGACTGCAGTCTCTGTAAATCCGTCTTCTAAGTGAGACCTGCCTCCAAATGATGCCTTAACAGCTTCTTCCTTTTCCAAGTCTGGGCTTTCCGTTCCTCTGATCTCAGTCCTTCTCGTTCAAGGAGGTAACTAACACAAACGGCACTCTTGTTATTTATATCCTACTTGCTTCCTCAGAGTTGGATTTACATACAATCAATATATACACCCATACAATGATGAAGTTCCAATAAAAATAGAAAAGGAAGGCCAAAAAAGAGAAGGCAGCAAATGTACTAACCATGAAGAATGGACAAAATAAAAACGTTTTTCGGTGGGGACAACGTCTTTTCTGGTACTTAAGCTTAGGTAGACTTTTTCAAAAGGCACCTTGTAAATGGGACATTGAGCAACGTTATCTCAGCCTGGGTTCCCTTAAAGCAGAGCCTAGAACAAAAGGCTCTAGTGCAGGTAGTTAATTTAGGAATGCATTCCCAAAGAACAGGGAGTGTGGGGCATTGGGAGTAAGAAAGGAAGCAAGGGAAAAGAGAAACAAAGAAAAGCTAATATGAGGACACTTTATGGATTTGGCCTCCCTGGAGGGTGACTGCGGCTTTTGCCTACAGAGGAAGCTTATGAACTACATTCCAGAACCATCCACCAGGAGGGGAAAGGGAACGCATTTAGCTACTAGTTCCACTCCTCATTTTTCAATGGTAGTGCCACAGACATGAACTTCTCTGTACTTCTGGTTTACCTATGCCTGAGTGCTGAGTGGATTCTGCAGGCTTTCCACACCTTAGCATCAGGGAAGCTCCTGGGAAGGAAACAAGTGAGAAATGGCTCAGGGCAAGTCTGTATCTGGGCTGAACCAGTCCCTGCACCAGGGGCCAGGTTAAGAGGTAGGACCAAGAGAATGTAAAATGGTACATAGGAGATGTCCTATACGAGCACAACAAATGAAATCTTTACAAAACCTTCATAGGAAACACATGTGAGTTTGTCTTATTGTCATTTCTTGCATAACAACCATCTATAAAAGCTACAGATACATTTTTCATGTTTTTCAAAGCTCTGGTATAGCATGTGGCTCTACCCAATGCAGAGAGTGTTCAAATGCATTTATAGAAAAATCTTACAGACAGCAGAACACAAAAGGAGAGGGTATTTTGTTTGATGTAACAGTTGGCAGCTTCCCAGCTCAAACCAAAATAATTGACTAATCCTCATTTTTATGGCTAATGAATTCAAGTACCTGGGCTCTTCAACCCGAGTAGTACAGTGAGATCCTGCTTTTCACATGTGTAAAAATTAATTACCTCCCGTAGATAACCCACAACAGTGGCAACTCTGGAGAGAAGATGGGGAACCGACTTACATTTTTATCCTCTTACTGTTTTGTTCAAATTTTTAACTTTGTTCATGCATTTTCTATTTTTTTTTAATTTTCAAAAAATAAATAAAACTAAACAAACCTTCCTAGTATGTTACCCTTCTTATCTTCAGTGCTGAAAATAGAATATAATAAGGCTGAAAGCCATTCTCCTTATTTTCAGTAAAGCTTTTCACCCCTAAGTCATCAGGTATATCCCTGGAATAAATCAAGAAAGGAACTCAGCAACAAGGTCAGCCATCATGGAACTGCAATGTCAAGGTCAGAGAAGGTCAGTGAATGCCAATGAACACCTGGGCTCCAGGGCTTCTGCCATAGGGTTCTTGGAAGTCTTTGTGCCCTGAGCCAGCATTGGTACCAGAGTGTAGTGAGAGCTAGCCTTATGGGGGCGGGGAGGCAGGGAAGTTTACCTGAAAGAGAATAGGACTCATGGGCAGTGAGCTGACGTGGATTCTTTTTTTTCTTTTGTTTCAAATTTTTATTTAAATTACAGCTAAAATATAGTGTAACATTGGTTTCAGAAGTAGAATTTAGTGATTCATCACTTACATATATCACCCAGTGCTCATCACAACAAGTGCCCTCCTTATTTGCAGGTGGGGCCTTTTGGGAGTTGATTAGGTCACGAGAGCAGCACCCTCTGGAATGGGCCCACCCATTTAGCCCACCCCACAACCACCTCCCTCCATCAAGCCTCAGTTTGTTTTCTACAGTTAAGAATCTCTTATGGTTTGCTTCCTTTTTTCTTTTTCCCCCCTTCCCCTAGGCTCATGTTTTGTTTCTTAAATTCCACATATGAGTGAAATATAATTGTCCTTCTCTGATTGACTTATTTTGCTTAGCATAATACCTACTAGGTCCATCCATATCATTGCAAATGGCAAGATTTCATTCTTTTTGATGGCTGAGTAATAAATATAACATCGTATATATATGTACCACATCTTCTTTATCCATTCCTCAGGTGCTGGACACGTGGGCTCTTACCATAGTTTGGCTATTGTTGATAATGCTGCTGTAAACATCGGGATGCATGAGCCCCTCTGAATCTGGATTGGATTCACCATTTTCTGATCTTCCTCCCTGGTAGTTGCCTCTGCTTCACCTGCACCTGATTTTCCTGTGTCTGACAAGTTACCTGACTTGCTGCTTTACTTGGTGTTTTTGTCTAATTCTCTTTCCCAAACTATAGCCAAACCTCTACTGATTTTCTTGCAAGGAAGTAATAACACAATGAAAAGAGCTTAGGCTTTGAATCCAGACTGGCTTCAAGACAATTTCTTATGATAATATCATACCTTATGGGGCTTTTTATGAGGATTAAAGATAATGTATAGAAAATGATGGACAGAGGGTAGATGCTCTAACAGTGATGGCCTTTCTGTTTTTACCTTTGTTGTTACCTAACTTGGCATAATTTTAGTTTGGTATACAAGGGCATCCTGTAGAGAGGATGACCTATCTTCTACTGTGCAGAAACTAACTTCTCACAGATGGCACAACAGAAACCAGCAAAATACTGGCTCTGTCAACCTCCTCTTTCTTCCTTGTGCTGTCCTGAATTGAAAAGCAATTCCTCAAGTGTATTGGTACTCTGTTTTTGGTTTTGTTTTTTCCTAATCCTGTGTATTAGTTATCTCTTGCTGCATAACAAATCCAAAACTTAGCAGCTTTAAACAATAACTGTTTATCATCTCACACAGTTTCTGAAGATCCAGAATGCTGGTTGGTTTTCTTGTGAAGTTGCAGTCAAGTTGTCAGCCAGGACAGCAGTCTTTGAAGACTGGGGTGGAAGTACTGCTTTCCAGCTTACTCAAGTGGCTCTTGGCACGGGCCTCAGTTCTTTCCCCACAGCTTCTCCATAAGCTTCCCTCTAAGAGATCTAAGAGAGAGCAAGGGAGTACCCAACGTTGAAATAGCGATCTTTATAACCTAATATTGAAAGTGACATACCATGATTTCTGCCATATGCTATTGGTTACAAAGACTGACCCCAACTCAGTGCAGAAGGGGACCACACAAGGGTATGAATACCAGGAGGTGGGGGTCACTGGGGGCATCTTGGAGGCGAGGTACCATGTCTGAGTTGTAAAAATATCTACTCTTAACTCGTCCAGCTCCTTTGTCTCCCTTCTTTATTATCACCCATCCTCTCATTCTCTCATCCATAACGTACCTTTACCCCGCTTCCCTTAAGTCCAAAGCCAGAGTGTTCAGCCCCACACTCAGCACTAGGATGGTCATAGGATTGTTTAGACTTAGCATTCTTTCCCACAACTGCAGCTTGTGTTTCTTTTGGCCAGTACCAATGCCATCAATGTATCAGTTGTTAAATATTTTGAATATTACTTCTGACTCCTCTCATTCATGATGACCTTTCCTTCTAGAACTTCCTAACAGAATGCCTAGTATCTTAGTCTGTTCAGGCTGCTATAACAAATGCCACAGACTGGGTGGCTTTTATAAACAACAGAAATTTATTTCTCATAATTCTGCACTCTAGAGTCTGAGATCAGGATGTCAGCATGATCCTGTAAGGGCCCTACTCTTGCCCACAGACTCTGACTCCTCATTGCAATCTCACATGGTAGAAGGGGCTAGGAAGCTCTCTCTGGCTTCTTTAAAAGGATACTAAGCCCATTCCAGAGGGCTGCTCTCATGACCTAATCAACTCCCAAAAGGCCCCACCTGCAAATAACATCATATTAGGATTTCAACAGGAGAATTTGGTGGGGAGGAAAATATCTGGGCCAGAACCTTCAGGTTTGTCTGCAGATGTGAAACTACAGCTTTATTTTCACAGTGGTATCCTAACTGTTTCAAGATGAAGGCACTGGGGACGACTGGGTGGCTCAGTTGGTTAAGCATCTGCCTTTGGCTCAGGTCATGATCCCAGGGTCCTGGGATCAAACACTGCATTGGGCTGCCTGCTCAGCGGGAGTCTCCTTTCTCCCTCTACCCCTACCCCTCCTGGTGCTCTCTCTCTTTCTCTTTCTCTCTCTCTCTCTGGAAAATAAGTAAAATCTAAAAAAAAAAAAAAAAAAAAAAGATGAAGGCGCTTTTCTGTAGCTGATAGTAGTTTCTGTCTCTCTGTCTCTCCTTTGTAATTCCCTTACTTTATTTTTCTTTGTTTTTTTCCTTTAGCTGGCTATGTTCTAAAATTCATCACATTTGAATTTTTTATATTTATTAGATAATTTGAGGACCTGTTCTGTTTTACATTTTCAAAATAGAAATAGCTAGAGAATAGAATAGCTAGAGAAATTATTTTTACATTTGACCCAAGAGTTGCCCTCCTCTCCTTTATTTCTTCTTGGCTGCCTCTTCTTTTGTGTAGAGAAAAAGTAAAGAAGCAAAAAGGAAGAAGTCACTGAATATGTTGTCTGTCTTTTCCACTTTTTACTATTACATAATTCCCCTTGCTTGTGGGCTTCTCCTTTCCTGCCACATTGCCACTTCGGATTCTTTGCTCCTAGAGAAAACAGCAGTAAACAAGTGAGTCTCTCGTTGTGTCAGTGTTCGTGCAAGAAGAGGATGGAACTGACAAAGAACTTTCCCCCACATCCTATAAACTGCTTCATTGTGGCAGGTTTTTTTTTAAGTTTTTTTTGTTTTTTTTAGATTTTTTTAAGAAGATTTATCTATGTATTTGAGAGAGAAAGAGAGAGACAACACACATGAGCAGGGGTTGGGGCAGAGGGAATGGGAGACTCTGAAGCAGACTCCCTGCTGAGCCCAGAGCCCCACAGAGGGCTCCATCTCAGGACCCTGAGATCATAACCTGAGCCGAAAACCAGAGTTGAACACCAAACTGACTGAGCCACCTAAGCGCTCCTGTGGCTAGATTTTAAAAAAAATGTTTTGAGAAAAGTGTTATTTTTGAGAGAATGCATATATATATATACACACATACATATATATATATATATATACACACACACACATATATATATATATATATATTTTTTTAACTTACCACTCTTTTAAAATTGCTTTCTGATCTACACGAGATTTAGTCTGAGATTAAGCATTAAAGAGCTAGGAAAATTAAAATGCCCTCACCGAATTAGAGATGTGTTTGATTTTTGCACTTAGACTTTACTTATCTGAAGGCCTACATGTGTTTTAAAATCATACCTGAAAATGTTATGGGCCTGGTGTAATTGCATTTGCAAATAAAATGTGGGAAGGTCGAGTGCTCAGAGTACAATTAGGCGTGTTAATTTTCCCTTTTGGATGTAATGTCAGAACGTCAAGCCTCTTCATTTGGCTGTACTTCCTCTTAAACCTTACCCTGTAGGGGAAATCAGTATTCCAGAGTCACCAAAGAAAATGAGCTTGTCTAAAAATAGTTGCCTGTTGACAAGATTTTAGCAGATTTTTTTTCCTTTGTAATATGAAAGCTTTACAAAATGGAATGAGGTCATACGTGACAGATGTGGTCAAGTACACTTCTAATCTGTAAATCCCTGAGTAGCTGCAGTTCTGTTAATTTTTAAATGGCTTTTTTAAAGTCATACTAGATTTATGACCTCCTCAGCATTATCTCTGTTTCTAAGCATTTGGGGATACTCAGTTGCATTCTGTGCTTTGGCGACACTATTCACTGGTGTCCACTGGGTCCTACTTACTAGAGGCTCAGAGGAGGTTCTGTTTTGCTCTGTTTTTGTTAGAAATTGTTTCCTAACAGCCCAAAATAATAAAATTGGTTTACTATAATACTCTACAGTAGTGGTTTTCAACCAGGGACAATTTTTAACACATTTACCCTTCTCCTGACATTTGGCAATGTCTGGAGGCATTTTTAGTGTCACAACTGAAGAGAAGGAGTCAACAGGGAGGACCAGTGGTACCTAGTGGGTAGAAGTCAGGGATGCTGGTAGAATTTGCTGAAATGTATAGGACCGGCCTCACAGCAAAGAATTATCTGGTTCAAAATGCTGATAGCGCTGAGGTTGAGAACCGGTTTAGAGCATGCGTTTTCAACCCTTGTGGCATATTAGAATCATTGTGGGGGGACTTATGCCCCGACTGCACTCAGACCGATTAAATCAGAATCTCTGAGCAGTGGGACCCAGGTGTCAGTCTTTTTTAAATCTCCCCGGGTGATTCCAGTGCACAGCCAAGGTAGAGAGCCGCTACTTTAGAGCAAACAATTTTGGAGGGCAAGTCTAGCGTAGGGCATTATCCCAGATGGTTTCCTTACTAAATACCTGAAAGGACCTTATTTAAATGTGATTTGATGTATGGGCAATGTCCCATTAGAGTATTATTGTGAGGTTCAAGTGAATCTGTAGGAACTTTTTATATTCTCTAAAGCCAGCACTTAAAACGTCAAGAACTTCTGTTGTCATCACCATATTGGAAGTTCGTTTTCCCTTGGTTCTGTGTAGTAAAATATGTTCTTTCTCCTGGTGGTAAGTGGAGATAACAAGTATTTACTAGGTAGCTTTAGTCAGGGAAGTTCACTTAGTTAACATTTGGGATGTTGGGAGCATTGATTTATTTTCCTCGGAGGTCTCTGATGTGTTTTTATGACTTGGTGAACAAGCCTCATCGTTTGCGTCTATCTGAATCCATGTGCTAGGCAAAGCAACTCAAGGATCTAAGACTTTTTGCTTCGAATGTGTTCCCTCATATCCCTTTCTTAACCATGTTCTCTCACCAAAAACCAGATTTTCAAATGCATGGACAGTCACTCTAAACAAATAAATATTCTCTAAGTATTTATAATGTATACTTTTTATTAATGTGTAATTTTTAATTTTACTTTAAATGCTTGTGTTGATGGCACAGGTTCTCAGGGAACCCCGAACCAGATCCCAAAAAAGCCATAAATGCATCTCAAAGCTTTTGACAGTTAAGGGTAAATTGAACAATTCTTAGCAATGTATTATATTGTTGAAAGCATTCCATTTATAAAAATCATCACATGCTTGCCTAGTGGATGATAAAACTGTCCTTTCCACATTTGTCCCAAAGCCTCATAGGAGATCAGGTTGCCCTGCTCTGGCTCCTTTAAAGGAGTAGAGTGTGGTGTAACTCATGGAGAGCCATCTGAAGTTTGGATCATTAATCTGCTCTTCTACCGGTGTCCCACAAGCCTGTCAGTAGGTGCTGGACAGCAGTCAAAGGACATGGGAATAAGGAAGAAAGTGGTAGTGACCACAGAGCCCAGGGGCTGTCCATGTTCTGCTGGTTTGTCAGGTTCCTCAGACAGGACAGGGAGAGGCCCAGTTTTCCTGAGGCCTGAGGCTTACATAATTTGGAGAATACTCTTTAAGAAAAAAGAATAAAAATTAAGTACAAAAGGCAGATTTTTTTTTTAGAATGAGAAAAGAAATCACAATAACTTGCAAATTTAAAGAGGTAACAAATACCCAAATATGACAGAACCTAGAAAATAACATTTTTATTTTTTATTTTTAAAATATTTATTTATTTACTTGAGAAAGAGAGAGAGCAAGAAAGAGAGAGCAGGCATGATGGGGAGGGGCAAAAGAAGAAGAGAGAATCTCCAGCAGATTCCATGCTGAGTGTGGAGCCCAACACACAGCTTAATCTCACGACCCTGAGATCACAACCTGAGCTGAAACCAAGAGTCAGATTCTTAACTGACTGCACCACCCAGGTGCCCCCCCAAAATAATATTTTTATTCATTGCCTAATATATGCTCTAGTCTGACATGTGCTTTATTTTTTCCACACTTTTGGCATACTCTTTGTTTACCTCTTCCTGTAATGATGCGTTTGTAACATTATTTCCTCTAGAGGGACTAAGAAGATAATTCAGCCTCTCCTTTAGAATGGTTGAACAAAATATGAAGAATTTTATTTTGTTTTGTTTTTTAACTGTTGTTTTAGAAAGTCACCTTCAGCTTTTCACCTTGTTATTGGTAATGTCATGTCAGTTTTGAGAATTGCTGCCAAACCTGGGAAGAACTCAATCAAAGTTTCTTACATGCTGGAAGATTTTAGGTCATTTGAAGTTTTCTGATGCAGTGGCTAATCATAAATATTCCTTGAATTTATAACACTCATAAAGCGATTGGTTATTATTGTCCTTGTTGTAATGGTGCGTTATAAGTTTTATTTATCTTCATTGAATGTCAGATTACCAATAAGAACGTACTGAGATGTAATGGAGCGAGGCCTTTTTTTAGTTAGTCTTATTTTATTTTGAGAGAGAGAGAAGGAGCAAGCACAGGAGCAAGGGGAGGGGCAGAGGGAGAGAGAGAGAATCTCAGGCAGGCTCCCCGCTGAGCACAGAGCCATACATGGGGTTCAGTCTCACGACCCTGAGATCATGACCTGAGCTGAAAATAAGAGTCAGCTTCTTAACCAACTGAGCCACCCAGGCGCCCCTGAGTGAGGCCATTATAGGTCAGAGGAGAGCAATGGTATGATCTGGCAAAGGCCTGGTGTCCAGTTTGGATGCAGTGTAGTGTACAAGTAGGGCAGCAGTGGGGAACAGGACTAGGAAGGTGTTCTGGAGCAGGCAGGCAAGGGGGAAGGTGTCAAAATTGGCAGGTGCCTCAGGATAGACTGTCTGGTGTGCTTTTAATGTAAGAAGTGCAAGGCCGTTGGTGGACCATGGAGCATATAGAAGCAGCATGGTGTAATATTAGTGTCACTGGCCAGAGAGCCAGCCAAATTCTGATTTGAATCCTCAATCTTCCCCCAATGGGCCTGTGAAAACTTGCTAGCAAAACCCTAGGTATATGTGAAAGTAACTGCAAGCTACATAAATATATTTCACTATGCTCAAGCTTGATATATCATGGACTCAAGTGCCCCTTAGCTTCCTCCCCACTGGAGGCTAATCTAACCTCCTTCTATACAGGGAAAATATAACCAAGGGCTGTCAGAGTAAAGAAAGACAGTGGTCTTACCTGATTACTTCTTACTTCAAATATCTTCTCCAGATTTTCCAAAAACATATAAGGCAGGCCTGAGACAGGGCTTGTGCAAGGATGGGCCCTCAACTTTAAGCTGCATTAGTTTCAAGTAAATCTGCCTCTGGTCAGGGCTGATTCTCTCCCTCCTCTACAACTTCAGAATCAGACAGGTGATTTTTAATGCAATTATATTGGCAGTTACTATCATTTCTGACGGTAATGTAGGAAAGAAATACTCTGATTACATTTTAGATTAGGTCATAAAACCCAAGCAAAGGAACATAAATGTCTGATATTAAGACTCAGGCAGAAGAAAGGCCGACTATTCAGGGCAGGTCAGGATCGAACACCAATCACAGCATGGCCAGCCACCCCCTCCAACCAAAAGTGAGAGTTGATGACAGGAAAAAGTCTAAAGGTTGCAACAAGTACATCATAGTTTAAGCAGTGGTAGATCTTAAGGTTTCTAGAAGAAAGCAGAGTTGTAGGAATAGGAGGCCCACAGCAACTGGCATCTGGGCAGTGTATATTTTGTACAGAATCATGCAGATATGAACCCTGCCCCAGAGGCCTATTTAGCTGTGGGAAGCAAAAGCTAGGGAAAGGTACTCATTAGTATTTTAAAACCATACCTTCATAAAAAAAAAAATTAAAATGTTTGCATATCTTCTAAAAAATTTTTGAAAACTACAGAGTCCTCTTACACATTTATAAATTGATGTATAAAACTTTACACCATAAGTTTAAATAGTTAAAAGGATATAATTTCTGGCATACTACATATAAGCTTTAAATATTTTAATCCAAATCTTGAGCCACATATTTAGATCATAAAATTTTGAGAAATGGCTAACTTTTAGCTTATTGTTAAAGTCAGTCCTTACTGTCAAACAAAAGGGCCAAATCAGATTTACTTTTCTATCAGAAAATGCCTGTTTTCATTTTCCAACTTAAAGATATGAAAACAATTCTCTGTAAAAGTCACGTTATGTCTGAATTCTCATTCTAAGATTGATAGCTAGATGATGGATGAAGGATGCATGCATAGAAGGGAAGAAAGGAAGGTTGGGGGGAGGGAGGAAGATGGATGGATAGATCATCATCTGGGTGACACCTTTCCCTAAATATGTCTGCCAGGTGAAAGAATGCACTTTCAAATTCTTCCTTCGACCTCCAATAAGTTTTTACTCTGAGCAATGTTACACTGTAAGATTCTGATGAATGTGGGAAATGCTGTTCTTTTGCAATGTGGAAGGAGGGCAGATATGAAGGAAGATGGGAAAGGAGAACCATCTCAGGCCAGCCAAAGTTACGAAAGAAAGATCTGCGGAATGGGAGGATTATTAGAAAAATAGAATCTTTGGGGGTCTTAAGGAAGAGCTGAATAGGCAGAGCTAGAGAAGGATATAAGGAAGGCAGCTCTGGAAACTCTCATAGATCTTCATTCGGGGGCACTGACATGCATGCGTTTGGGTGTTTAGTTACTACTGCTATGTAACAAACCACCCCAAGCTCTGTGTGTGTGTGTGGGACCTCACAACATTTTATTGTGCTCATGGATTCTAGGGGTCAAGGCATAAGGGGAATGGCTTGTCTTTGCCTCTTGATGTGTGGGGCCTTAGCTGGAAAGACTTACATGGCTGGAGACCTGGTGCTGGAGGAGCCACTTTCAAGATAGGTTCTTCATATTTAAATTTCTAGTACCTCGGTGTAGGAATGGGCTTCCCTGGTACTATTAGCCACAGTGTCTACACATGGGCTTGTTAGCTTGGAGGCCAAAAGATAATCACACTTTTTATATGGCAATGTAGTGTTTTGGGAGGGAGTGTCCTAAGAGGGGGGTATCTGAAGAATGATCATTGATCCAGGTAGAAGTTGCATGCCTTTTTGACCTAGCCGGGGGGTCACTTCTGCCAAATGCTATTGGTCAAAGTAGTCAAAAGCCCACTCAGATTCAATGAAAGATCAGAGACTCCACCTTTTCTTGAACTAGGAAGTCTGATTGGCTCAGCTCATTCAGAGGTGCATAGAGGGAACCTGGGCAAGAGAGAGGAACAAGGCAAATGCTTTGAGGTGACTGAAGCTCCTGGGAGGCACAGATTCTGTCAAGAGGATGACATTTGAGTTATTTGTGTTTATATGACCTCGACAAGGAAGTGAGGTCTGGGGGGGATTCAGGTTAAGCCATAAGTGAATGATATGAGAAAATCAACCTTGTTTTTGAAAGGAGAACAGTTTTGACCTTGAGGAGAATCAAAGAATGATAGAACCATTTAACAGCTGCTACAGATTTCTGACTTTTAGAAGCAGATGTTAAATATCAGATTTTCTTGGCTTTTAGCATGTCATTCCCAGTCAATAATTAACAGCACCGAATGAAACATCTTTCTGGAGATTCTCAAGCTGCTTAACTGATCAGCTTAGCTGAGCTGAGCATCCTGGGGTAGTAAGCGAAGGGAAAATATGGTTCCAATTTTGGTGTGTGTGCTACTAGAGCAGGCACTAAAACAGAAATAAAATGTTTTCTCATCTTCCTTTCTGCTAAGGAGAACTAATTCATAGGGAGGCTGAGAGACTTTCTCAGGGTCTCAGAACAACCTACAAGAATAGAATAGCCAGTCTTTAACTACCAAAGCTTTCCTGGGAGCCACAATTTTATGCTCTACTAACCTGCTTCTTCTGTTCAGATAGAATTTATAGCAGTAGTACAGTTAGCTGAAGATGTCTGTGTGATTCTTCATGCTTGAGAAGAGGGCAGGGAATGTCTGTGACTTCATAAACTAGTCCTGTGGATCTCATGAGTAGCCAATTTTAAGGATAACCAGAACGCTTACTAGAAAAAAAAATATATTTGCTGTGGAAAGGAAGAAGGCATGGTTCTTTTGTAGAAAAGAACAAACCAGGGCTGGCTGGTATAAAACCCAGTGTATTGATTCAAGTGAATGTTGTCAAGAGGAGGGGAAGGGGAAATAGACTGAAATGAACTGAACAATTCCTTAAGAAAATCTGTCACCTGAAGATTTTGAGAACTTCAGTGCCTCATGTTGAAGTTTCCTTTCATATAAATATTTTGTAATCCATTTACTTTGGGTCTCTTTACTGCCCATTTTTCCTTTCTTTTGCTTTAATTTTTATCACACCAAGTCCTGTAACCCAACATGATGATTGCCCTGTAATAAGTTTCTCTAGAAGTGGGAACAGTTTAAGTATTTCTATTAACACACTAAAACAGTAATTCTCATCTTTACAAAACCAACACGTTCTTTTTTTTTTAAATTATTTAATTTTTTATTTGACAGAGAGAGAAATCACAAGTAGGCAGAGAGGCAGGCAGATAGGAAGGGAGAAGCAGGCTCCCTGCTGAGCAGAGAGCCCGATGTGGGGCCTGATCCCAGGACTCTGGGATCATGACCCGAGCCGAAGGCAGAGGCTTAACCCACTGAGCCACCCAGGTGCCCCAACACGTTCTTTTTATAACAAATATTTTATAACATTCTACTTATCATCTTGAAATGAAATTCAGAAATTCATGTGCATGATGTTTTTAAAATTCAGTGAAATGTCCTAATAATACAAAGGGAAAGGAATGTATAATAAAATTATATGTAGGGAGCGTCTGGGTGGCTCAGTTGGTTAAGTGTCTGCCTTTGACTTAGGTCATGATCCCAGGGTTCTGGGATCAAGCCCACATTAGGCTTCCTGCTCAGTGGGGAGTCTGCTTCTCCCTTTTCCTCTGCCCTCCCCGACCCACACTGCCACTCACTCTTCTCTCTCTCACGCTCTCTGTCTCTCTCTCAAAGAAATAAAATAAATAAATAAATAAAATCTTTTTAAAAATTTAAAATAAAATAAAATTATATGTATATCAACTGTAAATAATCAGGCACTTATACACCAGAAGTCATA
Organism: Martes martes; assembly: GCF_963455335.1. Lineage (NCBI taxonomy): Eukaryota > Metazoa > Chordata > Mammalia > Carnivora > Mustelidae > Martes > Martes martes. The sequence goes on from NC_137888.1 coordinate 84,881,216, forward strand.
ATGGTCAGATGCCAGGTTTTTCACTTCTGTTATTTGAAAGTTGCGTATGACATAGGAAAGTCTTTGTTTTGTAAGACTGTCCATTGTGTTGCAGAACATCTAGTGTTACTGTCCCTTGGTTTTAATTATGTGTGTGGAACTCAAAGTTCCTATGACAACCAAAAATGTCCCCACAAATATTCAAAATGCCCCCATTCAGAACCAGTGCTCTAGAGTCTGGAACAGAGGTGAAGAATTAAGTTCAGGTGAGAGATGTGAGTCTTTGAGTCCATTTTGAATGTTTTTTGATTATTTTTCTTTGGTTTTAGAGGCTAAGGGCGACTGTTTCATTTTCAAATATTAGAACGTTAAGATCCTAGGATCTTCGCAGGAAAAAGAAAGACGGTATGATGGTTAAGATGGCATGCTCAGTCTGTGGCTTTTACAAAACCATTTGAGTTTCATTGGAATCCTTAAGAAAGGTTTGGTCAGGGAAAGAAGACTCCCAATTGCAGGAATTGGGTACCTAAACACCATCTTGAGGGACCTAGAAAATGGGGTCGGTTATGTCTTGGGCAATAGTGTAACTATCTTATGAAATTTTTTAAATGTTCTTCTTTCTAGGATTAATCTAGGTCTATGGTAAGTGTATTAGAATCTCCTAAAGTTTACATTGTTTCATTTTCTGAGAAGTCCTTGGAAACCTGAGCCTTACTTGTAGTCCCAAGGTCTATGACCTATGGGAATGAGCCATTGGAGATGCCTGAAGCCACTCCTGTAATAGTGAGAACCCAAAGTGCTTAACTAGAAATAGGCTAGCCTGATGTTTGTAAGGTTATACCACTTATCTCACTCTATATGGGTTGTTATACATATGCATATGCTTTGATAATTGATGAAGAGAGCTTAATCTCTACTTTCCCCTCTGTAATATAATTAATAATGAAAATTAACAATTACTGAGCACCTCTATGTGCTAGACACTGTTCCAAGCATTTCATATGTTCCATTGTCTCAAGAGTGCTAAGTGGGAAGTGTGTTTTACACAGAGAATTTTTACATGGGGAAACTGAGACAAAAAGAGGTTAAGTGACTCCCCTAAGGCTCTATAATAAGTAACAAAGCAGAATTTGAACCCAGGCTGTCTGTGTTTTTAGAACACATGCTCTTCACCATTATGCTGCCCGTGTATTAGGAAAGGATGTGGGTTGACAATTTATAATACACAAAGTGGTGCCTCTTTCAATATCATCCTCCTCCCAGGTCTGATCAAGCTGAATGTCTGGAGGTGGTGGTGGTTGAGAAAACTGGTAGTGCTGTTAGAACTTTATTCCTTAAGTGTCTGTGGGGAACTCCCTGTGTCAATTCCAGTGAAACCAGAAACACATGAACAGCAGTATCTCTAAAACTGAGAAAGTAAGCGTAGCCTTCACTCAGTTCATAAACATTTGGGCCTAGGATTCTCCATTCCACTCATAGACATTCAAGTCTGACTCTTTTAAGCAAAAAGAAAAGAAAAAAAAATGGGATGTGGAGTTTATTGGATCTGTAAGTGAAAAGTCCAGGGGATACACTCAGTTTAGAAATGACTTGATCCAGGTCTCAAACACTATCAAAGCTCTAACTCTCCCACCTTGTACTCTGCTTTTCTTTCCATGTTAACCTTATTCTTACCCATTGCAAATAGTTCCTCCTGGAAGCCACAAAAGATGTTCATTGCTTGCAATTCCAGAGGAAGAGAGAGACTCTTTCCTGGTATCCACAGGGAAGATTCTGATTGGCCAGTGTGAGTCACATGCTCATCTTTGAGCCAAGAACAGGAGCCAAGGAGGACGAACTCTAAATGTCCAGCCTGAGCCTTAGGCTTATCTGCCTAATCCCTCTGCAGGAGGGTGGGCCGGAACTGGGGACCTCATGGCTTGGAAGATAGGTGGCTCCCTGGGGAAAGCAATGCTGGACATTTACAAATAACAGGTCGCTGCTTCAAGGACCCAAACTGAGCCAGAACCTGACTGCTATTATTTCTGCATTGCTAGGCCATTGCATCTCCTGACTTGTAATGGAATTGTTGGTCCAGGAACACTGTTATTACAATGCGGTGGTTTTTTTTTCTTTGTTTTGTACATGAGGCTATAGAATTATATATAAACAGTACCTGGCAGAGGATAATAGTTCGTTAATTGTTAGCTGATGTTATTATATGCTCATAAGTGAAAATGATATTTTTGCTATTGCCTCAGTAATGCATGTCCTCCAAAAAACATTACAGTGTATACTGGACTCAGGTGATGCTAAGCAACAATATCCCAAGGCTTGTCAACAACCACATGAATTATAGCACAAGATTTTCTAATCTAGGTTGCTCTCGAGTTTGATAAATTATCTGATTCTCTGAAACAGAATTGAGGATGTGAAAAGGAAGTTAGGTAAGAAAACATGGGAACTGAACTACAACCTTTCATGCTAAAGAGGGTCAGAATAAAATGGTCACAATGTGGCAAAAAATTGCCTCTTGCCTGCCCTCGGTCTGCTGGTTGGAAAACATTGTTCTGGTAATGATTCTAAACCTTCAGCATCACTGCATATATTGGGTAACTGGGGAGCTTTGTAAAACTATAGCTTATGTGCCTTAACCCTAGAGACTGATTTGGTAAGTGGGAAGGGGCTCAGATTCCTAGGGTAAGTCTGTTCTGCAACTACACATGAGAATTGCAGTAATAAACCTCTATAATTTATAGAAGAGCATGTGCTCCAGTAAGAACACAGTAGCCGTTCAGGTGCACCCACGCTACAAAAACTGAACCTTCAGATGGTGTCTACAAACATACATGTTCGCATCTCCCCCTCTTTTTAATGATAGAGCCATTCTGGACTCAGCACAGCCGACAGGTCCTCTGTAGTTCCTCATTTTTCTCCCATCAAGGACTAACACACAAAGCCTAGTCTTTCCTCTTCCATTCCTGCCCCGCCCCTTTTTCCCTTTTTCTCTGACCGCTCAGTTAATTTCACTTTCTTTCCCAGGCATGAAGCAAATTCATCCAATGTCTTTTCTGGTCTCTTTTGCAAGTTTTACTCAAGATTTATTTTGGAGGGAAAGTATTCTATCTGTTCATTAATAATAATAGCCTTAATTATAGTTGTTAAATTTTATTCATTCATTCAAAAAATAGTTACGGGCACCTACTTTGTGCCAGGCATGGTTCCAGTTAGTAGAAATTAAATGTGAACAAGTCAGACAAGTTCCTTCCCCTTGTGCAGATTACAGGGTCCTGACAGAGACAAAATGATAAACAAGTGATTGATAGGATGGCAAATGGTGATTAGGTGCTCTGGAGAAAAATAAAGCAGGACAAGACACTAGAGCTTGGAGGGTGGGCAAAGGAGGGGTGGAGGTGAGTGGGTGGGCAAATCCTCTGACCTCAGGCCTGAATGAAGCAAAGCCTTCTAAGAGCTCTGCAAGAACGTTCCTGCAATTGCACTACTGGGTATTTACCCCAAAGATACAGATGTAGTGAAAAGAAGGGCCATCTGTACCCCAATGTTCATAGCAGCAATGGCCACAGTTGCCAAACTGTGGAAAGAACCAAAATGCCCTTCAACGGACGAATGGATAAGGAAGATGTGGTCCATATACACTATGGAGTATTATGCCTCCATCCGAAAGGATGAATACCCAACTTTTGTATCAACATGGACAGGACTGGAGGAGATTATGCTAGAATGAAATAAGTCAAGCAGAGAGAGTCAATTATCATATGGTTTCACTTATTTGTGGATCATAAGAAATAACACGGAGGACATGGGGAGATGGAGAGGAGAAGGGAGTTGAGGGAAATCAGAGGGGGAGATGAACCATGAGAGACTATGGATTCTGAAAAACAATCTGAGGGTTTTGAAGGGGCGGGGGTGGGAGGTTGGGGGAGCCTGGTGGTGGGTATTATGGAGGGCACGCATTGCATGGAGCACTGGGTGTTGTGCATAAACAATGAATTCTGTTACACTGAAAAGAAATGGGAAAAAAAAAAAAAAGTTCCTGACAAAGTGACCAGGAAATGCTGGGACCCTGAGGTAGGAATGTTCAGCCTGCTCAAGGAATAACAGAATGAGCAAGCCAGTGGACGTAGGATGTAAAATTAGAGAGATGAGGAGAGTCAAGAGACTGACCTCAAATGCTATGAAGTGGTGGTTCAAGATGAACAAAAAAGGTTGACAATGGGATTTGGCAAGATACGGTTGTCGATTGTCGGACTTTTCCACCAGGGCAGCTTTGTCAGCACTGTGAGAACAAAATCCTCTTCGAAGTGGGTTAAGGAAAAATTGTGGAAGTTACAGGAAGGGGAAATTTCAAGGAAAGACACATTTTGCTTGCAATTTGCTATAAAGATAAGGAAAGAAATGTGCCAGTAGCCAGAGGGTTTTGTTGGTGTTTAGGTAGAGAATTTTTTTAAGATGAGAGAAGTAACAACATACTGATATGCTAATGAATGGTCCTGTAGAATGGGAGAAATGCTGGTGCAGGAGAGAGAAGAATTTGAAGAGGAAACTCTTGAGTAGGTGAGGGAGCCAGGAACAGGGAGGAAGGAAGGCACGAGATTTTTGGTTCCGTGAGGGAATAAATTGAGGATGGGAGAATACCTTAGTTTTCTCTGATTGTGTCTCTTTTCTTAGTAAAACAGGGAAGTCATAAGTTGAGAGAGGATAGGAAGGGTGGTTTTGGAAATTAGAGAAAAGGTGGAAATATATGAAACAGTCAACTCAGACACTGAGATATGGAATTAACCAGAAAAATAGAATAAAAATACAATGCTGAGTGTCCTGAGATTTAGAGTCATAAAATTAAAGGTGAGAACCATCAGGAAGATTGTGTTTATAGAGTTCATACATGAGGTCAAAAGAGGATTTAACCAGATTTGGAGATTTTCCAGCCCAGGCCACAGAGGGAAGGGCAAGGGAGGAATTTCAGTGATGTGCTGGGTAAGAGAGAGGGTATGATGATTTAAGGGGGTTGGGGGATAATAAAAAAGTGGTAGACTAATGGATCATACATTCTTTTGGGCTGAAGAATTACTGGAGTCCAAGTACCAGTGACAGTGCTGTGGAAAGTTGGGAGTAGCTGTTTGAGAAAAAGATGCTTCAAGTAAAGATTTCTTAGGTGGATTCAAGTGGCTGGGCTTCCAATGGATGGTCTATGCAGATGCTGATGATGGCAGTGGTACAGAAAGTGATAGAGAGAGGTGCTAGTCCTCCAGTCCTCCAGGAGGATAGTAAATGGTTACAACATAGAGCAGGAGATCAAATAGTCTAACTGCAGACCCTTCAAAGGAGCTGATGTTTGTGGGAGGGGAAGCGGTGTGGAGGTAGCCCCGAGGAAAGAGAGCTCTACACTGCTTTAGATCTTTTGGTGTTAGGGATGGGAAAGAAGCCCACCACCACTTCAGAGGTATGCTGGAGAAGCAGTGCCCTCTGCTTAGAACCAGGCTTAGTGGGAGCAAGAAGGTGAAGGCAGTGGTCAAAAAAGAGTTTTGCGCATCGGGAGCTTATGCTGATTAGAAGTTCTAGTGGACATACTGGATAAGTTGGAAAGGGACAGCAAAAGGGAGAAGCAAAATGGGGGACAGCTTAGGGGATATATAAAGGTGAATTGGAGTGAGTCCTGGTAATAAGGCTTGAACCTTCCATGGTGACAGAGTAATCACTTTTGGGACAGACCAAAAGGTACGTGATGATCTTTTAGGGGGACATGAGTGTAACTTCCTTTTAGGGAATGCTGTCTGGGCTAGAGACTGCTGGCTGCCCACCCTCATATCTTAGAACTTCAATTTTTATTCGGACACAATGCTCAATGCTGTCTCGAATAATAACTGTGTTCCCCAGCCTTCCTTGCAGCCAAATGGGGCCTTATGGGACTTGGCATGACTGCTTGGGATTCAGAGTCTAGGGCTGGTTCTCCTGATTGGCAGGCCTGGGCTGTGTGCTAGTCACCAGCTCTCAAGGGGGTAGAGAAAGGGAGTATCTGGGTTTGTAATAGCATAAAGTCAGAGAATCTGTATCCCTGACAATAGGGGATAACTGGAGTAAGCTAGAAGTTCAAAATAGCCTGTGAAATCCACCCACTGAAGATTAGTTAGAATAACCTCAGTCCTTCAAAATAAAGGACTAGATGGAAAAATGAGATGTCTAATAATTAGAATGACCTAAATGTACTTCAGCCTTATTCGTAAAAATTAAAAATATAAATGAATAAGGGCAAGCAAACATAATTGCCTTAAAGTGAGTTAGAAAACCATTTAAAATAGAAAACATACCATGGATACCTTAAAATGTCAGATTTGGGGGAAATGTCGTTTACTTTTCAATGTTTTATCTTAATTATTAGAAAAGCAATAGATACTTGTTCTTGAGAAACCAGAAAATACAGACAACCATAAGTATATTTAAAAATCCATAATTCTCTTTAGAGACAAATACTGCTTCCATCATCATATGTATTATTTTGCCAGAATCCTTTTTCTATACCTATTTAATCATATTATTATTTTCGGGAAAATGGAAATCATTCTGTACATGCCGTTTTATAACTTAACCATAATTTATTCAAGCCACCCACTAATTTTGAATATTTCAGCTATTCCAGCTAATCCCTAGTGTGGACCTTTAGTTTGTTCTAATCATTCATTTACTGTTAGACATTTAGGCTGCTCTAACTTTTCACTATTGGCAACGACAGGCATAATTGGCCAAACATGAATTAGGAATTACAGGAGACAACAGCAATAAATAAACTGATATAAAAAAATTGTAAGTGTATTTAGGAGGGTCTCCCCACCAACCTCCACGTAATTGACTTGTCAGATGAACTGACTGTTTCTGGTCCCCGTGTAAGACTGATGCTGACTGACACGCAGGAAAGCCAAACCCTCGCAGAAGACAGCTGCTCTCGAGCATACACTTCTCTGGAAGGTCAGCTGTACCACGGCTGGGGTTTTTGTTTGTTCTATTTAATGGTATATCCTAGGTGCTTTAGAACGGCTTGGCATTTATTGAATGAGCAGATAAACAAGGGGAAATATGTAAAAATTAAGAAGGTTTTGCTCGCAGGTGGGTTTTGTTTTTGTTTTTGTTTGTTTGTTTGTTTTTGCACTTGTCTTTAAATGGATGACATATTCTGCTTAGAGAATCTGAAATTGGACATCTGAGATCTGTCATGGTCAGTCTTCAGCATACAATACAGACACCCAAAGGGCTGAGTCCTACCTTGGGATTTCTGACTCAGTAAGTCTGGAGTGGGCTCTGAACATCTGTATTTCCGTCAAGGTTCCAAGTGATGCTGCTGCTGCAGCTGGTCTGTGATCCACATTCTGAGAAGAACTGTTTCAGATGATTCCTGATGGATGTGGTTTATGTAAAAAGACAGTCTTAAACTTGGGGATCGGGCAAACTAGCAGTCTCAAATGTGCTGGCTAAGGGAGTTTCTACTGTATTTAAAATTTGATCAGGTTGGGCAACCAGGCTTGAAAAATATGCAGGAAGAGAGGAGGTGGCCTATTAGAACAACAGCCAGAATATCCTCACTGAGGGAATCCAGCAAGGTCTCTGTTTCCACAATCTCTATTACCCACACTGGGTGCTGGACACTATGGCTGCCATTTTTTTTCCCCCTGAAAACTGGGTGATACTCCCACTACCTAAAAGACTTCTCCCACATCCCTATAATTTTTTTTTTATGCTTAGCTCTGGATTCCAGTGTCTTGGGCCAGGAAATGTGATTGGTTAGGCCTTGCTCATGTGCAGTATCCTGGCTGGCAAGGGAAATACAAAAGAGAGTCTCTTGGCTTTTCAACTTCTGTAATAGGAATTGGACTCTCTCTCCCCTTTAATTCAAAAGGTGGCAATATTCCCAAATATGTTAAATATCCACTGGAGGTGTCCTTTGAGTTTTGGACCTTGACCGAGAGGGAGACTGATAATGCTGTTGGCAGATAGATGGATACCAGCAGGGGAAACCAGATTGGAAAACTATTTATTAGATTCTTTTATACATGTTGGTTATGCCTGTTTGGGTACATCATAGAGATCTGGCAGTTCTAAGCAGTCACATTTCAGAGGCCGAATGGGCTGATTTAAAGGCTACCTCCTTGTCATCTTGAGGACAGTGTTTGGTTGAGCTTGAATGAGACTGAGTAACTCCAGGTCTTTGTAGCTGTTCTTATTCTGGCTCTAAAATTCTCTTGATGGGATTTTTAAAAACTCAAATGGACAAGCGGGAAGCAAAGAAGCTGATATATTTTGCAGTTGTGTTTTTCTAGTATTATAGATCGTTTCTTCTCTTCTAGACTAAAGATCAAAATAAAATTGTTCATGTCCTAAAGAACTTACCAGGAATTAGAGCACCTGAGAATATGAAAAGCAGGATCCTAGTCCTAAAGATTTTATTTATTTATTTGACAGACAGAGATCACAAGTAGGCAGAGAAGCAGGCAGAGAGAGAGGAGGAAGCAGGCTCCCTGCAGAGCAGAGAGCCCGATTCGGGGCTCGATCTCAGAACCCTGGGATCATGACCTGAGCTGAAGGCAGAGGCTTTAGCCCACTGAGCCACACAGGTGCCCCAGGAAATAGGTTTAATGAGAAACTTTTTGTTTGTTTAAAGTTTTTATTTAAATTCTAGTTAGTTAACATGTAGTGTAATATTGATTTCATTTATTCATCACTTACATATAACACCCAGTTGCTCATCACAAGTGCCCTCCTTAATACCCCTTAGCCCATCCCCTGCCCCTCCTGCCTTCCAGCAACCCTGCTTGTTCTCCATAGTGTTTTCTGGTTTACCTCCCTTTTTTTTCTTCCTTCCGCTATGTTCATCTGTTTTGTTTCTTAAATTCCACATATGAGTGAAATCATATGGTATTTGTCTTTCTCTGACTTATTTCACGTAGCATAATGCTCTCTAGCTCCATCCATGTTGTTGCAAATGGCAAGATTTCATGCTTTTTGATGGCTAATATTCCAGTGTATAAATACACATCACAACTTCTTTATACATTTATCAGTTGGTAGACTTTTGGGCTCTTTCCACAATTTGGCTACTGTCGATAATGCTGCTATAAATATTGGAAAGCATATGGCCCTTCAAATCAGTATTTTTATATTCTTTGGGTAAATACCTGGTAGTGCAATTGCTGGATCATAAGGTAATTCTATTTTTAACTTTTTGAGGAACCTCTATACTGTTTTCCAGAGTGGCTGCACCAGCTTGCATTCCCACCAACAATGTAGAAGGGTTCCCCTTTCTCCACATCCTTGCCAACATCTGTTGTTTCCTGAGTGTTAATTTTAGCCATTCTGACTGAGGTGTGAGGTGTGAGGTGATATCTCATTGTGGTTTTGATTTATATTTCCCTGATGATGAGTAATGTTGAGCATTTTTTCATGTGTCTGGTAGCCATGTGTATTTCATCTTTGGAAAAATGTCTATTCATGTCTTCTGCCCATTTCTAAACTGGATTATTTGCTTTTTGGATGTTGAGTTTGGTCAATTCTTTACAGATGTTGTATACTAACCCTTTATGAGATATGTCATTTGGAAATATCTTCTCCCGTTCTGTAAGTTGCCTTTTAGTTGTTGTTGTTTTTTTTTTAAGATTTTATTTATTTATTTGAGAGAGAGAGAGCAAGAGAGAACAAGTGGTGAGAAGAATGGCAGAGGGAGAAGCAGACTCCCTGCAGAGCAGGGAGCCCAACATGGGACTCCATCCCAGGCCCCTGAGATCATGACCTGAGCTGAAGGTAGATGCTTAACAAACTGAGCCACCCAGGTGCCCTGCCTTTTAGTTTTGCTGACTGTGTCCTTCACAGTACAGAAGCTTTTTATCTTGACGAAAGCCCATTCATTTATTTTTGCTTTTGTTTCCCTTGCCTCTGGAGACAGATCTAGTAAGAATTTGCTAGGGCCAATATCAAAGAGGTTGCTCCCTGTGTTATCCCCTAGGATTTGATGGTTTTCTGTCTCACATTTAGGTCTTTCATCCATTTTGAATTTATTTTTGTGTATGGTATAAGAAAGTGGTCCAGTTTCATTCTTCTGCATGTTGCTGTTCAACACCATTTGTTGAAGAGACTTTTTTCCACTGGATATTCTTTCCTGCTTTGTTGAAGATTAGTTGACCACATCATTGTGGGTCCATTTCTGGGTTTTCTATTCTGTTCTGCTCCATTGATCTGTGTGTCTGTTCTCATGCCAGTACCATACTGTCTTAATCACTATAGCTTTGTAATACAGCTTCAAGTCTGGAATTGTGATACCTCTAGCTTTGCTTTTCTTTTTCAAGATTGCTTTGGTCATTCAGGGTCTTCTGTGGTTCCATACAAATTTTTGGATTGTTTGTTCTAACTGTGAAAAATACTAGGGGTGTTTTGATAGGGATTGCATTAAATGTGTAGATTGCTTTGGGTAGTGTAGACATTTTAACAATATTTGTTCTTCCAATCCAGGAGCATGGAATGTTTTTCCATTTCTTTGTATCTTCCTCAATTTCTTTCGTAAGTGTTCTGCAGTTTTCAAAGATATTTCACCTCTTTGATTAGGTTTATTCCTGGGTATCTTAGGTTTTCAGTGCCATTGTAAATGAGATCAATTCCTTGATTTCTCTTTCTGCTGCTTAATTATTGGTATATAGAAGTGCAACAGATTTATGTACATAGATTTTATATTCTGCAACTTTGCTGAAGTTGTGTATCAGTTCTAGCAATTTTTTGGTGGAGTCTTCTGGGTTTTCTACATAGAGTATCATGTTGTCTGTCAACAGAGAAAGTTTGACTTCTTCCTCACTGATTTGGATGTTTTTTATTTCTTTTTGTCATCTGAGTGCTGAGGCTAGGACTCTAGTACTATGTTAAATAACGGTGGTGAAAGTAGACATACCTGTCTTGTTCCTGACCTTAGGGGAAAAGCTCTGTTATTCCTCATTAAGGATGATATTCGCTGTGGGTCTTTCACATATGGCCTTTTGTGATGTTGAGGTATGTTCCCTTTACCCCTGCTTTGTTGAGGGTTTTTTTTTTTTATATTTTATTTATTTATTCGACAGACAGAGATCACAAGTAGGCAGAGAAGCAGGCAGAGAGAGAGGAAGGAAGCAGGCAGGCTCCCCGCTGAGCAGAGAGCCCGATTCGGGGCTCGATCCCAGGACCCTGGGATCATGACCTGAGCCGAAGGCAGAGGCTTTAACCCACTGAGCCACCCAGGCGCCCCTTGTTGAGGGTTTTTATCAAGAATAGATGCTATACTTTGTCAAATGCTTTTTCTGCATGTGTCAAGAAGATCATATGATTCTTACACTTTCTTTTATTAATGTTGTATATCACATTGATTGATTTGAGGATGTTGAAACACCCTTGCAGACCAGTAATAAGTTCCTCTTACTCATGGTGAATAATCCTTTTAATGTACTGTTGGATTTGATTTGCTACTTTTTTTTTTTTAAGCATTTTTGCATCCATGTTCATTAGGGATATTGACCTGTAATTCTCTTTTTTTAGTGAGATCTTTGTCTGGTTTTGGAAACAAGGTAATGCTGGCCTCATAGAATAAGCTTTGAAGTCTTCCTTCCACTTCTATTTTTTGGAACAGTTTCAGAAGAATGGGTATTAACTCTTCTTTAAATATCTGGTAGAATTCCCCTGGGAAACCATCACCCTGGACTTTTGTTTATTGGGAGATTTTTCATTACTGACTCACTTTCTTTGCTGGTTATGGCTCTGTTCAAATTTTCTATTCCTGTCTCAGTTGAGGTAAGTTTATATTTTTCTAGGAATTTATCCATTTCTTCCAGATTGCCCAATTTTTGGCATATAATTCTTTATAATATTCTCTTATAATTATTTGTGTATATATGATGTAAGTTATGAACACTCCTTTCTCATTTGTGATTTTACTTATTTGGGTCCTTTCTCTTTTCTTTTTGATAAACCTGGCTGGGGGGTTATCGATTTTATTCATTCTTTCAAAGAACCAACTCTGAGTTTCATTGATCTGTTCTCCTGGGGGTTTTTTGTTTGTTTGTTTGTTTCTATATTATTTTTCTTGCTCTAATCTTCATTATTTCCCTTCTTCTGCTAGCTTTACGCTTCATTTGCTCTTGCTTTTATAGCTCCTATAGGTGTATGAGATTAGGTTGTGTATTTGAGATTTTTGTCTTGCTTCTTGTGGCAGGCCTGTAGTGAATAGATTTCCCTCTTATGACTGCGTCTGCTGCATCCCAAAGGTTTTGGATTGTCCTGTTTTCATTTTCATTTGCTTCTATGTATTTTTTTTTATTTCTTCTTTAGTTTCCTGGTTAACCCTTTCATTCTTTAGTAGGATGCTCTTTTTTTTTTTTAAGATTTTATTTATTTATTTGATAGACAGAGATTACAAGTAGGCAGAGAGGCAGGCAGAGAGAGAGGAGGAAGCAGGCTCCCTGCTGAGCAGAGAGCCCGATGTGGGGCTCAATCCCAGGACCCTGAGATCATGACCTGAGCTGAAGGCAGAGGCATTAATCCACTGAGCCACCCAGGCGCCCCAGTAGAATGCTCTCTAACCTTTATGTCTTAGCGGTCTTAGCAAATTTTTTCTTGCGGTTAACTTCAATTTCATAGTTGACCTCTTTGTGGTAGGAAAGTGTCCATGGTAAGATCTCAGTCTTTTTGTACTTGTTGAGGCCTGATTTGTGACCCAGTTGGTGATCCGTTCTGGAGAATATTCCTCTTGCACTCAAAAATAAATAAATAAATAAATAAATACATAAATACATAAAGTGTATTGTGTTGCTTTAGGGTGAAGTGTTGTGAATATATCTGTTCAGTCCATCTGGCCCAGTGTGTCATTCAAAGCCATTATTTCCTTGTTGATTTTCTGCTTACATGATGTGTCCATTGCTGTAAGTGGGGTATTAAAATCCCCTACCATTCTTATATTATTATCAATAAGTTTCTTTATTTTTATTATTAATTGATTTATATAATTGGGTACTCCTAAGTTGGAGGCATAAATATTTACAATTGTTAGATCTTGTTGGATAGACCTCTTTTTTTTTTTTTTTTTGACAGACAGAGATCACAAGTAGGCAGAGAGGCAGGCAGAGAGAGAGAGAGGAAGGGAAGCAGGCTCCCTGCCTAGCAGAGAACCCGATGTGGGGCTCGATCCCAGGACTCTGGGGTCACGACCTGAGCCAAAGGCAGAGGCTTTAACCCACTGAGCCACCCAGGCACCCCTAGACCTCTTTTTTATGATATAGTGACCTGTTCATCTCTTGTTATAATCTTTGGTTTAAAATCTAGTTTATCTGATTTAAGTATGTCTACTCTGGCTTTCTATTGACATCCATAAGCATGATAAATAGTTCTTCATCCCCTCATTTTCCATCTGCAGGTGTCTTTAGGTCTAAAATGAGACTCTTATAGGCAGCATGTAGATGGGTCTTGTTTTTTTTTTTTCCCCCCCAATTCTAACACCCTATGTCTTTTGATTGGAGCATTTAGTCCATATACATTCAGAGCGGTTATTGATAGATATGAATTTAGTGCCATTGTATTACCTGTAATGTTATTTCTAGAGGTTTTGACTGTTCCTTTTTAGTTTTTATTCCTTTGGTCTTTCTTTCCTCTTCAAAGAGTCCCCTTTAGTATTTCTAGCAGGGCTGGTTTAATAGTCATGAACTCCTTTAGCTTATTTGTCTGGGAAACTGTTTATCTCTCCTTCTATTCTGAATGACAGTCTTGTTGGATAAAGTATTTTTGGCAGCATATTTTTTCCATTCAGCACAATGAATATATCATGCCCCTCTCTTCTGGCCTGCCAGATTTCTGTGGATAGATCTGCTGCTAACTTTATTTGTCTTCCTTGTAAATTATGGATTTCTTTTCCCTTGTGGCTTTCAGGAGTTTTTCCTTATTTCTGTATTTTGCAGATTTTGCTATAATATATCTTGGTGTTAGCCAGCTTTTGCTGATTTTGATGGGAGTTCTCTGTGCCTCTTGGATTTGGGTGTCTGTTTCCCTCCCTAGATTAGGAAAGTTTTCAGCTATAATTTGCTCAAATAAACCTTCTGCCCCTTTCCCCCTCTCTTCTTCTTCTGTGACTCCTATGATATGAATGATATGATGCTTTATGGAATTGCTGAATTCCCTAAGTCTACATTCATCATCCAATATTTTTCTTTCCCTCTTTCCAGCATTATTTTATCTTCTATGTCACTTATTCATTCCTCTATTCCTTCCATTCTTGTAGTCATTACATCCCGTCAAATATCATCTCAGTTCTAGCACTTTTTATTTCAGCCCGACTAGTTTTTAGGTCTTTTATCTCTGCAGTAAGGAACTCCCTGATGTGTTCTATGCTTTTCTCAAGCCCAGCTAGTATCCTTCCTTATTAAGAAGAGGTCATATACTGTCCAGGGCCAGGCGCTTTAGGAAATGTTTCTGGTGTAGTCTTTGTGCACTCTGCTGTTGTGTTTTGGCTGCCTCTTTCCCTCAGGTCAGTCCTCTGCAGAGTTTCTCCTTGCCTGCAGTGGGGAGTATTTGGACCTTGTCCAGTGTGTGGTGAGTTTTACCTAAGTGTGCTCTAGTTTGCTTTTTAATAGAGACCTGGAGGATCCTGACTGGCTGACTTGGAAGAGTATGTGACTCTTGATCTTGACATTGTGAGTTTAAACCCTACATTGGGTGTACAGTTACTTGAGAGAGAGAGAGAGAGAGTGTGTGTGTGTGTGTGTGTCCTTATCCTATTTCCACTAGAGCTGAAGCTTTGCAGCACCCTATGGTTAGTAGACTTGGTGCATGTGGGGGTTAGTGCTGGTCTTCTGGGGGAAGGGCGTGCTGCTGCTCTGACTCTCAAGCACACTTGCCCCAGTAAAAAGCACCTGCAGAGTACAGGGAGTTGGGGCTTGGTGTAAGCAGCCCAGGCCTCTGCTGTGCTGCTGTGCTGCTCACTGAAGTCTGTCTGTGCTTTTGTGTGGGGGAAAATGGCATCAGCCTGCTCTCTTGTCCCAGGAGAGAGGAGTTCATGTGGGCCACTGTTCAGGAAGCTCTCACAGAAGAGTAAATAATCTTCCTTCATGTGTCCCAGGCAAACCTCAGATACCTGCCTTCACCCTGTGTCTGAGCTGTCTGCTCAACTGGTGGCACAGTACTCCTGTATTTTATCTCATACATGGCTGGATTCAAAACTCCAAAGTTTAGGGCCCCAGTGCAGCATGGATTTGCACTGATCCTTTAGGAGATGATCTCACTGCACTAGGGCTGGTGCTGGTTTATCCCAGAAGGGTAGTTGCATGAATGTGCAGGGACTTGGAGTTTATGATAAAGCTCAGTGAAAAGCTGGTACCCCGGTTAGTTACCCTCAGCAGCTGCCTCTGATACTATGCTAATTAACACAGCCTTGCAATGGCACCTGTTGGCACTTTTTTCCCCTGAAAGGCAGTGCCACCTCTCCCAAATGCAGTCCAAAAGGGGAACTATCTCTCCCAGTGCGACCCAGAGGATCCTCAGACCACGCTCTCTGATCCTGGGCCTCTGCCCTCCTTCTCCACAGGAAAACCTCTACATCCACAAGACTCCACCCCAGTGATGGCATAGACTTCTAAAACTTCCGTTTTTGAGCTCCATTCCTTGTAAAAACAGGATAATCAGCCCCTCTTATTTTCCTAGTCAGTGGTTTTGGGGAAGTTTTTCTTATGTAATCCCCTTTGTGCTGCTTTCACTCTATCTGTCTGTCTCTCTCTCTGTGATCAGGGCATCCTCCCCTCCGCAGCACCTGTGGTTATTTTCTCCCCCAAATCATGTCTCTACACCTCCTACCTTCTGCAGTGTGGCCTCTTTTCTACATCTAGTTGTGGAGTTTGTTCTCTCAGTACTCAGATCAGTTCTTGGGTTTCAGAAATATTTGGTATTTATCTACCTATTTTTGAGGGACAAGGCAAGTATAGGGTCCCCCTACTACTCCACCATCTTAATTTCTCCCATCATGATGAGAAACTTGAGAAGAGTGTTATCACAGAACCTATTTTGAAAGTATAACAGAAGAAAAGTGATATGTAACTAAGAGTTCCAGTTGTACAAATTACTTTGAAGATACAAGTAGTAGGGCTCCTGGGTGGCTTAGTTGGTTAAGCATCCAACTCTTGATTGGGGCTCAGGTCATGATCTCAGGGTTGTGAGATCATGCCCTGCATTGGCTCTGGGCTGAGTGAGGAGCCTGCTTAAGATTCTCTCTTTTCTCCCTCTGCCCCTAACCCCCAATGCCTGTGTGCATGCTCTTTCTCTCTCTCTAAAAGGGAGGAAGGAAGGAAAAGGAAGAAAGAAAGAAAAGAAGAGAAAAGAACAAGTAGTTTTTGCATTCAAGTCAAATAACATTGCTGGAAAAATTTCTCTCTATTGGAAGACATTTCCACATTCCATTGAAACAGCTTAATGAAAGTGCCCCAGATTGTATTGAAATGACCACAAACACCATATTTAGGCATAACAGGATTGATTGTCACCTGGGACTCACTATTCCAGTTGTTTACAGCCAGCATCTGTTCTAATTGTTTAGCATCTGTGCCTTGCTGGTTGTTAATGTTTTTGTTATCACCCCTGCTAGAGTATGTATTTATCTGCCAACTAGCAAAAAGTATATGCAAACTGATAAAACAGGAACAAAACATAAATATTGTTTAATCTGATGTTGTTCTTATCATTGTTATTCTCATGCTTTTCTCCCTCTTTCCTCCCTTTTTTCTTTATAGCAAATCATAAAGGTGACTTTGTTGTTACCTTCATTAGAGTCACATAATTCAAAAATACTTTTTTGAGGGAGATTTTTGACAGACATCTTTGAGAGGTGTCTGGGGAGACTTGGAGCCCCTAGATGACATTTTAGGAAGTTGAGCAAGAACGAAAAAATTTATTGGCAGTATTAGCAAGATTATTAAAAAGTCTCTTCTTTAGTATAAATTTTTATGAGGCAAGAATAAACATTGACCATTGAGTTATATAACTGTAACAGTGACCATTTGTTAAACACTGTGGATGGAAAGTGGTATGATGCCTATAAGCCCAGAACTGGCAGGGTCGACCTGAAAGTTATTTCATAATTGCATTTGTTAATACTGAGTTACAAAGGTACATGGCTTTTTCAGGAAGGAACTTGACCTGGTAAGAGAACAGGTTTCAGTTTTTATGGCTCTATAAATAAACAAAACAAAACAAAATAAAAACACTTGTGAAAGGAACCATGTTTTCTCAGTAAAGCCACTCAAAGTATAATGGTTGCTGACCTCCTGGCAAAACATGCAGTTTTGGTGCAACATGGAGTAAAATGGAAACACCTAATGATAGTAGATTTAGCATCTTCTGTGTGCTTGTACTCTTTTACGCATTCTAGATATAGTAGCTCATTTAATCCTGACAGCCATCCTAGGATGAAGGAAGGAATTATTAATGTGTCTGTTTTTACAGATGAAGAGGCAGAAGCACAGAAAAGTCAAGTAACTTGCTCAAGATGACATTACTTGTAAATGGCCAAGCCAGGCCTTTGCTGTGGACAGTCTGATTCCCGGGGCCTCTCGTCTACCACAGCTTTATGTCATACTGTGTTGCATTTAGTAAGCCAGATTTCACTGTCCTAATCTGTGACTCATAATACACATTTGGAATCCAGATTATTGTACCATAAGCCCTGACCAGCCTGAGGGAAATAGGGACTTCTCAAACCTCAGCTCTGCTTCCCGGGGTACTGCTTCCCATGTGCTCAGTGTCTTCTTTCCGGCCTTCTCACCTTGCTGCCTCACTTCTCGTACCCTCTTAGGATTTTGCTGCTCTTCCAGGCCTAATCATTTTGTGGATGCCACCATCTTGATCCCGCAGCTCTGACCTCAGGAAGGACACAGCTTTCAGCAGTTCCTGGGAGTTCAGTTGAAATCACCTAGTGATTTTCAAAGTCCATGCTCAGTATACAAAGCCAGTATCTCAGTCTACAGCTTCTATAATCTGGGTCATTTTGCTTTGCTCAGGACTTCGCCAAAGACAAAGCAAAGTTTCTTATTTTTTGCTTCCTAGAGTGTCCTTTCCAGAATCAGGAGGGGATGTGTAGCCCAATTCTAATTGCAGCCCTTAATGTGGCAGTTTTATAGCTTCAAAATCTTGTGTGTGTTTGTATTTTAAGGACGTACTTACAGGTGTTTTTCCTTCCCAAAACACTGCATCCCAAGATGGAGAGCACCTTTGCATCTACAGAATCTAGCACATAACAGACATTTAGTGAATGTTTTCTGTGTGAGCAGATGATTGAAAAAACAGGCCATAGAAAGGAACAGCTCTTCAGTACAGCAAGTTGAGAGTAAAACATTCAAATACACGTGTGCTTTAAGTTATTAGAGGCTAGAAGCCAGAAATTGGATAAGAGGTGAGAGCTGTACATACAGACACTCAGATTTCCGACAAAGAATTCAAGGTCGAAGCTGTGATTCAAGATAGAAAAGCAGCGAAGTATGGGAAAGCAAAGAGTGAGCCTTGAGGAACACACATGAAGTATGGGAGAGTGAGATCTGGTAAAAGAGCTAGAGAAGTATCACTCAGAGGGGTTAGAAGAAATTAAAGAACATGCATGTACCAGAAGCTAAGAAAGAAGTGAGTTTCAAAAAATGACCAGTAAAAACAAACAAATGAAACACATGACCTACCAGTAAGCAGGGTCAGCTGTATAAGGCAGGTCAAGACAAATGAGGGACAGAAGGCCAATAAATTCGGCAACAACCAAAAAAGTTCCTAGAGACCTTTAACATTTCATTTCCAGTGGACTAGTTTTTCACATTTCTGACTTATTTATATTGATTGCATCAGTTTTTAACAAAAACTACTTCCCAATATGTAAGCTTTTGTCATTTTTATAAGATTTTTGTAAAGATATACTGGAGAAATCAGTTAGAAATAGGCATTTGGGTTGATCTCAGCTTCACAGGAATAATTTTAAGAATTTCTCCCCATTAGCACTGTATCATCTTTTTTTTTTTTTTTAAATTTTAAGTAAACTCTATGCCACACATGGGGTTTGAACTCATGACCCCAATATCAAGAGTCACATGCTCTACCAACTTAACCAGGCAAGCACCCGAGAGTATATTCTTTAATAGATCATTGGATATTTTTTTTGTAAACACTTTACACAGTTCCAAGATACATCTGATTAAAACCTCTTTAACCCATCAGTGATGACGTTAAAGGCTATGCTGGGTGGTTTCTTGCAGGTAATAATAAGAACACTGTGATAAGATTATTGAAGAACTAATTTTACTTCCTAAGGTTCAGGTGTATTTTAAACTCTTCCTAGGAATTTAATTTCAGGAACATGGCTTGAGTATACTTCAAACTATTAAGATTTAAGATCTTCTATAAGTAATTATAATTTCTCATCAAGTCTAATAACAGTGACTATTTGTTCCTCTCAGTTATCTTCCTAAGACTCACAGACCAATTGTTTGACCAATTCTAGAACATTCTATAGACTAGACTGCAAGAAAACACCCAAGAGCTAAAAGGCTGTAGATTTAAAGCACAAAACACCAGATTTTCCCAATGATAAGATAGTATATGAAACTCAATACCATATGTTTATATATCAGCCTCATCCATTAAAAAGAAACTTAATTATACACCCCCAGGCTTCCTTTCTCCCTCTATCAAACATCACGAGCTGTCAGTGCCCTCAAACCCTCTTTCTTCTCCCTCCTATTAGAATTTAGGATTGCAAAAGGATTTTTTTTTCTCAGCCATTCATAACAGTGTGAATTTAATATGAACTTTCTCAAAGTATTTACATTTTAAGCATTTTTCTAATTTATGTATTTATTCACCCAATAAATATTTATTGAGCTTTCTGTGTAATACTAGTTTCTGTGAGAAATAGGTGATGAATTAAATATGAAAGCTACCTTTTAAAGTAGCATGAAATGTGTTCAATTAACTATGATCTAAGATAAAAAAAAGTAAGGAGTACAGGTTTTCTAGAGTTTAGGGAAAAGAAGGGGCCATATTATGCTCATGGTGGGAAAGTGTTATGAAAGAGTGGTAGTTGAGAGGGTAACACAGCATAGTGATTAAAAACAGGATCTGGGGGGCACCTGGGTGGCTCAGTCATTGAAGGTCTGCCTTTGGCTCAGGTCATGATCCCAGCCAGGGTCCTGGGATCCAGCGCCATGTCAGGCTTCCTGCTCAGCGGGAAACCTGCTTCTCCCTCTCCCACTCCACCTGCTTGTTTCCCTCTCTCACTGTGTCTCTCTCTGTCAAATAAATAAATAAAATCTTAAAAACAAAACAAAACAGGATCTGGAACCAGCGTTGCCTGTTTTAGATCCTAACTGTCACTTACGAATGACCTTGGGCAATGTACTCAGTAAGCTATGACTCAGTTTCTTCATCTATGAAATGAAAGTAGTAGTATTTACCTATCGATCTCTTTTGAGTATTGAGTGATGACATGTAAAGCCCTTAGAACACAATGAAAGTCTTCCACAAAGGACTTATTAGCTATTTTTCTTTAGATTGGACCTTGAAAGATAGGATAAGTAGGATTTAGACATGCAAAAATGAGTCAGAATGAAATGAATTTTGGAAGGAGCAAAGATTGAAATGTAAGAAATTAAACCACAGAAGTCTTAAAAGAAATATAAATAGTTTTTATTTATAATCCCAGGGTGGCGAAGTCCTTCCTAGGTATGACTCCAGATCCAGAAGAAATTAAAGGGTTAATAAGTTTGCCATTAAAATGAAAAAAAAAAAAAGCATAGAAAATGCCATAAACACCACCAACATTTTATTTTATTTTTTTTAAGATTTTATTTATTTATTTGACAGACAGAAATCACAAGTAGGCAGAGAGGCAGGCAGAAAGAGAGGAAGGGAAGCAGGCTCCCTGCTGAGCAGAGAGCCCCATGCGGGGCTCGATCCTACGACCCTGGGATCATGACCTGAGCCGAAGGCAGAGGCCTTAACCCACTGAGCCACCCAGACGCCCCACCACCAACATTTTACATTATTGGATAAAGTTGACTAACAAAGATCAACTTAAGTATTAACTAACTGCTTATGTGATTATTTTAAAAAAATAAACTTGGAGCATAAAACTATAAAACTTCTATAAGGAAACATAAAGAGAAAGCTTCTTGACAATGGATTTGACAATAATTTCTCAGATATGACACTGAAAGCAAAGGCAACGAAAGCAAAAATAGACAAATGGAACGACACAAACTTAAAAACTTCCACACATAAAAGGAAACAACAAATAGAATGAAAAGCCAACCTACAGAGTGGGAGCAAAAATTGCAAATCATATATCTAATAAGGAATTAAGGAATATAATTCCTAGTAAGGAATTATATCCAAAACACAAAGAACTACTTTGTCAACAATGACAACACAAAACCTGATTTCAAAATTGTGCAAAAGACCTAAATAGATGTTTTCCCAAAGGCATACAAATGGTCAACAAGCATATGAAAAGATCTTTAGTATCACTAGTCAGTAGAGAGTGCAGATCCAAACCACAATATCATCTCACATCCATTGGGTTAGCCACTATAAACAACAACAAAAACTAAATCAAAACCAGAAAATAACAAGTGTTTGTGAAGATGTAGAAAAATTGTGCACTGTTGGTGATGTAAAATGATGAGGCCACTATGGAAAACAGTATGAAGATTTTTCAAAAAATGGAAAATGTGATTACCATATGGATCCTGCAATCCTGTTTCTGGGTCTATATCCAAAAGAACTGAAAGGATCTCAAGGAGGTATTTGCACAACCATGTTCGCTGCAACATTATTCTCAATGACCAGGAGGTGGCAGTAGCCTAGATGTCCATCTACAGATGAATGTATGGCACATACATATGAGGGAAAGGAATTCCACGGCAGTTGGGTGGCTCAGTCCTTTAAGCATCTGCCTCTGCTCAGGTCATGATCCCGGCAACCTGGGATCAACACCTGCGTCAGTCTCCCTGCTTACCAGGGAATCTGCTTCTACTTTTCCCTTTGTCCCTCCACCCACTCTCTCTCTCAAATAAATAAATATTTTTTTTAAAAAAGGAAATTCCATTACATAGTACAATATGAAAGAACCTTGAGGACATTATGCTAAGTGAAATAAACCAGTCACAAAAGGAAAAATGCTGTATGATTCTATTTATATGAGATATCTAGAGTAGTCAAATTCATGGAAAAAGAAAGTAGAATGATGGTGGTTACAAAGGGCTAGGGATGGGGTGGGGGAAATGGGGAGTTGTTTGATGGGTATTGAGTTTCAGTTTTGCAAGTGAAAAAATTCTAGGGATCTGTCATACAACAATTTGAATATAGTTAATGCTACTGAAAGGTATACTTAAAAATGGCTAAAATGGTAAATTTTATAGTGTGTGTTTACCACAGTTAATTTTTTAAATTTAAATAAACTTTGAAGACAAAGTGGAAAAAAACTTTTTAAAAAAAATAATCAGTTTTCTAAAAAAAATCCCATTTTTTCCCCTTTGTTCTGGTGTTTGAAGCTTTTATGCTATATAACACCTTCTGAAATCCTACCCTCTCCAATGTTACTCCTTTCCTTTTGCCATTAGGAAAATACACCACTTCTGATTATCCCTCTTGCCCTCCCAGTCATGCATTGATTTAATATTTATTGAGCATATACGATGTGCTAGGTATTTTTTAGACAGTAGGATTTAGCAGTTAAGAAAACAGAATCCTTACAGCCCTTGACTTCTGTTCTAATGGGAGGCAGTCAGATAATAAACAACAATAAATATATAGTATGTCAGATGGTCTTAGGGGCTCTAGAGAAAATAGAATAAAGTGAGCTGGAGAGGAATGCCAGGGCAAAAGAGAAATGCTATTACATTCAGTGTAATCCAAGGAAACCTCACATAGAAGGTGGCATTTGAGTAAGTATATCTGAACAAAATGAAGGAAGATGTATGGTAGATATCTGAGGGAAGACTGCCCATTGCGGGCAAAGGCCCAGAGGCAGGGACAGCTTGATGGTTTTGGGGAAGAGCAAAGAATCCACTGGAGCTGGAAGAGAGCAAGCAAGTGGGGAGGTATAGAGATTAGATCAGAGAGAAGTTAGGGGCAGGGCATTGAGTCTGTGGGCCATCATATTGACTTCCTTTTTACCGTGAGACGGGAGCCATTGGAGGATGCAGAGCAGAGGGATGATCTAACTTATAGATGGTTCCTCTGACACCTGAGTAGATAATAGACTGTAGGAGGGAGAAGAGGGAAGCAGAGAGGCAAGTCAGGAGAGAAATGTTAGTAGCACCAGAGGTGAGAAAAGTGTCAGCTTCTGGGTAGATCGTGAAGGTAGAGCCAATGGGGATTCTAATGGTTTGCACGTGAAGTGTAAGAGAAGGAAGAATCAAGGGTGACTCTAAGCTTTTTGGCCTGAGCTGCTGTCGGGATGGAGTTACTGTATTCTGAGACAGGGGACGCTAGGAACATGCTTGCTGGGGTAATATCAGGATATTAGTTTTGCACATGTTAAGTCTGAGATGCCAAATTAGGTCAAGTAGGTAATTGAATCTATGAGTCTACAGTTCAGTGGAAAGAGCAGGGTTGGAAATAAAAGTCTAGAAATAGCCAGCAGATAGATGGTATTTAAAGTCATGAGACTGCATGAGACCAGCTAGGGAGTAAGTGTAATTGAGGAAGTCTTCTGTGGGCTGAGCCCTAGGGTGCCCCCCTTCACGGTGGGACAAATGAGGAAGAAGTTGCGGAGGCTAAGGAGCAGCTGGTGAGGTGGGAGACTGCTTTCTCTAAAAAAAAAATCCCTTTGCAAGGGACTCTGATTAATACATATCTCTATAGTATTTTTATCAGTTGCCAGTGTGATCTTTACTCTTGCTTATGTAGATGGTGTTGATCTTGGACTCAGTGGTGAGACCAGTGTACTGGATAGTTTGCCCAGTGTTTTCCCCATAGGTGGCTTCAGTTTTTGTTTTTGTTTTTCCTTTTGGAATGGAACATTTACTATTCTGTAAGCTTTTGTATGGAAAGTTAAGATAACTTTCTCCAGAAGTTAAAATACGTGTGTGTGTGTGTGTGTGTGTGTGTGTGTATGTAACCACATATTACCCATACTATTTAAAGGTGTAGTATTTGGTGTGTTTTGTTTTGTTTTGTTTTGTTTAATAGGATGCAATTCAACTCTCCATCATCTCACTGAAAATGATGTTTTGAAATCCCAGTCCAACTAGATTTGTTACCTAAGCCCTCTTCTCATTCATCTCCCACCCTGGGCATTCAAATTACCCTGTTAATATGCTGTGTAAGAACCTATTGATTTCACTTGTTATTCCACCTCCCTCCCTTGCTTCTGGCCACAAATTAGTGTGAGTCAGAAAAGTTGGCTAGATAAAAAGGCTATATATAGACTGTCCTTTTCTATTCTTTCCAGAAGACTTTTTTTTTTTTTAAACTAGAAGGTGACAAACGCCAAGCTCAAAACCAGTTGTATGCTATGTGTCCTACAGTCAAAGTCCTTTGTACTTTGAAAGCAAACATTTTGGCCTGCTGCACTCTGTTAATTAAGCACGGAAAGCATTGCTTGTCGTGATTTACCTTTTCCTGAAAGTATATTATAGAAGATATTCAAATTCAGTGTGTCATTAATGGAGGTCATTGTTTCTAACACCAACCCCAAAACATAAAATATTCATGTTGTTTTTGTGTCCTTAGTCTCTAAATTAGGGAACAAGAAATTGACACTGTCAGCTCATTAAAGCTGAACAATATCACTTTCTTTTTCCACAGTCAAGATTTTTAATAGTCCAGCAGTAGAAAGTAGCGGAAGCACTAATTCTTCAGATATCTCCCACCTTGCCCTCATCTTTTGTTTGAGGGTACTGGGGAGTTATATTACACTACCTCCAAGCAACTGAATTCTACGACTCATAGAGCGAAACAAGGATGCCTGAGTTTTGTGCTGGCAACCCCACTTCCGTATTTAAGGAACTGACAAATAACAGAGACCTACCTGGGGAAAGGTCACAGTTGTAAATCAAGAAGCACTAGGTCTAAGTGTGTGGAAGGCAGTTTGTAGGGAAGGTGCAAAGGAGAAAATGGGGAAAATTGTTAATGAATTCTCTAACTTCTCCCTACACACACACACACACACACACACACCACAAAAGCATCATAATATGTGTTTTTATTTAGACATAGTCTATTCTTTAATTAATAATCATGCACTACATTGGGTTCTACTCTCCAGATTTTGGCATTTCAGCTCTAGAGTCCCATTGCAGACCCCCTGTCTCATTTGTGAGATAATATGGTGATCCTTCTTCCGTTTTGGTGCTTCCAAACTTGCTGGGAAGCTAAGTAGTTATTTACAAGGTACCACGGTGAAATTAGCAATAGACTGAAATATGGCTGTGCTACTGATATGTGCAAGTTCTTCATAAAACCTCACTGCTGGGGCCTGGAGATAATGCAGTTGTAGAAAAACAATTTGTCAAGTGTGATCTGAAATCCTAAAGGGGATTTTCCAGCAGATGTGTTGTGTTAATGCTGGTGCTGACCGAGTTGATCAGAAGATGCGAGCTGCATCTCAAAACGGGTCATTATTTATATCCTTCAGCTGCATTCACTAATTAAATCCCCTGAGTTATCTCTGACACCTACCACCTGGGACCAGTCTCCAGACAAAGGCTTTCTTGTGGCATGCAGCTGAGCCAGGTCTGGACCCTTCTGTTTCATGTCAGTATATATATTTTAGCTCTGAATCTTTTTGTCCAACTGGATTCAGTGGTTGTCTTATTGGTCTGGTTTATTTCTTCAGCAAGAATCAGTTTACCAGGCTCACTGCTGTTTAGACTGGCTAATGAAAACCTGCTCAGTGTGAGTGCAGGCAGCCTCCAAGACAAATCCTACCCTCTGCAGAATGGGAGTGCCATTTTTATTCATTAGCACAGATGGGGATTGTGAGTTACCCCCGGCCCATCTGACCCCAGTGTTTGCTTTTTAATTGCATGCCCTTATGAAAAGGCGTGCAATTATCCCCGTATCCCTTATCCCCATTTGAAAAGAGCCTTCCAGGGGTGCCTGGGTGGCTCAGTTGGTTAACTGGCTGCTTCAGTTCAGGTTATGATTTCAGGTCCTGGGATTGAGCCCCACGTGGGGCTCCTCGCTTAGCAGGGAGTCTGCTTCCCTCCCTCCCCCTGCCCCCGCCTGCCATTCCTCCAGCTTGTGCTTGCTCTCTCCCTCTCCCCCCCCATAAATAAATAAATAATTGAAATTTTTAAAAAAGAACCTTCCAGTTTTGGGGGGATCCTATAGAAAGGAGAGATGTGACCTGTGTGTTCCCGAGAACAGATGAGGAACTGCTTTTTGCAAGAAGGTATTCCTTTATCATGTCCCTGTCAGAGAAGTAAGGCATAGTCCAAATAGGTTTTGATAGGAAAGAGAAATAAATAAAAGGCTGAGAGTAGAGGACACAATGAGAGGGCAAAGAGCAGCTCTCCTAATTCTCAATTGTATTTGGATTGGTCCCTATGTATAACAATATGTCCATTATTTGGAAACTGGGAGGTTAACTAGTCAAATCAGTCCTTAAGAGAACAGCACATGTTCATGGGTGGGGTATTCATTTGGAGGAGAAGATTCTGTTTTCTAGTTTCTTAGAAGATGATATTTGGAATGTTGTCTGAACCAAACATAATTCACTTTTTTTTTTTTCCTTTTTTTAATGCTTGTCTCACCAGATCATGAAAGAGCTTGTTTGAAATATTTCAGCTGGCATTTCTAGCTGGAAATGAATGGATTTATAGAATACATCATTATTTTTATTTTTTTTAACTCTTTAAAATCATTAGCAACATATAATAATACATATAATGTATTATTTGTTGCAGGGGTACAGGTCTGTGATTCATCAGTCTTACACAATTCACAGCGCTCCCCATTGCACATACCCTCCCCCATGTCAATCCCCCAGCCACCCCATCCCTCCCCCTCCTGCCCCCCAGCAACACTCAGTTGGTGTCCTGAGATTAAGAGTTTCTCATGGTTTGTCTCCCTCACTGGTTTCGTCTTGTTTCATTGAAGACGTCATTGTTTTTAAAGTAGAGCCATGAGTAGAGGTGCTTCACAGCCTTGGTTTTTGCCTGTGACTCCTTAGAAAGAGGGGCTTGAGGGTGTGTGTCCAGTTATCTCAAGAAACAAGGTCATAATCTCCCCACGATGATCCCAAGTTAAAGAGCAGTTTTTGAATAAATGCCATGGTGAAAAATTGAAGAGGAAAGGGACTGTCACAGAATACAGTGAACAGCCAGTTGTCAGAAGTGTAGGGAGTTTGAGGGAGATAGAGAGCAGTGCTGCGTTTTTCTTTTTTGCCCAATTACGGAGTCTGAGCATCTTGACTCTACTGATTATGCTGATTGGCTCTTCAGTGGCAGTTTCATTTCTTCACTGATTTTCCTATTCTCCAAAGACCTTCAGGGTTCTAGCACATTGCTTAATGGCCTGCCTCCATTTTGGTGTTTTATTGAAGGTCCAACTGGATTCCATCTTCATAAGTAAATGCCAACCTCAGAAGTAAGTGCCCATTATGCTTATCGTGTTACAATTTCACAAAGCTCAGAATTGTCGTGGGAGGTTGAAAACATTTCAGTGGTCAAAGAGAGAGGGTAATTAGCTCATTTAAATCCTCTTCCGTGTTCCATTCTGTCCTTGGAGCAAAGGTGCCAGCCTGTCTTTATAGGAGTAAATGGGGCATATAGCCTGGCATTATTTAATTCAGCTATCAATCTTAAAAGAAAGTGAGCAGATTATCAACCAAATTAAATTTGCATGCAGACTATGTGTGAATGTGTTTGTCTCATATAGATTAAGTGCTGGCAATCCCATTTTCTACAGCGTTTTGTCAAAAAGGCCATCTTTGAAAAAGAATGCTCCACGGCACATCACAAATACAGGATTTGCATTTATACATAAAAGACCATGACGGGTCCATTTTTAAAAGTGCTCTTTTCATTTTACAAGTAAATTGGCTCTAAACAAGAATTTCTCAAGTAGAAATCTTCAGATATACTTTGTTTATTCAACAGTAATAATATCAAGTGGTTTGCCTATCTTGTCTTATTTTTTCTATTAATGTGAAAGGTAGCATAGATATTTTTATAAATGAAATTCTACTAGTGTGGCTTTGGGCTTTTTTAAAATTTGGGTTTAGGGCATCATATTTTGTAAGATGTCAAACTACACTTGATGACAATGTTTAGTTAGTTTAGGATTAGAGTAAATTAGCATTTTAATGAACTTGAATTGTATCTTTTTAGAAAGGAATTTTGTAGAGTTTCAGGATTGTGAATATTTTTCTTGCAGTGTAAATTTATTACACCCTGTCCAATGGCTTATAAGGCTGATATAAAATTTAAATCCAAGAGTAATATTTCTAAAATAGATAACAATAGAAAAAAAATTAAGAAAACAAAGATTTCTATTACTATAGGAAGCTGTGACAAGAGAGTCAAAGCAGAGCTGCACGTTCTCTAATGTACGTTTCTTGGAACTCAGGCATTCCAGGTATTTTGGTATAAAAGACATTTGGGGTATGTTGCATACCATACCTTTTGTTGGGATCCACCATTTGACAGTACATTAAAGGATCTCTAAAGACCTATATTTTAACTGATTTAACTTTAGTAACTTGGTATTTTCCATACTTACTAAAGCATGAACCCTTTTACTGATTAACCCCAGCTAAACTGGTCCTCCATGGAAACCACTTTGGGAAGAACGGAAGTAGAGAATATGATTATTTGATGAATTCAGTCATTGATTATCAATTTTACATAATATGACATACGTTGCTGAAATAGCAATCCAAATTCAGACATTTTTAGTAATTGGTTTTTTTTTTTTTTTTTTAACTACTAGATAAATTCTAGATACTTTCTGGTGAGGTCAATAACTAGTTTTTAAATATTACAAACATGAAAATTCATTCAGAAGTAAAATAGCATCAAAGGACCATTTAGTGGTAGGAGTTTTATGTATAAAGCAAATTCACAAATGAGTAAATTTGAGTAGGTTTGTGTTTTTTGCCATTGCTGTATCATCAGTCTGTTCATATTTGCTGAGTGTTTACTACATGACATACATCTGCTAGGATCACAGTGACATATTGACAAGATAATGTATCCATCTTGTTGGCCTTATCCTCTAAATTCTTAAACCAGGATAGCTGTTAAAAAAAAAAAAAAGCCATTTCATGACACAATTTTATGCTCTAATATATTCTAGCACTTCAAAATACTTGAACATGTACTTAAGTCCTAAACTCTTATGTAGTCAAATTTGTTCTTTATTTATTGCTTCAGCAGGACATCTAAAATAATACCTCATTTCCCTCTCCAGTTTTAAGCAATTGAGAAATAAGACGTAGGAGATAGTCAAGAAGCAATCAAAATAACAACTTTATTTTGAAGGAGCTGATTGAGGAACCTGACTTCAACATGAGACAGCATTTAAGAGAAGAGGAGATAGGAATATCCCTTAAAAAGATGTTCAGCTGCACTACTAATCAGGCAAATACAAATTAAAATCACCACGAGACACCATCTTATCCACATCAGATTAACAAGAATTAAAAGGTCAGCAATAGGAAGTATTGCTGAGGCTGTGGAGTGACTGAATCACTTTGGAAAACAATTTGGCATTATCTAATAAAGTTGAAATTGCATATGCTGTGACCCAACAGATTCATCCCTAGGTATATTTCTTAGAGAAATGTATATATTTGTATTAGAAAACATGTGCAACAACATTTGAAGTCACTTCCTTATAGTTAAGAAAAAAACAAAAACAAAACTGGAGGGGGACCTGGTGGCACAGTCAGTTGGGCATCCGACTCTTGGTTTTGGCTCAGGTCGTGATCTCCAGGTCGTGGGATCGAGCCCCTCAACAGGCTCCACACTCAGCGAGGAGTCTGCTTGAGATTTTCTCTCCCTCTGCCCCTCTCACTTGTGCTCTCTCTCTCTCTCAAATAAATAAATCTTTTTTTTTTTTAAGAAAAAACTGGAAACAAAAATACTGATCATCAGGAAAATGAATAAATAAAACATGGTATATACAAAGAATGGAATAGTATGCATTGGTGAAAATGAATTATAGCATTTATGTCAACATAGCTAAATCTCAATGTATTAGATGAAAAAAGCAAGTTGAAGAATACACACAGAATGATTTTATTTTTGTAAAGTAAAACATAACAAAACAAAACAATATACTGCTTAGAGAACTATCCATGTGTGATTAAACTACAAAGAAAATCAAGGGACTAATAAAGACCTGCTTCAGGGTGGAAGGGAGCAGGATGAGTCTGAGAAGGGCATACTAACTAAAGGCTTCCCAGTCACTCTGCCATTCAGCCCCAGCTGAAATCCACATGCTGCAGTGGTTTGGCATGGTATTCAGGTTGCCTTTCACTGTTTGGGTGCTTAACTGGTGTTTTTATTAAGTCTGAATATCCTTGATAAGATTAAAAAGGGGTTTTCTTTTTTTGGTGTGGAGAGAGGAGTTTCAAGCCCTACAACCTCCAGGCAACGGCCCAGAATCCCATCAGAAGTCAGAGAAACCCTCTGTGAGGTTGCCCGTGGGAACATGTTGGGCTTATG
Organism: Martes martes; assembly: GCF_963455335.1. Taxonomy (NCBI): domain Eukaryota; kingdom Metazoa; phylum Chordata; class Mammalia; order Carnivora; family Mustelidae; genus Martes; species Martes martes. Next base: position 84,911,875 of record NC_137888.1, read on the forward strand.
GTTGGACTGGGTCATGTTACATGAGCATGTGAATGGGGCAGTCATCCCATGATGAAATTACATTCTTTTTTTTTTTTTTTTTTTTTTAAAAGATTAGTTTTGATATTTTTTTTAAAGATTTTATTTATTTATTTGACAGACAGAGATCACAAGTAGGCAGAGAAGCAGGCAGAGAGAGAGGGGGAAGCAGGCTCCCCGCTGAGCAGAGAGCCCGATGTGGGGCTCGATCCCAGGACCCTGAGATCATGATCTGAGCCGAAGGCAGAGGCTTAACCCACTGAGCCACCCAGGCGCCCCTGAAATTACATTCTTTAAGATTACAGCTCCCACTGGCTTGAATGCTGTCATGTTGTAAGAGGGCCGGGTGGCTAGGAACTAGGGGCTGAGAGGCCCTGCCTGCCAACAGCCAGATAGAAAATGGCAGCAGTCCTATAACTTCAAGAACCTGAATTCTGTCACCAACCTGAAAGAGCTTGGAGAGGACACCAAGGTTCAGCTTGGCTGACTCCTTGACTGTACTCTGGGGCAGCTCTGAGCAGAGGACCCAGTGAAGTTGTGCCCAGACTCCTGGGATCCAAAGAAATTGCACAAAAATAGATTTGTGTTGTTTTAAGCTGCCGAATTTGTCACGAGTTGGTACGCAGCAACAGAAAATGACTACACTTCCTGTCATTGTTTCTAACTGCTAGAACTCTGGGCTGTCAACCTGGTCTGGCCCTCCTTTCTTTCCTCTTCTCATATTTTCATCAAGTTTTCAATTTCTGGGTCCAGGCCGGAGGTGATATCCTCCTCCTTCATCATGAATAAGAAAGAAGAGTGCCACAGTTTGGAGCCTTCATTCCAGACTGTCCTCCCTCCCCTTCTTCCCAAGATACACCCTTGTCATGTGCCAGGGCCAGGCTGGCAGGATGGTGACACTGTCCCTGGACAGCACAAATCAAGCTTCCTCTCTCCCTCCCTCCTTCCCTTCCTTCCTTCCTTCCCCCTTTCCCTTCTCCCTTTTCCCTCGTCCCCCCTCCTCTCTTCCTCCCATCCTTTCTCCCTCCCTCCCTTCCTTCTTCCCTTTGTCCCTCCCTTCCCTTTCTTTTCTTTCCCTTCTCCCTTCCTTCCTTCCCTTCACCAATATTTTTTTTTGAGCAGCAGTTATGCTATCCCATGCTTGCAGAGATAAAGAAAACACAGTCTTTATCTTTAAGGAGGTCACTATTTAATGGTAGGGACAAATGACCATGTGGTGATATCTCCACTTTCTCAGCTCTTGGACAAGCAGCTCAAGAGTGGGAGACAGAAGAAGGTAATTACGCTAGAATCTCCTTTCCTGTTGCCACACACCCTCTCCCTCCATTTTCTCACACACACTCTTTAGCATCCTGTTTAAATAAAATCTTCGGCCTTGGTAGAAGTTGATTCTCAGCTTGAATCACTACATTGGTGTTGAGAAATGATGAGGTTCTTTTAAACTGATTTGTGAATCATTATGTAGAAGGCAGGCAGGAAACGAAGGAAGCAGATTTGGATTCTAAGCCTCCATTTCAGGTGCCTGGGTGGCTCTGTCGGTTAAATGTCTGCCTTCAGCTCAGGTCATGATCCCAGGGTTCTGCGATCAAGCCCCATCGGGCTCCCTGCTCCGCGGGAAGGCTTCTTCTCCCTCTCCCACTCCCCCTGCTTGTGTTCCTTCTCCTTCTGTGTCTCTCTCTCTATCAAATAAATAAAATCTTTAAAAAAAAAATAAAGATAAACCTCCATTTCCCTAGAAGTTTGAGCCTGGCCACTGATGATACCTTTTGTGTTTTTTTGAAGTGTGGGGTTTGTCCTAATAGTCAGTTGAATAGGATTTCAGAAACATCATCCTGAAACGTTAAAAGTAGCCGGAGTACAAAATAACCATTTGTTGGTAATGCTTACAGATATTTCTGCAACTGACACTTCCAGAGTTTTATAATTAGAGCATTTTGCACTTGCAGTATGTCTTATATCTAGAAATGGCCACGTGAAACAGGCTGTTGATAATCAGCTTTTATAACAGGTTCTCTAGATGTCTGCACTATACCTAGGCAGTTTTAACCAAAGACAAAATTAGATGAATATGATGAAAGCAAGTTGCTGTCATTGAAAGGAATTTGTTTACAGTGCTTCAGTTTTCAAGTTAAAATAGGGTCCTACCAAAATCCCAGGGTCACAGATGAAGAAAAGCAATCACAGGACTAAGCTAAACATTTCTTCTATTCTTCTAAATACCAAAACTGTTTGATTGCTTACTGGTGGCATTTCTAAAGAAACTTTCATGGGAGCCTGGGTGGCTCAGTCGGTTAGGTGTCTGCCTTCAGCCCAGGTCATGATCCCTAAGATCAAGCCCTTCATCGGGTTCCCTGCTCGTCCGGAAGCCTGCTGCTTCCTCTCTCACTCCCCCTGCTTGTGCGCATGCGCTCACTCTCTCCCTTTCTCTGTCAAATAAATAAATAAAATCTTTAAAAAAAAAAAAAACCTTTTAAAAAATATATGAAAACAGCCATAGAAGACAGCTTACTCTTGGCCTTTGGCCCAGGGGCTGGTTTTTATTGCTGTCCTTTTACCAATGTTCAGAAATAAATTGCTTGATGTCTCTGTGGGGTGAACATTCAGAAGATGAAGAGGCCCCGAAAGACATCCTGTTATTTGGGAATTAACTTTCCTGACCGCGCCACATAAGATTTCACATGAAGGTCCGCTTATGTGGAGACTTTCATTTCACGTGATCATTTTACAATCCATGCTTAGTTATAGCCACTGTTATTAATGTTGCCATCGTTGGCATTTTCTTCTCCATTGACTTAAATTGGACAAATGGGGTCATGTTCTATACATGCAGAAACCAGAATGGGGGGGAGAGAGAGAGACCGGCGGCCTCTGCCTAAGACATACAGTCCAGATTTCGGGGAACCGTGCACATGGTCCGTGTAAACAGCCTCAGAAAGATCCAGTAATGAAAGATAACTCATCCCAGACTCACAGCTGGGTGCTTTGATTCCAGTGCGGTTATTGCCTCTACCAGATTTCCTTTTCTAAAGGAACAAATATGGTGTTTGACTTTTGCTTCTTAGCAAGGATTATTCAGGGTCTCAGGAGATGCCAGAGTAATTTGAAGTATGCCTGCTTGTTCTTTAATATATCTATAAAACAGCTGTGAAAAATCAAATAATTCACAGACCATAAAATGCATGCCTCGAAGAATGCAGTTCAGTGGTTTGTAGTATATACACAGAGTTGTGCAGGCATCACCACTACTGATTTTAGAGTATTTTCATCACCCACAAAAGAAACCTCATACCCTTTGAGAGTCATTCCCTAGTCCTTCACCTCCATACCCTCCAGCCCTACGCAACCACTAAACTACTTTTTATCTGTCTAGATGTGCTTATTCTGGACATTTCATGTAAATGGAATCATATAGTATGTGCTCTTTGGTGGCTGGTTTCTTTCATGTAGCATGTTGTCACATTTTATCCATGTCATAGCATCTGTCACGACTCCATTCCACCTTAGAGATGAATAATAATCCACTGTATGGATATGATGTTTGTTTTATTCATACATCAATTGATGGACATTTAGATTCTTTCCACTTTTTAGCTATTATGACAAATACACAGTATGTACAGGTTTTTATGTGGACATGTTTTTCATTTCTCTTGGGTATGTATATATAGGAATGCAATTGCTGGGTCTTAAGGTAACTCTTTGTATAACTTTTTCAGGAACTGCTAAACTGTTTTCCAAACTGAATGCATCATTTCACATTCCTACCAGCAGTGTATGAGGGTTCCAGTGTCTCCACATCCTTGCCAAAAGGTGTTATTGCATATTTAATTTTAGCCATCAAACCAGGTGGGAAGTGATATCTCACTGTGGATTTACATTTCCTTGATGATCTGTGATGTTGAATATCATTCTGTATGTTTATTGACCATCTATACATTCTTGGAGAAATGTCTGTACCTTTTGCCTATTTAGAAGTTGGCTCATTTATCTTTTTATTGTTGAGTTGTAACTGTTCTTTATGTATTCTAGGTATAAATCCCTTAACAGATATATGATTTGCAATATTTTCTCCCATTCTGTGGGTTGTCTTTTCCTTTTCTGGTGATGTTCTTTGAAACACAACTGTTTTTAATTTTGATGAAGTCCAATTTATTTATCGCTCCTGCTTTCAGTGTTATATCTAAGAACCATTGCATAATACAGGGTCACAAAGCTTTAGCCCTATGTTCTCTTCTAAAAGTTTCATAGTTTTAATTCTTATAATTAGGTTTGTGACCCATTTTAAATTCATTTTTGTATATAGTCTGAGGTAAGGATCAACATGGATTCATCCCTTTTGCATGTGGTTATCTGGTTTTCTTACCACCATTTGTTGAAGACTGTCCTTTCCCCATTGTATTATCTTGGCACCCTTGTCAAAAATTAATTGACCATAAATGTAAGGGTTTATTTTTGATTCTCATTTCTATTCCTTTGACAGTTCAATCTTTATGGCAATATCACATTGTTTTGTTACAAAGTTTTGTAAATATTTGAAATTGGGAAGTCTGAGCTTTCCAACTTGTTCATTTTTTAAGATGGTATTGTCTATTCTGAATACTTTGCATTACTATGTGAATTTTAGGAGCAGCTTGTCAATTTCTTTCTCCCAAAAGGAGTTGTGATTTTGGTAGGGATTGAGTTGAATATATAGATCAATTTTGGGAATATTGCCATCTTAACAATATTAAGTTTTCTAATCCACGAACGTGGAATTCTTTGCATTTAATTTGATCTTTTAAAATTTCTTTTAACAGTGTTTTGTAGTTTTCCGTGTATAAGTCTCACTTTTCTTTTGTTAAATATATTTGCCCGTATTTTATCTTTAAGAAAATATTTTTAAAGTAAGCTCTATGCTGAATTTGGGACTTGAACCCACAATTTCAAGATCAAGAGTTACATGACTGAAGCTGCCAGGTGTTCCTGTATTTTACCTTTTCAATGCTATTATACGTGGAATTATTTTCTTAATTTCACTTTCAGGTTATTTGATGCTAGTGTTTAGATAAGGTATGTTTACTATTGGATCTTGCAATCTGTGCAGCTCATTTATTCTAACATTTGTTGTATTGTATGTATGTGGATTCTTTTGGATTTTCCATATGCGAGATCATATTATCTATATTGCCTTTCCTCTCTGGATGCCTTTTATTTCATTTCTTGCCTAATTGCCCTGCCTAGAAGCTCCAGTACAATGTTGAATAGAAGTGGCATGAGTGGACATCTTTGTCTATTTCCCTAATTAGAGAGGAAGCATTCAGTCTCTCAACATTAAATATGGTGTTAGCTCTATTTTTGGTAGATGTTCTTTACCTGGTTGAGCACATTCTCTTGTACTCCTTTTTTTGTGATGTGTTTTTATATGAATAACTGAATGTGCTGGATTTTGTCAAGTGCTTTTTTTGTGAGTCTGTTGAGATGAGCATGTGGTTTTTGTCTTTTATTCTCTTAAGATGGTATGTTACATTGATTTTCATGTGATGAATCAATCTTACATTTCTGGGATGAATTACTCTTGAGCAGGGTATATAATACTTTTAATATGTTGTTTAATTTTTTTGGCTAGTATTTTTTGAGGGTTTTTGACTATTTTCATAAGAGAGAAGAGATCCTGGTTTATAGTTTTCTTGAGATGTCTTTGTCTGGTTTTGTTATCAGGGTAACACTATCCTTATAGAATGAATTGTAAGTGTTCTGTCTTCTATTTTTTGGCACAGTTTATGAAGGATTAGTATTAATTCTTCTTTTCATGTTTGTGGAATGTACCATGAATCCATCTGCACTTGGACTTTTCTTTGGGAGATTTTTTGATTACTAATTCAATCTCTTTACTTGCTATAGGTCTATTCAAATTTTCTATTTGTTCTCCAGTCAGTTTAGGTAGTTTGTTTTCTTATAGAAAGGTATTAATTTCATCCAGGATATCTTATTGTTGATATACAGTTGTTCGGAGTATTTCCTTAGAATTCTTTTTATTTCTGTAAGGGTGTTATTGATCCCTTCTTTCATTCCTGATCACAGTAATTTGAGTCTTTTTTTTTTTTCTTCATCTATCTGGCTACAGTTTTGTTAATTTTGGTGATATTTTCAAAGAACCAACATTAGTTTTTGTTGATTTTTGCTCTGATCTTTATTATTTCCTTGATTTTGGGTTTAATTTGCACCTCTTTATCTTTATCCTTTATCCTTTATCTCAAGGTGGAAACAGGTGTTTCATTTTCATCCATCTCAAAGTATTTTCTAATTTCCCTTGTGATTTCTTCTTTGAATCACTGTGTTCATTACTTTTTATGTATTGTTGAATTTCCCAAATTTATTCCTGCTGTAGATTTCTAATTTCATTCCTTTGTGGTCAAAGAACATACTCTGTATGATCCCACCCTTTTAAATTTATTGAAGTTTGTATTATGATCTAACATATGGTCTGTCCTGGAGAATATGTACAGTTGATAACAATGTGCATTCTGCTGTTGTTGGGTGGCCTGTTCTACAGATGTCTGTTAGGTCTTGTGATTTATAATGTTGTTCAAGTCTTCTGTTTCCTTGTTGATCTTCTGCCTTGTTGTTCTATTCATCACTGAAAATGAAGTTTTGAAGTCTCCATCTAGTTATCATTATCTGTTGCTCCCTTCATTTGTCAGCTTTGGCTTCATGAATCCAAGAGTTTTGTTGTTAAGTGCATGCATGTTTGTCATTGGTGTATCTCCCTGATGGATTCATTCTTTTATCATATTAAAATATCCCTTTATGTCTTTAGTAATAATTTTTGTGTGAAGTCTATTATGTCTAATATTAGTATAGCCACTTCCATTCTCTTTTGATTGTCTTTTTATGGTATTTCTCTCCCCCCTTTTTACTGTCAACCTATTTGTGTCTTTAAAGTATTTCCTAGACAGAATATAGTTGGAGCGTTTTCCAAATCCATTCTGCCAATCCATGCCTTTTGATTAGAGTCTTTATGTTTAATGTAATTACTGATAAGGTAGGATTTATGTTTGCTGTTTGTCTTCTGTATATCATGTCTTTTTGTCCCTCTGTTTTTTTCATTATTGCTTTCTTTTGCATTAAGTAGATGTTTCCTCTTTTGAGTCCATTCTTGTTTTTTTGTGGTTTTTTTTAACTATATATTTTTAGTTATTTTGTTAGTGATTGCTTTGGAGATTACAGTGGCTTTCCCATTGAGAAAACTCTGAAACAGTTCAAATAATAATAAGCTTTACAGATGGAGCCTTTCCAAGGAGCTGCCAGATAAGCCAAATAGCGACAGTTGTCTGGAGAGAAGGCTTTTTTAGGAGTTCCAAACTTGCTCTTCCCCTTCTAATGGCTATTAGACTAATTTTTACAGCTGCTGTGTTCATAAGGCTTCTGGTTTTCAAGGTTACCATAGTGCTAGGAAGAGAGAAATGGAAATAGGGCAAGTTAAAATTCAAAGCTCACTCTTCCTACCAATATTTGGCGATTTTTTTCTTGAATAAACACTCCTTAGGTTAATTTCCAGAATTCTGAAAAAGTTGATTTTGACAACTTTTACCAGTGTTCTCAATGCTTTATGGAGGAGTAGATCTTTGGAGGTCCTTACTCTGCAATTCCAGAAATCCCCCATATATAGATTTGTTAAAATTAAGTAATTAAATTAAATAATTTAACTCTAAACAAAAACTCTTTGAGAACAGGTATCTTTTCTAATTCATTAGGAAATTGGTTGTTGCAGGTATTTTTCTGTAACATGATATTTAAAAGATCTGAAACAAAATAACATGTTAAAAGTTATTAAAGCTGGGTAGTTGGTGTATGGATACTTGTTGTATTTTACATTTTATCATTGAAGGAAATTTTCAGTAATAAACATAAAATAGTTTTTTAAAAATATATAATCAAGGGGCACCTGGGTTGTGCAGTTGGTTATATGTCCAACTCTTTGTTTTGGCTCAGGCCATGATCTCATGGTGGTGAGATCAAACCCTGCCTGGGGCTCTGTGCTCAGCATGGAGTCTGCTTGAGATTCTCTCCCTCTCCCTCTGCCCCTCCCGCTCCTGCTCTCTCTCTCCCTTTCTAAAATAAATAAATAAATCTTTAAAATACACACACACACATATATATATATACACACACATATATATGTGTATGTATATATAATCAAGACTGGTTCTGCCCACAGTCCTGAGGGAGCCCAAAGAAGGAACCAATGAGGAGGTAGTAGGAGAGGGCCTGAAGGTGCCATTGGATGTGGTCTACATTCACTCATTAACAGATATCATTAACTGCCTGCCAGGTACATTGGCAAGGGTCTGCACTGCCCTGAGGAGGAGTGCTCACTGTTTGTTGAAGGATTAGACAAGTAAGCAGGTGTGCACGGTAGAGCTCCAAAAGACAGCTAGGTGCAATGAGAACTTCCACAAAAGTAGGGCCCTTAATCCACAGTTGGTGGGGAAGAGCAGGACGCTTCTCAAAAGAGATAACAGCTCAACTCTATAACAGATAAATAGCAATTGATAGGGGGGTGTTTCTTGCAGGGAAAAGTGTACTTGACAAGCAAGTTTTTAATGATTGGAGCTCAGGAAAGAAAGTGAAAAAGGAGGCCTGAGGGTCACATAGGCCATGCTAAGGGTTGGGTTTAATCCCGTAGGCTGAAGGATTGAAGGATTTTAAGATGGGGAAATAACAGAATGTAAGGGCAGCGAGTACAATGGTTATGATCCCAGGCTCCAGAATCAAAGGCTGGAATCTGGCCTCGAATTCTGGTTCTGAAATTTTCTACCTTTGCAACCTTGGACAAGTCAATTATACTCTCCATGCTTCAGTTTCCTTCTCTATAACATGAAGATAATATTATCTATCTCACAGGCTGTCCTCAGCTTTCATAAGTTCATTCATGTTAAGCACTTAGCATGGTCTGATGCTTAGCAATTATTAAGAAAATTCAAGCCATTTTCATGTAAAGATTAGATCATGTTTTAGAAGGACGGCTTTGACAGTGCTGCGGAAAAGGTAAAATGTGGGGTCAGGGAGACTGCAGGCCAGGAGACCCTTAGGCTGTTGGAGCACTTGAGGTGTGGGGTCAGGAGCTGTAGAGTCAGCATCCCAGGGAACGTGCTAGAAATGCACATCTGGTGGGATGGGGCCTAGCAATCTAGGGTTCAGCAAACCCTCCAGGTGAATCTCATATGTGCTCAAGTTTGCAAAGCATTAGCAAATAGATATTATATCCGTTTTACAGGTGAAGGAACTAAGGCTCAGAAAGGCTGGGGTCCTTGCTCATGGCCACATAGCTATTATGTGGTAAAAAGGAATCAGACCCAAAGCCAATGATTTTAACCACTATGCTCTTCTTCTCATAATTGGAAAGTGACTGACAGGAAAGGGAATATCAGAGACAGTAAAGTGATAGAATTAGCAAGACACTGGGTAATTAGCAATGGGCATAGAGGGAGGTGTCAGTATTGACTCCCACATCTCTGGATTTGGATTAAGGTTGATGCTATTCTCTGATTTAGGCTACATGAATGAATGAAGCAAGTTAAAGCAGTCAGTTCAAACAGGGGCCGGTGTAAGCATCCCTGTTGCTGTTTGCAGCCACACTGCAGAGCAGAATCTGATACCCATCTCTTTTCCTATCATCCCTCCCACATCAGTAAATGGGGATACATGACATCAAAGACAGAAAGGCCCTCCCAGATGGCAGAATGTTAGGAGAGGGTCCCCTAGCCCTGAGACGGTCATTAATAAAAACTTATCAGGATGCTGACAGAATGCCAGTGTGCATACCCTATAAAATTTTAATTGGTGAGATTATACTCCTTAACATGCAACTCCATGTAATACAGTAATCTTAATGAACTCTGGTCAGTGTGGATTTAGGGAGGTCATATGTACAAACGGAAGTCTAATTAATCACATTTAATGGATTTGTGGTTTTATATTACACTCACAGTGTCCTTAAACACTTAGAGTGATTGTAATGCTCATTGGCTTTTTCGTTTCGGCTCTAGGGTCAAAGCTAACACATACACAAACAAAAACCCTGACTGTGGAATCCGATGGCAGCTCATATGTGAAAGGGCGGAGGTGGGTTTGAAGTCTCACGCACAGGGAAATAGCACTATGGAGTGCCCATTATGCCCGATATTTTATGTAGGTTATCTCTTTGGATCCTCTCGAGCACCCTCTGAGGTATCTGTGGGAAAGAGCCAGACTTAGTGAACAAATGAGGAGTTGAGTCATGTAACTAGTAAGTACGGAGCTAAGACTGGAAACCACTGCCCATCTCACTCCAAAGTTCATATCGTTTCCATTAATCATGTCAGAATGGAAGCACGTTAAATTGACCTGCATGCCTGATATGGATGTCATAAACTTTAGATAAATAAGCTATGTGAAAGGACTTGAAAACTTTGGGAAGAAAGCTGTATGTAGGCAGGATATTTTTGACTATTACCATTAGAAGTAGTACCTGAAGGGGCGCCTGGATGGCTTAGTGGGTTAAGACCTCTGCCTTCAGCTCAGGTCATGGTCCCAGGGTCCTGGGATCGAGTCCCACATCGGGCTTTCTGCTCAGCAGGAAGCCTGCTTCCTCCTCTCTCTCTGCCTGCCTCTCTGCCTACTTGTGATCTCTGTCTGTCAAATAAATAAATAAAATCTTAAAAAAAAAAAGTAGTATCTGAAAATATAGAAGACGCTTCTAAATAATCTCTAAAAGTACATTCTCATTAGCCCCCCCCCCCCCAAAAAGAGGATTTTAATATATCACCATTTCCTCTTAACTTTGCTGTTTACCTCACCCTGCAGGAGCTCATTTTTATACATACCACTTTGTGAGAACCATCTTCCCTTCTCCCATCACCCTTAACACCCTCACCCCATGGAAATGCTTCTCTCCTTACTATTCTGCTAGGATACAGAACAGTTCCGGGGAGAGGAATCAAAAGACAGGGAATCTTTAAGCTCTCTGCCTCCCTGGCTGTTTTTTAAAGGTATAACTTGGTTATATTCCTGATATCAGGACCCTTACCGCCCCTACCACTCTTCTTCCCCCATGGCCTCCTCAAGATCCCGAAAACCATAGAGAAAAGGCTGAGCCCACGCTGGACCACAGAATCTTAGGAAATTCTCTTTTTTCTTTCTTTTCTTTCTCTCAGGGCTACCTGGCTGCTTGGAGCTGATTTTCCACTTAGTGAAAGGCATAGGGTTACAGGGTGTCAGGAAGGCTTTCGGGCGGCTTGGATCGGAAAGAGCAGGGTTTTCTCGACTTCCTTTCCGGGGTTTGCTGTTTTTCTGTGCACATGTCTTCTTCGGGCTGCCCCTTGCCTGGTCTATGGGGAGGGGAGAGGCTCTGATGAGCTAGCGCCTGCGGGAGTCTGCTGCTGGCCACTCAGGATGGGGCTCTGTGTTGGCTTTACCAGGCTGGCTGCTAGGCCGCTTCCTTATGGCTTCCAGAGCCAAAGTTCACAGGTGAGCGTTCTGCTGGAGGCCTGGGCAAAGTCAGAGCTTTCTGGGGACTCCAACCCTCTAGCCATGCACCGGAGAGTAGACTTCCCAAAAAAGCAGCTTGCCCACCAGTGAGTGGGCCGGACTTGGGGAGACCTGGGTGTCCAGGGATGGCTTCCCCAGGATACTCGGCACTTCCACAGGCGCTGTTAGGAAATGAAGCCCTGGTGGCGCCAGTCATCGGTAATAGTCGTGGGTGGCCACAAGTGAGCCACTGGAGGGAATGGCTGCGATGCTGTCACTTGGGGGCGGGTGGAAACCTCGGCGCAGGATCACTGGTGACGGGGTTGGGGATGCTAGGCCACGGAGCCCATTTGCAGAGGCGACTGTGAAGGCCGCTCCACGATAGAGGTACCCTTAGGGAAACTCTTGACCTCCTGCTTGCCAGAACCATGGGAGCACACCATGAGCTCAGACAAAATCCTACAGACTCAATCCTGTTTTTTCTAGTAACCTCTCCATCATTTCCTAGTCATCAGTCTCCTGTCATCATTACAGTCACCTCTCTTATCAAGAGAGGCAGAAGTGGGAATTTGGGTCTTTAGAGGACCACTTCTAGATGGGTCCAGGCTTCCATTAGTTTTGGTTCCAAATGTGTTTTTCAAAGTTTTCTCTAGGTACAGTAGCCATAATTCAAAATCCTAAATTACATGAAACGAGATGAGGTCCCTAATGTACCTGTTATATTCTAATCACAGCACAGATTACAGAAACAACTTCCCTTGAGCCAAAAAGGAAGGTTTTCAGAGATCCTTCCTTTGGTATAATCCACTAGACCTTACAAAAGGAATGGGGTGTCAGACAAGACTCCTAAGTAGAAGAACAGGGATGCCTGAGTGGCTCAGTCAGTTAAGCTTGGGATCAGGGCCCATATCTGGCTCCTTGCTCAGCGGGAAGCCTGCTTCTCCCTCTGCCCTCTCCCTGGCCTCTGCACACGTGCTCTCACTCGCTCGCTCTCTCCTTTCCTCTTTGTCTTCTCTCCCTGACTAATAAATAAAATCTTAAAAAAAAAGAAAGAAAGATAAGACAAGACTTCTAAGTAAAAGAACAGAAAGAGAAAGTCTTGGGCAAGTAGGCTTCACCCTGAAGACTGCCTCCTGCTCCTTCTTCCTGAAACAGGCACCAGAAATGATTCACCTTCATCCTGTTTCATTGCCTTTGTAAGCTGCCACCAAGACCAGATGACCACTAAGGTCCCTTCCAGCAGGAATCTAGACCGGTCAGAGGCTTGTATTTCTGAGAGGTACAAAGGAAGATTCAGATGTCCTTTATCTGTCTGAGTAGGCAAGCGGTCATGTGCAGTTAAGGCAGAAAGTTCAGGAAGACACCACAGATGCAAGCTGGCCATAGGGGTTATGGTGGCCTTGTAGTGACCTGGAGGGAAAACCACAGAGAAAAAACCATTATTGAGCAACAGCTATGCACCAGGTAATTTCTTCGGTCTTGTTATATGCTGTGGAAACCAAGAGAACTTTGGTCATTGGCTTGAAGGTATCTAGCTAGACCGTAAAGCTAGGTAGCATGACCTAAAAGCTCAGGTTCTTTCTGTCATGCTCTGGCAGAACAGCTCTGTGATGGCAGCCATGTGTTCTGCATCCTGAAGCAGAAACAGAAGCAGTCTGTGATGAGGTTCAGCTGATTCCGATCATCTAGTGATGGTGCTGTTGAGTCCCAAACAACTTTTCTATAGAGGTCACGGGAGTGTGAAATAGGGCAACAGGGGTGCAGTGGTAGCATCTGCCTCTGTCTGGGGGGGGAATGCAGAAGAAAATCATGGTCTAACAGAGCTGAGCTTTCTACCTTTTTGTCTCCCTCCTGCCTCCCATTTTCCCCCAACTCACTTTATGTCAGGGCTTAAACCCAAGAGGCTAACTTTAAAATTGCTTCTTTTTTTTTTTTTTTTAACTACTTCCTTTTAATAGTATCAGCAGATTTAATCAAGTGGTCAAAGTGGAGCCATTTCCTTTTGCCGTAAGTGCCAGTAATAAAATTACCTCCATTGTGTCCTGTTAGGGTTGAGTATGCATTCCAGTTCTGAAAGAGAGATCCTACCCTCACCTTGGTTCATTGTTCTGTCACCCGATAGGTCACCCGAGTAATTTGTGAACACCCAGAGTGACTGCAAAATTGATTACAAGGGCTAGCCTTACACATAAATGGAGTTAGCGTCACCTACCTGAGATACTCTGAAAAGCATAAGGAAGACTTCCTTACTCAAATATATATATATGGATATATAGATAGAGATCTCCTACTAGCATGAGACATTCCCTAGAATCCTGACCTCATGTTACTAGATCAAGTTGCTGTTACTTGGTGTTCACCCAACACTTAGGGTCCTCACACCAAGATAATAGGAACCTTACCTCGGAGGGGATAGATGTAGAAAGGGAAGGGGTGGGAGTAGATTTTGGAGGCTTGAAGCATTGCTTGTGAAGAACAGACACTAGTAGAATCCCTCAAGAGACAGAAAGCTTTAAAGTACTGGGTGCTGAGGTAGGTGGTCACCCCCCTCAGCCCCTGGAGAGGAGATAGAGTATGAAACCATTTGAGACAAAACCAGACCGTCTCACATTTGTGCTGGAGCTTGGTTTTGCTCACTGAATAGATGAGTAACCTCAGAAAAGTAGTGGTGGCCAGTGCAGGAAGCTCTCGAACCTGGCGCGAAACACACAGTTTTCATGGTTATGTGGTACACAAGCCCTTTGTTGAAAGAGGAAAGAGCCAATTTTGAGAGACGTCACCTTTGTTCTTAAGTCTCTAGAAGGTGGTTTTGACTTGTCTTCAGAAGTGCTGAGAGCTTTGTTTCATTGTTTGAAAGGAAGATACTTACAGCTTCTTTTTGTTTTTGATATTATAAATACTTGCTGAGCAATGAATAAAAAGAATAAGAGATATGCAGGATTAAGATGGCATGAATGGGAGAAGTACGGGGCTAAAATTTACCCACGTCAGAATGATTGGCTGATTTCCCAACTAAATAAAATCATGTCACGTAGGAGTATAAATGGGGGATTCCTGCTACAGACATTACAGTGACTCTGTAGATTGTTTCAGTCTTCCCAGCTCCACAACATTCCTAATAGATGGTTTTGCTGTCTTTAGGACATAGTTCAGGTTTGAACACGTTAGGTCTTTCTTGCAGTGCTTTCCAGTTTATTACAGCCTAACATATTCAGAAAGGGCCTCAGTAGCCGAGCCAGCTGATTTCAACATTTCTTGGTTGTCTCCAGTTAATAGGCTGCACATGTGATATCCTCCTTCATTTTTATCGCCAGAAACCACAGAAATAAAGGGGGAAACAGTATCCCAGGAAGTCTGAAGCAAGCTATGACTCAGATTTCCTAAGAAAGAGAAAATCAGAATCTACTTTGACAGATTCAGTCTTAAATTCAGAACCACTTTTGGGGCAACATTAATATCCAAGTTGATGAACTTTCTGCCTTTTTGTCTCCCTCCCACAAAAGCAGAGCATATCTTCCCTAATCATCCTTTTCATACAGTATACCTACTGACTTGACGTATCTTTATTGATAAGTTCTTCGCTTCTGCAGACTGGCTAATTGTAAGTGTGTAAATGGAAGGTTCCAGGGTGTGTGGGTTGAAGTCCCATCTTCTCCCTTAACACCTGTGTGACCTTGGGCAAATTATTCTTTGTGTCTTAGTTCCACTATCCATACGATGGGAACACTGAGAGTTTTATTAATAGAATCGCTGTGAGAATTATGTGAATTAATGTGTATCCAGTACTTAGAGCAATGCTTGGTACAGAATAGTGCTCAATAAATGTGAGCTGTTTTTATTCTCTCTAGGTAAATAGTGAATTTTATATACATAGTCGTACAGTTTGATGAAGCCAAGCCAGGTGCTGTGCAAGACATTTCAGAGCTGTGAGGGAGTTTTTGTTCCATAGCAAGCATTCCTTCGTGTTTATCTGTTTTTTTTTTTTTCCCTCTTTATTCATGTTACCATCGGACACCAGTCAGGGCATTCTACTTGTGTTTAATGCTGGAAATTCAAGGGTTCTTTCAGAGCAGAGATCCATGATTTTAAGAGATTCCCATTAAATCTAAAAAAGTATGTGACAAGTCCATTTTCCCTGCCAAGAATGTAAGTGGCTTCTGTGAAATCCCATGTGACTGTATTTCTTTTCTTTTTTTTTTTAAGATTTTATTTATTTATTTGAGAGACAGAGAGAGAGGACACACAGGAAGGGGGAGGAGCAGAGGAAAAGGGAGAAGTAGACTCCCTGGGCTGAGCAAGGAGCCTGATATGGGGCTCCATCCCAGGACCCTGAGATCATGACCTGAGCCAAAGGCAGGTGCTTAACCAAGTGAGCCACCCAGGCATCCTTATGTGACTCTATTTCTTGATCTGATGAGGATTAGTTCTCTAGGAAGTCCCTCATTTTTTAATCCTAAAGGAAGTCAGTATTTAAGGTAAAAATCCTTTAAAAATAATTCTTCATATTCTGATCTATGCTTTGCTAGTTTAGGTTTTTATTTTCTGATAATGGTAACCATTAGTAAACATTTACAGTGATGGTTTTAAAGATATGCCAGCATATTCCTTGATGCTTGTTCCCTCAAGAGGTGGAGCTTAATTATCTCCTTTTTGAGTGTGGGCTGGACTTTGTAAGTCCCTTCTAGTGACTGGAGATTGTGGAATGACCGGACGTTATGTCTGATACTAGATTATGAAAAGACTGTGGCTTCTGTCTTGGGTGTCTCTGGTACTCTCCCTTCGTTTGTTGAATCACTTGCTCTGAGGGAAGTCAGGTGTCATCAAGAGGTAGCCTGGGGAGTGGGAAGTCAGCTGCCATGTCATGAGGGCACTTGGGCCACCACTGGCAAGACCCACAAAGTGAGGACCTGAAGCCTGCCAAAAGCCATGTGAATGAGCTTGGAAGAGTACCCTCCCCTCATTGAGCCCCAGGCAACTGACAGCTTGACTGCAAATTCATGAGAAGCTCTGAATCCCAACCACTGAGCTAGACCATTCTAGGATTCCTTCAGAAGCTGTGTGAAATAATAGGTGTTTTAAGCTGCAGTCATAATGAATGAATCTATCTTGTATCCATCTCTTCAGCAATAGGCTAATTCACACTGCCTCACGTAATTTATAGCAGAAGGCCAGTTATAATTTGTATATAACAATAAGTGTGGCCAAGAGTTTTGTTTTTCTTTTAAAAGCAAAATTGACTCTGCCTGACACCTTTTCATTCTTTATCATAAGTACATCTTCTTGGTGCATATTATAATTCAGTCTCTTCTCTTTAGTAATTAGCCTGACAATCATGTGAAAATTCTTCCATATTCTTCAGTGGTTCTGCCTCTGATCACTCAAGGAAGAGCCAGCCCCAAAGACTCCCTCTGGAAAGATGATCCAGGTTCTTGGTCCTCTGTCCTGTTACAAAGCAGGGTAACTGAATGGAGAAGCGGTAAGGAGGAAGCATGTATTTTTTCCATCTGAAGCTATCTTAGTATTGGAACTTCCAAGGTTCAGTTTCGAATTGTATGAAGCTCATACCTTATCATATTTTAAATTATTATACATAATGTGCACCATTTGGCAAATTTAGGTAGAAGGCATTGAGTGAACCTGCTTTCCATCTGGAGTCTGAATTAAATAAACTTCTCCAATATAGATGCTAAAATATGGTTTCTGCAAGTCTTTGGATCTTTAAAAGTTGACTTCCAGAGGGGCGCCTGGGTGGCTCAGTGGGTTAAGCCTCTGCCTTCGGCTTGGGTCATGATCTCAGGGTCCTGGGATTGAGCCCTGCATCGGGCTCTCTACTCAGCGGGGAGCCTGCTTCCCCCCCCCGCCCCCTCCCCCACCCCCCACCCCCCCCCCGCCTCCTGCCTCTCTGCCTACTTGTGATCTCTCTCTCTCTGTGTCAAATAAATAAATAAAAGCTTAAAAAAAAAAAAAAGTTGACTTCCGTAAAGGTGGTCCTAAATCTCAGGCATCCAATGTTCCCTTTGGAAACTAGGTATAAATCTACCAGGTTTGGGTCTAGGTTGGACTATTCCATTTGTGTACACTCTGGAAGGCCATAAGAGTTTGCTAGACTTTGTGATCATGTTTTGAAAAGTATTAGCTGGCCGGTTCCTTGATGTTTAGTGAAATACATTCTTTTATCTCTGGATAACCCTTTACTTTCTTCTTTATATTATTTCTTTCATGGAGTGACAGTTCAGTGTTTTGTAATCAGAAACTTTCAGTATAATACATAGTTTTATAATTATTTCTAAATTATAGCCTTAGAAATTTAATTCTTAAATAATGCTAAGACACTCCTCCCGCCCTTTATTAAAACTCCTCAACTGAATGTCAGTCAGCCATCATAACAAAGGACTGATATAACATGTGTTTTTAATTTAAGATCCCAAAGGCTGGGAATTTCCCATTGTATATTCATTTAAATTTGCAAGCAAGCAAATGCTCTTTAGAAGGTTAAACACGTAAACTGAAAATAGAGCAAAAGAAAATCCAATACGGTAATTTACTATCTCCAGTGTGGAAATTGGGCACTACAGCATATGGTCAAAGCTTTTACTATTAATTAGGTAATCACAGAAAATTCCATATGGATGATTTGTGAACATTCTAAAGTCAGGCTGGGAATTTGCTTCTTTATCATGTTTTCTTTCTAAACACAATTTTCTTAAATTGCTTGTGGGTCCATATTCATATTTACAACTCGGTGATTTTTAAGAGCTTTGACATTTTCTTAATGTCACTAATTACCATATTAAGATTTGACATATATTTGGACTCATGTTAACTCAGATGTCCTAGTCATCATCACATGAAAAGAATATTTGAAAAATCTTTCTCGAGTATAGAAAAGGAAAAAAGATCCCCTTTCATTCACTTCCTTTACCCCTACTCCCCCCAACACATGTACACCCACATACACGTACACATATGGTCTAAGCCTTCCTCCCCACCAACTTTTTCCACTAACTCCTATTCATCCGTCAAAACTCAGCTCAAATATCTTCTTCTCAAACCACTGCAAGCAGGTTGCTGTACTCACCTCTCTCAACCTCAAATGAAGTTTTTTATTCTCTCCTCTCTGGCACCCCACTAAACTGTGACTTCTTCACCACGTCTTTTGTTTTTGAGTCCCCAGTCCTATCACAATGCCTGGCAAGGAGTGACAGTTTATCTGAAGCTATTTATAACCAGAAAGTGCCAGTGAAAAGCTTGCTAAATGAATGAATAACTTCAGCCTCCAGGCTAGCTCGCAGATGAGTTCAGAGGCTCTATATGCATCATTTGTAAGCTCAGCCAGAGCAGCAGAAACTCAGCAAGTCAGAGAAGAGGCCACCCTGGGCTTTATAGGTCCTTCAGGGGCTGTATGAGGCCAGACCAACGTGGGAAGTCACATGCTGGGGTGCCCTCCCACCCCACACCCCTGTTGCTTGGCAGTTTTGAGCTGTCTGTGGGCCAGGATGAGCTCTGCATGAGCGAGCCTCCTGCAAACAATTTTGCCTATTCAGGAACTCCAAGAAGTGAAGTAGGCGAAGAGAAACATTCCCCCTGTGGGGCTCTAAACAAAATTCAATTACATGAATCATACTTCGTGTTTAAAAACCTTGTTTTCTGTTCAAGCCAGAGGTCGGCTTCATTACATTGGCCTGGAACACATACTGGGTGACAGGTGAAGAAACTGCCTTCAGAAGAAGCCAGTTTGGCTTGGAATGGATCCAGGGGAGCGATGGGGATGTGTGAAGCTTCACCTCTCGCGGCCAAGCAGAGGGAGGGCTTTCGGGGGATGCTGGGAGTAGAGTGCAGATAAACGGACGGGGTGCCTCTTGAGCTATTCTGATTTTCAGTTCAAAAGATGTTGCCAGCAGTTCACATATAAGAAGTTAGGGCTCAACAGGGAATTTAGACCTACTTAAAGCACAGTGTTCCCCGTTTCTTTATAGAATCTCTTCCTTCTTACCTGACCTGGCCAGCTCGTTGATCAGTTATGTTCCTGAGGCTCATGCCCTAAGTGTCAATTTCAGCTCTTGGGCCCTTAACTGCTGAGGCTTTCTTTTCACACTTGGAAAACAGGAGCTTTTAGGTTCAACAGAGGCTCATGCTAGCAGCCGGGAATATGCCCCAGTTCTGAGGAGGTGCCCAGAGTACCAGATGGAGCCACTGAAATGCACCTTAAGTTCTGGTCCCTGCAAACCAGCTGCTGATCTTATTTCCTGAGCCTCTTGCCTCATTTAATAAATGGAAATTAATAATGTCACTCAAGATCATCAGAAGTATTTGACATCACTTCACAAACTCTGAATACTGTCCAACCCTCCATCTGCTGCACTGGAAACATTACATTCTAAATGCCTTTGTCTCAGGGATACGAGAGACCGTGTGTGTCCAACGGTGTTTCCAAACTGACCAGCCCTTCTCCTTCACTTACGCCTTGGGGTTTTCATTTTATTATCCTTCCTGCCCTCCAGGAAAACCACATCCTCATTTTCCAGCTCAGCCATGTACTTAAAAACAGTTAAAAAAAATTTTTTTATACAGCGTTAGTACACTTTACCAAAAAGTTTTCTTTGAATATCTAGTTTATATACTGTTCTGTATTGGTTTTTAGTAGAAGCATATACAAACTTTAGAGAATCCTTAAATAAAACTATTTGCTGCCCAGACTGACTGCTTCCTTGCCACACTCCTGAGAAGGTTCTGCATCTTAGAGAAGATTTTAGAAGCTTGATGGAAGGTGTGAGACCTGGGTTCAAATTACAGCTCATCCACCCTTGGTGAGCCTCTTGTTCCAAATCTGTACGATGGAGGGATGATGATGATGATATATACCTTGCAGGATTTTTTTCAGACTAAATCAGTTCAGGTACGTATGAGCAGCAAACAGAGTGCCTAGCCCACTGTAGCTTGTAGAGCTCATGACTTTCATTTTCTTTTGTGACTTGAAATTCTGGCACCCTGTAACTCCTCCTCTTTTGTCTCCTGCTCTCTCCCCTAACCTTCCTTCAGCCTCCCGTTCTGTAATGTGACACCCAGTCAGCCACGGCCTGCAGTGGGAACCACCTGGCTGCCTTGGAGAACTGGCTGTCCCTGGTCGAGGGTCCTTGTGCAACAATTATGTCACCATCAACCTGTTCCTGCTGCCCTCCATCCTCGATGGTCATCCCTTGTCCCTTTCTAGGCAGTAGCATCTAATCGGAGAAGGGAGAAGGAGACTCCCCGCTGAGCAGGGAGCCTGATACGGAACTTGATCCTGGGACTCCAGGATCATGACCTGAGCCCAAGGCAGGTGCCTAACTGACTGAGCCACCCAGGTACCTCCCATATCCCTGATTTTCTTAGGATAAAATTGAAGAATTGGCATTATTGTATCAAAGAGTATAAACAAATGTTTATTCTGTTCTTTGTTTCAAAAAATGAAATATGGGGGCGCCTGGGTGGCTCAGTGGGTTAAGCCTCTGCCTTCGGCTCAGGTCATGATCTCAGGGTCCTGGGATCGAGCCCCGCATCAGGCTCCCTGCTCGGCGGGGAGCCTGCTTCCTCCTCTCTCTCTGCCTGCCTCTCTGCCTACTTGTGATCTCTGTCTGTCAAATAAATAAATAAAATCTTTAAAAAAAAATGAAATATGAAGAAATCCCCTTTAGAAAGCTGTTTCTTTCATGCATTTTTTATTCTACAGATTCTTTTTCTTTTTTTACCTCTTTCTTTTGACAGTGCAAATTCATTACCCTGATACATGTTCAAGAGAGGGCTATGGTCAGGGAGCCTGGGTGGCTCATTCAGCTAAGTGTCTGCCTTCTGCTCAGGTCGTGTCCCAAGGTCCTGGGATCGAGCCCCATGTCAAACTCCCTGCCCAGCTGGGAGTCTGTTCCTCACTCTTCCTCTGCCCCCGTCCCCATTCATGCTTTCTCTCATGCTCTCTCTCTCTCTCTCTCTCTCTCTCTCTCAAATAAATAAAATCTTTTAAAAAGAGAGAGAGCGAGCTATGGTCTCATTTCCTTCCCATCATCCTCCCTGGATTGCTCCCCACCACCTACCATCTCCCTAAACTGAGCCAAGCCCCCTCTCTGCCGTCACTCCCATCTGTACACACAGGCTTTCCTAGCACTGTCAAAGCATTTGCCAGGCTAGATTCTCAGGTCTGTTTCCATCTGGTCATTAGGCAATAAATTCCTTGGGATTAAGGGCTGTATCTTGTTTATCTTTATTGTTCCAGCCTCAAGCCTAGTAATTTGCATGCCGAAGGCACTGAATAAGGAACAAAGAACATAAAACTATTTAGCATGTTCACATACACAATCTTATATTATTATTAGGTACAGGAGATAGATCTATAAGAAAGAGGAGAAAGAGGGTCATTTTCACAAAGAAACATGGTTATGTTTTCCTGATTGTTTGTTTGTTTTTTAAAGATTTGTTTATTTTAGAGAAAGAGAGCAGGGAGGAGGGGCAGAGGGAGAGGGAATGAGAATCCCAAGTAGGCTCCACACTGAGCATGAAGCCTTACATTGGACTCGATCTCACAACCCAGAGATGATAACCTGAGCCAAAACCAAGAATCGGGGTCACTCAACTGATTGTGCCACCCAGGCACTTGGTATTGTCCCAGTTGTGGAGGCCTAGATGGCATATCACTTTTTGGTATGCACCCAGAAGGGCCAGAAGGGTTTTAGCAGATCTCTGGGACAGCAGCTTGCCTGGAGACAGCTTTAGGGTCAGTTTCATAGTCCACTGAACCCAAAGCAAGCTGGAAAGTTAATAAGTATGGGATCAAATTGGCCCCAAATCTGATTTGGTTTTATTTATTTGTTCTAAATGAACATAATTATACAGCCTTTATTTTGTCCCTTTAAATGGGGATATCAGTGACTATGTTGTATTTGGATGGAAGAGATCATCTGGAAATAATTTCTGTGTAACTGCAGAACCTGCCAATGGCATGCTTCTCGAGGGCAAACTCGGCTTTGGAGACTGTTTCTCCTTCCAGCAAGAATTCCTCAGCAATAGATGTGTGATAACTGACTAGGTGACAAGGAAGTCACATTTGGTTATCAAACATTGTTGGTATTGGTTATAGTATTTTTTAAGTTAAATTTTATAATTTCTAGGCCAATGTAAAATTTAAGATGTGTAATGTGCAGTAGACATGAGATACCTATCCTCTATCTAGCCACACACACTGCACAGCTACAAGATAAACGTATAAAGATGTAACTTCATTTATCTCTCTAGGACTGAATATAACTTGGATTTTGAATCCATATTGGGTCTGATACTAAAATCTTGCTCTATTTAGTTCCAAGTGTACTCCATAATTTCCTGATTTTTCTCAGGTTCTTATATTAAGTTCATGTTTTCTTCCCCCTCTTCCCTAGGGGTGATCTGAGTGTCTGAATGTTGTTACTGACCTGGTACCTGCTGGGATGACTCATGGTCTCCAGAACCTGAGGTTGGAAGGCCCACTCATCCCAGCTCTGAAGCCCCTGAGAGTAGGCATTCCTCCCTCAGGGGAAGCCCAACACTTCTCAGTGGTTCTGTCTGCTTCACACGAGGCTGCCTACACGAGCTCATTCAACCTTTGCATCTCCATACTGGGACAAAGGTTTATGATTTCTTGGGCTGTACCTGGAAAGCAAGGTCTAGGTTTTCTGTGCTTCAAACTCCACATGATTCTTGGAGACCCACACATCAAAGTCTCCCTCCTGTTTTCTTCTTTGCCTCCCAGCCATCCTCCCTTCCCCCACCACTTGGTCAACCTTAGTGGTGGGGGTGGTGGCGGGAAGGGAGGACTCATGGGCAGGAAAGCTTGCTGTTTGCTCCATCTTCATATGCCTCTGGTTGGGGGTATAGCTCAGTGGTAGAGCATTTGACTGCATATGCCTCTGGTTTAGTCCAGTACCTGGGCTGATGGATACTCAAAGATTTTTCTCTTGAGAATACTGTTTCCTTAGTCTCTTTAAAGCTCCATAGTCTCTTTAAAGCTCAAAAGCTAAACATGACTACTTCTTTCTCTTTACACTTTGGCCACAGCATCCTAATCCTAGACAAGTGCCACAGACTGAATGAAGGGGGGTCATGTACACGTGAGGGGACAGGAATTTCGGTGGCTATCTGCAAATGGCATTCTTCCAACACATGAATATGTAAATAGATTTATAGCTCTATGGTAATTTAAATAATGATAACTGAGTAAACTGAAAGGCCTGGTTTGTTTTTAATTGAAACCAAAGGGATGGGAGTTGATTCTACACTAAGAGAAAAAGAAGTAAAAAAAAAAGTGTAATTTGTGGTTAAAGCACTAGAGGAATCGGGCTGCGCCTCTCCCCTCTTCACTTTCCACCTTTCTCCTCTCTGCCTTTTATTAAAAAGCAAAGGTCCTTTTGTAAAGCTCAATTTCTGAAGTTCTATTATATCCACTTCCACAGTATTCATAAAGAGGCAGAGACAGTACTTGTAATTTGCTGGGAACCCTAAAGAGAAGTGAGAAAACTCACTGAAGAATTCTCATATGACGTGAAGATATGAAAATATGTAGCCAGTGCTTCTCTGGCTTACGTAGGAAGAATCAACCATGAAATTAATTTTATTTACCATTGAAAGATACTGGACTTAGGATCCAGTATGTGATAATTTAATTATAAATTAAGTTCAGTAGCATGCTATCATAACTAAATGTCAGCAGTAGTTAGGAGAAGTAGGCATCACAAAAGCTTGTCTGGTTACTTGTACCTCAAAATAGTCATGCCCCGTGAGTCTAGATGAGATCTCTTGTAGCTAGAAGACCTACTAGAGTTTTCTAAGATTCCCCAATGTATGTGACAAGTTTAATAGGAACCAACTCTCTTTAACATGTTCATACTTAACTGAAAAGGAAGGATTAGAAGGGTGTCCATAGACCACACTCAAGGGTGAAATAAAGATTATTATTACAGTAGTTGAAAGTAAAGTTGAAGAATATTTCAATTTCAAAACGGCATTCAAGAGAAACAGACAACACATTTATATTTTAACTCTAGCGAAGTGTGACAATTAAATGAATATTCCATCAGATTCTAAAAGCTGGAATTATGACCTCTCCCAACCCCATTAAATAGATTATTTTTTGTATTTAGGATGTTACACCTCATTTGTGGAAAAAACCTTTCTGGCACTCATACACTGTTTCTTATTCCTTCTAGTCATTTTATTAATTACTATATGTTCACCAAGGAAGAACCCAAGTATACCTAAATCTAGAATTAAACTACATAGCACTAGGGTTTAAAATAATAGAATTTGTCATCAAGTTGACTGGCTCACATTCAGCCAGTGTCAAACTCAATGGGTGAAATTTTTGCTCAGGCAAAAATCTCAGGACATGGAAAATTCACAATTTGTAATAGACCTCTTTCTCAAAAATGTTATTCCTGCTGCTTTGCCCTCTGGAATGAATGAGGGAGAGATGAGGCAGCTTTGGGTTGCAAAGGAGGACCCAGAAAGGTGCAATTTGGAGGCGCTTTCTGTCTGTGCCCAGCCCAGGGACTCCCATAAGCCTCCCTGCATATACAGGTGTGTCCCTGTTTCCTCCCTTTGGAAACTGGTAAAGATAGTTTGCCATACTAGTACTTCAGATCCTGAGTGAAGAAGTCCTTGATGTATCCTCAGTAACACCCACATGTGGCCTTAGAGTTGTTGCTAATGATATTTCATTCTTCAGGTTGTCTTTGTGGCTCCTACCAGTCTCTGTGAAGCAGAAACCCTCTCATGTGCCCTTCTTCTGGAATTCCTCATTGCGTGGCCTTCTCCTATACTGGCTCTCTTCCCAGGATGGGTGGGGGCAGGGTATGGCCTAGAAGCAGGGTTCCCCATGTCATCGTGCAGGTTTGACTCCATGGCTCTAAGAGGTACCGTTCACGCTGTGGTCATTCTCAAATAGAATATGTATTTTAGTGATTTTATGGAGATGGTGGTAAAATGTCTCAGGGAAGAAATATGTCTTTCTCCTTTCCACAAAACATTAAATATGGGCTAGCAACAGCTTGCCTCAAGGTTGAAAGCAACAGACTCTCTGCCAGCGCACTGGTTGAGTGCTGCCACTTGCTAGCTGTGGGACCTTGAACTAATCCCTTAATCTCAGTTTTATCATCTGCAAAATGGATGTAATAGTACTTCATAGGCTGTTAAGATTAAAGAAATTACATATACCAAGGACTGGGCACAGGGCCTAACTCACAGTAAATGGTCAGTATGTGGTAGTTCTCAGCCCTTGGCTGGTGTAAGCCTCTCCACACACATAGATCTCTTTCCAAACACCTCCTACTCATGGCTCTCGGGGCGTAAAATAACTTTCAGGCTCATTACTGCTCTAAGACTCATAACAGTGAAACTCTTGATTTTTAGTATGAATCATTAATTAGTATTAATTCAATAACTTTGAGCATGGAGTTAGCCGAATGAATGGTGTTTCTCCCGGCCCAGCTACGTGCATTAACACAACTGTGAAGAGGGCCTGCTGTTTGAGGGAGTTGAGAGCAGGGACTACGAGGACTCAGGTGGTAGATGAAAGAACAGGAATAAAGAAGGCAAGATTAGCGCTCACTCTAGTTTTCCAGACAACAGACGGGCCTTGACATGTCTGTCTCTGCCGTGGCATTAATTGTTATAAGAAAGACTGGAGAACAAGCGCTGGGCAGGTTAAACTTTAAGATTATGCAGGGATGGAGGCCGGAGAGTCTTATCTACAAACTACTGGCACTTCATCTGTGTTTCTGGGCTCAGCACAGTGGTGGCTGTGGGAGGTGGAGGCTGGAAGTCGCCGCTGACAGTGATCTTATCATTCATGACTGCCTTCCCTGCTCTTTTTCCAATATGGTGCTTACCAATAAATTTCTGTCAGTCACTGTGCCCTCATGTCATCTAGGCTCTGGAATTGTGTTACTGAGCTAACATTCATTGTCAAAACTTTACAAGATAAACCTGTTTCTCCTCATCCTATAAATGTGTTGGTTTTCCTATGCTGCATACATTGAATGGCCTTTAAGCGGTTAACACCTTCACTGAAATCCTCTCTCTCATACACCTGTGTGTGTGTGTGTGTGTGTGTGTGTCCCCTTCTCCCCCTCCCCTTCCCTACTGCTGGTGACCTCTTCTCCATCCCACCCCCAATCTCTTGCTCCCTAAAGAAAAAATGGCTCTTTTACTTTTACCAAAGACTTGATGTCACAGAGGGGAGTCACTATGTGGCATTGTGTGGAAGCATGTCCTGGAGCATTATGAAGCAAGCCTCCTGAACTATGTTCATTCTACCTGGTTTTCCCCATTCTGCCCAGCCTCCTATTCCCACTCGAAGAAAAAATAAAACTACAGTGTCTCTCGAATAAGAAAATGTTGTGGCAAGGTGAGTTTCAGAAAATAAGGATTCTTGTGACTCCAATTTTTATCTTTTTTTAAAGATTTTTTAATTTATTTATTTTAGAGAGAGAGCATGTGAGGGGGCGCAGAGGGAGAGAGAGTCTTTTTTTTTTTTTTTAAGATTTTATTTATTTATTAGAGAGACAGAGAGCAATAGCGAGCATGAGTGGGCATGAGCCAGGAGCAGACAGAGAAGTGGGCTCCCTGCTGAGCAAGAGATGATGCGAAGCTCTAATCTAGGACCCTGAGATCATGACCTGAGCCCAAGGCAGATGCTTCACCAGCTGAGCCACCCAGGAGCCCCAGGGAGAGAGAGGCTTCGGCAGACTCCACACTGAGCAGAGCCCGACATGGGGCTCCATCTCACAACCTTGAGATCACGACCAGAGCTGAAACCAGGAGTCAGATGCTTAACTGACTGTGCCACCCAGGTGCCCCTCGTGACTCCAATTTTTAGATCACAGCTGTGGGCATACAGAAAGTGGGGGTGGGGAGTGCAAAGGATAGAGGGTAATGTGCTTTGATTGGCACTAGGGCAGGGAGTTCTGCTCTGAGTAGAAGTTGAAGGTAGCTCTGCTAGAGGTAAGGTAAGGCTATTGGACAGGGGGTGGGGGAGGTGCGGGACCCAAAGGCAGCTGAGGCTTGCTTGTCTGTCACTGACTCATTGGTGGATAGTCACTGGTGGTAGAATTTGAATCTGAACTTGAACTGTCTGTGGGCAGTGCTGCTGTCACCATGGTCACTGCTATTCTCCTGGGCTTTGTTTCCACCTATCCCGAGATTGTCAGCTCTGCTTTTCCTGTATTATGTCTTATATACTTTATTTACGCAGCGGATCTGCTCCAGAAATGTTGTGAATACCTTTTGGTTTTCAAGGACACATCGTGTTCATCTTAATACAGAAAAGCATCAAGAAAACAATGTAGTCTAAAATCTCATTACCTAGATAACCCTGCCTATATATATATATATATATATATATATATATATGTATATACACATTTTTAAATAAGTGTATGAATATTTATATGGTTAGAATATATATATTTACGAAGTCCAAAGTTTGAGTCATACTGATGCTCCCATCAGTACATACTGTGAAAGCATCTCAATGTCCCCTCAGTATTTAACATCGCCCTTAGCGTTTGGGGTCTGTGCAGTGTACAGAGCACAATTATGGAATACCACAATGAGCGTTACAAGAAACACTTTCTTTTAAAGGACTTTCTGATTTAAAAATACATATATACACCAATGAATAAGGAAGGCATCATCCTGGCCCAAAAAGCGGGTGTTAGTCTAATGAGTCAAAGAATCTTTTGACCACAGTTGCCTTTTGTTTGGCTTACACTGGATTTTTTTGGTTGGTTGGTTGGTTGTTTTTTTTAAATAAAAGCTGCCAACATTTAAAAATCAGGAGAGTTCAGGCGCCTGGGTGGCTCAGTGGGTTAAACCTCTGCCTTAGGCTCATGTCATGATCTCAGGGTCCTGGGATGGAGACCTGCATCAGGCTCTCTGCTCAGCGGGGAGCCTGCTTCCCCCACCCCTCTCTGCCTGCCTCTCTGCCTGCTTGTGATCTATCTCTGTCAAATAAATAAATAAAAATCTTAAAAATCAGAAGATTTCACATAATAATGGCTTCCCTTAAAAAATCTGAAGAAAGGGACTCCTGGCTGACTCAGAGGAGCATGTGACTCTTGATCTCAGGGTTGTGAGTTCGAGCCCCACATTGGGTGTAGAGATTATTTAAATAAATAAACTTTTTTTAAAAATCTGAAGAACTGTTCACAAGGGGCGTGCATTCTCACATGGCTGTGACCTTCACTGCTAAGGACCTGCTGCCCCCTTCGCGTGTGTTCCCCGCAAACCCCACACACATTCCGTGTTATGCACCTGACATCGACACCCAAGGTCCCTTGTTCCTTATCCTCCTGCCGGCCCTCTCTTAAGAGTAGAAAACCCTTCAGAAGGATAGGAGGATAGGAGGATAAAGCTTCTCCAAGAGGGCCACGAGCTGTTTCTTATACATGGCCTACTTCCCTGGAGGCATTGGAGTTTGTAGTTCCACTTCAAGAGCAGCAGAATACTAAAGTTGAAAACGACCTAGAGGTCAACTCATCCCAGCCACTTGTTTTTTATTTTGGACAGCTTTGGCTGCCTCCTGATTGTTTGTTATTGAGAATTTTCACTGTGCCAGCTTCGTTTAAGTGAATACAGCCCCAGTTCTATTACAGGAACTTCATATCACATGATCAAATTTTTTCCTGATTCACAGACTTTTCTGTGACTTGCACCAAGGTATACACTGTAAAAGGGTGTGAGTTGATGGAGACTATTCAAAACAGAAATGTACAAACAGGTCATGGAAATCTTTACTTCTGGGAGTAGGAGAACAGCTTCGAACAAGAAGAGGCGCTGATTGTTACACTGGAGTCAGACGGTCCAGGTATGTGACCTGGCCGCCTTGTTATCCTACCCGAGACCTAGTTCCCCATCTGGAAAATGGGGACAGCTATGCCTGATCTCAGTAGTGCAGATGAACTTACACAATGTAAGTAAGTGTTAGGCATCATAATGAAAATTTTCAGTTGTAAGGTCTATTGTTATTACTACAGTTATCACTCTGGAGTGCCAGGTTTTTTAGTCACTTAGTCACTCAGTACATATGCCTTGAGCAGTGTCACCATGGATAAGACACTGAAAGTCTCTGAGCCCCACTGTCCTATCTGCTCAAAGAGAGGAATAATGCCTGCCCCTCACCCACCCTGACGAGTCAGGAAATCAACTACAAGTGTGTTTGTGAGCCACTCAGTGGCGCTTATAGCACTGAGCAAATTGTTATTACCACTTTGCTATTAATTAAACTAAGTTTTAAAAATATTGATAACTAGGGTTTCCAAAGATGCCTGAGCTAACCCAAGTTACTTAACCTCCAGTAGGATTTACATTTTTCTCGGGACGCCCCCGGGTCTCAGTCGGTTAAGCGTCCAGCTCTTGATCTCAGCCCAGGTCTTAATTTCAGGGTCTTGAGTTCCATGCTACATGTGAGTCCACTTAAAAGAACAAAAAAGGATTTACATTTTCTCAAATTCAACTCACCAAGGGAATGAAGTACCCAATATTACCCAACCAGAATATTTAGATAAGTCTAGAAGAGATTTTCTTGAGTGCCTTTACTTTGTCTGCCTCCCAGAAATTAAATCAGAGGCAAGATTGCTGGTATAGAGAAATAGACTAGTGACTGATTTGCATTTGTGGGTTTTCCCTAAAGAAGACAAGAATTAACAGGACAACATGAAACCTGACTTACTCACGTACAAATTGAAGTTAGAAGCGGACATGGAATGTACGTGTAATGACTACCATGAGGCACTTTCATCACTTCAAAAGGTGCCACGGATTTGGAGGGCGTGGTGGCAATAGAAGCCCTACCCATGTTTCATTTACGTTGGACCAGGAACGTGGGCCTGAGGGAAGAACTCGGGACATGCCTGGGCAGGAAGCTCTTTCTAATTATGGGCAGTGTGCCTATGAACGTGGTTATACCTGTGCAGACAGTCCTCATGTTTCAATTCATGTGTGAAATGTATTTTGCTATAGTTGAGCGTCTCCCTGATGTGGCAGCATCTGGAAGGTGGTGTGCATTGTATTATTGACCTAGGTGGACATGTTTAGAGCAAGTCAGGAGGAGCTTAGCATTATGTCAGATCGGAATCAAAGAGACAGTGTGTGATTATTTATTCATTCATCTATTAATTTGTTTATTCAGCAAATATTGAGTAACTGCCATGTTCTAGGCCTCAGCATTGTAGTAGGGAAAACAGGCAATGTCTTTACCCTTGTGAAGTTTATATTGTGTGGGGCAAGAGTGGCATTAATTAAATTGCTTAAATAAATATGCAAGATATTTGCACAGTTGTGTGTTATGAGGGCAATGGGGGAAGTAAAGAGGAGATAAGATCCACCCCATCAGAGAAGATATGTCTGATGATGTCACCCTCGTCCTAAGACATCCCATATGCATTAGTCAGCCAGTGTCAAAGACAGGGAAATATACTAGGCAGAGGGAACAGAAGACAGCAAAAGGATTGGCATGTTTGAGCAGCAGAAGGGAGGGAAAGCAAAGGAAAGAGTAGTATGATATGACATTGGACAGTTTGGGTCAGGGCCAGACCATGCAGGACCTAGCCACCACTCTTTTTCACCTGACTGCTGAAATAGCAGCACTTAGAAAGGACAGTGGCTTGGACCAGAGTCAACGCAATGAGAACAAGAGCGCTGGCAGGGTTTAAGAAGTACCTGAGAAGTAAGAGTGGCAGAACTTAATGAGGGAGTGAATGTCAGGAATGAGGGGAAAAAAAAGAAACAAGAAAAACAGGGATGACTCCTAGCTTGAGTAACTGGATTGTGGTGCCATTTTCTGAGACTTAAAAGTTAAATAACTTGCCAGACCTCACTCGATTAGGAAATCAAAGTCTAGTCTCTGTGAATTCGCTTTTTTCATTTTTTTAACCTGTCAAGTGAGGTTAATAAGTTAAATTTCCAAGAGATCTTCCAGATTTGCAATTATATTCTCTTCTAGATTAAATTGTTAATATAAAAACAGCCTGAGGTAGTAAGTAATAATTGTCAGACCTGGTATAAATAGTACTATTGTGGAATAAACCTTTTATATCAAAACTTGTAGCCAAAATTTGGGGAGATATTTTTTTCCCATGCAAGCAAAAGAGAAGGTGATTTCGTCCATTTTCTCTTGGAGACGATGTTTCTCTGGAGTCTTTCAGCAGCAAGGTAGTTTGTTCAGTAAAGTAAGATTACATTATAAACTGTCTCTTGCAACCGCAGATCACGACTGCAAAGTCCAAACGATAAACTGCTTATGGCAAAGCAGTTTGTTTTTTTTTTTTTTTTTTAAAAGACTATGCTCGGGCCTCCATCCAGGATACAGGCAGGTTTCTGTAGCAAGGGAATGGTGACATTTCAGCGATCCTCAAACCTGCCTGCAGCTCTCATTCCACCATCTGGGCCTCACCCATTTTGGCCAGGCCTAAGATTCTAGTGCTAACAGAGACAGTCCTCACTGTTTCAAAGCAGTAAACTTCTGAAATCCATGTCATGAGATAGATCTTTTTTACCCACAGACACAAAGGAATTGTGTCCTCGACAAAGGAATTGGCAGGCCATGAGTCTTAAGTATGTGCAACAACATGTGAGTAAAGCAGTCTGCCCATAGACCCCCATATTGTACCATAAGCCCCTGAACCAGTTAGGATGCTACAAGGAACAGAAAAATCCAACCTAAAAAGCCATGAGCAGTGAAGATATTTGATGTCTCACAGAACAAGTCTGTTTCAGACTGGTGCAGCAGTTCTGTGATATCTTAGGGACTCGGGCTCTTGACCTCTCTGCTCTACCGGCAGCAGAGTGCCTTGACCCTGAGGCATATCGCCTCATAATTCAAAATGGCTGGCACAGTTCTGGGAAACACCTGAGCCAACACTGCACCAAAGAAGTAGGTCATTTTCTTCATTGTGTCTCCTTCAGTGAGAGAGAAAGCCTCTCCCAGAAGCTCCAAGCAGACATCCCCTGATGTCCTTGTCTAGGGAGCACCCAGTTCACCCTCATCTAGATAGTAGGACATTACCCTAGACTTGTTCCCCTCTCCTTTATTTCCTTTATTTTCTATGACCTCTCCTTTCAGGTTTTAAATAAACTGTCTCCTACCCTCTATCTCTGTTTACTACATTAATTCAGATCTTCATTATCTCTGTCTTTCTCCCTGGTTCTACTTTATCTTCCATATTGCCACGGAAACGATCTTTTAGAACACATATCTCATCATGACACCATCCTGCTTAAGAGGCTTCAGTAATTCTTAATCACATATGTGATTACATTTCAGGGTTTTTTTCTAGCTGTAGGAATGACCTCTCCCTTCCCTCTGTTATTAAGAAAAGACTTATCGTGGCAGCTCAGTACAGCTAACAGATCCGTGTAAAGCTGCTGTGATGAAATGGGGTGGGGAAAGGGCCCAGGACCAGGTGGATCCCCCCACTCTTCTCACAGGGCAACCACAGAGCCCTTCCCTGGATCCCCAGCAGTACAGGCAAATTGAAACATCTCCATGCCAGTTAATCCAGACCTCAGGAAGGTCAACCAGGCTCAGGGCACAGGCTTAGGTGGTAGTGGAGGCCAAGGTCACGAACATGGTCTCTCAGAGTGTGCAGAGTAAGAAGGAAAGAGGTGAAGAGGGCCAAAGAGACAGCTCGAAGAGATCTATGAATGCCCTACCT
This sequence comes from Martes martes, assembly GCF_963455335.1. NCBI lineage: Eukaryota > Metazoa > Chordata > Mammalia > Carnivora > Mustelidae > Martes > Martes martes. Next base: position 84,945,093 of record NC_137888.1, read on the forward strand.
CCAAGCCATGCAATATTCAAGAAAGTTTCTATTTCACCTTAAGACTTTGCGAATGTGCCCTATAGTCTCTGACTGTGTTAGACAAGTTAACCCAATCAGTGGCTCGAGGACAAAATGAGAATGGTTGAAAACCAAAAGGCAGTTAGTAGCAAAAATAGAATAATGCTTTCTAATTGTATGAATTGTTTCTGTGTTTACATTTTCATTTTTACGGTGTTTTTTAAAAGGTAAAAGATTTGCAGTTTGCTTGGAATCCCTAAGATTAGTCTTTTTTTTTCTTTCACAAAGCTTTTCATATCAGAAATCCAGAGTTAACCAATATTTCATGTATTTCCACTTCTGATCAAGGCAGTTTTAAGTTAAATAGGCATAAGAATGGAATTTCAAACTAAAATATTACCCAAATATGCTAAATATTCTAATCATTCTCCCTGCTCTTGATACTGACCTGTATTTATTCTTTATGTCCACTTAAGAATTCAATCTTCTTTATTGTTCTGTGAAGGCTAAAGAGCTGTTTAGACGCAGTTTATATTCTGTTATAGAATATGACCTTTGAAATGAGGAGTGAAATATTAATGAAGACATTGATGGATAGTTTTCACAACAAAGGTGTTAACAGTTTGAAGCAACAGCTTACTGGTTTGTACATTTCAGCAGGCATTTGCATACTCAGTGACATTGTCAGGAGGGAGGAGGGAGAAAGGGAAGAACTGGACAGAGGACACCAGGCAGGAGAGAAGGCCAGGCCCCAGGTGGACCAGATTGTCCATCCCTGTTTGCTTTTATCCATTCTCATTTCAAGAAGGGTTTGCAAAGAACTTGTCCTTTTGTGTCCTGTATCATTTCCAGGTAAGCAGGCCATCATTTTGGCTCCCCTTCTGACTCTGACTTCCCTAACCCCACCTCCCATCTACCTAGATCTCATTTCTGTCATCACTGTAGGTTTTTCTGCTTCTGCCTTTATAGGCTGCTCCCATCACACCCTGGAGCTGACCAGTTTTTGGCTACCAGTCTTTGTGTTAGACTTTGTCTAGGCAAGTTTGTATGAGTAGCTCCTCACGGTGCCATTGGATTGGGCTGTTAGCTTCTGTCATTTACTGCCTCCTCCAGACCCTCCAGTTGAGGAGCCCATGCGACCCCTCTCCTCCCCACTTTCAACTGGGACTCCACAGAAATGAGGCACCAGTGAGAAGCCAAAAACATATATCAATTGTCAGAACCTTCAAACTGATTTTGATTCTCTCCTGATCCTTTTAAATGTGATATGTGTTTAAATTAAGAGGAGCAGAAACAAAAATGATTTGGGGGAAATGATAATGTTATCTTAGCCTATTTCAGTAACATCCTAACATGGTTAAGAAAATTGACTGTCAGATTTGATCAATGTTGTTGAAGTGAACAGCCGTCATTCTCTGGAGGGTCTGGAGTTAAATTCTCACCCAGCGGGAACAGATTTAATGACTGAAGAATCCAGTAACAACAGGAAATGGCCGAATCTCACTAGACCACTGACCTCTTACAGTGCCTCTCTCTCTCTGGTTTCTCAGGTACAACGTGTCTGATTGCCCTCCTATCAGATAAGGACCTCACGGTGGCCAATGTGGGTGACTCAAGAGGGGTCCTGTGTGACAAGGACGGAAATGCCATTCCTCTGTCTCATGATCACAAGCCTTACCAACTGAAGGAGAGAAAGAGGATAAAGAGAGCTGGTGAGCTTATGAACGCCTTCAAGTACTGGCCGCCATCCTGTTCGGTGAACCAGGCGGCTTGCTTGGATTGCCTGTGGGGGATATGATGTTTGGTTCACTCGTGATTTGTAGATCAACACAGAGGCTGCTGCTGACGTAGCTGAGACTTGACTTTGTGACATTTCTTGTCAAATGGCCGCCGAACTTGCCCTTCCTCATGGCCAAAGATTCCAGAAGAGCCCCCCAAAAAAGGCTAATGGGATCTCTGGGCTCCTGCTTACCATACCCATTTCCCTCCAGCTATACTACAGTAGCCGTTTCCCAAACGAACCATGTTTCTTCTAGCTCTGTGCCTTGGCAAGCGCCATCCCCACCAACCAGTGGGTTACAATTACTTGTCCTTTAAGACCCCGTTTAAGGGCATCCTTTTGGTAAGCCTTCTCTGTCACTGCACCAAAGGTTTCCCCAGTCTAGGTTGGTGCCCCTTCATTTTCCCAACAGCCTATATGGTTAACCTGTCAGGTTACCTTTCACAATGTACGGACACAGTTGGCTCTCTTATCTGGTCTGCCTTCCTGATTGTGAGCTCTTTGAGGGCAAGAACTTGGTCTTGTTCCTCTCTATACTCCCAGCATCTAGCTCAGTGCCTGGCATAAGTAAATATTCTGGTGTTGGTGGGGTGGCGGGGGTCGGGGTGTCCCTTTTTCATTAATTTTTATCAACATCTAGAGACTAGGAATACAAACTTACATTTGGAATTGGGATGGGATGGGGAATGGAGTAGACATCCATTAACAATAAGTAAGTAAAATAAGGAAATTATCTAGTATATTATAAAATGATAACCATTATGAAGAGACATAAAGCAGGCAAGGGAATGGGGAGTATTGGAGGTGGTCACTCCAGGCCTCACTAAGGTGACATCGGGACAAAGACTTGAAGGAAAATTATCAGTTGCTGATTACATTTTCATGATTCACTTTGGGGAATTCTTTTCTGCCCACAGAAAGGAGGGATCCCTCCCTCTCCAGACTGACAGCTGCAGCATGTAGGCTCTGCACACTATGCCAGCTGTGCAAGGGGAGCTCACGTACCCTGGTCTCTAACCAAAACAGGCCCCTGCTGCCCCGGGTAATTGCAGCTGACTCTCGGTCTCTACAGGTCAGCTTCTGCCGGGAACCTAATCAACATTTGAGTTTTCACAGTAGGAGACTTCCTGTTGAGTCAGAAAGTGTTGAAATTTATTACAACCTCCTGCTTCAGTATCTGCTTGAGATGCAGAATAATTTTTAATGAAAGCTTTAGTCAGGGTTTTTGTTGGTGGGATGGAACAAACGATGCTTTAGGAGTCTGTCAAGCTCTGATGAGTGGCAAGCACTACTCTGGCTTCTTCACTTAAAAAGACACTGTTTCCCCATGAACCTGCTGTGACCCTGGGCTTAAGATTCAGTTAGCCTACTCTTGCGGAAGCACAGGCAAGGATGTGCGTACGATACCTGGAAATGTCACTTTAGCATCCCATATGCCCTTCTAAAATGGCATTCCCATTTTATCCTCTCTTCTCATTCCTGCCATACCCCCCACCTGCACCCCCACCCTCCAGGGACACTTTATAGAGCCTATTTGGACACTGTTTCCAAGGAGGTTAATCTAGCCTGTGTCAAGGGTGTATTTTATAGCAAGGCTTAAGGGACAGTGATTGGTTTTATTGCCTTTGTGTGTATTTTCTCTGATCTTAGCCCTCCTTTCATGGACCTTTTCCTGTCCTGCTTAGCGTCACAATACACTGCGACCAGTCTGGGCCAAATACATGTTGGTCCTTCTGTCTTCACTCCTTTTGTTGTTTCCAACAATAGCAATGATACCAGCTACCATTTATTGTTTGCTCACTCTGCCGGGAGCCAAGCCCAGTTCTTTATGTACGCTTTCTCTTCACTTACCTGCTGAAGCTGTTAACGTTACCCTCATTTTACAACCGAGGTAGCAGAGCCTCAAAGAGGCGTGTTTGCCCAAGGACTCACAGCTAGTGAATGGTGAGACGAGAGCCGAGACCTAGGACACTGACTCCAGAGCTCACGCCCTTGCCTGCTAGAGCACACTTTCTGGAATGTTCTCATACGTCCCTGCCCACAGAAGTCCTACCCATTGTTCAAAGCCCGCTTTTTTGTTCACTCCTCCCTGATTATGACAACCAGATATCATTGCTCCTCCTCCATCTGATTACAGCACTGAACAGGTACTAGTTTCTTCCCAAAAGAATGCCACTTTGTGCTCACAGTTGTTAATACATGTAGCTTCTCCTTTCTGTTAGACTATCTACTTCTTTAGAAAAAGACCCGGACCTTCTATAACTTTATAGCCTGCAAATTGCCTTGCACAGAGTTTACATTTAATAGATATCTGACAAATAATATGTGAATGAACAAAGTTCTAGCTCCCTGAAAGAAAAAATAGTAGTAGATGACACTGAGTACATGGAATGCATATGACATGCAGGCACTATGATAAGTGATTTTATAAGGAATAACTCCTTTATTTCTCACAACTCAGTGGAATAGGTACTCTTATTGTCCCCATGTTGTAGCCAGGGTAACCTAGAATCAGAAAGCTAGGGCTTCTCATCTGAAATGACAGAGCCAAGAATCAAATCTGCGCAGTCCAACCCAAGAGCCTGAGCCTTTCCCCTCTGGGATAACATACATCCTTCTTTAATCCCAGTCCTATCTGGGGAGCTGTTTTGAGATCAAGATGCACCCATGGGTGGCTCAAGCTAAATGAAGTAGCCCAGTGGTGGTCTCTCGTGCACATCCTTGTGCCTTTCAGCACTCTTTGGCCATTGTCCTTGAATCCCTACCCTAGGGCTCCCTAGTGTCAGTCAGTGAGCCGCCAAGGTGTTGTTAAGTTAAAACCAATGCCCTCACCTATATGTCTCTTCCTACCCTCAATATTTTTACTGATATATTCCTCAGAGCTTTTAAGATGCCCAGGATGAGGACATGAGGATCTCCTGGTAGTGTGTGAAACCCAAGCCATGTGGTGGGAAGGCTACTCCTTCCTGGCAGTGCCCAGGGGAGGTGAGGGGGGCACACGCAGGAGGTGAGCCTCGTGTACGTGCCCCCAGACTCTACCATGTGTGTGAGATATCGGCCGCTCAAGCTAATGGGCTCATTCTGTCTTTGCAGGTGGTTTTATCAGTTTCAATGGCTCCTGGAGGGTCCAGGGAATCCTGGCCATGTCTCGGTCCCTGGGGGATTATCCACTGAAAAATCTCAATGTGGTCATCCCAGACCCAGATATCCTGACCTTTGACCTGGACAAGCTCCAGCCCGAGTTCATGATCTTGGCATCAGATGGCCTCTGGGATGCTTTCAGCAATGAAGAAGCCGTTCGATTCATCAAGGAGCGCTTGGATGAACCTCACTTTGGGGCTAAGAGCATAGTTTTACAGTCATTTTACAGAGGCTGCCCTGACAATATAACAGTCATGGTGGTGAAGTTCAGGAATAGCAGCAAAACAGAAGAGCAGTGAACCCTTCCGGGTCTCGGCTGCCTTTGACTAAAGGACTCCAAACACATTGGTCTCTTTTAATGTAGTGAAAGGCGTGGGAGTTTCAGTTAGGATCAGCCACCTAGATGTGGGATTCCCCTCCCTGTCGGTCATAGGTCTATATCCAGTAATGAACACAGGGTGCTCTTGGCACATAGCCGAGAGGCTGGAAAATGGTTTCTTCATGTGTTCCCAGTTCTTTCCTCCGATGTTCCACATGTATAAATATATAGCTGTAGATTCACATGTATGACGTGAACGGCGTATGTGCCATATAGTCTCCCCTTTGGGGTTCTTTTCAAGACCTTTTCCAGGATTCTCCAGGCACCAGACTCTGTCCTCTCTTTGGAGCGGTGCATGGGGCAGACCTCCAGAGCTGCGGGAGACGGGCTGCTGTGGCCGCTGTGAGTCTGGGCGGACAGGTCGATGCCCACTGCTGAGAGGCAGAGCCATCCCGAGGAGGCTTTGTCCTCCTGAGCCCAGCTTTTCTGCTCAGCGGCTGCCCAGACACAGATTTGAAATGGTTTATTATTCTGTGGCTGCTTTTGGAGACGGAGGGAAGTGGGGAGGGTGAGAGCCGCCTGTACAGCAGACATAACCTTTTCCCCTGGCTTCCTTTCTTACTGAATTAGACCCTGGGTACAACCTGACCCGTCTTTGTGTGTTTATCCTAATCGTGCATGACCTTAACCTTTTGCTTCTACCTTACATTATGTAATAGGCAGCTGTGAAACTTCACCACCAGACACCATGATTTTTTGTCTTACCAAGAAACCTATTAGGGGAAATGAATAAAGCAAATCACAACGCCATAATTTCTTCAGTCTTTAAGGGTAGATAGAGGGAAATAGAGGCCAAATAAGTCACAGTGCCCCCTGGGAAATCTGCTGTTTGCATCAGGAGAGAAAGCTCCAGCAGACATCACCCTGAACTAAGCTCCAGCGGCCATTTTTGGGTGGGTCCCCACCCCCCACCCCCTAGTAACTTTCAAGTGTCTTTTAAGCGGTGTTCTGATAAGCACAGCCTGGAACTGCGTGTGTGTTCCTTGAAGCCAAGTACACAGTTATCAGCGTGGTTGGGCATTTGGTGACAAAATGCTGGCATGTGCTTCTCCTTGATGGTGGAAAGGCAGCTGCCTGTAACATTTGGTTGTAGATCACTGTCCCCACCAGGTAGCTTTCCCCAGGCAAACATAACCCGCTCCACACAGCCCTGCATTCCGCGGCAACCACGCCGGCAGGGATTCAAGATCAAGCTTGTATTGTTAAGTGGCTCAGAGTTATTTCGGGGCCAAGCTTGCTGCTCTTCATGTCCTGTCACCAAAGTCATGTTTCCAGTCTCAGTATTTTGTAAATTAATTGACAGAGAGTGCTGGGTCAGCCCATTTGCCTGACTGAGGTGGCTCTAAAAACCAGACAAGATTTTTGTTGTGTCCCTATCCCTCTGTGTCTGAAATGTCAAGGTGTCCGCTTGGTTTTGTCATTCTCAAGTGGGCATTTGTCGTTAGAGCTTCTCAAAAGTCCAATTCACAGGCCACCTGCAGCCCACAGTGCCCCTCCCTCCCCTGCCCTTCTTCAACTGTGGAGCTTTCCCAAAGCAGGTTCCAGGGGAGAACTTGGGAGGATGAAAGATTCCCTTGTGGCTGCCAAGGGTTGCAGCCTGTCTCGATTCCTCCAAGCACTCACCATCCCTTGACTGCAATGAGAGTTAGTAATGGTTTCCCAAGCGATTTGCTCACTTTTATAAACTGTAACATTAGAATTTCCATGTTAGAATTAGAACCCTGGTTATTTTTATTTTTATTTTTTTTAGCTATAGAATGTTCTAGTATAAAATATCTATCACCATTTTAGATTGAAATATTTGCCTAATGAGAGACAGTGAACTCTTGTATTTAGGGCAGGGGTCAGGAGAGGAAGGTAGGAGACAGGCTGGTTGTGCTCAGTGATGGGATGGGCAAGCCAGGTGGCCTGAGCTTGCTTGGAGATCTAGGACATTCTGACTCTGGAGAGTTACCAAAGCCCACCATCTAAAGGAACAAGCAGTTTCAGCATTTTATGCTACACAGTCCCATTTCCTTTTTTATTTTTAACTTAACCCTAAAATGACAAGGGAAAGAGATTTTTAAATTCCATGATCATTGCTACTATCTAACATGAAAATAGACATGTTTTGGTGAGGACGAACAAGCAAAGCTACAGGAAATCAGTGTTTTTTCACCTGCACAGGGCAGCAGTGCTTGCCTTCTCCTCCACCTGAGGTCACCAGGTGTCCTACAGTTTGCTTTGTAGAATTATTCATTTCTGAATTTAACCATTTAGTGTGTGTATTTCCTACTCCCTTTCTTTCTGCCTCTTTTCCTCCCACTTTGGCTTTTAGATTTTTTTAAAGACAGACATTTTAGGCAAAATAGTAGCTGTTTGATTAAGAGTTTTGTCTAAAATCAGAGAGCTTTGCTTCCTTCCCCCATCCTGGAGCTCTCTCTCTGCCCCTTGTCCAGCTGTTAGGGGTCTGCAGACATCCCCTCCCCCACCCCCCCGGGTGCCCTGTGGCTCATTTTCTAGGGACAAGGGAAAAGTTGAATCTAGCCTTTAGGCAAATTGATTTGAGAAGTTTGCATGTGAAGCTTCCTTAAACAGCACTGCCAAAGCTTTGGAATTATCACATGAGGCTGCCCAGACTCCCCAGCCTGAGTTCGCATTGCCAATAGCCCCATGGTGCCAAATTTTGGGATGGTTTTACAGTCTTTTAGAAATGAAGTGGGAATGAATGACCACATGCTTTCGAGCCCCCAGCAAGACACCAAATGCAGATCTCATGACTCCTCCATGCACCACTGCTGCCCCACTGGCAATTTGTACTCTTAACATGGGTTGGGACTTGGGTCGGGTGGGGGGGACAAGATAGGGAAATTTTTTTTGAAAACTCACTGTATTTGCGATTCTCTAATTAAAGGAGTAAACAATACTTACATTACAAACTCCAAAGCTAGTTCCCAGGTCTAAAGCTAGACCTGCATTATGTGACCAACTTGCCCAAGGCACTGAGCTCTGAAGTCTAAGTCAGTCTAATTCTAATATAACGTGACTACGCATATGTACACATTTCCAGTAACCAGTGGCTACGTTCTATTCTTTGCCTTAGATAGAAGGTACTGGCCTCTTGAATCTTGTCTATATAATAAGAGAATTACAGAGAGTGTTTTCTAGAGTGAAGGAGCATATGCAATCTGGATGATTTAAAACAAGGCTTATTTCATACAACTGTAATGATTTCAACCCACATACATTCGGTGCAAACAGGATTGCGTGAGGATGATGGCATCATTTCAATCCTATCAGAAGTAATTCTGGGAAACTGATTACATTATTGAATTGGGATCACTGGGATATCTGTCAATAAATGAAGGATACACAAGGGAGTGATCACTTTTTCCTTTGCCAAGTATATCTTGGTTTTCTGGATTTTTCCCCATTGAATTATTGCTAGATCTAATACTCTTACAACTATGTCAATGAAGAAGGTTTGGAAAGGGCAACATTTCACTGTGCATTTGAAGGCATGTGAATACACGCTTGGGATGAAGCTTTATTCTTCCATGATTTCAGAAATGATTTTTTTTTCTCCTTTGATCCATCATCATTAGACTACTCTTCCCTTAATATTCTAAAATTGCCTTAGCGCGTCACACCAGCATTCCTGAACCAGCTCTGCAGAAATGACCTGTTAGATTGCACCCTGGGGCCTATGTAATTGCCTCTAGATTAAATATTTGGTATCTAGACTTTTGAACTACTTAGTTGACCACCACAGGAGTAATAGAATCCAGTGCCCCCCCCCCCAAGTGTGTTCCATAGAACATGAGTTCCAAAGTGATCTTCCAAATATAGGGTTCCAGGGTCAAATGAGTTTGGGAAACATACTATCTTTAAAAATTAGTGCACATAAGCACATAGAAGGTTTTACTTTAAATGTCCTATGGGTGGACGGTGGGGAGAGGGGAAGAAACACACTGCAGATGTCATTTCAGTCAACTCAGGGTTTTCCAGATTAATATGGCCAGAGAAACTTTTTTGAGTAACACCTAGTAACATTCCAAGGAGCTTGTGTTCCATAGAACCCACGTTGGGAATTTGTTAGGCTGCATTTGTTAATGAAAGCGGTGATAAGAAACAGTATGACTTAATAAGACCCTTCAGCAGCTTCCCATTGATAACAGAAGCCCGGCAATCCTACCTGAAGCCCTGAACTTCTCTCTTTTATGTTACTAATAAACAGGAGCCTTGCCATATAGCTAGGGATTTCTCAAATTTCATTCCAAGAGCTTTCAGTTGTGCTTTTGAAGTCATCTTTGCTTTCCAGATCGAACCAAAATAAATATTTTTACATTTCATCACTATGTGAAAGTTTAAATATATATATTTAAAACAATAGAAAAGGGGGAAAAAGACACTTGGTTATACATCATTTTAAAATTTTAACTAGGTTTTTAAATTTATGTATCCATTGTATAATAATGGAAAGGTAAACTATTAACACTTATTTACTCTTTCCTCTGTCATTCTTTCCAGATTCAATGAAATACTCTGAAATCAATCAAAATTCAATCGTTCTAAAATCCCTGTCCCATGTTTTCCCACCTTTGACATTTTATGTATAGGATTACGTTTGGCGAGTTATCGCTTGCCTAAAATGGAGGGCTTGACTGTAGCTCCAGTCTCGTCACTCTCGGCCTGGGCAGGACTGGGAAGCTCTAGGGAATTCTGAAATAATGGATGAAACAAATTTAGTCCCAAACACAGTGCACAGTGAATTTAGGGTAAAGTCATTAATCAGAATTACCTCCAGTGTTTAGGAATACATCCATCCTGTGGACATTACCCAAAATAGTAAAAAACCGACAGTAGAACTGCTTAAGCTAGGTGGCAGATTTCAGAGGGCAAGTGACAGTGGAATTAGATACGTGCTTCTAAACATGTTTGGTAATATGTAAATTTTTGCTAATTCTTAATGTTGATGCTTTGTCCATTATTTTTTCTTCTTGCCACTGTTTAACTGAGGGTGAATTATGATCATTTTGATGTGTTTAGTAATAACCGCACCATCATTTGTACAATCACTTTAATAAAGCCAAGTTAAGGACTTTGAAGAGAACATGTAGTAGCTATTCATTTTAACAAATCATCATAGGCCTTCTCACAGTTTGAAACCCTGCCAACAAGCAAGCAAGCAGCAGAGGTGTAGTTTATATTTAGAGATGTGGTTCCATTTATTCCAGAAGTCCTATAATCTGGCATTTAACCACAAAATCCCCTCTGACATTTGCCAAATCCAAATTAATCTCAAAATCTCCAAAGACCTGAGTCCTTGGCTCTGAGCACAAGCAGATTGCTACGAAGGTTCTGTTGGCAGATTGTGATGGGGGAGGGTTAAGGCAGGGGGGACAGTGTGCCTGGGTCACTCACTGACTCTGTGGGAGAGCGACCGTGTAACCACAAAACTCTGTCTTCACCCTTTGTCACGAGGAAAGTCAGAGGTTAAAGATGATATCATGTTTCTATATAAATCTGACAATGCATAATTTAAAACGTGTTCATGCAGAAGCAAAGGCGGAAGTAATAATCAAGAAATTGGGGAAGGAAACCTTTAGGGTACCCAGACATTAAAAATGAAAAAAGTAGGTTTTCTGAAAGTTGGATTATCAGACTTCGGTCATGGCAACTGCGGACACCGGCACACAGATCAGTGGAAGGCAGCTGTTCCAACACATCTATTCAAACAAGAGGCTTCCTATGAAGAGTATTGGCTAATGCTTTCTTTTTACATATTAATAAACACAGAATTCTAAAGCTTGTATAGGACTGTTAGAACAGGCAAAATCACATCTAAGAAAAAGAGCTTGGAACATTTCTTAATTTTAAAAAATGGCAAAATTAATTTCCAGTATGGTCAAAGTCAGAAAGTAAAGAAAAGCATTTTTCAGAAAATATAAACGACAAAATTAAAAGAGAATACTCTAAGATGAAATATTTTAAATCATGAAAAGGAGGCATATGTTCTTACATTATGAATCATGCTTTCTGATATTTGTGTTTCTTCTGAAGCTAAGGAGATAACATTGAAATAAGAAAATGAACATTGAGTTATTTGTAAAGTCATACCATTACAGTCCTTATTCCATTCTTTCCCAATGAAAATTTGAGACGTGTACCTTATTTATTGCTGTCCTAAACCACCTTTACTAATCTAGGTTCTGTTTACTTTGCAATCTTAGACGTGGTTTTACCCCACATCCTTACAATTTTTGCATTTTGGAGTTTTTAAATGGAAATACCCACCTTTTGGAGTTTTTTAAATAGTCAGATAGACTAAGTGATAGGCCTTTCATTTTAGAGTGCCCGGATAAAACCAAAGTCAGATCAATGCAGTCACAGCTCCCACAGAGAGCGAGTTGTAGTAGGCATAATTTTTCAAACACCCACATGAATACCAGTGAGTATGCAATTTAAAACAATTACAAAAACAAAAAACAGGGTGATTCAGTGTTCTTGCTTTTCGGAGGTTTTCTAATTCATATGTGACAAAGGGTCATATTTGTTCATATAATTTTTTTTAGAAACCACCAACTGTGGAGAAATGATGTTTTAGACATCTTTATCCCAAGAGAATGATGTCTCCTGTGCAAATTTTAAATTTCTGTCTGTATTAGTACCTATAAGAACAAACAATGATTGGGGAGTGTACTAATGAAAAGATACAAATCCTGCTTTTTGAGAAAAAAGTAGAACCATGGAATGTGAAGCAAGACTGCTGCCCCCACGTAGGCTTCAAGACTACAGCCAAACGGTTTTCATGTGTCAGTCATTTTGAGTGTCCTTTTATCTCAGGTATATATTCAGAAAATAGAGTAATAACCAGAATAATGGAGAAGAGCCAATAACTTTTGCTTCTATTTTAGAAAGCAGGGGCACCTAGCTGGCTCCATCAGGGGAGCACGCAACTCTTGATCTCAGGGTCGTGAGTTCAAGCTTCACGTTGGGCATAGAGATTACTTTTAAAAAAGTCAGAAAGCACTGTTTGCCCTTTTTAATTTGTCTGCAACACTTGTTCATATTGAAACATTAATGCCTATGACATCGTCTCCAGTTTACCTTCTAATTACTCAAACAAATAGATTTGTAATAGATTTATAGCACTTACACGGACTTCAGTTCAGGCTGTCCAGTTAAAATCTATTGTGCGATGCCTCAGGCATTCCTATGGTGAGCCAGGAAAAAGAAAACAGGAACAAAAGAAGAAAATCTTTAGTAAAATCAAAGAATAGTTATTCTGACAAGCCTGGAAAATAGTACTGAAAAAGTTAATTCCAAAACCCTCCAACATGAACCATGTTTATGTACATAATTTCTATATGCCAAATGTACAGGGTATATTTTTAAATCTAAGCATCGTTGCATTCATAACAGATTGATCTACCTTATGAACGGATTTAATTAGAAAAGTCATTATATTTGCTGTAAGTACATCTGTTTGTATGTTTTGTTCCTTCCTTTTCTTGTTTGTTGTTTTTTTTTTTTTTTTTGAGCACCTGTGATGTGCCAAGCAGAGAGGATCTGAGTAGATGTAGTGGTGATCAGTCAGGCATCATCTCTGCTTTCTTGGAGTTCACAGCCCAGTGGAGGCTTCATAGGTATAACACTCAGCACTGGCTGAATGGGGTGAAAATTGGCATCTTTCATGATTTCCTCCCAGGGCCTTGGATTTGTGAGGACAAGGCGGAATTACAGTAATTCTTCCCTACCCATAAGAGAGTGCATGACAAAAGATTAGGTATATCTTGCTCACATCCAATCAAATTCCATAAGATAGTTACTCTATGTTAGATCACGGAGCCCCTGGGGACCAGGGCAGGGTAAGGCTATCCCCGTGGGAGGCCTCCACCCAGGTGGGACAGTAGCGATACAAGGGCTCAGGAGTAGGATGGTCAAAGCCAATGTGTCTCTCCCTCCAGGATCCTTTGCTGAATGAAAGAGAGAATTGCAGAAAAAGAGAATGGGAAATAATGAGAACATCTCTCTGTGGACTGTTTTAGTTTTTCTTCCTAAGAAGCTATATAGTGTAATAACATTATTCCCTCCAAAAAGAACCCAGAACTGAGAATGTCTTGTTTTGCTTTGTTTAAGATTTTATTTATTTATTTGACAGAGAGAGAGAGAGAGAGCGCACACATACCAGGGGGAGAAGAAGAGGGAGGGGGAGAAGCAGACTCCCCGCTGAGCAGGGAGCCCCATAGGGAGCTCAATCCCAGGACCCTGGGATTACGACCTGAGACCTGAGCCGAAGGCAGACATTTAACCCACTGAACCACCCAGCTCCTCCCCCACCCATAGTGTTTATCAACAGTGTTCCTGAATCTATAAATTAGTGAATTCATTACACAGAAAATTGACATGTCTCAGGAATATAGTAATTTCTTGGTTTTAAATATGAACAGAAGACTAAATGCCAGATTTTTAAAAAAATCATAAAGTTGGTATCCATAGTAACTTTAGACATTCCAGAGTCTGGGCATGGAATTTAAGTTTTATGTTTTGAACAAAATAGCAACATCTATTTTCTGTATTGCAAAGCAAAACTAAATACCAGACTTGTATTTTTAGCTACAGAGGCCACCATTTCTTTCTAAGTTCTTTGCCTGGTCATCTTCCCTAGACATCTCTTTCTGTTTATGCCAACTGCTTCTTTACCAAGTAATATTAGCTACTGACAAATTACATTAGAATCCTATTGAATTAGAACAATAGAAAGTGAATGATAAGAGATTGGGAATATCTCATAGTGATCAGAAGTGGGGGTTGTTGCCATTTTATTCGTAAGCATTAGAACATATAAAAGAAAATTCAAATTAAGTCAAAACAGTTTATGATTTGGTAGTATTAAAACCAGGAGTGGAGCCCCATTATTAAGGAAGGAAAGAAGGAGAGTTGGAGAGAGGAAGAGAAAAAGCAAACAAACACATAATAGAGTAGTGTTTTTTATGAATGGTATATCTGCAGAGTTCTGATCTGATTCCCTGCTGGATTTGGAAACAGTGACTGTATAAACTTTTATTAAACCAATTTCACCATCATGAATGTTTTCCATCAGCATTTTCTTGCTATTTTAAAAATTGTAAGAGGTTGTTTATAAAAAGATTCCAGGATCTATAATTTATTAGACAATGCTTTCTTTTAGGAATCTTCAGATTGTATTTAATAATTAAATCGCAGGTCAGAATGACTGCTCAAATCAATCAGGCTTTCTGGTAAGTTAGTCCCTGAAAACTATCCATAATAAATACAACAAAACCTTGGCAAAACCTCATTACTCTCGGTACTCTTCAGAGGTTTTTATACCTACTATTCTATATTTGTCTCTAAGAGACATTTGAAACAATGTGAAAATGTCAGTTTGGTGTAGAGCTCAGAGTATATGGCGGTGCACGGTCACTCGAGATGCATGGTGTGTCATTCGGGACCCTTTGATGTGTGCTAGGGGTAGATTTAGCCTTGTAGAGACTAATGTGTTCATGCAATCACTGATTCTGTGTTGTTGTATACAAAATGAACAGATAAAAATTCACCCTTGATGACAAGATTAAAGCAAAAATAAACATTAAAGTTATTGGACTTTATACATGGGACTGCTGCTAGTCTTTTCTTTTGGTTAAACTCATTTTCCATTCTCATGTCTCCTCTGGAGTTTTATTATTTCTCAGTGCTGTTCAGTTAGAGTAGCTGTTGAGTTGAGACACCATGTGGAAAGCGGAAGAACAATTCCCAGGCCAAGACCAAAGCACAATAGAAGCAAGAGACAGGAGATATTGAAACTTTGGGTGCTTTCATTTGGAACAGGAAGAAACCCAGCTCTGGTTCAAAACAAGGTAACCTTTAAAAGTGTATGCAACAAAGATTGTTTGTTGTTCACACAATACAACTTTTACCCAGCTCTATACCTCATCAACCAAGTTGATCTAGTATATTACCAGTATTGGGTGATAAGGGTTAGAAAAGCTGTACGTACATGCCAACTCTAGTGACATGACACACCTCTAAGGAGTGTTTAGAAGAGACTATGGATTCTGAGAAATAAACTGAGGGTTTTGGAGGGGAGGGGGTGGGAGGTTGCATGGGCCTGGTGGTGGGTAGTGTGGAGGGCACGTATTGCATGGAGCACTGGGTGTGATGCATAAACAGTGAATGCTGGACCACTGAAAAGAAATAAAATAAATTAAATTGGAAAAAAATAAAGAATAGGGGAACGCCTGGGAGGCTCAGCCTCTGCCTTCGGCTCAGGTCATGATCCCAGGGTCCTGGGATCGAGCCCCACATCGGGCTCTCTGCTCAGTGGGGAGCCTGCTTCCTCTTCTCTCTCTGCCTGCCTCTCTGCCTGCTTGTGATCTCTGTCTGTCAAATAACTAACTAACTAAATAAATAAATTAAATCTTTAAAAATTAAAAAAAAAAAAAAGAATAGGAATAAGAAGCAGGAGGAGGAGAAGGAGAAGGAGAGGAGGAGGAGGAGGAGGAGGAGGAGGAGAATAGCCACCACAAAATTTTTCACAGATGCCGGAAAGAACACTGTGGAATCTAGACATAGTGAAACAGATATGCATCTACACACATGAACACATGTAATACTAGTTTTAGGTATTCTAAAGACCAAATGCTCAGGCATGAACAGTACCTGGAGCATAGATGAAGAACAATAAAATTGAATCAACAGATTGCTGAATGAGTTTGGCATTGGGTATAACAAAGTAGAAAAATATGGCCTTGGATTATTTTTCTCCTTTTTGTTAAAATATTTGATAGCCAGAGTAGAAAATGCCTCCCAGAAATTCTGGTCTTCTCCCCCTTTCTCTAGGAAGAAAATTACTTTTCCTTCCTTCCTTCCACCCTCCCTCCCTCCCTCCCTTCCTTTCTTCCTTTCTTTGAGAGAGGGGAGAAAGAGAGAGCACAGGGGCAGAGAAAGAGGGAGAAAGAGAATCCCAAGCAGGCCCCATGTCCAGCATGGAGCCCAACGCAGGCTTGACCCCATAACCCTAAGACCATGACCCAAGCCAAAATCAAGATTTGAACACTCAACTGACTGAGCCACTCAGATAGCCCAGAAAATTTCCAATATAGAATGAAGGATGTGATTCAAGATTTCAGGATGGATGTTTGTCATCTGGGTTAGATTAAGAAGTATAGACTTTTTCAATACCAGCCACAGACCCAAAGAAATAGGAATCAAGAGCCACAAACACCCCGCATTGACTTACAGCATTGGTTTATATTTTCTCTCTCTTTCGTTCCTTCTGTTTTGCTTTAAAAATATAGTAGTGGCAATCTCTCTGTTTTTTTGAGGTAACAGCTGCAGATCCTGGTTGCTTAAGCAGAAAGGGGACTTTAAGGATTTCAATGTAAGTGGTGCCTCGTGAAATTCAAGGTCAGTCGGTATTTAAGTGCAGTCTTGGGAACAATTCACACCTAAGACTCAAAAGTTATCAAGGAGTCTACAGAATTTCCTCTTCCAGCTCAAACAGATTAACTGCTATTGTACTAGGCCATCTACCATAAACAATTCTAAAACCAGACTTGCTATATTAAGTAACTGTTTTTAGGCTTTAGACAACAGCAGACAATGCAAGATAGCAATCCTTGAGAGAAGAGATCACAAATTGTCCCATGATCAACTCAGCTGTCTATAAGAAAACAGTTTTCTTTCTTCTTTTTTCTTTTCTTTTTTCTTTTCTTTTTTTTAAAATTTAATTTATTTATTTGCCAGACAGATCACAAGTAGGCGGGGCGGGGGGGGGGGGGAGGCGGGAAGCAGGCTTCCCGCTGAGCAGAGAGCCCGATGTGGGGCTCTATCCCAGGACTCTGGGATTATGACCTGAGCTGAAGGCAGAGGCTTTAACCTGCTGAGCCACCCAGGTGCCCCCTTTTTTTTTGTTTTGTTTTTAAAGATTTTTATTTATTTATTTGAGAGCAAGAGAGAGAGAGCATTATGAGGGGCAGAGGGAGAGGGAGAAGCTGTCTCCCTGCTGACGATGTGGGGCTCAATCCCAGGACCCAGAGATCATGACCTGAGCTGAAGGCAGATGCTTAACCGACTGAGCCTCCCAGGGGCCCCAAGTGGGTAGTTTTCTGATTGAGGCACAGCAAGCTGAAGTCCAAACTGGACCGAAAAAAAGGTACAGAAATCAGAGTTCAGGGCAAGTGATGTGACTAGAATCTGTGGAGAATGATACAGAAGAAGAGCTTCTGGAGTTATGGGTGGGTCCCATGTGAGTCCTTAGCCAAGGGTTACTGAGTGTGTGCAGGGTGAAACATGGAAGCTTAACAGAAAATGGCTGCTGCTGTCTTGACAGTGGAAGAGAATTACTGGATACTGAGCATTGCTGGAAAATACCAAGTTCTGGTCCCAGCAGAGTGGGGAGACCTTCTTAATGCTGTCAACAACCCAGAGATGCCTGGTGGCTCAGTCAGTTAGGTGTCTGCCTTCAGCTCAGGTCATGATCTCAGGGTCCTGAGAGAGACCCCATCAGGGCTCCCTGCTCGGTGGGGAGTCTGCTTCTCCCTCTCACGCTGCTCCTTCCCTCACTAATATGTGCTCTCTCTCTCTCTCTCAAATAAATAAATAAATAAATAAATATCTTAAAAACAAAAAAGCATTGTTGATAACCCAGACATCGAACCTGAGACACTCAGGCCATGCTTTAAGAGTAAAAACCACTCTGTAGTTTAAGGCATACTTCAGACCTAACCTAACTGAGCCTAAAACCAAGGGCTCACAAGATCCACAAGGGAGGCTGAGGTGGGAAGTTGAATTCTAACAAATTGAAGGGGCTTGAGAACACCTCAGGCTTTTACAGACAGACTGAAACAAACATAACATGTACCATCCTTCTTCCCTTCATCCTTCCAAGCAAGGTCAAGATGACCAGGTAATAACCAAACTACTCACTAGAACAAAAATCAAAAGTCAAAACTCTTTAGAAGATAATAGAATCCAGAATATTTATAACATATCACTCACATTTTTTGGTATAATACAAAATCAGGAAGTTACCAGAAACCCAAAGAAATAGGAAAACATGACCAATAGTTAAAAAGAAATGGCAGTCAATAACAACAATCTCTGAGTGGCCTAGATAATTGATCTTAGCATATTTTACAGCAGCTATAATAAGTATATTAAAGGAATTAAAGGCAACTATGATCTTAATGAAAAAATAGATAGGGAATCTCAACAGAGAAATGGAGAATTAAGAGTGAAAATTCTAGAACAGAAAAGTAAGTGGAATGAAAAATTCACAAATTAGCTTAACAGAACTTGGAGATGGCAAAAGAAGGAGTCAAATTACCCAATTTGAAGAAATGGTGAAAAAAAGAAAGTTGAAGGAAAAGTAATGGAACCTTAGGGATATATAGGACACTACAAAACAGTGTAAGATACATGTTACTCAAATTCCAGAAAGAGGCAAGAATGAGAATGGAGCAGAAAAATATTTGAAGAAATAATGACCACAAATTTCTCAAATATTAGGGAAAATATCAATATATGGAACCAGGAAGATCAGCAAAACACAGGAAAGCAAAACACAAAGAAAGAAACACCCCAAAATGTCGTAATGCCACTGCTGAGAAGTCCTACTCCAAAACAAACACTTTAAAAAATAGAATAAAGAAGAGAATAAAAAAAATAAAATAAAAAAGAGAAATACCTAAGAAGGCAATTGAGGAAATTACATGGAATACTAGTGCTTAGTTAACTCAAAAGAGGGGATGGAAGGAGCCACAAAGGTGCAAAATGGAAAGCAAATAATGAGAGAGTATACTTAAACCCATTCATATCAATAATTACATTAAATATAAATGGACTAAGCACTCCCTAATGGGTTAATTCTTCTTTTTTTAATGTTGGCAAGAAAACTGGGTATTTATATGGAAAAAATGAACTTCAAACCCTTTCTCACTCTCATTAAAAATTTAAATTGAAGATAGATTATAGAGTTAAATCTAAAACTTAAAATTCATAAAGCTTCTAGAAGAAAATAGAAGAGAAAATCTCCCTGCCTTTGTGTGGGTAAAGACTTCTTGGGTGGGGCACAAAAACCATGAACCATAAAAGAAAAAAATGTGTAGAAATGCATAATGATATACCTTTGAGGACTGTTTGGCATTTGATAATAAAGTTATACACACATCTACCCAATGTCACAGCAATTCCATCCCTATGTGTTTACACAAGAGAAACGAAAACAAGTAACACACACAAAAAACCTCTACAAGGATCTTCATAGCAGTCTTATTCATAATAGCCCCAAACTGGAAATAACCAAAATGGTTAAACAAATTGCTGTTTACTCATATAACAGAAGAATTCTTGGCAATAAGAGGAATAAACTGACACATTTGGGGTCTGGAATCATAAACCTCCTGAAGGTGCTAGGTGCCCCATCACGATCTTTTGACTCCAAATATCAACTCTTTACCCTCTTGGCCTTTATCTGGCCTTCCCAGTAGGGAGGCCAATCTGGGGTTGGCATCCACGGGAATCCTTACTATCTATTGCAAGGTCTTAATGGAGGAGAAACCTATAGAGTCTTGGGCCTACCAACCTGGCCCTAGACTAGCCATGGAAAAAGGGCACTGGCCCTGGCTAAGGGTCTATTTGAACATGGGTATTTTCTCTGTTTCCATAAGCTACTGCCCTTCCATGAGTCCTGGACTCCACTTCCAAAGCTCTTCCCAGAGAGCACAATCTTAGCTTCATTGAGAATCCACCAAGAGTCCAATGTGAACTATGGACTTTTGGGTGATAATGGCATGTCACTGTGGTGTCAGCCACCGTAATAAACGTACCACTCTGGTGAGGAGGGTTGGTAGTGGGAGAGGTGGTGCATGTGTAGGGGCAAGGGAGCATATGGGAAGTTGCTGTGCCTTCCTCTCAATTTTGCTGTGAATTTAAAACTGCTCTAAAAAAAAAATGAAATTTCATTTTGAAAGAAAAAAAAAAAGCTAATAACAAAATTTCCCAGATATCTATCTCCTTAGTTGGAAATTATGCTCATTCTTAGTTTGGGTTGCTCACTCTTCATTCTAAATTTTTTGAGACGGTCTGCCGTTGACAAATAGTGTCAAGAAGACCAACGGACTGTCTCCAGGATGCTGGGATCTTAAGAGGGGGGAATTCTCATGGCTTGGGTCACATTGTACTAACATGGTGAGTTGTACTAACCATGTAGGTGGAGTTAGCTGATGACACATTTCTCAGAAATTTCCAGAAGTTTCTAGAAAAGAGGTTATTTGGCAGGCAAAGTGATAATGCCCCCTCTACGTGCTTTCAAATTTAAGGCTGAAAAATATAAAATTTCACTCCTACAAACTTAATGCTTTTTAAATTTTTACTTTGTTTAGGTACAATTCAAAAGAGTTTTGATAACAAAAGTGAGGTTAAGTTACTCTCCTACTACTCATTGAGTGAAGAGATAGGGTTAATTGACTTTAGAACATCAAATTAGTCACTATTTATAGGTTTTCGACTATCCTGAAACCTTGAGACACTTCATTTGGAATAAAGTAATTACAGCAGCCTGGAGGCAGGAAGAACGGTTAAGACCTGCGTCCGAGCACCAGTCACTTCACTGTGACCTTACCAACAGCCAGAGGTTTTCCAGCTCCTCATTTATGAGGAGGACATACTGAGTGTTGTTACCATCAGGCCCTGAAACTACTTCGTGCCAAGCTCATAAAACAAACCTTCTCTGACAATAGTCAGGGAGCAAACCTTAAAAGGCAAGCAAATGTGGCCCTGACCTCTCTTCACATCCAAGTAAGAGGCCCTGGTTCCGCTGGTGAGAGGTGCACGTACAGACTCTTGGGGCTACAACCCTTGGCCTCCTGCTCTTCTCTCTCTGGTCCCAGCAGAGGGAACCACAGACCCTGCTGTCTTAAATGGAAGACAAGCACTGGCAGTGAGGGAGAGAGAAGGCATTTTGCTCCACTCTCCCCACTGCTCACAGGCGGGGCATCATTCTCTATCCCACACCCGCAAAGTTCCCCGGGTAACAAACCAGAGGAGGGTTTCGTTTATTTCCTCACATCTCCCCGCTCCCCTGGGAGCACAACCCACAGACGGGGAGACTGTTCTTGAGGCCCCACAGTTAGCATGCCCTCCGTTGTGAGTCACAGACTTCTGGCCTCACCACAGCAGTTACGTTCCATATGAAAGTTCTAGAAGTAAGTGGTCTCAGGGCTGCCCAGGCTCATCACCTCAGTCCACGGCCCTGATCTTCAGATTTTCGCTTCTTGGGATCAACATGGAAGCTGTGGGGGCCCCCCATTGTAGACAGAACATCTGACCACAGAAAAAGAGACTTTCTCCCTTGTCTTTTTTTTTTTTTTTAAAGATTTTATTTATTTGTTTGAGAGAGAGACAATGAGAGACAGCATGAGCGAGGAGAAGGTCAGAGGGAGACGCAGACTCCCCACGGAGCTGGGAGCCCAATGCGGGACTCCATTCTGGGACTCCGGGATCATGACCTGAGCTGCAGGCAGTCGCCCAACCAACTGAACCACCCAGGCACCCTCTCCTTTGTCTTTTGTTTATCAGGGAGGAACCACCCCCACCCCAAGACATCTCCTGGGGTCCCACCAGCTGGGACCCGTTTGCAAGCTGCGGCCTCCGTGGTAGGCGTGGGAGAAGACAGGAGGGCGGGTCGACAGAAGGGGCCATGGCTCAGCAGCAAGCACAGCACTGGGTCCTTGTCCCCACTAGCCTCTCTCCAGGACAGTTTCTGATCCCGCTTTTCACCTTTACCTAAATTTGTTCATACATTTGCTCAAACATAAAAGTACTTTATCCTTGTTGTTGAAGTAATAAAAGGTACTTTAAACAGGAAAATGTGATCGAGAGGCGATTCTTGTTAACATTTTGGTACATTCTCATCCTGCTTATTTCTGTAGAGTTTCTCCATCTGTAATGAAGGGGGAAGAACGGCATTTAAAATCATCACCGTAGGGGCACCTGGGTGGCTCAGTTGGTTAAACATCCAACTTGTGGTTTCAGCTCAGGTCCTGATCTCATGAGTTGCGGGATCAAGCCCCGGCATCGGGCATCTGCTTTGATATTCTCTCCACCTGCCCTTCCCCCACTCATGCTCTCTCTCAAATAAATAAATCTTAAAAAAATAAAATAAAATCTTCACGTCAGCTGCTGCAAACTTTCAAGAGAATGCCGTAATTTATCTTGAGGGAAGCTGATTTCTTTTTATCTGGGAAACTTCTCGAATGGGCTTCCTTAAGAGGGAAACATTAAGTGGCACTTACCTCCACCCTACCTGCCACACAGTCTAAAAGGCAACAGAAAAACATAACGAGGACTAAATTGAAAGACATTTTTTAAAATTATGAGTTGATGACCTAAGACAGGGGTGAGGCCTTGCAGCTGTGGAGAAAGGGTCAGAAGTGTGGAGGGAAGGCTTGGCCCGGGGCATGGGGAGGGTGAGGCCCGCTGTGACATAGTACCACAGACTGCGTGGCTTATGAACAGAAAGTATTTGTCACGGTTGTGGAAGCTGCAAGTCCGAGACAAGGGCAGCAGCACAGTTGGGCTCTGTGGCGTCCCCCTTCCCAGTTACAGATGACAAATTTGTTGCAACCTCTTACGGTGGAAAAAGGGAGGCCAACTCTCTGACCTCTTCTTATAAGGGCACTAATCCCATTCATGAAGACTCTACCCTCTTGACCCAATTACCCTCCAAAGGTCCCACCTCCTAATATCATCACAATGGGGACTAGATTTCAACGTAAGAAATCTGGAGGGACACAAACATTCCGCCCATAACAGAGGGCTACAGATGATGGGAAATTTTTCTTGAGGACAGATGTTTTAATGATCTATGCATGACCAACCACTGCAAAGCTTGATAGCTTAAAGCAAAATTTAGGATATCTCATGGTTCTGTGGGTTGAGGGGGACAGTTGGGAGGCTCTCATTTAAGGTCTTAAACAGTTGGGGCTGGAGTTGTCTGAAGGCTCAACTCCAAAATGAGTTCTTTGCTCACATGTCTGGTGCTTCAGCTGGCTTGACAGGAGCCTGGCAGCTGGCCCGGCATCACTTCTCTCGCCACCTGGCCATGCACGGGGCTAGCTTAATTTTGCTTCGTGTGGCGGGCTCAGGGTAGCGGGACTGCTTACGGAAGCACCCATTCCAGAAGACCAAGCCAAAGCTATAAGGCTTCCTTTGACCAAGTCTCAGAGGATATGCAGCATCTCTTCTGTTACACTGAGTTGGCCTACGATTTCTCCTCTAACCAGCCATACTGTGACAAACTCTGAATTACTCTTTTAGAAGTCCAAATGCAGCTTTTCATCAACAACACAGAAAACAACTAATCTTCCCATAGCATTTACTCTGCACCAACAACCCTATGAAGTAGGCCACTTCCTCTTTTTTTTTTTAAAGATTTTACTTGTTTATTTGACAGACAGAGATCACAAGTAGTCAGAGAGGCAGACAGGGAGAGAGAGGAGGAAGCAGGCTCTCGGCGGAGCAGAGAGCCCGATGCGGGGCTCGATCCCAGGACCCTAGGATCATGACCTGAGCCGAAGGCAGAGGCTTTAACTCACTGAGCCACCCAGGCGCCCCACACTTCCTCTTTTTTGTAGGTAAAGAAACGGAGGCACAAGGCTAGTAATCAGAGGAGTCTTCACTCAAACCTGGGCAAGGCTCAGCCTTCCTGAAGAAGAAGGGAATCCATTTTAGTGTTTCTGGCACTGGGGTCTGAAACCGCAAATTAATATATTCCCCATGACAAATGACTCGAGGATTCCAACAGACATTTTGCTGTATTCTTTTCTGCTGGGTAACTGATGCCCCTTCACTGAAATTTTAAGAAACAAGCAGAAGCCTGTGGCACATAGACCCAGGTCCTATTTGGAAGTATCTCCCTGCTCTCCGCCCTTGCCACCTTCCGGAAACCTGAAATTGACATCCCTGCCTCCTACACAGCCCAAGGCATTTCCATAAGCAAACACCAGACGTATGTATCGAGGACACACATTTATTCTGAAATGCTTGGGCAGCAAGCTTCCTGTGAGGTTTTCTCTTGCTGGGGCCTGGCTACAGGAACCTGTCAGGCTGCTGGCGCAGCACTGGTCCCTGGCTCGATTGGCCATGGCCCACTGGCATCTTACCCAGCAGCCTGCATGACTTCCCAAGATGACTGGTGGTCATATATTTCCTTAAATCCTTTGGAGACTATAGCCTGGCACCTCCAAGTTCCTCTCATCCCTGAGTCAGGTGTAATCCTGACTTAATTCTGCATTTCCACTGAGGAATGTTCTCTAACCAAACTTGATGTGTGCAAGGGAGGAACAGTGTAGCTGGACCTGGAGCATTCTAGTCGTGGCTTGACAATGACCTTGGACAACTTACATGCCTTCATATCAAAGAACAATAGTTCCCAAATCTTTTCTTGGCAAAGATCTCTCTTGCCCTCAATGAACCATCACCCATGACTTTGCACTCACTGAATTATAACTTGGTTTCTCCATTTTATTAATCAAACAAAATTAATCCCCAATTAAGCTTCTGTTTATTATAAGCTGATCATGGCTACTGTCCTAGCTGATTAAGTTCTAGCCAGTGGAAATACCTTCCTTAACTTGGGCAACCTTATCTTAGGTAAGTATATGGATTTCTCTCAACTTTTGGAATTTTGAAAATTGTGTAGACTCTCTTAACTACTACCCCCTGGCTGTGTTGACCATATCCAGGACTCAAAGACTAAGTTCAAGTTTTGTGCCTCCATCACTCACTTCAACACAAATTGATGGTATCTACCCTTGTTGGGCCCTTCCTTGTCCTTACAAGACCCATGAGATGGCCCTTCCCTTGGGCACAGATTTTGTCAAGGGACTGCCCATTTAAATCTGCCCTTGACTTTCAGGGTCTTGCTAACATCCATTTTCTACCAATACCACCAACATGTGCCATCTATTCTGATGGACTCCTTGAGGGTTTACTCCCACGTTAACCACACTGGGACAACCAAGTTGCTAATGGAGAGTGTGAGGGGATTACCAATTAGAGTTAGTCTTCAGCTCACACAAAATCTAGAGAAGTTGGATTAATATAAAGATTAATTCCCTGTGGATTAAAGGATGGAACCCCAAGGATGGCAGGATGGATCTGCCACCCTCCCCCTCACTGAAACCTGGTCCCTTTCTAACTCCCCTTTCTCCTCCTCCATCCTGTAACAACTGTCTACCAGACCGCAAGACAGAAGGGCTTTGTCCCCAACCTAATGCTCCTAAATACTATTGTTAAAAATAGCTCAGCTCTGGCTGCTCTGCATTGGGTGAGTTGCTGGGAACAGGATAATGTCCAGCACATTTAGGGTGGAGGCAGGGAAAGATTAACAGGGGTGAAAGGGTAACCAGCTCAGGGAAGGGATCCAAACACCAGCTGCAGGGGCGACTGGGTGGCTCGGTTGTTATGCGTCTGCCTTCAGCTCAGGTCAGGATCCCAGGACCCTGGAATCAAGCCCCATGTTGGGCTCCCTGCTCAGCAAGAAGCCTGCTTTTCCCTCTCCCACTCCCCTTGCTTGTGTTCCCTCTCTGTGTCTCTGTCCGTCAAATAAGTAAATAAAATCTAAACAAAACAAAACACAACACCAGCTCCAAGGGAGCCAGACAACTTCTGAGCCACTCAGGGCAGACTCAGAACCGCAGATCCCTGAGCCTCCTCTCCCTTTTACACACCAGGTGTGGCAGATTCTACTACCAGACCCCATCCTATACAACACATCCTGCCTGCCACATGACTTGCACTATTTCCTATGAGAATACACTGCCCCCACCCACTACTGGCACTGGACTTGGCATGGAATTTGTCAGTGTATATGTGTATATATATGTATATATATGCGCCAATGTGTTTTGCCTGCTCTTTTTCCTTCCCTCCACAGGAATGGCATGTTCCAGACAGCGTGCCCTACAGTGGAGATCCCAAGATGAGGAGATAGAAGCAGCAGGTTGTGGCCAACGCCAGCAACTGGTGGCCTGTGATGTGCATGAAAAGAATACATGGCTGATGTCGCCCCGAGATTTGAGAGTTACTCTTGTAGCATAATCTGGCAGAAGCTAATGTGCTAGGAGTCACAAACTCAATGCTATGGGCAAGCAAAGCAAATGAGTGAGGCACAGTGTGTAAGGCCATGGGGATGGTGGGGCTGTGGCAGGCAGGAAAGAATCGGTCTAAGGTTAGCCTCCAGCATTAAACTGTGTTATGAATTAAAATAAAAAATACTGTTTAGTTAAACAGCAAGAGGCCAAGATTTTAATAATACAGCTGGCTGTTATTTACTACTGAAAGTTTAGACTATTAAGAAACACATAGTTAAAAACAAAAAACATAATGACCCAGCTTCTTGTTTTTCATAATCATTTAACTTTTTAGAGATCTTTTAGGCACCAATTTCTAGTTGAAAAGAAACAATCATCTGAAATTTAGCAATTATTCAAATTTTAGTTGCAATTTTTGTTTTAAAGAGAATTTTTTTGTTTTAAATGTTCTCTCTTAAGAAATTCTTTGACTTAGGGGCGCCTGGGTGGCTCAGTGGGTTAGTTCGGCTCAGGTCATGATCTCAGGGTCCTGGGATTGAGTCCCACATCGGGCTCTCTGCTAGGCGGGGAGCCTGCTTCCCCCTCTCTCTGCCTGCCTCTCTGCCTACTTGTGACCTCTCTCTGCCAAATAAATAAAATCCTTAAAAAAAAAAAAAGAAAAGAAAAAGAAAAGAAATTCTTTGACTTAGCTTCCACAATATAAACTTCTACAAAACCAATCTAATCATACCATAAAAATAACCACCATCTGTCTTAAAGAAAGTGACTCCTATATGAATAGGGATTAGCAACAGCATAGCTTGGTTCCATAGACTATTTCATTTAATTGATTTTATTATAAGTGATTATCGGGTCTGAGACCAGGAAAAGGGAAATAACCATCTTATAGAGAATCACACATTAAAATAGTTCTAATTGGGGGCACCTGGGTGGCTCAGTCAGTTGCACATCCAACTCTTGACTTCAGTTCAGGTCATGATCTCAGGGTGGTGAGATCAAGCACCGAGTCAGGCTCTGAGCTCAGCGGGGAGTCTATGCTTAAGATTCTCTCTCCCTCACCCTCTGCCCCTCCCCCGACTATCTCTCTCTCAAATAAATGTATCTTTAGAAACATAAAATAGGTCTGATTGAAATTAAACACTTCTTACAGAATTATAAATATTGAGTATTATTAGAGCTAACTACATATTTTTAAGTTTATATTTTCTGCCAATGGATTTGATCTTTTGCCTACCTGTTATCCAGAAAAAAGGAATCACTTGTCCCATATCAGCCACAATGGGAAATGGCCCAACCCCAAGAATATGGAGCAAGGAGTCTTCTTTGACCCACTGGTAGGTCAGAGGTGACCTCCATCACCACTGCTATGAAGAAATGTGCTTCTACATGACATGGAATTCTGTTATGATTTTTGACCACATATGAAGGCTTTCCTCTTGATGTGAAACTAGTAACAATAGCAGCAGCATATTTTTTCCCTCTTTATTCTCAAATTGATTGTTAATGAGCACACACATGGATCAGATTAATAACAACACTCATAATATCCCAGCTGTCAAGTTCTCTTTTCTTTTTTGTCTTCAGAGTCCTTTCCAAAAGGAAACATGCTGCCTGGCATTTTCTATTATTCCCAATTTTCAAGTGGAAAAATGAGATGTAGTGACATAAAAACATTGGGAATTATATTTTTTAAAAACAAGACAATAATTCAGACCTTCTTGTTTTAATTCTTCTCTACATTACCACAGTAAAATATTTATCAAAGTCTAAGAGATTACTGATATGCAATAACGACCAATGACTTCACATTAATGGAGCTATCAAATAATAAACTCATCAGTGAAGTAACCAGAAAAAAGTTACAATGTGAAGGGTGATTCACTATTCTCTTTATACAGTATTGAAACAACCATAACATTTAAACACCAGAAAGTCCTAAGTAGTATTAAACAGTAATTCATAACTGTGAAATGCTGTAACATCTTGAAGTACCTTCTGAATGACCAAAACGGATGAAATTTTTCTCAGCGTAACTTTAGTTTTTTACACAGAACTATGTACTTTTAAAAACTGGTAATCCATGTAAGATATACACAAAACCTTTATCTGACTAGACTGTTCAACGAGTAGGACTCCACATTGCTTTGTTGTTATGGACTAATGAGCTTATAATTCAATGAAACCCTTTTAACAAGTTCTAGTTTCTAGAATGACATGTTCAAATAGTTTGGTCCTATTAGTTTTATTAACAAAAATCTCCGATTCCTTTATAAGATGTTTAATTCCTCTTACTATCACCTTTAAAGGGCCTGACTTGATTTTTTCATCTAAATAAATCACAAGTGTAACCCTCTAGTCCCCAGTCCATGGGCACTTCATGAGTCTCGGTTCAGTGTAAATCAACACAATGACCTTCCCATGAGTTTTCCACTGGAGATTTTAAAGTAATTTTAATACTTTCCACAGGGTACCCTGACTTTCTCTAGGCTTTTTTCAAATTAATAATGGCATGTGGTATTCCTCAGCATAACCTGCCAAAATGTGATAATTTCCTTGGAAGAAAAGCCATGAGCTGCAATCACACGTCTGAGTTGACAGACATCCAAATGGATCCTATATAAAAAGAAAAGGTTTGTGTCTTCTGGAATATGGATGTCCACTTTTAATAAATTCAAACAGATCCCAACATAAACATCTTCAAACTTGATGGGTTTTACGTGACTCATCATTTCATAGATTTTTGGCACCAAATCTCTGGACATTATATAACCCAACCCACTGCAGTAAGGAGGAAACACCTTGAAGGGATACTCCTGGTATGAAATATGGGCTTTCTGGTAAAATCCTCTATAGGAATAGTTATCAATTAGAGGATAACCTGTGAAAAACTTCTCTGAGTGGTTTACATTTAAAAGGTACTTCACTAAGTTGCCAGTATTGATGAAAACATCAGTGTCTGTCTTCATGACGTACTTGGCATTGGGGCAAAATTCAGTTACCCACCTGAATGCCATAATTGTTTTCAAGGTCAGATTATTATACGTGTCTAAAAAATCCTGTCGTATTATGTCACCGTAAAGAAGGTGTTCATCCTCTAAGGACAATGCTAACATTTTGTCTTCCTTTTCGGCCTGTTGGCCTAGTAAGAAAAAGGTAAGAACCTCATATCCCCACCAAGACTTTTTTTCACCCCAAGTAACTCTAATGGCCTGTCTGGCTTTCACATCTGAAGGGTGTGAGGTCACCAGGATGACAAGAAATGGGTTTTGGTGAGAGCAGTTTGAATGCTCTCGAAGTGTGAAGCGAAAGTCTTGTCTGTAAATGGGCTCATACTCGTAGAAGTACATCCAGTTTACACGTTCTATCACATTGTAGTGGGGCAGGCTGAGGTACCACATCACAAGGAAACTCAGCAGTGACAACAGCAGGAGGCTCCATTTGAGGGATCTCAGTGACATCCTACTTGGAAGGGTGGTCAAGAGAGCCAGGGCCATCCACAGCAGCTCAGAAGCACACGAGCCTCAGGTTCTGGAAGATTATCAAAGACCTGATTAGTTAGAAGTTCCCAAGCAAAACCAAGAATCCTGACCCAAGCCTACTTAATTTCATCTAACTAGAAGCAAATGGATACCAACAAACAAGAGTGCATTTTAGCTTTTTACATCAAGATCAAGGTTAAAAACATATCCTTCATGACTTTGGGAAAAATAATACTTTTTGTTTGATTTAAATAACTGGTGAAATGCAATTTTGTCCTGGATATCCAGAGGGACATTGAGAGATGAGTAACTGGGGTTAAAAAATAAACCTGCAATGAAACAAAACAAAACCCCAAGACAAAAAGCTGCATTTTTTTCTTCACTGGTATAGAAAAGACATAAAGGAATTAACACAAGGAGATGTTACCAGCAACATGTCCCAATCAACCAAGGGCCTTTCTCAGCTGTGTGATCTGATGTGGATTCTAGCAAATATGGAATAAGGAAAACGCAGTAGCGACAATTATTCATGTGAGATGGGAGGAAAGCAGAGACTCTTCATCTGAGAGGCAAATCTTCTAGATACAAACAGGATAACCGTTTCCAGAGTTTTTAAATGCTCAAGACTATGACAGAGCTTTTACTTGCCCAAACACATCCCAGCACCCCTTTTACCATGTTGGCTGAACTCAGTGCTCAGTCTGGATAGCAAGTGCTTAAATTAAAGGCGGGTCCCTAGTACTGATTGTTCCCCATTCTAATCTATTCAGAAACCCTGTGCCAGATTGGAATCATGGGATGGAATCTCCAAGAACATGTGCTTTTTACACAGACTCCGGCTGAGATGAGAACAGAGGTAGGGGACACAGAGTACACAGCCCGCAGTGAGAGTGTGGCCTCAGCTCTTTGCTAGAACCCAAGGATGTGGCTGGTTTACAATTCAGGATCCCGCAGGGCTTTCCTGGTACCATGGTCTAAAGACAAACATACACTAAGTGTTTCTTCGATCTTCTCCATTCACAGACTACATCAGGCACTAAGAAGATGAGAGGAAGGAGACAGGAAAAGGCGGCAAACCCAAGGCAACAGGGAAACATGGCAGACTGTTTATATCAAACACTAAGAGACATCAGAAGAAGAGACAGATCAACAAAATGGGGGGCAGGCTAAGAGGCTCTGATGGTGTCTCTTCACCCACAATCATCTGGAGGTAGGGTTCCGGGGAGCCAGAATTTGTTAGTGGGCCATACATTAATGTCATCATATGGGAAGGCTGGCCTCCCGAGGGTTCTACTTTGGGTGAGTCTTAGGTCTCTGGACACACAGCTCTTCTGTCTCTTAATACTATGAAGATGGCGGGATCTGAAGACTCCTTGTCCTCTCTGGCCATATCGTACCTCCTCTAACTAGTTCTGGTCACGGTAATCTTTCCTTTCTCTAGTGCTTTCTATACTTAAAGTCACGCAATACAATGAAAAGTTCTGGCAAACTCTCCAGTTTCATGTACACATGTCTTGCCTCTCCATTTATAGTCTATGACCTTGGTGGCAAAGTTTTTCTCATAATCGTCAAAGTGCAAGACAGAGAAAGACCTACAGCAGGAGAGCAAGGAACACAGACTTGTCTGTTATGCTCTTTCTAGCTGTAATAAGGATAAAAGGTAGGTCTGTCAATCCCACTCCAACGTTCCCCCCTCCCCCTTACTAGCCTTACACAGCCAGCTCCTGGAAAAATGTGAAACAGAAGAGACCCACAGGAAGGATTACAGAAGTAATTAACCTCTTCCTACATTTTCTCCTCATTGGGCTACTAGACACTACACAACCTTAGGATGCTCAATTTACACGTTGGCCAATGACAGCTTGTACATTTGTTGTACACGTCAGGTGTAGTTTTATGCCTCACTCCAACAATCAGCCATTATAATAAACTTCAGACCAAGAGAAGGAAAGTATCCTGTGAGAGGAGCGGCATTTATAATTGCATCGAGGCAATGAAGGCCCCATTACTTTTCAATAATGGGAAGAACTCAAAACAGCAAATCTTATTACAGAAGTTATGTTATGTGTGTTCTGTAAACCATGGTTTCGAAGAGTGAAAATGTGCCTGTGAAAATGTGTTCTGAGGTTTACTGCTTGTGGCCCACAAAGAAAATAAAGCAGCAGCAAAGATAGGAAGAAGAACTCTCCAGCCCAAAAAAGGGGAAAGTTCTTTCGAGGACCGGCCAGACGGACTTTAGACAGGTGGCTCTAAAGGCAGAGACCACGGTCCACATCCCAGCTCTGACCTTCAACAAACAGGGTGAGCAGGTATGTTATCTTTCAGAGCCCCAGTTTCTGCATCTCTGCACTGAAGATGTCAGGACAGTGTAAATGGGGAATGACGTGTACAAAACAATACAAAACATGTAGCTGGCCATTAACTGTTCAGTAAACAGATTCTGTCATCACCAGCTGTGTTCCTCCCTGGGCAACTATTCTTTCCCATCTGTGTTCTCTAAATTGATTTTTATTGTCAAAGGAGTTATCCTAAAAAAAATGATAATCTTTATGAATTCTTACTACTTAAAGAAAAATAGGTTTCACAGCCATAAATATATTTCTATTTCTTGCCATCTTGATTTATTTCTTCTGCATGAAAGACCTTCAATTTCACCAACTGAACAGTCAGTAGTATGCAGCAGTCACAAATAATGCTGGAAATTTCTATAAGATAGAGAAGAAACTTAATAGCATTTACTTATGGGTCAGGGGATCAGAGGTCAAAGAGGGGAAAGAACCAAGTCCACCTCCTCCAGTCTCTTTCTGAACTAGAAACAGATACTGAAATAAAAAGTTATCACCGGTCCACAGAATTCAGAGAGTTCACGGCTTCATCATGGAAGAAGAGCACTTGGTATTCAAGGCTTAAAATGCACATCTAAGTTCTCACGTCACCAGGTATCTTCGGTCACCCTACCACAGTTTCAATTTCCTGAATAAGAACGCGGGGGTCACTAAAATAAGTGAAACACAAAACTTCTAAGAGATACTGTGCTGGTGTTCTCTCTTTCATCTTCTGTTCCACACATGCATTCACAGCAGGCAATCCTGGCGTGGGACTGCCGACTACTACCTCCCAACCAACCCTTCCTCTTTGAACCTCCATCTCTATTCACAAATACCCCAGGCACATTGATAAACTGAGAAGAGGAAACAGTGAGGAAAATCTCACTTGCCGCCATGATTCAGTACGTTCCTGTTTTGGTTTTTACTAGTCAAGTTTGGAAACCAGAGCAAGACATGAAAAACAGGGAGGCACTGACATACAAAAAATGTTCCCAACGGATTAAAGACTCAAGTAAGAGAAAAGTGCACCTTTCAAAGTACTAAAAGAAAATATGGATGAATGTTTTAATAGTTTTGAAGTGGGGAAGACCTTTCAATTACTCAACTGTAAGAAATAATACGATTTCAAAAATTTCTTGCACGAGATTGAAAAGCAAAAAAATAAAACAAAAAACTGAAAAACAACAATAAAAAACACAAAAAAGGTTGAAAGATAAAAACAAACTGGGGAAAAAACACCTGAAGTTTTATGACAAAGATTTGTAAGCCCCCCAAAATTAAGAACAAGACAAATACTATAAGAGAATTAATGGCCAAAAGAGAAATTCTCAAGAGAACTACAAATGATCAATAAAATAAGAAAAGATACTTAAACTCACAAGTAAGTAGAAATATTGACAAAAATCACAAACCAGCAGGGGCACCTGGGTGGCTCAGTGGGTTAAAGCCTCTGCCTTTGGCTCAGGTCATGATCCCAGGATATTGGGACTGAGCCCCGAATCAGGCTCTCTGCTCAGCGGGGAGCCTGTTTCCTCCTCTCTCTCTGCCTGCCTCTCTGCCTGCTTGTGATCTCTGTCTGTCAAATAAATAAAATCTTTAAAAAAACAAACAACCCCCCCCCAAACCAGCAAATTCAAGGGAAAAAAACACAATACTTAGTATGTGTGAGGGGAAAAGGCATTCTTGCGCATTCTGGAGGGAAATTTGAAAACAAGTATCAAACTTTTAAACCTGCATACCCTTTGACCAAGCAATACCACTGCTAGCAATTTATCCTAAAGAAAAAAGCAGGCAACTGTATGTCATTTAAAATATGAAAAAAATGGATTTAAATGCCTCCCAATAGAGAACTGGTTAAACAAATTATGGTACATCCATACAAGAGCATATATTTATTCGTTATATACAGTGAAACTTACCTATATTCCCCTGATGTATTACCAAATGAAAAATGCAGTTGCAAAACTGCTTATGTGCTGTGAGTAATTTTGAAAAATGAAAAGATAATTATAAACCCATAGAGTCACATATGCTGAGCAAGATTTCTAGAAGGATATGTACTAGTATGTTAATGCTTCTATTCTGTGGGATTTCTGGAAGATTTCTTCTTTTTTTTGTTTTTCTTTTTGTATCATTTGGATTTTCCATGCTATTCATGTATTATCCTTGTAAATACATAAAAACAAAGCCAAAAATTTAATTTTATGTTTGCATATGTTCCACTGAGCAGTAGTAACCCTAACCTAGCAGTCAGGATTCTGAGTTTCATGTTATCCTAGTTCTTCTCCCCAAGTGTGACCACGTACAATTCATGATATTTCTATTAGGTATAATTCTCTCTGATTTTAGTGAATATTAACATGGTAAGGAATGATTTTTAAAATCCACTCAAAATATAGTAATTCTAATATAAATTTAAGAGGATTTACATTAGCTAATAATAATAGTACTTTACTACATGTATATACACACACAGATAAATACAAAAATTTATGAAGTGTTCACAACAAATATTATTCGCTTCCCCCCAATATCTCTATATGGTAGGCCAGTTGGTTTTACTGTACCTATTTTATAGATGAATTTTAGAGATTTCAAGTGAATTGAAGATGAAATAAAGACACTTTCAAATAGACATGGACTTAGACATGGATAGAAAATAGAAACAAAAATTTATGAAGTGTTCACAACAAATATTATTAGCTTCCCCCCAATATCTCTATATGGTAGGCCAGTTGGTTTTACTGTACCTATTTTATAGATGAATTTTAGAGATTTCAAGTGAATTGAAGATGAAATAAAGACACTTTCAAATAGACATGGACACTTTCAAATAGACATAAACTAGCTGAAAAGTATCAAAGGAATATATTTCAGTATGTAGAAAAATGAACTCAGGATGAAGGAATGGCATGAAAGAAACAAGCAGAGGGGTGCCTGGGTGGCTCAGTGGGTTAAAGCCTCTGCCTTCGGCTCAGGTTGTGATCCCAGGGTCCTAGGATCGAGCCCCGCATCAGGCTCTCTGCTCAGCAGGGAGTCTGCTTCCTCCTCTCTCTCTGCCTGCTTCTCTGCCTCCTATGATCTCTGTCTGTCAAATAAATAAATAAAATCTTTAAAAAAAAAAAAAAGAAAGAAAAAAACAAGTGGAAGCAAGGAGATAATTAAAAGATAGTAAAAATTAATACAGAGTAAAACAAAAAGAGAGGGAGAAGGAAAAGAACAAAAATATCTTTTTTAATGTGAAAAAGTGAAAGTAAAATACCATGTAAAAATGACATGGTTGCTGTAAAAACATTTTCACAAAATTAAAACATGTTAATATTCTTATGTAATTGAGGAGGAACAAGGAGAGAGTGATAAACTTTAAGACTGTGCAAAAAAATTCATTTAAGAATGTACATTAACCTTTAGAAGGAGCACTGAATTAATAGATATGGAATATATATCTTCCATACAAATTAAGAAATAAACAAAGCAAGCTATCAAATCAGTAGAGGGTAGGATAAGAGAAAAAAAAAGCAGAGAAAACGCATAGCAAATAGAAAACACAAAAGATGTTGGAAGTAAATATAAATGGAAGCCTCTGGCTAGCTTAGTTGGTTTGAGCCTCTGACTCTTGCTTTCAGCTCAGGTCATGATTTCAGGGTCATGAGATTGAGCCCTATGTCAGGCTCTGTCCTGGGCGTGGAGCCTGCTTGAGAGTCTCTCTCCCTCTCCCTCTGCCCCCACCCCACTCCCACTCTAAAAGAGTAAAACAAAAAATTTTAAACAATAAAAAAAGAAATAAATATAAACGTACTGTCAGAGTAAATATAAACTTACCTACTAAAAGACGAGAGATTCTCAAACTGGCTTAAAATTCTGCCATTATACTGCTTATAAGACACATGCCTAAAACAAAACAACACAAAAGTTTTAATATTAGTAAATAAGAAAACATATCAGGAAAATGCCAATCAGAAGCCTGCTGCAATTAAATACTAATGTCACATATTTTAAATGAACAGTATTTAAAAGGGACAACAAGATTTTGCTACTAATAAAAGGAGCCATCTAGGAAGATAATTTAACAATCATAAAGCTATATAAACATAAAA
This sequence comes from Martes martes, assembly GCF_963455335.1. Taxonomy (NCBI): domain Eukaryota; kingdom Metazoa; phylum Chordata; class Mammalia; order Carnivora; family Mustelidae; genus Martes; species Martes martes. The sequence continues at coordinate 84,981,394 of NC_137888.1, forward strand.
ACATAGCTTCAAAAATATATAAAGCAAACTCTGAAATGTATGAGTACAAATGGAAAAATCTATAATCCTAATGGGAGGTTTTTAACAAATCCCTCTAAATAACTAATATATCAGCAGGCCAAAAATAAGGATATGCATGTTTCAAATAGTATTAACAAATTTGGTTTAACAGAATAGTAATATTCGTTTCAAAATCACATGACACATTTATTAAAAAATTGATCATGTTAGGTTATATAAGCCATTTCAAGAATTTTTTTAAAACTCAATTTAACAGGAGCGCCTGGCTAGCTCATTGATAGAGCATGCAACTCTCGATCTCAGGGTTGGGAATTCAAGACCCACAATGGGTGTAGAGATTACTTAAAGAAAACAAAAACAAAAACAAACCTCAATTTAACAGAGGCCACATTATTTGACACTATTTGACCACAATATAATTATAACAAAAACATAACTTGAAAAACACATAAACAAAAAAAACTTGTTTGGAAACTCAACATCCTTACAAATTTCTGTTTAATCCATAAAGTTAAAGAGAATACCATATTGGAAAGTATACAATATGTGCAACTGAATAAGATCAATTTACTTCATTTCAGTGACGCACTATTACACCAGCCCCTTAATTGAAAACTATTGGTTTGGGGCAAGGTGTGAGAGAGAAAACAAGCATTTTTTTTTTTTTTCTGCTTTAAAGAATGATCTATAGTTCAGGGGAGACAAATAGCTCCAACTGAAGACGGAAAACTCCTTTTTATAGAAAAATGCCAATTGTAAATGTAGGTAGAATGACAGAATAAGAAAACTATCATTTTGCAACTTCTCATGAAATTACTGATTCAGGCAATGATTATTAATCAGTGTTTTAAACATCAAAGGAAAGATTAATAAGGAATTGGACATCTATATGGTACCAAAGTAACACCACAAAGATAACCTTTTACTCATAAGGACAGAAACAATATAAACCTTACATTGGAAGAATAAGAGTGCTAATAATCAATGTTAGCATTATAAATGGTGGAACAAGTACATACTATTTATCTCCTAATGAGAAACAGTACAGAATAACAATATTATTTCTGATGAATCCTAGCCAAAAATGTTAACAGGAGTCTAATCAAAATGTACACAAAATATAGAGAATAGAAGAACAAGCTAAGGAGCACCACAGGCAACATTCAAAGAAATCCAAGGGCTGGGATTGTCAGCTAGCATGGTGTCTTTAACTAGTTAGTACCACGAAAAAAAGAGACAGCTGTAGATTAAAAAAGATTTAAGGACACACACATTGCAATGTACGGTCCTGGACTGGATCCTGTAGAAATCTGAATACAACCTAAGTATTAGGTGATGCCAGGAGAATTATTAATCTATTCAGGTGCAATATGTTAACAGGCTACAAAAGAAAACGTTCCTGGGTAAATAAATGTGGTATATCTACACATTAGAATACTATTCAGCTACAAAAAGAAACAAAGTACTGATGATACAAGCTGTAACATACCCATTTTAAGAATTCAGAACATGTGGGCAACTGGGTGGCTCAGCTGGTTGAGTATCTGACTCTTGATTTCAGCTCAGGTCCTGATCTCGGGGTTGTGGGATCAAGTCCTGTTTTGGGCTCCATGCTCAGCGTGAAGTCTGACTGGGATTCTCTCTCTCTCTCTGGTTTTGCCCCTCTCCCTGCTTATACTCTCTCTTTCAAAATAAACAAATAAAAAAATCTTAAAAAAAAAAAAGAACTCAGAACATGGATGAATCTAAAAAACATTAAGCTAAGTAAAAGAAGCCTGAAACAAAAAACCATATATATATGACTCTAATAATGTGAAATATCCAGAGAAGGCAAAGCTATAGACAGTAGGTTAGTGACTGCCTGGTAGTAGCATAAGAAACTGGCTGTACACGGAGATAGAGAATCAGTTGTGGGTAATGGAAATATTTTAAAATTTGACTGGGTGATGGTTGCAGAACTCTGTACATCTAGTAAAAATCACTGAATTATACAATTCAAATGTTTTATGGTATATACACCTTAATAAAGCTATTAAAAATAAAATTTAAAAAACTTTTCCTATTTCTAGGAGAATAAATTTAGGAGGAGGAAGTCAAGATACCTGTATTTACTTTAAAATATTTCAGTAGTAAAAACTAAAAGGAGTTAAGAAAATGAATTCCCTCTCCCATTCATTTATGGTGGAATAGGAAACGGTAACACCTCTCAGGAGGGCAATTTGGACATACTTACACAGTTTACAAATACATTTACTCTTTTTTCAGTAATTTTGATCCTGGAATTTATTTTAGGCACAGCCATATATACATATATAAAGGCATTTTACTGTCATTAGCTACATTATAATAGCAAATGATTAGAAATAACCCAAGGGATCATTAATAAGGGATTATTTACATAAACATTGGAATACTATACAGATGTTTAAAAAAAAGAATGAAGATATTTTCTAAGTACTGACATGACAGATTTTTAGAATATATTAAGTGGAGAAGGAGGATACAGAACAATGTTTATAATATGCTAACTTTTGTGTTAATAGGAAGAGAAAAGAGGCACCTGGGTGTCTCAGTCTGTTAAGCATCTGACTCTAGATTTTGGCCCAGGTCCTGATTTCAGGGTTGTGAGATCTGCCTGTGATTCTCTCTCTAAAATAAATAAATCTTAAAAAAAAAAAAAAAGTAAGGAAAAATATGTATATTTGTATGTGTATGAGAAAAACAATGGAAAGACACATACAATGGGTAGGGAGGAATGGGGTAGATCAGAAAAGGGATGAGAGCATCCCTTTCTATTTTTTTTTTAATTTTATTTATTGGGGTGCCTGGGTGGCTCAGGGGGTTAAAGCCTCTGCCTTCAGCTTGGGTCATGATCCCAGGGTCCTGGGATCGAGCCCCATATCTGGCTCTCTGCTCGGTGGGGAGCCTGCTTCCTCCCCTCTCTCTCTGCCTGCCTCTCCACCTACTTGGGATCTCTGTCAAATGAATTAAAAAAAGTCTTAAAAAATAATCTTATTTATTTGAGATAGAGAGAGTGAGAGAGAACGAGCGAGCACACAAGCAGGGGAAGGATAGAAGAGGCAGACGGAGAGGAAGAAGCAGACTCCCCACTAAGCAAGGAGGCCAATGGAGGGCTTCATCACAGAACCCTGGGCTCATGACCCGAGCCAAAAGCAGATGCTTAACTGACTGAGCCACCCAGGCTCCTGAGAGTATCCCTTTCTTATGTTACTTGGTAATATTACTTTGTAAGTTATATAGTTTTTACATTAATTTGATTCTTAAAACACCTGAATATATTAAAATTCAAAACAATGAAAATAAGGGCACCTGGGTGGTTCAGTCGTTGATCATCTGCCTTTGGCTCAGGTCATGATCCCAGAGTCCTGGGATCAAGCCCCACATCAGGCTTTGCTCAGTGGGAAGCCTGCTTCTCCCTCTCCCACTCCCCCTGCTTGTGTTCCCTCTCTCACTGTGTCTCTCTATGTCAAAAATAAATAAAAATATAAAAAATAAAAATAAAAAATTTCCCTCCCCATTTTGAAGTGTTACACTGGATATAACTAAAGCAGTCCTTACAGAAAACTCATAACCTTTTAAAGTACACATTCTTAAAAGTAGAATTATCTTACATACATTTTTTGTGTCCACTGGATTTTTCCAAACTGATATACAATTTACATACAATAAAATGCGCCCTTTATATTTTACTGTTCTGTACATGTAACCACCAGTACAATCAAGATATGAGTCAATTCCATCACAACAAAAATTTTACTAATGTCCCTTAATCAATCCTTTCCTGAACCTCCAGGCAACCACTGATCTGTTTTTCATCCCTATAGCTTTGCCAAACCAGAATATGTCACATAAACAGAATGACACAGTATGCAGACTCTCATGTATAATGAATAATAAATTTTTTTAAAAAGACTGAAAATAAATGAGTACTTAGCTCAAGAAGCTAAAAAAATAATTCCAGTGTTATTACAGAAACAAGAAAACAGAAGGAATAATAAAGACAAAGCAGAAAACAATGAAAAACAAAAAAGCCAAAAAGGAAGATTATTTTAAAAAACAAACATTAGGAATAGAAGGGAAATATCTAACCTGTTAGAGAAACTGTAGCAAACTTAATGGTGAAACTTTTTAAATTCTTTTTTTTTTTTAAGATTTTATTTATTTGTCAGAGAGAGAGAGAGAGAGCGAGCGAGCACTGGCAGACGGAGGCAGAGGGAGAAGCAGGCTTCCTGCTGAGCAAGGAGCCCAATGTGGGACTCGATCCCAGGACGCTGGGATCATGACCTGAGCCGAAGGCAGCTGCTTAACCAACTGAGCCACCCAGGCGTCCCAATGGTGAAACTTTTTAAATATTTCTATTAAAGCCAGAAAAAAGACAAGGATGCCCACTGTTGCCTCTACTACTCACTGCTCTCCTAGAGAGTTTCTAGCAAGAAGCAAGCAAGAAGAGGAAATAAGATGTAAAAACTGTTAAGGAAGGGAAGAAAACGTACCATTATTTTCATATAATGTAATCATCTACATAGAAAACTCAAAGGGAAAAAGACAACAGGTATATGTTTACCAAGATGTTGGGTATGAGCTCACATATATATCCAAAACATTAAAAAACCCAAAAATCTAAGGAAAAACAAAGCAACAACAGAAACGACAGAGTGTTAAATAAAACTAACCAAAAAAAAAACCAAAACCAAAACCAAAACAAAACCGCGCAGGACCCTGATGTGGAAAGGTAAAAATCTTTTCTGAAGAATTAAAAAAAATGTGAATAAATGAGAGACACATGTTCAGGGGTAAGAAAAGTCAAAAGTAAAGATTCTACCTCCCTAAACTAATCAATAAATTCACAGGATTATGAAAGGAACTTAATGATCTAAGAATAACCAATACAAATCTGAACACAAAGCATGAAGCCGGGGGTGGGCTGGGTGTTATCAAAGTCTATGAAAGAGCTACAGTAATTAAAACAGAGGCACAGACAAACAGATTAAACAGCTGAAGAGCGCCAAGACCTGAGGCAGATCCGCACATACACTGGGACCTGAAAAATGGCAGAGGCTGCATCACAATCCCATGGGGAAAAGATTTAGTAAATGGTTCGGAATAAATGTGGCAAAAATAAAACATAATCATATTTATTTCAAAAATAAAATTCCGGTGGATATGAGAATTTTAAAAATAAAAAAAAAGGAGGAATACATTGGGTAACATTTTTAAAATATAAAGCTTATAGGACAAGGCAAGTTAAAAGGTCAGCCGCAGACTCAGAGAAGGTATTTATAACAAGGGAAACAAAGGACTGGTATCCAGAATCTTTTCACTGTATTTGTTATATAGTATATATTTGTAATAATCTATTATTATTCTTTGTATAAAGCTTATGTGAAGTTTACAAATAAAAAGGCAAACAGGTGACCTGTGAAGACCTCACAGAAGAGGAAATCAGAAAAGCTAATAAACATGAAAAGAGGGTCAGTCTCACTAGTGATCAGGGATATGCAAATTGAAGTCAGATACCAAATTTTTAACCCATCAGGAAATACCAAAAAATTTATTATTAATCAGGTATTGGAGTAAATGCTATTTGTCACACACAGTGGGTCGAAGTACACCATCACTGCCCCTTTGGTAGGTAAGCAATAGAGCTACATCTAGTAAACTGAAAATCAGACTTTCCTTTTCTGGGACTACATCTTAGAAAAACTTTTACGTGTGTAGACACACGGAGACATGTGCAAGCATGCTCACAATGGGGCTATGAAAACAGATAATCTGAGGCAACTTAAATGTCTATCCATTAGAAAATAAATCAATAAAACTTGGTACTGTCTTCCAGTGGAATCTTATAAGACAGTTAAAAGAAATGAACTGGATTTATACACAGAGTATCAATTTGGATAGTATTAAAAAATAAAATGTTGAGTAAAATATACAAGTTGAAAAATTAAATACGTATGTAATACCATTTATATAAGTAGTTCTAAACAGCACCCAAGAAACAGTGAGTTTTCAGAAGCAACTCTGCACAAAAAATTTTTCTTCTCTCCAGAGATTTTATTTTTATTTGAGAGAGATAGAGAGGGACAGCCGGAGTCAGCAGGGGGAGGGAGAGACAGGGGGAGGGAGAAACAGACTACCTGCTGAGTGGGGAGCCTGATGCAGGGCTCCTGAGATCATGACCTGAGCCAGTCAGCCACTCAACCAACTGAGCCACCCAAGAGCCCCCAAACAAAATTATTTTTTAAAGAAACTGCAGGAATACCTCCCACGCTCAGCAGTGTGGGTGTCGCTGGGGAAGAATGAAAGGGGCATGTGGTGAAAAGGGGAAAGAGAAGGCTAGCCACTAACACTATCAAGTATTAGCATTTGTTAAATTCAAGGTGATTGACATATAGGCATTCTCTTCTATTTTTAGTTTTCCTTGTATTTAAAATTTATCAAAACAGGAAAAAGCATGATAAAAATGCTGGGACATCAGAGTTAAATGGCTCACCTAAATCTCGGCTGTAACACTTAATGGTTGTGTGACTTTGGGGAAGTGACTTAATTTCTCAAAAGTGTCTTTTTTCAGCTATAAACCAAGTGCCACAATACCAATTCAGTTACTGTGAGGTTTCTGTGGGAGAACACGGGCTATTCAGTCAGTACACTCGGTAGTTCTTGAAGTTAAAGTGACACTCAGGTGTGTGGATAAATGTGGACCCACTATGATGACACAGGAGTCAAAGTGGCCTGGCCTGAGACTTGGGATTGGCTCACACTCTGACAGTGGGAGCACAGGACAGCTGCTCTCCTAGCACAAGCCTCCTTAGGAAGGCCGAGCTTTGTGCACCCTGACACTGCTCTGAATCGCATGTCCCAGGACAGGGACAAACAGGATCTAAAATACTGATGAAGAGAAAAATATAAAAAGGCCCAACAGGAAAATATACCATTATTTTATGATTGACTTCTTAAGTAATAATGTCATATATCACTGTGAAAAAATTATATTTATGATTTTAAAATAATTTCCATTTTATAAAAGATGAACTTGTGATTATATTAACTAAGTGTACATGCACTAATAGATTCTAAATAATTTACTTTAAACAAAAATCTTCTCTACCCCCACAAGCCTAGCATGATGCTGGTGCACAGCAGGCCACCAGTAATCTCTTGTCAATTGGGTGGTTGATCCACAACAGCTGAAGAAACATCTCAAATAATAGAAAAGCCCGGAAAACCTCCAGAGACAAAACAGGTTAGCTGCTTCCAATGCTTTAGCCATCAAATGAAACCTTCATCCTCAGAGAATAAGTCTGCATCTCAGTTAGTAACACCAGAACTTTCTGGGAGCCAAAGAGGGCTGCATCTGTCTTGCCCACAAGTGTTACGGAGTCCTCAAAAGGGCTCCATGGACCAAAAAAAATGGAAGTCATTCAAATAAACTTAAATTAGTATTTCAGTTTTTAATATGTTAGTGTACCTTCTCTGAGAAGAGACTATATTATGCCACGTTTCTCAAATTTATCTGAAGAACCTATTTTAATTTTCAGTGCCCCTAGCAAGGACTGAACTCTACATTTTGGGAAATCCTGTCCTAGATCATCTCTGTAGTCACTGTATTGGTAAACTAATTTTGGTGAATTAAAAAAAATTAAGAAGTAGTTTGGAGTTAAAAGAATTGTACAAACTGGTTCATTTTTTTTGGCAAAGTTTCTAGTGTTAGTCACTAAAGCTAAGTAAACATGTACCCTGTGATGTAGCAGCTCCCAGGCCTGGGGGAACACTCAACAATATGTAAATAGGAATACCAAAACATGTTCAAAAAAGTTCATAACAGCACACTGTCCATGATAACCTCAACCTGGAAACAATCAGAGTACAAGGAAGAAACAAATTTATATAACAGCGCCTTATACAAAATGGAAATGAACAAACTGCAACCTCATGTGACATTCTAGAGTCTCTCAAACCCAATGTTGAGCTAAAGAAGCCAGACACATAAAGAGTAAACACTATGATTCTATTTACACAAAGTGGAAAAGCAGGCAAAAGTAGTCTATGGTGTTAAGAAATTACCACAAACCCTGGAGATAATTAGGAAATACAATTGGGGGCTTTCCGGGGTGCTGGGCATGCTCTATTTCTTGACCTAGATGGTGCCTACAGGTGTGCTCACTGTGATATTTCATTTCTTCATTTGTACATTTGGGGGGGGGGGTTTGTTATATGTTAAAAAAAAAAAAAAGTTAAAACAGCCTTGCAATCCAGTCAGTCATTCTGTTTATTTGGTTACTGTGCACCATCAATGTTGGCAGGTGTCTACACGACTTTCTGGCCCTAGATGTCCAGCTGTGCTGAGAGCACTGGGAACTGCTACCAGGCAATAACTCATGCAACCTTCAACACAGCCCACGAATAAAGGCAGGCACTTTTTAAATCTTTACTGTTTGCATTGAATAGGTGAGGAAACTAAGGCTCATAACTTGCCCAAAGTCAAAGGCTTTTAAGTGGTAGAGACAAAACCAAACAAGACTTCAAATTTCATGTTCTTGGCGCTACCCTTCCTATCCCAGGGAATCTGCTGCATGCCTACTGACCAGAGTTGCTCTGAGTGGTTTTAATTTCTCATGACCATTGAACCTTGAAACGGTAAAGGAGCATCACAACCTTATCGTCTTTATATACAAAGACTCAAAATTCTCCCTCTCAAACTTGAAATATGGGTTGTTAACAACACAAACATAATAACTAATAACGGAGTGCCTGCGTGGCTCAGTCAGTTAAGTGTCTGCCTTCGGCTCAGGTAGATCCCAGGATCCTGGGATCGAGCCCCACATCATTCTCCCTGCTCATCAGGGAGACTGCTTCTCCCTCTCCCTCTATCCCCCCTCCTCACTCATGGTCTCTCTCTGGCTCTACCTCAAATAAATAAGATCTTTAAAAAATGATAACTAATAATTTATGCAGATATAGACTTTCTTATTTTACATCAGAAATATGTTGGGAACTATAAGGCTCCTGGGGGCTCAGTCAGTTAAGCATCTGACTCTTGATTTCGCCTCAGGTCATGATCTCAGAGCGGTGAGATGGAGCCCAGCGTTGGACTCTGTGCTCAGCAGACAGTCTGCTTGAGATTCTCTCTCTCCTTCCGCCCTCTTCTGCCCCCAAATAAATAAATCTTTAAAATATATATGCTGGACACTAGAAAATTGGGGGGCTGAGAGGGTGGTTGGAGGGATGAGTCCAAATGCAAGGACTCCAGAGAAACAGAAGAATCATTCAATGGTATAATTATTTAAGCCAAAATAACCTCAAATTCTTTCCTGGGATACAAAAATGTTGCTTATTTTCTGCAAAGGGAAAGCAAATTCAATTATTTTAAAAAACATTTAAACTCTTGCAAATATGATGTACGTTCATTAGAGAACTGTGAATGCAAAAACAAAGCACAGACAATGAAAGCTTAAGGGTAACAATGTTAACACTTTCTGAAGAAGATCTATGTATCTCAGCTGTCTCTCTATCCTGTCCCTTAGGAATACACAACCCGCCCCCCCGCCCACCATTTCATCTGCTGTCATGCCTCTCCGATCCCTATTTCAGCTATAATGGCTTCATTTCTGAACCCTGACTATGTCAAACTTTCCCACCTTGGGAAGTCTGCACTTGCTTGTCCCTCTAACTCAAAAGCTGTTTCCTGAAAAGGCTGGATCCTTCTCCTGCTTCAAATCCCAGCAAAATGTCACTTAGGAGACTCCTGCCCTGACCCCTTATCCCGAGTTAATCCCCACCCATACTTTCTATCACACTCCTCATTATTCCCCTCTAGGCAATTAACCCAGCCAGATTTTCTGTCTGTTTTTCTATTACCTGTTCCCTTCCCAAGAATCTGAGGTTTGTGAGGGAAAAGGCCTTGCCCGTCTTGTTCCCCCCACATCCCTGAGCCTAGCACACAGTAGGTGCTAGATGGATATCTGAATGCTGTGCAAATGGTCTGATAATGTGTCCATTCAATATATTAAGAAAAGATCCCCAAGATTAAACTGAATCCAAAAGCCAACTCCTGAATCTGTTAGATTATGCTTACTTTTCTTCAGCTCTCTCCTGATACAAAGCCTTCTTCTAATTCTGACCATGTTCATTTTAAAAGGTCCAGACATGAAAAACCAAAAACAAACAAACAAAAAAACCCACCAAAAACTCATTTCAATAAAATTCTAAGCCTGGGCATATGAGCTTTAGGGGTCATCCAAGGAGAAAACATGTGCTATCATTAAGGATAATTATAAAATTACTGCCAGTTGTAAATTATGACTCTCATTCCACATAAAGAACAGTAGTGCAAAGGGCAGAAATCCTAATAGCCCAACAAGGCCCAGTGGAAGTGAGTTTAGTGAGTTTAGTACACACAGTCATGTCCTATTTCTTACAGAGGGAGAACCGCATATCAATACACATCATGAAGAAAATTCCCCTACTAGCTCCCTCTCCAACCAAACATATTAATTCATAAACAAAGCAAAATAAAACTCCACCATTCTGACTTCCTCTGATTATATTAGAAACAAACAGAATCAGTGATGCCTGACCACTACCTCTCTCTTCCCTCTTCTTTCTGAACACAGTGGTTCTTAAACTTGGCTGTGTATTATAATCTCCTGGAGAACTTGAAAACCTCTGGAAGTCGGGCTATACCCGGGACTGACTAAATGAGAGTAGAGACCAGTGCAGCTCAGATGGCAGTACCTCTAAAGTTTTCCAGATCATTCCAATGTGCTGCTCTAGACCTAACTATTCCAAGTACAGTGCCTGTGTACCACCTAGGAGCTTGCTAGAAATGCAGAGCCTCAGGCCCAACCCCATCTGAATGCAGCGAAACTCAGTGAATCAGAAACATTTAGGATGGGCTGGCACGCAGTAAGAACTGCGTAGATGGTACCGCTATTATTACTAAAGTCCACTGCATGCTCCTCTAACTTACTCTTATTTGCTTACATTTGTTCCATTTACAGACCCTACAGTTAGCTTCCAATGTCTCTTATAGGACACCATATGGGCTACAGCACATGTAGACATGCGAGTAAATCCTAGCTTATCCACACTCTCTCTCCAAATCAGTAAGCTTTCTTTTTTTTTTTTCCCCACTGTAGGCTCCCCACCCAACGCAGGGCTTGAACTCTTGACCCTGAGATCAGGAGTCACGTGCTCTACCTACCGACTGAGCCAGCCAGGCACCCCAATAAGCTTCCTTTTAGGGGTGCCTGGGTGGCTCAGTCATTAAGCGTCTGCCTTCGGCTCAGGTCCTGATCCCAGGGTCCTGGGATCGAGCCCCACATCGGGCTCCCTGCTTGGCAGGAAGCCTGCTCCTCCCTCTTCCACTCCCTCTGCTTCTGTTCCTTCTCTTGCTGTGTCTCTCTCTGTCAAATAAATATATAAAATCTTAAAAAAAAAAAAAAGCTTCCTTTTAGAATCCAAAGATGATGTTTCTTCTAGCATCTTAAAGTTCCTAACGTTTTGCTACCCTGAACATATAAGCTCATAGGAACTACTAGCAGAGGTTCACCTGCCAACTGCGAACTTTTTCAGTTCCTCTTCCACACAAGCTCCCCCTCTCCCATGATCTTCCTCCTGCCCCGTAATCCTCCCATAACTGGGAATGATCTGAACTCTCAAAAGCCCTATAATAGGTATTTCTGGCAACTGGCAGAGAACTACAAAATACATTAACCTTTTCAAACTGAGGCGTGAAATATTCAAGTGACATCAATCTATTTTAAGGATTGGGCATATTTGATAAAGCTTACATTTCTCCCTCTTACTTTGAAGCACAGCTGGACATATAATAGAGAATCAAATTTTATTTACTGAATGGATGAACTGCAACTGCTATACTTGCTGAATTTAATAACACTTAAAAACGAAATACGCTTTACTCTGTCAGGGCAAACAAAGTTAATGTTTTAAAAAAAAAACAAACTTGCTTTCTACTTTATCCAATTTCTTCACATTCCCCTCTCTCCATAAGTTTAGCAAAAGCCCCTGCTTGGTCCTGGCACTGTAGTAAGTACTTCCCATACTTCCACTATTTGTTGATTAAAACAATCTAGGAGGTAGGCACTACGGCCACAGCATCTTTGTTCCAGTTGAGGAGACTGAGACCTGGAGACCTGATCAAGAGTCAGGCGCTCACAGCCAGCAAACGAGGCTGGGAATCCCGCAGTCCTCATCCTGAGCGGGCTCCCCAACCACGGCACCACAAGGCATCTTTCCTAATTTGTGTTAATCTCACTGGCCTGGCATCTTCATGCTTTCTTCCACATAGTATAGCACTTCTGATCTTCCTCAGGGATGAAGAGCTGTCAAAGCTAACCCAGAAACTTTAAGGGAGGGGAGGGGAATCCTTTGCACAAATACTCTTCAATTTCCAAGCAGATCATGCTCTTTCGAATTCTCATCCAGACAATATCCAACGAGTGTTCCCTTCAGAAAAGGAGGAACTGCTGAGAAGAATAATGTTAATGAGTTTATATTCCAAATAACCCTGAATGAATTACTGAGCTTTGGTAAACATTAGCAAACACATAGACACAAAAGCAGTGACCGGTCAGGAGCCTGCAGAGATTCATAGTACTTGTCTGACTGACTCATCTCCATATTCAAAAGGTTCCTCCACCTGAAGATCAAGGGAGCCTTAGATCATTCACAAGAATCAAGTTTCTCTGAAGAGGGGAGGGCACTGAATGGTCTTTCTGAAGGAAGTGGACAAGTGAGCCCAACGATGGCACCTCGCTGGTTTCAAAACTGGTTGATCCCTCATGGCCAATGTGTTTTCCACAGCCAGTCATGTGTTCAACATACACTTCTTGGGCTCATGCTGGACTGTGAGAATATGGTACTGACCAAAACACCCAAATAGAACAAAAGTGGATGTACCTCTGCACTCAGAGGTGAGCAGTCTGAAAGAGCCACATGACAGAACAGCCATGTGTTGTTCATGGGAAGAGGCAACAAGATGATCGAGTCTGGAGAAAAGCTAGGAAAACTGGAGCAGAGCAAAGATCATACAAGTCAGGCAGAACAGCAGGAAAGCTGACTTGAAAGCTGGGCTTCCTGTCTCTGTTTTGTTATAAACAGCTTTACTCATTGGAGGAAAAGGACAGCGGAAGCTGCTCTAGTTAATATTTCTTCTCACTGTTGCCCTAGGCTAGGAATATTATGTATCTTTGTCATTGTAACCTTGTCTGTCAGGCTAAGTCACCAAATACCTTTCCCTCAGTTATCTAAGTGTATTTCATTCATTTCTTCATTTCTAACACAGGCTAGGCCTGTGTTAGCAGCTGGGACTGCAATGGGGAAAAAGAACCCTGCCTTGCCCTCGAGTTGCTGATACCATGCAGAGCATGGAGGAAGGCTGAAGACTCCTCAAGGTTCAGACTGAACATTATGGGTAAAGCCCACCTGGAGAAGATGGGAGGGAGACCTCCCAGCTCAACTGTCTCTAAATGTGTGCTCAGGGTCCATGGCCGGGAGCCGTCTTTGCACTCTCAGAATGTGCAGACGCTTGATAAAAACAAAAATTACAGAACCTATTATCAGTTTAGAAAAAAGAACTATTTAATTAAGAGAGAAGAATTGTTAAGAGTTTTTTTCTCTTAGAAAGGGGGTATCCCCATCCTTGAAAACAAAGTCTGTTACCAAAATAGGAGCCAAATACACTGCTTCTTTATGCTAACTTTTAAAAGCCTGTTTGAAACACACAGCTTGGGATTTAGCAGAATTCTGTGCTCTATCCCAGGAGTGGCAAAAAAATTTTTTTTTAAATAAAAGGGCAGATAGCAAACATTTCCTTTGCGGGCCATATAGTCTCTATCCCAGCCACTTGATTCTGCCTTTCTGGCAAAAATGGAGCCGTAGACAATATTAAACAAATAGGTGTGGCTGTGCTCCAAAAAACTTTATTCACTAAACAGGTTGCTGGTCTGGAAGTGTTGTTCTAGCCCCATGAAATGGCATACCTTAGAACATCAAGAAAAGCTCAATCTCCTGGGGTGCCTGGGCATGTGATTCTTGATCTCAGAGTTGTGAGTTCAAGCCCTATACTGGGCATGGAGCTTACTTTAAAAAAAAAAAAGAAAAAAAAGGGAAAAGAAAGAAAGAAAAGAAAAGAAAATCTCAATTTCCTAAGATCTTTCTTCTCTGTGTTTCCTTATCACTGAAGAGCAGGTCCTAGTAGTGGTAACATGTTCCCACATAAAATGGTTCCCGAAGGGCAGACAGGGCTGATGAGTATTAACCTAGGCTATGGATGCTCTAAAGGGACAACAAAAGGCCTGGCTTCCTAATTCAGGGTCAAAAACACATAGAATGAAAAATTCATACTCTACCCTAGCTTTCTGGCTTTACTCCCTGATTTCTCAGAGTTGCAGGGGTTACAAGTTATCTTCCTGGCCAAATCTTCCATCCTGCAGTGTCTCAGGGCCTCACCCTGGAGATGTTCTGTGGCTTCAACTTCCCTCATCTAGACAAGCCTCCTACAAACCACCATTCTTCCTGCACATACCTTCACCTTCTCCTCACATCTAATTCACAACGTACCAAGAGCTCTGGTGCCAAAAGCAAATCAATATTAATAATAGGCAATTTTTTACTGAAATAAAACCATTGTTCACAGTCCCAAAAGAGATATTTGCAAAAGACATTCTGTAAAATGAACTGCAACTTTTGAATGCATCTGATGTGCAAGGCCATTTAAGAGCATGCTATTTGACCCACCACATTTGACCTCGTTCAGGAAGTTGTACAGTGTGGTTACCACATCATGAGCACGGAGGAGCAATGTTAACTGTTAGAGCTGCAAGAAGAAAGTGTATTTGGCCTCGACGTTATATTGTGAATGGGATAAAGGCGCTTAATGGGATTCTACCTGCATCACCTGATGGTGTAAAGAACAGAGCTCCAGACTGGGCAGAGAGAGAAGGCAAATCATTTCAAGGGATAAGAACAGAGGAAACAGTATCCACTGGAGTATTTTCTTAGGAATAAAGAGAGTGGAGTTTAAGTTGAATATGGCCACCAAATTAAGTTTACATAGTTAACTTTTCCTGAGTTACCACAATATTTTAATAATAACCCAATTTTTAGAAATACATGTATCATCCAGGACGGTTTAGTAAAGCTTAACTCTTACAACTCCTCAAATCCTCCAGGGAAAAAAGATATACTAGAATATACAACAGAATTTGTAGCTGTGTAAATGATCCTTAAAATCTTGTAAAGGAGACTCACAGTCAGTTTTAACCCCTTAGGATAATTTCTAAATTAAAATAAGATGAACTTACCTACAGAATTTCAGATGAGACTAAAGCACTAGCAGAAGTTTTTCTGCTGTTTTCCATATTCCATGCTTAATTAAAAGATTTGCTGTGAACTACTGAGCAAAAGAACAGAAAAAGAATACATCTAAGTCATAACTCAACACCATCGAGCAATACGACATCTAAAATCAATGTTCTATACCTAGCAAGCTGCTACAGGAGCAAAGTATCATACATCAGCATTCTCTTCATTTTTGGAAAAGCTTTGGTCCTCTCTTCTTCCTTCTTGCTCTCAAATCACCTCATGCATCCACTCTGGAATTATAATTTGGCCACTGTTTTGGTAACAGGCTTTATTTTCATGGCTAGAATTACCCAGTGACCATTCATTTGAATGAACCTTCTAGTCTAGAAGAAAAAAATGTTTTAGACTCTTATCTCTTAATAAATAGCTCCCTTCTCTAGACTGATACAAGTTCAGATGCGCTTTTATCAGGCATCAACACATTCTGAGAGCACAAAATCAGCTCCCTTCATCCCTCTAAAACACCTGGGGAAAGCTAAAATACAAACTTATTCTCAGCTGAAGACTGCAAACTCAAATCTTCCTTTCCTCTGACAACAGAAAAAAAGATACGGTTTGGTAATCTGTTCCTTGGTACCAGCTTTTCCTGAAAAAGCAGCCCGTCCTAAACACTGGTACTATGTGCGAAATACAGAGGATAAAAAACCCATCTCTGCCTTGCAACTCTCCCTCCTAGTCCAACAGTGAGGAGTGGAAGAGAAGGAAATACGGAATGCAAGGCGTTGCTTACTACTGGCATCATTCCTTATTGCTTGGAAAAGTGAGGCTCCATTGCACCTTTCAGATTTTTAAAATGCCTGTATGCGTTAAGATCGCCTCTGGATAGCCCTAGCTCCTTGGGGTTTCCTTTTTTCTCTGCCCAATCCGCCCATTCTCCTCCTTGGGTCCATATTCCTTACAATCCCTCCCGATGAAGACGAACCCTCCCACAATCCTACTCCCAGGCCCGTCCCCAACGCCTTGGGAATGGGTTCGCCCCGGGCCTGCTGGGAAATCCACCAAAACTGAGACACCGTCCCCTTCCTCTCCCCCGCAGCCCCCGCCAACGCGCACCGGGCTGCTCCCTGAGTTTGTCGCCGGAGCGGCCTAGGGCGACGGGGATCTGGGGGCTGCGCCCTAAGGCAGAGCCGGCAGGACAGTGTGTTCCTTGCAGCCGCGGCCAGGGCCCGCCACGCGTCCCTGCGCCCCTCAATGTCGCCAGGGCCCCGCCGGGCTCCTTCTTCCCGGCTCACCGGGATCCGGCAGCTGTTCGTTGCAGAGGCCGGAGCCCCTGGGCGCGGCTGCTCCGGCGCCACCCCGGCGGCGCTCTGGGAAAGGGCCGGAGTGGGCGGCACCGCCCTGACCGCCCCCTGGCTTCGCCGCCCCGGCAGTGCCGTCCGGGAGAAGCGAGCCGCAGGGCCAATCCCGCCACCCAGCCTGGGGTCTCCAAGGCTTTCGGATCGCCCCAGCGACCCCACCTCACACTCACCTCCCGCGCACCGCACGAAGCCTGCTCTGACACCCGCTGGCCGGCGGCCGACGCTGCCGCCCCGCGCGCACACGCAGCCTCCCGCAGCCGCACGCACGGCCGGGCGCGCGCAGACCACGCGCGGAGGCCCGGAGCCCCTTGCTCGCTCGCACGCAGGCGCGGGCCCCGAGCCCCGGCGAGCGCTGCCCTGCTCGGCCCGCTGCCGTGCGCACTCTCCTGGGCGCGCTCTGTCGCTCCTCGCCATCAGCTTGCGTTCCGAGGACGGTAGGCGTTTTCCATTTGCGGCGGGCCGAGGTTGGGCAACTTAGTGACGGACTTCTGGCAGGGATTTTGCCTTGTTGACTATCGGCGTAAATGCACGGCCTCGAGGCAGTCCTGGAGGGATTTACTTGTTAGAGTGCGCAGAGAGCTGCTAAGGACAGAAGAAACTTCGGGAAGTTCCTTATCTCAGAAGAAATGTGCGTTCTTCTTAGAATCGATGGAGAGGGAAGGAGGGGGTGGATACGTCAGGTTACAATGGTTTGGTGTAAGAACAGGGGTCCCAGAAGTTGCTTGCTTTCGGGAATTCATCTCGAAGCTCTTCTTTCGTCTGGAGAATTCAGAGTTGTCACTTACTGGAAGAAGCGGTGAGGCTTTTAGGCGTGCGACCTGGGTGTTGCCGTATGGGTTCTTCTGGTCGTGCAGGTCTTTGGGTGGAGGTGGTTGAATTAATCCAGAAGTAATGTTTCCTCTTCTCTCGGCACCGCTGGCATAGTGCCATTTTAAAACAGTTCCCCATTGAGGCCGCTTGGCTTTGGGACTGCCAACAGCTTGGCTCCAGCATCACCACGTGGAAAGTTGAAAGAATAGTTAAGGGAGCACCCAAGTACTTAACTCCAGGGTTGAATAAGTGTTAACATTTGCCATAATTGCTTTTCATGTCTCCTACATATTTCAGCCTGCGTTTCCTAAGAATAAAGACAGACATCCTTCTGTGCAACCACGTAAGAAGATCGCATCTAAAGGGCACCTGGGTGGCTCACTGGGTTAAGCCTCTGCCTTTGGCTCAGGTCATGATCTCAGGGGCCTGCATCGGGCTCTCTGCTCGGAGGGGAGCCTGCTGCCCCCCCCCCCCCTTGCCTCTCTGCCTACTTGTGATCTTTATCTGCCAAATAAATAAAATCTTATAAAAAAATGAAAATCTCTTTAAAAAAAAGAAAATCGCATCTAAGAAACTTAGTAATGTGATGATTTAACCTGATATCAACCCCATACTCAAATTTCTGTGATTGTCAAAAGATGTTTTATATATTGGTTTTGTAGAAGGATAGTCCAATGAAGATTCACGCATTGCATTTGTTATGCTCCTCTCTTTAATGAAGAACAACCTCCCCCCACATTTTTGTTTTCATGGCAGTAACTTTTTGGAGAGTCTAGGACAGTTACCGGGCAGAGGTTTCAGCTCTCTCCATTTGTTTGACCTTTTATTCCTCCTGATATCATTCAACCTCTTTTCTAGCTTCCCCATTTTCTGTAAAGTAGAAGAAAGACCAAGAGGTTTGGTTAGATGTCAAGAATCTTTCAGACTTTAAGAGGTGCTCTTCATATTGTTTCCCATCCAGAAGAACATAGTATTAAATATTAAACACATAATATTAACCTTTAAATATATAATATTAGGTTGCCCCAGTATTAATAACTGAAATCTGAATTGTCCTCCAGATTTCTCCATATAGTCCATTATAAAGTCTACTTTCCCTTTTGTGGTTAATAGATAATCTAGACAATGGAGACTTTGGAACTCCTTGTAAGAGAATATCTTAGATTCCTGTGAGGAGAACACAGGTTAAAAATCCATTTACCTGGGTGGGTAGGGTAATCATCTGGTTCATTCTGGTACCCCCTACTGCAGGTCACCTTGTAATAGATGCTTCAGTGAATTAAATTCTAGCTTTATTCAAAGAACAGCGAAACTCTGGTCTCTTCAGAGTTTGGGCCACTTTAGAGTTCTTGTGGTTAATTCTGTAAAAGCAGTGGGGTTTTCTACAAGTCTTGTGATGCATGTTTTAAGATGATTTTATAAGATCCAGGAGTGTCCTATGTTTACCTGGGCATACCTGATGTATACTACCAGCTCTGTTCTAATAGCAGAAACGAATCAGGAGTATGTAATGCTGTGTGTTACCTCTGCCTGTGGTCTTCTGGTCTCTGGCTCATATAAATATCTATGGATGTGAGCTCATCCGTTTTAAGCTTATAAGCTGTGCTGGGCAAGAGTTATGTCAAGTTTACTCTATATAACAATGGCCACCTCAACTTCCACAAGAGAACTCTCAAAGGGCATCATCTAGTGCACAAAAGAAGAGTTCTAAACAGCCCATATCCCCACTTCTCAAAAGAGGACAATTTTTAGTAAGCTGGTCTGAGTCACTAGGTTGTATCAGTGAATTTTCATTTGCATCGGCTAATTATTGTCTGCTCTTGCCCCTAACAGTTGATCTGAATTTCATCAGAGTCCGCGTACTGAAAGCCCTAAGACCAGAAGCTGCTAAGCAGAAGTGAGCCTTGTAAGTGATGTAGCATCATTTTTGTCACATCCTACTGGTCAAAAGCAAGTGTCGGACTATTCAGGATTCAAATGGAGGAGATCAGACAAGGGCATGATCACCAGGAGATGAGGCCCACTGTGGGAGAGGAGGGAAATATTTGGAAAGGAGCTACCACACTGCTCTATGCCAAATGCAAATTTAGATGTGTACTATTGATCATATTAGTCCTTTGTTCAAAATCTAGTGGGTCTGGGTCATCTATTGACTTCGAGCCTAGTCATAACTGCCCATCCCCAATTGTGACCCACACATTTGCATTGACTATAAATAAGGCCCACCATTTCTTTTTGTTTACAGATTCCTTGGTTCACCTGCTGCTGCTTCCTTATCATACTGCTGGTTCCCTTTGTCTGCAAAAGGGAAAGAATAGAGGAGTGAAACATGCATTTAAAAATCATTTGTAATAATTTGAAGGTTCTTTGAAAATAATATAGGTGAATATAGGAGTTAATATATATAGTGAATATAGGGGCACCTGGGTGGCTTAGTGGGTTCAAGCCTCTGCCTTCAGCTCAGGTCATGATTTCAGTGTCCTGGGATCGAGTCCCACATCGGGCTCTCTGCTCAGCAGGGAGCCTGCTTCCCCCACCCCCTCTGCCTGCCTCTCTGTCTACTTGTAATCACTGTCTGTCAAATAAATAAATAAAATCTTAAAAAAAAACCCAAAAAATAAATAAAATGGGCGTACAACAAAACTACATTTAGGTAGTGGTAGTGGAAATTCAGGCTAAATGAATATTCAGATCTAAATCATTGTTGTGATTCTTTTCCTGGTTACAGCCCTGGCAGGTGGCTGTGCCCTTTGCAAAGGGTAAAGTGATTACTGCTAGCTAATCCTTTGTCACAGCCATTCTTCACCCCACCTTGGCTAACAGTTTACCTCACTAAGTAAAGGAAGTCCGTTGATAACAAAACTAGTCAGGCTCCATTGCAGATAGGTTAATCTAGGGGAGGAAAAGACCTCTGTATCTGGAAGGATGCTGTAGGACATTGATAATATATCTTACAAATTTTGTGTTTTTATTTTAGAAAAGTTACAGTTTAATATGTGTTTGTTTGTTTTTTTTAAGTAATCTCTACACCCAATGAGGGGCTCGAACTCATAACCCCTAGATCAAGAGTCACAGGCTCTGCTCACTGAGCCAGCCAGGAGCCCTCCAATACTTGTTTTAAAAATGTTTTGAATGTCACATGAATAACTAGTATGTATGTGTGTTTGTAGCTGCCAAAATCTTCCTAGAAGGCAAAACAGAGCCATGGACAGCCAGATTCGGATAAGAAATCCACCTAACTTAAACAAGTGAGAAGAAAAGGTCCAAAACCTTTAAGAGATTATTTCCTTTGAGGCAGTTTCTTTGTTCATTGTGTAGCATTCAGCAGCTTGTGATTCAGTTATCCACTGCAGTAGAATGAACTTTCCCACGTATTAAAAATACATGTTTGAGGGGTGCCTGGATGGCTCAGTGGGTTAAAGCCTATGCCTTCGGCTCAGGTCATGATCCCAGGGTCCTGGGATCGAGCCCCGCATTGGGCTCTCTGCTCAGCAGGGAGCCTGCTTTGCTTCCCTTCCTCTCTCTCTCTCTGCCTGCCTGTCTGCTACTTGTGATCTATGTCTGTCAAATAAATAAATAAAATCTCTTTAAAAAAAAATACACATTTGATATTTCCCATGATTCTGAGAGTTGGTTGGTTGGTTCCTTTGTGGATTTATTTGGGCTTACATAGTTATATTCAGCTATAGCAGGGATCAGCAAAATTTTCTATGAAGGGCTGGATAATGCATATTTTAGGCTTTGTGTACATATTATTCTATTACCTATTTATTTCATTTTTTTTAAATAAACCTTTGAAAAGCAAAAGCTATTCTTAGCTCAAGGCCCCAACATGAAAACAGGCTGAGGGCCAGATTTGCCCCATAGTTTTCCAAATGCTGAACTGGAGAGTCAGCTGAGCTGAAGGTCCAAAGTAGTCTCACATATCTGGCAGTCGGTGATGCTATCCACGGAGGGCCACAAGTCTTCTCCTGAAGGAAGAAGGAGTCCTCCTTCCAGGAGGATTCTCTCATAGGAGGATATGGCCCGTCATCCTTCACAGACTACATTGTCCGTGTGTGGGCAGCATCTATGCAGGTGGAGGGTGTCAGACTTGTTAAAGATAGCCTGGGGAATCAACAAGGTCACCTATGTCACATTCTGTTGATCAGAGGAAATCCAGAGGCCACCATGCATTCAAGGGCTCGGCAAATAGTTTCTCACTCTCTATGGGAGTTGCTGCAGATACTGTGGCCGCAGCTAGCTGAACTAAATGGTAGATTTCCACTGTGTGCCCCACCAAGGAAGATCAAGGGCGGATGATGACCTTGACATTAGACTGGCTCTGAGAGCCTTATTCGGATTGTTTCAGATTGAGTCATAAAACTTCAAATTTATGATCTCTGATGGGAGCTTATTGTCTTACTCTATCCTTTACTCCTGTGTTTCCTGTAAGCTAGTAGGAAGGTTGGGAGATTTGATTAGATGGAAAGAATCCCTCACACTTTATGATGCCATTATACTTACCATCCTGTTTCTGATTCTGTGCGCACTGACTCACTTTCCTCAGTACTTGTTTAGAAGTGCCCCTGCCTTGAGATTATGCACTCCCTGGGAGAAGTGATTATACCCTCCCACCTGTCCACTATGATGTATCTTCCACAGATACGTATTGAATTTAACTAAATAGTTTTCTGAAGCTTAAAGTCTGATTATTTGCTTACTTCACAAAAGAAAAACAAATATAAGAATCCCAGTACTACCTATACATTCTAGAAGAATAGCATGCATCAAAGAATTATATTTCATACCCAGATCCTGTCTAACCAATCAGATGGTTAAACTTCCTAGACATTTTCCAAACACATAGTCAAGAGTTAGGAAGCAGTCTGCTCAATGATAAGTTTGAGCTAGCAATCACCTTTAAAGACTTACTATATTTTAACTTTAAATTTGTCTGCAGATGAAAATCGAAACATAACAACAGTTTGTAATATATCCTGGGTATGTTCCAAGGCAGAAGTGATTCCAGAGAGGGTTTCTAATCTATGGTAAATGCTGCTACTAATTGCTCGGTTGAATTTCTTAATATATGTTTTCTCCCAAATCTCATTGTAACTCTGTCTTCTTCTATTTGATGGAAAGCTTTGACAATTTATTATGTTTAGAAGCAGCTGGGGTGGCTTTCTAATTGATGATTTGTTATCTTATATTTCTTACTTGGCTGTCCACATTTTTCATTCTCTTCAGCATTTTCCTCCAGTGTCTCCTGTCTTACTGAACTAGATGGATGGTGCTGCTTTTGTGCAAAGGCAGGCAGTATTTCAGTCTCTCCTCTGTGTCCTTCCATCAGACTGTGGATACATGCAGGGCTGATACTAGATGACATGTCTTATGACTTGAGCATTAACAAAGTGTATTCACATATACTGTATCAGCTGATTGTTAATGCATCAGTCCTGTGCGATGGATGCTATCACTGTCTTCATTTGGCAGGTGAGGAAACCAGTGGACGGATGTCCCAGAATACCTCAAATTTAACATGTCCAAGTCAACCTCATAAAATCTTTTTATTCTCCGGATACCTGATTTGGTTAAAAGCAGCCCCATTTATCAGTCACCCAAACGTGACCTTCAGTTCTTTCTTTTTCTCCCTTAACTCCACAGGTCCAGTTTAGTCACCAAGATCCTGTGGATTCTCTCTTTCTCTCTGAGACCATGGCCCTTCTGATCCATCACCTGCTCACTAGAAAGCTTTATCTCACACCTGGGTTTATGTCCAAGCTCTCTATCCGCTCCCCTGACTTCCGGGTTGCCTGTCTGGTCTTTCACATTGAGCAGTCTTCCTCAAACCCAAATCTTTTCAAGCACTCTTGTTTTTACGAGACCAGTGCTCTAACCCCTGAGCTACGGAGCCTCAAGCACTCTTGTTTTAAATTGGTCAGTGGTTCCCTGCAGGGCATAATCCAAAGGGCTATAAAGCTCTTCACAATCTCTCTCAGCCTACAAATTTCTCCTGTTCTGGTTCCTACTGTGGGTGCATTTTCATGCACTTGTCTTTGCACGCACTGTACCCTCAGAATGTAGTTTCACTCTCTGAATCCCTCCACCCTGGAAACTCACCTACCTACCTCACCCAAGGTCCATGCTTTCTGTAGTAGTATTTCTCAAACTTGAATATGCATGAAAATCGCCAGGGGTGTGGGTGGGGGGTGTTGGTGTCTTGTTACAAGCAGATTCTGATTCAGTAAGTTCCTGGATGGAGTATGAAATTCTGCACTCTAACAGACTGATTGGTGATAGGATACTGCTAGTGGGTGGGCCACACCTCAAGCAGAAGAATCTAGATCTGCAATGTCAATAGAACTTTCTGTAAAGATAAACATGCTGTTTTTTAATATTGTGGGCACTAATCACTTGTACCTAATGAGCACTTGAAATGTAGCTAATGAGACTGAAGAATTGCATTTTAAAATTTTACTTGATTTTAAGTAGCCACATGTAGCTAAGTGGCCACCATGTTGAACAGTGCAAATCTATACAAATCCCTTTTCATCCTTCAAAACTCATTCAAACACGGCTCAACCTCTGGACCAGCTATATAATTTGTGGAGCCCAGTGTGAAATGAAAATGCAGGGACCCTTGTTAAATTATTAAGAAATTCAGGATAGCAACAGCAGAGCATTAAACAAAGCACATTTCTAAGTGCATGAATCCCATGACCATGAAGACTGCCCTGCAAGACCAGGAGAAAAACTAACAAAAGATATGAAGAGGAAATTCACTGAAGAGGATCTGCATGGTCAATAAGTGTTTGAAAAGATGCACATTTTCATAGGAACAAAGGAAATGCAAATTAAAGCCACAGTGAGATATACTTCCATACCCCCCAGAAATTTTAAAGTCCAGTAATACCGTGTTGTCAGTATATCATCACTGCTGGTGAAGGTATTGTGTATCACTTCTCTAGCAAGTTGTACCACCTCTCTAGCAAGATTGAAGATGTACCTGTCCTGTAAACCAGCAACTGCACTCAGGTGTCTTCCCTGGAGAAACTCTTGCATATGTGATCGAGAAGACATCTGCAAGAATGTTTATGACAGCTGTCTTATACTGAGAGGAATTTGAAACAAACTGAAAATAAACAAATGGGAGGCTGATAAATAAATGCAGTATTTTCTTAAGAAGAATTTTATGTAACAGTAAAAATGGATGGATTAGAACTATATTTCTGTTCTTGCATAGATTTCAAAAATATAATATTGATCAAAGAAAGCAAGTTTCAGAAAGGTGCTATTTATGAATATATTTTATAGATGTGAAAGCCATAGCTATATATTGTTTGTCGATATACATGTATGGTAAACATATATAACCAAAGCACACAAGTGATAAATGCCAAAATCAGCTCAGTGATTACTTCTGGGGACGGGATAAAGAGACAGAGACCAGGGTGCCCAGGGCACTTCACTGGATCCACAATGATTTGTTTCTTAAAAAATAATGTTTTGGCTGAGATAGACACACACACAGAGGAAATAATGCAAGTACTAGAAAAAAGTAATGGATGAATTGCTTTTTAAGAGAAGGTGCCGGGGTGCCTGGGTGGCTCAGTGGGTTAAAGCCTCTGCCTTCGGCTCAGGTCATGATCCCAGGGTCCTGGGATCAAGCCCTGCATCAGGCTCTCTGCTCAGCGGGGAGCCTGCTTCCGTCTGCCTCTCTGCCTACTTGTGATCTCTGTCTGTCAAGTAAATAAATAATATTTTTTTAAAAAAAGAGAGAAGGAAAATTCTGCATAATGTGACTCAAAATTGAGCAATAAAAGATACACAAATGTATCTATAAACAATTTTAAAAACATTTTTCATGAGAAAAAACTTTAAGTAAAGTAAAAAAAATTGACAACTTGGAGAAAATATTTGTGTTGTATATGATTAAGGGGCTACTATTTTTTCTCAGTATTTCATTATGAACATTGTCAAACATAGCAAATTTGAAAAATTATGCACGGAACACCTATATATGCACACGTCATTTTTGATGTGTTTCAAAGTAAACTGTAAACATCATTATACTGCTTTTTAAGTACTTCTTCATGTTTATCATTAATCAGAGTTAAATATTTGTTTACAGGCATCTTCAGATATAAAATTTAAATGCAGTGAATACACAAAACTTAAGTGTACATTTATTGATTTTTGACATGCATACACCTGTGTAACTCAAACCCCTATCCACAGATAATAGTTGTAATATATAAAGAGCTCATAAAAATTGAGAAGACAAATACCAACACAATAAAAAAAATAAGCATAAGATATGAACAATTTCACCAAAAAAAGAAATACAAATAGTCTCTAGATGTATGAAAAGATGCTCAATCTGTCTATAATAAGGGAAATATTTAACAATTAGCAATCACAAAAGGAAATTGAGAACACAACTCTATTTACAGCAGCATCAAAAAGAATAAAATGCTTAGGAATTAACCAAGGAGGTAAAAGACTCATACATTGGAAACTATAAAACATTGCTCAAAGAAATGAAGGAAGATATGAATAAATGAAAAGATATTCTGGGGGTGCCTGGGTGGCTCAGTCAGTTAAGCATCCCATCTTGGTTTTGGCTCAGGCCATGATCTCAGGGTCCTAAGATCAAGCCCCACATCAGATTTTGCACTCAGCACTGGGTCTGCTTGTCCCTCTCCCTCTGCTCCTCCACTCCCTCCCTTGTCTCCCCCTTCCCCCCACTGTCTCTCATAAATAATAAAATCTTAAAAAAAAAAAGATATTCTGTATTCGTGGACTGAAAGGCTTAATAGTGGTAAAATGTCAGTATTACCTGAAGTGATCTACAGATTCAGTGCAATCCCTATTAGAATTCAAATAGCACTTTTTTTGCAGAAATAGAAAAATCCATTTTAAAATTCATCAGAATCTCAGGGGACCCCCAAATAACCAAAATAATATTGAAAAGAACAAAGTTGTAGGTCTCATTTCCTGATTTAAATACTTATTACAAAGCTATAGCTAATCAAAACAGTGTGGTATTGGCAGTAAGACCAAAGGAATAGAATAGAGATCCCGGAAATAATCTGTTGTATATATGTTTGAATGACTTCAACAAGGGTGCCAATATCATTCATGGTGAAATTACAGTCTTTTCAACAAATGGTGCTGGGAAAACTGGATATCCATGTCCAAAAGAATGAAGCTGGACTCTGCCCTAACAACATATACAAAAGTTAACTAAAAATGGATTGGATATTTACACATAGAAGCTAAAACCATAAAACTCATAGGAGAAAAGGTAGAGGAAAATCTTCATGACACTGGAGTCTTGTCACTTGCTTGTGGAAAGGCAAAATGTATAAGCACCATAGCGGGGGTAGAATTTGGCAATGTTACCTTTGACTCAACAATCTCACTTCTAGGAATGTCTCCCAAAGATATACTTGGAAAAATATGAAATTACAGGCACAAACCTATAAAACTGTAAACCACCCAAATGTCCAGTGACAGGGAACTGGTTTAATAAACTCGGTGCATCTAAGCAGTGGAGAACTATGCAGCTGTAGAAAGGAATGAGAAATATCTTGATATATTGGTATGGAACAATCTCCAGGCTATGTTGTTAAGTGAAATAAAGCAAAACGTGAGAGTTTTTTTTATGGTACCCTACCTTTTGTATGAGAAATGGTGAGAAAATATTGGTACGGTGAGAAAACACTTGTTTGTATTTTTCACAAAGTAACAATGAAACAATACGTCAAAAACTAATAAAAATGGCTTCCTATATTGGGAGAGAGAGTGCAGGATAAAAGGAGAAAGAGAAGAAAAAGTTCTGTTGCTGCATCTTGTTATATAGTTTTGGCTTCTGAAGCATATAAGTGGTTTCTATAATTAGAAAATGGGAAAAATAAACCCCTAAAATTGAAAACAAATGGAAACAAATGAACATAACCATATATCAATTTGGTACCGTAGCTATGTAGATAAAATAATTACTTCATTTTAAAATATAGTATACCCCTCATAGGATGTATTCTAAAGAAAAAATAACTGTGAAGAAATTTTACACTGCATTTAGTTGTCTTATTTGTAGTAAAAATAGTGATGAAATAAGAGGAAAACCAAATAATTGTGTTAATACCATTAGAATTTGAGATTTTCACTGCAAAAGAGAAGTATAAAATTTCAAAAGTAAAGTAAAAACAGTAATGACTGCAATGAATTGAAATGTCCAATATATATAAATCTGTTCATGACGATGCTTTAAAGAACACATTGGTTACCATTGGAGTTTGCCAGATTACCAAGTAATGTAATTTAAACATTAATGAATGAGGGGGTAGTCAAGTATCCTGCCTTTCCTGTATAAATGGAATAATTGATGAGAAAGAGTTCTTTGTAGGTGAGGAAGGTTTTTTTGTTTTTAAGATTTTACTTTTGAGTAATCTCTACACCAAATGTGGGGCCTGCACTAATACCCCGAGATCAAGAGTCATGCATTCCACCCACTGAGCCTGCCAGGTGCCCTGAGGAAAAGTTTTTTGTAGATGAGTGCCAGCTAATGAATAAGGAAATAATGATAGGATAGACCATCACCATTTGCATCCTCTAATGATGTAAAGGCTATCTGGGAAATGTCACTGACATATTAGGTAAAATGTTGATAGATAACTTTACAATAGAGAAAACTGGCTATACCACTAGAACCTAATGATCAATTTTAGTAATAATAAAGCTAGGACAAAAATGTGTACTTTGTGGTGTGATGTAATTGGAAGTACACAACCAATTGATGTAATTGGAAGTACATTACCAATTCACAAGTCAGTTAAGTATTCTTGCATTAAAAAATCTAATTAGGCTTCTAACTCATCTTACAGGAAATATGGGGGACAGAGGCATAATTAGAGCAGTGATAGGAGAAACATCAATAGCTTAAAATAATTTTATTAGTGGGGCACCTGGGTGGCTCAGTGGGTTAAAGCCTCTGCCTTCAGCTCAGGTCATGGTCCCAGGGTCCTGGGATCGAGCCCTCCATCGGGCTCTCTGCTCCGAGCCTGCTTCCTCCTCTCTCTCTGCCTGCCTCTCTGCCTACTTGTGATCTATGTCTGTCAGATAAATAAATAAAATCTTTTTTTTTAATAAATAAAATCTTTAAAAAATTTTATTAGTAAAAGTACGGGAAAATGGAAATAAATGAACTAAACTTTCAATTCCAAGCGCAGAAAGTGAAGAGTAAAAGAACCAAAGAAAGCAGGAAGAATAAAATAATAAAGATTAAAAAGCATAAATTAATTATTGGAAAAGAAAAAATTACAGAACTAATAAATAAATCTTTGGGAAAAGGAAACAAAATAGTTCTAGGCAAAAAATAAATAGACACACTACCAGTTAACCTAATCAGGAGAGGAAACAGAGAGAAAATACACAAAACAAGAAATGACAAGGAAGACCTAAGCTTTGCAATGGTAGAAATTTTTTAAAGTTGGAGACTATTTTGTACAACTTTGTGCAAATGCACTTGAAAATCTATTTGAAATAAATGATTTACTAGGAAACTTAAATTTCCAAAATTGTCCCTAGTAGAGATAAAAGTTTAAACAAATCAGTTTTCATTGCATGAATAGAGAACAACCTATGCAGTAGAGATCTCTGTAAACCAACACGGAGTGTTTTCAAGGAATATTTAAAAAAAAAAAAAAAGAGCAAGTTGTGGAAGAGTATATATAATACAAACATTTTTATAGGAATGGGGGAAATAAGATGACATAGATATTTGCATATTATTAGCATATTATTAATATTTTTTAAGAGCACACACCAGTGAGGATGGGGGGTGGGGTGGGAAGGAAAAGGGAGAGGGAGAGTCCCAAGCAGTGGGGCCCAACATGGGGCTCAATCTTATGATCCTGAGATCATGACTTGAACCAAAATCAACGTTGGACACTTAACCAACTGAGCCACCCAGGCGCCCCTGTATATGCATATTATTTTAAAAAGAAATATAAGGATAAACCAGAAACTAATGAAAATGTTGAAAGAGTATGACTTCTCTGAGCTTACTTCTTTTTATTTTTTTAATTTATTTTTTATTTTATTTTATTTAATTTATTTGACAGAGATCACAAGTAGGCAGAGAGGCAGGCAGAGAGAGAGGAAGGGAAGCAGGCTCCCTGCCAAGCAGAAAGCCCGATGCGGGGCTCGATCCCAGGACCCTGGGATCATGACCTGAGCCGAAGGCAGAGGCTTTAACCCACTGAGCCACCCAGGCACCCCTCTGAGCTTACTTCTTTATGTAGTTTTGACTTTTGAACCATGTAAATGTTCTGCATATTAAATCAATAAAAATTTAAAAACAAACCCTAATATTGAACACTGCTACAAATTAACCTCACTAATGAAACTTTGCATTGATACCATAACCACTCAGAAAAAAAATAATTAATTCAGTTTACTTTTAAGCACAGTACTTCCTTAACAGAATAATGACATTTTCTTCATAGGTCTGTTTTTTATAATGCTGTCAGTAAAGAAATTCTGAAGTTATTTTGTATATGTTAAGAAAATTGATGGAAACCAGGAGATCTTTCCTATGGGAGAAGGGAGATTCCAGTTGGAATAGGAGGAGGTTAGGAAGAACCATGTTTTGTGTTTTGGGGGTTTTTTTTTTGAAATTAGATTTAATTGAATTGGAATATCAGTATTAGCTCATGCTTCTTTAAAAATGTTTATTTCCTAGCTCTGTCTCCTGAAGAAGCCTTGAAGCAATAATGTTCCAGTAATACTGGGCATAACTCGTACACAGTTTCTAAAGGAACCCAGGTTCTTTGAGGAAATGGCTGATTTTATGTCTGGGATATAGGAAATACACAGTAAGTTGAAAACATCTTGTGTGAAAAACCAAGAAATTACTAAAAATTAATGGGGACATGTCAAAAAGATACAGGAATTAGCTTAAAGTTTTTCCTGCTGCCCAAATTTATGATACATTGAACATCAAAAAGAACAATGATGATAATAGTTTATACCATCTTGAGTCAGAACAGAACTCATTAGTCTGTAGTGACACTCAAAACAAAGGTGATGGTGGAGGTGAGCTTTCTTCTTTCAAAGGCTGCCAGCTAATAAATGTGAAAAAAATTACAGAATTAGGAAAATCACCATTTGCAACCACTATTGTTATCATTCAGGCAAGGATCATCAATGGATGCTGAAATTTATGGGTGGAAGATTTTTGAGGATTATTGGGCAATGGGATATTCACACATTATCAAAAATCACCCCACAGATTGCAATATGGTACACACGCGCACACACACACACACACACACACACACACACACACACAGTGTATTGACATTGTACCCTAATCTTTATAAGCTTTCAGTAGCCCACAAATGGGCTACTGAAACAGTAATCTTCAATGGAAGAGGAGACTTCCCTTTGTCTTTGTGTGTGTTGTTTCCAACATTCCTCACTTCTAGAGACACACAAGTATTGCCTGAGGGAAACTGAGGCTACCAGAATGGAGATGTTTAGATTGAGAAGCTAAGCCAAATATTTTATTTTATAATGAAAAACTGATGTGTCTTGCCAAAGACTGGTATTTTAGCAAAGCAAGACCATGCAGACTTGTGTCTTCCACAGGAGAATGGATTATTTTCCAGATTTGGATTTAGATTTTATTCTGTTTGGTTTTTATTGCTGGAGATGTGTATATATGTGTTCTTCTTTGTGGAGTAACACACAGAGAATTAGGAGCAGAACCTCTAAAGCTGTAGGAAAGATAGTCATACCTGATCTATCTCTGGGACTTTAAAGAAATGACTTGGACTTAGTCCAGCTCAGCAGAGTGGATTGTAGATATGCTCACTAAGATTCCATAACTCAGAATGTCCTGATGTTGGCTGCCACTGTGTCATAACTATCCTGAGGGGTAAGAGGAGGGTGGAGCTTAGAATAACCAAAGCCCTGTTTGGGTAGTGATTCTTTTGAAGGGAAACAATTCTATTGGAGATCACCCACTTGACTAGTAATTATAAATTATTGGGCTGCAAAATTTAAGGATGGAGGAGGTACAGGAACAAGAGAAGAAGAACTTTTTTCTCTTTTGAGTTCTTGCTGGGAGTATGATGTGGATCTTGAGACATCAAGATAAATGGGGTCCAAACGGAGAAGCAGTCAAGGCAGGGTCCCACTGGGGAGGGCATCTTTGACAGAAACCATCTCTAAGGGCAGTAAGGAGTGACTGCCTGTACTAAGCTTCCCTTGCCAACATTTATTAGCTCTGGTGGGGGGATTAAGGAAGGGCTTGTTCTAGCCAGGGCTCAGTGGTAAAGGGCAAACTGCTGCCTCTCCCCTGTAATGGCAAAGGGGTGATAATGAGGATGTCCCAAGTTAGCAAAGATACATATATATTCTCCAAAGGGCTTAACTTCTGTATAAATCAATTAATAAGAGTGTATACCCATTATTAACTGGTTCTGTCTTTTCCTTATAATAAATTCACAGTCTCCTATCAATAAGAGAAATTCCAATGATTTTGAAAAATTGATATTTTTTCACTAGTTTGCCAACAGCAGATCTTGGACCTCCATAGTTGCATGAGACGAGTCCTTATGATAAATCTCTGTCTCTATCATTATGTGTATATACATAGGTAGGTAGGTAGATATACATTTATTGGTTCCATTTCTCTGGAGATCCCAGACTAATACACTAGATAATGAATACAGTCTTTCTTTCATAAAATACTTGGTTAGGGAGAGCTTTAACTGTCATACATTTACATCTGCCTCATCTTTTAACTGCTGTATGATATCCCTTGTTCTATGGTATACTTAGCCATTTCCTTTTTGATAGGTACATAAGTTCTCTCTGGGCTCTATTCTCAGAATAATGGCAAACAACATTTTGGCAAAGTAGGTTGCTTCCATTATGGATTGAGAATTGCTGAGCCAGTCCTGGCCATTGGGTGAAACACATATGAGAGGAAAATGGAAATATCTTCCACAGTGAGGATTTGCTCTCCCTGTATCACAGACCTTAGGACAATAGCTCCCATTCATGGCTTTGTGACCTTACTTTGCCAAGTCAGGACATTTTTTTAAAAAGCAAAAACAAAACAAAACAAAGAAACTTCTGTTACCATCATCATTTTCAAAAGCAGGCTATTTTAGGGGTGCTGGGGTGGCTAAGCTGGTTGAGCATCTGGATCTTGATTTTGGCTCAGGTCATGATCTCAGGGTCATGAGACTTGAGCCCTGAGTCGGGATCCATGCTCAGCATGGAGTCTGCCTGAGACTCTCTCTCCCTGTGCCCTTCCTCCCCCATCTAGAATAAGTAAGTAAATCTTAAAAGAATGAACAAACAAGCAAACAAACAAAAACCCAGGCTATTTTAACATAAAAACACAGAGACAACCTCAGTTTGATAGATGGTCAAATTGAATAAATTCAATTTTATTCAAAATGCGCTGCAGGGTCGGGTCTTTCTTCTTTGTCGTCAGCAGGTGAATACATTCTCACTCACCTGTTTCAGTCTCCATATACATACATTAATATTATTCTGACTTCTACATTAACAAAGTATTTGGGAGATAAGTAAAGTGAGAGAGTTCCTGCCTTCTGACAAAGGGAGAGATCACAACCTAAGAAAAGATGAAGGATGTTTCCTTGGACTCTGACCTAGGAAGAGTTTAGGATGCGTTGGAGAGAAGCCAAACCGGTGTTCTTGAGGTCTCAACCAAAAAGAAGCCTGGAATAGAAAGAAGACCGTGAGGTTGCCCAAAGAGATTGAAACCCATTGGGAAAATACTGTCACCCAGTATGCCCTGCAATGGTACCATAGGTACAGACACCAGAACAAGTTATTTAGAGAATAACATCTGAATCCATTAGGTCGTCTTTATGCTGCTTTCTTTAACACATTTCCCTTCCATACCATGAAAAAATTGTGAGAATATAAGGTTCATGTGAAGTGAAAAAATTGATGATTGTCTTTTGCAGTAAAATAGCCACTTTTAGTGGTCATAGCAGCTGTTCCATCTTCAAAGACAAGGAGAAGAAGAGCGAGGAGTGCTGGCCCAGCAAAAAAGTGAGTGTGAAAAATGAAAGGATGGGGAAGCACATTCTGTGGTTAGAAAGGCCCTGGAGATGGGACACCTGGCTCATCGGTAGACCATGCAGTTCTTACTCTCAGGGTTGTGAGTTTGAGCCCCATGTTGGGCATAGGGATTACTTAAAAATAAAATCTTAAAACAAACAAAGAACAACAACAAAAATGAAAGATGGGTCCTGGTGCATCAGTTCGGCCAGCACTGTGGTTCTCACCCTATAATCCCACTTGAGGAGCAAGGTTTAGAGTGAGACCCCAGCTGAAGATCTTGACTTAGGGGCAATTCTGCCACTCTCAGGGAAAAACCTTGGACCAACCAATGGTCTTGCTGATCCTTCATTTATAAAATCAGGGTAAGAAGATTGCCCTGTGTGACAAGAGGGTAAGTTTAAAGCCCTGAGAAAATTAGAAAGTGGTATACAAACAAATTATAATAGTTATGAAAACCGGAAAGGTGAGGGGGGAGTTGGGATGGGCCAAAACTAGGTCATATGGGGACTCTGTGCAAATTAGGAAAAGAACCTCCTTTGGTGGACACGGTGTGGTGCGGCTCACAGCTGCATTAGTGGAACTTGGGCTGGGTTGTAGCCTACCATGTTCCCTGAGTTGCATGTGAACTATCTGCAAAACTGCATGCGGCGGACCCAGTGGTCAGGGCCTTTTGTTCTGGGCCTCAAGTTCAAGGGAGTCTCCAATTCTGACTTCCATTCAGTAGAAATACATGCAAGAGTTCGGGATGAAGCTCCATCACAATGATATTCTGAATGATACTCATCCAGCTAACACAGAGGGCAAGCAGTCTCAGTCTCAAGCTGCTTGGGCCTTCCTGAGACTTCTGTAGAGCCTAGTTATTTAATAACCTTAAAAAAATCCAGTGACATTCAGCTTCAATTAAGGACATTGGTTAAGTAGCTGCATCAGCAATATTTAGATGTAGGACAAATAAAATAATTGCACATAGACACATGACCAATATATGGTCTTCACCCTTGGACAACATTTCATTTTGCCGTGTTTGAAACCAGCCTCGAAATTGGACACAGTACTTTGTTTCATCTGCCTTCTACCCTCCTCATTAGTGACTCATTTTATCTGTTATGCTGGCCTTCTTTTCTTCTGTCGAACACATCAAATTCACCCAAAGGATACAAAAATACTGTTTCAAAGGGGCACATGCACCCTGATGTTTATAGCAGCATTATCAACAATAACCAAATTATGGAAAGAGCCCAAATGTCCATTGCCTAATGAATGGATAAAGAAGATGTACACACACACACACACACACACACACACACACACACACGCTGGACTATTATTTGACCATCAAAAAGAATGAAATCTTGCCATTTGTAACAATATTTATGGAGTTAGGCTGTATAACACCCAATGAAGTAAGTCAGTCAGAGAAAGGCAAATATGATATGATTTTGCTCAGACATGGAATTTAAGAAAAAAAAAAAACACCAAAAACAGATGAACTTAGGGAAAGGGGGAAAAAGAGAGAGAGAGAGAGGGAAGCAAACCATAAAAGACTCTTAACTACAGAGGACAAACTGAAGGTTGATGGAGGAAGGTGGGTGGGAAATGAGCTAACTGGGTGATGGGTATTACTGAGAGCACTTTTGATGAGCACTGGATATTTTATGTAGGTGACGAATCATTAAATTCTACACCTGAAACCAATTTTACCATATATGATAACTAACTAGAATTTAAATAAAAACTTCAAATAAACAAACACCCGCCCCCAACACACACACCTAGTTCATCCTACCTCTGGACATTTGCACTTTCTCTTCCCTCTGCCTAGAATGTTTTTCTCCCAGATTTTTGCATGGCTCAGTTCTTTGAGCTCAAATGACCTCTCTCATCAGAGAGGCATATGAAATAATTATGTGGCTTCTAAGCTGCACTTTAAAAAAAAATTTAGCATTTTAACATCTCTGAACCTGAGATGCATTTAACAATTGCTAGTGTCTTATGACTGGGATTAGCCAGGCAGCAGGCATGGCTTAGTTGTCATTGCTCATGTGAACAAATGCAAATTTGTATGTTATTCGTGGTGGGCCTACTGGACATTGACCTCTCCTTCACAATTTAGTCAACAATCAGGGACACTAGATACCTACATATCTAAGAGAGAAACTCAAATGATATTCTAAAGATCAGGAAGATTTTTTTCTAAAGATTTTATGTTTTAGGTTCACAGCAGAATTGAAAGGGAAGTACAGAGACTTCCCAGAGACTCCCTGCCCCCACAGGTGCACAGCCTTCCCCATTACCAGTATCCCTTACCATCACAGTACATTTGCAGGAAGATTCTTTGTGTTTCAAAATGGTGAAGCAATGCCAACTTTCCTCACCAAAAATGAGAAAATGCAATTCATTCTCTGGAGGGCTTCTCCTATGATAGCCCACCTCAGGTATAACTGTGTAATTGCATTTTTATACAATGTAAATTCATGTATATATTTTAAACTTCAAGTTTGCTTTAAAAAATTATGTACCATAGATATTTATGAGTAATATGCATCTTTCCTAAGAAGACTTTATCAAGAGTATGACAGAAAAATTGAGATATTTATCTTCAAAATATTTGCTCTCCAAAGGCTGAGAGGATTTATTATTCTGTTCAACTTAAAAATGAAAAACTGGTAAAACAATAAATAAAAAAAAACCTCAGTGACAGCTGACAGTAAATATTTTCTATGATCTGCAACTTGTGTTCTTCTGAAAATGAATCTTTCGGGGACACAAGATACCTTACTATTCACTAACCAAAACTTTCAAAGAGCTCATCTTTCTCAAGTGGAGACTGTAGCATAGTTTGTAAAGTATTTACTTCTGAAATATGTATTTCATTTGGTCTGTTTTGCTTTTATTAAGTTCAGTAGCTAACCTCTTCATGTCCATTTAAACAAAATATTTCAGAAGCTCATACTATCACCACATTTTCAGTTTACTGGAGAATCTAAATTTCCTTCTGATAAAAGTAACAGAACAGTGCTCAGTAAACATATCCCTTTTAAAACTCAGAATTGAGTTTGGGTTTTTGTTTTGTTGTTTTTATTGCTTCTAACCTCCCAGGCAACAATTGTATGTCTCGCAGTCTTGATTTTGTTTCAGAAAATAATATTGAAGATGGAGTAGAAAAAAATCTCCTAGTTCTTATTCATTCTTCTAGTTTTTGAACCAGTTTTTCTTACTCCTGACTCTTCATAAGCAAATGTCATGTGTGAAATATTTATGCCTAATGTTGATGAGAATAGAAGTATGGATTTCATACCTGCTTTTTCTGTTTGGGTCCATATTTTCCAATAACTGACTCGTCTTTCTCATCCTTAGGCTTCATCCATGCCAAGAGTTGATCACAGTGGGGACACCCCTGTTCTCACAACTTGCCTCCACTCTCTTGACCCTTTTCACATACTCAGAGCACCTGAATCAAAGCTGGGCCAATCAGAGTCCTTCTGAGGGCATTTGGAATGTAGACTAGAACTTCTAAGCTTATTTTGCCTCATTTTTGGAACAGAGGAGATAGAAACTCAGATATCAATGGGTACTTTCCACCTTGTGAACCAGGATGTAGGCCAAGCCAGTGTGTAGTAAGAGAGAAGGAAAAAAGAAGATACAGAGATTGAAGCAGAGTTGAAGGGAGAGTGGGGGTGGTCCGTCTTCCTGGTCTGACTGTGTCCTACCCTTGAGACATTTGAATCAGCTCTGCTTTTTATGATAACTTATCTTTTAAAAATTTCAGCTGGTTAGAAATGGTTCCGTTACTTAAAAGAAATGTTAACCAGTACGGTGCTTTCTACATGAAACTTTGGGGAATTTCTCTTATTTTCTTAATTATTCTTATTAGAGAGCTATTGTAATAGCCACAAAAGGACTTTCCTCAGAAAATTTTTCTTCCTTTTTTTTTTTTAAAGATTTTATTTATTTATTTGACAGACAGAAATCACAAGTAGGCAGAAAGACAGGCAGAGAGAGAGGGAGGAAGCAGGCTCCCCACTGAGCAGGGAGCCCGATGCGGGGCTTGATCCCAGGACCCTGAGATCATGACCTGAGCCGAAGGCAGAGGCTTTAACCCATGGAGCCACCCAGGCGCCCCTCTTCCGTTTTTTAAATCTCAGATTTACATGTTTAATCTTTCTTCTTTCCTTGATGAAATCGATATTACATGTCTCTCTGTAGGGGGGAATGCAAAGGTCTGCCAAAAAATCTGAAAAGGCTGAAATGACATGGCCCATATATATTCTCTAAATGTAGCTGCATTCAAGGACTAATCTCCTCCAAGAGGAGAAACATCTGGGGATAGAATCCAAATATAGCAGGACACAGCAAAGGCCAAAGAGAAAGAATATCCAACTTAATAGTGCAATGGAGGTAAGAAGGAACAGTCAAATTAGAATATAAGCTTGCCATATTCTTGCCAGTTTTTCATCAGAAAAACATTGAGGGGTGCCCGGGTGGCTCAGTCAGTTAGGTGTCTGCTTCTGGCTCAGGTCATAGTCCTGGTCCTGGGATCAAGCTCTGCTTTGGGCTCCCTGCTTAGCTGGGAGCCTGCTTCTCCCTCTCCTTCTACTCCTCCCCCCTGCTCCTGTGCTTGCTCTTTCTCTCTTATAAATAAATAAATGAAAAAAAAAAAAAAACAACCATTGAAACAAGAGGACTCTAGAATTACAATGTTTAATATAAACTTATTAAGGTTTAGATAGAAAGTTTCACTCTAAAGAGTTATCCAAAACAACATTATTTTTAAAAAGCCTACAAAAACTAACACAAAAATTGAGAAACAGAAAAGATGGAGATTAAATTCCATCAAAGTTCAGGAAAGAGAGAATAATATACCTATAGATGATGAAAACTTGCCCAAAAGACATTCTCATAAAGCAGATTAAAAATGAAAATCTAATAATACAAAGAAAATAATATAACAAATGAAAGAACAGATTTTATTTGAGTGATAAAACTCAGAAAAGAATTAAAATTATTAAGAAATGAACAAAACGAAAAGGAAAACTACTGAATGGGAGAGGATTTTGCAAATGACATATCCAATAAGGGGTTAATACCCAAACTATATAAAGAACTGATATAACATCATTAACATAAAAAAAAATCTGGTTAAAAAATGGGCAGAGGGCCTGAATAGTCATTTTTCCAAAAAAGACATAGAGAGGATGAACAGACATATGAAATAATGCCATCATGGGACGCCTGGGTGGCTCAGTTGGTTAAGCGGCTGCCTTCGGCTCAGGTCATGGTCTCGGCGTCCTGGGATAGAGTCCCACATCGGGCTCCTTGCTCGGCGGGGAGCCTGCTTCTCCCTCTGCCTCTGCCTACCACTCTGTCTGCCTGTGCTCGCTCGCTCTCTCTGACAAATAAGTAAATTAAAAAAAAAAAAAAAACTTAAAAAAAAAAAAGAAATAATGCCATCACTAGTCATCAGGAAAATGCAATTCAAACCACAATGAGATATTACCTTACACCAGTCAGAATGGCTAATGTAAAAAAGACAAGGACTAGCAAGTATTGGCAAGGATATGGAGGAAAAGGAACACTTGTGCACTGTTGGTGGAAATGTAAATTGGTGCAGCCACTGTAGAAAACAGCGTGGAATTTCCTCAAAGTGTTAAAAAGAAATAACACATAGTCAAGTAATTTCATTGCTGGGTATTTACTGAAAGAAAACGAAACATTAATTCAAAAGGATATAGGCACTGGTATGTTTATTGACACATCACTTACAATAGCCAGATACAAAAGATTTGGAAACAACGTAAGTGTCCAGATGTGGTATGTGTGTACAATGGAATATTATCCAGCCATAAAAAAGAATGACATCTTTCCATTTGCAACAACATGGATGGACCTAGAGTATATTATTCTAAGAGAAACTAGTCACACAGAGAAAGACAACTACCACATGATTTCACTTATATGTGAAATCTAAAAAACAAATGAAAAAGCAAAAAACAAAACAAACAGATACAGAGAACAAACTGGTGATTGCTGTAGGGGAGAGAGGGAGAACAAAATAAGTGAAGGGTATTAAGAGAGACAAACTTCCAGTTATAAAATAAATAAGGAATGAAAAGTATAGCAGAGGCAATATAGTCAATAATACTGAAATAACTGTGTCGTGACAAATGGTTAACTACCCTTAATGTGGTGAGCATTGCATAATATATAGACTTGTCTAATCACTGAGTTCTACACCTGAAGCTAATAGAACATTATATGTCAGTTAAGCATCTGCCTTCAGCTCATGATCCCAGGATCGTGGAATGGAATCAAGCCCTGCTTTGAGCTCCCTGTTCAGTGGGAACCCTGCTTCTCCTTCTGCCTGCTGCTCTCTCTGCTTGTGCTCTCTCTCTCTCTGTCAAATAAATAAATAGAATCTTTAAAAATAAATAAATAAAATTACTCAGTGTAATAAAAAAAAAAAATCCTGCCATTAAGGTGACTTAGGTCTAACAAATTATGTTTTGGGTGACTTTTAGTCCAAAATTTCAAATTCCTTGGAAGATATGATTGATTCAGCTTAGGTTGGGTATCAATCCCAGAGTCGACAGTTATACGTATTGTAGATATGACTGATGAATGGTCAACCTTGTATATCAAGGGAAGTTTCCAAAGAAACATAAAATACTGTGAGCTGAACAGTACTTTGAAAACTGTCTTCTGCACTTTGCCCACCAACCCATTTCATACACCTGAAGCTTTCCTCTCCCTTGTGGTGCGGTTCTCCTCCCACACAATTGCATCCATCCCTTTCCAGTAGAAGATGATACAAACTTGTGTCCCTTTATTCATCTAGAGGAAACACCATAGGAAACATACACCTATAAGCCAAAGATTTCCTAGAGCATTCTTACTCCAGTTCTGTCAAAATATCCTTATATATTCTACTGCTCATGTTGGCTGGAAAAATTTATCTTTTGTTAAACATTTATTCAGACTGGTGAAAAGAATCATTTTCATTAACATTGACAAGACTATTGCTTACTCTAGGGGCACCTGGGTGGCTCAGTTGTCTGACTTCAGCTCAGGTCATGATCCCATGCCCCGCCCCCCCCCTCTGGGCTCTGTGCTCAGAGGGGTGCCTGCTTGTCCCTCTCCCTTTGCCCATCACCCCTACTCATTCATGCACGCGCTTGCACTTCTCTCTCAAGTCAGCAAATAAAATCTTAAAAAAAAAAAAGGACTGTTTACTCTAAATCCGTATTTATTTTTGCTTGAAGTCTACTGCTGGCTATCACTCATTAACC
Organism: Martes martes; assembly: GCF_963455335.1. NCBI lineage: Eukaryota > Metazoa > Chordata > Mammalia > Carnivora > Mustelidae > Martes > Martes martes. Next base: position 85,022,315 of record NC_137888.1, read on the forward strand.
AATTCTCCGCTTATTTATTTATTCCTAAAAGGTACTAATTAGATATATATTAACAGGAATATATTTTTAATTTTAGAAGTAATGCATTCACTGAAATGCTTTCTTTAGATCTGCTTTATAAGTAACCTAACATTTTTCTTTTATTTTGTTAATTTGCACAAAACAGATTAAACTGTACTCCTAGAAATGCAATTATGTTAAGGGTTAGCCAAATAGAGTCAGGATGTAATGTCCCAAATTAAGTATTTTGTTCAACTAAGATTAATTCCTTTTTTTCAAATGATGATTTGCTGTTCTAATTCTGTCAAATACATGATTACCAACTATCATTTTCAGACGTTAACTGCAATTGCATTTGGTATGTTTGGCTGGCTCAGTTGGGGGAACATGCAACTCTCGATCTGAAGGTCAGGAGTTCAAGCCCCATGTTAGAGGTGGAGATTGGTTGGGGGAAAAAAGGGGGGAAATGAAATTGCTTGCACTCTCTCTCTCTATGTATATAGGAATAGCACTTCTCAGAAATTAAATCTGTAAAGATTTAAAAATTGGAATATAATTGAAGCTGTACCCTGTCTCATTCCACTAATGAGTATTTTTCATCGATAAATCCATAGCTGTATAGTTTATAAGCTCTGCCTAATTCAATAAGAGATGAATATCTAATAAATCTTTTATTTTTATATTGATTATTTTTCATCAAAATGTTTTTGTATGTATGTTGTTTTGATCATTTGTGTTTACATATTACATAATTACATATGTACATATGTACATAATTATAAGGTTGATTCAATGTAGGAGACTTTTTTTAACCTTAGATTCTCTGTTTTTAGATTCTTTGTTCCAGAGAATCTAAAAACATTAATTTCAGTGTATGTGTGTATTTTTGTGACACAGAGTAGGAAAGAATGATCAATATAAGACCAAGCATAAAAATATAATACATCAGGATTAAATTTTGTGAGGGGAGTAGAAGGCAAATATGAATTCAAGGAGAAAAAATACAATGTAGAACTTTTCACTGTTCAAAAAGAACTTGTTCAAAACGGATGGCTACCAGAGGAGAAGTGGGGAGGGGGAGAGGTGAAATAGGTGAAGGGGATTAAGAGTATAGTTATCCTCATGAGCACTGAAAAGTGTACAGAATTGTTGAATCACCATATTGTACCCTTGAAGCTGATATAATACTGTATGTTAGCTACACTGGAATTAAGAAGAGAAATTGTTCATGTATTTTTTAAAGGATGCTAGTAGCTTTCGAATTGCTATACTGTAAAGTTTCTATTGAACTTATTTAAAAGAATGATGTATCTTATTTTTTAAAAATGTAAATGTATATAATATGTCACAAATGATAACCACTTAAATTTATGCTGAAAAACTTCAGGTTACTTAAAATCATGCAACAATGTTTTTAAAATATTCATTTGAAGAATTACGGCAAAGAAGTTTGAAGGCTACTGCTATAAACAGCAACAGGGAAAAAGAGGAACGAGATTAAAGATTCTGTTTAAGGGCGCCTGGGTGGCTCAGTTGGTTGAGCGACTGCCTTCGGCTCAGGTCATGATCCCGGACTTCTAGGATCGAGTCCCGCATCGGGCTCCCAGCTCCTTGGGGAGTCTGCTTCTCCCTCTGACCTTCTCCTCTCTCATGCTCTCTCTCACTCATTCTCCCTCAAATAAATAAATAAAATCTTAAAAAAAAAGATTCTGTTTAAATTATGCTAATTCTTAACAAGAATAAGGGGAAAGGGCAATTAATTCAATCTTCCGGCTCCACTTTCGGATGCCAAGCAGAAGTCTGAAGTCTGAAGAAGAAGTGAAAGCTATTCCCTTCCCTTTAGAGGCAAGACCAGAAGTTGAGTCCATCACTTCTACTATCTACTAACCCTTAGTTCATAGCCATAGATAGTCATGAGGGAGTCTGGACAAGGTAATCATTATTCTGATGGCCAGCTGCCCAATCAAGAAAATACAGTACAGGCTTTGTCCTCATTTTCATAAGCCATCGTGCAGCTTTAGCTTGGTGTTAATGATTTCCCTCCTTTATCCATTCTACTGTTCTGTTCTTTATGGCCAGAGTACATGATAAGAACCGCAGGAGCATTATACTACTGCTTTACACTTTTTTGCCATTAAATAAATTTTTGTTTAGAGGGAATATTGACTAAGCAAGCATGTTAATATGGGATATTCAATAAGTGGATAGATGTTAGTACTGGCAGAGGAATGATGGATAGAGGAAGCCTATCCAAATGCACATTTAAGCACTTTTTCTTGTTATAGTCTACATAATGAAAGGGGCCAAATAAAATCGACCTGACAGCAATTAACTAGCTGTCAGGACCCTAGAGGAATGGTATCATCCTGGTGCTAAGGTTTGCTACCCTGCTAGAAAATTAGGTAGTCAAAAGTGGCAGGGTTGGCCTCTGTGAGGGAGGATCCCTTATTGAGTTCATACATATGCTATCCTTGAAAAATCTATTGGTATTAGATAATTATCTAATAGACAAATAGTTCTTGTCTAATAGATAATTGAAGACACATTCAGCAGGTTGAGGAAAAAGGATAGCTGACATCCACAGAAACAGTACTCCTATACATATGGTCATTAAGAGCCTTTTACTACCCCCATGGTCTCACGTGATAAGTTAAATGGGATATGTATTAGTTAGTGATCTGTTTGCTTTCGAGTAAGATCCAAATGAACAGTGACTTAAGTAAGATAGAAGTTTAAGTCTCCCATAATAGTTTAAACATCAAGAGTCTGGGGTTGCTATGGTATTGGGGATCCAGGTTCATTCTAATTTCTCTGTCATCTCTAGAATATGGCTTGCATGCTTATGATGTTTCATAGTCATCATTACAGTCACATGTCAGGCAGAAGTCTGAAGTCTGAAGAAGGGAGAGTGAAAGCTAATTCCCTTCCCTTCAGAGGCAAGATCCGGAAGTCCCTTCTTCTACCCACTGAACCCTAGAGCATAGCTGTAGATAACTACAAGGCAGGCTGAAAAATTCAGTTCCTTAGTCATTTCCAGGGCTTACTCATCACATGCAGTCATGACTACTCTATTGGACAGCATAGACATAAAAAATTTGCATCCCTCTAGAAAGTAACATTGAACAGTGTTGCCTTGGGTCAAACTACAGTTTAAAGGAAGTATGAAAGCTAGAAGAACAAATTAAATGATGCCATTAAGAAACAACCAGCCAAACTCTAAATTCTAGGACATTCTATAAGATAAATGACCCCGTTTTTTTAGATTAAATGATATTTTTAAAGGGTTTTAAGAAAGATATCATTCAAATGTGATTAGTAATTTTGAATCTTGATTGGAACAACTAATTATAAAAAAACAGTTTTGAGGTAAGAAAATATGAGTATATACTGTATATTAGATGCTATTAAGGAAATATGGCTTATTTTTAAAGATATAACAATGACATAGTGGTTATGTTAAAAAATCTCTTTCAGTTACAAAGGCATACTAAAATGTGTGGGATTTGTTTTAAAAATATTTAAGCGAAAAGCAAAATAATGGAGAGGAATAGGTGAAATGAGATTGGAAACATTTTAATAATTGCTAGTTATATGACAAGTACATGAGAATTCATAATAAATTATATTCATAATACAAACTAGAAAAAGAAATAAAGGTGACAGCTACTAATATGTCCAAGCTGACTATTGCTATACAGGAACAAAGCCTTGAATTGCCAAATCTCTACATTTTTTCAAAGAAGTGAAAACTCCAGATTTTTTAAAAATAAAATATCTTGATTTCATAAAACAACAACAATGTGGCCAAACAAAATACATCAGTGGGCTGGAATTTGTCCTTGGCCATCTGTTTCTTCTCTAGGAAGAACTTGTTTTGTTAATGAGTGGTTTCCCCCAAATTTAGAGTGTGTTCAAGCTTTTGAATAACTCCTGGAAACCAGTGGTTAATGGTTCCATGTCTGGGGACTCAGAGGTGAGTGACACATTGCTTATATCTAAATGGAGCTCCGAGTCTTGTCAGGGGGAGGGCATGTAGCCAAAGGCTTAGATCACAACATAGGTGTATGTGGAGAGGAACAGGTAGAGATGCAGTATTAGTCCTGCCATGGTGTTATGAGCTGAATTTTGTCCCCCTACCCCAACACACAAACAAATTCATATTTTGAAGCCCTAATGCCTAGTACCCCAGAATGTAACTTTATTTGGAGATAGGGACTTTAAAGAGTTAATTAAGTTGAAATAGGGTTATTAGGGTGGGTTTTAATCCAATATGACTGATGTCCTTATCAGAATAGATGAAGAAGAGAGCCAGGGAAGATGGCAGAGTAGGAGGATCCTGAATTCACATCCTCCCACAGACACCCCGAGGCAACAACTATGTGTAATGCAACTCACTCTAAAAATGACCTAAAGACTGGCAGAACAGACTTTTCACAGCTAAAGACAGACGACTATATCAAGAAGGGTGGGAGAGGCAGAGATACTGTTGCCAACCAAACCCCTGGTGTGGCAACCCACAAGTGAGAAGAATATCACAGGCACAGAGGAGTGAGGGGATCAAGTCCCACATTGGGCACCCTCAGCCCTAGGAACCTGCAAGAGGAAGATGAGCTCCCAGAATGTCTGGCTTTGGAAATCAGGAGGGCTTAACTCTGGAAGAACTAGATGGCTAAAACTCTGCTCATAGAAAGCCAGTGCCCTGTATCACTTGGTCTGAGACCTAGCACAGAAGCAGCAACTTGAAAAGCACCCGGGTTATATGGGAAAGATATATTGAATAATTTTAGGACGTATGCCAGAGGGGCAGGGATCTGCAGAAGCTTTCTCTGGGAATGGAAGGGCTAGTTGGTACCATTTCTCTTGCCTGCCTTCAGCCTTTCTAATCAAACACCTGTGGGAGGCAGTTATGACATTCTCCATTTACCTTGCTAACACAGTTTGCCCCACCCCTTTGACCTTGCTCCACCCAAACTGCCTGCTATGGCAGGTGTCCAGAGTGGCTCCTACATTGCCACTCCTAGCAAGCAACCTCAGCTGAGACTGACATCCTCCCAGAGTGACTACCACTCGCCACACCCAGTGGGTGGCCCCAGTGGAGACTTGCACCTGCCCAGAGTGACTCTTGCCTAGGAAGAGGGGAGCTAACCTCACCAACCTGCATTCCTGCAGCAGCCAAAACCAGGCCTTTCAGCCAGCAGTATAGGTTTAGGGACAAGACCTGGCCATGGGTGTGCATAAGTCAGTCCTAGACAGTTATTGCTAACAGCCAGGCTAGGGGCAGCCCCACCCACGAGTGTGCCCATGGCCCTTGTAACCCAGCCACAATAGGAGGGCTCATGCACCCCACACAGGGAACACAGGGAACACTACAGGAGCACCGGGTTCTGGTGACCAGGGGGTATTGCATTACTGGGCACCACAAGACTTTTACACAGATCACTATTTTCAAGACCTACCTAATCTATTAAAAACAAACAAAGAGGCAAAATGAAGAGATGGAGGAATATGTTCCATACAAAGGAACAAGACAAAACCCCAGAAAAAGAGCTCTTTACCTGGTAAAGAGTTTAAACTAATGGCCACAAAGATACTCAACAGACTTGAGAGAAGAGTGAACAAACTCAATGAGAACTTCAACAAAGAAATAAAAAAGATATTAAAAAAACAGTTGAAGGGGTGCCTGGGTGGCTCAGTGGGTTAAAGCCTCTGCCTTCACCTCAGGTCATGATCCCAGGGTCCTGGGATCAAGCCCCACATCGGGCTCTCTGCTTGGCGGGGAGCCTGCTTCCTCCTCTCTCTCTCTGCCTGCCTCTCTGCCTACTTGTGATCTTGTCTGTCAAATAAATAAATAAAATCTTAGGGAAAAAAAAAAAACAGTTGACGAAAACAGTAAGTGAGATGAAAAACACACTAGAGTGAATAATAGATTAGAGGATGCAGAACAGATCAGCAATCTGACCGACAAGGTAGTTGAAAGCAAACAACTCCAAACAGCAAAGAAGAAGAAGAAGAAGAAGAAGAAGAAGAAGAAGAAGAAGAAGAAGAAGAAGAGGAGTAAGAAGTAGTAGTAGTAGTAGTTGTTGTTGTAGTAGTAAAATGTGGGGACAACCTTTTGGATGGAACAACACCAAGCATGCTAACATTTGGATTACAGGGGTCCCAGAAGGAGAAGACAGAGAGAAGGGGTAGGAAATTTATTTGAAGAAATAATAGCTGAAAACTTTCTAACCTGGCGGTAGAAATAGACATCCAGGTAGTAAGGGCAGTAGATCAATCACTTATAATGTTAGTATGAAGGTTAGGAGACAGACACAATAAAATCAATTATATCTACCAAAATAACTGAAGAGATACATAAAATAAAGATGTAAAATATGGCATCAAAGGCATAAAATGTAGAGGAGGGGAAATATAGTATATTTAGAATGTCTTTGAACTTAAGCAGCTATCAACTTAATATAGACTGATACATACATAAAATGTTACATATATATCTTATATATGTAACCAAAATGCAAAAACCTATAATAGACACACACACACACACACACACAAACACACATGCAATAAAGGGAAAGGAATCCCAGCATAACACTAAAGAAAGTCATTAAACCTCAAGGGAAGAGAGTAAGAGAAGGAACAGGGAACTACAAAAGAAATCAGAAAACAATTAACAAAACTGCAGTAAGTATCAATAATTAGCTTATAACATAAATGGACTAAATACTCCAAAGAAATAGGGTGAATGTAGTGGATTAAAATACAAGACTCATCTATACATTTCTTACAAGAAACTCACTTTAGACCTAAAGATGCATAGAGACTAAAAGTGAAGGGATGGAAAAAGATATTCCATGCAAATGGAAACAAAACAAAACAAAAACAAAAACTGAGGTAGGAATACTTATATCACACAAAATAGACTAAACAAAGACTGTAACAAGAAACAAAGAAGGGCACTACATAATGATAAAGGGAATGATCTACGAAGAGTATATAACAATTGTAAATATCTATGTCCTCAGCATAGGATCAACTAAATATATAAAGCAAATATTAACAGACATAAAGGGAGAAAATGAGAGTAGTGCAATAATAGTCGGGGACTTTAACAACCCACTTGCATTAATGGATACATCATTTAGACAAAATTAACGAGGAAACAGTGGCTTTGAACAACACATTAGACCAGATGGAATTAATAAATAATGCTGAACATTTCATCCAAACAGCATAATATACACTCTTTTTAAGGCACACAGAACATTCTCCATGTTAGGCTACGTGAACATTAGGCTACAGAACAAGTCTCAATAAATTGAAGAAGGCTGAAATTATATGAAGCATCTTTCCAACCACAATATATCATGAAACCAGAAATCAATTACAAGAAAAAAAAAACAGGAAAAAATACAAATACATGGAGGCTAAACAGCATGCTACTCAACAATGGGTCAACAAGGAAACCAAAAAAATAAAAAAAAAATACATGGAGTCAAATGAAAATGGAAACTCAAGAGTTCAATATCGTTGGGACACAGCAAAAACAGTTTTAAGAAGGTAGTTTATAGTAATACAGACCTACCTCAAGAAACAAGAAAAATCTCAAACAATCTAACCTTACACCTAAAGGATCTGGAAAAAAAATAACCAACAAAGCCCAAAACAGACAGAAGGAAGGAAATAATAAAAATCAGAACAGAAATTTTAAAAAAGAGACTAAAAAAAAAAAAAAAAAGAAAAGATAAATGAAATTAAGAGTTGGTTCTTTGAAAAAATAAAATTGATAATCCTTTAACCAGACTCATCAAGAAACAAAGAAAAAGCAGGTAAATAAAATAAAAGAAAATAAATAAAAAATAAATAAATAAAAATAAATAAAAAAATAAAATAAAATAAAAAATGAAAAAGAAGGGGCACCTCAGTGGCTCAGTTGGTTAAGCGTCTGACTCTTGGTTTCAGCTCAGGTCATGATCTCAGGGTCATTAGATTGAGCCCTGCATGTGGCTCCACGCTCAGGGCAGAGTCCGCTTGAGATTCTTTCCCTCTCTCTCCCCCTCTACTCTTCCCCTCGCTTGTGTTGTGTCTCTCAAATAAATAAATAAAATCGTCTAAAAAATAAAAATAAATTAAAAAAATAAAAAATAAATGAAAGAAAAGAACAACTGACACCACAGATATACAAAGGATTATGAGACTGTTACAAAAACTTACATGCCAACAAATTGGACAACCTAGAGGAAATTAAGAAATTTTTAGAAACATACGATCTTCTGAGGCTTAATCAGGAAGTAATAGAACAGACTGATTACTAGTAATGAAATTGAATCAATAATTAAAAAAAAAAAAAAACAACCTCCTAACAAAATAATCCGAGACCAGATGCTCCACAAGTGAATTCTGCTAAACTTTTTTCTTCAGTTTTATTTTTTATTTAAATTCAATTAATTAACATATAATGTATTATTGGTTTCAGAGGTAGAGGTGAGTGATTCATTACATCAATTACCTTCCTTGATTTCCATCATCCAGTTACACCACCTCCCACCACCCCCCAGCAAACCTGTTTGTTTCCTATGATTAAGAGTTTCTTACATTTTGTCTCCCTCTCTGATTCTGTCTTTTATTTTTTTCCTCTCTTCCCCATGATCCTCTGTTTTCTTTCTTAAATTGCACTTATGAGTGAGATCATATGATTATTGTCTTTCTCTGATTGACTTATTTCACTTAGCTTAATACCCTCTAATTCCATCCACATCATTGCAAATGGCAAGATTTCACTTTTTTTTTTTTTTTTAAAGATTTTATTTATTTATTGACAGAGAGAGATCACAAGTAGGCAGAAAGGCAGGCAGAGAGGAGGAAGCAGGCTCCCTGCCAAGCAGAGAGCCCGATGCGGGGCTCGATCCCAGGACCCTGGGATCATGACCTGAGCTGAAGGCAGAGGCTTCAACCCACTGAGCCACCCAGGCGCCCAAGATTTCACTTTTTTGATAGCTGAGTAGTATTCCATTGTATATATATATATACACCACATCTTTATCCATTCATCTTTTGGAGGACATCTGGGCTCTTTCCATAGTTTGGCTATTGTGGATGTTGTTACTATAAACATTGGGGTACAGATGCCCCTTCAGACTACTACATTTGTAAATTTGTGGTAAATCCCTAATAGTTTAATTGCTGGGTCATAGGTTAGCTCTATTTTCAACTTTCTGAGGAACCTCCATACTGTTTTCCAGAGTGGCTGCACCAGCTTGCATTCCCACCAATAGTGTTAGAAGGTTCCCCTTGTCTTCATCCTTACCAACATATGTCATTTCCTGAGTGGTTAATTTTAGCCATTCTGACTGATGTGAGGTGATATCTCATTTTTATTTCCCTGATGACAAGTCGTGTTGAGCATTTTTTCCATGTGTCTGTTGGCCATTAGTGTGTCTTCTTTTGAGAAGTGTCTGTTCATGTCTTCTGCCCATTTCTTGACTGGATTTTTTGTTCTTTGGTGTTTAGTTTGATAAGTTATTTATAGATATCGGATACTGGCCCTTTACCTGATAGGGCATTTACAAATATCTTCTCCCATTCTGTCAGTTGTCTTTTAATTTTGTTGACTGTTTCCTTTGGTGTGCAAAAGCTTTTTATCTTGATGAAGTCTCAATAGTTCATTTTTGTCTTTGTTTCACTTGTTTTTGGACATGTGTCTAGCAAGAAGTTTTTGTGGCTGAGGTCACAGAGGTTGCTGCCTGTGTTCTCCTCTACAATTTTGATGTATTCCTGTCTCACATTTAGGTCTTTCATCCATTTTGAGTCTATTGTTGTGAATGGTTTAAGGAAATGGTCCAGTTTTATTCTTCTGTATGTGGCTGTCCAGTTTTCCAGTACCGTTTGTTGAAGAGACTATCCTTTTTCCATTGGATATTCTCTCCTGTTTTGTCGAAGATTAGTTGACCATAGAGTTGAGGTTCTCTATTCTGCCCCATTGATCTGTGTGTCTGTTTTTATGCCAGTACCATACTGTCTTGATGATTACAGCTTTGTAATAGAGTTTGAAGTCCAGGATTGTGATGCCACCAGCTTTGGTTTTCTTTTATCTACTGAAAATTTTAAAGAATAGTTAATTTATTTTTTTAAAAAAAGATTTTGTTAATTTATTTGACAGAGAGAGACATAGTGAGAGAGGGAACACAAGCGAGGGAGTAGGAGAGGGAGAAGTAGGTTTCCCACTGAGCAGGGAGCCTGATGCGGGGCTCAATCCCAGGACCCTGGGATCATAAACCTGAGCTGAAGGCAGAAACTTGACTGAGCCACCCAGACACCCTGAGAAGTGTCAATTTATATCCTTCTCAAACTATTCTAAAAAAAAAAAAAAAGAGGAAGGAATGTTTATAAACTCATTCTATGAGCCCACTATTACCCTGATACCAAAACCAGACAAAGACACTACAAAAATATATATATATATGTAGATCAATATCCCTGATGGACAGAGATGCAAAAATCTTCAACAAAATATTGGCAAACTGAATTCAATAATACATTAAGAGGATCATTCACCATGACCGAGTAGGATTTATTCCAGTGGTGCAAAGATGGTTCAATATCCACAAATCAATCAACATGATACACTGCATGAATAAAATGAAGGATAAAAATAATACAATCATCTTAATAGATGCAGAAAAAGCATTTAATAAAATTCAATATCATTCATGAGAAAAAGCTCTCAACAAAGTAGGTAAATGTACCTCAACATAATAAAGTTCGTATATGACAAACTCAGAGCTAACATCATACCTCATTGTGAAAAACTAAAAGCTTTTCCTCTAAGATCAGGAACAAGACAAGGATGCCCACTCTCACCACTTTTATTCAACATAGTACTGTAAATCATAGCCACAGCAATCAGACAAGAAAAAGAAGTAAATTATCCACATTGGTAAGAAAAAAATAAAGCTATCACTATTAGCAGGTGATATGAAAACCCTAAAGACTCCACCAAAAAACTATTGGAACTAGTTAATGAATTCAGAAAAGTGGCAGAATACAAAATCAATATACAGAAGTCTACGCATTTATATGCTCTAATTACAAAGTAGTAGAAAGAGAAATTAAGAAACCAATCCCATTTACAATTGCATCAAAAAGAATAAAATACTTAGTAATAAATTTAAACAAGAAAGTGAAAGATCTGTACTCTGAAAACTGTAAGACATTGATGAACAAAATTGAAGAGGACATAAATAAATGGAAATATATATCATCTTGGTAGAATTAATATTGTTGGGGGAGCCTGGATGGCTCAGTCTGTTAAGCATTCAACTTTTGATTTCAGTTCAGGTCATGATCTTAGAATCATGAGATCAAGCCCTACATCAGGCTCTGTGCTGGACATGGAGCCTGCTTATGATTCTCTCTCTCCCTCTCCTTTTGCCCTTTCCTCACCTCTCCAAAACAAAACAAAACAAAACTCCAAACTCAAATAGATTAAAGCCCTAGACCTGAAACCATAAAACTCCTAAATGAGAACATATGCAGTAAAAACTTGGACATTGGTGTTCACAATATTTTTCTGGATATGTCTCCTTAGGCAAGGGAAACAAAAGCAAAAATAAACAGTTGGGACTACATCAAACTGAAGAGCTTTTGCACAATGAAGGAAACAAAAGAATAAAAGGAAAAGACAACATACTGAATAGGAGAAGATACTTGATAAGGGTTTAATATCGAACATATATGAAGAACTCATAAAACCCAACACAGAACCCCCCCAAACACACACACACACACACACACACACACCCCCCAAAACAACTCACAAATAATCCAATTAAAGAAAAGGCAGAGACTGCTCAATTTGGCAGCACATATACTAAAATTGGAACAATACAGAGAAGATTAGCATGCCCCTGTGCAAGGATGCCAAGCAAATTCACAAAACATTCCATATTTTTAAAAACATGGGCAATAAAAAATATTACAAAAGAAAAAAAGGAAGGGAGGAAGGAAGGAAGGAAATGGTCAGAGGACCTAAACAGACATTTTTCCAAGGACATACAGAGAGCCAATGGATACATAAAAAGAGGTTTGACACCACTAATCATCAGGGAAATGCAAATCAAAACCATAATGAGAAAACAAAACAAAACCATAATGAGATATCATTTTACTCCTGTCAGAATGGCTGCTATGAAAACCAACAAGAAATAACAAGCATTGGTGAGAATGTGGAGAAAAAGGAACCCTCATGTACTGTTGGTGGGAATATAAATTGGTGCAGCCAAATTGGAAAATATTATGGAGTTTCCTCAAAAAATTAAAAAGAAAAATACCATACAACCCAGTAATTCTACTTCTGGGTATTTACCAATGAAAACAAAAATTAATTCAGAAAGATATATGCATCCCTATATTTATTACAGCATGATTTAACGTAGCTAAGATTTGGATTTTAAACAAAGAAATGACATCATCAGATTCACAGTTTTTGGAGAAACTCTGAAGAAGAAAGAAACCATCAATAGATGTATGGATAAAGAAGAAGTGGTATATACACACAATGGAATATTACCAGTTTTAAGGAATGAAATCTTGCTATTTGCAACAACATGGATGGACGTAGAATATATTATACTGAGTGAAATAAGTCAGAGAGGGGCGCCTGGGTGGCTCAGTGGGTTAAAGCCTCTGACTTCGGCTCAGGTCAGGGTCTCAGGGTCCTGGGATGGAGCCCCACATAGGGCTCTCTGCTCAGCGGGGAGCCTGCTCCCTCCTCTCTCTCTGCCTACTTGTGATCTCTGTCTGTCAAATAAATAAATAAAAAATCTTAAAAAAAAAAAAAGAAGAAAGAAAGAAGTCAGACAAAAGAAGACAGATTCTATATGATTGCACTCATATGTGGAATCTAAAAAATAAACAAAAAGCAGAAACAGACACATAAATACAGAGAACAAACTTGTGGTTGCCAGCGGGGAGGGGGTGGGGGATGGGCAAAATAGTTGAAGGTGATTAAGAGGTACAAAGTTCCAGTTATAAAACAAGTCATAGGGATGGAAAGCACAACAGTATATAGTCAATAATATTGTAATAATGTTGGATGGTGACAGATGGTAACTACACTTTTCATGGTGAGCATTTTGTAATGTGTATAATTATCAAATCACTATGTTGTATACTTGAAATATAATCATAATAGTATATGTAAGTTATGCTTCAGTTAAAAACAAAGAAGCTGGTCATCCAAATGACTTGTTTAAACAAATTTTTTGAGAAGGAGAAGAGACTAGGATACAGACACACACACACACATGGCCATGTGAAGACATAGCCAGTAGACACCATCTGCAAGCCAAGGAGAGAAGCCTTGGAATTAAACAGTCAACGTCTTGATCTTAGGTTTCTAGTCTCCAGTCTTGTGAGAAAATAAATCTCTGATATTGAAACCACCCTGTCTTTCATATTTTGTTATGGCAGCCCTTGCAAAATAATGCACATGGGGAGTCTTAGTTTTGCTCAGAAAAGTCTATGAAGTTTTCATAAGGAAATTGCTATCTGGGGTGCCTGCGTGGCTTAGTTGGTTGAATATCTGACTCTTCATTTCAGCCCAGATCGTGATCTCAGATTCATGAGATTGAGCCCTGCATCAGGCACACACTCAAGCTCGGAGTCCGAGATCTTCTCCATCTGCACTTCCTCCCTGCCCTCCGCACTCCCCTGCCCCCATTCCCTGCTTGTGCAAACACATTCTCTCTCTCTTTAAAAATAAATAAATAAAATAAATATTTTTTTTTAGAAAAAAGAAAATAAATTGCTACCCATATATTTGCAATAAAAGTCCTGGTTTCTCTCTGTCATGATGACATTCTTAGGTTCAAGTCATATTCTCTGCATCTCTCTAGGCAAGATCCAATGACTTCAATTGCTTTCTATAAGTTTATGCCTTTTAAATCTATTAATCCTCATGTTTTCTCTATACCTGGCCACTCTCCTGGCCACTAGACATGTTCACCTAGATGTCTCATAAACCCTAAATGAAAATATCTTCCTTTTCTACTCACCACTGAAACACACACCTTCTCTTGTGCTCTCATTTACTATCCATCCATTGTGAAGTGGAGACTCTGGGACTCAATGAGACTCCCTTTACCTCCACCTACAATTTGTCACTAGTTCTAGTTCACCCATCATCTCCTGATGATCCTGTCTTCCTTTACTGTGTAGAGACCTACCTCAGTACAGGCCTTTACCATTTCCTCTCTTATTATTTGTTGGTCTTTTTGGTTTCTTTCTTTTCCAGAGTTTCTCCAAAAACTTTGAATCTGATTATGTCATTTCTTTGTTTAATATCCTCTGATGGTGTCTCACCACCCATAGCATAAAATGAAAAATCCTAGGCCTGTCAGACGAAGGACATTCACCACAAGTAAGTGATGACTCCACAGATAAATGCCTACTTTCCTTAGTTTCATCTTCTCTCTTCTCCACGTGTACACAAGATTACCACACCCGGGACTAGCAGTTCCTCAGACAAGCCTTTATTTCGCAATTCCTTTGCATATTCATGCTCTCTTTTTTCTTCCCTGTTAACCTCGGGGAGCTTCTGGACAATGTTAAAGACTCTGCGTAGATATCACCCCTTTTTATGGAGCCTTTCCCACCTGCACATTCCTAGGCACTCTGTTTTTGAAGACAGTTGATGGACACCATTCAGTACAGGCGACAAATAAATGTCTATAAACAAGTCTAACTTTGCTTGAAAGCCACCGGAAGCACCTCTGGGAAAGGATGTCGATTCTACCAGGGTGACTGCTTACAGATGAACTGGCAGGCAGTACTCCTGCTTTGCTACAAAGTCAAAAGCAGGACATCCTGCTGATTTGAAATTTTTCACATGGTCTTTGAATACTTTTGGTGCCTCTCCATTCAGTGTAACACCTTCAGGCACATAACTAATCTATATACAAGTAACTGGGCCCAGATCATTGGGATACCATCATGAGACAGTCCCAGTCCAGGTCCTGATGGCATCTATTGATACTGAGCATCATCCCATAATGTGCTGGCCTGCCCTGCCCTTCCCATCCCCACTCCACTGGAGCAGTCACTGTCATTGATCCAGAAAATCATATGTTCCTGATACATCACAGCTACTTTCTTTCTGATCACAGTCCCCCTTTTGGTGCTCTGACTCTGGAAGGTGCTATGTCACACCCTCCATGTCACTGCCATTTATTTATATCCACTCCTTGTAGACACACCAGCAAAGGTTCTAGAACAGAGCATTTCTAAAGGAACACCTTTGAAACAGATTAATCACTGGAGAAGTATAAGGCCAACACCAGGCAAAGCCCATGTTCGGCTCAATAGGAGAGAAGAAAGTCTTTGGAAGCAAGATCTTGTTATTTGATGCATTATTGGTTTCCTGCATAGTCATTTCCTTCTTGTTCTTTTATGATAGTTTGCAAAAACATTTTTAAACATGGTGACTGTCACAGCAATGCTAAGTTGTACATAAAAATACAGAAATTGAAACCAGTCACAAGTCTTTATGTTTAAACACACATAAACCTAAATTGGGTTAGACAATAAAGAGAAGTAGATGGTTTCTGAATGGTAACGGAAAATTCTGAAGTAGGGCTAGCTTCAAGTGAGGCTTGATCAGTCTTCTGGACTATGTCATTAAGAACTGACTGAGTCTCTGAGGGAGAGCACTGCCCTAACTGAACTGAGAACAGATCATAGTGCCACCAGCTGTAGACTTTGGCAATAGACAGCTGCAGGATGCCCCAAGGTACCTCTCTGACTGGGAGTCCACCCAGGAAGTGGTAGAGACCAGATACTGCATCTTAGACCATGGAGAATATAGAGGACACTGTTTTTCCCAGGACCCACCTTGTCTCCATTTCTTACCTATGACCTCGTGTAGCTGCCACACTTCACTGGTGGACCCAGAGCCTGCCTTGGAGAGAATCTGGGAAAAGGTGTGAAGTTCTAAAAAACAGCATTTACTCTGAGATCATGACCTGAGCTGAAATTGAATGTCGAGCACTTAACCACTAAGCCACCCAGGCGCCCCTCAACTGATCTTTTAATGCCTATCATACTTTTTTTAAAAAGAGGAAAAAATTTAAAAATACACACACACATATATATATCTGGTGAGATGTACATAAAAAAAGACAGAATAATTTTAATTCTTATCCTATATAGGTCTTTTCCCTGAGTATATCTTCATTTATAATGAATCAAGCTGAAATATTGGTCTAAAGCACTTAATAAGCTCTAAAAGTAAAGTGTCACATATGTTCAGAATGCAGATCTCATCCTTCTGACCAGTTTTGATGCAGTTAGACCAAATGGGGAGGTAAGAGTTAGCTGGTAAATGTGGGCAGTGTCTGTTCCCACCTCACACCACCCTGGATTGTTCTACCCTGGATTTGGCACCTTATGAGTGAGTGGTCTGGGTATCTACTCTGCTTTGGTTGTGCGAACCTGGCCAGTTCTGTGCTATAAACTTCCAGATGAACAAGCTTACAGGAAGTGTTTGAGAAGATTCAAGAACACTGGAGCAGTATTATTTTATTTTTTCTTTGTCATTTTAACGTACATGCGATCTACCCCAATTTCTTTCCATTAATGAATTTCATAAGGAGACTTTATATATACATATGATATATATCAGATATATATCATATGTATATATAACTTTATATATACATATGATATATATCTGATATATATCATATGTATATATACAGTTCTAAACTGTATATATTTCCAATGTGAGATTGCATTTCTTAATATCTTACTCAGCAACATGTCCTTCAGTCTGCACTAGCATCAGATTTCTTGGCTGACTCCTTTTCTCCTGCCAGAGGTGAAGCCAAGTGGAAAAAACAGCCAACATTTTCCATTTCTTTGGCCCAAGCGACCATGATCCTGCTTTTACTCTGCTCTGCCTAAGTAGCCACACAAATAAGCATATAAAAAAATAATATTGAATGAGGTAAGTGTAGGAACATATAAAACACTGCCTTTCCTTTTATTTGATGAGGTAATCAAGCTGTTCTCTAAATATTTCTCATTGTGGTAAAAAGCACCCATGACTGTGTAGACATTGTTTTTTACTTCTGGTTATATACGTGCATTTAACTGCACACACAAAAGGTAACAGTTACAAGGCAAAATAACATATGAAATCTATTCTTAAAATTTGTTTTAGTAACATAGCCTCTGCGTTGTACGCAAGCTAAATTTCATCTTTAAAGTATTTCTTGTTTTAGCACTGACTAGTATATAATTTATTCCAATTTAGGAAGGAGTTTCAGAATAGAAATGTTTAAATAATGGTTAAATTTTGCCATAGGTCAATTCTGAAGTAGAATGCAGGGTCCAATTACAATGTAGGCTATACTTTGGCCCTCTTATTAAGGTCAGCAAAGCTAGGATTCTATACATCTTAATCATATCTCCTATGACTAATTCAATCCATAGGATTATGGTTATGAATATTTTATATGTAGCTTCCAGTAATAGTGCTCATTCTATCAATCAATATCAAATTAACCTCAAGATTACTGAAATCTGGAATAAAATATAAAATATTGAATCATCCATTTTTAATAGCATAGGTTATAAATGTGTATTGCTCTGGAGAAATGACTCTTGATTTTTTAATGCAAAATTTATGAGACAGTTTGGGACAGTGGAGAAAGTTCTGCATTCTTCCCTCCACGTTGGAGGATCTGCTCAGTGGAAACAATTAGATGCCATCATGTATAGGACATTGGTCCACCTGTGTCTTGTATTCCTGAAGCTGTCCAGTGTCAATTCAACTTGAGGAAATTATATTTAATGTAATGTTGTCTAACACTTCAATTTAATAAACATTTCATGATCAAAGTAAATGTTAGGTTGTATTAAGAAGGCATCCCTTAGTTGTAAGGAAAGCAGTTCTAATTCAGATCTGTTTACGTGAAAGGTATGGGTGCAGGGAAGTCTCACAGAGCCAGTGCTAACAGGACAGGCTGGCCTCACTGGCACTACCAAGCTGCCAGACATTTTCCTTCAATTTCTCTGACTTATACACATTTTTTTGTCTTCTGCTTCCTTTCTTTTTAAAAATTTTTCCCACTGCATGGCATTTTACCCCTGCCATATTTCTGCTTCATTCTGCCTTCTGTCAGCCTCCTGTCTGCTTGCTGACCAGCTTATACATGACCCATAGGAGCTACCCCCAACTAATAGTTTCAAGCTCTATGTCTACATGACCTTCCACCTAAAGTCTGTGTGTGATTTTATGTGTGTTCTGTTTCCAAATTCAGAAGGAGAGAATCCTATTGTTATAGTCTAAGTATCCATTTTGCTCCAGTTCACTGTTGCAAAAGGAAGAAGACTTCAAAGGTTATGTGGTGTTAGTGATGCCCCTTTTATACTTTTATACCACACAGGTTAATTACCCAAGAAGAAACAGTGAGGAAGATGAATGAAATACAAATTCTGGTCCCTGAGTTTCAGTCTTACAGAAGAGGCCAAGACATAGGTCAGTTTAGCACAAGTTAGACTGTTAAGAGAAGTTCAGAAAGCTCCTGGAGAATGGAGGAGGGTGTAGGAAAACTTCTATGGTTGGTGAACACTCAGTATATCAGGAATACCTTGAACAATGATTGAGAGGAGTGTGGAATGAAGCCCAAGTCGATGTGGGGTTATGGAGGTAAGCATGCTTGAGAGGCTGCTGGTGTTTGTCTTCTGCAACAGGAAATCATTAAAGATTTTTGATCGGAGGGTGCCTGGGTGGCTCAGTGAGTTAAGCCTCTGCCTTCGGCTCGGATCATGATCTCAGGGTCCTGGGATCGAGCCCCGAATCGGGCTCTCTGCTTAGCGGGGAGCCTGCTTCCCCCCTCTCTCTCTGCCTGCTTCTCTGCCTACTTGTGATCTCTCTGTCAAATAAATAAATAAAATCTTAAAAAAAAAAGATTTTTGATCGGGAGAGTCACATGATCAAATCTGTGCTTCGTGAAAATGTTTTAGAACATGGTAGGTAGATAAATTGGAGGTAATGTAGGGTCTGAAACTCCTGTCCTCCAGGAAGTAGGCAGCTGCATGAATCTGCATGAGGTGTACTAATGGTCTGAATTAAGAGAAAAGCCATAGAAGAAAATGCTCATGAACAAACATTATATTTAACAAGATGATGTAACTTTCCTGTGGAATGTATAAATAATAGCGGGAGTTTGGAATGATGGCAAGATGTTAAATATTCCTAGTAAAATCTGGCATGTTTTTTATGTAGTTATGTAGTTTATGTAGTTAATTTTTCCTCCATTATTATTTTTATTGAAGTATAACTAGCATGCAGTATTATATTAGTTTCAGGCGCACAGTATAATGATACAATAATTCTATGCATTACTCAGCACTCGCCACAGTAAGTGTAGTCACCATCTGTCACCAAACAATATTATTACAATCTAATTGACTATATTTTCTATGCTGTACTTTTCATCTCTGTGATTATTTTGTAACTGGATGTTTGTACCTCTTAATCCCTTTCACCTATTTCACCCATCCCCTCACCCACCTCCCCTCTGGCAGCCATCAGTTCTCTATAGTTAAGGATCTGTTTCTTGGTTTCTTCTATGCTGTTTTTCATTTGTTTCTTAACTTTCACATATGAGTGAATCATATGGTATTTGTCTTTCTCTGTCTGACTTATTTCACTTAGTATTATACTCTCTAGTTCCATCCATGTTGCTGTAAATGGCAAGATTTCTTTTTTACAGCTGAGTAGTATTCTGTTGTGTATATATATATCATATCTTCTTTATTTATCTACTGAGGGACACTTGGATTGCTTATCCTGGCTATTGTAAATCATGCTGCAACAAACATAAGGATGCATATATCTCTTTGCATTAGTGTTTTCATTTTCTTTGGGTAAATACCCAGTAGTGTAACTACTGGATCATATGGTGTGTCTATTTTTAATTTTTTGAAGAACCTCCATACTGTTTTGCACTGTGGCTGCACCAGTTTGCACTCCCATCCACAGTGCACGAAGGTTCCTTTTTCTCCACATCATGCCAATACTTGTTATTTCTCATCAGTTTGATACTAGCCACTCTGACAGGTGTAAGGTGATATCTCATTATGGTTTCAATTTGCATTTCCCTGATAATTAGTGATGCGGAGCTTCTTTTCATTTATCTGTTGGCCATCTGTACATCTTTGGAAAAATGTTTATTCAGATCCTTTGCCCATTTTTTAGTCGGATTATTTCTGGGGTTTTTGGTGTGTGCTGACTTTTATGATTTCTTTTTTTCTTCTGAAAGATGTATTTATTTATTTATTTATTTATTTATTTGACAGAGAGAGGGAGCACAAGCAGGGAGAGCGTCAGGCAGAGGGTGAAGTGGGCTCCCCGCTGAGCAAGGAGCCTGATTCAGGACTCGATCCCAGCACTCTGGGATCATGACCTGAGCCGAAGGCAGGCACTTAACTGACTGAGCCACCCAGGAATCCCTGATTTCTTTATATATTTTGAGTATTAACCTCTTATCACCTATATCATTTGCAAATATCTTCTCCCATTCATTAAGTTGCCTTTTCATTTTGTTGATGCTTTTTTTCACTGTGCAAAAGCTTTTTATTTTGGTGCAATGCCAACTGTTTATTTGTGCTTTTGTTTCCTTTGTCTGAGGAGGCATACTTGGGAAAATTGTTTCCGCAGCTGATATCAGAGCCATTTCTGCCTATGTTCTCTTCTAGGAATTTTACGGTTTCAGGTCTCACAATTAGGTCTTCAATCCATTTTGAGTTTGTTTTTGTGTATAGTGTAAGGAAGTGATCCAGTTTTTTCCTTTCTTTCTTTCTTCCCTCCTTCCTTCTCTTCCTCCTTCCTCCCTCCCTTTTTTTCTTTTTCTTTCCTTCCTTCTTTCTCACCTTTCTTTTGCACGTAGCCATCTAATTTTTCCAGTGATTCAGGCAGGCCAGGTCTGAGGACCATGTTTGGGGAGGGGGCAGTCCCATGGGACCAGCCAAGAGGGTCCTTGGCTTCACGCAGGATGGAAATCAAACATGAGCCAGAAGAGGGGCGCCTGGGTGGCTCAGTGGGTTAAAGCCTCTGCCTTTGGCTCAGGTCATAATCCCAGGTTCCTGGGATCGAGCCCCACATCCAGCTCTCTGCTCAGCGGGGAGCCTGCTTCCTCCTTGTCTCTCTCTCTCTCTCTCTCTCTCTCTCTGTCTGCCTCTCTACCTACTTGATATCTCTATCTGTCAAATAAATAAATAAAATCTTTAAAAAAAAAATGAACCATAAGAAAGTGAAAGCGGGGTTTATTGAAGATGTAGATAGAGCAGTTAGAGATGAACCCTCTGGGAGACTCAGAAAGGAATGGAACATGAGTCCCATCTTTGTTTGGGGCCTGGGAGTTTTTATTGAAGATGGTGGTCTGGCGCACATGTCCTCTCAGGTATCCAGGAACCAGTTAGAACAAAGATGAGGGCCCAGGTGTTATTCCTTGGAGCCAGGGAGCCTTGGCATCAAGATGCCCATGGTCTGGAATACGCACGTGGCAGCTTCTTCCAGTCATTCTCACCTGGTCCTTCCTCAAATGTTATCTATTCTAGAGAAATCATTAGCTCCTTGTCCCTCACAGGGAAGACACAAGCTATTTGTATTATATAAAAGGCATGTGCAGAGTGGGTGGGGGTGCAGACCCTCGCAAAACGGAAGCCGGAAAAGAAGTAGAGGAAAAAGAACCACCCTTTTTCTCATGAGGTCCCTTTGGTTTCCCTGTCTCACCAGCAGCATTTGTTGAAGAGACCGTCTTTTCCCCACTGTATAGAAAGCTTTCTGTCAGCACCAGAGGACTGCTGGCCCACAGGCCAGTGGTTCAGATGGAGTCTTCTGCTTTGTCTGAGCCTGATGTGGTGAGGTGCCTTGGCTGTTGTCTCAGTGGGGGACAAGGAGCAGCACAATGAGTGGTAGTGTTGGTGGCAGGTGCTGTGCAACCACCAGCAAGTGACAGACAAATCTTAAGTCCTGGATTAAAATGCTGATATGGAAAGAGAGCCCATAGGCTACAGGTTAGAGAGCTTCATAAAGCAGGCAGGTCCCTGTTCTCTGGAAGATAGTAAAGACAGAGAAATCAGCTCAGGGGATGCTGGGAAAAGATTATGATATCGAAAAAGCCAGGATTACAAATCTGAAAGGCATCTGGTATAAATGTTATCTCCTAGGATGATCAGTCAGTGGCCGTCAGTCCAGTCCTCTGTCATGTAATATGTTCCTAGTGAACATTTAACAAACGTAAAATACGGTAGAGGCACGAAGGGGCCTACAAAGCCAGTAGGACAGAAAGACTAACATTTTGGGGGAGGCTTTGCAAAGCCACTTAATTTAATTTAACTTAATTTAACTTTAATTTAATTTTTACTTCTAGACCTGTACAAGTTTTATGGCAATCATGGGACTTTTTCCCTGTCCATCTCCTTACTTACTTTGTGCTATTCTCTAGAATTCATTACTTTTCGCCAAACACACAAGGGTCAGAGGGAACTACTTTCCTCCAGAAGTCAAGAGTCGGAGATGAGGAACTTGCCTAGTCCCCACATCCTCTGAATTTCCCCCAGCCCAGGCTTCTGACTCATCCTTCCTACCCTCAATGCCTCTTAATCCTGTTAGCTCTGGGCTCGGAGGCTCACCCTGAGCTGCTCCTGTTCCTCTTCAGGCAGCTGCTTCCTCCCACCAGAGCACACAATCTATTTCCAGAGCTTCACCTTCCGCAACCTCCCCTTCCAAAGTGTGGGGCGCACTCTTTCTCAAAAAGACAATAGTTTTTAAAAATACAAAAAACCTGTCACCTCCTCTCCCACCAATTTTAGCATATGTGCTGCCGATGGAGCACCCCTGTCATCTACTCTCAAACACGGAATTTTGGAAAACAAAGTGCAGAGAAGAGAACATATTGCACTATTTACTCTTTTAGACCTCACTGCTTTGTATCTCTTTATTTGTTTATGCAAATCAGAAAAACGTTTGCATTCATTCTTCTCTGTAATAGTTGGTTTCCAGTTTACAAAGTAGAAAGTCGTTTGAAATTACAGATAGGTAAAACATGTACACAGAAGGATAAGGAATGGGAGGACAAAAATCTTTTAAATTTAAAAATCGTCATAGGGCACCTGGCTGGCTCGGTTGGAGGAGCCTGTGACTCTTGACCTCGGGGTTGTGAGTTCGAGCCCTACATTTGCTGTAGTGATTACTTAAAATAAGTAAACTCCCTTTTTGTTTAGGTTAATGTTCCTGTTCTAGGCAGCTACATATCATATACTTCCAGACCCCAATTCCAGGCCCATTCCAGAGATACTGTGTGTTTTTTGAGACCCATTGATATGCATACCACATTAAATTTTTATTCCAGTTTTTTTTTTCCAAAAATGGGATAATACTACACATATTATTCTGAACCTACTTTTTTGACTTAAGAATATGGTCTAGATATCTTTCCATGTCAATACAAAAGGAGTTATCCTTTTAAAAAATATTTAAAGAGGGACGCCTGGGTGGCTCAGTGGGTTAAGCCTCTGCCTTCGGCTCAGGTCATGATCCCAGGGTCCTAGGATCGAGCCCCGCATCGGGCTTTCTGCTCGGCAGGGAGCCTGCTTCCCTTCCTCTCTCTCTGCCTGTCTCTCTGCCTGCTTGTGATCTCTGTCTGTCAAATAAATAAATAAAAATCTTTCTTTAAAAAAAAATATTTAAAGAGAAGACAGGGTGTCTGGCTCACTCAGTCAATAGAGCATGGAATTCTTGACCTCAGGGTAGTGAGTTCAAACCTCACACTGGGTGTCAAATTTATTTAAAAATAAAATCTTGAGGTGCCTGTATGGCTCAGTAGGTTAAGTATCCGACTTGATTTTGGCTCAGGACTGATCTCAGGGTTGTGAGATCAAGCCTCACAAAGGGCTCTGTGCTGAGGGTAGAGCCTGCTTAAGAGTCTCTCTCTCTCCCTTTCCATCTGCCCCTCCCCTGCTCAGGTGCACGTGGTCTCTCTCTCTCTTTCTCTAAAAAAGAAAAAGAAAAAGAAATAAAATCTTAAAAAAAAAAAGAAATTTTCTTTTTTTTCTTTAAAAGGTGACATTCGTTTATTCAAGCAATAGAGAAAAAAGTTAAGTAAAACGCAGCAAATGTCCCTAAATCTGACTATTTTGAAATCACTGGTATCATTATTATTGGTGAGTATTCTTATCAGCTTTCTCTGAAAATACTGGGAGTCATTCTCTTCCACTACTACCTCCATGTACATGTGTATATATATTCACACATATGCACATGCATACAAATACACACAAATATAGACACAAATACACATACACACAGGAACACACACAAACACACAGGACACACAATCACAAAGACATGCAAATACACACACCTACTCACATGGGAGAGTGAGAGAGAGAAGCTTACAAAATCAGAAGCTATTAAAAAATGTTGAATTTGGGAGCACCTGGATGGCTCAGTGAGCCAAGTGTCTGCCTTCAGCCCAGGTCATGATCCCAGGGTCCTGGGATGGAGCCCCACATCGGGATCCCCGCTCAGTGGGAAGTCTGCTTCTCACTCTCCCTCTGACCCATCCCCTAGTCATGGTCTTGCTCGAGCTCTCTCTCTCTACTGAATAATAAAAAATCTTTTTAAAAGAAGTGTTTAACTTTGGTTGAATTAAACAGAGGACCTAGTAGAATGCCTTTAAAAGTTATGACTATAATTGTTATAGAAAGTCAGGCAGAAATACCCAAAATTTAAACCAGTTATCATTTTAATACCCATAAGAGTTATAGAATGAATAATAGAAATAGTTGAGACTGAAATATGTCATATTAATATTTTCTTTTGCTAAAGAATCTGTACATATTTAGCCTTATAAGTTGTAATACTAACAAGAATTATACTTATTAGATTAACATAGACATGTGATTCCAATTTAAAATGTAGAATTGAGTAATTGATTTAGATTAATGAATTTAGGTAGAAATTTTACTGTTTATATAGAGTATTGGAACATTTAGTGGACCTTAAGTTTCACCATATTTTAAAATTTAATTTAGTTCATAAGAATGATTTAATTACTTGCAAAGTTTTGTCATTTAGACAATTGAAGGACTTACAAGAAAGTCAATATATTAAATTTATACACCCTGTTTAAAACATTTGAAAGAGTTTAATTAGCTACATTTGAGAATGTAACCAAACATTAATTGAAGGCATTAAAAGTGACAGTTTAAATTTGCTAGACTTATAATGGAATAATGAGATTTGTAAACTGAAGTTCAATGCTTAAGGAAGAATGAAATTAGAATCTGTAAATTAATAAATTGATTATTCAACTTTAAAACCAAAGTAACTTCTAAGTTACCTTTTCTGTGACTATAAGAAAATTAACACTTATGTAAGAAGGAAAAATAAATGAAATGAAAGCAAATTGTCAACTTTGGATAAACATCTCTTCACCATTTAGACATATTGTGTCTCCTATCTTCTAAGATTAAGACAAAAGATTATTAAAACCATTAAGGATTTGTAGTCATTATGTTTTTATTGTTCTTTAAAATTATGGTATTGATTATAGTGTTGAAAATGTTTCTGCTATGAAAGATAACAGGATTAACTCTGGGAGATGGGGAAAACAACCATCCTAGTGTGTGTGGGACTGAGGGGTGTACTGGAACTCGGGACTGTCTGTGCTAAACCCAATAACCTTGGTCACCCTAATGGAAAGCATTGGAGCACAGGTGTTAAGACTGTAAATTCTAACACCTACATTTGAGACTTGGCTTTTCATCTTATTTTCTATTTATCATGAGCAAATGGCTTCTTTTTGTGCCTTTATTTTCTTATCTCTATAATGGTAATGAAACACCTTTTCCCACTACAGGGAGGGAATCACACGGCTTGGTTCTGTGCTCCCATTGTAACCTAAAGAGAAACTTTCACGATGTCCAGAGCCCCGAAATCCTGCAAATGAAAGAAGATGTCCTCAAATTGCTTGCAGCAGGAACCCATTTAGGTGGCACCAACCTTGGCTTCCAAATGGAACAGTACATCTACAAAAGGAAAAGTATGGCGTCTACATCATAAATCTGAAGAGAACCTGGGAAAAGCTTCCGACAGCAGCTCCTGCCATTGTTGCCATCAAAAACCTGGCTCATGTCAGTGTCATATCATCCAGGAATAGTGGCCCATGGGCTCTGCTGCCACTAGAGCTGCTCTGATTGTGGCCTCCTCATTCCTGGAACCTTCACTAACAAGGTCCAGGCAGCCTGCAAGGGGGTTGTGTCTCCTGGTGGTTGCGGATCTCAGGGCTGAGCACCAGCTTCTCACAGAGATGTCTAAGGTTAACCTGCCGGCCATCACTTTGTGTGACCCAGACCCTCCTCTGTGCTGAGTGGACGTGGCCATCCCACACAACAGCAGGGGAGCTGACATAGTGGGTTGGAGGCAGTGGATGCTGGCCTGGGAAGTTCTGTGCATGCGTGGCCCAGGCTTCCCTGAACCCCCTCATGGGAGGCCACCCCTGAGCTCTCCTTCTACAGAAAGAGACTGAAGAGACTGAAAAGGAAGAGCAGGCCGTTGCTGCAAAGGCTGTGACCAAGGAGGAATTTTCTGGTGAATGCGCTGCTCCAGCTCCTGAGTTCACTGCTACTCAATATGAAGTTGTGGACTCGTTCAAAGGCACGCCCGTGTCCTCTGTGCCCATTCAGAAGTTCCCTATGAAGGGTGGAGTGCCCAGCCCGCCACCGAAGTCTTCCACGCCCACTGCTCAGGCCACTGAATGAGT
The DNA here is from genome assembly GCF_963455335.1 of Martes martes. NCBI lineage: Eukaryota > Metazoa > Chordata > Mammalia > Carnivora > Mustelidae > Martes > Martes martes. The sequence goes on from NC_137888.1 coordinate 85,049,149, forward strand.
AGGAAAAACCACTCAGAGGGCTCAAGCTGTTCTTCCACAAAGACGAACAAAATGGAAATAAGGTTGAAGGAAAATAAGCAGTTTCAGTAAACAAACAGTGAATATTTATCCCAAAGGATTATTGTGAAAATTAAATGAGTTACTATATGGAAAGCATCTGTAATAATTACCTACAGTAACACCTAGAGTGTGGTAAGCACTAAATATGTACTAACTGCTATTGTGAGCTCCCCACAGGAGCATCAATTGTTGGACGAGTCTTGTTTGTTCTTCATTTTATTTTGGTCTCTGAAATTGTTTTAATTTCTTTGCCCATCTCCTCTGCATCCACTGTGATCTTTCTTTCATGTCCTCTAGCAGACAATGGCAGTTGCCTGCCTGATACATGTTTCTCTCTTCCTCCTCAGTTACAGAACTCCATTTTAGTTTTGATGGCAATAGATACAGCTTAAATACTTGATTTACTGGGCTTTCTTGAAGTGAGGGGTGGATGGATGACAAGGGCACAGTTCTGGCCAAGGAGATACTATGTAAGTCTACCATGTGGGATAGTTAGGCAGGTTCTCTGAAAGGAGTCTGACTAAGCTGGTGCATGTCTTTTGTCTTTTTCCTCCTCATTAGTTCTTTCTAGAATGTAGATGCAAGGTGGAAGGAGAAGAGCCCTCTTGGTATGAAAGCTATACCCTACAGTTGCTAGAGCCGAAAGCTAGCTGGATCTTTGATAGCTCTTTTGAAGAATCAAAAAAAGAAAAAAAAAATCACACCATGATTTGCTTAAACGTTCTTTAGTTTCCTGTTACACACAAGTGAAAATAACTCCTACTGTTACAAACCATTCATTTAATTTTTGAGCAATGTAAAAAATGTGGAGTACTTTAATAGTTTTCATGTCATTTTGAGTTGGGGTCATGCTAATCCCGTTTTTTGAGATTTGCTCCAATTTTGATGCATGTGCTACTGAAAAGACCAGGATACTCTTTCTTCTTTGATGATGAAAAAAAGTTTAAAAGTCAAGTCACCAAGATCAAGCAAATCTTATCATCTTCAATGATAATTACATCAGCCAGTGGGGCGAACCACAGAAGGGGAGAGAGACACTGGCAATGGGCTGTTCTCCACAGAGAAATGGGCATTATCTTTTGTCTCTTTCATCCAGGCATTCAGATCACCATTTTCAAAGTTTTGAGAATGAGATGTGTCTAAAAATTATTTTGTGTCTTCTACAGTTATCCACTGTCTACTGTATAGTAAATGCATAGTGAGATAATAAATTTTGTAACAGGTAATTAAAGCAAGAAAGCATAAAATAGTTCAGCTCCAGAAAAAAGGACTATGGCCAACTTTAGTCTGAGATTGAGAACAACTCTGTACCTGTTGTTGTTATTACTGAATTAGAGTTGCCTGGCAACTTGGCCCAGCTGTTAATTAAGCACTAGGCAGCCACAGTCATTAACTCTTTCAGGTCCTCAGGACACTGCTTAGTTATTGCTTCAATTTACTGTACTAAGCTTACTAATAGGCAATGCCTTAAAACATTGAGAATATCTGGCTCATAATACGTTTCATCTTCTTTATGGATAAATGGAAAAAGCAATTCTAATTTCATTCCTCGTTCATTTTAATTTGGGTTAGCAGATGTTCTGTGTGTACTGCAGTCAACTATTTAATTTGCATTATAGAAGAGGCTGTAATAGCAATTTATCAGGGTTTGTGTGTGTGTGTGTGTGTGTGTGTGTTGTTATAGAGTGGTTTTCATTTCCTCCAAAATGTGGCTATAAAAATGGGATACATTTTATTTTCTTAATTCACATAGAATATCGATATCCCAAGAGCAAAATTGTGTTCATAAAATTCAAGCAATATTTTAAAATTAGCTTGGTTTGAAAAGGGGATGAGGGAAATAGAGAAAAAGAGTAAAACAAGGAAAAGAAGGAAATCGAAGGGAACAGTGAAGCTCTCATCTACCAAGGAGGTGGATCCATTTGGAGAACAGGTTTGCGGTGGGTGGGGGAACATTCCTCGTTGTGGTGTAATGTTACATTTTGAAAACTTTTCTTACTTGTCTTTTTTTCACGGGTGTGTGTCTCAAGAAGGATGTTTGTACAAGCCACCATCTGAGCAAATGGAAGGGACTGTTCATATCCATATTTTAGTTTGGCAACTATAGGTTTTCCCAAGTCTTATTTAGAGTTGGCCAAACAGTAAATGTTTTAAGCTTCTAAGTTTGGGGGTAATTTTTTATGTGGTAATAGATAACAAATACAATCTATATCAGAAGATTGTCTTGATGAGTAAATGAGAGCAAGTGAATAATATAGATTATCCTCATTAAATTGGTCTGTCAGAACTTTGGTCAGGAATTTGTTTCTTTCAAATAGATTGTATCTATTCTCTTGACAAGGTCAATTTTTGATGTTCTGATAACCTTCAGTTCTTGTTTTAAGTTTCTCCAAATTCTTTTACCACTCTTATATTAGAGGGTACAGACATTTCTACTTTCACTTCACTTGGAAATGTATGATCGGCAAAAATAGCGAATTCCTGAATCTTACAATAAAAATAAATTATATTATATTATATTTTATTTTTTTAAATATTTTTACTTATTTATTTGACAGACAGAGATCACAAGTAGGCAGAGAGGCAGGCAGAGAGAGAGGAAGGGAAGCAGGCTTCCTGCCGAGCAGAGAGCCGGATGTGGGGCTCGATCCTAGGACCCTGGGATCATGACCTGAGCCGAAGGCAGAGGCTTTAACCCACCGAGCCACCCAGGCGCCCCTAAAAATAAATTACATTTTAAAAGTATTCAACTGTTCTCTAAAAACCTGTATAGATGGTTTTTTTTTAAATTAGTTTTTGACTGGTATGCTGGAAAGTCACTTTGGCAAAGTGTGCATATTCTCTGTAGGGGTTTGATTTTTTTTTTTTTAAAGATTTTTATTTATTTATTTGACAGACAGAGATCACAGGTAGGCAGAGAGGAAGGCAGAGAGAGAGGGGGAAGCAGGCTCCCTGCTGAGCAGAGAGCCCAATGAGGGGCTCAATGTGGGGCTCGTTGTGGGGCTGGATCCCAGGACCCTGAGATCATGACCTGAGCCGAAGGCAGAGGCTTAACCCATTGAGCCACCCAGGTGCCCCTGTAGGGGTTTGATTAAAGAGTGGTGACTCTATAATCTCCTATATTTGGGACTGTTTCTCAGAGACTACTGGGCTTTATCAATAACAACCTCATCTTTATATCCACTGGTGAAGAATGTTTACAAGACAGTATTTTAATTGCTGAAGGCCTAAATCTCAAACTCAATTCCTCTAGGGGCTGAGCAGGTCAGGAAAATGAATGGGGTGAACCAAATGGGGAGCGCAGGTCCTCCAGGAACTGCAAATACTCAGCTCACCTTAGTGTTCTCATGCAGAAATCTGAATGTTGGGTTGCCAGTTTTTTCTAGTTTCAAGAGAAGATGGAAATCTGGGTTTGAATTTATGTGTTTTAAAATTTTTTTTCAGAGAGAACTCTCCATATTTTAAAATATTGTTTCATTTATCTTAAACATGCACAGATTGAATAAAATATATCTGTGAACTACAGTCATTTCCCAAATACCAAGAGGTGAGAGAGAAGCTGAGTGTATAGACTGCAAAGTTATTATTTTGTGAACAAAACCTGTACGTACTAGAAGAAAGTCTCGGAAGCTTGTGTTTTGCATAATCCAGGTGTTGGATAAATAAGGCATGATTTCTATAAAGAGGCCAGCTCTGACACTGCATCATCAGACAAATATAGTGTTTAGTCTTCTCATCAAGCATTCTCATTTACATAGACAAACTAGTTTAAATTTCCAAAAAGACGTTTCCCCCATGCTTATAAGCACTTTCTGTGGATTCACAGTGGCCTATGTTACAACATTGCTGTTGAACCAGCTACAAAAACAATAAAGGGAAGCCAGTGTAGAAAAGGTCATCTGTCAGTTGGTTAGCACTGATTCGTCATCATAAGGGCCAGGAAAGCCGGGGTTCTATCACCATCACCTCAGGTATGTCAGCAACCTGCAGGATCCAAAATAAATGTGCTCTGCTTTTGACCTTTACTCTTTCACCTTCACAATGTTTGTTACTTTATTCAGCATGACAGCTCATGTAAAATGTGAATCTATTGTCATAATCTCAGGAATAGCATTAATGCATAATTACATGGCAGGAGCTATCTTTTGAAGTGTTGGAAAATGAGAGAAGATGACATCTTTAGTCTCTTCCAGGGTGGTTCCCATTCTGCTATTTCTATGGTGTGTATTGTTCTTCGTATAGCTACTATTTTGGACCTCTTGATTTCTGGCTATTGAAAAGAATAACACAGAACACTTTGTTTTTCTGATAGAACTGTTGGGTAAGATTTATTGCATCCTAAATTTCGATCTGGAAACTAAACTTTCCCAATTAAATCACAAAGAGAATGGCTCCATTAATGGTAGACATTATTCATTGTACAAAGTTTCTTTTAAGAACTTATTAAGTCGGGGCGCCTGGGTGGCTCAGTGGGTTAAAGCCTCTGCTTTCGGCTCAGGTCATGATCCCAGGGTCCTGGGATCGAGCCCCACATCAGGCTTTCCGCTCCGCGGAGAGCCTGCTTCCTCCTCTCTCTCCCTGCCTGCCTCTCTTGCCTACTTGTAATCTCTGTCTGTCAAATAAATAAATAAAAAACCTTAAAAAAAAAAAAAAGAACTTATTAAGTCGTCATACTTTCCCAGACTGCTATTAATGATAAAATGTTGAGCAAGACCCTAAATTAGTGAAGTCAATCCAAGTGGAAGAGAATTGATCACTAACAATGTTTACTTTTATATATAAGAAAAATCAATAGTTTTATCTGTTTTACATGTAGTAGATGATGGACGTTTGTCATTAGCCGATCAGTAAAAATGAACACATTTAATATTAACAATTCTTTAAAGAATGGGGACATTTTTTAAAAAGCAAAATTAAACAATTCCTATGCAGATTTTGATCCTCTTTATATTACGTATTCAATAAGGTTGAATACCTAAAAATTATGAGTCCATTGTCTTATTTCTTTTGTCTTCTGAAAGACAATTATGAAGTAAGTGTGAATAACTTCTCCCAGTCCAGCTCCCCTGCATGCAACGCCTATAAACCCAGAAAAATAAACAACTACCTAGAGACATTGGAGACTTAAAGAAGGTAGAAACTGGGTTAACAGTAGGAAGAGGAAAATCGCACTGGGTGAGTTTCTCCATTTTCAAAGACTTTTATTTTGAGGACAAGACCTAGGAGGGGTACCTAAAACCTCTGTGCACAGAAATCCACAATTTTATTGGCTTGGAGAACAAGAGGACAGAATTCAGAGGGACCACAACAGCAGGAGAATAAAGGGGAACATTCTGCAAAGGAGAGAGCCTGAGAGGGGAACCTCAAATTCTGCATATGAGCTCTGCCCAAATTTCTGGTTGGGCCCTAAACCATGCATATATGGGGAAGGCTCTTAGCAGCCCAGTAATGCTAAAATAACTGAATAATCATTTCAGATATACACCCACTGTGGGGAAGACAAAGTTTGAAGTTTGGTTCCATCCAAGTAAGCTGTCCACTAAAACAACAGAAATCAGTACTTCACAGAGGAATGGGAACAGAATGCGGTTACATACTCCTGTCCCAAGTGCAGCAGACTTAGGCAGTGATAGTTTGCCATTTTCAGTTTTTTTTCATAGGAAAAGACTTGCTAGAAAGGATGAAGAGGGTTTAAAAGCAGGTAGATAACCTAGAGGGTCTATACATTGACAAAATTGATAAAGCCTAGTTAGGGCAACAGAAGCAATTCAGTTCTGTTGGATTGGACTAGGAAACTTTTTTCTTATTTTTTAGTTTTTATCTCATTTTTAAAGATTTACTTATTTATTTTAGAAAGAGAGAGAGCACACATGAGCAGGGGGAGGGACAGAGGGAGAGAGAGAGGAAGAGACTCCCAAGGAGACTACCTGCTGAGCACAGAGTCCCACAGGGCTCAATCTCTTGACCCCCGGAACATGACCTGAGCTGAAATCAAAAGTCAGTTGCTTAATTGAATGAGCCACTCAGGTGTCCTGGAAACCCCCCCCTTTTTTTTTTTTGAACAGGAGAAAGGCATACAGATCTATTTAATGTAAGTTTTATGTGCCATGGAAGCCTTCATAAGGAAATAAAGACCAAAAGAAAAAGGTAGACCTTTGTACTTTTGTGTTAGGTTTGTTTTGGCAGCCTGAGGAACTAATAAAATTCATCTGTATAATTACCTCTTTTTTCTTCAGCATTGTAATTGATATCTGAGCCCAGGACTTTCCCCCATTTTCACCGTACAGATTTTCTGCAGATCATGGAGATAAGGTAATGTCTGGACCATGTGCTCCTGAATTTCAGGGTTTTGACTCTGTTACCTGTTTGGTTAAACCCACAGGCTTTGTTGCTTTCCTTAACTGCAATTCTATTTTGAAGGAAGATAAATAGCTCTCCTAAAAGTCAGCGTGAAGCTTTTGACAGATTGATGGTCAACATCTTGCTGGGAGTCCTTCATGGAGCATGGATGAGTCACATCAGCCTCCCCTTGCCTTGAAAATTCTATGATCTATTCCAAAACTCTGATAATTTCTCTAATCTTTTGACAGCACTTCCTGGCATGTGACAGGCAGTTATTCTGCACTTGTATTAGTGACAATAAGAAAGACAGCTTTATCTATATGTGGTCATTCCTCAGTGGCTATTACTTACTTTACATGATTTATACTTTTTATAGCTCTATTGCTATGCTCTTTGGATACGTGATTTTTGAAGACAATGTAAGAGCATTAGGAGTGCAAACTTAGGTTAAAATTGAGCCTTGAATACACTTATCAGTCCCATTTATTATTTAGCTAGGCATTGACAACATATTTTTTAACTCCTCTGGTCATACAAAACCAAAAATCTTTGCTAATTTCATATAAAAGTAGTATCTCATCACTTGATGGCAAATAAAAGATACATCTCAATTCTTAGATAAGACATGATTAAAATAGATATCTGAGAACAAAGAAATACAAAAATTAAAGAAAAACAATAATTTAAAACTAAACCAAGGTATAGACATTTTTGCTTTCTGATGGGGGGTATGGAGGTGAAAGATTGTGTTGGGGAGGAAGGAATTTTCCACTCTTAGGGTTAGGGTTTCTAACTCTTGTTCTTCTACCAAGGGGCACCTGCCTGACTCTGTTGGTGGAACATACGACTTTTGATCTTGGGGTTGTGAGTTTGAGACCCACATTGGGTGTGGAGATTACGTAAAATAAAATCTTTTTAAAAAAATTCTTCTAACTGGGCTAAGAATTAAATAAACATGAGACAGATTAACAGGAAAAAATCAAATTTCATTGTGTACCTGAGGGGAATCCACATAGATATGAAATTTCTGGGGTCAATGGGAACTGGGGTCAATGCTCACTGCTGTTAAAGCATTTGGGAGTAGAAATGTCTTTGACTTGTCAGAGCCTAATTAATGGTTGGGAAACAAAATTGCTCTGCATAATAATACAAGGGAAATTGAGTTGACTGGGGAAATCTAGGGGAGGAAGGTGTCTAAAGGGGACAAACAGGAAGTGTGGAAAGGGAATATGAAAACATGGCAGGAGGCCAGAGCCTTTGGAAATGGAGGTGCTCTGGGCAAAATTCCAGGCATTGGTGCGACCCACAGAATTTAACAAGGACATCTAAATTTCCACTTTCTGTTGTTTGCCAGGTGCCAGTATCTTGTAGTCTCATCCTTCATACCCATCATTCCAGAACTCTCAAAAGCTGCTGCACATGTGTGAGGGTAAATAAAAATGATTTTTCTCTGCTTGTAAAGGGAAAGTAAAAATGTTCCCTGCTCCTTCTTCCTTGAAAGGGTCTTTTTAGAAACAGAACAGTCCTTGATTCCTTACTCTAACGTTTGGGAAGGTAGGTAAATCTCTCCAGGGCTAGATAAGCCCCATCTCCTGTTTCCCTATGCAAAGATGTCTCCAAAGTTTGGGCTTTGTAGGCCTTTAAAAGTTCCACACATGGGGCGCCTTGGTGGCTCAGTGGGTTAAAGCCTCTGCCTTTGGCTTGGGTCGTGATCCCAGGCTCCTGGGATAGGAGTTGAGGGGGCGGGGGTCTCTGCTCAGCGGGAAGCCAGCTTCCTTCTCTCTCTCTCTGTCTGCCTCTCTGCCTACTTGTGATCTCTGTCTGTCAAATAAATAAATAAATAAATAGATAAATAAAGTTCCACACACAGCTCTGGAGTTAACCTAGCAGACTATCTTAAGTAACTATTTGTCTCTCGAGTAGGTAAGAGGGGTTTAATTATTCTTTCTTCTGCTTAAGGTGTGGGGAAAGAGGTTGGGGTTTCCACGCCTTCACCGAGCATGACACTCTCTCCAATCTCCACATGTTCACCAACTTGGAAACTCTCGAAACCCCATCCTTTTGGGTTTTAATGGAGGCTTTATTAGACAGGCATAATTCATTGAATCATCAGCTATTGGTGACTGATTCAACTTCCAGTCCCTATCCCCTTTTCCCTCCCTAGAGGAGGTAGTTGGGGTAGGACTGAGAGTTCCAAATCTGTAATCATATCATTGGCTCCACTGGCCACAGGACCCTATTTTAAGTACTTTATGAAAGTTACCTCATTAACATAACAAAGACACCTAGATCACTCTCCACACTTAAAAAATTCCAGGGGTTGGGGGAGCTGGCCAGGAACAGTGGACAAAGACCAAATGTATATGAGAAATATATAAATATCTTATAATAAATAACTAAATGACCAAATAAATATTTCTTATAAATCACAGTATCACAAATACTAAATCAATTTTCTTTCTTTTCTGCATTGATGTGGCCCTCCACTTTATTTCCTTAACACATGAAAATATCTTATTTTATGCTTTAAAAGGAAATTTTAAAAAAGGAGATGTCACTTATATTGGGGACCATGCTCAAACAGGAGATATGGCATCCATACATAATTATCGAAAGTAAAAGTTTGGAGCCAAAGAAGACAAGGAGAAAAATAGTAACCCCTCCTCCACACCCACTCCCACCCCAACACAGACACAGTATCTTCTTACCTTGGTTGACATTTGGGACAAACACATAAACTAATATTTGACCTAATTGGGATGATCCTGCATGGATTGTTTTGATTTCTACTCTTTTTTTTTTTTTTTAAGTAAGTTCTACACCCAACGTGGGGCTCAAACTCACAACCCCAAGATCAAGAGTTCCATGCTCCACTGATGGAGCCAGCAGGCACCCCTCTAATCTTTTTAAAAAAGGAGCATTTGTGTAATATCTTCCATGGTATGGGACATTTTTTTAAACATCAGCTATATGATAACATCAAATGGATACATAAAAATTTACTTAATAAATTTACTCTTTTTTGTTATAGATAACATTTCATCGAGTACCTCTGTTTTTTGTTTATTTTGTGTTTTCCTTATATTTCTGTTTGGATATAATTTCAAAATTCCAGAAATTTGCAAGAATGGTACAAAGAACACCCAGATAGCCTCCACCTAAACTCACTTATTAACATCTTGTCTCATTTGCTCTATCATTTGCTTTTTGCTGGGGTGAAAACTTTTTCTCTACCAACTAAGGTCAGATGGGGTCATGGGGACCTGTGAATTAACTGACAATAGCCAGATTCACAGGAGAAAAGACAAGATTTACTTACATAGAGGTGGGAGCTCTCAGAATAGTTTATATAGCAGCTTAGTAGGGGGGAAAAGAGTGTGGGTAGTTAAGAGCCACAATGGGAATGTATGCAAGATTCCTGATGTAATAGGCCATCTCCTTCCTGACTGGAAACTCCCCTGGCAGGCAATTTATGGCAGTTTGATTCTCAATCACTGGTGCTAAGCGTCCCTCCTCAAAGGGAGGAGGTTAATGACAGCTGGATATTCTGGGTCCTCTGCTTTAGTTGGATAAGGAAATTTCAGATAAGATTGGTTTGGGCACCTTTTGTAGCTCAAATGTTTCTCATTTAAAATAATCCTTATGACTTTGTAGTGCACTATTAGTATCTTCATCTCGCTCCGTGTATATGTACGTCCAGTACACACACACACACACACACACACACACACACACACACTTGTTTATTTATTTTTATATTTACATTTATAGAAAGGAAGAAAAATATGCCACCCTAAAATATGTCTCTTTGGTATATTCATTATTTTAAGCTGGTTATTGATTTTTTAAAAGATTTTATTAATTTATTTGAGAGAGAGACAGAGAGAGCACTCAAGCAGAGGGAAGGGCAGAGAGAAAGGAAGAGAGAGAACCTCAAGCAGACTCCCTGTTGAGTTTGGAGATCCATGCGGGGCTCAATCCCAGGACCCTGAGATCATGACCTGAGTTGAAATCAAGAGTTGGACGCTTAACCCACTGAGCCACCCAGGTGCCCCTATGTTGGTTATTTTTAAGAACCTGCAGACACAAGAAACTCTGGAAACCCAGGGGAAGTAATCTTTTCATAAGAGACAGGTACATTTATAAGAAAAATCTCCTTTTGTAAAGGTATCTTCCTGGTTATATCAGGAAAAGGAGGAAACTGTATAGTTTCTTAACCTCCACAAACTGTTACCAAATGAGAAGGCCTGCAGTTAATTCTGCATTACAACCTTACTCTTATTTACTGTGCTTTTCCTGGTAACCTCCCACAACCAACTCCCTATGCCCAACATCTTTTGTCTTTAGCTGAGGATGGTGTTTACAGTGATGACTTTGGCCATTTGGGGGAGTTACTCAGTCCTCCTGGGTCTCTCCCATGTATACAGAAGGTATACATGTTATTGAATTTTACTTGTTTTTGTCCTGCTGATCTGTCTTACATCAATTTAATTATTAGTCCAGGCAAAGAACCCAGACAAGAGGAAGGGAAAGCTTTTGCATGCCTGCAGATGGTGACCATGACGGACAAACTTCACTGACTAGACTTTGCTTGCTCTGAGCTGCCGCAGCTGAGTTCCTGGGATCTTTGACAGGAACCCGCAGAAGGTAGGAATTCTTACCACGTCCAGCTCCCAGTTCTCCGCCTGCAGAGTCTGATGAAAGCACGAGTGGGGAGGGAACATTTCCTCTTCTGAATATAGATTAGCACAAAAAATATTTGTGAAACTAGTTTCTTTGATATAGTGACTCTGTTAAAGAATTGATTGTGGGTGACCGGTGAAAGAATTCCCCCAATGCAGAACAAAGGAGATGGAAGTTGACTGATACACTGCAAGGGAGCGGTGGGCTGGACAGCAAAGGAGAGACTGTCTGCCAGGAGACAGTGATGGGGAGCAGTAATTAAAGGGGGAAGTGGGGAGGTATGGGAACATATGGAATTTCTCTTACCTGGTGACTGTGCCTGGTTGTATGTAGCCTATCGGTCAGCTAGGACGTACAGATATTTTGAGGTCGGTTGCCTAATTAATGAGCCTGTTTGCATTCAGCCTGGTGGTCACTGTGGGCCCTTTTACCTCACTCAGGTTTGTATTACTCAAGCCTATTTCCTTAGAGTGGCCTCTTCATTGGTAATGAATACTCTTGTTTTTTATTGATCCTTTCCATCCCAGGGATACTCACTATTTTTCTTTGTCTCTGTCTGTTGTGTCATTTGTTATCTTATTCTGTGTCCTGAGAGTGTGGCTGTGGCTTTTGGGCCACTGAGAGTGTTCTGTCTGGTCTCTCAACCCAAAAGTGAACCCTACTGGGGTGCATTTTGGTGGCCAGTTGAATAGCCAGGAATTCTGAGACACAAAGTCACAAGCAGCATTCTCTTTGTCCAACCGTGCCAGCTCTCAGCGGAGTTCATGACAGGACCTCCTGGTCCGTAAGGGACTTTTGTCATCTCAACCTCTGTTGTCTTTTTAGTGCTGGGAAAAAGTCCCATTACAGTAGCATCTGTCTGCTATCACAGATTAGTGAGTCTGTGTCTGGAGGGATCTCATGCTCTTGGGGGATACGGGAAATATTATTTTCACCATAACATTCTTAGCATCTATAGAAATGAAAGCCTTTGCTGTCTTAGACTGTCTTTGGGAACAAGTTTTCTGTGATCTTGTGAGGTCCACCTTTTTTTTTTTTTTTTTTTTTTTGGCACACTCTCTTGTGGAATGGGTTTTTCATTTTAGGTTAAACCATAAAAGTCTTATTGGTTGGAGGTTTTATTAAGATTAATAGTCCCTACTTATCAAGGGCCAGATGATGCATCCTTTGAATTAAACAAACTTCTATATTTGAATTTTTTAAAAAAGAGAGCTCTGTTCCTAAACAATGGCTTATTGATACCTATGGAATGACCAAATTAAAAAGTGGACACAAAGCTATAATAGGCTTAAAGGCTTCCTTCACAAGATGAAGGAACAGAAATTAGACTTAAGACAAAAATTAACATTCACATCCAATGTAAATTCTCTTCCCCAAAACCTGACTCCATCTGCCTGTTTTAACTTCCCTTTCCTTACAAGATTTTTAAAGAACACTCTGGCCTAATCTCTAGGCCCAAAGTATACAGGTTACTCATGTAAATGCTGAAAGCCAGAAAGTAAAGTTAGCACAAGCATCTAGGACAGGCAGTAGGACTAACTTTGCTATTTCCTATCACTCGTACTTTCCAGGGCTCTGAAATCAGCCAGCCTCAGACCTTCCTATGCAATCTCTTTTGTGGGGCTATCCTAGACCCCGGAACAGCAACAGATCTTTGAAATTGTAAAGCCTTTCTCCCTCCACTTTCAGAATATCTTTCCAAATTTAGGGAGGATTTAGAAAGATTAGTGTCCATTCATAACCCACCTCACAGAGGAAACAGATGGTCAAAATTCCTCCCAGACCCTCCTGAAAAGGAACAGCTGAAAGCTAGCGTTCAAGGGCTGATAAAAGCCAAGGCTGAATTGTATACACAGAAAGAAGGCTATTGTTAAAAAAACTTTATACAGACTTTTACAAAAGCATAATTTTTCTTAGTAACATATAATGTATTATTTGCCCCAGGGGTACAGGTCTGTGAATCATCAGGCTTACGCAATTCACAGCACTCACCATAGCACATGCGCTCCCCAGTGTCCATCATCCAGCCGCCCTCTCCCTACTCCCCACTCTCCCCTCCAGCAACCCTCAGTTTGTTCCCTGACATTAAGAATCTCTTACGGTTTATCTCCCTCCCCAGTCCCATCTTGTTTCATTTTTCCCTCCTTACCCCTCACAAACCCTCACCCTGCCTCTCAAATTCCTCATATCAGAGAGATCATAGGATAATTATTTTGATTCCCACCTTAGTTGGAAATGTCCCTGATGCAAAGAAGCAAGTTTACCTGGAAAGATAGGTCAGTCCCTTGATATCCAGACTGTAATCCTGTTTTTAGGAGTATTGGAAACAGCTGTTTTTGTCTTGCAGCTCTACCCAAAACCAGAAATGTGACTCTTAGAAGCTCTTTTCCAATTCCCAGACCTCTTGTATTCATCTCAAAACACTTGCAGATACTGGGACATTGGAAATGGAATTTTCCTGCACTTCAAAAAAAGAAAGAATTATATAAATTACCCTAGACCTCCCATAATATGCAAATGTGCCCCCAAAATTCCACCTCCAGAGAAAACTTGGATACTTTCTCTGTGCCTGGGGTGATGTAATTTTCTACACTCTTCTCTAGGACCAGACAGCCACTCTTTGAAATGCAAACTTTAGGGAGAGATTTCTCATTAGTAGGGTTTAAAAAAAAAGAAAAAAAAGAGAGAGAGAGATAGTATTTAGAAATTGGGCAAATGAAGAATCTTCTCCACAAATATTGGTAAGTGTAAGATCTATGTTTGTGTCTGTAGATTTATGAGCATCTATATGAGCATCTATAAATTTATGAGCATCTATAAATATCTGTTGTACATTTATTTTTCTACCTCCAGATCGTATTGCCAAAATTAATTTGTGAAAGACCTTTATTTATTTGGCTTAGACAGGGGTGCCTGGGTGGCCAGTCTGTTAAATGTCCAACTCTTGGTTTTGGCTTGGGTCAGATCACACAGTTCTGAGATTGAGCCCAGAAATGGGCTCTGCACTCAGCCTGGCGTCTGCTTAAGATTCTCTTTCCCTCTCCCTCGTCCCTCATGCTTATGATCTCTCTCTCTCGTTCAAATAAATAAATAAATAAATATTAAAAAAAATAAACAGTTGGGTTTAAACAAACTAGTGCTTATACATTTAATATTCATAGAAATTCTGAAAAAAAATGTAACTCAGTAAAGAAACTAACCCAAATGATTTTCAAGTTCACCTGGTCTAGGATAATCTTTGGTAAATAAAAGCTACTTGAAATGTATTGGTTTAATTAAAATAAACATGTTTTCAGAGTTACCAACATTAAGTGCGATGCAGATAGACAACTACATGGGTTTACTGATCAAATTCATACTATCTCTGTTACAGAATTTGTCAGCAAGACATGAATTTCTCATAACTAATCTGAACATAATTATTAAGAACATGTGAATTAAATAGATAAAAATAAGATTAAGGTTTATGAATGAACTTTTCAGTAATATTTTTGTCTACCAAAATAGTTTCCCCAGATCTTTTTGGCAACTTAAAACCTTAGAGTTTTATGTTAAATTAGATGATGGAAATTCATGAAATAGATCATTTCCAACTAAGATAAAATACTGAAACATTAATTACTGAGCGTAAGTTTATCTACTTTATCTTCTTATTACAGAGAAACTGAAGATGTTTGTTTTGGATTTGTTAGTAAACATGCCTTGTGCCACATTGAAAGATTGTACTATTAAAAGGGGGTACATGCTTCTAGGAAGTATCAAATGTATTCATAAATTTGCCTATCTAAAGAATGCTGGTATAACTGGCAATTTATAATTTCTTATTTCTTAGTTTTTACTGGAAATTAAAACTTCTAAGGGTTGAGAATTCTAACATATGTATTAAAACTGCTCGAAATAATGAGGGACATGTTTCTATATGCAAAGATAATAAGATGTGTACTTTTAGTAAGAAAAAGTATGAGGAATGGAGTTGCATTTTTGTTGAAGGAAAAGAAAGTACTTTTGTCCTAAAGCAAACTGATTATCTCTGAATGAAAGAGAACTAGGGACAAACTAGAACAGTCATAGAAAGTTGTGGGCTTACAAAAAAGGAATCTTGGAAAAGGAATTTTATGTGTGATCAAGCAGTATAAGATTAAATTAATATGATATAAGGGCTTTAAAAATAAGCCTTAATGTCAATAATGTACTTATAATAAAATTGGAACTTAGATTATTGGTTTGCTCCTGTGAAGAGATTGTAAAGGGTCTTTCCTTACCTTTTGGGTATGGCCTAGAACAAAGAATTTGTATTTTATCAAAATGATTTCCTGTGTTCTATGTTGTTTTCATCTGGTTTTTGGTTACACTAAAGTAAACCTAGTCTTCTCAATATTAAAAGAGCTAAGTTTTTCTCAGAACTATGTAATTTTCTATCTTTGCCTTTGAAGCTTTTAATTGTCACTTAGTTAAGTAGATAACTAAGTATTTCACAGGGACCTATGATCCTATTTAGTCAATTGTCCAAACGTTTTGTTATTTTTGACCAAGTTTCCAAAATCAAATTCTTTTGGAAAAAAGTTGTTAAGTTTTTAATTTTAATTCCAGTATAGTTAATACAGATTGTTCTATTAGTTTCAGGTGTACAATATAGTGATTCAACAATTCTGTACATTACTTGGTGCTCATCATGATAAGTGTACTCTTACTCCCCTTCACCTATTTCACGCCCCGCCCCCGACTTCCTCTCTGGGAACCATCTATAGTTAAGAGTCTGTTTCTTGTTTTGTCTCTCTTTTCTTTTTCCTTTACTTATTTTTTGTTTCTTAAATTCCACATATGAGTGAAATCATATGGTATTTGTCTTTCTCTGTCTGACTTCATTTAGCATTATACTGCCTAGCTCCATCCATGCTGCAAATGGTAATGTTTCATTTTTTATGGCTGAATAATATTCCAGTGTGTGTGTGTGTGTGTGTGTGTGTGTGTGTGTGTGTGTATAAGACCTCTTTTTCATCCATTCCTCTATTGATGGTCACTTGGGCTACTTCCATAATTTGGTCATTGTAAATAATGCTGCAATAAACATAGGGGTGCATATACCTTTTCAAATTAGTGTTTTTGTATTCTTTCAGTAAATACCCAGTAGTGTAATTACTAGATAGTGGGGTAGTTCTATTTTAAATTGTTTGAGGAATCTCCGTACTCTTTTCCACAATGGCTGCACCAGATTGCATTCCCACCAACAGAGCACAAGTGCTCCTTTTTTCCCCACATCCTTGCCAAGATTTATTATTTCTTTAAAATCAAATTCTTAATGAGGTTATTTTTTGACCCAGAAGAAATTTTGGGATATTTAAGAAGGTCCCAAGAAGATCTTAAAAGATTTGTTAAACTAATTAGGCTTATTTGGTATATTAAATTACATGGGAAGCATTGTCAAATAAGTGATGTTAAACCTTCTTAGATTATATTTGTGAAGATATATGTTATTAATATAAGTATTCTAGAAAATGTATGAATTTTTTAAAAGTTTCTTTATCTTGGTATAATGTTAGCACTTGTAATTCTAGTTATTATCTTGAAGTGTGTGCCACAGAAATAACCAAATTTCCTTGTCAATTGTACCACAGTGAACTCTGATCTTTAATCATGGACATTTTTAAGTCTTTTGTCATTTATAGATACTTATTGTTTTACTCTGATAATTTAACAAGTGTGTTTTATCTTCAGAGATTCATGGAAATGACTTTTGACAAATAGAGGGTTCTGATAACCTGAAGTTCACAAAACTGAATTGGGTAAGGATTTCTGGAAGTAGGGGAAAGACTGGATTCAAGCAAAAAAAGAATAACATGGGACTGAATGAACTGAGGAGGATTATAACTTTTATGATTTCTTTGTTTGAAACATTGCTTTTGTTAAACTTTTAAAAGATTTATTTATTTATTTTAGAAAGAGAATGGGGGAGGGGCAGAGGGAGAGGGAGGGAGACTCTTAAGCAAGCTCCATGCTAAGTGTGGAGCCTGGCAAGGGTCTCTGTCTCACAACCCCAAGATCAAGAGTTAGATGCTTAACCATCAGAACCATCCAGGAGCCCCAGAAATATTACTGATTTTTAAAAATGTTTTGTCTTTCCAAATTTAAGGAAATTTTCTCTTAAGCTAATTATAACTTACATCAATGTGAGAAAATACACCTTTGTGAACAAATTGAAACATTTATATTTTTCTTCCTACCCAATCCCTCCAGAATTCAGAAACTCTCAGTGAGCATTCTTGTATTTTCATGATAATATATTCATTTTCATAAGTTCAATAATAATCTGTTCTTCTTGTAATGGGACACAATTAAAAACATTGGTTATATTACCAAGACTTTGATTAGAATATCGTATTTGAGAGAGACATTCATAGACTCAGACATGAACAAACAGCTTTAAGAAACTAAGGTTGATTTTATGGAGCTAATAAAGCCCCTTGGAAAAACAGCCTGGTACCTTGTTTACAGTGTTTCCAGCAGCCTCACCAGGTGAGTAAGGGTGGTCACTTGCTGGCAGATGCAGGAACCTCAGGATATTTTGGGAACCTCGAGAAAGGGAGTTTGCCCAAATCTGTAAGTATTGCAGGTGAATCTGATGGCAAATCTTTGGCTTGACTTTCTGGCCTGGAGAGACTTTTAAAAGTTCAATATGAAACTCCTTAAGGAAGGTTCCAACAGAGGAGGTTTAAAAAGAGCCCCCACGGTCAACCACTATTCTCGCCACACTTACGTAAATAATCAGGCCAAATTTATTGAAACTAGATTTATTTTGCAAAAAAATTAGTCCCAACTTGGCTCTCTTTGGTGGAAGTGAGGGTTATTTTAGAGAGAAAAAGTATTTTTCAGTATCATACCTTTGTGGATATTAGATTCTAGTTCTGATTGTCTTTGAGGGTTTGTTGTTTGCCTACAAACTGGACTAGATCCTAAATTCTTCTGGTTTCCTCAAATATCTGGCTATGACTCCACAAATTAATGTTTCCAATTTTCTTGCGTCCTTTTGATTTGGAATCATTGAGAACTAAAACTACTTTTTCTCCTGAAGTCCTACAAACTGAAGCTAGACAATTTTGATATAAACTTCAAAAAATTGCTAAAATAGCTAATGTTTAGACAGTGTTCATGCCTGTTGCCATGTGGGCCACTCAGGAAAATCACCAGCGACATTCAAACTGCAAACCAAAAAAATCATTCAGATTGCCACTGCCTGCCCTCATTTTATCTGAAGATGTTTTGATCCTGACATTTAGAAATCTTGACTGGCTCCCACCTAGGCTCAGAAACTAGTTTATGATCTACTATAATAATTAACCTTTGTTTTTCTTTTATTTCCATAAAAATGCCTCTTATTAATTAGCTGATTGCTTATACAATTCTGGCCTGAATTTGGGAGTCCACTTGCAAGATCGCTTCCTGAAATGAGACACAGATGTTAACCTGAACTGACATATTCTTAAGACAGAGACTGGTTCAATGAGATATAGAGCAGTCTATCAATTTAGCTTTTGGATTTTGAAACTTTTTTAAAGTTTCAAAAATGAAACCGAAGGAGGACAAAATATTCCAACCCAAATATGCCTCTATGGCACACTGATTATCTTAAGCTGGTTATTTTTAAGAAACTGCCAACACAAGAGAAACTCTGAACACCCAGTGGAGGTTACCTTCTTGTAAGAGACATTTATATTTACAAGGGAAATTTCCTTCCTAAGGGTGTCTCCCTCTCTGTACCAGGAAGAGGAGGATATCTGTATCTAGAAACTCTTATCAGTGCAGAAGGCATGGACTTACATCTACATTACAACCTTACTCTTGTTTACTGTGCTTTTCCTGGTAACCTCCCATAACTGACTCCCCACCCCCAACACCTTCTTTTGCCTTTAGCTGAGGATGGTGTTTAAAGTGATGCCTTTGGCCATTTGGGGGAGTTACTCAGCTTTTCTGGGTCTCTCCCAAGTATACAGAAGGTATACATGTTATTAAACCTTTGTCTTATTTTCTTCTGTTAATCTTATATCAATTTGTTAGACCAGCCAAGGAACCTAGAAAGGTAGAAGGTTAAATTTTCTGCCCCTACAATCCATCTGTTTATCTATCTATCTAGATAGATGGAAACACAGATTTAAACTCAGAGCATATGTATCTTTTTGTGAACCATTTCTTCCTACTATATTTAACCCTAATACTCCAGTTTGTTTGAACTGTTAAAAGATAACAAGGCATATCTATAATATTTTTAAGTTTATTTGAGCAAAAATTCATTAGAATCAAGCAGTGCCACACTGGAAGTGGTTAGGGATGCTCCACTAAGAGAATCAGCAAGAGATCTTTGTAGAGAAAGTGTGGAAGTAAAGTAAGGAAGTTATTTGATTGGCTATAACTTAAGTTTATTTAAGTTTAAATCTTAAATTTAAAATTGCCTTCCTTGGAAAAACCTAGCTGGCTGGGTGTGATTGGTTGTCCTTTGGTTTTGATTTCTTAAGGTTGAAGTATTTACAGTCTTGGATTTTGGTTTGCTTGTGTAGAATGCTAAGGTATTAAAACCACCTCAATCAATGGCCTCCTTATTTACTTAATATAAGATTACTAAGAACAGTTAGATCTGTTACATAACCACAGTGCAGTTATCCATTTTAGCATATTTAACACTGATATAATTATATTTCCTAATCTACCATCCACAGTAGATGAGAAAATTATTGGGTCAATTTTGTTGATTGACCCAATAATGTATTTTATAGCAATTTTTTCCCCTTCAGCACAGGATTCAATCTAGGATCAGGTATTATATTTGGTTGTCATATCTTCTTAGTCTCTATTTTTTAAAGATCTCTCCCATGTGTATATGAAGTACACATGTTAATATACATATGTTTATTTTTCTTGTGTTAATCTATCTTTTATTATGGAGGGATCTTAGCCATAAAACCCTGAAAGGTAAAGGGAAAATTGTTTCCCTTTCTACAGGAAAAGATACCTTAAGACACTGCAAGTCCTCTCCTTTTCATCAAAAATTTCCCTCTTGGGACACCTGGGTAGTGCAGGCAGTTAAGTGGCTGACTCGGCTTTAGCTGGGTTATGATCTCAGGTCATGAGATCAAGCCCCACATCAGGCTCCACACTCAATGTGGGATCAGCTTGGGAATCTCTCTTCCTCTCCCTCTGCTGTTCCTGTTCATGCTCTCCCTCTCTCTCTAAAATAAATAAATAAATCTTAAAAAAAATTTCCCTCTAAATTTAGCATTTATTAATGATCTGTACCTGCACCAATCTTTACTGTTTTGGTTGAAAAATGAAGATTTTCCCATTCAAGCATTCTTTTCATATTAACAAGTCACCACTTTCTCACACCTGCAGTGAATAAAATTGTGCTTCTCTCACCCACCCTCATTAATATTTACTGTTTTTTGCCTAACTTTGTAGGTTAGAAAGTACATCATAATTATTGTGTTTCTAGATAATTAATAAGGTAATTTTAACTTTGTTCATTAAATTATCTATTCATATTATATCTATTATATATTTTATGAAGAGCTTTGTGTTTTATATATCTGCATGAGGGATATATATTTTAATGCTGTTAATCCATTCTCATATTCTTGACAGTTATTTTTGTATACTTTGTTATTTGCATTTCAATTTTGTTTATACTTTTACCATATATCTAAATATTTTTTATATTGGGGCACCTGGATGGCTCAGGCAATTAAACATCCCATTCTTGATTTTGGCTCGGGTCATGATCTCAGGGTCATGAGATCCAGCCCTGCATCTGACTCTGCTCTGGGTGTGGAGCCTGCTTGGGATTCTCTCTTTCCTTCTCCCTCTGCCCCCTCCCCCCAACTTATGGGTTCTCTCTATAATAAATACATAAATAAATAAGTAAGTAAATAAATATTTTTGGTATTGAGTCAAATGTATCCACGTTTTCCTTTATGATTTTTTCCATTGTATAATAATTAGAAAGTCTATTTCATATAGTACATAATAAATTACATAATCAATTTTTTAATGTTGATTATATTCATGCTGCTTATATTGAAATGGACTTTGTGTGTCTGTGTATGTGGAAAAGAAGAGATAAAGAATTATAGTGATTTGTTCCAAAGATAATTTCATAATAGTAACAATTATTAATACTGAAACTGTTAGTGAAAAAGATTGTATGTGTGTTCATAAGAACTCTTTTAACACCAGGGTCATTCACAACTTTTTCCTTAAGGTCAGGTGTAGTTAAAAGGTATGCGGAATTTAAGAAACAAACCAGAGGATCATAGGGGAAGGGAGGGAATACTAAAATAAGATGAAGTCAGAGGAGACAAACCATAAGAGACTCTTAACTGTAGGACACAAACTGAGGGTTGCTTGAGGGGAGGTGACTGGGGGGATGAGTATTAAAGATGGCACATGATGTGATGTAATGAACACTGGGTGTTCTATGCAACTGATGAATAACTGAACTCCACATCTGAATCTAATGATATACTGTATGTTAACTAACTGAATTTAAGTAAAATAAGTTTTTAAAACGGTAATAAGACAACATGAAGCCAAAGATTAGTTGCTGTTATTTATTTTTACAAAAGACCAAATGGGATAAAGATGCCCTCTAGTGGAAGGTTAGGCCCTCTCTACAATCAAACTGAAAGCATAAAAAAATCTGCTATCCATCATTTTATGAAAAGCTCTACATATGTAATTGAGATGTGGGGTTTTGGCTTTCTTTTTGAACAATAGAATCAGTAACAGAATTAAGAAATTAATTCTCTTACATAAGAAATTGTATTCCCATTCATATCTTCTTCCTGGATGGATTTTATTTATCTTAATTACTTCTACAGTGCATTATCCTATAAACAGGAAAAACCAAACTGCCACAGTGTTTTCTTTTTTGAAAAAAGAATTGGCCACTCTTTTTTGACAAGTATATCTACTCTTATAAGTTTATACAAAGAAATATTGACCCGTTCAGTAGATAATCTGAGTGTGTTATCAGAATTTGCTTTAATTTTATGAAAGAAATTGTTTTAATATTGTGAAAGTAAATAGTTTGTAAAGTTATCAAAAGAGCTAATGATAAATATTAGAAAAGGAAGATGTTGACAGAAATGCTTATTATATGACTTTCAGTGTTGATGTGGTTGAAAAAGAGGTAAGAGGATAAAGGAACTGGGTGTGTAGACTTAATTTTGTGGTCTTTAAAAAAAAAACAATTGGATATCCATCTGGACCAAAAAAAAAAAAAAAAACATCTTAACTTCCCTCTCACACCATCAAGAAAAATTGATTCCAAGTGGATTGCAGATCTAAATGTGAAAAATAAAATAGTAAAGCTTATAGAAGAAAACATAGTCATCGTCAGCATAGCAAATATTTCTCAAACTGTACACAAATAGCACTAACTATGAAGGAAAATGTTGATAATTGTACTAAATGAAAATTAAGAACTTCTTTAAGTAAAAACCTTTACTAAAGGGAATGAAAAGGCAAATCACACTGGGAGATGACATTTGCTTTACATGTATTCAATAAAGGGGGGATATGTAAGGAATTCTTATAAATCAATAAAATAAAGAACATAGTAGAAAAATGACAACAACTTAATAGAGACTTTTGAAAAAAATTCTAGTGACCAATAAGCTTATGAAAATGTGTTCAACTTCCTTAGTCATCAGGGAAAGTAAACTTAAATCACAGTGTGATAGATAGCACCATAACCAGAAAGAACTGTGCTGGTAAATGTGGGACAATGGGCTTTCTGGAGGGGGAAAAAATGTATGGTGTGTATATCACAAACTGACAAATAATTTAAAAAATTCAATATAGTAGGTATTCTGTATGCTAAATTCCATATAGCCAACTAATTTTTATTGAACGCTTTTATTGATTTTTGCTGAACTCTAGTATCCATATCTGTTTGTAATTCAACCATGCTTTGATAGTTTTTTAGCTATTCACAACATATCAGCTATAAATATGACACTTTTGAGTTTAACCTGCATTACTAACATTTCCCCATCACTTTCTTATGTCTATATAAATCAACAGTATAATAAATCAAGCCCTGATAAGTAGCATTTCTCAGTTTCTATGGTGTGAACACTCCACCATAGTCAATTTCATATTACCCACAAAAAACTGCTAAAGACAAGCATGGTGGTGCACCATTATATAGGATTTCCACCATACAAACACAATTGATGTAAATAACCTTAATAGCATTGATGATAGTCAGATGTAGTAAAATAGGACATAATGAAATCTGAATACTTATTACCTTTGTTTTAATATAACTTACTTAAATTTATATATAATTTAATTTTTAATAAGGCTTGTGTTTAACAATGCTTGTGTTTAATAATGCTTGTGTTTAACAACAAAGTTATTGAAAATTTAACCACTGGCTAACTGGTTATGAGCCAACTCCATACTCTTCAACCTACCAGAAGAAAAAAGACAGTCAATACCAAGGGAGGCCCTATGACCTGATAATTCAATTCCTAGATATGCAAGAGGAATGCACACAAATATTCACCAAAGATATGTACAAGAATGTTCGCAGTAGCACTGTTCATAATAGCCCTCAGCTAAAAGCAACTCCAAGTCTATCAATAATAGGATAAATAAATCACATTGTATTCAGTGAGAATAAACCAACTATTTTTACATGTACCAATATGGATGAATTTCATAAATGTAAAGTTGAATGAAAGAAGCCAGACCCAAGGTACAGATACTGTGTGTTTACATTTATATAAAGCTCAGAAATAGGCAAAATTGACCTACAATTGATCTAACACAAGTAGAGTGAATACCTCTTGGGGTTAGGGTTCAAGGAGGGCACCTAGTGTCTTGGTTATGTTCTTTTTCTTAACCTAATCTTTTTTTTTTTTTCTTTTTTAAGTAATCTCTACCCTTGAACTCACAGCCCCGAAATCAAAAAGCTCTTGTTCTATTGACTGAGCCAGCCAAGCACCCCATGTTCTTTTTCTTATCGGGAATTGTTTATACAGATGTGTCCAGTTTGTGAACATTCATCAAACTATAAAACTTGAGACTTGTGTGCTTTTCCGTGGTTGTTGATTTTCAGTAAAGTGTTTACTTTAAAACACTTTTATTTTATTTTTTAAAAGATTTTATTTACTTAACACAGAGAGAGAGAACAAGCAGGGGGAACAGCAGGCAGAGGGAGAGTGAGAAGCAGGCTCCCCCCTGAGCAGGGAGCCCGATGTGGGGCTCAATCCCAGGACCCTGGGATCATGACCCAAGCTGAAGGCAGATGCTTAACCGACTGATCCACCCATGTGCCCACTTTAAAACATTTTTAAATGTGCTCTCTCAATTTCAAAAAAATACAACTGACCTAATTGGTAATTCCAAGGTAAAAGGAAATTGGTTGATTTAATTATATCTGAAGGAGCAGGGGAGTAGAAACCAGAAGGTTAGGTAATGGAGTCCCATTATCTAACCATGAGACTATGTGAAAGGGATTTTATTCCTTTTGTGACTCATCCTTTCTGCTACAAAATAGTAGTATTGGTGAATTACGCAAACCAGAACATGATTGAAAGAAAAAGCTTATCAAATGTCTGTATTAACCTTAAAAATATCTAAATACTTTATGAAGCTGAATTATGTCAAAGAGTGCTATAGCCAAAAAAGTCTATGTTTTCCCTAAAAATATAGCTTTAATGGTAAGAGTGAAGTAGCTATTTAAAAAGTTTTCAAAGACATAATAACCTTATACATCTTTCCCTTTGGCCTGGATCCAGAGAGGGAAAACAGCTGCAGGCCAATAAAACGAAAAGGAGAGAAGTGCCTCTTGGTGAAAGATATGGGTAAATGGTTAAATGAATATTGGAAATGGAGTGAAGGTTCCATCAGCTGTAAACACAGGGGAAGGCAAGCAGCAGCTTTCTGCTGAGTGGAAGTTAATTTAACAGCATATGTTGCAGGTAAAAGTATTTTACAGACATTATTAATTCCTATAGGTTTATATCTACATTTTCAAATTAGTATCACATTACTTTTGAAGGCTTTCTCCTCCCATAGATAGCATATAAAAATAGTATATGAAACAAGACATTTGATTCTGTTGTTACCCCAAGACCTGCTAGAAGTTTTACTGCTACAGCACATTTCACATTTCATAAATTTTTATGCCCACTTTGACCTAGACTTGCCCTTTTGTGTGAGTTACTTAGAAGAACTTGGGTTAAGAATATGTGATATGTCTAAAAGAGTATTTGTTGTAGATGGGCGTGATGGAAAGAGATCCTGTCTTGAAGATTCCTGTGAGCCTTACATTTTGGTCAAGGGTGAGCACCACTGAGCACCAGTTTGGCAATAATCCTACACATCTCCTATGAACAGATCTCGGGATTTTAATCAACAATCAAAGACCTTGGAATTCTTTCAGACATTTGGCTCTGCACACATAACCAAGTTCATGTGAACAAGAGGCTCAGATCAATGAACAACCAGATGCAGACATCGTCTGAGTAAGTCAAACAAGATTTATGTATTTAGAAGTGCAGCATGAAGTCGAAGCAGGTATGGTATATAGTGGAGAGGTTGGCTCTCATTTCCTATGAACAGACAGAAGTGCCTTCAGAAAGGCCACACCAACGGACACACAGTTGAGGATGGTCAGTCTGAGCGAATGAAGTTCACATCCTACCTTTCAAAGCTCAGCTGCCATTTCAGACCTAGTCTTGCACACATGGTGCTGAAGCAGCCTGGGACGTGGCT
Source organism: Martes martes (assembly GCF_963455335.1). Taxonomy (NCBI): domain Eukaryota; kingdom Metazoa; phylum Chordata; class Mammalia; order Carnivora; family Mustelidae; genus Martes; species Martes martes. The sequence goes on from NC_137888.1 coordinate 85,075,009, forward strand.
TGCTTGGGAACCTGCTGGAGACAACTGTACCGTGGCCAGGGATATCTCACTTATCCCAGAGTCATATGGCACAAACAAGGCTTGCAGGTGTAGAGTACCTGGTACTTGTGCTCCTAGATAAACTTTGCATTCATTACTCTAACCTCTCCAAACTAAAACAGCTTGGGCCAGATAGAATCCTGATTTCCATGCTGGGGAGCAGAGCAAGAATCCTTTATCCTGATGGACTGGGCATCATGGTAATGCACCATTGGACTAGCCCTAGGGGCCTAGTCTACAAGTCCTGACTTACTTAGGTTGACAAGGAATCATAAGACTGAAGGAGGAAAAAAAAGACTACAAAATATCTGCCCCAGCCACAGACTGTTGCATTATGTAGTCACTAGCTGTTATAAGACAACTTTTCTGCATCATTATTTTCCATGTAGTTTTATTTAACTTTATTCATTTGTTTTTGCCTTCTAAACCTCTTCATTGAGCTATGAGGAAAATTCTATCTGGTCATCCTTTCATCAGGTGAAATAACCACTTGGACATGTACTTCCTTTCAACCCAGTTTGAGTTATTTATTTTTAAAGATTTTATTTATTAATTTGTCAGAGAGAGAGAGAGAGCAAGCACAAGCAGGGGTAGTGACAGGCAGAGGGATAGGCAGGCTCCCCCCTGCGCAAGGAGCTGGATGCAGGATTTGATCTCAGAACTCTAGGATCATGACCTGAGCCAACTGAGCCACCCAGGAGTCCCTCAATCCCGTTTTAAATGATAGGATACGAAGTTGCAGTATCTCCATGCAATTCCAGCAATTTGGATTCATCATTGGATTCATCCATAATGTTTAAATTGGGGAAGAATTGCTAGATGTTACACATCTCTGCCTAAAGCTTAGCCTACCTCAACTACTTTTTTGTGCTGAAACTCTTATTTATTTTGGATCATTCTGCTAAGACAGAGAGCTGATTAGAATCAGGAGCCAGGTTCAAACCCTGGCTTTACCACCTTCTAGCTTTGTAATCTTTGTTAGGTCCCAGAGACCTTGAGCTTTGCTTTCCCCATCAGTAAGGTGGGATTAAATCTACCTAATGGATTTGTAATGACAGTTGAGATAATGTTTGCAACCTTGACTTGAACAATGCTTGACACATAGCCTATGTTCAGTAAATATAAACTGAGTCTAAATCTGACAGTTTGGTCTTTAGGAATATATAGCATATGCCAAAATTCTTTATCATTGGCAATTTTTACTGCCAGGGTTGGGTTTTACTGAAAACCTTTACATTTCAGCCATAAATTAATTGCCAGGATTTTAGAGGATGAGTTTGTTATGTTCTGAACAAAAATAAAAATGCTTGCAGCTAAAAGCATTTCCTTGTTTGTGAAAATAGGCTTGTGACTACATGCCAAGCAACTCAAAAATACATATTATATTCTGGGCCACCACTTACTTTCTTGGAAGCTTCTTGAGAAAGTTAATGAATGTATCCAAGAGTTTGTTGAACTCAAGTAAATTTTCACTGAGGTGTTGGCTTGCTCACTTTGTTAGATGGATTAAAGGTTATGGGAGAGGGGCATAGTTGACAGTGTGGCTGATGGACTAGGAAACAGTGAGCCTGCACGATAATGCAGGCAAGGAAAATCACTCCACATAGGGATTAAGATTTTAATTGGTTTCTCAAGGCACTTGCAGACTCTCTTCAGGAAGTAATTCTGAATTTATAGGAATAGTGGAGGAGTGCAGCCATGACCATTTAGGGATTTCTATTTTACATTTATAAATATTAATTGAACACAATACCACTGTCTAAAAATGGTCTAATAAATATTTACCAAGATTAGCTGGCTATTAGACTTCTTAACTTAGTGCTTCCAACTGTGTTAATTTTGGCAATGAATGTGCAAATTACTAAGCTCGTTTAAGGATTCTAAACTTGGAAGGGACAGAGATGGGGAAATAGGAGGAGATGTTTGAAAATTAGCAAGAAAGGGACAGGATGGTTGCGGGCCATGGCTCAACTCTCCGCATCTAGTTGTCGCCCAGTCTCCATGCGGTCATGTAATCAAGGTTCACCTGATTCCGGGCACCGGCCCTGAACTTCTGAGTTAACTGAGGCAAGGAAGCAGGGACTGCGGGAAGTTGTACAGGTGTCATCTAGTCGGACACCCAGGGGATCGAGGACCACAATGCTAGCAGCAATAGTTAAGAGAATGATGTCTGTGTGGGCTTGACTGGGTGAGCTGGCTCTGCTGTGTGATGTTGGGTGGTGTTCCTGGCTGCATGGCCCAAGTCTGGTCCTTCACCTTCCTTTGTCTTCTGGGGCCTACCAAGCACATGTTCACAAATTCCTTTCTGCCAGATAAGCCAGAGTCAGTGTCTCTTGTTTGTAACTAAGAATTTTATGCAATGGAGCAATTAATTCAATTTTTTTTTTAAAGCTATGTTAGGTTGTTGAAATTTTCATGGATTGGATTTGGTGTGGCCAGCTTAAGACTTCCCTGATAAATTATAAGCTCCTTTATAAATGAAGTGGAAAAATAGAAAACATGAAGAGAATCCATACAAGTTAGGTTTCTTCATTTTTTTCTCCTTATTGTCAAAGTAATACATCATTCGAATATTTTAAAACAGTGTTTTTAACAGAGCAATAATTATCTAATAATTATTTCTTTTTAAGATTTTATTTATTTATTAGACAGAGAGGGAGAAAGCACAAGTAGGCAGAGAGGCAGGCAGTGGGGGGGGAAGCAGGCTCCCCGCTGAGCAGAGAGCCTGATGCGGGGCTCGATCCCAGGACCCTGAGATCATGACCTGAGCCGAAGGCAGATGCTCAACACGCTGAGCCACCCAGGTGCCCCTCTAATAATTATTTTAATGCAGTTATAGGTTCAAAGAAAATGCAAGGGTCGAGGTGGAATGGCTAATGCATAGGGCACACACGACTAGCGTGCTGGATCTCTTGGTACACTGTGGTGCTCCTGAGAAGCTGGCTAGAGAGTGCATGTTTCCTAATACCTGGAAAAATAGTGTAGCCCAGTGAGAAAGACAAAGGAGACTTTTCCCTTTCTTTCTTTTAATACTCATGCCAATCAGTAAATGTTTATCTTAAGCAAAACATTGTGCTAGCAATCTGGAAGAACTCAAAGAATTATAAGTCACCTGAACGCCCTTGAAGGAAACACATTTATTCATTCATTTTTCAAATGTTTATTACATGCTACTATATTAGATACAATGGATACAAAGGTATACAAGGTACAGCCCTTATCCGCTGAGGCTTATGTCTAATAACTACTATGGCTCCCATGACAAGACACCTGTGTGGCCTGGTGATACACAGGAGCCTATTAGGTATTTATTTACTTACTAGGTTATTTATTTTTGGCTAACATTTTTTAGACATGTACAACCAATTACCATAGCCTATTTTTTTTAAATTGATATTCATTGCTGCATCTCGGGTTTGCAGATTTACGCAGTATAGAATCAGCAAGTTATGAATAAATTCAGATTATACATGTATGTTCCCAAAGGTGACATGTATAAATACATTAACTACATGCATGGATCTAAAATTATGATTAACCTCATGGGGAACCTGGGTGGCTCAGTTATTTAAGTCTCTGATTCTTGATTTCAGCTCAGGTCATGGCCTCAGGGTTGTGAGGGTGAGCTGGGAATGGGGAGGGAGGCTTTCCTTTTCCCTCTGCTCCTCTCCCCACCTACCGCTCCTGCTGACACACATGCATGTTCTCTCTCTCTCTGAAAAAATAAGATTATGACTAACCTCTTTTTAAAATGCAGAAATTTAAAATTATACTTTCTTTTTAAATGAAGACATTATATACTTCAAAAATCAAATTTGGCTTATATCAGAGATGGATGACAGCTACAGGATTGTACTCTTCAACGCCAATTACCTAATTTTTTTTGTAATAGCAATGACATTAAAAGGAAATTACCCCCGCATTTTAATTGCCAATCTAGCATTGAAGAAAGTTTTGCAAAAAGGTAATGCAACCTTTGAAAGGCTTCAAACTCTAAATTAAAATCTGCTAGGCTCAGATTAAAATGGGAATGTTGCAGATGAGAAAGAAAGATACAGTTGGTTTATTGGATAAAATCAAAAGTTGTTGACATTTCTTTGAATGTTAATCTACTAAATTCCATTTCTCTAAATATTTCTTTCTATTAGTTTTTCTTACTGGTACAAGTTATCTCAAATAGCTTACAAAGTTCTTCTTGGCAAAGCACCTCTATTTGCTGTAGAACAAAAACTGTTCTGTGTTGACTTAACAGTGTAAGCATTTTTGCTATAAAATTGTATCATGGCAGACATCTAATGATTTTTCCACTAAAACAAAATAGTATGATATTTTTATTCTATCAGCATTTAAAAAATGTTAATGTTAAACACAAAGAACTGTTATCTTATTTGGCCATGAGATACTGAGTTGGAAAAACCTACAGTTCTTTTGTGTTTCCTCTTTCCTCTCACACTACTGCCACACTCATAACACTTCTGATACTTCTGGTCATCAAATCTGTGGAGGGTCCCATATACCAAGCAATTCTTCAGGACACCTGCTGGGTATCCTACAATTTAACTCAATTCTGACAATATCTACCTGGAGGCAATGTCAGAAGATAGTGTCAGATCCCACAGGTTAAAGTCTCAGTCCCACAAGACTGCTCTCACCCCACTTCAGACATCAATCTTGAGTAGTAAGTCCTCAGCTTAACCACAATTTCTGTCTGATGTGGCCACAAATCAGTGGTTCCCACCACCCACTCCCTGGATTTACAGAACCAAGCAGCTCACAGAACTCAGGGAAATGCTTACTTAAGTTACCAATTTATTAAAGGATATGATTGAGGATACAGGTAAACATCCATATGAAAAGATACATAGGGAGAAGTCTGGCAGGGTTCTGAGCACAGGAGCTTCTGTCCCCATGATATTGGGGTGATTCGCCCTCCCAGTACGTGGATATGTTGACCTACCTGGAAGCTCTTTGAAACCCCAACTGCTGGGATTTTATAGAGGCTTCCCTCACATAGGCAGATACATAATAGACTCCATTCCCAGCCCTCCTCCCCTCTGGAGAATGCAGGTCAGTGAAGTGAAAGGACTCAAGCTTCTACTAATGACTTAGTCTTTCTGATAACCACCCCCATCCAGGAACCAAAGAGAATCCCACCCAGAATCACCTCAATAGAACAAAAATGCTCCTAGCGCTCTTGTCATTTAGGAATTTACGAGTTTTAGGAGTCCTGTGCCGGGGACTGGGGATGAAGACCAAATATTTCTTCTTATACATCTGAGTGCCACAGATATAATTTAGATCTTGTATTAAGAGAGCAAGCCTAGAAAGAGAATGCAGAATTTGAAGTTTAAAGATTGAAGAGCCACAAAAGGTGAAATAATCAAGTGTTTTAGCAACTTGGAAAGAGATTGAAGGCACTCAAGTATCTTAAGATCTCAGTCAAAATCTGGGCTTTCCCTCTAGCTGGGTATCATATCTTTGCTAAGTAACAACCTCCTTGAGCTTCAGTTCCTTCACCTGTCAGATGGGGATCACTACCCACTTCTCAGAATTGTGAAAATTAAATAGTGAGTGTAAGGTGTCTGGTGTGTCACATGGTAATTTAATAAATACTTGTTCTGTATCTTCCTCTTCTCTAAGAGTTTAAGATCTAGCTGGGACTATAAGCTGTACACCCAGGAGGGGGTAAAGAAAAATCCAAGAGCTAAGCCACAACTCCCATACACGGAGGTGGCTGGAGAAGATGATCTTTAATGTCCCTTCCAGCTCTAAACATCGATTATTCTATGACAGCTGTATGAGAGGTGTCATGGGGCAATGCATGACGAATCGGCAATTGGAAAGTGCAGACAGTAAGTGCTGTGAGGTCGAAGATGGGAGCATCTGCCCTGGGCTGGAATGGTTTTGGAAGACCATTAAAAAATTCTGAGCCGTCTGAACTACAACAAAAGCCCAATTCAATTAGGAGAGCAACTGGCCAGAATCTGATTATAATACAAATGCAGGACTAGCTGAGGAGAATAAGAAACATGAAATACTGTAGAGAAAGAAGAAAGGAAAATGCAGGGTCAGCAATTTGGTTTCTGAAACACACACAGAATGTTAAGTAGCTATCATGTTTTTCATCCTTATAATAGTCTTTAAGGTTGGCAAAATATATCAGCCCTGCTGAGAATCTCCCAAGAGTGAGGAGTTTGTTCGAAATGCGTTTGGTTACAAATAATAGAAAACCTGCCCAGCGTTGGCTTAAAAAAAAAAAAAAACCACACACATTTTTTTTTTTTTTCTTAAATAGATAGAACTCTAAAGGTGAATAGCCCAAGGTTGGAGCCACCTCATAATGACAGTCAAGACACAGTTTCTTTCTAGCTATCTGCCTCAGCATCCTTAACGTGATGGTATATACCCTTTGTTGCCTTCTGGTCGGGTAAGGCATCACATTTGCATTCCCGACAAGAAGCAGACAGAAAGGCAAAGGAGCAAAGAGGGAGGGCAAAAGGGCATAACCATTGAGCCTGTGTCTCTTTATTAAGAAAGCTGAAGTTCTCCTGGAAGATTGCCCAATAGACTTCCCCCTCTAACCTGCTGGCCGAAATTGTACCTCATGGTTGTTCTGATTGGTAAGGATACTGGGGAGATGGGGTTTGTCAGGCAGCCAACAGTGTAGACAAAAGTATTGAAGCCTTAGGGAAAAAATGACTACCAGAGATAAAAGCAGGGTGCTGGGGGTGCCTGGGTGGCTCAGCAGGTTAAACAGCCTCTGCCTTTGGCTCAGGTCATGATCCCAGGGTCCTGGGATCGAGCCCCGCATCAGCCTCTCTGCTCAGCAGGGAGCTTGCTTCCTCCTCTCTCTCTCTCTGCCTGCCTCTCTGCCTACTTGTGATCTCTGTCTGTCAAATGAATAAAAAAAAAAAAAAGGGTGCTGTTTTACTTAAACAGAAAATTTTACCGTATTTTTTAAATAAATCAGACGTTTTAAAACTTTGTAATAATTGTAGATTCACATGCATGTGTAAGACAACACAGAGAGATCACCTGGACCCTTTAATCTGTCCCCGCAAAGGGTTACATCTGGCAAAACTGAAAGTACATGATCACCACTAGGATATTGACTTGGATATAATCAAAATACAAATCATTTCCATCACCACAAGGATCCTTCATGTTGTCCTTTTACAGCTGCACCTACTTCCCTCCTGCCCTTTCCTTCATTCTTAATTTCTAGCAACCACTCAACTGTTCTCCAGCTCTCTAATTTTGTCATTTCAAGAGTGTTACATAAATGGAATCATATGGCATATAACCTTTTGGAAATGGCTTTTTCACTCAGCATAATTCTCTGGAGAATCTGGAGATTCAGGCTGTTGTTTTGTACAATAGTTTATTTCTGATTATTGCTGAATGGTATTTCATGGAGTGGATGTAATACAGTTTATTCACTTGTTGAAAAATAGCTGGGTTGTGTTGGCCATTGCAAAAAGAAAAAAAGGCTGCTATCTACATTGGTGTATAGGTCTTTATGTAAACATAAGTTTTTATTTCATCAGGATAAGTGCCTAGGAGTACAATAACTAGACGTATGGTAGTTGGATTTTTAATGCAAAAAAGTTGGTTAAGAAACTTCTAGGTTGTTTCCTAGAGTGGCTGTACCATTTTCATTCTCACCAGCCGTGTATGAGTAATCAGGTTCTTTGCATCCTTGCCAACATATGTATTATCACTATTTTTTATTTTAGCTATTCTGATAGATGGGTAGTAATATCTCGTGTTTTTAATTTGTTTACTCCTGATGTTAAACATCTTCATATCTGTTTGTTTGACTACTGGATATCCTCCTCAGTGAAATGTCTCTTGATGGTTTTTTGTTTTGTTTTGTTTTTTGCCCATTTTCTAATTGGATTGTTTTTTCACTTATAAATTTTGAGAGTTCTTTATTTTATTTTATTATTTTTAAAGGTTTTTTTTTAAAACTATTTATTTATTTGACAGACAGAGATCACAAGTAGGCAGAGAGGCAGGCAGAGAGAGGGAGGAGGAAGCAGGCTCCCGGCAGAGCAGAGAGCCCGATGTGAGGCTCGATCCCAGGACCCTGGGATCATGACCTGAGCCGAAGGCAGAGTCTTCAACCCACTGAGCCACCCAGGCACCCCTAAAGTTTATTTTTTGAAAACCACATCCAATGTGGGGCTCAAACCCATGACCCTGAGATCAAGAATTGCTGTCTTCCAACTGAGCCAACCAGGAGCTCCAAGAGTTCTTTATATGTTGAAGAGCCTGGTCTTTGGTTGGATATGCTTTGAACACATTTTCTCCTTACTGCGTTGAGTCTTTGAGTCCATGAAAAGAGTATGTCTCTTCACTGATTTAGATCTTTGTTTTTTTTCTTCAGCATTTTGTACTTCTCAGCATACAAGTTTTGTGCACATTTTGTTAGATTTACCTGTGTTTTCCTTTTTTCATTTTTTTTTAGCAATTGTAAATAGTATTTTATTTTTAATTTTGGTGTCACATTTTCATTGTTAATATATATAAATACAGCTTTTTTATTGTTAAACACTGTACAATACTTCATTAGTTTTTGATGTAGTGTTCCATAATTCATTGTTTGCATATAACCCCCAGTGCTCATTGCAATACATGACCACCTTAATACCCATCACCAGGCTAACCCATCCCCCCACACCCTTCCCCTCTGAAACCCTCAGTTTGTTTTCCGGAGTCCATAGTCTCTCATGGTTTGTCTATCCCTTTGATTTCCCCAAATACAGCTGCTTTTTAAAAAAGATTTTTTTTAAAGATTTATTTATTTATTTTTGAGAGAGAGAAAGCACACATGTGTGCACACACACATGTATTCACAAGTGTGAGTGGGGGGAGGGGGAGGGGGAGAAGGAAAGAGAGAATCCTCAAGCAGATTCCTTGCTGAATGTGGACCCTGAGATCATGATCTAAGCCAAAACCAAGAGTTGGACGCTTAATTGATTGAGCCACCCAGGACCCTCAGATACAGTTGATTTTTAATGTTTACCTGTGACCTGATGAACTCACTTCTTAGTTCTAGGAGGGATTTTTCTGTTTTGTTTTTTGTTTTCTGGATTCCTCGGGATTTTTCTATTTACGCAATCATGTCATTTGCATTTACGGGCACTTTTATTTCTTCCTTTCTGATATGTTTACTTATTTCCTTTTCTTGCCTTATTGCACTAAACAGACCTTTCAGCACTATATTGTACAGGAGTGGAAAGTGTGAATATGCTTGCCTTTTTCCAGTCTTAGGGGAGGAAGCATTCAATCTTTTACCATTGAGTATGAAGTTACCTATTGGATTTTTGTTGGTATTCCTTATCAAGTTGAACAAGTTCTGCTCTATTTCTATTTTACTAAGAATTTTTACCCTGAATGGTTGTTGAATTTTATTAAATGCTTATTCTGCATCAGTTGATATGATCATGTGATTTTCTTTTTTTAGCCTGTTAATATGGTGGATTACATTGACTTTCTAGTATTGAACCAGGCTTGTATCCATGGAATGAAGTCCACTTAGTCATGGTGTATAATTCTTTGTATGTATTGGTGAATTCTACTTGCTAATATTTTGTTAAAGATTTTTGCATCTATATTTATGAGGGTATTGTTCTGTAGTTTTAGTTTTCTTTTCCTTCCTTCCTTCTTACTTTCCTTCCTTTCTTTTTTTTATATTGTCTTTGTATGGCTTTGGTATCAAGGTAATAAAATTTCAAAAGAAACTTTCAGAAAATGAATTGGAAAATGTCACCTTCTATTTTCTAAAAGAGATTTTGTAGACTTAATACTAGTTCTTCTTTAAACATCTAGTAGAATTCTCTAGTGAAATATCTGGAAGGTTTTTTGGGGGGGAGGTGGGATTTTTTTATTACAAATTCAATTTTCTTACTAATTATTGGGTTATTCAGATCATCTACTAAATTTGGGATAAGTTGTGGTGGTTTGTGCTTTTTGAGGAACTGCACTATTTCATCTAAGTTTTCAAATTTGGTGTGTGGATTTGTTCATAGTGTTCCCTTATCAGTCTCTGACACTGCCAGTTATCTAAATCTTCAAAATATTAAAAAACATTATATATATCATCAATTTTTAATTCCTTATAGAAAACACTCTCAGAGCCATCTTATTGGTCTAGTCTAGAGCCATATTATTTGTTTGTTTGTTTGTTGTATATTTATTTATTTTTAAGAGAGCGAGAGCATGAGGAGGGAAGGGACTGAGGGAGAGGGAGAGACAGAATCCCAAGCAGGCTCCACACTAGGTGCCCAACTCCACAACCCTTAGATCATGACTCAAGCAGAAATCAGGAGTTGGATGCCCAACTGACTGAGTCACCCAGGCGCGCCTGGAGCCATTTTCCTGCACCCTCTGTGCAGCACAAAACTGTCACCTTGGGATTTTGCTTAACTTCTCTTCTGTTTCTTATGTCTTGTGCCTTCTTTTTTCTTGGTCTATACCTATCAGTAACTTCCTCAGAAGGGTATAACTGAAAATATCTTTATTATACACTTGCATTTTATTGATAATTTTGGCTGAGAACACAATTCAAGTTTGGAAATAATTTTACTTCAGAGTTTTCAAAATATTTCTCCATTGCTTTTTTGTTTCTGGCATTGCTGTTGAAAGTTTGAAGCTATTCTGATCTCGATCCCCAGTACGTGACTTGTTTTTTCCCCTTATGAGTTTCCAGGATCTTCCTTTGATCACCAGTGTTCTAAACCTCATGACAATGATATCTGGTATATACCTATTTATATCCATTTTGCTAAGAATATGTTAGATCCTTTCAACTTATAAATTCATGTTGTTACATTTTGGGAAATATTTCTTGAATTAGTTTTTCAATAATAATTTTTATAGTAATTTGGGAGAATAATTGGGAGACCATAGTCAACTAACTGAGAATTGTCCCAAACCAAATCAGCTACAGATACAGACATTTTAGAAAGTACTTTTTCTGACATCCAAATTTGCTTACATATACTCCCTGTACATCCTTAGAATCTGCCCTGAAACTCAACTTTAGTTGCTACAGGATGCCCACATAATAAAAGCAAGTTCATTTCTAAACAGTTTTGAAAGGCACATTTTCCCCATCATCTCCAGACTGGCTGGGCACTGCAAGTAGAGTTTTGATGTCTTCTCCGTTCTTGTTATCGGAGTGAAATGAGAAAACAGCATCAGCAATCTTTGAGATCACCTGAGAGGAAAAGGTGAGGAGGATTTCATCATGAAAGGGAAAATGACATGGTAGCAATTACTGAAAAGAAGAATTAGAGGAAAAATGTCAGCTTCATATCTTCAGATTCTTAGTTCTTTTGGACCCGGCACATATAAAGTTTTTTGTTGTTGAAATTTATTTTGGTGTTTCTAAATTTGTTCATTTCTGTCTTTTACTTTGTTCATCTTCTCTTTTATGGAACCTGGAAAATACAGCACTTTAAAATATTTCTTCATAAATTACTGTAGTAGTAGTTCTCTTCCATCATTAACATCTTGAAGCTACGTGTCATTCAGTGATTACATCTCTCTCTCTCTTCTTTAAAGATTTTATTTATTTACTTGACACAGAGAGAAAGCACAACTAGGCAGAGCAGCAGGCAGAGGGAAAGGGAGAAGCAGGCTTCCTGTTGAGTGCAGAGCCTGATGTGGGGCTCGATCCCAGGATCCCGGACCCTGGGATCATGACCTTAGCCAAAGGCAGATGTTTAACCGACTGAGCCACCCAGGTGACCCACATCTTTTTAAAACTACAATAGGGGCACCTAGGTGGCTCAGTCAGTTGAGCATCTGCTCTTGATTTTGGCTAGGGTCATGATCTCAGAGTCATGGGATTGCCCTACATAGGGCTCCTCACTCAGCAGGGAATCTCCTCCTCTCCCTCCGCCATCCCCCAACCTCCCCCTCCCCACTCTCTCATTCTCAAATAAATAAATCTTGAAAAAAAAAACAAAAACTATAGTAAAACATTACAAATTCAATCAATACCAATTTTGGAATCTGTAAAAGTGATTTCTTGAGTATTATTGTAATTTTATTATTTTTTCTGTTTTATTTATTGTGATTCAATGTGAGTTTTTTTGTATTTTTAAAACTTTCATTGAAGTAAAATATATATACATGGATCATATTATAGCTAAATGAATTTCACAATGAACACTCAATTTCAGTGTTTATAATTTCTTTCTTTGTTTCTTTGTTTCTTTTCTTTCTTTTTTTTTTTTTGAGACAGAGAGCATGAGTGGAGGGGCAGGGGCAGAAAGAGTAGGAGAGAGAATCTTTTTTTTTTTTTTAATATTTTTTATTTATTTATTTGAGAGAGAGACAGTGAGAGAGAGTGTGAGCGAGGAGAAGGTCAGAGAGAGAAGCAGACTATCCATGAAGCTGGGAGCCCGATGCGGGACTCGATCCTGGGACTTCAGGATCATGACCTGAGCTGAAGGCAGTTGCTTAACCAACTGAGCCACCCAGGCGCTCTAGGAGAGAGAATCTTTTTTTTTTTTTTTTTAAAGATTTTATTTATTTATTTGACAGAGAGAGATCACAAGTAGGCAGAGAGGCAGGCAGAGAGAGCTGGGGAAGCAGACTCCCTGCTGAGCAGAGAGCCTGATATGGGGCTCAATCCCAGGACCCTGAGATCATGACCTGAGCTGAAGGCAGAGGCTTTAACCTACTGAGCCACCCAGGCGCCCCTAGGAGAGAGAATCTTAAGTAGATTCCACACACAGTGTGGAGGCCAGTGATCATGACTTGAGCTGAAATAAAGAGTCAGATGCTTAACTGACTGAGCCACCCAGGCGCTCCAGGAAATCCATTTTAATGCCAAGGTCAAACACATAGAATTTAAGTTTGTAAACACACACTAAAGCAAAGATTTGAATAAGGACAGAGATCCTGAATATAAGGACTATGGGACAATAGAACTCATTTTTCTAAGATGAGTTTTGAGGGTTAAGTAAGAAGTGCAAAACAAATTTCTCTCTGGTGTAATTTGCCTGTGTTACCTATTCTGAGGCCAATCTTAGCAAGCTCATCCCAGGTTTGCAGCAGAGACATTTGACACCAAGCACTTACTTATGACATCTGGAGATCTTATCAGGAGGGGAGAGAACTGTGAGGAGAGATATAGGTACTTTCTGCCACATAAGTATTTCATTTGTCAAAAGCCTATGGCCTTGGGGCACCTGGGTGGCCCAATGGGTTAAAGCCTCTGCCTTCAGCTCAGGTCATGGTCCCAGGGTCCTGGGATTGAGCCTTGCATCAGGCTCCCTGCTCAGCGGGAAGCCTGCTTCCTCCTCTCTCTCTCTCTCTCTCTCTCTCTCTCTGCCTGCCTCTCCACCTACTTGAGATCTCTGTCAAATAAGTAAATAAAATATTAAAAAAAAAAAAAAAGCCCGTGGCCTTTCTGTGCTAACAAGAGGGGGGTCCATATGAGGATCCATATTGTTCTGGATTCCCATGGAACTTAAAGGAAACTTTCACAATGTCTGGAGCCCTGGACATCCTCCTGCAAAGGGAGGAGTATGTCCTATAATTCCTTCCAGCAGGAACCCACTTAGGTGGCACCAACCCTGACTTCTAATTGAAACAGTACATCAGGACACCTGGGTGGCTCAGTTGGTTAAATATCTGCGTTCGGCTCAGGTCATGATCCCAGGGTCCCCAAATAGAGTCCCGCATCAGGCTCCCTGCTCAGTGGAGACCCTGCTTCTCCCTCTCCTGCTCCCCTGCTTGTGTGCTGTTTCCCTCTCTCTCTGACGGGTAAATAAATAAAATCTTCAAAAAAAAAAAAAAAGGAACAGTACATCTACAAAAGAGAAAGCGATGGCATATCTCAAACCTGGAGAGATCCTATGAGAAGCTTCTGACAGCAACCGTGCCACCGTTGCCATCAAAAACCCGGCTCATGGGACGCCTGGGTGGCTCAGTTGGTTAAGCGGCTGCCTTCGGCTCAGGTCATGATCCCAGCGTCCTGGGATCGAGTCCCACATCGGGCTCCTTGCTCCGCAGGGAGCCTGCTTCTCACTCTGCCACTCTGTCTGCCTGTGCTCGCGCTCTCTCTCTCTCTCTCTCTCTCTGACAAATAAATAAATAAAATCTTTAAAAAAAAAAAAAAAAAAAAAAACCCGGCTCATGTCAGTGTCATATCATCCAGGAACATGGGCTCTGCTGAACTTGGCTGCTGCCACTGGAGCCACTCCGATTGTGGCCGCCTTACTCCTGAAACCTTTGCTAACCAGGTCCAGGTGGCCTGCAGGGGGGCTGTGTCTCCTGGTGGTTATTATGGATCCCAGGGCTGAGCACCATCCTCTCACAGAGATGTCTTAGGGTAAGCTGCCGGCCATCGCTCTGTGACCCAGACTCTCCTCTGCACTGTGTGGATGTGGCCATCCCACACAACAGCATGGGGGGCTGATGCAGTGGGTCAGAGGCAGTGGATGCTGGCCCTGGGAAGTTCTGTGCATGCATAGCCCTGTCTCCCGTGAACCCCCATGGGAAGCCACCCCTGATCTCTCCTCCTAACAGAGAGCCTGAAAAGACTGAAAAGGAAGAGCAGGCTGTTGCTGCAAAGGCCATGACCAAGGAGGAATTTCCAGGTGAATGGGCTGTCCCAGGTCCCAAATTTACTGCTATTCAGCCCGACGTTTCAGATTATGCGAAGGTGTGCAGGGAGTCCCTGTCCCTGTCCCGCAGTTCCCAGGCGGGAACTTAGGACAGCTCTGCACTCCCGCTGCTCAGGCAGAGCAGTGCAGAGAAACAACCCCTGAGTTATCCTAAGCTGCTCTACCACAGACCCTTTTTTTTTTTTTTAAAGATTTTATTTATTCATTTGACAGACAGAGATCACAAGTAGGCAGAGAGGCACGCAGAGAGAGAGGAAGAAGCAGGCTCACCACTGAGCAGAGAGCCCGATGTGGGGGCTCGATCCCAGGACCCTGGGATCATGACCTGAGCTGAAGGCAGAGGCTTTAAACCACTGAGCCACCCAGGCGCCCCGACCCTTTTTTTTTTTTTTAAAGATATTTGTTTGTTTGTTTGTTTTGGTGAGAGAGAGCAGGTAGAGTGAGCACCCAAGTTGGGGAGGGGCAGAGAGAGAGGAGAATCTCAAGCAGACCCCATGCTAAGGGCAGAGCCCAATGTAGGGCTCCATCTTACAACCCTGAGATCATGATCAGAGCCAAAGTCAAGAGTCTGATGCTTAACCAACGGAGCCATCCAGGCACCCCTCTTCCATAGACTCTTAAACAGGAAGTGAATCTCTCCTGAAAAGGAAATAAGGTTAATGGAAAATAAACAGTCTATTAAAAAAAGAAAGAAAAAAAAAAAACCTGTGGATAATAGATGTCCTGAGCCCCAGAAAGGCATGCAGCCCGGTGAAGCATGGGTACAGTTAGGTTAACTGTAGTTCAGGCTCCAGTTCTGCCACTTAACTTGCTATAGAACTCTCAGCAAGTTACCTAAGCTTCTGGAAAATCACCCTATCTGTAAAATGTAAGCTCCACAAGGGATGTCTGTGTTGTTCACTGTTGTATATCCAGTGCCTAACAAGCCTGGCACTGTGGCACCTGGTGCCAAATCAAATAGGGTATTAAGGGACTATGTTGAGGAAAAAAAAAGAACAGTGCCTGACATTCAGAAGCTGGCCTGTACTCACAGGTAGCCCACATTATTCTCCTGTTAGACAAAAACAAGTTCACAAAATAGCCACCTCTGCCAAGGTTATTCCAACACCATATTAAAACGAGATAAAGCAACGCCACTGCATAATTTTATATAACCATAGATAAATACAAGGTTACTGTGCCACCCACAAAATACCAAATACTCCCTCTCTTGGCCAAAATGAGTAACTGCTACTTCTTAACTACATGCAGTCTGATCTTTTGCCTCTCTTCTTGTACGTAAGATTTCTTGAGCTAGTCACCCATAGAATTACCCCTACTTTCTGACAGCATCCAATCTAAAACAGACCCCTGCTTCCTTAGAGCCTCTCTCAAGTTACCCAAGAAAGCCCAAATTCTGATAGATGTTTTCCTTTTTTACAGATTTTATTTGTTTTTTTTATTTTAAGGATTTTATTTATTTACTTATTTGAGAGAGAGAGAATGAGCAAGCAAGAGAGAGCACAAGTGTAAAGGGGGTGGCAGGGGAGGGGCAGACGGAAAAACAGATCTCCCTGCTGAGCAGGGAGCCTGATGGGGATGGTGGTCTCCAACGGAAGACCCTGGGATCATGACCTGAGATGAAGGCAGATGCTTAACTGACTGAACCACCCAGGTGCCCCTACTTATTTATTAGAGAGAGAGAGAGAGAGAGCGAGAGAGAGCACGAGCGCACCTGCACACAAGCATGAGTGGGAGGAGGGGCTGAAGGAGAGGGAGAGAATCTCAAGCAGATTTCCTGTTGAGCATGAAGCCTAATACTGGGCTTGATCTCATGACCCTGAGATCATGATCTGAGCCAAAATCAAGAGTTAAATGCGTAACCAACTGAGCCACCCAGGCGCCTCTATGATAGGTTTTTCCTAACACCCTCCTAATGAGACACTCCATGATTCCTCACAATATGTTTGCATTCACTTCAGTGAATAATAAACACAATCTGTTAACTACAGTTGTGTTCCTAGTAGTATTTGGCTTAAGGGAAATGACAATATGAATGGAAAAAATGGGAAGATAAGCTGTTTCTTCAGAGTTGTATCAAATGGATAATTAACTCACCAAAATATATTGAGAATCTGTTTTGCACCAGGCACTGTGCTAGGTGCAGGGAATATGGAGAAGAACGAGACTCAGACTGCTCTCCAGCAGTTGAACCTGCGGAGGAACATGCACAGTAGAAAATTTATGATCCAATTTAATGTTGTTGGCACCATTATAGAGGCATACACCTTCTATAAAGATGTTGTAGGACAAAACAAAAAGGAAGAACATCTTTTTAGACTTACCACCTCCAGAAGTGTAAGATAATAAATTTGTGTTATTTTAAGCCATAAAATTTGTAACTTGCTGCAGAAGCAATACGAAACTAATATATGATACTAGAGCTTAATCTTTAGGGCAGGCTGTCCCAGGCATAGACTAGCTCCTGTAGGACCTGCCCGCTGGCTTATATGGCTGCCTACTTGGGAATGTGATGGGGTATGTCAGGATTAGATCCTGAAGGGTCTTCCTTCCATGCAGAGAAATTGGAAAGAATCCAAAGGTTGTCAGAGACCACTGAAGGATGAATAGCAGTAGAGTTTGACAAAATCAGATTTGTCTTTAGAGAGGTAGATTGCAGTCTGGAAGTAAGAAGCAATGGGAGATTACTTTAGTACCCGAGGCAAGAAATGAGAAGCCTACTTTGATCACCTTCCATAAGATGACCTTGCTTATTCCTTGAAATTTGGAGAAGACAGAAAGCAATGATTGTGTTCTTCAGATATTTGAAGTTCTGTCATGAGAACGAGTGGTTAGACATGGTCTGTGCTGTACTAAGATCAAGGTATAAAGTCATAAGGAAATATTAAATGTACTAAGTAGCATACTTAAAACAAATGGACTAGAAACAACAGACTTCACAGATAATTGGGTCTTACCTTTCTTTCATCTCTTCAACAAATATGCACTTGAGTAGTTAGAATGTAGCAGACATTAGGCATATGATGGGAACAAAAGAGATAAAGACACTGCCCTTGATGGAGCTTAATTTCTTTGTGTACTGTGTGTGGTGCTGTTTACAGATAACTTTTATATAATCATTTAACCAAGAAGCAAGCAAGCTCCCAATCAGGATATCTGAGAAGTGATTTATACACATGGGAGAGGTTAGCTTGGAATGAACTCTGCCAGGGAAATCCGGAAAGGAAGATAACCCAAGAGCAGTTGGGAAGCCAGTGCAGGTCTCAGGAACCATTGCATAAAGGAGGAACACCTTCTCTCCCCACAGCTTCCCACTTGCCCCGCCTCTAAGCCCCACCTCCACCCCAACGGCTCGCCAATGCCTTCCCCTTCCTCCGCGCCCTAACCACCCCTTTCACTCCCAGCTGTCGGCCCGCGGGATTTCGAGCTCTTCTCTCGCGAGATCCTCGCTATATTGGAGCCGGCTGTGGTCAGCACTTAAGGGGGCTGTGGGGGTTGTTGTGTCGCAGTTTTGCCGCAAATCTGGGTCTGTTCCAGACTAGCAAGGTATGTACTGGGCCGAGCTCCGGCCGGCTGTCGCGCGGGGGTGTCTGAGGAGAGAGTGGGGCGGATTCCCCTTGCTCTGGCAGGCCTCCGGCCGCGTGCGTACCGCGTGTGCGCCGCGGTGCGGGAGCCCGCGTGGGGTCCCACCGGCTGGGTGCGGGGGTCGGGGTGACCCGCGGCGCCGCGACGCCCACGGCGATTTCTGCAGCACGGGTCCGAGGCCCGGTCGCTGCCGGCGTGAGGGTGAGGGTGGCGGCCCCGGCCCTTTCAGGACCTCCGCTTGGGCCCATAGGAGTTGGCGCCGAAGTGATGCCTTCGGTCAGCGGCCGAGTTTAATGGCCCGAGGGTCTTACGTACGGCAAACTCAAGAATTCCCTGGGTTCTGATATTAAAGGAAGTTACTTCTTGGAGTTGCCACGTGGAATTGGTTGTTAACCGCTTTACGAGGCCTGGCTGCCTTCCTTATTAAGAGGAGAAGGAAGATTTGTATGGAGCTGAAGGGACAAATGACTTAAGTCCCACAATTCATTCTCTCTTAAAATCAGGGCATACAGAAAAATGGAGTATATGGCAGAATCCGCCGACCGCACCCCTGGACACATGTGAGTCGTATCCCTTTCCCACGTTCCCTTTAAGTTTAAAGATATTAAAGTGACTCTTTGAAACTTAGTGCCTGTGAGGAAAGCTTGGGTTTTTTTTTTTTTTTTTTTTTTTGGGAATTCTTTGTCTTCAGTGGGAAAAGTGGAAAGTGGAAAGCTTTATTTCCTGAGACAGTCAGACTCATTTTTAGTTGGAAAGTTGTAGTAAATACTTCAAGAGTGTTAAAATATTCCATATATGTTCATGATTAGCTCTGTCCATGTGATAACCATTAGCCATACATGGCTATGTAGATTTAAAGACATTAAAATGAAATAAAATTAAATGTTAAGTTCTGTATTCATACTAGTCACGTTTCAAATTCTGAGTAGCCACATGTGTCTGGTGGCTAGCTACCTTATTGAACATCATAAATTATAGAACATTTCTTTGGGACAACATCAGTGATGGCTAAACATTTCCTGTCCCCAGTACACATAGAATTATGACATCAGTCCATTATACTGAATCATGAGACATGATACGTTTTCCATCCTTTGAAAAATTTTCTGCTCTGCTTAAATGTTTGCATTTTGGCAGTCCTCTACTGGCATCTTAAAAAAAGGTCTTTGTACTATGATGCTGTCTGATAATTACTATTAGAAATCCATTAGACTCTCTCAACCATTTGGACATCCCCATACTTAAAGGATTTTTGGAGTTCTAGCCATGCTTGTTTTTTTGCCTTAGTATTCCAAGGTGACACTTTATGTATAGCATCTTTGAAGATTACTTTGCCAGGGTTTTGTATTGTTTTGTTTTGTTTTCTTACGTTTTTAAAGCAGAGATGCTATAGCCTAACTTGAAGGCTTTTGTTGTCTGTTTGATAACCAGTGCATTTATGAAACTTAACTTGAAAAATTTATGCTTTATTGAAGCTTATGCTGTGAGTGTGGTGTCCCAATTAGTCCAAATCCTGCCAATATTTGTGTGGCCTGTTTACGAAGTAAAGTTGACATCAGCCAAGGCATTCCGAAACAGGTCTCTGTATCTTTCTGCAAGCAATGTCAAAGGTACAGTGCAGCACTATTTTATTCTACTTAAAGTTGAGATTTATATATGGGAAAGCCACTGGGATATGCCGAGATGACACCCAAGGTACGTAGAATAAAGCATATGTAATTGAGATAAAATTGTTATTTATGTTGGTGTCGCCAAAGATTTTAGGGTTTGCAATTTTATAGTGTACTTTTCTAGTTTGCCCTTTTCATCTGGTAAAGTTACTGTAAAGCTGTTTGAATTTGCTTTTTCTTATAAGGGTTTAATAGGTTTGATTTATATAGTTAGTAGATATAAGTTGGTGTTTGTAAGGGTAAGTGAAAGCAGATTTAGTTACTAAGGACATAATATTGTTATTATCACGAGGGTTTTTTTTTCACCAGAAGCTATGTATGATAAAAAGCCTCTTAAGTTTGAATGTTTAAAGTAATTTAGCAAGGTGTTTTAAAAATCTATTAAAATGCCGGAGCACCTGGGTGGGTCAGTCAGTTAAGCATCTGCCTTCTGCTCAGGTCATGATTCCTGGTCCTGGGATTAAGTTCCTGTATTGGGCTACCTGCTCATCAGGAAGCCTGCTTCTCCCTAGCCCTCTGCCCCTCCCCCTCACTCATGCTCTTGCACGTGCGAGCGCATGCTCTCTCTCTCAAATAAATAAATAAAAATCTTTATTTAAAAAGCTATTAAAATGCCATTGTAACAAAGTGATTATAGTTAGCTGTTGGTAACAAAAAACTACCTAATGATACTGCCCACATAAAGTTAATTGCCTGTAATTTCCCAAGTGGGTTAGGACTCTAGTGGTTCTTAACTTTTTGGGGGGGGGGGCGGGGGACTGGTTCATGAAACCCTTTGGGAATTTGAACACTGTCTTTCCAGAAAAACACTTGAAATATACATATATACAAACACATGAAACTTTCCTGTACTGTTTCAGGGAGATTACAGTTTGCAAGTTTGGCAAGTATAAGGCTTGATCAGTTACAGATATTTGCTATTCTTTTTTTTTTTAATTTTAATAAACATATAATGTATTTTTATCCCCAGGGGTACAGGTCTGTGAATCGCCAGGTTTACACATTTCACAGCACTCATCATAGTACATACCCTCCCCAATGTCCATTTCCCCACCACCCTCTCCCGTCCCCCCTCCCCCCTGCAACCCTCAGTCTGTTTTTTGAGATTGAGTCTTTTATGGTTTGTCTCCCTCCCAATCCCATCTTTTCATTTTTTCTTTTCCTACCTCCCCCCAACCCCCCCCCCGCATTGCATCTCCACTTCCTCATATCAAAGAGATCATATGATAGTTGTCTTTCTCCGATTGACTTATTTCGCTGAGAATGATACCCTCTAGTTCCATCCACATCTTCGCAAATGGCAAGATTTCATGTCTTTTGATGGCTGCATAGTATTCCATTGTGTATATATACCACATCTTCTTTATCCATTCCAGATATTTGCTATTCTTAAAAGCATGGTGGAGTGAAAAAAGCACGAGACAAATAATCTGGAGACTTAGTTTGTCTTGGATTTCTCACAGACTAGCTTTTTGAAA
This sequence comes from Martes martes, assembly GCF_963455335.1. Lineage (NCBI taxonomy): Eukaryota > Metazoa > Chordata > Mammalia > Carnivora > Mustelidae > Martes > Martes martes. The sequence continues at coordinate 85,096,429 of NC_137888.1, forward strand.
CTCTGCCAGTTAACCTCTCTAAGACTTAATCTCATCAGAATGAAAGGACTTTATTAGATAGATGAAGCCCTTTCTAACTCTAAAAGCATGCTTATAATAAAGGAACCTGTATAAGGTTTTTGAATGAACCTTTACAAGTGAAAATCAGGGGCCTAGCTGGTTCAGTAGGTAGAGCTTGTGACTGTATCTTGGGGTTATGGGTTCAAGCCCCACATCGGGTGTAGAGATTACTTAAAAATAAAATCTTAAGTAAATAAAAGTGAAAATCAGAACATTCACTTAACAAACATAGTGAAAACAAGCACTCCTATAACATATTTAGAAGTGTTACGTATTTAACATTTATTGAGCACTTACTGTGTGCACTGTCCTAAGTCTTTTTTTTTTTTTTTTAAGATTTTATTTAGGGCACCTGGGTGACTCAGTTGGTTAAGCAGCTGCCTTTGGCTCAGGATATGATTCCAGAATTTTGGGATTGCACCCTGTGTCTGCCTCCCTGCTCAGTAGGGCGTCTGCGTCTCCCTCTGCCCGGCCCCTTGTGCTCACTCCCTCTTTCTCTTGTCAAATAAAGAAATTTAAAAAAAATAAAGATTTTATTTATTTGACAGGGAGAGAGAAAGCACAAGCAGGGGGAGTGGCGGTGGGAGAGGGAGAAGCAAGCTTTCCGCTGAGCTGGGAGCCCCATGTGGGGCATGGTCCTGGGATCATGACCTGAGCCAAAGACAGCGCTTAACTGACTGAGCCACTCAGGCACCCCAGTACTGTCCTAAATCTTGAGCAGGGTGGATTAAAAAATCTCAAGGCGCATGCCCAGGGATTGAAATTTTAATTGTTAGGTTTTATTAAGATATAAAAACATGTTTTGCAATGTAAAATTTGAGAAAGGACTTTAAATAGATGAATAGTCTGAACTACTGTTGATACATAGTATGAGGTACTAATTTACCTTTTTCGTGTGTGAGAAGTCAGTTCTCAGCCATTTGGTTTATTATAACCATTTTAAAGCTATTTTCAGATAATTTCTTACCTGTTTTTCAAGGTATAGCTTCAAGAAACTCTTAGGCATTTTGTCAGACCTCCCTGGAATTCTTTACTGGTGTTTGAAGTAATATGACCTCTTTAATATCAAATTAGCTTTCTCAAATATACTTAGGATTTCACTTTTTAAACTGAAGCTACTGATCTAATTGAAAGTTTTCTGAAACTATTAAATATATTTGAAATGCTTCAAACCAGTCTTGTGAATTATTATGTCTGATTAATAATCAGTGTTACATCTGCAGAGTCACATTGAAATTTTTGTTTTTCCTGAGAGATGCTGGATTTCAGTATTTTCTTTCCCCCTCAGGTATTTCCAGCCACCTGCAACTTGGATACAGTGTGCATTAGAATCCAGGGAACTTCTGGCATTGTGTTTGAAAAAAATCAAAGCCCCTCTGAGTAAGGTAGGTCAGTCTTTTAAAATCAGTTTTTATAGGTATGTGTTTTTGTTTCTGTATTTTAAAGTTACATATGTTTTTATGGAAATAGAAATCTTTTTAAATCTCCTTAAAAGATTTAATGTAGAATCTTTTTTTTTTCATTAGTTATTGAGAACCTCTATGTGTAATAAATTTTTTTTCTGAAAAACATAAAACCATTGCTAAACATAATTTAGAAGGCTATAGTATTAAGGCTATGGCATTTAGTTTCTTTTTATTTTCAGTGTTGCTCTAGAAAGAAAATATTTGTGCCTATTACTTAAAGTCAGTGCATTAATGTCTCCAAAAAAACAAATAGAATTTAAGCCAGTTTATCTCTCTGCATTATAGTTTCAGTTGTCTGTGTTAAACTTTATGACTTCCACTTCCACCAGCTATGTTTTTAACTGAAATGGACTCTTGGTTTGAAAGTCCAGATTCTCTTTTAAGCTCTGATAAAATTTGATGTAGTAGTTCTTTGGGATTTTTTCCTCCATTTCTTTTTTTTCCTTCCTGAAATTTCTATTAGTCTGTGTTGTCCCTACTGGCTTAAAACTTTGTCTTTTCCCACTTACATTGTTTTTAATCTTTTTGTCTTTTTCTCTGTGTTCTTGGTGGTTTACTTTATGTTCTCGTCTCTGTATTGATTTTTTTTGGTTCCAGCAGTGATATTTTTATGTTCCAGAGTTTTTACCCTAGTCTTAATGTTTTTGATGCATTGTTCTTTTTAAAAAATTTTTTTTCTTTTTGATTTTTTTTCTTAATTCTTTGGATATGGTTGACAGAATATTAGTTTCAGGCATACAACATAGTGATTTCACATCTTTATAGGTTATGCTGTACGTACAAGTATAGCTACCATCTTTTACCATGCAACACTATTACAATATCATTGACTATATTAACCTGTGCTGTACCTTTTATCCCTGTGACTTTTTCATTCCATGACTAGAAGCTGTATTTCCTACTCCCTTTACCCCTTTTGCTTATCCCCACACCCCCCTTCCCTCTGGCAGTCATAAGTTTGTTCTCTGTATTTATAGGTCTTAATCTGTCTATTATTTATTCATTTGATTTTTAGATTCCATGTATGAGTGGTATCATATGGTATTTGTCTTTCTCAATCTGACTTACTTCACTTAGCTTAATATCCTCTATGTCCATCTGTGTTGTTGCATATGGCAAGCTCTCATCCTTTTTATGGCTGTATAATATTTTGTTTTCTATATATACCATATCTTCTTTATCCATTCATCTATCAATTAACGTTTAGGTTGCTTCCGTATTTTGGCTATGATAAATCATGTTGCAGTGAACATACAGGTGCATATATCTTTTCAAGTTAGTGTTTTTGTTTTCTGTGGGTAAATATCTAGTAATTGTATTTTTGGATCATGCAGTATTTCTATTTCTAACTTTTTGAGGAACCTCCATACTGTTTTCCACGGTGGCTGTACCAATTTATATTGCTTCCAACAGCATTGTATTCTGTTGAATTTTTCTGAAGGTTACGATAGTAGGTTTTTAAAAAATTTCCTTCTGTTCCCTAATTTGTCTCTGGAGTCAATTTTTTGTGTAATTTTGTCTCACTTTCGTACTTCTGGCTTTCATGCTTTTGTCAAATGTCTGATAAGTCTTAATAATTCATTAGTTCATTTGGCAGCATTGATTAAGTGTCAGCCCTGTCAGTCTGCTTTTGGTGTTGGGGATATAGCAGTGAATGGCAGAGACAAAAATGTCTGTCTTAGGTAACTTTTATTCTAGTTGGAGGGGAGGGTGTGGAGTAGGTGTATTATTCATTGTTTTAAAAGGGTCTAAATTCTGTGGAAGGAAAAACCAGGAAGGGGATAAAAACTGCATTGGAGAAGAGTTGCATTTTAAAATGGACCGGTTAGCATTTTATGTCAACTATAATCAAACAAAATAAATATGTGAAATAGGCTATTTGGGTGAGGCCTCACTAATAAGGTGATATTTGAGTAAACATTAAAGGCAGTATGGGAGGGAGCTGTGCAGAAGACTGGAGAAGAGAATTATGGGTAGAGAAAATGTGTTTGGCTAGAGGCAGGAGCATAGCTGTGTGGTTAGCATGAAGTGGGAAGGGGAAAACTAGTGGGGGATGAAAACAGCAGTCATGGAAAATCACAGAAGGTTAGGTTTTTACTCCGAGTGTAATGGGTATAGAGGGGATAGGGTAGAGTAGTAAGATGAATGATTTATCATTTATCAGGATCCCTTGCTGCTGTGTTTAGAATACATATGAGGGATATAGGAGTGAGGGACCTTTAGGAAGTGATTGTAGAAATCATGAGTAATGGTGGTATTTGGGTCAGTAGTGAAAGTGGTGAGAAGTGGACAGTCTGGACAGTCTGGATCTAAGGAAGGAAATCTGTTATTTACAGTTCTGGTTTCTCCATAGAACTTTAAACCAAATGTGTATCTTAATATCCACTGAACAACTTTGTATAGGTATATCATAGATAGATCCTTTTAAATTCAGGTGTCTGAAACCAAATGCAGCATCTTCTCTCCATCAAATCTGTCCTTTATTTATTTCAGAAAAGTAGTTATTACCTAGATGCCCAAACTGGATACTTGATCCTCATTCTAGAATCTGTTCTTTTCCTCCTTCACATACCCAGTTGTCATTCAGTCCTGTAGATCTCATTTCCTAAATAACTCTTGGGTCTTTTTGCTTGTTTTATTTCCAGTACCTCTCAGTTCAGATCACCTGTAATTCCTGCCTAAATTACTGAAACAACCTCCATTTTGTTCCTCTTCCCTCTTCCTCAAAACATCTATTTTAGCCATATTGAGCTACATTGAGTTCCTCACATGTAGCAGAATTTTTTGGTCTCTGCTGATATAGCAGTGAGTTACACTGTGGATTCAGCATGAGATGCCCCCTAATGCATTTTTTTTTTAAAAGCCGTGTACTTAATATAGATGGAATAATCCAAGTAGAAACTTTGCTTATGAGATTTCTATTAGATGATGAGTCATCAGATCTTTGCTTTCTTCTAAAAAGTATAATTTCCATTTTAAAAAACATTATTTTAGGGAAAAGGATTTTTTCTGTGCAAATACTTTAATTTTTGCTTGAATTATACAAGTTGCATTAATGTAGTCCTTAGGTGGTCCTTTTATTGCTCTTTTTGTTGCCGTACCTTGGATGATAAATTATTTTATTTTATTTTTTTATTAAACTGGTGATGTTGAGTAGTGATGCTAATCACAGATTCCTTAAACATCTTAGGAAATCTGTTTGTTAATGAGTTGTTCTTTCATCTTTTTTCTGAGGTAGGAACTTAAGTTTCTTTTTGTTTGTGTCCTTTTGAAGGTCCGGCTTGTAGATGCAGGTTTTGTTTGGACTGAGCCCCATTCTAAGAGACTTAAAGTTAAACTGACTATTCAGAAAGAGGTAAGCTGTATATAGTTTTCTCAGCATTTCTGAAGTGTAGGTAGTAAAAATGAGGGGATATATTGGCAAGTTATTTTATGGTTTGAATAACTTAAAAGGAGAAGATTATACTCTTAATTTTAAGCTTTCTGGGTTCTTGGGGGCGGGGGTCATCTGCCAGATGATCAAGTCATTAGTAAGAGCAGCCCTTGCTCTTAGTGGCTAAGGTTATTTTTATTAGGAAAAAGATTGAGATAAAAGCATGAGCTAAGACAGTGTTTCTCAGACTTTGTCTTTTTTTTAATACATACACATGTATATAGATATTTAAATTCTTCAAAAACTATTTTTACAACCACTTTAAAGATAAATGTGAAATGTTAATTTAATCCTACAAATTAAACTTGTTTTTTTCTTAAAATAGGATTATTTTTATGATGTTTAATTGATTTATTGTGGATGTCCTCAAAGCATTTGTGAAAAAAGACTTATGTTAAATATTAACTTTAAATATTAAAGTTACTAAACATTATTTTCTTTTAGGAAAAAATATTTGTTATTAGCAGAAAGGAAAGAAGGAGGAGTTTGATTTTTTTTTTTTTTCCCCCCCACTCCCATCAGGTGATGAATGGTGCTATCCTTCAGCAAGTGTTTGTGGTAGATTATGTTGTTCAGCCTCAGATGTGTGGAGATTGCCACAGAGTAGAAGCTAAGGATTTCTGGAAGGCTGTGGTTCAAGTGCGGCAGAAGGTACTGAGAGAAAGATGATGATTGAATCCTGCATCTTGTATTGCAAGATGTTAGGAACGCTTAGTAAAACCTCCTCCTTTCCCTTCTTTTCAAATCCTTTAGGCACCAGGGATAGGCTAGGTTTCTGGAACAATCACTTTTAAAAATAGGTCACTATCATGTTTTAGATAATCTTTAAAGATCATTTTTGTTTTAAAAATCAGTGTGCTAGAGATATAGATGCTTTTTTCCCCCACATTTCATCTATTAATCTAATAATGCATTTGTATTTAGACTTTGCACAAAAAAACTTTCTACTATCTGGAACAGTTGATTTTGAAATATGGAATGCATCAGAATACACTTCGTATCAAAGAGATTCATGGTGAGTTAAAATTTAAAAGCATTTCAATTGATGTCAGAGTTATTTCAACTAACATAGGTCTTATCTTTATTGATAATACCTAGAATAGTACTGTACAAAGGAACAGTTCCTTCTCTTAGGAAGAAAAAAATCTTGGTTCTTTATCTGCATTGTCCAATATGGTAGTCACTAGCCATATGTGGCAGTGGAATACTTGAAATGTATCTAGTGTAACTGAAGAACTGAATTCTTGATTTTTTGATGTTTTAATTTAAATTTACACTTAAGTAGCTACCAGGTGAGTAAACCAGTAACTGTATTAATATAATGTAAAGTGCTCTGATGGAAAATTCATTGAAAACTTGTTGTATGCAAATATCAGTTACTGATTGGAAGGAAATTAGTTTTGAGATCTGTAACTTCTTTTGTAATATTTTTGGTTTTGATATACAAGTGATATAGTTCGATTTCTTAAAGGTGGAATTCAAATTTTTTTGCATGATTTCATAATGGTTCCTTAGAGTATGTTCTGTCTAGAATATTTCTCTGATTTATAGTAGAAAACATAATTTTTTTTTAAAGATTTTATTTATTTATTTGAGAGACAGAGATGACAAGTAGGCAGAGAGGCAGGCAGAGAGAGAGAGAGAGGAGGAAGCAGGCTCCCTGCGGAGCAGGGAGCCTGATGTGGGGCTCGATCCCAGGACTCTGAGATCATGACCTGAGCTGAAGGCAGAGGCTTTAACCCACTGAGCCACCCAGGTGCCCCAGAAAACATAAATATTCTTAAGCAGACTCTTAAAGGTTAATGTTTTTAAAGGGTGCTTGCTACTGGTGAACATCTATAATCATTTGTTTTCCTAGTCTCTATAGACTTAAGAGATATCTGTTCTTGAAGGAATGACCAAATTCTTATATCATACTCCTCATTTTTTTTTTTTTTTTTTTAAAGATTTTGTTTATTTATTTGACAGAGAGAGATCACAGTAGACAGAGAGGCAGGCAGAGAGAGAGGGAGAGAGGGAAGCAGGCTCCCTGCTGAGCAGAGAGCCCGATGCGGGACCCGATCCCAGGACCCTGAGATCATGACCTGAGCCGAAGGCAGCGGCCTAACCCACTGAGCCACCCAGGCGCCCCATATCATACTCCTCATTTTAAAGCTCGAGTTCCATTGTTACTAACTGATCTGTTACTCATATCTTGTATGTCTTGGGAAAGTAGAGAAGTGTGCTCTTGGGTCCTTAAATGAGGGGAGATATATGTAGTGCTGTCACCTGGACAAAATCTTTTAAGCTTTGTATCTGACCTAAATGTCTCACCAATAGACATAAGGTTAATAGTCTAGATCTGAGAAACACAATTTACTTTATTTATTTATTTTTTAAATTATTTATTTATTAGAGGGATAGAGAGACAGAGAGAGGAGCATGAGCTGGGTGGGGGAGGGGAACAGGGAGGAGCAGAGGGAGAAGGAGAAGCAGATTCCCCTTTAACAGGGAGCCCTATGACACTCCATCCCAGGACCCTGAGATCATGAACTGAGCCAAAGGCAGATGCCCAACCGACTGAGCCACCCAGGTGCCCCTAGATTGGTAAAACACAATTCAGTGAATACTTACTGTGGGTAAGGTACTTTGCTGCCTATTTAACATAGTGCCTGGCAACTTGTGGTTAGCCACCAGGGAAAAAGACATCAACTTGTGGTTAGCCACCAGGGAAAAAGACATCTTTGTTCTGCGTAACTCTCTTTTGAGTAACTCTTTTGGGGATAAGTAGATCCAAATATTCTAGCTAAGAAAGCAAGCGACTATTATTCTTTTTCATCATCATGGCAGAAATATACTCAAAGAATTTTTTTGTAGCAAAAGACTTGGATACATCTTGGGACATACTTTTGCAGTCATTTTCAAAACCAAAAATATTGCAAGTTCATCAGCCCTTTTTTCATCAAGAGGAGTTAATCTGTCCTCCCCCACCCCCTGCCCTGACTAGTTCTTTGATTTAATGAATTTTTTGTTTGTGGTTTATTTGTAACCTTGTTTGTTAAAATCATAGTAATAGTAAAAATAGTAAAAATTCACACATGTGAATAAAAAACCTCTACATCACTTTTATCAGTTTGTTATCCCAGAGGTAGTCCCTTAATACAATATAGTATAATATGTACTCTTTGGGGGAGAGGGACAGAGGGAAAGGAAGAGGGAGAATCTTGAGGAGACTCCATATCCAATGTGGAGCTCGACAAGGGGCTCAGTCTCACAACCCTGAGATCGTGACCTGAGCCAAAATCAAGAATCAGACGCTTAAGTATACTGAAGTTTGTAAATTTTCACGAGTACATGTTGGTTTTGCAGGTGGTATTTATAGCTACCTCTTTGCACTATACATTGCATATTTCTTTTATTTCAACAATTGTCTCAGTTGTTTTATTATTTGGGGTATATACCTAGGTGTAGACTTGCTGAATCATATGATAAATTTATGTTTATCATCTTTTTTTATATTTGTTTTAAAGAAACTGGCAGACTGTTTCCACAGTGGGTGTATCATTTTTTGTTCCCATCAGCAGTGTTTGAGGGGTCCAGTTTCTATGTGTCCTCACCAACATCATTGTCTCTTTTTGTTCATAGTCATTCTAGAGGGTGTGAAGTGGTATCTCATTTTGTGGTTTTAATTTGCATTTCCTAATGACTAATGTTGATCAACTTTTCATAAGGTTATTAGCCATTCCTGTATCTTTTTTGGTGACATAACTTTTCAGATCTTTTGCCCATTTTTTAATTGGATTGTCTTAATAAATTTTAAGAGTTTTTAAAAAAAAAATTTCTGGATACTAGTTCCTCATCATGTATACGATTTGCGGGTATTTTCTTGTAGCCCATAGCCTGTGTTTTCTTGGTCTTAATGTTGTCTTTTTTTTTTATTGTTATGTGAACACTTAACGTGAGATCTTCCCTCTTACCAGATTTTAAGTGTATATTATTGTTGACTCTAAGTACAATGTACAGCAACTCACTAGAGCCTGTTCATTTTGCTTAACTGAAATGTTATGCTCATTAATTGGTAATTCCCTGTTTCCCCCTCCTCTCAGCCCCTGGCAGCCATCATTCCACTCTTTGAGTCTGTGAATTTGAGTATTTTAGGTACCTCATATAAGTGGAGTCATGTAGTGTTGGTCTTTCTGTGACTGGCTTATTTCACTTAGTATAAGATCCTCAAGGGTCACTCATGTTGTTGCATAATGCAGAATTTCCTCCCTTTTTAAAGTTGAATAAAATCCCATTGTAGGTATATACCACATTTTATCTATTCCTCTTTTGTGGAAATAACTCAAATGTCCATCAACTTGGCTACCATGTGCAGTGCTGCAATATACATGAGAGTGCTAATATCTCTGAGCTTCTGATTTCAGTTCTTCTGGATAAATATTTAGAAGTGGGATTAATGGAACATAGGGTAGTTCTGTTTTTAATTTTTTTGAAGAACCTCCATGCTGTTTTTCATAGTGGCCGCATTATTTCACATTTCCACTGGTTTACAAGAACCAGTTTTCCTGTATCCTCATCAGTACATGTTTTGTGTTGTTGTTGCTTAAATAATGGCCATCCTAATGAGTATGAAGTGATACCTCATTGTCGTTTTTGATTTGCATTTGCCTGATAATTTTGACCTTGAGCATTTTTCATATACTTACTGGCCATTTGTATGTCTTATTTGGAGAAATGTCTATATAGTTCTTCTGCCCATTTTTAAAATTTAAAATTTTAACTAATCAGGTTATTAGTTTTTTTCTTGTTGAGTTGTAGGAGTTCCTAATATATTTTGGAGATTAACTCCTTATCAGATATATATGGTTCACAGATAATTTTTTCCCTTTTTGTAGGCTTCCTTTTCACTGTGTTGATGTTTCTTTTGCTGTGCAAAAACTTTTTAGTTTGATGTAGTCCCAGTTGTTTTCTTTTGTTGTTGCCTATGCTTTTGGTGTCATATTCATGAAATGGTTTCCAAGACCAGTGCCGTGAAGCTTTTCCCCCTGTTTTCTTCTAGAGCTTTCATAGTTTCAGGTCTTATATTTGACTCTTTAATCCATTTTGAGTTGATTCCTGTGAATGGTATAAAACAAAGGTCCAGTTTCATTCTTTTGCAGGTGGATATGCAGTTTTCCCAATACCATTTGTTGAAGAGACTATCCAGGAGTGTATTTTTAGCACTTGGAGATCAGTTGACCCTAGATGTGTGGATTGGTTTCTGGGTTCTCTGAACTGTTCCATTGTTTATTAGGACTGTCTTTTTGTCATTACCAAACTGTTTTGATTATGGTAGGTTTGTATTTTGAGGTCAGGAAGTGTGATGCCATTTGAATTGCAAAAGTTTAAAATTTTGAAGTCCAGTGTGTGAATTTTTTTCTTTCATCCATTGTGCTTTCATTGTCATTTCTAAGAAATCCTGTTTAATTAGTGTCACAAAGATTTTCTCCTGTGTTTCTTCACATGTTTTATAGTTGTAGCTCTTAGATTTGGGTCTAACCATTTTTGTGTTATTATTTTTTTTGCATGATGTGAGATAAGTGTCTAAATTCATCTTTTTCTATGTGGATATCCTGTTTTCCCAATGAAAAGTCTATACTTTCCTCAATGAATTCTTCCGATGCTCTGTCAAAGATCTATTGACTGTAAAGGTCAGAGTTTACTTCTGGATTCTCATTTGTTCCATAGATCCGTATATCTATCCTATGCTAGTACCATGCTGCCTTGACTAAAGTTACCAGGTTTTGAAATTGGGAAGTACAATTTCCTAACAACTTTGTTCATCTTGGGAATTGTTTTGGCTATTCTGAGTTATTTAGTTTCCTAGTTAGCTGAATTGTTTGGAAGAGTATTTCTATAAGCATTTCCCAGCAGGTAGGTAGGTATGTTTTTAATTATCCATTTGTTGCTGATTTTTAATGTTACTGCATTATGATCAGATAATACTGTCTAGTAATTCATACTGTTTAGAATTTATTGAAATTGAAGAAAAACTTTTTATATAATTATTTTATAAATGTTCTGTGGATTTTTAAAAATAATATATATTCTTGGGACCGTGTTCTATAATCTCAGTTAAATCAACCTTGAGAGTTATTCAAATTCTGTGTATCCTTCCTATTTTTAGTCAGTTTGGTCATTCTGTTTTTGTTTTCTTTTTTCTTTTATTTAAATTCAATGAATTAACATATATCATGTATCATTAGTTTCAGTGGTAGAGTTCACTGATTCATCAGTTGCATAAAACACCCAGTGCTCATTACATCAAGTGCACTCCTTAATGCCCATCACCCAGGTACCCCATCCCCTACCCCCCACCCCTCTAGCAGCCCTCAGTTTGTTTCCTGTAGGTAAAAGTCTCTTATGGTTTGTCTTCCTCTCTGATTTCAATGTATTTTATTTTTCCCTCCCTTCCCATATGAGCCTCTGTTTTGTTTCTTAAATTCCATATATGAGTGAAATCATATAATAATTGTCTTTCTCTGATTAACTTATTTTGCTTAGTGTAATACCCTCTTGGTCATTTTGTTTTTGATAGTCTCATAGTGGCCTCCCACAGTGATTGTGCATGTGTTAACATTTATTAATTTTTCCTTTTAATAGTTTTGTTTTCTGCATCTCAGTGCTATGTTATTAGATGCATTTCTTTTATCTTGGGAGATTGTTATATAAAATACACTTCTGTGTAGTTTTTCTCCCCTCCCCCACTTTCTTTAAGTAGGCTCCATGCCCAGTGTGAAGCCCAGTGTGGGGCTTGAACCCACAGCTCCAAGATGGAGACCTGAGCTGAGATGAAGAGTCGGATGTTTAACTAACTGAACCACCCAGGCGCCCTGTTTCTCTCCTCCTTTGACCTTGAGTTTTATTTTGTCTGAAATTAAAATTGTGAATCTTGTTTTCTTTTGTTACTATGTCTGATTTGTCTGTTTTTGTTAAGTCTTAATTGATATATTTTTTGTGTTTTCTAATAATTTGTTTACTACACTTTTAATTTGTGATATAGTCATATTAGTAGAGGAAAACCTTATTTTGAAGAATTATTTTCATGTGGCTTTTCTTTTTCTTTTTAAAGATGGTCTGGATTTCTACTATTCTTCAAAACAGCATGCTCAGAAAATGGTAGAATTTCTTCAGTGTACAGTCCCCTGTAGGTATGTTCTGGACCTAAATGTGATAAGTCCAAGGGGCTGGGAATGAATGTAGATCATATCTGTTCTTTAGGCTTAGGCATCTCTTATGTTAAAACAATTTTGAATTATAGTGGGAGTAATTACATAATTAGTAAACTTCTGTTGGATTAGCCACTTTAAGGGAATTATAACCAAAGAGTATATAAGAATCTCTTTGGTGAGCTAGACATCACCCTGTGATAAATACTATAGTGCTAAACCTTTGATTGAATGTATTTGAATAAGATAAAAGATGGGGGTAGAGGGCTTTGGGGAGAGGCTTCATGGAAGAGAGGAGATCTCTTAAAATGGGAAATTTTTGACGGTAGACTTTATAGTGAAAGGTGAGATTAGTGTGAACAAAGACTTGTGGTGGACATTATTGTGGCTTTTAGTGGATGCTATATATAGACTACATTGGTCTGAGCCAAGTGCATATTTTAGAGGTGTTGAGTAAATAAAATTGAAAAGAGGTAAGGTGCAGTTGGATTGGTGAAGGTTTTGAAATGTAAGTGGTTGAAATGAGGCTTTTCCAAAGCAGGCATCAGAAAGCTGTTTCTGACCTTGGGGAGTGATCATTTGATGTGATAAAAATTGATACTCCCTAGACTACAACGAGGAACCTTTGTCTTTTTATTACTATAAACTTTTTTTCTTGGCAGAAACAAAGCCTCACAGAGATTGATCTCTCAGGATATCCATAGTAACACATACAATTACAAAAGCACTTTTTCTGTGGAAATTGTTCCAATATGCAAGGTACTTTTTTTCATTTAATTAATCCATGTCGATAAAAGAGTACAAGTAATTAATTGGCTTATATGTAATTATCAGCTTCTGATTTCCTTCTGGGATTGGTTAAAAATTTAGAATAACTTTCCTCTTAAAGAATTCCTTTCTGACATACTCAGCCATATTAAGAAAATGTTAAAAAATAATCATGCTTAAAATTATAAATTGGCATACCTTTTACTGTGATAGACTAACTCAAGGCCTGGTTGCAGTTTTTTAATGTTCATATTCTTTAAAATTTGTGATTCTGGTGGACATATGAAAAGTGTGAATACAGGAAATGACATTAAAATAAATTTCAGTGAACCACTTTGTAGAATGTGTGTAAAATGGATTTTAGCATGATGAAATTAAGCAGAAGTGTGGAAATGAAATTGTAGAATCATTTTCGTGATTTAAAATGATCTAACAAATTGTAGATTATCATTTCATTTCATTGTATTAAGGTAAAATCCTGCTTCAAAAATATAAATGAATTAAAATGCAATAGTTACTGAGGATCTACTGTATAGAAGGCAGTGTATTAAGGATTATTATTTAGAGGTCTCTACCATACAGGAACTTACATGTCAATATCTACTAATAATGACAAGTGCGATAATTTATTGTGAGCATTCCATATAAATTTATATCTAAGTACTTGAATATATTTCACTTTTTCATCTTGTTATACCTGGGGTAAAGCATTTCATCATTTTGAACATGATGAAATTGAAGTGTGGGGCATTTAGATGACTTGCCCAAAGTTACATAACTATAAAATGAAGCCAGAATGTGTGCCTAGGTCTGTGACTCTAAAGCTTTAAAAATACTATACAAATTCATGGTGCGGTGTATAGTAACAGGGATGAAATGATAGCTTAAAACGGTCAGCAGGGACACCTGGCTGGCACAATTAGGAGAACATGTGACTCTTGATCTTAGGGTCATGAGTTCAAACCCCACGTTGGACATGGAACCTACTTTAAAAAAAAAAAAAAAAAAAGCAATGTCAACAAAATTTTTCTGGAAAGGGCCAGATAGTCAATGTTTTTGCTTTCAGGCCATATAGTCTATTTTATAACTAGTGGGCAGCTCTGCTGTTGTTTTACATAAGTGGCCATAGATAATAGTTAAATGAATAGTGAAGAAACTTTATTTACAAAATGGTGGTGGGCCAAATTTAACTTGAGGGTCATATTTTGCTGACCCCTGGTTTAAAACAGTAAACATTTTCCTGGTACAAAGCCCGGGAAATGTGAATCTAGGTGTGATGCCAACTTTAGGCCATAAGTTAAGTGCTTTGAGTGATTCAGGCAAGTAACTGAATAAATGCACAATGTAAGAGTATTTTCATTAATCCATTGAGACTTACTAAATGAAAAACAAAGTGCTGGCCTAGGTGCTCTTAGAGATGCACAGGATGCCCCTGCAGTGGAGGAGCCTGTGATTGTGAATACAGACAGCTTAAAATACAACTCGGATTTTTTTCGTATTTTAATACAGTTTAAAAACAGGTAACTGCATTACTGCTAATATCTCCTAATGTACACGTGGACACATGTGCTTTTTTGGCCATTAAATTGTTGATTACGTATTGATGCATATAGCCATAAAAGAGACACGTGTGGCTTCTCTGAAATTTATTTTTTGTGGAAATTACAAGAAGTCACAGATAGATTTAGAAAATCACTCTCTTTCTGATGTTTATATTTTGTTTAGAATGTACACTATATTACTATAGAGCAGTAAGCATTCACACCAGTAAATTTGAAATGAATACTTTGAATAAGATCTGGAAAAATACTTTCAAAGCATTTTTATTAAGACAGATATTCCCGTCCTTAGAAGGAATAGCTTATTTTCTGTTTCTCTAAGATCTGATTCTTTTCCTTAGGCCCTTTGTTAATAAATAGAATGTACAGTAATGTTTTGGTTTGGGCACATACACCTGGGTCAGGTTTATATTGAAGAGTGTTTATTGGAGACAGTTATTTAGGACTTGCTTCACTCTAATTGTTAGTTCTTATGCCTAGGATAATGTTGTTTGTCTGTCTCCAAAACTGGCACAAAGCCTGGGAAATATGAACCAGATTTGTGTGTGTATTCGAGTAACCAGTGCCATCCATCTCATAGATCCAAATACCCTACAAGGTAAGTTTTAGGAAATATTTGCCTTGACAGTTTTGTCCAGCAAGCTGTAATTTATATTGCTAATTTTATCAAATATTCTTGGTAATATTGTTATGAAAAACTAGTTAAGATTTTTACTGCTGTTTAATTCTTACAAAACACTGGCATTTTTAAGGCTTTTGATGAGTAACCCTTGTATTTTTTATTTGAAGAAACAAGTCTGTGAACTTTAAAAAAATGTACTAGTTTTAGTCCACTTATTTTTACTGAAATTGACTTATTTACCTCATTTAATTTTTGTGAATAATTATTTAATTTCATTGACAGGTTTAGTAAAGTTCGGAACATTTCACTTATAATGCAGTAAAAAATTTAGTTTAAATATGAGTTTTAACTAGTTTTATCATTATTACACATAATTTTTAACATTCCCTTTATAAAACTTATTTTTTTAAAGATTTTATTTATTTATTTGACAGAGAGAGATCACAGTAGACAGAGAGGCAGGCGGGGGGGGGGGGGAGCAGGCTCCCCGCTGAGCAGAGAGCCCGATGCGGGACTCGATCCCAGGACCCTGAGATCGTGACCTGAGCCGAAGGCAGCGGCTTAACCCACTGAGCCACCCAGGCGCCGTATAAAACTTTTTTGAAGAAGATTTCATATTGATGCATCTCCTGCTTCTTGATCTTTTTCATGTACTTCCTGTAATTTTTCTGTTGTAAAAAATCAAACTTTTTTTTAAGGAAGTCATTTATTATCCTTGTCAATCAGAATTCATAAGCTAGAGGTCTTTTTGCAGTTTTGGGATGAGTATCTGTCAGGTAGAACTTTATTTCCTGTTAAGTAGCTGAGATGACTGATAATGTTTCGTAAGTGCCAGCACATGAAACAACTATATAACTGAGTGGCTCTGATCTCGTTTACTTTTTGTTATTTTTTTTAAGTACGCTTTTTTCCGAATCCAAACGTAGGACTTGAACTCACTACCCTGAGATCAAGACCTAAGCTGAGATCAAGAGTTGGGCACTTAACTGACTTAGCCACCCAAGCACCCTGATCTTATTTTGAAGACCCTTAGCTCTGTGAGGTTCTGATGATAGTAACTACTTATATTATTGACACCTGAAATTTTTCTTGTGTTATGAGAAATTTGGGGCTTATTTATAGGAATAAATGATGATTCTAGAGAGTTGCCACTGTGGTCTCTTGCCCTCATGCTTCCCAGTTCATATATATCAACTTTTTTCTGATTAATACATTTGATGGCTTTTGAAATACTTCATTTCTTCATGTTCTGTGTTTCTACTTAGTTGCGGATATTGATGGAAGCACTTTCTGGAGTCACCCTTTCAATAGTTTATGCCATCCCAAACAGCTAGAGGAGTTTATTGTGATGGAATGCAGCATAGTCCGAGATCTAAAACGCAGTGCAGGTGCTGGAATGGTATCAAAAAAGGTAAGTTCCATCCCGCTCATCTTTGTTCCCCCCCTAATTAACTGTTTTGGTCCCTCTTTTGTATTTTTAGGTTTTTTAGTTTGTGAATAATTCCAAAATGTGGTTCCACGTAAACCTAGTACTCCATTAGGTTACAAATGCATTCCATGTTTGTATGTTACTTAATATGTGGTCATTTATTAGACTTAATACTATTTGGTAAATTCATTTTTCTCTTTAATGTTAGAAATGTTTTAAAAAATGTTTATTGTAAAAAAGCATTTCTTAGCTTTACTTTTGTATAGGAGGACCAAATGACAAGCAAACCTTTTTTGACTTTAAAAATTTTCAGACATTTTGAATTTAAGTATATGTTATATTAGCACTAATTACTGAATACTTCAGTATGCATTTCTAAAACATCGGAACATTTTTCTACAGAATCCAAGTATTCGTTTAGATTTCCTCATTTGTCCCCAAATGGCTTTTATGGTTTATTCAAACTAGTATCTGGTTGGGGACCATATATATATATATTCAAACTAGTATCTGGATGGGGACCATACACACACACACACACATACATACACACACACATTTTTAAAAAGATTTTATTTATTTGACGAGAGAGACACACAGAGAGGGAACACAAGCAGGGGGAGTTGGAGAGGGATGAGCAGGCTTCCTGCTGAATAGGGAGCCCCAGTGCAATGTGGGGCTGGATCCCAGGACCCTAGGATCATGACCTTGGCCAAAGGCAGACACTTAAGGACTAAGCCATGGAGGTGCCCATATTGAATGTGAATGTTATACCTCTTAAATCTTTGATGTAATAATGGCGCCCTTTACTCCTTTTTTTAAAATTTCCCTTTATGTTATCAACTTTCTAAGGCAGTTAGGGCATTAATCCATTAATCTTACGGATCTCTTATTGTTTTCTCATGATGCTTTTTTAAAATCTTTCTTAATTTCTTGTATTTCTTTAAATGAAAAGTGGATCTAAAAGACTTGCTTACACTTAGGTTATGTTTGGCCAGAACATTTCAGAAGTGTCACTCTGCTTTTTATATGCCAAGTGATAGTAATGTTTGGCTGTTCCACTGATAGATCTCTTCATTGTAATGTTACGATTTTTTCCCCCTTTGTTATTAGCTAGCTTGTCTTCCTTTTTTCCTTTGGGACATCCAGATTGTCTCAATTTTAGCCAGTGGGAACTCCTGTGTCTTTAAAAAAAAAATTTTTTTTTTAACAACTTGTACTTTTTTAGAGCAGTTTTCAGTTAATAGCAAAATTAAGAGGAAGTAAGAGATTTCCTATATACCATCTGCCTCCACACATGTCACAGCCACCCCCTTTATCAATACCCGCCCATCAGAGTGGTACATTTGTTAAAATTGATGAATCTACATGCATACCTGATAATCGCCCAAAGTCCACAGTTTATATTATGTTTTACTCTTAGTATTGTATGTTCTGTGGGTTTGGACAAATGTATAAGGATGTGTCCTTCATTATAGTATCATACAGGGTATTTTCACTGCTCTAAAAAGTCCTCTGTGCTCTGGCTGTTCATTCTTTCTCCTAACCCCTGTCAATCACTGATCTTTTTACCGTTTCTATAGTTTTGCAAAATGTTGCATAGTTAGAATCATATATCTACAAGTACCAAATAACATTTCATTGTGTGGATTTACTACAGTTTGCTCATTCACCTAGTGAAGGACATCTTGGTTGCTTCTAAATCTTGGCAGTTATGAATAAACTTGCTATAAACCACCTTGTGTTTTCAGGTTTTGTAGAGAGATAAGCTCTCAGCTCTTGGATAAGTATGTATCAAGGAGCATGTTTGTGGTATCATTTGGTGAGATATGTTTAGTTTTGGAGAAACTGGTAATTCACTTTTTTTTCCCCCAGTTCTTTTCTAAACCTGGGAACTATCGTATATTTCAGTTTCTCCCTTTATCTCTTCTTTCATCTCTTCGAGATTCCCTAATACTCTAGTCTATAACTCATAGTATTTTGCTCTTGATCCCATTTTACTTACATCTCTTTTTGTTAGTAAGAAGTATTGGCAAGTGCTATATTTAATTCAGCCTAAAGTTACAGTTGCTTGTAAAATCCTGTGTTGGAAAGGTACTTTAATGGTTTTCTAATTTAAAATTTCAAACTTGGGGAGCACCTGGGTGGCTCAGTTGGTTAAATGTCTAACTCTTGATCTTAGCTCAGGTTTTGATCTCAGGGTCATGAGTTCAAGCCCTGTGTTCAAGCCCTCCATGCTGTGCGTGGATCCTACTTTAAAAAAAAAAACTCAAACTTGGGATGTTGTTTCTGCAACAGATATTAAGCACAAAAAGGAATATACTTCAAATAGCAGATATCCAAAAAATTGATTTCTCAGTAGTGGTAGTAGTGCCACTGGGTTGCTAAATTGCTTTGTCTGAACCTTGGTTTTTTTGAACGTTATGTGTAAAACAAGGGGTTGTTACGATGTTTTCTGGAGTTAAGATTTTCCACTTATTCTTTTTGCTCAGTCATGTTGCCTGTTACCCTGTGAAAACATTAGTTTTGAAAATTCTATATATGTCGGTATTCAGGTAATATTGTTGTTTTCTAAAGTCTTAAATCTTAATAAAGATATTTATTTTATGTGTTCCTTATTGAGTCTTTTTTTGTACTAAATACAGTAATTTAATTTTGACAGTATTTCAGAGATCTGAAAAAATAAAACAATTGCTCTCTTTAAAATGAAAATTCGAAAACCAAAATCAACATTGTATATAGTTTCTGTGAGATGCATTTTGAGTTATGCTTGGGTTATTGAAGAGTACATTTTCTTTCCTGTCAAGCATACCCTCGGGGAAGTCTGGGTACAGAAAACTTCTGAAATGAATACAGATAAACAGTATTTTTGTCGCACTCATTTGGGACATCTTCTAAATCCTGGAGACCTGGTATTGGGGTTTGTATTATTTTACAGTATTTTAAACTGGCAGTTAACATTGCAAATTTTCTTTGGGAGCCAGCAAGCGATCTAAAATACTACTAAAAATGTGTATTCCAGTAAGAATTTAAGAGTTCTTAGGAGCTTTATGGTTCACTTTATTGATAGCTAAATTAAACTAGATTGGACAAAAACCCATAGTCACTCTATTTTGGCCATCATTGTAAAGAATTATTTAATCCAAGATTTTGAGTAATTGAACCCTGAAGTTGTATGGTTAGATTATATTTATAGCTTTTTTGGGGAGTGGATAGTTTTTTATTATGCATATGCTATTGCTCAAATATCTCACTTTTAAAATATGGAAGCCATAGTGTAAACTCCTTTATAGGCACAGGACAGTCTGTTTTAATACAGAGCTTATCAGCATGCTTTAAGCATTACTTTTGCTCTTGGGGATTTTTTTTTTTTTTTAACTAGAGAAGGAAGGTTTTTTTTTTTTTTTTTTTTTTAATTAAATGGAACCATCTAACTGAATTCTAATGTTATACTGATATGCCTGTTTTGATTCTTCTACAAATACATGATAAGATGGACAGTGATGGATAATTTGTGAAACTTGGAGGTAAAAGTATGTTGTTATCTTTACCAGGACATGTGGAGGCATGTTCATTGTATAGTAAACTGCAAAACTTTTAATGTGGGAAAGGATATTAGATGTGCTTTCAGGTGAACATACATTAAATAAAAAGTAATGTGGAAAGAATAAATGTTTTTGTCACTAAGTGTTTAATTATTTTTATTTCAGGTTTGATTTGGCCAACTGTAACTTAAATGATGAGCATGTCAACAAAATGAACTCAGATAGAGTCCCAGATGTGGTAAGGCTTTAGATTTTTTTCCTTTTTTTCCTGTGTTAAACAGGATTGATATAATAACTCTTATGGGTAAGATGTGCGAGTTCACATTTATGAAAATAACAAATCAATTTAGAGATTCTTTTGAAATTGCAGTTAAGGTTTAAAGGCAGAAGCCTTCATATAGCATCATGTGTCTTTGTGGGGAAGATCCAAGATTTATTGAGTTTTTTGTCGTTCTTAAAATTGAATTTCCATTCTCTGTCAAAATGCTTGATACCATCTGTAGAGCAAAAATAAATTTGCAGCTAAAAATGATGATCATTAGGACTTAATTTAGGTTCATTCTTCTAGGCTCAGCTTATTTCAGATATTGTTCAGTTAAAGCATTTAGAATTAAAACCATTATTCAGATTTTTCAGGTTTGACTATAATTGCAGTTGAAAATAATCTTTACAGTGTTGAGTTTTGGAGAAAGAATGTTTCTTCTGAAAAAAGCCTGTTAAGTTCTAACATGAGTTTATTAGAATCATAAGCAAGAGTGAACTTCATGAAAGTCCGTAATTCTTGCTTGCTTAATCTTCACTGATTTCTTTAGATGTGGGCAAAAATGAAGTCCTGGTATAAGAAGGACTCCCTTTCTCACCACCCAGTTGTGCTTTTATTAATTAATTAGTAAGTTAGGAAATAGAAGCATAGTTTAGATAAAGTCTTAACAGTCATAAGAGGAGATCAAGATGGTCATACAAGATTTTGTATTGTATAAAATTATTTATTACACAATTTTTTAAACTGCCCTAGGACATATATTTGTAAAAGACGTATGTAGTTCTATAACTGCTTATTGGTAGTAATAAAAGGGGGGAATGTCTGCCTGTGGTAATATTTCAGGATGATTATGTGAATGGTAGCTGAGAACTGAACTTTGGTATAAAGAAGGACACCAGAGGGGTGCATTGGTGGCTTAGTCTTTTAAGCGGCTGCCTTTGGCTCAGGCCATGATCTTGCAGTCCTGGGATTGAGCCTCCGGAGCCCCAGGTTGTTGTTGTTCTTCTTCTTCTTCTTCCTCCTTTTCTTTCTTTAAAGATTTTTATTAAGTAATCTCTGCACCCAATGTGGGGCTTGAACTCACAACCCCGAGATGAAGAGTCGCATGTTCTAACGACTCAGCCAGCCAGGTGCCCCTATTTATATGGGTTCTTATTTCCAAAGAGGAGTTAATACAGGTGCAGCAAGTGGAGTTAACTATCATAGACTCTGCCTCATTCGGGCTCTGCAGTCAGTGGGGAGTCTGCTTCTCCCTTGCCTTTTGCCCCTCCCCCCACTTGAGCTTGCTCGCACACATTCTCTCTCTTGCTCTCTCAAATAAATAAATAAAATCTTTAAAAAAAAGGCACTAGAAATGTGAAGTTTTGGGTGTAAAAAAACAGCAATTTAATTGTCAATCACTGGAAATTTTCAGTTATTAAATTTTAACAGTTATGAAACTAATGGCAGAATGCATTTTCATAAAATACTAAGTACATGGAAAAAATATTGAAACTTCTTTTGACACTGCCCCTTGATCCCTACTGTCATCAGTCTGGTGACTTTTCTGGCTTTCTCAGAATCTTTCAGTTTTTAACTTTATTGGATTTTGAGGCCCCTTTACTTTGTTCCCATTTTTTGTAACTTTGCAAATATTTCTGTTACTTTTAGGTATTAATCAAGAAGAATTATGACCGTACCAAACGTCAGCGTCGCAGAAACTGGAAACTGAAAGAACTTGCAAGAGATAGAGAAAACATGGATACAGATGATGAAAGGTCCTACTTTTCTTTAAATCTTCTATATTGTCTCAAAGGAAATCCTTACAATAAGTCTGTAGAGTTTTTATATGTAATCATCTCATGATTGTTGCATTCAATATTAGTTTTGTATTCTTACTGTGTTACTTGAAACAGTGTAAGAGGATATGATGATACTTAACATTTAATTATTATTTCCTGGGTTTTGGCCTGAGAATTGCAGTGTTACTGTGAACAATGCATTTGAAAAGCTAAAATAAGTACCTGTGGGTATCGCAAATAGCAGGTGAGTACCTGTGACTTGGGATAAAAAGAAAATAGCCCATTAATATCAAATATGCTGTTTTTCAAACAACTTAAGGAGAAATGAAGATGTTGTGTTCTAGAAAAGTATATTGGGCGATTCAAAAGTGGCCTTAATGCTGGTGAAGACACTGATATCTAAAAAAACGAAGAGTTGATATAAAATTGTATCATGAAATGTGAGTGGAAAATAGTATTTCCAAAATAAAGTAATTTAAAATAAGTATTTATAAATATATAATATTAAATTAATTGGATATTGTAAGTACATATTTTATTTCATCTGTAGTCTTAAAAGTGTATGTGTTTTTTTAACTTGGTCGTAAGACTTTGAGGTGGGATGGTAAAGTAGGAGGACGTTATCTTATTGTTTCATATTCAGTATCACCTTATATCCAAGTGTGTATTTTTTTAATCATATAATTTTGAAAGAAAATATTTTTTAACTTAATCAGAGTATTTAATTAACATCCATATTTGACTTTCAGATATTATTTTTAAAGATTTTAATACTTGGAACACATTTATCTTATAGTGCTGAAAATGAAGAAAACATCATACTTCATTGGTAAAGATGAAATATTTAAATATTTTTTTTTTTGGTCTTGGGTATAGGTCTGTGAATCGTCAGGCTTACACACTTCACAGCACTCACCATAGCACATGAAATATTTAAATATTTCTTTATCCTTCTGTAGGCAATACCAAGATTTCCTTGAAGATCTTGAAGAAGATGAGGCAATTAGAAAAAATGTAAACATTTATAGAGGTTAGTGTTTTAGGGGTGTTTGATTTAAGTTGTATCTTTTGCTTTTGTATAGATATATTACCCCAGTGTAAGTATTTTGGTATCTTAAACTTTCATTCCATAAATGACTTCTTTTGTCTTTAAAACTTACTAAATATTTATAAAAAATAAAAATACTTGCCGAACAGTAAGAATTACTAAAATATCGTTTTACCACATTTGATATCATTTGTATCTTACCGTGATCCCTCAAGTTCCTGATTCCTATACTAATGGATATTTATTCATATATTTATGTAGTTCATTTAGTGACTATAAATACCTGCTCTAGATATGATACAAGAACTGCAGATATAATGTAGTTAAATAATAGTAATGATGATGGGGCAGGCATTTTGCATATTTCCATATTTGTATTGATTTGAAATTCTTGTGTTTTTTTTTTTTTTTTTTAGATTCAACCATTCCTGTGGAAAGTGACACAGATGATGAAGGAGCCCCTCGAATTAGTCTGGCTGAGATGCTTGAAGACCTCCACATTTCCCAAGATGCTACTGGTGAAGAAGGTGAATCGATGATGACACAATGAGATTGTGCTGTAGATGATTTCCATATCTCTACGCTCAGGATGTTGGACGAAATAACTCTTATTGTCTATTCAGTCTATGCTTCCATATTAAGAAAGGAGAAATTTAGTTTTAAAACTTGAATAAACAGGACTATTTTGATTGCTCATTCAAAACACTGAAAGAGATAGCTTTGAAGTTTTTGGATAAAAGATTATGGAGAGTGTAATTATTAATGATATTCAGTGATATTCAGGCCATTTTATGTGTGGAATTTTTTGAGTTTGCCTTTTTTAGGAGACCCTAATATTTTCACATACTGTAGTGCTGGATTTGAAATCTCAAAAGTTGTGATGTCTTGGAGGTTACCTTAATCTTCAAGTATAAAACAAGTTTTTACATTCATTTTGCTTTGATTGCTTTAGTAAAAGAGCATATGAAGAATCATTAATATGAACTTGTTATGCACTTTGATCCACTTTAGGTCATTTTTATGTTGTTGGGGTAGGTAAGTTGGGGGTTCAGTTTATTACCGGACATTGGGGGGAAGTTAATCTATTTTATTCATAATATTAACATCTTCAAAAGCTTTTAATTTGGGGTTATCTTAATTTTTATTGCAGAAGAAAATATATTTAAAGTATTTGTGGATTTATAATAAATATAGACTATTTAAAGGTTAAAAAACAATTTGTTCTTTTGTGATTTTTGCTCATGCCAGCGGCTTAGAGCAGTAGCTTGCTTGTGTCGTAAAGAATGTCTTCCTATCACTTAAAGCATTTTTGCTTTTGAAATTTTGGTTTACAAATTGAGAAGGAATTTTCTTTATATAAGTTTCTGTCATTGAATATATCACCAGCAAAATGAACATTAGGACCCAGCATATAGATGATGAAATGATAAAAATGATCTTTATGCTTTATAAAACCATGAATCAGGCTTGAAAAAGGAATGCCTTCCACATCCTTGAATGAAAAACATTTACTTGAGTTTTAAAGTGTCTTGAGGATGAAGTTTTAAGATCCTATTTCTATATGCAAGATCAGACTTAATAAGTGTGCCAGAACTAAAAGCTAATTCATAAACTCTAGGTATACCACTACATAAGGAAATTGAGTAAGTGCTGAATGGAGCATTTTCCTTTAAGATTAGACTTCCCAGTTCTGAAGTTATGGATAAAGGCCTGAACTTTATATAGTGGCTCCTGTTCTGTCTGCCTATTTAGTTAAAATTTTCACTTGTGGTTTGTGTTTACCTCTTCTATGTCAAGACTTTAAAAAGCATGAAAATAAAAACATTCTCCCCTTTTTTGTGTGTCTTTGAAGTGATTGTATTGTGAAAGACAGTATCTTATGCAGTATTCCTAGGTGGAATTATTTAAGTACTTGTCATATGATTTTCTCACTGAGCAGTATAATTTCCCACTACATTTATCTAGTCTTACTCTTTTTTTTTTTTTTTAAGATTTTATTTATTTATTTGACAGACAGAAATCACGAGTATGCAGAGAGGCAGGCAGAGAGAGAGGGGGAGGCAGGCTCCCTGCCGAGCAGAGAGCCCAATGCGGGGCTCGATCCCAGGAATGACCTGAGCCGAAGGCAGAGGCTTTAACCCACTGAGCCACCCAAGTGTCCCTATCTAGTCTTATTCTTTGATGTTGTCTTTATGAGTAATGAAACCTATTGGTTGAAAGAAGGCTGTGTCAAGGTGAAGGAATGTAAGTAGTAGAAAAACTAATAAGCCAAGAGTTCTCAGAGTTACACAGCCTTGATAAACCTACCATTTTTTTTTTTTTTTTTTTAGCCAGCGAGCGAGCACAGGCAGACAGAGTGGTAGGCAGAGGCAGAGGGAGAAGCAGGCTCCCCGCCGAGCAAGGAGTCTGATGTGGGACTCGATCCCAGGATGCTGAGATCATGACCTGAGCCGAAGGCAGCTGCTTAACCAACTGAGCCACCCAGGCGTCCCTAAACCTACCATTTTAGAGTATAGTTTCCAGGCTACAAGTGCCCAAATAACCCTTGTTGATGTCCCAGAGTTGATACAGTTTGGGAAGGCTGGTATTTAAATTCTCAAGACACTGATTTCTAATCCAATTTATAAATAGGTGTAATTTCTAAGCCAGTATGATCAGTTAGGTTTTTTGTAGTCAGTTCTTCACTTGAAGGTGTTTTATAGGTGAAGGTCATTTTATGAGCAAGCAAACAGTTTAGGGAGAGAGTTACTTGTATAATTCAGATATTTAGCAGCATCAAGCTAATCCTTGCCACAGTAGAATCTAGAACTCCAGGCTGAGTGCCAGGACTAGACACTCCTCTGTAGTCAATACTTAAGTGCCAGAGTTTTCCCTAGACTATTTTAGTAAATGTGTTCATATTGATTCTATCCTTTAGATTACTTCTGTTATTTTTAGCCCAAGGGATGTTGCTTTTTTTAAAATAATTGAATTTTTATATAATTTCAGACTTAAGTTATAATAGTACAAAGAATTCCTGGATACCCTTCACTCACATTTGCCAAATGCAAACACTTACTTCATTTGCTTTCTTTCTCATTAATTTTTCCTGAATCATTTAAAGTAATCCCTCCAAATATTTCAGTATCATCCTCCCCCACCCCATGCCAAGAACAAGGAATTTTCTTACATAACCATAGTGCGATGATCAAAGTCATTAAATTAATAATGACACAATACTGACATTTAATCAGTGGTCCGTGTTGAAATTTATCAGTTTGTCCCAACTATAAAGCCTTTTATAGAAAAAATAAATCTAGGATTATGCATTGCACTGGGTTCTCATATCTCTTTAAACTTCTTTCATCTGGACCAGTTCTTAAGTTTTTACATTTTATACAAAATTTTGTAGGGTCCAAGCCAGTTATTCCTCAATTTGGTTTGTTTGGTATTTTCTCATGATTAGATTTAGGTAAACCCTTTCAGCAGGACTAGAAATGATACCAAATTCCCAGAAGTAATACCAAATTCTCAGTGCTTTTGTAGTGGGAGGCTCATGTTGATTAGTCCTGATGTCCCTAAGGTTCCTTGGGTTATTAGTTGGTTTTCGGTTTTAAGGAATTAGAGGATTTATTCCTTTATAATCTTTTTGCTTGATTTTTCCTGACAGTGAAATTCAGCCTTGTGATTTACAGTTCCATGAATTTCAAAAGACGTAGATTCACGCAGTTACCACCACAACCAAAATACAGAACAGTTTTATCATTTCCCCTAATACTCCCTTTGCTACCCTTTTGTTTTCAAGCCTTTTCCTCATCCTTAACCACCCACCCCATAACTTCTGAGATGCTCTCTGATCTTGTGGTTTGTTTTTTCCAAAATATGTAAATGAATTCATATAGTATATGGTCTTTGAGTCTGTTCTCACGGTGTGGTGCACTTGAGAGTCATCCGAGGTGTTGTTATATATCAAGTTTGTTTCTTTTTGTTTTGATGATGGGATGTTCCAGAGCTATCCATTCCCCAGTTGCACATTTGAATGTCTGGGTTTTGATGATTAGGAGTAAAGCTGCTGTGAATATTTTGTACAAGTTTTCGTTTTACTTAGGTAAAAAAGTAGGGATAGGGTTGTTGGATCCTATAGTAAATATATATTTAACTTTATAAAAATTTGCCAAACTGGTTTTCTGAAGTGGTTTGTGCCATTTTACTTTTCTACCAGCAGTATATGGACATTTTAGTTACTCTGCATCCTCACCACTGTGTGATGTTGCCAGGTTTTTTAAAGCCATAATAATAGGTGGATGGTGGTGTCTACTTGTAGTTTTAATTTGTGTCTCACTAATGGTTAATTATGTTGAGCATCTTTTCATGTACTTATTTGTTACTCGTATATCTTCACTGGTGTAGAATGGCTTTCAAATCTTTTGTCTCTACTTGGAAATTGGTTTGTTATCTTATCGGTTGAATTTTTAATTTTTTTAAAAAGTGTTATTTGACAGAGAGAGTGAGAGAGAGTGAAAGTGAGTGTACAAGCCGGGGGAGCAGCAGAGGAAGGAGAAGCAGACTCCTTGCTCAGCAGAGAGCCTGACGGGGCTCGATTCCAGGACCCTGGGATCATGAGCCAAGCTGAAATCAGACGCCCAACCGACTGAACCACCCAGACACCCCTGAATTTTTAATTTTGATGCTCATGTTGTTCCAGATGCTCATGTTGTACCCCATCAATCTGGCTTCTGTGTCCTTTTGATAGGCTCTTACCTGATGTGGAAATGTTGGGGTTCAGGAGTGAACAGTCAAGAAAGAATTCTTGAGGTGTCTTCAGTGCAAACAGAGTGGTTTTACTAAAGCACGGGGACAGGATCGGTGGGCAGAAAGGGTTGTGCTGAGGTTGTGCAGAGTGACTGATTATATGTACACTTAAGTTGGGAGGTGGTTAGGGATAGCCTATGTCTCTAAGGAATTTTGGAAGCGAGGTTTCCAGGACCTTGAGGGGCTAGCTAGCTGCTGTTAGAGAAAGTGTAGTTTACTACTCTATAGTAAAACCTTAGTCATGAGACCCTTAAGATGTGTATCAGTGGGCCATATGCTTGGAGATTGTTTGGTGTGGGTAGAGATAAAAGAAGTTTCCAATTATATGATAAGGGGCACTTATAGGATCCTGGAGGTCAGGTTAATGTCAGGCCAAGATTGCCTTTTGCCCTTAGCAAAGTGTAAACATTGAGGCATTTGAGTTCCTAGAGGAAGGTCACTCTGCCTGTCTCAAGGATTTGTCAATGCTGTAAGTTGTAAGGGAGTTTAATTTTTTTCTTTTGCCTTGTTCTCCACATTATTTTATCCATGTATTTGATCTTGTTCGTGGATACTGATGTTTTAATGTAACTCTGGGCAAGTTTTGGGTTTCCCTTGTTCAGGCCCAACTCTGCACTTGGCTTTTTTTGCATGATACGGACCAATTTACCTAAAAATAGAGGAGCCTCAGTTGAGTCACCCTGTGAGTTAAGGAATCATGAAATGGAATCATAAAAAGCACAGATGTAGGCTATTCTTTCTGTTTATCAGTTCTGTCACATGTGGAAATAACTTGAGCAGTAGAATGGTAAGCCTTGATGAAGGCAAGAAGTCAGTCTCAATATCTCTTTGAAGTTCAAAGTAGTATGAGGAGAATGTTCAATTTTAGTTCTTTGACTTGACACATTTTGAAAGAACTGCTTTATTACTTAGGGAAGAGGTATGATTCATGATACCTTCTGGTAAAACAAGTTCTCTGTAATACTTAGAAGTTATTAGGTGTAGGATTGGCAGCCACTGTGTTTCTTCTAGAGCCGTGCAGCTTGTATTGTTATCTGATGGAGATTTTGTTTTCTTTTTTGGTGGAGTTAGCACTGCAGTGGTTCCTGTTACACATTTTTCTTGTGACACAGTTTCACATTAATCTGGCTTTTTATAATTTGCCTCATATCACAGTTGTGAAGTAATTTAAGATAATATATGTACTAGCATTAGTTTATGAAGTGCTGTACCAGTAATTCTGGGGAAGCTGTATTATATAGAAATAAAAGGATATTTTGGGGTTATTTTACCTGCACCTATGAGCTGTAGG
Source organism: Martes martes (assembly GCF_963455335.1). Taxonomy (NCBI): domain Eukaryota; kingdom Metazoa; phylum Chordata; class Mammalia; order Carnivora; family Mustelidae; genus Martes; species Martes martes. The sequence continues at coordinate 85,125,674 of NC_137888.1, forward strand.
ACTTAAACTTTCTAATGTTACATTTCCTCACATTTTAAAAAGGAGTAATACTGTTCACTACACAGAGTATTGCTAAAATTCTTAGCATACGATTCATAGCAAATTTTAATTCAATAAATACTAGTGTCTGCTTTTAAAATTTATAATCACAGTTCTAGTGTTCACTGTTTAAACAAGTTGAATACTAGTTTATAAGTTTATACTTTTTAGACTAGCATAGAGCTTATCCTAGAAAATGTGTGTGGCCCAGAGAACTATTAAGGACAAAAACATAAATTATCCATATTTCCAATATAAGGAGATTATCACTGTTGAAGTTTTGGGTTTTTTTAAATAGACTTCATATTTTATAGTTTTAGATCTTCAGAAAAATTGAGAAGAAGGTGCAAAGTGTTTCCATATATGACACACCCAGCTTCTCCTTTTATTACTTAATGAGCCAATGTTGTTACATTATTATTAACTGAAGTCTAGTTTATTTAAATTTCTTTAGTTCACATTTAAGGTAGGTTTTCTTTTCCCCCCAAGATCCCATTCAGGATACTGTGTTACATTTAGTTGTCATGTTTCCTAGTCTCCTCTTGGCAATGGCAGTTTTTCTGATTTCTCTTGTTCTTGATGATCTTCACAGTTTTGAGGAGTGCTTGTAGAATATTTTGTAGGATACCCCACTATTGGAATTTTAATGTTTTTCTCATAGGAGTGGGGTTATGGGTTACTGGGAGGAAGACCACAGGCAAAGTGCTGTTTTCATGACATTGTATCAAGGCACATAATATCAACATGATTTATCACTGTTGATGTTGGCCTTCATCACCTGACTGAGGTAATATTTGTTAGGTTTCTCTACTGTAAAGTTACTCTTTCACTCCCTTTCCATAATGTACACTTTAGAAGGAAGTCATTATGCACAGACTATACCTAAGAGGTAGAGAGTCATACTGTCCCTCCTTGAGGGTGGGATATCTATATAAATTATTCGGTATTTTTCTTTATGGAAGATTTGTTTCTTTTCTCCATGTACTAATTTTTTCAGTCATATATTTATAACAATATGGATTCATGAATACTTCATATTTTGGGTGATTATCTAATGCTACTTTATTTTTGGATTGTTCTAACTTTGGCCATTGTTCTCATCTTCTGCCATCCATTTATTGTTGAATTCTAGTGTACAGAATTGTTAACCTATATCCTGTGAAAAACAACTTATGCTTGTGAACGGTTCCTTTTGCTTTAGTCTTGTAGACTGCACTCATTTCTAATTACGAGATCAGCACCTTCAGGATGATCAGATCGCCTTCAGTGACCTTGTTTCGTATATTTGTAACACAACTAGAATCTCTTGTCACAGTCTGCATTCAACCCCCTGACCTTAATGTTTTTTTAAATTTGCCTACATGAAGGTTCATTATTTGTACTATGAAGTTTTATGGGCTTTGACAAATTCATGTTTTGCATCCACCATTACAGTATCATACCGAATAGTTTTACTGTCCAAGAAATCCCCTATACTTCACCAGTTCATCCTGAACCCAAACCCTTGGCAACCATTGATCATTTTACCATCTCTTTAGTTTTGCCTTTTCCAGAGTGTCATATAATTGGAATTCTATAATATGTGTAGCCTTTCATACTGGCTTCTTTCACTTCACTTAGCAATATGCCTTTAATGTTCTTTTTGTGGCTTTTTACTGCTGAAGAATATCCCATGCTTTGTTTATCCACCAATTCATTGTTTATCCACCTGTTATTCGTTCATCTTGGTTAGTTCCAGCTTTTGGTGATTATGAATAAAGCTGCAGTGTACTTCCATGTGTAGGTTTTTGTGTGAACATAGATTTTAAAATCATTTGGATAATACCTAGGAGCATGATTGCTGGATCTTGTGGTAACCGTATGTTTGGTTTTGGAAGGGGCTGCCGGCTGTCTTTCATAGTGGCTGTACAATTCTTCATTCCCACCAACAGTGTATAAGAGTTCCTGTTTCTCTGCATCCTTATCAGTATTTGGTATTGTCAGTTTTGGGGATTTCAACTATTCTAATAGCTGGGTAGTGGTATCTCATTGTTACTTTTATTTATAGTTCCCTGATGATAAGTGTGGGGAACATCTTTTTATATGCTTATTTGCTATTTGTATATCTTATTTGATGACGTATCTATTCAGATCTTTGGCCCATTTTTAAACTGGGTTTCTTATTGCTGAGTTTTAAGAGTTCTTCGTATATTTTGGATACAAGTCCTTTTTATCCGCTATGTATCTCTTGCAAATATTTTCTGGTCTGTGGCTTGCCTTTAAAAATATATATGAAAATAATATATGTATATGAATTATTTATATGTAATACATGTGGAGGTGGGATTGTACTACCTGTATAGTTTTTTTTTTTACCTTCTTTTACTTCTTAGCATTATTTTTAAGTCTTTTCTAAGCCATTAAAAAGTCTTATAATGATGAACCAACACTCCAGTGGTAGATTTGCAGAAGTAGCCTTAATTCTATACTTTTCCTTGTGTTTCATTCCCTGTACCCTACAGCCTAGGACCAAATAATAAACATTTAAGACTTAGCAGGTCATATGGTCTCTGTCATAATTGCTTTGCTTTTGTGGCATGAATGAGCCACAGCCCATATGTAAATGAAAGGGGGAGGCTAAATTTTAATAAAACTTAAAAAAAATAATAGACAGTAGGCCAGATTATGCCTGAGGCCTGTAGTTAGTTGACCCCTGATGTAACTTTGTAGTGCCCTTTTACTCTTACTCTGGGCTTTGGTGATTAGAAGGAGGAAGAAATTCTGAGTTTAGGTCTCCAGACAGCTTGGGCCTCTATCATAGCTGTGAGAACTTGGCGGGGTTGAGTGTTGGAAGAAAAGATACGGATCACACAGACCAAGCAGCCCCAGTTGCTCTAGATGAAGCCAGCTAACCCTCAGACGTGTGAGTAAGCCTAAGATCAGCAGAGCCTTCGAGCCAATCCCCCAGCTGACTGCAGACATATGAGCAATAAACTTGAATACCATTTTGAGTTTGTGGTCATTGTACAGCATTGTTGGGGCATTAGACAATTGATAGACTGATATACCAATATCTTATCAGCTAAGATATTTCCTTGAGCATTTCCAGGTTGGTTTCCATCCCTCCTCCTGCCTGTAAGAAATCTATCCATTTTGCTCATTATTTTCTTAGGAAGGAAATAACTATGTCAAAGAGTATATAAGAATCTCAGGACATTACCAAAACCTTTCTAGATAGATAACTACCATGTGGCACAGTTTATGGGAGTGTCTCTTTTTATTTTATTTACTATTGATGTTTGACATGTTCTCTCTCTTCACTTAATGTTTTCTAGTTTAACTCAGGTGAGGCCCAGTCCACACTGATCCGTTTGTTGAACTTCTATAGCAGTTACTATCTGTCCTACTTTGTTAGTTTTTATATGCCTCCTGAGTTATTATTACTATTTTTATATGTTTTTGTCTTTCTAACTGGACTATACATTTCTTTAGGGTAGTGCAGGTATAGCACAATGCATAGGTCCTCAAATATGTAGTTAGTGGTACTATCTGATTTATGTGAATAGTTAGAAAAATGCACAGGGATTTTTGTTGGATATAGTTTAGTTTTAACTAATTCCTTACTAGTCTATCCATAAAATAAGAAACCAAGCAGATCTCAATGACATTAGAGAGATGGTAAGTGGGATTTGTAGGAAGAGTTGTTTGTGATGTTCAAAACCCCATTTTATTTATAGAAATAGAATTTGCATCTAACTCTAAACTTTAGGAAATTTTATGTGAGTGGTGCTAATAGTTAACCACAGAATTTTGATGTTACAGTGTTAACACAGACTGTTCAGTTTAACAGAGGAAATTGTTTTCTTTCTCCAAGATACTTTATTGTATATAATGGCAAAAATGGTATTTATAAATTATCAATGGACAGAGGACCTATATAGAGAAGCTATTCTCTAATCAGAAAGGAATTTATTGGGTGGTATTCCACAAGTATAAAATATATATTTTCTGTGTTTTCCTGTACCTCTGCATTTGGTTCAGAATAATGTTGAGGGGCTGACTACTTGAGAAAGGCCGAGGTAAATCAGTGTTCATCTGGATTCAAGAGTGACAGTGTAAACAATTGCCATAGAAGTCTCCATGGAATGTTACCAGGCAGATTTCTGGGATGGTAATAACTCTGAATGGTCTGGAATGTGGAATTCTGTCTTCAAAGAGGATCTTTAAAAAATTGTATTTTGATTGCAGAGTTCTGTTGTGGTATTTTGTCTCATTTTGTGAGAATAGATAATCTCTGATCCTAAGTAAATTTGTAAGATAGCAAAAAGTTTGTTTCGGGTGGTTCCTCCAATCTCTTATTCTGCCTTCCGTAGTCAAGCTTGCCCTTTCTTTCTTTTCATAGGAAATACTTTGATACTAAGGGATAAATAAAGCTATCGAGTAAAGTGTTACCCCTGACAGTATTTTCATTTTTGTCAGGGACCAAAGGCATAAGCAAAGGCATATTCAGATGGAGGGAATATTTGGGGAATTGGAAGTCTTCTGTGTGTTTGTTGGTCATAATTCTTAACTACTCCGTAGTAACATATTATAGCTTTATATTTGCTATATAATTATATTTATAATTGTTGGTCACAATTCTTAACTACTGTGTAGTAACATATTATAGCTTTATATTTGCCCTGTCTTCATGGTGGCAGAATGTATTTCTTTGCCCCTTCACTTTGGATTTGGCTGTGTGACTTGGTTTGGCAATGGGGTGTTAGCAGATATGGTAAGAGGGAAGGCTTAAAATGCTTTTGCTTATTTGCACTTGTTCTCTTGTCATTCTGTCATCACCGTGAGAAGAATATCCTTGGGTAGTATTCACTGCCCTCCCCAACTTGGCTCAGAATGCAACATTTAAAGTAGTGTCATCTAAATAGCTGATGAACCCATGGATGTGAGAATAAGTGATTATTGTTAAGCTGTTGAGTTTTGGTATGTGGCATTATTGTCAATAACTGATATTTTTTGCATCTTTAAAATCTGTCTCATTAAGCAGTTAATGGATAAACTTTTTCTTCTTATAGAAATAGGCAGCATCCTTTTTTCCTACTTGCTTAAGTTAAAGTTCAGGTGACAGTAGATGTACTCCTATAGATTCCCTTACAGCAGCCTGACTTTTATTCCTATTTTTGCTGTTACTCTGAGTAGGCATACAGATTATTTTGGTTTCATTCCGATATATTCTCCTTTCTGTATTATAGGTTCTAATGGTTTAACTAGTGCTTTAGAATGTGCCCTGGGCAGGTGGGGGGAGGTTAAGATGACTTACCTCCAATTTTTCCTGACTCTTATGTCACGCTGATCAGCTTTCTTTTTATTTAAATATTTGGTTTTCTTGTAAGATTTTGTTAGAAGTATTTTTTAGAAAATTAAATACTGTTGCTATAAACATACTTGTACATTTGTACCATGGAATGTTATTCATCAATATAAAAGAATGAACTGTTGATAGAACAACCTGGATGGATCTCAAGGGAATTATGCTGAGTGAAAAAAACTAGTCTTAAAAGGTTACATACTGTATGGTTCTGTTTAAATAACATTTTGGAAACAAAAACTTAAAGAGATTAAGAACAGCTTAGTGATGGCCAGGGTTTAGGGATAGGGTATACATGGAGATTGGGTGTGACTGTAACAGGGTAGCCTAAGGGAGCTTCTTGGTGATGAAACATTTCTTTCTTTTTTTTTCTTTTTTTTTTTTTAACTTTTTAGAAGATTTTATTTATTTGAGAGAGAGAAAGAGCATGACCCAGGGGAGGGGCAAAGGGAGAGGGAGAGGGGATCTCAAACACCACACTGAGCGCAGAGCCTGACTTGGGGCTCAGTCTCATGATGCTGAAATCATTACCTGAGCTGAAATCGAGTCTGACACTTAACCAACTGAGCCACCCAGATGCCGGTGATGAACTAGTTCTTGATTACGATGATGATCATATGAAACTATCCAGGTGATAAAATTGTACAGACATGTGAATGCATGTGTGTGCACGTGCGCACACACACACACACACACACACACACGCAAATGCTTATAAAACTTATAAAATCTGAATAAGAAGTTCTGTGGGTTGTGTCAGTATCCATTTCTTGGTTTTGATCCTATACTGTAATTATGTAAGATTAAATGTGGTAGGAGGCTGGATGAAAAATGCACAGAATCTCCCTGTACTTTTTTTGTTTTGTTTTGTTTTTTTTGCTACTTCATGTGAGTATATAATTATTTCAGAATTAAAAATTAAGGATCAAAAGCAGTGCCATTTATCAGTTAACATTAGAGGAGAAAGAGTTCTTTGCTGTTATCAAATGATTTATTTGAAAGAAATGAGTGAATATTGACATAGTATATTGCGCAAATTTATGCATCTTTGATAATCTGAGATGTTCCTTGGAGAAAAGTAAAAGTTACTAAAGTGTGTGTGTGTGTGTGTTCAGTTCAATCTAATGAAATTCATTTAGAAGAGTCTCACAAAAGAGCCCATTTATTCTTTTAATGTTGTTATTGCTGATATGAGCAAAAGGAAAGAGGATATAAAATAGGGAAAAGAGAAGAGAGGGTCCTCAATTTATGGGAGGCTATTATTAGGGAGAAGGCAACTAACAGAGAACTAATAAATTTCAGTTTTGGTAATCTAAAGGAACTTCTGTGTCAGGAAATTACAAGCACTTTCTAATAGTGCTTGTAGTGCAGAACTATGAATGTAGTGCAGAACTATGAATGTGCTCACATTCACAGTAACATTTTCTTTTGCTGTCAGGTATTTGGGAATAAACTGAAGCTTGTAGTAGTTGGGTGGAGTCTTAACTGGTTTGAAGAATAAAATCATCTCCTAGCCCCTGGCTTTGGACTCTAACCTTAAGTGATGATAACATCATCCTATAAGTCCTATACGTTCCCCATTGTCTGTGGTTTTAGAATTTCCAGTGCAAGCAAGAATACTAGAAATGTTTTTTTTTTTTTTTTAATTTTATTTATTTATTTATTTATTTATTTTTAAAGATAATATTGGAGGTACCTGGGTGGGTCAGTCATTGATCGTCTGCCTTCAGGTCATGATCCTGGAGTCCTGGGATCAGGCCCCAGGTCAGGCTCCCTACTCAGTGGGAAGCCTGCTTCTCCCATTCCCACTCTCTCTTTTGTGTTCCCTCTCTCACTGTCTCTCTGTCAAATAAATAAAATCTTTTAAAAAAATTTTTTTGAAGATTGTGATACAACTTGTCTTAGTCCTTCTTTTAATTGTTTTTTTAGAAGATTTATTTATTAAAGAGTGTGTGCTCAGTGGGGTGAGGGGTGTGTGCAGAGGGAGAGTCCCAAGCAGACTCACCACTGAGTGTAGAGCCCTATACAGGGCTTCATCTCTCATCCCTGAGATCATGACCTGAGCCCAAACCAAAAGTTGGATGCTTAACTGACTGAGCCACCCAGGCTCTTTTAATTATTAAAAAAAAAAAAAAAAATGCAAACAGTTTGAATCAAAACAATCTAACATGGGTTGCAGGTTCATTACTGTCTGCCTGATCTGGCACTTGCCGCCGAATCAACCATGAAAGGTTGAGCATTCAATCTGTAGTATGACATATGGAACCATATTCAGTTTTTCTCCAAGCGTATGAATGGATCTATCAAGAAGGAAGGGAGGTCAGTTATGTCCTTTATTGTGTGACTTTTTATTATACTTTTTTCTCCCTAAGGCATGAGGATACAAAATAAATGTTTACTTATAAGGCCCACAGGCATCATTGAACTATGTTTACCAGTCTCCTTTCTTTCTTTCATGTGGCATCATGTGGAAATCCAGTTTCACTCTACTTAGATGTGTGTGAAAGGAAGTATAGAATATAGTTAAGTATATAGGCTCGGGAGCTAGAAATCCTAGGTTCATATTCCAACTGTGGCTTTCAGACAAGTAGGTACATTCTCTGATGCAGTCTTACTTGTAAAATGGGAACTCAGCTGTTTAAAACTGTCGAGTCCTATTATGAGGTCGGTAGAAAAGCAGTATTTTTTCAGATGGTTTGTAGTGTGTACTGACATGAAGGGGCCAGAAGGGCAAAAAGGAAGACAAGTGGGCCTGGAGTAACAAAAAGGAAGATGAGAAGCAAGAAGCTGCAGATGCTGAAGCCCTTTGTGTTGACCTGTTGCTGTACTTAAGGCAGGCCTGGATCTACTGAAGAAGTGTCACTTAACCAAAGGGGGCTGCCTCTGCCCCAGCTGCTCGACTGGAATCACGCCATTGTTGTAGCAGCACGTGTGCCTGCCAGCAACTGTCACACGTTGGGAGCCCGAGCCTTTCTTTTTCTTCAGTTTCCTCAGTTCCCTTCACTGTCTAACAGGAAGCCACCTGGCAAGAGAGCTTAGAAATACAGTTTGACATCTCCCAGCCCCAAGATGTTCAGAATAGCATACAGAGGGATAGGTAAAGTGAATTTATAATCAATAACTGGCTATCTCTAGGAAGAACTCGGAGGCTTGAGCACTGCCATGGAGGGATGCGTTCGTTTTACTCCTGTCTTTTGGGCTTTGTTTTTAACGCCTTTAGAATCACAGAATTGAGTTGATTATGCTCATTTTGTGGCCTTTTCATTTTGGTCCATGGAAATCATTATGCCTATTTTTTTTCTCCCTTCGTCGCCCTTGTCATATATGTCTACCTTCTATACTTACATGTAGCTACACTGAAATTCTTGAGAGATACATAATGTTATTCATGGGTTAAATTTAAATAAAGGCTGTTGTACATTATTACACTCAGTCTATGTTTTTAAAGTGGATCCATGTTGCTGCATATAAATTTGGTTCACTATTTTCTCATTGCATAGTATTTTTCCATATGCTTATATCATATTTTCTCTTCTCATCTGTTTTCCTGTTGATGGGTATCTAAGTTGCCCACAACTATCTTTCACACAATACTGCAATAATGAATAGTTTCATCCCTGTTTTATTATTGATCTTTTGGAAATTTCTGGGATATATACCCAGTGTGGTAGGCAGCCTCTAAAATGGTTCCCAATGGTTCTTACCTTCCCATAGTCATGTCTTTGTTTAAATTCCTCCCCTTTAATATGGGCTGGACCAAGTGATTCTTTTGTAATGAATAAAGTAGGGCAGATGTGATGAAATGTGACTTCTGAATAGTTTACCAAAGATCTATGATTTTGTTTTGCTTGCCATTCCTCATTCTTCTTTGGGGAAACAAGCTGCCATGTTGTGAACTGCCCTATGGAGAGGTCTGTGTGGTAGGGAACTTATATCTCTAACAGCTATGTGAGTAAACTTGGAAGCAGATACTTCCCCACTTACCCTTGAGATAATCATAGCTCAGGTGACCCTTGACTGCAGCCTTTTGAGAAACCTGAACTTAGCCTAACCAAACCACATCTGGATTCCTCCCTCACAGAAACTTTGAGATAATAAATGTTTGTGATTTTAAGCCTCTAAATCTTGGTTGGGGTAATTTGTTACACAGTGATAAGTAACTAATACATCCAGGAACAAAATTGTAGCATTATAAGATATAGGCATACTTAACTAAGTACTGCCAGATTTCCTACAGAAATACTTGAGAGCTCATTTCCTCCTATGTTCATTAGCACTTGCTAATATCCTTTATATTTTGCCAACCTGATAGGTGTAAAGTGATATCTCATTTTAACTTCACTCATTTGTTGTATACTGAGTATCCTTTCATTTTACTTTTTAGCCAGTGCTTATTCATATTCTTTCCTCTTCTTTCTTTGGTTTTTCTGTCTTGTGTCGATTCGAAGAAATGTCTTGTGTAAATAGCCCTTGTTGGTTTCAGACATTACAAATTTCTTCACTTATTTTATTACTTGTTAAATTTGCAAATAATGTCCTTCATTAAACAGAAATATTTAACTCTGATGTAGTTATGATCATAATTTATTTCTCCTTAAGTTTTGTGCTTCTCTGGTTGTTTTAAGTAGGACCATTGATATCCATAATTTAGATTTTTTCAGTAAGTCTTTCTTCTAAAAACTTTTGGATGAATTGAAGTGCGTTTAAACCTATGGGAAAAAAACCTGTTCTTTTGTTGCCCATTTCATTGGGATTTCTTTACAACACCACTGTCAAGTACTTACTTTAGATATAATGTAGTAACTGAAGCCATTTACAAATCAAAGATGAGGTGTGGCCATGTAGTAAGTTGATAGGTTTATAGGTAAACCTAGAAGTGAATTGATACATTGGTCCCCAAGTTACAGAAACTATAAGATAAACTGTATTGCAAAATAATGAAAAATGTTTTTCTGCTTGCTTTATAAAAAATGTCCACCAGATGGCACCAGTGCACACTAGGTATTTATAAAATGCGATGTACTATTCTCATGCTTCTCTTAAAATCTTAAAAAAATGTATTGACCGTGTAATTAAGGAGATAATTCTGCCTCCCTACTAATTAGTCTTCAAGAAACTTTTTCTGAGTCTCTAGGTTGGGTGAGGTGTTTTCCTCTAGGGCTCTGTAGCTAATAGCATTCACGTGATTGCACTGTAATTATTTACTGGAGTCTATTTCTTCCACTTTATTTACTTATTTTTAAAGATTTTATTTATTCATTTGAGCAAGAGAGAGAGAGAGCACGAGCAGGAGGAAGGGGCAGAGGTAAAGGGTGAAGCAGACTCCCCGCTGAGCAGGGAGCCCCACAACCTAGGCCTCGATCCTAGGACCCTGAGTTCATGACCTGATTCGAAGGCAGATGCTTAACTGACTAAGCCACACAGGCACCCCTATTTCTTCCACTTAAGTAGAGATTGGGATATTTTTAGCCTCACTAGGACCTTAATAGGCTGTCATTTTTTCTAGTAGTTTTTAGGTTATGAGTTAAAGCCAGGTTTGGAAGAAGTAAAATCTAAAGTGTAGGTTTTACAATTTAAATGTATCTTTCAATGCTTATAAAATCTGTAGGTTTGGAGAAATGAAATAAATATTTCATTGTTTTATTTTTATATATTAAATTAATACTGAAAAGAATAGTTACCATTATCTGCCTCATTCACGGGACTGATCCCATTTACTTTCGGGAAATGAACATAAGAGAACATAAGAGAAATCTATAGGCCTTGAAAAATAAATTTATGGATTAGTATGTCTGAGGGCCATAAAAGTGACTTCTAAGCAGCAGTCTGGACTCCAGATCAAACTTTCATAGCATTTATCTTGAATGGCACTAATGGAACTCAGTCTCTGTGTCTGTGATGTCCTAAAAAAAAGTTTCTATGAGTTCCTTCTTTCTTGTGTTTGGAGAAATGATACTTTCTGTGTTATTGATGGATTTGAGACAGAGCAGGGTCTAGAGTCTGGTCGCCTCAATCCTAACTGCAAAACCCAGCTTCCACAATAGCAGAAACACTATGCCCCTTTGAGTAGCATGTCTTATAGGAATGTGGAAGCAATATACTTACAAAAGGGGGAGACTTGACTAGGAAAACTGGTGAAGACCAAACCTGTTTGTCCCAAGGTGGACCACCCTAGTGCTGATCTTTCACCAACTTTTTCCTTCACTATAGTACTAAAAATCACACCCAAGAGTAGAGATTTAACATGCTAATGAGACCTGAGATGCATGATGCATGAGGAAGCATGTGCTGTCCACTGCGCCAGAGCACCCAACTTTTGTGTCTCTCCCCATCCCTTTGTGCTTAGCTGGCACTCCTTTTCTGTCTTAGTCTCTAAAAACTTTCCCTGGCCTTTGTTTGGGGAGTCAACCTGAAGGACTCTTTCCTTTGTGCTATCTCCCTTGTGCTTGAGCATAAACCCCAATAAAAGTCTTGCCTGAAATTCCTGCTTGATCTCAGTCAATGTTGATTGCTTGGAGAGCCCGAGGATCCGAGATGGTAACGCATTGAGAGGTCCATCCAAGCATCAGACTTTCCTGGAAAACATAACTCCAGAACCTTCTTATTGCTGTTCACCTGTGGCAAGTTGCTTAGTATGCTTTCTCTATTAAATCTTCTTTTTTAAAAAAATGATCAATACCAATATTTCCCGAAATGTGATTAGTGAAACCATAGTCTTCTTAGAAGCTGTTTGGGAAAGAAAAATGTTCTGTTGTAAAGTGTTCTAATATTTTCCTCTTCATAGGTTACATTGTCGTGTTAAAGACTCCTGAAGCCTTATACCAGTGATTCTCAGTGGAGTGGTACTGTTGTCCCCTAGGGAATGTTTTATAAATTATAAATTTGTGGGAGTGTTTTATTGTCATACTGATTGGCCTAGAGATTATGGACACTAGCTAGCCTGCAGTTCACAGACAGTCCCACAAAAGAGTTGCCTTTGGCCTTCCGACTTACTCTTGCCCTTATGGTCATGTAGCTGAAAAATCTGCTTATAATTAGGCTTAGGACCTAATGCTGTTTTACATATGAATACAAAGTAATTGTGATTTTATAATAGACACTGAATGTCTTAGGAGTACAAAGACCATGTAAATCAAGGGAGGATTGTATTTCATTTGGAGCTTTGCCAAGAATTAATTTACTGTCAGAAAAGCACATCATGAGCAAACACCAATGGTCGTATTGAGTCACTGATACAGCACAATTTTGTAGCCTTGTTGGAGCTGTCCTATTCATGATTCTCTATACAAGTGTCTCACTGCTTATGTCTTTTGATTTAGTTATTCCCAAGCATTTATGTACTAAAATATATTTTATTGGTGGTGTTCCTTTTGGAAATTGTTTATGTAAGGATATGTTTGTGAATTTTGTTTCAGAGTAGTATGGGAGGGGTTACGAAGATAATTTGTTTGCAACAAAGGCACATTGGATCTAATAGGGTTAGGGATCACTATCCTAAGTAGAGAAACCTGTGGAGGATTTTCTTAACCAGCATTTGCTAAATTAATTTGATAATAGAACCTTTTTGGTGCATAACATCTGTTAATGTTAGGGAAAGCTATACTAATGCAAACCCTGTCATTAATGTAAATTTTTATAGTACTTTATATTTTCCAAAATGCTTTCACATGCCTTATTGCATCTTATTTTCACATTTTATGAGGTATATAGCATAGGCCTTCTCATTCTGTAGCTGAAATAGATGAGGAGAATTCAGGTGATGACTCACCCGAGGACACTCAAAGGTGGGTGACAGAGCCACAGACGAGAGGCCAGAGTTCCTGAGTCATGCCCTTTTTTTCTGCATCTTGTGGCTCTAAAAATGTGCCAGTTCTAGCTTCTCTCCATTCCTCCATGCTTTCGTAGCCAAGGAGGAGGCAGGGAAGAGATGGCACTGCATCAGAGCCGCCCTGGGGCAGGTGAGGCATTCCACACTAAGCGGGGTGGTGGGGGGGACTGTCCGGTCTGAAGCCCACCAGCTTAGTTCCTGATGCCTACTTCTTGGCTGTTTGCCTTTCAAGTTCATCACCTTTCTTGTATCTCTAGATCAAAAGGGTGATGAGAGGAAAGGAGAGAGAGTGAAACTCCAGCTCCCTGGTGAAAGCTAGCAGATGGAATGTGGAACTTGTGATTCAGCATTCCTTTGTATTTGTTTTCTCACTTTCTTCTGTACTTCCTGGGGCTTCTGGTTGGTATTTGCATAACCAACGCTAGTTGAGATCACAGGCCCATAGGATGTCTATTCTTTTTTTTTTTTTTTTTTTAAGATTTCATTTATTTATTTGACAGACAGATCACAAGTAGGCAGAGAGGCAAGCAGAGACAAAGGGAGGAAGCAGGCTCTCCGCAGAGCAGAGAGCCCGATGCGGGGCTTGATCCCAGGACCCTGGGATCATGACCTGAGCCGAAGGCAGAGGCTTTAACCCACTGAGCCACCCAGGCGCCCCCATAGGATGTCTATTCTTAAGACGAAATAAAGCGAACAGCTTCCACTGCGTGTCAGACGTCATTCTAGGTACCTCACATAAATTAATTCTTGTAAACCTTACAAAAAGTTTATGAGGTGGGTAATGGTATTATCTCCATTCAGATGAGGAAACTGAGGTGAAAGAGGGTTAAATCACTTAATTTGAGATTGTACAGCTAGCTGGTAAGGGGTGAAAAAGTTTTCAGTACTCCACCCAAGTCATTGAGCTAGTAAATGGCAGAACGGACATGGGAATCTGCGCAGTCCCAGAGGAAAGCTTATGGATTACAAAGAGGAATGGACTGAGGTGTAATCAGAACACGACAGTTAGAGTCTTGTGGTTTTCCTTTAGGATGAGGGTTGCAAGGGGCACCTGGCTGCTCAGCTGGTAGAGCATATGACTCTTGAACTTGGGGTCATGAGTTCAAGCCCCATTGGGAATAGAGTTTACTTAAAAACAAAAGTAATAAATACATAAATAGGATGAGTGTTGTGAGAACTTTTATTGAAAACATAATCAAGTTTGAGCTTTGTTTTTATTTTATTTTTAAGATTTTGTTTATTTGAAAGAGAGAGAGAGAGCACGAGAAGGAGGGTGAAGGGCAGAGGGAGCAGCAGGCTCCCCACCAAGCACGGAGCCTGATGCGAGGGCTTGATCCTAGAACTCTGGGATCATGACCTGAGCCAAAGGCAGATGCTTAACTGACTGAGCCACCCAGGTGCCCCGAGCTTTGTTTTTAAATCTAAGAGTGTCACGGTATAAGAGGTCTTACACGAAACGTCCTACTTCTAAGTCTCTCTCTCTCTCTCTTTTTTTTTTTTAAGATGTTATTTATTTATTTATTTGACAGAGAGAGAGAGGGAACACAGGCCAGGGGAGAGGAAGAGAGAGAAGCAGGCTTTCTGCTAAGCAGGGAGCCCGATGTGGGGCTCGATCCTAGGACCCTGGGATCATGACCTGAACTGAAGGCAGACACCAAATGACTGAGCCATCCAGACACCCCCTAAATCTCTTTATTTAGATGTCACAGTCTGTTAAATTCTGTCCATTAACATATCAAAGCTTTGAGTTTTCTTTGGGTTCAACTGTTACATATATTCTTAAAAGACTAATGTATTAAAGTGAGTGACAGACGAGACTTAAGTTATTTTGAGCAAAACTAACAGAGTGAGACTAGAGCCTCCAGGCCAGCTAATGTCTTTCTTTCCTTCCCTATTCCTTTCCTCTGCTCTTCTTCGGCGTTGCTATGGCTGCACTCCAAATAATACCAGCAGCAAGGTCCATGAGAAATAGATTTAAAAAGAGGAGTAGGACATTTTTATTTGATGCTTGCTGCCAAGTTTCATTCAGCTGTTTTGGTGGGTTTCCCATTTATCCCTCTGTGTAAGATTATTACCCATTCACCATGTGGGCCAATGCTTCTTTTCAAGCTTGTGCTAATTGATTACTGAGACCTGAGCTGGAACTCAGGCAAGACAAAGCTGCAAGTGGAACCCCAGGTGGGGAAGGGGGCCCATATTCTGTCTTCAGATGATGGTGAGCATGCTGGTGACCAGAAGTGAGGTGTGTCGTGGACGGGACCAGCCCCCCAAACACTGGAGACCAGTGGGCATGCGCTGAGGAAGTGCCTGCTTGTTCAGAGTTGGGCACTGGGCACTTTCCATAGAATAGGGAACAGTTAAAGACTTCGCTGGCATCCTTCCTGATTCCTGAATTCAGATTTTAAAATAATTTTAAATTTAAATTAAAATAATTTTAAAATAATTCAGATTTTAAAAGTCTGAATTGTGATGAATTGTTCCTCAGAACTCCCTAAACAAGCATGCCTTATCTACCCTTAACATACACTTACCCAAATTGTGATTTCAGACAAGGCTGATTTAAAGATCAATTGTTTTACATTCCTCTTACCACATACAAAAGGGAACACACAGAATAAAGGTATTGTTTCAGACGATACCACAAAACATTTTTATAAAGTATGTAGAAGGTATTAAGAAATTAGGTGTTTTGAATGCTGAGCATAGGAATTTGTCACCAGAGAAATGTCAGAGGGAAAGCAACTCACAGATGATATCTGGAAATAGCTGAGTAAAATGAGTGGATGACAGTGCTTTTCCTGGTGACCACAGAGCCAGGATTGAGAAACCACGGAATTGGGAATTCTTGGGCTTGACTCCTGATTTGCTGTGAAACAGTGGGAAGTCCAGATAGCCTCTTCTCCATTAGTGTCTTACTCGCCCACCTTACCAGGGATAATGAGCATTATATACAACGATGAATGGGAAAGTATCTTGAAAACTGAAACTTACGTACAATTAAAGAGGCTGTTGTTACTTCTTAATTCTAGTTCGTAGTAGAGATAATTTAAATGAGCCTTGTTTTTCCCTGGCAAATGGATTCTTTCCTCTATTATGATAATACTATTGATAATATTTGTTTATTTATTTTGAAGATTTTATTTTTTTAAGTAACTTCTATACTCAACATGGGGCTTGAACTCACAACCCCAAAATCAAGAGTTGTACGCTCCAACTGACTCAGCCAGGCACCCCCCAACTTTTCCTTTTTTAAAAGATTTTATCCTTTTAAGCAGATAATACTTCTTTAATTAACAAAAACGTGATTTGTCCATAGGCAGACAGTAAGTAGCAATGCTGCTGCTGGAGCCCTGTTGAAGTTTGGGGAGATACCCAAGTATCCTGATACATAGCTTGAGGTGCTTTCCTAGGGTCTCCAGGTCATCTGCATTCAGTGCTGCTTGGGGTCTCCCTTCCTTTTAATTATGTATAACTCACTTCTTGCTCTGTGGAGTTGGTATTTTTTAGTCCAGAGAGAGAACCTTCTGGCTTTAATATATCCCCATCACATTCTTATTGGTCGTAGACTTTTTCTTCCCATATGGGAATCGGTATCTGGGTCCCAGCCTATATCCTGTTGATTGAGTAAGTGCTGTAGGTAAGAGGGTATCCCTTAGTTTATGTCTACATCCATATGTGCAGACCAGCCTGGGGCTCTATTCTCTGGTGGTCTCCAGTGCTGAGGAAGTGCTACAGGAGATCCCTTCCTGGAATGACAACCAGCTAGCCATGCTCTAAAGCCTCAGATGGTTCCAGGTACTCCCTGACTTGTCCTCATCTGACTTAGATCCCCAAGGCCTGTTCACAATAGCCCAGAAACCCCTGAGAGAGCCTTAGAACTGATGTGTGTCCTGAGACATTTTCCAGGCTGAGCTGAGTGCATGATTAGTCAGCCTTGGGGGAGAGTTGCAATTGTCATAAACCTTGTTCTCCCCAGGGTTCTGATAGGACATCTCAAGTGTATCATGGACTCTGTGATAGAGACTGCTGTCAGCAGTTAGCTCTGCCTGCCAGAGGGGCACTAGCCGCCCTGAACCTCACTCTGCTGTCGGGCTGTGGCTGTTGCTCATAGAGTCCTAATGTGGTCAGTTTCATTCTCGTCATTATAAGTTCCCTTGAAATACTGCTTCATATTTCAAGGCCCAGCTCAAATGTCACTTTTTTTTTTTCCAGCAGCCTCCCAATTGAGAATAAATTACTATACATACATATACATATTATACTGCACAGTGCCATCTGTGTGCCTATAGTATTTTATCCATACCTCTAGTGAAACTCTTATCACAGCATCAAAATGGGTGTGCCTTTGTGCTTAATGGGAGCTGTAAACTTCTGGAGAGGAAAGACCACATGGAACTCATTTGATCTATATTTATATTTGCAGGGCCTCTCATCATGATTAGAATGTATATGTTTATTGACTTAAATTCTTTTAAAGGACAATGAGATGGTGATCAAAGATAGTACCACTCTTTTCCTGATTATTTCAACAGATTTATCAGGAACCTACTGACATGTTGGACATTGGCATGTGGTGAAGAAGCAGTTATGAATAAGACACATGGAGCTTTTGTACTCTTGTAGTCTTCTCTGTTTTCATGCCTTGTTGCCCCGGTGGTGGTGAGCTCAGCCCCACTGTTCCTTCTCAGTCAACCAGGATGTGGCAAGGTGCTGCTGATGCTGGTGGTAGGAGCAGCCGACAGCAAGCAGAATTGTACCCTCTCCTTCTGACTGTGTTCATGATATTTGTAGCATGTCCAACTGTCATCTGCTCTTTCTAGCTCTCCCCATGGGAACTCTATATGAGCTCAGTAGCAGTGGAGAATGACAGATTGGGTCTTAGGAGCCTAGGCTTGACATCCTAGAGCAAATACTCAGGATGAATGGAGCCAGAGAATAAGGAGGGGATCAAATCCGAGAAGCCAAGTCCATTTCAAATCCAAAGGGCTAGCATGGGTTAAAAAACAGGGGACAAAGTTCAAAGTTTAAAAGAGATACTTGAAAGGGATGAAGCAGAAAGTTGAAGAAATGGAGCTGGAGGCTAAGAGTTAGGTAGTTGATGGATCCAAGAGTTTTGTGGTAAAGAGAGCTGGGATGGCTATGGTTTTCTGTTCTCGAATTGCTCAGCTTGCTGAGATATACGGCTACTCTGTTTGGGGAGTGATGTCAGCTTTATGGCTGAATAAGATCCCTCTCGTTTGTGTCTCTCTCCCAACAACAGTTTAGCCTCCCATCAGAGTGCCTTTGTAGGAGCTCTGGGACCCAGTACCATATGCCACAGGATCTGGGAACAGTCTTACCCATCCATGCACAGGTAATAGGCATATGGACGTTTGTCCCAGCTGTGGACTCTGCAGTGGCCTGTGAACTGGCTCTAGCCCCTTTTGGCTGCAGTCCAGGAGCCCCTGAAAAACACGGTCTTTGATGATCATCCACAAACAAAAGGGCCAAGTTTCCAGGGGAGAAGTTCCAGCATGCCATTGAAACAAACAAACAAGATATGAGTTTGTAAGCATTGGAAGGGGTAAGAAGAACAGTTTGACTTTACCTGTATCAATCCTACTCCAAGGTAACCGAGCTTGGGGCCAAGAGATGTTCTTGGCCTGTGATCTCTCCTCTAGAGGAGAAGAAATGTGTGAGGAAGCATCTGGTTTCCCCAGTTGTGTGGGACCCTGCCAGAGAGGCTCCTTTCTCTCTCACCCCATCCAGAGTACTAAGTCTTGAGCTCCATGACTTGGGCAGTGGGAGCAGGAAAAAGCTGGGAGGGCAGCAAATTGAACTCCTGGAGGGCGTTAAAGGAACATGAATGCTAGTGGATCCTTTCAGTTGGCCCATAGGCACCCCCAGTACTCTGCATGCCTCACTACCCCCCACTGTGAGTGCATTTCTTAGCATAAACCTTCCAGGCCTAGAGTGAGCAGGATGATAGATTCAAAATGCTGAAAGGAGAAACCTGTCAATCAAGAATATTGTATCTGACAAAGTTACCCTTCAGAAAAGAAGAAGCGATAGAGACTTTAACAGACAAAAGCTGAAGGAACTCATTACCACTAGACCTACCTTATAAGAAATGCTGAAAGGAGTTCTTCCAGCTGAAGCCAAAGGATGCTGATTAGTAATATGAAAATAGACAACACAGTGGTAAACTAAGTATACAGTCAAATTCAGACTACTAATACTGTAGAATGGTGGTGTGTTAACCACTTTAAGGTCCGAGGACAAGAGAACTAAAAATAACTATGGCCACTATAATTTGTTAATGAATATGCAATATAGAAAGGTAAATTATAACATCAAAAACAAGAGGGGAGAGGTAAAAGGGTGAAACTTTTGTATGCAATTGAAGTTGCTATCAGCTTAAAATGGACTGTTTTAGTTACAAGATATTTTATGTAAGCCTCATGGTAACCACAAAGCAAAAACCTGTAGTTGATTCACAAAAGATAAAGAGGGGGGAATCAGCAGAGTACCACGGAAAGTCGATTCACAAAGGTAGGCAGAAAGAAAGAAGAAAGGAACATTGGAACTATAAAACAGCTAGAAAGCAATAAACAAGGTGGCACTAGTAAGTTCTTTCCTACCAATAGTTACTCTAAATGTAAATAGATTGAATTCACTAATCAAAAGATAGAGAGTGACTGAGTGGGTAAAAAGACAAGATCCAACAGTATTCTACCTACAAGAGACTCACTTAAGCTTTAAGGACACACATAGGCTCAAAGTGAAGAGACGGAAGAAGATACTTAATGCCAGTGGAAACCAAAAGAGAATAGGAGTAGCTATACTTATATCAGACAAAATAGACTGTAAGCTGTAAATGATAACAAGAGACAAAAAGGTCATTATGTAATTATAAAGGGGTCAGTTCATCAACATGATATTACAATTACATGAACCCTCATCATTGGAGCCCCTAAATATATTAAGCAAATACTACTGAAGGGAGAAATAGACAATAATACAATGATAATAGGGGACTTCCATACTGCATCTTCAACAGTGGATACAGACAGAAAATCAGTAAGGAAACTGAACTTGAACTATATATTCTTTAGACCAGATAGACCTAACAGACATATACAGAATGTTTCCCCCAACAGAAGCACAATACACATTCTTGTCAAGTGCACAGGAAACATTCTCCAGGATAGATTGTAGGAAAACTCACAAAACAAATCTTAGCAAATTTAAGAATATTGAAATCTGACCACAATGGTATGAAACTAGAAATCAGTAACAACAGGAGAAAAGATGGAAAATGAACAAATATGTGGAAATTAACATGCTTGTGAACAACAAATGGATCCAAGAAAGCAAAAGCAAAATAAAAAATCTTCAAACAAACAAAAATGGCAACAATATACCAAAACCTATAGGATGTGGTAAAAAGCAGTTCTAAGAGGGAAGTTTATTGCAATAAGGACCTACATTAAGAAAAAGAAATATCTTTGTTTAATTTTACACCTCAAGCAACTACAAAAAGAAGAACAAACCAAGCCCAAAGTTAGGAGAAGGCAGGGAATAACAACAGCGCAGAAATAAATGAAGTAGAGACTGGAAAAACAATAGAAAAAGTCAATGAAACTGAAGGGTTTTTTTGAAAAGATAAAAGTGATGGAGATATTAACTAATGGTACTATAGTATAATCATGTCACAGTATGTAAGTGTATCCAATCAACATGCTGTATACCTTAAACGTGTCATATGTTATAAAACACATATGTTAATTCAATGGTTGAATGTTATATATTAATGTTATTGTTATATGACATATTTGTTATGTTATATGTTAATTCACAATGTTATATGCGAATTCAATGGTGCCCAGTTTTTTGGGTGCAAGATTAGAATTGTGAAGTGTAGTCCTTGTCCCCTCAGGAAACTATAGCTTAGTTGTGAGAAAAGAATCACACCTAAAAAAAAAAAAGACTGGAGTAAGATGAAGTTGCATTTAAGTAAGGATCTGAAGGCTAGCATAGAGGCCCAAGTAGAAAGAGATTAGGCCGATGTGAGCTGAGAATATGGATGGCTTCATGCGCCTCGAAGCACAGGCACCTTCACATTTGGGCCACACAGTTCTCTCTCGTGTTGGGAAGCTCTGTGAGGTCTGTGCTCAGGCCACAATTCACACGAACAAAGATAAGGACAACAGCAGAATGCTCCAAATGCAGCCATGGTCAGTCCGACTTTCTTTCCCTGAATACCTTGTAAAGAAATATCACTGATCATGGAAATATTCTTAGTTCTCATACTGCAGCTGTGGGAAAGCCAAAACCTCCCCAAACCTAATTGTTTGGCTAAAAAGTGGTGTACAGAAATGGCAAGTGCTTGAGTTTGGCATATCACCACGCGTGGAGGACACGGATCAGTCGGCCTTTGGACTGGGACGTTTCCCAGCTCCACCTGGAGCTTGACTCACCTCGTCGATCTGTTGCCTGCTGTTACTCTTTTTGTGGCAAGTTTTCTGTTCTGCTAGATCGCCTTCTACTGACTGAAAAGCTGACTGCTCACTACTGAGGCCTGTGCAGGCACGTAACTCTTAGTTCTAAGCGAGAGCCCTGCGTGTCCGTGTGTCTGTCTCCAAGTTCTGCACATGCAACACTTGCCTTTGTGATAGGAAGTGTGAATTTTGAGTTGATGCATGAAATAAGATGTTCTCATTAGTAACTGGCTTTCCTGTCCTTGCTTTGCTCTCAGGAGAGAACTGGATGATAAAACCTGTGATTTATTTGGACTGGCTCCGTTAAGAACTGACAGAGTGATGATTTGATTCCAATAATGCTTTATTCTTACTCCGCATTTTGACTATTCCATCTAGCTGTGCCCCTGCTGAAAGTGACTCTTAATCGCTAGTTCTGAACTCACCCTAAGAGTGTAAAACAGTACATGTCACCTAAAATCTGTGTGGAATTACCTTCATTAACAAAAAGTTTCATAAGGCTTTCAAAGTCGTTCTCAAATTATTACCAGATGATTGCAAAGTCCAGACAACATACAGTTTCACTTTTTGACTGACTTACCCTTACAGGTGTTTCAAAGGGACCTTTGCAATCAACTATACCGTGATAAATGTGTTCGTTGATTCATTCAACACATGTTTATTGGGATTTTATACGTCATGCCCTGTTCTAGGTGTTGGGACTAGAGCAGTGAATAAAACAGGAACCTGCCTTCATTTAGTGGAGGAAAATAGACAAAAAACAAAGAAAATAATGTGATTGGTTATTTGAGCTTGAGAAATGCTTATGAAAAGGAGAAAAATGAATTAGGGCAGAAGATCTTAGGCTGCTAGTTTGCAAACAATGAGTAGGGAAAGCAGCTCAGTGTATTTTAGTTTTTTCGGTTTCTTTTAAATAGTGCTTAGAAACTCACCGAGAAAGTGCTGTTAAGAGCAAAGGCTTGAAGGAGGGTTAGGAGTGAGCCCCATGTATGATGGTGGGAAGAGTGTGCCGGGCAGAGGAAGCCGTGGGTACAGGGGCCCTCTGATAGGAAGTATCTGCTATGTTTCAAACCAGGCTCATGACAACATTAGCACACACAGTGCCAGACATTGTTCTAAAGGTTTTGCATCCATTATCTCATTTCATCCTCCATGTTTCCCCAGTCCACATTTCTAAATGAGGAAACTGAGGCACAGACAGAAAACGTGCCCAAGGTGCCCCAGCGGGAAAGTGGTGGAACCCAGGCAGTCTGCCTCTAGAGTCTGCGTGTGTAATATTTAATCCTTTGCAGATGTGAGGGCCCTGCTCTTCACATTTGCACGGTGCCACTTTAGTGCTTTCAAGAGAGAATATTTTCCTGATCTTAATGTTGGCATTAGTTGTGCTGGCCTTGAGCTGCGGGTTATTTTCAGTCTAATGAACACGGTGATCTGGGACAATTCCTGGTCATGATTTTATACTGGCCATTGAATATTTTACCCGTTAGTACTATTAGTTAGTCTTCCTTAAAAACAAACAAACAAACAAACAAAAAACAGGGGCTCAGTCAGCTAAGTATCTGGTTCTTGATTTCAGTTCAGGTTATGATCTTAGATCAGGATCTCAGGGACATGAGATGGAGCCCCGAATTGGGCTCTGTGCTCCAGAGTGGGGGAGGGGGGACCTGTTCAAGATTCCCTCTCCCTCTCCCTCTGCTTCTGCCACCCAACCCCATGCTCCCTTGTTCTCTCTCTTGAAAGAAAGAAAGAAAGAAAGAGAGAGAAAGAAAGAAAGAAAAAAGCACTGGGCTTGGTTAATACCTGTTTCCATTTTATCCTATCAAATGCCCTGTGGGGCCTCTCTCTGGTTACTGATTCCTCACACCTTGGATCCCAAAATGAATATGGCCTATTGGAAACAAAATAAAATAGATATGAATAGCAAATAAAACCAACAAGCATGGCCAGGTTCCAGCTTACTGACAGCCTCAGCCATGCTAAAGATAGGGCTTTGAAGAGCTGCCACAGGAGAAAGGAGAGAGGACAAGGGGCTGTGAGGTAGTTACCTCTGCTTTGGAAGCTGGTCCTCCCCCAAACCCTTCTCGATTGCTCAAGAAAAGTCTAGGCTTCTCACAAAATTGGCTTTGACTTTTTTAGGATTGCTTCAAGTTCTGCAAGAAGAAAGTAATCACATCAATGAGGCTTAAAAAGTCTAATTAAATATTTCATTAATTGTGTTAGAATAAAAGAAAGGCTTTTTCAAATCTCCTTGCATGCTTAATTTTTTTTTTTTTTTTTTTTTTGGTCCCATAAAATTGTTGAACCCTGACCTCTGTGGAGTGTTGTGGTGCTGTGGGAAGAACATACACACTGAGCCTGACTCTTAGCTGGGCACTGCAGACTGTAAGAACTTCTGTCGCGGCCACAGGGCCCTCATCTGTAAAATGGGGATGATACTTACCACACGAGGCTGTTGACAGGATGAAGTGGCATGGCTGTGGGAAAGCTCCTGACAGGACACAGACTTTCAGTGATGTTAGTCTGATTTTTCTGAAGGCTTTTCTTCATTATTATACTTTGTGCCACATCATTAGGACTGCATAATTATTCAAGATTTTTACATCTAGTTTATGGATTATCAAAGCCCTTTGTAATAGGTCTGTTTCCTGCTGACTTTTACAAAATTACAATGTAACTGTCTGTTGGCTTGTCAATGATGAGAAATAGCAGTTGATTCAACATCGATATTACTGAATGCCTTGATAAGATGGTGATGAAAAACTTTGAAACTGTAGTTAATGGAACTTTATTTTTTGAAACTTATTTCATCTATGGACAGATTTTGCAAGTTGATAGTTTTCTATTTTTAAAGTTTATTTTTTCTGATGATGGAGTTATCACAAAAATGTAAAATTAGAACAAAATCACTCATAATTCTTTTGCTCAGAAAAAAAAAACACCATTAACTTTTTATTCCTTTTTAGATGCAGAGTTTGTTATATGACTCTTTCCACCTAAAAGTATATCATAAGTACTCTCCTACATTGCTAACATTTAAATTACTTTTGTAACAGATAAACGATAATCAACATAATCATTTTCCTAGTTTAGATATTAAAGTTTTCTTAAACTACTCTGCAAGAAATGTTTTAGAATGTAAGCCTTTGTCTGCATTCCTGGGTGATGCCTGAAGATAAATTTCTAGAAGTAAAATTACCAAGTCAATCTTAAGATATTCATTGCTATGTAACATGTTCTCAAAACTTAAAACCCAGTCACTTAAATAGTAACAGTCCTTCATTTGCATACAGTTTTGCTACTTGGGAATAATGTGTCTCACTCCACATGATGTGACCTGGCTGGGGAGGCTTGAGCGGGGCTGGAAGATGCAGTGCCTGGGTACCTTGCCCATGACGGACAGGTTGGGCTGGCTGTTGCCTGGGGCCTTTGTTCTGCTCCAGGTGGGCTTCTCCACCGGATTCCTGAGGGAGAAAGTGGAAGCTGCCAGTCCGTTTAAAGGCTGGACCTGAAGCTGGCAGAGTCTCTTCCAGCATGCTCTCTTGGTCAGAGCAGTCACAGGCTAGTTTCCCAAGGGTGTAAAATAGACCACATCTCTTTCTGAGGGAAGCGACAAAGAATTTTTGGTCATATTTTTAATCAGTGTAAGTTTTACCTATCTAATATGTCTACAGGAACCTAGGAAATACTATGATTTATTACTTATCTTCATTTTGGAGGGACTAAACCAAAAAGGTTTTAGATAACTTTATTAGAACAGAAATGGATGAATAAAATTGTGTTTTCATCCCTTAATTTTCTCATTATCTCTTATCTGTCTGGTTGGCAAGCCCCTTACCCTCTCTGAGCCTCAGTTTTCCTGACTGCAAAATGGGGATAACAGTAGGTATGTCGTGAAGCTTCAAGAAGATGTTTAGGAGGAGGCTAGCACAGGCAGGGCCTGGAATGTGGTGGGCACCATCATTAACCTATGATGTTCTTCCTCATGAACCAAGAAAGACCTTACTGTCAGAATATCAGAGTCTGTCCTCTGAATGACTTTCCAGGCCAGGATTTGGGTTGCATGAATGCTGCTCCTATTCAGCTCACTGCAGTGGACACTCACAGTGTCCTCACAGAGACACTCCATGACTCACAGGTAGGTGTTTCCACATCATGTATTGCCCTGTGGTGTAAATCAGGTGTCTGTTCCATATGGCACACCAGTATTGTCAGGCCACAGCTGGAACAAACGTCTGCAGGATACTATGATATACTCCTACGAGAATAACCCTTTGGGAGCCTCTCAGAGCAATCTGGTGTCCATTCTTAACAGTCTCAGAGTTCCATGTTTGTATTATGACTGATAATAGTTCTTACTTGCACGGCCCTTGACAGTTTCCACAGGAATTTCATGTGTTTTTTTCTCACAGCTATTCGTAGCTATTCTTCAAGGCCTATAGGCCAAGTCATATTATTTCCCTTTTATGCATGAGGAAGTCAGAGCTTAGAGGGGTTATGACTTATCCAAAGTTACAGAGCTAATAAGTATCAGGCCTAGTACTGGGTGACTCTTACAGACCCCATCCAGAATTTTCCCATTGGATGGTATGCTGCCTAATTCTCCACCAAGGACATTTCAGCAGGTGGCTCTAGGACGAGATGTACAAAATGGATAGTTTTCCCCCGGTCTTCCATTAAATGGGCTGGAGAGTGTAATAGTCAATGTGGACTCTAGAATCATTGTGTACATTTGGATCCTGGCTCCATCTCTTGTTAGTTATGTTGTGGGAAGTTATTTAACCACTCTGTGCCTCAGTTTCTCCATAGATAAAATGGGAATAATACTGGTACCTAATTCAAAGCTATATTCAAGATTTTTTTTTAGGAGATTTTTATTTGTTTGGGAGACGGAGAATGAGTCGGGTGGGGGAGGGGCTGAGAGAAAGGGAGAGGCTGACTCCCCACTGAGCAGAAAACCTGATACAGGGCTGGATCCCAGGACCTGGAAATCATGACCTGAGCTGAAGGCAGACACTTAACTGAATGAGGCACCCAGGCACCTCAGGAGTATTGGAGATTTAAATGAGACCGTCTATGAAAAACATTAGCTCAAAGCCTGGCACCCAAGTAAACATGAGCTAAAGTCCCTGTTCTTACTTGGTGTGATCAGAGAAAGTGAGAGCTTACCTTCTATCAAAATGTTTGCACTGCTGGCCTTTCACTGTGCCTTCGACTTCAGGCTTTGGATTCAGGACTCTGTTGTAAAAAAAACAAAAAAAAAACAAAAACTGTCACTCAGAGGCATCCACACTGCATTGCACTGAACATCCTTGACCCCATTATCACAGTTTATCAGGCTGGTTCTGAGGGAATGAGCACAAGACAGGTAAGTATTGGTTATTTCCAAAACAGTAAAAATAAAAGTAAAAAATCAGCCATTAGCCCCTGTTAACGTTTTGGTGTGTTCCTTCACAATCTTTTTTTTTTTTTTTTTAATTCCTTGACAATCTTGTATAATCCTTAAGAAACTGGAATTGAAGGAGAGCAGAATATGCTGCCCCCCAAAATACCCCTTTGGCATATCGATTATTTTGACTTCAAGTTATTTCAAAGACAGCTGGTACAAGAAGGACACTCAGATCCTCCTTTGTCCCCCTGAAAACAGGAAATAAATCTCCCACGTGAAAGGTACTCTCCCTGTACCAAAAGGCTATAGAAGTCACTCTTATCACTAAAGATAAGGAATTTAAGTCCAAGAAGGCTATATTAACAAAATGTGTTATTTTTTCCACTAATTTAATACCCCAAGCCCAAACCCCTTTATCTTGTCCATTCTTCACAAAGTTCTATTTTCCATGTCTGGAAGGTATAAAAGCTGCCTGCTTTGGTCATCTCTTTGAGTCTTATGTTTTTTATGGGGCTCTCATCCATACAAAACTAAATTTGGTTTTCTCCTGGTTACCTGTCTTATGTCAATTTAATTATTAGGCCAGCCAAAGAACCTAGAAGGGAAGAAGGAAAAGTTTTCCATCCCTGCAGGTTTGGTGCCTAATGTGGAGCTCTCCACTGGCCATAGTACCTCAGAGATCCTGGGACCTCTGACAGGACCCCGAGGAGGTAAGAATTCCTACCATGTCTGTCTCCCCGTTCTCTGCCTACAGGGTCTGGTGGAAGCAGTGGTGAGAGCCTTTCCTTTTTAAATTTTCTAAATTTAGATTAGCAGGAGAAAGTATTTGTGTGTACTAGTCCCTCAGGTAGAGCAACTCTGGTAAAGGTTTGTTAGGAGCACTCTTGTTTTCTTTTCTTTCTTTTTTTTAAAAATTTTTTATTTCTTTTCAGCGTAACAGTATTCATTGTTTTTCCACCACAACCAGTGCTCCATGCAATACGTGCCCTCCCTAATCCCCACCACCTGGTTCCTCCGACATCCCACCCCCCGCCCCTTCAAAACCCTCAGATTGTTTTTCAGAGTCCATAGTCTCTCATGGTTCACCTCCCCTTCCAATTTCCCTCAACTCCCTTCTCCTCTCCATCTCCCCATGTCCTCCATGTTATTTCTTATGCTCCACAAATAAGTGAAACCATATGATAATTGACTCTTTCTGCTTGACTTATTTCACTCAGCATAATCTCTTCCAGTCCCGTCCATGTTGCTACAAAAGTTGGGTATTCGTCCTTTCTGATGGAGGCATAATACTCCATAGTGTATATGGACCACATCTTCCTTATCCATTTGTCCGTTGAAGGGCATCTTGGTTCTTTCCACAGTTTGGCGACCGTGGCCATTGCTGCTATAAACATTGGGGTACAGATGGCCCTTCTTTTCACTACATCTGCATCTTTGGGGTAAATACCCAGTAGTGCAATTGCAGGGTCATAGGGAAGTTCTATTTTTAATTTCTTGAGGAATCTCCACACTCTTCTCCAAAGTGGCTGCACCAACTTGCATTCCCACCAACAGTGTAAGAGGGTTCCCCTTTCTCCACATCCTCTCCAACACATATTGTTTCCTGTCTTGCTAATTTTGGCCATTCTAACTGGTGTAAGGTGGTATCTCAATGTGGTTTTAATTTGAATCTCCCTGATGGCTAGTGATGATGAACATTTTTTCATGTGTCTGATAGCCGAGCAATCTATACTTTTAGTGCCATTCCGATCAAAATTCCACCAGTATTTTAATGCCATTCCGATCAAAATTCCACCGGTATTTTTCAAAGAGCTGGAGCAAATAATCCTAAAATTTGTATGGAATCAGAAGAGACCCCGAATTGCTAAGGAAATGTTGAAAAACAAAAATAAAACTGGCGGCATCACGTTACCTGATTTCAAGCTTTACTACAAAGCTGTGATCACCAAGACAGCATGGTACTGGCATAAAAACAGACACAGAGACCAGTGGAACAGAGTAGAGAGCCCAGATATGGACCCTCAACTCTATGGTCAAATAATCTTTGACAAAACAGGAAAAAAATATATAAATATAAAAGTCTCTTCAATACATGGTGCTGGGAAAACTGGACAGCTATATGTAGAAGAGTGAAACTCGGCCATTCTCTTACACCATACACAAAGATAAACTCGAAATGGATAAAAGACCTCAACGTGAGACAGGAATCCATCAGAATCCTCGAGGAGAACATAGGCAGTAACCTCTTTGATATCAGCCACAGCAACTTCTTTCAAGATAGAAGGAAACAAAAGCGATAATGAACTTTTGGGACTTCATCAAGATCAAAAGCTTCTGCACAGCGAAAGAAACAGTCAACAAAACAAAGAGGCAACCCACGGAATGGGAGAAGATATTTGCAAATGACAGTACAGACAAAAGGTTGATATCCAGGATCTATAAAGAACTCCTCAAACTCTACACACACAAAACAGATAATCATATTTAAAAAATGGGCAGAAGATATGAACAGACACTTCTCCAATGAAGACATACAAATGGCTAGCACTCTTTTTTTCTATTGATCCTTCTCCTCCTAGAGATGGTCATGGTTTTCTTTTGTCTCTGTCTTTTGTGTCATTTGTTATAACAAAGAAAACCACAGAGTGCAGCCTGGCATGGGTCCTATGAGCCTGTTGTTTGAGCCAACCTCACAGACCAGTGAGTTCACGGTTCTCAACAGACCAGCATCTATTTAGAGAAACTTTGCTGTGTGTCCCCTGTGTGAAAACTGGATTTGTTCTATGTCTTGAGAGCTTGGCTTTGTAACTACTGAGAATATTCTCTTGGGTTTCTGGCAGCCGGAAGGTGTACACACCAGCTTGCATCTGGTGGCCAGTTGAAAAGATGAGGGTTCTAGGAAATGCAGTTACGAGTAGCACTTTCTTTGTGCCAGTTTTAGGGGAGTTTGTCGCAAGAGGTTCCAGCCCATAAAGGACTTTTATTGTCTCAACCTTTATTGTCTTCTTGGTGCTGGAAAAGTCCCATTCAGGAGCACCTGCCTAGGTCTGTAGCTGGAGACATCTCGTGTTCTCATGGGAAACTGGAGACACTAATTTCATTACACCATTCTCACTGCCTGTGATCATGAGTCTTTTTGTGTAACTGGGAGGGAACTTTGTGAACTTTCTGGCGCTGCATTTTTTGTACTCTCTTTTGGAACACCTCTTACGTCTTGTGTGTCATAAAAGGGTTATTGGCTTGAGTCAGTACTGAGATTAATATAAGATCCTACTTATCAATGATGGGTCCTTTGAATTAAAAAACTTCTGTATTTGAAAAATATTTGAGAGAGCACTCATTCTGAACAGTTGTCCTTTTGGTACCTATGGAAAGATCAAATTAAAAAGAGGATACAAAGGACTTTAATGGCTAGCCTTAGGGTCTTCCTTAACAAGATGAAAGAACAGAAATTAGACTTTGAAAAAAATTAAAATCCACATTCGACATGAATTCCTCTTCTGAAAATCTAGCCCCATTTCTTTAGCAAATTCCCTTACTCCCCAGACTCTTCCTCCTTCCCCATATAATTCCTTACACACCTAGCTGCCTGTTTTAACTTCCCTTTCCCTGCAAGATTCTCAGGCTGCACTCGGGCCTAATCTCTAGGGCCAAGGTATACAGGTTACTCATGTAAATGCTGAAAGCCAGGAAGTCAGTTTAGCAGAAGACATGTTTCGCTGTCCCTTCAAACTGCTTCTACTTTCCAGGCCTCTATAATCAGGCTCTGCCAGTCTTAGGCCTTTCTGTGCAATATCCTTTGCAGATGTAATTTGGAACCCTCTAGCCCCACCTGAAGAATTCATGTTCTCTGGACAACAACAGTTCTTTCAAACTATAAAGCCCTTTGACCTCCACTTTTAGAAGATACTACCAAATTCAGAGAGGAATTAGGTTAGTGGCCAGGGTGCCTGGGTGGCTCAGTCAGTTGAGCATCAGATTCTTGGTTTTTGGTTCAGGTCATGCATGATCTCAGGCTTGTGGGATTCAGGCCCACATCTGCTCTGGCTGAGTGGAGAGTCTGCTTTCTCTCGCCCTCTGCCCCTCCCCCACATCTCACGCATGTGCTCACTCTCACGCTCCCTCTCTCTGATATAAATAGGTTAATCTTTAAAAAAAAAAATTAATGGCCATTTATAACCCCACTCCCAAGGACCTTGATTAGCTGCAAGGCCTTGTAGCCCACCCTTGATTCTACTGTAGTTAACAGATCAGATGGCCCCCTGGAGAAAACCCCCTCTCAAAGAGGAAACACATGACCAGAATTTCTCTCAGGCCCTCCTACAAATGATCAGGAAATGAAAACAGCTGGAGGCTGATGTTCAGGGGCTGATATAGAAGCTGTCAGAGAACTTTCTCCCCACAAGGTGAACTGGTTTGTTTGAGTTGTACATTCACAAAGAAGGAGAGCATCCAAAGGCCTTTGTTGAGTACTTTATACAGATTTTTCAAAGGCATACTGTATTGAATTCTGAAGCTCCAGAACATAGAAATCTTTTAGTTTCTGCCTTGGTAGGAACATTTCTCCCTGATACAAAAAGGCAAATAAAAAATAGTGTGACTAGGTGGGCTAGTCAATCTCTAAACATTATAATGGGAGAAGCTACCAAATTCTTTGTAGAAAGCTATCAGGAATGCAGGAGAAAATAAAGGGGTTGAAATTGACAATTCTTCATTTGCAACCTGAATCTTTAAAGAAACAAAAGCTTGACTCTGAGAACAACTTAAAGTCCACTGAGAGCCTTTCCTATTTTCCTCCAGACATTTTCAAATGTTGTAAAAAATCAGGACCTTTGAAACACAATTGTCCTGCACTTCAAAAAAAAAAAAAAAAAAAGAGAAAAATTTAAATAGTAATTATCTTAGACTTCAGATAATAGACAGGGATACCTTGGAAAAAAAACTTGCATTCTTTCTCTGTCCCTTGAGATGTAAGTCTTACTGTGTCTTTGATATATAAACACCATAGGAGATAACTAAAATTCTGTCCACAATCATGTGAAACTGAAGGAAAAAAAGTATGTGGGGGAGGCTTTTAAAAATACAATCTGCTATGAAATCTCTCTTGCTCAAACTCTAGTCTACAGCTTTCATAAGATTATTTGTCAAAGGCAAATACAAATCTTAAAAGTCTTCTCCACAAATAGTAAGAAATTTAGCTGTATGAGTGGGTAAACTTATTCCAACTGCCAGAAACACAATTTGGGTCCAACAGTTACTTGTAAGCTAGTGAGTTTTATAATATTGTACCTAATTCATGGTTAACATTTTAGTAGGAAAGCTCTAAGGTCTCTGTATCTGCCTGTGTGTTTATGTGTGTTTATCTATGTATGTTATAAATGTGTGATTTATTTTTTCTACCTCCAAATGGTATTACCAAAATTAATTTGTAGTGAAGCCTTATTTAATTGGCTTAAAGAAAGATGAGCATTTACCAAATTAAATATTTCAAAACTCTCAGAAATATAATAGAAGTCAACCCAAGTGCTTTCAAATTCATGTCATCTAGGATAACCTATGTTAAATAAAGGCTAGTTTAAGTTTGTTGGTTTAATGGCATTTAAAAACAGTTAATGGCATTCTGTCTAGGTTTACTAAATGTCAAATAAGTTCATGTTATCTCTGTTACAAAATTTCCTGTCAGCAGGAAAAATAACAAGATGATGGCTAGCTGCTTTACTATCTCATGCAATTTTGAGTATTCTAGTATGATTATTAAGAACAAATGAGTTAGAGGCACCTGGGTGGCTCTGTTGATTGTTGGACTCTTGATTTTAGCTCAGGTCATGACCTTTGGTTCATGAGAGGAACCCCCAGGTGGGGCTTTATGCTCAGTGCAGAGTCAGCTTGGTAGTCTCTCTCTCCCTCTGCCCCTTTCCCTGCTTGTGTGTGCTCTCTCTCAAATAAACAAATAAAATCTTAAAAAAAAAAAAAAAAGGATAGGTGAGTTAAATAAATGCAAGCAAGATAAACTTTTTAAATTCTTTTTTAAAAATTATTTTTATTAACATATAATGTATTATTTGCCCCAGGGGTACACAGGTCTGTGAATCATCAGGCTTACACATTTCATAGCACTCACCATGGCCCATACCCTCCCCAATGTCCATAACCCAGCCACCCTATCCCTACCCCCCCACACCTCCCAGAAACCCTCAGTTTGTTTTGTGACATTAAGAGTCTCTTATAGTTTGTCTCCCTCCCAATGCCATCTTGTTTCATTTTTTTCCTTCCCTATCCCCCATAACCCCCAACCCTGCCTCTCAAATTTCTCATATCAGAGAGATCATATGATAATTGTCTTTCTGTGATTGACTTATTTTGCTCAGCATAATACCCTCTAGTTCCATCCACATTGCAAATGGCAAGATTTCATTTCTTTTAATGGCTGCATAGTATTCCATTGTGTATATATATATATACCACTTCTTCTTTATCCATTCATCTCTTGATGGACATCTAGGTTCTTTCCTTAGTTTGGCTATTGTGGACATTACTGCTATAAACATTTGGGTGCACATGCCCCTTGGGATCACTACATTTGTATCTTTAGGGTAAATACCCAGTAGTGTAATTACTGGGTCATAGGCTAGCTCTATTTTCAACTTTTTGAGGAAACTCCATGCTGTTTTCCAGAGTGGCTGCATCAACTTGCTTTCCCACCAATAGTGTAGTACCAACATCTGTCCTTTCCAGACTTGTTAATTTTAACCATTTTGACTGGTGTGAGGTGGTATCTCATTGTGGTTTTGATTTGTACTTCCCTGATGCCGAGTGATGTGGAGCATGTTTCATCGGTCTGTTGGCCATCTGGATGTCTCTTTGCAGAAATGTCCGTTCATGTCCTCTGCCCATTTCTTGACTGGATTATTTCTTCCTTGGGTATTGAGTTTGATAAGTTCTTTATAGATTTTGGATTCTAGCCCTTTATCTGATATGTCGTTTGCAAATATCTTCTCCCATTCTGTCAGTTGTCTTTTAGTTTTGTTGACTGTTTCCTTTGCTGTACAAAAGTTTTTGATCTTGTTGAAGTCCCAATAGTTCATTTTTGCCCTTGCTTCCCTTGCCTTTGGCGATGTTTCTAGGAAGAAGTTGCTGTGGCTGAAGTTGAAGAGGTTGCTGCCTGTGTTCTCCTCAAGGATTTTGATGGGTTCCTGTCTCACACTGAGGTCTTTCATCCATTTTGAGTCTATTTTCATGTGTGGTGTAAGGAAATGGTTCAGTTTCATTTTTCCACATGTGGCTGTCCAATTTCCCCAACACCATTTGTTGAAGAGACTATCTTTTTTCCACTGGACATTCTTTCTTGCTTTGTCGAAGATTAGTTGACCATAGAGTTGAGGGTCTATTTCTAGGTTCTCTATTCTGTTCCACTGATCTATGTGTCTGTTTTTGTGCTACTACCATACTGTCTTGACGATTACAACTTTATAATGAAGCTTGAAGTCTGGAATTGTGATGCCACCAACTTTGGTTTTTTTTTTTTTGTTTTTGTTTTTGTTTTTTTTCAATATTCCTCTGGCTATTGGGGTCTTTTCTGGTTCCATACAAATTTTAGAATTATTTCTTCCATTTCCTTGAAAAAAATTGATAGTATTTTGATAGGGATTGCATTAAATGTGTAGATTGCTTTAGGTAGCATAGACATTTTCACAATATTTGTTCTTCCAATCTGTGAGCATGGAATGTTTTTCCATTTCTTTGTGTCTTCCTCAATTTCTTTCATGAGCACTTTATAGTTTTCTGCATACAGATTCTTTGCTTCTTTGGTTAGGTTTATTCCTAGGTATCTTATGGTTTTGGGTGCAATTGTAAATGGGATTGACTCCTTAATTTCTCTTTCTTCTGTCTTGCTATTGGTGTGTAGAAATGCAACTGATTTCTGTGCATCACTTTTATATCCTGACACTTTACTAAATTCCTGTATGAGTTCTAGCAGTTTTGGAGTGGAGCCTTTTGGGTTTTCTACATAAAGTATCATATCATCTGCAAAGAGTGAGAGTTTGACTTCTTCTTTGCCGATTTGGATGCCTTTTATTTCTTTATGTTGTCTGATTGCTGAGGCTAGGACTTCTAGTACTATGTTGAATAGCAGTGGTGAGAGTGGACATCCCTGCCGTGTTCCTGACCTTAGGAGAAAAACTCTCAGTTTTTCCCTATTGAGAATGATACTTGCTGTGGGTTTTTCATTTTTCGATGATATTGAGGTATGTACCCTCTATCCCTACACTTTGAAGAGTTTTGATCAAGAAAGGATGCTGTGCTTTGTCAAATGCTTTTTTAGCATTTATTGAGAGTATCATATGGTTCTTGTTCTTTCTTTTATTAATGTTTTGTATCACATTGATTGATTTGCAGATATTGAACCAAATTTGCAGCCCAGGAATAAATCCCACTTGGTCATGGTGAATATTCCTTTTAATCTACTGTTGGATCCTATTGGCTAGTATTTTGGTGAGAATTTTCACATTTGTGTTCATCAAGGATATTGGTCTGTTATTCTCCTTTTTGATGGGGTCTTTGTCTGATTTTGGGATCAAGGTAAAGCTGGCCTCATAAAATGAGTTTGGAAGTTTTCCTTCCATTTCTATTTTTTGGAACAGTTTCAGGGGAATAGGTATTAATTCTTCTTTAAATGTTTGGTAGAATACCCCCTTGGAAGCCATCAGGACCTGGGCTCTTGTTTGTTGGGATATTTTTGTGACTGCTTCAATCTCCTTACTGGTTATGGGTCTGTTCAGGTTTTCTGTTTCTTCCTGCTTCAGTTTTGGTAGTTTGTACGTCTCTAGGAATGCATTAATTTCTTCCAGATTGTCAAATTTGCTGACGTATAGTTGCTCATAATATCTTCTTATAATTATTTGTATTTCCTTGGTGTTGGTTGTGATCTCTCATCTTTCATTCATGATTTTATTAATTTGGGTCCTTTCTCTTTTCTTTTTGATAAGTCTGGCCAGGGTTTATCAATCTTATTAATTCATTCAAAGAACCAGCTCCTAGTTTTGTTGATTTGTTCTACTGTTCTTTTGGTTTCTATTTCATTGATTTCTTATCTGATCTTTATTATTTCTCTTCTTCTGCTAGGTTTAAGCTTTCTTTGCTGTTCTTTCTCCAGCTCCTTTAGGTGTAGGGTTAGGTTGTTTACTAGAGACATTTCTTGTTTCTTGAGAAAGGCTTGTGTTGCTATATACTTTCAGGTCCACCTTTGCTGTGTTCCAAAGATTTTGAACAGTTGTGTTTTCATTTTCATTTGTTTCCATGAATTTTTTCAATTCTTCTTTAATTTCCTGGTTGACCCATTCATTCTTTAATAGGATGCTCTTTAACCTCCATGTATTTGAGTTCTTTCCAACTTTACTCTTGTGATTGAATTCTAGTTTCAAAGCATAGTGGTCTGAAAATATGCAGGGAATGATCCCAATCTTTTGGTACTGGTTGAGACCTGATTTGTGATCCAGGATGTGATCTATTCTGGAGAATGTTCTATGTGCACTAGAGAAGAATGTGTATTCTGTTACCTTGGGATGGAATGTTCTGAATGTATCTGTGATGTCCATCTGGTCCAGAGTGTCATTTAAAGCTTTTATTTCTTTATTGATCTTTTGCTTAGATGATCTGTCCATTTCAGTGAGGGAGGTGTTAAAGTCTCCTACTCTTATTGTATTATTGTAGATGTGTTTCTTTGATTTTGTTATTAATTGATTTATATATTTGTCTGCTCCCATGTGAGTGGCATAGATATTTAAAATTGTTAGATCTTGTTGGACAGATCCTTTGAGTATGATATAGTGTCCTTCCTCATCTCTTATTATGGTCTTTGGCTTAAAAACTAATTTATTTGATGTAAGGATTGCCACCCCAGCTTTCTTTTGATGTTCATTAGCATGGTAAATGGTTTTCTACCCCCTCAGTTTAAATCTGGAGGTGTCTTTGGGTCTAAAATGATATTCATGTAGACAGCATATCAATGAGTTTTGTTTTTTTATCCATTCTGATACCCTGTATCTTTTGATTGCGGCATTTAGCCATTTACATTCAGGGCAACCATTGAAATATATGAATTTAGTGCCATTGTATTGCCTGTAAGGTGACTGTTACTGTATATTGTCTCTGTTCTTTTCTGGTATTTTATTTTTAGGCTCTCTCTTCTGCTTAGAGGACCCCTTTCAATATTTTCTGTAGGGCTGATTTGGTGTTTGCAAATTCTTTTAATTTTTGTTTGTCCTGGAAGATTTTTATTTCTCCTTCTATTTTCAATGACAGCCTAGCTGGATATAGTATTCTTGGATGCATATTTTTGTTGTTTAGTGCTCTGAATATATCATGCCAGTCCTTTCTGGCCTGCCAGATCTCTGTGGATAGGTCTGCTGCCAATCTAATATTTCTACTGTTGTATGTTACAGACTTGTTGTCCTGGGCTGCTTTCAGGATTTTCTCTTTGTCACTAAGACTTATAAGTTTTACTATTAGATGATGGGGTGTGGACCTATTTTTATTGATTTTGAAGGATGTTCTCTGTGCCTTCTGGATTTTGAAGCTTGTTCCCTTTGCTGTATTAGGGAAATTCTCTGCTATAATTTGCTCTAGTATATCTTCTGCCCCTCTCTCTCTTTCTTCTTCTTCTGGAATCCCAATTATTCTAATATTGTTTCATCTTATGGTATTACTTTTCTCTTGAATTGATGGTCCCCTCATGGTCCAGTAGCTGTTTGTCTCTCTTTTGCTCAGCTTCTTTATTCTCTATCATTTGGTCTTCTATATCACTAATTTTCTCTTCTGCCTAGCAGTAATCCTAGCAGTAAGAGCCTCCATTTTTAAATTTCACCTCATTAATAGCTTTTTTGATTTCAACTTGGTTAGATTTATTTTATTTATTTATTTAGTTTAGTTTATTTCTCCAGAAAGGGATTTTATTTCTCCAGAAAGGGATTCTCTAATATCTTCCATGCCTTCTTCGAGCCCAGCTCCCAAGCACCTTGAGAATCGTCATTCTGAACTCTAGATCTGACATATTACCACTATCAGGTATTGCTTAGGTCCCTAGCCTTCAGTACCGCCTTTTGTTCCTTGTTTTGTGATGCGTTTTTCTGCCTTGTCATTTTATCCAGATAAGAATAGATGAATGAGAGAATAAAATACTAAAAGGGTGGCAAAGACCCCAGATAAATATACACTAACCAAATTAGAAGAGACATGAAACCAGGGGGAGAAGAAGAGGGAAAAGAAATTAAAAAAAAAAAATATATATATATATATATATATTAGACTGGTGAATAAAACAGGGCCACCCACTTGATTTTGGGTGTATTCTGGTCTCTTAGAAGAAACTATCTCCCAAAATTTTAAAGAAAGAAAAATTTATATATATATAAAAATAAGGGTAAACATGATGAAGGGATTATGACTGTAAAGATAAAAATTAAAAAAGATTCTAAAAAAGGAATTTATTAGATAAGTTGGATGGAAAAAGAAAAAAGAGTAAAAAAAAAAAAAAAAAAGAGAAGCGAACGTGATCAGGCTAGAGACCAGAACAAAGCCATGCACTAGATTTAGGGTATATTTTGATCTATTAGAAGAAATTGTATCCCACAATTTTGAAGAAAAAATCCTATATGTATACAAAAAATAAGGTTAAATACAATGAAGGGATAAAATATGACTATAACAGTGAAAATTTTAAAACATTTTTTAAAAAAAGGTATTGATAAGGTAAAATAGTTAAAAAATGTTAAAAGAGGAAAGAGGAAAAGTTTTAAAAAATAGAATAAGAAAAAAATAAAATTAAATAAATTTAACTTACAAGACTAAAGGATCATAAGGAAAAAGCCATGAATTCTATGTGTTGCTTTCCCTTATCTCTGGAGTTCCACAGTTCTCATTGATTGGTGAACTTGGTCTTGGCTAGATGTTCGTGCTGATCTTCTGGGAGAGGGGCCTGTTACAGTGATTCTCAAATGTCTTTGCCTGAGGCAGAATTGCACCGCCCTTGCCAGAGGCCAAGCTAAGTAATCTGCTCAGGTTTGCTCTTGGGAGCTTTTGTTCCTTGAAGGCTTTCTGTAGAGCTTTGGAGGATGGGAATGAAAAGGGCAGCCTCTCAATCTCCAGTCCATAGGAGCTGAGAGCTTGGGGCCCCCACTCCTCAGTGTGACCTCAGAGAAAAGTAGTCAATCCCTCCTGTCTCGCTGGTCTCAGGCAGCATTCTGTGCTCACCCAGCCTGGGACCGAGTGTTTCTGTCTCTGGCACATGGTCCCTTTGGAGTCTCCAAACCCAGCAGATTGCTTTCGTGCACTCCCATGCCACTCCTCCCTGAGGAGGAAGGTGAGTCTCCCTGGATCTGCTACTTGTGGGGTCCCTGCTCAAAAAGCAATGGTCCGATTGTGCCTTGGATCATGGTTTAAAGTAACCCCAAGCTGAGAGCTCACTCCTTGGCTCCCTCTCTGGAGCTGGCTTCCCTGGCTCTGATACCTGGCAGCTCTGCCACACTCAGATACCCCTGGTCTTTCTGTGACCCTGCAGGTCCTGAGACCACACTGTTCCCCTAAGGGCTCCACCCCTGCTTAGCCTCTGGAGCAACATCCCTCAGTGGAGCAGACTTCTAAAAGTTCTGATTTTGTTCTCCATTACTCCATCACTTGCTGGGAGCTGGCCACTACCCCCACAGTCTGTCTTCCCAAGGCTTCAGATTCACTTCTCCGCACGACCTACCTTCTGGAAAGTGGTTGATTTGCTGTTCCTAGAATTGCTGCTCTTCTTCTCTTCTAACTCTTGTTGAGTTTGTATGTGTTCGCAATTGGTTTGATAACTATCTAGCTCATCTCCTGCAACCTGATGATATTTCAGTCTCCTACTCTTCCACCATCTTGCTTCCTCCAAGTTAAACATTTCTAAGTGAATTTTTCAACAATAATTATTTTTTATGATATGTCTACTTAAAGTTTCCCAAATCTCTGTGGTAACTTATACTCTCAGAGTTTTGTCAAGTTAAGTGGTGGAAAGTCCCTGAATATCTAGGTCATTTCCAAATAAGATAAAATGCAGAAACATTAGTTATTGAACATAGATTTAACAACTTTTGGCTTCTTATTGCAGAGAAACTGAACATATTTGGATCTGTCAGCAAACATGTCTCATGCCACATTAAAAAAAAAAAAATTGTACTATAAAGAAACATACATTTCCAGAGGTTATGAAGTACATTAATGGGTTTCCCAGTCTGTGGAATACTGGTTTAACAGTTGACGATTGCATACTAGAAATTACTGTTTCTACCAGCTAAAAATTCTAATTAATATATGAAATAGTAAAAGAAACAACAATGTGCAAGCGAAATAAGATGTGTTTGGGCTTAGAAAATGTATGACATGTGGAGATGTATTTTTGTTAAGGGAAAAAGTAATACAATGCTGGTTATTTGAGAGAGAGGGAAATAGAGAAAAGAAATTTTCTTGTGTGATCGTGCTAGCTAAAATAGAATAAATTTATTATAAAAATTATTTATAAATAAAATAGAATAAATTTATTTTTAAAAATAAGGTAGTTATGTAAACAAAGACTTACTTTTCTTTCATTTACTAAAAGGACGGTTTTCTTGTACCACTAGTCTGCTCTTGATAAGATTGTGGAAGGTTTCTAGTCCTTTGAGTTGTCTTTGAGGTATTGTTGTCTCCCTATAAACAGGACTGGATCCTGAATATGTCTAGTTTCCTCCAATAGGTAGCTACAACTCTCCAAACTAACATTTCCAATTTTCTCCCACCCTTTTGCCTTGCCATCATTGAAAACTAAAACTGCCCTTTTCCCAAAGCTGTGAATGCTAAAATTGGCCTACTTGATACAAACTTCGGAGAAACCACTATAATAGCTCATGTATGGATAATCTTTATGACTGTTGCTGTGTGATCTTCCAGAAGGATCACCAGGGATATTCAAACTGCAAACTGGGAAAATCTGGCAGAGTGCTACTCCCTGTCCTTATTCTGACCGAAGATGTTTTGAGTCTGACGTCCAAAAATCTTTTTGACAAGCTGCCTTCAGAACTCAGGAACTGGGATTATTGTCTCCAATCATCAACCATTGTTTTTATCTTATTTCCAAAGAAATGTCTCCTCTTAAATACCTCATGCAGATATTCACACCGTATAGGCCTAACTTTGGGAGCCTACATGCCACCCTGCCTCCTGGAATGAGATACGACTGTTTAACTGAACTGACCTATTTTCAAAGACTAAGAGACTAGTACAGTGAGTTAATGGAACAATCTGCTGATCAGCTTCCGAATTGTGAAACTTCTTGGAAGTCTCAGAGGTGGGGCAGGAGAGCAGAAGAAGCCACCCCAAAATATGCCACTTTGGCATATTGATTATTTTGAATTAAAGTTACCGAAGAAACAGCCAGCAAAAGAACACTTTGACCCTCCTCTGTCCCGCTGAAAGCAGTAAATAAATCTCCTGTGAGAAATGTTCTCTTCCTTCACCAGAAGGGTAGAAGACATCCTTATCACCGGAGGTAGGGAACTTAGGGTAAAAAAGGCTATATAAACCAAACATGTTACTTCTTCACTAATTTACTGCCCCAAGCCCAAACCCCTTTATCTTGTTGATTCTTCACAAACATATTATTTCCTTGTCTGAAAGGTATAAAAGCTGCTTGCTTTGTTTCCTTCTTGGAATCTCATATTTGTATAGGGCTCCTGTATGTGTGAAATTAAATTTGTTTTCTCCTGTTAATCTGTCTTATGTCAATTTAATTATTAGGCCAAACAGAGACTCTAGAAGGGTAAGATAGAAAAGATTTCTATTCCTACAGATTCATATTGTATAAAGACTTTTTGTGATTTGCTTTCTTTTCTTTTTTTAAAAGTTCATAGCAGCTTTATTTGTAAGAGCCAAAAACTAGAAAGAAACCTCATGTTCATCAATGGTGAATGGTTAAATAAACTTGATATATTCATACCATGGAGTACTACTTAGCCTCAAAAATGAA
Organism: Martes martes; assembly: GCF_963455335.1. Classification (NCBI taxonomy): domain Eukaryota; kingdom Metazoa; phylum Chordata; class Mammalia; order Carnivora; family Mustelidae; genus Martes; species Martes martes. The sequence continues at coordinate 85,167,773 of NC_137888.1, forward strand.
CAAAGATATTATGTTGAGTGAAAAAACCTATCTAAAAAGTCACAGATTGCATGGTTCTATTGAGATAACATTCTTGTGGTGATGGAACTGTTCCAAAGATAGATGTTACTATTATTTTTTAAGATTTTTTTTTTTTTTAATTTTTTGTCAGAGAGAGAGTGAGAGAGCACAAGCAGGGGGAGTGGCAGGCAGAGGGAGAAGCAGGCTCCCTGCTGAGCAGGGATTCAATCCCAGGACCTTGGGGTCATGACCTGAGCAGAAGGTAGACACTTAACTGACTGAGCCACCCAGGCGTTCTAAGATAGACTTTTTAAAATTGAATTGTAGTTGACACACAATATTACATCAGTTTTAGATGTTGTGATTTGCTTTTCTCACTTCGTGTTTACATTATCTTCTCATATCTTTAGTAATGCTGAAGAATATGCTTTCATGGTTTCATGGGATTCCATGGTTTCTTGGGATTGCATATGTGGAGAGGCTATTATTTTTTACCAGTTTGGTATATGGGACAATTAATTTTATTTTCCCATTATAAATAGCACTAGGGTAAATATCCTTTTACACAAATTTTTGAGATCTTCTCTAATTATATCAATTAAATTTTTACATAAATAAATTACTTAAAATAAGTTCCTAGAGGGGTGCCTGGGTGGCTCAGTTGTTAAGCATCTGCCTTCAGCTCAGGTCATGATCCCAGTTCCTGGCATCAAGCCCCACATTGGACTCCCTGCTCAGAAGTGAGTCTGTTTCTCCCTCTCCCTCTGCCCCTCTGCCTGCTTGTGTTCTCTCTCTCAAGTAAATAAGTAAATAAATAAACAAATAAATAAAATCTTTTTAAAAAAAAGGTCCTCAAAACAGAATAGATTTTTAAAAATGAATTCCTAGAAGTGAGATTGCTAAGTCAAAAGGAATATGAATTTTGAGAAATATTGCTGACCTGCCCCCTGGCAAGTTGTATCAATTTACTATTCCTACCAACAGTGTTTGTATCAGTGAGCAAGTCACTCAAAGCCTTCCACGTTTTCTCCTAACAGACTTACCTTTCCACCCTTTCTTCCCAGTACCTTCCTATATGAAGCCTCTACTTCAGATTTGCCCTCTGTTCCAGTTACATTGTTTTGTTCAGTGTCTCTCAAACATCCCCTATGAGTTCCATCTCTGGGCCGTCGTCATACCTTTTTAGGAATGTCTTCCTCCTCTTCTGCATTTCTGAGTCGTACTTCCATAATTCAAGTCCCGACCCCTCTGCAGAGCCTTGCCTGATTGTCCAATTTAGTCAACCAACCTCCTTCCTCTGAAGTTCCTCTACCTTTATTGTCTGTGCCACTCATTTGTCACTTGTCATATGTTGTGATTTGTCTTTTTATATATGTCTACATTGTTTCTTGAACATCTCAGATAGTACAAAATTACACTTAAAATTTCTTTTATTACCCATAGCCTACACAAATGTAGCTTTGTGTAACTCTACTGTGTAACTAGCTTTGTGCAACTATTTTGTGTAACTATATTATGTATACATATAATGTATATATGTATAAGCTTTGTGTAACTATATTGTGATACATAGAATGTATATAATAACATATAGTATAAAACTCCAGTGAGGGATCATAATGAACCCTCACCCTTATTCCAGTCACCACCACCAACAACAAAATCAAGTATTCCTGTCAGGGTTGTCACACACTCCCAAGAAGCTCCAACCTCAGCCTCCTTGAACTTTAACTTTCGTTGTGCTATGTTTATCTAAACTATCGAAAAATGATAGGGGCTCTTTTCCACATAGCATTTAAGGAATAGCTAAATTCAATTTTAAATCATAAAATTATGATAAGGATAATCTGGTCAATGTCTAGAATCAGAAATCGAAATCAATTTGACAAAGGATACATCTATCTATATCTATATATGTGTATAGATACATATATCTAGATATAAATACACTGCAACAACAAACCTAAATATCAGTTTTGAAAAATACTTAACCTGAATGGTATAGAAAGTCTAGATACTGTTAGTGATAAAAAATGATAACTACTTTAAGAAATACTGAGATTAAAAACATGTCAAAGTCATATTACCTAAATAATGAACTACATAGTGCAAATATATCATAAGAAGCTGAAAATTCTATCATTTTGTGTTGCATTTAGGTACAACAGGTGCTGCTCCATCATAGCTAAATCATCAGAGTATCTAGTTAACCTTCCTGACAATCTTAAGAAATAAAGTATATGAGAGGATAGATAAAATGGACATTTATCATCCTTTACAGTTCATAGGGGCCATTGTCCTGCTGGAGAAGCATGAGCACACTTTCCAGTAGACATTGATTGTACAAATGAAGACTTGGAGACCTGGGAAGATTAAGGCTTGGTTAGAGCCACACAACTAGTAAGTAGGGTCCTTGACTCTCACACCCAGTTCTGTCTGCTTCTCGGTATAGTTCACTCTCAGCTATAACTTGTACTTCTACTGCATATTAGGAGCAGGTTTCAGGTTTAGAGGCCTCACCCTGGCCTCAGGATCTTTGCACTTCCCATTCTCTCTGTCTGGACTGTCTCACAAACACCCACTTGGCTTGTTTCCTCACCTCCTTCAGTTTTCTGCCCTGATGCCACTCTCTTTGTGAGTTCTTCCCTTGTTATTTAAAATCCCAGTTACCCTCACCCCCACACACATACCCAAGAATTTCTCTGCCTTTTTCTTGCTGTATTTTTCTCTAAACACTTATCAGCCTCTGATATGTTATATATGTAGCTGCTGACATTGCATGTAAGCTCCACAAGAACAGGGGTAAAAATTCCTAATAAAAATTGTTCTTGTTCCCTATGGTATCCTAGACCTAGAGCAATGGATGACATCTAGGGACAACAAATATTTGTAGGATGTATGCAAATTAAACATAAATCCATGTAATTTCCAGTTTGGATTTATAGCAGTATGGTTGGCTTCTGTGGCAGTAGTCTGAACAGCCTGATTTCTAGCTCTGAGGTTTTCATTCACTCATTCATTCACGATTTTGCTTTTCTTCACATAATTTATCACTGCCTGAAACTTTATTATGTATTTATCCATGCACTTATTTATTATCTGTCTCTTTAATTTACTATAGGATAAGCTCTAAGAAGGCAAGAGCTTTGCTTGTCTTGTAAGGGGCTATATCCCCTCACAGAAAATAGTACCTGGCAGATAATAGAAGTTCAAGAAATAACTCTGATAAGATAATAAACTAGTAAGTGTATTCATTTGAGAAACATTTATTGAGCACCTGGCATGACCTGTCCTTAGTTTTATGAGAGAGAAAAATAAGTCAGTAGGGAATTGCAACACTGGTAGGGTTTACTGTGGAAGGGGGGAAATGTGGAAACACTCCTAACCTGATTGTGAGTGGTCACAGAGAACTTGCCATCTGAATTGTCCTGAGCCAGGCTTGAGGGGTGACAACTATGCAAGTCAAGTAAGAACATGACAAAGTGTTGGAAGTGCAAATACTTTGGTATTAGACTGGGCCTCGGGGTTGGAGGAGAAGGGATCTGGGGAAGCTCAAGAGCCAAGAAGCTTATGGGACATGCCAGAATGCAGGACTTGATTCCGAGGTTAGTAGAAGTCTTTAAGCAGGGATTTGGCATGAGTAAATTCTCTTTATCATCTCACTGTGGCATTTGAAAGGAAGGACAAGGCAACAAAAATTGCTGCTCATACCAGATCCGTAAAGTCAGCAAACTGTAAGCATGAGCTGGGACCGCACCACCCACTTCGTCTCCACCCTGGCAGGTCCAGAAAGAGTCACAGGCCCAGCCTTCTGGAAGTGGGTGGTCTAGACTGTCCCATGGCTCCATGGGGACATTCAAACCCCACTACAGTGCTTGGTGACAGCTAATGGGTGTCTGAAATGCCCACCAGGAGCTTTCTCACTAGTGTAAAACCTGGAAATAAGCAAAGCTGTAAAAATCTGAATATTTTGGTAAACTAGTAATTCACATTCTGAATAACTCTAGAGAATAATAGAAAGATTAAAAACTCCTTTCCCCACTTCCATCATGCACACAATTTTAAATAACACATGCAAATATTATGTCTGATACATGGAGATTTTTTCTAAATAATTAGCTGGGTAGGCAGAAGATAAAAGTGATAATATGAATCAACTTTAACTGACTCTCTTGTTTCTTGAGGCCCTATGAAAATTTGTGTCCCCAAACCCAAATTCCACCTGCATGTAATAAGGAGAGAAATAGTAGGGAGCCTGTAAATGTTGGGGCAGGGGGATCTGTGCCTCTGGGGAAAGGTTCCAGCACAGTGAGGGCAAAAACTTAGTGAGGAGTGTGTGTCCATTCGTTCAGCTCCCCTGTGGTTGGCCCTGCCTGTGAAAAGCACGGTTTTAATTCTCCAACAGAAATCAAGGTTGGGGGGTAATAAATAGACGCACACAAATGCATTCAACTGATCTTTTTAAGAAACTGAGATGAAATTCACAAACCATAAAATTAGCCATTTTAAAGTGACATCGAGTGCATTCACAGTGTTGTGCAACTACTGTCTATCTAGTTCCAGAACACTTCTATCACCCCAAAAGGAAAACCTATACCTGTTTTGTAGTTGCTCCCCATTCTCCCTTCTCCCATGTCCCCACCCAAAGGAATTCACTTATTCAGGATATTTCATAGAAATGTAATCACACAGTACGTGGCCTTTTGTGTCTAGCATCTTTCACTTAACGTAATGTTTCAAGGTTCATCTGTCCTGTAGCATGTATCAGTACTTCATTTCTTTTTACGGCTGAATAATATTCCTTTGTATGTATATACTGTATTTTGGGTATCTACTCATCGACTGATAAACATTTGGGCTGCTTCTACCTTTTTGCCATTGTGAATCATGCTGCTATGAATGTACACGTACATGTACTTATTTGAGTATCTGCTTTCAATTCTTTTCAGTTCTAAAAACTACTAACTGATTTTTGGCAAAGAGGCAAACCAATTCAATAGAGGACAGATAGACTTCTCAAAAAATGGTGCTGGAGCAATTGGGCATCCATAGTCAAAAAAATAAACCATGACTTGCCCCTGATAACTTTATACAAAAATTAATCCAAAATGGGTCATAGCTTTAAATGTAAGATGTAAAGCTGCAAAAACTTCTAGAAGGAAACTGATGTAGCCACTCAGATAAACAGTATGGAGTTTCCTCAGAAAGTTGGAAGTATGACCCAGCAACTGCACTACTGGGTATTCATTCAAAGGATACAAACATAGTGATCTGAAAGGGCACCTGCACCCGGATGCTTAGAGCAGCAATGTCCACAATAGCCAAACTATGGAAAGAGCCCAGATGTCCATCAACAGATGAATGGATAAAGATGTCTCACACACACACACGCGCGCGTGCGTGCTCGTGCGTACATACATGTACACACACTGGGATCACTCAACCATCAAAAAGAATGAAGTCTTGCCATTTACAACAATGTGGGTGGAACTAGAGGATATTATGCTAAGTGACAAATGGCAGTCAGAGAAAGACAAATATCAGATGATTTAATTCATATGTGGAATTTAAGAAATTTAAAAATAGATAAACATAGGGAAAGAGAAGGAAAAATAAAATAAGACAAAACCAGAGAGGGAGACAAACCATAAGAGACTCTTAACTCTAGGAAATAAACAGAGGGTTGCCAGAGGGGAGGGGGTGGGGGACGGAGAAACTGGGTGATGGACATTAAGGAGGGCACATGATGTGATGCACACTGAGTGTTACATGCAATTGATGAATCACTAAATTCTACCCCTGAAACAATAATACACTATACGTTAATTAAACTGAATTTAAATAAAGTTAAAACAAAACAAAACAACAAACAAAAACTTCCGAAAGAAAACACAGGAGAATATCTTTCAGACCTAGTGCTAAGTGAAGGGTTCTGAGACATTATACCGAAAGTACAATCCACAAAGTGGAAAGTTGATAAATTGGACTGAATCAAAATGAAAACTTTTGTGCTGCAAAAGACCTTGTTAAGTACATGAAAAGACAAGCTACAGGCTGAGAGAAAATATTTTAGACCACATATTTGACAAAGGTCATGTATCTAGAATAAACAACAACAAAATCCTCACACTGAACAGTAAAAAAAACATCCAATTTGGAAATGGTCAAAAGACTGGAAGAGATATTTCACTAAAAAGGAGATATGGATGGCGAACCAGAGCACAAAATATCACAACATATCAATGTCATCCATTAGGAAGATGCATATTATAATCATAGCAAGATATCACTACTCACTTATCAGATGAGCTAAAATTAAAAATAGTGGTAATACCAAATGCTAGAGAAAATGCAGAGGAACTGAATTTCTCATACATGGCCAGTGGGGACGGCATAGCCACTCAGGAAAGAGAGTTTGGCAGTTTCTTATAAACTAAACATGCACTTACCCTAATGACCTGGCGATTACACTCTTAGGTATTTATACCAGAGAAATGAAAACTCATGTTCATACAAACATCTGTAGCAGCTTTGTTTGTGAGCACTCCAAACTGAAAACAGCTGAACTCTGGCATTTCATACTGTAGAATACTACTCAGCAATCAAAAGTCATGAACTATTTTTTAATTAACATATAATGTATTATTTGTTTTAGGGGTACAGGTCTATGATTCAAAGTAATGAATTATTGATACATGCAACAACCTGGATGTTTCTCAAGGGCATTATGCTCAATGAAAAAAGTCAATCTCAAACGGTTGCTACTTTATGATCTTATTTATAATAACATTATCAAAATGACAAAACCACAGGGAGGAAAAACAGATTGGAAGTTGCAATGGGGCAGGAAGGGGTATTAGGAGGGGATGTAAATATATATGGAGTATACAAGAGGGTTCCTTTGTGTTGAAGGAAGTCCGGGGTCTGGATTGTGGTGGTGGCTACATAAATACGTATGCTTGGGATTATGTATGCATATATTGCATAGAAACACAAACACACACAAATGAGTGCATGTAAAAAATTGGTGAAAATTGAACACAATCTGTAGTCTAGATAACAGCACTGTACAAATGTGGATTTCCTGTTTTGATATTGCACATAAGATGTCACTATTGGCGAAAGGTAGATGAAGGGTACTACAGGTATTTCAAAATACAAACTTTAGAAAAAAACTAAGGAATGAGTAAAAATAGTTGTAAAAAAATTTAGAAATACCTGTATTTTGAACATATAAACGGGAGTGTGATTTTCGGCCTTGCTGAGTATCCCCAGAGAGTTAGAGGGAGTCGGTGCCATCTCGGTGCTTTGGTAGTGGGGAACATAGTTCTGGGAATGGCACCCTGTCTTGTAGGAGGCGAGCAGGTAAACAACCGCTTGTCATCTCTGAATACAAAACGTTGATTAATTCCAAGCAAAGTGTGGCGGGAATTGAGAGGAAGCTTTTAAAGCAGCTCCAGAGGTTGGGAAAAATTTCTTAGGGGTGGTGATTTCTGATATGAAACTTGAAGGATGGGTCTAATTCTGAATGTACAGAAGAGAGTAAGGAAGTTTTTCATGTAGATCTTAGATTTTTTTTTTTTTTTTTGGTTAGTATTTTTAAAATCAACCTTCTACTTTTTTCCCAAACTCATTTCTTTTATGCTTTTAGCCTAGGAAACTAGATGAGTTTATATATAGTAAAAATGCACCACAGGGACTGGCTTGAAATGTGCTTATTTTGAGGCTCACAGAGTGATTAACGTCACTTCATAGTTCTTCAAAGAGAGGTACTTTGAGAGAGAACTTGAAGTCCTGGGTCCTGTAGCCATATGCCTAGAGGTACCAAGCTGCAGTCATGTAGCTGGGAACCTTGCCAAAGTAAAAGAGTATTTCTTCTATCCTCATGGTTTTTTTGTTTTGTTTTGTTTTGTTTTTTATCAAGAAGAACTTGAAAAATGAATCAAAATTGAAAACCCAGTGCTACTGATAATAAAGAATATTGCCCCAGGAAGGGACAGAGCAAACCATTTGCAGTTAACAGAGTCTTGATTCTGTATTTTCTTGCATTTACTTAAATCTGGGCTCCAGCCCAGAGGAGCCCAATTCCAAAGGAAAGTTAAGGGCCAGGTAGAAGTAGACCCAGCCAGAGCACAGACAATTTATTGTATCATTTGTTGTAATGAGGAACTTACATTTTTCTTGGCCCTGCCTTACCTTAATGGCAAGTGCTAACTCTGTTATTTACCTAGTGAGGTTTTTCTCTATTTCTGCAAGCATGAATTTGTGCTTTGGAAAGAGGATTGCAAGTCCTTTCAACTCTCTGTAGAGAAAGGATGCCCTTGTAGAGCCAACCATTAGGGTGCACGTGCAATTACAGACAGAACCTGGGTGTTTGGCTGAACGGGGCCCCAGAGAATACCTTATGAAACAACTTCATTTTGCAGGTGAGGAAACCGAGACCAGAAGAAAATGCTCCTTTGTCGCAGAATAAGTGGCATTCAAACGGTTCGTTTGTATGTTTGTTCCTTCAGTACATTCTGAGCACCTAGGAGCCAGATGCTGGATGCTGGGGACATAGGGACCTGCTCCCAGGGAGCTGACGGAGGTGCTCGTGAAGGAGGGGAGAATTGAAAAGTAAACAAGTGTTCCAATTCATCACAGTGTCAAGCACAGTAAAGAAAGAAGTCCTGGATATCAACCTTTTGTCTGTACTGTCATTTGCAAATATCTTCTCCCATTCCGTGGGTTGCCTCTTTGTTTTGTTGACTGTTTCTTTTGCTGTGCAGAAGCTTTTGATCTTGATGAAGTCCCAAAAGTTCATTTTCGCGTTTGTTTCCTTCGCCTTTGGAGACATATCTTGAAAGAAGTTGCTGTGGCTGATATCAAAGAGGTTACTGCCTATGTTCTCCTTGAGGATTCTGATTGCAAATGACAGTACAGATAAAAGGTTGATATCCAGGATCTATAAAGAACTCCTCAAACTCAACACACACAAAACAGACAATCATATTAAAAAATGGGCAGAAGATATGAACAGACACTTCTCCAATGAAGACATACAAATGGCTACCAGACACATGAAAAAATGTTCATCATCACTAGCCATCAGGGAGATTCAAATCAAAACCACATTGAGATACCACCTTACACCAGTTAGAATGGCCAAAATTAGCAAGACGGGTAACAACGTGTGTTGGAGAGGATGTGGAGAAAGGGGAACCCTCTTACACTGTTGGTGGGAATGCAAACTGGTGCAGCCACTTTGGAGAACAGTGTGGAGATTCCTCAGGAAATTAAAAATAGAGCTTCCCTATGACCCTGCAACTGCACTACTGGGTATTTACCCCAAAGATACAGATGTAGTGAAAAGAAGGGCCATCTGTACCCCAATGTTTATAGCAGCAATGGCCACGGTCGCCAAACTGTGGAAAGAACCAAGATGCCCTTCAACGGATGAATGGATAAGGAAGATGTGGTCCATATACACTATGGAGTATTATGCCTCCATCAGAAAGGACGAATACCCAACTTTTGTAGCAACATGGACAGGACTGGAAGAGATTATGCTGAGTGAAATAAGTCAAACAGAGAGAGTCAAGTATCATATGGTTTCACTTATTTGTGGAGCATAACAAATAATATAGAGGACAAGGGAAGATGGAGAGAAGAAGGGAGTTGAGGGAAATTGGAAGGGGAGGTGAACCATGAGAGACTACAGACTCTGAAAAACAACCTGAGGGTTTTGAAGGGGCGGGGGGTGGGAGGTTGGGGGAACCAGGTGGTGGGTATTAGGGAGGGCACAGATTGCATGGAGCACTGGGTGTGGTGAAAAAACAATGAATACTGTTATGCTGAAAATAAATAAAAAAGAAAAAAAAAACTCAAAAAACAAAACAAAACAAAACAAAACAAAAAAAGAAAGAAGTCCTGGGAGAGCTACTCTCTGATGGGGCTAGGAGGGGCTTAGAGAGGGCCTCTTCCACGAGGTGACATGTAAGCTGAGGCCTGAATGATGCTAAGGAGACCTCTGGGTTAAGACACTGGGGGAGATTGGAACAGGTAGAGGAAGAGCTGAAGCCCTAAGGTAGGAAGGTGCCTGGCAGTTTCAAAGAGCAGAAAGTGGGTGAATTCATAAGGAGGGAGATGTGCTGGTTGGTGGCAGGCTTGAGGGTTGCGACCCTAGAGGCCTTATAGGCCTAAGGGGCATCTTGAGATGTTGCAGGTTTAAGTGAAAGAGTTCTAGGATCTGGTTTACATTTTTAAAAATAGTTCATTGAGTATCATGTGGAGTGAATGGTAGAGAAACTAGAGCAGACTAGGAGACTGCTGCTAGAGTCAGACCAGGCAAGAAGGTTATGGCCTAGGATAGGGTGGTGGCAGGGGTGAGCAAGGGAACTGATTGTATTTAGGATCTATTTTGGAGACAGAACTGTTAGGACTACGGTTGGATTGGATATGGGTGCGAGGCCAAATGAGAGTCATCAGAAGGACCGAGGTTTTTGGCTTGAGTAATTGGGTAGAACCATTTCCTGAGATGGGGAAGCCTGGAGAGGAGCAGGTTGGGGAGAGTGTGGGTGGGGGTGAGGAATCATTTATCTAAATAAATAAATAAATAAATAGGTATCGAGAATGGGAAAAACAAGAGTAGATCCATTTTGGAAGAACAGTAAATGAAGGCCTCACTCAGAAGTTGACATTTAAGGTCAAATCTGAAAAGCACAAAGAGCCAGCTAAGAGAATGTTCCAGATGGAACCGCAGGTGCAAAGGTGCAAGGGAAGAAATGGCTTAGCAAGTCGTAGGTAAGTGAAAGGAGTTATTGTGACGGCAGGGCAGGGAGTGAGATAATCAAAAGAGTGGTTTCTATTTTTTGTACTGCTCGGGAACAAGTTTAACACCGTAACTCAGATGTGCAAAAAGAAATACTGCTTTTTTTCCCTCTATCACTGACCTGATTTTCCTCACAGCTGCTACCCTGAGTAGGAGTGGGGACTGAAAGAAGGAACCAGAAATTTAAACCTGCCAGTTTGTGGTACACTCACTGCTTTCAGATAACTCCATTGCCTTTGCAAGGGGTGTGTGTATGTGTGTGTGTGTGTGTGTGTGTGTGTGTTGGGGGGAGACTTTGGGTCCACACACCAGTTGTCTGCTGTCTTCTACCTCCCCGTGCCTCCATCTTGGCTCCTGTTGTGTACTTGTCCATCCAGTCAGGTGACATGTCTTGGGAGAACTCTTTGTCTGTTCTCTGGACTCAGCAGACCTGGAGGTCTTTCCCACAGATTCACCCCTCCTTCCGTTTTCTCTGATGCCACAGTTCCTTCTCCCTGAGGTTGGAGGGCACCTGTGACTCCCAACCTGAGGTACTTCTGAGTTACCTCATCATTGTTCTGTGGCACCTTCAGCAGCATCAACATCATCTTACATCCTTCATAAGGCTGGCAAGAACCTCTGGGGCTCTCCTGTGCCACAGGGCAGCCGAGGAAGTCTCTAGGTAATTAAGTGTTCTCACGACATGACTGGGCTATGCTGCCATTTTTACTTTATTGTGGTCTTACATTGCTGCTGCTCTATGTGGTGATATCCCCTCAGAGTTGTTAGTGGGCAGTGGCAGCAGCTCCTCCACTCTTGACTTTCTTCTTGACCCTTGACCTGTCTGATACCTGCCCCACCGATGTTATGGTCTGGAGAGATGTGGTGATGATCCATTACACATATGCATCTGACAACTGTCTTTCTCTACCTCTCTTCCTTTTCTAGCAAATTCTCTGACTAGAAGGAGCAGGTGTCCCTCTGCCTCCTTACGGTAGTTTTAAAACATAACTGCAAATTCTCTGGTACTCTTTCCAATAAGAGGTAGCATATATGTCACTTCCCTTGAACCTGGGAAGACATTTGTGTCTTCCTTGATGAAAAGAACATGGCAGAAGTGATGCAGTGTGAAATTAGCAAAGACTGTGCTTCTTCTGCTAGATTCTCGAGACTCACTTTGGGAGCTTTTAGCCACCCTGTGAAAAGCCCAGCTACCCCGAGGCCACCATTTGGGGCGATTATGTAGGGAGATAAGAGAGAGGGGGAAAAGGGAGGGAGAGATCTGAGGAGCTTTAGCTGTTAGCTGTTCAAGTATGTCAGGCCAGGTGCCAACATGCTAGTTAAGAAAGTTTCAAGATGATATCAGTTTCAACCACTGTCTGATTGCAACCTCAAGGGACAATCTGAGCAGGGAGCACCTGGAAGAGCTCAATCAATGCTCAGATTTATGAGCAAAATAAATGATTACTCCCATTATTTTGGGGTGGTTTGATAATAGATGATTGGTGTACTCACTCCTCCTGGAGCTCACATTCTTACCAGTATTTTTCTTCTACCTTAAATAATCTGTACACTGTGACTCATAATTAAGCCATAGATGCAGGCCTTTAGGTAGAATGACCAATTACCCTGATTTGCTGCATTTGAGTGGGTTCCTAAGATGTGGGAATTTCAGTGCTAAAACCCAGAAATATCCTGGGCAAACTGAGATGAGTTGGTCACCCTATTCCAAGTTTTGCTTTAAAGCTGAAGAAATTTAGAGATTTTTAGAATTATTGCATTGCTATGAATTTTAATAAGAAGCAGCGTTGGGCTTGGATGCTGACCCATTGTTCTAGAGGATATCTGTCCTCCCAAAGGGAGTCAATGAGTAGGCTAATGCAGGCAAAGATAAATATAGGATCTGAAAATATTTCAAAAATATCTCCTACAGATGGAGAAACTGGATCCAGACAAGGCCACTGACTTTTCCAAGGGCAGATAGTGACAAGGCCATAATTTGGGATACAGATAGTTGGACTTCAGTCAAGGACTCTTACCTCCATATTTTGTCATTTCCAATTCTCATCGATATGTACCCTGTGAGTGTGGGTGAACCCTGGATACTATTTAGGCCAAAGGAGAGATGTCCTTGCCAATAATATAGTTCACCATCCTCAGATCTAGGCAGTGCAGAGATTAGACTAAAATCTAATCTGAGCCATACCTGGACAAACAAGAGAACCAGAAAATCCATCTTGCTTGAAACAAAACCCCAAACCAACGTCAGGTCTGTTCTGAAATGGAGTTTTAACAGTCACATCAGAAATGTTAGTGAAAAATGTAGGCCCTGGTACTGCTTGTCCCAGAAGAAGCCCAGTTAACTTTGGGTTCCGATTTTAGGGCTGTTCTTAAAAGTAAAGGATGGGGTAGCTCCCAGGCCGCAGCAGGGCAGGTGTAACTAGATATGGGCCAATGAGTGTTTCTGGGTGTGTCTTTTGGCAATGAAACCCAGACTGCTTTAGCAAACAAATAGGAGGCTGGTAATTATCTGCTCTGCCTAGAGCTGAAGATGGACGACTAGGTGGGAGGAAGGGTGGAGAAGGAGAACATTACTTGAGGTCTGACTTGGCAGGAAACGGCCATTATGGTACTCGCCCCACCTCTGTTTAGAAAGTGTATGTGGTATGCTTGGGTGTGAGCTGTGTGTGTGCCTAACCACTAGAGCAGAGGTTTTATCGAAGAAAGCAAATTGCTCACTGATATGACTCCAATGACATGGCCACCCAAAAGCCAGCCCCATCCCGTCCAAGGGATCCAGGAGGAAGCTCTGTTTTGACCGGCAAGGCAACAAGGAGGGGAGGCTGTGAATCATATGCAGTTAGATTTGGTTGGCATGTGAGCAGGCGTGAGTTACCTTTCATTCAATGATTATAAGATAAAGCCCTGTAATTTTGCACAACCCTAGCACTCATTCAGTAGCAACTGAAATCAGTTTGAAAAGACAGTCAAAACCCTTGGGATGGGGTACTGTTTTGAGGTTTTTAACCTTTGCTCCTCTTCTGTATTTCCTCTTTTTTCCTCCTTCCACTGAAGCAGGCAGTTAAGTTTGGTCTTTGCTTCCGTAGGGGGTTACGGTTGAGAGGAGAGCAAACCTCATCTGCTTATCTTCCTGGCTTTGGGAGCAGAGGTGGGGAGGGGGTGGGTCCAAACAGCACAGAAACAACATATGGGCCAGAAAACCAAAAGAAAAAAAGCTTTCTCCAAGACCAGCGAGAGATTTCCCAGGAAGGCAAAGAGAGAACAGGAGGGGAACAGAGAGCTCGAAAGTCCTGAGAGAAAAAAACATGCCCTGAATCTTTCAACATCCATTCACCCAATTCCTCTATACACCATGCACTGTCCTAAGAGCACTGAATAAATACATAAAGACCCTTGTCCTTGTGGAGCTTACGTTTTAGTGGCAATCAAAACATGGCATTCTGATATGCCAGATGCTATTGTAAGTGCATGGCATGTATTAACTTCTCAGGATCCATTGAATTAGATACTATATTCCCAGCTCACAAGCAAAGCAATGGCGACATAGAAAGGTTACATAATTTGCTGATCTCATAGCTAGTAAGTATCAGAGGCTGAATATTGAACCCAGACAAGCTGGCTTCATTTCTCTTAACCGCTTGCTTAATTTCTAGGCAGGGCTTTGGGAGGGTGGCAAGACACCCAGCTGTTGAGAAATCTGTTTGGAGCAGTTTCACAGAGACTCCCATGCCCCAGGTAGGTTAGGGCAGCAGTGAAAAGACCCTGAAATGCTAGGGGCTGCCGCCTGTGATGGTGGGTGTCTCTGAGTCAGTCTTCCCCTGACTGTGTTCCACTGCCCCAAGTTCTGCGAGGCCAGCTCAACCAGAGGGGAGGAACCCTGCTCCGCGGCTCCTTTTGCTTCCTTGTCCAGCAGGATGGAAGCCCAAAAACAGAAATGAAGCTGAGTTAAAAGAATACAAATGATAAAATAGATGATGAAAAAATAAGAAGAGAAAAAGAATTAATGTTTCTGTAATCATGAGTCTGTAGGCTAAGATCCAGCTGTGTATTCTGGAAAGTGTGAAAATTAGAGAAAGCTATGTGCTGCCCGTGGAGGGAATTAAAAATCCCAATCCCTTTACATATTCCACCCCCCACCCGGCCGTCTGGAACTGGGGTGTTGTGCAAGGGGGACTAGGATTTCAAGATTGTTAAGATTGGAAGCCCAATCAGTGCAGAATTTTCACTAATTTATTTAAGAGAAAAGAGTTGTTCGAATTCTACATGGATGTGGTATATTCTGTGTGCCTACCAACATGCCACTAAAAAATGCACAATATGTAAAATTGTACAATATTACTCTCTAATCAGTACAAATATGTTGATCAGAGTATTTGGTTCTGTCGCGAAACACAAGCCGGAATCTGCGGTAAAGTGTAAATCCTGCAGTATGCAGTTGAGAATTGAACTTCATGGAGTTGGACCTTGTGTCACCTGCCTTGTCTGTTCCTAAATGAGCCTAAGGCATAAGGTAAATGGAAAGAGGACAATGATGTTTGTCTTAGTCTCCTAATTTGTAACAAATTACCTCAAACTTAGTACCTTAAAACACCACCACTTTGTCCTTTGCAGTACTGGAAGTCAGAAGTCCCAAATCCGATTCACTGGGCTAGTCAAGGTGCCAGCAGGACGGATTCCTTCTGACAGATCCGCAGGGAGAATCCACTTAATTGCCTCTTGCAGTTTCTACTGCTGCCTGAACCCTTGGCTTATGGCCCCTTCCTCCCCTTTAAAGCTCCTCACTATGGGGGGAGGCCTGGCTGCCTCAGTCAGGAGAACATATGACTCTTGATCTCAGGGTTGTGAGTTCAATTCCCACATTGGGTGTAGAGCTTATATTTAAAAAATAAATAAATAAAAATAAAGTTCATCACTCCAATCTTTGTTTCTAACATTGCATTGCCTCTTTCTGACTCTGACTTCTGCCTCCCTCTTGTACAGACCATTTGATTTTATTGGGCTAATCTGGATAATCCAGGATAATTGCTGAGTTTCCTTTGATCAAATTTCCTCTTGGTCTGATTGCTCCAAATGTCAATCAGTGATGGACAGTCTTAACATTGCAGTTGTGTGAACTCCTTTTAAATAAAACAAGCATGGCCCATGTTTCATATTTTACATAGCCCAGAATATGTTTTTATTTTTATGGGTAAATATCCAACCATTTTGAATTCAATAAGATTTGAACTTGAAATACCTCCAATACAATGTCATTCATCAAAGAGGAGACAAAATTTTACACAAATTGATTGTGTTTACTTATTACAAGATATACTGGTTTTCTCATCTGAAATCCCAAGAATTCTTTGTGTTGTATGTGTTGTCCTCCAGCTTGGGTGACTAATGATGGACACCCTGTCTGTGAGTTCAGTCCTAGATGCCTTTTCTTCAGAAGAGAGAACTACTCCTGACTCCAGCAAGTGCTCCTTTAACATCTTGCTCATATTGCAACTGCTAAACTCAAGTCATTCTTGGAGCATGTGGGTGGCTCAGTTGGTTCAATGTCTGCCTTTGGCTCTGGTCGTGATCCCAGGGTCCTGGGATGGAGCTCTGTGCCAGGCGTTCTGCTCAGTGGGGAGCCTGCTTCTCCCTCTCCCTCTGCCTCTCACCCCAGCTTATGTGCATGCACTCTCTCTCTCAAATAAATAAATCTTAAAAAAAATAAATTCAAGTCATCCTATTATCATTATGTGTCTATGTCATTGATTGCTGGACTTTTCAGGTCATGTTTATGTATTTTCAACCTTTGTATCCAACCCAGTGAACATGGCATGTAAGGTATTGTGAGTCCTTCACAAATATTTGTTAAATGGATTCATTTGTTGAAGAAAGAACCATACTTTATTTGATTTCATGATGTGAGCTTTACATCGTTTCTGGTTTTCTTTTCCCTTTGCACACCAGAAGACTTCAGGCCAGATTGTTCTGTAACAGAAACTTTCTCATCCAAATTCTAAAAGATATTTTACTCCTGTTCTTATTTTTCTTTAAATTAACCTGACTATGTATTTTTATTATAAGTAATGCCAAAAAACTTTTTTAGAACTACAAGGAACATAAGTTCTAAATAACATGTTTGGCAAATTTTGATCCATCTGGGATTTCTGTTTAAGGAAAACCAATGCCTTTCACCATAGTGAACCTAATCACTATGATGGTAACAGCTAGAAAAAACAAGGAGCAATAACTATCAGATAAACAAGGGAAGGTGGTGTGCATTGTGTTTTTCAAAAGGAAAGACAAATAGCAAATAGGGATCATTCAAATAATTGACTGCTGATGTGGAACTTCAAACAGGTACTTTTCTATGGGGGAGAGTGGCTGAGGTTGTCTGGTGTAGATGGCGATTATGTTACTAGAAGAACTGTGTTGAAGACATTTATTTTACTTTTAGTTATTTAATAGTATTTTTTTTTAATATCTAGGAGAAAGAGAAAAGTACATAGAAAATCTAAAGGATTTCTCAGAGGAATAGGAGTATTATAAACCTAGTGATAAAGCTGCCTAGTGGTCCAATTATGAGAAAGGCAGATGGAAGATCCAAGTACCAAGGTCAGACGGAGTTGGGAAGGTGCACCTCAATCACAACGAGAGAAAAACAGTATTTGAGATTGGGGAATGGTTGCCTTGGTTAATAACAAGCAAGAATATCATTTTGTGAAGTGAGGAGGATATTCTCTGTCAAATTACTCTTGGTTTTGTTACAGGCTTACCAGAAAGCCTAGGGCCAGAGTGAAATGGGAAAACAGGAAAGAACAGGAGGAAAGAAAAATCAAAATGCTTGATGACAAGGCAGAGCTTTATTTATTAAAGTTTTTACTTTGGGAAATTGAAGAACGTAAAAAAGTTCAACATCTTTTTTTTTTTAACTGAAAAATAGACCACTGGTTTTACTTATAAAGCAGAGAACACTTTCTAAATGAATACAAATAAATGGAAGAATCCACAAAGAAGCAGTCACCTCATCATTATGGGAGTCAATAGTCACTCTGTAAGGTGACCAGAAATACCTGGTTTTCTTTTTTTAATCCTGATGATATAAAATTTTCTAAATTTTTACTAAATGTTAAACAAGTGTAGTTCAACCTTTAGTAAACAATTGGTTTTTCCAGCTCGGGCCAACAATAGACCAGATTTGCTCTTATTAATGAACTCCAGGGGCAGCCACGTGGCTCAGTCAGTTGAGTGGCAACTCTTGAGATTTCAGCTCAGGTCATAATCTCAGGGTCATGGGATTCAGAGCTTAGTGGACAGTTAGCTTGAGGATTCTCTCTCTCCTTCTCCCTCTGCCCCTCCCCCTGCTCATGTGTTCTTTCTCTCTCTCAGATAAATACATCTTAAAAAAAAAAAAATGAACTCCAGTTTTAAAATGAAAAGTGTCCTCATTTAAAATGTTTTTGTTGTTCAAAGTGGGTTGGACTATCCCGGTATTGGTAAGTGGGAAAGGAATGTGCCTATGGAGAGTGCTGGGATCTGTAAGTGGAAAAGGAAGCTCCAAGAGGGTTGGCTGAGCTTGGCTGTAGGGAGAGCTCGCATCCTGGAGCTGCTCTCAGAAGGCACAAAACATTTAACCAATCTGAAATGTCCCATCATCATGATTAACATTTAATCATGAAATTTCACATAAAAAGCCACATTTCTGACCCGATAGTATTCCACCGTAGCAACTGTCACTGAGTAGGACCAAATAGCTGCTGCTCATTTGGGACAGGGCTGACTCCCTGCTGTCCATCTCCTTCCCACACCTCTGTTTCCTTCAGACGTGGAGGTGGAGTGTCAGTTGCCATCCACCCATGAGATTGTGCAGTTGTTTGTCTTATGGTAGAAGTAGTGAGATCTTAGAACATGTCTTATAACCTTGTCTATATCAGAAATGTGATATAGACCAAGATGCCACGTAATTCAAGAGCAATGGGAGAAATCGAACTTCCTTGTGGAAGTGACAGGTATCCTAGGGATCATAGGTATATACAATAAATCATAGGTATATACAATAGGTATATACAATAAACCTGAAATCACTTGCCTGTTGTACTCATTTGTTCCCTTGCAGACTTTGGGTTTAAAATGCCTGGTTTAGCTTTTGTAGCTGTGGTCTCATCTTTGGGCACAGATCACCCCTGAGGCTAAACTAATATGTTTCTTTTTCCAAGAGACAGTTCCCTTTTAGATCTTTTCACTGAACTCTGACTTTTTATGGTGGTAAAGTGCCCCCAGCGGGGTCTATGCCAAAGATGTTAACCATGTTTAACCCTTACCTCCCAGCTTCCCGTGTTGCTAACTGTGTAACCCAGTCCTAACCAATGAGATGTAGGCAGAACACGCTGATGAGTTGAAGAATTTATTTCCCTGTAAAGGGAGCAGGTGCCATTGGTTGGGCTCTTTACTATTACCCCTTTCTTCCCGCTTTGAAACAGACAAGTTCTCTGGAGAGGCAAAACCCATCTTGTACCCATAAGAAGACAGCCATGGGGGCAAAAGCCAATTTGTGAAGGATGTTGAGTAAAAATAAAGCAGGAGTCTAGACCCTTGGGTGCAGGTGAGTAGCTAAACCAATTTCCAATAACTACCTAGGTTAAATTTTATGAGACAGACAAACCCTTCATTGTTTACATCATGGTTGTTTGGCTTTTCTGTTACTTGCAGACATAGGCATTCCTAATTGGTTCATTCTTCTCCCCTCCCCTCCGTTCATATAAGCACAATGCTTCTCACTATATCTGTACCTCCCACGTCTGCCAAATTATGTCAACACCCCAATTCAATTCCTACTGGATAATGTTTGCAAGGCCTGATGCTAGCATTTGGAATGCAGGGTCCTATAAAAATGAGCAAGACAAATTCTTTGTGTTAAAGCATCTTGTTATGTAGAAGGGAGAATTAGATACATGCACACAATAATTGCAAAACAAAGTAGAGCAAAGACAATGCCAGGTTGTTATGGAGTGTTCAAAGCGGGGGTGATACTGCTTTGAATACCATTGCACCTGGTTCCTTGCTGGAGTTGTCAGGAGAGATTTGGAGAAGGTGGAATTTGAGATGAGTCTTGAATGTTGGAGAACTCGAATGTTTAGAACACTGCCTTCTAGAAAGGGGGACTGATAGGAGGAAAGGCGTGGAGGCAGATAATGTAGAATATGTTAGACAGTGAAGTTGTACAGACCCTGCTCTCACACTCCAGACACACTGGCCTCTCTAATTCTTCTAGGGAGAGAGCCAGTCCCAGCTCTGCACCCTCACATGTTCTCCTTCTCCTACCAATGGCTCTCCTTTCTTCTCCTGTCTGCTGGCCATCTGAGACTGTTGTTTCCTTAGAGAGGATGTCCCTGGGTAGCCAAAGTCAAGCGGTCCCACCTGCCATTCTTTCTCTTGTACTAGATTCTTTGCCTTTACAAAATTTAGATGCTCGTTTATTTACAATTGTTAGTATTTATTGAAGACCTGTTGTATTCCAGGCATTGGCCTCACCTAGTAGGTATATTTTTTTTAAGATTTTTTTAAAAAAATTATTTATTTGACAGACAGAGATCACAAGTTGGTGGACAGGCAGGCAGAGAGAGAGGAGGAAGCAGACTCCCCGCTGAGCAGAGAGCCCAATGTGGGACTCCATCCCAGCACCCTGGGATCATGACCTGAGCCAAAGGCAGAGGCTTGAACCCACTGAGCCACTCACGTGACCCTCACATAGTAGCTATATTAGTGAATAAAAAGTCAACGGGTGCCTGGGTGGCTCAGTTGGTTAAGCGTCCAACTCTTAATCTCAACTCAGGTCTTGATCTCAGGATTGTGAGGGGGAAAAAGAAAAAAAAAGTCAAGCTTCATGCCTGTACATGTGAGTAATGAGACAGATGCGTAGCAAACGTAAAATTGTTACCTATTGTGTTAAATGCTAGGAAGGAAATAAGGGTAATCTGAGAGACACCTGGGGGCTGGCAGGAGATAAATTCTGTTAATGACAGCACCTACTTCAGAGGATTTTGATGATAATAAAGATGATACAAGTAAAGAGCTAAAGAGTGACTGCTGCATAGTCTGCAATAAAATTAGTAATTATAAGTTTGTGTGAGTGAGTAAACTTTTTATTGCTACATGTACAAAAAAGCACAAATCAAAAGTCTGTATCTTGGTGATATTGTTTTTAAGATTTATTTATTTATTTATTTCAGCGAGAGAGAGAGAGAGAGAGAGAGAGAGAGAGAGAACAAGTGGGGGGAGAGAGAATGCTTGAGCAGACTCCCTGCTGAGCACAGAGCCTAACACAGGACTCCTAGATCATGACCTGAGCTGAAATTGAGTGCTTGCCCCTCAATTGACTGAGCCACCAAGGTGCCTCTATAGCTTGGTGAATTTTAATAAATAAAACACACAGATGTTAGCACCCCCCGAATAAAGAAACAGAATATGTCTCGAACCCTCAGAATGCCATCATGCTTCCTTCTAGTTAGTCACTCCTCAAGGATAATTATTATTTTACCTCTAACAGTAGAGAATGATTTTGTCTGCTTTTTGAACTTTATATAAATGAAATCATAAGGTGTGTACCCTTTTGTGCTTTTTTTTCCTGAAAAATGCTGTATTTTACAGTATGGGAATTTTTTTAAAAAGTGTATATTCTGTTAAAAATACTGATATGCAAAGAATTGTTTTGGATTTATTTTTAAAATTTAGATTTGACCAATTAATTAAAATCAGAAGTGTTGATTTTATTATTATAGGAAATATTAATTCTTATAAGTCTTAACTGAGACTTAATTTCTATATATATGTTTGCTATACAATGTATCAAATATAAACAGTAGTATAGCAAGAAAATTAGGCATTGTAAGTAATTACTTACACAGTAAAAGGAAAAATCAACAAAGTGAAAAGACAACCTACAGAACAGGGTAAAATATTGCAAACTATACATCTGATAAAGGGTTGATATCCCAAATATATCAAGAACTCATACAACTCAATAGCAAAAACCCAAATAATCCAAGTAAAAAATGGGTAAAAGATCTGCATAGACATCCTTCCAAAGAAAATATACAAATGGCCAGTAGGTATATGCAAAGATGCCCAACACCACTCATCGGGGAAATGTAAATCAAAACCACAATGAGATATCACCTCATGCCTGTCATCAAAAAGACAAGAGATAGAAAATGTTAGTAAGGATGTGGGAAAAAGGGAACCCTTATGCACTATTGGTAGGATTGCAAACTGTACAGCTACTGTGGAGAGCAGCCTGGGGTTTCCTGCAAAAAATTAAAAACAGAACTACTGTATGATCCAGCTAGTGTGTTGATTTTCATTGTTGTGTAGCATTCCATGGTGTGACCATGCTACAATTTATTTATTCCTATCACTGTTGATGGATTATTTTTAAATGTTTGTCATTTCACCAGGTTCAAAAGATTTTTGTCGGATGAATGGATATTGAGTAGGTGATAGGACATAATACTGGAAAAGCTAACTAGGGGCATACTGTGGAAAAATGTAGAAGTTTGGTAAAAAGTTTGCAGTAATTTCTTAAGTGAGAAGCTTTAGGGGTAAGAGGTTAAAAGCATGAACTATGGTGGAGGCGCCTTACTGGCTAAGTTGGTAAAGCATGCCACCCCTGATCTTGGAGTGGTGAGTTCAAGCCCCATATTGGGAGTGGAGTTCACCTAAAAAAATAAATAAATAAAAGCATGACCTGTGGAGCCAGACTATTTGGGTTTAATGACCAGTTCTACTTACTAGCACTTAGTAGCTGTGTAACCAGAAGAACTTACCTCACATCTCTGCCTCAATTTCCTTATCTAAAACAATGGGTGTTATAGGAGATTATAAAGATTAAATGAGTTAGAAATAGCTTGGACCAGGATCCCGCACATGGTAACTTCTACAGCAGTGATTGGTAAGTAGGATGAGGGTCTCCACTGTTGGTTTTTGAACAGGGAAATGGTATTGTTGAATTAAAGTGAGAGGCTGTCAACAAGGCAGGACCAGAGGTCCCGCTGCAGCGACTGTTCTTGTCAGGAGGCTGATGGTCAGTGACCCACGGGGTGTCACCTGTATCAGAAACTCCAGTGAGCTACTCATATGCAGAGAAACAGCTTGAAAATGGGGGCTGATAAAACTGTAGTTCAAAGATTCCATCCTCTGCCTCAGCAAACAAGCTGTGAACTGGCGGTTTGGAATTATGACCTGTAATTAGAAAACTTTCATCTTTTGTAACCATCAGTTAATGAACAAACTGTAGTTACAGAGGTGGAATTTCAGACCAGCAGAAGAGGGATTTTTATTTTTTCCATCCCACTGGAATAACACAATGTAAGAGTCTCCCTCTACTCCCTGGTCTCCAGATTTGCAGGAATTTCCACCGGAAGTTTCCTGCCACGAAGTTGTCTGTGTTGTGCTAGGTTATCCCGCTGGAGCCAAACTACAGAACGGTGAATATGTAGGAGTCTGGGAAGAAATAGATGCTACATACACTCCAACGGCATAATTTGAAAAGAGTTTTAAGGAAAGGACCGTTTTACAGAGTTGGGAGATATAACAAAGGTAATGCAGAACCCTGACTTGCAAACTTGGGAAGATCTGAGCCCCCTAGACCTGGGGTCGGGGGTAGGGGGGAGCTCACCAGAACCCAGAGAAGGCTGAGGACAGAAGCTGTGGGCTTCGGTACAGGGGACGCCCAACCAATGGTTCTCCCCTGTGAGAACGCATCCTGGACTTTCCCCTTACCCCGCCCTCCCCCCTCTAACAATGTGCGCATTGGTGGAAACTTTCTGGAAGCCAGAAGGCCCAGGAGTGCACTGATGCAGTCCGTAAAGCTCAGCCTTCCCAAGACACAGAGCAGGTGGAGTCCAGGGAGGCATGGACCTGAAGGGACAAATCATGGATGTCCTGCTGAAACAAAACCATGACATCCGCCAGGCAGCCCATTTCACTACTTTCAGAGTCAATGTAATCTTATAAAACAGCATGATTATTATGAATAGTAATAATCGTCATAGTAAATCGTCATAGTAAAATTGTAATCGTCGTCGTAAGTATCGTCAAGAGTAATCATCAAGAATAATCGTCATAGTAAAATTGTGTCTTTGATCTATCACCCCCTGTTCTGGACACTGTACTCAGTTCTTTGCATGCTATAGTTCACTCAGTCTTCACAATATTCCCATAGTTAGTGTCACTGCTGTTTTACCGATTAGGAAAACTGAGGGGTTAGAGAATTAATTGACCAGCCCCAGGTACCACAGTGCAAAGGAAACACCTGACTCAAAATGTAGTCCCATGCTTTCTGAAGCCACAGTCCATGCCCTTGTTAGCCCTTGAGTGAACAACTGATCTCTTTTATTTACACATTCTCTTCAAGTGCTTTCTACTCAGGTGAATCTATTTACATATACTTGGAAATAAGACAGAAGTTAAAGAGTCAAAGTTCAATTTACTCCTTCCCATTTCTGTCCCCTAAAATATTTCCCTTCTCGGGGCACCTGGGTGGCTCAGTGGGTTAAGTCTCTGCCTTCGGCTCAGGTCATGATCTCAGGGTCCTGGGATCGAGTCCCACATCGGGCTCTCTGCTCAGCGGGGAGCCTGCTTACCCCTCTCTTTCTCTGCCTGCCTCTCTGCCTACTTGTGATCTCTGTCTGTCAAATAAATAAATAAAATCTTAAAAAAAAAAAATTTCCCTTCTCAGAAGTTCTCAGAAGTCTGTTAATGATATGGTATTTCTCCTTTTAAATTCTTTTTTTCTATGCATTTACAAATTTACGTGTACATATGCAGCTATTCTATTTTTACATAAATAAGATCATTTTGTTTATAATTTTCTTCAACTTTAAAAAAATTAACTGATTTTTTTAATTGATTGTAATTGATACACAATGCTCCATTGGTTTCAGGTATACAACAAAGTGGTTTAATATCTCTATACGTTATGCTTGGGGCACCTGGGTGGCTCAGTCGGTTAAGTGTCTGACTCTTGGTTTGGCTCAGGTCACATCTCAGGGTTGTGAGATCAAGCCCCATGCTGGGCTCCACACCGGGTATGGAGCCTGCTTAAGATTCTTTCTCTGCCCCTCCCCTCCGCTAAAAAAAAGAAAAAAAAAAATGCTAAGCTCACCAGAGGTGTAGCTGCCCTCTGTCACCATATGACACTATTACAAATACCATTGACTATATTCCCTCTGCTGTACAGAGGATGTACAAGGATGAATCCTCGTGATTTATTCATTCCATAACTGGAAGACTGTACCTCCTACTCACCTTCACCCATTTTGCCAACTTTTTTTTAACCCTGACTTTTTTCCCCTACTTTGGACCCCTCCATACCATAGTGACTTAAATTATTTTATGTGATAGCTTAAATACATATAGATATATAATTACGAAGAAAACCCCCTTGTGCTTCTAGGTCACATGCAACTGTAAAACCCAAACAAATTAAGGACCAACAAAATAAAGCATTATCAGCATTAATGTAACACAGTTTAATGTAATTGAAATGAAATTATAGATAGTTGTGTTTAACAATAGGATGATGTTTTATTTTTCAGTTGTTGACTTGATCCTTTGATTTTGAGCATGATGGCCCATTTTTTATGTCATCAACATCATCATTATTTTTATTTTTCCTTTTAAACAATAAGCACTATACTCCCTTTTGATCCTATGGCCAATCTATGTAATAGAGCATGCCAAAACATACTGAAAATTTTACAAAGGACCATTGAGCAAAAATATTTTCCATGTATCCCTACATTTACGTGTTTTGACAGTAAACTTTTGCAAACTGGTTGGTACAGAAGGAGATACATACAAAAAATGAGCTTGCTTCCTGAATGGTACTAGCAATCATACCCTTACATCTGAACTACTGTGTCTGATGTGACCTGATTCTCCAACCGTTGTTTAGCTTTTGCATAGAACCCGATGAAGTCATTTGCCCTCCAGTTGAACTTGGTGCCTCGTTTCCATTCAAGGTCTGTCTCAATTTTTCCCTCATTAGCTTGGTGCTTTAGAGGATATTACTGCTTGTTCTCATGATGTCATGTCAAAAATCCCAATTTATTAAGTAACTTAAGAAACTAAAGCCTTAGTCCATGAAAATGTGTTTCAATTTTGAGTCTGATTGCAAATATCAAGATTTATCTTTATGATTTGCTAAAATAAATCATTTAAATATAATAGTAGCCATGTTGTCATTTGGGTATGAAGATATGGCAACTCAGATGCATCCAGTTATGCGTATTAACACATAAAAGTTAAATGCTGTCCTTTCAGATGATCAGGTGATAGATAATAAGCTGATTATGAATAGCAGTGCAAATATGCGGACACTGGAATTAGTGGCAGTTTGTGGGGATTTAGTGGTCATTCAGATTGACCCAGAATATGCCTGTTATTTTTTCAAGAGTATCAACCATATGAAAATAAAGAATTGAAATAATCCTGAGGTATTTGTGGGTATACTTCCCTCTCCCCAGTTATGTGTAAGTGAATATCCACAGTTTAAGAACCACTGTGCACCATGTTTTATGTTCTTTCGTGGGGTATAAAGGCAATCAGGTTTGGGGGCAAGGAGGAAAGAATTGCTAGAGCCAAGAATTTATAGAGTTTCTGTCTACGGCTGGCAAGGGAGCTGGTGTTAAGAAAGTTGGTGTTAAGGTACTGTGATCTGTGTAAGTTTCTGCCTCCCCAATCCCCAACCCAAGAAGATATTTCTCCCTTCTTCAGATAGGCTTAGACTGAATTCTTTCTGTGATGTCTAGACCCTGAAAGATTAATGTCAACTTTCCAAGTTACCACTGCACCAATTTGTACTGGGGCTTGAGACCCTGTTTCCTATTCCAAGGGACAATCATTTGCTGTAAAGAGTAGGAGGGAAATCCATAACTGTGGTTGTATGGTAATGGCCTCATGAATATATTACCCTGCTGTATAACTCACCCAGGTGGTGTAAGTGCCAGAAACATGTTTTGTTTCTAGATCTTTTCTTGTGATTCAATATGGGTATATTCCATTGAATGAAAAGTGTCCCCTTAAAATACTACTTTTTCAGACTAACCAATAGTTAGGAAAAATACAAAGGGTTAATCTTTCCTTTTTTTCTCCTCTCCCCTTCCCTCTTTTCTTTCTTTCCCCCTCTCCTCTCCTAGTCCTTCTCTTCTTCCTCCTTCTTTATTTTTCTGAAAGATACCCTTGAGATTATCTCCTTTGATTTCGAAGTATAAAATAGATATTCCCAAGCTGATAGATCTCATGGGGGCAGAGTTACTACTAGACAAGAATCTCCAAGACTCCCAGAACTATGCTAACCATACTAAGCAGCTGCTAAAGAGCATAAATCAATAATATATAAATAAACACTGAGCCTTAGAGAATACTTTATCCAGTTAATAAATACAGAAGGAATGAGGGAAATCTAAAACTGCCATTGGGCAAATACCCTCATAATCACAGTTGCAGGCAAGATCCACTAATGGAAAAATTCAGTGGGTGAAAGCTAGAGTAGAAACAGGTTATTAGCAAAATTTCAAAGTTTCTGTTATAAAGGAAAAATAGTAACTTGCAGTGGAGAAACCCAGCAGATGCCACAGTAACCAAGTGTCCAAGGTTAATGTCACTGGCACTGAGAGGTATCAATATCACATACCTCTTCATAAGATGCACTGAGGACACATCACTTTTATAGTAATCTTGTCAAAAAAGGCATAAAGCCCCTGTTTAATCATGAGAAAACACCAGATAGATCCAAATTGAGGAACATTTTATAAAACCTCTGTATAGTTCTCATCAAAAAGTCAAGGTCATGAAAGACAAGGATAGACTGAAGACCTGCCACAGGTTGGAAGAAACTAAGGAGCCAACCAAATGGGGTCCGGAATAAATTCCAGAAGAACAAAAGGACATTAAAGGGAAAAAGTAAATACATTCAAGTAAGATCTACAGTTCAGTCAATAGTATTGTACCATGATTCATTTCCTGGTTTTGATCACTGTGCTATGGTTGTACAACATATTAACATTAAAAGAAGCTGGGTCAAGAGTATATGGAAATTCTCTGTACTATTTTTGTGACTTTCTGGCAAGTCTAAAATTCTATTATTTATTTATTTTTTAAAGATTTATGTATCTATTTTAGAGAGAGACAGAGAGAGTGAGAGGAAGAGAGAATGGAGCGAGGGGCAGAGAAAGAGGGAGATAGAATCTTAAGCAGACTTCACACTGAGAGCTGAGACCGATGTGGCACCCTTTCTCACAACCCTGAGGTCATGACCCAAGTCAAAACCAAGAGTCAGCCATTTAGTCGACTGCATCATCCAGGTACTTCTAAAATTATTTAAAAATAAAAAGTTAAAAACAAAAAGAAGTACTCAGAACAGAGACTCTCTTTTGAGAAGTGTAGAAAAAATTTCAATCTTTAGAACCATCTTTAGAGTGCCAAGCAAGTTGATGGGATGAAGATCCTTGCGAACATTTGTACCTTGTAGTTTGTGTGATGATGTGTGAGGAATTTACTGATTTTATTTTGTCCTCTCTTTTCCATGTTCTGCCAGAACATCCTGCTTTTCCTTGGTAAGTGTGATTTGAAAATTGTGTTGTATTTGTTATCATTATAAAATTCTGAACACGTATTTTTTCCTGCTGGGAACTCATTTCAAACTTTTATAGGGAAATAAAATGATTTTGCTTCCCCCCAGTTATCGGTGGTAGTCTGCTTTTAGGGACTACATCTCATCTTTTTAATGAGTTATAGTTGTGTCCAAATCTGATAAAATTAATCAGCACATGTCTACCTACCACTTGCTGAAAACTTAGGACAGAGCTGTAGTCCTTAGTGAGCTCACATTCTCTTTGGAAAAACAAGCCAACATAGAGAAAGCAGGGCAAACCCCGAAATGAAGCCCTGAATGAGGTTGTGGTGCAGAATTTAAGTGCTGTGGAAGGAGGGGGGGGTTAGGGGTTGGAGTGTTCACAATCACTTTCCTGCATAAGAAATCATGCCAATATAAAAAAAAATTATTTCAATATCAAAACATCAAGTTGTACACATTAAGCATATACAATATTTATATGTACAAGGTTATCTCAGGAGAGCTGTTAATAAAAAGAAATTATTTGATCTCAGTCTTGAATTACAGGTAGAATCCCATAGATGGGGGAATTGGAAAGGATTTCAGATAGGGAGAGAATAAGTCAGCAAGCCAGCACTCAAGTGACCATAAAAAGCACAGCCTGCCTGGGGGAGCCTGTGGATGTTGACCTGATGTTTGATCAGTAGCCAATCAGTAGCAGGGAAGGTGGGAGACTGAATTATGGAGATTCTTGAAAACCAGGTCAAGAATATTAGACTACAAGCCTGTAGCAGATAATAGAGTCTTCACATGTTTGGAAACAGGGAGTCTCTTGTAATGATCTAGATGGGACCTGAGGCCTTGCTAGGTTTGCATGTTGATTATGGGGATGGAGAACGGACATGACACAGAATATATAGAAAACATTCAAGTTTTGATAAATATGAGGGAAATGGAGAGGAGTCGTAGAGAACGTGAGAATTTTAGGCTCAGGAAAGCAGATGCCAGTACTCCTGACAGTAGGAAATTCAGGAGGCAAACGAATTCAGGGGAAAAGGATATCATTTTGGTATAAAGTTTGAGATATTATAAGAGATTTGAATGAAAATGTTTTAGTAACAGTTTTGTAAACGCGTTCATTCATTCATTCATTCATTGAAGAAGCCATCATGTGTTTTGTGCCGGGAATTACACTAAGTGATGCATATAGTATCCCAGGGGAGTCTGGTAGAGATAGACCTGTATGCTATGATTGTAGAGAGCATGAAAAGGCTCTAGGAGCATCAAGGAAGGGCGAGTTTCTCAAAGTGTTGGGACTATGGGTCTACAGGTCAGACAAAATATGGAAGATCTTAAACTGTTGAAGTTATCTGCAAGAAATAATAAGTGGAAGCCAAGACCAGCTAAGTCCAATTTTAATGGAAACAAAAAGGCTGAAGGTCAAGGTGCGAGTCCTGCTGAGAC
Organism: Martes martes; assembly: GCF_963455335.1. Classification (NCBI taxonomy): domain Eukaryota; kingdom Metazoa; phylum Chordata; class Mammalia; order Carnivora; family Mustelidae; genus Martes; species Martes martes. Next base: position 85,197,637 of record NC_137888.1, read on the forward strand.
ACAGAGAGAATAGGACAAAATCAAGTGTCAGCGACAGGGAGAAAGTACTGGAAAAGTTGCATGAGACCATGTGGTGGTGTCGCAGACACTGAAGAGAGTCTCAAGGAGTTTGCCCGTTGTTTGGATTTGGGAGCAGCTTTGAGGGGATGGTTTCAGTGGAGCCAAAGTAGCAGAGGTGGGAGAGGAGCTACAGAGGAAGTGAAAGTGGTAAGCACCTGTGTGAAAAGTAAGAAAAAAGAAACCTGAAAAACAGGAAAGTAACCAGACAGGGCACCAAGGGAGAGTGAAGTAAATCCTTCTCCATTCACTTACTCCATTTAAAAAAAAAAAAAAAAAAAGTGCTGATTCAGTTGCCTGGTGCTGTGATGGCTACTTCATGTATATTTTCCCTTTTGTTCCTTACAACTTCTTGAGTGAGAAGCATCTGTTCAGCAAACATTTATGGAGGGCTACTTGGGGCCCCGTCTTGTTTCAGGTGATAGGGATACAGTAGTGGACAAAAATAGACGGCCCCTGCCCCTGTGGCATTTACTGTCTAAGGGGAGAGTTGACATGAAATAAATCATGTCACACATTATCAAAAATTGAAAAAGGAACAAGGCATACTGTTATGGGACTTGTAATCATTCAAACAAGGCTGTGCCCCAGGTCACCTTTGTCCTGTGAACACACATTTTGCTAAACAAATTAATAAAGGAAAGGCCACGACATCTTTATGAAAAATGTTCTAATTTGCAGACAAGTGTGCAAATGAGCACACTGGGTTTGCTGTAACTCTTAGGTCCACTCTGACTGTGGACTGATGTTAGGTGACTTCAAGTGAAAATTTGTTCTGCTGCCCTCCTGATCTTTTGATCCATCTAAGGCACCATATCAAAGCCAAGAATTAGGCCAAGAGTGTGCTCTGAAACTAGTGGAGCTGGTGTTTAGCATCGAACCTGGGAAGCTGGCTCACCTTCACCAAATGCTCCCTCCACCCCAGCTCCCAGGGGCAGCCTGAAATTTAGAACCCCAGACAGACATGTCTTACTAGGAGTGGGAATGATGGAGTTTCTGGGCACTATTTCCACTCCAGGCTCTGGAGTTTCCCACTTGGTCTTTTTTTTTTTTTAAATAGAGATTTTATTTATTTATTTGACACACACACAGACAGAGAGGGTGGGAGAGAGAACAAGCAAGCACAAGCAGGGGGAGTGTCCGACAGAGGGAGAAGCAGGCTTCCCACTGAACAAGAAGCCCGATTTGGGACTCGATCCCAGGGTCCTGGGATCACGACCTGAGCTGAAGGCAGACACTTAACCAACCAACTGAGCCCAGGCACCCTCCTACTTGGTCTTGACACCCTATTTCTGTTCTTCTGGTTCCTGCCAATCCAAACAATTGGCGAGGTTATTTATTTTTGCCCAGATCTTGATCTTGGTTTTTAACTTCTGCCCAATATACTGATATCACCTCTGGTTTTTATTTAAAGATTTATTTATTTGAGAGAGAGAGTAGGAGCAGGAGGAGGAAGAGGGGCAGAGGGAGAGGGAATCCCAGGCAAACTCAATATTGAGCACAGAGTCCAATGTGGGGTTTCATCTCAGGATCCTAAGATGATGACCTGAGCCAAAACTAAAGGTCAGACACTTAACCAACTGTGCCACCCAGGCTTCCCACCTCTTAATGGCTTTATTGTTTTTTGTTTGTTTGTTTGTTTTTTTAAGATTTTATTTATTTATTTGAAAGAGAGTGAGGGAGAGAGAGAGAGAGAGGAAAAGCACAAGTGCGAAGCGGGGGTGGGTGGGGGGCTTTATAGATGGAGAGGAAGAAGCAGACTCCCTGCAGATCAGGGAGCCCAGTGCAGTATTCAATGGCCCAAGCCAAAGGAAGACACCTTTTTTTTTTTTTTTTTTTTAAAGAGACAGTGAGAGAGGGAACACAGCTGGGGGATTGGGAGGGGGAAAAGCAGGTCTCCGGATGAGCAGGGAGCCAGATGCAGGGCTCAATCCCAGGCAGACACTTAACCAACTGAGCCACGCAGGAGCCCTGGCTTTATTGTTTTTTTCTAAGTTGGTTTCTGTCTCCGGAAGAGTCAGGATCCCACCATCTTGATAGATTTCACCATTTTTTCTCCTGCCTCTCATCTGGGAGGCAGGTAACTTTAAGTTTCCAAGATACACGACCATCTTCAAATCAGATCAACTTTTAAGTCTGGTTTGAGTGTTTCATTATAGTAATTAACCCAGAGTCAACGCAGGCTTTGAAGAAGTGAGAAGCAACCATGCTCTCCTTGTCATTTCTTCTCTGAGTTTCTCAATGCTTTCAGGTCTTACAGGTAAATTTGTCTTACAAGGCTTGTATCTTTGCGTGTCCATTGAGTAAAGTCACCGTCATGGTCAGGTTGAAAGTTATTCATTATTATAATTAATTTGGAAAAATATGGCTGTTAAATGAAAGGCATGATTACCAAACCAGAAACAAATAAAACAGGGCTCCAATGCAGTCCCTTTTTATTTTCTTTGATCAGTGGGCTGTCGTCCTGGCCCAACCATCCTTAAAGTAGGGCTCAGCGTGTCTAAGTAGAACCAGTCTTTATGTGAAACTCACCAAAATCTATCATCTTCTCCCTTATATCCTCATGGAGTTACCAGCTCATTACCTTTGATTTATTGGAGAGTCTGAAACTCTTGCCTGTAAGAGGGAACAATTTCGCTCACTCTCTGGTGTCCTGAAATATTTTCTCCTTTCCTAATCAAGAATTTTGTTAAATCTTTCCCTCCCTTTCTAACAATCCAAGAACATCACCTGGAAATGACATTTTGAGCCTTCCGTCGGTAAAGCAAGTTACCACAGTTAGGACAGGACTGCACTTTATTCTTGCACATAACTTAATGGTTTTTTTTTTTTGAGTTTTGGGGAGAGATGGTCAACTCTGTTTATGAAATAATGTATTTAAAGGGGGGGGGATGGATGACTCAGTCGGTTAAGCATCTGTCTTTGGCTCAGGTCATGATCCCAGGGTCCTGGGATGGAGCCCTTTGTCCAGGACTCTGCTCTGTCCCCATTGAGCAGGGACCTGGACACAGGGCTCCAGGGGACAGAGCAGAGTCTCCTTTTCTCTATCCCTCTGCCCTTCCCCCTGCTCATGCTCTCTCTCACTCCCTCTCAAATAAATAAATAAAATCTTAAAGAAAAAAAGAATGTATTTTGGGGTCCAAGCAATATAACCCACTGGAATGGGAGAATGTTTATATTGGAGAATAAACTGATCTTAAGGTGGCCAATTCCTATTGATTCTTTAATATGTAACTCAGGCATCATCTCAGGTAGAAAGCCTCTGAATTTTCCCACCCCCACCCAAGACACTGGCTGGGCAAACCAGGATGGTATGGTCACCCTCTGTAAAATTCCGTCTAAATCTCAAAGTGCTTTACCACATGCATTCATCTCTGACAGTCACATGGAACCAGTAAATAATTGAATGCAAAAAAAGAAAAAAAGTATAGTCTAGGGGGATGATTGATACGGATGCTCAGAAGGAGATGCCATTTCATCCCATGGTGAAACACATTTCCTCTGATACAGACTGCCTCCGTTCAAATTCCAGCTCTCTCAGTGATCGTGTAACCTTGAGTGGGTCCCTCACACAATCTGTGCCTCAGCTTTCCCGCTCTGTAGAATGGGGTAATAAAAGTATCTCCCTGAGTGGATTGCTGTGAGGATGAAGTGAATTACCTACGCAAAATGCTTTGAGTAGTGCCTGACACATAGTACATGCTGCACGTATGTTACCCTTTATCATCATGGCCTATGGCTGGCCTAGCCGAAGAGACAGAGTTTGAACTGGAGCTGACAGGTAAGTGTGGCTGGGTAAAGACAGCTGGATGACAATATGTATATATGGCTATAAAGATTAGCACTAAGGTGGTGGAAATTGTTGTTTTCCTTTCATTGCTACTAGTCTCCATCCATTGTATTGGGTTGGCACAGTAATTCTCTGGGGTTCAGCCAAGTGGAAATTAAGCTTCACTTTCCTACTGACCTCCTGATAGACATTGATGACTTGAGCATGGATTTCTGTCCAGTGAGCTGATTCAGCCTCAGAATGCTTCTCAACACACCCTCCAGGAAGGCCCTGCCAGTGACCGAAGAACCAAAAAAGGCAAAAACATATGTGTCATTCCCAGGTGTGTGCCTCATCTCATAGCAGAGAAACCTGGAGCCCTAGAGAAGCCACGTGATCTGCACACAAGGACAGGCAGCTACCCGAGCAAGAACGAAAACCTGGGTTTTTCTGCTCTCCAGTTAGCATTTATCTTTTCATCATCCACCACTGGTACTCATTTTTCTAGTACATGTTATCACTTGGTTAACTTAGTTTCTAATTAGAGTGACTTCTGTCACCAACTACATTGGTATAGCTTTGGATGGTTTAAAAATATGTGTGTGCCTGTATTGTCGAAAGTTCATGAATAACAGAAGTAAAACCAGGGATCATCTAAGCAGTAATTAGTAAAAGTTTATTGCGCATACATCGAAAAGATGGTTCTCAAACTGAGAGAACTTGAACCAAAACATGGAATGAGGCTCAGGGGTGCACTTTTTTTTTTAAGATTTTATTTATTTATTTGACAGAAAGAGAGAGACAGTGAGAGAGGGAACACAAGCAGGCGGAGTGGCAGAGGTAGAAGCAGGCTTCCCGCTGAGCAGGAAGCCGGATGTGGGGCTTGATTCCAGGACCCTGGGATCATAACCTAATCCGAAGGCAGATGTTTAACTGACTGAGCCACCCAGCCATCCCTAAGGGGTGTATTGTTATAAAACAATTTATATAGTAGAAAGGCAGTGACTCTGTATTCTTCGCAGTGATTGGTTTATAATATAATTTTCTTAAATGGTGGGGAATTGGTTAGTGGTTTAACTCTTACCGACTTTGGGAAACTGTTCTGCTTATGACTTCCAGAGGCATAAGCAAGAAATGACCTAGTCAAGTTAATCCTGCAACAGAAGCTAAATTAAGCTTTGCTTCTATGACTAAACTGGTTTTGTCTGCTCAGGGAATTTTTAAGGCTGGTCTCTGTTTTAGACTTTTAACAATCTCTTGTACTATGTATCTATTATGTCAAGGGTAGGTAGTCGCAAGTAATTAAAACAAAAGGAAGCAAGGTGCAATCCCGCATCTGCGGGACGCCTGGGTGCCTTCCAACCTTAGGGTGAAATGGAGAAGCCTTATGTGTACTGCCGCAGGGCTGATGACACTATCTATCTGGCTTAACCGAATTATGGTGACATGATTTTGTACTCAGGTTGCAAATGAAAAAGCTCCAACGAGCTCATCAGCAGCAGATTGAGTGTACTTAGAGCTTTAAGCCTAGAAGCATAAATTGTGATATTTTACTGCTCTTAAATGATGCATGCTGAAATGATTGAAGACATCATTAGGTGGAGCGGAATCCGGTGGGGAGTGTGATGTTCTTAACTCTTTAGCACTTTAAGCTCTTAAGGGAGTGTTTAAGTACTTTGACAGAAAACCTGTAGGGAAGTGATATTTGTTACGATTAAGACTGTGTCTAGAGGAGCATGGAGGCTTGACCCTGTCATAGACATGTTTCCCCAAACTGGCAAGGGGCGAGCGTTCAGTGGAGTGTCCAGCTTTAAACTGGATTTTAGTGACTTAATTAGCACTTAGTGAAGCCCCAGGACAGTGGTTCTTAGTCTAGGCTGAATATTAGAATCACCTGGGGAGCTTTTGAAACTACCATGCTGGGATCCCCTTCAGGGATTTTGATTTAATATTTTGGGTGGGCCCAGGGCCTGGTGGTTTTTAAAGCTCCCACATGATTCTAATGTATAACCGCAGATGAGAACCAATGGTGTGGTCTTGAGAAGCAAATTCATTGCTTAGCCTTTAAAAATCCCCCTTCTTTCTGCCGTGAGCATGCAGGGATTGCTGTGAAGGAAAAATGTAGGAGCGGAAGAGAAGTTACAGGTAGGATAATCTAAGGGAGGGTCAGTAATTTCTCAAAACCTTCACCTACTTGTTCAGAGTTTAAAAGCTCTCCTTAGAGGTGAATCACTCAATACAAACTCTAGGGACAGGTGATGTGTGGAAATAGGACTCTATGCTTCCCGACCTGGAACTGTCAAAAGGACTTAATTTATTCATCAATCAGCTCATTGAATGATCTTCTACAAAATTACATGGGGCCAAAAACACACACAAAAAACACATACACAAAACACAAAAACACACGGTCTGTGCTCTCTGGAAGCAACTGGCACAGGACTCCGGGGGAACCAACATAGGAAAGACACGGAACAGGCCTATCTGGGTAATAGACTTTTCCTTTTTTCCTCTCCTTTAGAACCAGTTACTCCTTCGGGCTCAGGGAAATACAATTCCGGGCTGGGAGGATGGTAATGTCTTTGCATAACAAGGTGTAAAAGATAAGCTACCAGGGGTTAGGTGGATACTAGTTGTTAGCTAGAGGAGAAAAAGAACCCAACCGCTTCCCTCTTTGTAGATTCTCCCTAGAGCCTGTCCTCCTATCCCCAGTCCTTTGCGTTCACCCAGTGGGGAAAACCGAGGTTGCTGAGAATGACATTGAACCCTTCCTGGGGCTGCAAGTAAGAGTAGGCTGGGGGAGAGCCCGGAAGAGGCACGGGGGGGGGGGGGGGGGGAGGAGGGGGGGAACTGCAGAGTAGGCGTGGCTACTGAAGCAACCTACAAGCTGAATCCCCCAGGGAGGCCTCTCCTGTAAACCCATCACCCATTCAACCAGCTAGGTTTTCTCAACTGAATCTGAGGTAAAGGACTGATGGCTCTTTGGGATTTTGTGTGTTTGTTTGCTTGTTTGTTTTATTTATAGACTGTCCTACCTTTCTCCCATAATAATGATGGTTAGTGCGAGGGTTACAGAGGCCATGGAATTTCAGAGAAAGGTCCGATTCCTATCAGTAACCTGGGAGAGCTTTAGGAAGCTGAGAGGCTGAAAGTCACTAGAATTTCAGAGACGGTAGACTTTTTAATTTGAAGACTCTCTGGAGAGACTCAAGTCCATTCCCTAACTTTCTAAGGAGGTTATCGAACTTTGAAAAATAGTGACATAGTGGGGTTGGGATGGGATGAGACGGAGTGAAATTTAGAAGCCAGGCCAAAGGGGAGGGAAGACAAGACCCACTGGATGGATGAGAGGATGAGAGGATGAGAGGATGGAGAGAGGATCAGTTGCCTGATTATTCATAAGATTTTTTTTTTTTTAAACTATGGGCAAAGGTGAACTATTTTAACAAAAGAAACTGAAATATTAATATGAACAAGATGTAAAACATTTGGATATGGCTCATGTTAGGAAAAAATATATGAGATTAGGGAAATTCTTTGAGGAATGGAGATGGAAGAGAGGCATTACACTTCACTTGGAGGTGTGACTTTCCCACTGTGAACTCAGAAAACAAAGGATAAGCCTCCTTCCATTTTCCTTCTTCCCTCCCCTCCCCCAATCTCTGACTCTTCTTCCTCCTTGTCCCTTTCTCCAGTCTCATTGCTCAGTGGGAATCCAAGCTGGGTAACGTGGTGCTCTCCTTTATTGCTGCATGCCTAGTGATCAGGATGATGCCATCCAGGGAATTTACCCACTGCCGTGTGTGTGTGTGTGTGTGTGTGTGTGTGTGTGTGTGTGTCTGTGCCAGGCAGAGGCTGGGAGGCTGGGACCTGGGGCACTCTTTCCTCCATTTTGCAGTCTCCCCTCCCCCACAATCAGACATCTGGGTTAAGTGCTGCCTCTGTTAGGAACAAAAAATACAATAATAAAAAGCAGCAATTTGAATTTTGAATTCCATCTGGAAATGATTAGAAGTGTGAATTTTGTTAATGGAATACGTCATCATTGTTCACAAAAAAGCTACAGAAATAGGATTTGCCATTATAGTAAAGGCAACTGTAATTTTATTTTGGAACTCCTTCTGCCTCCTATTTCCTCATAATTTCTAACCAAATAACTGAAATTAAAAATTGGTCAGCCGTGCTCTGATAACACTACTATTAAATCTTCTCAATACTATTACTTTCACCGTTGTCAGCAGAATAATTCAGGAATGAATCAAAGAGAATTCGAGCCCTGAAGTTTGCTTTCAGAGTGTTTTCAAGCTCTAGAATTGGTCTTGGGATAATTTAATCCCTAGGAACAACCATGCTACTGATATTTGGTTAGTCCTTTTTGATGATGCAAAGTACCTAGAGAATAACATTGTTTCATGGTGGAAAATTGGAGTCCCTTTTTCCAGTCAGAAGTATAAGGACTCTTGATGAGATACAGTGGGAAAAATAGAAAAAAATATATGAAGCTGGCTTCCTTCAATCTCTCCTAGGATAGTTAATCAGCTCTGGAAATAACTTTACCAAAATGAGAAGAAGTTTCTTTTGGAGTTCAAAAAAAAAAGTTTTGAGTATTTAATGGAATTACTCCTTTGCTCTGATCTATAAGTAAGACGTGTTGACTTTCTAGATCCACAATATTTGTCAAATCAGACCATCTGTGTCTCTGCTTCTCTTGCTGCCCCCTTAGTTCAGCCCTCTCCTGCATGGGGTCTCCCTGCTCTGACCCCTGCCTTTCCCTCCCACCCTCACACAACAGCCAGTGTCCCTCTCTCATAGGGTGAGATAACCTTCCCCCCACCTCATCTCCCTGCCTGCCATCCTACAATGAGAGAAGTTTGGATTTACGTCTCACTGGGTCCCCAAAGTGCGCTACCCTCCCTGATTTTCTGTTGCTTCCTCTCCAGCACGCTGCTGTTCCTTTCATAAGACCTTACCACAACTCATAAATATTTTGTTTGCTTATTTTTTTCTTGTGTCATCTTGTATACCAGATTGTATGACTCATGAATTTGGGAATGTTCTTGTTTCTGTCTCATTTATCTTTGTTTCCCGGTGGCAAGCTCAATGACTAGAACGTAGTAGACTTTTCCTCCAGCATTTTTTTTTTTTTTTTTTAATAAACACTTTTAAACAGGGGTGCCTGGGTGACTCAGTTGGTTAAGCATTTGCCTTCGGCTCAGGTTGTGATCATAGGGTCCTGGGATTGAGTCCTGCATTGGACTCCCTGCTCAGTGGAGAGCCTGCTTCTCCTTTTCCCTCTGTTCCTCTCCCATGCTCATGCTCTCTTTCTCTCTCTCTCTGGTTCCCTCTCTCTCTATTTTAAATAAACAAAAATCTTAAAAAAAAACCAAAAAACAACAAACAACTTTCAAACATGCAGTAAAGTCAAGAGAATTTTACAACAGACATGTGAATACCTGCCACGTAGTTTCTACTAGGCTTTTTTCATCAGATATCTATCCATCTCTCCATTCCTTTATCAGTACATGGTTGTCTTTTAATACGTTTGCTGAATGAATGAATGAGTGCTACTCTTTTGGTTGGTAGATGGAAGCTGTTCATTCTGAGATTGGCCCAATGCAAATACTGAGCTTCCTTATTTCTGTGTGGAAACAGGGTATGGGCAACTATGTGATGTGCTCTAGGATGTGTACCTGCTAAGCTCTGTATTATGCACTGGGCTAGATACTGGGGACTGAGAAATAAGAACAAATTTCCTGCCTTCCAGGGGCACATGCTCTGCTAGAGAGAGAATCTCAATATGGTAAAAATGGAAGAGGAAAGAAGTAGAAGATGTGAACTAGTGATTTCTTTCTTTCTTTCTTTCTTTTTTTTTTTTTGTATACGCAACTTATTAACAGAGACTGACCAGTGTTATCTTGATGTTAAAACTGTCTGATTTCTCAGTATTTTGTATTCTTTTGTTGCACAAATAGGTAAAAGCAGTTGTTGACTTGACCAATATCAGGGTAGGAATATTTTATGATTCCAAATTTAGTGAGTGACAAAGGCAAGCCCATTTTATTTTATTAAAGATTTTATTTATTTGATGGAGAGAGAGAGAGAGTGAGCACTTGCAGGGAGAGTGGTGGGCAAAGGGAGAGGGAGAAGCAGGCTTCTAGCTGAGCAGGGAGCCTGATGTGGGGCTCGATCCCAGGACCCTGGGATCATAACCTGAGTGGAAGGCAGACCTGAGCCACCCAGGTGCCCTGCAAGCCCATTTTAACCATGAAACTTTTGACTAACTTTTTTTTTTTTTTTAAAGTTCCATGATCACCGTTGAAATATACAAATGACAGAAGAAAAGAAAAGCATATAAAAAGTGTTTGTTATCTAGGCTAACGATGGTCACCATAAAGAGCATCTCTGCCTAATAGCAAATGGACAGAGCAGGCACAACAGGTGGGCTTTTCTTCCCTTCTGCGTGCAAATAGGTTTTTTCCTCCCATACATTGTTTGATTACATTTGTTGAACCCCCAGAGGAAATGCTTACCTTCAAAGTGACATCCTAGGACAGTGCTGTGCAATATCCTTTATGAAGGTTTACTGTGTCTCTTCACATTTATTTTAACTCTTATTTTTAGAAGGAGGATTTTAAGAAGGTCAAGGCAGTATCTTTGTAATTGGATTCCAAGAGTACTTAGCAGGGGTCCATGTATATAAGGGTGTTGAATCATTGTAAACTGGGAATGTGTCCAAGTTCATGCTTAACTGCAAATCCTCTGTTAAATATTTAAAAGTGAAAGCGATCTTTCAAAATAGGCATATAGGCCTGTACAGCATAGAAATGGGTGAACACAGTACCTGGATAAGCAGCAAATGTGGAAACTGGGAACTGGGCTTCTGTTCCTCTGACCTCAGCTGTCTCCTCGAGCCCTTGCCTCTTTTGATCGATGTGGTTCTGCTTTCTAACTGGCCGTGACCCCATCCCATCATCTTTGATTTGCTCACGTTGTCCTCCCACGAGCTTGCATGTGGCATGTATTTCTGGGACCAGAGTGGCCCCGCCCTGGATTTGCTTCCTTGCTTTGCCTCTAGGAGCTAAAAGACCTTGAACAAGAAATGTCTCTTTCTAAGTTCCACGTACCTGTAACTGGGAGACCTTAATATCTACTTCAACATGGAAAATGGGTTCACTATGGAGAAGACCCTTGAAAAATGTTTGTTTTATCCTGCTGTTTTAAGATCAGCCGTCCCAATGGATTAGTAAGAAAAGATAAATTTGGGGACAAATGTGGATGAAAGCACCTAGATAGTGCAATATGAGGAAAAAGCAAATCTGGAGGTGAATATTTTATTTACAAAATTAAACCTAATTTTATTTTGCAAAAATCAACAAGTCCAGGTTCAGATTTGGTTTATCTTTAAAACATGTGTTTTTGGTTTTGTTTCATTTTGTTTTTAACAAACATGCACGTTAATCAGGCATGCCAAAATCTTTCTCTCTAGCCTTCCTTGGAAATGTTTTTTTTTCCATAACACAAACATGGGTGCAAATATTGTCCAAAAACTATTTACATTTTTACCCTCAGAATTACGAACTTTAATATTTATTGAAAGGAAAGACAAACTGTAAGGTCTGGTCTTTGGCATTCACATTTGATTCAGCAGTACAATTAAAAACTTATATTTGTTTTTAAGATAAACACTTTGAAGGAAATTTAATAATCTTGTTTTCGCTCTGCAAAGGAGCCACTATATCAAAGCATTTAACTGGAGCTGTCGAGTTCCTGCTGGTAGAATATTACTTCCAGCCTATTTATTAGCTTTTCTTCCTGTAGCCCAATACGTACCCCCCCCCCAACCTCCACTGAGTGAAATAACAGAAAGAAAGCAGTTTCTTTTCTCTTCCCTCCCTCCCTCCCCAGCATCATGCAAGGCAAGGTTCAGCCTCACAAATCACAATATCTGAATTTACTTTGATTATATTTTGTTCCTTACACTTAATATTTTTTGTATTATAATACTTACTGGGTTATCTAAAATCAACATTGTTGATTTTAAACTCTTATAAAGCTAGACTTTTAGAGGCATTTGAAATAATTCATGAACCATGTCTGAAAAGAGATAATTGCCTCCAGCCTATTCTTTTGCACTTGAAGTAAAAGAATTTTAGGTATCAGCAATTTACTAGAAAATAAGACTTTAGGGGGCCCATATAATTTATTCATGTCTTTTTATCTGTCGTAAACAAGGATAGGATACTTTTGACAGGAGCTTATGAACAAATTTTTTTAAAAAATATACCCTTTAGTACAGAATAAGTATCAAGGGAACATTTTAAATGATTCTGGTAGGTTTCTTATGAGCCTACTTTTCAGAAAAATTTTCTATGAAATTTCCTGATTTAAAAAAAAATCTAAAGTTGTAGATTTCAGTTGAGAGAATATGGTTGGCACGTGAGGTAAGATGTTTGTGTTATATGGTTGATGCACAATGTAGAGTATACGAAAGAACCTAAAAGACCTCTATCCCACATTTCAGGCAAGATATAAGAGTGCATAGAGAAGAGAGCTTTTCAGAGCAGACAGTGAAAGAAGACATAGTATTCACATAAATCGGTAAGTTGTAAGCAACATATACATAGGCAATGCCAAGTCACAGAATGCAAACAAGATCAATTAGAAATTGTACTGTGATAGCCACACATTTTGGAGAAAAATTCCCAAGCCAGACGAATGTGGATTGGGATGAAAACATAGGCAGTGTACACCACCATAGCAACAATGGTTAGTAAGATGGTATTGAACATGGATTGCTCCCAGGGCTCCAGGACAGCACAGCAGCTAATGATTTGGTATTGATAGTAGAGCCAGGAGAAGTAGTCCTTCACACGCTTGAAATCCATGGTTGGCTCCTTCAAGCTGCGGAAAGTCTGTCCTGTTAACAGATCAGAAGAAAAATAAAATGAGGAACCAAACACAGACTCTCCTTAGAGTTTCATGATCTCAGCATGTTAAAACCTTTGAAAGAACGTCAATGACCACTGGATGGATTGTTTATATGAATATTATATAGAAATATTTCACAGTATATTAATCATAGGAACTCATAATATTGCAACTATGAATAATAATTACTACTAGGATTAATGGGAGCAATATTATTAATAATAGTAATATTTATCTAAAAATGATAATTGCCGGTGGATAGTCTAGTGAAAATACCTAAAAGTCAAGGCTAACCACATTTTCTTTAGCTATGTATGTCAAGAGTGAGAAGTGTGAATATTATATTTCCTACAGCATGTATTCTGGAAGAAGATTTAAAGAATGATGTACAGAAAAGAGTTAATACTGCAAGCCTGAGGATGCTATGTTTATAAGGGTCTGCTTGCAAGTTTTTGGCCATCGGCTGGCATCTGGGAACTTGGCTTTTGGAATGTTCTCTCTACTCCCTAATGGATAAGGATGATTCACTATGCCTAAACTGTGCAAACACCATAATTTTTGGGAATACATGATTTATTTTGGAAGTCTGAAATTTTGGTGATCGTTAGGCAGAGCGTAACCAGCCTGAGTAAGAATCTTGAGGCTGAGTCTCTAATGAGCTTCTCTGGGCAGAAATATTGCGTATGTATCACTGTACTTTTTGCTAGTGGAGAAAGAAGCACACTTTGTCTGTCCACTATGGGGGGCAGAGAGCATCAGAAGCCTGTAAATGGATTTTTTCCAATTCTACCTGTCTCTTTCTTCTTTGCCGATCCTGTTGTACAACCTTTCACTGTAATAGTCCTTATTAGTCCCTCTGTAAGTGTAAATATATATTGAGCTCTGTGAGTCTTTCTAGTGAGTCACTGTGTATGTGGGAGGTCTTGGGGACCTCCAAAACAAATGGGAAGCCCAAAGTTGGGTGATCATTTGGGTTTTGGGGTAGAGAATTTATGAAAACCTTATAAAAATGTTTGTTGGTCCCCAGATAGAATCATACTTAAAATCACATGCATGTAAAACTTCCTAGAAAGAAGGGCATCTATTATTTCTTAAAAAGATTCTTGGGAAGATTCTGTAAACTTTCACAGACACTATGAGAATATAAGCTGACCTTTGTGCCCCTTCTACTCCTAAGAATATCATGATGCCATATCATCTAAGTCCACTTTGGTTATGTTTACTATTCAAATCATAGTTAAAGTTTTTGAAGATCATTTCTATCTTCTGACCTAAAAATATCTCTCTTTACTTTGATTCTCTTTGAGTAAAGATAAGATGTTTTGCTCCATTAGACTATGTACTCCTCAGGATATGGGGAAAACTTTCATCATCCTAAACCCTGGCCACAAAGATGGTCATAAGTAAATATGCACTGAATGAATGAGTAAATGAATGATGAGTAACCAACTTAAAAAAAAAAGTATAGCTCACTCACAGTTCCAACCTAAGTAGGATATGGTTAGCTATTGACTTTCGACAGCTTGGCTTTGATAAGTAACTCTTTCTGATAAGGGTAATTTCCACAAAAAGTTAAAATGGAAAGTCTTTGTGTTACCAGATTATGATTATCCATAATAATGGCCAAGATAATCCAAATAAGTAGACAATACAAACTGAAGTTGTTGTGCTTTCTTATGAAAAGAAAAGTCAGCCTCCTAACTGTCCTAGAAGCCAGAGTGGGAACTACGTAATTGGATTGAAATGCCTTATCCTTGTAGGTGGACCTTGGTTAAGAAGTCACTTTCAACATTCTTTCTAAGTCCTAGCTCTGGTTGCAGAGAAAGAGCAAGGCCAATAGAGTTAGGTCTCAGAGGGAATGAATGACAGAAGTGGTCATTTCAGTGAGCAGTATTATCTAAGCAACCAACATTTTCCACTGATAGACCAAAATGGAGAAAATTAGGAGGTATCACTATTTGAGATTTTAGACTGTCCTACTAGACAACTGTATATTTCAAACTAATCTTAATCGTTAAATATCTCACTCATGGCTACCCATATTTGCTTCCTCTTCATTACCTAGATAGGGTTCAGGGTGGCACTGGGTAACCATTCCGGAGTGTGAGAAAACATTCATCAGGTGTCATGTCCAGGCTGTAGGAAAAGGTGGGAGACTGATGGCTCAGACAGGCCCAGACCCTCTCCTTAGGAAGCTGGGTCCAGTTGAGGAGACAGGTAGCAATCAAGTGGTATACATAAATATGTAATTATCAACTACATTATGCCTTTAAGGAAAAGAGCATTGTATGAGAGGCTGTGGGAAACCTGATCCAGTCTCAGCAAGTCTTGGAGGAAGAGATGCTTGAGATAAGATCTGAGGGATGACTGTAAGTCATACAGATAAAATGGGTAGTGTGGGGGCAGGGAGAATGGCCAAGAGAGGGATCAACCGATGTTTGTGCAAAAGTTAGAGGTGGGAAGAGGTTTGACAGATGTTTGTGGGGCTCAGGGAATGGAGCCATAGACATGTGGGGATGGAGAGTGGGAGTAGAGAAAACTCAAGAGAAGGGAATGGCCAGAGTTAGGCCAAGCACTGCAGGGCCTATTTGGATAAGCTAAGTACTTTGTCTTTATCCTATGAGTGAAGGGGGCTGTGGTGGGTTTGGGAGAATAAGGCATTAAGTTCATATGGACATGTGGCTTTCTCTGCATTCTAAAGCCAAGTAGAAATGATTTTAAAGACCAGACATTTCAAAAAATCTATACCTCTGCTGTCCTAAGGGCATTACTCATTCAGAATCAACCTTCTACCAAAAATCTGCTTAAAATATTCTGAATACTCTTTTCACTTTTATAAATGAGATAAACTACTCATTTAGAAATATCATTGACTTTTTAGCTCTGCATTTTAGCTTTAAAAAGTATACATAATTAATTGCCTGGTCATAGCTTTCTCTTCTATTTTTAATTTTTTTTTTCAAGTAGTCTCTACCCCAATGTTGGGTATAGCTTTCTCTTCTAAAATTAAATTTCTTGCTTGAGCAGCCCTGATGGCCACCTTGACTGCAATCCTATGAGAGACCTGAGTCAGAGGCACACAGCTAAGTTGTGCCCAGATTCCTAAGCCACAGAAACCCTGAGACAGTCAATGTTCATTGTTTTCAACCGTAAAAACCCATCAATCAAACAGGCAAACATTAGATCTGAAGCACACCAACATGCATTACACCAGAGGTGGATACCTGGTAAGACTTCGGTTGTACACTACTAATAATTTAAAGAATCGAGATTTTAAAAGCTTTTCTTTCCTTGCCAGTTTTCCCAGGCCCCTGTGTCACCTCCCACTCTCTCAGGAGCCAGTTTGGACATGCAAAAGTGCTTGTACCATTGGATATTTCTTCTTGATTTGTTAAAGGTTAGTTGACCATAGAGTTGAAGATCCATATCTGGGCTCTCTAGTCTGTTCCACTGATCTATGTTTCTGTTTTTGTGCCAGTGGAAAAGAGACAGTCTCTTCAATAAATGGTTGCTGGGGAAATTGGACAGCTATGCTGCATTTTACAGAAGAAAAACCTGACCATTCTCTTACACCACACACAAAGATAAACTATAAATAGATTAAAGACCTCAATGTGAGGCAGGAATCCATCAAAATTCTAGAGGAGAACATAGGCAGTAACCTCTTCAACATCGACCATAGCAACTTCTTTCAAGACACGTCTCCAAAGGCAAGGGAAACAAAAGCAAAAATGAACTTTTAGGACTTCATCAAGATAAAAAGCTTCTGCCCAGCAAATGAAACAGTCAACAAAACAAAGAGGCAACCCACGGAATGGGAAAACGTATTTGCAAATGACACTACAGATAAAGGGCTGATATCCAAGATCTATAAAGAACTTCTCAAACTCAACACCCAAAAAAAACAAATAATCAAATCAAAAAATGGGCAGAAGACATGTATAGATACTTCTCCAAAGAAGACATACAAATGGCTAACAGACACATGAAAAAATGTTTATCATCATTAGGCATCAGGGAAATTCAAATCAAAACCACATTGAGATACCACCTCATACCAGTGAGAATGGCAAAAATTGACAAGGTAAGAAACAACAAATGTTGGAGAGGTTCTAAAGAAGGGGGAACCCTCTTACACTGCTGGTGGGAATGCAAATTGGTACAGCCACTTTGGAGAACAGTATGGACGTTCCTCAAAAAATTAAAAATAGAGCTACCCTATGACCCAAAAATTGCACTACTGGGTATTTACCCCAAAGATACAGATGTAGTGAGAAGGGCCACATGCACCCCAATGTTCATAGCAACAATGCCCATGATAGCCAAACTGTGGAAAGTGCTGAGATGCCCTTCAACAGACAAATGGATAAAGATGTGGTCCATATACACAATGGAATGTCACTCAGCCATCAGAAAGGATGAATACCCAACCTTTGCATCCGCATGGACAGGACTGGAGGAGACTATGCTAAGTGAAATAAATCAAGCAAAGAAAGTCAATTATCATATGGTTTCACTTATTTGTGGAACATAAGGAAGAGCATGGAGGACATTAGGAGAAGGAAGGGAAAAATGAAGTGGGGGGAATCGGAGGGGGAAAAGAACCATGAGAGACTGTGGACTCTGGGAATCAAACTGAGGGTTTTAGGGGAGAGTGGGTAGGAGGATGGGTGAGCCCAGTGATGGGTATTAAGGAGGGCATGGATTGCATGGAGCACTGGGTGTCACCACAAATAGTGAATCATGGAACGTTACGTCAAAAACTAATGATGTACTGTATGGTGACTAACATAACATAATAATAATAATAATAACAACAACAATAATAAAGTGTTTGTCCCACTACATCTCACTTCAGCCTCCTGAAGCCTAAAACTCAATAAAAAGCATTGATTTCTCCCCTCACTTTGATTCTTTTTTCCCTTATTGATGAAAAGCAATTTTAAAGATGGGTTATTTGTTTCCTGGGTGCAAAAGTAAATATATAAATTAGTCATGGGGAGGAAAAGTACAGCATAAGAAATACAGTCAATGATAACTTTGTATGGTGACTACACTTACAGTGCTGAGTGCTGGTGAGTGTGATGAATCACTGTGTTGTACACCTGAAACTAATACAACATTGTATGTCACTTTAGCAGAAAAAAATTACTAGTGCAGTCAGAAAAAAAAAAGGAAATAGAATTATAGTAGGTTCTAGAATCTATGTGCATTTTTACAGAATAAAATGGGATAACATTTTATAAAACATTAAAAAAAGGAAAAGGTGAGATGAGAGAGTTGGTTATTATTGTAAACCATCTGTTACAATCTATTGTTAGAATAACACTATATTTAGGTTCTAGATTTGATTAGGTAATATATTTCTGCTTCCTTTTGAGCCCATTTTAAAATTTGCTATGGGACTATGTCCAAGATTTAGAAAAGAGAAAGTCTTTAAGATGAGTAATGTGGGTAGAAGAATTCACTCATTAACAAACACATTTTGAATACTACTGTGTGATTTTTTTCTGAATAGCAATGGCTTCAGAAGGAATCCATCCCCAAAATGGCACTGCAGCCAGGAGATGCTTTTCTAGGCAGCACAGTACACCATGTAACAAACACATGAATTTGGGGTGTTTGATGATGCGGGGTAGATGAGGGGTCAGGAATGAGCAACACATGAGGGAAAGGACATGGAAAGATGCTAAGAAGGAAACTAGGAGACTAGGTTGAATTTGGGGAAACAAGATGGCAGAAATGCCATGAAACGAATTACCCATAGGTAACTTAGAACTGGATGAGAGCAAACATCTTAACGTCTTAATTTCTCACAATGAAATTTGGAATTCATTTGCTCACTTCCTTGAAGACCTACTGCCCTATCCCGGCAAAGCTAAACAAAGGACTGAAAATGGTAACTTTACTCAAGCATGTAACAGATCTCCTTGTTTTCAGTTGTGTGCTTTTGAAAGATGATTTCTATACATGGAAATGAGGGAAACAGTAGTTTGTTGCCTCTTAAAAAAAAAAAAAAAAAACTTCTCTCTAAACTTGATGATTTTTAAAACCTTCCTAGATCTTTAAGGAGGCTGTGCTTTTAGGGGCAGCATTGCTTAAGCAGATAGTGATGTGTCTTCGGGAGCCTGCATGGGTATGACTGACAGCTGAGGCTGAGGAATGGGTACAGCCTTGAGTGAACTGGGAGGGCTGGGAGACCCCGTGGAACACAAAGCAAGTGAAATTCCAAGAAAGAAGTAGGGGGTGAAGCAAAGGGCAGCAGTGTTACCTGGAGGAATGGATGGTGAAGTCTAAGGAAAGGCTTTCCCTGGGCCATTGTTTTAAAAACCTGAGGACCATATAATTGACTCTCTCTGCTTGACTTATTTCACTCGGCATAATCTCTTCCAGTCAGATTATCATATGGTTTCACTTACTTGTGGAGCATAAGGAATACCACGGAGGACACTGGGAGACAGAAAGGAGAATTGAGTTGGGGAAAATCAGAGGGGGAGACAAACCATGAGAGACTGTGGACTCTGAGAAACAAACTGAGGGTTTTGGAGGGGAGGAGAGTGGGGGGTGGGTTGAGCCTGGTGGTGGGTATTATGGAGGGCACGTATTGCATGGAGTACTGAGTGTGGTGCATAAACAATGAATTTTAGAACACTGAAAAAAAATTTAAAAAAATTAAAAAAAAAAAACCAAAACCTGAGGACCAGTGTGGGACCACATTCTAAGGTGCCTAATGGATTTGATTTATCAGAGTTTCTCTAATAACAACAACAACAACAACAACAAAACAACTTATATATTCAAAGGATCTTTTATAGTTTTGAAAGTGCTTTTATTGCATTTGCATAATGCAGAGTATGGGTTTGGGAATAAAGATAGACATTGGTTCAAGTCCTGACTCTTCCACATACTGCCTGTGTGACCCGGACCCAGTTACTTAATTGTGCTGGGTCTCAGTTTCCTCACCTGTAAAATGGAGACAATAATCCCTACTGTTTAGAATTGTTGGAAGGATTAACAGAAATGCAAGCAAAGCATCAATTCAATGGGCTTACGTATGGAGGAATCACATAGATCGGAAGATAGAGTCTAGGTGGAGAAAGCCTTCCCTTCTTCCCTCCCTCTGTCCCTTTTATTTGATGAAAATAATTATTGACATGCTATTAATTGCACCAGGAACTGGAGATTCCATGGTAACAGTCTCCATTGCCCTTGAGGATTATAATTCAGCTGAGTATATTCCACCGGCATACGTTAGAGATAATATTTACCACAAATATTGAGTAGCTAAAGTAAAATTTAGAATGTTAATTAATGACTGGATGGACTGTAGAGATCCCCTAGACCAAATCACTCATTTTAAAGAAAAGGACCAAGTCTATGGGGCTAACATCAAATTGATATTAAATTGGTTGACACTGAAGTTGGTTTGTCAAACCGAATTGAAGTGAATGGACCAGGTGGGGGACACCCTGTGTCTTGGCAATTGACCCTGGATGAATGAAACGAAAATTCCACTGAAGGTTTTCTGTGGTCTTAAAGGACTCAAAGTTGAGCAAGGAGAATGCAATCAGCTGTGCAGGATATCTGGAAGATCTCAGCCCTACCCTGTTTCCCCAGACTCTACTCTTCCCTTACTCAAGACTCTTCCCTGAATTCCCACAGATCGGATGCTCCTCTGACCAAATGAGGATATGGATGCCTGTTTATTGCAAATGGTACTGGGAACTGGCAAAAATGAAAGTTCTTGTTTGCGATACACATCTTAGCATGATTTTTACCCACGCCACAGTGCGCAAAATAATAAATTGGCTTGTTGTGATTATTGGAGAAGCTCTGATAATTGGCTTTACCCATGGCTTTAGCCAACTTGGCAAAGCGGAGTGTTACTAAGTGGGGGGGAGGAAGAGGGAGAAGGATTATTAGAGTCCTGGGGACACAGGAAGAGACTAAATCCTGAAGGGAATCTAGTGATGGACAGGGACACTGGGGCCCTGGAAAATAATAAGGGCTTGGAAGTCCCCTAAGAAGTTATCTTATAATTGATAGGAGAGTAAGTGACTATTTTTTACTTCAGAATGTCACTGCCCTTTTATCAACAGATGATGACTTTTCTCCCCCTCACTAGATTTCTGTACAGTGAGGAAGGAGATAAAATTTCACCTCTTCTCTCAGAATGAACGGAGAGGACCTGGGACTTATGACCCACATTACAGAACAGGGCTTTGTTCTGGCCTGTATGGACAAGAAAGAATACATAGGGCAACAAGAAAACCCCACGTGTTCCCATGAACCCACATGTATGAGTCATGGAACAAGAGCGTTGTAAAGGGAATGTGGAGGGAAGGAACGAAAGGAGGCTGGGCTTGCTCAGGAAGTTCTGTGTTGTTGTTTTCTGTCCATGTTGCCAGGAGGTTAGCAGCTGCACTGAGGAGGAAGCAACAGGTGGTGTGGCAGGCTGGAACTGACCTTGCAGAATTTGCAGGGGCCTGATCTTGCAACCCTCCACCTAAAGAAGGTACTCCAAATTACAGGATTTTCTCAGTGTGAGATTTCCCTTTCTAAACATTAGCTAAAAATGAATCTTCCCTCTTGGGGGCAAAACAACAACAACAACAACAACAAAACCCCAAAAACAAAAGCAAAAAAAAAACCCCAAAACAAAAAACAAACCCCTAACACATTTTGGGTTAAATTTACTTCTAAAATGCCAGAATCTGGGGCTGAGGAAAAAAGTCAGAAGGATCTGTAATTGATTTGGGGTTAATTCCTTCCTGACTTATTTTGGAACTTTGCATTAATCACTCAGCTTGTGTGTGTGTGTGTGTGTGCGCGCGCTTCATATTTGGAACCTGAAAATCTGAGATGTGAAAAAAGTGTCCCGCCTGCTGCAGAGGGAGATGCTGTATCTAAAAAGAGACTGTGTCTGTACTCAGAAGTAGATTTCTTTGGAAAGAACTCAATATGATTTACTCAGGTTCAAGCCTTCCTTTAATTAAGTAATTCATTTTTATTTTTATTTTTCTTAAAGATTTTATTTATTTGTCAGAGAGAGAGAGAGAGCGCACAAACAGGGGAAGCAGGAAGCAGAGGGAGAAGCAGGCTCCTTGCTAGCAGGGAGCCCAATGCGGGACTCAATCCCAGGACCCTGGGATCATGACGACCTGAGCCTAAGGCAGCCGC
Organism: Martes martes; assembly: GCF_963455335.1. NCBI lineage: Eukaryota > Metazoa > Chordata > Mammalia > Carnivora > Mustelidae > Martes > Martes martes. The sequence goes on from NC_137888.1 coordinate 85,219,571, forward strand.
TTAGCTGACTGAGCCACCCAGGGGTCCTTAGGTAATTCATTTTTTAAAAGGAGCAGAGTGATTTCCTCCCAAAGGGTTGACAAGAGGGGGGGATAAAAAAGTAAATTTAGAGCGGAGAAGACTGGTTAGCACTACCCCAGCCAATGGCTCAAGGCCAAGATGGGTAGTGATAAATGCTGCTGATGGTATGTATCCATGATATCATGGCATGAAAATGGCACTTTACCTCTGTAGTCTTCCCCCAAATAACGCACAACCTCAGTGTAATCATGAGGAAAAAAATCAGACAAAATTCCAATAGAGTAGCATCCTGCTACTCTATAGTACCTGATCAGTACTCCTTAAAAATCTCAAGGTCATCAGAAGCAAGCAAAGTGCGAGAAACTGTCACAGCTCAAAGGAGCCTATGGAAATGTGACAACTAGATGTAATGTGTTATCCTGGATGGAATCCTGGAATAGAAAAAAAGGAAATTAGGTAAAAGCTAAGGAAATATGAATAAAGTATTGGCTTTACTTAATAGCATATCAACATTGACTCATTAATTGTAACACATGTCATACTAATGTAAGATCTTAATAGGAGAAACTGGGTGCAGGGTATGTGGAAACTCTCTGTACTATCTTCTCAATATTTCTCTAAGTCGAAAGCTGTTCTAAACAATATGGTCTATTAATTTTTTGAAGGCAAAATAATAATTAGGAAATTCTTGAAAGGTCCAGAGTTCTCCCTATTCTAAACTTCAATGAACTAAACTCTGTTCTTCTGGGAACATCTTGCCAGTAACTCTGAACATAGTTAAATAATACCCTTTCATAAAGGAACAACTCTCAAACATTTTTGAACAGAATATAGAGGGAAAGTACATTTTGCATCGTGATCCAGAGTACACACATGCACATAGCTCTATGACTGAAACAAATCTCTCAAAGGATTACTCTATAGTGCATGCTACTTTCTTTTCTATTCTGCTCTATTTGATTTGATTTAATTCTACTGCATTCTATGGTATTCTCTTCAATCATTACAAAATATCCCAATTGCGAGCTACACCAGATATAACCTACAGTTGGAAACACCCAGCTTTAAGGCTTAACTCAAGTGCCAGCTACTTTAAGATGTCTCTGTACTGACCAATATGGCAGCCACTAGTCACATGGGGCAATTTAAATATTTATTGCTCAGTAGCCACGTGTAGCTCATGGCTACCATATTGGACAGCATGGATAGAGAACATTTCCATCACGGCAGCAAATTTTATTGGGCAGCGCTGTGGATTCTCTTCATATCTTGCTTGGACTAATGAAATAGCCTACAAACCTATCTTCTTTTCACCTTACAATCTTCCATCCTGATTTTGGAATTAACTTTCTAAAATCACAGGTTAATTTCTTTGCTTGAAACCCTTCAATGGCTCTCCATTTACTATGATATGAAATATTCCTTGAAAGTCCTTCATGATTTCATTTTTCTACCTCTCCAGCAGCAAATCTGAACTCTCCTGCTAAAGTCCATTCACTGTTAAGATTCCATGACTTTGTTCATCTTTTTTTTTTTTTTTTTTTCTAGAAATGATCTTGTGCCCTTTTCTTCTAGATAAAGTCCTGTTTACTTTCAGGACCTAGTTCCTGTAGTCTCTCTTCTATGAAATATTCTCAGGAAATTACCCTTCCTGAGGAAAATATATTGCTTTCGTTTATGTGTTTTAATTGGAGCAACATCTCAGCACTTATACCATATTATAACTAGCCATGTACAGTCTGTTTCTTTACTAGACTATGAGGACTATATGCCCCGGTCATCTCTTTATTCCCAGTGCCTGGAATGTGGGATCCTTGCGTGCTGGCTGGTGAGCTGGTTGGCTGGCTGACTGAATTATAAGTGGGGTGAGGGCAGGGAATGCGCTTGTACTTATTTTATATTTCCATAGCACAGTGTGGGCTACATAAAAGGTACTTATGAATTCTCATTGTCTGTTTTCAGGCAATGAGTTTTAGGCAGATTGTTTTTTTGCAAATTCAGTACAGTCTGTCTTTTTGTAGGAAGGAAAGAAGCTGGTACTAAATTTTTTTTCAATGTAACAAATGCTTTTTTTTCCCCTTCTCATACTGTTAAAAGTTCATGGACTCTGGGGAGAATAAAAAACGCACTTGTGAAGTGGTTTTAAAGCTCATTAAAATGGCTTTTACAAGTGCTTACTCTAGGTGAGTAGTAATTTAAGATTGGTAGGTAGAAAATTGTTCTAATAGAGAAAAATCCCAGGATGGGAACATCTGGAGACCTGAATTGTGTTGTAGCTTTATTCTTTTCTATTCATTCATTTATTCATTCATTCATTCATTTTACTTCATGTTCCTGAACAAGTTCCAAAATCTTCTGGGCCCCAGTCTCTCTGTAAAATTAAGATAATCATAATTGCCTTTATGTGTCTCAGTGATGCGGCAGGGAATGTAGGGGTAAGTTGTGAGTTCTTTAGAAGTCATAGTCATGGTCCTAGAACTGTTTGTTGTTGTTTCTTGTGAATTGGTACACCTTTAAACTACTTGCAAGATTTTTCCTAAGTTATAGAGTCAAGGAGTCTTTGTGAAATAACGGTTACCTATAATGGAGTGCTGTGTATATTTTATAAGGAAAAAACCTCAACCCTTATTATGTTCGCTAATTGAATTGTCTAGTAATGTTTTTGAAAAAATAAAATAACACATGTATAAAGCAATTACCACAAACCACTACTTGAGAGGCATTCCAATCTCTAAGCATGTTTTCAAATGAGTCTTGGGCAGGGCGACCACACACAATTGTGTGAGCTGTGCCTGCACAATCTTATGTAATAGTTCTTATTTTGGGGACCTAATTGCAAACTGCGGCTTTATGTGAACACAGTTTGATTCACAAAGATACAAAGTTCCTACAATTAATGGCAAGACCTCGTACTGTATCTATGTAAGAATAAGGCATAATAGCAGTTTATGGGTTTCCCACTTTCCACATATCTTGCTCTAAGTTTTCTGCGGATGACTCCAATGTTTTCTGCGCCTCACAGAAAGTTCCATCCTTGCTTAACATTTTCCTGTGAATTTCTTTTCCATCTTAGAATACTCTCCAGCCATCTTTTGCAACCAAGGCCTCATGCTGATACCAGGGTTAATATTAGAAGTCAGACCAGAAGTGATGGATTTGAATAATTCTGGGCTCCTTGGAGAGGAGGAAAGAAACAATTGTAAGCCAAAGCATGTTACCATTTTGGGCAATTAAGTTACTCTAAATTGTCTAATCGTTTACTTAGAAGTGAATTAGTGAAATAATGTACTAAAAGGAAAAAGTCTCACCAACGATTTTAGCCACGTTGTTATTGGTGCAGTGTTGGTTTGAATTATATGCAAGAGCAGAGTTTTTTTGTGGCTATCTGAACCGAACTTATTGCCTCCAATTGTCATTGACACTAACAAAAGCAGAACAAGAGAAAACATGTATTTCCAGCCCAATTATCAACTGAGACCGCTGGGCAATATGGCATGTGTTGAATAACTGTAATTTCAAAGTCATCCTTGTTGTTTGGCATCTTCCGATAGGTTCCAGAGGGATTTAAGAATTAAGGACTTCTGCTTGGGAAAGAAAATTTGGAATTTGACTTCAACAGAAAATTTTGTAATAGTTTAAGAAATACGAAGTTCACATGAGATCAGTCTCTATGTTGTGTAGCTCTCAAAAAGAAGATAAATATTTTGAAACTAAAAAAGAGCAGTAAGTACATTAGTGTTGAGTAGATGTCATGAATCGGAAGAGAAATTTGTAACCAGCAGGATGATATATCTTGTGTTGTTCCTGGTGTCCTTTCATTTGCTCATACAGAAAAAGAACAAGGACCCCTGTTTATTTCTGCCAAAACTGGAATGGAGAGTAGGGCTTCTGAGCCAAGCTCGTAACTAGAATGTCATTTCTTAAGGTGAACCTCGTTATTACTATTTTATTAAAGAAGAAGCAACCCTGTTATCCTGTAACGAAGGAAAGAGGAAAGAGTATTGCTTCTGGGTGGTTTTTTCCTTCTGAAGATACTATTCCCAAGATCTGCCAAGTTGTTTTTAGAGGTAAAATGTAAACAGAGTTGCAGCACTAACAGTGGCCTTAAAGTCTTTATAAATAATTTTTTAAAAATCATTAAATGTACACACATGTTAAAGCAGCATTATTCACAATAACAATAAGGTGGAAGCAACTAAAATTTCCACTGGTAGATGAATAAATGGCTGAATAATACTGTAGTAGATACATATAATGGAATATTATTCATCCCTGAAAAGGAAAGAAGTTCTGACACAGGCTACAACATGGATAACTCCAGGATATTATGCCAAGTGAAATAAGCCAGTCACAAAAAGACAAATGCTGTATGACTTCACTTGCAGGAGTAGTCAAGCTCATAGAAACAAAGTAGAATGGTGGTCTTACCAGGAGCTAGTGGAAGGGGGAAGGTGGGAGTTGTTCAATGGGTATGAAATTTCAGTTTGTGCAAGATGAAAACATTCCCAAAACTGGTTGCACAGCAATGTGAATATACTTAACACTACTGAGCTCTATATTTAAACATGGTTAAGATGGCAAATTTTTATGTTACATGCAGTGCATCTTACTGCAATTAAAAATTTTAAATGTCAATGAATAACTCTAAACATTATGGAGGACTGAAATTTAAGAATACAGTTTAACAGTATGAACAGGGGCACCTGGGTGGCTCAATGGGTTAAGCCTCTGCCTTCGGCTCAGGTCATGATCTCAGGGTCCTGGGATCCAGTCCCGCATTGGGCTCTCTGCTCATCACGGAATCTGCTTTTCCCTCTCTCTCTGCCCCTCCCCCTATTCATGCTTGTTCTCTTGTTCTCTCTCTCTCTTAAATAATAAAATCTTTAAAAAAAAATAATCTGAACAATATATATATCTTTTCATTTTCTCACACACACACATAATATATATATTTTTTACCTTGAGATTCTCAATTTGTAGTGGGGCATGACTAGCTGGCCGAAACCACATAGATATACCATCAAAAGCTGAGTAAACAAATAATCCCAAATGTCTTCAAATAATAATTCTGAAGTCCCAGCGGGTTTCCCTTCTTCTTGACTTTCTTAGGATACAAGAGGAAAACTGGGAATTGCAAAACTACAAAGAACCTTCTGAGAAGCAGGATGACATGTTTACCTGTGTTCTTCCCATCAGTGAAATTCAGTATATAGAATACAGTACTTGTGGGAATTGTAAATTCTATGATATGCTTATTCGTTTTTGACAGTGATGTGAAATATGGGGTTTATAAGACACCAGTGCCTAGAGCACTTGAAAAGGAGTAAGAGTGGAAAAGTGGTTAAACTGTTTGGCCAAAACTTTTCTACTGTCATTACAAAGCCCTTTCTAGGTAATTGTATTCCATGCACGCCGTAACAGTTTTGCCTTTGTCTTTTCTTCCCCAGTTTTTGGCCATCAAACCCACAATTTGATAAAGGAATTACGTGTTTACTATTTGTTTCTGAGGACTTTGTTTTCTTAGGAGCTAGAAGTCTGACCACGAAAATTTAAGCCTTTATCTCATCCTACCTATCGTCATTATATTTGATGTGTCTTCAGAAACAAAAAACTTATTTTTAAGAAAGAATTCGAGGCCGAAGAAGTTGAGTTGCTGTAATAATACTGATTTGTCACCATCATACCTGCTGAGTACTTGCTCCCAGAGTTCTGTCAATGGAAATTAGTTTGATAGGCAGCTGGTCAACAAAGACACTTCCAGTAGTATGTTCTAATAGTAGTTTTCTTTGCAATTTTAATTTTTTGATAGCATTGAATATTTGCTCATAAAGCTTTTTTGGTTTTGTTTATTTTCTGTCCTTCTTCCTCTTTCTCATTTTTCTGGTTTATTTTTCACTTCTTATTACACTGTTTGGAGTGCTTCTGGTGATGAGTTCACTGTTTTTCTTATTTTGGTGACCAGTAACACTGAATTCCCATAGGCATAATTTTTGTGACAGTAGTCATATTGTCTGTTGCTTTTTCACTGTCCTTAACTGAGCTGCTTCTGTGTCTCAGTTTTTACTGCTTTTAGGCAAATGAGTGGAAATCTAGGCTGACTCCAAGGGTCATGGAAATAGACTTAGCTTTGTTTAGGTGTTTTCTCTGCCAAGGCCCAGAGCAGGGGGCATCTCCCTACTGGGTTGGTTGGCATTCTAGGTCAGCTAGTTTCTGGTGTAGGGAATAAAGGGGGAAGAGGAGGAGGGAAGAAAGGAAGGACAGGTGTTTATAGAGTCATGTCAAAACATGTTGTTGCTTTTAGGCAATTAAATTCTCTAAATCTTATGATCTTGTACCTAAACTTGACTTACTTAAATGATATACTAAAAGAAAAAGTCTCACTGGCCATTTAGCCAAATGGATTTCTCATTCTCCTAGCAAGAACAGTGTAGACATATTATTGTTGACTTCATTTTCTTTCACCTGTTCCCAAGTACATGGCTACCTTGCATGATTCTAGTGAAAAGTGGACAAGTGCTGAGCCCCAGGCTTGTTCTTTTAAATGGGTAACAACTGTTTGTTTCCCAAGACTTTGTTGATTTTCAAGTAAATGTGGGAAGGCTAATGGCAACTGGCTATATTAAAAATTTTTTTTTCAGCTGGCATATTTTATAACCAATTTAACTATAGGCCTAAATTAGGTGAGATAAAATGTTCTTTTCCCTCTTCGAATAAATGTGAGCTGGCTGGTCAAGAATACCAGAGGGAATCTCCCAAGACATAAGCGTATTTGCATTAAGAAAAGTGTGGACATTCCTTAAGAAATTAAAAAGAGCTTCCCTATGACCCTGCAATTGCCCTACTGGGTATTTACCCCAAAGATACAGATGTAGTGAAAAGAAGGGCCATCTGTACCCCAATGGTCATAGCAGCAATGACCACAGTTGCCAAACTGTGGAAAGAACCAAGATGCCCTTCAACAGACAAATGGATAAAGAAGATATGGTCCATATAAATATAATGGACTATTATGCCTCCATCAGAAAGGATGAATACCCAACTTTTGTATCAACGTGGACGGGACTGGAAGAGAGTATGCTGAGTGAAATAAGTCAAGCAGAGTCAATTATCATATGGTTTCACTTACTTGTGGAGCATAAGGAATAACACGGAGGACATTGGGAGATGGAGAGGAGAAGGGAGTTGGGGGAAATCGGAGGGGGAGACAAACCATGAGAGACTGTGGACTCTGAGAAACAAACTGAGGGTTTTGGAAGGGAGGGGGGTGGGTGGTTGGATGAGCCTGGTGGTGGGTATTAAGGAGGCCACATGTTGCGTGGAGCACTGGGTGTGGTGCATAAACAATGAATTTTGGAACACTGAAAAAAAAATAAAATAAAACTAAAAAAAATATATATCATATTAGGTTGAATGGGGAATCCCAAAGAGATATGCCCACATCTTGGAACTTGTGAATATGACCTTATTTAAGGGAAAAGGGTCCTTGTAGCTATAATTAAGTTATGAATCCCAGCATGGGAGGTGCAGAGGAAAAACTTCTGTAAAGCCTTTGGAAGGAGTGTGGCCCAGCTAACATGGTGATTTCAGACTTCTAGCCTCCAGAGCTACCTAGAGAATACATTTCTCTTGTTTTAAGCCACCAGTGTTGTAGTACTGTGTTACACCAGGCCTAGGAAACAAATTCAGATTTCTTTAAAAACACTGGAATTTTATAATGTGAAATGCTTTTCAGGGAACTGAAATAACATTTAAGTACACTGTGACATGTACTGGCTAGATGCTTAACTTAAGGGACTTCTATTTTAAGGATGAAGAAACTGAGGGCAAAAGTCTCACAGTGACCACATGTGGAGCTGGGTGAGAATCTCGCCGAGACAGTGTGTGTGGTGAGTAGTGATGAGCTCTGGCCCTGAATCATATCTGGGTTTGACCCTGGCTAAGTTACTCAACTACTCTGACTCAGTTTCCTCAAGTGGGAATTAGAAATCATAACAGAACTTCATTCCTAAGATTTCTGGGAAGATTAAAAAATATAAGGTATTTACAATAAGGCGTAGGAAGAGCTAAGTGAATATTAACTGTTATGATTACTACATGCTGTTCTATACACTACATTACTACACACTGCACACTCTATTAATATAACTAATCATTGCCTTAGTTATGGATACCAGGTATAGATGAAAGGAAAATGAGCTCATCTTGAAGACGAGGCATCTGAACTTTATCAGTTATTCAATTAGAGGTCACTTTTGGAGATATTCTTTTTTTTTTTAAGATTTTATTTATTTATTTGACAGCCAGAGATTACAAGTAGGCAGAGAGAGAGAGGAAGAGAAGCAGACTTCCCGCTGAGCGGAGAGCCCGATGCAGGGCTGGATCCCAGGACCCCGGGATCATGACCTGAGCCAAAGGCAGAGGCTTTAACCCACTGAGCCACCCAGGCGCCCCTAGAGATATTCTTCTTCAGTATGTTTATTCAAGTCTGGTGTGGCAGTCATCAAGGAGGTAAAAAAAATATATCACTTCATTTTAAAGATGAGAAACTGAAGTTCATTAACTTTTGCACCTTGCTTATTGCCAAAGCCAAAGCAGAATCAACAATGAGTTTCAGTCCCAGGACCTTCTCACTCCCAGCAGCCTTCCTATCATGTCATGCTTGAGAGTGCTGCACAAATGCTAAGTGTCCAATGAGTGTTTCTGAATTAGTAAAACAGTCCTCATTACCAATAACTTTACAGTAATATTGGAGCTTCCCAATCTGTTTAAAAATGACATTTTTGCCAGCCATTCAGAACTATAAATCTCTTAACACATTGTGGCAAAGGGAAGGATTAAGAAACAGTCCATTCAGAAAATAAATCTATTTCTTTTTGTCCCCACCCCTACTCTTTTTCCCATTTTCCCATAGATCTCATCAAAGTGGTCAGGCAATTAGTGGTAATCTAGGTTGTTTTCATTTTATTTCCTTTTCTTACTTTCTTAAAAATAAAAGAAACAGAAAGAAAATGAGTGTCTTATTACAAGCACGGGTCATCCTCACTTTCACTACTTACATTTTTGAAAGAAAAATGTTTTCATTTTATCGTATTTCTCAATTCGTCCTATCTGTTTAATTAAATACTTATTAAAACTTTTACTACTCTCTTATATCAAAGGTCTTCCAGAATAAGATGCCGTTCCATTTAAATAAAAGATGAAGGACTCTGAAACAGAAGCAGCCTTTAACCAGAAGTCCCATAAATAAGAAAGGAGCTGGCATTATGCGTTCTTGGCCCTGGGCACTTGTTCTGGGCTTGGCCAGAGGTTCTTAACCTAGAGGCCAAGCACTTGGTGGTGGGTGCATCTAGAAACCCCTTGAGATGTTTGCAAATTTTGGACATTTTTCTGCACACACTTCAAAGGAACTTGTGATATTTGAAGCTAAGAACAGCTATTTCAAGACCTCATTACTAAAGCTAATTGCCACATTTTATTCCTTTGTATCATCTTAAATGCCATTCTGATATCAAGGGTATAATGTTTGTTGGTTGCTTAAGTGAGAACCGGAAGCTCCATGTTGTTAAAGATGTCGTCTTGTCATCAAAAGGGTCAGATTTCTAAAAGTGAGACTCCATGATATAATCAGAAGAATTTACCAGCCTAGGAGGGTCCAGATCCGGGTTCTTGCCTTTGTGCCTCTGTGGAATGATCCTGTGTGGGTTACTTCTCTTCTCTGGGTTGCTGTTTCTTCATCTGTGAAATAAAGATTTGGATTAATCCAAAGTTGCCTTCAAACTTCAAAATAGTTCTATTCCATGTAAAGGTTATGAAACCTCTTGAATGGATATCTCCCACAAAAATCTAGAATGTATTATAAAAGCAAAGTGTGACAAGCTAGCCATATTTTAAGAGCTGCTTTCAGAGAAGGTTACAGTTTGAAAACATGCCACTGGTTAATGACTTTGGAATGTGCTTGGGAGACTGTGAGACTCCACATTACCATCTACAGGGGGTTGAGGGGATGCTGCAAAGTGGGACAGACACAGAGGCTAAGATTCTTGTACCTCATTTCTATCAGAACAGCCAGCTTTTAATCTGCTTTATATGGTGGGTTTTAAGTGAGATTTTGTTTGTAGGAAATGTTGTGTTTTGGGTTTTTATTTTGGAAAATGTTTTTGATTTTAATTAGTCTCTTTTGATATCCATGGTGGGGAGAAAAAGGAAAAAGAGATTAGGTTAATCCACTGTATTTAAAAATCTGTTTTTGAAAATGCTCTGGAAATGGTTAGAAGCCTTAAGGCTTTTTCCTATTTTGTCATTTATTTGCTGTGTTCCATTAGGCAAGTCAGAACATCTTTCTGAATTTTTGTCCTCACATACAATGATAATAGTTTCTGATTTACAGGTAGTTGTAAAAATCAAGTGAGATGTTTGTGAAAGTGCTCCGTAACTGGTAATGCATCATAAAGTCAGGGAGTGGGTCTCTAGTGGTGAGGCCCACAGGTCTGCATTTTGTCCTGACCTTGGTAGCATTTTTGTCCATCTGAATTAAATCATAGAAATTATGCATGATCAAATTTGCAGACAAGCTCAAATTATGGGGTGGAGTTATAAAAAACTTAGCAGATTACAGAGTTCCAAGTATGGTAAAACTTTTGGGGGAAATATAAAACCTTGTTCTTCAATTCAAAAAGCTAACTGTCCAAGGGTCAGATGGGGGTGGAAATGTGGTTGATGATCAGTTCAAGTAAAAAAGACTAAACAATTTAATTTAACTTCAAGTTCATTATGAGCCATTAGTGTTGTAAAATGTTAAGCAATAAATAAGTGATCTAATTGTCTCAGTCCATTTGGGCTATTATAACAGAATACCACAACCTCGGTAGCTTGTAAGCAATAGTAATTTATTTTTTGCAGTTCTGGAGACTAAGAAGTCATTCTGGTGAAGGCCCTCTTCCTGGTTCATAGCCGGCACCTTCTACTGTGTCCTTGCATGATGGAAGGGGCAAGAGATCTCTCTGGAGCCCCTTTATAGGAACACTAATCCCATTCATGAGGGGCTCCATCCTCATCATCCAAGCACCTCCTGATGGCCTCCGGCTTCCTTCTATGATCACTTTGGAGGTTCAGATTCAACGTGGATTTTGGGAGAATAGATTCAAACCACAGTGCCAGTATCCTTATATATTTATAGGAGTACGGTGCCACAGATGACAAAAGGGGGCTACAGCCCTTGGCTTTGATTAGCATCCTTCTTCCAGCTGCTAAAAGCAGTTACTCCAGCCAGTTGAGCACATCTGAAGGAAGCTAAATAGAGAAAAGTCTAGAAGATTTTCAAGGGCAATGTTGAGAGAAGATTTGAGAAGAGAAACGTGTCTTGGAGGTCTTAAAAGATCTGAAAGGTTTTAAATGGTGTTACAGGCAGTCCTGGAGGTGAAGTTTTGGAATTTATTGTTTTCAGAGGTGAATCTCTCAGGGAAAACTTTATATAATAAGAGCTATCTAAAGGGAAAGCGATTGCCTAGTTGAAGTAGTGAAATTTCCATTAGGGAAACTGTTGAAGCAGAGACTGGACCACATCTTCTGAGGATTATTATCAATCATCAGGAAGGTTTTAAGAAGAAATTACTAAGATTTCATCAAATGTGAGATCCTATTTGTATAACAGAATTCAATAACCCACTGGAGAATGATTCACTTCATTAAATTTTTTAGGGCTGTGATAAAAGTGTGGATTTTGAAAATGGCAAGCTGGAGTTTGCTACTGTGTGATATCCAGGATATTGTTTAAGCTCTGGGAACATCGGTTAGGTTGTCAGTAACACAGAGATGATTATTTCTGTGTTGCTGTGAAGATGATACAGCATAACATTGGTAAAGGATGCTTAATGGTGCCTGGTCTTAGTAAGGGCTCAGAGAGAGTAACTTTTATTACAGTTACTAATTGTTCCTCTTATTTTCTACATGCATTTTATTTCCTCTGTGAGATTCCTTCCAGGTGACTCCATTGAACCCTTCAGAGACATATGATGTAAGTGGGTAAAATGGTGACTTCCGTGAGTCTAGGAGGAAGAATTCACTCTGAAGGTCATAGGGGTCCCATATCACCTCTCCTGTGTTTGCAGCCAATGTTTGTTTTCTCCTAAATAGAGGAAACCTGTGGAACAACTCCTTTGTCCTAAATGATAACCTGATTTTCCTGCCCATCAAAACCAGAACTAGGCCAGCCTGATTGATTTTTTTTTTCTTTGTTGAAAAACTGAGGCAATAAAACACCTTATTAAAAATTTATGGACCAAGATCTCCCTTGTGCAGTAGAGAACATATCTTCAGCCTTGAAGAATGAAAAGAGTTAGTAACTGAAGAATTGGGGTCACTTATGTCTTCTTTCTAGGCCTAGTTTTTCCATCAATAGAGTGATTCTAAGCTACTCTTATTTAAAACTGACTTCCCAGTTGATGAGTTAGTAAGGGAGCAGCAGTTTACTATTCTTAGGAGAAGACGAAAGCCATGAAACTCCACCATGGTTGGGAGAGAGACCGTGTGCATTCTGTTTGCCGGAACAGAGGGAAGCAGTGAGGATGCTGGGATTCCATATGTTGGTCACAGGCTGGCGTTTGGTCTCATTCAGAAGGTAATAAGGAGTTGCCTGTGAAGAGGCGCTATGATAATTCTGACCAAAGGTCTCACACAAAAAGAGGATTATTCAATTTTCAAAAAAAATGAAAAGGATGCTATAACACTTTCAGGGTTAGATAAGACTCCACTTCAAATAACTTTTTTTTTTCCACTTTTCTTTCTTCTGCATCAGTGAACATCTATTGATGCGTAAGGGGCCTGACATTTTGTGAGGTATGAGTGTGTTCCAGAACGGGGTTGGGCTGGTACTTAGGCTGTCTAAAGGAGAGGTCTGGGTGTGAGAGCTGTAGAGGTTATTATCGCTCCAAAAAATGTGCTTTGGACATGCCATCTTGAGCTCGTTTTCCTCCTTTCTTTTTCTAGTCTGTTTAATTTTCTTGTTCAATATCCTACTTATATGAATTCCCAAATTCTCTTTTTAATCTTTTCAGAGAGCTTGAATTCAAAATGATAACTTTGGCTTGGAATTCCTAATTGACATCCTTTGATCTTACAATGCAGCTGAAAGGGCAGGAATGCAATATTTGAATAGCAAACTGTCCCCTAGGAAACTGCCATTCTATATGGGTAATAATAGCAGAGAGTATTTATTGAACAACTTATGTCCCAGAACTTTGCTAACTGCTTTATTTTATAATTTACCTTATGTAGCTCACTTAATAACACTATAGTGGAGGCACTATTTCTGTAACCATTTCACAAATGAGGAAACTGAGACATTGGGGAATTTATTTTATTTATTTTTTAAAGATTATTTGAGAGAGTGAGAGAGAACTCAAGCGGGGAGAGGGAAGGGCAGAAAGAGAGGGAGAGAAGCAGACTCCCTACTGAGTGTGGAGCCCAAGGCTGGGCTTGATCCCAGGACCCTGAGATCATGACCTGGGGCAAAATCACTGGATGCTCAACTGACTGAGCCACCCGGGTGCCCCTGACATTGGGAAATTTAAAAGCTGACCCAGAGTCTCACAACTAATGTAGAGTACACAACTCTCAACAACTCTGGGGGACTGCCTATCTATGCAAAGAGCTTTGGTCTTAACTTGGCAAATCATTAATGTACCCACCCATCCATCCAATCAAATATTCATCACACAGGTGCTGGGGGGTGGGGGTGCCTGGGAGTCTGCTTGAGATTCTCTCCCTCCCTTTCCCTCTGACCCCACCCCGTGCTCTTCGCTCTTGCTCTTTCTGAAATAAATAAATAAGTCCTTACTTTAAAAAAAAAAAAAGGTTCTAGAGATGTAAATGAGGACTAAGCCTGACAGGTCACTCTCCTCGAGCACTTTCCAGAGAGGAGAAAGGACAGTTAGGCTAGCATCCCCACACAGTGTGGTAAGTACTATGACAGGAAAGCATATGGAAGGAGGTGCTAGCCCAGTCTGGAAGGAGGCGTCAGGACAGGCAGGTCAAAAAGTTCTCATCCTCATCACTCTGTGCTTCAGCTATTTTGTTGCAAAAGGCATATAATGTAACTTCTACAAAGAAAGGTCTTTGGGTTGTTTTTTTTTTTTTTTTTAAGATTTTTATTTTTTTGTCAGAAAGAGAGAGCGCAAGTAGGCAGAGTGGCAGGCAGAGGCAGAGAGAGAACCAGGCTCCCTGCTGAGCAAGGAGCCTGATGTGGGACTTGCTCCCAGGAGCCTGGGATCATGACCTGAGCTGAAGGCAGACACTTAACTGACTGAGCCACTCAGGCATCCCAAAGGAAGATCTTTGAAACAAGGTCTTCCTCTCTGTTATTCCACCCAGCACCCAGGGGACTGCTCAATTAACATCTGTAGAATAAGTAAATTAGAATTCTAATACACCAAAATAACCCCCATTATAACAGGGAGTCTTTTGACTTATTTCTAACTGGACTCTGACCATGCTTAAATGCTTCTCCTCTAAGCCTGAAATAAATGCTCTTTTTTTGACTTTAAAACATCAAGTCCCTGCTCCCTTTTAAGCCATTTTCTAAAAGCTCTATTCCAGGAGAGCCGCCACACCCATTGTCTTTTCCTAGAACGATGTGTCCTCAGGTGTCTTTTAAAACGGGAGTCTTGAGTAGAGATTCTGGGACAGTCCAGGAAAGTGAGGACTCTGGTTGCTTCCCCCCTCCCCACGTTTTTCAGATGGTCTGTGGGAGTCCATGCTCTGTTCTCTAGTTCTGAAAGCTCTGTTCTCCCTTCACCTTTCCAAAATGACCTGGAAATTTTTCTTCCCCTCATCCTTCCCCCCACCCCAACTCTTCAAAAAGATGTTAACTTCGGGAAAGCAGTTCTTAATTATTTACCACACCGTCCTTTGGCAGACTTCAAGAATCCAGGGCAAAGAAAGAGAGAAAGGAAAAGAAAACCGAAACCCCAGGCTAATGATTTCCCTCAACAAGAATTTTTGTTATCATAAGGTGGTGTTTTATTTGGATTATAGTTCTCTGGAGCAGGTATTAAGCTATGTCTTCCTTGTGCCTGTGTTAAGACTAGTATTTTCCTTAATGAAGGAGCAGCAAAGCCAAGGTAGCAAAATAATGCTAATGGGAAGGGGAAACCAAGACTCCCAAGGGGAAGAGTTCACTTGGAGCTGGTAATCTTCATGGTCCACCTCAGAGACAGGTAGCCAGGTTTCTATATCATCTTTACATTATCTAATTACACAATTTTACTTCCTTGCACGATGCCACAGTTTAAAACTGTACCTCATTCCCTTCCCTGCTTAATTCTTTCTCCAGAGCCCTTATCTCTTATCATACACTGTAATTCACTTATTATAATGATAATTACTTTTTAATCATTCTTTTAAATGGCTGATGTCCCCTCTAGAATTGAAGCTCCTGGAAGGAGCTTATTTTATTACTCATTCGGGGCCTAGAGTTGTTCTGGCACAAGATAGGTGCACAAGAAATATCTGTTGGGTAAATGAATTATTAATCCCAATCAAAGCGATATTAATAAGTAATAACTGTGATCAAGTTTTTTTTTACATGTATTTAATCTATAGACAACTGGTTGGATTTACACATTTTTTGGTGTAAATCTTCTAATCGGATGAAATATGACAATAGGACCTGTACAAAAGCTCTGATGGTCAAAAGCCACATGGAACCCATTTTTAGCAGCATGGCATACTCTTCTAAACATATACACGGAAGGATAAGGCTGTGCTGATGAGAATAGAAAATCTTGAGTTTTCCTGATGCAGGCAGACTTACTTGAATCCCTAAGGCTAAGGGTAGGGTTTGGCTCAGTGTACTCATAACTGTTCCTAGCAACAAGTTTAGCTGCTGTTTACCAGCCCCATGGAACTCAGGGACTCACTAATTTTATGTCCTTATTTCTGGACTATCATCCAGATCCCTGGTTCTTGGTACAAGATCAGGCAGCTTATGAGAACTCAAAACATAAAGGTGACTAGAGGAATATATGAATTATTTGAGAGCTTCTCTTGTATTTGAAACGTCACATCACAGGAAATGCTTTCCAGCAGTGACATGTCAGTGTGTTCTGAAACCAGAGTGGCTGCTCCAGCTCTTCCTGTCCCCCCAAGACTCCTACTTCGGGGGCCAATCTGGGGGAATGAAACTGGGCTAGTCTGAGTGGCAAAGTTCGCTCTTGGTTGGGATTTAAGTAACCTCCTTCTCTCCCTCAGTGTGACTCTTTCAACAACTGGCCTGAAGAACTGATAAAGGACTAGAGTTATCTAGAAATGGGAGGAACAACCGGCCTCATTGGGCTTAAGTTAATATAGCAAGTTGGTGATTCCAAAAAGATTGGGCATTTACAAGCCAATTCTCTATAAGACTACACTAGCGACATTTGACTACTTTCCTATATTTATTTATTTATTTGAGAGAGAGAGAGAGAGAGAGAGTTCATGCTGGGGGCAGGCGGGTGGTATTGAGGGGGGCAGAGGAAGAGAGAGAATGTTAAGCAGACTCCACGCCTCACAGCACAAGCCCAACTCAGGGCTTGATCTCACGACCCTGAGATCATGACCTGAGCGGAAATCAAGAGTTGGACCTTTCACCGACTGAGCCACATAGGTGCCCCTACATTTGACTTATTTCTAAACAGAGGAAAACTCGGGTGAGTGTGTAAACATGTGCAAATCACAGAGCTGTGTAACACCTGTGCCACTCTTGATTATTTCATATATTTCAATGTGGTCCTTGGGAAAAAGCCTCATGTAGGGACACCTGGATGGTTCAGTCAGTTAGGCATCTGCCTTTGGGTCAGATCATGGTCCGGGGGTTCTGGGATAAAGTCCCGTGTCAGGGTCCTTGCTCGGCAGAGGGCCTGCTTCTCCCTCTGCCTGCTATTTGTCCTGCTTGTGCGCGCTCTCTCTCTCTCTGACAAATCAATAAATAAAATCTTAGAAAGCGAAAAAAAGCCTCATATAGGCCATTGGTTTAGTGGTATATGGGAATTCATGAACTTCCAAATTCTAAATCCATCTGTGTTTTGAATATCTTGGCCAATTTATTTTTAAAAACCAGCTTTATTGAGATATAATTTAGCCATTTAAAGTACACAGTTCAATGGTCTTTGGTATACATCCCATTTTAGTATATATCCCATTTAGCATAATCTGTTCAAGGTTCATCCATGCTGTACCAAGTATCAGTACTTCATTCCTTTTTGTTGCTAAATACTATTCCATTTTTCTATTCTGTATCACATTTTATGAGTAAGTGACCATTCATCAGTAAGTGACCATTTTGATTGTTTTCACCTTTTGGCTATTATGGGTACCACTGCTCTGAACCTTGGTGTACCATTCATACATTTGTGTACATGGATGTACATTCTCATTCTCTTGGATATATAGCTAGAAGTGGGATGGCTGGGTTATATGGTAACTCTGTGTTAAACTTTTGTTTTTCAAAGATGTATCTATTTATTTGAGAGAGAGAGGGAGGAAGAGAGAGTTTGTGTGAGCAGACGAAGGGGCAGAGGTAGAAGGAGAGAGTCTCAGGGAGATTCCCTGCTGAGCTTGGAGACTGATGGGCTCCTGAGATCATGACCTGTGCTGAAATCGAGTCGGACGCTTAACTGACTGAGCCACCCAGGTGCCCTTGCCCCAGTAACTCACCATTTTATATTCCTACCACCAATGTATGATGGTCCCAGTTACTCTACCTTCTTTCCAACAAGTGTTAATTGTCTTTTTTTTTTATTATGGCCATTTTGGTTGGTGTGAAATGGAACCTAACTTTTGATCTTCATTTCCTTAATGACTACTAATAGTAAGTGCTTTTTCATGTGTTGATTGGCCATTTGTACATCTTCTTTGGAGAAATGTCTCTTTGATTCCCTTGCCCACTTTTGTATGGCTTATTTGTCTTCTAGATGTTGAATTTTTCTTCATATGCCTTAAGAATGGGGGTAGTTGGAAGAAGAGCTGGAGACCTCTTACCTGCTCATGCCTAGAGGAAAGCTTCTACAACACAAAGTGGGTGATGCCGGTAGCCTGCTTTTCCCGGGGTTATACCATAGCTCTAGACTGGGATCTAAGTTGAGGGGGAGCCCTGTGTTCTTGATGGCAGCCACCTGGAATGGAGCACCATCTGCTAGCTGGAAGGGGGGAAAGGGAAGTGGGTTGTGGTTGAAATGCCTCACACTCTTGTTGTTCTTACTGAATTGCAGTAGTTTGTCTTGAATAAGGTTTTCTTCATTTGTTGTATTTCCTCAGAACAATTTCCAGAGACTAACTAGTTTATCTATAATTTTCACCAGTGGTTGTTTTGCTACGAAAGTGGGTTCATGGAGCTCCTTATACAACCATTCTGGAAGTTGAGTTCCATTTGGATAATTTGTAATGCAAATGTTGCATCTTATATACTTGGTGGTAAAATAGCTTATGCTGACATAGTAGATAGAGAATTACGAAGGACAGTTTTTACAAAAGTAAATTTTGTAAATTTATAAACAGTGGATTATGAAAACTGATTGTAGTTGAGGCCTGGTTAACTTTTCACTTTATATCCAGTCAAATTCTAGAATGCTCATGCATTTAGTTTGACAAACTGTTCTTAATTTGTTGTTATTAAGTGGCCGAATAGAAATATTTGAATATTGAGGGTGACAGTGCATTTCATATGAGAGCTTATTATTGCTCTAGTAATCTATGTACAAAGCCATCAAAGCCATTGAAAGTTATCAAAATGATGCCTGTTTTTGAAAGCATAGGAATAATTAAAATGTGCATATTAAGTTATTAAAACCTCATTAGTTTTATGCATTGATCTAAAAAGTTCACAGGCAAAAATGACCATATATTTCTTAATTAATTCAAAAGAACGATCACACTACTATGTCTTTTAGAAAAACAACTTTCCCAATTTCCCTGATGAACTTATTTGTAGTTTTAGGGCTAAGATTTACGTTTAACAATTCTTCAAATTCTGTATTGAATCAGGGGCTGAACTCATCTATGTTAATTGCCAACCAGTTGAATGTCACTTTAGTTGACACAGACATAGAACTTCTGCTCATATCTAAAACCCTCTTCTTTCCATTCCTCACATCCCTACTCCCATGGCAAAGTTAACTATTCCTTTCTCCTGGGGTTTAGAAGTCTGATTACTTCTGAATGATCATATAAGCATCTTTGAGAAAATACACACTGCTTAATAATTGGGAGAAAATGTTAAAATTGGAAGTTCTTCACTTTTTGGGTAGTTGTCTTGTGTGTACTATCGCCTAAAGTAGCTTTAGGGGCAAAAAGTATTATATAAGAACATAACACTAGAATATTTAAGAATGAAACCGAGCACCTCCCAAAGATATTTCCCTGAATAGTTACTGAACTACACAAAGATAAATATGAAAGTAATTCACAAAGTAATTTTCTCTTCTTTGGCTGGGAAAGTTTTGGCATTAAAGTTTGGCTTCTGTTGAGTGAAACCTCTTGAGTTTCTAACTACGTTAGAAAGGCAACTGTGTTACTAAGGCAAATGGAAAAACCCACTCAATTCTTAAAATTTTAATGCAGTTAAATAATAAACTGATAAATTGCATTAAAGCTAGAATTAATTTCTCCCTGGTAGAGACAGGAATTCTATCCTACTAAAGCTACTTCAGCGTTCAAGCATATATTTTGGAAGATGCTTACCTCCCGGTTGGGTTGGGTGTATCTCCCTGCGGCTTAGGTGAGCGCCCAAGCTTTGGCTCCTCCCCAGCTGCTGCGAGCTTCCCACTGCGCCGGGCGCCTCAGAGCCTCCTGGAGTTAGGTGTTCGGCCCCGCCCTCTGCACTATTGCTAAAACTCCAATTCTGCCAGACCGATTCCGGTGATTAATTATTGACAAAAGGAAAACACTCCCACGCAAACTTGTGTCCAACCGCACTGCTCCCAGCGATTCCTTCCAGAAGAGAATGCCGGCTGCACCACTCCCCTCCCCCCCTTGCTCTACGGTCCCAACTTCCCACACGCTGCCACTCTCTGTCCTGGGCGATCGGGCTCGTCCTCGGAGGAATGCAGCCCAGCGACTTCTACATTTTTAAATTTGGTTTTCTGCAGCTCGTTAGCACTTCTCCACGGACCGGCCTCTCAGGAGGGGGCGCTTTCCGGATGCAGGGGAAGCCAGGGCTCTGAGAGCAACGGAGGAGGCTAAGGCGTCGCTGTCACCTCCGGCTGCTGCAGTAAAACCCCGAGCCGCGGCGGGGATGGGGAGGAGGGGAGAGGGAGGTGTCCTCCCCCTCTCTTGGGCTGGGAGCCCCGACACTACCAGAGGGGCACGTCCTTTGGTAGTGGTGGTGGGGGCGAGCAGATAAACGGGAGGCGCGAGATGGGCGCTTCGGGGCTTTAGCCGGAGCCAGCGTTAACCCGACCAGGAGAAGCCTGCGCCCCGCATCCATCCATCCGCAGACTTGGGCAAGGGGGCGAAGCTCGGCGGATGCTGAGCAGGACTGCGGTGCGAAACTCGGCAGCAGGCTGCGAAGTGAGCCCAGGGCTCCGGGCCGGGGCGGCAGTCGGCCGAGCAGGCATCCCCCTGCATTTGTTTGTCAAAAATCGAAGAAAGTAAACCCATTGAGCGCCGGCAGCTAATTTTGCTGCCTTTGAACGCGCAAGAACGCCTCTCCCCGCCCCGCTCCCTCCATCCTGCCACCTTCCCTCCGCCCCTTGGCTGGAAGGTTAATCGTTGAAAAACTGGGCTCCCCCCGGGGAAGCAGGTGGAAGGATCGTGCCCGGGGAACTTGTGTGTGCTCACTCACAAGTGAAGAGAGTTAATTCGGGCCCGGACTGCGGCAGGAACGCAAACTGGGGAAAGCGGGCTGGGAGGCGGCTCGGCGGCGCAGACACGCGCGGCGCGGGCTCCCGCGGTTCCGGGGCCGGCGTGCCCAGCGCTCGCGCTCCGCTCTCAGCGATCTTCCCGAGGAGGCGCGGGACCGCGAAGAGCATCTTCCCTGGAAGCCCGCATCCAGAACCCCAGCGATCCCTTCTCTCCCGAGGGCAGGGTGCTTAGGTTTAACGCGGCGGCTGCGGGCTGCGAGCACAGAGGCCCGGGATCTCCGCCACCGAGCCTCGGCCCCAGACCGGGGGCGTCGGGGGCCCAGAGCCTCTTCCGATTAACGAGCGTTTGGGCAACAACTGCCGGTCAACCCCCACCGCCGAGGGAGGAGGCACTGCACATGCTCGGCCAGGGTTGGTGGTGCTGAAGCGCGAATTTGAGCTGCGGGCAGGTTTCGGCTCATTTGCCCAACACTCTTCCAGCAGGTTCCAAGCCGCGGGTGCCACGAAGAGGGAGACTTCCGTTATTGCGAGGGATGTTCTGCACGCAGGAGGGACTGCGTCCCCAAAGGAAGCTGGCGGTGGCTGGGGGTCAGGGAAGGGACCCGCTAGGAACTGAAGCCGGTACTGGCCAGATTTTACATCGTTATC
This sequence comes from Martes martes, assembly GCF_963455335.1. Lineage (NCBI taxonomy): Eukaryota > Metazoa > Chordata > Mammalia > Carnivora > Mustelidae > Martes > Martes martes. The sequence continues at coordinate 85,241,071 of NC_137888.1, forward strand.
TTTTCCTTCCCTGGGGACTGTATCTAAATACTGGCAACCACTGCTAGTGTTTTTTATTTCATTATCACTTTGTGTTGTTCACATCCTTATCTCGCTGCTTCTCCTGACAAACCTTGTAATTTCGGCAGAGCAAGTAGGACCACACCATTGAGGTGTGGAAATAGATGAGGAAATAGAAAACCTGAAAAGCGACTCGCCCAGGGTCGCCAAGCCCGTTGTGCGGCAGGGCCAGTACCATTGCACTCGTTTTTTAGGTCTCATTCCTCATTATCTAGTTTCCTTACTAGATCTTGACAATCACCAGGCGATTGTACATTTGTGGAAGTACACAAACAGGCCTCACTTCTCCCTGCCCAAGTTTTGTGAAACGGGTAGGAGACCTTGCAATTACTTCAACTGGAGGTGGGGAGAAACATTTGGCAGAAGCATCCGGACTATTAAAAAGGATCTTAAATGATTTATGTGTAATATAACCACACACAGATAAAAGATACGTGGGTTTTTTCATTCCCAATGGAAAATAGTTGTTTTTTTCTATCAAAGAAGAAACTTAACTAGATCATAAAATAAAGATCACATTTTTAAAAGATAGTGATCAGACGGACCACATCATCTACTGAAGCACAATGAGGATAAAATTAATCAAAACAATTAAAAGAAAAATTCCTTCTCATTGATCTACAACTGGAAATTTAAAAATGCTTTAAATCTAGATTAAAGAGAAGAACAAATGAGAAATTACAAAATCTTTAGAAACAAGAAAAAAATCCTACATAACAAAATGAGAATATAGAAAAGCAGAAATCATAAGCCTTAAATGTATTTGTTGCAAAATAACATACAAACCAAGAAACTTAGAAAAAATTGCAAAAGAATTATATTAATTAGTAAAAACTAAAGCAGAAATTAATGAAATAGAAAAGTAAAAATCCAGGAGAATTGATCCAGAAAACCAACCAGCCAAACAAACAAACTTATTCACTGAAAAAAAATCAAGGAACAAAGACACAAGTAACATTGGGAAGGAAAGATGGAAGGAAAGATGGTATATAACCACAGATAAGGAAGATTTTTTTTTCAAGTCGCAAATGATATTCTTTCTCCATGAAGAGGATTCTCCCTTTATGCTAACTACAAATGGTGAGATAAGAAATAGTTAAGACACACCACAGCTTGTAGAAAGGGAAATAAGTTTTAAAGAACCAGGCAGAATTGTTTAGAATATAATAGTATGAGAATTTGAAGTAATGATAATTGTATCAACTGAACGTTTTGAACAAGGCCTTTTGTCGTCATTATCATAAAGCAGCTGTTGAATACCTAAAGAACACATGCTTGCTGGAGTAGAAATCTTTTAGAAGTAGTAAAAGTTAAAAATAATAAAAGAGTATATTTCCTTAGGTAACCTGGAAGGTTTGGGGTCAAATACTGGAAGGGAATGGGATCACTTTGTAAAGCTGTACGAGGTTGTGTGGAATGTATCTGGAGTTCAGCATACCAGAAAGGAGAAAAGTTGTTAGAATCCACTTGGAATAACCAGCTGTCAGTTACCAGATCTGGTATGCGTCTGCTGAGAGCCGTCTTACTCCTACGGGAGCAAAATGAACAGTGTGAAATGTGAGTTTTCTCAAGCTTCCAAACTTAACCAGAATGGCACGATAGTAAAAGTTATGGACTTTGGGACAAAATACCCCTGGGTTTAAATCCCAGCTTTTCTACCGACAAACTATAGTCTGAGACAAATTCTCTAGTATCTCTATACCTTAATTTTCTCATCTGTGAAGTGGGAATAATATTGACTTCATTGAGTTCTTCTGAAGGATTAAATGAACCACCATTTACAAAGTACTCATATAGTTCTTCATCTCCCTCCCCCTTTGCCTCTCCTCTTCCCTTCCTTCCCTTTCTGCCTTCTCTACATACCCATCATTCAGGAACTTCCCTTCTGTATTTTGACATTTCTTCTATTTTGTTAGTGGAGCTCTGTGTTCCTTTCCTTTCTTTCAGTGACTCAGCCACCTTCTCCATGACTCTTTAGCATTCAGAAATCCAAGCATCATGACTGAGCACCTTTGGAATACTTTAGAAAGACCCTCCTGAATAGAAAATTAACTCAGCCCCTCTCTTATAAAGTGCATGGCAAAAGCAGGATGGCCCACCTGCCCTTCTGTCTTTCCTTCCCTCCTTCCCTTCTTTCCTTCATTTTTAACACATTTCTGAAGTTCTTATGGGGCTATGCTCTAGCAGCATGAGTGACATTGCTCCAACTCACTGATTCCAGTTTCACAGATATGCAGATGCTTAGGCTGAAGTCTCTCATGGGAGGACCTAACCCTTAAACAGTCTCTGTTTGAATATTAGGATAAAGATCATACTAATAACCAGAGTCAGTAGTTCTAGAAATTGGAAAAGCAGTAATATTTCATTAAGGAACTAATGTGACCATCCCATTAATTGTTAACAAACATGAGATGTATCATAATACGCACAATTCTTGCCTTTGAAAGGATACTTCTTAGCAATAAAGAACCCCCCGAAGAACAATACAGAAACACCCAGAGCCACTGTAAGACCAGTTTAACAAAAGACTCTCAGGAGCATCTATTATTCTAAAGCAACCTCAAACACTGTCTTTACACACACTATCCAGTATGTATCTACAGCTATTTGGACAAGACAAAGAAGACAATGGAAAGCCAATGAAATCAAGAGAAAAGAATAAAGCTCCAACTAACTATATTAGCGATCTCTCTCTTTATCAATACTTATTCTCTTATGTACATTTTATTTTCAGGAGGAGAGAATGTAAGAAACCCAGTAAGAGGAGTATTTAATAGCAAAACCAGAAATTTGAGATAAATTTTATTGACTTCTTTCTGGTTTACATTCATAATGTGCAGATTAACTCTTATTTTTATTTTTAAAATGAAAAAAAAATTTTTTTTCAAAGATTTATTTATTTATTTGAGACAGAGAGAATAAGCCAGCTTGGCGGGGGGGTGGTTTGTGAGGGTGGGGGTGGGGGTGGGGGGGGAGGAGCAGAGGAGGAGGGAAAAGGGGAGGAGGGACAGAAGGAGAGGGATAAACAGACACCCTGCTGAGTGTGGAGCTTGACTGGGGACTAGGCTCCAGGCAGGGCTTAATTCCAGGACCCTGAGATCAAGACCAGAGCCAAAGTCAGATGTTTAACTGACTGAGCCATCCAGGCACCCCCTTAAACCTTGTTTTTATTTATTTAAATTTTTTTTCTTTAAATAACTGTCAAGGCTGGAATCAAAGATAAATAGAAGACACAACAGTTTTGCTCTGGTTTTGTGTTACTTGCGTTTTGGGGTTTCTTTTTTGGGTATTTTTTTCTTACAAATACAAATTAAACATGAAACAGCTCTATTTCAAAAGACATCTAAATTAGTTGCATCCTAGACATTTAAAACCTATCCCACAATTTAAATGGTAAAAACAGTAGGCTTATAATTGTTCTGTGATCACATTTCAAAAGAAAAAAAAATTCTACTAATACCTTTTACTCGTTTTTAACCATACCAGCAAGAATCAAAACTGTCAATTTTTCCAATGACAATTTCTACACACCAGAAGGTAGTCATGACTCTCAAAGAAGAAACAATTTGGATTTTTCCTGCCTTCAAAATGTTTATCAAATCTTGTGTTTCTCACAGGCTTTTGAAACACGTAGAAAATAAGAACTATTCCAATGAATGAAACACACCAATTTCAGAAATAAGCAAGACACATTCCTTTGGGGAAACGGCTTAAAAAAAAAAATTCAGTCTGTATATGCAAAAGTAAAGCAGGGAAATTCAGTCGTTTTCTCTTCTTTAAAAATCTAAATCTTTTCCTAAAATATCATTCCACAGAACTGGAAGTGAAGGACTAAAAGGTTAGGAGAGGGAGGGGTGGGAGAGGGAGCACACATCATTAACACGAAAAGTAAAATTATGTAAACATAAGCAGTTTTTAGCAGGCTGGGGTCAAACTCCAGGATAGCACATGCTGGTGTAAGAAATTCACCATTCTGCAGGAGCTAGATTTGTAGTGCTGCTTGAAGATCAGTGAAGAGCGATTCACTGCCTTGGAGCATTTCTCCTTCCCACTCCACATCCTGGCTTCTGCACCAGGCCTCCTCAGGGAGGGCCACTCATTCCACCACCCAGCTCACCTTGAGGGCCTCCAGGTTTCTGCAGGTGGTTATCTCTACCATCCCCTTCCTGGGCAGCTTGGGTCTTCTTCTCGTCCACATTCAGATGGACCTCACCTCTGAACATGATGGGCCTGTTGCTAAGGACCTTCTGAACAGCCTCAGAATCATCAAACACAACAAAACCCAAACTGGGTAATTTCCCGCCATGGTTAATGTGTAGCTCCATCATGTTCCCATAACTTTGAAAAAAATCTTTAAGCTCCAATTTGTCTAGTCATCTGGCAGATTGCCAATGAAAAGTTGGTGATCATCAGGGTGTCTCACAATTCTTTGGGGTTCAACATCACCTTGCTCACCAGCCTCATGGATTGGTATAGATCTCCTCTAGGGAGGAATTTTTATTCATCATTCTCCCACTCTTTGATCCCTCTGACGCCTCTCTGGTGGAATCTGGGATTCAGGCTTAGACCCCAGACGAGGCTGTGAAGCTGGTACTTTAACAACATGAGATGATATCCCATAATTGGAACAGTTCCACTGGGTGGAATGTTCTTCCTGGTCACAGATCCCCAAGAAAATGTCCTCAAGGTTTCCTGTACCGTCTGAGGTATGTCTGTAGGTGCTGGGAAGAACTCTTCTGAGCATCCTTAGGACCAATTTTTTCTAGTGCTGGCTCAGACTTTTCCTCTTGGATTTCAGACACAGGTTCTTGCTCTGGTTCTGGTTCAGGTTCAGGTTCAGGTTCAGGATCTGGCTCTGGTTCAGCCATAGGTTTCTCTAACTGTTCTTCTAAGTCGTTGTTGACAGTCTGATCATAGAAAGTTCCAGAATCATCAGGTACCACCTCAGGTGTGTGCTGCCTTTCTTCAGATTCCTCTACCTCTTCCTCAGATTCCTCCTGAGGTTAATTGACAAAGCCACCAAAGACCTCATTTTGGTATCTGAAGATATCATTGTGAACGTAGAACTTACTTGCGACAGAGCCCTCAGGAGCAAGGACAAACATCTGCATGAATCTCCTCAAAGTCTGGTTGTTATTAGAGAGCAACTCCATCACCTGGACCACTACACCATCATTCAGGTGGCATGAGCTTCAACATGGCGAACTTAGTGCAGCAACTGGTAAAGTTTGTGACATCACATTCCTATGGATCGCTTTCTGTCCATAGACTGCATCTGCTGGCTTTCCACTTGGATCCCATCCCCCATGGACATAAGAAGAGTTCGTCCCATAAAATCTGTATGGTATGTCTGGGGCCTGGTTCAGCAGTGTATAATACTGTCTCACAAATTCCTGCCTGACCAGCGGGGACTAGGCTTCTCCATAACCATGGCTTTGGTCAATTCAACCTGCACGGGAGAGGAACAAGCTTTGCTCCACAGCACAGCAGAAGGCAAAATCTCCTCACGAACTGAGTCCACACCTTAACCCTTATTTTTAAAAAACATTATTAGATTGGCACTACTTATTTTTATGATGACATAAAATACTCTTGGTCCCCAGAGTAGAACTCTTTGTAACACTGAGAATTCTAAAGGTCTATTAAGCTGATGTGTGCTCGTCTTTACTGAGTCACCCACTAGCTTTGCGGCAAATCTGCACCTTTGGCTAAACTAGCTAACATCTCCAGAACCACATCATGGTACAGGTACTTGCATAAATTACTGGAATATATTAATTAACTAAAAGAACCCATCTCAGTGTCCTTCTGGTTAGTATAAGGAACCTCATTAGTAATTTTTAATTTATCATTGTTTTCTCCAAATAAGTGGTAATTCTGTTTTTCTGTTAAATGGAAAACATCCCCCCCCCCCCAGTTACGTTGTTATAAAGAGGCACCTGATACCCTCCATTACTATCAGTTGTGTTTCAGTTTACCTCTATAAACATAGAATTTTATTTTCTTTATGAACTAGAACTGTAAGGTTGAAAACAAGGTCTATCTAGGAAAGTTGTGTGGTTTGGGTCTTTGAGCACTATGTCAAACTTCAAAAGAATAATAATAATAACATGGATAAAGATAATAATAATGTTGATATAACTATAATTTATTAAACTATTACTACCAAGGTTTCCATACATTATCTCTTTGTCTTGTCACAAGTACGCAAGGTGGGAGCTTTTATCTCATTTTTATAGACAGGAAACCAAGAATCAGAGAGGTTGTAACTCTTCTAAAGTGACACAACTTTAAGAGCTGGATGTCAAAACCTTTCGTTTGCCCAATACTCTGTTGGCTCACTGTAAACAATCTTTCCATGACTTCTCATATATCACTTTTCTCAAAGAAGGTGGCTGTGTTGTCCTGGTTAAGAGAACAGATACAGGAGCCAGACTTCCCATATTTAAATCCATGACCACTTAACTTGTGAATGAGGACAACTTACTTAAACATCTCCCAAACCTCAATTTCCTCATCTGCCACAAAGGATAATAAACATATTAAGTTACTTAATTAATATACAAAAAAGCACTCAGAAGTGTGCCAGGCACTGAGGAAATGTCTCATAAGTGTTCTTTACTATTGTTTTGACAGTTCAATGAGATTATAATGCATATAAAGCAGTTAGCTAAGTATCTGACCCTTAGAAAATGCCTAATACATCTCTTTTGCTTATTAAATCTTTTATATCACATACATCTTTAAGCTAGTCTTTTAGGAAAATAATTGGTGACAACTTCCTCTTCCTTCCCCCAGCTCCCCCTTTCCCTCCCTGTCTTCTCCCCTTCCTCCCGTTTTGTGCCAACTATGACTTACTCAACTGTATTTTCTATGAACCACCTTTTCAGGGAAACCCATTGTTTAACCTAATATTTCAGACCAACATTAAACATTTATACTTTAATTCAATATCACATATTCAGATATAGAACTCTTCACTTCCTCATCTATTTAAAAGACTTTTACTGAAACAACAGTTGAGAAAAAATAAGATAAAATAACTCAGGTTTTAAAAGTTGAAATTAGCTTAAACGTAACAGCTTCCAATTTAATGAGAAATTGATTGATTCATCAGTTAAGGATAATAATGATAATAATAAGGATAATAATAATAATAATAAGGATAATAATGACAGCCACCCAGAGTGCCTGGGTGGCTCAGTTGATTAAACATCTCCCTTTGGTTCAGGTCATGATCCCAGGGTCCTGGGATCAAGCCCCGAGTTGGGTTCCTTGCTCAGTGAGGAGCCTGCTTCTCCCTCTCCCTCTGCTACTGCCCCCCGCCCCCCCACTTGTGTTCTCTCACTCTCACTCTCTCTCAAATAAATAAATAAAATCTTAAAAAAAACAATGACAGAACTCTCAATGTCTGAAATACAGATTGGTCTAAAGTGGCTATATTAGGGTTCTCCAGAGAAATAGATCCAATTCTGGAGAGAGAGTGAGAGCAAAAGAGAAAGAGGAGGTGCAGCAGGAGGGAGGGGGACAATTTGTAAAGAATTAGCTCACTTTAGTAAGGAGGTTGACAAGTCTCAAGATGTGTAGTCGTCAAGATCTGTAGTTGTCAAGCTGGAGACCCAGGAGAGCCGATGATGTAAATTCCAGCCCAAAAGATGGCAGACCCCAGACTCAAAAAGAGTTGATTTTGGGGGCACCTGGCTGGCTCAGTTGGTAGAGTGTGGGATTCTAGACCTCAGGATCATGAGTTCAAGCGCCCCTGTTGGGTGTGAAGCCTATTTATTTTAAAATAAAATAAATAAATAAAAAAGAGTTCATTTTTCAATTCGAGTCCAAGGTTAGGGCAACGGTGGGAGTGAGAGAATAGAAAGTAACTGCTAATGAATATAGAATTTCTTTTGGGGGCCATAAAAATATTCTGGAATTAGATAGTGATGATGGTTGCACAAGTCTGTGAACATACTAAAAACCACTGAACTGTATTTTATAAATGAGCAAGTTGTATGGTATGTGAACTTTATCTCCATAATGCTGCTTTTAAAAAATGGTAGGTAAAAGCATATGACAGCCATTTAAAAAATAAAATGATGGAGATCAATATCAGTTTTTGTTGCTATTTGTGGTAAGATTCTGTTTTCATTTACACAGGCATGTTGTGACCTGCCTGATTTTAAGAAGTCTAGTTTTGCTGGGGAGAATTTCTTAGGTGATTACTATGTGGTTTGTGAGATGCTTCACCAATTTCCCCTGATGCCTCCCCTTAAGCTATCATATAAATTTAAAATACAGGTCACTAAGTCACTAGATCAAATGTTTAAGACTGAGACAAACTGCCCAAAGAAGGGCCCTGGCTACTTTCCAGTTGCCATTGTGTTTCCATGAGGTTCTTTGCCTGTTGTTTTTTACTCTTGACATCTGGTTTTTCTTGTTGCTTTATTTTCTTATTTCTTATATTCACTCTGGGTTTGTTTGTTCTTTTTATCCTTAACAGCAACCTGACCCAAAAGTTACATTTGATGGTAATTAAAATAATATCTTTACAATGAATGTCAAATTTTCCACAGAAAAATGCCACAATGCTAGAGCAGCTATGAATTTTCATAGTACATAAAAGAGAGAGGAAGATGTTTTGTTGAAGATGGGTGACAGTTCACTTAGTGAGGAATGGGCAATGATGGGGCTGGAGTTCTCCTTTTCTCATTACACAGCTATTAATTATAGCTGAGGAGTCTTACTCTAACTAATTAAGGATAAGAAAAGAAGTCAGAGAAGACTGTTGCTAAATCAAAAGTCCTAAAAAAAAAAAAAAAAAAAAAAAAAGAGTCAGTGAATGCCTTAGCAAAAGACAGGCAAAGTAATTTTGTTCTGGGCAGAGATTTGGTTACATGTCAAAATCCAAAGTAAAATGGTTGGATCATTCAAAAATTTTGGCCACTCTGATGATAAGTGTTATATGTCAACTTGACTGGGCCAGAGGTTCCCCAGAAATGTGTCCCAACAGTATTCTGAATGTGTCCTTGAGAGTGTTTCTACGTGAGATTAATAGTAGAATCTGTAGACTGAGTAAAGCAGATTTTCCTCCCCAAAGTGGGTGGGCCTCATCTAGTCAGTTGAAGACCCAAATAGAACAAAAATGCTAGATAAGAGGTAACTCCTCCTGTCTGACTTGCTATAAGAAAGTTAACTAATGGGTAATATATGAAGGCAAAGAAAGTTAATTGGCATGGCTGAAGATACTCAGTCCATGTCAAACATAAAATGAGACCACAATTCAACATTTCCCACTAGTATTGTATTAATTCTGAAAGCTTTTAAAGCCAGAAGCACATGGAGAAGATTGTGGGGGAAAGGAGGGTGGCACTACGTGATTTTTATTGAATTACATTAAAAATGCCTATTGTCGGGGCGCCTGGGTGGCTCAGTGGGTTAAGCCTCTGCCTTCGGCTCGGGTCATGATCCCAGGGTCCTGGGATCAAGCCCCGCATGGGGCTCTCTGCTCAGCAGGGAGCCTGCTTATCTCTCTCTCTCTCTCTGCCTGCCTCTTTGCCTATTTGTGATCTCTGTCTATCAAATAAATAATAAAATTTTAAAAAAATGCATATTGTCGTATCATTCAGCTCCTTTACGGCTAAAAGCAGGGTTTCACTCAGATGATGTATTTCTTTTTTGAGCTTCTAAATTAGAAAAGTGAGAAAAGGCTTATAGTTATCTCCATGTCACATTTCAGTGACTCATTGATGTGAAAATACAAGACTCTTGACTTAATAGAAGTTAAAGTCTGACTACCAGAGATGGAGTTAAACATATAGCAAACCTTCTAGACTCTCTTTTCTATTTGTGTTTCAGAGGTAGGTCTCTCTTTTACAAGTTGACACCTCCTAGAAAGTTGTGTCTCCTCAAGCTTTAGACTTGTGCACCCAGTTAAGCATTTGGTTGAGCAGCGGATAGAGAAGGGCATGATGGGATAAAACAGGTATTAAGTTACTGCAACTAAATGGGTGATGGATATTAAGGAGGACACTTGTGATAAGCACTGAATTTTACATGTAAGTATTGAATCACTAAATTCTACTTCTGAAACTAACTTTAAACTATATGTTAACTAACTGGGATTCCAACAAAAACTTGGAACAAAAAATTAAAAGTAATAAAAAAAATTACTGCAACTGAAAGGAGAGCAGATTATCTAGCATTCACAGAGAACACTTACAAAGCAGGAAGACATTTTCAAGGTGAGGCAACAAAATGAACCAAGAGGAGAGATCTAGACCTGTTTAGATATTATTGATCACAAAACTCTCATCAGAAAGTGGGGTGCACCTGGATGGCTCGGTCATTTAAGCATCTGCCTTGGTGGAGGTCATGATCTCAGGATCCTAGGATGGAGCCCCATGGGGGGCTCCCTGCTCATTGGGGAGCCCGCTTTTCCTCTCCCTCTGCCACTTTCCCCACTCGTGTTCTCTCTGTCTTTCTGTCTCTGTCTCTCTCAAATAAATTAAAAAAAGAAAGAAAGAGAGGGGAAAGGAGGCCTACTGAGAGTTTTGATGGAGGAAACAGGAGATGCATTAAGAGAAATGCCTGTCAGGGGCACCTGGGTGGCTCAGTTAGTTAGATGTCCAACTCTTGATCTTGGCTCAAGTTTTGATCTCATGGTCATAGTTCGAGCCCAGCATTGGGTTCTGTGCTGGGGGTGGAGCCTATATAAAATAAATACATAAGTGAGTAAGTAAGTAAATAAATAAGAGCAATGCCTGTCAACAAGGGTATGAGACATTGTGGCCTAGGAGGAATCATGATGATTGACTGATACCTTTCAGGTCTGATCTTGAGGAATGACGATGGCAGCCTGGACCCAAGATGAAGAAATTTTCAATTGTAAATGGTTAAAAAAGAAATGAGGAAGTATTCCTCAAGGAAGCGTTGAAATCTGTGATTTCTTCTCTGCAGGAAAATATAGGTAGAGGGATTAAGGGGCTTCTGAGATGGGAGTGAAACACAAAAGAACTTGCAGATGAAGATGGGAGTTGAACTGCTCTTGGCCATATCGTTATTATCTTATCAGTTGTTTGAGAATCTAACCAATGAAATAAAGGAAAGGGAAATATTTTAATGAATACCATGAACTAGACCCTGGGCCTATGTAGGTGTAACATTTTTAATGCCACTATATTCAGATTATTTTAGAGGTCCATAAAATTCATGCTTTTGCTGAGCCACAGGCTTGAATTCTGAATTTGAGGTTAGAATGAGAGAGCAAGCAAGTGACTTAGAGAGGAAGTGACCTAGCTAGCCAGTAAGAGGTAATCTTTAAAAAGTTGTTTTGTTTTATTTTGTTTTCACTTTTCACTTGCCATCAGCTCTGGTAAAAACCCAGTAGGAGGTAACATGAATATTTACGGTAAAATACTTGCATTCCTTGAATTTTATTTCACATTACCCCGATATTTTATTACCTAGATAATAGAGGTTTTTTTGGAGGGAATCAAGCAGTTCCACATTTCTATTTAGACATTTCTTAGATATAGCAAATAGTAGGAAGGCGACGCTTTTGTCATGAAGCTGCATTTCCACACTAATATCCAAGTTTAATTGAGGAGAATATTAAAGAAAAACTGGAAGAGTTTATTTTTGTATCTTAGTTTCAAGGAGGCTTGTGGTTTCTTAAAAAGAAACGAATCATATTAGTGTTGTTTCTCAGGAAAGCTGAGTAATAGATTTTTGAGTAATAGAATAATTGGTTTTGAGTAATCGAGTCCCTAGGAATTCTCCTCCAACTATTGTGTGAATAATAGATGATCAATTCCAGGTTATAAGGGTCAAGTTATTTCTACTGCAGTCGCTGTTTGGAAGGGGCACAATTTTGTGAAGGTTTACTCAGAAGTCTCTTTGACAGGTCTTTGGAAACTATGAACTCAAACTTAAGTCCTTCTAAGAACTAAGGATATTTCAAGTCCCAGGAGAAGAAAGCCAGACTCAGGCTCATTGGTCTTAGCAACCAAAGACCTGATTTTGAGGAACACGTAACAGAACTGTGAGTTTGGACCCAGGGTAGGACCCGACAGTAGCTCGGAAGCTGCAAGGAATCTTGGAGCACAGATTTCTGTTACTTGATGTTCATAAGCTGGACAAGTTATTTCAGTCAGCAATATATCAACATTTGTGTCCTCCCTTTGGAGGCATTTGGCTCAGAGCCTGTCTCTTAAGTTTAGAAGCTGCAGGGGCAAGGAGATACTATCCTTTCTGCCAGAAGCCTTTTCTCCCCCCAGGCATTTGAGGAATAAATAAATGAATAAATGCTAAAGCCCTCCTCCTGATTTTGAAATCAATAATAGCAAAGAAAGGAGCAATTAAGAGGTAGATCAATACTTGAAACAAAATGAGCACTAGGAATTTCCCTGTACTTTTGAAAAATGTCTTATATTAAGACAAACTGTTTTCTCTTAAAAAAAAACATTTTTTTTTCTGTTTCAGGTTTTCATTCTTTACATTGAAACAATGTAATAGTTTGAGTCACTGTATCTCAGAGATGGTACATTTTATTTGCCCCAAGTCTTCTCTACTGGAATTTTTCTTTTATCAAGACTTTTATTTTTTGTGTTTAATTCAGTGATCGGCTTTACAAGAGGTCAGGCATTCCTAGACACATACCCTCCTGCGGTGTGTACTCCTCCAGATCTGCAGAAACCATGCTTTTCCCTATTTCATCTTAAAATTATCTTTCACGGAGGCGTAGAACATGGTTTTCTGGATTTAGCAGATTTCAAGACAATTTTAGTAATTATAAACCTTGAAGTTTTAAATAAGACTGGAGCTCATTTAAAAAAAGAAAAGCTGAGGCATTCTTAAGGGAGAACTATAAAAATTTCTAATCAAGGACTATGAAATTGAAGACTTCAATTCTATACTATGGCCACTAGTAGGCGGGGAGAGGGAGAGAGGACAATGGTGATGGGGTGTTGGAAAGGTGGGGGGAGATGCACACAGACAGTTCTCCCCTAGAATGAAAAGAGAATGAAGGGTGGCTCAGCTAGGGAGATTGACAGAGAATGAGAGACGGGAGGAAGGGTCTAGGGGTAGATGCACTCTGGAGACAGAGCTTTTTTACCATCCTAATAAATAATACCCTTGTATTTGAGCCCTCCTTTACTTAGGGGAGGTTTTTGACCTTCTGTACCTCTTGCAAAGGACAGGATCACTATCCTCCCTGTATCCCTCCCTGTATCCTTTTAAAGATATCACTTGCAGCCCTTTTGGTTGACTTTTTGTTGTTGTTCATGAGGAAATAATCAATGTCCTTTGAAATGCCTGTCCTCTCCATGATACCAAATAGCATTCCTGACTTGACAGGGAAAGAGCTTTCCTACGCTTAATTACTAAAGCTAATGTTTCTTTTCGCCAAGGCTAGTCATTTAACACATGGAAGGTGTTAGAAATTTACTTTTCAACTTAGCTGTTGGATCATTTAAATTTGACACAGAAGTTGCCTGACTGGCTTGCTGCTGGTTTCAGTGCGTATTTGGATATGCAGATTACTTGGGCTGAAAGTTAGCTGCCTATTGATGGGGTGAGTAAGATGATGTTTGTAAATGGAGTTTCTCATTGCCTTGCACAGAGCAGATACTCAATGGTTATTAGTTGTCTTACTTCCTTAATAGTTTATGAAAGATTTTTTTTAAAGATTTTATTTATTTATTTGAGAGAGAGAGCGAGAGCATGAGTAGGGGGAAGGGCAGAGGGAGAGGGAGAAGCAGAGGGAGAGGGAGAGGGAGAAGTAAACTCCCTGCCAGCAGGGAGCCCAACGCAGACCTTGATGCCAGGACCCCAGGATCTTGACCTGAGCCAAAGACAGATACTTAACGGACTGAGCCACCCAGGCACCCCTGAAGGATTTATTTTATAAAAAGCAATCACATCACGTGAATAGGTCAGGGATCCAGGTAAAGTTACTCTGCAAATTACTCTGGTAGGTCTGCCTTCATCTTTTTGAAGACTGTCATATTTACATCTCCTAAAAATATTGTAGGAAAGTTTCTTGCACCATAGACTGATGGGAAGAGAAGCCAAAAGATTTCTAAGGCCCCTTTCATATCTTGGATTTGGTGAATTGTAACAAACTGAGGTGTGTGTGCATGGCGGGGAGGGGTTCTCCCCAGAATGACCACAGAAAAACACAGAAACCTTAAAAAATGCTGCTTGACTCTATATGACTGTAGTGAGATCTAATGAGCCGGCAGGTGTGGGTTATGTCTATTGCACTCTTGACCCTTGCTCATCTTTTATTATTTTGTGCAAAGAAAGTCCAGAGACGAACAGAAAAGCATTATAGAGCTTTATTGATCTCCAATGCTGACTGTGAACTGGAGCTAGAGACTTGTTAAGCTAAATGAGCTCAGCTGAGACTCGGGCCGCCCATGTTTATGCAGAACCTGCACATCAGCTGCTGGGTCTGCAGGGTGTTTTGTTTTGTTTTGTTTTTGTGACCAGGTGCAAACATTGTCCATAGACAGTTTGCATCTGGGCTTTTTTTGCTGTTTCTGAACAAAATTAAAGTGTGCTTTCTTATTGCTGGTAAGTGAAATTGTAATTTCTTGCTTTGAAAGAGTGAGCAGTGCTTTTTTTTTTTTTTTAAGATTTTATTTATTTATTTGAGAGAGAGAGAGAGAGAGAGAGAGAGAGAGAGAGCATGAGAAGGGGGAGGGTCAGAGGGAGAAGCAGACTCCCTGCCAAGCAAGGAGATGGATGGGGGACTCTATCCCGAGACTCCAGGATCATGACCTGGGCCAAGGCAGCCGCCCAACCAACTGAGCCATGCAGGTGCCCCGAGTGGGTAGTGTTAATTTCACCTCCTTGCCCCCTGTGGTTGGAGATGTTTAAACAGAGGCTTCTTAGCAATAAATATTCTAGGGCAGTGGTTCTCCGTGTGTGGTCTTCAGGCCAGCAGCACTCACCTCACCTGGGGACTGGTTAGAACTTGCCCTTCCTCCGGGTGGTTGTGATGCCCGCTAACATCTGGGAGCCCTGTGAAAGGAGTAGGAGCCTGAGCTCAGTAATTCTCTAGGAGGAGGAAGAAGAAGGAGAGTATCAGAAACACCTGGGTTTCTCGTCTTGCTTCCCTTTCTGACACGCTTCCTTCTCCTCTCTTACGGCACAGTGAGCCATTCTTCTGAGAGTCTGAACACATCTTTTGGAGGTGTTGCGATGATCCATTAGGTAGGTAAATGAAATTCTGCAAGAGGGTCAGTTTTGATGAGCTTTTTAGGATACTTGTTAGTGAAGATTTGTTAAATTCTGTTGTCGTTGGGTCTGCTGCAGAAGTACTGATCGCCCCACCTAGTCTTATGAGTTGGACAGAAATAGGAGGAGATGTGCAATTGTTTTGCAATCTAGGACTAACCTCTGGTTGCAGACTGTTCCTAGGAAACTTGAAAAGTTTTCTACTCTTTTCCAAAATGAGAGATTTAACCTTACTCTGTTATGCCTCGGACTTTGGGTTTCTCAGAGGTGAGCCACCCCTTACCCGGCATTTGGTAAGAGATCATGCAAGAACTGGAATGTGGCTCATGTGGCTTCTGCCCGCCAGCCTGGGCACAGATCCTGGCTCCGCTGCTTGCTACATATGTGACCTTGGAAAAGTTCCTTTATTTCTCATGGTCAGTTTTTTCATTTGTAAAATCAAGCTACTAATAATATCTACCTCTTACGGAATTTTAAGCATTTAGTGAGTTAATACATGGTAAATTCCCGACACATAATAAATGTTCAGTAAATATTAGCTATCACTGTTATGGTGTCCTGTAATGATATAAAATTACCTACAACCGTGAAGATAACTAATTAGAAGGTGAGACCGGATCTCTCTGTATCTACCAGGGTAGAGTGAAGAAGCAATGGAGTTAGACACGCTTAAGTTTGACTTATTGTTTTGTGTCGTAGGGCAAGTAACTTAGCGACTCCTGAGCCTCTGTTTTCTTAGCTGTGAAATGGAGATAACGCTGTTTGCTTTGCAGGGCTGTTGTGAGCAGAACCGTTTTGAAAGAGGCTGGTATAGTCAATACAAGTGGCTATTATTCTTTTTATTGCTGCTTGCTATCTTGGCTACATCTTAAACAGCAACTTCCCTTTCTTATGGAAATCTAGGAGTCTGATTTAGAGGAAATGCGCAGACGCTGTGGAATGGCCCATATGCCACTTTGCTATTAGAATATGAATCATTATCTCTAAACTTAGTGTTCCTCTACTTGTCTGCTATTTGCTTTTCTCAGAACTCCCTATGTTCGGATCCAATCATAAACGTTGGCTATTAAAAGAAGGCAACTTCGGTTAAGTGGATTTTTGGTGGGAGCCACCAGAAGACCCTCGTATGAGGTTGTCTGACCAAGAAGTGACTGAAGGAGTACTGTGACCTTTTACATTTGTACACAGCTCTTCTATTTACAAAGATTTTAAATGTTATCGCCCTTCTTATTGAGGCACAGTGTACCTATGGTGAAATGCATAGGTCTTAAATGTGCATTCTATCAGTCTTAACAAATGCATACACTTCTATCAAGGCACAGAACATTTCTATCACCCCCGGAAGTCTCCTCATTACCCTTCTCAGTCAATTCCTCCCACCCCAATCCCATGCAACCACTATCCTGACATCTATCATCAATGCTTAGCTTTTCTTGCTAGGAAACTTCATGTAAATTGGATCTTTGCAGTTTTTTGTGTCTCTTTTCCCTTCATGTAATGCCTTTGAGAGTCATCTGTGTTATTGCCTGTATCAGTGATTTGTTCCCTTTTGTTAATGAGTAATACTCTATTGTGTGGGTACCCACAGTTTGTTTATCTGATTTCTTGGTGAGGGACACCTGGGCTATTTCCATTACTTGTTTTGATTTCTGGCATAATGCAGTTGGATCAGCAGAAGTTTCTACTGTCTCCATTTTCTGGGTTAGGAAGATGGGGCTCAGAGAAGTGGGGCAATGTCTTTTCACTTTCACTGCCAGCAAATGATGATTCCAGGCAGAAAACCTGGTCTGGTCCCAGGGCCTCTACTTCCCTCCCATTTTCTAAGACCAGTCAGCCTTGATTTGCCCCTCACTCATATTTGGTGGAGAAAGACTCAAACATCCTAATTCAGGAATTCAGCCCAGTCTGGGGTAGCCCTTGGCAAAGCCCTAGTTTCTCAGGGGTGGTAAATGGATTTCTGAGGCTGGCCCAAGGGTTGAACCAGAGCAGGGGGTCTAGATGGGTTAGATTACAGATCTTCAGACGTCCTGGAGATGCTCGAGCAGCCTTGTCTTCCGTGGTACAAAAGGGAAGTAGGATGGACACAGAATGGAACAGACCTCTGTTTTCTTCCAGCTCTGTCAGGCACTCGCTGTGGGAGCTCACGCAACTCTGTCTCCCTGAATCTGTTTCCGTCTGTAAGAGAGCCAGTTTAAGGCTTTTCTCTTGAGTCCTGATGAAGAAGTTCCTGTCACAAGACCTGCCCTTTGTCTGCTCTATCAAGGGTGGGCTGAAGGGAGCATTACAATGTGCTGTTGACCTTCTGTGGGATTTGCACTGTGTGGAAGAGCTAATCCTCCCTTTTATCTTGGGAGACAGTAATTCATTATTTATAGAGTCTGAACAGAGGCAAGAAAGTTTACTTGTCAATGAGGTCCTCACAAAAATAAATCAGAGGAGGGGTACAGAG
This sequence comes from Martes martes, assembly GCF_963455335.1. Classification (NCBI taxonomy): domain Eukaryota; kingdom Metazoa; phylum Chordata; class Mammalia; order Carnivora; family Mustelidae; genus Martes; species Martes martes. The sequence continues at coordinate 85,258,814 of NC_137888.1, forward strand.
GGACTCACTTGCTTTAAGAGGACTGGGAGAAGGCATGAAGCTAAATGTGTCCTTTGAAGATACTCTTGTCATCCCTTGTCAGGAAAAATGCAAACCTCTTCAAGAGGATGCCCGTTGTTCAGGATGCTGATGAGACCTCATGCTTAAAGAAGGCCCACAGGAAAAACAAAAGGAGAAAGCGTTTTATATCAGGCTTCCATCACCCCATTCCTGCCATGTTACGGATTTAGTAATGTCTCCAGGTTTCAGTTTTTCTACCTGTAAAAGAAGAATAGCACTCTTGGTCACACACTTTGGGATTTGATGTGAAATTTGAGTTCAGTTTTCTTATAATTTACAGGCAAGCAAAGATTTTGGTAAAAAAAAAAAAAGTACTTATGTCAGTACTCTGTAATATAAGGTTCAGTGTGCTTCCAAAAACCCTTAAATAATCTATAAGATTGCTATGTGGATGACTTCATAGTAGGATACATTAAATTAGCAAAAAGGGGGGGCGCCTGGGTGGCTCAGTGGGTTAAAGCCTCTGCCTTCAGCTCAGGTCATGATCTCAGGGTCCTGAGATCGAGCCCCGCATCGGGCTCTCTGCTAAACAGGGAGCCTGCTTCCTCCTCTATCTCTGCCTGCCTCTCTGCCTACTTGTGATCTCTGTCTCTGTCAAACAAATAAATAAAATGTTAAAAAAAATTAGCAAAAAGGGGGATGAGTCTTAGAAGAAACTACAGGTGGATGATAAGTTTGGTCAGTAAGAGCTTCTAAGGGAATTTTCAAACAGCTCATGACATGACTGAGCTTTTCGGAACCACGATTGAAAACAGCTGAGCTCCACAGGTACCTGGAACCCTGCAGAACAGCCCTGCTTCAAGGCAATTTCCTTTTCCGGGTCCCTCAGCCTTCCCAGGGGAAGGACAGTCTCCTAAGGACTCCGAGCTTGTGGCCGGGGAGGCAAAACAATCCTACTGTCTGGAAATCAGAGTGCCTGCCAAGTGTTTACGCAGGAAAGAAAATGATAGGCTTCCTTTATGACTTTCCATAATTGGCATTTAGACACCATCACTCTGCTGGCTCAGCTTTTTAAGGTAGCAGGTCCTTCGTGTGTAGGAGGAAGAAAGAATGAGGATGCCTCTTGACGTGGAGTGCCTTTTTTAATGAAGGATACTTGAGAGGGAAAAGAGGACCAGAAGACAAAGATGAATAAGATAAAGGCAATAAGCATAGACTGGAGAAAAAGATGTTCTCTGCAGCGGATGTTTATGTAGCAATTGTTTGATTTGGGCTTTTTGTTGGAGAACATTTTCTTTCAGAACTTACACTAATTTATGTATGACTCTCAAGTGTCTTGCATAATTTCCATATTTATTTATATTCCTGTCTCCCTTTGAGGCATAAAGAAAATGACACTTTGAATTTCAGGAGACAGCAGGACATACGGTTTTAGCCACTTATTGGGACGCCTGGGTGGCTCAGTCAGTTAAGTGTCTGCCTTCAGCTCAGGTCATGATCCCAGGGTCCTGGGATTGAGTCCCACATCAGGCGTTTTGCTTGGCAGGGAGCCTGCTTCATCCTCAGTCTGCCACTCCCCCTGTTGTGTGCGTGCTCTCTCTCTGACAAATAAATGAATAAAATCTTAAAAAAAAAATTAAAAGTTATTCAGTGGGTTCTATGTGCCAGGCACTGGAATAGCTTTATATACAGCACTTTATTTGATTCATATAATGATCATATGAGAAAAGTGTAATTATTATTTTTATTATGTTTCAAATGAGGAAACGCAAAGCAACAAGTTGCCAAGTTTGGACAACTGTTAGTAGTAATGGCTATATACTATACTGAGTTTTTTGACAGTGGTGGTCCTGTCTCATCTCTCGTGGATCTTCCGCACTTAACTCAGCATCTGTAACATACTGTTTGTTGAATGATTTACAGAACCCAAATATTTTAAAATGATTTTTGCAAAACTATTGGTGTCCTTAGATCCTTTTCCCCTCCATGCACATAATCAAGAGGTGGGGTTTATTGAGGAAAAATGTGGAATCTCTTGGAAATGTTAGCTTTGAGATGCCAATTGGATACCCAAATGTAGATGTTAATTAAATAATTGTATTTATGGAAATGAACAAAAGAAAAAAGAGAAAAAAACCTAAACTCTTTTTTTTTTTAACATGTATTATTTGTTTCAGGGGTACAGGTCTGTGAATCATCAGTCTTACACAATCACAGCTCTCACCATAGCACACACCCTCCCCAATGTCCAACAGCCAGCCACCCCCTCCCTCCCCTGCTCCTCCACTCCAGCAACCCTCAATTTGTTTCCCGAGATTAAGAGTCTCCCTATCTGGTTTTGTCTTGTTTCATTTTTCCCTCCCTTCCCCTATGATCCTCTGTCTTGTTTCTTAAATTCTTCATGTCAGTGAAATCATATGATAATTGTCTTTCTCTGATTGACTTATTTCACTTAGCATAATACCCTCTAGTTCCATCCACATCATTGCAAATGGCAAATTTCGGGGTTTTTGATGGCTGCATAGTATCCCATTGTGTGTGTGTGTGTGTATACCACATCTTCTTCATGCATTCATCTGTTGATGGACATCTAGGTTCTTTCCATAGTTTGGCTATTGTGAACATTGCTGCTATAAACATTAGGGTGCACGTGCCCCTTCGGATCACTACATTTTTATCTTTGGGATGAATACCCAGTAGTGCAACTGCTGGGTCATAGGGTAGCTCTATTTTCAATTTTTTGAGGAACCTCCATACTGTTTTCCAGAGTGGCTGCACCAGCCTGCATTCCCACCAACACTGTAGGAGTGTTCCCCTTTCTCCACATCCTTGCCAACCTGTACTTTCCTGACTTAAAAAACCTAAACTCTTAGATACAGACAAGCGGTGGTTGCCTGAGGGGAGGTGGTGGGGGTGAATGCATGAAACAGGTGAAGGGGATTAAGAGTACTGATTGTGAGGAGCACTGAGAAACATATAGACTTGTTAAATCATTATATTATACACCTGAAACTAATATAACTCTATGTCAATTAGACTTGAATTAAAAAAAAAATGTATTTATGGGACCAGCGCTTAGAGGAGAGGGTGGGGCTGGAGTTAAAAATAAGGTTGTCATGGGGCGCCTGGGTGGCTCAGTGGGTTAAAGCCTCTGCCTTTGGCTCAGGTCATGATCCCAGGGTCCTGGGATGGAGCCCCGCATCGGGCTCTCTGCTCAGCAGGGAGCCTGCTTCCCTTCCTTTCTCTCTGCCTGCCTCTGCCTACTTGTGATCTCTGTCTGTCAAATAAATGAATAAAATCTTAAAAAAAAAAATAAGGTTGTCATGAGTGAATGGTAGCATTTAAATTCATGGGCCTAGAAGAGATCTATGGTGGGTGTGGGGACAGGTGGGAATAGAAGGACTGGAAGAAAAGAGGGCTGAAGACCTAGCCCGGGGCTTCCATGGTTGGCAACTGGGTTCAGAAGAAGGAAAAGGGAGTTGAAATAAGAAAACACGGAGTGAGGAGCCTCAGATGCTAAGAGAAAACAGTGGGAAAGAAGAGAAAAAACTGGGAAGATGAGTGTGGATAGCCGGGTCAAAATGCACTGAGAGGTCAGGTTGGATGGAGACCATTAACTGACCATTAACCAAACTGGGGTTTGGTGTGGCTGAAGGTCCTTGACAAGACTTGGTTCTCGGGTGTGGTAGGGATGTAAGATGATCAGAGGGGTGGGTGAGAGAGTAGAAAGGGAGGACTTTAGAGTTTTGGTGCAAAGAATGCTGAGGAATGAGGCAGGGGCTGAACGGAGTCATGGGGTCAAGGAAGAGCCGGGTTTTTCAAGTAGAAAATAGTATTTGTATTTTATACTCAAGGGAATGAAGGTGTTGAAGAGGCCTGGGAGAATGGCTGAGTGGTGTCCTTGAGGAGGTAAAGAGGAGAGGGAAGCCAAGCGCCAATAGAGGGGTGGGGCTTCCACAGAGCAGAGACACTTCTCCCACTTTCCCGCAGGGGAGGCAGGGTGTGGGGTGTTGATGATAAATATTCTTTACATTCATTCTTTAAACTCTCGGAGCTGACTGATTTTTCTTTCGGCAACCGATGTAAGTTTACTCTTATGGACAAATATATATGAAGGAACTATTCAGTCACAGTTTGGCATAAGAATAAAGTAAAATTTAAGAGTCAAAGGCGATTTCATTACCGGACCAACATTTAACATTAAACTTTAAACTGCTTACTATTTTCTGTGGCTGCTACCTTAGACTAAAAGGAGGAGTTAACCGTCAAAATAAATGCAACAAAACCTATAATAAAATGGTGAAATGTGAAAGTTTGAAAATCAAGAATTAGGTCTTCTGTGGCAAAGAATTTAAATCTTTGCCGAAATAATTGGAATAACAGTGTCTAACCAATTGTTGTAAATTCTGTGTGCTAAGAGCCTATCACATTCAAACATTCTTGCTGATCTTCACAATAAAGCACACCAAGTGGTTTTATTGCATGTTGACAAGTGAGAAAACTCCGGGGAAGTGCTACAAGGTTTAATGATTTGCTCAAGGTTGCCCAGCTGGTAAGGTGAGATTTAAATTAAAGCGCATTCTGGATTCAGAGTTGCTTTCTCTCAGACACTGTCTTGATACAGTAAATGTTTTGAAATAGGTAATAGCTCTATTTAACATGGGGAAAGCATCTGACCCAAAAGATTAAGTTCCTCAAATATCTGAACACATTGCATTTATTTGCAGGAACTTACTCCTGTTTTTCTTTTGGTCTAGTGTATGGAGGGAGGAAAGGCGGGAAGGAAGGAGGGAAGAAGGGAAATCTATGTAAGACTGGAGAGAGTGGTGTCAGGAACCCTCATATCTCACGTTCCAGCTACACCAGGGGTCATTTCCGGCCTTTCTTAGTTTGTCTCCATCCCCCGCTCCTCTCCCTGCAGCCAGAGGATTTGAAGCAAATCCCACACATCCTATCATGTCATCCATTCATATTTCAGTATATATTTCTAAAAGATAATTTTTAAAATGTAACCTTAATATTGCTACCACGTATTTAAAAAAAATTAACAATTCCTTAGCTCTGCCAAATATCCAATCAGTATTAAAATCACCCGAATGGGGGCACCTGGGTGGCTCAGTGGGTTAAAGCCTCTGCCTTCAGCTCAGGTCATGATCCCAGGGTCCTGGGATAGAGCCCCACATCGGGCTCTCTGCTCAGCGGGGAGCCTGCTTCTCCCTCTCTCTCTGCCTGCCTCTCTGCCTGCTTGTGATCTCTGTCTGTCAAATAGATAAATAAAATCTTTAAAAAAAAAAAAAAATCACCCGAATGTCTCATGAGTGACTGTCCTAGGCTGAACCCTATGGTTGGTTGAAGAGGTTCTCAAGCCTCTTTTAATCTATTGTTTGGACTGCCTTCCCCACTCCTCCCCCCACCCCGGCAATTTGTAATTTGTCCCGGAGAGTTTCCGTATTCTGAATTTTTGCTGCTTGCAAAAATTGCAAAAATTTGTGAAAATTGCAAAAATTTCAAAGTCACTGGACTTTGGTGAACATGTCTCGCTGACTTGGTGTTTCTCAGAAATTGATTATTGACACTGGATCAGGTTTAGCTGTATGAAAGCAGGCCATGTATCGCATATCTCAATATTTTAAAGTGAAAAACTAAGCTACGTCCACAGTCAGCCTGCCATTCCTGCCCACGGTCCCTCTTTTTCTGGAGCAGAAGGAGCTTTGCACTCCTGGAGACCAGACTTGGCAGAATGGCTGCCAGGATCTGTAAGGGAAGGCAGGGTGGAGTCAGGGAAGGGGCCTGAGCCTCCTGGCCGAGGCTGAAACTCTGGGTGCCTCCTGCACCAGGGCTACTTAGATTGAGCTCCCCAGGGAGCCAAGGCCTGGGCTTGACCTGCTGTTCTCCTTGCATCTCTAACTTGTGATTTCCAGGCAGTTAAAACAGCTCTGAAAATTTGGCCTTCTGGCAGAGGGGTGGAAGGGAGCACAGTCGTCTGGGAAAACCAGTCGGCCTAGACTCTTACTTTTGCCAATGCTCTGCTCTCTTCTCTACCCTGCAAATATTTCTAAATGGGGCACTGAGGCTTACTCTGCTCTGGACCTCACTAGGAGGCCTTTCTAAGCTGTGTGGTGTTTTAGCTGTTGCCTGCTGAACACACCCCTCCTGCTGTACCCAAGCACCACCAGCAGCAGAAAGTCCCGGCAATCAGTCGCAAGAGCTACTCAACTCTGGGAAAATCGTATGTCCGCTTGATTTAAATGCCATGGAGGACAGATTTAAAATAACTTTCTCTTTTGAATCCAACATCTTTAGCATCAAAAGTCAGACAGTTTGAACCCGATTCTCTCATTTCTGTTTAAGTGATACAAAGCCACTCTCATGTCTAGATTTATCTATGGTTACCATGGAGATGGCTGTCTTTGTGTCAAGATTTATACAGACAACCTAGACGGGCAAAGAATTTGGGCTCCCGAGTTCTTTAAAGGCCTTGTGAGGTGGGGGAGACCAAAGCAGGCCGTGTGTGTACAAACCTTGAATTTGACATTTTGGTTGAAACATGCAGTGAACGGTCACTGGTTTGTGAGGGAGGTGGTATGTTCTGCGGATAATGGTGTCCACCTTCACAATTGCTTTAACCTCAGACATGCCAGTGTCGGCTCCAAAGGTCTTTCTCTTCACAGCTTGTGCTCTCATTTCAGTTACTGAGTTTCTAACTTATAGCCAGGAGGCTCAGAATTATAAAGAACATGTAAGTAATATATATACTTACTAATAAGTGATAGTATATTATAGTACATTAGTAAGTATAGTATATTAGTAGTATATTAGTAAGTATATACTAGTAATATATATTACTCGTAAGTAATATATATGTATTTACTTTCCACTGAAGGTAAATATAGGGAAAAAAGGAAGGATATTTTAGTAATGTACTGAGTTTTGGGTCTCACTGAGTGGTCCTGGATTGCTTTTTTCATCCCACGGCATATGAGCCAGGGTTCCCAAACTTTACCCTGGAGTGCATCCAAAAGTCGATTTATTTACCTTCTTCTCCCTTCCCCTAGGTCTCCTTTACATGCCCCCCAGGGCCCAGAATTGAACTTATTTTAAGTCTCCTATTTAAAATGAAAAATCTGGGGATGCCTGGGTGGCTCAGCTGGTTAAGCGTCTGCCTTCAGCTCAGGTCATGATCCCAGGGTCCTGGGATCTGGGCCCAGGTCTGCGCCTTGCTCAGCAGGGAGCCTGATTCTCTCTCTCTGTCTTCTGTTTTCTCTTTCTCTCAAATAAATAAATAAATAAATAAATAAATAAAAATCTTAAAAAATTTTAAAAATGAAAAATCTGTACCGAACTTATATTGAACTGCATCATGTTTTGGTGTGTTCTGATATAAGCTACTTCAAATCCATAAAATTACCCCAAATTTTCTACTAAAGTCGATGCTCCAAAGTAATGTTTCCTGCTAGCCTTGGCTCCAAGTACAGCCTAGGGTACTGCCCATATTCCTAGTGGAGCACAAAATTCTGTCAGGAAATAACAGAGAAGGAGGCTTTTTGCTAAAATCTGTGAAGGACCATTGCCTCTGGTCCTCTGTGATGTTTGAAATTCCATTTGGATTGCTGTTCTTTAAGCTCTGTGTTCCTCTTGATAATGCAACTGGAAAGGGGAGCATAATAAATGATTCACATCTTTGCAGTGGCTCAAAGGGAGCCACTGTGGCACCTCCAAGGGAATGTGCATTTAAATGACGATCCCGGGCGCCTGGGTGGTTTAAGCCGCTGCCTTTGGCTCAGGTCATGATGTCAGGGTCCTGGGATCGAGTCCGCATCGGGCTCTCTGCTCAGCGGGGAGCCTGCTTCTCCCTCTCTCTCTGCCTGCCCCTCTGTCTACTGTGATCTTTCTATGTCAAATAAATAAATAAAATCTTTAAAAAAAAATGATGATCCCTGTGTCTTAATAATTGGTTATGGGGGAAATCCTGAATGAAAACGGAGTGGCCGTTCTCTATTTGAGAGATGAGGAAACCAAAATCATTACCTGTAAGTCAAAGAACTGGTCAGTGAATTCCTTGAGGTTCTGGACCTCATTTAATGATTTCTGATTTTTTAATGCCCAGCACAAAAGTACTAAATCTAGGCTTGTTGAATGAACAACTGGAGAAAGTAGGTTCACGTCTCTGGCCATAGTGATTTCTCATACCAGAGGGTATCAGCACCTTAGGAAGAGATTTATATTAACTCAAAAAGGATTTCTGCTCCTGGAACCAGGAGTGGAAGTCTTGTCTTTACTGCATTTGACTGCTCTGTGCTAGATTCCTGGGGCTTCTTTCTTTTCAAGGTCGTTCATATTTCTTGATGCCCTCTGCCCTTCCCTGGCTCAGGCCCTGGTGTTTTCCCTGCTGAAGAATTTTAGGAGGTTTCCAGCTGGGTTTTCTGCTTTAGACACTTGCCCTCCAGATATCCTGGTAGGCTGTCCGCAGGGGAGTATTACAACTCACGTATCATCTGTGTTTACCCCTGCCTCCAAACCTTTATCAATGGCCTATAACGCATCAAATCCAGTGGAACTTCTTTCTTTGGCTTTGAAAACCTTCCTGCTCTCACCTAACTTAACTTTTGGGACTTATCTACAAAGCTACTGACATAAAACCTACATTCTTGACAACCTAGTTATTTTACAAAGGTTTACAACATTTTCTCAGGCCTGAGAACATTCAGTTGAGTCGTGGGGTGACCTCTGACCCTTGATGGTGATCAGTCTGAGGATGGGGTTATGTACATCTTTGATTTCACCTTCTAACACAGCAGTCCCCTGTGGCAGTGCCCCACAGAGACCACAATTTCCGCTTCTCCATGGAGTCCTATGACAGGAGCGGTGCAGCGTGCGGGCCTGGCACACAGAGGGCTGTCCCTGATGCAGGGGCACAGGTGACGGCACATTAAAGAGTGAGTGAAGAACTGAAAGTGGTGGGTAAGATGGGAGCTGGTGCTGGAGGCGTGGTTTATCTTGTTAAACTTCCTGGAAGCGTTGGATCTTTGTGGGCAATCCTGATGTCACTGGTATGGGGAAGCAGTGGTCTTGGCGTGGGATGAGAAAGAAATACACAGAAAAGGACTCACGGTAATGTCAGGGAGAGGGATCCAGTGTGTAGAAACCCCTGTGGAAACTACACATGGGACTCTAGGTTGGGAGCTGGGAGGTATGAAGCAGGCTAGTGACCAGCTTTCCCAGATTGGAAACAAGTATGCCTCTTTAGGGCAAAGATGGGCTTAGTGGGGATTGCAGACAGCTAAGCCCTGTCTATGTGTCAAATCTGGTCTGAAAATTTTGATATGCATGAAGTTCAGATGCTCGAGGGTTTGCAGTAAGTTGGCCATTTTTTTCGTGTGTGTGTGTGTGTGTGTGTGTGTGTGTAGGCAAAGCAAAGAAGGCTGTGGATGACGCTAGGTCTTCCTGGAGCCCTATGCCAAAGAACCTTGTGAAAGGTCTGTTAACTCCTGCGTTAACAGAACCTGGGTCTGGGACAGCTCTGATTTCACACGTTCTGTTAACTCTTCCTAAATAGCAGCGTATTTATCATACTCTGTGCCTTTATTTCTGGTGTCCAAACACAGCTCCTTTCTATCTCAATGCCACGGTCATGGAATTCTCTTTGAATACAAATAAAACATTTCCCATTGCCTTCCCTTATTTTCCCTCTTCCGCTTCGCCTTCTTCCGTTGCTTCTTTACAGACATTTTTGCACTTTGCAAGAGGCTCAGGCCTCGGAATCCAGTCTACACTGGAACTTTGTGGAGGAGTGTGGAACCCAGAGATAGTACTTTTGTCTCTAGCTATGGGTTTTTCAGCACAATTGAAGAACCCTTAAGGTCATAAGAATTGAAGTTTCTCTTGAGACATGGTCGTGTATGGTAGAACAGAAGTCACAAGGGTAGACTATTCTCTGGCTCCAAAATTTCTTTTCCAAACAAATATGTATATTTGATACCTACAAGTTTTGAATGTGCAAATGTTGACTCTATAGATGGAGGAGCCCATGGTTGAACATGTTCTATTTTTTTTTTCTCAAGGGTTGGGCCTATTATGACTCTGACTAAGGATTATGTTTTTCCTCCCCAACTGATGAATTTTCTACAACAGGATCGTTTTCCACCCAGACTGTACAACATCTATGGAACATGCTAAATGGATTTTTATGCCCCAGGGTCTCCTGCTGAAAATTCATTTTATGGTTTAGGCTGAATACCTGGTCTGCCCGCCACTTCTTTACTGACCCCTGCTTGTGACTGACATCAGGTCATTAGGGAATTTGATGGGCATTGCAGAGTTGTTCTATTCATTTGATTTTTAGTATTCTCATTTTGAGACTGGTGAAAAATCTGCCCGCTTATAAACAAAGAACCTTGAATGATAGAATTTCTAAATGTTCAGGATTAGTTCTGGAGATAAACACGCACATAAAATCCTGAATTGTAAATAGTTAAACTGTAAGGCAGTATATATATATACAGTTGTTCCTAAATGTGAACAAAGCAAAGCAAGGTACACATAGTTGAATCATTAACTTTAATCGGTATCATCAGAGAGGGCAATGATTTAAAAATACCTAAAGTTTCTTTAAAGGAAAGATCAAAGAAGTCATGAGGCAATCTATTGGCACATCATTTTCATAAAAGCCCGTACAATCATTTTTGCAGAAGTTAATTATGGCAGAGACATTTAAAAAGGCTGATATTTAACTGATGTATCTAGTCATGGGCCCCAGGTATGGCACCAGACTACCAGTTTCTTGAGACCCAGTGAAAACTTTCCCATCCCTGATGGAGCTTGCCCCCCCAGGCCCCACTGGTTTTGAGTGACGTCTTCATGTGGTGCCTAATCGTTGCTGGTGAAAGGCTGCAGTCGAGGAAGGGTTTTTACCTGAGGCCTTGATTTCCTTCTACATCAGGGTTTTAGGGATTCAGGTGGGAAGAGGTTTTCTCCAGCTTTATGCTTCCGGGCATATGTTGTCTTCGGGATCCTGGCAGGTAACAAAGCCATGTGTTTGAATTAACCGTGTTTTTAATCAAATCTTACCTGTGCAGGCATAGCGTTTCCCTGCAAATTAGCATCTGCCCTCTGCAGGAGGCAATGGAGGCAATTTTAGCCCTGCTTAACAAAGGTGAACTTGGAGATCCAGAGTGGGCAAGGAACTCACCCAATGTCTAACATCAGTTCTTATACTCCTAAATTCTGATATTTAACTCTCATTGCCATTGGGAGGGTGTCACGGAGCTTTGAATTCCTGGCAGTAATTCTTAAAATCAGTTCCTAGAATATTATTTTTGGAGTAAGCTTGGGCTCTGGAAATGTTTGAGGTGAAAGAGAGGAATCAAGTTTGTGTGTGTGTGTGTGTGTGTGTGTGTGAGAGACACAATAGTGTCTCACCTATGTGATGGCCCCATGTTGCCCCCTAATGGAACTTTCAATATTTGCAAAATTCTTTACTGACTAGTCTTTTATTAAACTGAGACAAATAAAACATTGATAATCATGAACTTCTCACAGGATAACATGTTATCTTATCATTTTTGTATTTAAATCAATTGCTAATGAAATTTTGCCCAATTTAAGGAAAATGTGATTGGGGTAAGTACAGAAGACTTTGTACAAATTTGTAACCATATGTCACAGCCCCCTTCGCCTGTACCCTGAGAGCTAATTGTTTCATACACATCTCTTTTTTAAAAATGCATCTAACAAAATGGGGTGGTGGTCTTACTATTTTACTAAATCTGGAGGATAAGAGAGTGGCTAACTTTTAAGTTTCATATTTGTGAAACATTTTTTTTTTTTTTTTTAAAGAGGGTTTGAAATCTTGCCCTGCCCCTTTTGTTAGCTGCAGAAAATCAGGTTAAGACTTCATTTTCTCAAGCCTCACTGTCTTCCTCTTCCAAAGCAGGGAGAAGGGTGCAATTTGTGAAGATTTCAACACAATTCCTGCTGCAGAGTATGCATGCAAAAGTCAAATAGTGGTGCCTGGGTTCTCTATTATTACATGAGGAGATTGTAGAATTTAAACATCTCTGATCCTATCTAGACATGCAGGATAAAAGGGAAAGGAGGCAGTGTGAGGAGCAATTTTCATTTCTGCCCACCTGGGAGAGCACCCCCACCACTCATGTAGGAGGAGCAGGAGTTTCAGTTAATGTGCCAGGAGGAGCTCCTGGTGTGCGCCACAGTTTCGGAGGACTTTGTGGAGTTACGGGCTGTGGAGGCTACTTCAGCTACTAGACCCTCTCCAGAGGTATACAGTCAGTCTGCCCCAGGACCACACTCCCCAGATGCTGTCACTGGTTTCGGAGAGACAGGACAGGTAAATGGGAGCTGGCGGTGGGCGGCAACGGTGGTAAAGGGAGGTGGGCTCGTGGGGGCACAGTCAGTGTCTGTGAAGTGGGCTGGAAGAAGGCCCCAGAAGAGGCTGACGGCGGGGGAATTCTGCCCATCGTCCTAGTCTCAGCTTCACCAGTTTCAAAGACAAACAAAGGGGGACAAGAGTTAGAGCAGTGAAAACAGATTGTATTCAGTCACTATTGACTGTCGGGCAAAGAGCTGAGCGACATCTTGATTTGGGTGGGGGGGACCAGGCGTTTTAGCAGGGGGAGTATGGAGGAAGGGAGCAGGGCTCCCGTGGAGAAGGACAAAGAGCTGGTCAGAATAGCTGCGTTGAGGGCAGCCGGGTGTGCTCGCTGGTGGTGACCCAAGTGAGGGTTCTAGCCTCTCACACGGGTGGGGAGGCAGAGGCCCTGTACTTCAGGTGGTTGCATTTCCAAGGCCCTCAGGTCCTTGAGAAGGACACTCCAGAGCTGTAGGGGATACATATACTCCTCAAAGGGACAGAAGGAGGATTCACAGCTGACGTTCCTCTTAGTAGATGTTCTAAGAAAGGGAGGTTGGGCTTGTCCTCAGGTGGTGGTTAGAAAAGCAGCCGACTTTTCTGGTAGGTGAGCTCTCTCAGGTAGGTGTTTTTATGGGGGGGTGGGGAGGGCTGCGGTCATCCTAGGGACACAGCCTTACACTGCTAAAAGCCATGCTAGAGTTTGTTAGTGCAGAGGTGCGGGTAGAGTTCGGCAGTTCTCACCATGAAGGCTTCTCTGACCAATATAATTCGTCTGTCAACTTTGACGGCATTTTTGGAAACTGAAACATTAGTGGTTCATTCACTCCCTCCACAAAGATTAGTTGGGAGTCTCCTGTGTGCTGGGCATAGTTCAGGAGGCAGGGAGTCTTAGAATTGCTTGTATTTGTAGTCTGTTTCTTTGTGTTAGTGCTACCTTAACTAAATAGCTAGTTAACTCTGACTTTAGAAACACTCTCTTATTTTTTTGCCATCCACAGATTTTATAATTTAGTAGAGCCCAATAAATATCCCATTGAATGTATTCAATATAGTCGAACAACACAGAATAAATAAAGAAGGTAAAGGAAAAGACTTTGAAGTAGAATTTGAGCGATTTGGGAATTAAGTGGAGAAGAAAATGACCACATTGAAATGACGAGAGAGGTTATTTTATTGGCGTTTTCACAGGAGGGAAAACTAAAATTCACCTGAAAGGCTGTGCTAACTTCTCCTATGTTTTTCAGTCTAGAAAATATTTGCCATTTGCTTCCTTAAATGCAAAGAAGGAATGACTCTCTGAGATGCATTGTGTAGATGATATTAAAATTACATTTTTAATGTGTCTGGGATAGTGAACATTTCTACTAGTTTAACATTTATCTAAACCCTAAAAATAGGTCCAAAGGGTTTTATTTCTTCTAAATGTTAGGAATATTCTCGGATCTTGCCGGCTCTGCAGCAAATGGAGGGGGTGGTTCTTGGATGGCAGAGCGCCCTGGAGGGAGGCCAGGCTGCAGCTGGCCGAGTTGTAATGTTTTCGTCCGAGATGTTGGCGTGGTGGCTTCTACCGCTGTTTCCTCCCCTGTCATTTCTAAAGGAAGGCCAAGGTTGGCTAAGGGTCCGCACTGACGAAGAACTGAAAGACCAGGCTGCTTTTGCAAAAAATGCATGCATTTTACCGAGTGGCCTTTTCCCTCTGACTGCCTACACATCATTGATTTCCGTGGATCTCGGTGAGGGTGATTTGCCTGGCAGGGGACTTTTAGTGGTATTCCGTGGTATTTTTGTGAGATATGCTGCTGGCATCTGGTCGGTAGGGGACAGGGATGCTGGTAAACATCCTGCAGTGGGGACATTGGACAGCTGACAGGACAGTACCCCACAACAAAGCATCATCCAGCCCCAAATGGCAAAAAGGCTGAAGCTGAGAAACTGCACTCTAAATTTTAAGCCAAGGAAACCAGTTTCTTGCTTAGCATGTCCGCTGACAGCTTACTAGTCAAGGGCTGGCCCCCAGGTGACATCAGCATCACCTGGACATTCGTAAGAAATACAGACTCTCAGAACCAACTCCAGACACACGAATTTACAATCTGCATCTATTTTGAAAAGCAGGACTAACATTCCCTGAAAACTACAGAGGGCATGGCAGTGTGATTTAAGAACTTGGGGTTACCAAGTCAAGAAGACACAGCATCGTGGCCCTGCCTAGGTAGTGTCTTTAAATCCACAACATCTCACTTCTCTATATTTGTTTTTCATTTTATTTTTTTTTCATTTTTTTTTTTTTTACTTTTATTTATTTATTTGACAGACAGAGATCACAAGTAGGCAGAGAAGCAGGCAGAGAGAGGAGGAAGCAGGCTCCCAGCTGAGCAGAGAGCCCGATGCGGGGCTCGATCCCAGGACCCTGGGATCATGACCTGAGCTGAAGGCAGAGGCTTAACTCACTGAGCCACCCAGGCGCCCCTATTTGTTTTTCATTTTCACTGAAGTATCTTTCATTTCGTTGCTTCCTCCTTCCCTCCCTCCCTCCCTCTCTCCCTCCCCTCCTTCCTTCTCTCCTAGTTATTCTGTTTCACCAAAGCTGTATTTGTCTTTATCCACATGTGTGCATTGCTTGTCCTGGGACTTTAATCTGGAGCCACTCTTGATACACATGCTGAAAAAGCAGACACTTATCTCTTTAATTAAAGGAAATCGTCCTAGAGCGAAAAGTGGGTAGAATCTGGAAGGACAGCCATACTTTCTGAAACCTGATATAACAATTAAATTCAACTCTTCTGCACTGAGTCTCTAGTGGTGAAATAGTAACAAGGCAGGCAATAAAGTTCATCCAGCACTAATTTAATCAGAAGCTAGGGCACTCGGTCTCTATGATATATCTTTTGTCAACACAGCTTTCAGTTTTGAACCCACAATCTAGAACCGTGGAAATTCACCATATTGACTTGCCTGCAAAATTTCTGCTGAACTCAAGTATAATAGAACTGATGAAAAAATGTTAGTCTGCATGCCATGTCAGTGTATCATAAAATGATGGAGTTTTAAAAATATCTTATTTAGAAATTCTCTTTCTTGGGCGCCTGGGTGGCTCAGTGGGTTAAAACCTCTGCCTTCAGCTCAGGTCATGGTCTCAGGGTCCTGGGATCCAGCCCTGCATCGGGCTCTCTTCACAGCGGGGAGCCTGCTTCCTCCTCTCTCTGCCTGCCTCTCTGCCTACTTGTGATCTCTGTCTGTCAAATAAATAAATAAATAAAATCTTAAAAAAAAAAAAAAGAAATTCTCTTTCTTTTTTTAAAGTTTTTGACTATGGCAGGTTCACCATCTATTGGTTAAACCATTAACGCAAACTCCAGTTCAATTCGATAAACGTTTACTAAGTCTCTACTGTCTGCAAGAACTAGGATAAGAATTGCGGAAGATTAAAGAAGATTAGGACATAATCCTTGCTCTAGTTTATAATCTGGGGTGTGTGTGTGTGTGTGAAGAAGTGGACAAGCATAAACTGTAGCTTGTTGATGATCAGTATATTAATATCATATATATGTGTACATATAATACACATATTAATATGTGTATCATAAAGAGCTGCAGAGTTCATAAATATTCATTTCTTTGTTGTTACAGAAAAGTGGATTTTGAAATTGGGAAAAAACAAAGCAAAAGAACTGAAGAGACTCCCGTTCCTAAAAAGCTGTGATTCTGTGACATTTTATATTCTGGTTAACGATTATATTACATTTCAGGGAAGTTTAGGGAGCTTAAGTAGACTTGACATTCTCAGCTTATCACCCTATGTATGCTGTTTTTCCAAGAGTTTTTTCGTAGCTACATTTTTCAACACCTCTCATCACTTTTCCACTACTCTTTCTGTTTTTCCCCTTTAAAATGACAGTGGCACCAAAGCAGAGACTTAGTCTTTTTTTAAAATTAATTTTATTTTTTTGAGACTTACTCTTTTTGATTGTGGATCTAAGTCACACATGGAAGACAATGAAACTGCTATATAAATATTGGAGGGGACCTGCTTACGTAATGGGTATTTTATCCATTTAATTGAACAAATTTTATCTTGCTTAGGAATGACTTTTTAAAATAATGCCTGTATTAGTCACTATGTAAATTTCTTTACTTGGCATCTATTTGAGACTTTAATAATAAGACTCTAAAAATGATCTTCAACTTTCCCCTGAGATCCATTCCATATTCAAATAGACATACGCTATCTGGAAAGGACAAGTAATGAGAAATTTAGTCTTTTTGATTGAACTCCCCCTCCCCCACCCCGACCTTGCAAATGACTATTTGTGCCAACCATTATCTCAGTATTTGGACTGAATTCCTAAATTCAAATAAGATTGAGTCATCCTAAAGCTTTTATTCAATTGGGCAATCACATTAGAAGATTAATTTGTGAAAGCAGCTAGATAAAGCTGGTTTTATATGATGAGTTTCGTAGGGCAGTGCTCACCTTTTAAATCTGGTAGGTTATGTTCTCCTGATGTGATATTGAAGATCATTAAAATAATTATGGGTGTGCATTCACTACCATATGAAACAAGTTGGCTTCATTAATAATGCTGGCCTTGATTTTCCAAACATACTTTCATGTGCCCTAAATTCTGTGAGTCATTTTCTTTCTCAATTGAATACTGTATTATGTTGTCACATGTGGCTTTTCTGCAGCCACCAGCCCTTTACTGCTTGCCACTTTGACCTGACATCAAAGCTCGGAGGACTGGTTAAGTGGGTTTGTTTTGTTTTGTTTAAATGAGATAATGGGTTGTCTTTGGAATGCTGAAGGTACACTGGCAACTTAGGGAGCTAAAGGCTGGTGAAGGAGTTAAAACATTCTGCTTCTGAGAAAATAGGGGGAAGGGAATCACGTTTTGGAAAATGTTGAAGTATTTGGAAGTATGTTTGTCTTGTCCTACAATAATTTTTCCCTCTCTTTTCCTTCATCTTCAAGCTTGAATCATGAACTCAGAAGCTTCCAGGAAGCATAGAGTAAGGAAGGTCCTATCTGGGGAACTCTTTGGATTGAGTGCATGAGCCATATTCTGCCAGGTAGAGAAAGAAGGGAGCCCATCCTTGTGGGAGGAAGGAGGTAATAGAGGCAGAGAGAGCAGGTGGTGAGACAAAGCATGTCTGAGTGACTCAGTCTAGGCCAAAGTGTTGAATGTGGAGACGTATTAGATAGGGAGGACAGAGGTGAAGGAAGAATGGTCTCTGCCCTATTTCTTACCTGAGAGGAGGAAATTTCAGAGTGATTCTTCCCAAAACAATGTGGGCAACTGCAGGGTCAGGTAGGTGGAGTGTGGGTGGTGGTACGTGAACTTAAGGGGAGGGGTGTAAACAGGGTTGGGGCAAAGTGACTCAAAACAAGGGTAGGGTGGCCCAGCTGGGCTGGAGGTAGATTGGAAATTGAAGATCAGACCTTGTCAGACCCAGCTGAGAAAGATCTGACAGTTCCTCAAGCCCAGGTTTGAAGACTCGCTGGCAGGTGGGGGCTCCAGTGACCAGCATTGGGAGATGGACGGTGAAGAATGGCGGGGTTGCATCCAGGGCCCTCCACCACTCCTGAACCGCCATCTTGGAGAAGAACAAGGGAAGTAGAAGAAACTTCAAGTGCTCAGCCTTCTCCTCAGGAAGCCCAAGTTACTCAAGGACACTATATATTTAATGAAGTTTACCAGTTGGACTGTGTTTGTATTTTTCTTAGTGGGGAAGGATCCCACAAGGAATATCAAGAATTACAGGAAATAAATAAGCAGAGGGGTTTCTGTGTACAAATGTAGGCAGAATGATAAAATTGGCAAGGCTGCCATACACCTTGGGGCCTATGAATGGGATTCATAAACTGATGGGCAGGTTGGGCCCAGTGACCCCAGAACAAGGACCTCTCAGAGAAACCTTCTTTTAAGTGAGTTTTTTAAATGAAACTTAATCATCATCACTGTCAAGTTTGAGACCAAAATTACAGTTCTTCAGTGACAGATTTGGGACTAGATTAATCTCGTGGGAGAACACTAATGAATTTATGCTACTCAAACATCACACCCTCTTATTTCCCCATGAAAGACACTGGGTCTGGGGTTGGGGTTTGGTACCGCCTGAAGTAATGCAATGTTAACTAAATATTGCTAATTGAACAGATAACAAAGACCCAGATAAGAAAGAAAAAGCAGACTTGTTGAAAAATGCCTTGAAAACTCAAGGAGGAAAGAATCACTAATATTTGCCAAGGAAACTGATGGTAGTGGGAATATATATATATACACACACATACATACACACACACACACACATATATATTTTTAATAACAAAATATGTTGCAGAGGAAGACAATAGAATATATAGTAAATACTATAAGTTCATGAGCTTGTGATCTTAAATTAGGGTGAGGTGGTTATGAAAATGCTGGAGAAAAATCTTTCAGGTACAGCTGGACTGAAAGACTCATTTTGTGGGTGAGTAAATCCTGTCCATAGAATCATGTATCTTTCTGCAAAAAAAAGCAAGAACTGACTTCTTTCATGGTTCTGGGCAAAATGTGGGCATAGAATTTTTTGAGATGGTAATTACTTTGCAAGTAATTACTTCAGGGCTACCCACCTGCCCCTAATTTCACTATAACTCCTTCCTACCATATCACGCTTCCCCTTGATGACACTGACCCCGCTGTTTCTTGTGGGGAGGGTTTTTTTTTTTCTGGATGACAGCAGTGCCTTCTGGAGTAGGCTCCCTCAACCCATTGGCACTCCTCCCTTCAGACACCGGAGTCAAGGCAGCTGTGGAACGTACCACTCTGAACAGTGGAGAGACAAATCAGCAGGTGCCTTGTAAACTCAATTAGCTATAGTATAGATAAAGATATAGCCTTATAAATGGTTCCTGTAAGACACGTTTCCTAACAAAAAGGCAGAGTAAAGGGCCATGGGAACCAGTGACCTCATTTTCTTGTTCAAAAATCCTCCTGGTGTCTGGGCCCATATACTTGGCCACATATTAAAAGTGGCTAGCCCCCACCTTTTGCATTAGATCTCATCCTCTTTGTCTACTCAAGGGCATCACTGTGGGAAGTGTCATCTCTTTCTTGCAATCGCCAGTTTTCCCTCTCTCGAATAGCAGAAAATCATGCTATCATTTCTCCCATCTTTTGAAAACCTTCTCTTGACCTTGAATTCCTCTCCAGCTAACAGTTCATTTCAGGTTCCCTTTTTATTAAGATTCCTTGAAATAACTATGATACTTGTTCTCTCCTGTGTCATCCTGTATCTCTGTAATCCTCTCTGTTGTGGCTTTGGGCCCCTCTACACCCCAGGAACACTGCTCCTGTCAGGGCCCCCACAATCAGCCCTGCTAACATCACCGGTCAGTCTTTGCCCTCAGCTTTTAACAATGGCTTACTTTCTGCTCCTGGAGGCTACTGGCTTCTGAGCCCCTCATTCTTGGTTTTTCTCCTACCTCTCTTGGCTCTCTTTCTCAACCTTCTTTGTTCGTGTCCTCTGATTGTCTCAACTTCTAAACACCGGATATCCTGGGGTTCGGTTTTTAGGCCTCTTTTCTGCTCTTTCTACACTTGCTCTCTTTATGATCCCATTCCATCTCTACACTGATGTCTCTCAAATTTCTATTTCCAGTGCAGACTTCTGCCTTGAATGCCAGTCTTCTGCGTGCAGCTCCCTGGACAGTAGCTCATAGGCACATTGACCATCCTCTGCCCCCAGTCTTCCGCTGTGGCTATCAGGCTTGTCCAAATCGCCGTGGTTTCTCACCTGCTTAATGGCATCAGCTTCCTAAGTAGTCTTCCTGTTTCAGCTCTGTCTCCTCTACAGTGTAGTCTCAAAGTCATGTTACCTGGAACTGGGTTCATCTCTTGGTGGGTGTTGAGCCGAAAGACACAATCAAGCCAAAGAGTAAGAAAAGAGAGATCATACTAGCAACAAGTCCAGAGGACCTGGGATAGTTCCCAAAGCAGTGTCTCCTCAAACAACAAAAGTGGGGAAATTTCAATTTTAGGGTTCATGCATATTCATGAAGGGGCTTCCAGCTTCCATGGGATTGGGGTGAGTCATCTTAAGGTGAAAGAGACCAGGTCCCAGTCCCAAGGGCTGGCAAGGGTCAACATCATCAGATCTCTGGTTCTAGCTGGCCTTGTGTCTGAATGCTCAAAGGGGTTTAAACCCTCAAAGAACACTCAAGAATGTGTGTCAGTTTATCTCTACTTTTCAGCCAGCAGTAGGAGATTTATGATTGATCTCTTGTCCCTGACATGCTTAAGCTATCTCCCAGGCTGATAGTGGTTATTCTTACATTCCTTAGTTCCCTTGGAATCAATATCTACAGGGGTCTATTCTTTTGTAATTTCAACATATCCAAGGAAGTTCTGCAAGAAATCACTAGTGCTTTGGGCAAGTAGTGCCTGTCAGGTATGCATCTCAGGTGGTTGGGGACCTAAAGTGACTTTTCTTATGTCAAGGGACCCCTAATTCCTGCTTACAATAGTAGTCAGAGTGATTCTTTACATGCATGTAGATTATATCACGCCTGTGTTTAAAACCGCAGCTTTTCTTCATCTCAGAGTAAAAGTCCCAGTTCTGATGCTGCTGCCAAGGCCTCTCCCCCTCCCTGGGTCACTTTTCTCCGCTCACACTGGCCTTCTTGCTTTTCCTTACTAGTTGGATCCACTTGCGCCTCAACACCCTTGCACCTGATGTCCCTTCTCTTCACGGAATGATCTTTTCTCAGATCCACACGACTGAGTTCCCTAAGCTGTCTGCTCAGACGTTAAATGTGCGTGAAGCCTCCACTGGCCACCTCCATTTTCCCTGGTGTGGTATAACTCCCTCCCCAGCCTTATTTTCCTCTTTGGCCCTACAACCTTTGTCAAGAAGAAAACCAGGCCCAAGTCACCAGACTGGGGCTTCCTACCTAACCTCATTGCAGTTTCAGCCTCCACAGAAATGAAGTTTTAACAGGTCACTCAGGAATTTTAAGGCCGGCATTGGTGAGGTAATCCATCCTGAGGGTCTCTCCATCACTCTAAGGAACATGAGATAATCTGCATGATAAGACTGGGGGGGGGCGGTGGTGGGGAGTGACTTTGCCTGAGGCAAGCAGTCCTTTCTTTTCTTTTGTTACCAACTTCCTTGCCCCACCCTCCTTCCTATAAAACCCTTGTACTTTGTACGCCCTCTTAGAGCTCCTTTGTATTTGCCAGGTGGGCTACTGTGTAAGTTGATTGCTTAATAAAGCTAATTAGATCTTCAAATGCACCCAAATTAAAGAAAGAACTTTTGTTAACACATGCAAGTATGTCTGTGAGACGCGGTATTTGGATATCCTCTCTGCCCTATCCCTCTAGTGGGAAAAAAATCCTGGAGGTCAGGGATTTGGGTACTCATGACTGTATTTGTTGGCCCCAGGAGAATGCCCTGCAAATGCAGGTGATCATTAAGTATTTATTGAATGAAAAGAATAAATCGGGCTATATCTGATAGTACATGGCCCAGAAGTTTTAATAAATATTTGGGATCAAGAATTAATCTAGTTGCCTTTTCAGGAGTCCATTGTTTTGCTTCTGGTTTTTTTTTTTTTTTATACTAATGATTAATAAAATCGTGCTGTAAGCACCATTCTATAAGTAATGGTGATTTCATTCCATCTATGTAATAGTAAATACTAATGAAGACATAGTTTTCATATGAAGCACTGATTATGATAATTAAAATACTATTTGTACATTTTCTTGTATTATCACAAATTAGATAAAATATTTAAAATGTTATTTTTATATAACGTTACATGCATAATGAAGTATTTATAACTCTTTACTCTAAATATTTTTTATTTATTTATATTTTATTTTTTTTTTAAAGATTTTATTTATTTATTTGACAGATAGAGAGATCACAAGTAGGCAGAGAAGCAGGCAGAGAGAGAAGGGGAAGCAGGCTCCCCGCTGAGCAGAGAGCCCGATGCGGGGCTCGATCCCAGGACCCTGAGATCATGACCTGAGCCGAAGGCAGCGGCTTAATCCACTGAGCCACCCAGGCGCCCCTAAATGTTTTTTAGAAAAAGACTTTTTAGGGAATACAAATGGAGCAGTCTTGAGGGCCGTGGAAGTCAGAGAATAATAGACAAGCTAATATTGCCCTCTAGTGGAAGTCGTGAAACATGCAATATTGGAATCTGATACTCTTAGACGAAAGATTTCATTATTTTAGCCTAGGTGATGCCTAGGGCTTGGCTGCTTCCAAGTTCATCTGCTTTTATAGCGTTGAGTTAAAATTTTTTTATTTAATTTTTAAAACTGAGTCCTTATATAAAAGACTCGAATAAGTAATGTATAAAAACTATACATAACCAGATCAACTTTTTAAAAAAGTGTTCACATTTCATCAGCAATCCAAAACTTAAGAGTGGTATACTTTTTTCATCAATCAAATCAGTAAAAAGTTGGAGAAGAAAGTGGAGGTGAGGGCAAAGAGGCAATCACATGTTGGTAGGAGCATAATTTGATGCTAGGTTCTTAACCTAGGGTCATTTTGTGGGGGAGAGTTTCCCTAAAACTGTGTGAAAATTTTTATGTGTATTTGCCTTTTTTTCTGAGGAGAGGTGAAAGTTCCATCCGATTCTCAAGGGGACTCATCCTCTCAAATGTTAAAAAGAAATGTTTATTTTTGGGGGTCAAATTGGCAATTTGTGTCTCCGCCTTCCAAAGTTCATGGGCATTCCAGCATTGTTTTGAATGCTCAACAAGTACAAACCACCTAAACGTTCAACATTCAGGGAATTTCACATAAATCCTATTCCAGCCCTAGGGTGGAGTCACTATGGTGGTTAGTTAGCAATGGTGGTGTAGAATTAATGATTCTTTCACTTGCAAATTTCATTAGTAAGGGAACTAGGAGAGGAGGCTGGGTAGAGAAGCACCAATTGCTGAACCTGATTTTTGTTTTTTTTGTTTTTTTTTTTAAACTGCAAGTTATCAAACAGAACTCTTCCAGTACAATGGTGCCATTGAAAGTCTTGAGTAAGTCTGTCCATCTTTCCATTTGATACTGTGTATTGGGCACAAACTTGCCTTCTCAGTCTTAGAGGGTGTGGGAGGGCAGGGGGCAGGGAGGGGGCCTATTATAGTACCATGAGAACACTGCATTACTTGTGTAGATAAAATTCCTGCTCAGTAGGAATCCTGACTCTGGAACACAATGAGTGCAGCTGTTAGAACTAAAGAAACAGCTACTAATAGAGCAGGATCTTCAAGATACAAGGTAAAGAGAAAACAAGCCAGGGTCAGGACAGCCCACAGCTCTACCTCTGGTATAAGTTTACAGACCTCTTTGTTTCTAATTGTGGAGACTAAAGACCCTGGGAGCAGGGGTTACCTCCAGGAGGGGAATTGGGTAGCTGAGAGGCACAGAGGGAGGCTTACTTTTAGTATTCCTGCAAACCTTTTGTGCCTGCAGCTCTCCTCCATTAAAAGAATTCTGTATATGGAAAAGAATTCCATATATGGATCATTTCTAATAACAGAAAACCACAATAAGAAAAATCTACCCGAAGAAAATTTTGTCATAAGAAAAATACTTCCCAGCCTCAGAATTTTGGCTCCCTTGTTTTGAGCAACCTTAAAAATGTTCACATATTTAGGTGAAGCTCTTTTGTTAGGCTTTGGGTCAGGCTGTGTGATTTTTTTTTAATTTCCTGTTGTAGGGTTTCATAAATCCCATCTTGTCAATGAAGTGATTATTAACTGAACTATGAATTGCAATAGATGAAGTCATACATTTAAGTAATAGATGAAAGTAATACATTTAAGACACTAATTGTGGTGTTGCTTTTTTTTTTTTTTAAGGGGTAGAATTCTAGAAAGATCTCTTCTGTAAGAAGGTCAGATCCTTTCTGTTATGTATATAATGTTACACATTCGTGGTCCAGCACAGACACTTGCAATGGAAAAAGGCTGACGACTAGAGTTATAATTAGGTCCTGCTTATTTCCTTTGGAGTTTATGGTCCAGAAAGCTCATGGAAATGAGGAGAATCTTATAACCTTGTTCAGGGTTGAATTGTACAACTCGCCCCCCTCCCCCAAAGTCATATGTTGAGGTCCTAAGTGCCCTTCATCAAAGATGAAGTCATACTGGAGGAGTGTGGGCTCTAGTCCAGTATTACTAGTGTCCTTGTAAAAAGGGGAAATTCGGACAGAGACACGCGGTCAGAAAGAACACCACGTGAAGGCAGAGATTGGGGTGATGTGTTAAGGAGCCAGGGAATGCCAAAGATGGCCAGCAAAATGCCAGGAGCTGGGGAAGAGAGCTAGGGCAGACTCTTTTGCACAGTCCTCAGAAGGACCCAAGTCTGCCTGCACTTTGCTCTTGGACTTCTAGCCTCCAGAACTGGGAGACAGTCAAGTTTCTGTTTAAGCCATTTGTGGTACCGCATTGGCATGACCCTAGCACACCAATATCCCTTCCAATCTAAATGGAATCTAACAGTGAAATAAACCTGGAAAAGAGAAGGCAGACCCCTTTAGAGTAGCCAAATCAGCCCCTCATTTTAAAGTTTATACCTTTTTTTTTTTAAATGGTACAAAACACTCTGTGCAAATAGCAAAAATGAGAGAATCCGGTTCGCAAAGCATCCAGAGCTCAACAAGTGTTCAGTGACTGAGCAGTACCGTGTAGCCCGCCTGGTGCCACGCGCTTTACTTCGATGATCTGTAATTCTCTCATCAATGCACAAAGTTGATACAATTCTGTTTTACAGACAAGGAAACTGAGCCTCAGAGGAATAAGGGATGACTCCTGAGGTGGCAGAGGCCGTAAGTCATGAGCTCAAAATTTGGACCCAGATTTGATAGACGTTGTCAGATTCAGAATTGCTAGCTGTAAATTCATCAACCATAATTTTGAGATGCTTATTTCAACTTTATCGTTAAGTGCACAGGATCTACCTATTGTTTTAAACTGTGGGGTGGCAAAGATGGCACTGGGGGCAGGTTGATCGGTGGTCCAGTCTTTAAAACCTTGACAAAGGTGCTGTTGATTGTGTGTGTGTGCGCACGCAGCGGATGGTAGTAGTAGTTAATTGTAGTAACAGAGAGAAGTGTCTCTAATAAAGCTGATTTTTTTTTTTTTTGTGAGACTGAAGAATATAATCATCTATTTTTCTCCATTTTAAGGATGGAGGGACGGTTTTACTTGAGGACAGCCTCAGTGACATCCGGTGATTTTGTAACCAGAAGTCGATTTATCAGATCAAGTGGACTTTCCATTCACTTGTACAGAATCGTTGGATTACTTGAAATCACTAAAAATTTTATGGTAGCAATCAAATTGAAACCCTACAACTTTCCCACGAAATTCTTACATAGTGTTGACATTTATAATTTAATCAAATCCATCTATGACATTTGACTATGTGAAAATGATCTATTAATTTTAATACTTAGTGAATGTGTGAGGAGTTGAATAAATAGTTCTCCATCTGGGCACATCTGTACCCTCTCCACAAGATAGAGAAAACTTGCTTTTTTGTTTTTTTTTTTTTTAAAGATTTTATTTATTTGTTTGACCGAGATCACAAGTAGGCGGAGAGGCAGGTAGAGAGAAAGGGGGAAGCAGGCTCCCTGCTGAGCAGAGAGCCCGATGCGGGGCTCGATCCCAGGACCCTGAGATCATGACCTGAGCCAAAGGCAGAAGCTTAACCCACTGAGCCACCCAGGCACTCCTTGCTTTTCTTTTTATATCATATGCTGTGTTCATAGGTAGAATTTTGTTTAAATGCAAAACATTGTTATTTTAAATATGAAATGAAATCTCATTTACTTTCATCTTCTGTTACACTTTTTAAATCAATTTTGTAATCTATTGGAGCCTTTCTCTTATTTGTGGGTAGTTAGTAAGGTTAAAAAAAAAAAGACACAGGTTCTTTATGTAAACTTTTTCACTTCTACATACATCAAAGTCTCACAAATTGTATAACACCCCATAACAGCAGTATATTTACTCACAATCTTCTCTCACATATTTTGAGAGATTTGCGAAGTGTTTTTGCCCCAAAGACAAAATCCGAGCATTATTTTTTCTTTATTTTTGTTACATAACAGCATATGTGAAAAAAATGAGAAGCCATTGAAAGCCTTTCCTCTGGGGAGTAGAGAGTTTCTTTAAATCTCTTTTCCAATAGCATTTTTTGCCCTGTTTCTGTTTTTTTGTTTGCTTGTTTGTTTGTTTGTTTGTTTCAGGTGTGTGATTTCTGATTTACTAATACAAGTACTCTGATGAACTATCTAGGGACCTATAACCCTGTCCCATCTTTGGCTTCCCCAGCTAGTTACTGGCCTTGCAGCATGACAAAGTGTTTTAAACAAATCTCCTCTGTTCACCCAGACTCGCTTTAAAAGAGCTCTGAAACTGATCCAGGCCAGATGGCCGGGTCTCACCAGCTTTCCCAGCCTGCTGTAACTTCCACCACTGCCGCCATTTTCCACAGTGAGATAGATGGAGTGGAAAATAATATTAATCTTCAAGAGGAGGATTCATGCATTATTGGTCTCAGAGAACCTATCATTTAAAAACAATTTACCACTACAAAATGGGTGCCATTTTAGAGAAACATGAAACAGAACAGAAGAAATCTGTTTTCTAATGATTCAGCTGGCTGGTTCTAACAAAGGCACTGTATTGAGCTATCAGTTTGCTTGTATTTTAGTAACACCACTAAAACATACTGTGTCTGAAAATAGGAAAAAAAAAAAAAACAGGAGAAAGCCAGTGTCAAGATCCTCTTCTCTTTTGATGGTCTTCATTTATTGCCTAACTCCCAGCTTTTTTTTTTTTTTTTTTTTTTATTAAAGCAGGTTGCTATTATTGAATTGTGTACTTCAATAAAAATAGAAACTGGGATAGAAATGATTAACTATATGAAAGGTTTCTGGATTTCCTACTGCTGATGATAAAAGCTATGCCCAGCAACCTTGATCGTGAACACAGGTTTTTGGTAAACTAACTCAAAGGACCCTTCTGGGCTGAAGTATGTGTGTCCAGTGTCTTTGCAATGAGAAGTTTCAGTCTCTGTGGGAGAGAAGCCACTATGGAGTTGTAGGGGCCAAGGGCAGGCCACCGCAAGAGGGACCACTCTGGAGTAAAGATGATCCTGAGCCATCAAGACCCTGTAGGCTCAAGGGTTAGGGTTTAGGTTGGGGACCATTAAGACCCTGTGGGCTCAAGAGAAACTTTCTCACTCTTTTAACTACATAATCTAAATTTGGATCTTTCCCAGAATAAGGGTTACTAGCAGAGATAAGTTTTATCTGAGTAACCCATCTGTATCACAGGGCAAACATCTAACTACCAAACATCTCCTCTTCTTATCACCCTGGGAAATACATTTTCTTTTCCTTTGAAATCCCAGACCCCTGTTCCCTTCTCCTTAGTTCAGAATGACATATATGCCTTATTTCACCTGTCTTCGAAATTTCCATGTCTGGGTGGATTCTCTGTGTGTACACTAGTACATTTGATTTTCACCTGTTAATATGTCTCATGTCAATTTGATTCTTAGTCCACCTGGAGGGACCCTTGGGGGGACAGGAACTCTTGTTCCCTGACAGAGTTAACAAAGAAGAATTTCTCATCTCATTTTTGTTTTCTGTTGATAGGGGTTATCAGATCATTAATCACATTTGTTCCCAAGTTTGGTCTATAAAACTGTGAGTGGAGTATATTTAGGCATTAGGAATATATTGGGAATTTTATAGAATTTTTAGTGATTTTTTCCCCAAAAAGATAGATAACTAAAGCCATATGAGGTTTAGGTATACTGTCTATTTTTTTGAATACATAGAGATTACGTACTCATCAAGAGGAGTTTGAGATGGATTTTATTAAGCATGCTTTTTCTTTTTCCATTTATGCCTCTTAAAGTGTTGTAACAAGGATATTTGGTATCATGGCTCTTGCTTGTCCTTGGGAGTCCAAAGTCCACATTCTTCGCCAGAGGGCTTATAAGGATCCGGGATGGGGAAGAGGAGGCTGCTCTAAGGAGTTGGATATGGACTCAGCAAAGTCCCAAGGCACCTTGTTTGTCAGTCTTGCCAAAAAGTCAGTGGGCAGGCTGTTGTGTAAGTAAACTGTGAAAAGAAAAAGCAGGACCATAGTCCTCACTGGTGAGACTTAAAAAGAGACCTTGGTTAGGAGACAGCTCATTTACCTGTGGGATTGAAACTCATCCTCATCTAAGGTCTTGGGAGGTAAGATGGGTAACCATCTCTTTGGCTGAGGTGGAAAGTACTCAAGACCATGACTTCCCTGACTTGGGGCAGGAGGAGAACATAGGACATGAGAATTTTTCCTGTGGAAAGGAAGGTATTTCGAATGAAGAGGCTTGAAGAAGCAATCTGCACCAGCTAAATGTTATCATTTCCCCTCTTACATGCTGATTGCTTTCTGAAGTGTTTGGACATGTCTGCCCTGTCTGTTTGAGCTGGTCCTGGGCCACCAAATGGTGGTAAAAGGGAGGGGAGGTCTGTCCATCCAGCCACCTTCAGTCTCCAGGGAGGGGAGGGCTTTAACCTTTCCAGGGGATTATGTCAGAGTTTTGTGACAGTGGGTAGAGGAATCACAAGAACCAAGCCGAGCTCACCCCAAAGCCATAGCAGTCAGTGTCATACTGTCCCATGGTGCTGGGAAAGTCTGGAGAGGACTATGGGTGATGTCACCAACAGTAAATATTCTAGTAACCCTGCTGACATCTGGAGGGGCAAGGGTCAGTGCAAACTCTTCTGTGACTTTAGTAAGGGTGGAAGGTGGGGGGCAGTGCTAGAGAGAGATTGTGAGTGTGCACAACCATAGTCTTTCTCAAATATTCAGAAAGATCAAAATTTCATCTGGTTCTAATGATCAAACTCTGTTAGTTGTTTTATAATTGGAAACAAGGGATTCTTTAATAAAGGAAATAGTGGTAACTTTTTAAAATTTAAATTTTACTTTAATCTCTTCTTATAAATTAGGCTGTAGTCATATAGGCCTTTGGTCAGTTCCTGTAACTTTCCTGCCTCAAGGTCTTTGCTCAGGATGTTTGCCCCACTTGGAACACTTCCCCCCACTTGGCAGAAATGACTCTTTTTCATCCATTATGATGATATAAATGGTATATCATCAGACAGTATCTCCTTAACTACCTTATCTGATTAAAATCTTTGCCTCTGTTGTTGTTCTCCTGTTTATCTCTTTCAGCATTTCTCCATATCTGTAATTATTGTATCTCAGTATTTCTTTTCTTCCTGTCTATCCCATTGAATTATAATATTCTTGGGGGCAAGGATCTGTCTGTTTTGCTTACCTTTTGTCTTTACTACTTAGCACAATGCTTAGCATGTGGAAAAAGAAAAATTGTTAATTGATGAACAAATGTAAGTCTGATACATTTACACATTTAGTTGTGTTGTAAGTGTTGGCAGGAAATTTTTGGAAAGGTAGCATCTCACTGGTTTTCAAGAAACCCACCTCTTACCTGAAGAGGCATTTTTCTAAAGAAGACATACAGATGTTCAATATCAGTCATCATCAGGGAGATATAAATCAAAACCACAGTGAGATATTACCCTATACCTGTCAGAATGGCAAAATAAAAAAGACAAGAAATAAGTGTTGATGAGGAGGTAGAGAAAATGGAACTCTTCTGCACTATTGGTGGAAATGTAAATTGGTACAGGTACTGTGGAAAATGGTATGGAGGTTTCTCAAAAAGTTAGAAATAGAAATACCAAAAGATCCAGTAATTCCACTACTGGGTATTTGCCCAAAGAAAATGAAAAACAATTCAAAAAAACCTTACTCCCCTATATTTATTGCATCGTGATTTACAATAGCCAAGATATGGAAGCACCTGTGTCCATTAATATATAAAGAAGATGTAGTATATGTGAACATTGGGATATTACACAGCCATACAAAAGGATGTGATCTTGCCATGTGCAACAGCATGGATGGACTTTAAGGGTATTACACTAAGTGAAATAAGTCAGGCTGAGAAAAACAAATGCTATATGGTTTCACTCCTACATGGACTCTAAAAAACAAAGCAAGTGAATAAGCAAACAGTAGACCCAGACCTATAAATACAGAGAGCAAACTGATGATTGCCAGAGGAAAGTGGGGTGTGAGGATAGGCAAAATGAGTGAAAGGGAGTGGAAAATACAGGTTTCTAGTTATGGAATGAACAAGTCACAGAAGGTACAACTTAGGGAATATAGTCAATGATACTGTAATAGCATTGTGTGGTGTTAGATGATAGCTACATTTATGGTGAGTATAGCATAATGTATGAAGGTGTTAAATAATTATGTTGTACACATGAAACTAATGTAACATTGTGTGTCAACTATACAAAAAAATCCCACAGAATCTACCTCTTAAGACAAAATTGTTGGAGAGATTCTGAAGTCATTCTTCTGGTGTACTCCTTTATCAAATGAATCGATTACCAACAAATCTTATTTATGTCCAGACATTTTTTTAATTGCCCTTCGTTCTTGACAATTTGCTAATGATTTTTAAAAGATGCTGCACTGTAGGGTAATTCAACTGAGAAAAGAAGGTGGTATGTTTTAACATCTGCTACCCCAGTGATCATTAGCATTGACTTTTTGATGTGGCTGGAAGGGAGGATATTGTGCTCAGTAAAGGGGCAACTTTCACAGTTGAAGGAAAGTCTTTCTTTGGTTCAGGTAATGTTTCCCTAATATTTTCCTAGTATTGTTTAAAAAATTGAATGGCTGACTTTGTGGGAGACAATTCTTCATCGGTTTCTTGTGTTTCTGAATGTTTTATATGAGCTTTTGTTCCCAATTATTTTTTCAAGGATGTTTGTGTGGCAAAGTCTTGGAAGATAGTGATGGTGTCTATCTTAAGGCAGGGGAAAGATTTATTTGCTCTTCAGGATAATAAAGATAATCTCTCCCTCTGGAACAAAGGTTGAAAGGTTTGTGAGCAGTCTCCTTTAAACTTTGGGATTTTCAAAAATGTGGGGCTCCTAAGCTGGGATACAAACCCATAGTGTACGTAGTGTCTAACATTGGCCACTTGGCCTTGACCTGTAACACTTGAGGGGGTGGTAAGGAGAACTGATGTGAACGTGGACCTCATGCTGCCTGCTGTGCTGTAAGTAACAAAGTTCTTTATCTTTGATCTACATGACACATGTCTTATTATCTGGGAGTCCTCAGCCCCATACTTGTCCTGTCCCCCTAAGTGGGAAGCTTGGGAGCTACAATTCTCAGACTCCCTCATAGCTGGTTTTCAGTGGGATCTTCTAATGGGAGATGAGAAGCTAGATGTCAGCAGAAGCCCTTCGACTTCTGGCTCCAACAGCAGTGGTGATGTACAGTGTGACTGCCTGCAGGGTGTCAGCGTCAGAGCCAGCAGCTGCTGCAAATGTCGTCCCACTGCTTTGGGCAGAACAGCATGACCCCTTGGGGTTCCTGATGTGGTAATACCTCCTTCCCTTCTGATGTCCTCTAGGCCTTCCAACGATGTTATAGCTCCATTCCCTGCATTCATTTCTTTTCTGTTTTAAGTAACTAGAGTGCTTTCTGTTTTTCTGCCTGAATCCTGACTGCGCCCCACCATTTAAGGTCTTCTGGTAAGCTCTTGTGGAGGATGGCAGAACTACCAAGGCCTAAAGGTCTCAACAAACTTTTTTGAGACTAAAATGGGTGGATCTGAGGAGAAGATTTTGGCCAGACTTATCTTTCCAGTCTCAGGAGGAGCTGCTGGAACAGAGAGACTGTTGTGGAGTAGCCACAGAGAACCAGGGTCACGTACTTAGACTAATTAGATAGAATCAAAATGGAAGAGAAGCATCGGAATGTGGTTACAAGCCTTTTAAGAAAAAGCAGCCTCGTCTGCTAATAAGATGTTGGCCAATGACCAGTTCTTCATTATCTTCCCCTCCATATTGGAGGAAAAAAGTGAGGGGAATGCATGGGAGCTCCCAGACTGCCTGGGGAGCCGGACATGTCTGCTGTTCAGTGAGTAGAAACCAGGGGAGGCAGGGGAAACCATCCCTGCTCCCCAACCAAACACTCAACTCACTCTGTCAGTCAAGCAGGAATGAGAAGGAGAAGCCCATGTTTTGTAATTGAGACCCACACATGGGTAAAGTGATGAGATGCATATTGCATTTGCTTTCCCTTTTATCACCAACACAAAAGTTGCTGTGCATCTGTGCCACTAAGTTTTTGCCAGCGAGATCCCAAATTGAGTAAAACCAGGGGATGCTTCATGTTTGTCCATTCAGAAACTCATTGGAAGTTTTCAGGAAGAAATCTTGATTTGAAAAAGTTAGGATTTGACCTCAGACAAAACCCTTAAATCCTGCTAGATTTATACTGGAAAAGGAAAGAAGCCACACATGTCCAGAGAGGTCTTGATGAAAGTGTCTGTCCTGGGAATGGTCAAGTTGAGAGTAGCTTGGAGGGGAGGAAGGTAATGGAAGTGGTGTCTCTCCTACAGTATGTGACTCACTACGTAGCTGCTGACATTTCTGATATTTCACAGCTGATCATGGAGCTGACACACCAGTTTCTTCAATAAAACTAATGATGTTTTTCAGTGCTGCCAGCTCCTCAGTTTTGCCGGGTATGTGCTTGCTGATGCCATCAAAGAAAAAGTCCCATTTCTTTTTTGGAAACTGGAAAGGTTGTCAGCAGCTTCAAAATGATGCTGTGCTTCTTAGCCAAGCAAAACTTTGCCTGAAAGAAAAATTGTGATACTCTGTGTACAGATGGGGTCTCTAGAAGCTTGGCACCACACTGGGCCTTACTGCCTGGTAACATGTCAGAGTGACTCACTGTTTTTGACACGGGCATGGGTTGGCATCAAAATCCTGTCAAGAATTCTGACAGAAGTCGTGCTTACTGCTATGGAAAGTGTTAAGTTCACAACGAGCATATTTTCGAGAGATTTTGTCAAGAAAATGGGAGCTGGATACAAAGTTCTTCTCTCTTCCACAATTTACTGGTTTTCCAAAAGCAAATCTTAAAACCAGCAGTTGGATAGCCATTGGAAGTTTCCCTTTGTTGAGACAAAAAGAAAGTACATCTATTCTTAGGATGGTTTTGACGTGGGAGTAGCTTGTTCATGGCCTGACTTACCTGGTAGATATTTTTAGTCACATACCTGAGTAAGTCTTTTGATTCAAGGTTCTGCAATGACAGTTGGGGGTGCTATTGGAAAATTACAAGCTCTTTGGCCAAACTGCTGCTGGAGTTGGCCAAGTATATATGTGAATTTTTTGATGTTAGATAAAGATGTCTGGAAATGGGTGTGCTGAGGAAGTAGCATTGTACAGGTTCCTGGCAATATGGTAGAGTTTATATGAAAGTTATTTTGCTTAGATAAGCTTAAATAGGAATTTGGATTTGAAATGCCTTCCCTACTGACAAAGATAGCATCCATGATTCAGACTTTGCTGAAGATACTATGATAGTTAATTTTAGGTGTGAGTTTGACTGGACCATGGTGTGCCCAGGTATTTAGCCAGATATCATTCTGGGTGCTTCTGTGAGGGTGTTTCTGGATGAGTTTAACTTTAAGTTGGTATAGTAAGTAAAACAGATTGCCCTCCCTAATGTGGGTGGGCCTCATTCAATCAGTTGAAAGTCTGAAAGGAGCAAAGAGGTTGACCCTCCCTTGAGTAAAACAAAATTCTTCCTGCCTACTGCCTTTTAACTGGGATATTGGCCTTTTCCTGCCTTTGGACTCAAAGGAAACATTACTTCCAGGATCTCAAACCTTCTAGCTTTTGAATTCGAACTACACCATTGGACCACCTGGGACAATAATGTGAGCCAATTTCTTACTATCTCTCTCTCTCTCTTTCTCTGTGTCTATCTCTATGTCTATATCCTTTTGATGTCTCTCTGGAGAAATTGACTAACATAGATACCTTTATTGATGTGAGGATAAAAGAGATAATTTGACTTATAATCACTTTAGAGTCCTAGAGAATCCTTGTGTTGCTTGACACAAGTTTGATTTGGCCAATCAGATCATGGTAATTTTGATTCCATTTACTGCAGAGAAAATACTGTAATATTAAGGGCTGCCCCCAAATTCCTCTTAGAACTGTCTTTGTTGGGAATCAGACTTTGATAAATGTGTAACTGGGGTGGACTTTGTCAGTACTAAATTTTGCCTAGGTGCTAGAACCAGTGACTTACACCTCCATATTTTGGCAAGTCCTGGGCTTTTGAAAAACAAAGAATCTAGGGGTGCCTGGGTGGCTCAGTTGTTAAGCATCTGCCTTCGGCTCAGGTCATGATCCCAGTGCCCTGGGATCGAGCCCCATATTGGGCTCCCTATTCAGCGGGGAGCCTGCTTCTCCCTCTCCAGCTCCCCTGTGTTTGTGTTCCCTCTCTTGCTATCTGTCTCAGTCATAAATAAATAAAATCTTAAAAAAAAAGAAAAGAAAAATGAAGAATCTGTATGACACATTTTGGATGTGGGGGGAGTCTAGAAGGATGTCCTGCTGATGGATGATCCATCGGTAACAAGTCTTACGCCATCAGCAATGGGAGGATTGTTAACATACCCCTGTGGGGTAGTTACTGAGCTGACTGTGATTGTCAGCTGAATGGTGGGTGGACATCAACGTAGCTTCTATCAGGCTCCCTGCAGAGGGTGCTTTGGAGATCTAGCTGCTCTTGATGGTGACTTTGCTCTTTCACTTGCTGTCCCCCCACTCTGCTTTGTGAGTGAGACCTTCCTCTCGCCTCCTCTCGGGTGATGCTTCAGTATACACTCTTGTCCCTGCTACCTTCTACCCAAGGAACCCTCACTTCGTTCCCATGGAACTTTGAGGGTGGAATTGTCTCCTTCAGTTTTCTTTCTACTAAATTATTATAGATTCCATGCTTTGTTTCCCGCAAGGCTTTCCTGTTCTCCACTTAACAGCCCACTGCAGATATAAACCAGAAATCAAATGGTGAACAAAAAGCAGAAATCCAGCAAAAAAGTGAAACCATTGTTTTTTTGCTTTTTGTATGGCTGTTTTCATGACTCTAATTCTTTTCAAGGCAACATGGCTGCCCCTTACTGACTGGGTCAGTGCAAAGAACTGGTATAAGAACAACAAAAACAAGGTACAGAGATTATTACTGGGTCAAAGGGGAGCCCCTTTGGGGCTGAACATCAATGGGTCTCAAAGCTTCAGAGAATGGCCATAACTGCTTTGTCTAATATCAAGATAAACATTTAGAGTCAGTAAAACATTGTTTGATGTGACCTTTCTGCACCCCACCCCCCTGAAGAAAGATGCAGTCAAATCTATTAATGTCACAAAAGTTTGCGTGTGAGAAGGGCCTAAGATGAAGTCAGTGTTGGATGCGATAAGGCAGAATGTAAGCTCTTCAGGGCTTAGGACTGAGGCCGGACAATGCCAGTTGGTGCAGGATTAGCAGAAATCTTGAGACAGAGCTTTGGATTTCATGAACTGTAGAATTATTGACTATAAGGAAATTTTACCTCAAGATCAAGGGAGCAGCAGCGAGGCCTCCAGCTGCCTTGAGGGTTATAATGATTCACATCTTTGTGACTAAGCACTTATTAGGAACCAGCAGTGGAAAGAAGGTGGATATTAAAGCTGACAAATGTGTTAGGTCAAGGAGCACAGTCATATGAACTTCTTATTCTTGCCAGATAACTTCAAAATTCTCATTTCTGAGCAGTCATCAAGCTCATTATAATTTCATTTGGACAATTTTAATTTTTTTCCCCACATTTTCAGGAAGTTGCCATGAATTTCTGCAAGAAAAAAAAAAAAAAAAAAAAAAAAAAAGGAAAGTGCACCAGTCAGGCCTGATAAGGCAGAAAAGGATTTTTCAGAAAGGCCATGGGATTGCTCCCAGAGTTTCCAGGGGGGCTGGCGAAGGAGCCTGGTGACGGCAGCAGCAGGAATGGTGGCAGACCAGGAGTCCGAGCCGTGGCCAAGATGGCACCGCAGAACCAAGCTCAGGGAGGACCACTGCTGCTGTTACGGGGCCCCGGATGTCCCAGGTTTTATCACCATCACAGAAGGCACCGAACGGTACACCCAGCGGCCACTGTCTTCAACACCATAATGGATTTGCTACTGTTCCCCCTTCTTTGTCCAAATTGAGAATGCCACCTGATGAATTTAATGAACCAAATCTGTGCCAGGAGTCCGTGCCCTAACTGGCAGAGGAGGTGGGGAACCAGCTTCCGGGTTTTGTGGCTCCCATGTGGGAAGTAAGTTTGAGGAGTAAATCAGGTTAATAGGCCAGGAAGACGAAAGAAAAATGGAAATGACAATCATGCAATACTGAGAGAAATTTTTTTTTTTTTAAAAGATTTTATTTATTTATTTGACATGCAGAGATCACAAGCAGGCAGAGTGGCAGGCGGGGGTGTGGGGGGGGGGTGGAGGGGCAGGGAAGCAGGCTCGCCGCGGAGCAGAGAGCCTGATGTGGGGCTCGAACCTAGGACCCTGAGATCATGACCTGAGCTGAAGGCAGCGGCTTAACCCACTGAGCCACCCAGGCACCCAAGATTTTAGTCTTTTTTATATTTTATTTTTTTAAAAGATTTTATTTATTTATTTGAAAGACAGAGATCACAAGTAGGCAGAGAAGCAGGCAGAGAGTGAGGAAGGAAAGCAGGCTTCCGGCTGAGCAGAGAGCCCGATGCAGGGCTGGATCCCAGGACCCCAGGATCATGACCTGAGCTGAAGGCAGAGGCTTTAACCCACTGAGCCACTCAGGCGCCCCAGATTTTAGTCTTTTTTATAGCTGAGAAATATTCCATTGTATATAGAGTTGATCCTTGAGCAACATGTGTTTGAACTGCATGTGTTCCCTTGTAAGTTAATTTTCTTCAATGAATACGATATTTCCTCTCTTTATGACTTTCTTACCATTTTCTTTTCTCTGGCTTACTTTATTGTAAGAATATAGTATATAATACATATGACATTCTAAATATGTGTTAATTGACTATGTCATCACTAAGTTTTCCGGTGAAGAGTAAGCTATTAGTAGTTAAGTTTTTCTAGAGTAAAAAATTATATGTGGATTTTAGACTGTGTATGAATGTTGGTCTCCCAACACCCCTGTCTTGTTTAAGTGCCTACCATATATACAACTTCTTCTTTATCTGTTTATCTACAATGGACACAGGTTGCTTCCATATCTTGGCTATTGTAAATAATGCTGCAATAAACATAGGGGAGCATATATCTTTTTGAATTAATGTTCTTATTCTGTTTGGGTAAATACCCAGAAGTGGAATTACTGAGTTGTATGGTATTTCTATTTTTAGTTTTTTTGAGAAAACTTCACACTAATTTTGTGGTGGCTGCACCAATTTACACTCCCACCAGCAGGGCACAAGGGTTCCCCTTTCTCCACATCCTCACCAACACTTGTTATTTCTTGTCGTTTTGCTACTAGCTATTCTGACTGGTGTGAGGGGATACCTCATTGTGGTTTTAGTTTGCATTTCCCTGATGATGAGTGATGTTGAACATCTTTTCATGTGTCTTTTGGACATCGGTGTGTCTTCTTTGGAGAAGTGTCTATTCAGGTCTTCTGTTCATTTTTTAAATTGGAGGATGATGATGATGATGATTTGGTGTCACATTGTGTGAGTTCTTTATAGATTTTGGATCTATATTGGATATATTATTTGCAAATATCTTCTCCTATTCAGTAAGTTGCCTTTTCATTTTGTTGATGATTTCCTTTTTGGGCAAAAGACTCAGGTTTGTTTTTTTTTTTTTTTTTTAAGATTTTGTTTATTTATTTGACAGACAGAGATCACAAGTAGGCAGAGAGAGAGGAAGGGAAGCAGACTCCCCGCTGAGCAGAGAGCCAGATACGGGGCTTGATCCCAGGATCCTGGGATCATGACCTGAGCCGAAGGCAGAGGCTTTAACCCACTGAGTCACCCAGGGGCCCCAAGACTCAGGTATTTTTAAATAACATTTTTTTTTTTTTGAGGAGATCCATAGGTTTTATGACCTTTTCAAAAAGTCAATGTCTTCTCATACTTTTCCCCAGTGCCAAATTTTCTTTTTCTTCTCCATCATCTGAAAAGCTTGAATGCATCATGCTCTAAGCTCAAATGTCCCTTAAATATATGAGAAGTATGCTTAAATTCTCTCATAATAAAAGATACAAATTTAAATTACAGTAAAATACCATTTATTGCCAATCAGATTGACAAAACCTAGAAGTTTGATGTATAGTCTGTTAGTGAAGATGTTTGGAAACTGGCTCTTTCTAACATTGCTAATGGTAATACAAAATTGTGTGACCTCTGTGGAGGAAACTTTGTGGCAATACATAGCAAAATTACACATGCATAATCCTTGTAGGAATTTATCTCAAAGATAACCAGCAAAAATATAAAATAAAATAACATATACACAGAGCTTTCATTGTAGCACTGTTTTTTGTTTTGTTTTGTTTCTAAAGTTTCATTATTTTATTTAAGTAATCTCTACACCCATATGGGGCTTGAACTCACCACCCCAATAGTCACCAATACTCACTACCCCAAGAGTCACGTGCTCCCCTGACTGAGCCAGCTAGGCATTGTTTGTAATGCTAAATGTGGAAGACAGAATTGTGAGATAGACCCAAGATTCTCACTCCCACCCCATATATACCTTGTATAATCCCCTCTGCTTGAGTGCAAGCAGAATTTGTGAATATGATAGGATAGCAATCTCAGGAATAGACTGCAATATACGGCAAAGGTAAAGGAATCCTTCAGCCATAATTAAGGTGGCTAATCAGTTGACTTAGGGCTAGTCTTAAGATCATTCTGAGCGGGTCTGACCTAATCAGGTGAGTCCTTAAAAAAAGAGATTGTCCTGATGGCTTTGGAGAATTAAGTTCCCATATGTGAGAGGACCTCTGGAGAGGGTCCTGGGTAATATTATCCCAGCTAACACCTAGCAAGAAAGTGGGAACTTCATTTTAAAGCCACAAATAACTGAATTCTGCCAACAACCAGTAAACTTGAAAGAGGACTCCAAGCTTCACATGCCATCACAGACTTGGCCAATATTTTGATGCAGAGCAGTGGACCCAGATACCCTGTGTTCAGACTCTTGACCCATGGAAACTGAGATAATAGATTTTTTTGTATTAGGTTACTGAATTTGTGATAATTCGTTATGTAGTAATAGAAAACTAATATATTGATAAAATAACTATAGATTGAATAGACTATGGTACATCCACACAATGGAGTATTATGTAGTTTAAAAAGGAATAAAGAAGATACAGGTGAGGAATGTTTTGTCCATGTGCTATCTTTTGTATGAGAAAAAGGGGAATATGAGTACTTACATGCCAATTCTTATATTTTAAAAAATGGCAGGATGAATAACCACAATAAGCAAAAATGCTTACTTAGAACTTTGGGGGGCAAGGAGGAGGAGACAGGACTGTTGATAGTCTTTTGTGAATATACCTTCTTATATTTTTTGACTTTGCTATGTTGGTTTACATAATTAAGAACAAAAATAATGAAAAAGAACCCTTAAACATTAAAAACTAATAGAAATGAATAAATCTATCTGCATGCATATTAATTTGGTAGCATTATCACACAAAGGAATGAATGCATGAATGAGTGAATGAATGAGTGAATTTTTTTAGGGGGAGGAAGGGAAGGGGGAGAGGGAGAGAGAGAACCCCAAGCAGGCTTCTTGCGTAGCAGAGTCTGACCCAGGCTTGACCCACAACCTTGAGATCATGACTGGAGCCGAAACCAAGATCTAGATACTTAACTAACTGAGCTAACCTGGCACTCCAGAAATGAATTATTAAACGATACTTTAGAGCACAGTATTTTGACTGCTCCTTCCTCGTGAAATGGATTTTATCCTATTCAAGTAGGATAAACACAAAGAGGTCCACATCCAGACACATCTTAGTAAAAATGATAAAAGCCAAAACAGAGAGAAAAATCTTGAAACAAGTGAGAGAAAAAGGACTTTTCACATACACGGAAACTCCAGTATGATTAATAGATGACTTCTAATCAGAAACAATGTAGGCTGGAACATAGTGGGATGACATATTCAAAGCTGAAAGAAAAAAATTGCCAACTAAGAATTTTACATTCTGCAAAAAAGGTGAAGTAAAGACATTTCTGGATAAACAAAAACTGAGACAGTTCATTACTAGGAGATCCACCTTACCTGAAATACTAAAGGAAGTACTTCAGGCTGCAAGCAAATGATCCCAGACCTTAATTCAATTGTACACTAGAAAACATGAAGCTGTAGTAAAGGCAAATGCATAATTATAAAAGATAATATAAATGCACATTTCCTTTAAAAATTTTTTAAAAAAGATTTTATTTATTTATTTGGGAGAGTGAGCAAGAGAGAGCAGGAGCAGGGGGAGGGGCTGAGCAAGAGGAAGAAGCAGACTCCTCACTGAACAGGGAGCCTGACATAGGGGATAAAAACATGCTAAGATTAATTGTGGTGATGGTTGCACAATTCTGTGAATACAATAAAAATTGAATGGTATACCTTAAAATGGCAAAATGTAGAATATGTGAGTTATATCTTAATAAATATGTTTTTTTAAAAAAAGTCTATTATGAAATCATGCCAGCAGGTCATAGGAGCCCACTAGAGAGGAGCTTCCAGGGCATGGGACAGTTCAACATTAAAAAGACTGACTACACTGAATCGAAACACAACATATATGTAAAAACCAGTGAGTTTGTAATGACAACAAAACATCTCACCATTCACCACTGGAGGTTGCCAGAGCACCAATCATTTCTCTGAAAATCTGAAAAGGGAGAAGAACCAAGCACATCCTGTCTTGCCTGTATGAATTGTATATTTATGTAACTGCGTAGCTGATTAGGGGAAATTCTTCCTTATAAAAGAAGTACATTTTAGATGCAGAAAGAATGATAGAATTAGAAAATAGCTGTTTTGCAACTTCTAACAAAATGATGCTTCTAGGCAACAATTATGCATAAATGATCGAAGCATAAGTTAAAATGCTGATGGGGATTGGGCTGATACAACCCGAGGAAATAATTTACATATGATAAAATTCACCCTTAAAGTGTATAATTCAGTGGTTCTTCGTATAGTCGCAGAGTGGTGCAGCCATCATCACTATCTAATTCCGGAACAATTTAAAAGAAGCCCTATGGTTATTAGCAGTAGTTCCCCATTTTTCCCTCCCACCAGGCTTTGGCAACCACTAACTACTTTCTCTTTCTATAGATTTGCTTATTCTGGAGATTTCATTTAAACAAAATAATATAATATGGCTTCTTTCATTTACCATAATGTTTTTGTGGTCATCTACTTGGTAGCATGTAACAGCATTCACTCTTTTAATGGTTGAATAATATTCCATTGTATGGACATACCACATTTTGACATTTTGTTTATGCATTCATTAGTTGATGAACATTGGGCTGTTTTATTTTTGGCTATCATGAATAATGCTGCCAAGAGCATTTGTGCACAAGTCTTGGAATGTATGCTTTCAGTTCTCTTGGTTATACACCTAGGAATGAAATTGGTAGGTCATATGGTAGCTAATATTTAACTTTTTGAAGTGATTACATGTTATCACTGAGAGAAGGATAAGCAAGTATTATGTGCCTCATAATGTGAATGCAAAATAATTACACAGCATATCTATAAAGTATTCTCGTCAAAACAACTGAATCTGAATATAATCAAGCACCTAGATCAGGAGTCTTTAAACTTTTTCTGTAAAGGGCCAAACAGTAAATATTCTAGTCTTTGTGGACACACTTCTCAATGTTTTATAGCACAAAAGGTGATGACAATATGTAAATAAACAGTATGACTTTGTCCCAGTAAAACTTTTTTACAATGCAAGTAGCAGGTCACATTTGGCCCACAAGCTACACTGTGCCAATCCTTGTTCAAAATTTTTACAGATTTTTACAGATTTTTACCTGGTAGACACAGAAACTAAATCACCCAAACCCAGAAAGCAAGACAAGTGACCAAGTTATTGCAAAAAACTGAATAGCTTGAAGAAGGCTCACGTTCTACTTTTCCCATAAATACTTTCTTTTTAATCTTCTGCTGCATGTTTCTTGAGTGAGTGATAAAAAGGAAGCCTGCTGTATTGAAAAGAGCACTCTGGAATTATGATGTGTCTTCTGGAAATTTTTTTTTTAAACATTTTATTTATTTGACACACAGAGCGAGAGAGAGCGAGAGAGAGCGAGAGTGAGAGCGCACCCACAGGCAGGAGAGGAGGTAGGGGCAGAGGCGGAGGGCAAAGCAGACTGCCCACTGAGCAGGGAGCCTGATGTGGGACTCGATCCCAAGACCCTGAGATCATGGCCTGAGCTAAAGGCAGATGCTCAATGGGATGAGCCACCCAGGCTCCCCTTCCAGGGACTTTACTGTGCTTCCCTTTCTCCTAGTGGTAAAGGAACCTTCTGTTTGGACCCATTATTGTTCTTCATCCCTATGGCAATAATCATCACTCCAAGATGTGAACATTTGATCTAAGGCAGACCAGTTAGAATTTTTCTCCTCAGATTTTTTTTTCCAGGTAAACCTGGGAGAGAAAAGCTATCTTTTCTCTCTGGTGTGGGAGTATAAGGATGATTCTGGTCAGAGTTTCAGATTTGGGTAGCCATTGATCTTTAGAGAATGAAGCCAATGTGAAAGGGGGAAAAATGTGAATGAATGAGTGGAAGAGAGAAAGGCAGAGACAGAGAAAAGAGGAGAAGGGAGAGATGTTACTTGAGTTCTGTTTAATATGCTCATCTTAAATAATTTTTTAAAGACTTCATTTATTTATTTAGAGAGTCAGCACAAAGAGGGGCAGAGGGAGAGGGAGAGAGATCCCAAGCAGATTCTATACTGAGCCCTGAGCCCAAAGCAGGGCTTGATTTCATGACCCTGTGTCCACCACTCGAGCGTAAATCAAGAGTCAGACACTTAATCAATTGAGGCAGCCAGGTGCCCCTTTTCTTACATAATTTTTGAGAGATTAGACATAATATGTGTAAAATTGCTGACCTTTTAGAATTTTAATACATGGCATTATTTTTACTAAATAGCAAATTG
Organism: Martes martes; assembly: GCF_963455335.1. Lineage (NCBI taxonomy): Eukaryota > Metazoa > Chordata > Mammalia > Carnivora > Mustelidae > Martes > Martes martes. The sequence continues at coordinate 85,302,334 of NC_137888.1, forward strand.
CTTAGTAAATCTCCTGCATTATTTAATTTCCTGTTTATATGCCTTCTCTTACAACAAGATCATCAGTTACCTGGAGGCAGGAAACATGCATATTATATTTCCTTGCTTTCCAGATCGTCTAGCATGAACTAAGTTAATTTCTGTAAAAAAACATATACTTCACTGGTAAATAAGAACATGAAATTGAATTGAGTATAGCACTAGAATGACCTTAGTATCTTCTAATGAAGGTAGACTTATTTTCAGTCAATTTATCTCATGTTAGAAGTGGCATTTTAGTGTAAGCTCTTCTGAGGAGTATTATTTTTCCAGTTAGTGGAAGAAGTATGGTTAGTCAGTTAATTTCTAAAAAAAGTTTTTCTTGGAAATTCATGGGTGAGATGTTATCGCCCATGTAATTTAGGTACTAATGTTGAATATTTAAGGCACATTTTTAGCTTAATTGCCGGAAAGGAATATTACCACAAGTTGAAATAGTTTTAAAATAAGGAAGACTTAAAATTATAGTGAACATGAGTGAACATGCCATTTAGAATAATTGGCATTCTAAACAAAATCTGAAAGAAGTCATTAGAGGTATTCAGAGCAATTAGCTGATGATTCTTAAAAGACCCATGTTAGTTGAATTTATTTATTCTATACATGTAAAGACTTTAAATACATAACCTTAAAATTGCTGTCCTAGTTTTTAAATAAGTAAGTCAAACTTTTTTTTTAAAACCAAATTGTTTAGAACCCTAAAAAATGTCGATTGCTGTTTTGAAAATAAAGCTTACTTACTTATCAAATATGATATCAGGTCCATTTTCCAAAATTTTAAAAATAAGAACATGTTTTAGTTACAAAAGCTAGGTGACACATATCCTATAGCTTCCTCTTTTTGACTAATGATAATTTTTACAACTACTTCATTCTCAGGAAATAGTACAATTAAATAAAAAATTTGTTAGGGCACCTGAGTAGTTCAATTGGTTAAGCATCTTGGTTTTGGCTCAGGTCATGTTCTCAGGGTCGTAAGACTGAGCCCCATGTTGGGCTCTGGGAGTCTGCTTCCTCCCTCCCTCTCTTTTTGTCTCTCCCCTCTGCTGCTGTTTGTGTGCACTCTCTCTAAAAAATGAATAAATAAATCTTTAGAAAAAAATTAAAAATTTGTCATCTTAATATTTCCTTAGTTTTACTTACATTTAAATTAACATATAGTATATTATTAGTTTCAGAGGTAGAGTTCAGTGATTCATCAGTTGTATAGAATACCCAGTGCTCATTACATCACATGCTCTCCTTAATGCCCATCACCCAGGTACTTCCCCTGCCCCCACCCCAGCTTCCTCTCCAGCAGCCCTCGGTTGGTTTCCTAGAGTTTAGAGTCTCTTATGGTTTGTCTCCCTCTCTGATTTCATCTTACTTTATTTTTCCCTCCCTTCCCCTATGATCCTCTGTTTTGTTTCTTGAATTCCACATATGAGTGAAATCATATGATAATTGTCTTTCTCTGATTGACTTATTTTGCTTAGCATAATACCCTACGTTCCATCCACGTCATTGCAAATGGTAAGATAAAAATTTTTTGAGGGCTGAGTAATATTCCATTGTGTGTTTTTGTGTGTGTGTGTGTATCTATCTATCTATCTATGTGACATCTTCTTTATCCATTTATCTGTCAGTGGACATCTGGGCTCTTCCCATAGTTTGGCTCTTGTGGACATTGCTGCTAAAACATTTGGGTGCAGGTGCCCCTTCACATCACTCTGTTAGTTTTCTTTGGGTAAATACCTAGTAGTGCAATTGCTGGGTCATAGGGGAAAGTATTTTCTTCTTGTGGTTTATTATGTAATATATGAGCATAATTTTAATTATGTAAGTTGTAGAAAAACTGTGATGCTTTTGCTTGAGCTTAATATTTAATTTTATATAAATAGTTAAAAATTAGATTCTTGACTGACATTTTTGTTCATTATGAATTAACCACAGATGAGATTTATCTTAAACAACTAAATAACCAGACAAAAGATATGAAACAATGGTTTTCAGATATTGGACAACAGGCAGTACAGAAAAGTGATCTTTGAGAGAAGGACACAAACCAGGTGAGCCCAGTGATTGTCCAAACTACAAGATAATGGGAATTTCTAGGCTTCAATACAGGGAGAAGAATCTGACCAGAACCCGGCACTCTCCCCTGGTTGAGGAGATAGAGTTCAGAATTCATGAAGGCCAAGGCACTTAAAATGGAAAAGGCAGAGCACTGGAGTGAAGACAGTGCCTAGAGAGAAAGTTCTAGAAACATGGCTTTCAGATATTTATTCAGAAAGGATAAGGCAGAATAGCTCATGGAGCTCACATGGTGCCAGGAATGGTTTGTGTTTCTACCAGTCAGAGTGTAAAGGTCCCTTTCTTCCCAAGTAATTGAGTAAAGAGTCAAATTAGCCCTGGATGAAGGCTAGAAAACTGTGGCATACAGGTCAAATCTGGTCTTTTTTGTACAACTAGGGATGGTTTTACTTTTCTATTTTTAACAGTATTTATTTAAATTCCAATTAGTTTATAGTGTAATACTAGTTTCAGGTGTACAGTTTAGTGATTCAATACTTACTTGTAATACCTGGTGCTCCTCACAAGTGCCCTCCTTAATCCCTATCACTGATTTAACCCATCCCCCCCACCCAGCTCACTGGTTGTACTTTTCTTTTTTCTTTTAATTTGACACGCAGAGAGAGATCACAAGTAGGCAGAGAGGCAGGCAGAGAGAGAGGGGGAAGCAAGCAGGCTCCCTGCTGAGCAGAGAGCCTGATGTGGGGCTCGATCCCAGGACCCTGAGATCATGACCTAAGCCAAAGGCAGAGGCTTAACCCACTGAGCCACCCAGGCGCCCCTGGTTTTACTTTTTTAAAGGGTTACTGAAGGCGAGTAAAGGAGAGTATGCAACAGGTTATATGTGGCCCACGAATCCTAGCAATTAACTATGTGGTCCTTTACAAAAAGTTTGCTAAACCCTGTCCTAGACCAATGGCTGTTGAAACCTGACTAATAAAGCTTAGAAGCAAATCTCAAAATATCTGTTTCCAAGTAAATTAATCACATTTTGGAAGAGAGCCTAAAAATATATAAAGAGAAAAAACTAATATTCATTTCCAAGGAACTGAGTCCCTGAAAAACATCCAAAAATATTTAAAAGAGTACAAAGCACCCAGTATCCAACAATGTATAAACCACAATGTCTGGCATCTAATAAAAAATTACTAGGCATTCACAGAAATAGTAAAGTATCCATAATGAAGAAAAAAGTCAATTAATAGAAACACAAATGGTGGAAATTAGATAGATGATAGAATGAGTAGAAAAGGACAATAAATCAACTATTATACTCCATATATTGAAAAAGGCTGAGAAAGGCATAAACATGATAAAGAGAGAAATGAAAGATATAAATAAGACCTAAATTGAATTTCTAGAGATGGAACATATTATGTTTGAATGCAATTTAAAAGGTGGTTATACGTTATAGGAGGAAAAACTAGAGAATTTGAAGAAACAGTTAATGGAAACTATCCTAAATGGAACACTGAGAGAAAAAAAAGAAAACAGAACAATGAACAGAACCCTAGTAAAGTGTGGGAGACCTTCAGTATCTTCACATGCATGCCTTTGGAGTCTCAGAAGGAAAAAAGAGATGGGAGAAAGGCAGAAAATGAAATCTGAAGAAATAATGGCTGAAATATTACCCAACTGAGAAAACTGTAAACCCTATCAATATAGAAAGCTTGACAAACCCCAGAGGACGCATGAAGAAAACCACACAAAGGAGATAATTAAATTGCTTAAAAGCAGGAATAAAGAAAACATAATTAAATCAGCCAAAGGAAAATGACATATTACATACAGAAAACCAAAACTACATATGACAGAGTGCAAACCAGAAAATAGTAGAGCATGAAGTTTAAAGTGCCATATGATATAATCCCTTTTATTTTAGAAATCTACATGTAGCTTAAATATATTTCGGAAATAGACCTGAAGTCAGAGTATTTTCCAGACGTGCAAAAGTTGCTAGAATTTATTATCAGTAGAGCAGTACTACAAGAAATGTCATAGGGGCACCTGAGTGGCTCAGTCAGTTAAGTGTCTCACTCTTTTATTATTTTTTTTTTTTTAGATTTTATTTATTTGACAGACAGATCACAAGTAGGCAGAGAGGCAGGCAGAGAGAGAAGGGAGGAAGCAGGCTCCCTGCTGAGCAGAGAGCCTGATCTTTTATTTTTTTTAAAGATTTTAGTTATTTATTTGATAGAGAGAGATACAGTGCGAGAGGAAACACAAGCGAGGGGAGTGGGAGAGGGAGAAGCAGGCTTCCCGCTGAGCAGGGAGCCCGATGCTGGGCTCAATCCTAGGACTCTGGGACCATGACCTGAGCTGAAGGCAGACACCCAACAACTGAGCCACCCAGGTGCCCCAAATGTCCAACTCCTGATTTTGGCTCAGGTCATGACCTCAGGGTTGGGCTTGAGATTGAGCCTTGTGTTGGGCTCCCTGCTGGGCATGGAGCCTACTTAAGACTTTCTCTCTCCCTCTTCCCCCCATCCCAATAATAATAATAAAAAAAATAAAAAGAAAAAGCACTTGACAGAATTCAGCATAGCTTCCCGATAAAACTCTCAGAGAACTAAGAATACAAGAGATTTTCCCACCTGACAAAGAATAGCTATGAAAATCTTATGGCCAGCTTTGTATTTAATGTTTAAAGATTGATGATGTCCTTTCAACATTGGTATCAAGGCAAGAGTGGTTAGTCTCAGTACTTCTATTTAGCATTAGAATAAATGTCCTAACCAGCAAAATAAGGTAAGAAAAATAAAAGTCATACAGACTGGGAAAAAAAAGTAAAACTGTCTTTATTCACAGAAAACATAATAGTCTATGTAGAAAATCCCAATGAATCTATAAAAAGCAACTAGAAGCAGTAAATGAGCTTAGCAAGTTGTAGGATACTAAATCAATATACAAAATACTAGAATTTAAATTAAGTAAACAATACTCTTCGCATTAGCACCAGCATATGAGATATTTAGGGATATATTTCACAAAAGATGTTCAAAAACACTGTTGAGAAAATTATAAAGAAGACATAAATAAGTGGAGGGATATATCAGGCTAATAGATTGGAAGAGTCAATATCGTTAAAATGTCAATTCTACACAAACAAATTGACATTTAACTCAATCCCAATCCAAATCCTTGAAGAAATTTTTAGTAGAAATTGGTTAGCTGATTCTAAAATTTATGTAAAAATACAATGATCCCAGATAGCCAAAACAAGTTTGAAAAAGAATAAAGCTTTTTTATATTACTTGATTTCAAGAGTTTTTATATGGCTTCAATAATCAGTGTTTTTATATGGCTTCAATAATGGTGTCCAAAGCTGCCTTGTTGAATATAGGCATTCTGCTGTGCAGTAAATCTCTAGGATTTATTCATCTTGAATAACTGAGATTTTGTATTCTTTGACTAATCCTCTTGTTCCCCTGTCTTCCCAGGCCCTGGCAACCTGGCAATTCATCTATTTTCTGCTTCTATTAGTTTGACTATGTTAGTTTCCTCATTAATAATATTGTATTATATACTTAAAATTTTGCTGAGAGGATAGATCTAATGTTAAATGTTCTTATCACACAATAAATAAAGACAACAGGAGGAAATTTTGTAGGTGATGGATTTAAAAAAATTTTTAGATGGATATGTGTAAAGCAAAGATTTTGGTTATGGTATCATGGATATACTTATACTTGTCTCCATGGTGCAGCCACTCTGGAAAATAGTGTGGAGTTTCCTCAAAAAGTTGAAAATAGAGCTACCCTATGACTCAGCAGTTGCACTACTGGGTATTTACCCTAAAGATAAAAATGTAGTGATCCGAAGGGGCACGTGCACCCCAATGTTTATAGTAGCAGTGTCCACAACAGCTAAACTATGCAAAGAACACAGAGGTCCATCACCAGATGAATGGATAAAGAAGATGTGGAACTATATACCATGGAATATTATACATCCATCAAAAATGAAATCTTGCCATTTGCAACGACATGCATGGAACTAGAGGGTATTATGCTAAGTGAAATAAGTCAGTCAGAGAAAGGCAATTATCATATGCTCTCACTGATATATGGAATTTAAGAAACAAAACAGAGAAGAGAGGAAAAAAATGAAACAAGATGAAACCAGAGAGGGAGACAAACCATAAGAGACTCTTAATCTCAGGAAACAAACTGAGGGTTGCTGGAGTGGAGAGGGGTGGGAGGGATAGGATGGCTGGGTGATGGACATTAGGGACAGTATGTACTATGGTGAGTGCTGTGAATTGGAAAACTGATGAATCACAGACCTGTACCCCTGAAACAAATAATACATTATGTGTTAATTTAAAAAAATTAAGAAAAAAACAAAATAGGAAAAATAAAGACATGTGCATGTCAGAGGACAGAAAATAAATGTTATAAAAATTAAAAAAATATACAGTTCCCTAATTATGAAAAAAATATATACTTATCTCCAAATTCTTCAAGTTGTGTACATTAAATATGTACAGATTTTTTTTCCCAAACACCAGCCTTTTTAAAAATTTTTCACTGAATTCTCCAAATACGGTGTTACTCCCAGGTTATTGAGGTATAATTGGCAAATAAAACTATAAGATACTTAAAGTAAAATACATACAGAGTTTCATATATCAATCATATCTCCCTCAATAAAACAGTTAAAAAGAAGGATGGTGTCATTTGGCATAATGATAGATACACATATAGATCAATGGGACAGACTGCAGAGTTCAGAAATAGATCTACCCACACATGTACAACTGGATGTTTTCTCTATGTCCTTTTCCCCTGGTTTTTATTTTTCTTCATAACATTCATCTTTGCCTGACATTTCAGATATTTATTTGATCATTGTCTTTCCTAACTAAATCTTTCTTCTTGTGGTAAAAAAAAAATCACATGAAACCTCTCTTCTTCAAAATTTTCAAGTGTACAGCCCAGTGTTGTTAACTAGAAGCACACTGTTGTACAGCAGATCTCTAGAACCTTTTCATCCTGCAGGAATGTAGCTCTATAGGCACCTCTCCTTTTCCCCCTCCCTCCAGCTCCTGACAACCACTCTTCTGCATTGTTTCTATGAGTTTGATTACAACTTTAGGTACCTCATATAACTGGAATCATACTACCTTTGTCCTTTTGTTATTGACTTATTTCATTTAGCATAATAAAATTGTAACCTCATGGTTCATTTTTGTAGCATATAACAGGCTTGCTTTCTTTTTCGTGGCTCAGTAGTATTCGTGTGTGTGTGTGTGTGTGTACGTACCACATCTTCTTTGTTTATTAATCTGTTGATGCACATTTAGCTTGCTTCCACCTCTTGGCTATTGTGAGTAATGCTGTCATGAACATGGGTATGCAAATATCTCTTTGAGATCTAAATTTCAGTTCTTTAGGATAAAGACTCAGAACTGGGAGTGCTGGCTCATATGGTTGTTCTATTTTATAATTTTTTGAGGAACTTGCATGCTGTTTTCTACAACAGTGGCTCCATTTTGTATTCCCACTAATGGTGCACAAGGATTCCAGTTTCTCCACATCCTCTGCATCACTTGCTATTTTGATTTTTTTTTTTTATAATGGCCATCCTCACAGATATGAGGTGATATCTCGTGGTGTTTTGATTTGCATTTCCTTCATGACTAGTGAAGTTGAGGATCTTTTCATATACTTGTTGACCATTTTATGTCTTCTTTGGAGAAATATCTGTTTGAGTCCTTTGCCCGCTTTTAAATTGGGTTCTTTCTTTCTTTATTTTTACATGCTCACTTCAGCAGCACATATAATAAAATTATTTATCTTTGCTATTGTGTTTTAGGAGTTCCTTATATGTTTTGTCTCTTAAGCCTTTTTTGATATATATCTTGCAAATATTTTCTCCCATTCCATGATTGCTTTTTCACTCTGTTGGTGGGAGGAGTTACACAGGAGCACATGGAAAATTTGGGGTGAATGTTATCTTGAGTGTAGTGATGATTTTATGGATGTATCTGTATGTTAAAATCTTTTGTATACTTTAAATATATGCAGTTTGCTGCATGCCAATTATATTTCAGTGAGTTGTTAAAAAAAAGAAAAAAGAAACAAAAATAAAAACAAAACAAAACCCCCTGAAATTAATTTACATTCTCTTACCTAAGGTTTTTTTTTTTTGTATTACACAAGCTATATATTATACACTGATTTGCAAATAGTTGATTTCTTCATCTTGAAAATTTTGTTTCATGAATATATCTTAAAAATGTTCAGAGTTACCAGTACTTCTTTATTCATTATACAACACACCATAATTAAGTATACACCATGCCAAATTCTGAATAAGCAAAATGAATTAACTTAAATTAGAAAGCATTCCAATAGAGCAATCTTTGGCTTAACATTTTTAAATGTGCTTAAATATTGTGTGATTTTACAACTGAGAATTTTTACATTTTTGAGTTCCCAGGCTAATCAGTTTCTCTCTTCATCCCTTTATGAAAGGAGGGGACTGAAAGCCCCAGGAAAACTGTCTCTGAGCAGAGAAAAGCATGTTCCATGCAGAGGAAACCAGGGCTCTGGCATTTTGGGAATCTGTCTCTTCAACTAAACCCCTGCTGTGGAGTTAAAGATCCATACAGATGTTGGAAGATAACCTGCAAAAGAAATGGACATATATTTCATATCTTCTTTTGGCAAAGACTAAAAAGGTAGATCAACTATGGTAATAGGAAAAATAGCTAACACTTGTCTCTCCACAATTTAAAAGGAATCCTCTTCCTACATTATTTCCTTTAATGGACACCGGTCATGGCCCCTGAAACAAAGGAAGCGCTCAATAAAAACTTACAGAGTGAATGGATTGAAATTCCTACCAGTGTCTAGCAGATTGGAGGCACTGCCTTTTTTGAGGTAATTCTAATCTCTCCCATCTGCACATCTTGTGAGCAGTGGTGCCAATGATATTTATTACATACTGTCTTTTCAAGGATTTTTCTGTAGTAAATAACCTTGGAAGATAGAGATAGTGTTTCCCTCCAGAGCAATGGAGGGAGTATCATAAATGGCCCAGATAATATAGATGTCTCTTTTTGGGGCAAAACTCTGATAACCTTACTTCCCATTATAAATGATTTGGGATCCTTATGCTGTTTCCTCTCCTGTAACACACTGTGCTTCATAGGCAGGCACGTTTTCATCTTCTTGACGTCACACTGCAGGAACTGAGGTTTGAGGAACTGGCACAAATGATGGTACTCTGGCCATTGCTACAAGTCATAAACCATCTCTTGTCTTTGACCCAGGAGTCTCATCTCTTCTGCCAGCATCCCTCAGACAGTGGGAGGGTAAGTGTTATTTGCAAGTCAGTTAAAATCTCAGACCCTTCACAGTTTTTGACATGCTGTGCATGTTTTTTGCAATAAGGAGCACAATATCAGGAAAACTTAAGAAATCAGAATAAGCAGCCAACTATACCGGGTAAAGAAAACAATAAGCAAGATCTAACCAAAAACAAAACTTCCTTACTCTGCAAAACAAAGCTACCTGTAAGGGCTAAAATAGCCACTGTCTTGCACTGGGGGAGAGCAAGAAAAGTGGAAGACCCTACTTGATAGTAAGGTAGCAGATCAAAATAATTGTAAGGACCAGACAAAAATAGAGAAACTGCCACACCTTAGAGTCTCAACGTATGGAAAGTTGCAAATGAAATAGAAGAAGTTGACTTAAGAAGCTTCCAAAGAAGTATGATGCTGGCATTGATTCTCCCACAACCTCTAGAAGGAATTATAAAATATTACAAAGAATGGTTGTTTTTGAAAAGGCAAATGAGGCGGGGGAGACATCTACTTTGTATATTTTGAATTCTGGACCATCTGCAAGTAGTACTTTAAAAAAAAATACGTGTATAAAATTTAATTTAAAGAGGCTTTAAAAATGATTTTTTAGGTAAGGAAGCATTGTTTTCAGATTAAAAAACTACACAGAAGGATGTTTAAAAGATTTACTGAGGAAACTATTCTTCTCAGGGTGGCTAGTAATTTAGCTTTACGGAGGTAAAAATGTCTTTAACTTTGGAACGGACTACTTTTGTTAAGGAAGGTCTTCAGAATAGGCTCTTTCATTCTGGGTTAGTAAGATCAGGAAACACCCACCGAATGCTCTCAGATAAAGGTATGAGGTTACCCTGAGTTTGAGAATGCACACATTGTGTTCTGTTTAGTAAATGTTAACTAGATGTACATGCTTAACTTCTAAAAGAGGGGATGGAAATAGTTTTCCTAAAAGATATTCAGTCAGGACTTTTAGTGTCCTCGATTGGATTTGTTAAGGATTGAATAACTAAGAATTGGAGATGGTCTCTTCTGGAGCTTGGAGTTTGCTTTTTAGCTATCCTTCTGAAAAGTCAACAAAGTGAGTCTGGCCAGGCTTAGAGCAATCCTGAGAGGCTGGATCTGGGCACAAAATGTGGCTCATACTTAAAGGTCTCTTGCCCAGCACCAACAGAATTACAAAAGTAACAGCAAATGGGCCATTTTTCTGGGTGGTTCTGACTCCCATTGGAAGAAACTGCCGGGTCTGTTGGGATGTCTGATGAGGCTCAGATAATTATAAATGGGAATTAACTCTTTAAGTAAACAATACCGGAGGTCCTTGGGAATCTCAGTAGAAACCTGGGGGAAAAGATGGGGAGCCTCTTACAATTGTAGGATGGGGCTTAGAATTGTACTAGTAGTGAAAAGACCTTTTTTGTGACCCTAAAATGTTGAAATGGAATGCTTTGATTATTTAGTTATTTATTTAAACATGTTTAAGTTTGTTAGAATATGCTCATTCTTTGGTAAGTTAGTAATTTAAGATATTAATAAAGTAGGGACTCTGGCTTGAGTCTAAGTGGGGTTTGAGTATGACTAGAGTGAAATTATGGGATAGGCCCACCACAACCTATGTGTAGGAGCCTTGAGGGATCTTATCTGGGGAAGAATAGGCCAGTTTTGTTAAAAATACCCAGTGAAAGAAACTTAGTCATCAGTCAGGAAGACATACTCTGAATATAGTCGCTATCGGGTTCATGTTTGAATCCCGCATAACTTGGAAAGGCTGTGAGAAACATAGGAAGAGCTGTTTCAGTGTAAGTTTCGTAAAATATTGAGGCTGCTCCTAGGAGTGTTCTGGAATCCTGTGAACAAAGGCAAACAGAAAAAAGAGACTGTCTCTCGCTTTGATCTCTGCATAGATGAAGTCTCTCAGAAAGCCGTACAGTTCTGCTGTAAGCCTTACCACCACACTGGGCTGTGTGCCGAGCCTCCTTTCTCAAGTTGCTTGCTTCCAAATCGAAGCCTCATTGTGAACACCATACTGGTAAAGTCTAGGTCACATGTTTGAGCCATAGCTCCAAGGGAGGGTGAGTTTCCTGGCTTCTACCTTGAAGATGCAGGACTCTGAAGCTTAAAACCTTGGCCCAACAGGAGCTTTTCAGTCAGAAAACCCACAAACGTCCAATACGACATGCAACTCGAAAGTTGAGATTGTATGAGAGTGGGAAGTTTGTATTTTAATATGCAAATAGTGGTTTTGAAAATGTTTTAGTCATATTTACATAGAACCTTATTTAGTTATTTTTAAAAGAATTTGTTTTTAAGTCATCTCTACACCTAACATGGGGCTCCAACTTACGATTAAAAGAGTTACATGCTCTACTGACTGAACCAGTCAGGCGCCCCTACATATTACTTTAGATTCAGATAATCACTCGGAGTAGGGGTCTTAGATTTAAAGTGGGATCTAGATATTTCTGGAGTCATGTAGAAAGTGTTGGTTTAGCCCTAAGGGATGGGAAGCTGGTAAGCAAAAGGACTAAGATCTCTCCCAGGAGAGGAATTCATTCTTGCCATATAAGTTGCCACTTAGAAAAGGGAATTCTAATGCAACCTGTCTGTGTTATTTAGAAGTATCTCACAGGCTCTTTGGTCTCATGTGTGAGTTCTGTGTGGACCAGGAGAAACAGGAAATGATTTTCACTTAAGTTTCTCTAAGACATCAAGAGAATAAGCAAACATCCAGGTGGGTGCAGATAGTGAGGAGAGGTATCCCCCAGCTTCACAATGTACTGTTACCCTCTGTTGCTGGAGGAGGAGCAGAGGTAGAGTCCAGTTGAGGCTGGAGGAGAAGTGGGGTGCAGCGGACCATGCAGAGCTTGTGGGGCTATCTGGCAAAACACCCATGGGGAATCCTAGAAATACTTAGGAGAGGGTCTTAGATGAAAAAGTCAGTACAATTTGAGTAATTACTTTTTAGGTGACCTGGAGCTTGGAGGAAAGTCGGGTCATACACATATTTCAGTTTTAATTTATCAATATATTATTGGGGTTGTTTTTTGGCTAACTAGGACTGTTTCCATATGCATGGAGTCACTGCTCTGACAGAATTCAAGTAAGTGAAAAAGGATTTCATTCTAATTGGTACATTACCATGTATTTAAAACAAACACTTAGATGTTAGTGTATATTAGTGATGGATGACCATTAGCAAAAGTTAATTGGTTTTATAGAGGGAAGTATAAATCTACCAGACCTTAAGAAAATATATGATATAAAAAATCTATTTTTAGTGTTTAAATTGAATTGCTGGTATATTGCAATATTTCAAAGTTCCCTGGTGAGAGATTTGCCTATATTCTTGAACTCTACTTTATTGAAAAAAATCCCAGTGTTATAAAACTTGAATATTTTCAGGAAGCAAAAAGCATTTTCAAATATAAGTTGTTCAAGGAACATTAGGTCTCTTATTGCTTGAATCAATGGGAACAAAGCTAAATGGTTTTAGAAAAAGGTTTGAGGCAACCAAAAAGATAATCTTTCTTTTCTTCTGGTAGTCAATTTGAATGATGAACAAGTAGTGAAATGTCTAGTTGCTAAAATTTGGCTTTATTTACACATTAAATTACAAAATAGAAGGAAGCTCTCTGCCATTTAAATTTTACACTATAAGGTTTATAATTTTACCAGAGCCGAAAACAAATGAATATTTCTGCAATAAGATTTTCAATAAGAGGAAAGATGAAACAAAATGTCATAGCAATTATAATCTTATAAAGTATAAAATTAATTTCAAACTGGAACTTTCAGACCTCCATGCTATTGGTAAAACTAATTTTTAAATAGGTAAGTTTGAGAGAAAAATTATATTATTGAAAACAAAAGACTCCAAAATATGAGGATTTTCTGCTGTTTGCTTAGTGTAAGGGAAGCTTTCTCTTTTAACTCCTTTCTCTTCTGTGTTTGATCAAAGTGGTCAGAGTCAAGTGAACAGACCTGTTCCATGAGATACACATCTGGGGAGTAAAGGTCAGTAAGAGATGAAGTGAGCTAAAGCAGAGAGGCTTTCTGGACTGAAGCCCAACAGGGCTGATATACGGGGAAAGAAAGAAAGCTGACAATCTCCTTCAATTCAGGGCCAGGAATATAATCTGCTTGATGATGTAGCTGTTTTATAAAAGGAGCTTTATTCTGGGCCTTCATTGTTTTTTTCTTCATAATTTATTTTGATTACAAATGCTATCCTGAAGGGGAATACAAAATATTTTATGAATTTGTTTGGTTTTTAATAAATATTTATAAATATATTTACATATGAAATATATATTGTGACATATCATTTGTAAGTATATATTGACAGCAATATATATATATATATATATTTGATTTTATATTGCTCATAATTTAAATTTCACCTGGACACCTTGAAAATAGCTGTTTCAAAATTTAATATACAGAAAAGACTCCATTAAAGGATTGTGATGACCATTATGGAAAAGTTAGTATTTAGAGACTGCATTAGTACAAGAAATGCTGATTTTCAGGGTAATTTGCTCAGTGTCAGGGAAAGCACACTTTATTGTGAAAGAAGTGAGAAGTCCAAAGCACAGCTTGAATTTTATCCCAGAGTTCCTCATGGATAACTGGCTAAAGGGACAGTGAATCAGGGCAGATGCCTAGGGCCTGTGTTCTCTGGGGTCCTGAATGGCTGGGAGGTGGGTGGTATTCAAAAAGCACCCCTCCTTGTTAGAATTACTTACCTTACTTCAGATACCCCATTACCAAGAAAAGTGAAAAAAAGTGTTTATCCACCTTTATGACTCCATGTGCTTTGTAACATGACTTCTTCAGTGAGACCTCCTTTATCTTTCAAAGTTGACTTTAAAAAAAAAATCATGTTGTATTTGGTATAAATACTCTCTTCCTTTTCTTCTCTGATGTTTGACCCTGTTGAGCCTTTTGATATTTAAGAAATGTCTCCTCTGTGATAGAATGTATTACTTGTCATCAATTCTTTTCTCCCCATACTTGTTATGTTCGTGTGAGTATAATATGCTTTCTAGACCTATTGATGTCGGGCTTCACCATGTCTCAATATGATTAATGGAATATGGGAAGAAATGACTATTGGGATTCCACTCTGAAGAGACATTATATCTTTCTCTTAACTGCTTGGACTCTTTCATCTGCTTTAAGATGAGCATATGCTGGGTCTCACTACAGGAGTATGTAGAGCAGAAATAAACCTGACCTACATCTTAAAGCTGAGCTGCCCAGCCAATCTGTAAACCTGTGGATGAGAAATCAATGAAAGCCTTTTGTTGTAATCTGCCAAAATTCTGGAGATGTTTGTTATACAACAATATCACAGCAGAATCTGACTAATACACTTCCAACTTTTCATTTTTCAAACTTTGAAGTCTACAGAAAGATGAAAAAAGAATGGAATGAGTACCTGTATGCTCTTCACTTAAATTCAACAATTGTCAACATTTTGTAATTTTTATCTCTCTCTCTGTAAGTTTTTTGGGGACCAGTGAAATTAAGTTGTAGGCATCCCAATAACTTCACTAAAGCTAAATACTTTTCACTAGAGCTAAGTACTTTAGTTTTTCACTCTAAGAATAAGGACATTCTTCCGTTTAACTAAATTTGATTTAAGTTATAACTAAAACAAAACAAAACAAAACCAAAACCTTTGTGTTAATTTTGTCTTAAAAGAAATGCATAAAATGACCAAAACAAAGTGATCTAATAGTGTTGTCAAGTCAACTTGGGCTGCCATGGCAAAATATTATAGCCTGTGTGGTTTAAACAACAGAAGTGTATTTTCTTACCATTCTGGAGGTTGGCAGACTGAGATCAGGGTGCCAGAGTGTGCCAGGGTTCTGGTGAGAGCTCTTCCTGGTTTGCAGACGGCTGCCTTCTTGCAATGTCTTCCCATGATGGACAGAGAGCTTCCTGGTCCCTCACGAGGGCCCCACCCTTTTGAACTCATCTAAGACTAATTATCTCCCAAAGTTCCCAGATTGGGGTTAGGGCTTCAGCATCTGAATTTGGCAGGGGGAGGGCACAATTTAATTTATGGTAACTGTGTGAAAGGTGATCTAGTATAGAGATACAGGGCATAGAGATCAATGATAGCCCTTCCATTTTAGTGAGTTGCAACTGTCCAACAACTTCTTGGAAAACATTATTTTCAATTTCTAAAATGTAAGTCAAGATAATGATTTATAAGTGCAGCTACATATATTTCATCAGCATTACCGAGGGCTTAGGCAATGAGGTGTTTCAAGCTCTCTAAGTTTAGTGGTACATAAATTCATCTGGTGCTAGCATGCCAGAGAGTGTAAGGAGTTAGAGGCTGGCATGAATTCCTGATGTGACTCAGCATAATGTGTGATGCCTGCTGAACACTTCCAAATGAATTGATGAAGATTTCTGTGGGCTACACTCCTTTAGACTTCATGCTCAAGGTTGTTTCTTATACTTCGGGAATGAAGTCCTCCAGAAATGTCCAGAAAGGGGAAGGATAAAAAATCATAGAGACATGGAGTAGAGACGAAAGACAGTATAAAGCAGGCTTGTGAGCTGTGTTTTGGTAGCAGTCAGACCTGGGTTTGAATCCTGGGTCTACCTGTCCCTGGTTAGTGATCTTGGGTAAATTTCCTCACATTTCTGTGCTCAGTTTTCTTATCTATAAAATGCAGATAATAGTACCTACCTTTCAAGGTTTCATTGAATGGGAAAGTCTTCACCAAATACAATTACTAATATATTAACATTTATGGCTTTCTCTGCTCTGTAATCTTCTAAGCACAATGGACATGGGTTTTTGCTCATTTAGCTTCCCTTTCCTCACATGTTGTCTAAGGAGAAAGGCTTTTCTGGCAGATTTGATAGTGACAAAGGGAAAATGAAACTGAACTGTTGGGGCCACAGGCCAATCTCCCTCCAGTAGGGAGCAGCAGGCATTAGGGATCCAGAGCTCATCAAGGCACATGCTGGGAGGGAGCCATGGTGGAAACAAACGTGGATGGAAGGGACAGTCACAGGGGTGGAATGTGGAGGTGAAAGATAACTCTTTTGGGGGGTGTGCTTGGGTGTGAAGACTGCGTCCATGGGCTCTTATATGTTTTTTTAGACCTAACTCTGGCCTGGGATCCAGATGAAACTGCAACCAACCCAGCTCTGGTCCTGGATGGTGGGAGTTACAATTCAACAGGAAATATGTGTAAAGCTCCCAAGGCAGTGCCTTGCACATGGAAGTGGTTGGCAGGTGAGCATGTTAGTACATTTTTAGAGACAGACAGCACCAGAGCAGCGTGGTCTAGGAGTTTTCCCACTTTACGGTGCAAACATCCTAAAGTATTTAAAGTATTGCTCCTGGCTCCTACATCCATGAGTTCTGGCTCAGAAGGTCTGAGATGGGACCAAGAAAGCTGCCGCCTTCTTCCCTCTTATGTATTTCTTTCTCTATTTTTAATAAACACTCCATGATTCAGGTGGTCTAGGGACTAGAACTTGAGTCTAGACTCAGATGCCATCATTTGGTTGTTCCTGTTCCTGGAAGCTATTCTAGCTACTCTCTTTTGTATGCACAATAAAGTATGGGCAAGGATATTCACTGCAACATTTTGTAGAGGATAAATATTAGAAAAAGTCTAAATAACTTCCACTTGATGAATAACAAATAAATGTGGAGTGTAGTCATATAATGGAATATTATGCAACAATTAAAGAGACTAAGGGAGAGCTGTAAGTCCCACTATGGAAAAATCTCCAAGATATAATATTTAGTAAAAACAAATTACAAAACAAGATGTGCAGTGTGGAACCATTTATTAAACATAAAGAGAACAACACTGTATTTTGTAAGTAGCTATATGTATGTAGACATATATAAATGCTTGAAGGTTTGGAAGGAGTCATATGCAATAACTATGCTCATCTTGGGGCAGCAGAAGCAGGAGACAACAACTGCGGGGTGGGTTTGTTCTCTCTACTGTTTTATGTGCTTACAGAAAAGAATACATTAATGTATTACTTGGGTCATTAAGAATCTATGAAAAAAGACCTAGCCCAATTCCTCCATTTTATAGATGAGGAAACTAATATTTGCTTGCCAAGGATCTCAGATAGTATGATAAACTCAAAGATGGACTTCAGTAAACTTGATTGCGTGTTTCAGAGCATGAACTTTCTTCATCATGCCCAGTTGAATTTTTCAGGTATTTTTTTTCCATTTTATTTTATTTTATTTTATTTATTTTCAGTGTTCCAACATTCATTGTTTATGCACCACACCCAGCGCTCATGATACCCACCCCCAGGCTCACTTATCAGGCATTTCTGATGAGGATGCGGTAACCCCAGACATATGTGTATCCTCAGCACTGGAGGCAGTGGCAGCTAAGGAAAGGCCAGCTAGAGCTTGGCTGGGATACTTTAGGTGGAGGCTTGATTAAATGTGCACTTTTGGGGTCCAGCAGTGATCAGGACCCCAGAAACACTAAAATGAGGAGGAGGCAGATAGCTTTCATAATGCCCAGTAATTTACAAGGAGAACTAGAACCATGTGGGCTGCTGTACTTGTACGTTTGTCGGTAGCATTTTCTCCAAGCCAGTAAGTTACAGGGGAAGCCAGATGATAATTAGAAACCCACTTTGTATGTTACCCTAAGCAATCACTGTGTCGAATTATTCGAAGTCTTATGACAGCACATCCCCCCTGAGGGCAGAATCAGGAAGTGCTTGGTAAGTGTGGAATCAGAATGAGAGGATTTACATTAATCAAATATTTCATGGCTTCTGGTTAAGCTAATCAGCTGCATCCTGTTCATAATGGGGATCAACTTACTAATGGGACTGTGATACTTAAATCCCATTGGCTTAGGCTCCTTGGGACTGTCTGGATGGGTTCTAATTCTTTTTGTGCCTCACAGACACGATTTTCTATGTTTTGATGATGGAGCAGTCCTCGCCTATAGGTCCAGTCTTAGATATGTTAATGTACTTAATCATAGTACAGCAATGTACTCAATCATTTTGCTTGTCTGGGACTTAATTTGGTTTTCTTCGGATCTGAGTTCTGATCCATTTTGGGTCACTCTGACGGTCTGATGCTTGTTGCCATCTCAGCGTCTCTCCATTTGGGATGGTCTTGCCCATCCTCTGGTTTCCTCCATCTCCAAGGTTCTTTTTCATTCAGACTGCAGCAGTTTCAGTGCCCGCTTGTCAGAAAGGTCTTCCTTGAGCATCCAGTTTAAAGAAGCTAGTTGGTCACTCTCCATTACTTCATTTTATTTTAGTTTGTGCATAATGCTTACTAGCTTATTAGTACCTGATATTTACTATTTGCATCTTTTTGCTTTAAATGTTGCCTCTCCCATTAAGATATAAACTCCATGAGAGTAGGAACCCTGTTGGTCTTTCTCTTGCTCCGTGAGCAGATGCTTGTCAGGCTCCCGTGAATGCTGGCTTGCTTGCATGCTTGCTTGCTGAATGAGTGATCTATCAAGAGGCCGATAGTGCTTTTGTAATTTATGAATTCTTGGGGACCTCTTGTTATAGTCCTGAACAAGATGGCAAGAATACCTTCCTAGATATTCCTGGAGCTGGCCAGGAATCTACAGGAATCTTGGTCAATTGTCAATGGCTGGCAGGGCCATGCAGTAAAAGGCAGCAGGGGGCTGGGGGGGATGGTGGGGTGTGTGTGTTCAGAAATGTCACGCAAGTGGTTGTTCTCCTGCACTGAGGGCTCACTCAGCAATGGAAGCAGCTGCTTCCGAATACCCAAATGCTGCCTGAATAACAGATTCCAGTGGAGATCCTTCAAATAATATATTTGCTAAACAGGAGAGTTGTTTGACATTACGATGTTACGACCTTGAAGTATTAGGATGAAAGATAATCCCTCAAGACAAGGTCAGGCCAGCGAAGAGCTAAGACTTCAGTATTCCCAAGGTATTTGCCTTTCATCGGATTTCAGAGCCTTTCTTCGGAGTCAGAAAAAGTCACCACTCCCCTCATCAAGGGCACTCACCTCTCATTGGGTAGGGGCAAATCTTGAAAGAAATAAAACAGACCCCTGTCTAATGATAAATGAGATTGAATTTTCCAATGTGCCTTCTAGGAGAGGGATTACTGATAAGGAGACATCCATAAGGTAGGTGATGATTATAAACATTGATTTATTTTATCTTCCATCAGGCCTTTTGCAATAAGATCCCAGACTTAAAAAAGTCCTGTTGATGTAATTCGCCCCAAGGAAATAAGAATATGAATAGAAATGATAAAAGCATGCAAATGATAGAAGGCAGTCTTTCCTCTATGGTATTAAATCTATTTTTTGTATTGATTTTTGAAATGTGTAGATTGCGGTATGGAGTATAGAATCATTTTTAATTTTGAAGTCACTAAGTTTATGAATATCTGTGAGATAAGCAGAATAAATAAATTCTAAAGGGAGATGGTAATATATTGAGATTACTGGGATAGAACTACATATTTTTGGTTCCATGCAATATTTAATCCCTTTTCAGAGATGATGTGCAATGAAGGCCTTAAAAATCAGCTTTTGTTTAGTTTATAATATTGTGGTATATCTTCAGTTGAGATGATGTAGGCGGTCACATGAAAAGTATGGTTTCTCTCATAACGATTATCTGGTAAGGCAAAAAGACATTTTGTGTTATGTGTTATGTGTTATGCCTGTGGTTTTTTACAGAACAATTATGAATAAAAACACCAATTCAACATACATTTAGCTTTCTATGATAGAATTAGTGGAACATGACATTTCTAGATCTATTAGTCATTTTATTTTCCCTCCCTTCTCTAAAGCATCTATAATTCATGAATAAAAATTAACTGCTGGCTTAAACTTGACTTGAGTGTTTTCAGGACAGAAACTAATTTTTATATATCATGTTCTTTCTACCAGTGTTTAGGAGAAATCACTGTTGGATGCAAAATGCTATTTGCACTTTTTGAAAATTCGTAAAGAGCTCTATCATTTATTTTCTATTTTGAAGAAGTCAGTTTTTCTGATGATGTATCTACACATACACAAAAAAAGAAATGCTGTGCTTCTGTGGGAATGAAGTCAGACAAGTCATTAAACAGAGAAATCTTATCTAAAGATCTTTCTGAGAAATAATTTGCTTTCTGAAATTCATATTTTACCCATTCCTCTTCTTATCTTCCTGCTTAAGGTCCATTGGCAGAAATCCAAATTAATAGTTATATTTTTTAATCTTTAAAAAACAATTAACTAGAGATATACAAAGTATTACTTAATTAGACCAAAGGTAGGGAAGAAGATATTCAATCCAAACATGACATCCTTGATCTCATTTCCTTTATTGTTGAATCAAGACTAGACACTTGGCCGCTCTTTTTAATTTCTTAGATTTATGAGATATTAAGCAAGACTCCATATTAGAAAAACTTTACTTTCATTTATGGGATACCTACTGTAGTGATATGACATTTACTATAATTTAGTCTTACTGAGTAGTTTATAAGATTTGAAATCTAAGGGCTTTGCATAATTTCCTTCCAAGTGTTTTAATTGACATTCTGCTATAATGAACCCCACAGACCATTACCTGGCTAATTGCTTGAGTTACAGAGCTTATACAATGCCATTCTTTGTCCTTGGTCTTTTGGGGTATTAAATAGCAAGGCTGTCCTGAAAGAGAAAGTGACTGCTGGTTTTGATGCGAAGCATTAATGTCTTGGAAGCTTTTTCGGGGACAGTTTCCCTTCTGTTCTTCTCTGGGCTGATACCAAACCTGATGCTTATCAGAGATACCGTTATTCTGGGATTCTCAGTTCTCCCTGGGAGAGCCCTTGATCTCTAAAGTGTCTTCCGGAGCCACTGCTATAGGTAGAGCTTCCCATGACCTGATTCTGAAGTCCTAGAATAGGCCCCAGAGCAGGTGACAAAATGAAGATATAATACTATTTAATTATTGAGTGCTTTGATTAGGCAGAATTTGTTGGTTAAAGAGTCTCACTATTTTAGAACTAGTAAAGACTTTATTTCTGGCTCCTCTAGTCCAAACTTATTGTTTTTAATATAGGACACTGAGTCCTAGTGGCAAAGCGACTTACTCCTCATACCCGCCCTGCCCCCCTGCCCCCCCCTCCCCCCAGTTCCTAGTGACCCAGGCTCAGGGCTCCCTCTCCTGGAGTTAATAGAACCCAGATCCACAATGAAGTCTTGGAGCCTAATGCTAAATTACAGAGTTTGAGAAAGCAGGACAACGCTAGGATCAGCAGATTAGCACAACCTGGATAAATACAGTGTGGCCCATATCCTTCCAGGTTTCTGCCTTTTTAAAATGATGGTACAGTGATGGTAAAGTGATGGTCTTTTGAGTGGTGAGGAGCAATTAAGGGTTTTTCAATAATTTTTTGAGAACTAGAGACAGGGCGGGAACTAACTCCAATACCTATAGGCCTGGATTGATTTCTCTTGGCAACTTCTGATTAAAATTTTTCTATGCTGCCTGCTCTAAGCTTGATTTAAGTTAATGGCTCCAAAACTAGTTCAGATTCCAATGGGAGGGATAGGGACTGATATATTTCGGGATGTACACCATGTCTGTTGGCAAACTTCTGACTTTTCAAATGTCTGTTTATGAGATGGTCAGAGGACTGGAGTAGGTTTAGAACCCTGGGCTGAAAAAAAAGGGGGAAGGATCTTAAACATTGCAGAAATTAAAAACAAGTGGAAGTTTGGAAATTAGAAATATTTTTATAATAAAGCACTTCTTTCATGCCATATCTTTAGTAGTTTTCCTTCATATTTGAGTTCCCTACATCTGAGCATGTGCATAGGCCGATAAAAGGAACAACACACACCTTTCAGCACCAAGGAGCAAGGCTATCAATGGAAGGAAAGTTGCTAGTGATGAAAATTCTGTATCTAGCATGTCATCCAAAAATCACCTTCTCCTTCAAAGACAAACTCCTTTTCTTTGAAACCCTCCAATCTGTTAGATTCTGTATCCTGAAGCTTCCCCAGAACATCCCCCTTCAGGGAACCTCTGGCTACTTGTTGATGGACCTGATGGAGCAGGAGTGAGGACCTCCTACTCTTTTTCCATAGTGATTCCCTACACAGGAATATCCTACAGCAGGCACTCTGCATGGTCTCCAGAAAGGTAAAGTGGTTTGCTGAGGTTTGCATATACTTATTTAATGGGCATATAAATCATTTATATCAAGGAAATTGGAAAGAGTGAAATCTCTGCTTCATGGAGGAAGTTTCTAACGTGGAACTCAGTTTGGTTTCATCAGAGATTTTTAGTGACATGCTATAATACCTTTATTAGCAAAAAGGTATTGTGAGTACATGTCAATTTTAAATTCAGTTTTTCAACAGTAGCTCTGTTAGATTATTAACTGTTACTGGGACCAACTAATAAATAAATAAGTGAACAAGTCAATCATGTTCAGACTCCATTGCTTTTTCCTTTTTTCTAATTAATGGACTTCATTGTTTAGACTAGTTGTAGGTTTACAGAAAAAAGGAGCAGGAAGTACAGCCAATTGGCATCTCCTCCACGTCGCCCACCTTTCACACTCAGCTCCCCGGATGTCTTACAATTAGCGGACTCCATCAGCCAAAAAACTCTCCAGCCACACACGCTGACATTCACACTGTGCTTTCCCCACCTCCTTCCTCCTTATCTCTACAGCAGGAAAACCACTTTGGCAGACACTCGGAATTCCTGCGAAGGAAATGAAAAAAGATGAAATGGAGTTGTAATACTTTTGTTCTTGGCTTTGCCTAATCCCATCCTTAAAGGTTTCTTTTAGGTTTTGGAGATGTGCAATGAGGGCTTATTTTTATGTCTCAATTTAATGTATATTTTTAACCTGTCTGCTCACCCATGTTGGGGGAGTTCGCTTTTCCACCTGAATTATTACTTTGTCCTGCTCTGTTTTGATTCCTCCTAGCTCTGCCGAGTGCATTTCATTTTCCCCGCCCCATCCTGTGCCATCGTCTTCACTTGCCATTTGGAACATTCTGCTTCCTGTCATACTGCCTTGATTTAAGACAGGGTGGGAGGAAAAGAGGAGTAACTGAGAAAGTGGTGACATGCACTGAGGAAAAAAAGTACGTTTGCTGCCGGACTTCTTCTTCTTCTTCTTTTTTTTTTTTTCTTAGAATTAGATTCTGAGCCAAAGCCAATCCCTTTTATCGAACAGAAAAATGCTGAGAAAGTTTCTATTTTACTGCACCCTTGTTAAACACAAGAAACATGTAACTTGGTGGGATATAGTATGATATTCAATGTCTTTAATAAAATCGCAAAGGATTCACTTATTTAGACACTCTGAGAGAAGTAGTCTCCCACTGGATTATAGAAATTATGGTGCTTTTGCCGCATCTATCAACACAAAGGGATGAGCAAAGTTTTTTCAGAGCTGATTACAATCACTCTGAAATTGCCCTTAAAAAGTCAAGTGATAAACTGCAGTTACAAAATTTCTCCTTCTTCCCTTTGATGGCATTACATTTGCGAAGGAATTCAAAATCTGGGCTTTAGAAGGCCCATCTGAATTCGCTGGAAGAACGGGGCGGAAGGAAAAGAACGGATTGGAAATCCCCCCTCGAGGTTGCCTAGCCTCGAGAGCTCAACACCAGGCACGTTTGGAAGGAAAGGAGGGTAGGATCGGTCAGTGGATGGGTGTAGCTCTCCAGGAAAGAAGGAAGTCGCGGTGGCAACTGTCCTTCCCCATTTTCCTTTTCCTCCTGTTGTGGGACTTTCTTCCTGAGGGCGACCTGGCAGGAAGTGGGTGTGACGGTAGTGATCCCTTGTAGCTGCTGCTCCTAACTCTCCATTCCGCCTTCCCTTATTCTTGAAGCGGGAAAGTTACGGGGGAGACCGACATCCCCGTAGAACAAACGCAGAGTCATCCCTTTTTTTTTTTTTTTTAAGATTTTATTTATTTTATTTGACAGAGATTACAAGTAGGCAGAGAGGCAGGCAGAGAGAGAGAGAAGAGGAAGCAGGCTCCCTGCTGAGCAGAGACCCCCAATGCTGGGCTCGATCCCGGGATCCTGGGATCATGACCTGAGCCGAAGGCAGAGGCTTTAACCCACTGAGCCTCCCAGGTGCCCCCATCCCTGTGTTTTGACCAGAGCTCAGACGTCATACAACCCTGTCTGTTTTTCTTCCCTCACTGAGCACAGGGAAGCCTCTCAGCCCAACCCAGTTCATCCAGCTCAAGCTGTTCTATCAACAGCTGGGGCTAAGATCTCCCTTTACTCCTAAAATCCACTCAGAGAAGCTAGGGATTCATTAACTCTGGTCTTAGGGAGACAAAAGTTAATGAGCATCATTGCTAGGCAAACATTTGTGTGTCTAGGTTGCACTGCCTAGTGCAAAATTATCTCCGATTCATTGTGTATTTTAAACTTAAACCTTGATCAAGACTAAACCTCATCTCATATTCCTAAGGGAAAGTAATTATTAATCATAGTCATCAAGAATTTTCCCACGTGTAGACTCCTACTTTGCTCTCATCTTCATTTTCTCCAGGTGATCTATATTAACACCACAATTCTAAGGAACCATCTAGACTCAAACTGTAAAGTTAAGTTCCAATTTAATTAAGTTGCAAACGCACTTTTCAGATAGTTATTACGTACAATAATGATTATTTTCCGGAGTGGCTTGATCTTTTAATTTGTGAAATAATGGCAACAAATGTGTGAGCCTCCCTGCCTCTTACTGCCTGGACTACACCGACTCCCACTTGCTTTTACTGCTTCCTGTTTTGTCTCGTCTGCAACCACCCTCCACACAGCAGCGGGTCTCTCCCCTGCTCGAATATTCAGTGATGTCTTACAGCCTGTGGGGCAAAGCCCAAATCCTTACGGATTATAGCAGCTCCTTGGTGTGTTCCAGGAGAACCGTGCCAGGCTCGCTCGCTCGCTCTCTCTCGCCCCAGACATGAAGAGACTGGGCCTTCCCGCTCTCTCTGTGACGGGGCACACTGGGCTCCTGCTGCTTGGAAAGCCCTTCTTGTTCCTCCTGTGGTGAACTCCCTCTGATTCGTCAGTGCTCCTTCCTCAGGCCTTCCTATCAGCTTAAGTGCTACTTCTTCCCATAGGCTTTCTCTAAGAACCTGTCTGAAACCATTTTTCTTTGTCACTCTTTATCAAATACCCCTATTTATTTCCTCCATTGTGCTTATTACAGTCTGAAATATTGATCATTTTTACCGTCTGGTATTTGTCACTGCCATTAGAATGTAAGCTCTATGACAGCAGATATTTTTTGCTCTAACTCCTGCGTATAATACAATGTCTGACTCAGAGTAGGTGTTTAATAAACTTTTGTTGATGGAAAGAAGGAAAGAATAAGGTAAAACTTGGGTATGGGAAGGAGCACAGGATGGAATATCAGCCATAATGAAATGTGAGAAATTAAAAGTAACTATTAAGATAGGAAAAGAATGCTATGTACATAAAGGTCCATCTTAGAATCTTATATATAAAACTATATAGGGGTCAGAGGGGGAAGACTGCTCTGTGTAAAGTTAGAAAAGTTCATCGTTTTGTCACCTGACAACTGATCCACATATATCCATGTGCCTCAAATTATTTCAAAGTCTTTACATTTATACTTCAATCAGCATTCAAGAATGCACCTGAAAGACAACATTGGTGGGGATTATATATATGTAGGCCCAGAAGATTGCAGGAGGATCTTTTTAAAAAAAGACTTCATTTTTTAATTTAAGGTGGGAGGGCAGAGAGAGAGAGAGAGAATCTCAAGCAGACTTCCCACTGAGCATGGAGCCTTATGCAAGGCTCGATCTCATGATCCTGAGATGTGAGGCAAAATCAAGAGGGAGACGCTTAACCCACTGAGCCACCCAGGTGCCCCTGTGGGAGGATCTTTTGACAAAACTTTTGGGAATGTAACGGATTAAGAGGTTATGGGTGGCCAAGGAGTGGTTGGGGTAAGAGAAAAGAGAATATAGGATTGGATATGAGATAGGCTAAGACAGGCTGGGAGTTTATAATAAAGGAAGTAGAGATAAAGTAAATGGAGAGGAAGAGTAATACAGGATTCAGGATTAGGTACAGAGTTAAATCTGGGATTTAATATAGGTAACTGGGCGCTAATGCAGTCATTGAAGCTGGGGGGGTGGGATGGGGCACAGGGCTGCTACTAGCTGCCAGGTTTGCCTCTAGCCTTCAGAGAATTGGGACTTTGCTATTGATTGATGCCCATGGCAGAAACTGAAGAAAACTGCTGCCAGTGGTCGCAGCCACCCACAGAACCAAGACAGGAAATGATGTTGGTGTGCTTTAGTTCTGCTCAAGTCCATGCATTCCAGCTGCAGCCAGCCGAAAATAATGCCTTCTGCTATTTTTTTGTCTTCTTGTCCTATGCAAGTGTCTCTCACTGGCAGAAGCTGAACTGGAACCCTGATGACAAGAGATTCTGGGAAAAGTAATTTTCAGGCTTTGAGTCCTTGAGATAGAGGGGAGTACATAAAAGAAGATGGAAAGGGGGCCAAGTGCCACTGACATAATATGAGAATAGGAAATACTTGTCATGGCTTTGAAATACTATTTCTGGCTAGTTAAATTCATTAGATCTTATCCTCACTAAAAATAATAGCTCACAGTTGCTAAGGCACTGTGTTAAGAGCTATTCATGCATTATCTCATTAAGTTTCACAACCACACAAAATGAAGCTACTATTACCTCCATTTTGGAACTGAGGAACCAAGACTTAGAGACATACGGTAACCTGCTCCAAATGAAACAACTAGTAAGTAGAAGAGCTGAACCTTACAGCTGACTGTCTACAAAGCCAGTGGCTTTTAGTTCTTATAGTATAGTACTTGCTAGTCAGTTATTACATTTTTTTGTAATCCATGGTGCTAGCCTCAACATTAAACTTGCCAAGTCATTTTACAAATGTAGACTCTTAAGTCAGTGTAAATACTGAGAAAAGAACTTTACTGAGAAAAAAAAAAAACAACTAACTAACAGATCTTCAAAGAATGTCCTCCCAAGCATGGGCATTATCTTAATGAGAGACAAAGGTATATCAGTAGAAGAAATGTAATGTTGCCTATATTTCGAGTGAAATTTTATGCTATGAGCAAATTTTCACTTACTGATGAAATATCTACTGTTATCAAATCACATCAGAGAATCTCAAGGTTAGAAAGGGCATTCAAGGTTGAAGCATCTTCAAGATCCCTTCTGATAGCAAGCAACTCAACAAGGGTTGGCCCAGCTTCTGTTCAGGAATTGTGAATGGGTGCAACTTCCAGGACTATGGGGGCTGATAGATGGGAAGGAGGAGCACACAAGAGGTCTGCTGCTGGGTAAAGATAAAATGGTGTGCCTGGAGCCTGCTCAGTCAGTTTGTCTCAATGACAGCAAATATGGTGTTAAGCCAGAGGCTGGAACTGTTGGTATTAGTTAGCTTTTGCTGTCAACCTTGTCAAAACTCCATGGCTTACAAATTACAGCTTGAGTGTCTGTGGTGGATTCAAGATGGCCAGAGACTGTTTTGAAACTCCTACCATCGAGAATGAGAGTCTATGGCCCTTCCTTTTGAGTCTGGCTGGCCTCTGTGTCTGCTGTGACTAATAGAACTTAACAATAGTGTTGTTGTGACATTCTCAGGTATAGTCTAAATGGATTGACCACTTCCATGTTCTTGGAATACTCTCTTTGGAAGCCCTAAGGCATGACTGAAGAAACTTGACAATCTTGAGATTGGCATGCTAGAGAGACTAGGTGGTTGAAGAGCCCAGTTTTTTTCCATTTCTATCAAGGCATTGGACTTGCAGTGAAGCCTTTCCAGACTAGCCCATGCACTAGCTGAACATTGCTATGTGATCCTAAGTTGATGTCTTATGGAGCAGAAGACTCACCTAGCTGATCCAGGCCCAAAGTCCTGACCCACGAAATTATGAGCTATGATAAAATGGTTATTTTCAGCCACTGAGTCTGAGGCAGTTAGTTGCACAACAATAGATAACTGTTATGTATCCATGGGATTCATGAGGACTGTGTTATCTAGATTGTCCTCAGTTTGTCTCACCTGGGCTCATAATGTCTTTATGGATCAGATGGGGACTGTTATCCAGATTGGGCTTGGCTAGGGCAACTTACCTGAGGTGGCTCTGCTCCATGTGTCTCTCATCCTTCTCTGTGGCCAGCAAGCTTGGCCACGTACATCCTTCTCATGGCAATGACCAAAAAGTGCAAGAAAGCAAGTGGAAACACATAAGGGCTCTTGACACCTAGGCTTGGAAATGGCACCCTGTCACTTCCACCTCATTCTACTGGCTAAAGTCCTATCATAACTGAACTCAAAGCCAAGAGTTTGGAGTATAGACCTCGTTTCTTTTGTGGGAGATGATGCAAACTCCATGTATCAAAGAGTGTGAATATGGGGAGGAGTAGAAAATTGGAGAATACAATGCAATTTACTACATTTACTGCATTTTGGTTCAACAGAGATTTACGGGATACATATTATTTGCAAACATTATGCTAGGCATGGAAAACACAGAAAAACAGAGAGAGAGAGAGACGGGATGGGGGGGCGGAGAGAAAGAAACCCAACTTCCTGCTCTTGAAATGCTGATAGCCCAGGAAATCTTCAGGATGAGTAAAAAGGCCTACTGTATTTGTGTTTATTGGGGACTTCAACCTCCTTTTAAATCTTACTTCTAATCCATCTGTTAAGATTTATGCCTGCATTAAACTTCAGACTTAGCATTTGAACTATGTTTTATTGTTTTAGTGACTTAAAACTTGGTCTGAAGCCCTTATTTGCTTAACTCACTGTGGAAGTTTCCTCTGGTTCGATTTTTATGTTTTTGCATAAACATGAAAAAATTCCAATTAAAAAGATATTATATATATGCACCGTCAGCTTGTTATCGACTCTTGCTTTGCTGTTTTTCAAAGAGTTTTATGTTTTTCCTCATCTCTGATTCCCGGGAAGCTTCATCATAGTCTTAAAGTAAAAGTACCAACTATATTATCCTTTAACATCTATATTTAAACTGGGAAGCAGGAAGCCACAATGCAAGGAAAACATGTATGAGGACAATTCACACTCCCAAATAGGGACACCAAGCACCTTCTTTATATTAGTTGCTCTGCTCATTTTTTTCTGTAGCTCTTTGGTTTCCAGTTGGATGTGCTTTGTTTCCCTCTGTAACTTTGTTTGCTCCACAGTGATACATTCCACTGTCAGAACCAGACTTCTAATACCTCCTTTTTCATGTCTCCCATTAAGTTCCTGTTTCTTCTCTGTGGGAAACCACTTTCTTCGACTGAAGGGCCTAGAGCTGAGTTCCATGAAGGGTTTGACTTACTTCCCTCTGCAGTTTCAATGATCACACATTAATCCCCAGGCAGCGTGGCACACTGAAAGTTACGTGGGCTGATTTTAGAGTCAAATGGGCCTAGATTTTAATCCTAGCTCTATTGCTTATCAACACTGTGATCTTGGGCAAGCTACTCAACTTCTCTGTACCTAAGTTTTTAAACTTTCATTTAAATTCCAGTAAGGTAACATACAGAATATTAGTTTCAGGTGTACAATACAGTGATTCACCTCATGCAATACCCAGTGCTCATCACAAGTGCACTCCTTAATCTCCACCACCTATTTCACCCATCCCCCTACCCACCTCCCCTCTGGTAACCAGCAGTTTGTTCTCTATAGTTAAGAATCTCTTTCTTGGTCTCTCTCTCTTTTTTCCCCTTTGCTCATTTGTTTTGTTTTTAAATTTGACATGAGTGAAATCATACAGTATTTGTCTTTCTCTGACTAGCTTAGTTTGCTTAGCATCATACTCTTTACCTCCATCCATGTTGTTGCAAATGGCAAGATTTCATTCTTTTTTTTATGAGTGAATAATTTTCCATCCTGTTCATCTATCTATCCATCTATCTACCTATCATCTATCTCACATCTTCTTTATCCATTCATCAATCAGTGGACACTTGGGCTATTTCCATAATATGTCTATTGTGGATAATGCTGCTATAAACATTGGGGTGCATGTATGCTTTTGAATTGGTATTTTTATATCCTTTGGGTAAATACCTAGTAGTGCAGTTGCTGGATCCTAGGGTAGTTCCATTCTTAACTTTTTGAGGAACCTCCATACTGTTCTCCAGAGTGGCTGCACCACCAACAGTGCAAGAGTGTTTCCTTTTCTCCACATCCTTGCCAGCACTTGCTGTTTCTTGTGTTGTTAATTTTAGCCATTCTGACAGGTGTGATGTTGTATCTTGTTGTAGTTTTGATTTGCATTTCCCTGATGATGAGTGATCTTGAACATCTTTGGTCTGTTGGCTATCTGTATGCTTTCTTTGGAAAAATGTCTATTCTAGTCTTCTGCCCATTTTTAACTGGATTATTTGGGTTTTTTTTGGGTGTTTGTATACTGTATATTTTGCATACTAATGCTTTGTCAAATATGTCATCTGCAAATATCTTCTCCCATTCTGTAGGTTGCCTTTTAGTTTTTTTGATTGTTTCCTTCACCAGGCAGAAGCTTTTTATTTTGATGTAGTCTTAATAGTTTATTTTTGCTTTTGTTTCCCTTGCCTCAAGAGTCATATTAGAAAGAAGTTGCTATGGCCAGTGTCAAAAAAATTGCTACCTGTGTTCTCCTCTAGGATTTTTATGGTTTCAGGTCTGACATTTAGGTCTTTATTCTATTTTGAGATTGCTCTAAGAAAGTGGTCCATTCTTTTCTTTTCTTTCTTTCTTTCTTTTTCTTTTTCTTTTTTTTTTTTTTAGAGATGCTTGGTAACCATGGTTTTTGTGCTCACTCTTGCAGGGTCTGGGGGAAGAAAGGGGCATGGGATCTATATTTGGGGAAATGCAGTGTGATCATTTGCCCTTCATACTTTCCTCTCTGCTTTTGTTGTTTTTCATCTTTCCTGGTAGACTGTACACTCCCTGAGGACAGAGACC
Source organism: Martes martes (assembly GCF_963455335.1). Taxonomy (NCBI): domain Eukaryota; kingdom Metazoa; phylum Chordata; class Mammalia; order Carnivora; family Mustelidae; genus Martes; species Martes martes. Next base: position 85,333,724 of record NC_137888.1, read on the forward strand.
ATGGCTTATGTTTGATTGCTCAGTGCTTGTGACTTTGTTGATATTCAGTAAATACTGGTTGAGTAGATGAATATGGTAGCAAAGACAATATGAAGGAAAATTAACATTTTTGGGTTTTTGTAAGATTTTAGAAATGTAGCATCCTATCATTGTCCATTCTCATCTGTTCTGAATTATTCTGTCTTCTCTCTAGTTCTTCCATTGATTCTATGCTTGGATTTATTGTTCTTAAATCTCATCCTTACAAATGCCACGTGATTTGTGGGAAAGGGTTGAGGCTTTGAAGTTAAACAGACCTGGATTTCAGTTCTGAATTCACAACTTCCTGATTGTATAATCTTGAGTGAGGCGTTTAACCTCTTGGTCCCTGTGTCCTTATCCGTGAAGGCGATCAATGGTGTGTCTCCTATGTGGCAGAGCTGTTTTGAGAACTGATTGGATTGATGAATGTAAGGCACCCACTCACAGTAGGAGCTCTATAAATACTAGATGTTATCACTGTCCTTATTTCCATTCTCTTTACCCTCATACCCCTCCTTTTTCCAACCAGAAAGCATGTATTTCTAATCCTGGCCATCTGTTAGCAGGCTCTGGACTGTTGTGAGTTGCTGGGCATCACACCACTAAGAACTTCACAATTTTACTTCATTGGAAACTTTATGTCATATCACTCTGTTTAATAAAAGCCTTAATAAGAATAGTCACTCTCTGCCCCATTAAAATAATACAAGGATAGATGTGACTTTTCAGAAAAACTCCTCAAATTATAAAGCAAAGAATTGGAGAGTTAAATGACATGTGAAGAATCTAAGGACATAGCATATATTCACGTTTATGATTTTTTTATTCTCTCTCTCCCTCCATTTATTACAATAGATTCTAAAAAATTGCTCTCACAACAGGACCATTAGCCCTAGTAGATTTAAGGACTCTTTCACCAGTATTTTTTCTTGAAATAATTGAGTTTGCTGGAATAAACTACTCAGCTCAATATTTTTCATCTCCTTCTAATACAAATGTATTTGATTCCTATAAATCTGAGTGAGGTCAGTCAGGAAATTATACATATTTTTTTCCACAGGGTGTATAAGCTATTAAGTCATGTTGCATTTATTATAGATCATGTTTGCTAGTTGGCAAGATAATTTGAATGATTGAGAACAATATTTTAGAACATGTAACACTAGGAAAACAACCAGAAAAGAGAATTGAAACAAAATGTTCCTTATAATGAATACTTTAAATAAATAAAATAGCCTGTTGTGATTCAAGCATATATTTGCATTAAAATACATTAAAATATCGTTCAATATTATCATACTGTTTATTCTTATAGTTCATATATGAACCTATATTTCCTTCTTATATATTTATATCACTTCTTAATTACATTGGGATCTCATGTAATAGGTATATATATTGCCATTATATCTTTTTTTCCAGCCTCAAATATGTGGATGTTTTCTTGTCTTTGTGCCATTTTAATTATTTTGGCGATTGCTGGTATGGACACAGTAGCAAAGACCACACCACATACTAAATTTACGAAGAAATCTGAGGGAAAAGAGATGCCGAAGGGTCTCAAGCCGTCCAGTGGCCCAGCTCCAGAAGAAAAGGAAATTCCTTTCATGGAAGCGGCTGAAATGGCAGAAGCAACCCCCAGCCCCCCCGCCCTAGAGTCTGCCTTCGATGCTGCCACTCTCTTCCCCTTTGAAAACATCACTCTTGACACGGCTGATATCTTTTTGAACTGCTGTGATTGTTGTTCATTTGTACCAGGGCCAAAAGGAGAACCCGGAGAGACTGGAAAGCCAGGTACTTGAACATACCCAAAGCCATATTTGTTACCTGGGTATCCTTGGAGTTGAGAGGTGGATTGGGGGCAGAATTGCCCGGAGGGTTTCTACGTTGTCCTGCAAATGGTGACAGGCCTAGGAGTAACATGGGGACAAATGCAAATGGGTGCTGTGCTGCCCGTAAGCCACATGTGTGGCTACGAATAAAAATAAACATAAAGATTAATATTAAATATTCAGTACCTCAGTCGTACTAGTCACATTTCAAATGCTCAGTAGCCGCATGGGCCAATGACTGCTGTATTGTGCTGGGCAGATACACAGATTTCTATCATTGCAGAAAGTTCTATTGGACAGTGCTGGTTAGAGAACAAACTGGTCTCCCAAACCCAGCACTGGCACGTGGTTCTTCAAATTACATGTTTCCTGTGTAGTCTTTTCATTAATGGCTGATATAAAAAGGGTAAGTGAAAATTCTGCTGTCTGGTTAGAGTATGTGCTGCCTGATGGGTTTCTGGAGTGCTTTTTGTAGTTCAGATTAAAAATGGCATGTCTGTGAGGTGAAGGATAAGGAGCAGGATTCAGTTTGCTCTTCTTTGAAATTCCCAGGCAGCACTATCCTTGTCCCACAGTTTTCTCCATTGAAGATCATGGTAACATATTTCAGAATTCCAGATACCTTTAACATACACATGGTGCTGGATTTTATTGTAATACATTTCAGCTTTTGCATGTCATATAGCAGAGAAATCAGGTAAAACTGAGATCAAAATGTCAATTTCAAATTTGCTATTCCCTGGAAAAAGACCATATAGATATATTTGTTGTGTCTTGTCTGAAGAACTTGAAGTTATAAAATCAGGAATTGTGCATTCTCGTTAAGCTTTTCATTCATTTTGTCTTATAACAGGAACCTTTTGGGAAATGTGATCAATATTCATGCAGAGCTGGAATGAAAGGGAACAGTTGCTGGGCAGTGGTCAGGACAGGGAGATTTCTGGGTTGCGGAAACATTATTGAAAATGCAATGATACTGAGAAAATTACATTTACCCAAATTTCTTTTTAGTATCATCTCTGGCTGTTGAGCTGCATGGGGGGTGAAGACCCCCAAGGGCATGGTCAAGTGAACACAGGTGGCTGCTAAACTACCTTCTAAGGCTGTGGGTCTGTCACATAGGAGCTTTGGTTTTACCCAGTGGTGGATTAGCTGGGCTGTTCTCAGAGCTCAGCCTCTCCTTTAAATACATAGGACAAATATTTTGGAGATGTGCCAAATTCTTTGCCTGCCTGGGATGCTCATATATTTTAGTCTGACTGGTTCTGCACAGAGCGTGGTGTTTAGGAGCTCAGAATGTCTTGTCTCTCACGGTCCAGCCTTGGGGAAGCTTCATTACCTCCGTTTCAGTTTTCAAAGTAGTAAAATGGGATAAGAATAAAACCAACTTCATGGGGTCATCAAGAGAGGCTCAGTGCGGTACCTGGGATAGGATAAATGCTCAAAAAACTGTGTTTCTTTTTCCAGTTAGTTGTAGTAGGAGTCTTTTCTTATCTTGGGAAATAGCCCAATAGGGTCTTGTTTCTGAGATTCATAGACATTTGTTCTAGCTTTTCCAGTGTTTCAAAAATACCATTTTGTTAAAAAATTAGAAATCTAACATAAGAGGGACATTAATCAAACTTGAAAATGAAAACGAACCAACTCGAACACAACTATTTTAATTTTTCTTCATTATCTTTCAGTTCTTGGCCACACACATACATACACACATGCACACAAACACATTGCACACATGACATTTACATTATCCACTGTAATGTGGATACTAAATGTAGACTTTAAAAGTCACAAGCCTAATTTTATAGTTTCTGAATGAAAATGCCTTAAAGTGTACAAATATAACTAATAGTTAGCAAAGGTAAGAGTCCACATGAAATTTTATCTCCAGCTTCTCTCATTTAGTAGTTGTAATTATAGTTACCTACTATGTGCCAAGAACCGTTAAACACTTTTTACCGTGTCTTATCTCCATACAAGCTGTTAAAAATATTATTACATTTCAATGGATGATTTAATCACATTTCCAAGAGTTTTAGGTAATTCTGGAGGTTATAGTGCCTCTAAATGCAGAACGTGGAGTCAGATTTGGTTTGTGTACCATCAAGTCCCTGCTCTTCCCATTATGTCTAGCCTTATAGTACTTATCTCCATCTCGCCCATATGCATGTGTCACCTAGATGGATGGGGAGCCTTGTTGCCTCTTGTGCCCTCCCATGCAGTTTCTGTGTGCTCCCTGTGGCAACCTGGCCACTGCCCTTTATCATTTCCTTGAATAGTATAACCACAATGGGTATTTGGGGCTCATGAGGAAGGGAGACATTGCACAGTGGACCGCAACTGGCCATCTTGCTTGCTTCTGTCCACACTGCCTGTTCCTTCTCCACTCCTTTCCTCTCTGCTCTCCTTTTTTTTTTTTTTTCTAGACAGAACTTAATCACCACCTTTGGTTATTTGAGTTTGCCTTTGGCTTTAACCTCTATTATAAACACTTTCTTCCAAACAAACGTAGTGGTTTTTTTTTCAAAGAAAAATTCTGTTGAATATAATTTTCTCCATTCCATCAGCCTTAGTTACAAAAATTAAGGGGAAGTTAAGATGAAATAGTACAATTTCATTGAGCTCACTTATCTCTCTGGCTAACTTCCAATGAACCTGGCCATAAATGACTCCAATCAGGGGTTGTGAGAGAATTCCGATGGCTCCAACAGGTCTGGGCGTGTAGGAAGTGTAATTATCCTAGATTCAGGGTCCCTGTGTGGTCGAGGTAAGTGGCAGGACCTGCACTGCTGGGACAAGACAGGACACCCATTGACGTTTGAGCCCTGCACCATCTGACTCTTGCCTCCCTCTTACCTCCTTCATCCAATCATTAGCTCTACCAACTCTGCTATTCTTTCAGTTTCTAAAAAAACTCCGTGGTCTTTTCCACCTTGTTTTTCCTGAAATACTCTTTTTTTTTTGCCTCAAAAAATCCTGATTTATTCAGTGGATCTTAGCTTATTGCTGTTTTCTCAGGGATGTCTCCTCTGCTCCCATAAATTAGGTTCTCTTACCTAGGGTCTTCCTATTCTCCTATTTTCCTTCATGTCACTAACTACAGTGTGATAACTTCTACTTATTTGTGTGGTGGTTTTTCAATGTTTATCTCAGCTCTATGAGGGAAAGTATGCTGGGATGTTGAGGGCTGACGCTGGCAGGAGCTGTAGCTCCTAGAGACTCCTAGGTGTGTAGGAGTCTCAGCAGTAGATCCTGAAGAACTGCAAAAGTGAGCTAATGGGAAAACCAAAAGTGCTAGGTATTGTGGTTTTACTTCCAATTTGAAAGTGTGGTCCACATCAGGTGAAGAGCCAGATAATCATTTTGTTCTTGTTGTTCGATATTGTGCTGCTTTCCTGAATCACTTGATTGCTGCCACAAATCTAGTGACAAGTACTAATGGACTCAATTTATCTATCCAGGTAGTACAAAATTACAAATCAGGCAAAAATATTGTCCTGAGAATTATGTAGTAGTTTATTGTTACCCATATTTTATTATTAGGACACTGACAGTCATTGGTCTCAATAAAATGGTTGCTTAAATTTTTTTTTCCAGAAGTAATACATTTCAAAAGAGATTTTTAAAAAAATCCTGATGGTTTTTAAATCTCATTTACAGGTCTTAAGGGAGAGGCTGGCGATTTGGGGATCCCAGGGCCACCAGGTGTTGTCGGACCCCAAGGTCCAAAAGGCCAGAAAGGAGAGAAGGGTAAGTAATTATACTGATTTCATGTCAAAACTCAAGATGTGTTCTGCATCATTTTTCAGGAGAGCAACTTGCTAAGTAAATTCCATAGGCTTGCAGGTGGAACAATTTTTTAAAAAGATTATTTATTTATTTGAGAGAAAGAGAGAAAGAGAGAGAGAGAGAGAGAGAAAGCATGAGCAGGGGGGAGGGGCAGAGGGAGAGGGAGAAACTAACTCCCATTTGAGCAGGATCCCAGGACCCTGGGATCATGACCTGAGCCAAAGGCAAACATTTAACCAGCTGAGCCACCCAGATGTCCCATAGGTGGAACCATTTTAAAAAATGTAATAATTTGGTAAAACATGTTGTAAGTTATATTTGATATAAAAATGTTAACTTTCTAAATAGCCCATTGAAAAATTTTACACTTTCCTGGTAACATTTCTCTCTTTCTCTCAATTATTTCCGTCCTCCTGTACACACAGAGGCTCTCACACATCTTTTCTATCTCTCATTGGCCACACAGCTGACCTAGTGACTGGGAGCCACAGGACATAGTCTCTGAGGGGAGTGTCCTTTCTTACATACTACTGAGTGTTCTCTTCCTTAGGAGACAAATTAATTTTGTATTAGATAGAACTAACTAGAGTAGGTAATCCTATAGGATATTCTGTTTAGGTGGGTAACATCTCTGCTAAGGAGAATAGGACATGGCCTTTGGCTCACTCAAATCTGGGCAATGCCTATGGTGGGAAGAGCACTGAATTAAAATGAAAGACATCAAACTTGTATCAGTGACCTTGAACCAGTCACTTTACCTTCTCTGGAAACCGAGGGGAATAGACTGGATATTTATTTATACCCTATTTACTATCAAAGAAGATTTGTGGTTATGTGTGCTTTCATAGATCTTTTCCAGCTCAGAAGTTCTCTAATTCTGCAGATGTATCAGCCAGGAGGGTGTTCTGCCCTGGGAAATCCCTGGTTCTCTAAGTGCTCAAGATGTTGAGGGAAGGTTACAGATTCACTGGGACATTTAGAAATTCCTCAGTGAATACTGCCAGCCTGTAGAAATACCATCTATCCATCAAGTTAAATGTTTTAGCCTCCGTGTCACATGTCAAAAGACCTAATATCATCTATACATCACCCTCCACATGGCTCAGGAACTGTCTAACTCGTTTCTGGTAGAACATTCAGTGAAGTAATTACTCAAAAAAGATGCTAAGGTGAGAGAGGTACTTCACACTTGTCAGTTACGTGATTTTCATTCTCAGAAACATTTAATCCTTTTGTGGCTGAATTATGTTAGCAGAAAACCCTGTGAAATAAAGATGAGTGATGAAACTCCCCAGTGATTCATACATTTTGGAAGCTAGACTTCTGGAAGTAGAAGAAAAAACAGGGAAGTACCACAAGATAAGTTTCTTAAGAATATGCTTTGATGAAAGATCAAAAGTAGAAATTCATTCAGTCAGTCTCTATAAAGTGGCAACTTTACTTTCCTTTTACTTCCAGACTTAGCTTGGACTCTTGGTTAAGATTGAAAGTTAGAAAAATAAATGAGTTGAATGACTGCAATTCTGGTTAGCCACAACCTGATTAAGTATATCCAGTGTAAGCAGCTAAATTCCTTAAATGAACTTGAGAACCAGGAGTAACCGTGCAGTGATGGTTGGCGTATGAGTATTGGCAAGGATGGGGAATAGAATGGGTCCCTCACTTCTGTTCAGAGTTGGGTTCTCTCCAAAGGAACCCAGACAGTTTCCTGATGGCCTATGGGTTAATTTCCAAATTGTCAATTTTATGTGGAATGGTAATGGGAGGAGGTTAGCTACTCAAAAAACTGCTGAGCAGCTTATGGTGGAATTTCTCTCTTGGTCTTGTGAAATCTGGGGGAGTCTCTTCTCATGACTCGTAATTTGACTTTGAATTTCTTTTTCTTAGCAAAACAAAATGAAAAAAGTTAGTTCTATCATGAATAACATGGTTGGCAAATTGATGCCAACCAATGTTATATGCAGACATGTTTGACTCTATGCAAATTTGTAAACTTTCATAGTTGTTTTTTTCTGTGATAAAAAGTCATGATAAAAATATCTGCACGGGATGCCTATGTGGCTCAGTTTGGTTAAGTGTCTGCCTTTGGCTCAGGTCATGACCCCCAAGGTCCTGGAATTGAGTCCCACATCGGGCTCCTTACTCAGTGGGAAGTTTGCTTCTTCCTCTGCCTGCTGCTCCCCCTGCTTGTGCCCTCTCTGTTTGTCTGTCTGTCTCTTTTTCTATGACAAGTAAATAAATAAAATCTATAAAAAAATCTGTTCTACCTTGGAGAGGCTATAAACTTTTGTAAGTGAAAAATATTCCAATTAATGACAGGTGCTCTGTTACATGAACCTCCCTGTTATACAAGAGGCTGCATTAATATCAAATAAGAATTAATTTTGAATTTAAAAGGCTGGATTAAATTTTTAAAAATCATGTTAAGAGCTTGGAACATTACCTGGTAAAAAGGAAATGCTCAATAAGAGTTAGCTATTATTATCACTACTATTATTTATAATTAAAACACATTAGTATAGCTATACTCTAACAGGATGGGTCTTTAGCCTGACCCAATATGAAAATCCACTTTGTGGTCCTCTGGCAAATATCTAAAAATCTGCATCTTTAGATTTCTTTTCGAACATGAATTCTCACAGTTTTATGATTTGTCCAAAGTGTGTATGAAACATTTTCCAAACAAAATGAAAATTGGTTTCTCACTTACGCTCTATGTCAAAGACTTTATGTTTATATCTATATTTATATTTACTTTCCTGGAAGGGTTTTTGATGTGATTAATTTTAGCTAACTGCAGAATGTTGTGCTCTGTGTTTAAACTTATATGGTGGTGACACTCTTTTTAGGGATTGTGGAGAATATAAAGAAGGGGACATTTTCAGTGTCATTCAGAATTCGTAAGAGGAAAATCAGAAACATATGCATAAATAACACAAGGCAAAATGTCACAAATTTAATAGAGATTTCTAGAGCTATGGGAATGTGTGTGTTGGGGGGTGCGTGGAAGAGCTGAGTTCTGTTTGAAGAGATTGGCACTGTCCTCATTTAAATGGTTTACCCTCGATTAGAACAAATTATTTCTAATGATGCTCAATATGTTATTTTTCCATGTTGTTTTCCCTTTATGCCTTTTGGTAAGGGAAGCCGTGGAATGTGACATGGTTGGGAAATGGATGTTACTTACATCATAGCTACTATAGATGGAGGAAAGGTAATCTTGGTATCATTTCAGGACTAAAGGGAGAACGTGGGGACCCAGGAGCACGTGGAGTTCCAGGATACCCGGGAAAACCCGGAGAACCAGGTAGAGCATAAACTGTATCTATCGTGTACAGTCCCACGCACAACGCAGCTCCTAACGTCCTTCCTGTTTGTGCTTAAAGTTATCAGGAGGTAAGATGGGATATGAAATTGCTGTTATTCTAATAATTCGGTGTACTGATTGCAAGTACTGGTCTGGTAGTTTGGAGACTAGATATAAGCGTTTGAACTCGTTTCCTCAGTCTAGCTGTCCTTGGGAATAAAGATCCCTGAATCTTTGTGGGTTTCAGTTTCTTCACTGGGAAGATTTTGGGTTTGGAGGGATATAATGGAGATTTAGGAGAATACATGGGTGGGGCCAAAATGCTAAGTGTAATGGACTAGAATGGGCCACTATAGTTCTAAACTCTTTATTGTCTTAAAAGTAAAAGGAAAATAAAACTAGATTTATATGATCTAAATGTAGGCTCTGGCTTCCTGGTGGCATTAACTCTTCCCCGCGTGAGAGAGCAGTGTGATCTGAATGGCACAGTCGTGGCTGGGACAAGAGCCAGGTTTCCAGTACCAGTCGCGAGGTTTCATTTCTTTTCTGTGAGCTCCGTGACGATAGTGTTCTGTTCATAGCGTACGTGATCCTTACACATTATTTTAATTTTCCGTTTCAGGTGGCCTTGGTCCTAAAGGGGAGAGAGGAAACATTGGACCAGCGGGAGTGAAAGGACAAAAAGGCTCCAAGGGGGACACGTGTGCAAATGGTACCCAAGGAGATAAAGGAGACCAGGGGGCTGTGGGCTCACCAGGCTTGAAGGGAGAGCCTGGGGCCAAGGGAGAGAAGGGCGAGATGGGGGATAAGGGCTACTGTGGAGAGTCTGGGGAGAGGGGAGGAAAAGGAGAAAAAGGTGAGGAGGGTCTGAAAGGAGAAAAAGGTAGCAAAGGAGATACTGGGACAGAAGGTAAAGGCGGCCCAGATGGCCCGCCTGGGGCCCCAGGGGATCCAGGGGTTAAAGGAGAAAAGGGAGAGTTAGGTCCGCCTGGTCCTGTGGGACCCGTGGGGCCAAAGGGTGAACTTGGGAGCAAAGGGGTCCGGGGATCTATTGGCAAGAAGGGATCTCGGGGCCTCAAAGGCTCTAAGGGGGAGGCGGCCGGAGCTATGCGGTCAGCTTTCAGTGCTGCCTTATCCAAGCCTTTCCCGCCTCCCAACATCCCTATCAAGTTTGACAAGGTTCTCTATAATGAGCAAGGGAATTACAGCCCCATCACTGGCAAATTTAACTGTAGTATTCCTGGGGCATATGTTTTTTCCTATCATGTCACTGTGAGGGGCCGACCTGCTCGCATCAGCCTGGTGGCCTGGAATAAGAAGCGGTTCAAGTCCCGAGAAACGCTCTATGGTCATGAAATAGACCAGGCCTCTCTCCTCATCATCCTGAAATTAAGTGCAGGGGACCAAGTCTGGTTGGAAGTTTCAAAAGATTGGAATGGTGTATATGTCAGCCCTGAGGATGACAGCATTTTTACTGGATTCCTTTTGTACCCAGAGGAAAATTCTGGAATTGCACCATAAACTTGGGTCTTGGACACTGTAGTTTGGGTTCAGTGGAATAAGTCAGGCAACATAAGGTAACTCAATTAAAAAGAATAACTTTTATTACTTTTTTCATAATTATAAAAAAATGCAAAAAAAAGTAAGAAAAAAATTGTGTCACGTAAAGTCAATTACTATGAGTATTTTAAGACATCACCTTTTCTTAAAAATTAAAAAAAAATTTTTAGACAGCAAGAGAAGGAGAATGGTGAAGGGGCAGAGGGAGAGGGAGAGAGGAAGAATCTTAAGCAGATTCCATACTCACCCCAGAGCCCTGGGTGGGAATTGATCTCACGACCCTGAGATCATGACCTGAGTGGAAATCAAGAGTTGGATGTTTAACTGACTGAGTCACCCAAGCGCCCCTTAAGACATCACCTTTTTAAAAGAATATATTTACATGTATTTGGAAGAATATGTCTATTAACTTTATAGCTAGCTTTTTTTCATTTAGCATTATAATGGCATTTGTCATGCCATTTAGATAATATCTGTATACGAAATATGATTGATATCTGTAATTAATAAATGTATTCTTACTAAATATCTTCTATATCTCATGTAAATGTGTGCAACTCTTTTCTGTGTGAGTGTAAGGCTAATGAGTGACACATGATGAGTGGGTATCTCTCAAAAGTTTAGAAACTGTTAGGGCTGCCTTCCAACAAAATGGAGCTGTTCCCGTGTTAGGTTTATTCAGGGAGAATACACAGAAAGAATGCTCAAGACTAGCTAAACTGTCTTTAAAATGAGTCGGTGTAAAGGTTTACCCATTAAAAAAAACCAAACAAACCTGTATTAGATGGACTTGTATTTTGGGTAAAAAGTAAAAAGAAAGTTGATAAAGATATTGTTCGGTCATAGCAAAGATCCAGGCACTCATCAAATTATTGCACTTAGGAAAGCTAAATGTCCCCCAGAGATACAAAAGTAAAATTAAATCATTATTCATCTAAAATTTCAGCCTTCCTTTCTTCATGGAAGGACATTTAATTTGGATAAATTCTTTGGCTTCATTTTTATCATGTCTATAATAATTAATTCTGGTTATTCAGTGAACAGGTGAGAATTTGGGAATTCACTTGCAATATGAATATTTAATAATTGTGAATATATAATAATTTAGCGGCCTCATTTTTAAAAGAAACTAGTTTATTCACTCCAAATTGAACTTGGTTCAGTGAAGGCATATCGTTACATAGATTTGCAAGCCTTAGTGAGTCAAATTGGCAAGCAAGTGGGTGATGGGCTTGCTCTGACAGACAAACTTTGAAAAACATGATTCCCTTTTGAGGTTTATATGTACATTTAAAATATATTTATTTAAAATATGTTCTATCCTCTTGCTTTAGTGTATATTTTTATGTTGAAAAGTAAAAGAAAAAGCTATAGTTTTTATGACTGACAGTTAAGCATCAACTGTGCCTACCTTACTATTGTGTGTGTCTGGCTTTTCTATTAATGGGCAGGTGATATTTGGATGAGTAATGAGAGAAAAACGTTAGTTCAGGAATTACTATATCTTTATCCTCCAGGTGTTATTTTTAAAACCTAATTTTAGCAAAATGCATGCTTTTATGATCAAGATTTACACATAATTCACGTTCTAATGACACTTTGACCAAATTAGACCACTTTTGTTGAATCACTGTATTTAAAAAATTAATTTTTAAAAGTTAATTTCAATTTGGGGAACGTTTGTTTATTTGAGTTGGCCAGAAGCTCTGGAAATGAACCATGAATTGTACATATCAGGTTCAGAAATTGTAATTGGGGTTGTGCATAATGCGTTATTGTAAACAGTGTTGCAAATATTTAAATTTTATAATACAAACGGCAATCACTTCTATTACCATTTTGCCATCTCTTAACACAATATTCTAAATCTAGATCCATCAAGAATTTTCCGTCTGGACCTGCATAAATTACAAGTTTAGGGAGAGAGGAATTGTTTAATATTTCCAGCCACTAAGCACGCAACTGTTGCAATCACCAGGTGATTCTCAAGAATGAGAAGCTGGAACACAAAGAGAACAAGGAAATGGAAGCTCAGCTCAGCTGAGATTTAATCTCAGGAAATTGATAAATTAAGTTGTACTTCTCTTAATCACATTCATTGCTCAAGCCCTCCCCATACCCCAAGGCAGTGTCCATCTCCTGTGTTCGCAGCAGTACAAACCATTTAGCCTTGATGGCATTTGGAGATAGTCATTTTTTATTTGATGCACGTTAGGCCACAGGTGTGGAGAAGAGTTTCCCCACAGTCTGTAAGTGGTAGTAATAGGAATACATATTTAAGACTGCTGGCTGCGCTGTGCTAGAATTGAGCCTTGATCTCTAAAAATAGTGCCTTGGGCACTATCATAAATTTACATGTTGTGTGTCTCTTTTATGCGGAACCCTCTAAAGCATGGGGCCTGGGGCAGGGGCCACACTTGCTTGGGTCTAAAGGCAGTTTTCCCCTTCTCTGTCCTTGACTCCTTCTAGCAAAGAAATCCTGTTTGAAAAAAAAAAAAAGTGGGACCATCTTGCTCCTCTGCTCACAGCCTCTTGAGGCTCCTTTCTCCTCTGGAGTCAAAGCTGAATCCTTGCTCTGACCAGAGAGGCCTCAAGTGACATGGCCCTCACTTCTTCTCCAACTTTCCTGCCATCTACTCCACACTTGCTCTGGGTGTTGCCTTCAATGCTAATTCTTCAAATTTGCCAAGCATATTTGCACTTACGGCTTGCATGTGCCTTTGTATCTACATGGGTCTTTTTTTTTTTTTTTTAAGATTTTTATTTATTTATTTGACAGAGAGAGATCACAAGTAGACAGAGAGGCAGGCAGAGAGAGAGAGAGGGAAGCAAGCTCCCTGCCGAGCAGAGAGCCCGATGCGGGACTCGATCCCAGGACCCTGAGAGCATGACCCGAGCCGAAGGCAGCGGCTTAACCCACTGAGCCACCCAGGCGCCCCAGTATCTACATGGGTCTTATCCCAGCTAACTGTATATTGGGCCCCTTCCTTTCCTCTCAAGCCTTTGTTCATGTATCACCATTTCAGTAAGGCCTTCTTGGGCCATGAGATTTTAAATTGCAGTCCCCATACCCTGACCTTCTTCCCCGCTTTGTTTTTCTCCACAGCATTCAGCACACTCTAATATATCATGTATTTCACTTACTGATCTTGTTTATTTTCTGTCTTCCCACTAGAGTGTAAGCTCCACGAGGCCAGGGACTTTTGTCTGTTTACCGCTCTCTCCCAGCACCAGCACGGTAAAGAAGCCTTCACGGTGAATAAAGATTGATGTGGTTGTTGTAGATCTTTCCACAAGGTGGTGCTCACAGATTATTTTTGCTTTTGGATGGAAACTTCAAAAAACATCAAACAGTTGCAAAATAAATAAAACGGAGACTTAGATTTCATAATAAAGAAACTGGCTTCCTGAAATACCATGTTTTATGTTTCAGGGCGTTATGCATTTCCTTTCCCTGTTGGGGCACAGGACTCTGGGCTGCTTGCTGGGCTAAGTCTCAGTGAGAGACTTAGAACTATGGAGGGGGCACATGTCTCCTGTCACCTGCGTGTGGTGGTCCTTCTAAGTGGAGATCCAATCCATTTTTATCTCCCACTCCAGCCCAACAGGACTCCATTTTGAGCCCTGGGCATTAGTACATTTTATAGCTGTAAACCTACTTATACAAAGGTTATTTATTTATTTATTTATTTGACAGAGAGAGATCACAAGTAGGCAGAGAGGCAGGCAGAGAGAGAGGAGGAAGCATGCTCCACGCCGAGCAGAGAGCCCGATGCGGGGCTCGATCCCAGGACCCCGGGATCATGACCTGAGCCGAAGGCAGAGGCTTTAACCCACTGAGCCATCCAGGCGCCCCTTACACGAAGGTTTTAAATGAGGCAAGGAGACTATAAACGTGAAGGACTTATTTATTTATTTATTTTTAAAAGAAGATTTCTTTGTTTTGGAGAGAGACAGCTTACAGGCAGGGGGAGGGGCAGAGGGAGAGGAAGAAAGTCTCAAGCGGACTCCCCGCCGAGCATGGAGCCTGGCATAGGGCTTGATCTCAGGACCCTGAGATTGTGACCTGAGCCGGAATCAAGAGTCAGACGTTTAACTGACTGAGCCACCCAGGTGCCCTAAACTAAAAGGTTTAAGAATGCTGTAAGACCTGGAAGAAGGACATAGTGAGAAGGAAAAATCGAGAGCAGTGTAGCTGCCAATGACAATGATGTGGGGGCAGGCAGGAGAGAGAAATGTTGGGAATTATGGAGCCATAATAACTACTATTTCCTGGGTCTTACCAATGTGCCAAGCACAGAGCTTTATGTGTCTACAGTGTCTTAAGTGACATGCACCATACAAGGAGACCAAGCATGGGCTGATTAGGCCATGTCCTAAAGGACGCCCATCTGTTAGGGGCGGGATCCATGAAGCCATTCTTACTCAATGGAGCAGGACAGTTTTCTAAAAGGCTTGGCCAGTGACACCTGGTATAATGGGAAAAAGAATGGTAGTAGCCTAGTTTCTCAAGGCTAGCAACCCAAGCAGAAAAGGCAATGAGAAGGGGGACAGGAATCTACTGACATCTCAGCAGAGGATGCAAGAGTGGGCTTCTTGTAAAACTGCTGGTGCCACCAAGGGCTTTACTGATAATTGAGACTAGAGTGGGGTGTTCTGAGCAGCCTACTGGATCATCCATGTGAATTGGGTAAAAAACTTAGTAGGAGTGCTTGATTGTTCTAGGAGCTTAGGATTAAAGCAAACCTATTGTTGATTGAATTATAAGAATGATGCTGCATCTCATAGAGATGGTATGATAGATTTGTGTATTCAGGGTCCTTCCTTCTGATGTAGGAAAATGCATGGAAGCCTCTTTTGTCCTGAGCTTGTGGAAAGAGCTGACGAGGCAGAAGGCTCCCATGCTCTCTGTGTAGTCATTCATTTGTTTAGAGTTTCTGTGTGCCTGGCTGAGGTACTGAGGATAAGTCAGTGAGCACAACAGAGAAGAAAAAGCCCTCTGTCTTCATAGATCTTATGATGAGAAACAATGAAACATTGATAAGCTAGCATGTCAGAAGGTGATAAGTACTAGGGAGGAAAACAGGGCAGGATGGAGAACTGGGAGTATTACAATCAGGTGGTAGTGGGGAGGGAGATTTAAAATAGAGGTCAGAAAAGAACTTATTGAGATGTACTATTTGAGCCAAGATATAAAGAAGGCAAAAGAGCATGTCATGAGTATCTGAGAAAGCAGACGGAATGCAGGAACAAAACCTTGAAGGCAGGAGCTTTCTTGGTGAGGAGGCCAGTGGTACTGCACGAAGTACGGGGGTGAGTTCAGAGAGTTAATGGAGTCACAGCTTGTGCAGGACTTTGAGGCTATTGTGACATGTTAAGTCTGAGTATGGTAGACCTAGAGGTACACCACCGAGATCCTTATCAAGGAAGGAGTAGATGACTAAGTTCAGCAGACAGGCTCTGGCTGCCCAGCTCCTTCAGGGTCTGCCTGAGCTGCAGAACTGCCTCTTTTCAGGTTATGCCTTTCCCAGGGCAGTTCATATCTGGGCCCCAAGCAAGGTGGGTGAGCCCTTCACAGCCACTGGGTGGAGCTACACCCAGAGCTTTCTGTAGGTGACGGCGGCTTTGCTGGGGCTTCATGAACTTTCAGCTCTTCCCTGCCCAGTTTTGTTTTCTTTTCCTTCCCTTCACAGGTGTTGATTCCTGATAAATATCTTGTACCTCAAACCCTCTCTGCACATCTGGTTCTAGAGACCCAGCTGGTGGCCCTGAGATGTAAAGTGTGAGAACAAGTGGTAGAGGACAGAGTTCTGTGGGCCACTTGGTCATTGTGCACTCGCATGTGAGATAACACGCACCTGTGCACTTTTCCCCTTTGTTCTGGGCCAGGGCTGCAGAATGAATTAGTTAATTAACATTGTGGAGCACTATTTGAAAGCTTTGGCCTGACATTTGGGTCCAAAGGACCTCTGCTGGCTGATTGAAGTGATTCAGTGCATGGACTCAGGAACTGGAGGTACTAGGTTACAAGAAGCAAGGCAAGACACTTAATCTGTGCCTTGGTTTTCTCATCTCTAAAATGGGATTTTGAGGTTACTAATGAACTCATAGTGGCAAAACTCTTAGAATTGTGTCTGGCGCAGAGTAAGAAAGCCAACTTTATTAAAGTCAAATGTGAGAGGGCACATTTTGTATATGGTTCAGGGTTCAGACTCATTTTTTTTTGGTCTGAAATGTATTGGTTTTTCAGCTGATGGGCTTATGAGTAGAAGGGGGCGGTGAAGTCAGGGCTGGTTTGGGCTCAGTGTAATATCAGAGGTGAGAGTGTTAATTGAATCAGAGCTATACATTTCATTAAGGCCTTCTGGTGAAATATCTGAGTTATTAAAAAACATACCAAAAGAGTCTGTTTTATAAAGGACACATAACAATAAAATGTTTTTCCTTTGAAATAGAGTGAAGTTCACCCTTTCCTCAAAATCACTATTAAGAGAGTCAGCACGCTAAAGTGCATGGATTTGCCTTCATATTGAGGCACCCAGGACCATTGTTTTAGATTGTCACGTTGACCATGAGCTTCCTATGCACCTGAACAAGACACTGATGGAGGGCCCAACTAAAGACGGATGTTTTGCTGATCTGAGAGGTAATGACAATGACAGATGAGACCTCCTAGTGGACCATAGCAAGGGTTAGTGGCAGAAAATTGCATCGGCTCAGTGATTAAAGCAACATCAGCAGTCGGAAGACAGCAGCAGGGCAGGTGGCCTTGGTCTCGCTGCAGCCTCATCTGATCCATCTTGCGGGGTGATGAGTCTGAGTTGTGTCTGCCAGGCCCACAAAACACGATCCTTCCCTGTTTCCTTTTTTTTCCCCCCTGAGGATAAATGAGCAACAAGAAATTTGGAACATCCAGATTATTCAATGTCAGAGTTATTGCCAAAGCAGCACGCCCACTCTCCTTGGATGTTGAATGCAAGTTAAAATTGCCTCTGGCAAAAGGTTCTGTGAAGGTCTTATTCATTCATTTTAATTCAAGAAAAATTAATGAGCACCTACTATGTACCAGGCACTGGGCTCCATGCCAGGGATATGAAGATGAATGAGATAATTTCTTGTCTTCAAGGAAGTCACAGTCGAATAGAAGAGGTGACTAAATGAGGACAATGGATGTTCCATCTTTTTTGTCTTGGGAATGGCCAAGGACCTAAATGCCAGGGCTATTATAGGGGAAATTGAGAAAACACTTAATCCAGTGAGTTGGTTGATTGATGTTCTTATTTAACTACCCCACAGAGTACTAGGTAAGCAATTTATTTCAAAAGGTTCAGCCTCAGCAGGAGAAAAATGTAAACAACAACAAAAAAAAATCCAAGAACAACATTTTCACAATTGGGTGTTACCATGTGGAATCCTAAATCTTGGTTCTAAGTCCTTGGATTGACAAGCAAGAGAGGACTAAAGAACTCTCTGGGGAAATCAGAAGTTGACCTGGCAAAGTAAAAAAACAAAATGAAACAAAGACACCAGAGCCATTTACTTGAGCTTACTTAGAAGGAATCTCAATAATCATGTCACCAGCTTCTCGTGAGGGAAAGAGTCCAAAAAACCTAGATTCTATAACTCAAAACATGTGACCCAAGGATCCACAGATTATAGCATTCACATTCCAACCAAAGGCTTCTGATTTAAAACAGAAAGAAAAAATTGGGATATGATATGCCTGCAGAAAAGTGCACACATGTGGAATGTATGGCCTGATGAGCTTCAACAGATGGCTAATTATGAAACTGCCACCATGTCATGATATGGAAAACTTTCCAGCACCTGGCAGGTTTCCTTGTGCCTGCTTCTAATCAAATCACCTCACTGCACCAACATAACCACTACCCTAATTTCTATTGCCATAGGTTAATTTTGCATGCTCCTGGACTACATATAAATGGAATCACGTAGTTTGTAAACTGTTTGGCTTTCCCCCTCAACATCCTGTCTGGGAGATTATCCACGCTGCTGTGTGTATCAGTAACACCTAAAATGTTGAACATCTTTTCATATGATGACCGGCCATTTGTATGTACTCTCTTGTGAAGTGCTTGTTCATTTTCTTTTTTTTTTTGGTCAAATTTTGGTAGGTTATCTGTAGGACTTCTATTCTTTTCTTTTCTTTTCTTTTCCTTTCTTTCTTTCTTTTTTTATTTTTTAAGAGAGGGAGGGAGAGAGAGGAAGAAGGAGAGAGAGAATCTTAAGCAGGCTCCATGCCCAGCCTGGAGTCTGATGCAGAGTTAGATCTTACAACCATGAGATCATGACCTGAGCCGAAACCAAGAGTCAGACACTTAAGTGACTGAGCCACCCAGGTGCCCCTGTAGAACTTTTTTAGACTGTTTGCAAACAAGACACTTGAGTTTTAATTGACTTCTTTTTTTCTACAAGTAGGTCAGTTTTTCTGTGTCCCCTCCTCTGTTTTATTCATTCCTCTTAGGTTTCCCAAACTCTTAAAAGTAAGCTCCCCTGATGGTTCTCTATCTTTGTAGGACTAAAATTTTCTCCAAAAAAGCAAATTAATGCTTAGGTTTAAATGACTAAAAGTTTTTTTTTTTTAATTAACATATAATGTATTATTTGCTTCAGGGGTACAGGTCTGTGAATCATCAGTCTTACAAAATTCACAGCATTCATACATTCAATAGCACATACACTCCCCAGTGTCCATAATCCAGCCAACCTATCCCTCCCCCACCACCCCCCCAGCAACACACATTTGTTTCCTAAGATTAAGAGTCTCCTGTGGTTTATCTCCCCCCTCCTGATCCTATCTTGTTTCTTTTTTTTCCCTCCCTATCCCTCATGAACCTCTGCCTCTCAAATTTCTCATATCAGAGAGACCATATGATAATTGTCTTTCTCTGATTGACTTGTTTTGCTTAGCATAATACTCTCTAGTTCCATCCAGGTCGTTGCAAATGGCAACATTTCAATTTTGATGGCTGCATAGTATTCCATTGTATATATATACCACATCTTCTTTTTCCATTCATCTGTTGATGGACATCTAGGTTCTTTCCATAGTTTGGCTATTGCAGACATTACTGCTATAAATATTCAGGTGCATGTGCCCCTTTGGATCACTATATTTGTATCTTTAGGGTAAATACCCAGTAGTGCGATTGCTGGGTCATAGGGTAACTCTATTTTTAACTTTTTAAGGAACCTCCATACTGTTTTCCAGAGTGGCTGCACCAGCTTGCATTCCCACAAACAGTGTAGGAGGGTTCCCCTTTCCCTGCATCCTTGCCAACATCTGTCGTTTCCTGACTTGTTAATTTTAGCCATTCTGACTGGTGTGAGGTGGTATCTCACTGAGATGGTTTTGATTTGGATTTCCCTGATGCCAAGTGATGTGGAGCACTTTTTCATGTGTCTGTTGGCCATTTGGATGTCTTCTTTGCAGAAATGTATGTTGATGTCCTCTGCCCATTTCTTTTTTTTTTTTTATTAATTTTTTTTTAAAGATTTTATTTATTTACTTGTCAGACAGAGAGAGAGAGTGAGCACAGGCAGACAGAGTGGCAGAGGGAGAAGCAGGCTCACCGCAGAGCAAGGAGCCCGATGTGGGACTCGATCCCAGGACGCTGGGATCATGACCTGAGCCGAAGGCAGCCGCTCAACCAACTGAGCCACCCAGGCGTCCCCCTCTGCCCATTTCTTGATTGGATTATTTGTTCTTTGGGTGTTGAGTTTGGTAAGTTCTTTATAGATTTTGGGTATTAGTCCTTTATCTGATATGTCCTTTGCAAACATCTTCTCCCATTCTGCCAGTTGTCTTGATTTTGTTGACTGTTTCCTTTGCTGTGCAAAAGCTTTTGATCTTGATGAAGTCCCAATAGTTCATTTTTGTCCTTGCTTCTTTTGCCTTTGGTGATGTTTCTAGGAAGAGGTTGCTGCGGCTGAGGTTGAAGAGGTTCCTGTCTGTGTTCTCCTCAAGGATTTTGATAGATTCCTTTCTCACATTGAGGTCTTTCATCCATTTTGATCTATTTTTGTGGATGGTATAAGGAAATGGTTCAGTTTCATTCTTCTGCATGTGGCTGTCCAATTTCCCAACGCCATTTGTTGAAGAGACTGTCTTTTTCCCACTGGACATTCTTTCCTGTTTTGTTGAAGACTAGTTGACCATAGAATTGAGGGTCCATTTCTGGGCTCTCTATTCTGTTCCATTGATGTATGTGTCTGTTTTTGTACCAGTACCATACTGTCTTGATGATGACAGCTTTGTAATAGAGCTTGAAGTCTGGAATTGTGTGATGCCACCAACTATGGCTTTCTTTTTCAACATTCCTCTGGCTATTCAGGGTCTTTTCTGGTTCCATATAAATTTTAGGATTATTTGTTGCATTTCTTTGAAAAAAATTGATAGTATTTGGATAGGATTGCATTCAATGTGTAGATTGCTTTAGGTAGCATAGACATTTTACAATATTTGCTCCTCCAGTTCATGAGCATGGAATATTTTTCCATTTCATTGTGTCTTTCTCCATTTCTTTCATGAGTACTTTATAGTTTTCTGAGTACAGATTCTTTGCCTCTTTGGTTAGGTTTATTCCTAGGTATCTTACGGTTTTGGGTGCAATTGTAAATGGGATTGACTCCTTAGTTTCTCTTTCTTCTGTCTTGCTGTTGGTGTATAGAAATGCAACTGATTTCTGTGCATTGATTTTAAATCCTGACACTTTACTGAATTCCTGTATGAGTTCTAGCAGTTTTGGAGTGGAGTCTTTTGGGTTTTCCACATAAAATATCATATCATCTGCAAAGAGTGATAGTTTGATTTCTTCTTTGCTGATTTGAACGCCTTTAATTTCTTTTTGTTGTCTTAATCCTGAGGCTAGGACTTCTAGTACTATATTGAATAGCAGTGGTGATAGTGGACATCCCTGCCGTGTTCCTGACCTTAGGGGAAAAGCTCTCAGTTTTTCTCCATTGAAAGCGGCATTTGCTGTGGGTTTTTCATAGATGGCTTTGATGATATTGAGGTATGTACCCTCTATCCCTATACCGTGAAGAGTTTTATTCAAGAAAGGATGCTGTATTTTGTCAAATGCTTTTTGAGCATCTATTGAGAGTATCATATGGTTCTCGTTCTTTCTTTTATTAATGTATTGTATCACCTTGATTGATTTGTGGATGTTGAGCCAAACTTGCAGCCCAGGAATAAATCCCACTTTTTTGTGATGAATAATCCTTTTAATGTACTGTTAGATCCTATTGGCTAATATTTTGGTGAGAATTTTTGCATCTGTGTTCATCAAGAATATTGGTCTGTAATTCTCCTTTTTGAGGGAGTCTTTGTCTAGTTTTGGGCTCAAGGTAATGCTGGCCTCATAAGATGAGTTTGGATGTTTTCCTTCCATTTCTATTTTCTGGGACAGTTTCAGGGGAATAGGTATTAATTCTTCTTTAAATATTTGGTAGAATTTCTCTGGGAAGCTGTCTGGCCCTGGGTTCTTGTTTGTTGGGTGATTTTTGATGACTGCTTCAATCTCCTTACTGGTTATGGGTCTGTTCAGGTTTTCTATTTCTTCCTGGTTCAGTTGTGGTAGTTTATAGTCTCTAGGAATGCATCCATTTCTTCCAGATTGTCAAATTGGCCGGTGTATAATTGCTCATAATATGTTCTTATAATTATTTGTATTTCTTTGGTGTTGGTTGTGATCTCTCTTCTTTCATTCATGATTTTATTAATTTGGGTCCTTTCTCTTTTCTTTTTGATAACTCTGGCCAGGGGTTTATCAATCTTTTTAATGCTTTCAAAGAACAAGCTCCTGATTTTGTTGATCTGTTCTACTGTTCTTTTGATTTCTATTTCATTGATTGTTGCTTTGATCTTTATGATTTCTCTTCTCCTGCTGGGTTTAGGCTTTCTTTGCTGCTCTTTCTCCAGCTCCTTTAGGTGTAGGGTTAGGTTGTGTATTTGAGACCTTTCTTGGTTCTTGAGAAAGGCTTGTATCGCTATATATTTTCCTCTCAGGACTGCCTTTGCTGTGTCCCACAGATTTTGAGCTGTTGTGTTTTTCATTTTCATTTGTTTCCATGAATTTTTTCAACTCTTCTTTAATTTCCTGGTTGACCCATTCATTCTTTAGTAGGCTGCTCTTTAGCCTCCATGTATTTGAGTTCTTTCCAACTTTCCTCTTGTGGTTGAGTTCTAGTTTCAAAGCACTGTGGTCTGAAAATATGCAGGGAATGATCCCAATCTTTTGTTACCAGTTGAGACCTGATTTGTGACCCAGGGTGTGATCGATTCTGGAGAATGTTCCATGTGCACTAGAGAAGAATGTGTATTCTGTTGCCTTGGGATGGAATGTTCTGACTGTATCTGTGATGTGCATCTGGTCCAGTGTGTCATTTAAGCCCTTTATTTCCTTGTTGATCTTTTGCTTAGATGATCTGTCCATTTCAGTGAGGGGGTGTTAAAGTCCCCTACTCTTATTGTATTATCGTCGATGTGTTTCTTTGATTTTGTTATTAATTGGTTTATAGAGTTGTCTGCTCCCATGTGAGGGGCATAGGTATTTAAAATTGTTGATCTTCTTGTTGGACAGCCCCTTTGAGTATGATATAGTGTCCTTCCTCATCTCTTATTATAGTCTTTGTCTTAAAATCTAATTTTTCTGATACAAGGATTGCCACCCCAGCTTTCTTCTGATGTCCATTAGCATGGTAAATTGCTTTCCACCTCCTCACTTTAAATCTGGAGGTGACTTTGGGTCTAAAATGAGTTTCTTGTAGACAGCATATTGATGGGTCTTGTTTTTTTTTTTTATCCATTCTGATACCAATCTGTGTCTTTTGATTGGGGCATTTAGCTTATTTCCATTCACGGTAACTATTGAATGATATGAATTTAGTGCCATTGTATTGCCTGTAAAGTGACTGTTACTATATATTGTCTCTGTTTCTTTCTGGTCTGTTACTTTTAGGCTCTCTCATTGCTTAGAGGACCCCTTTTAATATTTCTTGTAGGACTGGTTTGGTGTTTGCAAATTCTTTTAGATTTTGTTTGTCCGGGAAGCTTTTTTTTTTTTTTTTTAAAGATTTTATTTATTTATTTATTTGACAGACAGCGATCACAAGTAGGCAGACAGGCAGGCAGAGAGAGAGAGGTGGGGATGTAGGCTACCCGCTGAACAGAGAACTCTATGCAGGGCTTGATCCTGGGATCCTGAGATCATTACCTGAGCTTAAGACTGAGGCTTAACCTAGTGAGCCACCCAGGTGTCCCTGTCCTGGAAGATTTTTATCTCTCTTTCTATTTTTTTCTTGTTTATTGCTCTGAATATATCATGCCAGTCCTTCCTGGCCTGCCAGGTCTTTGTGGATAGGTCTGCTGTCAATCTAATATTCTACCATTGTATGGTATAGACCTCTTGTCCTGAGCTGCTTTCAGGATTTTCCTTTTGTCATTGAGACTTGTAAGTTTTACCATTAGATGACAGGTTGTGGACATATTTTTATTGATTTTGGTGGGGAGGGTTCTCTGTGCCTCCTGGATTTTGATGCTTGTTCCCTTTGCCATAATAGGGAAATTCTCTGCCATAATTTTTTTTTCAGTATATTTTTCAATATATTTTTTTCACTATATTTTTTCAATATATTTTTAATATATTTCATATATATATTTCAATATATTTTCTGCCTCTTTCCCTCTTTCTTCTTCTGGGATCCCAATTATTCTAATATTGTTTCATCTTATGGTATCACTTATCTTTTGAATTTTCCCCTCATGGTCTAGCAGTTGTTTGTCTCTCTTTTTCTCAGCTTCTTTTTTCTCTGTCGTTTGGTCTTCTATATCACTAATTCTCTCTTCTGCCTCATTTATCCTAGCAATAAGAGTCTCCATTATCCTAGCAATAAAGAGTACTCATTAATAGCTTTTTTTGATTTCAACTTGGTTAGATTTTAGTTATTTTATTTCTCCAAGAAGGGATTTTATTTCTTCAGAAAGGGATTCTCTAATATCTTCCATGGTTTTTTTCAAGCCCAGCTAGCACCTTGATAATTGTCATTCTGAACTCTAGTTCTGACATATTACTAATGTCTATATTGATTAAGTCCCTAGCCATCAGTACTGCCTCTTGTTTTTTTGTTTTTTTGTGTTTTTTTTTTTTTTTTGTGGTGAGTTTTTCTGCCTTGTCGTTTTATCCAGGTAAGAATAGATGAATTAGAGTACAAAATACTAAAAGGGTAGCAATGACCCCAGAACGATATACACTAACCACATTAGAAGAGAGCCAAAATTGGGGGAGAAGAGAGGAGGAAAAAAGAAAAAGAAAAAAATATATATATTAGACTAGTGAATAGAACAGAGCCACACACTTGATTCTGGGTGTGTTTTGGTCTGTTAGAAGAAACTACCCCCCAAATTTTTAAAGAAAGAAAAACATATATATACAAACAGAAAGGTAAACACAATGAAGGGATGGAATATGACTGTAAAGATGAAAATTTTAAAAGATTCTAGAAAAGGAATTGATAAGATAAGACATTGGTTGAAAAAAGAAAAAAAAAAGAGGAAAGAATACAATTAAGCTGGAGACTAGAACACAGCCATGCATTAGATATAGGGTAAATTTTTATCTATTAGAGGAAACTGTATCTCAAAATTTTAAAGAAAGAAAAACCTATAGTTAAAAAACATTAAAATAGGAAAGTGGAAAAATTAAAAAAAAAACAGAATAAGAAAAAATAAAATTAAAATAATAAAATTAAAAAAATTTAACTTTGAAAGACAAAAGAATACGGGAAAAAAGCCATGAATTCTTTGTGTTGCTTTCCCCTGGAGTTCTGCAGTTCTCATTGACAGTGAACTTGGTCTTGGCTGGATGTTCTTGCTGATCTTCAGAGGGAGGGGCCTGTTGCAGTGATTCTCAAATGCCTTTGCCCGAGGCGGAATTGCACTGCCCTTATCAGGGGCCAGGCTAAGTAATCTGTTCCAGTTCACTCTCAGAAGCTTTTTTTCCCCTGAACTTTTTCCGTAGAGCTTTGGAGGAGGAGAATGAAAATGGTGGCCTCCCAATCTCAGGCTGGGAGGAGCCAAGAGCTCAGGGCCCCACTCCTCAGCACACCCTCAGAGAAAAGCCATCAAACTCTCCCATCTCACTGGTCTCTGGCACACTCCATGCTCACCTGGCCTGTGACAGAGCATTTTTATCTCTGGCATATGGCCCTGCTTGGAGTCTCCAAACCTAGCAGATGCTGCAGTGTGCTCCTGCACTGCATTCCCAAAGGAGGAATAAGGGGCTCTCCCCGGATCTGCCACTTGTGATGTTCCTGCTCGAAAGCAGTGGCCCGACTATGCCTTGGATTATGGTTTAAGGTAACCCCGAGCTAAGAGTTAACTCCTCAGCTCCGTCTCTCCAGCTGGCTTCCCCACTCCGATACCTGGCAGCTTTGCCACACTCAGACACTCCTGGTCTTTCTGTATCCCTGAGGGTCCTGAGACCACACTGTCCCTGTGAGGGTTCCACCCCCCACTTAGCCTCTGGAGTGACATCCTTCAGTGGAGCAGACTTCTAAAAGTTCCAATTTTGTGTTCTGTTGCTCTACTGCTTGCCAGGAGTCAGCTCCTCTGACTGTGGTCTCTCTTCCTGTATATCCCCTTGGATCCACTTCTCCTCAAGTCCTACCTTCCAGAAGGTGGTCGATTTTCCATTCCTGGAATTGCTACTCTTCTCTTCCATCTCCTGTTGAGTTTGTAGGTGTTCAGAATTATTTGATAACTATCTAGCTGTACTTCTTGGACGTGATGATATTTAGGTCTCTTACACCTCTGCCATCTTCTAACCTGTATCTAAAAGTTCTTTGTTTGTTGATTTTACCCCTAGATATTGATTTCTTCAAAGGAGATGAACTCAACCAAAAGAATTTCTAGTAGTGGAATTTCAGAAACTAGAAAGTTGATGGGGAATTTTTTTGGAGGGAGATTGGGGAACAAGAATGACGAATGAGACTCTTGTTTCTAAAATCCAATAACGCTATCATTTCTTAACATTTTCTTTGAATTTGGGCCAAATAGCTTTAAGAAATGTTGGACAAAGGAAAAAAGAAATTTATCAACATATAATTGCTTCATTAAAAAATAAAGAATTAAAATATACAGGGCTATAGCTGGATCACTAGTTTCGGGCCTGTGACCATCAGTGGCTGATTGCTTGTCTAGGAACCTTAGGGTGTGGTGTTCCAGGGTGACTGTTTTCTTAGAAACCAGTGCTAATATTGCAATTGTGGTTTTCCAGGATATTACAAAGCATGCTTATGAAGTTGGTGACATTAGATTAGGAAGTGGAGTCTAACAACTTATAGGGAGGAGAATGATTTAACATGACCTTAAAAATAAGGGTAAGAAACCCAGAAAAAATAAAAAGAAATATCAATGAAGGCTATTTATGTGATGTGAAAGAGGGACCAAAAGTGGTGAAAAGAAATTAAAAAAAGGGTGTGGGGGGGACATGGTGGGGGTCCCTAACTGCCATAGTCAATTAAGCATCAGACTCTTGGTTTTGGCTCAGCTCATGGTCTCTGGCTTGTGAGATGGAGCCCCACATCAGGCTCCATGCTCAGGGTGGAGTCTGCTTAGGATTCTCTTTCCCTCTCCCTCTGACCCACACTACCCCCATGCTTGTATGTGTGTTCTCTCTCTATCTAAAAAAAAGAAATACATTAAAAAAAAAAAAGTGTGTCTGCTTTGTGGACCCAAACTGTCTTTGCCCATCCTCAAGGTGAGACTCTGCTGGAAAAGAAAACATAGTTCTGAGATATCCAACCTGAGCAAACTGAACTATTTAGTCTCTCACTGTAGATCCAGTTCTCAGTTATGCATGCTAAAAACAGAATGGGAACACAGATTTGAGAATCCAGTCTGTTTCTGCCATAAAATTTTACTCCTCAATTATTTATTGGTCACTTAGTGTCAGGTGCTCTGATAATCATTATACAATTTTGTAAATTTTAAAAGTATTTATTAATTGGACCAGAAAAAAGAAATAGCAAATTTATTAACTGGAAACAGTCTGTGAGGATTAGGGGAGCTTTTGAAGTAACTTATTTCTCCATGTAGCAAGTATTTACTGAGCTTCTACCTCATGCCAAACATCATGCTAGATGCTTGAGGATACAGCTTTCAACAAGAAGGAGAAGTCTTTGCCTTCATGGAGCTGGCAGCTTAGCAGGAAAGACAGCAGAGATGTCACTAAACTATGTCTTGAAATACTTGTCTGGTGAAAACGGGAGGAAGACCATTCCTGGCAGAGGCTCCTAGAGATAGAATTGCAGAGTTTAGAAAGAGGTCTGTGAATTTGGAGAACTACAAATGGTAGAATGTGGCTACAATAATGTGGAGTGCATTTGATGAGAATCCAATGAAGCAGATTCTCCCAAAACTGTTGCAGCTAAAATCTACCACAGGCTGGGATAGTTAGATCAATCGCTCTGTCTGTCTATCTGTCTCTTTGTCATCTTATCTATGTAAGTAAGATCCATTCTGTGAATGGTACGTAAAAGTCCTGGGGGATACATCTGGAGATGAATATGACAGGGTCCCTATCTTATCCTTAAAAATTCTTGGAGTCAAATAAAGGAATGCCATTTACAAATGATATTAACGTGAGGGAGACAGGTGTATTAAGATGGAAGGAGTTAGGCTCATGGTTCAGTTTGGCTTCATTCTATTATAATCAAGATAGAATTTTGAACTTCTTAGTAGGGATTTCCCTTCCTTTACCCTCAGGTGTGTAGTGATTTTGGGCTATTCAGCTCTACTGAGAAATGTCAGAGCAGACAAAAGATAAATCCATTATTAAAGTGTCAAGAGGAAAACAGTCCTTTGGGCTTCTAATGACCATTTTTGGTCAAATAACTTGTAAGTATCAGGTTCAAAGGGGCCAATTAAAAAAAAATTTTAACAGATTCTATTTATTTATTTATTTATTTATTTATTTATTTATTTATTTTAGAGAGAGAGAGAAGTGGAGGGGCAGAGGGAGAGAGAGAATCTCAAGCAGACACTGTTCTGAGCGTGGAGCCTCACTCAGGATTCAGTCTCACCATCCTGAGATCATGACCTGAGGCAAAATTAAGAGTTGGATGCTTAACCAACTGAGCCACTCAGCACCCCTAAAAGGGCCAGTGTAGGGCTACATTTATTATATCCTCTTAAATGTCTTTCAGAAGCTTTGCATATGTACATTAGTGAGCTTTTTCTCAGTAACAAGCAATTCCCAAATTTTGATGGCTTGCAACATTTATTTCTCACTCATGTGTTTACAGGTTGGTTGTAGCTTTCCTCAGCTCTGTGTAGCTCTGCCGGTCTGGGCTTCAGGTTGTGGACAGGGTTTAAGTCTGTCCCATATAACCTTTCATTCTGGGAGCCAAGTAGCAGAAGCAACCACTTAGGGAAAGTTTTCTAAATGGTGAAGTGCTGAAGCTCAACAAATAATGAAAACTTGCAATTCCACTAAAAGTTTCTGCTAGGACATGATATAACTTGTATCACTCAGGTTCCATTTGCAAAGAAGGTCTTCTGACTAAACCCATAACTGGGCTGAGAAGGGTACTCTTTCCATAGGGCATAGGTGAGAGAAATGTAGGTGAATGTTTGCTGCTCAAAATGACTTACCATGATATGTGTATGGATGTATTTATGCACCTGTTTTATAAAATAATTTTTACAGATAAACTGAAATGTCTCTCAGAAGTGTTGTGATCAGAAACTATTAGAAAATACATTTCAAAGAAAATGTTTTTTCTAAGATTTTCTTTCAAGCTACAGTAGAAGAGTTGGTGTTAGAAGTGGATATATAGTAATTATTTAAAATGCTTGGCATGGTGTGAGATTGCTGTGGGAAAAATTCAAATGCAGGCTATCATAATTTGGAGGTACTCATTTGTGAGAAATGTCTGTGCAGTTATTCATCAATTTAAAACTGATGTGATAATACTAGTTCTTCAGGCAGGATTAGAATGACCCATAGGTCTTCAAACATGGCAACATATATATATTTTTTTCTTTCTAAGGGAGGAGACTGGAATAGAGTGGGAGAGACGGTGAATGTTTTACAGTGTATATTGAACTGTATATAATTACTATGTTACTGATAGTCTTTATGTTTTGTTTAGTTGCAGAGTGCGCCTTCCAACTGATTTTCCCCTGCAAAACCAGGTGTATATCGCCATGATTTCTGCTCCAACAAGTGACAGAAGTAGTCATTTTCCCTGTGTGTTGCAATAGCATGAATCAGTTTTTGTAATGGGACTATAAATCTTTTGAGGTATGAACTTATGTGTTAAACTTGGTTATAGAATCATGGATTAAAGTTTAGAAGAGCTTAAATGCAGTGTATCTTGTGCAGATATTTAAGTGACTGTAGGTCATTTTGTAGTGTGATGGAAACATCACCTTTTCTGTTTCTTCTTGTACTTTTATGTTTTATGCTGATATTAGGTGTTGTCCTTAGCATGTGATGATAATGATTTTAGATTATTATTCACACTTATGCAGCTTCAGTGTTCACCCGTTAAAGCTGAGCCATTGAGCAATTTCAATACATGTAGAGATCAGAACAAACCTCTCTAATTAAGAAATATCATTGTGTACCATGCTTAGAGTAACTCGCAATTCAGCACAAGGCAGCCCTTCCTGTTATGTGCATAAAATCAGTTCTGTTTTTAAATACAGATGACACTCCCTGAAGGGAGTTGGGGGAAATTGGAGGGGGAGATGAACAATGAGAGACTGTGGACTCTGAGGAACTAAGGGTTTTGGACGGGAAGGGGTGAGAGGTTGGGTGAGCCTCGTGGTGGGTATTGTGGAGGGCACATATTGCATGGAGCACTGGGTGTGGTGCATAAACAATGAATTCTGGAACACTGAAAAGAAATTAAAAAAATAAATAAAAATTAAAAAAATGAAAAAATACAGATGACCTAAAATGTTCCTGTAGAAAACTACTTGCTAGTATTATTTATTATTTTTAAAGGTTTTTATTTATTTATTTAATAGGCAGAGATCACAAGTATGCAGAGAGGCAGACAGAGAGAGAGGGAGAAGCAGGCTCCCTGCTGAGTGGAGAGCCCGATGCGGGCCTGGATCTCAGGACCCCAAGATCATGACCTGAGCTGAAGGCAGAGGCTTTAATCCACTGAGCCACCTAGGCATCCCTTGTTAGTATTATTTAATTATTTTATTTTAAGATTTTATTTATTTATTTGACAGACTGAGATCACAAGTAGGCAGAGATGCAGGCAGAGAAAGAGATAGGGGGAAGCAGGCTCCCCGCCGAGCAGAGAGCCCGAAGCGGGGCTCGATCCCAGGACCCTGGAATCATGACCTGAGCTGAAGGCAGAGATTTTAACCCACTGAGCCACCCAGGTGCCCCAACTTTTTTTTTTTTTTAAGTAGGCTCCATGCCCAGCATGGAGCCCAATGCAGGGCTTGGACTCACAGCCTTGACATCAACACCTGAGCTGAAATCAAACATCAGACATTTAACTGACTGACCCACCAGATGCCCCTACTCGGTAGTATTCTTGAAGCCACTGAAAATGTGTTGAGGGGATAGAGTAAAATCCAGTAAAGAAGTTTGACCTTACATCTAAAGAGAGAAATTAAAACCCTCATTAAATTGTTATAAGATCATTGGGGTCCAGTTGCTCCTCTTCTTCCCTCCTCCTTTTATCTTTTGACCATTATAGTAGCTGGGTCCTTTCAGCTGCTCCTAAAGGGAAGCCTAATTCATCCAATAAAGAAATTTATTACCACACATAACAGGTGGTCAAGAGGTGGTGTGGGCCCCAGTCATGAAGAGGCCAGCATACTCACTGTATTTCTGTTGTTTTCTTGGTTCTTTGTTCTGCTGTATATTACCTCGTACTCAGGCTGGTGTCTCTCATTGTGATTATAGGTTGCCAGTAACATCTAAGGAAACATGCTACCTCGGTCCTGTCCCAATAAAAATAATGCCCCCAATATCAGACACTTTAGTTGTTACCCAGTGTCTATTCTTCCTTGTTAAATGCTGTGGTGGTTAGTTTTATGTGTCAACTCAACTAGGCCAGGAGACGCCCAGATAGCTGGTACAACATTATTTTCAGGTGTGTCTGTGAGGATGTTTCTGGAAGAGATTAGAGTTGATTCTGTAGACTGGGTAAAGTAAATCATCCTCATCAGTACAGGTGAACATCATTCAATCTATTGAGGGCCTAAAGAGAATAAAAAGGAGGAGGAAGGGCAAATTTGCTCCTTGCCTGAATTTGGCTACCCTAAGACATTGGCCCTCCTGGTTCTTGAGACTACAAACTCAGACCAGGACTTTCACAGTTGTACTTCCTCCATTTTTGGACTTTTGGACTCATACTGGGACTTACGCCATTGACCTCCCTGGTTGTTAGGCCTCTGGATTTCTTTGAATTGAACCAATGTTCTCCAGCTTGCAGATCGCAGATCATGGGACTTTGTGGCCTCCATAATCATGTAAGTCAATTTCTATGCTAAATCTCATATATGTAGTAGAATGAGAGTTTGTTGGTGGGCTTAGTCCTTGAGATGGAGGTCTTCTATGGAAAAATGCAGAGTGGTAGAGTAGAAGAAAGGAGCTGGGATGTTTGACAGCTTTTTGGCGGAGAGGTACCTTACTGGCTTGAATTTTATATTGAAGCATAATAAACTATCCGTTTTACTTCAAGTTTTTGTGAAAAAGTTTCCTGAACTGATGTCTTCACCAACAGAAGAGTGGAATAAAGTTCACTCTTCAGGCTTCTGTATCCCTTTAGGTCATGTGCTCATCCCTGGGCCAGAAATGGTCTCCATGGGGAACCTATGTTTTAATTGACTTAAACCTAGGTTGCTGCATTAATCATTGGCAAAGAGGGTAGGATTACAGTGATTGGTTAAGATTATTCAGGAGCCACTCCTGGAGCAAGAACTTAATGGAGTCACTGGAGGTTAGGTCTTATTGGGGCTTCTGTTAGGAAGATGGGAGGGATAGTTGATTCAGCAAGATCCAGTAGAAGTGTGTCTCTTCTCATTGGCATAGCTAACAGAGAGTGGTCTGAGAAAATAAGAGTAGACTAAATTAGCTCACTCTTACGACATAATCCTGGGATCATTCTGCTTCTTAGATTGCCTGGGCTAGATTGTATATCCTAAATGTTGGGTGTTATTTCAGATTTAGCATGTTTGGTTTTTGTTTATTCACACATGTGAATGAATGTGTGTTTGTGTGTGGGTGTTGAGGAGGGTGATCCAAGTTACATGTGGGTGGGGTGGGCAAAGGTCTCCTTCCTCTAGATTTTGGCATCTGAGAAAAGCTTGTTTGGTTTGTTAACTGAGGATTAGTTAGAACTGTTGCCACCGGGCTTCAGGAATATAAAAGAAATCATCTCCACTAGTAGATCAGTCCACTAGCAGCCTAAATAGTTTAAGAGCTCATCAGACTAACCTACTATCCACCAGTGCTTTAACTATCCTAACTTCTGAGAGTAAAGTGGAGAGTGTTATCTAGATGGAGAGAAGAAGAAGGGATGAATTTTGCAGTTTTATCTGACATTGACACCGATGTCTATTGCTGGAAACCATCTTGAGCTACTCTCCTGGATGTTACATGTCCCTGACCAAGACCTTAAAATGTGCACAACTTATGAAAAACAGGACGAAAGAAGTTAAGAAGATCAATGATTGCACAGGTAGTCTCTGAAGAAGAAAACACAGAATATAGGTTAGGAACTTGATACTAAATTGTTTGGGTAACTAGATGCTGATAAAACCATTGATTGCATAGAACTGAAGATATTGGTCTCTAGGAGCTAACTGATAGTGCAAAAATCTTGCCTCCTAGTTGTGTGAATTTGGACAAGTGCTCTCTCTCAACATCCATTTCCTCACTATTAAAGACAACAATGACAGTAACCACCTGTGAGTCACTGGAGGTTTAAATAAGAACAAGGCAT
Organism: Martes martes; assembly: GCF_963455335.1. Classification (NCBI taxonomy): domain Eukaryota; kingdom Metazoa; phylum Chordata; class Mammalia; order Carnivora; family Mustelidae; genus Martes; species Martes martes. Next base: position 85,367,237 of record NC_137888.1, read on the forward strand.
TTAGTACAGTATCTGTTGCATGGAAAGTGAACATCACAAAAGTCACTGCAGGTCATGTGGGATCCCCAACTTCTTTTCTAGTTTTTTCTTCACTTTGAAGAACATTCAGATGGGGCATCTGGGTGGCTCAGTGGATTAAAGCCTCTGCCTTCGGCTCAGGTCATGATCCCAGGGTCCTGGGATTGAGCCCCACATCAGGCTCTCTGCTCGGCAGGGAGCCTGCTTCCCCTTCTCTCTCTGCCTGCCTCTCTGCCTACTTGTGATCTCTCTCTCTCTCTCTGTGTCAAATAAATGAAATATTTTTTTTTTTAAAAAAGAACATTCATGTGACGTCGAAAAAGGGATTTCTCTCATAGGTTGAGGATTCCATTTTCACTAGAAATCATCCCTACACAACACTGACCAGAAATTTTGCTTATCCTAGATTTCATTCATAAAGAAGTTAAACACACACAGACAGACACACACACACACCTTTAAAAGGAATCAGTTTTTTTTTTTTTTTAAAGATTTTATTTATTTGACAAAGAGTACAAGCAGGGGAATGACAGGCAGAGGGAGAGGGAGAGGGAGAGGGAGCAGCAGGCTCCCCACTGAGCAGAGAGCCTGACACGGGGCTTGATCTCAAGGCCCTGGGACCATGACCTGTGCTGAAGACAGACACTTAACCCACTGAGCTACTCAGGCGCCCCTGAAATGATCAGTTTTGATGCCATTAGAGACAATTGCCAACTGATTTAACCTTCATCTTAGATGACATTCAGTTGAGGACTCAGAGTAGACAGAGTCTGAAGGGAGGTAGGGATCTGATGTAGGGACTGGAGGGATCTCTGTTAATGAGCCAGTTGATTTCAGTTTCGTGTAAAATGACACCGTCTAAGAATTACACCTGTCTTAAAATTTAACTAGATGCCCTGATCATGGTGAGTTGTTTTACTGGAGGTTTCCAAGTAGAAGGGGGACAATCATTGATCAGAGATGTGATGGAGAGGCTCCCATACAGAATGTGTGTTTGGGCTGGGTAACTGCTTAGATTATACTTGTTTTTGAGCTGCTTTGACTGTGTCTTAATTTCTGGTCTTGTCAACATAAATACAACCTTCATTTAGAATTCGATCTATTACTAAGCCATTGTAAATCTTCAGTTGGTGAGTCATCAATGCCAGTCAGAATGTATAATTCCTTGGAAAAGCCAGCAGTTAAAACTACTCGCTCAAAGACAAAGCGTAATCACCCTGAAGTTACAGTTATTGAAGCAGTCATTGAAAAGGACCTTAAAATGACAGTAAAAAACAAATAAAAATTGATGAGGCCAAGTGAAAGGTAAACACAGTCCTTTGGAGAGAATTAAAAAATTTCATGCATTTACCTTTACTAACTGCAAAAACAAGGTAATTACAAGACTTTTGACTTTTTAATTACACTGTTGCCACATATTTTAACTTTAATGTTTTGAAGAATCTTGGATGAAATTGTTTTAATTGAGGCCAACTCAATTTTTGGTTATTATTTATAATTAGGTAGAATTTTCCCTTAACGTAATTTTGCTAAAGCCTTCAAAACCGCTAAAAGAAAAGCTAGCGGTATATGTAATGAACAGTTATTTATACAACCCTATTTTCTCATCTAATGAACTGAGCAATAAAAAATAAAGGAGAAGAAAGAAGGAAGCTAATATTCACTGGGTCATCACTGTCTAGATGCCTCACGTTGCATGCAGTGCCTTATTTAACTTTGAAGTAACCTGGTGAGACAGACATTTGATATATTTTATAGATAGCAACTTTCAGAAACATTAAGTATCTTGTCCATGGTCACTAAGCCAGTATATGATGCAGCTGGAATTTTGACTCAGAGTTGCTTGAATCCAAATAAAATCCATCCCTGTTATTCTAAGGCGGAGGCATTCCTATCTTGAACTCACAAGCTGTCACCTATTAGGCAAGGAATTAAAGGGTTGGTTCTGAAGGGTAGGTGGGAGGGGTATAAGGCACATAGAGGCAGAACCGGACAGTGTCTATTTTGCCTAAAGGCATTCGCATTGAATTTAAAAAATCATTTTGGCAGTGAAACAAACTTATCTCCTAGCCTTATCAGGCAGCCATACCAAAGAGTTTGCAACCTCCTAAACGCTGTTAAATTTTCATGCTTTAGGTTAAATGAATGCATAGATTGAGCAAATGATTGGAGAGACAGTCAAAATGCAGTCTTGTCTTGGTCTCCCTCTATCCCCCTCAAGTTTTATTTGGTGGAAGAGGCTTTCCCACTAAAAATGTGAGCAAGTTCAGTGAACTTTTCCTAGGTAAAAGACATGACTGCAATGGAGTCAAGTCACAAGCATTCAGAAATTAGAAACTTTGGTCCTCTGCAATAACCCATATTTCATAATTGATTTGTCACACATCTCCTTTCCCTCAGCTTACCCCCCTGCATGGGAGACAGAATCATGGTCCTTTTCTTTCTTCCTCAGGTTTTCTCTCAACTCACAGCTTCCTGTTATCCCTAGCACGGAAGAAAGGAGATGGGACAGGGAGACGTGGGTAGGTACAGATTATAACAAAGCTCCTCCCCGAGATATGCTGGAGTGAGCTGGCTCAGGCAGGTACTTACTGGTCTCTGTCTTGGGGGTTCTTTCATAGTTCCCTCCGTGATTCCCATTGCTGGGGATTTCTCACCTGCTGTTGTCTTGGGGGGAGGAGGGCATGCAAATCAGTATTGGTGGGTGTTTGAGTCTGTGAGCTCTAGGATGTCTGAACTCCACCTCAGCTTTTTCTTGTTTGAGTTTTTTTCCTGCGGGCTGCATGGGTCTGATGCTGACCTCACTCTGGCTCTTACTTGTGTTTGGTCAATGCAGGCACGTGGGAACGCTTGTGTGTACTTTCCTCTGATCATTTGTGGGAGGACAGGCTAGTTCCAGCTCTTCTCAGCAATCCCCCCTGCGGGAGTCAGTCACTTGTCTGCCACCCTGGATTTCTCGGGCTAGGACTCTGCTCCCAGGCCACTCTGCCTCCCAAGAGGAGGGGTATAAATCACATAGATTGGGTTCTCTGAGTAGCTCACTGAAGTCCCTCCTTACTGGGCTTGAGGTGAGGGAGCACTTAGGAGAGGGGTAGTTGGGGCCAACGCTTTGGTTTTGTTCAAAGGAATCCTTTAACAAAATCCTTAAAAAAAAAAAAAAAAAAATTAGCCTGGCTGAGAGGTCCAAGAGTCAGGGGATCAGTTTTCATAATTTTCTCTGTAAACTCTGTATTTTGATCTGCTATCACAGGTGGGTGCCTCAGGGTGAAACACCAGTTTGGTAACACTGAACTGTCACTCGAGGTAAGGCTGCTGCAGCAGTGAACAGAGCAAGAGTAATGTTTGTTTGGTTTAGTACTCCACAATCTGATGGAACCTTCAAAATCTGGATTTAGAAGAGGTTCAGCAAAGGCCCCTGGATGGGCCTTGTGGGATCTGTAGCCCCCTGGAATGATACACAAAGTTTCAATGTCTCTATGCAGACATGTGTTTTTGGGGGGTTTATGACTCCAACCAGATTAGGAACCTTTGGGCAAAGTCTGTCCATATAAAGTGCCTTCCCCCCGCCCCGAGAATCCAGCCACCTGTGAGTTTAAAAGTAATCTTGTTGGTTACTCAGGTTATTCCTCAGGTTGGTAAAGTCAATAACTTTGGATCTCACTGTGCTCCTTTCCTCAAAACTTAAAACTTCCAATTCCCTGGTTGTCAGAGTTAAGCTAGCTTTTAAATAATTTAAATCAGCTTCTTCCAACATGCTTTAAAAGAAAGTAATATGGTGGCAGTTGGGGAAAGGGGAATTAAATCATGTTTTTCACCAAAAACATCATTATCTTATATATATATATATTTCTGATTAGGTTCACTTTTTTTTTGTTACTTGATTTCAAAAATCCCAAGAAATTTATAGCTATGAAATCTTTTAATACAGTTTAGGGCAGACACTATTAAGGCAGCAAAAATAGAATTGGGAGAAAGAAAAACACCAAGAAATGGAGCAATTAAAATGTTCTAATTAAAGTTACAATTGTAAATTGAGTACATGAAGATAACTTGAAATTTTTTCTCATCTGGGCATTTTTTGTTCTATATTTTAATTCTTTATACTTAAATTTCCATGTTTTGCTGAATCTAAGCTGAACCCTAAATAAATTAACAAGGAATTTTAGAAATGAAATTTTCACAAATGCCAACAATCAGGATAATAAAAAAGGCATTATTTTAATATGGGTTTTTCTCTGCTGTTACTTCCAAGTACTTCTCAGAATTTTTCTCAGAGACCTAACTTCTCTTATGAGACAGATAACAATAAGTCTGAACATCATTAAGGAATCATTTGGATGACCCACGCTCAGCCCCCTTGCACATTTACTGTTTCTTTCAAACCCTTAGCTTCCTCCTCATGACAGTCTCTCCTCTTCGTACATAATTTTGCTCCCTCAGGGCTTAAGAAAAAAGAGATCTTGAGCTTGCAGTTTTATCGCCTTTCTGCCCACCATTGTTGAAAGGACATAAAACTGTCCTGTCTGGTCCCCACTATTTGAGAGAGAGAGAGACCATTTCTTGGAGCCCCAGCTAAGCCCCACCTGTGCTGGGCATCCTGTGTCCTCCTGTCTCTTGTCACTGACTGTATCCATTTTTTCCTCTCTCCCATATTTTCCGAGCTTACAAATATGGTTTTGTATTCTTCCCATTATTCTAACGTCTCTTCACCCAATTCTACCTCATTCTGGTCACGTGTCTTCTTTACTCTTTCATTTCACATTTACTCTGCCAGCCTTTGCGTGCCAGCAAACTACAAAAACCGTGCTTGAAAGGCCATTAGAGAGAAAGTAAAAACTCCCATGCACACACAAATAAAGACCACGTATGGCATTAGCATTCTTCTGAGTCTTTCCCCGTATAGGTCCTATTGTCCACAACTTTGTTCTCACAGAGTAATGCAGATCTGTGTTCTGCCTCTCTTTGCTGAACATAATGCCTGATATAATGTAGACATGCAGTAATTATTAAATGGGTGAATAAATATTTAACAAAATTTGATTTTTTACATTAGGTCAGTTCTCTTTTGCCACATAATACTGTGTAACAACTACAAAACCTCTGTGACAAGCAAGAGTAACATTTATTTCACAATTCTGTAGAGATCAGCTGGTCTGGGTGGGTGGGCTTAGGATCTCATCTGGGCATGCTCATGTGGACGCTGTGGGTGATCTAGGACATCTAGGTAGCTCTGCTGATCTTGACTGGGCTCCCTCATGTATCTGGGAGTTGCCTGCCTGTCAGTTTAGAATACCTTCATCTCAGACCACTGGGGATACTTGGTTCCACTCCACATGTCTCGGCCTCTAGCCAAGAATTATTCTCATAGAGATGGCCATGGTGCTAGTGTAGGGACAAGAATATTGGGCCATGCTTGCTCACATCTCATTGTCTGAGTCCTATGGCTGAACTCAGAATCAAGGGGCAGAAAAATTGCTTTGAGAATAACAGCAAAGTCTCATGGTAAAGAGTGGAATCTAAGAAAAGGTTAAAAAAATTGGGTCATTAATATAAGCAGTATATCACGCTCTCTTAGTCTTCAGGTTGGTCATTTAAATGTGATTCATTTGCATCACTATTCTTAACATTAGTAGTTACCAGGTTGCCTTCCTTGTTTACTCTTGTAGAAAAATCTTGTAATTGTCAAAAGCATATCATGATTTTCTCCTTTTGAATTCATTCCTTTGTGTATCATCCAGTGGCTCAAATAAACCAGAGTTTGTTTTTCTTACATAACAAGTTTGGAGGTTATATGGTTGTTGTTGGCATTGATACGGTGGTTCACTGATTTCAAGGCCATGTCTCTACAATATTTTTGGTCTTTTATGTTCAGAATATGGCTGCTACAGCAGCAACTGCCACTTTCCCATCTAAAGCAGGAAGAAAGAAAAACAAAAGGTGCACCAGCAGACCTACTCTTATTCTCCTTGACCATTAATTACTATGACACATGGCCACATCTGGCCAGAAGATGGCATGGGACAAAGGGGTTGAGGACGGGTCAGTGACTCAACAGTGTCTGTCCCATCTGACATACACTCCCAGGAGGGGGATGGTTAGGTCAGGGTGCAATGGCTTTTTCTTGTGCCCCTTCCTATGTATTTTCACATTCCTTTTCAGCAGGACCTTTTAGTTCACAATGCCATTGGCAGCATACCTTTATCATACTTTCACCATGGCCTTGCCCACATTCTTTGAACACTAATTGAGTTGAACATATGTGCTATTTAATATTTTTTCCTAGAATTTTCCATTTATATTCTTTGTTTTGTTTTTAAAATTATTTTCTTATTCATTTAAAAGTGCTTTTTACAGATTGAAGCTATTAACTCTCTTTGTCACATCTGTTGCCTGTTTCCCATTTTCCTTTTAGTCTTGAACGCTCCCATTTTAGAGACATTTAAGGATTTTTATATGGTTGCCTTGCCTGGCTAATATTTTATAGATATTTGATTTCTGCAGGACCACTGCTAGCCCATAAGACATCTTTTTGCGAAATAAAAAAGTCATCCTTCTGCAAAACACTTTACTTCCATCTGTTAGAAAATTATCAAGTCATAATGATTTCGTTAGAGTAAGCCACTTGAGTGCCATCTTGTAGAAACATTTTCTGATAAATACACAACTCTCCCATTTCTGTATGTAAATGGTACCTCCATCATTGTGGTGTCTTCTGTAGCTATGTATTTAAACTCCCTCCCCTGAGCATGCATGTTGAGTTTTGAAAAAGGCAGGAAAGATTCATGCAAATGGTTAAGTTGCACAAAAAGAAGATTATTAAGAATAGGGCTCTGTGGGAGACTAAAAATAAGGCATAATTGGCTTCGGAATCAATTAAAGTAATTAAAAAGGTGTCTGTTCAAAGATTTCCTATATTGAATTAATTGAAGATAAATTTAAGATTATATTGCAGTTACTGACAGTAATAACAGCATATGGGGTTATCCAATTGAAATTTAAAAGGAAAGTAAGTGATGTACGCTATGGATTTCTGTGTTTTAGTCCAAAAACATTTTTTTTTTCAAATTAAAGTTTATTTAAAAATATATTTGTAAATTGTGACTGCGTCTGAGTAAGCACAGTGAAGGTGGAAGGAAAACTTTATTGTTAATTCTTTTGTTAATTACTTGTATGATTTGGGGAAATCAATCTCTATGAGCCTCAGTTTCTTCATAATAAAATGAAGACAATGGTATCGGCTCTGTGTAGCCTATAAAGCTGATATAATAATTATTTTAAAGGGATTTAATGGAGTCCAAAGGACTCAACTTGTTTAGGTAGAATGTACATGGGAACTATTATTCTTAATAATGCATTTAACTTTATAAGGTGTTAAATTTGCTTACTTGATTTGAAATGATTGACTGTTAAGTAAAAAACAAAAAACAAAAACAAAAGCAAAAAACAACCCCCTCCCAAACCCCCATATAACTGTATCAGCAAGGAAGTAAGTGAAGTTAAGGTCTTTTTGTGGCCAATCTCTTTTAAAGCCAATTTGGTGTGATTTCATGATTTGGGGAAGAAACCTTGATATGGAGAAGAAAAGCCTCTGCTCTAATATTAATTGTAAACTGAGTCTTCTCAAAGGTTATTTAATTTGGTTGTAAATTAAAGGACACAAAATCTAGCGCCTGTTTTCCCTTTGGTTTGGTTTAGGTCCAGATTTTTTCTCTCTACTCTTACCTACCTCAGACATACATTGGTAGATGTGTAGAAAAGATACTAGTTGAGGGAGTTTGGCTTATAAGTATAGATAGTTTTGGCTGGATCTATACAGAGAATGTTTTTGAAAAAAATACTCAGTAGCTTAGTTAAAAAGGACAAACAAACACAAACAACTTATACATCTAAACTTGGTTTGCCAGAGATTTTAATTCTATGAGTTTCTCAGGAAAAATCTGTTAGTTACTTAAAATTAAATACATTTTTAGAAACATTTCTTCTTTGATTTTTGCAGAAATCATTGTAATTATACTGTGATGGGCTGGGATATATAGTATAGCTTTGGGTACTATTCCATCCTTTCTCAACCAGTCATGAGAATGAGTCCAGACTAAAGAATGGGGGAAGGTTGGTGGATGCTGGGAAGAAAGGCCCTGGGCTGGAATTGGATTTTGACCAGTAACTTACCGAATCCTGCTTTTAAAGGCTGTTGCCACTAAAAAATTATCAGTTGCTTTTAGTTTACATAATACATAAATGCTTACCTATAATTCCAGTTTGAAGAGTAATTGTCATCACTGTGGAGATAAACTCTAAGCTGATAAGTGCTCTGCTTAAAACAAGAACATGTGATTCATTCAGTAGTTCCAGATCACAGTGTGCTAGTAGAATATTTCAGCTTTAGGGGTAGTGCTGTTGCTGTTTTATGGGTATAGTGTATTACTTATAATCTTAGCTACCATTCTCCTTTTCTCTAACTATCCATCCCCCCTTTACATGGATAGCTAAAGAATATAGAAGTCAACTTTCATGAAATTAAACCTAAATGTCTTAAATTTATTGCATACACTCTAGACCATGGCAGGACTTCAATATGGTCAACTAAATATTTGGTGAACAGAATACTATATAAAAAGTTGGGTTTGGTTATGGGTGAGGCAGGGCTATTAATAAAAAAGCTACCGGTTTCTATTTTAGACAGGTTGGGATTTAAAAGTGAATTATTACATTTTATTGTGTCTTTGGAGTACTATTCTGACACTTCTAGTGATCTCCATAAACTTTCATTGCTCTACCACAGTTTATTAAGCTACGGGGTCTTCATAAATATGCAAACTAGCTTAGTAAGATTGCCTTCCATGATTGCTCATCAATTTGGTATTGAAAGGGCAGCAACCCATTTGATAAAAATATCTGGTGGTGGAATAGTCTTTGGCATTCCTAATCTCAAAGCTTATTTCCCTTAAAGGGGGCCATAAACTGTTAAAATAATAGAATCACGTTATTTATACGAGTGGAAATGGCTATTTTGTTCATTAGGTCTGATGTCTTTTGTGTAGCTACATTTCACAAATCTGTAAACAGTCTTAATAGATGAAAGTTTGCCTCTTAATTTTATTTCATTACATAAGCATTTACTGTTTGGGAAATAAATCATTGGCAAATGAAACGGGCAAAAAATTGGTCTTAGAGTAGATCAGGAAAAATGCATATTTATTTATTTATTTATTTATTTTTTTTTTTATGTATATATATAAAATTTTTTATTTCATAGAGACCTGCTTCAAGACTGAATCACACGGCCCCCAGCTTAGTTAGGTTTACAAACACAGTTGTTACTTTGTTGCTTATAATTTTCACACTTGAATAGGTTAAGAGATGTAGTGTGTGTTTAGTACCTTAAATATCCCGTTTAGTTTTTTTTTTTTTTTTTTTTTTTTTATTTATTTTCAGCGTAACAGTATTCATTGTTTTTTCACCACACCCAGTGCTCCATGCAATCTGTGCCCTCCCTAATACCCACCACCTGGTTCCCCCACCCTCCCACCCCCGCCCCTTCAAAACCCTCAGGTTGTTTTTCAGAGTCCATAGTCTCTCATGGTTCACCTCCCCTTCCAATTTCCCTCAACTCCCTTCTCCTCTCCATCTACCCTTGTCCTCTATATTATTTGTTATGCTCCACCAATAAGTGAAACCATATGATACTTGACTTTCTCTGTTTGACTTATTTCACTCAGCATAATCTCTTCCAGTCCTGTCCATGTTGCTACAAAAGTTGGGTATTCGTCCTTTCTGATGGAGGCATAATACTCCATAGTGTATATGGACCACATCTTCCTTATCCATTCATCCGTTGAAGGGCATCTTGGTTCTTTCCACAGTTTGGCGACCGTGGCCATTGCTGCTATAAACATTGGGGTACAGATGGCCCTTCTTTTCACTACATCTGTATCTTTGGGGTAAATACCCAGCAGTGCAATTGCAGGGTCATAGGGAAGATCTATTTTTAATTTCCTGAGGAATCTCCACACTGTTCTCCAAAGTGGCTGCACCAGTTTGCATTCCCACCAACAGTGTAAGAGGGTTCCCCTTTCTCCACATCCTCTCCAACACACGTTGTTTCCTGTCTTGCTAATTTTGGCCATTCTAACTGGTGTAAGGTGGTATCTCAAAATTCCACCAGTATTTTTCAAAGAGCTGGAGCAAATAATACTAAAATTTGTATGGAATCAGAAGAGACCCCGAATTGCTAAGGAAATGTTGAAAAACAAAAATAAAACTGGTGGCATCACGTTACCTGATTTCAAGCTTTACTACAAAGCTGTGATCACCAAGACAGCATGGTACTGGCATAAAAACAGACACATGGACCAGTGGAACAGAGTAGAGAGCCCAGATATGGACCCTCAACTCTATGGTCAAATAATCTTTGACAAAACAGGAAAAAATATCCAGTGGAAAAAAGACAGTCTCTTCAATAAATGGTGCTGGGAAAACTGGACAGCTATATGTAGAAGAATGAAACTTGACCATTCTCTTACACCGTACACAAAGATAAACTCGAAATGGATAAAAGACCTCAACGTGAGACAGGAATCCATCAGAATCCTCGAGGAGAACATAGGGAGTAACCTCTTTGATATCAGCCACAGCAACTTCTTTCAAGATATGTCTCCAAAGGCGAAGGAAACAAAGGCAAAGATGAACTTCTGGGACTTCATCAAGATCAAAAGCTTCTGCACAGCAAAAGAAACAGTCATCAAAACAAAGAGGCAACCCACGGAATGGGAGAAGATATTTGCAAATGACAGTACAGATAAAAGGTTGATATCCAGGATCTATAAAGAACTCCTCAAACTCGACACACACAAAACAGATAATCATATTAAAAAATGGGCAGAAGATATGAACAGACACTTCTCCAATGAAGACATACAAATGGCTACCAGACACATGAAAAAATGTTCATCATCACTAGCCATCAGGGAGATTCAAATCAAAAATGCATATTTATTAAAGAAATTCTAGGGGCACCTGGGTGGCTCAGGTGGTTAAGCCTCTGCCTTTGGCTCAAATCACAATCTCAGGGTTCTGAGATAGAGTCCTGAGTCTAGCTCGCTGCTGAGCACGGAGCCTGTTTCTCCTTCTCCCTCTGCCCTTCCCCCATGCTCATGTTCTATCTTTGTCTCTCTCAAATAAATAAATAAAATGAGTCTTCTCAAAGGTTATTTAATGTGGTTGTAAATTAAAGGTTGGTTGTAAAAAAAACCCTATTTTAAAAGATTTTATTTATTTATTTGACACAGAGTGAGAGTGCAAACAGGGAGAGTGGCAGGCAGAGGGAGGGGGAGAAGCAGACTCCCCACTGAGCTGGGAGCACAATGTGGGGTTCAATCCCAGGACTCTGGGATCATGACCTGAGCCAAAGGCAGATGCTTAACTGACTGAGCCACCCAGGTACCCCTAAATAAATAAAATCTTAAAAAAATATTCTGGAATAAAAGAATTTATTTAGAATAGAGTCTAATTTCCTACATAAATAAGGTTTATATTAATATTTTAAAAAATGAAATTATTTAGTTTAATTTTTATTTTGAGATAATTATAGATTCATAAGAGTTTACAAAGAAATGTGCAGAGCAGTTCCATGCATTCCTTCCTAAATCTTCAATGCCAATATCCCACACAACCATGGGACAATATTACAACCAAGAATATGACATTGGCACAATTCATAAAGGTTATTCAGATTTCATTTGTTATACATGCATTGTGTGTGTATATGTAGCTCTAAGTGTAAACTGTTTGACCACCACAACAACTGATACTCAACTGCACCATCACAAGAGCATACCCATCCCCTCTCTTATTTCTACTCCCTGGCAACCATTAGTCCGTTCTCTATTTCTATAATTACATCATTTCAAGATTGTTACAGAGGTAGAATCTTTCAAGATTTGAGATTTACTTTGTTCACTGAACATAATTTTTTTGAGGTTCATTCACATTGTTGCTACAGTATATTGTTTTTTATTGCTGAATAGTATTCCATGTTATGGATGCACCACAGTTTGTTGAACCATTCATCCTTTGAAAGACATCTATCTGGGGAGTTTCCAATTTTTGACTAATATGAAAGAATCTGCTATAAATGTTTGTGTATAAGTTCTTCTGTGAAAATAAATGCTTATTAAGTAAATTTTTAGTTTTGAAAGGAACTGCTCAACTATTTTTCAGAGTGACTGTACCATTTTAAATTTTCACCAGCAATGTATGAGTGATCCAGTTTCTCTGCATCTTTGCCAGCATTTGGTATTACTATTTTTCACTTTAGTAATTCCGATACATCTGTAGTGGTGTCTCATTGTGGTTTTACCTTGAATTTTTCAACTGGCTGATAATATTGAGCACACTAGGTATTTTTTTTTCTTTTTGACAGAGATAACAAGTAGGCAGAGTGGCAGGCAGAGAGGCAGAGAGAGAGGAAGGGAAGCAGGCTCCCCAATGAGCAGGAGCCTGATGTGGGGCTCCATCCCAGGACCCTGAAATCATGACCTGGGCCGAAGGCAGAGGCTTAACACACTGAGCCACCCAGGCACCCCAAGATTTTTAGATAAACCCCAAGATTTCCAGAGAAACAGAATGAATAGAATCTCTCTCTTTTAAAGATTTATTTATCTGAGAGAGAGAAAGAGAGATTGAGAGTGTTGGGGGGAGGAGCACAAGGAGAGGGAGAGAGACCATCTCTAGCTGACCCCCACTAAGTGGGGAGCATTATCTGGCCTTGATCTCATGACCCTGAGATCATTATCTGAGCAGAAATAGAGTTGAACTCTTTTTTTCCCCCCAGAGCTTAAGGACTTTATTACTCATAGGCATAGCAAATATCACAGCCTTCATATTTTCATTGGTTTCCTTTGCTTCTCAACTCTTTTTTTTTAAAATTAACATATAATGTATTATTAGCCCCAGGGGTACAAGTCTATGAATCATCAGGCTTACACACTTCACAGCACTCACCATAGCACATACCTTCCACAATGTCCATAACCCCACCACCCTCTCCCTAGCCCCCTCGCCCCAGAACTCCCAGTTTGTTTTGTGAGATTAAGAGTCTCTTATGGTTTGTCTCCCTCCTGATCCCATCTTGTTTCATTTTGTCCTTCCCTACCCCCCAAACCCCCCACTTGCCTCTCAAATTCCTCATATCAGGGAGAGCATATGATAATTATCTTTCTCTGATTGACTTATTTCACTTAGCGTAATACCCTCTAGTTCCATCCACTTCATTGCAAGTAGCAAGATTTCATTTCTTTTAATGGCTACATAGTATTCCATTGTATATATATACCACATCTTCTTTTTCCATTCATCTGTTGATGGGCATCTAGGTTCTTTCCATAGTTTGGCTATTGCAGACATTGCTGCTATAAATATTCGGGTGCATGTGCCCCCTTGGATCACTACATTTGTATCTTTATGGTAAATACCCAGTAGTGCCATTGCTGGGTTGTAGTGTAGCTCTATTTTCAACTTTTTGAGGAACCTCCATGCTGTTTTCCAGAGTGGCTGCACCAGCTTGAGTTCCCACCAATAGTGTAGTACCAACATCTGTCCTTTCCAGACTTGTTAATTTTAACCATTCTGACTGGTGTGAGGTGGTATCTCATTGTGGTTTTGATTTGTATTTCCCTGATGCCGAGTGATGTGGAGCATTTTTTCATGTGTCTGTTGGCCATCTGGATGTCTTCTTTGCAGAAATGTCTGTTCATGTCCTCTGCCCATTTCTTGATTGGATTTTTTGTTCTGTGGGTGTTGACTTTGATAAGTTCTGTATAGATTTTGGGTACTAGCCTTTTATCTGATATGTCATTTGCAAATATCTTCACCCATTCTGTCAGTTGTCTCTTGATTTTGTTGACTGTTTCCTTTGCTATGCAAAATGTTTTGTTCTTGATGAATTCCTAATAGTTCATTTTTGCCTTTGCTTCCCTTGCCTTTGGCAGTGTTTCTAGGAAGAAGTTGTTGAGGCTGAGGTTGAACAGGTTGTTGCCTGTGTTCTCCTCAAGGAGTTTGATGGATTCTTGTTTCATATTGAGGTCCTTCATCCATTTAGAGTTTGTTTTTGTGTGTGGTGTAAGGAAATAGTCCAGTTTCATTTTCTGCATGTGGCTCTCCAGTTTTCCCAACACCATTTGTTGAAGAGACTGTCTTTTTCCCACTGGACATTCTTTCCTGTTTTGTCGAAGATTAGTTGACCATAGAATTGAGGGTCCATTTCTGGGTTTTCTCTTCTGTTCCATTGATCTATGTGTCTGTTTTTGTGCCAGTACCATACTGTCTTGATGATGACTGCTTTGTAATAGAGCTTGAAGTCTGGAATTGTGTGATGCCACCAACTATGGCTTTCTTTTTCAACATTCCTCTGGTTATTCGGGGTCTTTTCTGGTTCCATATAAATTTTAGGATTATTTGTTGCATTTCTTTGAAAAAAATTGATAGTATTTGGATAGGATTGCATTCAATGTGTAGATTGCTTTAGGTAGCATAGACATTTTACAATATTTGCTCCTCCAGTTCATGAGCATGGAATATTTTTCCATTTCATTGTGTCTTTCTCCATTTCTTTCATGAGTACTTTATAGTTTTCTGAGTACAGATTCTTTGCCTCTTTGGTTAGGTTTATTCCTAGGTATCTTACGGTTTTGGGTGCAATTGTAAATGGGATTGACTCCTTAATTTCTCTTTCTTCTGTCTTGCTGTTGGTGTATAGAAATGCAACTGATTTCTGTGCATTGATCTGTGCATTGATTTTAAATCCTGACACTTTACTGAATTCCTGTATGAGTTCTAGCAGTTTTGGAGTGGAGTCTTTTGGGTTTTCCACATAAAGCATCATATCATCTGTGAAGAGTGATAGTTTGATTTCTTCTTTGCTGATTTGGATGCCTTTAATTTCTTTTTGTTGTCTTATTGCTGAGGCTAGGACTTCTAGTACTATATTGAATAGCAGTGGTGATAGTGGACATCCCTGCCGTGTTCCTGACCTTAGGGGAAAAGCTCTCAGTTTTTCTCCATTGAAAGTGGCATTTGCTGTGGGTTTTTCATAGATGGCTTTGATGATATTGAGGTATGTACCCTCTATCCCTATACCGTGAAGAGTTTTATTCAAGAAAGGATGCTGTATTTTGTCAAATGCTTTTTGAGCATCTATTGAGAGTATCATATGGTTCTCGTTCTTTCTTTTATTAATGTATTGTATCACATTGATTGATTTGTGGATGTTGAGCCAAACTTGCAGCCCAGGAATAAATCCCACTTTTTTGTGATGAATAATCCTTTTAATGTACTGTTAGATCCTATTGGCTAATATTTTGGTGAGAATTTTTGCATCTGTGTTCATCAAGAATATTGGTCTGTAATTCTCCTTTTTGAGGGAGTCTTTGTCTAGTTTTGGGCTCAAGGTAATGCTGGCCTCATAAGATGAGTTTGGATGTTTTCCTTCCATTTCTATTTTCTGGGACAGTTTCAGGGGAATAGGTATTAATTCTTCTTTAAATATTTGGTAGAATTTCTCTGGGAAGCTGTCTGGCCCTGGGTTCTTGTTTGTTGGGTGATTTTTGATGACTGCTTCAATCTCCTTACTGGTTATGGGTCTGTTCAGGTTTTCTATTTCTTCCTGGTTCAGTTGTGGTAGTTTATAGTCTCTAGGAATGCATCCATTTCTTCCAGATTGTCAAATTGGCCGGTGTATAATTGCTCATAATATGTTCTTATAATTATTTGTATTTCTTTGGTGTTGGTTGTGATCTCTCTTCTTTCATTCATGATTTTATTAATTTGGGTCCTTTCTCTTTTCTTTTTGATAACTCTGGCCAGGGGTTTATCAATCTTTTTAATGCTCTCAAAGAACAAGCTCCTGATTTTGTTGATCTGTTCTACTGTTCTTTTGATTTCTATTTCATTGATTGTTGCTTTGATCTTTATGATTTCTCTTCTCCTGCTGGGTTTAGGCTTTCTTTGCTGCTCTTTCTCCAGCTCCTTTAGGTGTAGGGTTAGGTTGTGTATTTGAGACCTTTCTTGGTTCTTGAGAAAGGCTTGTATCGCTATATATTTTCCTCTCAGGACTGCCTTTGCTGTGTCCCACAGATTTTGAACAGTTGTGTTTTTCATTTGTTTCCATGAATTTTTTCAATTCTTCTTTAGTTTCCTGGTTGACCCATTCATTCTTTAGTAGGCTGCTCTTTAGCCTCCATGTATTTGAGTTCTTTCCAACTTTCCTCTTGTGGTTGAGTTCTAGTTTCAAAGCACTGTGGTCTGAAAATATGCAGGGAATGATCCCAATCTTTTGTTACCAGTTGAGACCTGATTTGTGACCCAGGGTGTGATCGATTCTGGAGAATGTTCCATGTACACTAGAGAAGAATGTGTATTCTGTTGCCTTGGGATGGAATGTTCTGACTGTATCTGTGATGTGCATCTGGTCCAGTGTGCCATTTAAGCCCTTTATTTCCTTGTTGATCTTTTGCTTAGATGATCTGTCCATTTCAGTGAGGGGATGTTAAAATCCCCTACTCTTATTGTATTATCGTCAATGTGTTTCTTTGATTTTGTTATTAATTGGTTTATAGAGCTGTCTGCTCCCATGTGAAGGGCATAAGTATTTAAAATTGTTGATCTTCTTGTTGGACAGCCCCTTTGAGTATGATATAGTGTCCTTCCTCATCTCTTATTATAGTCTTTGTCTTAAAATCTAATTTATCTGATACAAGGATTGCCACCCCAGCTTTCTTTTGATGTCCATTAGCATGGTAAATTGTTTTCCACCTCCTCACTTTAAATCTGGAGGTGTCTTTGGGTTGAAAATGAGTTTCTTTTTTTTTTTTTTAAAGATTTTTATTTATTTATTTGACAGAGATTACAAGTAGGCAGAGAGGCAGGCAGAGAGAGAGGAGGAAGCAGGTTTCCTGCTGGGTAGAGAGCCCAATGTGGGGCCTGATCCCAGAACCCTGGGATCATGACCTGAACTGAGGGCAGAGGCCCAACCCACTGAGCCACCTAGGCGCCCTAAAATGAGTTTCTTGTAGACAGCATATCGATGGGTCTTTTTTTTTTATCCATTCTGATACTAATCTGTGTCTTTTGATTTGGACATTTAGCCCATTTCCATTCAGGGTAACTATTGAGTGATATGAATTTAGTGCCATTGTATTGCCTGTAAAGTGACTGTTACTGTATATTGTCTCTGTTTCTTTCTGGTCTGTTACTTTTAGGCTCTCTCTTTGCTTAGAGGACCCCTTTCAATATTTCCTGTAGGGCTGGTTTGGTGTTTAAAAATTCTTTTATTTTTTGTTTGTCTTGGAAGCTGTTTATCCCTCCTTCTATTTTCAATGATCACCTAGCTGGATATAGTATTCTTGGCTGCATGTTTTTCTCATCTAGTGCTCTGAATATATCATGCCAGTTATTTTTGGCCTGCCAAGTCTCTGTTGGATAAATCTGCTGGCAATCTAATATTTTTACCATTGTATGTTACAGACTTGTTGTCCTGGGCTGCTTTCAGGATTTTCTCTTTGTCACTAAGACTTGTAAGTTTTACTACTAGATGATGGGGTGTAGACCTATGTTTATTGATCTTGAAGGGGGATTCTCTGTGCCTCCCGGATTTTGATGCTTGTTCCCTTTGCCATATTAGAGCAATTCTCTGTTATAATTTTATCCAATATAACTTCTGCCCCCCTCTCTCTTTTTTCCACTTCTGGGATCCCATGTATTCTAATATAGTTTTGTCTATGGCATCACTTACCTCTCGGATTCTCCCCTCGTGGTGCACTAGTTTTTGTCTCTCTTTTTTTCAGCTTCTTTATTCTCCATCATTTGGTGTTCTATATCACTAATTCTCTCTTCTGCCTCATTTATCCTAGCAGTAACAGCCTCCATTTTTTATTGCACCTCATTAATAGCTTTTTTTGATTTCAGCTTTGTTTGATTTTTAGTTCATTTATTTCTCCAGAAAGGGATTTTATTTCTCCAGACAGGTTTCTCTAATATCTTCCATGCCTTTTTCAAGCCCAGCTAGCCCCTTGAGAATCGTCATTCTGAACTCTAGATCTGATATATTACCAAAATCTGTATTGATTAGGTCCCTAGCTTTCTGTACTGCCTCTTGTTCTTTTTTTTTTGTGTTGAGTTTTTCTGCCTTGTCTTTTTATCCAGATAAAAATATATGAATGAGAGATTAAAATACTAAAAGGGTGGCAAAGACCCCAGAAAAACGTATACTAACCAAATCAGAAGAGACCTCAAATTGGGGGGAGAATAAAGGGGGTAAAAAGAAGTTTAAAAAAATTAAAAAAAAGTTAAAACTATATATATATATATATATATATATATATATACACACACACACATCTATGTATATATATATATTAGACTCGTGAATAGAACAGAGACACCCACTTGATTTTGGGTGTATTTTTGTCTCTTAGAAGAACTAGCTCCCAAAATTTTAAAGAAAGAAAAACTTATATAGATATACAAAAATAAGGGTAAACACAATGAAGGGATGGAATATGACTGTATAGATGAAAATTTAAAAAAAAATTGATAAGTTGGTTGGAGAAAGAAAGAAAAAGAAAGTGGAGAGAATTTGCTCAGGCTGGAGACTAGAACAAAGCCCTGTGCTAGATTTAGGGTATATTTTGATCTATTAGAAGAAATTGTATCCCAAAGGTTTTTAGAAGAAAAAAACCCTCTATGTATACAAAAAATAAAGTTAGAAACAATGAAGGATAAAATATGACTATAGTAATGAAGGTTTAAAAAGACTTTTTTAAAAAGAAAGTTATTATTAAAATAAACTAGTTAAAAATGTTAAAAGTGGAAAGGAGAAAAAAATTAGAATAAGAAAAAAATAAAATTAAAAAAATAAAATTTAAAAAATTTAATTAACTTTGCAAGACTAAAGAATCATGGGGAGAAAGTCATGCATTCCATGCTTTGCTTTCCCCTCCTCTGGAATTCCGCTGTTCTCCTTGATCAGTGAGCTTGGTCTTGGCTGAATGTTCTTGCAGATCTTCTGGGGGAGGGGCCTGTTGTAGTGATTCTCAAATGTCTTTGCCCAAGGCAGAATTGCGCCCCCCTTGCCAGCAGCCAGGCTAAGTTATCTGCTTGGGTTTGCTCTCAGGAGCTTTTGTTCTCTGAATGCTTTCCGTGGAGCTCTGGAGGATGGGATTGTATATGGCAGCCTCCCAATCTCTGGCCCACAGGAGCCAAGAGCTTGGGGCCCCACTCCACAGTGTGCCCTCAGAGAAAACTGCTCAGTCACTTCCATTTCCCTGATCTCTGGTTGCATTCTGAGCTCTCCCAGCCTGTGAAAATATATAGAACATATATGAATATATAGAATAATATATAGAATATATATGAAAATATATAGAACATAAAATTTTACCATTTTAACCATTTTTAAGTGTACAGTGAGAATAAGTACACTCACTTTTTTTTTTTTAAGAATTAAAAAAAAAATTATTTGACAGAAAGAGCACAAGCAAGCAGGGTAGCAGGTAGAGGGAGAAGGAGAAACAGGCTCCCTGCTGAGCAAGGAACGAGATGTGGGGCTTGTTCCTAGGACCCTAGGAACATGACTTGAGCTGAAGGCAGTTACTTAACCAATTGAGCCAGCCAGGCACCCTTACGTCCACATTGTTGTACCACTGTCACCATAATCTAGTTCCAGAACTGTTTTTGTCTTGCAAGACTGAAATTCTATTCCATTAAACAGTAACTCCCTATTTCTCCTCCCCTGTCTCTAGCAACCACTCTTCTTTCTGTCTCTATGATTTTGACTACTCTAGGCCACTCATGGAAGTGGAATCACACAGCATTTGGTCTTTTGTGACTTGCTTATTTCACTCAATGTAATGTCTTCAAGGTTTACCCATGTTGTAGCATGTGTCAGGATTTCTTTCCTTTTTGGGCTATGAATATTACTCTGTTGAATGTGTAGACCACATTTGGTTTATCCAGTCATCTGTTGATGGACACTTAGGTGGCTTTCACCTTTGGCTATTGTGAATAACACTCCTGTGAATATGGGTGTGCAAGTACCTGTTCACATCTCTGCTTTCAATTCAGATGTGAAATTATTGGATCACATGGTAGTTCTCATGTCTGGTATTTTCACCATGAGCATCTTTGCTGCAGATCTTTGCTGAAAGCACTTTTGCCACGAACATTTTTGCAACATTTTTGCCACAGAACTAATTGGCTGTAAGGCACTTTTGCTATAAAAGATAAAAATATAACGCATCAACAGTTTGGTTTCATTTCTCCATTTTGATGCAGTACTCCCATTTTTATATTGTATAAATCTTAACCTCATAATGGCCTGTACAGTGACAGTTTTGAGGCCACATTTCCTGTAGAACTTGGGAACATGTGTCAACAAATGTGACAATACGCCAAGAACAAAGAGCAATGTAGAAGGCTTTTACAGTGTGATACAAAGCTCAGTTACAAATATGCACCCTAGTGTATGGAAACTGATACCTCTCTTAATGAAAGAAGAAATTTTAGTGAAAAAAGAAAAAGTGCAATGCC
Source organism: Martes martes (assembly GCF_963455335.1). Lineage (NCBI taxonomy): Eukaryota > Metazoa > Chordata > Mammalia > Carnivora > Mustelidae > Martes > Martes martes. Next base: position 85,387,838 of record NC_137888.1, read on the forward strand.
AAATGAGATGAATGAACAACAGAACAAACAAAAATGTGTAATACGAACAATAGATTTTGAAGACTGGTGCTTAGGTACAATGCACAAAACGAATCCGTTATTATTTCTAGTACTGCTGTGAATCTACACTATACATTTTGAATGTATTCAAATATTTTTTATTTTGTAATCATCTTTTTAATTTTTAAATTCATTTTCATCTTTCATTATCTCTTTTTATTTTTCACGATTTTTTCTTTTATGGCAAAATCACCTTATGTCTGATTAGTTAGGTGGTGAAAATATTTCTGTTGAAAATATTTGTGGTGAAAGGGCTTGTGGCAAAAATGCTTGAGGCAAAGATGTTTATGACAAAACTACCCATTACCTGTAATTCTACATTTAAATTTTGAAGAGCTTCCATACTGTTTTCCACAGTGGTTGTACCAATTTACATTCCTACCAGCAGTACACAGGGGTTCCAATTTCTCCACATTCTTGCCAATATGTGTTATTTTCTGTATTTTCTTTCTTTCTTTCTTTTTTTTTTTAAGATTTTATTTATTTATTTGAGAGTGAGAAAGAGCAAGAGCCCAGGGGAGAGAGGCAGAGGGAAAAGCAGACTCCTTGCTGAGCTGGGAGCCAAATGCAGGTCTTGAGTCTAGGACCCTGAGATCATGACCTGAGCCAAAGGCAGATGCTTAACCGACTGAGCTACCCAGGCACCTCTTCTGTTATTTTTTTCTTAAGAACTTTTTACTTGAATTCAGTCATTGAACATCAGCACCTGTCTTCATTAGCAAATCTGCTAGCTGAGTAGCACTTTGTAAAAACATACGAGGAGAAGGCAAGGCTCTGGATTTCAGAGCTCTGTTGTTTAGAGCTGGGTTACTTTGGGAAGGTCACTTAATGTTTTTCTTAATTATAAAGCAGGAATAATAATATCCACATTGGGAAATTTCAATGGATTTTTAAGTTGCAAGTTAGCATACAGACAGATGCCAAGCTTATTGTTGTTGTTATTTTTTTTTAATATTTTATTTATTTATTTGACAGAGATTACAAGTAGGCAGAGAGGCAGGCAGAGAGAGGAGAAAGCAGGCTCTCCACGGAGCAGAGAGCCCGATGCGGGGCTCGATCCCAGGACCCTGGGATCATGACCTGAGCCGAAGGCAGAGGCTTTAACCCACTGAGCCACCCAGGTGCCCCTGTTGTTGTTATTATTACTGTATTTCCTGACACACTCAAGTTGACCAGAGTGCTTTGTCTTAGCTTTTTTACAGGAGATAATATGACAAAAACTTAGTCTCTAATAACAGTCCTTGCTCCTTTATTTTATTTTCTCACCCAGTATTCAATAATCTGCAGATCTTAAGAATGATTCTTATCTTTAATACTTTCAATAAATAATAAATGGTAACCTATAAATTTATAATTTATAGACACTTTTTACTGAACTATTTTATTTTTAACCTTACAGCAGTCCCAGGGGTAATATCTGGTTACTCTGTCATTGGACAAATAAAGACACCAACTTTCAGACAGGACAGCAATGTGCCTTGTAGGGATGGAGCCAGACAAGGCTTTTCCTGGGCTGGAATGGTATCCTCTGTCTCCCCAGTCTCAGTGTGGTCATTTTCCAAAGAAGTAACAGTAGCTTATTAATCTTAACTTTTTATCTCAGGTTTGTCTATTCAGAGTAATTGTCAGAATAACCTTTAATAGGGGCTACCTCTACAGGATGTCCTATTTTATTCAGCTAATTACTTTTTGGAGAAATTTTGGTGGTACCATAAAATCATGTGGTACAAAAACATTCACCAGTGCCAGAAGATATCCCAAGAATCCATCAATTTTACTTCTCATAGCTACTTAATATATTCGTTACATTTGTAATATATGCACCTAAATATCTTGGTCATAATAATATAGGCAACTTAAAGGTGTTTTAAAATTCCAGCTCTTGATAGAAGATGAAAGCAAGACCAGAATAAACCAACTCGACTTAAACAATCACCACCACCACACCACAGGCAGCTACCAATTGTTGAGAGAGAGAGAGAGAGAGAGAGAGAGAGAGTGTGTGTGTGTGTGTGTGTGTATCATGGGGATCAGGGCCATGTCATTTTTTAGCCATTTTGAAAAGTCTAAGTTTGAAAGAGTTCCTTTATGACCTTTTCTTGGGGCTAAAATATGACAGTTCATTGTTCTTGGTTTACTAGAGCCTTCTGTCCTCTAGTTTCCACATCTCTCTTTTTTATCCCTATAGGTTTATGACAAATGCCCCTAACCTAATTTCCCAGAAGGAAATGTTTGTCTTTTGGTGGTGAGGCAGGGTGCTGTAGGTCGCTTAGGAAAGTGTGATAGATAGAGCTGTCAAAAGTGTAGCAAGTCATCTATGTACACTGGGACCCATGCTACATTTCTATTTGGTCTCAGTAGAAGATCAGAAGAGAAATTCCTAGTACTACTGGCACCCACCCTCTGTACTCCAAGGTTCTCTTCTCTTCTTCTCCTCCCTTCTCTCTTTCCCCTCTTCTCCTAATATGTGGGCACAAGAGCATGTAGTAGTAATGAATTCAATCAACAATGAAGGCTTTATCACAAGAAGAGGAGGCTTCTTCATTCTTTACTTGGCCACAGAGAATGGCTCTATGACAAGTAATCCATCTTACAAATGTGGGCTTCTCTTCACTGGTGGAAAGTGAGAGCATAACACATCAGCACAAGTCAATCATGTCCAGAGGGAAAAGTGACCCAAAAGAACTGGGTTAGTTGGATCAGGACAATACAACCCTAAGGGTAAAACATTTTCCAATCATACTTGTTCATTCTTTTCATGTATTCCTATCTTTTTATTCCTAGCCTTTCCCAGTGGTCTCTTCTTTCCCTAAGTTTCCTCTAGAAAAAAAAAAAAAGGAAAAATTTACATTTATATGTGTTTCTGTCTACTGAAAAATAAATGAAAAAACAATTGGGCATCTTTAAGCTACATTTGTGAAAATTTTTCTTAATGTCATAAGAACTAATTTTGGCTCACTTATTCACAACATATATTATGTTATTAACGTATTTTACTTAGTTTGCAATCAAACTTCTTTCTCCTGATGGTTATGAATTATAAGCAGTGATGTAGATCCCATTCTAAATAATCTGATCTTTATTCTCCCTGGTGACTCTTGGGAGGTGACTATGAGCTGTGGTTATACAATCCAATTTTTCTTCTATCCCAAAGGAAAAGCAACTGGTGAGTGATCACCTCAGCTGAAGACAGGAGAGACTTGATAAAATATTTCATTAGCACTTTAAGAAACTACTGTGAGAATGTGACTGCCAGATTTTTACTGATAAAAATGGAAAAACACTGAAGTCAAGTCAGGGTAACTACTTAACTAGCCGAGTGACCTTGGGTAGTCATTCAAACTTTTTCCTTTTCATTTATAAAATCAGGCTAAGAATATCTCCTTCACCAGTTTCTTATCACTTCTTTTTTTAAGCGATCATAAGAGAAAATGACATGAAAGGAATTTGAAAAGTAATTATAAAGTATCCTGCTTGTGTAAAGTAGCATAATAACATTATTGAAAGGAAAACAGTGAGTTTACTTTTACTGTTTCTAATGCTAAGCAGGTTTAAGTGGCAGATTTATGCTGCTTATTAGAGGTTTATTTTGGGAAATATTCATTTCTTAATAATGCTTGGGAAAGACTGAATGAGATTGGTTCCAGCACTGAATGTATTTGTATGTGGAAAAAGATTTATTAAGCAGGGAGTCTTTTCTGCTTCAAAAATTAGTGAAAATGCTTTTTTGTAGAAGTCTTTTAGAACTATGATAGGTCATGATTTTTTTATATTCTTTTAAAAATGTCACTTATTATTGAAACCTATTAAAATAGCAAGAAACTGGAAACAAAAACTGCCTGTAGAAACCTAGTCAACATTGTTCTGTGTCCAAGTTATTTTTAGTCATTGATTTAGAATTTTTTACATTCTATAGTTACAGTAGAGATAGAACTTTGTAGTCTTTATTTTTACTTAATGTTACATCATACTTTTTCCCACATTACTCATATTTTATTATTTAAAAAATTTTTTCTCTTCTTTTCTTTAAGGTGACCAATGTAAGCAGAGTGGTATACACCATTCTATCTCTTCTCCATCATGAATCTCTTTGAAATCAGAAGACACAGATCTAACTCATGCTTTTTAAATAGATTTATAATATTCCATAACAAGGAATTTATTCTTTTATTTCCCTTCTTCTTTTTTAAATTTTTAAATTTTTTTTATAAACATATAATGTATTTTTAGCCCCAGGGGTACAGATCTGTGAATCGCCAGGTTTACACACTTCACAGCACTCACCATAGCCCATACCCTCCCCAATGTCCATAACACCACCACCCTCTCTCGACCCCCCTCCCCCCAGCAAACCTCAGTTTGTTTTGTGAGATTAAGAGTCTCTTATGGTTTGTCTCCCTCCTGATCCTATCTTGTTTCATTTATTCTTTTCCTACCCCCGAAGCCCCCCACCTTGCATCTCCATTTCCTCATATCAGGGAGATCATATATATATATATATATATATATATATATGTGTGTGTGTGTGTGTGTGTGTGTGTGTGTGTATATGTATATATATATAATGGAATACTATGCAGCCATCAAAAGAAATGAAATCTTGCCATTTGCGACAACGTGGATGGAACTAGAGGGTATTATGATAGTGAAATAAGTCAATTGGAGAAAGACAACTATCATATGATCTTTTATTTCCCTTCTGTTTGCATTTAGTGTTTCTAAAGTTTTCTTTTCCCCCCACTACAACAATGTTGTAGAAATTGTCCTTGTATTCATTTACGGGACACATATTTACTGAGCATCTATTATGTGTCAGGTACTGTTCTAGCTCTTAGGAAACATTTATGGACAAAACAAAATCCCAGTCCTCACAAAGCTTATGTTAAAGCCAGGGGAGACAGTCGGTGGACAAGAAAGACAATGAAAATTGGATTATGAGGTATGTTAGGAAGTGATACATGTTGGGGTGAAAAAGAAGTGGAAGAATAAAAGGAATTTGGGAGTATCCTGGTGGAGGTGAACTGAGTCGCAATTTTATTTTATTTTTATTTTTATTATTTTTAATTGAGTTCCAATTTTAATCTGAGTCACTAAGACAGGCCTCCTTGATTAGGAGGAATTTGACTGAAATTTTAAGGAGATGAGGGAAATGGGATGTGGGGAGGAGAATTCTGGGCAGAGGGAACAAGTCACTACAAAAGCTCTTAGGTGAGAGTGTGCCTGGTGTATTTGGGGGCAGCCGGGACACCAGTGTGGCTGGAGAGAACTGCATGGAAAATATATCTAGGGAAGTAATAGGAGAACAGGATTGCATAGGGCCTCATGGGCCATCGCAGGGTCTGCAGCTATACTGAGTTAAACAGGGAGTCATTTCTGGGTTTTGTGCAGAAGAATAAAATGATTTTTTCATTCAACATTATCTTCAAGAACTAGTCATAATTTTTTTTTTTTAAGATCTTATTTATTTATTTGACAGAGAGGGAGAGGGAGAGCAGGAGCAGGGGAAGACAGGGAGAGAGAGAAGCAGATTCCCCCCTGAGCAGTGAGCCCCATGCAGGACTCAATTCCAGGACCCTGAGCTCATGACCTGAGCTAAAGACAGATGCTTAGCCAACTGAGCCATCCAGGTGCCCCTAGTCACAGAAAGTTTTTTAGAAAAAATATGGTTACTGTAGTATTTTTCACCATATGCTCTTTCACATTTGATTTATCTATCATCCTACTAATGTGTATTTAGGTTGTTTATTATCATTATCATTATTATTTTGCCCCTAGAAAATTATTTTAATTCTTATATAACAAAATGCCTCTTTTCCTTTTAATTTCTTGGTTTCCTCTTTTGGTTTTGTTTTGACATAGCAGAGAGACTCATTCACCTTAAAGATTGCTTTTAGTTTTTTTTTTTTTTTTAAGCAATGGTAACATTGCGATTACAGTCTTGTGTTAATATGAGGAGAAAAGCTTCTGTCATTTTTTTCATTCTCTCAAAGTCGTTGTGGGAGAGCATATCTGATGTTGAGTTTAAAATAATTATTCCCACCAGTATCTCAGATCAATGTTAAAATGCTCTGGGAAACTTTAGCTATTGCTATTTTTTTTTTTTTAAGATTTTACTTATTTATTTGACAGACAGAGATCACAAGTAGGCAGAGAGGCAGGCAGAGAGAGGAAGAAGCAGGCTCCCTGGTGAGCAGAGAGCCTGATGTGGGGCTCGATCCCAGGACCCTGGGATCATGACCTGAGCCGAAGGCAGAGGCTATAACCCACTGAGCCACCCAGGCACCCCGCTATTTTTCTTTATGTACAAATGGAGTAGTCTGTTTTTATTGGCTTTATTGGTCAAACTCGTCAGCCGCTAGTCAGACTTGCTAGAAACATACAACGTAATTTGAATGGCTTAGTGTAACAATTTGTATATTTTTTGCTATCTAGACCAACTTAGTCTCTTTGCTTTGTCACAACTAGTTGAATCAGTTAAGGCGGTAATATTGGCCTGTTTTGGTATAATTTGGTTTTACTGTACCTGTTGAGATACTAGGCTATATGAAGTGTGGAAGAATCTGAGTAACTCTTAGGGCTTTAGTTTAGGATCAATGGTCCTACCATAGAAGAAAGTGATACATAGTAATAATTTCAATAGTTACCTCTTGTCATATGCTTGTTATGTTTGAAGCACTTTGCATGAGCCAATCCATTAAATCCTGCAATAGCTGATAAAGTAAACACTATGGTTACTCTCATTTTGTCAATGAGAAGGCTGAAGCACAGAGAGATTAAAACTTCCCTAAGGTCACACAGGTCTATTATGGTAAAGGCAGGATTTGTGGGTAGGAAGTCTGGCTCTAGGCTTTTTACTCCTAACCACTATACTATACTTTGTTCATTTATTTTCCTGTCTTCTTGACAACTCTACTGGATCTTGTTTTAATTTCTTCACCATTAGGAAAGAGAAAGTTTCGGGTCAGCATTTTTCAGGCAGTTTCTCTATTCAGCCATAGAAAGTAATTTGAAGTTCTTTCTGTGGTAATAGATGTGAGAATTGGGGTGGGTTTTGGCTTGCATAAGTTATGTGTGTAATTAAGGAATCTTTCAGACACAGGGGTTGTACAAGTAAGTAGAAGTCAGGTTGCCACTGCCAGTACTTTGATAAAAAGGTAATTAACTCCATTATAACTAATTTTGTTGCTTTTATTTGGCTAAAGGAATGAGCGATATTGAAATCATTTTTAATTGATTTTGTTTCTGGTCGAGAGCTAACAGTGATAATGATTTGAGCCTTTATTAGAGCACATTTTAATATTCTAGATTCAAAGACACATCTCCATGCTTTGGATTTCTAATGCACAATGCTGGGTAGGTTCATTAGAACTGTTTAAAATAATATAGTGGTGTATCCCGTAAGTGCTATAAATAACTTTCTTTGGTCCTTGGTTATCCAGATCTTTTTTTTTTTTGCTGTGTCGTTGGGTCAAGCAACATTCTCCTGAAGCTCTTTCTGTTCTTATGGAGCTGTGGGACAGGAGACCTGTTACAACTGGGGACAGTTCTAGTCTTTGTTTTTGTTTTTAGACCACTTTATTGAGGTATTGTTGACTTGTAAAAAGCTGTACATATTTAATGTATACAAGTTGGTGAGTTTGGGGGTAAATATACACCCTGGAAACCACCACCACCAACAAAGCCATTGACGTAATCATCACCTCCTAAAAAGTTTCCTCATATCCCCTTTATTATCTTTTTGTTTTCTGGGTTACTTTGGTGGTTAGAACACTTCACCTGAGATTTATGCAGTAACAGTATTTTTAGCTATCAGCACTATCCTGCATAGGTTTCCAGAATTTATTCACCTTAGACAATTAAAACTTTGTACCTTTGATCATCAACTTCCCATTTGCTCTCCCCTGTCCCTTGGCAACCACCATCCTACCTTCTGCTTCTACGAGTTTAACTATTTTTGGATTCCACATAAAAGTGAGATCACATGGTATTTGTCTTTCTGTCTTTTGTAGGCCAGTTTTAGTTCTTTCTCCTCCTATGCTTAGGATATTTCTCTTAATTATATATTATACATTCTTATTTTATTCTTCTAGTTAATTTTTTAAATTTTAAAATAACTTCAAATTTATAGAAAAGCTGCAAGAATTATGGAAACTTTTTCTTGATTTTTAGAACAAGTGGCTGACATGATCGCTAACCATCCTAAAATAGTTTATATTTCCTACGAAAAGGATATTCTTCTACATAACCACAGTATAATCATCAGGAAATTGACATTGATATATTACTCCCATCTAATTCTCTAACCCCCTTCAAAGTTTCATCATTTGTCCTAATAGTGTCCTTTATAACAAAAAGACCTAGTTCAAAGTCCTATATTACATTTAATTATGTTCCTTTCATTGACTTTCATCTGGAATCCTCAGTCTATCTTGACCTTGACATTTTTCAAACATTTCAGGCAGGTGATTTAGAATAGCTATCATTTGGATTTTTTGATGTTTGTGAAAAAGTTCATTTTGTCTATTTTATGTATTTTTAGTAGAAGAATCATAGACATAACTTTTGTGTTCTTTTTATTGCATTCTGTCAGGTGTCCTACAACTTCCATTTGCTCCTTTACCCATGATGTTACCTTTAATCACTTTATTGAGATGGTGTTTGTCAAGTTCATGCACCATAGAGTTGCTCTCTGTTTCTTTGTAGTTAATATGGGTTTTGTGGGCAGGTACTTTGAGACTTTGTAAATCTCCCACTTATTAAATTTCATCACCTAGTGCAACATCTACTGATGTTTAATAGCTAGATTGATTATTACTATGACATTACCAAATGATGATTTTCCTAACTCTGATTTTTTTCTACATTTATTAGTTGGTATTGTATTATAAGAAACCCCTTTCCCTTCCCTCCATTTATTTATATCAGTCTAATCTCCTAAATTCTTATGTTATTTGATGGGTCACAATCTGTTAATTATTTATTTTGGTGCTCATATTGACTCAGCTTTGGTCAGTGGGACTCCTTCAGGCTGGCGTCTCCATTATCTTTAAATGTCTCTGCCATTTTTTCAGCCCTCTTTAACTTGCTGGCACAGGATCCCAGGATTGTTTTGTACTTTCTTTCCTTCAGCTATGTCTCCAGGGAGCCTTGCTTTCCTTTAGTGGAGAACAGTATTTAGAAACCAAGATCTGGGAGTCAGTGTCCTCAGTGCTCTTGGGGTGTCTTGCTCTCAGAACTTCTTATTGTTCAGAGGTATTTTATATGCACTTGAGTGTGTGTAAGAATATATACACATGTATTTATTTCTGTATCTATCAGTGTAACTGAAAACTGTGAGTTATGTTAATACTTCCAGTTCTAATCTAACATGATGAGGTTTATTCCCGTTTTGTCTCTTTCCATTTTTGTAACTCTCTTCTCCAACACTGAAAAATTTGGCTTCCATTATCTTCATTATATATTTTTAAATTTGATCAGTGCCTTATATAGAATCATTGTCTCCCCCCTTCCCTGATTCTCAGCCCTGCCCAAATATCTTTTCCACCCCATTCAGGCTCCAAACCTCAGGGTGGGCCACAGCCGTCATCTCCTGGAGCATTTGCCCACTCCCTGCCATGTGCCGTGATCGTTCACTGCACTGTTCAGGCTCTGACACTCTGAATATGGCTGTGCTCACTTCCACTCCCCCCCACTCTGCCCATCACACCTTGCTCTGCCCTACCTACTTATTTTTAGTTTGAATTATCCAGGATGGGAGGAAGATCATTACACTCTTTTGATATTTTATTTGTTTTCTATGGTATAGGAGTTGTTACCACATCTTGTAGAGATAAGGACATACAGAGATTGTTTGTTTCAAGTCATGACTTTGGGAGCTCCAACTAAACTTAGGTCATTCTGATATCAGCTTCAGTGCCTTTATGTTAGAATTTGCCATGAAATTTATTTATTTATTATTATTATTTTTTAAAATATTAATTTATTTATTTGAGAGAAAGAGCAAGTGAGCATAAGCATGGGAGGGGCAGATGGAGAGAGAGAAGCAGATTCCCTGCTAAGCAGGGAGCCTGATGCAGGACTTGGTCCCAGGACCTTGAGATCATGACCTGAGCTGAAGGCAGACACTTAACCGACTGAGTCACCCAGGCACCCAGGATTTGCCATGATACTTAAACAGGGTTCTCTAGTTTATTATTAATGGTTCCCATCCAGTAGCTCAGCAGTTACATGGGTCCAGACAACTCTGCTTGAAGGAAAACTATAGACTCCCAAGGACCAGGATTATCTCTGAGACAATCACCCTGATTGTCCTAAGTCTCAAGGAAATATCTGGGAGTGGAAATCAAAACATTCAACAACTTGTCAGGCATAAGTTCTGACCGGTAAGAGTGGACACTGGTTATCATTCTAGAGCAAGCGTCATCTAACATCCCTGCCCACCACCCCCTGCCCCTCCCCCACCATGCGCTAGGTTCTAGTCCTTAGGAGGTTCAGGAGGTTACTGGTGGGGAGGCTGGAGCTTACAGGGTAGCAGTGGCAACACCTGCAGTTACTCTTTACCAACAAATATGGAACAATGTCAATAGTGGAACCATCGGTATGGCCCTCCCAGTGCGTGCTGGGTGGAAATCAGGCTTCTAGTTGCTAAGGCAGACATCATTATTAATCCTTTCACTTGGCAGGATTTGGGAAAGGGAGGAAATAGACAAACCCACCCAGGTACATTCAGTGTAAATAAACAACAATGTTAGAATGGGAATGTTTGAGATATTGTCTCATGTGTTTTCTGTTCCTTGTTTCTTCCTATCTGGTCAGGAGACCATCATTGCCTTTTTTAGGAAGGTTATGTCAGAAACAAAGAAATCCCAGATTCTGATGGACTGCAGGGTATAGACGACACTCTGAGGAGTTCTCTTCTTCCTAAGACCAGATGAAGTTTTCCTGAATTAGAGTAAGAGAACAGGAGGGGAAGTGAAATGGTATTAGATTAAGGGGTGTTCCTGAAAGATGAGCCCTTTCTTTTTTGCCACCCCAGTTTACTCTAAACATAGGGCAGAGGACAGCAGTTCAGATTGGATTGGGGGACCTGACAAAAGAGGGGACTTGACCTACTTCCTTAGAGGAACCTCCAGTTTCCCCTCATGCCTTGGGGATAGTGGAATCAAAGGGATTGCCTTATTCCTAATAGAGGCCCAGGAGAGGTGGAAGCCTCAGACAGCATCACTGAACTGCCCATAACAACAGAATCCTCTTCATGCCCCAGAGAGGACATGGGAATTATAAAGAGTCCTGCATTAGGGAACAGGGGACAACTCAACAATGACCGCCTATAATACATCACAGGAATGACAATGTCTTAGGGGATGACAACACAGAGATGATAACTCGGTCACAACGACTATCCCAATGCCCTTTTGCAAGCATGATAAACAATCTGATAATTAAATGTCATTCCGGAGAAAAGGGGGATAATCTCTGAGTTGCCTCCTCTCTACCTCTTGGGGGGTGGGGATTGTAGTAGAAATTTAGTTTGGTTATAGAAAAGCAAGGTTCCATTTCTTGCACATCCAGATTAATTGTTGGTGTGCTCTTCTTTCCTCTCTATACCTGGTACTAGTCAGTATAGCTACACCAGGATTTTATACTTTTCTTTCCAGAAGGCCCAACGTGAGCTGCCCAATGTGTGGAAGAGACCATTCTGACTCAACAGTGTAATAGCTCAGAGACACTCAATGTAGGCAGGAACTTTTGAACTCCACTATTTTGCTAGTGACAGTGACTTGGGGAAATATAATTATCCAGGACAGTTCTACCCACATATAACATCTGGTTTTCAGTCAGCTCCTGCTGCTTGAACACACATTGGCAGCAGGCTTAACTGAGGCACAAAGGAGTCAAGTGGCTTGACCGGGCCACACAGAGAGGCGGCTGCTCGGTCCACCTTGGGATCTGGGACCATTATGGCATTCAATTATCTGTCGTAAACACTGGGTCTTCCTGCCTTATGAATGCAGCTGCAGTCTCTTGCTGAAAAATTTGCCTCCTTTCACATAGAAGGCATAATTAAGAACACAGCTGCAAATTGGCTCTTCTCAACAATTTTCCCTGCTGTCCCATAAAATGTGAAAAATACGGGCCAGTACATTGATTAGACAGACTCTTAGGGCTGAATTGTGTGTAATCTATCCACTTCTGGCACTTTGAAATAAGTTTTTGCTCTTCCACTGGAATTTAAAGGAAGGAACAAAAAATAACAGTAGCCTGGGTGTTTCTCGTTTGGACTTTTCACAGACACAGAGTGAGCTGATAGAATCAGCTCACATCCTCATGTGAATATGTAAAACACACACGCACACACTTCCTGATGACGATACAGAAGGTGTATTTTGGGGCAAATACTGATCTAGTTATTTTCTCTCTGTATATTTTGAGCAAAGATACTTTGAAGCCGTTAGTCATGTGTTTCTGCTCTGCCCATCTCTGTGAGATGAAGGAAAGGAAATTGGGGTGGGTACAGCATGCTTCCCAAGGGTCTGTTCTGTCTATTTTAGTGGTGTTGTGTAGGATAGTGAACTTAGACAACCCGCTTTCAATTTCCATACCCGTCATAAAGCTCTGAAGTCCTCAGCAATTAATTTAATTTCTGGGAGCCTCAGCTTTTCCATCTGTGAAGTTGCACTGATTATTCTTATCCTACAGAATTGTCGTGAACCTCAAATATAGCTGCAAATTTATGCTGTCTAGCGCTTTGCTTGGCCTGTAGTATGTGCTCAATAAATTGCATGATTATCTAAACTTTCACTGAAATTTAGAAACAAGAAACAAAAATCAGGTCTTTTAAAGGGAAGTAGGGTAAGCTAGCTTTGTTTTCATTGAATCATCTAGACATGAATTAGGATGGGGCCAATGAACTAAAAGAACTTAGGGAGAGTATTGTTTTGATATAAGTCCTCTGAGCCATCTGTATTTAGGGGTAAAAATCCCAACAATGAAACCCTTCACAACCTAATTCTGAAAGAACCTGAGAAAAATGGTATTATGACACTGAGTTTTGTTTTGTTTTGTTTTTTTTTTTTTTTTGAAGACTTGTTTATTTGACAGAAAGAGGCACAGTAAGAGAGGGAACACAAGAAGGGGGAGTGGGAGAGGGAGAAGCAGGCTTTCTACAGAGCAGCGAGCCCGATGTGGGCCTCGATCCCTTGGGTTCATGATCTGAGCTAAAGGGAGATACTTAAAAACTGAGCTATCCAGCTGCCCCATGGCACTGAGTTTTAAGGCAAGCCACAGATGGAGGACAAGGTATAGGAAGGCACCATAAAAAAACAGGGTACATTTTCTTGCATCTCTTTTCACTTCACTCTGATTCTTTTCCACATAATGTGCTCGAGAGAATTCTTGGCAGTTTCACAGCAAGCTCCAACTGAATTTTCCCGTTCGGCGTCTCCAGTTAGCTGTAGAAGACACGCAACTGCTTTCTGTGCAGATTCACCCTGATAAATGACTGGGCCTCCACGGCATACGTGGCCCCAGACTATGGGACGAAACAATTGTCAGGGAGGGGGTGCTTGGTCTTTACATGGCCCCCAAAGGGGAAGAAAGATGGCAAGTATATAGCAGGAACTTGCAGTGGAGGGGACTTACACTCTTCCTCCTGGGCTGCTGCCGTGCTTTTGCTCCTTGGGAAGATAGTGCAGGAGCAAAACCCGAGTTTTGGCAGTCTGAGCAGACACAGCCAATGCACCTGTATCTTCCTCTGTAGATGGAAAGTCGGCTTCTAAATCCACGGAGGACATCTCAAATCAGAAAGTAATGTATTCCATTAAGGGCTTTTGCAGCTTTTCTGTACCCTTTCAACCGCCCGCTCTGGTTCGGCCCACCACATTTAATCATAAAGAAATGAGCTGAAGACATAAAAGGACATGCATATAAATAACATTCTTTGTAGAAGAAAACAGATGTGTAAATCTCTTTGCTGGTACTTATTTTAATGAAGACGACTAAATTCATCTTAAATATTCATCTGTATATAGGAGAGAAGAGCTCTTCAGATACGAAGGAGCACAGATTTCCCTGTGGTAAGAAAAGGTGGTTGGATTTACCACATCAGGGGAAGTGCTACTCCACAATTTAAGTCCCCACAAATGCCACTCAGAGCCACAGTGCTTATAACAGAGACGGATGAGTGCAGGACGCCTGGACAGCGGGGGTGGCATTGTTTAACCTTTGTTCTTCACATCCCTCAGGAGAGCAGACAACACCTCTATTTTCAATGTTTCTTCTGAATGATTTCCCGCCTAGTGGATTGACAGGTACTCTGATTATCTGCCTAAGGAAAATGAAGGGATAAACAGCTGAGAGATGAAGATTGACTTGAAAGGACTCCATCAAGGAGTGTATGTTACACTTGGATAAAGAAGAGTATAACAGGAGGACACGCAGAGAAATGTCAGATTAGCACCTAAATATATTTTGAAGAAAAACATAGCATTTTGCCAAACTGGTCTTTACTTGAATAGTAACGATTGCAGATTGTCACTGTCACAAGCCGAGAGATTTATTCAGGGAAGATAAATGCCTTTCACTTTTTACCATTTTGAACAGGGTTCCGTAATGGAGATCTTGAGACATCTCATGGAGGAACCTGGGGTAGAGGCCAGGATTCCTTACTTGAAATCCTTCTCCGGTCAGCTGAATCAGATGGGAGTCAGTCAACAATCACAGCAGAGAGGTGGACGGCATCTTTGTCTCTTGGCTCTTCATCCCAAACCCAGACTCGCTGTTTTGTTTAAGAGATTGGGACTGGTTTTCCCCAGTCCCTTGCCCAGTGTCTCCGATGTCCTTCCCACCTGGCTCAATCCACTCAGCCTAGAGGGGCTTGGGGATGCCTGCTTTTCTGTGTCTGATTCTCTCCTGCTCTACACTGTCTGCCCCACATCAACCTTCTTACCCTGAACCCAACTTAGAATGGTCTTTAGGACAGAAGGCTTGTCGCTCCATATCATTACCTGGTAACAGACTGTATCCCAGGCGGACACTCAGCTGATTAGAGGGAAATATGACGTAGAAGACGGAAAGGGAAGATTATTTCCTATTCAACCTTCTTGTTCCGACAGATGCTGTATAATGATGTAAGGCGGACTTGTGCTTTTCCTTGAACAGTTTTGAGGGTATTTGCTGATGTCGTGTTAGGCTTGGATGCTGCAGAAAGGAACACCACAGCCATGATGAGAGAGAACTGCCGGTGTAAGTGATCAATGGCTATGTAAAACACACTGCTCATCTGTTTTGTTTTAATCTCACAGAGTTGAATGATCTGGTGGGTTTCCGGAGAACTTGCTGTCAAAACCAGTTCTGTTAATGAGTGATGAAGCCTTAGGAAACATCCCTGCATTATCTCCTCTCACTGAATTAGATAACAGAGCCAGGAGCAAAGGCTTTTTTTTTTTTTTTTTTTTTTTTTTTTACAATCTTTCTGCTGTGTGATCCCTGCTTTGCCCGCATGTCAAGACCAAGGCCTGGCAGGGGAATTCACTTGTAGCCTGGACAAATGGGGTGGTTAGGCCTTTATCTCTATCTTTGGCCATGATTTGCGCTGCTTTAATCCCTGTGGTCACACTGCTGCCGAGGCAGGGCATAATTCTTGTCATTAAGAGCATGCACACTTGTGTGTGTTTGTGTACGGGTTCTCTCAGCTCATGCTTCACCTCTTTTTTTTTTTTTTTTTTTGGAAAATGAAATACCCTGAGCCCCTGATAACTGAACATGAAAAATGCTCAGGTTGGCTTTGCTTCAGAATCTGCTCCCCAGCTGTATGTATATCCATCTCAGCAGTAGGGAGATGTCCCCTCTTTGTGAGGCTAGGAATGGGCCCATCACCTTGAGGCTATGCGGGAAGCACGGGGTTTCATGGCAGGTGCGGGAATTCCCAGGCCCTTGACCTCCGACCTTGACGGGTCAAGTCAATTCAGCCCTTCCCTAGACCCTGCCTGAGCTCATTTCTGGTATTATCTATCTTTCTTTCTTTCTTTCTTTCTTTCTTTCTTTCTTTCTTTCTTTCTTAAAAAGATTTTATTTATTTATTTGACACAGAGAGAGAGATCATAAGTAGGCAGAGAGGCAAGCAGAGAGGGACGGAGAAGCAGGCTCCACACTGAGCAGAGAGCCCGATGCGGGGCTTTGATCCCAGGACCGTGGGATCATGACTGAGCTGAAGGCAGAGGCTTTATCCCACTGAGCCACCCAGGGGCCCCTCTGATACTGTTTTTCATTGCAGTTCTCTGCTCACCGAATCCCTTCTACCGGGAACAATGTACTCTTGTCATTTTTTCCATGGGGAGGGTTTGGAATATCTGGGTAACATAAGTGGATGAGCACAAAACCTCAGAAGAACTTGGTGTTCGATTTAGCAGTTCATGGTTTCAGCTGTGCCAGTCTGAAGGGAAGAGCTTTTTCAAGGTCTCGATGGCTATTGTTGTCTTTTGTGCTGGAGACAATGCTAGCAGACACACTCACTCTCTGCTATTTCTGTGTCTGAAGGGAGTAACACCCGCAGCACCCCCCCACCCCCCCAGTCCAGCACAGGGACCCCTGTGAGGCAGCTGCTCTTCCCCGAGCACAGGAATGTGCTTCCTTCCGCCTCAGGTGTGTGACAGCACTTGCCAGCTGCCTTTGCTCTCTCCCTCCCTCTGATTGCTGTGGGTCCTTCTACCTACTGTTATTGAGGTTGTGCCTCTTGGGTCCTTAAAGGGTGTCTTCTGTCTTCTGCCCCCCCCCCCCGCCCCCACACCCAGCTCCATTGGCCTCCCCTGACTCGCTTCCGGCCCCCCTGCTGGTCCCATCTTCACACGTGCTAAGCCAGCTGTGCTGGATTGCAGAGGAAAATTGTGTCCAGCCTGGCTGCATTCCAGAAAGGTTAGGAGGGATTCCCTGGGAGACGGTGGGGGAAACAAGAGCACACCGGTGACCTGCTGCACATTCTCTCCGACCTTACAGACAACAGCATGTGGAGGAACCACAACAGTATTTTCACCCCAACCTTTCCAGAGGCCGTCCACACGCTCAGAGCCATGGGGCCCTGATGGCTTTTCACTGGGGAAGGAGACACAACTTAGGCGTCTATATCGGGTTTCCCTCAGGGTCCTGAGGAAAGAGTCCCAGATTTTCAGGGTACCACGGTTTCCCGCTCACCCCACCTCCCGCTCTCACAAAAGGGAATATTTGAGAAGGCTGACTGCAGCGGCGTTGACTGCTGGCCAGATCCCTGGCAGAGGCCTGCGCTGGTTGGAGCCAAGCATTGTGTGCAGCCTTAGGCCTTGCCGCCTGGTTTTATGGTGCGGCCCTGGCCCCTTGCTGAGGCTCCAGCCGCAGGATGTGCTTGCACCTTCAGCAGACCAAGCACATCGCGCTCTGGAGCGTGGCCTAGGTCCACTGTGGCAGGCCAGGGCAGGCCAAACTTGTAATCTCAGCGTACAACCAATCTGTTAGGAAACACCTCTGATGCGGTACGGTAGAAAATCCCCTAAATGTCCTCAAGACAACCAGGCAGCCTGCTGTGTGGGCTATGCTCTGCAGGCGAACATGGGATTGTCAGCAAATTCCTTCCTAAGCTGTCGCCATTGAGAATGGATGCTGCACATTAGGTCTTCCCTTGTTTGTAATGATGACTGTGGATGCTGGCACTTGATTTTGCCTCATTTTGCAGAATGGTTGGTTTGAAGACTAGAATTTAAACAGGAGTGGCTTATCCGCTAGCAGCAGTGAATGTGGCAGGAAGCCTAGAACCCAGATTTCATTTTCATTTCCTTTCTCTTCCTCTCCGGCTTACTTTTCAAATTGTTATTGGTGCAGTTCACCGTGATCGAATGGGTCTCTAAAATATTTTTGCCATAATCATGAAGATTCAGTTTGAAAGAAAGCATAAATATTAGCTATGCCAGTGCTGGCCAACAGAACTTTCTGCTGTGAAGCAGATGTTCTCTGTCTCCTCTGGGCCCCTCATAACCACCAGCCACAGGTGGTCCTGTATCTGAAATACAGCTAATGGGGGCCAGGGAGCGGAATTTTAAAATTTATTTAAGTTTAATCTAAATTTAAATAGCCACTTGTGACTACTGACTAATGTATTGGACAGTATTGATTTATAGATGAACCCATTCATTTTATAGATGGAGAAGTGAGACCCAAGGAGATTGTTGGAATTTACTCAGCAGCACATAGTAGTTGATTTAAGCCATTTAAAAGAACAGTCAGCATCTTTTGACTAATGATTGTATTTTTTTATATATATATTTCGGCATACTGTTTTAAAAATTCTTTGTACTTTAAAAAGGGAAAGAATGAGGCTAATGTTAAAATATATTTTTGTGACAGGTTGGCTGTCCGCATAATGGACTGTTACACAAGGAGGCAAAGGGAGTTAAGTGGGCTGGGAAAGGCCAGCCTGTAATCCCACAGCAGGCCCTCGAGTGGAGCTGTTGTATAAGAAGTTTCAGAGGCTGGCAGAATCCCAAATCAAAAACCCAAACCAAAGAAAAATCCACCTTGTTCTTCCTATTCCTGCTCTGTCCACCCCGAACCGTTTATTCTTTTATGTTCAGATCTTTGAATATTTTACTTCCCAGTAGAAAGAGAAATAAAATTCTCTCTGTGAGCCTACAGAAATAGAATTCCATACATAAGGGAGAAAAGTCTGAAGTTTGGTTCTTGTTTTTAAAATATGTCAAGAATGGGGCACCTGGGTGGCTCAGTGGGTTAAAGCCTCTGCCTTTGGCTCAGGTCGTGATCCCAGGGTCCTGGGATCGAGCCCCACATCGGGCTCTCTGCTCAGCAGGGAGCCTGCTTCCTCCTACTCTCTCTCTGCCTACCTCTCTGCCTACTTGTGATCTCTGTCAAATAAATAAATAAAATCTTAAAAAAAATGTCAAGAATACTATGTGGATTAACTCCTAATGGGAGTTTAAATGTATTTATCAATTTTTTTAATAGATAAGGGTAAGGTGACATGAAACCATAACTCACCAATACTCTGAGGTCCTGTCCTTTGAGGACACATTCTTCAATGACATCTCAGGTCTCTTAAGTTGTGAGTCTTGGAAATTGAGCAGGCTATATCTGGGAGAGGTGGGGCAACATGTGTTTCCAGGCAGTGGTGGGAGAAAGCAACTAGCATGTAATGTGCAAGGTTTCAGTGTAAGGTCTCCAAGGACCTGGCTAATGGGCAGAAAGAATTTTCCATGTAAGCCACCTAGTGTGTTAGCATCTGAGGCCCCCTGATTCAGTGCCTCCCATCCTATTAATGTTGTTCTCTCTCCTGGAGAGAACACTTCATGTAGACATTCAATAACGCTGTGTGCCTTGTAATTCCCTTAAAAGTTAATGAACGTGTTTGAATTAATTTTAATAAATGTTGATTAATTGCAGTTTGACTTGTGTTTTGAAGAACAAAGGCATCCCACAGTATTTGGCAGCTTTTCCTCAGTGGCTTTGAAGATGCTCACAGCGGGGGGCAGTGTCGCTTTGTAGATGCCACAGGGAGAGGCTGGTGCAGAACCAGAGGGGAAATACCCACCAGCCTTTCAGACTTTGTGTTCTCCAAGGCAGGAGCCACCACGAGCCACACCTCCCCACACCTACACTCCCCACCCCCACCTCCCTGGACAGAGACAGAATGAAGTGTTCAAAGAAAATTCAAAAGAATCTCTGAGATGGATGTAAATTAAAAGTATGAGAATCACGGAGTCTTCAGTAACTTGACTCAGTCACATTTTATTGAGTTTATTGAGTTTATTGAGTTTCTGACAGGTTTAGAACTACATATATGGATAACATGATTGCTGTCCGCAAACATTTCATGCCATGGCTTGGTGTGTGTGTGTGTGTGTGAGAGAGAGAGCGAGAGCGCGAGAGCGAGGTGGGAGAAATGGAGCAATTGTATGTAGATGATACTATATCTGTCTATCTCATGTCTACCACATATAGAAACTACAGCAGAATAGTAATTGCTGCCACAAGGGTAAAAATCTCTTGATACAGGTGTACGGGGAGGGAACATCACTGAATGCTTTTTTAAAAAATGTTTTTCTTACTAGAGAATGAAGAGACAGGCATAGTTACCTTCCAAGGTTACTTTCAGCTCTGACATTCTAGAAGTTTGTGAATATTTTCATGTACTTTGGCACTTTCTATATACCTTTGCAGTTTACAAAACAGACAACTGTCCTTCAAATCACTCTGGGATGAGGGGAGTCATGGAGCTGGATTACTCTCAATGTCATATCTTATTTGGCCTTTGTTTGCTAGTTAGCAGGACTCCTGTCCAAATGGCATGTGATTGTGACCAAAGCAATTAGGGAGATTGATTTGGCATGCACGATTTCATTCTCTGCTTCCTGCAGTGAGAGATGGAGGAGCCTATCAGGGTCCAAGATAACCAAATTTGATTTTGCCCAAATTAGGACATCAACTTTTCAAGTTGGTTTGGTATTGTTATATTTAACTTAAACCTTATTATTTTTTTAAATAAATGTCCCAGAAAGAAGATTTTCAAAATTATATTAAGTTTACTTGTCCTTTCTAAAGGTCTTTTTGTCCCCTCTACATTAGTTTATGGTTTAAAAAGAAAAAAAAATCCGGTGACTTTTCAAATTAATTTTATACTGTTATTTTCTGAGCCTCTTTGTGTATCCTGTCCTGTGTCACATCAATCTGTTCATTAATTTTAGATTGCTTCATTTTATTACTATTGTTTTTTTTTTAATGTCCTTTGAAGGCATTAAAATGCCACAGAATAATAACTTTGAACAACAACAAAAAAAACACATGGCTAAAACAGCTCTGATATTTCTGGATATTGATTCCCTAATTGGATTAGACTCTCCCTTTGACAGAATTCCAACAAGGTAAAGGGCCAGGCCATGATTCACAACTGGCTGGATTTCATCCCAATGACCGTGAGTGATGCTCATTCATCCAACAAACATTGATTAAGGGTCTACAGTGGGCCTGGCTCTGTGCACTGCCCACCTTGTTCACACAGCTGCTTCTTTGATGTCAGTTGTAGGGTGATTAGGCACGAAAGGCAGCATGAGTTTTGGAGTCTACTCCCATCTGCTTTCATGTCTGCCTCAGAGGAAGAGCCTCTGGGAATTCCTTGGGAGAGCTGAAATGGCAGGTGGCCTGAGCTGGGATGCTGGGGCTTTCCTCTCTGTGTGCCTGGAAATCACGTGTGACTCCAGAGTGACAGGTCTGGACTTTATGGGAAGCTATTGGATCAGCCTCAGAGACTGTGTAGCTGCCCCATGAGCTCAGAGCATAAAAGTCAAATCAGCTTTCCAGTGGGGATATGAGCCTATGATGCCAGCAGATAGCTTCTGAAACTGCAGCTGATGGGAAGTATGTTTGGTGAGATTTTGAGAGATATTGGGAGCCTTGTGGATCTTTCACTGAAACATTTATCCCAGATATTAATACAGAACGGACCATGAATGTCTATTTTTTTTAAAAAAAGGTTGATTGGTCAATTTGTTTTCTTTCAATTAAGTTTTCTAGACCTTTGTGACTTCTTGTAGGAGGGATAAACCAAGTGAACCTGTAGGATGCCTGTGTCTCACCATGCCTTCCCTCACGGCCAGCCCCCTGTGAGTAAGCTGGCTAGGTTGCACTTTGGAAATCAAATCATCATCAAACATTTACCATGTATTAAGTACTTTTAGATACCTTACTTCATTTGATCCTCACAATAGCCCTATGAAGTAGATATTATGCTTGTGACATTTTATTGGGGATCAGAGAAATTTTATCTCAGAGGCAGGATTTAAATCCAAACCTGTGAAATGCTAAAGTGTGTGTTGTCATAGCCACTAAATGCAGTTGTCCCCTCAGGGAGGGCACATGCCTGGGGGAGACACGGGCTGGCCTATTCTCTACAATATTTATTGAAGTGTCGACATTGTTTATACAAATGTAACAGCTGAGAGAAGCCAAACCCGGCAATAAGACTGTTACTTAGCACCTCCATCAAGCTTCACATTATTATAATTTATAAATCTGCTAATATCTTGGTGAGACTAATGCATAGTATTGCAGATTTCAGCAGTCTGAGAAGCAAACAGCTGTATTAAGTGAAAGTTTCATTGTTTCAGATCTGGTTATCATAGCCTTTCTCACTGTTGCCTTAGCTTCCTTGTTCTTTGTCTATTTTTATTTATTTGTTTGTTTGTTTGTTTGAGAGAGGGTGAGCTCAAGTGGGGGGAGGGACGGGGGAGAGAAAGAGGGAGAGAAGCTGACTCCTTGCTAAGCAGGGAGCCCGATGAGGGATTCAGTCCCAGGACCCTGGGATCATAACCTGAACTGAAGGCAGATGCTTAACTGAGTGAGCCACCCAGGTGCCCTGTTCCTTAATTGTTAAAGTAGGCTGCTGGAGCGTTGGCATTTGGCTAATTCTCGAAGACAAATGGGGAACCACTGAGTGAGGCTCCCCACTGTGGTAGGAGCAGGAGAGAGAGATACACAGATGGCCTTTGGCTTAACCATGATTTCCTCACATTTGCAGTCTAAAAGAGGTTTCTTGGGTCTTAATTCTTTAATTTAAAAATGAAAGTTTAAAGGCAAATGGCCCTTCAAAAGAGGAAAAAGCCCACTGTAGACTGAGTCTTGGTGATACAGGGAAAATAGAGTTAACCCAGGGCCTACTTCATAGCCAGAAAGAACAATTAAGTAGAGCTGGCCTTTGTGAGCAGTGAAATAAAGTGAAATTATGTCCAATGAGTTCTGCTTACTTCTGTTCTTTATCTGATAACCATGAAAGAATTGAACAAGAATAGTAAAATTGTATCCTAACAATGGCTCGTTAATTCATACATGCCTTCCGATATTCTGTCTATCCAATTGTGTCCTTTGACACACCACAAATCATCATGACCTCATGGTTGGCAAATAAAGTACATTAGTTGCAACTGCTGAGAGTTTTGTAAAAGGCTCTGCTATATCCTCTCATAGTTTTTAAGACCTAGCTTGCAAGCTTGTACTTTGTATCACTAGCAGGATCTGTTTATGTATTTTTGAGATAAATACAGCTGTAATGAATGCCTCTGAGAGGAAAAACTCATGTGGCCAATATCTTTGCAATGTCTCCAAGGTATGTAAATACTCTTTAGAATAAAGTTGTTGCCTTTGTGTGTTGTTGTAAGTAAAAATATTTCTTATGTGCATGACAATTGATTTTTGGTGGCTCTTTACTCCACCCAATATCTTTGTCCTTTTTTTTCCCCCTGAAATGAGCCCGGAAATTAAGATTAAACCTGGCAGGTAAAAACTTACATCATCTCCACCATATAACTGAACTCCTAGGCGAGCTCCCAATGCTGACCTGAGTTTTCTCATACTTCTCAAAGTAGGAAGGCCATAATGACACTCCTGAAATTCAGATGTTTGTGTTTAAACAACGAGGGTTCACCTGAAAGTGAAGCCCTACAATGACTTGCAGTACATGCTTAATGGTTTCTAATTTTTATGTATAAAAAATGAAAGGAATCTACTAGTTTTATTTTTCCTTTCTTTATAAACCACAAATTTATTATTTAAAGTAAGTGCCAGGCACTTACAAAGCCCCGAATGAGGCTTTTACAATTTATACAATACTTTCATGTACATTATCACCTTTACTTTAATATTCCAGATGTTCATGACATAATAGTGAACACCAATGACTGTTAAAAGCATATAGCTAATTAACCAATATTTGGCTTAATTTTATATTTCTAATTTCTAGTTTTATTTGCTTCTTGATTGTTTATTTGCATCATGGCCAATTTTCTTATCCGAACCACTGCTGTGTTACATATTTGGACGTGACAGTGGTAAATTTTAGAGTTGACAATTTCAGGATTGATATAAAAATGAATAGGATTTCCTCAAGAAGAGGATTAGGATTTTGCCTGAGGGAAATTGGTATTTTCTCAGTCTGTGATCGCACTGGTGAAGCTTAGAAAGTAATTCTAGGCTTCTGAATATATTCCTATATAATTCTTGCACTAAGGAATGGAAAAACTTTTGTGAGTCCAGATGGATTGTACAGGTGATGCTGCCATGAGCACCTTGGGGAGGTAAAAGGGTATCTATGGAGAGTGCCCTGTGGACTCCTGGGTAGAGACAGAGACCACAGAAGCAAGGCGCGAGATGTGATGGTAAGGCAGAATTTGCCACATTCCAGAATAATGTTTTTTATTTCTCTGAAAGATTTATGTTTTTGTATCTAAAACGGAGAACAGGAGAAAATATTATACTAAACTTTTTTTTTCTCCCTGAAACTATGAAGGAAGGGTCTTCTAAGTAAGACAAAGATGACAAGGCATAACTTTATAACAGGTAACAATCCAATGAGAAAAAAAATCTTTGTTGCTGGTAGCCCTGATAGTTTGGATTTCCTATGCTAAATATTCACATGGCAATCTTCCTTTTTTTAATTTTTAAATTTAAATTCAATTAATTAACATATAATGTATTATTGGCTTCTAGGTAGAGTCAATGATTCACCAGTCTTATATGACACCCAGTGCTCATTATGTCACATGCCCTCCTTAATGTTCGTCACCCAGTTACCCCATCCCCACACCTCCTGAGATCTTTATTTCTTTGTCATGGATAAAAGAAAGCATTTGTGTGTGCTGTTTCCTTGAGTTCAGAAATAAAATAAACAAAGTGTAATTGGTTTCGACATGTTCGCTGGATTTGGGAGAGATGTAAATTTTATTTTTCGAAGCAGGCAATGTGTCTCTGTGAGCTAATGGAAGAGGCCAGTGCTATTTCCAATGCCATGGGACCATCTCTGATTGCTGTTAACTTCTGAAACAATAACTATTTGGTATACTTTTGCACTAGAAGAGAGGGAAAATGAGTGACCTAGCCATAAACTCTCTAGTAACTTGATATAATGAAAACTTTCCAATGGAGACAGAATTATGGTTTATTAAGAGTGTGCTGCTACCAGAATAAAAACATTCATTATCTGCCTTACATTAACCATAAAGACAAATATAATTTTTCCATAAGAAATGTTTCTATGTATTTTTTTCCTTCTAAAATTCATGATAAGGTGTACAATAAAAAGCATGTCTGCTGGCACCTGGGCAAATACAAGGAGAGGATACTGTAACACAGGTGGTAATGGAAATAAAACATCTCAGTCTTATAAGACACAAGAAAACTTTTACCCATACAATAAAACTGTCTTGGAATAATATCTGTCATATTCAAGCAAGCATAGCTCTTATCTATAATAGTATTTTATCTTAGAAACAGGTTCCTGCTGGAAAACAATTTAGATTTATTTTTTGGAGGGGGGAGTGGGGGATACATCTACTTGGTGTCCAATTAGTATCACCCATGGTTACTATTAGATACAATTTTGATTTAGTTACGAGTGGTACTAAATTTTGAATTGTAATTTTGACCTGATCTAATTCAAGTTTTCTTAAGAGAAGATTCTGAGTGAAGTGTAATTAATAAAAACCAATAAATAAAATGATGATGTAGATTAATCAGGTCTGGAGAAGCCACAGGAAGTATGCAGAACAGTTGTAGCCCATACATCACAGGAAAATTAAAAATGGAAATATGATGTCAGGAAGGGAAATAAAAGAGAGAACCTTATGACCTCATCTATATTTTAATTTTTAACTTGTAATGAAAATCAGTGAGGGGGGTATATTTTAGCAGGTCTAATTTGTGGCACTGTGGAAAACAAAGAAAGTTGTTGGTGTAAGAGTGTAAGAGTGATAATCGTGTCAGTGTGAAAAAAAATGAAAATAGGAAGTCTCTGTTCTGTCTGTGCAAGCTGAACATCCTTCCCTAGGCATTTTGTAGTGAACACTGGAATTCCAGATCTCTCTGCCTGTAAAGCTTTAGTTTGTTGTATTTCTGCTTACATTCACTTTAGAGGTTGATTGACTTAGTGGACCTGTAGAGAAGTAGCAAATTTGCCTTGGTTTGGATACTGCATTTCATTTCTTAAAAAATCCCATGCATCTCATTAGGCTTACCTGTGACTAAACTTGATGAAATCTGTGCTATATTTATGTAACCTCCGTAAAGAAAAATATTTGTGGGCATGCTTTAAATTAAGTGAAGTAATGCAAAGCATGAATGGGACATTAATGAGGTCATTAGCATTTCTGGGAATAATGCATTATCAGTCGATATAGGGATGATTATTTATGGTTGGTTTACTCCATGAGGTAAAAGAAGGCAGAGCAGCTATTTCAATGGAGGTTCTATCTGGTCATGATTAAAAAGGTTAAAGGAAAAGAAAATATGGCAATGATTTATATTGAAGGTAAATTTATGGTAGAAATGGAATTATTTGAAACAATGATGTGGTTCGGTAGGGGCAGTACAGTTTAACTTTTTCCTTCATGTTTTCTTAAGTTAGGTATAAAAAGAGTGCTAGTTTAGGCTTTAAAAATGGAGATGATTATTAGTGTTTTATTTCATTCTTCTGTAGCAAAACCAAACTTTAAAATGATAGTTTGTTCAGAAAAAAAAAAAAACAAAAAACAAAAAACTTAATGTAATCTCCACCCTACACAAGGTTCAAGCTCACGACTTTGAGATCAAGAGTCACATGCTCGGGCCCCTGGGTGGCACAGTTGGTTGAGCGGCTGCCTTCAGCTCAGGTCATGATCCCAGAGTCCCACATCGGGCTCCCAGCTCCATGGGGAGTCTGATTCTCCCTCTGACCTTCTTCCCTCTCGTGCTATCTCTCATTCTCTCTCTCAAATAAATAAAGAAACTCTTTAAAAAAAAAATAAAAGAGTCACATGCTCTACTGACTGAGCCAGCCAGGCATGTCTAGAAAATTATTTTAACCCTGTTTTTACTGTTCAATTTCTAGAGTTTCAGAGATGTAACTTTGGTCTAGGAGGATATTATTTGTTAAATTTAACACATTTATTATGAAACATATAAAGGAAATGAGGCTTGAAAACACATAATCCGTACAATGTCCCAAATTATACTTACCTCTGTAAGGAATATGTCCTCTTCCCCCTTTTTTTTTCCTTAAAAGAAGAATGTAAAGAACTTAATTAGATTCTTGATAAATCTTAGCATCCTGTAGATAAAAAGAGAAGCAGAAAACTCTAATTACATAAAAGATTACTTGAGGGAGCTACATAGAGGTGATTTTAATGGGATTGGCCATGGCTGATGGAATTGACAGATGTCTGGCCTCTTCACTAACACTTTGCCTGAATCACTAATATTCATTACTTCACTGTGTCTAAAAGATCTTGGTACAGAGACCACAAGGAGGAGTAGTTAACAGCGGAAGTGTTGTAGCAGGGCAGTTAGGGGGATTTCAAGTAAGGTGAAGTAAGACCCCAAGGAAAGAGATGCAGGGAGTTGTCCGGGCACCAGCCAGTGACAACCAAATTTCAGTTTTGTACAGGTTAGGCCTGGGGTTTTGAAGTTCCTGGCAAAAAGAAAGAAGTAAAAATAGTTAGTGGCTGTCTGTTGACTAGAAGAGAACTCCTTTTAGGTGGGGAAACTCCTTGAGGGCGGGGACCGAGCTCACTGCTCCATTTCAGGAGTGCCTGCCAGAGTTACGTTCAGTCAATAATTGAATGAAGGAGAGAATTACGAAATAAATAAAGTGCCAGGCATGTTTAACAATCTACTTTACTATTTGAGTACATTCTGGGAAAAATAAAACTAAAGTGAGTGATTTGGGATTTGAATCCTGTTGGTAGAGAAATCAGGCTAATAAAATATTAAAGAAAATGAAAACAAAACAAAACCTAAACCCAACTCGTAGCTGTAATTATTCTGGACCAGAGCCCCATTAAGTCCTCTAGAGTCGCCCTACTCCAAGTGTGGTCTGCAGACCAGGGCACCAGTGAGAGCAAGTGTTTTGAAAACTTTATAGCATTGTGAACATTTTTATGTAGCTTGCATCTAACAAGGAAACAAAACCATTTTGTTTTTGTATGCCTCTATTTTTAATTATTCTTTTCACTAGTTACTTTTTATTGAAGTTTACAATTCTATCTGTCCATGATGGATTGGAAAAAAACAACAGAAGTGTTCATTCATCACTGATTGTTAGAGAAACACTGCTTTAGGGGACTCAAGCTCTGAAGATATGTTATTTTCTCATACTATTTGCAATTAAAAATAAAAAGAATCCTAAACTTCAGAATAAAAATTTTGGGGGAAATGACATAAAACTTAAATTCTTTCTAGATGTTCTGCTCTGTCTCTCTGGGCCTCAAGGACATGCTCCATCTACCTCTTGGCGGATACAGCCCTGCAAGGAGAGCCCTGAATACACTGGAACAAAACTGGTAGTGACTTGCAATTTTTTGACTGACTGTAGTATCTCGGGTAGCCAGTGGAGCAGTTCGGGAACAATCTAATCCACGTCGGTGTCTGTGCTTTCTGTAATCAGGGGGTGCGTTCTCCTGTGGTAGTGTACATTCAGGGTGTATTGGGGTTATTTCTTGGTAATGAATCCCTGTCCCTAACCTGGTTAAGACGAGCGACTCTAACACAAGGAGGGAGCAGACAAGTGCGGGAAAATATAATTTAACATGCAGTTATCTGCTTTTTGTAATATTCGGCTCAGGGCCGAATAGTCTGGACTAGAGCAATTCTTTGGATTGCTCTGTCAGACGGGATAAATCTTTTTGCTTGCAAAGTGAGCAGTAAGCTTAAATGAACATCACCAGTTTCAGAGCCGGTGCACACAATTCCACACTTCTGACTCTGTTAGAACTCCCATTGATTTTAATGATGATGTTCAAAGCTTCAGTCTGTCACACCTTGATGAGAACTGACCGCATAAAATGCACCTGAAGCTGGTGGGTTTTATTGGTAGGTATGGTAACACCACTCACCCTGGGGGGAAAAACTGGTAATTGGCTTAACTCTTGCTGTTGGTGATTAACCATCTCTTCTGGGCCAAGACGATTTTGCGTCCCACGCCAGTCATTTTATAATCCTATGGAAGGCTAGCTGGCTGGAGAACAAAAGGGACTCCGAGTTCTTTATTCTTTCCTTTCAAAGATCTGTCAACTATAAAATCATGTTTACATATTTGAGGATGGTCTAACAATGAAATTAACCATTCTGATTTCATTATGTGATCTGCTCATCTTATCAGTAGAAATTCTTCTTTATTTTATGGTGATATAAAAGAAGAAGAATCTTTATGGGGCACTTCTTTTATGGTGATATGGGAGATTCGAGATGACTCTCTCCTGGGGGAGCCATGCTATTGCCTCCCTTTGTATCTGTGTTTTCACTTGAAAAGTAAGGTGATTGAACTTAAACACTGCTAAGGTCTCTTTTAGTTTGCAGCTTATGAAAATTTTGTTTGAATTATTATTGAGTACCCACGTGCTAGATGCTGTGGAGAATATACAAGAAAGGAGCAATGTCTTTCGATGCATATATATGTATGTGCCATTCAGGTAGTTATCTCAAGATAAAAATAAGGTATTTTTTGCTTTTATTTTTGAGAAAAGTCATCGGTACCTCAGAAATCCCTCATACTTTATTCCACACGTGTCATAGAATTCCTGAGGGTCTGGGGTGAGGCGAAGGATGGGTTAATATAGAGTTGCTAAAAGTTAATGGTTAAAAATAAAATAATTTCCTAGAAAACATATATAAGCAGTCCCTTCCCTTACTGAAAAATGGTATGAAGGATGTGTAAGATTATTAGTAACTTATCTGACAGACTGTCTAGAAGCTGAAAAATTGGGACTGTTGGTTAGGATAGGTTAGATTTGTTGAGATAACAGACAAACTCTGAACTTTAGAAGTTTAGTACAATGTGATTTTTTACTTAAGATGCAGTCCTCTGCGGGTCTTAGACTCTTAGGGCATCTGTTCTCTATGCTGCAACTCAGTGAACCCACCATCTGGTAGAAGAAGCCTCTTGAAGATTTGACTTCCTTAGATCATGCGGCAGGGGGAAGAGAGAGCAGGTAGAATTTTTCACCAACTCTTCAACCCTTCAGTCTGGAAATGATAGAAGTCATTTTTACTTACATTTATTGGCCAAAGCAATTCATCCGGCTACAGCTGACTTCAAGAGAGTGAAGCAGTAGAATTCTTCCCTGTGCATGAGAGGAGAGGGTGTTGGGGATACTGGTGAACAGTAGTATATTTACTATAGTTATCAAGTATTAAAAAAATGAACAGAGGTGTGAGGGAATGGGCAATTTGTAAACTTCTGGTGTGTATGAATTGGCTCAATTTTATAGGTGTTCATGTAAAACAATTGATAAAATATGCGGTTGCTTGGCTGCAGAATTTTAGTTATATGACTCCAGCTGAACTTTATTGAGCCTTACTATGCACCAAGTACCATATCGAGACATTCACATACTTTATTATATTTAGTTCTTACTTTTGGGAGTTTATGTTAAGGAAATAAGTGGACATATGTGTATGTGTACTTTTTAAAAAGTAAGAAACATTCTCTGTTTAAAAAAAAAATAGGGAAAACCTACATATCCAACAGGAAGGAACTCACTTAACTAACATAACTATCAATCTAATAGGGTACTATATGTAACTATATGTACTATATGTAACACATCTGTGTTTTCTTCTGTGATCTATTATTGAGTGAAAAAAAAGTTTCAAGAAAGCAAGTATAATATTGTCACATGGAAAAGTATATATAGGGAAAAAAGTTTGGAAAGATAAAGAATGTTTTTACACGTAGTTCACTCTGGGGTCATATATTACAGAATCCTGAATCTCTTACAATGAGTATGTGTTCTTTTTAAAATGAAAGTTATTTTAAAACACATCATAATCACTTGTTTATTGCCTCTATTTGCAAAAAAGCAGCCTCAAAACATTATGCATCTATAAAAAACATATATAACAGGGCTTTGCTTTAAAAAAACTAATAACCTTACAAGGAGAAAAAGATTTCATATGTTTTAATTAGAAAAGAGTAAAAAACAATACAGTATATTGCCCAATGTGTATGGTGTAGAGGAAAATTGCTACAGGAGGTCAGGAGAAGTGAGAATGAACGCTGCTTTGACTCACTGAGGAAAATTTCATGGAAGGAAAACACACTTAGTTCTTAATGTTGGCTGTGGTTGAAAAGTTGAGGTGAAAGGGAAATCATACAGACAAGTGCTATATTAAGGTAAGAACTGACATGGTGTTTGATGCCAGATCCAGCTAATTTTAGAAGGTATCATGAGGAGTGAGAGAAGGTATCTCTCATTATCTAGAATGTGCCAGAGGTTCTACCATTAGAGATACATAATGAAAGTACTTCTTGGAAAAAAGTAAACTTTAAGACTGATTTTGATTTATTAAGAAAGTTAATGTCAGGAAGATTTTTCCCCCCCAACTTAGTCATTCTCCCCCTCCTTGCACTCCTATTCCCCTGTTTAGTTAACAAGACTAGGCTTTTGCATGGGTAAGGAAAAACAATTATCGGCCTGTTTATATATTTAAACTGCCTTTTTCTTCTCTTCCACTCCAACACATGTTCCAAGTAATCCAATCTAGAATTCTTTTCTACATTATAACACTAGTACGTTATTTCTTAAAGAATTAAAGTCAATTTAATTGTTAAGATGTAAATTTCTTTTCACTTCTTGGATTTGGGTGAACTTCTGGCACTCAAGTGGAAAGAATTTATGTTCCTTATTGATCGCACATAGAAACTACTTTTTATATTAATCTGTATTACCTAGAGTTCTGGATTCAACAACAGATTTCATTATTCAATAAATTATAGACCTTTCCATAACTATGAGTTGAAATTCTGTCCAAGTTCTAATAGGAGGATTTTGAAAACGATTTTGTTTTGTTTTGTTTTAGAGAGATTGAGAGCGCAAGCAGGGGCATATTTTTGTAGCTTTTAATATCAATTTAAAGAAGCTCAGAGAACTTCCACTGTGGAATTAACATAAATTTGTAGTAAAATATTTATTAAAATGCAGTAGGTCAGCATTCTTTGCAGAGGATTTCTTTAAATAGTAAGATAAACTTCAATACTATTCTAGTTATAAACAAATGTTCTCTAGGTTTGCCTTCAGTTTTCAACCTAATATATTCTATATAATTCAGTTTTAACCTCAGCAGTTCTCTACCCGTAGCCATCAAACGATAAACATTTGCATAGTACTTCAGTATTTTTCCTATTCAGGACCTTGTCCATGGCAGAACTGATGAGAAAAGTATATCCCAGTGCTGTGCTTAACAGAAAAAAACATGCCCCTAAATACCAAGAAAGCTACATAGACTTAAAATGTTGAACAGAATGATAACCAGTTTTGTTTTGGTGGTTTTACTTTTAAAGATATTGCTGCAATTATTTGAATACATAACTTTTATTTTTTTACTTCCCTAAAGGAAAAATGAAAACCATCCAAGCAAATGGTGAAATATTACATTGAATGTGATTTTCCTAGCCCAGTTCTAAATGTTCTCAAGGAAAATTAAGTGATGCTGATCACAATTCCAAGTTCCTATTGTGCTGCAGTGCTAAATAATAAAAGTGAAATATATTTTTATAACCGAGGAGTGCAACAGAGCTATAGTTGGCTCGACCACATGCAAAGAACCCTTGTTTTGGCTGCATTTTGCTGGGGATGCTTTCTCTATTTATAGGCTCTACAGTGAAGCTGTAAGCCTTCTGGAGAATGACTACTTGGTGTAGCCATGTTTCTGTCAAAGGATCTAAAAAAAAAAAAAAGATAGGAACCTCTGGTGTAGAGCATGTTGATCAATATGTAATGATATGGCTAGATCAATGACTTCTAATTTTCTTGGTTTGTAAAATGTCAACTGTGTAAGTGTATTGGCAGGTTACAAAAAGAAGTTTCTAAGTAGAACAAATGCCTACATTTAAGATAGCTTGGTTATCTGTTTTGTTCATGAGTGTCACATTTTATTTTATTTTTATTTTTTAAAGATTTTATTTATTTATTTTACAGAGATCACAAGTAGGCTGAGAGGCAGGCAGAGAGAGAGGAGGAAGCAGGCTCCCTGCTGAGCAGAGAGCCCGATATGGGGCTCAATCCCAGGTCCCTGAGATCATGACCTGAGCTGAAGGCAGAGACTTAACCCACTGAGCCACCCAGGTGCCCCAACTTTTTTGATTATTATTATTTTTTGGTCACATTTTATTTTAGATAAAGTTTATGGTTAATAGCATCTTCAGCTTGCAAATATTAGGCCGTACACATTTTTCTTTTCCAACAGAAATTTTGATTCCTCTTTCCCGCGGTGAGGAGTTTTCATTTGCACTGCATAATATCCTCCTGGAGAAAAGACCAACATTTAGGATGTACCTAGCAGGTATCACAACTTGTGAAGATCCAGCGTCTTTTGTTTACTCATTAAATTTTTTTTTTTTTTTTTACATTTCTAGAGACCAAACATAAATAAAAGTGTTTTTATATGTGAACTACTAGAAACCAAGTCACCTCTCAAATGCTGTTATCTGCTGTGACCTGGGTCCTGTGTCTGGTTCAGTGTGTACGCTTGGACTGGTGTTCCTCACATTTGGGGTTAGGGGTACCCCCCCTTCCTGCATCCCTCTCTTCTTTCTCCTCCTCTTTCCTTTTTCTTCGAAAAGTGCTACTTATTTGTCCCAAGAATGTACTATTTGTTAAAAGCTTAGAAAAAGCTGCTTCCTTTCAGCATTTACTCTCAGGGTTCAAACCCAGGACCCTGAGGTCAAAAGTTGCACGCTCCATGCTCCGGGGACTAAACCACCCAGCGCCCGTCTTTTGTAGTTTTAATCTTTTCCTTTCAATTCAGTCTTTATCATCTAAAAGTATGTCTAGGTCTCTCCCATCTTCAACATATCATTTTATAATCTTATGTCCCTCTGTAATTACTGCCGTTTCTCCTCCCAGGCATCAATTCTTCCTCACTTTTTTTTTTAAGGTTGTATTTATTTATTTGAGAGAGTGTGTGCATGAAGGGGAGGGGGCAGAGGAAGGAGAGGCAGTGGGACAAGCAGATTCCCTGCTGAATAAAAAGCCTGGGGTGGGGTGAGGGGCTCAATCCAGAACCCTGAGATCAAGACTGGAGCTGAATGCAGACCTTAAGGATTGAGCCACCTAGGTGTGCAACTCTTACTCACTTTTAAAGCTTTTCTGTTCAGGCTTCTGCCTCTGTAAGTCTATACAACTTGCTTTGGAAAATGGCACCGGGGACAGCTGGTCTACTCAATTTGCTGGTTCCTTTGCAATCCTATCTGTGCCACATTTTTTTGGAGGGCTACTCTCCTTCCCTTTACCCCTCAATATGCTGGTGTCCCCCAAGTTTCTGTCCTTGCTTCTCTTTTCGATCTCCACACTCTTTTTTAAAAAATTATTATTTATTTATTTGTTTATTTATCAGAGAGAGAGCACACAAGCAGGGGAAGAGGCAGGGTGGCAGGCAGAGGAAGAGAGAGAAGCAGGCTCTCCGCTGAGCAAGGAGCCCAATGCGGGACTCGATCCCAGGACTCTGGGATCGTGACCTGAGTCAAAGGCAGCGGTTTAACTGACTGAGCCACCCAGGCGTCCCGATTTCCACACTCTTAGCATCTCCCACAATGACAAACACAACCCGTATGTCCACTCTCAAGTACAAACTCCAGACCCAGTTTTCTTTTCATTGGCCATTATCCCTTAGATCCTCCTCAGACAACTCCACCTCTTCATGTCTAAATGCTACGATTTCCTTTCTCTCCTCTGTGTTTACTCTTGGATTTCCTCTCCCATCCTTCTGGTTCTGGAGTTAGGATAATGGCAATCACATTCTCTCCTTCATCCCGCCCATGTCATTCCGTCTGTAAAGTCCTGAAAGAAAACCACCATCACACCACCCATGTCTGCCTCTCCTTTCCTGTCCAAAGCCACTGGCCCAACGGAGTCCTATAATATTGTTAGACTCCAGACTCCGGTTACTCCGTCCCTCCTTATCACTAATGTTAGCGACTTTCAGGGCTGTTTGATGAACACTTCAAATTTCAAGAATTAGACAAAAGATCAACCCCATTAAAGTTTTCCTGACTCTCATCTTCCCAGTGTAAAGTTAGACATTCTTTCTTTTGTGATGCTCTGCGGTGTCATGCACACCTTTTCTCAGGGCACCTGCAATTGTATTGCATTTACAGGTCTTTCTCTCTGCATTAGACTAAAATGCACCATAAAGCAGGGATGATGCTTTTATGCATGCCTTATTTGTCTTTGCCTGGATTTCTTATGCCTGGATCCCTGGAAATATGAAACAGTAGTAAATGAATGAAAATATGGCTGGATTTTTAATCTTTTCATTTACTTATTTTAAATATTTTCAGTTTACTACTTATATATAATTCTGTAAACCATATAATAAATCTTTATTTGGATTTTGCGTTCTTCCCTATGGAAAAAAGTGATCCTCAGAAGTTTCTGGGACAAACAGTAAAAATATTTTGAAGATTCTTTTTTTTTTAAAAAAGACTTTATTTATTTATTTGACACAGAGAGAGCGATCACAAGTAGGCAGAGAGGCAGGCAGAGGGAGGGGGAAGCAGGCCCGATATGGGGCTCAGTCCCAGGACCCTGAGATCATGACCTGAGCTGAAGGCAGAGGCTTAACCCACTGAGCCACCCAGGTGCCCCAATATTTTGAAGATTCTTGATATATATTGCCCAAATATGTATTAGAATGTTTGATGTTTTTAACAGTCCCAATCCAAGTTTCAGTAAATATTAATTTTTGAATAATAATATAGTAAAATCATACATTCTTTCCAACTTCCTACTGAGGAGTTACTTGGGGGCTGGGTAAATATTCAGTTTCTTTTTGCAAAGTGACATAGCAACATGCAGAATCCAGTAATATTAAATAAACTGTATCTCCCAGTGCTATGGGAAATATGGTGGGTAGCATTCAATAGAAGCCAAATAGACAATGTACAAAAGCTTACGTTTTTTTCTTCCTTTTTCTTTTATCACAGTCTAATAAATTCCTAGTGGACTTTGATTATTAAGACACAGTGAAAGGCCTACCTTTTTAACCTTCCTTTCTGAATAGACTATTGATTCAACTTAAACTGCTTTTTAAAAATTCAATATGCGCATCTGGGGAGTTTGCTACCCCCGTGCTTTACAGGAAGGTTGTGAGGATTAATACGTTTATAGAGCATTATGTGCCTCTTGGATGAAAGGTTTGGTATAAAATACAACTCTAGTATTGTTATTTAAAAGCCAACTTTCTTTGGAGAAAGAAAAAAGGCTTCCACAGTAACTTTTGATTAAAAGTTATGTACTCCAGTACTTTTTTGCAAAGGCGATCTCCAAGGAAGTCTTGAAAATTGTACACGTTGCCATCTGCTTATATGATGCAGCATAAAGGAGAAGTGATATGGACTTAATTTTTTCCATCCATTTTAAGCTCAGTATAAGCCTTGATTTGGTCTCAACACTTCCTAGCAACCCTGAGTTTATTGTTGTATTCTACGTATGTTTTGAGTCATTTCTTGGTTGATTTTAATTGTTTAATTGGAACTGAATTCATGTGGATAATTCCCTGGCAGACCTCTCCCTCTCCCATTCTCTCTCTCTCTTTTTACAGAACAGATCCCATGTGATCAGGAACACATGGGGTTTTGGTAGCTATGGTAACCACATCATATGCCTTGATGGATGGCAGGTGCTTTAAGCACTTCAACTATTAGAACCTTATGGGCACTCGATGTGTTCAGCCAAGAATGACATTCACCCACAGGGATCATAAAACAAAAAGAACCTTTACTCTTGATTTGACAGTGAGGAGACAACAGACACATACTAACGAGGATGTAATGAAACTGGATGAGGATTACTCTGATAAATACTACTAAAACGGAGAAACCTGGGGCAAAAACAGAGTGTTGTTTAAATGGCAAACAGTGTAATCATTCTCTACACCATTAGTGTAGCTGATAACAAATACTGTGTATATTATCTTTGAGTCTTGATATCCTGAGTTGCGTGTGCGTCACAAATCAAACCTTAGGGATCAATTTTAGTCCAGAACTTTAAAAAATTGCAACATATTTATCTGAAAGATGGGAAAGAAAACATTCATTAGGTTTTTGATGATTTGGGAAGTGGGAATGAGGAGATGGTAGGTAGCTTGTTGGCTGACAGAATCAGTGTTCAAAATTATTCAGGTTAACTGAAGGTGAACCCATGAAAATGTGGTGAGAATGGCAGGACAGTTGAAGTGATGAGCACAGTGATCAGACTCAAGGACACATTTTTGAAAGATACTGAATATGCAAAGGAGAATAAAAATAACTAGGGAACCATAACAAAAAATACTGCATTCAGGAGAATAGGTTACTGAGTGCTACTTAATACCCCAAGAAATTCCGAAGCTGGTAGGTTTGAATTGAGTAACAAATACAATACATGAGCGAGTTCTGTGAGCCAGGACTGCAACAGCACAGGGTCTAAGAGGATATGAAAACAGGCAAAATCAACAGTGGACCTCAAGGGCATGTTTGTGTCCCTCAGGGCTCTTGATCCGCTGTTTCCTACGCTAAAAGAAACAAACTACAAATGGAGTATGAGAGATTCGGAAAGGTCATAATGACATTTCTGGGCAGTGAATTCTGTTACTTATTAGAAAACTTTATTGGAGGGAGATTTTAAAATCCTCCTCCTTAAGGATCTTGAAAAAACTGGTGGTAATTGGGTTATTTTACAGAGAGAGGTAGAGTAATTGATCCAGGCTACATGTTTCCATTTCTGATTGAGAAAACATAACATTCTCAATTTTCTCTGTGAGACTGGCTTGTAAAATTCCATGGAGTGTCAATCCACTTAATCGAATCCATTGGTTACTCAAAAATTCTGTCTTAGGAGATTTCAGTGGGTCCAGGCATTGTGAGAAAATTTCCTCTTTGGGCATTCTTAATGAACTTGAGTTGGCAATTCTTCCTTTTACTTCTCTTCTCTCCTTACAGCCTTTTCCATACTTAGTTGAGGTATTTATATAAGAAATGCATCAAATTTTCAGGCTCTGTCATAATATGAATGATCAGAATAGTTTTTCTGACAGCTTAAAAAGTTGTAGACAAGATTAAAGTTGCTCCAAACCAATACAGTATTTTATTGGACTTGATTATTTTCTCTGTTTCTTGCAATTATTTGGAATATTTCGGCCTTATTCAGGTTTATGTTGGCTTATGTAACATAAGACAGTCAAAGTAGCTGAGGTCAAAGCAATAATTTATTAGTGGACGATGAAAATCTTCATGGAACAAGAGGGCCATAAGTTCAGTTGAGTCTCACTGAAGGCTGGAGTCAGGAACTAGAAATACGTTGGGTACCAAGACCATCCTTCACATGTCCCGTACCTAGTGTCATATGTAACACTTGACTGAGGCAATTGATATAAGAACCTTAAGCTTCAATGTCAAGTTCTTTGAGAGCCAGTCTAATAAAATATTTATTTTCATTTTTTTAAACATTTTATTTATTTGAGAGAGAGATAGAGAGAGAGATAGAGAAAGCACAAGTGGGGAGGAGGGGCAGAGGGAGAGGAAAAAGCAGGCCTCTGAGCAGGGAGCCTGATGCAGGGCCAGGATTCCGGGAACAGGATTCAAACCAAAGGCTGATGCTTAACCCACTGAGCCACCCAGGCACCCCTAATAACACATTTAGGTCATCTGTGGACTCCTGTGCTCATCAGCTCAAGGCCAGGAAGTTCTGTCATATGGCAATGGCTTCTCAAAGTTTGGCCCTCGGACATCCACATCACCTGAGAATTTGTTAGAAATGCCAATTCTTGGACCACACCACATATCTTCTGAATAAAAAATTCTGTTGTATGGCCCAGAAATCTGAATTTTAACAAGGCCTACACGTAATTATGAGGCACTCTAAAGTTTGAAAACCACTGTGGGATGACTAGGTCATTTGGTTTTTCCTTCTGGTCTGAGTACTTGAAATCCCTCAGTCAGGGATAAACTGGAACAGTTGGGCACTTTATTCCATGTTTATTTCCTACTCAGTAGGGGCTGTGGGAGCTGGTGGTCAGACAGAGGCCTTGAAGATTCTCTTGGCAGGGGAGGTAAGAGCAGTTAAAAAAAATTGGTATTTTAAAATATTTAAATATTTAATATTTTTAGTATTTTTAAAATATTTATTTAATATTTAAATACATTTAAATTTTTAATATATATATTTAAAGATTTTATTTATTTATTTGACAGACAGAGATCACAAGTAGGCAGAGAGGCAGGCACAGAGAGAGAGGGGAGGAAGCAGGCTCCCTGCTGAGCAGAGACCCCGATGTGGGGCTCGATCCCAGGACCCTGGGATCATGACCTGAGCCTAAGGCAGAGGCTTTAACCCACTGAGCCACCCAGGCACCCCTAAATTTTTAATATTTTAAAATTGGTATTTTTAAGGCAAAAACCCCTCAAATACTAGTTGTATTAATTGAATAGCCCTTCCAGTTTCACTGGAAAGAATTAAAATTAAAATGACCATCCCTAAGATATCGTGACATCCCTAATGCATTCTCGTAACTTTGTACTTTCAGTCTCTAAAATGTGAGGAGCACTCCAGAGTTAGCTTATCAGTGTGTTTTATAGACTATTAAGCTTCTAGAGTTTCTTTTG
The DNA here is from genome assembly GCF_963455335.1 of Martes martes. Taxonomy (NCBI): domain Eukaryota; kingdom Metazoa; phylum Chordata; class Mammalia; order Carnivora; family Mustelidae; genus Martes; species Martes martes. The sequence continues at coordinate 85,427,532 of NC_137888.1, forward strand.
TGTTTGTTCACTCCGAGAGTTAAATAGGAAACTGCAGTAACGGTGATGAATAGACAGAAGCTACAGCTTCTCTTGTTTGGGAAACACAAGGTCAAAGTATACTATATTTATAAATAAATTTTATTTTGTAAGAATAAGAATTCCACATTACAAAACTCAAGTCAGGGAAGTACTTTGTTGCCATGGATAGCCAAACGTGTTCCATTATTGAGCTTACTCAGGGGAAGGATACGTTTCATTGTTTGTTCTTTCCAGAAGTCTGAGACTCAAGGGAGTTATCATTCTACATTAAATCAAAAACCTCTAAACACCTTCATCGTAATGAAAAAATCTTTCACAATGGACAGTTTGAAAGATGTAAAAGTTATTCTCTGTCACTGAGATTTTATGGGAAAAGCTGGTTCTAAGCACTACCTTTCTAAGCTTTCCAATAAATCAACACTATTGAAAACATTTAAAAGTGTCAGTGTGGCATAGAAATTATCCCCATAGAAAATTATGACTTTTTTTTTCTTTTCTATTGCTTCAAGAACACTTGACAATATTGCCAATGCCTGCCACTCCTCCGAACCCTATAGCCGATGTGAATAGAATCATATATTGGAAAACATGATAGCTGTGCACTCATAAGAAAATCTTATCGAACAAAATGCATTAACATTTCCTAGCTGCATTGAGATTTATAGTAAGTCACCAGGAATCATATTCTGTGAGATTTAAAGGAGACGTAGAATCTCCTGATTTAAAGGAGAACAGCTCTGGGGGATTTCTAGAGTTTTCACATTTGCTAATACTGGAAATGTTATTATTCTCAAAAGTCTTTATTAAGCAAAATAAATAACATCTTTTATCTTTCCAGTGGGAAATTTTAACTTCTAGGAGGAAAGTACCATACAAGGAATAAATGTTGCTTTAACATTCCATTCAATCGAAGAATCTGGCTAATGATATGCTAAAGTTTAATTCTTTAAAGAGGCCCATTGGTGAGGGCTCATTTTTGCTTGTCTAATTTATGAGTTAATCCTGGATTAAATTAAAACTGGTAGGTAAACCTAGATCAATATACGGAATAGTTATTCTACAGACACCTTGCAGGGAAATATTAAAGTGTTTGGACATTTCTGAACCTTGAGATGTCAAATTTCCCAGAGGAAACCTAGTCCCATATTTCTAAAGTGCCTTAATTATGCACTTGATTCTTAACACCTGAGAGAAACTTTCTACCTTGTCATTAAATTATTGAGTTGGAAGAGAAATTTAGACTATTAGGCCCAACTTCCTAATCTTATGCATGGGAAAACTAGAACCATGACTTGACTATGGTTATAAGGTGCAAAGTGCATGTTTCAAGGGAAAAAACCCTGATAGTTAAATTTGACCCAACTGACAACATCTTACGTGAATTTTCTCATGATTTTTGGCCTATTGTTTGGAAAATGAGAGGTTGGTTTGGGAAAAAGAGGTGTTAGAATTTAATTATGTAATATATATAAATTCAATAATTTCATATCAGATCTGTGCAAAGTAGAACTTTTTCAATAACTTATTTTCTCCTTTGAGTATTACTGCTCATTGGCCAAAAATTGAATTTCTTTATTTCTATATATTCCAACCACTTCCACTTTAAAATACAATTGTTCTTTGGTCTGTCAGATTTGGGTATGTTTTTATAGTTCAGTTTGGGTATTGATTCAGTCATTGGTTCCCAGCACGGTTCAGTTGAAAACTCTCTCTCTCTCTCTCTCTGTCTGTCTGTCTGCATTTCCTGCCTGCCCTCCCTTGCTCTCCCATAGCATTGACGATGTTGTAGTAAGGCACCTTCAGTGGAAGATAAGGCTGGACATGCTTGTCCAAATCCTGGATTGTCTTTGTTTTTAAAGATTGATTGATTGATTTTGGAGGGAAAGAGAAAGAGAGAGAAGAGAAAGAGTGTGTACGCAGCGGGGAGGAGGAGAGGGAGAAGGAGAGAAAGAAGCTCAAGCAGACTCCCCACTGAGCATGGAGCCCTATGTAGAGCTTGATCTCACAATGTTGAGATCATGACCTGAGCCGAAATCAAGAGTCAGCTGCCTATAAACAACCGAGCTACCCAGGTGCCCCCTGGCTTGGCTTTTGGTACAGAACATATCTTACCACTAGTTCCTTGGAAGATGACTCTCCTGGTTGTCCTATTCGTAAGGCTCTTGAGTTAATTGTGAGATACCTGGCTCCCTTGTTTCTTATGCTTCTAGCAAATCCATGCCAAAGCCAATGTATGATTCTTTTACCTTCTTATGATGCTGTCTACCTCTGTTATTCATGCTTCCAGTTACCATTTAAAGAGGATTCTCTGGCCACAACAAAATGTCTGGAAACCTTCTACATCTGAAATGGAGAGCGATCAGACAGTGCAGGGACCCTTTCTGTCCTTACATGTTCTGTCTTCTTGTGTCACACTGGCATTTCTTTGTGGTTCTCTTTTCTTAGTGCCCAGCACCAAAGGGCACACCTGCAGGTTCTATCCCTTAGCCAACTCATATGGGAACAAGGAAACTGTTGAAATTTCTAAATGCTTTGTCTTTGGGAATCCCCAAATTTCATGGCTAGGCTAGTTGAAAGCCACCCTCTGTTGGGTGAGGACAAACACCTTCCTTCTCCAATTTCTCTGGGCTCAAACAACCTTTTATCTCTCTTGAGTTTGAAAAGGCCTAAGTTTTAATACTAACTTATTCACATCCTTTATGGATTTAGGGCCTGACAGCCGGTGGTAAAATCCTATTTGAATTTAGATATCTTAGAATAGTGTTTTTCTGTTTTGTTTTGTTTTGTAGACTGCAGGTTCTGTAGTAATCTATGCCCTTTTAGTTTAGCCACCAGAAGAGACGAGAAATCAGCAGGGATCCTGGGAGAATAAAAAAGGAAATTTTTATTGATATTTTATTTTCCTGCGGCTTTAGATAATCCAGTACATATCAGCAGAGAAACAGTAACCATTTTATACAGTTGTAAAGATTCTATGGCCTGTATGTCTAATACCATTGATTAAACTGTTTGGAAGACAATAGGAAGAACATAGCTATTTTCATTTTATTTCATGGGACAGCTTTGTAAGATGAAAAATAAGTAGGTTAAGACATTAAGGGAGAATTTTTCAAACACTAGCAAAACTCCATTAAAAGTAGATCATGTCTCAACAACAGGATGGCTGACTGACCAAAATGATGCCTTTTTTGAATCATGGTCAACATTTAGTGAGCAAACACAATTCTAAGTACTTTATGTGTATTCAGTAATTTAGTCCTCACAATGCTTTGAGATAGCTTTGTTATATTACTCCTTGCCAGTTTATCGTTGAGGATATTGAGGCATCGGGGAGTTAAGTAACTTGCCCAAGTGTATTGGCTAGTGAGTGGCAGAGCTAGGACTGTGCCCCCAGGTTAACTGTACTCCTTGCCACTAGACCATACTATTGGTTTCACCAATACTAAATCCAGCCATTAAGATTACTTATTCTAACCTGAGTTAGGTGAAAAGAAGGCAGCACACACCCACAAGTGCAGTTGTCTTTGCTGGGCCTGACTGAAGGTGTCCCACACTGCTCCTATTGCAAGAGGGTGGTGTTGCTTTATCACCTGCATATTTAAAAATATGGTTCTGGGACCCAGAGAGAGGTTGGAGTTCTGGGATCTGCATACTTTTGATGGTGCCTGCGATGGCTCTGATATTATGCAGGTTTCTTTCTGGAGAGTACTGGGTCTCAAATTCTGGTCCCTATGCAATGCTTGTCCACATATTTGAGGGGAGGAATCAGCAGTATGAAGGCTGTAGGGTGGAGTGGGAATAAGATTTGCATGTTTGAAGATCAAGAAAAAGGCCAGCATGGCTGAGGCTAGGTGAGAAGTGGGAGAGGAATAGAAAATGCGATCATAGGGGGTCAGATCACATAGGGCCCGATAGACTATGGTAGGTTTGCATTTAATTCCGTGTAAAATGGGACACCCTGGGGACTTTTTCACAGGGACCGACATGGTCAAATTTAACATCTTAAAAATCAAGTGAAATTCAAGCAGGTTTTTTAAAGTAAAACATGTTCACTAGGCTCTCCATCTAAGAGGAAATTAGTATCTGGGCTGCTTTTCCTAAGATATTTAAATTTCTTTAGATATTTCTTTCCACAAGATTATTTTTATCTCACGTTTTTATGTGATATCATAGGCCATCCTACTGAAAAATTGAAACAGATATTTCTTAATTCTTTTTTGCTAACTTTTTTTAAACATAAATTTGAAAATTCTGTGCTTTCAAATTCATGTACTATATTTGTTAGTTTTCTATTTCTGCTATAACAAATTACTGCAAACTTAGTGGCTTAAAATAGCATGAATTTATCCTCTTCGAATTCTGCGGGTCAGAAGTCTGACTTAGGTCGCCCTGGGTTAAGATGGAGGTGTCAGCAGATCTGCATTCCCTTCTGGGGGCTTTTGGGGAAGTTCCTTTCCTTGTTTTTCTCCAGCTTCTAGGGGCCATCCACATTCCTTGGCTGCCAGACCCCCTCCTTCACCAGAAATGTTTATCTCTCTGACCATTCTTCTGTGGTCCCACATGTCCTTTCTCTGCTTTTAAGTACTCATATGATTAGCAACACTCAGATAACCCAGAATAATCTCCCTATGTCAAGGTCCTTAATTTAGCCACATTGGCAAAATCCCTTTTGCCATGTAAGGTATCAGAGTCACTGTTTTAGGATTAGGACATAGCCATCTTTTTAAAATTTATTTTTTATTTTTTAATGTTTAAAAAGATTTTATTTATTTGTCAGAGAGAGAGAGAGAGAGAGAGAGACAGAGAGAGACACAGAGAGAGAGGGAGTGCACAGGCAAGCAGGGGGAGTGGCAGGCAGAAGGAGAAGCAGTCTCCCCTCTGAGTAAGGAGCCTGATGTGGGACCAATCCCAGGACCCTTGGATCATGACATGAGCTGAAGGCAGGAGCTTAACCAAGTGAACCACCCAGGTGTCTCAGGATATGGCCATCTTTGGGTGGGGCATTATTTTGTTTACCACACTGGGTTTCTTCTAGAAGGAAATTGCCTTCAGACTCACATTTTTATAAAGAGTTCAATGTAACAGAAAAGTTAGGAGCTGGTTTGAATCTGGCATTCTGAATGGTGATTTCTCAGTGAGGTTTTCTTCTTTTTCTCTATGAAATCAACAAAATATTTCATCATTTTCTGAAACCTCTACCAGCTCTGTTATGCCTTAAATGTGTACAGAAGCTCCTATATTACACACAAATTGTTTTTCTTTCAATTGTTTCCTCTCACCAAGTATTCGTTCCTTTTATTTGTGCATTATCTTTATGTCAAAGCATTTCTCAACTTGACATTTTCTTTCCAACATTTTAGCCTCCCATTGCACAGGCTTTTTATTGCTTCACAGGAGAAACTTACCACAAAGTTATTTTTATTCCCTACCTGATTACTTCACTTTCTGATGCCAACATTATTTTAACCTCTAAAAAGTACAGATGCTTCTTATGATATGTATTAGTAAGAGGTCATAGAGACAATTAAAATTCTTTTGGTGTTCTTGGTTAAGTATCAGCTTTAAAATGGATAGATTTATGTTGATCTGATTTAAATATATACCTACATATATATGTATTCATTTTATGAACTTTCACTTGGAATCTCTTCCCATCATATTGTGACCTGGCATCTGACTACCTGTGAGATAGACTGCCACGGATTTACATTTCTACTGGGAGTTTAAATACAGGTAGAAAGGATCTGAAATGTACAGTCACCAACTGATGATAACTCCTATTGTTGTTATCCATTTCCAAAGACCGTACGAGCCCATTATATCCAAGCTCCTATTAACTCCTTCACACACGGATTTGGATTTAGAGCTATAGTGTTTTAAGCAAGACTTAAACTTGAAAAGTACATGGCAGCACATTTGTATGTCTACTCCACTTAGCAGGAGGGACCAAAAAAAAAAAAAAACCTACTTCTTACAGGTTTTGTCATTTAATTTGCTCTGTCCCTACATTTTTGTAAATGTTATGGCTGTTCCTTGACAAGTCTCTAATTTTTCAAATAGAGTGACTGTTCATGAGAGGATTTCAATTTTCAGCACTTGGCTTTTTTTTTTTTTCTTTTTTTCCTTCGGAAATATGCAGCTTAAATTGTGCAAATGCCAGTTTGAACTTCAGCCGCTCAAATTCAAATATCAACCAAAGTCTCCTTAACTCCTTTGGTATTTCATCTTTGCTCAAATTCCTAATTTTTTATGTCACATTTGGGGAACTCTGCCCTTCCTACTCTTCAGCTTGAGGGATAGAAGAGTCAAGTTTTGCATCAGTTTGGAGATGACATTTTCCCCTCAAGTTTCTCTGGCTTTGTTTCCAAAGTTTGAATTATGGTTAAGTTTCCTTCACAGATTAGTAGTGTATTCTGAATCTCCCAGGAGGTAGGGTAGGTGTCAGAGACAGCTGATAAATGAAGACTGGTATCACCATTGTGCCGGGCTACTAGGGAAGCTGGGTTCTAGGAGTGGCTTTTAGAGACTCTGTCGTCTTGATCTCTGAATTAAAATATATGAATCTTTTGAAAAGTATATTTCAATATAAACTAACCTAATTCAAGAAAATATCCAGGACCATAAAATAGTTACTGGGTAAATTCGAAATGATGTTACTGCTCAGTTTGTGAAAATATGCAGAGCATCTTACACCAATTTGGAAATATTGTATTTGCAGACAAATGGCACAAATATATCACAGGCCTAAAAATTGGTTTATAAAACAATCTAAACATTGCATGCAGAGTCAAGATATTTTCAGGATGTGCTTGAGGGAGTGCAAACCTTCATTTCATGGGAAAATAAAGAACTCAGTGCTAAGGAAATTGATGTTATGCTAGAAAGTTCCTTATCTGATATATGTATACAAGCTGTGAAGGGGAAAAGAAAAGCCATCTGTCTAATGCTTGATTCCCAAGCATTGAAAACAAAAGTTTAGATGGTAATAGGTATAGCTCAATATTTTAATTCTTCAATTAACAATCTTAAGATAATTGATTCTTAAATACTTGAAAATTGAGTGAAAGGCTGTGTGTTTGCTGTGGAGTATTTAAAGTTGAATCCCACATAGCCTGTGCACCCATGGCCATTTAATTGGAGAGAAAAAGCACCTGTGAAAGTGATTACTGATTACTTGGTTTGAGAGTGCTTACTGCTGTAAAGAAGGTCGAGTTCAAATATTGTAGGAATTTAGAGAACAAATGGTTACTTTCAACTGGGTTTGAAAAAGATTAGTGGCATTAGTATTTGAAATGGGCGTGAAGGTGAACTACAAATCTGAGCATTGAGAAAGAACAGTACAGGGGAGGCATGAAGGTAGGGGGATGGTAGAGGATGTAGTTCAATTGCAAACATGAAAGAACAGAGTGAGGAACTAGATACATGTCCCAAACTTGCATTCCTTAGTCCTCATCTCAGCTAAAGATATAGCTTTTTTGGCTTAAAAAGTATCCACTTTTCTTTTGAATTAGGTTTCTACATTTAAAAATTGGAGGTTTTTATATAAAAATGCAGTTTCTAGCTTCTCTTAGACATGGGTCCACATGGTTCCATGGTGGTGGTCACCTCTCTTCAGATGGGGTTATCACCTCTGCTCTTTGTTCTATCCCACGACCACTGCACCCATTTATGTGCCCACCTCACCTCTGCTGGGGTTTGGAACCCCCGTCCCAAGGGAGGACTTGATTATTAAGTGTCTTGTATGAACAAACTAGTACATTCAACTTTTTTTCCCCCTGTAGAAAATGGTTTTGAGGAAAGGAGTGACATAACCTGAGCAATGCTTCTAAAAGCTCTGTCTGGGAGTTGGCTTGTAGATGGCTGGGAAAGTGAGGATCAGATGTGGAGGGAATAATTAGGAAGCTGCAAAGTGAGTCAGTGAGAAATCATGAGGTGAAACTAAGAGAGTGTCTAGGTAGAGGGATTGTGAATGTGGAGTCCATTAAGATTTTGTGACTCCACATATGTGGGGTTTGAGAGATGGAGGAATTCACGTGTCTTATTTGTCTCTGTCTCTGTCTTCCACATAGTGCCTAGGTAGGATTAATTTGTGCTTAAGGGAGATCAGAGCAAACAACTCTATGCAGTATTTGGCATATTTATGATAAATATGGTAAGGATTTTGTTCATACATTATACAGAATCTTTTCAGGATAACCCATTAAAGAAAGTTTTTGTGGTTTTGGTATTAGGAATGGGAATGTGTATACTGAATAGCTGTGTGGTTTTTCTTGGTATGGCACTGTGAATGATGTAACTCCTCATATTTATTCTTTCTCCCTGGTGAATATAGAGAACTCAGAGCCACATGTGTGGCCACATTAATTTCATTACCTGTACTTGTGTACTCACTTCATTCCTTAGTTTTTTTTTTTTTAACTTTAAGAAAACTTAAAATAATTTAAAAATGTTTTATTTTTTACTGAAGTATAACTAACATACATGTTATATTAGTTTCAAGTGTACAGTATAGTATAATTTGTACATTTTTCAGTGCTCATCAAGATAAGTGTACTTTTAATCCCTTTCACCTATTTATCCATCCCCCTACTCACCGCCCCTTTGGTAACCACCAGTTTGTTTCCTGTATTTAAGAGGAAATTTTTTGTCTTTCTCTTCTTTCCTTTGTTCATTTGTTTTCTTTCTTAAATTCCACTTATGAGTAAAATTCTATGGTGTTTGTCTTTCTCTGACTGACTTCTTTTACTTAACATAATGCCCTCAAGTTTTATCCATGTTGTTGCAAATGGCAAGAGCTCATCCTTTTTTATGGCTGAGTAATATTCTTGTGTTTGTGTGTGTGTGTGTGTGTGTATATCACTCTTCTCTATCTATTCATCTATGGATGGACATTTGGATTGCTTTCATAGTTACCTATTATAAATACGCTGCAATCAACATGAGCATACAGGTGCATATATCTTTTCAAATTAGTGTTTTTGTCTTCTTTGAGTAAATACCTAGTAGTGGAATTACTGGGTTATATAGTAATTCTATATTACTTCTAAAGACTCCACCAAAAAACTATTGGAACTAATAAATGAATTCAGTGAAGTCATAGGATATGAAATTAATATATGGGAATCTGTTGCATTTCTGTATACTAATAACAAAGTAGCAGAAAGAGAAATTAGGAAAACAATACCCTTTATAACTGCATCAAAAATAATAAAATATCTAGGAATAAATTTAGCCCAGGAGGTAAAAGACCTGTACTCTGGAAACTATAAAACAATGATGAAAGGAATTGAAGAAGACACAACTCTGTCTTCTTCAAGTCCATGAGATATCCCATGCTCATAGACTGAAAGAACCAATATTGTTAAACACTACCTAAAGCAATCTACAGATTTAATGTAATCCCTATCAAAATATGAACAATATTTTTCACAGAACTAGAGCAAATAATCCTAAAATTTGTTTGGACTCATAGAAGACCCCAAAGAGTCAAAGCAATCGAAAGAAAAGAACAAAACTGGAGGTCTGACAATCCCAGATTTCAAGATATACTGCCAAGCTGTAGCAATCAAAACAGCATGGTACTAGCACAAAAATAGACACACAGATCAATGGAACAGAATACAGAGCCAAGAAATAAACTCATGCTTATATGGTCCATTAATCTATAACAAAGAAGACAAGACTACACAATGGGAAAGAGAGTCTCTTCAACAAATGATGTTGGGAACACTGGACAGCTACATGCAGAAGAATGAACTGGGCCACTTTCTTATACTATACACAAAAATAAACTCAGAATGGATTAAATGTGAGACCTGAAATCATAAAATTCTAGAAGAAAACATAGACAGTAATGTTTTGACTCTGGCCAAAGAATCATTTTTCTAGATATGTCTCCTTTGACAAGGGAAATGAAAGCAAAATTAAACTGTTGGGATTATACCAAAATGAAAAGCTTCTGCACAGTGAAGGCAACCATCAACAAAACAAAATGACAACCTACTGAAGATAGGAGAAGATATTTGCAAATGAAATATCTCACAAGGGGTTAATATCCAAAACATTAAAAAAATGTATACAATCTAATACCGAAAACCAAATAATCAGATTAAAAAATGGGCAGAGGACATGAATAAACATTTTACAAAGGAGACATACAGATGGCCAACAAAAAAAGGCAAAGATATTCAAGATCATTAATCATTAGAGAAATGCAAATTAAGACCACAATGAACTATTACTTTCTACCTTTCAGAATGGCTAAAATAAAAAACTAGGAAATAACAGGTGTTGGTGAGGATGTGAAGAGAAGGAAACCCTAGTGCTCTGTTGATGGGAACACAAGCTGGTGTAGCCACTGTGGAAAACAGTATGGAGGTTCACCTCCAAATTACAAAAAAACCACTTTTTTTAAAAATTAAAAAAAATATTCCTTTCTCTTTGTTTTATTGGCTTTACTACTACTAACTCAAAGTATTTATGTAATTTCATGTTATTTTAAAAGTTTTCTTACATCTTTTTTAAGAACAACCTAGAGCATAAAAGGTATTGTAATCATATTATTTAATCTCATGTTGAAACTAAGCCTGAATTTCCCCTTTTATGACCTTTAAAATATCAAATAGACAGGTAACTGGATTTGGTACAAAGTAAAATAGGAAAATATTTTATGAAGATTCTCAAGGTTGGAAAATCCAGGAAAAATTCATTGACTCAAAGACACATCAAGAATTGTTACTCAGAAATTAGAAAATATTAAAGATGTTATATAGCTAGTACATGATTGAAAGAAGAAATCTTATTCCATTATAGAAGACTGTTTAAAAACATACATATTCTAGCTTTAAGATGATGTTTATTCTGATTTGTATATAATTTCATCTGAAAGTTATGCTTAAAAATTTTTTTCCAGATTTGGGATTAAAAAAAACCAAAACAATAACAATTCTTTGCCTGTGACTCAAAAGTGGATTAAGGACTATTAACCCACTGAATTCAGACATCTTGCTAATAAGTAGATGGTAATATGGTAGTTCTGTTTCTTGATTTTTTTTTTTTTTGCTTGGATTTTTGAACAATTATTTATGTTCCTTCAACATCTTCTTTACATTCTGAAACTACTGCAATGAGTAAGAGATATTTCTCAACTTCAGAATGGAAAGGAATTGAACCATATTCTGATGAAAGCGTGCACAGCAAAACATTAAGCGGATGGAAACAATTCAACATGCATTTCTTATTTTATATAAGAAAACTAATTTCACTTTCAAGGACTGGAAAAATGTGTTATTACCTATTTTATTTGAAATGAATACATCTGATAGTATTCCAGTTTACAGAAAAAAGCAGTAGCCTGGGAGTCAGGCTTGTTCCAGATCAACCTCCTATTGGCTTGATGACGTTAGGTAAATTGGTTAATCTGCAATTTATTTTCTTCATTTCTAAAATGACATCAGTGTCTTTGAGCTAGGCGATCTCTTCCAATTCTAGCACTGTATGATTTTCATCTGTATTATTCATGTGTGGCTAAGAAAATTCATGCTGGATGAATCCTCTCTGTGCATGAAAAAGTCCTTTTGTTTTGTGGCTTTAGTTTTTAAGGGCTTCCTTTAGGTTTTACATTTGTTCCTTGCTTTGTGCCTGCTTATTTTAAATTTGACTCTATCATTGACAGCTTTATAAAGTGAATGGAAATAGATCATGCTGAGGAGAAGGAAGATTGATTAAACAGAAGGATGAATAAGGCTGAAAAAGAATAAAAAGAAGCTGAGTAAATAGTTAATCAAGAGAGCAGCAAGATGGAGTGCCTGGGTAGCTCAGTCATTAAGTGTCTGCTTTCTGCTCAGGTCATGATCCCAGAGTCCTGGGATTGAGCCCTGCATGGCGCTCCTTGCTCAGTGGGGAGCCTGCTTCTCCGTCTCGCACTCCCCCTGCTTGTTATTCCCTCCCTCATTGTTATTCCCTCCCTCACAAATAAGTAAATAAAATCTTAAAAAAAAAAACAAAGAGTAGCAAGAGAGGAATGAGAACCATAACCTTCAAACCCCTTTGATTCAGGAAATGTTTCTATATTTTATCACTTGATTTCAAATTAACTCTTTCATGAATTTCCTCAGACCATTTCTATGTGTCAAGAACCATGGGTCAAAGGTATTTGGCTCATCTTATTCTCTTGTTTACTTTATGCCTCTTATTGACTAAAATTCTAAAACAAATTTGTGGATTCAATTCAACCACTCTGTATTCAAATCTATTCTTGTCAAATTTTTAGAGCTGATTCCTTTTTAAAAGTCATGATTAAAAAGCTCCTTAGCTTCCAGAACACACTCTCTCCTGTTTCTCATTTGACCTCCCTGACAATTCTTTTCTGTCTTTCTTGCCGGCCTCTCCTTATCTTTGGGATGGACACTTCAATGTTGTGCTGCCCCAGGACCCCCTCCTCAGGCCCCGTGCTATCCTCATCTGCTCTGATCCTTAGGGGACCCCATCCAGTTATATCACACATCCTCTACATGCCGGTCAGAACTTCCATACAGAGACCACGGGGACACCTGCTAATTATGCAAAGCCGGTTTATTAAATTTGCTCAGCAAGAGAGCCTCACCTTGACAAAGTCTCAGGGATGTCTCAAAAGGGGGACAGAGGGAAGAACCCTGACAAGGCTTTAAGAGTTGGAGTTAGTCATATGGTAGTTTTAAGATGGAAGCAGGTAAGTGTGTTTGGGCAAGAATTGCTCAGATTCGAGTGACTTGCTCTTGAAATGCCTCCTTGTCAGAAAGGCCTTCCTTGATTATCTTTTATGAAATAGAGCAACTCTATTCCAACGTTCTTTTCACTCTGACTGCTTTATGATTCATAGCACTTTTCCTCACTTGGCATATTTTATATCGATTTATTTTTTATTGTCGAACTCCTTCTGCTGTTATGTAAAGTTCTGCTAGGGCAGGGTTCTCACCTGTCTGGTTCACTGCCAGATCCGTAGCACTTAGAACAAAGCCTACTAAGTATTCAGTGCACATTTGTGGAATAAATGAATAAATGGTACTCTTAATTAATGCTAGCTGTAATGACTACTTCTTAACTTTTAATTATTTAGTAATTATTTCCTAGCTTAAATTTGTGATTACATCTGAATCCATTTCAAAATCTGCAAACAGTCGATATGTCCCTAGCAGGGGCTCCTCTGTTTCAATGCCAGCTTGTCTCGATTCATGGCTGGGGTCTCCTTTTCAGTTGGTGATAGTTCCAGGTGACTAGTCCCTGACAGCAGTTAGTGGACGTGAGGGATATGATCTCTTGCTTCTACTTTCACAGTCCTTTTTTTCTTTTTTTTTAAATGAAACTCAATATAAAAAGGGAAACACGCGGCTTTTCTTTTGTTCTTCTAATTTTCTTTCCCCGCCTCATTTCTCATTTTTCCTTCCTCCCTCACCTTTTTTTTTCTTTTTCCTTTTTTTCATAAGGGAGGTTGTCAGGTTAGCAATTTACTTACCCATTGAAAACCAATTTGATCTAATTTTAGTACAGCAGAAAAACTAATCACTGACTTGGATTTTTGCCAGAGCTTTCCAGAACTTTCTCAAAACCATGTTCATAGTCAATAGTTACATACATAAACTTACAGCCAGTTTTAAAAGAAATGGAGTGTGCACCATGAGTGCTACAATTTGACCATGAAAAGCATGTGCGAGGGTGTTTCATTTTATGTGGTGTAAGCACTGGATGGTTTGTGAGGGTCGGATCAAGAGAAGAGACGCTAACTGGAATTCTACATGATACTGTAAAGAAGCTTACAGTAAGTAAGATGTGCATCTTACTTAAAATAATTTTGGGGAGTAGATTTTCTTTTGTTTTAAATTTTTTATCAATATAATACATGCACAGGTCCAAAAAATTTTTTTTAAGTCCCAGGAGGTTTACAGTATTTAAAATGGCAACAGCAGCAGCTCCTGCTGTCCTCTTTACTCTTCTGCCAAGTCTCAATGTCCAGTGATAACTGCTTTGAACACTCAGCAGTTTTTTTTCTAGCATTTACTTTTAAAAATGACTTGTTTTTTTTTGTTATCTCTTGATTTATCAGTTCTAGATTCTGTCTTTACTGTCTATTAGGGCTAGTGAGTATTTGGCTTTCCTTCATCACTCCTTCAAATCTCTGTCCTTATCATTCTAACAGTTACATCATAATAAAACAATGATCCTTTATAATAACATAATTTTGCAAATGCTATTCCCTGAAAATCCAATTAGTGTGTTATGATTCTACTTCCTTTCTTAAACAATGGTTTGCTTTTCCTGTAGTTAACAACCATCCAATTTCTTTTTTCCCTCTGTACTTAGCAATTGACTAACTTATTTCTCGACAATTATCCTTAATTTCTGAAATGTTTTATCAGCTCTCCCATTAGGGGTCTGGAGTTGGATAATCCCAAGAAGTGTCATTCTCTTTGGAGTTGTATAATATTGTGGTATTGTAAACCTGTCAATAGTATTTTCCAAGTCACTTATTACGTTTCCATATAAGTCTTAGAATCAACTTGTCAGTTTCCACACACACACATCCCCACACACACATAAACTAGGTAGAATTTTGTTTGGGATTGCATTAAAGATATAGATTTGTTTGAGAAGCACTGACATCTTAATAATATTTAATCTCCCAATGCTTAAACAGGTATGTCCCTCCATTAATTATGTCTCCTTTAATTTCCCTCAGTATTGTTTTATAGTTTTCAGTGTAGAGGTCTTATACATCTTTCACAGGTTTATCTCTACTGCTACTTAAATGATACTGTTTTAAAATTTCAATTTCTAACTGTTTGCTGCTGGTATGTAGAAATATAATTTATTTTCCTATCTTGATCTGGCATCCTGCTACTTGCTAAACTCACTTATTATAATGGTACTTTTGTAAATTTGATTAAATTTAACACATAGGTGATAATGTCGACTGTGAATAAAGAGAGATTTAATTTTTTTTTTTCTGATCTGGATGCCTTTTATTTCTCTTTCTTGCCTTATCACACTGTCTGTAACAGTATGTTGAATACAAGTAATGAGAGTGGGCATTTTGTGTTGTTCCTAATCTTAAGGGTAAAACATTCAGTCCTTCATCATTAAGTATATTTAGTGGTAGGTTTTTCATGGGCATTTTTATCCAGGTGGAGGAAACTTCCTTCTATTCCTTGTGTGCTAGAGTTATTATGAGAAATTGATGTGGAATTTGGTAAAATGTGTTCTCTGTGTCCATTGAAATGATAACACAGTTTTTGGTTCTTTAATGTGATGTATTACATTGATTCATTTTAAATGTTAAACAACACATGTATTCTTTTTTTTTTTTTTTGGTAAGACTTAATTAATTAATTAATTAATTTTATGGAGAAGAAGAGAGGGTGGGGGTGGGGAGGAGGAATAGATGAAGAGGGACAAACAGAACTCCCTTGCTGGGCTAGGAGCCCAATGTGGAGCTCAGTCCCAGGACTCTGAAATCATGACCTGAGCCAAAAACTGGCTACTGAGCCACCCAGGCATCCCTGATCATGTTTCTTTGGGTTAAACTCCACTTGGTCTCCACTTGGTTAAACTCCACTTGAGGAATTATCTTTTTAGATACTGTATTCAACTTTCTAAACCTTTGTTCAGAATTTTTATGTCTGTTTTTGTGAGAAATACCATGTATAATTTTATTTTTTTGTAATATCTCTATTAGGTAGAGGTATTACATTACCAGCATAACACTGCTCTGATAGGATTAGTTGAAAAGTGGTATCTTTTTTATTTTTTCATATAATGTATTATTAGCCCCAGGGGTACAGGTCTGTGAATTGCCAGGTTTACACACTTCACAGCACTCACCTTAGCATATACCCTCCCCAATGTCTGTAACCCAGCCACCCTCTCCCTACCCCCTTCCCCCCAGCAACCCTCAGTTTGTTTTGTGAGATTAAGAGTCTCTTATGGTTTGTCTCTCTCCCAATCCCATCTTGTTTCATTTTGTCCTTCCCTACCCCCCAAACCCCCCAAGTTGCCTCTCAAATTCTTCATATCAGGGAGACCATATGATAATTGTCTTTCTCTGATTCACTTATTTCACTAAGCACAATACCCTCTAGCTCCAGCCACGTCATTGCAAATGACAAGATTTCATTTCTTTTAATGGCTGTATAGTATTCCATTGTATATATATACCACCTTTTCTTTATCCATTCATCTGCTGATGGACATCTAGGTTCTTTCCATAGTTTGGCTATTGCGGACATTGCTGCTATAAACGTTCGGGTACACGTGCCCCTTCGGATCACTATGTTTGTATCTTTAGAGTAAATACCCTGTAGTGCAATTGCTGGGTCATAGGGTAGATTTATTTTCAACTTTTTGAGGAACCTTCAGGCTGTTTTCCAGAGTGGTTGCACCAGCTTGCATTCCCACCAACAGTGTAGGAGGGTTCCCCTTTCTCTGCATCCTCACCAGCATCTGTCATTTCCTGACTTGTTAATTTTAGCCATTCTGACTGGTGTGAGGTGGTATCTCATTTTGGTTTTGATTTATATTTCCCTGATGCTGAGTGATGTGGAGCACTTTTTCATGTGTCTGTTGGCCATCTGGATGTCTTCTTTGTAGAAATGTCTGTTCATATCCTCTGCCCATTTCTTGATTGGATTATTTGATCCTTGGGTATTGAGTTTGATAAGTTCTTTATAGATTTTGGATACTAGCCCTTTATCTGATATGTCGTTTGCAAACATTTTCAGCCCTTCTGTCAGTTGTCTTTTGATTTTTGACTGTTTCCTTTGCTGTGCAAAAGCTTTAAATCTTGATGAAGTCCCAATAGTTCATTTTTGCCCTTGCTTCCCTTGCCTTTTGTGATGTTTCTAGGAATAAATTGCTGTAGCTGAGGTTGAAGAGGTTACTCCCTGTGTTCTCCTCAAGGATTTCGATGGATTCCTGTTTCACATTGGGGTCCTTCATCCATTTAGATTCTGTTTCTGTGTGTGGTGTAAGGAAATGGTCCAGTTTCATTTTTCTGCATGTGGCTGTCCAATTTCCCAACACCATTTGTTGAAGAGACTGTCTTTTTCCCATTGGACATTCTTCCCTGCCTTGTTGAAGATTAATTGACCATAGAGTTGAGGGTCTATTTCTGGGGTCTCTATTCTGTTCCATTGATCTATGTGTCTGTTTTTGTGCCAGTACCATACTGTCTTGATGATGACAACTTCATAATAGAGCTTGAAGTCCGGAATTGTGATGCCACCAACTTTGGCTTTCTTTTTCAGCATTTCTCTGGCTATTCGGGGTCTTTTCTGGTTCCATATAAATTTTAGGATTATTTGTTCCATTTCTTTGAAAAAAATGGATGGTATTTTGATAGAGATTGCATTAAATGTGTAGATTGCTTTAGATAGCCTAGACATTTTCACAATATTTGTTCTTCCAATCCATGAGCATGGAACATTTTTCCATTTCTTTGTGTCTTCCTCAATTTCTTTCATGAGTACTTTATAGTTTTCTGAGTATAGATTCTTTGCCTCTTTGGTTAGGTTTATTTCTAGGTATCTTATGGTTTTGGGTACAACTGTAAATGGGATTGACTCCTTAATTTCTCTTTCTTCTGTCTTGCTGTTGGTGTATAGAAATGCAACTGATTTTTGTGCATTGATTTTATATCCTGACACTTTACTGAATCCCTGTACAAGTTCTAGCAGATTTGGAGTGGAGTCTTTTGGGTTTTCCACATAAAGTATCCTTTCATCTGCAAAAACTGATAGTTTGATTTCTTCTTTGCTGATTTGAATCCCTGCCATGTTCCTGACCTTAGTGGAAAAGCTCTGTTTTTCTCCATTGAGAATGATATTTGCTGTAGGTTTTTCATAGATGGCTTTGATGATATTGAGGTATGTACCCTCTATCCCTACACTGTGAAGAGTTTTGATCAATAAAGGATGCTGTACTTTGACAAATGCTTTTTCAGCATCTATTGAGGGTATCATATGGTTCTTATTCTTTCTTTTATTAATGTATTGTATCACATTGATTGATTTGTGGATGTTGAACCAATATTGCAGTCCAGCAGTAAATCCCACTTGGTCATGGTGAATGATCCTTTTAATGTGCTGTTGGATCCTATTGGCTAGTATTTTGGTGAGAATTTTCACATCTGTTTCATCAAGGATATTGGTCTGTAATTCTCTTTTGTGATGGGGTATTTGTCTGGTTTTGGGATCAAGGCAATGCTGGTCTCATAAAATGAGTTTGGAAGTTTTCCTTCCATTTCTATTTTTTGGAACAGTTTCAGGAAAATAGGAATTAATTCTTCCTTAAATGTTTGGTAGAATTCCCTGGGGAAGCCATCTGGCCATGGGCCCTTGTTTGTTGAGAGATTTTTGATGACTGTTTCAATCTCCTTACTGGTTATGGGTTTATTCAGGTGTTCTATTTCCTCCTGGTTCAGTTTTGGTAGTTTGTAGTCTCTAGGAATGCATCCATTTCTTCCAGATTGTCAAATTTGCTGGTGTACAGTTGCTCATAATATGTTCTTATAATTGTTTTTATTTCTTTGGTGTTGGTTCTGATCTCTCCTCTTTCATTCATGGCTTTATTAATTTGGGTCCTTTCTCTTTTCTTTTTGATAAGTCTGGCCAGGGGTTTATCAATCTTATTAATTCCTTTAAAGAACGAGCTCCTAGTTTCATTGATTTGTTCTATAGATTTTGTTGGTTTCTATATCATTGATTTCTGCTCTGATCTTTATTATTTCTCTTCTCCTGCTGGGTTTAGGCTTTCTTTGCTGTTCTTTCTCCAGCTCCTTTAGGTGAGGGTTAGGTTGTGTATTTAAGACCTTTCTTGGTTCTTGAGAAAGGCTTGTATCGCTATATATTTTCCTCTCAGGACTGCCTTTGCTGTGTCCCACAGATTTTGAGCAGTTGTGTTTTCATTTTCATTTGTATCCATAAATTTTTTCAATTCTTCTTTAATTTCCTGGTTGACCTATTCATTCTTTAGTAGTATGCTCTTTAGCCTTCATGTATTTGGGTTCTTTCCAACTTTCCTCTTATGACTGAGTTCTAACTTCATAGCCTTGTGGTCCAAAAATATGCACAGAGTGATCCCAATCTTTTGATACCAGTTGAGATCTGATTTGTGACCCAGGATGTGATCTATTCTGGAGAGTGTTCCATGTGCACTAGAAAAGAACGTGTATTCTGTTGCTTTGGGATGGAATGTTCTGAATATATCTGTGATGTCCATCTGGTCCAGTGTGTCATTTAAGGCCTTTATTTCCTTGTTGATCTTTTGCTTGGATGATCTGTCCCTTTCAGTGAGAAGGATGCTAAATTCCCCTATTCTTATTGTATTATTTTCGATGTGTTTCTTTGATTTTTTTATTAATTGGTTTATATAGTTGGCCACTCCCATGTTAATGGCATAGATATTTAAAATTGTTAGATCTTCTTGTTGGAAAACCACTTTGAGTATGATATAGTGTCCTTCCTCATCTCTTATTATAGTCTTTAGCTTAAAATCTAATTGATCTGATATAAGGATTGCCACCCCGGCTTTCTTTTGATGTCTATTAGCATGGTAAATTGTTTTCCACCCCCTCACTTTAAATCTCGAGGTGTCTTTGGGTCTAAAATGAGTTTCTTGCAGACAGCATGTTGATGGGTTTTGTTTTTTATCCATTCTGACACCCTCTGTCTTTTGATTGGGGCATGTAGCCCATTTACATTCAGGGTAACCATTGAGAGATATGCATTTAGTGCCATTATATTGCCTGTAAGTTAACTGTTACTGTATATTGTCTCTGTTTCTTTCTGGTCTGTTACTCTTAGGCTCTCTTTTTGCTTAGAGGACCCCTTTCAATATTTCTTGTAGAGCTGGTTTGGTGTTGGCAAATTCTTAATTTTTGTTTTTCCTGGGAGCTTTTTATCTCTCCTTCTCTTTTCAGTGATAGCCTAGCTGGACATAGTATTCTTGGCTGCATGTTTTTTTCATTTAGTGCTCTGAGTATATCATGCCAGTTCTTTCTGGCCTGCCAGGTCTCTGTGGATAAGTCTCCTGCCAATCTAATATTTTTACCATTGTATGTTACAGACTTTTTGTCCTGGGCTGCTTTCAGAATTTTCTCTTGTCACTAAGACTTGTAAGTTTTGCCTTTAGATGATGAGGTGTGGGCATATTCTTATTGATTTTGCGGGGGTTCTGCCTCCTGGATTTTGATGTTTGTTCCCTTTGCCATATTAGTGAAATTCTCTACAATAATTTGCTCCAATATACCTCCTGTCCCCCTCTCTCTTTCTTCTTCTTCTGGAATCCCAATTATTCTAATATTGTTTCGTCTTATGGTATCACTTGTTTCTTGAATTCTCCCCTCATGGCCCAGTAGTTGTTTGTTTCTCTTTTGCTCAGCTTCTTTATTCTCAATAATTTGGTCTTCTATATCACTAATTCTCTCTTCTGCTTCATTTATCCTTGCAGTAAGAGCCTCCATTTTTGATTGCACCTCATTAATAGCTTTTTTGATTTCAGCTTGGTTAGTTTTTAGTTCTTTTATTTCTCCAGACAGGGTTTCTCTAATATCTTCCATGCTTTTTTTGAGCCCAGCTAGCACCTTGAGAATCGTCATTTTGAACTCTAGACCTGACATATTACCAATGTCTTTCCAATGTCTATATTGATTAGGTCTCTAGCCTTCGGCACTGCCTCTTGTTCCTTTTTTTCTGGTGAGTTTTTCCATCTTGTCATTTTATCCAGATAATAATATATGAATGAGAGAATAAAACACTAAAAGGGTGGCAAGGACCTCAGAAACATGTACACTAACATAATCAGAAGAGACCCCAAATTGTTGGGAAAAGAAAGGGGGTAAAAAGAAGTTAAAAATTTTTTTTTAAAAATTAAAAATATATATATTAGACTGGTGAATAGAACAGCCACACACTTAATTTTGGGTGTATTTTGGTCTTTTAGAAGAAACTACCTCCCAATATTTTAAAGAAAGAAAAACTTATATAGATATACAAAAGTAAGGGTAAACATGATGAAGGGATGGAATATGACTGTAAAGATGAAAATTAAAAATAAATCTTAAAAAAGGAGTTGATAAGGTAAGTTGGTTGGGAAAAGAAAGAAAAAAAAAGTGGAGAGAATTTGCTCAGGTTGGAGACTAGAACAATGACCTGTGCTCGATTTAGGGTATATTTTGATCTATTAGAAGAAGTTGTATCCCAAAATTTTTTAGAAGCAAAAACCTTATATGTATACAGAAAATAAAGTTAGATACAATGAAGGACAAAATATGACTATAATAATGAATGTTCAAAAATATTTTTTAAAGAAAGTTATAGTTAAGATAAAATAGTTAAAAATGTTAAAAGAGGAAAGAGTAAAGGTTAAGAAAATTAGAATAAGAAGAAAAAATAAAAATAAAAAATTAATTAACTTTGCAAGACTAAAGAATCATGGGGAGAAAGCCAAGCATCCCATGCTTTGCTTACCCTTCCTCTGGAATTCCCCTCTTCTCTTTGATCAGTGAGCTTGGTCTTGTCTGGATGTTTTTGCAGATCTTCTGGGGGAAGGGCCTGTTGTAGTTATTCTCAAGTGTCTGCTCAAGGTGGAATTGTACTGCCCTTGCCAGGGGCTGGAGTAAGTAATCTGCTCGGGTTCGCTCTCGGGAGCTTTTGTTCTCTGAATGCTTTCTGTAGAGCTCTAGAGGATGAGAATGAAAATGGTGGCCTCCCAATCTCTGGCCTGCAGGAGCTGAGAGCTCGGGACCCCACTCCTCAATGTGCCCTTGGAGAAAAGTGCTCAATCAGTCTCATCTCCCTGGTCTTCGGCCATGCTTCTAGCTCACCCAGCCTGTGACCAAGCATTTCTGTCTCTGGCACACAGCCCCATTTGGAGTCTCAAACCCAGCAGATTCCTGACTCCAGAGAAGGAAGGTGAGTCTCCCCAGATCTGCCACTGGTAGGGGCCTGCTCAAAAAGCAGTGGCCTGACTGCCGCGGATGATGGTTTAAGGGAACCCTGAGCTGAGAGCTCACTCCTCGGCTCTGTCTCTGTAGCCCGTTTCCCTGCTCTAATACCTGTGAGCTCTGCTATACTCAGACACCCCAATCCTTCTGTGACCCTGCGGGACCTGAGACCACGTTGTCCCTGTGAGGGCCCCACCCCCACTTAGCCTCTGAAGCAATGTCCCTCAGTGGAGCAGACTTAAAAATTGATTTTGTGCTCCATTGCTCCACCGCTTTCCGGGACCTGGCCCCTCCCCCCATGGTCTATCTTCCTGTCGTTTCAGATATACTTCTCCATATGTCCTACCTTTCAGAATGTGGTCAATTTTCTGTTTCTAGAATTGCTGCTTTTCTTCTCTTTGATCTCCTGTTGGATTTGTAGGCGTTCAGAATGATTTGATAACTATCTAACTGAACTCCTGTGACTTGATGTCATCTCAGCCTGCTACTTCTCCACCATCTTGACCCCTCCCTGAAAACTGGTATCTTATCTTCAATTTTCTAGAACATTCTGTGTAGAAATGGTATTTTTTTTCCTTAATTATTTCTTAAATATGTCTTCAAATTTATTATTTCGCCAGTGGAGCAATCTGAATCTGGAGTTGTCTTTGTCAGAAAAATTCTAATTAGAAATTAAATTTTCTTAGTAGATTTGGGGCTGAGATTAGTTCTTCTTGGTGGTCTTTGGTAGTTTCTGTCATTCAAGGAAATTTTCCATTTCATGTAGGTTTTTGAATTTACTGGATAAAGTTATTCATACTATTGCATTTTTTTTTAATATCAGTATAACTTATGTCACTTCTCTCATGTCTAATATTGGCAATTCATTTATTATTTCTTTTTTTTTTTTCCTCATCAGTCTGGCTAGTGGTTTATGAATTTTACTGACTGTAAAGTGCAATGCATATAAGCAGCATAATTTGGATCTTGCTTTATTTAACCAATATGACAACCTTGGAATTTTAATTGGTGGTATTTATTTTTAATGTGATTATTGATGTGGTAAGATTTAGATCTATCATCTTATGATTTGTTTTCTATTGTCTATTTGTTCTTTGTTACCTTTTTCTTTTTATTACTTCTTTTGAATTAATTGAATTAATTTTTCATGATTCCATTTACCCCCTTTTTAGGCTTATTTAGATATAAGTCCTTTTAAAATTTTTGTTATTTTAGTTATTTAGTTATTTTAGTACTTGCCTTTGGGCTCATAGTGTATTTCGGTCTGCTGTCAAGTGATTGCATAACACCTCCCATGTGGTATAGTATAGTATAGTATAGTATAGTGTAGTATAGTATAGTATACTTCTTGCAGTGGTATACTTCCATTTCACTCCTTCTGACCTCTGTGTTATTGTTGTCATATATTTTACTGTTATATTTATTACAAATTCCATCATACATTGTTTCTCTTTTTGTTTAAATGTTTAATTATCTCTAAAAGAGACTTAAGTAATATGATTAAGTCTTGTATATTGACCCATATAGCCAATATTTCTTGTATTCTTCCTTCTTTTGTTACAGATTTCCATCTAGTCTCATTTCGTTCTACCTAAGGAATTTCTTTAATGGTTTTTGTAACATGGGTCTCCTGGTAATAAATGCTTCTAGCTTTTATATATCTGAAAACATTATATTTTTGTCTTCATTTTTGAGATAGAGTCTTGCTAAGTATAGAATTAGTCTTCTAGCACCCAGTGTTGTTTACTAAGAAGCCCAATTACTTTCTAATACTTGTTAAATGTATCTCTTGGAAGCTTTCAGGATCATGTCTTTATCTCTGATGAGTAAAAATTTCAGAGTGATGCTCCTTGGTATCTTCTTGTGAGGGCAGTTTTCTGACCTTTCCATCTAGAGACTAGTGATCTTTAGTTCTGGGAAATTTTATGTTTCTTTAACAATTTTTACTCTTCTAATAATGTTTTTCTTTCCTACAACTATTAGTTCAATGTAAGCATCCTTGATTGACTCTTTATGACTTATTTCTTTCCTCAACAACAAAAAAATGTATATATATATATAGAGAGAGAGAGAGTGTGTGTGTGTGTGTGTGTGTGTGTGTGTGTGTGTATGACTTACCTTATTTTCTGGGCAATTTTTGGGCAATTTTTGACCTGGGAAATTTCCTAAATTTTATATTCCCTTGTTATAGGTCTGTTTCTGCTCTCATGATCCCCCCCTTACAGTTTTAATGTTCAAGAGTTCTTTCTTTCTAATTTTTTTCTTTTGTTTTAAACATTCTTTTCTTTTTCTGAAACATCTTTTTTGTTTTTCTATTTCAATATATTTTATTAGTTTTTTATGTTTAGAACTTTATTCTTTTATTGCTGTTTTGTCTATATGGATGCTTTTTTACTCTATATCTATATCATTTTGACATCTTTCCTCAATTATTAGTGATCCTTTCTTGGCTGCCAATTCCCATTTAACTGAGACACTACAGAATGGAATGTTATCTCTTGAATATTTAAGGGACGTGTCATTGTGGCAAGTGCTCTTCAGGCAATCAATTTACTTTACTGGGGTACTCCTAATTGTCGTTGTGGAAAGATATGTTTATGTATTTTCTCTAAGGCCATTTCTTTTCTCCAAGAAAAAAATTTTCAATTTTCTTCATGGGAGGAATAATTTGGCTATAGGATTTTTGGGAAGCAGGAAGGGGTATGGGGCTCCCAAGATTCACATGTAGATTTCCTTTTAATGCTATGTTTAATGTTGCTCTTTATTGTATTGATGTCCTTGAGTCCCAAATTCCTTCCTTTTTATTTCTCCTGAGAATAAATCAAGCTCCTGTCTAACGTGGGCTGAGGTGTGCAAGTCACCCTTTATGGGAGTGTTATCCAGGCCTGTGTGATGGAGAGGGACACTGGAGGTCTGTCTGCTCCAAATGCTGTTAGCCAATTCTGTGTTTTAGCCCTTGGTCTGTTTCTACTCCTCTATGGTACCAGGTGTCATGGCACTACTCTTCCAGGAGCAAATTTGCTTGCTTCTCAGATGTATTTCCTTCATGTGCTTGAGGAATAACTTTCTTTCTTTTTTTTTTTTTTCCTATTGTTCTGAATCAGATACAACTCTTCCATTTCATTGAAAATTCTTGTCTGCTATCATCTATACTTCTGTTCTCATTGCCCATGTGGGTTCACACACTTTTTTTTTTTTTTTAATCATGTTCAAGCCTTCACTGGCAGTTTAATTGGTTTTTTAAAAAGACTATACTAGAGTTAAGTTTAAATTGCTCTAAAGACTTCTGGTTATGTTTAAAGGAATTTAGTCAGAGAAGAGGCAGTGAAAGAGTTTTTGTTCAGCATGTACCACACGTTATATATACTTTGTGTGATACACTTAAACCTACGTTGTATGTTAGGTAGCTTTATCCTCATTTAAAAGTGAGGAAACAAAGACATTTTAAGTCAAACTTTTTCCAGACCACAGAAGAAAGGACTCAGGTTTATATATGACACAACTTCACACTTTTCTCTAGGTACCAGTGCTTCTCAACTCCTAGGGAGACCAACTGGCCCAGTTTGGAACTGTCCCAGCTTTAGAGTGGGAAGCCCCACATTTCCAGTATCCTCTCAGTCCAAGGCAAATGAGATGGTTCTGGCTGCACATTAATATCACAAGAGAGGGCTTTTCAAAATATAAATTCTTGGGTCTCACCTTCCTAAGAATATGACTTACTGATTCTGGAGTGGGATCTGGTACTAGTATTTTTAAAAAGCCAGAATTATTTGATTCAAGTGTCACAACCACTGCCTTATACCATGTTGTCACCCATGGAGTCAACAGCCTGGATTCCATTGTCTTTTAATCCCTAGCTGGCACTTAAAGCACTAAATCCTGGCTGGGGTTATTAGTATACACAGCATAACAAAGGAATTGCCTCTAGACTGGGGTGGTTGGCTAAACTGGCCTGCTGCCTGTTTTTATAAATAAAGTTTTATTGGAATACAGCCATGTCCATTATATTCTCCATGGCTTCTTTCTTGTTGTTGCTATAGCTGCAGAGTAGAGTAGTTTGAGACGCTTGAGTTTACAGATCATGAACTATTTACACACTGGCCTTTCACATAGAAAGTTTGCAACTCCTGCTCCTGACCATAACATGAATCAAAAATAAAAACAAAACAAAATGGAACAAAAAAGCCTCACCATAGTAGAAGTGCCATTATGCACTCAGCAAAAAAAGTCTTCCTTGACTCAAGACTTAGTTCTAAGCCCTGAGGTGGAAAGGAAGTTGTGGAATGTACTCTGTGCCTTTCACATATTAATGTGCCTACATATGACCTGGATATCTTTTAAAATGCAGATTCTGTTTCAGTTGCATGAGGCAGGGCCAAAATGCTGCATTTCTAACAGTTTGCAGATGGTGTTAATAATGTTCCTGGTCCAGCAAACAGAGTTGGAATAGCAGATACATAGGCTACTGGTTGCTTATCACAGGGAAGGGTGAAATCGCCTAAAGCCACAATAGAAAGAGCTACTGTTTATTGACCATGTGTCTGCACCAGGTAAATGAACAGAGGAACACACTCCTGTGGTAAAGAAACTGGTCTTTAGTATCACTTTGAAACAGTGGCTCTCAAAGTGCATACCGTATGTCTCAACATCAGCATTAAGAGAGAGCATCTTAGAGGATGAGCTTCCCATCTAATTCTGGGCCAGGAAATCCTTGGGAAGACACAAGTTGCTGTGCTGAAGGTGTGGCATAGGAACATTTTCTCTATGTGCCAGAGACAGCTTTACTCTGATATTCCGCAGGCGGCCATGCACACCGAAGGTACCACAAGTTCAAAGAAAGTGCAACCCCATTCAGAGTAAAACAATAATTTTTTATCTAGAAAAAAAAAAAAAGAAGCCAGCTTGGTATTTAATTTTGCACTTGAATCTATTTTTTTGTTTTTGTTGTTTGATTATGCTGTAAGTTGACACTGTTTCCTATATTTTCATTAAAAAAATTATCAAATCTGTATGTATAGTAGAAAATCAGAAATAAAATATTAAAATATCCATAATCATACATATTATGTATGAAAATGCCTGTTTTCCAAGACCTTCACCCAAACTGGTTATTATATACTTTGAAAACAAGTTCAATAGTTGAAAAATGGCATCTTATTATTTTAATTGACATTATTTCAACATGGAAATGTTGTTTACAGAAGTAATGTGTGTCCATTTAAGAAAACAGTTCAGAAGTATATGACACAGAAATTTAGAAATTAAAGGTTTTTTTTCAAATTCTAAAAATTCGATATACACGGACTAATGAATGTATGAATACATTCTTACATAACTAGACTTACTATTCTGTAGCTTGCTTTGTTCAAGATCTGGATTTAACTATGCCATTCATTGGATGGATAAACTTAGAAAAGTTATGTAAATTCTCTCTTCCTCTGTAAAATGCATCAATCATATAGATATGTGTAATATATGTATATGTGTGTGTGTGTCTGTGTATATTTCCCGTGTTTCCAGCTGATCTTTTGCCTTTGTATGTCTCCTACTGTGCATTCTTCCTATTATGTAGTCAAATCACTTGAACTATTTTTAAGTATTTTCTTTAAGGTTTGGTGTTCTGTTTTCCATACCTTTTTTATGATAGAAGATGCATTATTACTGTTTATGCTGCTGTTTTGATAAAAAGTTTCCTGCTTTTTGGAAAAGTCAGATTTCCTAGAACTTTAAGTTGAGCCTAAAAAGGAAACTTGGTTTTCATCCCTTTATTATCAGAAGGATATATAGAGCAATATAGCTGATGTGTTTTCAGATTATAGATCTGAGGTCCTTGAAGTCCTGCTAGACCTCCAAGGTGGGTCCTTGATGGATGTAGCTTGGCAAATTTGCAGAAGCTTACAAGTAACTGGTGTGTGTTTCAGAATTCAAGACATACCACGTTCTGAACATGAGAAAACTTAATCCAAAAATATCTGGAAAACTTTTCTGTAAGGAAATGTGAACTTGTTGATAGCCTCACGATCCTGCTGCCTCGTGGTGAAACAGCATATCTTAAATAAGATGGTGACGCTAGAATGGTGTAGTGGAAGGAAGAGAACTTGATCTTCACCACCAATTTCAGGCTAGGAGATAAAAATGAAATATGCTGCTGAAGGTCTGAATCAGAGTAAACTGGCATCTCTCTGGGCCACAGCTTTTATCTGTCATTTTTCATTGGCCAAGTGACGACGCAGCAAATGAAAGTGTTTGGAGCCACTGTAATGATAGACTGTTTTTTGGAAACTTGTCTTTTGAACAGTTGAACTTGCTTTAACCTTGGTGGTTTCATGCTATCACTTTGTCTGTCAAGGTATTTGGCATAATATCCTTTAGTTATTTGAAGTTACCTTAACTCCACCTTGTTAAACTTTTCCCTTCATTGCTATTCAAAGATTTCCCTTTTTTGCAGGTATGTGTTTTGGCATAGAATTCTGGAGGAAAAACTTTCCTACTAAATTATTCTATAAAAAATAACATATATTTTCCTGAGTTCTTATTAAAATTTTAACACCTGCTGCTTGTCATTTGACATTTTCAGCAACATGAGCATTATGAGGTTTCTGTTAAGTTTTAAGTGTTTTTATGTGACCTACAGATAGCCTTGGATGTTGGTAACTTTGTTTAAATGCACACTGCAAACTTGCAAGGAAAGCAAATCAAAGTAAACACTATTTCTCTTGTCAATTGAGATGCACGAAAATCCTTGACAATGGTTTTAGCGTACAAGGAAACAAGAATCACTGAGATCATGACTAAGCAAAACCTACTAATAAGAATACTGAGTCTAGTGCTAATAAAAAAATTCTCACTTGAGGTACTTGTAGCTTGCAAGTTATTAAAGCCAAACCATTACCTTTTATTATCTACTCAAAATTTTTATTATCTGTTCAATATACTGCATTAGGGTTTGTGGAAAGAGTGGATATGTTTTATAGTTTCATAAATTCTTCTGGTTTTATTTGTCAATATTTACTATTTTGAGAGGCAATATTTTTATTAGCCTAGTGCAATTAGCTTTCAACAAGGTCCTTAAATTATTATCTGCATGGCAATAAAAAAATGTAAGAGTTTGTCATTTCTGTGTACTCTTTCTATTAAGTTTATTCAATATTTAAGTACATGCAATTGACAGATTCCTAAAAGAAAAAAAAGTGTTCATACATACCATATCTAAGAGATAAGATTTTGTGATTCATAACAAATATTTTTGTGTCTGATATGGGATTTGCCTATGTGGGTTATTTATTAATGCTTGTGAAAACTAAACCAACTTTATTTCTCAGACTTTTCTAACCAGGACTTGTAGAGGAGAAAAAAAAAGCTCATCCATAACAATGACTGCAAAGAGTTAGATTAAGGATCAGTCGACTTTGGCCTGGATGCCACATTTAGCCCGCTGCTTGTTTTTGTCAAGTTGTATTGGGACATAGTTGCACTCATTTGTGATCATATTGTCTATGGTGGTTTTTGTGCTATTTTGGAAGAGTTGATGGAGTAGTACCAGAAACCTGTGGCCTACAAAACCAAAAAGTTTGCTATCTGAACCCATCAAAAATTTTGCCAGTCCCTTAGTCTGATTACTTTTTTGGAGGGGAATTACTTAGCCACCAAAGATCATACTTTTGATATGCTAAATTTAGGTTATTTAAAATTTTTGTATTTTTGAATAGGAGATACATGTGTATGGTGTAAAATTTAATAAGTACAAAGGAGTATACCGTGAAAAGTGAGCCTCTCTTCCACTCTCAAATTCCTGTTTCCCTCTGAAAGACCATTATTGTTACCTGTTTCTTGCTGTGTCTTTCCAGAAATATTCTGTCTATATAATCTTATATGATTACAATCAAGATTTTTGGGTAGCTAACAACATATACACTATTTTCTGCATTTTGCTTTTTAAAAAAAGTTTTAACTAGATATCTTGGAGATTTTTCCACAACCATACATATAAATCTATCTTTTATTTTTAATAACAAATAGTATTCCATTATTGTTTAAGTATAATTTATTAGCACCTTGTTAATGAACATTTTGATTAGAGTTGTTTTTCCTCTTATAAAATCCTACAATCTTTTGGGGGCCATGTATATGTTTCTGTAAACATGTATAAGTATATTTCTATGATAATTTCCTGGAAGGGCATTCCACACTTCAAAGATATGTGTGTTTTAATGTTTTTTGATTAATGTTGCCAAATTGCCCTCTACAGAGTAGGTACCAGTTTATACCCCTGCCTCAGTAACACCTGTTACCACATCTAAATGCTACATAGAGTGTTCTCAGACTTAGGGGATTTTCTTTCTGGTAGAGAAAACAATGTCTCTCATTTTAGTTTTTTTTTTTTTTTTTAAAGATTTTATTTATTTATTTAAAAGACAGAGATCACAAGTAGGCAGAGAGACAGGCAGAGAGAGAGAGGAGGAAGCAGACTCCCTGCTGAGCAGAGAGCCCGATGCGGGGCTTGATCCCAGGACCCTGAGATCATGACCCGAGCTGAATGCAGCGGCATAACCCACCAAGCCACCCAGGCGCCCCTCTCATTTTAGTTTTAATTAACATTTATGTTGTAATAAGTGAGGTTACCACATTTTAATACAGGATAAGCCATTTGCATTTCCTTTTCTGTGAACAGTTAGTTTGTGTTGCTTAATTTATTATTATTCAATTTTTTTTCCTTTTCTTGTTACCAGGCTTTCTCTCCCTTCTCTGGTTTTAATAAACAAATGCACACTTTACTAGAAGTCAAGTGGGTTGGCCGCTCTCCTGTCACTTTAAGGAGAAGGCTTCTGAACTTCGCAAGTGGGGAGTGTTACCTCTTACTTCCTGTAATTTTTGTTCCTGTGTTAAACACATAACCTTCCTTTTAGGGACCTACAGTATAACATATCCCTATCTACACTCATTATGAAAAAGAAGCTAGCTTTCAATATATGGTAGTAAATTTAAATGTATTTTCATTGTGGAAATATTTCTTCAAACAAAAGTCTTATGCACATATCAAATATATCTAAAACAGATTTGTTTTAAAAATGGATTTTAGAAGAAACCACTTAGGAGCTTATCAGGTTGAATATCATAAACTCTTTATCAGTTCTAAAAAGCTCAAATAAATCCTTGTAGGAGGACTAGAGCTACATTGGCAGAACTAGCAGTGAGGAGGTCTCACACATAAAAGTACCACAGTGCGGTGCCTGGGTGGCTCTGTCAGTTAAGTGTCTGCCTTCAGCTCAGGTCATGCTCTCAGGGTCCTGGGACCAAGCCCTGGTGTTGGGGCTCCCTACTCAGTGGGGAGCCTGCATCTCCCTCTGCCTCAGCCCCTCCCCCTGGTTTATGCTCTCTCTCATTCTTAAATAAATAAAAATACCATAGTAAGACACTGGTGAGGGACCTAGTTGAACTTTCAGATCTAACTGGACATCTAGAAAGCCCATTTATCCCACCTTAATTATCAAGAAAGTATACCCAAGCTTTTTGGATCTGAGGTAACCTACTGATTTTGAACAGGTTAGGCTGATTAATTTTGGTTTAAAGATAGTATACTCAGATCAACCAATGTAAAACTAAAAGAATTATTTGTGGCATTATCTTTTAAGTATTCTGTATATTAGTTCCAATCATTCAATTACATAGGTGTACAATTTGCCACTAATTCATATTGGAGATTCACCATGGAAGTTCTTCCCTTAGAAGTAAATATTCCATTTACAGTTTGGTCTAAGGGAATGGAATAGGTCTCTAATTGGGCTAGGCTTGTCCACAGACTCAATGCTTCAAGAAGAACATGTTGCTCTTTTCTAGAGTTTCATTTTTTTCTTGGAAAAAATTAATTATTTATAAAATTATATACTTAGTGAATTTAATTATTTAATTAATATAAATTATGTGTATATACATATATATGTGTGTGTATGTGTATGTATAAAAATAGTAGAGACAAAAAACTAATTGTGGGAATGTTAGGAAGTGATATATGTAGGTATTACATTCTCAACTGATGCAATGTTGCCTCTAATGGGGTAAAGATTGGTTCTTGGGAGGCCAAAAACTTACTCCTTTTATCTATAAAGTATAAGTATATATACAGTACATAAACAGACAAATAGATATATAATATATATATTTTACAATAGATCTGTAACAGATATATATAATATATATGTATACATATATATACATAAATAGATATATTATATGTATATAATATATCTGTAGTATTAAAATTTGGGGGGAGAGGGGTTGACAATTAGGAAAAACCATCTAAAGTCCTCTGAGAAATGTGCTATTGAAAAAAGGTTGAGATACAACGTTCTAGGTGAAGCACATATTTGTGTCTATTGTACCACTCTTGCGACTTTTCTGAAGGTTTGAAATAGGAGGCCCTGGTCAGGATTAAGCTTGTTTTCATCCTACTTTTTCACTACATGGGGCTAGATAGTACCAAATGATCTAGATAAATATGTGTAAACATTTTTAAAATGGTTTTATTGTAAGTTAAAAAGCAAATCTTTTTTTTTTTTTTAAAGTGAGGGAATCTTTTTTTTTTTTTAAAGATTTTATTTATTTATTTGATAGACAGAGATCACAAGTAGGCAGAAAGGCAGGCAGAGAGAGAGGAGGAAGTAGGCTCCCTGCTGAGCAGAGAGCCTGATGTGGGGCTTGATCATGACCTGAACTGAAGGCAGAGGCTTTAACCCACTGAGCCACCCATCTCCTTATTGACCAATCTGGTTGTTAATTGCTTTGACAGTTTAGAGGGAAAGAAAATGCTACAAGAGCAAGAGTAGCTGGAAGACTGGATGCCCAAGACAGGCACTGTAGGGCAGGTGCCCTGCAGTTGAGCCAAATAACCATACCATTTAGTGCCCACATACTGGCTGTTGGAGTAAAGGAGCTGAGAGTGAGTTCCCTGAAAATCTATGGATGCTACAAAACTTCTGGAACAGATGTTTTCCTTCTTTTGAACCAGGGGTTTTAAGCTTTGATTATGCGCTAAAAAACAGTAGTTCAATTTCTTGCAGTAATGGTCCCCAGACATTTTGCCCATGTTATATGACGATGTCAAAGTCCTCTTCTTCTGATGGTGATTCCTGATTAACACAATCATATCTCAAACCAGTCTTTGTGAGTGTGTGTGCTGTGGTTTTAAAGTCATTTTTCATTCACCTTCTTAAAATATAAGTGAAGTTAAATCTTTGACTGGTGACATTTAGTGATGAAAAAGAAACACTTTGAAGTATAGGTTAAAACCATTAAAAGTAACACAGATAATGATAGAAAATTCAGAGCAAGCAGAAATCAGCAAGGGTGACACAGATCTGACACTGTTCCTAAAGCTCCTCATAATAAACTGGCAGATATAAAAATGTACAATATATTTAACAATTTAAACAAGGGATTATCATTATAGAAACACAGATGAGCCTAAGATGTGGCATCTCTTACTTATAAAAAAGAAGAAAAAAACCTCTTTAGTGGCAAATGTGTAAGTTTACTGTTCTTTTAGTAGCATTTACAAATCAGAAAAATTTAGAAGAAAAATGTTTTAAAAGAAGAGAAAGGAGAAATATCTTGGCTAGAAAGAATATTATAGAAAGCCCAAATAGTAAAATAACGGTATTTAAAAAATTCTTATAGTCACTTTCAGCTTCACCTTGAAAAGTGACACTTCTGTGATAGGCATCACGGTGTGACAGAAATGGCTGAATCTATTTGGATCAAAACCAAGCAGCCAAGCTAACAAAAAATATTCCCTTATGGAGCATTGCCTATTCTAATGTGTGCAAAAGGCATCCTTTCAACGCTGATTGAGAGACTGAGGTTCACTTGGTTGGATAAAAGCATGGATAATAATAGTTACACTTATTTTCAGAATTTGGCTGTGTTTGCTGTATTTATAACAATGTCTATAAAAAGAGGTTATTTTGTAAAGCGCTTCATGGATAAATAAATTTTCAGTAAGGGAATTTTAATAAAAACTGTCCAGACATTTGCACAGATGGACCACATCTATAAAAGGAAAAGATGCTTTAGGAACCTTCAATACACCCTACCTCAAACAGTCTGCCTCCTGATCTTTTCATTGTGAACCAGGATTTGGGGCAGGGGTAGGAGGGACAAAAATTTATAACTGTTTTGGAAAATAGTTATTTGAATGCTTAACTTGGTGGGCAACTTTATAATGAGAGAAGTAACATGAAAGCTTGTTTATCCATATTGTAGAAGGACATTCTCAAAACTTACTTTTTTTTTCTTTTCCAGTAAATAGAGACATTAAGACAAAGTATAAAGGGTGGAGGGCTAAAAGGAATGAATCTGCTACTCATTTAATTTAATGTGGCAGAATACAACCAACAATTGTGAATGGAGGTTGTTTTGTTGCAATAATAAAAGAGATTTGAGAGTTAGATGCAGACAGTTAATTATGAGAACTATGAGTTATTTGAGATCCTAGAGCTGTAATGAGAATTAATGGAGTTAATGAATATGAAATTAGATGTCCAGCATCAAGTAGGCGGTCAAAAAAGATAGGTGGTTCATTTTGTATGTGTTAAAAACAAAGCATTAGTGAACTAAAGGACATAATTATTCATCTTCAGTAAAAACATCACTGCATGAGTGTTTTTTTGAGGCAAAAGAACAGTCAGCAAACCTGAGTGACCTGACTCCTTTGTAGATAGAGTTATCAAAATTTCTACTACTGGTACCTGAAAAATTTTCATACAATGGGTGGTGTGTTGGAGCTAGTTTCTGCTTACAAGAATCAGTTATAAAGTTTTTATAAATTTTTGCAAGGTTGTTGACATCAGCCATGGTGGAATATATACACCTTAAAAACTGGCAAAAGTGATGCTAGGACTTTTTCCTTTTTTCTCTGAGGGTGGTTGTTCAACATTTATAGGTACTCCACTGCATATAGGTTCTGGACTTCTGGACTTTTCAGCTTTGTGATTGACTTGACATTTAGCAGTGAAAAAGCTCATTTTTAGTCTTATAATTGTGAATATGAGCTTTTAAAACATGTTGATATCAAGTAGGAGAAAAAATTGGAGGCAAAATTGGATATGCAGTGGCACTTTTCTTAGTTTGACCCATTTTCTAAAATTGATACACATGTCTCTATGTATGTTAATAAGAAAGCTACTTTTCATGATGGTACGTAAGTTAAAATCTTGGTTTTAAAATTTAAATAAATATGAATTAGAGAGTAAAACTAAATATTTATATAAATTCTTTAAAATGAGATAATTCAAAAAATTTTTGGATGATGGTCTGGTTCATTCTAGTTTTGGCTTTGGAACGGTGGAGAAGGCATAATTATTCTCTTTGGCCATTAGCTAGTGTTCCAACAAAATATTTAAGAAGAACAGATATATATTAATTAAGGAAACCACTTAGAACTCAAATTTGTAAGAATGTATTATGAGAGTAATTTTTGTCTACACATATACACACATGCACACACACAGCAAATAACCTTCTTTATGAGGGCCTCTACTAGTTTCCTACTGCTGCTGTAACAAATTACCATAAAGTCAATGTCTTAAAAACAAATGTATTATCTTACAGTCTGAAGTTCAGATGTCCAAAATCATTCTCATTGGGCAAAAATCAAGGTATTGGTAGGTCTGCATTCTATTTTCTTGCCTTTCTAGTTTCTAGAGGTCACCTGCATCCCTTGGCTAGTGGCCCCTTCCTTTGTAGTATCTCCAAATCAATCTCTC
The DNA here is from genome assembly GCF_963455335.1 of Martes martes. Classification (NCBI taxonomy): domain Eukaryota; kingdom Metazoa; phylum Chordata; class Mammalia; order Carnivora; family Mustelidae; genus Martes; species Martes martes. Next base: position 85,463,286 of record NC_137888.1, read on the forward strand.
TTTCTCTCTGTTTCGTATCTACTTCCATTGTCACATCACCTTCTATTCTTATTCTCCTGCCTCCTTCCTTTCTCTTATAAACACACTTGTGATTATATTTTACTCATCCACATAGTCGAAGATAATCTTGCCATCTCAAGATTCTTAGTCTCATCAGTAAAGTCCCTTTTGCCATTTAAGGTACATATTGTCTCCAAGACAGTCTGCCCTTTGGCCCCCTAAGATTCATGTTTGTCCCACTTGCAAAATATAGTTATTCCATTCCAAGTTCCCAAAGTCTAAACTCAGTACAGCATCAATTCAAGTCCAAAATCTCATCTTAACCTCATCAGCTCAATGTCCAATTTTGTAAATAAGGAGTTCATTTTTCTCAGGGTAATATAAGTCATTGGAGTATTCTAAAAAGGAAGTGACATGATCTTATTTGAATTTTTAAAAGTCTCAGTGGTTGTTGTAACATAGATTGCGTGTGTGTGTGTGTGTGTGTGTGTGTGTGTACGTGTGCTTGTGTGTGTGTATGAAGGGTTTGAGGGAGTGGGCGCTCAAATGTGGACATTGGAAAATCAGGAAGGCATTGTAGTAGTGCTGGTAAGAGTGGAAGTTGGCTTGGGTCAGGTTGGCAACAGTGAGGGAGGGAAAGAATAAGTAGGGCTGGGTTATTCATAGTTATAACTGTAAGAACTCATGAACAGGCTACAAACTATGAGGAAAGAGGGCCAGAATGAGACTGAAATCCAGGAATTGTACTAGGTTTTTGCCATTAGGAATTGGGTGGCATCACCTACTAAAATGAAAAAGACTAGGGAAAATTGGGTGTGTAGTGTGTGTGTGGGGGGGGTATGCCAATAGTTTTCCTTTAATCATATTACATTTGAGGAATATATTAAACATTCAGGGGGAAATATCAAGCAACCAGTGGAAGGTAAGAATCTGGAACCGAATGGCAAGGCCAAGCCAGAGATCTGTATTTAGCCTATTGGTCATGTCAGAGCCATGAAACTGGATAGAATCATTTCTACAGCAAGTGTAGATAGAGCATGTTATTTGGCATTGTAGCAATTTTCTCTCTAACCAGAGACAGGCAAATTTTTGGTTTAGCGTTTGAGATGAGACAGTGATAAGTCTTCCAGTAGGTGGTGAAAGAATTCCATAGGCAACATACTCCATCCTAGTTTAAAAGATTTTTAATTTTTCCAACTGGGCATTTTTCCTCAATGTACAGACAGAATGGACTTCATAGCTAACTAGATTCTGGGTCAATGATTCTTGACCTTTTAAAGCCATGGCCCTTTTGGGAATATCAGAGATCTGTTGTCCCTACCCATAGAACTATTACTTTCCAGTAGATGATAACTTGATGAAAAAAAATCTGTGCAGAGAAACAAAACAGAGAAATTGAAATAAACTTATTGGTAGCAACATATATGAAGCACTTGTTAAAATTTTATTTTTGGAACAATATATTAACCTAATATTTTTAAGCTAGTAAGTTGAAAGTTAAAAATCCCCTAGCAAAATAATTTACAAGATTCTAGTACTTAATAGGTTATTATTAAGTAGCCCAAACATTTTTTATGTGAAATTATGAAAGTGCTTGTGATTCACCTAAGCACCTAAAAATGGATTTAAAATTTTTGTTTAGAGAATCACCTGTCTAGGGAAGGGCACTGACCTGCCAGGCTGTTCCCCAGGCTCTCATCTGTGATGTTCCTTATATTGTAGGGTCTACAGAAAAACCTTTTGTAATGTCTGTACTCCTGGCAATACTACCTTGTAATGAGAATTTCTTCTGCTGACTTTATAATCTCTCTCTCTCTCTTTCTTTCTTTCTTTTTTTTTTTTTTTTTGACTTTATAATCTCTTAAAGATAGTTCATGTTTGTAGCTTCTATGTTATAGGCATGCAGATGTAAATTTGCTGGTTGAATGAAAAGACCATGGTTGGTCTCAGTAGAAGGATGTATAGATTACAAATGCATGGCCCATAAATCGTTGGTCTCTTAAAACTCTACCTTTGTTTGGACAGCCTAGTGTCAAGTAGCCCCCTATTCCTCCTGTTGATATAGGACCCACCGAAAGACTTATTGTTCTTCTCTGGAGGTTGCTAGGATGACGTTTACACTTCCCCTCTGATATCTGTGTGCTCCAAGCTCTGCCTAGGCCTTTCTGTGATTGAGACCTTGCATTTTGCTTCCCTGTGGAAAAGGTTTAAGGGATTAAGTGCTTAAGGGTTTGGGGGGTAACGTTAAAACTTGCTTTTTGCAAACATATCTAGTGTGTATGTGTTTTCTTTATATAGTTTCTACTTTATAGAAAGAAAAATAAATAGTTCCTCGTTCTATCCCTGTAACTAGGAAATTAACCTTCAGATAGATTAAACCCTCCCCAACCACAAAGCTGAGGTTCCTAAACAAAACCGTATAAAGAAAAATTTAAGATGAGGTAATTTACATTCTCAGAGGGGAAGGGGGTATAGAGAGACCAAGTTCACAGATGAACAAATGAAAGCTCTTGGATTTGCTATACACCTGAAACTAATATAATAGTGTATGTCAACGGTACTTTAATTATTAAAAAAAATTTTTAAAAATAAAATAAATAAATAACCATTAAAATTAAAATAAAATAAATCTGACAATAAATGAAATGAGCATTATAGGTAATTTAAACATGGTAAGTAAGACCTGGAACTGTCTGATTGTCTATACCTTATTTTGGTTTCTAGAAATTTATAGGATTTCCTTCCTTCATGATTTTAATGAGATCTTTATATGTGGATTTCTATGTTGCAGAAAATAAGTCTGTTATAAGGAACCTTCATGTTCATGATGTGTTTTGCTTCATCCAGTTATTTTGTTCTGGAATTTGTGAATCAATTTTAACTTCAGCTTTTTGGGTCCTTCCATGATCCCAGAGACCAATTATTGAGATCTTGGAGATGGAAAAAAGACTAGAGACTTTAATTTATTTGCCATAGCTGGTTGGGAATTTTCTAAATTCTCTAATGAAAACATGCTCTTCATTCTGTTCATCATTAAGTCAGGCTAGATGACATGACCTTGTGAACAGGGCTTGATTACTTCAAGCAGAGTGTGGGTGCTTGGAAGCTTCCCAGGCCTTCGCTGGTGAAGCCCCCCCAGGTCTTTTTTTCTCATTTACTTGATTTTTTCCCTTCTTTCCTTCCTTCAACTTCCAAATATTTCTAATTATTTCCAAAAGAAGAGTACAAGCTTGGATCCTGGAAAAAAATTCACACTCTTGAAGAAAAGATGTATGTGGAAATCATTCCATCTAAGTTAGCAACTCTTAGTGGAAGGGAGAAATGAAAGGCTTTGGAGTTGAAAAGACCTCGATCAGAGGCATGGCTGTGCCACTCATTATGTGGCTGTGGGAAATTATTTAATTTCTCCATCCCCCAGTTTTAAAAAATAATTACACCTTTCCACACAAGAAGTACTAAATTAGCTAATATGCAAAGAATATTTAACATACTGCCTGGTCTATTAGTGCTCAATAACTTACTAATATTAGTTACAATAAATATTATATGTATATATAACATTAAGTACACATTTAGAGAGATACACTTTCTTCTGCAACGAGTCATTTTTTAATCTTGAAGACATCTCTGTTATAATGAAATTCTAAGCATAAATACTTTATGTCAAAAGTTATTAATACTTTCATATAAATTGATCATAGTAAAGACTGTTACCATAGGGAGGGTCTATGAATAGCTATTCAGATGAAGATATAATAAGTAAGGAATATAGGGTTAGGGACAAGAAGGAAAAGGGAAAAAAAATACCAAAGCAGCAAACCAAGGAGGAAAAATGAGCATCTCTTCGTTGTGATGGCTAAGTTTTGGAGTATTCACACAGGGAGGTGGTTAAAACAAATATGTAAGGACTGGTACAAAAATGGATTTAGAAGTGATTGTTGGGTTTAAGGATATGAAATAATCACATTCTTTCTCCACTTTGAGTTCTTAAACTCTAGGAAAGTATCAGCCCTATTGGGGGCTGAATTAGAGAGCACTGGTAGACCCAAGGCCAAATTGAGCCTCCCATTCCTATCCCTTGTCTAAATATTTCACCCAGTCCTAGACCTTTTGCAGACCACCCACAGGTCTTCCCAGCAGTGGGGGTGTTCTACATCTCTGCATCTCTGTTTACCAGAGGATTGGTGGAAACCAAAATGAGAAAAGGTATTTCTTACAGATCGTAGAGATAGAGACAGACAGACAGATAGACACAGAGAGAGAGAGAGAGAGAGAGAGAGGGAGAGAGAGAAAGAGAGAGATTATTCCACAAGGCAGAATGTTGTGTAAGTGGCAACCAGGGAGCATATTACGAATGGAGGCAGGAGCAAGGGAAGATAGAATCATTGTTCAATGGTTCTCTCATGGACAATGTTAATTGAGAAGAACTTCTGCAGTTTTTCTGGCTGCTGCCAAGATTGTCTTTGAACAATGCTCGACAGAATTAGTTTATGAGAATGCCTTCCAGCTGATGGTTCTCTAAGATCTGGGGTTGAAGAGAATATGCTTCAGTACATTTCCACATGGGGTGGAATTTGAGATGGTCAAAGCATGGAGTATAGTACGGGAAATGCAGTTTACCTAACTATATTGAGGAATGTTAGAGGGACATGGAAGAGTGGGGTACATACATGGAAAAGAAGAGTAGAAGGGTACCTATGATAAACTATTCCTTTTGCCAACCCCAGTTACCAATGGGACTTCTATATTTTTCTTTCCTGGGATTATTGAATTGTATAAGTGGAAGAATGAAATTCTTATTCTTCCCAATACAGGTGGGGTGGAAGGTATCATGTTGTATAAGAGTTTCTTGAGGATCTGCCAAACAGTAATTTTGGAGCTTTGTCCAAATCTTTGCTCAGCAGAGGGAGGCCCAGAGCTGAGTTGGCCGTTTGTACTGGAAACCAAGCAACTAAATTTCTCTGCATAAGGAAGTGGAAAATTATTTTCTCCTGAGAAGATGTTGGCAGAAAACAGAATGGAGTCTGGTGGAGCCAGAAGAGAGGTACATGACTGAACAGCATGGCAGAATGACCAAAATTTTAAGAGCAGAGGAATCCAGTCAGTTTTGTTTGTTTTGATTGCAAGGGGAATGGCAATGATCAGAGCATCTGAACTAGAAGGGAAATGCAATTGTCCTAAGATGATTGCACCCCTCTGTGAATGCTTCCTGTTTTCTTAAAACTTTTTCAATGACTCTTAACACAATCACAGTGTTGCACTTTTCTTGAGCCCTATGCTCTGAGATAGGAGCAAAGTTAAGAAATCCTCCCACTCTTTTGTATTCCAGGAAATAGCTACTTCAGAAGAAAAACTTGCCTTTGCATATTTCAAGAAAAGCTCCTCTGCATCTTCTTCAGGACTCCCATAAGATTCATAGATGATTCTTTGTTTACTTGCCTCTGTAAAACCCCAGATCCTCTTCCTTCCCTTTGAGATGTTTCTCATTAATGAATGCGCTACATATTGCAATAGACTGAATAAAATCATATTTCACATGAATATAATCTAGGGAATGTTAAACATCTTTAGGAAATTATAAACCCACAAATGTTATAGTTGTAACTAATTGTTCTGTGCATTTCTGCATTTCATTGTTTTGGTGCTATGACTTGGATTGAATTGGTTCTCTGGGCAGAATTTTATTTGTTCAACCCTTTATCCTCCATTCCAGACTGGCCATTTGGAGACTCAACAATGAGTCTAGTTCTTGGTTCTATGTTCTGGACATTTGTCTATTGGAAGAATGTTAGGGATTTGATTTTGATTCTTTTGGAGTACCTTCTCCATTTCTGGTGCTGGCTTCTTTTAGTTCATGGTTTGAAAGTTTGGTGACCTCTATAAACAGATTAATAGCTTGAAGAGATCTTATTTCTATTAAGCAAAGGAAAACAGAAAATCTGATTTGTTAGTCTTTTCTATTTATCTTCTAATCTATTTTGAGGTCTAATCAATTAGGAGTTAGTATCCACTGAGAAGGAAACAACTCTTTGGGGGTTTTGCTTTTCTGTATTTATGCTTGATCCATGGCTGAAATTTTAGAATTGAAGGTGCAGACTTTCTCTATTATCTGCTTGTTTTTAGGTCTGTGATTTAAAAAGGTCTTTATGTTTTATTGTGTGAGTGTATAATATTTTCCTCTCCCTGAGGGCACTTGGGTAGCTCAGTTGGCTAAGCATCTGACTCTTGATTTCAGTTCACGTCCTGATCTTAGGGTTGTGAGACTGAACCCCACATTGGGCTCCATGTTGGGTGTGGATCCTGCTTAAGATTCTCTCTCTCTTTCTACCCCTCCTCCCATCTCTCTCTTTCCCTCTCTCCCTCTCTTAAAACACATACACACACACAAACACACACACACACACACACAGATACACACACATATGCATCTGGATGGTGTTACTGAGCTGGCTTGTAAGTTTATAAATTTAAAAAAAAATTAAAGATTTTATTTATTTATTGGAGAGAAAGATCAGGAGAGAAAGAGAGAGGATGAGCAGGTGAGGGAAAGAAGGAGAGAGAGAAGCAGACTCCCCACTGAGCAGGGAGCCCCACACGGGGTTTGATCCCAGGACTCCAGGATCATGACCTGAGCCTAAGGCATATGCTTAACCTACTGAGCCACCCAGGAGCCCTAGATTTATAAATTTCTTAAGAGAGCTTTATTTTGATTGGCCTAGAAATAAAATATGCTTAAATAAATTAAACGTTCCTAAAATTCCCAGAATTTAGGAAAATTGAACCTCAATTTTCAATGTAAAAAAAAAAAGGTGTTTTTATTAGAAATTAACTCAGAAATGTTTTAAGAATTCAAGTTCCCATAATTTTGGTAAATCTTTGGCAAATAAGACTACTTTAATAATTCTGGTTTAATCAAAAACAGATATGTCTTCTCTGAGTTGTCAGCCTCAAGTATAACACATATGTACATTTTTATTCTACTTGGATATTTTCTTCCTTGGATTTAATCCAAGTTGAATTAATTAATGAATATTCAGTTGATGCCTACATCATTTCTAAGTAAGATAGAGTACTGAAACATTCATCACTATGCATGATTTTTTATTGTTTTTTGTCTCTTGTTTTACATGCGACAGAGAGGCTATATAACTATGTTAGAGTCTATTAAATGTGTTTTCTATTGCTATTTTGAGAAGTTGTATTATAAGGCCTATAGAAGGCTGTGAGATGTGTATTCATGAGCCAGGCTATTCTGCTGAGAAGTGCTGGTGTGTGACAGACAATTCACATTATCCTGCTTCACCTTTTCTCTGAGATAGAAACTACTGTGGTTGAAAGTTATAATTAATATACATGAGTGAAACTACCAGATGAAATAGTGGGGCACCTGGGTGGTGCAGTGGGTTAAGCATCAGACTCCCAGTTTTGGCACAGGTTGAGATCTCAGTGTCGTGTGATCCAACCCCATGTCAACTCCATGCTCAGTGTGGAGTCTGCATGAGATTCTCTCTCCTGGGACACCTGGGTGGCTCAGTCCATTAAGTGTCTGCCTTCCACTCAGGTCATGATCTAGGGGTCCTGGGATCCAGCCATGTATGGCTCCCTGCTCAGTGGGAAGTCTACTTCTTCCTCTCCTTCTGCCCCTCCCACCCCCACCCTACTCCTCCACCCCACACTCATGCTCTCTCTCTCTCTCTCTCAAATAAATAAATAAATAAATAAATCTTTTTAAAAAAAAGCAATGGTGGTAAAGTGGAACAGCTTTATTTCTAAGATATGCAGGATGTGTTTTTGTGAAGGAAAAAAGAGAGCAATTTTGTCTTAAAGTAACATAACTAGCTGCTCCAGAATGAGAAATGGAAAATGTAGGACAAAATTGCCTGTAAAAGTTTCCCCAAAAGGGAATGTTGTTAGAATAGAGGAAGATGGCTAAGGTTTGATAAATTTATTTATATGATTTTCAAGAAAAGTTTTTGCATCAAATATTATACTGATGTAAAACTAGAATTTGATTTTCTTTTTGTCAAAATGACAGAATTTTCCTGGATTAGTGGTCTGCTCTTAGTAATAGGTTGTAAGTGGTTATTCTTTACCTTCTGCATAGTTTATCTAGATAACAAAGATTCCATGTCTTGCCAGAATAATCTTCAATGGTTTATGTTGACTTTGTTATGTCCTTGATTATTTAAGAAAATGAAGATTTCTCATGTTAAAATTCTCTACAATCATGTTACCTTTTATGTTTATTTTAAAACATTGTATTGCTCTTTTTTTTTTTTTTTCAAGTAGACTCCCTGCCCACCATGGAGCACAACAAGAGGTTTGGATTCATGACCCTGAGATCAAGACTTGAACTAATATCAAGTCAGATGCTCAACCAGCTGAGCTATCCAGGGGTGCCTGTTTTGTTGCTACTTTGAAGTGAGTTTTTACAAATACTGTATTTACAATAGCCATGACTGGATTCCTATCTTAAGTGTTCAAATATCTTGACAACTTTTGATGTTTTTCTTTTCCAAATTGAGTGAAAGAAATCTTTTGCACCTGAAATTGTCTTTTCAGAGATTTCCCAGAGGGGTCTCTGGAGAATCTAGAAAGGATTTATTCTTTCACCTTCCAAAAAGAGTGATGTTAGAAATAGTTAATTTGGGGGATATGTCACTATTAATGAATTGCATGGGAAACATTGTCAAATGAGAACTGATTTTAACCTTCCTTAGGTTATATTTATATGGTGTTATTGGAACAAATACTTCTGAAATTGTTATATGGGAAATCCTAGAGTTTTGTTAATGCCCTTAGTGGCCATGAGATGTTTCTGTTTATCAGTCCCAGTGCTAGTTTCCCTGACATCAAATAACACTGTAGAGTGATCATATTTTCATATTATAGTTTCAGCTATTTAAAAAATATTTTACATCATAATTTCATTTATTTTCAATGAATTTCATTCCTTAATTTATTTTTTAAAACGTTAACTTGGTCTAAACTTTTAAATTTGAACCTAGCATCTCCTATACCAGTAGTTTTCAGGGGGATATTTACATCACTTACCTAAGGAGTTTTATTAATGCATGGATGTTTAGAACATACTTTAGACATAGACAATCTCTTTATTTGATATTTTGATATTTCACTATATATTCTAACTATATGCTTGATATATTCATAGCAAATTATGTCTCAGGATTGATAGATGTTATCTTTGAAGACTTTTTTCTTTTCAAAGATTATGTTCATCTATTTTTCTGAATTGGCTGCAATATCTACTCTTCTTTGAAAATGGAATCATTGTTATGTTTATAGATATATAGTCTAAAACTTTTAAAATTGACTTTTATCTACTTTTACATGATATAGAAACAAATAAATTTCCTTATCAGTTGCATTGTTCTTATAATGAACTCTCATCTGATCTTCCTCTTTTGAAAAATGTTAGTAATATATTAACCACAGCTATTTTAAATCTTTTGTCATTTACAGATAGTTTTTTGTTTTACTTTAATACTTTCCTAAAAGCACTTGCAATCAGCTACAAGCCAGAGTACTTTGTTTTCAATAAAGGACTATTTTAGAGGTTGTGGAAAAAAAACAAACAAACTGTACTTCGAACTTTTGGGCACAGGCTTCTGATGGCATCATTTAAGTAACTTTGAGGCCAGTGGCTTAGTCAGGATTTCTGGAATTCTAGCTGAGAAGCTGATGGGTTTATGAGACTGCTAACACAAGATCAAGCAGAATAGGAATTAATTACATAGAACTAAATGAACTAATTAGGGATGATTGTGGGTTTTGTTTAGAATATTATGGATATGTTAATGTTCTATTTTCTGGGTATATAAGGGACCCCTTTCCCTTTTCTTAGAGTTATCTATAACTCGTAACTACTTAATAGACTATGCTCTTGTAAACGGAAATAAGTATTCTTATTTTCAGGCCAATACAATTATTCGCATAGGCTCAATAAGAATCTGTTCTCCTTCTTTTCTTAACATAATCAAAATTATTGGTTATTCAAACAAGGCCTTACTTAGAATGTCATATTTGGTAATGTCACTGGTTTAATCAGATATGGCCACATATTTATAAAGAAAAGAGCTTGACTCTATGGAGCCAATCCTTATAAATTCCTCCTGGAAAAACTGATCTGATACCTGTTTATGAGGTTCCTGATCTCTCAAGGAGGAGGTCACTTCTTGGTTGGCTTAGTGAGTGGGAAAGGATAAATTCAGCATCTGGGTCTATATCCTGCACATTATAAGGAAAGGTTTGGTCCTTGCCTTGCTTTCTGGGTGGTAACATCTAAGCTCTTGGAATATCCTGGCTGATAAGTGCCTTTTTTCCCCCTGAGGGCCTATGACCATCCCACACATTCTCTGCTAACAATGAGACTTCTGGTGGGGCTCTTGGGCTGTGTGGTATCAACTTGACTTCTGGATGGCCTATGTGACTGACTCCAGTAAAAGACTCCAGACATCAGGCTTGGTTAAGTTTTCTTGCGTGACAATATTCTGTTGTGTTGCTGCCCATGATTGCTGGGAGAATTAAGTGCTGTCTGCAGGACTCCATTGGAGAAACGGTGCCTTTAATGGCTATTCTGAATTCTGAGAATCCTTTTAGTGAATCATTGAAATAGAATTGTCTTGGGGAACCCCAAACACCACCCAGAAAATGTAAAAGAATATTTTGGGAACCTCAGAAAGAGAAGAATTTTCTCAAATTTATGAGTACCACATGTAAAATCTCATGGGGAGTTCTTGGCTTAGCTTCCTAGCCTCAAGAGGCTTTTAAAAATCCAAACGGAGATTCTGTACGAAAATATCCAGCAAAGCAAATTTAGGAAGACCTCTATGGTAAATTACCATTGCTATTGCACCTAAGTAAATAATAAGACTCAATCGAATGAGACAATTTTATTTTGTGATTAAGAATAATCTTTTCTGAAGTTATCTAAGTTATATATTTATTTCGATAGAAAACCATGCATCCTTCATAGCACCCACTCCTGTTCATTTCCTTTGAGCTATTTTGCACCTTATTTAAACTGTGGGCAAGTGATGGGTATGCAAACTCTGCCTTGCCTATACAGCTTTGGTTGATTTCATCTCTGGCTATAGAAAAACCAGTTGTACCTACCTAATTCTAGATTGAATTGGATTCTGTTACCTTACCCAAGTTGTCAATTATTACCAAATTTTTGATTCTTCCAGTTTTCTTTAAACCTGGCTACAATTCATAAAGTTTAAACATTTTTCTCCCTTCTACCTGGTTTGGCATCATCACAAACTAAAACATAACTGCCCAGAACCTTATTGGGACTTTAGGTTGCTGGGCAGCTGGCTGTCCCCTTTCCCCCGGATCTGAAGAAGCCCTGAAGCTGAAGCCTGATAATTTGATGTAATCCTCAATATCTCGAAAGATCATGCACAATTCACAATTCTCCATTAATAAGCCAATGCCTAGACCACTTTGCAAGTCTGGTGGAATACTAGTCATGTATGTCTTTTTCTAAGAGGTAACAGTGATTGTGTATAACACCAAAAGCATTGCCATCCTACCTTGAGGGCTTCATGAAACTCAGTGAGTTGTGTTGCATAATTGAAAGATTTTCCTCAACTTACCTCTTGGGATCTTCCAGGGAGGAAAAATTTCCTTCTGCCCCTATGGTCCTTCTAGCTGGACTAAGAATCAAATTGACAAGAGACAGATTAACAGGAGAAAATAAAATTTAATAGCGTATAAATGGGGAATCCACACAGACATGGAAATTCCAAAGATAGTCAGGCAACGTTAGGCTTATGTGAGCTAAGGAGAGGGGTAAGGGTAGGGATAGAGAATACAAAGGGGAGAAAGACCATTAGCAGGAAGATGAGAGGAGATGTTTGGAAAACAAAGGTTGACTTATAATATAGATAAGTTTCTCAGGTAAGGGGGAATGTCTGTCAACAGCTCTCTTCTTTGTGTAAGAAGGCAGTCGAGGGGAAGGTAAGGGTTTTGTTTTTGTTTTTGTTTTTTACCTCTTTACTTGAATCTGCTGGGCTTTGATTGCTTTTAATTCAAGACAATATTGAATTAAGTCAATTAAGTCAAAATGGCCCATCATGGGGCAGCCTGCCTTTGGCCCCTATAGATCCAGTAGACTGGTTACTCTCAGTTCAGGATTCAACTGTTGGCTCTTTTTCTTTAAATGCAATATTTTTATTAATATGTCTCTCTTTTTCATTTTAATCATCCCTGTTTTAAGATGCTTTATCCCACGAACCCTAAAACAATTGACTTTTGTCATTACCTCTCAACAAATAGTTCAACCTGTTTTACAGAAAAGATGTCAACAAGAGTCCTGCAGAGATTATTCCTTAGATCCTGCTCTGTCCTACTTAGGAGGTTTATGATATCCTCTGGGTTGTTCAGCAATTAATGATGTTCATCTTGATTGACAAAGTTGAACTTTATCTGAGTCCTGTGTTCCTGAGAAATAGTGAGGGTTAAGGAATCTCATCCTTACAGGGAAACACTCTTACACTCTTGGTGGGAATGCAAACTAGTTCAGCCACTCTGGAAAATAGTATTGAGGTTCCTCAAACATTTAAAAATAGAACTACCCTAGGATCCAACAATTACACTACTAGGTATTTATCCAAAGGGTACAAACATAGTGATTTATTTTATTTTATTTTTTTAATATTTTATTCATTCATTTTACAGAGAGAGAGATCACAGGTAAGCAGAGAGACAGGCAGAGAGAGAGGAGGAAGCAGGCTCCCCGCTGAGCAGAGAGCCCGATGTGGGGCTCGATCCCAGGACTCTGGGATCATGACCCGAGCTGAAGGCAGAGGCCTTAACCCACTGAGCCACCCAGGCGCCCCAAACATAGTGATTTAAAGGGGCACATGCACCCCAATGTATAACAGCACTATTAACAATAACCAACTTATGGAAAGAGCCCAAATGTCTACTGACTAATGAATGGATAAAAAAGAAGTGGTATACACACACACACACACACACACACACACACACACACACACAATGGAATACTATTTAGCCATCAAAAGATAAAATCTCGCCATTTACAATGATGTGGATTCCCTCAAGTGTATTATGCTAAGTGAAATAAATCAGTCAAAGAAAGAAAAATGCCATATGATTTTACTCATATGTGGAATAAAAGAAACAAAACAGATGCACATGGGGAAAGGAGGGAAAAATAAAATAAGATGGAAACAGGGGGAGGCAAACCATAGAAGACTCTTAACTAGAGAGAAGAAACTGAGGGTTGCTGGAGAGGAGGGAATGGGGGATGGCCTAAATGGGTGATGGGCATTAAGGAGGGCACATGTTGTGATGAGCACTGGGTGTTATGTGCAAGCGATGAATCACTAAATTCTACTGAAACCAATATTATACTATATGTTAACTAAATTGAATTTAAATAAAATATTGGAAGGAAAAAAAAGAAATGCCTCATCCTTTTTGTTCCTGAAATGTCTAATGCAAAGGATCACCTTGTCCTTGCATATTCCAAATTAAGAATCATCTTTAGCTCTCCTCACGATGCTCATAAGATTTGAGGATGATTCCTTTGTTTACCTACCTCTATAAAAATCCAGATTCCCTTCCTTTTCTTTGAGACATTCTTCTCTGGTGAATGTTCTATTGCAGTAACCTAAATAAAATAATCTTTTAAATTTCCCAGTGTATTTTGTTTTTCACAGCAATTATAGACCTTGCAGTGTGTGTGTGGTATAAATCAAGAAAAAGAAATTTCTACTTTTTTCTTAAAGAGAAATAAAAGAACAGTTGCAAGATGCAAAGAGAATCTTAAGTATTAGTATAAAGAAGAAATCAGAGCAAAGTGACCATGAGCATTAAGCCCTCTGGGAATTTTCTGGAATCTCAGGGAGGCTTCACAGCAGTGCTTCTCAAACTTTTATGCATGGACAAATCTTATGGGAGCTTGTTAAAATGCAGATATGGATTCAATAGAGCTGGTATGGGGCCCATGTTCCTGCTTTTTTTCCCCAGATGATGTTGATGCTGTTGTCTTTAGTGTGTACTTCATGTAGCAAAACACTGAAGGACGTGATGTGGGCATTTGATTTAATCTTTTCTAGAGCTCAAGGATGACTGCAGCTGACACTGGGTTATATAATCCATGTAATGATGCCAGCTTGTTTTGATCACTCTGTGCATTTTCAGAGAAACTTAGATCTATAGCATATAGACCACTCTCTTCGTACTCTTCGGAGGAAGAATAGCTGACTTGCAGCTTTGTTCCCAGGAGGTAAAATTAATAACCACAACAAAAGGTAGTGACTCCTTTCAAGGCTATCATAATAGCTAAAATCAGTCAATGAGAGACCTGAGATTTCCAAGCAATCAGGTTGATGCAGTATATCACTTAAACTTATATCTCATAAGCTATATGTTATAAATGTGGTTTTAACAGCTGCTGCCTTTACAGAGTTCTTAAAAGCAAGATGATTAGAACTCTGGAATTTCTAAACAAAGGCAAATGTAGACTTTAGTTCTCCTATTGCCTTAAAAACAAGATGAGGAATTGGCTTTCATAACATGGAACCACAAGCAATATTAATATTTAGACATTTCTCTGTATATGCAAAATTATTTTCTCTCTAAAAGTACAGTATCATCTTGACTTTTTATATAGGTGTGGTTATCTAAATGTAGATTTTTTACAGTTAGACCCTGCCCCATTCAATTACACAGCCAGACAGCAGATACTGTACTCATCTCCAGGAAAAATTCCCATTAGAGAGCATGAGATTGAATTTATAGTACATCTTGAACATTCTTAGCACAGATTACACTTTTGAATTTACAGCACACTGTTTCACCTGAGATGACTGAATTACAGATGCATTACAATGAGGCTGCTGCTTCTTGTGTCCTCATTGTGATTGTGGCTCTGGGAAATTCACACCAATACATACACTGATATTAACCTTGATGCAAAACAGTTCCTGATGTCTGGAATCAAAGAGTTCAGGAAGAGTTATATGCACAAATCCAGTTAACAGAAATGAGAATTTTGGCACATAAATCCTCCATCAAAATTCAGAAGTTATTGTGCCAGTGAATTCACCCAGATGCCCACTACCTTCAAATATAATAGAAAGTGATGACTATTATTGTCACACTTTTCACCAAGATTGAATTGCAGTGTACTGCAAGGAGAGAGAAATATCCTAGACATGCTGCAATAATTTTGGTGACCTAAAGAGATGGAGAAGGTGAGTGCTTTTAATTATGTAGTGAGCAACCACCCCAGTACTCAGCACGCTTCATATATAGAGATGAGAGGGAGTGCGTGCATGTGTGTGTTGGTACATGTGCACACACACACACACACACACACTGGAGCATAAAGGTCAGTCAAACTGTATCTGAAATAATAGGAGATAATTTTTAAAAACATCTCTGATCTTCACAAAAAATAGGGTCAGAAACGAAGATTTTATGTGTACATTTCTATGTACACATTTAAAAGAAGGAATGCTTTGTTGATTATAAAACAAATTTTCATTTACTTAGAGTCATGTATATAGAATTCAAAGAATGCAGATTTACCCTTTTTGTTCCCAGTATACGAGTCACATTGTACAAGCTCAGCAGTTACAAAATAATATTATTCTAAGTAAATTTTCAATAGCTCATCTCTATTGCAGATTAGGCAAAAATGAAAGAACAAGGGAAAGGTATAACTGTGGGGGCATTTTGCTCTCTTGTGATAATTCGGCAAACTTGCGTAGATGGATACTGACAAAGCAAGTCAATAATTTGATACTTGTTAAAGTTCTCTTTCAGTTTGACTTTCTTTCACCTCCCATTTCAAAATTTCCATTGTCCCAAAGACAAATTTTTGTACTCCACCAGTTTCTAGGCTCACTCCAAATATACCAGGAATATGAACAACCCTGTAGAGTTTGATGACTCTTATCATTGAGTTTATGGTATATAAAGTCATCTGAATTCCTGAAATTTGGTCACCAAGTACCTCCTCCCGTTATTCCAGATTTTCACAAGCTCTTAAGTCTTCTACTCAACCCCCAGCTTCCTCTCTTAGGAGATGCTCCTCTGACAGAGATCTAACGTCATCTCATGATGGCCAGTTGGGTGCACTGCCTCAGCTTCCTGTAGCCACATTCTTAACCTCCTTCCCCATAGTGTCAGCTGAAGATATGTTTTCCTCTGAAGGCTAATATTTTAACATTTCTTCCTGGTATTTGTAGTAAGTCAGTCACACCAGCCTCAAATAACAGTTTTATCTTCCTTTTCAATGTTTATGCCTCATATTTTTCCTGTCATATTTTGCAATGACTACAATCTCAGGATAATGTTAAATAACGGTGTTTCTGAATTTAATGTAACTTCTTTTAATATTTCACCATTAAATATGATATGTCCTTTAAGTTAATTTTCTTCTACTTTATTTGTACTTGTTTGATTCTTCTTTTTTTTTTATTAAATTTTTTATTTATTTTCAGTGTAACAGTATTCATTGTTTTTTCACCACACCCAGTGCTCCATGCAATCTGTGCCCTCCCTAATACCCACCACCTGGTTCCCCCAACCTCCCACCCCCTGCCCCTTCAAAACCCTCAGGTTGTTTTTCAGAGTCCATAGTCTTCTTTTATCAGGCTTTTCTAATTGAATTCTTTGTGTATTTTTTTTTTTAAGATTTTATTTATTTATTTGTCAGAGAGAGAGAGGGAGAGAGAGAGAGAGCAAGCACAGGTAGAGGCAGAGGGAGAAGCAGGCTCCCCGCCAAGCAAGGAGCCCGATGTGGGACTCGATCCCAGGACGCTGGGATCATGACCTGAGCCGAAGGCAGCTGCTTAACCAACTGAGCCACCCAGGCGTCCCTCTTTGTGTATTTTTAAAATCTTCCTTACTTCTAATTAAATTCATTGTAATCCACCTATTTTCTTCTGGTGTTGTTTAAGTTACATCTCATAGGTTTTTTTTTTTTTTTTTTAAGATTTTATTTATTTATTTATTTGACAGAGAGAGAGATCACAAGTAGGCAGAGAGGCAGGCAGAGAGAGAGTGGGGGAAGCAGGCTCTCCACTGAGCAGAGAGCCTGACGCAGGGCTTGATCCCAGGACCCTGAGACCATGACCTGAGCCGAAGCCAGAGCCTGAGCCACCCAGGCACCCCTCTCATAGGTTTTGATATGTAGTGCTTTTCTTGTTATTCATTTAAAAAAATTATAACTTGATTTAGAATGAAGTTTATACTTTCCTGTTGTATAGATATTTGTGGGAGGGTCAGAGAAGAAGAGGAGTCTTATATTTTGGTTTGAATATATGGCTTTCATAATTTTTATTTTCCAAGTTTAAAATTTCACTTGTACACAAATACACAACCAACTGTATGTGTTTCATGGGTGTTTAAGAGCTTATTATAGTTTAGATCCATGGGGCACTTAGGTGGCTCAGTGGGTTAAGGCCTCTGCCTTCGGCTGGGGTGGTGATCCCAGTATCCTGGAATTGAGCCCCGCATCAGGCTCTCTGCTCAGCAGGGAGCCAGCTTCCTTCGCTCTCTCTGCCTGCCTCTCTGCCTACTTGTGATCTTTGTTTGTCAAATAAATAAATAAAATCTTTAAATAAAAAAAAATAGTTTAGATCCGTTAAAAAGAAAACAACAGGCCCAAAATGGCATCATTTAAGTTAAGGCACCAACTCAGTAAACCAAGCCTTAATACTTAACCTAATTGTAGTTTCAACCCCCAGGAATGTAACGTTTAACCTGTCAGTCAAGAATTTTTTGGTCAGCAACAATAGGGTAATCTGTCACATGGACACTTTTCATTTCCCTAGAGGAAGATGAATTAATCTACCTACCAATACCTATTTTTCCCCAAAGGGAGGTGACCACACCTGAAATAACCCTCGTTTGTTTGTTTATGACTTCCTTGTCCTGACTTTAAAAATCTTTACCTTTCCATAGCCCTTTGGAGCTCCCCTCTACTTGTGGATGGAATGCTACCTGATACATGAATCGATTAATAAAATCAACAAGACCTTTAAAATATACTCCGTTAAATTTTTGTGTTTAATAGATCTATTCATTAACTGGAGCCTTCCACTGAGTTCTTAATAATCCTCAGGTCTCTGCTCTTATAACTCTTCCAGGACTTTGGGCTGTTCTTTTAAATATGTAGTACCTCTTCTTTAACTTGCCAAGGCTCTTGAGAGACCGAACCTTGCTGGGTCTGCTTCTACATTTTCCATTCACTCTTCAATATATTGCAGTTTTTCATTCCCAAAAGGCATTCTCAGTTACCAGTAATTTCATAATTACCACATAAGATGGACATTTCTCAGTCCTTATCTCCCACATTGGTCTCAATTTGCAGCCACATTTTGGAGAGTAAAGATTCATAATCGATTGTCCACTCTAAGAATATATAGCCTCTTATAAGTCTTATTTTGGAGAGAGATTATTTAATTTTCATAAGGCTTGAAACAATACTGAAGTGACAGGAACTGGAGAAAAAATGGTTGATATATTTCAGGAGGAGAAATAAAGAAGTTGAAAGTTAAAATTTATATATAGTCCTAGATTTAACCTAAGTTACTGTAAAATCCTTGCTGCATGGTTTCTGACCTTCAAGAAATGAAGTAAAGTAGCGTTCTGGCTCCCCATTGCCACACACCTCCTTACTCTGTGTACCTCCACAGGTCATAGTTGCTGGGAGCAGGGGGCAGAGGCAAGGTTGGCACTTTGGTTGGAACTGTCTATCAGACAGGCCCTCGGTCATGCTTTGTCCTTCAGCACAGGAGCTTTGTTCAGAACACAAAGCTCTGAGCTTCCCTGATCATTCCATCTGTGGTGTCATTGGGTTTCTGGAAAGCTGGTGTGGGGAACAAAGGCAGAAGAAAAATTATTAAATTCCATACTACATATAGCCCATTGACAAGTCCTTGAAAGAGGCAGAGTAACATTCCTCTAGAGACTTACCTGCCTCCATGTTAATACTTTGCTAAGGGCAAAAGGTATTCTTAGCCCAACCAACAGGATCCTGTAAGTCTACTTTAACATGTAAAAATTCCTTTGGAAATTTCCCTTATCTCCATCCCCCAAGAGGCATGTTGGCAGTCATCCTCCAAGCCTATGACCCACCAATATAGATCTGAAGGGTCTCATAACTCAGGTTTTATTAATCAGTAATAAGTGATCTTTTCCCAACCATAGCTAGCTCCCTCAAGATTCTCATTCCAAAATTCCTTAAAGACTTATGTTATCCCTAACCCCCTCCCAACTTGAAAGTACATAATGGACCACTCCTCATGACCCCCGTGCCGCTCTTTCTGCCCCTGGGGTCTCGTCCCTGTGCTTTAGTAAAACTGCCTTTTTGCACCAAAGATATCTCAAGAATTGGATGTTGGCTTCAAATCCTAAGATTCTTTCCTACAGCAAGACCACACCTTGTGGGTGCTTTTCTGAGGTCCAATTTCTTGGTACTAGTATAGTTGTGAGTGGATGCAGATCACAGAGAGGAGCCAAAAACAGGTGTGTAAGACACTGCTGGGTCCAGCCTCTGGGTCCAAATGATGCCTTGGTATTAGGCAGAGAACGACCAGGAGGACAGGGAAGGGCGTTCAGAAGTCTGAGCCCAAATTTAGGAAATAGAGGCATATAGCTGAAACAGTTGGGTAAAGCAAGCAGAATAAGTACCATAATGAAGAAATCCTTGATTCCTCAGCAAATTTCTCATCTAGTCAGGAGCTTTTTATGTACTTCTTGCTTAGGTAGAAAGGAGACATGTACCTCCACCCCCACTCCCACCTCAGAAGTGCAGAGTGCAAAAGGAGGGAAGTGAGAGAGGAGAAACTAACGGAGAGCCGGACTGTCAGTGTTTTCTGAATTTGCTTTGCGAGAAACATTTCTCAGTTCTTTCACTTTTCTCATGATCCTTGAAGCAGCAGAGGTCATTTTTACATAAATGTCTCTCCCCTTGAATGTGGCAATGTTGATGGGATTTTGAAGATGTTAATTTTAAGTGTTTCACATCCCCAAGTAGTGATAACAACACATGAAGCGGATTACCATATGGAGAATGACAATTTTCCCTCTGTATATTGAAGTCAACAGGATGCAGAAAAATCTATTGTTACTTGTTACTGCTGTTTTACACATTAGAAATAATGGAGATAAGCAAAGTTGGGGTCAAGCTGGGCTTCTAGTCTTTAGTTCTTCCCTTTCTCAAGGTTGCTATGTTACTCTTTCAGGATAGACTTGAAAAGTATCTGCTGACATTTGGAAAAATGAGATTCTTTGTCATAAATCATGTAAGCACAGTACTTTTTTTTTCTCCCAGAAAGTGAGAAAACAGAAATTTACCAGGTTAGAATGAGATTTAACAGGCTCTGATAATTAACGGCTCAGTGTTTAGATCATAATTCCTCACTTCTTTTCTTTATGGGGAAAGATCACCAACCTTGAAGCTGGAACATGTTACCAAAAGTGAAGCTGAATTTGTGGACTAGACGTTGGAGGCTGCAGAAATACGTATGTGCATGAGTGTGTTTTTGTTTTAACCTTTAGTAATACAATTACTTGTAGGTTCCTCCTGCTCTTTTCCCATCATCTTTTCTCATTGTTTCTCAGCTCAAGATGTCTTCAAGTGGCCATGATACTTTTGGAGCTCGGGTAATTATAATAGGGCAATGTGGCAGGATGGAAGTGGCTATGGGAATAGATACATTTTTATTTTAGCTTTGTGATGTAACTTACCATATTGCAAACTATCTTCCCCAAAGCAGTTTTTACATTTTGATCTTTTTTTTGCCTTTTTAATTTTTTTACCAAAAAGTATAATACTTAACAACAAAACAAGTATTTATTGATTGTCTACTATGTGCCTGGCCTCTATATTGGAGTTAAAATGATATGAAATGCAGTCATTGTCTCTCTTATCAGAGTTCAGTTGTTGGTCTCCTGTGACAGATCTATTTGGGTTTTCTTCTCCTAAATGGTAGCTACTTGCACATGTGGCTAGTTGTTGGTCAACCTGATTGTGTAGAGGCTGAAAGTGTGGGCAGTGATAGAATTCACCCAAGGCAGAACAAAGGAGACAGAAGTTTACTGAATACACCATAACATGGAGCAGCCAGCAGGACAGGAAAGGAGAAATTGTCTGCCAGGAAGCAGTGGTAGGGGGATGGAGGAGTGAGGAGGAATGGGAACACGTGGGATTTTCCTTTTTTGGTGACTGCCTGGTTATAAGTAGCCCACTGGTCAGCTAGGGTCTATGGCTATTTTTAAGTGGGTCACCTAATGAGCCTGTTTGCATTCAGCTGGTTGGACTATGGGCCCTTTGACCTTACTCAGGTTTCCATTGCTCAAGCCTATTGTGTAAAATCGGCCGGCCTCTATGCTAATGAGCGTATGAACTATGGCCAGTCTAAATTGACATGTACTGTATACATAAATCATGTGCTGGATTTTGAAAAATTAGCATAAAAGGTAAAATATCTATTAATAATATTTATATTGATTACCTGTTCAAATAATAAGATTTTGATTATATTGGGTTAAAAATAGCAAAATTTCTTTTTTTTTCTTTTTTTAAACTATATTTTAAAGAATTCTTTATTTTAATAAAAACACCTACAGCTGTACATGGATGAGGATATTTTTACAGTATTAAATTTATTTTTTATTTTTTAGTCAAGTATAATTAACATACAGTGCTGTATTAGTTTCAGGTATATAATATGGTGATTCAATAATTCTATACATTATTCCATACTCATCATAATGAATATACTCTTAATCCCCATCACCTATTTCACCCATTCCCCCCACCCATTTCCCTTCTGGTAACTGATGTGGGGAACAAAGGAAAAAAAAGAAATGTAGATAAAATTAAATTTCCTTATAACCTGTAGTCCATTGACAAATACTTGAGGCAGACAGTATAACCTTCTTCCAGGAACTCCCAATCTGAATGTTTATGTCTTGCTAGAGGGGAAAAACAACCTTAGCTTGGCTATAGCTAGTCATCCAAGATCCTGTGAGTCTTCTCTGGCATATGAAAGTCCTTTGGGAAATTTCCTTTGTCTTCACCTCCCCTGGTTCCAAAGTATCTAATCAGTTACTCCTCACAATCACTCTGCAGCTCTTTCTGCCTGGCAGTCCTGTCCCCCCCTCTTTAATAAAGCCACCTTGTTTTCACCAAGGACATCTCAAGAATTCTCTCTTGACGGGGGCTCCAAATCCCAACATTTCCACAACAGTAACTGCCAGTTTGTTATCTATAGGTAACAGACTGTCTTTTTGTTTGTCTCCTTTCTCTTTTTCATTTGTTTTGTTTCTTAAATTCCATACACAAATGAAATCATATGGTACTTGTCTTTCTCTGATTTATTTCACTTAGCGTTATAACCTCTAGATCCATCCATGTTGGTGCAAATGATAAGATTTCATTATTACAGCTGAATAATATTCCAGTGTGTGTGTGTGTGTGTGTGTGTGTGTAGACCACATCTTTATCCATTTATCTATGGATGGACACGGGTTGTTTCTGTATTTTGGCTATTGTAAATAGTGCTGCAATAAACATAGGGGTGCATATATCTTTATGAATTAGTGTTTTTGTTTGCTTCTGGTTACCACTCAGTACTGGATAATATGGCAATTCTATTTTTAATATTTAGGGAATGTCCATACTCTTTCACAGAGGCTACATTAGGTTGCATTTCCACCTACAGTGCACATAGGGTTCCTTGTTCTCAACATCTTTGCCAACATGTGTTATTTCTTGTGTTTTTCATTTTACCCATTTGGACAGGTGTGAGGTGATATGTCATTGTGGTTTAGATTTGCAGTTCTCTGATTAGTGATGTTGAGCATCTTTTCATGTTTCTGTTGGCCAACTATGTGTCTTCTTTGGAAAAAATATCTTTTTATGTCTTCTGCCTATTTTTAATTGGATTATTTGTTTTTTTAATGTGGAATTGTGTAAGTTTTTCATATATTTTGGATATTAATCCCTCATCAAATATATCATTTGCAAATATCCTCTCCCATTCAGTAGGTTGATTAATTTTGTTTTGTTGTTGGTTTCCTTCTCTGTGCAAAAGCTTTTTATTTTGGTGTAGTCCCAATAGTTTAATTTGCTTTTGTTTCCTTTGCCAAAGGAGACATACCTAGAGAAATGTTTCTATGGCTGATGTTAAACAAATTACTGCTTATGTTTTCTTCTAGGTCTTGTATCATTTCAGGTATCATATTTGTCTTTAATCCACTTTGAGTTTATTTTTGTGTGATGTAAAAAAGTGGTCTAGTTTCATTCTTATGCATGTGGCTGTCCAGTTTTCCCAACATCATTTGTTGAAGAGATTGCCTTTTCCCCTTTTTACATTCTTGCCCTACAATTAATCTAATTGTAGATTAATTGATCATATAGGTGTAGGTTTATTTCTGAGCCTTCTATTCTATTCTCTACTCATCTATGCATGTGTCTCTTTTTGTGCCAGTACCATACTATTTTGATTACTATAGTTTTAAAATTTGGGATTGTGATAATTCCAGTTTTGTTCTTCTTTTTGAGATTGCTTTGTCTATTCAGGGTCTTTTGTGGTTCCATGTAAATTTTAGAAATATATATTCTAGTTTCATGAAAAATGTTATTGATATTTTAACAGGGGTTATATTGAATGTGTAGACTGCTTTGGGTAGTATGGATATTTTAATATTATTTATTTCAAATCATGAATGTGAAATATCTTTCTACTTATGTCATCTTCAATTTCTTTTATCAGTGTTTTATTGTTTTCAGTGAACAGGTCTTTTACCTCCTTAGTTAAATTTATTTTTACATATTGTATTATTTTTGGTACAACAATAAATGGGATTTTCTTAATTTCTCTTTCTACCTCTTCATTATTAGTGTAAAGAAATACAACAGATTTCCATATATTGATAGGTGGTATGTCATCTGCAAATATTGGAAGTTTTACTTCTTTCTTACCAATTGGATGTCTTTTATTTCATTTTCTTTTCTTATTGTTTTGACAAGGACTTCCAGTACTATGTTGAATAAAAGTGGTGAAAGTAGGTATCCTTGTCTATTTTCTGATCTTGCGGTAAAGCTCTCAGTTTTTCACCATTGAGTATGTTTCTAGCTGTGGGTTTTTCATATATGGTGTTTATGATGCCAAAGTATGTTCTTTCTAAGCCTACTTTGCTGAGAATTTTTATCGTGAACGGATGTTGTACTTTGTCAAATGCTTTTTCTATAACTTTGAGATGATTATATGGTTTTTATATTTTCTCTTATTACTGTGATATATGACATTGATTGATTTATGAATATTGAACCACTCTTGCATCCCAGGAATAAATTCTACTTGATTGTGGGTGAATGATGTATTGCTGGATTTGGTTTGGTAACATTTGGTCGAGGATTTTTGCATGTCTGTTCATTAGCGATATTGCTCTGTGGCTTTTTGTAGTGTCTTTTTTTTTTTTTTTAAAAAAAGCAAAGAAGTGCCTGTAATTAATTTAGCACAGTGTTGGAAGGACAATGCATGCTAGAAAGAAGCTGAAAATTAAAAGAGAAGAGTGTCTGAAGGCATAGTATGGAGCTATTATCCCCCCATCATTCTTTTCCCCAAGTTTTTATTTAAGTTCCATATAGTTAACATACAGTGCAACATTAGTTTCAGGTGTAGAATTTAGTAATTCATCACTTACATATAACACCTGTGCTCATCACAAGTGCCCTCCTCAATACCCATCACTTATTTAACCCAGGCTCTCCCAGTCCCTCCACCTCTTTCCCCTCAAGTAACCATCAGTTTGTTTTCTATAGTTAAGTCTGTTTCTTGTTTTGCCTCATTTTCTCCCCACCATGTTCATTTTTTTTTCCTTAAATTCCACATATGACTGAAATCATATGGTCTTTGTCTTTCTCTGACTTATTTCGCTTATCATAATATACTCTAGCTCCATCTATGTCATTGAAATGACAAGATTTCATTCTTTTTTTATGAATAACTAATATTCCATTGTATATACATACCACCACTTCTTTATCCATTCACCAGTTGATGGACATTTGGACTCTTTCCATAATTTGGCTATTGCTGCTAATGCCGCTGTAAACATCAGGGTGCATGTATCCCTTTGAATTAGTATTTTTGTATTCTTTGGGTAAATACAAAGTAGTGCAATTGGTGCATCCTAGGGTAGTTCTATTTTAAACTTTTTGAGGAATCTTTATACTATTTTCCAGAGTGGCTATACCAGTTTGCATTCCCACCAACAGTATAAGAGGATTCTTCTTTCTCCATATCCTCTCCAATACTTGTCATTTCCTGTGCTGTTAGCCATTCTGACAGGTGTGAAGTGATATCTCATTGTGGTTTTGATTTGTATTTTCCTGATGTTGAACATCTTTTCATGCGTCTGTTAGTCATCTATATGTCTTCTTTGGAAAAATGTCTGTTCAAGTCTTCTGCCTATTTTTTAAGTAGATTATTTGGCTTTGAGGTGCTGAGTTTGATAAGTTCTTTATAGAATTTGGGTATCAAATATGTCATTTGCAAATATCTTCTCCTATTCCATAGGTTGCCCTTTAGCTTGTTTATTGTTTCCTTTGGTAGGCAGAAGCTTTTTATTTTGATAAAGTCCCAACAGTTTATTTTTACTTTTGTTCCCCTGCCTCAGGAGACATATCCAGTAAGAAGCTGCTAAGGCCAATGTCAGAGAGATTGCTGCCTATGTTTTCCTCTTGGATTTTGATGGTTTCCTGTTTCACATTTAGGTCTTTCATTCATTTTGAATTTATTTTTCTGTATGGTGAAAGAAAGTGGTCCAGTTTCATTCTTTTGCATGTTGCTGTCCAGTTTTCCCAATACCAATTGTTAAAGAGACAGTGTTTTTCCCATTGGATATTCTTTCCCGCTTTGTCAAAGACTAATTGACCATGTAGTTATGGGTTCATTTATGGGTTTTCTATTCTGTTCCACTGATCTATGTGTCTGTTTTTGTGCTAGTACCATACTATCTTGATGACTACAGCTTTGTAATATAACTTGAAGTCTGCAATTGTGATGCCTCCAGCTTTGCTTTTCTTTTTCAAGATTTCTTTGGCACGTCAAGATCTTTTGTGGTTCCATTCAAATTTTAATATTGCTCTAGCTCTGTGAAAAATGCTAGTGGTATTTAGATAGGGATTGTATTAAATGTGTATATTGCTTTAGGTAATATAGACATTTTAATAATATTTGTTCTTCCAATGAGCATGGAATGTTATTCCATTTCTCAGTGTCATCTTCAATTTCTGCCTAGTTTTCATATCAAGATAATGTTGATCTTGTAGAATGAGTTTGGAAGCTTTTCTTCCTCTTCTTTTTGAAAAAGTTTGAGAAAAGCAGGTATTAACTCTTTTAAATGTTTGGTACAATTCACCTGTGAAGCTGTCTAGTCCTGGACTTTTGTTTTTGGGAATTTTTTTTCCCAAAAAAGAAATTTTTCAATTTTTCAATTTCTTTGCTAGTAATTGGCCTATTCAAATTTTCTATTTTTTTCCTGATTCAGTTTTAGAAGGTTATATGTTTCTGGGAATTTATCCATTTCTTCTAGGTTGTGCAAGTTGTTGCCATACCTTTTTTCATCTTATTCTTTTATAATCCTTTGTATTTCTATGGGATCAGTTGTTATTTCTCTTCCTTCCTTCCTTCCTTCCTTCATTCCTTCCTTCCTATCTTTCAAGATTTTGTTTATTTATTTGAGATAGAGAGAGAGAGTGAGAGAGAGAGAACATGAGCACAAATTGGGGTGAGGGGCAGAAGGAAAGGGAGAAACAGGCTCTCCATGGAGCATGGAGCCTGATGTGGGGCTTGATTCCAGGGCTCTGGGATTATGACTGGAGCAGAAGGCAAACACTTAACAAACTGAGCCACCCAGCTGCCCTCCTTTTTCTTTTCTGACTTTATTTTTTGTGTGTGTCTGCTCTGTCTCTGATGAGTCTGGTTAAGGTATATCAATTTTGTTGATCTTGTCAAAGAACCAGCTCCTGGTTTTATTGATATGTCCCATTGTCTTCCCCCACCGGCCCCCACACCCCCCGTTTGTTTCTGCTCTCTTCTGCATTATTTTCTTCCCTCTACTGGCTTTGGGCATTGTTTGCTTTTCTTTTTCTAGCTTCTTTAAGTATCAGGTTAGGTTGCTTATTTGAGATTTTTCTTGCTTCTTGGGGTAGGCCTATATTGCTATAAACTTCCCTCTTAAAAGGGAACTTTTATTGCATCTGAACGATTTGGGGCTATTGCGTTTTCATTTGTGTCCATGTATTTTTTGATTTCCTCTTTGATTTCTTTGTTGACCCATTCATCATTTAGTAGTATGTTATTTAACCTCCATGTATTTGTGTTATTTTCAGATTTTTTTCTTTTGATTGATTTCTAGTTTTATACCATTGTGGTTGGAAAAGATGCATGATAGGATTTCAATCTTGTTTGAGTTCTTCGAGACTTGTTTTGTGGCCCACTATGTGATCTCCTCTGGAGAATGTTCCATGAACCCTTGAAAATAATGTGTTTTCTGTTATTTTTGGATGAAATGTTTTGAGTATATCTGTTAGATCCATCTGGTCTAAAGTGTCATTCATTGTTTCCTTGTTGATTTTCTGTCTGTAAGATCTATCCATGATGTAAGTGGAGTGTTAAAATCCCCTACTATTATTATATTATTATCACTATCTTTATGCCTGCTAACAGTTGCTTTTTGAATTTGGGTGCTCCCACATTTTTTGGGGGGTACACAAATATTTACAGTTGTTATAACTTCTGGTTAATTGGTTCTTTTATGATTATATAGTATCTTTCTTTGTCTCTTTTTACAGTCTTTGTTTTAAAGTCTATTTTATTTGATATAAGTACTACTATTGCAGCTTTTTTTTTTTATTTCTATTTGCATGATAAATCCCTTCACTTTCAACCTGTGTGTTCTTTAGAACTGAAATGAGTCTCTTATAGGCAGCATATAGGTGGGTCTTGCTTTTTTATCCATTCATTCACCCTATCTCTTTTGATTGCAGCATTTAGTACATCTATATTCAAAGTGATTATTGATAGGTGTTGGGTCCATGGTCAAAGGAACGAGACTGATACAAAGTGAAGGTCAAGTAAAGCTTTATTTCGTGCCAAGCGTTGAGAATCAAACCAACCGTTCGGGGCTGTCTCTTGCAAAGAGGCGACCCCTCTTCTGCCTTACAGACTAGCTTTTAAGGGCAAAGGCCATGTGGTTGGGCCTGGCCACGCACAGGTGGCCAATGAGGTTGTAACACACAGAGAAAGCTGCACAGTCATGCTAGGTCACACATAAGTGACCAATTGAATTATAATTTACTCCATAGTAGGTATTTGAACTAGCCTATCATTTTGGTCAGAATTGGCACCCAAAAGGTGCCCAAAGGGTGGGGTCCATACTCCTTGGTAGCTAGGGAGACAGTATGCACCCGCACTGATTGGATACCTCCACCTGGCCTGATCCAACCTTATATTTGGGCTTTGTTACCTGGGACTTGTTTTTAAGTAAGTCCCCTGGGGGGAAGGGGAGCAGAAACAGTTTAAGTCTTACTGTATAAACAACAAAATCACCGTTTAACTGGGTGGAATCTCTCTGACTAAATAGGCCCTTACAATAGGTATGTACTTATTGTCATGTTGTTACTTGTTATATGGTTGTTTCTGTATTTCTTCTCTGTTCCTTTCTTTTTTTGCTTTCTTCCCCTGTGGTTTGATGACTTTCTTTAGTGTTATCCATGGATTCCTTTTTTCTTATATTTTGCATATCTGATAAAGGTTTTTGATTTGTAGTTACCATTAGGTTTATATACAACATCTTATGTATATAATAGTTTATATTAAGTTGCTGGTTGCTTAAGTTTGAACCCATTCTAAAAAGCACTATCCTTTTACTCCTTTTCATGTAAATGGTATCATACTTTGCATTCTTTTGGGAATTCCCTGATTTTTATAGGTGTAGTTGATTTTTTACTGCTTTTGTGCTTTAACCTCCTGATTTTATAAGTGATTCATATACAACCTTTACTATGTTTGTATGTATCTATGAATTTTTTTTCCATTCCTAATTACCTTACTCCTGATTGTAGCCTTTTCTTTCTACTCAAAGAATTCTTGTAAGCTGGTTCAGGTGTGATGAACTCTTTTAACTTTTGTTTGACTGGAAAACTCTATCTCTCTGTTCTGAATGATAGCCTTACTGGATAGAATATTCTTGGTTTCAGGTTTTTTCCTTTCAACACTGAATCTATCATGTCATTCTCTTCTGGCCTGCAAATTTTCTGCTAAAAAAAATCAGCTGATAGCCTTATGGTGTTTCCCTTTTATGTAACTGTTTTATTTTCTCTTCCTGCTTTAGAAATTCTCTCCTTAATATTAGCTTTTGCCATTTTCATTATTGTGTGTCTTGGTGTGGACCTCCTTCAGTTGTTTTTGTTTATGGCTATGCATACTAGATTTGGACTTCTCTTTCCTTCCCCAGACTGGGCAAGTTTTCAGCTACTTTTTCTTCAAATAAATTTTCTGCTCTCTTTGCTCTCTGTTCTCCTTCTGGGATCCCTATGAGAAATGTTATTGTGCTTGATGATATCACCGAGTTCCCTTACCTTATCCTCATTTTTTATACTTTTTCTTCCTTTTTTTTTTCTTTTTCTGTTCAACTTGGTTGTTTGACATTATCCTGTCTTCCAACTCATGGATTTATTCTTCTGCCTTCTCTAATGTATTGATTCTTTCTAGTGTATTTTTAATTTCAGTTATTCAATTCTTCATCTCTGATTAGTTCTTTTAAAATTTTTCTCTCCGTGTTGAATGTCTCTTTGAGATCCTCCACTCTTTTCTCAAGTCCAGTGAATATCTTTATGACCCTTACTTTGCAATCTCTGCCAGACATATTGCTTATTTCTGTTTTATTTAGTTTTGCTGTCATTCTATTGTTCTTTCATTTGGGAAGTATTCCTCTCGCTCTTCATTTTGTCTGTTTCTCTGTGTCTGTTTCTACATGTTTGGAAGGTTAGCTACCTCTCCTGCTCTTGAAAGTGGTGGCCTTAGGAGGAAGAAGTCCTTTGGTGTCCTGTGGTGTAATATCCCCTCTTCACCAGAACCAGGCACTCCAGGGGTATCTCCTATGTGTATTGTGTGTGCCCTACTGTTGTGGTTGAGTTGCATTTACCTTTAGTCCAGTCAGTTACAATGGCCCTTTTTGCCTGTTGTGGGCAGGGTTTAATCTCTGTATTGTTAAGGGGCCAGTCTAGGGCCACCTTGGCTGGTAGTTGGGTCAGATGCCCTTAGCCCTTCTGCCAGGACTGTGGTGACTTTCTTTGTGCTGTCCCCCTGAGTGGCTTTCATTGGTAGGTATGGCCTGCAGTCAAATCAGATGTCTGTCTCTGGTCTATTAGATTTGCAGTGACCCCAATCTGTAGGGTTCTCTACTTGTGCTGCCCCTTTTGAGGTTTTTCTTAGTGGGTAGGGCTGACAGAGCAGATGTCTGCCCCCAGCCCCCTGCTGGGGCTGCTGTAGAACTGGTGTGTGTGGTTATCTTCCTTTCTCCCCAGGGCAAGAGTCACTTTGGAGTGTGCCTGACACTTTTGGGGTTGCTTGTAGAATGAGACACATCAAGAGATGATTTGGAGGTAGTCCTGGTGAGTGAGTGGTTTGGTTGGGGCAGTCCGAAAGAGAATGTGTTGGTGGGTGCAACATTAGCAAGGTGGGTGGTTAAGTGTTTTCTTTTCTTTTCTTTTTTTTTTTTTTAAGATTTTATTTATTTATTTGACAGAAATCGCAAGTAGGCAGAGAAGCAGGTGGGGGCGGGGGGGGGAGGTAGGCTCCCTGCTGAGCAGAGATCCCCATGCGGGGCTCGATCCCAGGACTCTGGGATCATGACCTGAGCCAAAGGCAGAGGCTTTAACCCACTAAGCCACCCAAGCTCCCCAGTGGTAAGTGTTTTTGCTGGTTCCCACAGGTGTATGTGGGTCAAGCCTGGGAGCAGGGGGGAATGGTGTCTGCCAATTCTTTTGTTCTTGGAGAAGTCTCCTAAAGATTCCAGCCCCTCCAGTAAAAGTTCTAAGATTAGTAAATAAATCTCCTTTTTGCATACCGTAGGCACTTTTCAAACCTCTGCTTCTATCCTATATCTCCAAATGGTTGTTTGTTATGCTGGCTCTTTAAGGGAGGGAACTCAGTTTCCTATACCTTTTGGCTGCCTGAGAGAGCTAAGGCTGCTGATTTTTAAAGTTCTAGGTGTTATGCCCCACTGATTATAAAAACTCCCAATGTTAAGCCCCTCTGGTTTTCCAAACCAAATGTTATGGGGACACATATTCCCAGGTGTCTTGTGTCTGGAGAACCTTGTGTGGGGTCAGTTCTTTTCCCTTGTTTATGCTTATGGTGTCCCTCCCATTTATGGTTAGTCTCATAAATTAACTTATTTCCCAATCAGGATTTTGTCTTTCATACCATTTTTGATATGATAATGATAATGATATGATATGATAATGATAATGATAAGATAATGGCTGACTCCCATTGATTAACTGTGTAGAGACTGTTCTGCCAATCTTTGGTTAATTTTCTGGGTTAGTTGCACTGATGTGGCTGTTATCGGGTTATATCCATAGGACAGAGTGAACTTAGGATCCTCCTACTCCATCATCTTCCCCTGTCAGATTTTCACCTATTTCTTTTTATCTTTTTAAATGTGGCTATTAGAAAATTTAAGATTATATTGGGTGCTTATATTTTTGGCTCACATTATATTTCTATCAGGTAGAACTAGTCTGGGTGTTAAAATAGCATATTTTCATATTCCATTCTCAAAGATTCTGATTTGTGCCTAAGGTTAGTGTTGGGGAGGAAAAATTCTCTCTCACTTTCAATATCATTCTAGCTGAACTAAGAATCAAATTGACATGAGACAGACCAACAGGATAAAATCAAATTTAATAGCGTATCTACGGCAAATCCACATAGACGTGGAAATTCCAAAGATAGTCAGGCAACATGAGGCTTACCTGAGCCAAGGAGAGGGGTAGGAGTCTGAAGGCACAAACGGGTAAAAAGTCATTAGCAGGGAGGTGAGAGAAGATGTTTGGAAAACAAAGTTTGCCCTGTAATATAGATAAGTATCTTAGGTAGAGGAATCTCTGTTAATAGATATCTTCCTGATACAAGCAAGAAGTTGAGGAGGAGGCAAAGGGCTTTTGCTGAATCAGCTGGGTTTTGATTATTTTTAACTCAAAATAATATCCATGCCAGAGTAGCCCATATTGGGGTGGATTGCCCCTACATTAGTAACTAGGAATCTGGGTTTTATTTTATTTTTTATTTTTTTAAAGATTTTATTTATTTATTTGACAGACAGAGATCACAAGTAGACAGAGAAGCAGGCAGAGAGGGGAGGAAGCAGGCTCCCTGCTGAGCAGAGAGCCTGATGCGGGGCTTGATCCCAGGACCCTGGGATCATGACCTGAGCCAAAGGCAGAGGCTTTAACCCACTGAGCCACCCAGGCGCCCCAGAATCTGGGTTTTAAAACAAGCATCCTGGATGTGATCTAAGGATGAAATCTTAAAAAAAATAAAACTTAAGTACAGGGTAGTCAGTGAGACATACAATTTGCTAATTAGTAAAGAGATTGTCCTAGTCCATTTGGGCTACTCTTTAACAAAATACTGGGCTGAATAGTTTATAAACAACAGAAACTTTTCTCACAGTGCTGGAGAATCTGAGTTCAGGGTACCAGCCTGCTCAGGTGAGGTCTGTCTTTCAATTCACAAATTTTTTGTATTGTCACATGGCATATGGAGGAAGAGAGCTCTCTGGAACATCTTTTATAAAGACACTAATCCCATTTATAGGGGCTCTGTCCTCATGACCTAATCACCTCCGAAAAAGCCTACCTCTTAATGCCATCATCTTGGGCATTAGGTTTTTAACATATGAATTTATGGGGGGACACAAACATTTAGATGCTATCAGTGATTAAATAAAAAATGATGAAGTCTATGACAGGAGACAACCCAGTGTATGATACAATATGGTATAGTGAGACATCTGTCTAAGGGGAGGTGATTCAAAGTAGGCTTTCCAGAAAGACATCCATCATCTTAAATACTGAAGAGAAATTAGTCAGGTGAGGGTGGAATCTTTATTCCAACTAGAGGGACGAGTGCAAAGATCAAAGGTGAAATGGGGAGATCTTGGGGCATTGCAGGACACTAAAATTTGTAATATCATTGAGAGAGAAAATGGCAGTTGGGAAGAATGGGAGATACATTCTAGAAAAATAGATAAGACTCAGTCATGAAGGATTTATAAACTATGTTAAAGGGTCTGGATTTCACGTTAAGATAATGGGCAAATTTGAAGAGGTTTTAAAGAATGGACTGGCATTTTAAAATGAATAGGAGAAATGCCTGTAGACTGTGATGTATCAGTTGCAAGGTTGCCATGGAGTCCATGTGTGAGAATATTCATTTGAAATTAGTGGGGATAATGGAGAGAGAGAGAAATTAAAAGAATCTGGAGAACTTTTAGGAAGAAAAATCAACAAAATTTGAGATTGATAAGATGTGAAGAGATAAGGCAGAGGAAGTAGTCAAAGATTACTCCAAGATATG
The DNA here is from genome assembly GCF_963455335.1 of Martes martes. NCBI lineage: Eukaryota > Metazoa > Chordata > Mammalia > Carnivora > Mustelidae > Martes > Martes martes. Next base: position 85,496,966 of record NC_137888.1, read on the forward strand.
AAGATGCTAAAAATATCTAGATATAGACTAAATAATACTTAGTCAATTAAAGTGATAGTTATTAAGATTAAAGCCTCCTTTAGAAAGATTTTTGTGAAGTAAAGGAAATAATATATGTGAAATTTAAGGACTTACAATAGAAATTTCCTTGAAGCTTTAATTTTGGGCAAAGCTGTACCTCACCATCTTTAGTTTGTTTTTAATCAAAACTGAATCCTATGATTTCGTTTTCTCTTTGTTGTTATGGTTTGGAAATGTAAACCCAAATTTATATCCCTACTTAGGCCTATACATGACAGAATGGTTGAGATTTCTGCATTCCAGTTTTCTAGTTGAATTGCTCTTTTTCTCCCCTTAAATTCCTTGGACTCCTATATTTTCAATTAATTTATTCTTTTGTGTTTTATGAAATATTAAACAACCTCATTTTGTGTGTGTTTTGAATACAGCAAGGTCTAAATAAGCACGGGGTAATTTGACTCTGGGAAAATGATGCTGTATAAACCAAAGATGTGATTATAAAAAGTACTTTTTTAAACTGTGAAAATTAAGAAGAGCAATAATATATATTTTTGGAAACCACAGAGACTTCCTTGATTTTGGCAAACATCAGATGTTGCCTTGATGATACACCACTTTGATATGTATATTATTTTGAGTTAAAAATAGTCAAAACCCAGCAGATTCAGGAGAAGCTCTTTGCCTCCTCCTCAACTCCCTGCTTGTACCAGAAAGAGAGTTATTAACAGAGATTCACCTTTTTCTAAGATAAGTATCAACATCATAGGGCAACTTTTGTTTTCCAAACGTCCCCTCACTTTCCAGCTAATGTTTGTGCCTTCAGACCCCTGCCTCTCTCCTTGGCTCATATAAGCCTCATGTTGCCTGACTATCTTTGGAATTTCCATGTCTGTGTGGATTCCCCAAAGTCATGCTATTAAATTTGACTTTTTCCTGTTGATCTGTCTCATGTCAATTTGATTCTTAGTTCAGCTAGAAGGATCTTAAAAGGCAGAGAGAATTCTTCCTCCTCAACGATATTTATAACTAACATCACAACAAGTATTCCTATGCCTTTGCAAGTAGAAGAAGGTCCTGCTAGGCTAGAGGTAAATGTGGTTGTCCATACTGTCAATGGGATTCTGTGTCTGTTTTCCTTTATACATTACTTGTCAGGTATGAGTTTACTTTATTTCATTTTTCTGTAATATATATTCCCTCAAAATGCTTTCTATTATCTAACAATCACATGGAAACTAGGTTTCAATAAAAATACTATCAATCTCTTGTATTGATCTTTCTAAACTGGATAAAGTTATGAATTGTTTTTTCATATCTTTGTAGTCACATGGGGAATATATTTCATATATAGTAATAGGAGTTGGCATTTAAATGATAATTTCTATTTATTGCATCTATTATCTTCTACACCAGTGAATTACAAAGTTCTGGGGAAATTGCTCTGAGAATTTCTTCCTAAGCTAGGAAAGAGTATATATCCCAAACCAAATTACAAAGTATTTCGTCAACTTTTTCACAGCAAGGTTTTAAAATTGGTGTGGAGCATTGTTACAGAGAAGTTGAAATTGGTTTTATACTTTTGGCTTTTATTTTATTAGAAAAGTATAACCATTCATTTTAAAGTAATGCATGTGGGATAAAACTCTAGGATCCTTCTCTGGTTTCCACAATACCACAAACTCCTTGCTTGGTTATATCTCCCTGCCCGTTCCTCTAATAAGTTTATTTTGTTGGCCCATTTTTCTTCTTCATCTCTAAATTTGGCACTCTCAAGGACTCAAACCTTGGTCTTCCCCCACCCCCCTTCTGTCTATCTCCTTAAGCAATCTGTTCTGATTCTCTGAGCTTAAATATATCTGTATGCTGATAACTCCCAAATTCATATGTGTAGCATTAATGTTTTGAGTTTCAGACTTGTATCTCCATTTGGATTATTCATAGGCATTTCAAACAAACAGGTCCAGAGGAGAACTCTTGGTTTCTTCTTGCCTATACTTGGGTCTTTCCAGTCTATCCCATCTCAAAAGCAACTTGTTCTACCCATTTGCTCAGACACGACCTAAAAGCCATTTTTAATTCCTCTCCATTTCGATGTTTGGATGATGAAGATAGCAATAAGTAAGATTTACTGAGCACTTTAGTGTGTACTGACTCAATTTTATAAAATAATCACAGTTATTATCTTCATCTTATAGATGAGAAAACTGGGATATAAAAAGGTTGTGTGAACTTGCCCAGTTCCTCCTCCAACATCTACCCAGAATTTGTCCCCTTACCTCTATTCTCATTGCTAAAGTGTAGTCTAAGTTGCAATCCTCTGTCTGCTGGACTTCCTCAACATCTCCAACCAGCTTCTATTCTTTTCCAGTTCAAACCATTTTACAACAGTCTTTTTAAAATTAAGTCAAGTTGGAACACTCCAGTGACCATCCTGAAATTAAAAAGAAAAATAAGCTCCTCATAGGGCCTATAGGATCTCACATGATTTGATCTCCAACCTCTTCAACTTCACTTGAACTATTCTTCTTTCACTCTTCTTCCAGACTCCAGATACACAGGGCTTTTTAGTCTTTGAGAAAACAATAGTTTTTCATACCTCAATGTTTTTCTACCTGCTGTTCTCTGCCTGGAATGATTTTTCTCCAGATTGTTTAATGTTTTGCTCTTTCCCTTCATTCAGATTTCATCTCAGTTTTTATCTCCTTAGAGTCAACGTCCCAACTATAATGCCTCTCCTCCCCCCAACTTACAAGATAAGTATGCTGCTTTATTTTCTTTAGAGCACTTGTTAATATCTCATATTACCTTATGGTTTCTTCTTCTTGACTCTAACTAGACTGCAAACACTGTGTTAGCAGGAATTCTATCCTAGACTCACTGTGCTATTGTCAGTTCCAGAATATTACCTACACAGAATAGGTACTCAATAAATATTTGTTGTTGAATACATTTTCTTAATCTGATGATTAGCTTCTTTTACTGCTGCTGCTGTAGTTTTGTAGCCCAGACAAACTGATATCTTTGACACATCATCCCCAAGGAATTTTCACTGCAGTGAAAAAATTAGTAATTGCCTTGTCAACTTTTCAAAGGTATAGCTCACCAGTGGTGGGACAAGGGTAAGGTGAGTAAAACACTTGCATTGTGCACCAAAACCCTTCAGTGATAAGATAAATAATATTTTAATATGATATCAAAATGTAAAAAAACGCATTTAAAAAAATGAAATTGGCAAAAGAGCTTCTTGCTTTTGTCAATAAAGTTTTAAGCTCACAGTGAACTGTGAGATCTATGAGGGCAAAGGTCTTGCTTTGTTTAACACTCCTTCCAGTGTCTGCTTAGAATAGTGCTACAGACATATTAAGCATTCAATAAATGTTTTGTGAATTACTAAATAATTTTTTTTCAAGAGAAAAAAACTGGAGAATATCTATCATGAATAAAGTACTGAGGATTTTACTAAGAGCTAAAAAAAAAAAGAAAGTTTGAGATATGGCCCCTGCCCACAAGATATGTCTAAAGATCACAAGATGAATTTGAGATTTTAAGACACTGGTAAAGAAAACCCTGATCTTCAGCTTTCTATGCTATTTAGAAGGTTTTCTCTTTGTCTCAGTGTTCTATATTCATACTTTTTTTGTCTTTGTGAAGTCCATCTTTCTTCTTTCAATCTTGCTTTTCTTTTCCTAGTCTCCTACCCATTTTCTACTTCCCAAGGCCAGTGTAATGCTGTCAAATGAAGGGAATAGGGGAAAAAAGAACACTAGTCACAATGATTTTTCTTCCTGGAATTGGTGCATCTCAGGTGAAAATACTCAGCCCCAGGCCAACAAAGAGTGACTATTCCTCTACCTTGATAATTTCTTAGTTTTCAACATCCATTCTGAATCTCATTGACACAGCTGAACTCTGCGCACTAACTATAATTAAAGTTGGATAATTTCCATGTAGCAGAAATACGGGAAATAGTAATAGTAATGGTGACTTGTTGCATTTACCTCTACACACATGAAGATTGATTTTTTTAAAAACAATTATTATATTTGACTTTATATATGTAGATGTACTTGGAGATCTTTTTTAATCATATGAAGCCTAAACTTCTCTTACGTAAGGAGGTAAGGTTTTTATAATTTCAGTTCAATATTTTCTAGGCTGTTAGAATTCTTTGTTCCTCTTTCGACATTTGACAGCAAAACATCATATATGATTATCAACTCAAGGGTAAATTAATCCTAACAGTTTTAGCTGCTGGGAATCCCTTCTTTTGTCACCTCTCACTGAGAGAGAAAAGATGAAAAAGAAAATATCACAGTATCTGGTATAATTAGTAGAGTTAAAAATCTGCTGGATTGATAGGTGAGGGGAGAATATGCTGCTCTGGGGAAAGTACATTAATACAATATTTTTCAGAAAAAATTGGCAATATGTAAAAAGAGTACTAAAATGGTATAAATTATGTCCTGTAATTGCACTCTGGAAATTATATACTATGAAAATAATACAAAATGTAGAGAAGTTTATCTGCATAAGATAGTTGTCATTGCATTATCTGGAATACTGAAAAATTAGAAACAATCTAGATGTGCAACAAGAAATAAACAATTGGTAAGAAAAAATATTAAAACCTAGTAACTATTATGGTACACATCAAAATGATACTTCAAAATGTTCTAAATCACATGGGAAAATACTTTGTAAATGACCCAGGGTACAAAATTGTATATAAACTTAAATCTTGAGTAGGTAAAGAAGAATTACACAGATGAATTTCAGCTAAAGGGTGATTTGCCAAAGAGGTAATAAGTTCTGGATGATGATATCATAGATAATGTTTTTATTTATAGCTTTCTGTATATTAAAAATGTCTACAGTAAATATAGGCCACACAGATAATTGGAAGAAACAAATTGTTTATAAGTGCAGTGGCTCTGCCTTTGATTTGAGATTATTCCCTGTAGTTCTGCTCCAGTTGTGATCACCTCCAGAAACTTAAGATTTCTCAGCTGCCTAATAAACCAGTAAACAGAATGATCTGGATGATTCATCTAGGATTTGGCTTGAGCTGCTTTATTCATCACATGGTCCTCCTGTTCCTGAGCAACTATTGTGGGGTTTATGAGCCCTGGAAGGGATAGCAAGTTAGAGCCAGAATTAGCTGCATTTTGATCTCCATTACATAGATGTGGCTTTCATTGATTTTTATGGGAGATTTGTGCACATAATGGAGAGAAAAATGTCACTGATTTGTTTTAATTTAGCTTGAGCAGTAACCCTTCACTAATGTGACTCCTTCTATAACAGTCATTTCTGTTCTCATTTTTGTTTTTCTAACCATGGAAAGCATTGGCTTAGATTTCCTTGACCAAAGAAAGGCTAATGACTTCAGATCGACCAAAGCACTTGCATCTGAGTCATGTTATTGTTTACTTTTATTGGCTTAAACATTTAATCATCTCAGTTAGAAGTTAATGAAACCAAAATATGTGTGATATTCTATCGCTCTTCTCATCCATCGTCTATTTCATTCAGATTAGACAAATGTTTCTCAACTTTTGCACTATCAACATTATGAGATACATAATTTTTTGCTGTGGGGACTGTCCTGTACATTACAGGATGTTTAGCAGCATCTGTGACCTCTACTTACTAAATGCTAATAATATTCCATTCCTCCAGTTGTGACAAATGAAAAGTCTCCAGACATTGCCAACTATTCTCTGAAGGTCAAAATAGCCTTCAACTGAGAACTACTGTATTAGGGGTAGCTGGGTGGCTCAATCGGTTAAGAATCCAACTCTTGACTTCAGCTCAAGTCATGATCTCAGGGTTGTGAGATTGAGCCCCATGTTGGGTTCTTTGCTGGGCATAGAGCTTGCTTAAGATTCTCTCTCTCCCTCTTCCTCTGCTCCTCTCCCCCTTCTCTCCCTCTCTTAAAAAAGAAAATTACTGGATTAGACAAAGTATAAAGAAAAGAAAGGTAAATAGAGTACAAAATTTTAAATTATAAATATTTTATTAAAATAATTAATACTGTTTCTTGTCTAGACAATAATTTAAGATAGCTAGATAAAACTGCATATTTTCCAGCAAAATTAAAATAAAATTGCAGAAAGTCATAACCATAGAGAAAAGATTGATAAGTTGGACTTCATCAAAATAAAAGAAAACTGCTTAGCAAATGCCTGCTAGGAAAATTAATAAACAAATCACAAATTTGGAGAAAATATTTGCAAAACCTATATCTGGCAAAGAACTTATGTCCTGAACATATACAGATTTCCTATGGTTCAATTAAAAAAAAAATCCAATGCCAAAAATAAGCAAAAGACGTGAGTAGAAGGTTCACAAAGGAAGATACACAAATTGTTAATGAACGCATGAAAATGATCTCAATATCATCCGACATTAGAACAGCACAAATAAAAATGAAAGTGAAGTGACACTGCAAGCCTATCAGAATGGTTACTGTTTAAAGGCCAAGAAAAACTATTGGCAAGTAACTACATAAGCAGTTGGAACTGCTAGAAGATGGAAGAGTAAATTGTATACTTCTAAAGAGAACTTTTACAAAAAGTTGGACAGTTTCTTATGAGGTTAAACATATAGGAGTCCCATGACTATGCAATTATGCTCCTAGATATTTTCTCGGAGAACTATATTGGCAAAAACGTCTTGTACAAGGATGTTCATAGTTTATGGTTCATTATAATCTAATACCAGAAACAACGTTCATGTTCATCACCAAGAGAATAGGTAAACAAAATGTGGCCTCTTCATACAATGGCATATTATTCTGCAATAGGAAGGAGAAAACTACTGATATACATGAAAATATGAAGAAATTTCACAGATATTTTGCTGAGTGAAAGAAGCAAAGTAAACAAAGGCATACCTATTTATTATGTAATTAAATTTATTTGAAGTTCTAGAATAGGCAAAATGTAAAAAAAGTAGGGGGATTGAGAAGGGGCTTCAGTGAAATGTCTGGAATTGTGGATATATTTTATATTTTGATAGGAGTGTGGATTAGTAGATATATATATCTGTCAAAATTTATCAGTCTATATACTTAACATTTGTGCATTTTACTGAATGTAAATTCTACCCTCTTCCTTGAAAAACCCCACTACCCAATTCTAATAGTAGGTTTGCTTGCCACAGTGGTATGAGTTAAATGTTCTAGAATTATCTTTAGTGTATTGTAGCCTTGACAAAGTGAGTAAACATATTGAGGTGAGTGGGAATGGGTTTCTAAATGTTGGAGATGGGAGTTACAAATATGGAAAGACAGACTAGAATGTACCCTACAGTGTTGAATTCATTTTGGAGGTATTACAATGAACTCATTATGTGTGTATATATGTGTGTATAGGTGTGTGTTTTCATGTGGACATATACATATATTTTCTATCTTTCCTAGTTTTGCACACTGAGAAGGCGTAGAAATAAATCTATTCCAGTAGCAATGAGCACACCTCGCGCCCAGGTCTTGGTTACTAAATACTGTGCTCTAATAGAAACCAGTGCCCCTTGGGTAAATGGTTGAGATCCAGAGCCAATGTGGGGAAAGAACAAGATAAGTCTGAGATATCTCCTTATGCTAGACAGTAAGGAAGTGTTTAGACAATGATTAGGACTTCTTAAGAAGACAGAAGAAGCAACTTGAGGAGGCTACCCACTGGGACAAATTAGATTCTCAAAATGATAGTAATGGATTTTTTACTGAGTAAAATAATAAGCCATGAATCTATAATGATGTCAATAAATAAGAAGCAGAAAAATCTCTTTCTTGTAATAGAATGTTGTCACAAAAAGATACATGGATTTTGGAGTTAGGATATTATCAATGGGTATTAAAACTAGTAAGTGAAGTTTTATGACAGACAGGAAATTTACATTATTTAAAAGATTCTCCTACAAATTTCAAACCCATTAAAAGCAGTATAATGGTAATTTTGCTATAAAAAGACTGTGATATACCACCTTTACTTAGGTATCAAAAATTAATGGCACCTGTATTGAGATATACAAACATCAAGTGGCATCTGATATAACACAAAGAGAACAAAACATCACTTCTTTGTGATCCTGCCCAAAATGCATATGTTGAATTTGACAATGAGAAAACCTAAAAAAAAATGTTAATCTTTATTTCTTCAACACCTCAGGCCAGGGAATGCCAGAGATAGGCTAAGAAACAGTTCTAATATAAAGGAAATTATAGTGATATGACACAAGTCAAAATGAATCTTGGGCTGAGAAGAGAAAAAAAAACTGGCTATAAAACACTTCATTGATATAACTTATGATATTTGAATATCAATTTGCATTAGAAAATTAAATGTTAATTTCCTATTTTTCATAATTATACTGCCATGCAAGAAAATGACATTTTTTTTAAAGTTTATCACCCTTACTGTCATAAAGGCTTTTATTTTATTATTTTTTTATTATTATTTTTTTAAATAAACATATAATGTATTTTTATCCCCAGGGGTACAAGTCTGTGAATCGCTAGGTTTACACATTTCACAGCACTCATCATAGCACATACCCTCCCCAATGTCCATATCCCCAAGGAAAATGACATTTTTAAAGGAAAAACACATATGAATGACTAACAGACACATGAAAAAAATGTTCATCATCATTAGCCATCAGGGAGATTGAAATCAAAACCACATTGAGATACCACCTTACACCATTTAGAATGGCCAAAATTAACAAGAAAGTTAACAACAAGTGTTGGAGAGGATGTGGAGAAAGGGGAACCCTCTTACACTGTTGGTGGGACTGCAAGTTGATGGAGTCACTTTGGAAAACAATATGGATATTCCTTAAGAAGTTAAAAATAGAGCTACCCTATGACTTTCCAATTGCACTTCTGGGTATTTACCCCAAAGATACAGATGTAGTGAAAAGAAGGTCCATCTGTATCCCAATGTTCATAGCAGCACTGGCCACAATCTTCGAACTATGGAAAGAACCAAGATGCTCTTTAGTGGACGAATGGGTAAAGAAGATATGGTCCATATATATAATGAAATATTATGCCTCCATCAGAAAGGATGAATACCCAACTTTTGTATCAATATGGACGGGACTGGAGGAGATTATGCTGAGTGAAATAAGTTAAGCAGAGAGAGTCAATTATCATATGTTTTCACTTACTTGTGGAGCTAAGGAATAACATGGAGGACATCAGGAGAAGGAAAGGAAAAGTGAGTTGGGGAAAACCAGAGGGGGAGATGAAACATGAGAGACTGTGGATTCTGAGAAACAAAGTGAAGGTTTTGGAGGGGAAGGGTATGAGGGGGATAAGTGAGCCTGGTGGTGGGTATTAAGGAGGGCTCATATTGGATGGAGCACTGGATGTGGTGCATAAAAAATGAATCTTGGAACACTGAAAAAATAAAATTAAGTTTAAAAAATAAAAATAAATAAAGGAAAAATACACTGAAATTTTTAAGATGAAGTGTTTATCCAATTCACCCTAAAATGACTCTGAAAAAAATGAATAAGCACACATACTCACACATACCTATGAGGAAAAGAGGATGGTAAAGCAAATGAACAAAATATAAACAATTGATGGATATAGGGCATATTGAATTTTCTTGTAGCATTTTTGCAATTTTTCTGTGGGTTTAATCAAAATAAAAGTTTCCAAAAAACTGAAGAAAAAATGCAAAAGATAAATAAGGGTAGTAAGTTAAATTGCAATAAGCAGGTGTATTAGTTTCTATTGCTGTGTAACAAATGATCACAAATTTATCAGTTTTAAACAACACACATTTATTATCTCATGGTTTCCAGGGAGGTAGAATTTTAGGAAGAGCTTAGCTCAGTGTGTTATAAGGTTACAATCAAGATATTGGCTGGACTGCATTTTCATTTGGAGGCTTGATTGAGGAAGAATCTGCTTCCAAACTTATTAAATTTGTTGACAGAATCCATTTCTTTATGGTTGTATGACAGACTCTCAGCTTTTTACTGGCTGTTAGCTGAAGGATGATCCCCAAGGGTTCCACAATTTCCTGTCAGGTGGTCCTTTCTGCGGCAGTTCAAAACATGCCTGCAGAAGAGTGTCACTCCAAACTGTTTAGGTAAACTTTTATATAACATAGCATAACCAAGGAAATACCATTCCATCCTCTTTGTCATATTTTTATTAGTTGGAAACAAGTTACAGGTCCCATTCATGCTTTAGAGAGGGAATTACACAAAGGTGTGGGCACAAGAGAATGGGAATTGTCTGGGGGCAGGGGGCATTGAGTTTATCTACCACAGCCTGAAATTATTAAATCAAATGTGATTTATCAAATCCTATACAGTTTTCTATCTTCAATGGAAGTTAAGACATGGAAACATTATTTTCTAGGAACTATTGATGGTATATATTTAAAAGAAGTGACTTTAGATACAGAAGAGTGTCATTTTTCTGTATCCAGGCAGAATCTTTAGAACATGTTTTTTAATACTTCAGCAATATCTTACATTATTAATCCTGCCTCATCAAGTTGTTTAGTCATAAATGCTGAATACTAAATATGTCTGATTTTCTATGAAGGAAATAGTGGAATTGCATTTACTTGCTTCTTTTTGAATTGGGTGTTATTATGTGACTTATAGGAATCATTGTGTGACTGGCTTTGGTCAATGAAATGCAGGTGAGAGCTTCCATTGCCCATGTGATCTGCCATGTTAGTCTTTATCTGGTTCACAAGATTCAAAAAAATATGATACAAACAGGTTCCTGTCAGCCTGGATCTCTAAGTGATTACTATGGGGAGAATCTCCATACTGACTCAAGGTGGATGTATAGTAAAGATGAGAATTGTATTCTGGTGTTAGGTAACTGTTATTTTTGGCTCTTTTTGTTATTGCCCTGATGTCATCCATCCTGACTAGTATTGAAATTCGTAGTATTGAAATTTGTAGCCAGAATGGTATGCTGCTATAATAAAACCCTAAATTATGTAGTTTTGGTTTAATGGTCAGTTGATTGGTGATCAAGAAACAGAAGCTGAAAGCATGGTGGCCTGTCATAACCAGGAAGGAAATACTTGGTAATATGCCCACCAAGGAAGCAGATCATGTACTTAGTGATTCTTGCATTAGGGGAAAAGTTTAGAAAGAATAAGATGAGCTCTGTGTCTTGATTGCTGATTGCATTGGTAAGAAATAGCAAGAAAGATATGATACTTTTGGTGTACAAGTTCAGGGACAAGTGCCACCCAATATCCGCAGTGTTTGTGGCACAAGCCACAGTGTTTATATCCAGTGAAAGTGGCAGGGGGTTCTTCTCTGAAATCTGTGGTTGGAGAGTTGTTTCTGGCTGTAAGCCTTAGAGCCTTACCTTCTAGTTCTCATGGGAGTTGTGGAAGTTACCTAATGTCATTCAGTAAATCTCATTTCTGCTTAATCTGGACTCTTGTGTTTTGTTGTTAATTATTGAGAATTCTGACTAATAACAGAAAATATGTGTACTTACAATTTCACTGAGTTATTTTTAATAAACCCTTGTGTTAGGTACTGGGCTAGATCCTGGAAATGTGAACATGACAAACGTGGACTTTGACCTCAGGAGGCTTAAGCTCTACATTTTAGCATTGTTTTGTAAATATTTGTGAAGTTAATGTAGGGGAGGAAATTTTTTTCTTTTTCCTTTACCCATCTTAGGTTCTTTATCCAGGCACCTATGAACTGGAGTGACAGGGACAGATTAGCAAAAGAAAAACAAATAGAAGTAGATTAATATGTGCATCATATGTACGTGTAGGAGTACTCAGTGATGAGTAAATCAAAGGGCTGGCTAAAACAGGCTTATAGAGCATCTTTAAAAAGAACAATACATTTCTAGACAAGTGATAAGACAAAGGAAAAGGACCCTGAGTTTCTACGGTGGCAGATTGTGTGAAGATAAATATGTGAGGGAACAAATGGAATATAAGAGCTAGTTCATAAGGATTGTTTGTTATGTAGGTTCTCAGTGATGTCTCTGGGCTGATAAGGATCTAGAGTCGTCTCCAGGGATTAACTTCTGTTCTCATGGTAGAAAGGGAGGAAGGGACATCTTTATGAATTTTATGTTCTGCTGTTATGCAAATGGAGGAAGGCCAGGGAACATTTTCTTTGTATTTGCTTCTTTTTAATTACCTTCAGCTCAAAATGGCCAAATGGCACATTTTGAGGTTGTCATATTCTGCTACCCTTCCTTATATTTAATGTATACCAATAAAATATACCTCAAAGCTAGTCGTTCTGAAATACTATTTCAGAAATAAATGTGTGTCTGTTATTTATATGACATTTAATAATGGAAATTATTTTCATTTTAACTTAAAAACAAAGAAAAACATAAATAAGCAAGAATACATTTCTATCATGTATAGCATTTTTTACAGTTTTTGATGCTAATTTTAATTTACTTTTATCATACTTATCAGATGACTTTATTTCTTCCTAACACACTGTTTCACTACTGAACAATGAAACAATGCCCTCTTAAAGTTCATGCTAATTCTTGAGCTTGACATGGATGCTTCATTTTTTTTTTTAAAGATTTATTTATTTGAGAGGGAAAGTGAGTGAGCACATGTTGGGGGGAGTGGGCAGAGGGAGAAGAGAACCTTAAGCAGACTGTGGAGTCTGATGTGGGGCTCAACCTTCCAATCCTGAGATCATTGACCCTGAGATCACCACCTGAGCTGAAATGAAGAGTCAGATGCTTAACTGACTACACCATGCAGGCACCCCACAGGGTGCTTCATTTTGAGAAAAGTATTAGAAGAATAGAATTTTACATCTTTTAAAGATATCTCATTTAGGGCCCGTGGGTGGCTCCATGGGTTAAGCATCTGCCCTTAACTCAGGTCATGATCCCAGGGTCCTGGGATAGAGCCCCATGTCGGGTTCCCTGCTCAGTGGGGAGTCTGCGTCTCCCTTTCCCTCTGCCTCTCCCCCTGTTCATGTTCTCTCTCTCAAATAAATAAGTACAATCTTTAAAAAATATATCTCCTTTTAGCTGTTTGCTTCATATTCTGAATTATATTTGAAGAAATGAAAAAATTAGACTTTTTATAGCAATTGGAAGGTTTGTTTATACACAGCTGCAAATTACATTTGAGAAAGTAGAGAATAACATTTCATCAGAAGCTATTTTTCAAATAGCGCATGCTTTCCTGGAATTTTAACAGAAATTTTATTATTTTTTTTCCTATAAACATGTAGATGCATTTAGGAAATCACAGGAAATCATTTACCTAAGTTAAATTTCTTGGATAAGTGTGACTTCAAATGCTTGGGAACTAGATTTTGATAATCAAGATTAATTAATTGCTCAGTAAGGGATTTTTTTGGTCCCTAAGAAACACTAACTACTGAATATCAACTATGGACTTTAGTGGTAAATGTTCTTTGTGAAGCTCCATTGACACATTCCAAATCATTCAGACATGATTTATGTGGGAGCTTCTATTCGTAGTTGTCTTTGGAAGCTGCATTCCAAAAGGGAGTTGGAAATAAAGCTAAAGATTTCCCCCCTAGGAATACTATAGAATAGAGAGGAAATGCAATGAAAGGATAAAAAACCGGGTCTGGGATCACGAGACCTCACTCTGCTATTAAATGTCTTACTTTTTCTTACCTGTAAAATGAATGAATTGGATTATATGATCTCCAAAGTTCCCTTGAGGTCTAAATTCTATGACTATGAAACAAATAGGTGGAAACAATAAAAATAATTGATCTTCTTTAAGTATAAATTGAAAAGGAAACTGAAAAAAGAGTTGTTCATTAACGAACTTTGACTTCACCATAGATGCTTCTTATTAGAGTTATTTAGTGCTTGGACTACTGGTGTTGATTACATGAAAATAATTATCTTGGGTTTAATTAACTCCTCAGCAAGACAAAACAAGAAATACTCCATTCACATAAGTGGAAACAAAGGGAATAAGGCCAAAGATAAAAATGAATGCTCAATTCTAAGAGATATTTTTCGATAAATCAGTTTTGTAAATAAAGCTGACACCCGGACTTGATTGAATGTGAGGCAGCTAAGAGTAGAAAAGATCTGCCTCTTTTTCCGGAGTGAAAAGTAGACAAATTAAGATTTTTAAAACATATGCCTTTTAGGAGTCTGGTCATTATTTGTTTTGGGTGGGATTTTGTGACCTGAATAAAGAGTTGATATTTATTACACTCATTGTGATTGTAAGCTAAACAGATCCACCTTATAGATAACATTAGTAAGTATTTAGAGTATTTCTCAGGATGTGTACAACTTGTTCATATTTCTGCAAAAGAAAAGCCTTATTCTCCCTGTAAAATTTTTATTACTCTGAATTAACTTCTGATTTTTTCTGCTTTTTTCCCTCTGTTATTAGGCTGCTCTAGCTGTGGGGTCTCTAATTCTGGCACTTCTCTGCCACTAGGATGAAATCTCTCCCCTAGGAATCATTTGCTAGCCTTCTTACAAATTGTATATCTGAACCCATAAGCTATTGGAGCCTTTTAATATGTAAAGCACTCGAAATGGAATGACCCCAGATGAGAGTTCCCACCACGTTCCCTTACTGCAAGTGGAGGTCTTATTTTTAAGCTCTTTGAGTGCAGTCTCTTTTATTAGGTTCCCTGGGTATAGTGTATGCTTAATAAATAATGATAAAGGTTTTTAAATCTCATTTTACAAATGAGAAGTCAGGAGTGTTCTGGCCGATGTGGATTAACTAGTCATCTAGTGAGTCAAACTTTATCCTCAGGATCCCCACAGAGTATATCCAGTTCAATGTGAGGTATAACATCAAGAAAGTAGATGAAATGAGCATATCCATCTAACACAGTCTGGAAGAAATAGATCTTTCCAAAAACAGAAAAAAATGTTCATAAATGAAGAGATTTTAGTTGTTAGTAAGAAGGAATAGGAAAAAATGTGTGTTATTATATATAATGTACATAATAATAGTAATTACTTGTTTTACAAAATAAAATCAGGAATGTTTATTGCTATGTTATTTAAGGATAAATCTGTTGTGTGGAGTGGAGGCAGAAAAAAATAACCTGCGGACCATTTTCTATGTGCATAAAATCAAATTAAGAAAATCTGAACTCCCTGTAAGTAACACATTCTGTTCTGTACCATAACAGAAGGGCAGAAAGATGTATATGATAGTCAATGAGCTTATAGTATATGGGGTCAGGAATGGAGTAGGAGAGGAAAAAGGATGGGCATCAAATAACAGTTGTCTTTATTTCAAGCTTAATTAAGATAATTACCACCAAAATAATGGAGTGCAATGGACATTCTAAGGAAAGAGACTGTATGTAGCCAGGAAAATTAGAGAAATATTGCAGAGGATATACAAGGTGGATATAGGGGTAGAGATTACAGCATTTTATATACAGTAATCAACTCTTTTTTATTCTTCAATAACAAAGTTTTAAATACATATGGCCCACTTGCCTGGGGTAGCAAATGGCACCCTAAAATGAATACACATGATTTCTGATCCCTAGAAACTTCCAATCTGGACACTTGTCTTACTATGTCTGTGTTCCAGCAGAGATCCTTTCTGATACTGGAGATCTATGTTATTATTTATAGTGTGACCTTAGTAATCACAATAGGGAAAATTCCTTCCAATTCTCATTTACAAAAACTTCATAAGATGATTGGGCAATTCACAGCTTTTCTTTCCAATTGATGTCTGCCCTCACTAATTTTCCTCAGAACCACTGATATTACACTGATGGGAATGCGTAATGAGACAGAAGCATCCTGAAGGTAAACCTTTTACAGAAGTGCAAGCCCTGTGCATATTCTTTCAATTCTGACTTCTCCCTCCTCAACTTTCCCTTCTTTCTCTAGAGCCCTGTTTTCAGTACCAGGACCCTACCATCTCTCAGGAAGTTTTCTTCTCACTGTAAAATGTTCTTTCTCTTTCTGAACATTCTAAGCAGATTGTGAACGTAAGAGACTGGAACTCCTTTTATAATTAAGTTGCCTTAGTCAGCTTAGGCTCTTATAACAAATTACCATAGACTGAGTGACTTAAACAACAGACATTTATTTATCACATTTCTGGAGACTAAAAAGTCCAAGATCAAGGCAGTAGCAGATCTGGGGTCTGGTGAGACCTGCTTGTAGTCTTACAGATGGCCACCATCTTGTTGTAATTACATAGTAGACAGCAGAGAGTAGAAGCAAGCTCTCATGTTTCTTCTTATAAGGGCACTAATCCTATTGGTAAGGGCTCCACCCTCATGGCCTAATCACTTCCCAACGTCCTATCTTCTAATACCATCACATTGGAGGTTAGGAATTCAAAATCTGAATTTTGGGGGTACACATGCAGTCCATAGCAAAGGGTTTGATGACTCCAAATATGGGCTGGGGTGTTGGTAGGCTTAGTAACATAGGTAAAAGTGGGGGTGTTATCTTAATCACATTCACTTTTTCTCCCAGCTTTCTAAGAAAGAGAGCACAGTTTTTCATCCATTTACCTCCCCAAGAAAAACTAGTCTCCTCTAATATATTGAAAAGATATTTCCCCTGTTGGCATGCCTTTAGCCCTGTCCTCTGTGAAATAACAACTCTGTAAATATTGTGGTGGTAGCATTGGACTCTTAGGCCTTATTATATTGCAAGAATCACCATTATAGCTCTAATTGCCTCTCTCTTAGTCATTTGAAATGGGTGGTACCAGCTCTATTTAAGTGCTTTCTGATTTCAAATTTCTCCCCATAGAAGGGATTTGTACCTGTGTGTAAGTATATGGGGAGGTCAGTTTCTTTGTGAAAAGCTTAGAGGAAGTGATTTAAAAAAAACAACAAAACACCTGGTGTGTCTTTTACTAGAGATGAGCTTGGTTATTAAAATACCAAAATGAACTTGCCATCAAAGAGATATCTATTAAGAGGCTGTACAACATAAATTGCATAGTGTATGCATAGATTACACAACATGGTATCAGGATGAGACTCAAGAGATTAGCTAGCCATCACTTTTAAAATGAAGTTCATCTCTTGTCCAGGCTTCAAATACAACTAATGTGAAGGATTGTGTAGAGGAATTTTCCTGAAAAAGGAATTTTAAATGGTGTACCCTATATATAGTTCCACACCATTTTACTCCCCCGGGAAAGATGACATTTGTTTTAGGGAGGTAGGGTTGAATAAATTTGCCTCTTTGGGCTGCTAATCAGTATGCAGTGTTTCAGCCAAGAAAAACCAATTTCTGTCCTATAATTTCAACTCCCTTGGAAAGTGTTAGGGTTTGTATTCAGTTGTGCAGGAAGCCTCCTCTCCTCCTTTTAACTGATGGTGAATAAATTCAGTAGTCCCCTCTTATCCATGGGGGATATGTTCTAAGTCCCTCAGTGACACCTGAAAGTATGGATAAGTACTGAAACCTATTACATTTTGTTTTTTCTTATACATATGTACCTATGATAAAATTTAATTTATAAGTTAGGTACAGTAAGAAATTAATGATAACTAATAATAAAATAGAATAATTAAGGTGCTTTAATAAAAGTTATGTGAATGTGCCTCCCCCAGATACATTATTGTATTATATTCACCTTTCTTCTTGTGATGATGTGAGATGACAAAATGCCTACATGATGAGATGAAGTGAGGTGAATGACGTAGGCTTTGTGATGCAATGTTAGGCTATTATTGATCTTCTGATGATACCTTAGAAAGATCATCTGCTGGCCAATAGACAGATGAAAATATGCTCAATATCACTAATCATCAGGGAAAAGTGAGTTAAAACCACAATGAGAAATCACCTCACACCTATCAGAATGGCTAAAATGAAAAACATAAGAAATAACAAGTGTTGGCAAGGATGTAGAAATAAAGGAATTCTTGTGCACTATTGGTGGGAATCATACTGGTGCCACCACTGTGGAAAACAGTATGGAGTTTCCTAAAAAAATTAAAAATAGAAAAAACATATGATCAAGTAACTCCAGTAAATACCACTGGGTATTTACTCAAAGAAAATAAAAATACTAATTTGAAAAGAATATTCACACCTATGTTTATTACAACATCATTTACAATAGTCAAGATATGGAAGCAACCCAAGTGTCCATGACAGATGAATGGATAAGAAAGATGTGAGGGGCACCTGGGTGGCTCAGTGAGTTAAAGCCTCTGCCTTTGGCTCAGGTCATGGTCCCAGGGTCCTGGGATCAAGCCCTGTGTCGGGCTCTCTGCTCAGTGGGGAGCCTGCTTTCCCCCCTCTCTCTGCCTGCCTCTCTGCCTGCTTGTGATCTCTCTCTCTCTCTGTCAAATAAATAAATTTATTTAAAAAAAAAAAAAAGAAAGATGGGGAATATGTATGATGAAATATTACATGGCCATAAAAAGGGATGAAATCTTGTTATTTGTGACAACATGGATATACCCAGAGGATATAATGCTAAGTGAATCAGTCAGTCAGATGAAAACAAATACCATGTGATTTCACTCATATATGGAATCTAAAAAAAATGAGTAAGTGAAAAGTAGAATCAGAACTATAAATAGAGAACAAACTGTTAATTGACAGATTGAAGGGGGTGGAGAGGATGTGCAAAATGGAGGAAGGGAGGTATAGGCTTCCAGTTATGGAATGAATAAATCACGGGGATAAAAGGTACACCATAGGAAATATAGTTAATGATATTACAATAGGGTTTTTTTTTTTAAGGGGGTTGATTTTTTCCTTAGACATGGAATTTTCCTTCCTTTTCATATGACTTACCTAATTAAAATATTCATCTTGGTAGTTACAAAAAGAGGAACAAAAGAGGAACATAGAAAATTATATTTAAATTTTGGGACCGAAATACCAATGAAGAGCAGGATGATGCCTTGCTCCTTGAACTCTGCTTCCCAGAAAGAGAAAGCCCCAAAGAAACTGCTCATTACAACAAGGATCACAAAGCATTAATTTGTAATTTGGCGACTTGTATGTAGTGTAGGACAGGAAAGAAATTGCACACATTTTCACAAATCATCATTTCAACGTCATTTCATGTATCTGCTCTGCAGCCATTTCAATAACCTGCATGAGAAGTTTGTTCAGAAATTTGGCTTTTCCTCTTCTTTGCTTACTCTTCTCACCAGGACGCATCCCTCATGCAGACAATCTTGGAGAGGGGGGAGGGAAAGATCTGGGTCCATGCAAACAGAGTTGATCAAAAATCTTTATGTGCTAAAAATGGGTAGTGCTGTTGGCATGAAAAAATAAGTATCCTTTCTTCCCTCCCTGCCAGCTGCACTTGGTGGTGAGCATAGCAACATAGAGAGTTGTCCGATCACTATGTCTCACTATGTCGTACACCTTAAATTAATGTAACATTGTATATCAACTATACTTAAATTTGAAAAAAAAAAAAAAAGTGAAAAGAAAAATAAAAGGCAGGGTCATATGTTTCTGCACCATAGTTCTGAAACTGCCAGAAAGTGAAACCATGAATAAGGGGAGAATATTGTGCTAGTAATTCTTTATTAGAGGCACAGCCCTGCTTTTTGTGTCAGTGAGTTCCATAGCCATGAGAGCAGGCTTCCTACCTTGGGAGTAGTTACAAGAGCTGTATAATGACAGTGAATCTCTGGGCTTTCAGGTCTATCCCCAGAGATGCCTCCATTCTCCTTTGTTGCCATTATGGCCATTATTTTTGTCCGGGGACCCCTTCTCCTCCTGTTGCCTTCCTGATTTGTGGACCTCCAAGACCACCCACACCACCCACACATTTGGTGATTTGGTAGGATTCACAGATTTCAGCATCATACTTGTAGTTAAGATTTATTACAGCAGCACAGTAAGGAAATATAGCTATGTCAGTAAAAGCACATCTGGAAAACAAAAAACCAAAAACACATCAGGCAGAGTCTGGAGAAATCCATGTTGGCTTGCTATGCCCTTTCCCTCCTGTGAGGGGTCACACACAGCACACTCTCTCTCCAGCAGTAAAATTACATCAACACCTGTGTGATGTGTCAGCCCAGGGAGGGCTGTTTGTGACTCAGATTTAGGGTTTTCACTGGAAGCTGATCACAGAGGCACCCATGCTCACCAAAGTTCCAGACTGTCAGATTCCAAAGAGGGTGCTCACCATAAAAAATGAAAACATAAAACATTGTTTGTATAAGCAGTCTAGGCAAGCTGGCATAGTTGTTAGACCTTACTAGTTAGTGAATGTTTTAAAAGCTAAGTTCCAGATGCTAGCCAAAGGCCAATCTTGGAAAGCAAGACCTTCTAAAGGTAATAGACTCAGGACAACTGTGTTAGCTCTTTCCTGCAAACTTTTCTACTTTGGTTATGGATTGCTTTGGAACCAATAATCTAGTTTTGATTCCTGAAGACATATTTGATGTTTGTCCACTAACTTCCCTGATTCTCAATTTCCTCACTTGGAAAATGGGTTTAGAATCCAGTTACCAGTCATTGGACACAAAATTTAGTTCAAGGCACTTTGGTATAAAGTGGGTTGGTTAGCATGAAAACTTTATTTCAATTGGAATAACCTTCTAAAAATGAGTTATGGACGTTTATGTGAAGGTGTTTTGTAAACTATAAATTGAGATGCTCTGCAAAATTTAATTAATTATTTAATTAGTTATTATAGGCACCCAGCATAGCAGACCATGTCTTTTCTTTTTTTTTTTTAAATTAAATTTTTTATTTACTTTCAGCGTAACAGTATTCATTGTTTTTTCACCACACCCAGTGCTCCATGCAATCTGTGCCCTCCCTAATACCCACCACCTGGTTCCCCCACCCTCCCACCCTGCCCCTTCAAAACCCTCAGGTTGTTTTTCAGAGTCCATAGTCTCTCATGGTTCACCTCCCCTTTTCTAAGCAGTCCCCAGCTTGGGTGCTGGACGCTGGCAGGCAGAGATGCTGCTACAGGGTTGTCTGTGGAGTGACCTTAATGGAGACATTAACACCATTTTGTGCTCAACAGTTTTGCTTTAGAAACAACACAAAGGAAATATCTTCTCTCACCTTACAGCCTAGAAGTTAGAAACACAGATTCTAAACCTGTATGGCCCAGGCTTGAATCCCCATTCTTCCACGGATTGCCTTTGTTATCCTGGGCAAACAACTTAATCTCTCTGAGATCCAGTTTCCTTAGGAGTGAGATGAGATCAAAGTACCAATATCATTGGGTTGGCCTGAGCTTTAAATGAGTGGATATATAAAACGTACTTACAACAGTATCTGGTACTTGGTAAGTACCTTATAAATATTGGCTATTATTAGTATTAACTCTGTTGGTGTCTTCAAAACACTGTGTTGTGTAATGGAAAGAAGATAGACTTTTGAACCAGGGAGATCCGGATTTAAACCCTGGCTCAGCATTTGTTATTTGTAGGACTTTGGGAAGGTTACTCAAGCTCTTTGAACTCTTTTCTCCTTAGATAAGAAGATGGAAATACTCTTTATCTGACAGAGTGTTCTGTATTTAGGATTAGAGGTAATATAAATACAGTAGTGAGCACATGTTAGATATCAAATTTTTATTGTTGTTCATTGATTCATTTTGTATTTATACAGTGTCTATTATATGTCACCCACTATTCCGGACTTTGGAGACATGGTTTTGAATAAGACAAGTCCCTGCTTTTTGCTGCCTACCTTAGGGTGAGAAAAGATACATGATAAATTAATGAAGTCATGCATACAAAGTCTTATAACAGTGATGGGTGCAATGGAGATGGAAAGCCCAGAAGAGATGATAAGGCCAGGGTGAGGCAGGGAGAGTGACTGGAGGCCCAGGTGGTGGTTTTGGAGAAGGTGAGGAGGGATGGCCTTTACGAGGAGGTGACATATTTACAGAGACTGGAATAGAGAAGGGGTGCAAAGCCCTGAAAGGAAAAGTGTTCTAGTAAGACGGAATGGCTAGGGTAAGGCTCTGAGGTGGAAGGAAGCTTGGCCTGTGTGAAGAACAGTAAAATGCCCAATGGGGCAGGAGAGTGGGAAGCAATAGAGGAAAGATGGGGATCAGAGACACAGGACGAGGACAGGTCAGTCAGGGTCTGACCACCCAAGAGGAAATACCAGGTTTCTTCCGAGAAGAAGGAGCCATTGTAGGGAATAAACAGAAAAGACAAAATCTGAGTTTCATTTGAAAGCTCACTCAGGGGCACCTGGGTGGCTCAGTTGTTAAGAATCTGCCTTCAGCTCAGGTCATGATCCCACTGTCCTGGGATTGAGCCCTGCGTCAGGCTCCCTGCTTAGTGGGAAGCCTGCTTCTCCCTCTCCCTCTCCCCCTGCTTGTGTTCCCTCTCTCACTGTCTCTTTGTCAAATAAATGAATGGGGACTTTGGGTAAAACAAAACAAAACAAACAAAACAAAACAAAGAAACACCCCTCCATCAGTAGCAGGGCAAGTTTGGAACCAGGGAGAGCATGTCAGATTCTCTTTCAGAAAATGAGGTGAATGATGATGGCCAGGCCTGGGTGATGCAGAGAAGATGCTGAGACTATCTGATTGAAAATATTATCATTACTAGTATTATTTATTTTAGCTTATAATTATTACTAACATTGTTAGCATAAGACAACTTCTCTTTCACTCAAAGCACTACAAAATGCAAGTTAACCTTTCCTAAAAGACTATTTTTGAAGAAGTTCTTTGGCATTCTTGAAAGGGAAATATCATAAAGGAGAAATTTTATGAAGTGGCCTTATTTTATTCTCCTCACAGCTATACAGGAGTGAGGCTTATTACTTTTTTGATTTCTCATATTTCCTCATTATAAATCCCCCAAACAACTCAGAAGAGAAAGGAGTGTAAACATCTTGGGTGTCATGTGTGCAACGATGATCCTGAAAATGTCTCATCAACTTGTCTTTGCTGGTTATAGAGTTTTCCTTCAGGACGTCTGCTTCCTGCCCCTCTAATGGGGTGTTGAATTTCCCCAGAGTAGGTGTGAATGCTTGATTGTCAGGGCGCTTACAGTGTTTTATGCAGGTTGTTGCTTGCCTACCCTGTTCTGATGTTTTTCTTTTATCATCATTTGATTGGATTCTTTCATCTGTGATTCAGTGTTTATATTAAACTCCATTTGCTTCTCTGCTTCTTCTCAAGACTTTATTACAGAGAAAAAAGGCCTATGTCCTTTAGTGCTGATTTTCTGCTCTTTTGGGGAGGCAGTCTCTAGCAATGCTGCATAATAGTGTTTAGAGTTAATTAACATGTGCTGGATTACTGCATAAAAGGCTGGTCAGGAAAATTGTTCACCATGCTCCCAGTTAAGAATGAGGTTCAAGGAAACCTTTAAACACCCAAACAGATCACTTGGGTAATAACAGAAAGTCACTCTTTAATGTCATATATTTACCCGAAGGCGGGAAACTATGGAAGCATCCAAGCATGTACTTCAGCAAAGTCTTGAAGTGTGGTGGACCGAAATAATTTTTCTTTGTGAGGCAACAGACTCCTTTCTAGTCAGAAGGAAGAAAAAGCAGAGCTTTTTTTTCCCCTTTTCTTTGAAGGGGACTGCCGGAAGTTGAAGCTTGGTGCCTGCTCTGCCAACTCTTTGTGGTATATGTGGCAAGTCACTTCTCCTTTATGGATCTCATTTATAAAATACAGGTTTAGAGCAGACGATTTTTTAAGGTCTTTTTCATCATAAATAACCCTTGAGATGGTTGATGGCTTTTCTATAACTATTTATGTTAATATCTATAGCTATTCCTGAACATGGTTATTATTATTTATAAATAACTCATTCAAAAGGTAATGTTTTAATTCCTTCTTGTTTTAAATCTGCTAGAAATGTTAATATTTTCTGGAGCATAACCTGGTTTTAATGAACACCATAAAAATGTCTAGTCTGATATAGTAAGTCCATTTCCACATCTCCACAAGTGGCCCAGAATAATGATATTTTACCGAATTCTATTAAAAATTTTCAAAATAGTCTTTAAAATGAATATTCTTATGAGTTAATTATTATAAGACTTTGAAAAATGTTTGTTAAAAGTAACAACAATGGCATTTGATAGAGCCTCTTTATTGCCAGGATAAAATGCCAGTATTTTATAGACTTCTCATTTTATCTCCCTAATAACATGTAAGTAAGTATTGATGATTTTTCAGAGGAGGCAATTGAAACAGAAAGTTTAAGCATTTTGCTTAAAATGTTTTTATTACAAAGTCAAGTTCACATTCATTGCACACAACAGCAACCAGTGGTGTGATGAGGAGCAGAAAAGGAGAATGAGATGATCTCAGGGCACGAGGAACTTGCAGTATAGAGGAAATGATTACGAGGATAAAGTCAGTCCTCCTGCTTCTGCCCTGGACCCTTCATAACACCTGTTGTATGACATGTTTACTTTTTTATTATCTCTCTCTCCCCGCACTAGAATGCGGGTTTGATAAAAACGAAAGCACATTTTTTTGGTTGTTCACTCCTTTATATCTAAAACCTTGAATAATGCTGGCTACATAGTAGGCACTCAAAATATATTCATTGAATGAATGAATAAATGAATGAATAGTCTGAAGTTTGGGGCCTGCTGAAAATTAATACAAGAGATTTTTTTTTTTAAAGATTTTATTTATTTATTTGACAGACAGAGATCACAAGTAAGCAGAGAGGCAGGCAGAGAGAGAGGAGAAAGCAGGCTGTCCACGGAGCAGAGAACCTGATGCGGGGCTCGATCCCAGGACCCTGGGATCATGACCTGAGCCGAAGGCAGAGGCTTTAACCCACTGAGCCACCCAGGCACCCCAATACAAGAGATTTTTAAGAGAGATACTGTGAAGACATAGTGCAAAGGAGATCAATTTTGACATATCTTGAGGAAGACTTCACAGAGGAGGAGGTTGGATTCAAAGGATTGGCAGGGTTGCATTTGGTGGAAAGTCAATGAGAAGAGTTCTTCCAGGGAGAGCAATGAGGCAGGGAAAAGGCTGGTGTGGAAAGTTTAGGGCATAGTGAGAGTAAATTTAATAATACGTAACACTAACTGAGAACTCATTTTGGACTACCTATTGTTCTAAACCTGTGTTACATGCATTGTGTCACTTGATCTTCACAACTGCAAGCAAAAGTAGATGCTTCATCATCCCCCTGATTGGGGGATGGTAAACTATATAAGGTGGAGAGTAAATAGAAATAAACATGCCAGCATATTTTTCTATTCTGGAACAACTTTCCTGCCATGATAAGAAATATGAACTTATTCCTGAAGGACAAGAAGAAACATTTGTAGTAAGAATGCCTTCCTCAAATCTGTGATTGAAGTAGGTGACTTTGATATCAAGGTGACAGATGGTTTAGAAGTAGAAGAGACTGCTAGCAGGTAGGTAAGTCAGGAGACTGTTTCTCCAATTCAAGAAACGAAGATGTGGCTTCTCCTCAAAGAAGGGAAGGAGAGAAATGGCATTTGAGGGACACTGTGGCCTTAGGATTGACAACAGGATAAGAAAACAATCGTTACTCAGAGATTTTTATCTCTGAGTGATCCCTGGTTGCTATAAAAATTGTAAATGCTCAAGAATAATTGGGTTTATTAAACGTCTACCTTTAGTTCTTGGTCATTTTGGATACGATGTACCTTTCAGATTGAGGTGGTGCTAGAATCACAAGCTATTAAAACTATGTAGGATCATTAAAGTTATTCCATCATTTAAGGCCTTTATTTTACACATGAGGATACTAAAGCCCAGGAAGGTAAATATCCTCATTGACAATCACATATTTAGTCAGTGGCAGAGGAAGACATTTGAAAATACAGGTTTAGAACTTAAGAAAAGATTAAGGAATACTGATGTAGATGTGAATCTTGAACCCTGACAAATGTTATAGAAACTGGCATTGCTACTTTGCTGATATTACAGGGCACATAACAGAATTTGATTAAAAATACCTCTGGAAGTACTTAAGCAGGGAGAAGAGATGGGGTGGGAGAGTTTCCCTGTGTATCTTAGCAAAACTAAAAAGGGAAAACCAACAATCTGAACTCCAGAAGAGCATCCTTTTCTGTACATTAGTAGTTGTAATTCTCTACTTAAGTGAAATTCTAATGTAATGAAGCAATTTTGATGTTCTGTATGGTTCATTAAAGCATAATTCTACTCCTTCTATGAATTCTTGTACTGTTGCCCAAAGCAAGTTAAATATTTTTGTGAAAACACAATCCTCACTGGTATTTCTTCAAGGTACTTTGTTTTACATAAGGCAAGACATTTAGCCAGTTGAATAAAATCTTAAATACAATTCCAGTTCAGCACAATTGTTTAACACAGTGCTGTTAGAACTCTACATGGCACCGTATACAAAGGAATATTCTATTAAACCCTCCTTGCCTTCATCAGGCAAAGTCTCTGATTGAAACTCATGGATAAACTCCACAGAAAATGGTCCTTGGGGTAGTACCAATAAGCAGCCTTGAAAGTGCACGGGGGAGTATCAGAGAAGGGGGAGAACATAATCCACTCCTATGCTCGTGAACACTGATGGTGATTGATGAATCATGACTGTGGGAGGGGGCTTGAATTTTGCTATCTGGCCACTAATATGGCTCCAAAATTTCCGGTGAATTCCTAATGAGTATGGATATTCCCCGCCCCCCCCATTTGGGTTTAGAGTATCTCACTCACTATAATTGTCAGAGCAAGTACTGTGCTTAAAAGCTGACTGGACAAGAAAGACTCAATATACTTAGGGACATACTGGGATGTCTGTGTCCCTGAAGGAAATCTTCCAAAGTTGGAAGTACTGTATCGCCATTTTGTAGATAAAAAACACTAGAACTGGAAATGTGAGATTATATAGTAGAAATATTAAAAGCTTAGTAAGTATCTATGTTAGAATGCATGTTCTCATATTAAAATAAAATCAGTTACTCGTAGGCCTAAAGACAAAAAGGCTTAATTGTCCTGAAGTATGTGCAAAGAATTACAGTAAGAACACAATTAGTCATTTTAATTTCTACTTTGACTGCAATTAAAAAATAAGTATTTTAGATGAATTCAGAAGAATTTAAGCTAGAAGTAGGTAATATTTCTGAAAGATAAGATTGTCAAAACCTGATAAAGTTAATGAATAGATACAGTCTCCCTTCCCAGAAGATTTTTAAAGGGAATGATAGACAACTATCTGGAGTGATTTACATGTATTCTTGCTTAAGGATGTATAAGATGGACATATCCATTCTCTAGAATTATTGTGTTTTCATTCCAATCCAAAAACTACGTAACAGTCCCATAAAATACTTTTATAGGTAATTTTAGTATCCTTTTACTGGAATTCTGAAATTGAAATATTTCTGGACTTTTCATACATAAACAAATAAATGAATAAATTGTATGAAACCACACTATGAAATATTGAGAAAATATCTACCCTATATACACTATGGAATTATAAGCAGACTTTTACCTAGATTTGTAAGACAATATGTCATCCAGGTAACTCTTTAAGTCATACATTTGAAAAGTGTCTTATAATATTTAAAAAAAATCTACTTATATGATTTATTTGAGATATGCAGTAATGCTATGATTTTGCCTGTATCGGTTATCTATCACCACAATATTATCATTTAAGTAGCCGTAAAATTTCAGTGGCAAATAATAACCATTTCTTGCTTGTGACTCTAGGTCTAGGTCCACTAGACAACTCTGCTGATTTTAGCTGGGGATATTCACATGACCAGTGTTGGCTAGCTGTAGGCTGAGCGAGGATGGACTGGGCTGGGACAAGTTGGACAACTAGAGTCTGTGCCACCTGTTTCTCATCCTCCATCAGGCCAGTCTAGATATATTCTCAGAATGATGACAGGGTGCAAGAAAGCAAATGGAAGTAAGCAAGGCCTCTAGAGAACTGGGCGTATTATTATTTCTGGGTCTTTAATTGGCCATATCAAGTCCTAGAGCCTAAACCCCAGAGGTTAAGATGGGAAGGTACCACCAAGACAAAAGGCATGGATATAAAGAGTAGAAAAAATCTGGACCATTTTTGTAGTCTACCACAGGGATCATAACACCCTGGCTTCTCTTCAGAGATGAGGGTCAGAGAGGATAAGTGATTTCTCTTACAAAGAAGTCTCAAGGATCTAAATCTTTTAAATCCCACTTTAGAATACTCTTCTTTTCTTTTCTTTTCCCTTCCCTTCCCTTTCCTTTCCTTCTTAAGTTGTACTTTCAGGGATCCAAGCACTTAATGGACAAATCTGCCTAGTGTTTGCTCTACACATTACGCATTGATTTAGTAATTCCCCATGTAAAAAGTACTTTCACATGCACTAAAATCATCTAAGATCATTCCTGGACTTCTCTGAAAAAGTATTATTGTTGACATTATGTTCTAAATGAGAAAATTGAGGATAACATGTGATATGTAAGAGTTCTGGTTTAAATCATTTTCACCTTCAATGCACCTTCCTTTCTCAAAAAGTAAAATGAGTGAACCTTTTATTTGTAAGGGGTTAAGGATGGATGAAAATGTATGGAACACTATTAGCAACGTAGCCTTGATGAACCTAGAAAATATTAGTGGTATAATCTCAGTTGCACCATGTAGGTTAAATTCCTAGCCTAATCTTCCCTTTTTAGGA
Source organism: Martes martes (assembly GCF_963455335.1). Classification (NCBI taxonomy): domain Eukaryota; kingdom Metazoa; phylum Chordata; class Mammalia; order Carnivora; family Mustelidae; genus Martes; species Martes martes. Next base: position 85,525,572 of record NC_137888.1, read on the forward strand.
CTGTAGAATTAGCTCCAAGAAATATTTTTTTGTCCCCTAAATTGCATTTATTATTTTTTTCCTTTAGAATTCTCATAATGTACTCCTTTCTTCATGGTTAGGATTGTGATTCAGTGCTTGCTTATCCAAACCAAGATGACATGAAGGCACACAGGATGAAATCTTTTGCCAAACTGTGGTAAAATATCTTAAGATGTAAGGAGTCCTGGTACCAGTGAGAGTCATGTTCATCTGAGTGGATATTTTTTTTCCCTTAATATCCTCTTATGTTGTTGGACCCACAATGTAACATTTCTGGCAGTGCCTGTGGGTATGACAATGAAATGGAACAAGATAAAAATTTGAAGAAAATATGCCTAATAGACTGATTATTTTTCTTTCCTCTGTCTTGAGGTTAGGCATAATAACTTCTATAAATTCCATTGACTGGCATCAAAGAGTTAATGAGGTCATTTCCATAATTATTCATTTTCCTAAAGTGAAGATAAGCAGGAAGCCACTTCAACTGTCAAAATTAACTGGGGCATCAATCAAAAGCTCATAGATTTTGAGATAATTCTGTATTTAAACTCAATTTAGTTTCCACAGGGGGACTCTAACCTGCCTAGGAGGCTTAATTAGGCTAACTGCCTGAAAAACAGCATAAACCATATGGGTGGGTTCCTACTCAAAACTGGTTTTATGAGCATTCTCATAGCTCTTACAGAAAATAAATGAACTTTGTGGGATCTTCAACTAAGCCTTCTGTTTAGTAATTCCATATGGAGCATGGAAACAGCTTAGAAAGAATTGATCTTTTTAAAGTGGTCTTTATATTGTGCTTTGCTGTTTTTATATCATGATTTGAACTATATCATGAACTCTCAGAGCCAGGAGAGACAGAATATATTCAAGTGGTATTTTTAAAGCTACAGATCAAACTGAAACTTCCAATTCCCCAAGGGTATGCCACTCTGCCCTTGTACCTTCTGAAAATTTCAATAAATCAAATATTTATTAAGCATTCTATATAAGGTTCCAGGGAATATAGAGATAAATAAGATACAATTTTTTATCCTCAAGAATCTTAATGAGAGTAATAGATGCATACACAGTCAATTATAATAAATATTAGACTTTAGTGAGCACTAAAGATATAAATAAGCATAAAGGAGAGCATAAGGTAAGGAGTGACTAATTCTTCCTGATGAGATCAGTGAGGGCTTTGCTGAAAGTCTCCTTAGTAGTTGGTTTCTGCTGGCACCCTGCAAAAACTGGATGGACCCTTACTCAAAATTTAGATCAGATGTCAGGACTGAGAATGCCACACACATAGAAGATATGAAAAAAGAAATGTTATTGGTTACATAATGAAATTTTGGGGGCAGAGCAGGGTAGCTTCCTAAGGTGATCTGAAAATGGCTTTTGAAAGCAAGGAAGGAAGACTGGCATGGGATTTTCATTGTGGTTAAGGGGAGAGGGGCTAGACTGAGGGTAGACTTGCATGGGCAAGGGCTTGCTTGGATTGAGTCTCTTACAGACACCAAAGAAGAGAGTACCCAAGTTTTGTTATCACCTTGCCCAGATGAGGGTCTTAAGGGCAGGAAGGAAGTTAAGAGCTTCTTCTCCTCCCCATCTTCTACCCTCCTATGGCCTCACTTTCTTCTAATTAAGCTATACTCTCTGAAACATCCTCTTCATTAATTTATTCATTTGTTTAACCACTGTTTGAGCACCTGTCAAGTGCCAATCACTGTTTAGACACTGAAAATATAGTATTAAAAATAAATTTGACTTTTAGTATGGAGTTTCCTATTAGGCGAAGATGGCAGACAATAGGCAAATAAATGATTTATGAAATGTCAGAATGTGATAAAAATTATGGAAAAAATATAAAGCAAGTTAAGAGGTCATAGAATGTGAGGACAAGGGAGTTTTTGCCACTTTACATACTAGAGTGGTCATGGAAGTCCTCATTGATGAGATGATATTAGTTAGAGACTTGAAGGAAATAAAGGAATGAGCCATGATTATTTTGAGAGAAGGACTTTCTATTAGCAGTAGGGAAAGTACACAAACTCAGAGGCTGGAGTGTGTTGACATGTTTGAGAAGAGCAGAGAGCAATGTGTCTATAGTGGAGCAAGCAATGGGGAACATGGAGGGAGAGATATAACTATTTGGGGACAAAGCTATTTGGGGACAAAGTAATGTAGGACCTTGTAGACCATGGAAGATTTAAGGTGGAGAAATGACCCAATCCAGCTTGATCTGATTTCTGTTGACGTTATCTTCATTCTCAGCATTCTTGCCCTGTTTTATTTGACTCATCTTTTATTTTATTTAATGAATCTTCCTCTAAGCATATAAGCTTGCTCAAGGGTCTATCTATAATTAAATAAACAAAGGACAAAAATAAAGACTTTAGGTATTACCTGATCTTTCTCCTGGCTTTGATAACCAAGACTCTCAAAAGAGAAACAATAATTTACAGCTCTCTACACTTGCACACCCCATATTTATTATTCAGTCCGTGTGATCATATTCCACAAACTGAACCCGCTGTTGTCAAGGTTGTTGTTGAAATCAAAGGACATATTTTAGTATTAGTCTTACTTTACCCTCTCCTTCTCTTGGTGTGAATTATTGACTATTCTCTTGAAATTCTCCTCTGTTGTTTTTCAAGGCATGCTGTTTTGCCCAGGGTTCCATTTTTGTACTTTCCTCCCCTCCACATTCTCTTCTCACAATGTCATTCACTTTCATGACTCCAATTGTTATCATGCTGATAACTCCTTAGTATATATGTAGGTCAAGCAACTAAAAAAATTTAGTTCCAGCCCATATATCAAAGTTCCTACTATCTCCATTTGAATTTCTCAAAGGTACTTGAAACTTCTTGTGTCCATAATTTATCTTCTTTTCTCCCACAAGCTACTTCTTTTCTCTTTATAGTTCCTGTCAGTGAGGAAGCCGAGTCAACCCAAGTTTTAAAAGCAAAGTTAATTCAGACTGCTTTTAATTGGTCACTAAGTCCTGGAGATTCAATACATAGCTGGTCCAGTTATTTCCCTGACTAAAATCTCCCTGGCCAAATTCTACTCATCCTTCCAGAATCTCAGTTGTTATCCCATTCTGGAAACTTTTTTTGCCCCTGGATCTTCATCCTAGGCTGGAGTAAATGGCCTTCTTACCTGCTTCCATCACTCATTTTCCACAGCTCTTTCAAGCACATAATATCCTCTTTGATAATGATCTTGAGCCATCCATGTGTGTCAGTGAAGGTTAAGCAAATTGATGACAAAGAGTATGTCTTTGTCATACACTGTGATAGTGCCTGAAATAATGTAGATATTACATAGATATTTGTTGAATGAATAGAGTTGACATTTAAGGAAGTGTGAGTGAGATTTCATTAGGGAGAGAATAATGTGTTAATTAGAACTTTAATGGATCAACTGACTGGAACCTCAATTCTGACTAATATGCTAACATGGTAGTAGGTTAATTCACACAAATGCTACAGGAAGGCAGTAACCAGGGTACAGTGGAAACTAAGAAACTAAAACCAGAGGCTCAGTGCCATCAGGCCATTTTCATTTTCTCTTACCTCTATTTTTCTGTGTGTTGGCTTCATCCTGTCAGGTAGGGTTTCCCCATGAGCCTAAGATCATGAGTGCCTAGAGATTGTGATTGATACACATGTATCAATTACTGGACCAATGACTATAACCAGTGTAATGAAGCATGATGCTTAGCTCAGATTCCTACTAAAATTCCACTCCTGGACCAAAAGTTTAACCTGTAAATTTGGATCTTGTTAGAAGAAGGCAGTTCTCATCAAAAGATATGATAGAAGTTTGAAAGTGGGGCACAGTTCCTCAAAATAAGGAGACTCATGGTACCAGAAGAAGGGAAGGGTCTGGGCAGACATTATGATATATACTTACTTAAACTGGTAATATTGGCTAAAGCTTTCCGTACTCATTTTGTAGCAGACACTGTGCTAAGCACATTACATAAATTTTCTCATTGAATTCTCATTCAATTATCAGATAAGTGTTTCTATTAAAATTCTTTCATCTATAAAAAAAATAACATCCAACTAAAAGTGGCTTAAATTTAGGATTTTATTTTGCTCACTTAACCACATGTATAGAGTAAAATAGGTGATTGCAGTATTGGTGTCAACTCCTCAAAGGCATCAGGGATGTTGGTCAACTTTTCTCTAGTTCTGTTAGATTTCTACTCAGGATTACAAAATGACTGCCATAGCTCCAAGTTTGCATCTTCACACATGAAAAGGGAATAGCAACTTCTTCTTAGCCATTTCTTATGAAGGAGAAAATCTTAATAAGAAATATCCCCATAAACTTCCCAGCAAGAGTGACAGGACAGGATGGCATTATATACTCATGGCTGAGCAAGTGAGAATGGAAAAGCAAGTCTCTGACATTTTTAGTCTTATAAGGGACTGCATCTTTTATGGCAAAGAAGATAATGGCAGAATGGTGGCTGGTATATAGCCAATAGTTTTTGCCTCAGTGTGTAATATTGTATTGGAATGTTTTGGTAAAAGAAACAAAATATGACCAACGATGACTTAAAACCAGAAAGATGCTTCTTGTTAGTCTTTAGCACAATAAACATCTTAAGTTATTTAAGCAGTACAGATACAAAGATGACTAGTCCTTGACCTTAAGGCATTAAAGAGAAAGTATCTATCATTCGGCCATGTATTTGAGTTCACAGTCTTCTTGCATCTTGTATTTTCTACCTAGAATTATTGTGTAAAAGTTTATAAGTGTTTAGGGAGGTGTGATTATTTTCTTAATTATTATTAAGTGAAGAAAGAGTTGGATCAAAAAAGAATTGCATTCCAGGACTTACCTACTTTTCCGTGTTGTCTAAATTGTGTGAAAATTTAGTTGTTGGTTGGTGACACTAATCGGCACTCTCTTCAACAATCTCTAGGCAAGACAGCATTAATTAGACATGAAAAAGAGAGTGTTTTCTTATTATCTGATCCAGCAGGTGGTTGCTGCAGTTGAGGGCTGGATGAAATTGGTGATAAAAGTTACACCTTGCCAAATCACTTTATTTTTAAGTAGAACTTACAGATCTTACTTGCTAGTTGTAGAGCATTTAGTCAAAGATTCATCATGGACTCAATCCATGACTTTGCAAACTTTTCCTTTTCCTCTTGTGCAATACATATAACATAAGATGTAATTTTACAAAAATTAAAAAAAAAATTCCCTTTCAACCATTCAGCCACTGGTTGTGCTGAAGACCATAAAATAAGGGCTAAATTAATTGATTTTCAATCTGCATATGCAGGCATTGATCCATAGTAAATTTATGTACTGAATTGTACCCTTTCTTGATTTCTCCTATTTTTAAAGATTATTTATTTATTTATTTGACACAGAGAGAGAGAGAGAGAGAGAGAGAGAGAGCACACAAGCAAGTGGAGCAGTCAGCAGAAGGAGGCTTCACACTGAGCAGGGAGCCAGATATGGGATTCGATCCCAGAACCCTGGGATCATGACCTGCACTGAAGACAGACACTTAACAAACTGAGCCACCCAGGCATCCCTTGATTTCTCCTCTTACCTCTCTTATCTTTCCTTCTGATTTTCTTTCTTTGGGTCTTTTCCACTGCCTATCCATTTGAAGTAGTTGCAGGGTTCTGGCCTTCTTTTTCTCTGAGTCTTCTTACATATTCTTATGATTTTTAACTACCCTGAATAGTAAGAGGCAGGCAGATAATGTGTGAATTGGATCAGTGTGAGAAATAGGAAATGATGGAGCCTGAGGCATAATGGAAATGACTAAAGATATCTAAACTTATATTTAGGGGGAAACCCCCCACTATGATGGGCCAGATAAAATGGTCTGCCAAATGAATTCAACTCTTAATATCTTATTTGCTAGTCCCAGTCCCCAAATATGTGACCTCTCATCCTCTCCCCAAAGCTTCATCCCACATGGCAAATCATCTAGTGGCTTTTGCATTGACTAATGTTTCTCTAAACCCTCTGCATTTTAGCATCACCTCAAAAAACTTTTTTATTTTTTTATTTCATTAAAAAAAAAAGATTTTTATTTATTCTGAGAGAAAGAGTGCATGGGTGAGGGGTAGGGCCAGAAGGAGAGGGAGTGGGAGAAGGAAGTTCCCACTGAGAAGTGAGCTGGTTGAATGATGGACCTGGGTCTTGATTCTAGGACCCCAGGATCATAACCTGAGCTGAGGGCAAATGGTTAACCAACTGATTCACCCAGGTGCCCCCAAAATCTTTTTAAAATGCTGCTGTTCAGGGACAGGACCTGGGCTTTCAATTTTCTTTTTTTAGGGAGAAAGAGTGCACACGCATGTGGGGTGGGGATGGGCAACTCTGAGATCATAACCTGAGCTGAAACCAAGAGTTGGCTGAATAACCAATTCAGCCACCCAGGTACACCATGAACTTTAAACATTTTTTTAATGTTCCCCAGGTGTTGAGAATCCCTGCCAATAAATTTTTCTTTTCTAAATCCTAAGCATTTCTGGTGATTTAAGAATGTAAATGGTAGATGATCAAAAATAAGAAGTGCTCTAAAATTTACAAATGGATAGATTTTTGGTTTATACTTTAATTTTTAAATTCCAGTTTTATTGTATTTGGTAAGAAATTATAGTTTTCTGTGACTTACACTTTTTGAAACTTTAGATATTTTGTGAACAAACTTTGAAAGTTGTATTCCTACATGGAAATGTTCAATTCTGTTTAATGGATGAAAAAATTTTAACTTATGCTTATAATTTACCTTATTTGAATCCTTTTCTAAATCTTACGTATTTCATCTGACCATTTTTAGAGACACGTATGGAAGTTTGCCTCTATGATAATTAGTTTGTAAATTTCTCCTTATACTTCTATAATTTTGTGAAATATTTTGATGCTAATATATTTTGTTCTATAAAGATATTTAGCTATTTGTAAATATTTTTTGGTAGATTTTTTCTTGTGTCATTTTTAATAATTTCTACACATTGAATTCTATCTTACCACAGCTGCTTTTTTGGAGGGAAGGGGGCAAACATTTATCTGTGGATCCATATATATCATATATCCATCCATATATATATATATTTATTTATATGTTATTTATATATTTATATTTATATTCTTTTATATAGTTATGTATTTATTATTTCCATCTTTTATTCTCATTCTATCTGTATCATCTTGTTTTAACTATCATCTTCTGTTATCAATCTACAGCTAGATTAATAATTTTGAATCTAATGTGACAATCTGTGTTTTAATGGTCGACTATAACCCAATCACATTTTCTATGTTTATGATAATTCTGAATTTATTCCTAATATATAAATATATACATCTATACACACACACACACACACACACACACACATATATATATATATATATTATTTATTTATTTGACAGAGAGATAGATCACAAGTAGACAGAGAGGCAGGCAGAGAGAGAGGAGGAAGCAGGTTCCCTGCTGAGCAGAGAGACTGATGTAGGGCTTGATCCCAGGACCCTGAGATCGTGACCTGAGACAAAGACAGAGGGTTAAGTTAACCCACTGAGCCACCCAGGCATTCCCTATTCCTACTATATTTTTATCTTATTTACTTGTTATGGTTACTTTTCTTCTTCTCCTCCTCTTCTTCCTCCTCCATTTTTTTCTTCCCAGAAATTTAGATAAAATTTAAGAAATCTGTTTGAAATTTCACTTTCTATGTGTTTAAAAAAATTTTGGAAATCTATTAATATTTGTGACATCTCTATATCCTTGCATCTTTTCTTTTTATATCTAGTTATTTTGAATGGAATACAATATTGAGTAAATTCTTAAAGAATTATTTCAGAAGTGTTAATATACAATGAACTTTCTAAAAATGGCTTTAAATTTTCCTTACACATTTTCCTATTAGTACTCTTAAAAAATGGTGTCAATTTTTAGAAAAAACTTCTTTTGTCTTTATGGATTATTAGAATTTTCTCTGTATCATTGGAATTCAGAGATTTTACCAGGGTATGTATAGGGGAGAAATAATAATTTTTCCTTAATCCTTCTAAATTCTTGGCTGAGATGCTGTAATAAAAGACAGAGAAAAACAGAAACTTATTAACAAGCACACCTCATGTGTATATGGGAGATAGGGAAAAATGTATAACTCTTATAGTTGGCTTAGAACTCTAGCTTAAACACAGTCTTCAACTAAAAACAAAAGAAAGGTGTGAGAGAGGTCAGTTTTGAGAAGGGTACCAGGAGAAGTATGGCAAGCAAAGGTAAGGTTTATTATGCAGATATAAATTAGTGTTGTCTCCATTGATAAAATGTGTGTGTGTGTGTGTGTGTGTGTGTGTGTGTGCACTATGTGTGTGATTTGGAAAAATTCCTCTCTTCCTGGCACAGAGAGGGAAATACTTACAAATGGAAATTTTTAAGATAAATATGTTTCTTTTACAGAAGGATAAATTCTACTATGTTTCCAGAGTTTCTCTTGCATTTGCTGTTTCTTAAAGTGATCAGCTCACAGTAATCTTTATGCCAAAAAGATATATTTTGGGGTGGTATATCCTGCTACTTTTCAGGTACTGTCTAGGTAAGTTTTTACTTAATTACTCAAAGGGCTTTTTTCATCTGAAATCTTTGTTTATTTTTACATCAGAGAAATTCTCTTCCCAGGTCTAATTCTTCCCCTTTCCTCTTTTTTTCTTTTTCCTCTGAAGTCCCTATTACTTTTAGTGCAGACTTCCCAGATATAATTACATTACTTAAAAAGTTCCAGCTTTTTGTTCTTTCATATTGTGTTTGAAGATTATTCCTGTGTTGGCTTCTTCAGCTGATTTATCTTTAGCTTTGATTTTCCTACTATTTGGTCTATTTGTTTATCTATTGACTTTGGAAAAAAGATATAATTTTCAAAGATTCTCATTGCTTCTTTTTTATAGCAGTTTCTTCTCCTTTTTCTCCTTTGTCTCTTCTCTTTATTTTCTTTATCCTCCTCTTTTTTGTCCTCCATCTATTCCTCCTTTAACTTCTTTGTAAGAATCCCTAATTTCTGAATATTTTCATTACATTTATTGATTATTTTTCTGAAATGATAAGCGTTTTCATACATTACTTTTTCCCTTCGTGGGGCTTGAGACCACCTATTGCTTTTTTTCAAATGTTTAGTGATTCTTGGTTGTTTGTTTACACAGATGAGGATTTGGTTACTACTAATATCTGGTGCATATTTCTATAGCCCCAGTGAGAATTCTATTCTTCTGGGAGTGAAAGGAGATTTAGATGAATGTGAAGATTATGGATATTATTGCAGTTGTAGGGGAGGAAAAAATTCATTTCGATCTTGTAAGTTTATGGCGGTATCAAAAACTTAAAATGACAAACACAGATTAACAAGAAAAAAACATACGGACTATTTAATGTGAATTTTACATGATGTGGGAGCTTTCATAAGGGAATAAAGACCCAAGGAAATGGTTAAATCTGCATGTGTTTATGCCAGGTTTGATGAAGAATGGATAGATATGGAAAAATACAATAGGACGAAGAGTATGAGGTAAGTGTAGTAGCCTAGGGGAAACTTAGCAAGACCTGTTTCTTTGGATGTTTCTTGGCATTCCTCCATCTTAGAGATAAAGATGTTTTTTCCTCCAGGTGTAGAGAGGGCTCCTCTCACATGAGGGTCTTTTGACCTGCTTCAGTGAAGAGGATTAGGGGAAGGTCAGAGAGACATCCTTGTTTTTGTTGTTTTCTCAACCTCTTCCAGCTTAAAATATACAATATGCCAAGATGCCACACTTGGGGGATAATGTGTCCTGAACCCTATCACATCATAACCAGTTTTCCCTTAGAGAAGAGGCTACAAACCAATCACTGTAGTAAAAACTGGGAAATTTTGTGTGAAGTCATAGATTTCTATATTTTCTTTGAAAGTACGAAGTGCTCTTTCTAAGCCACTAACTTTCTTGATTTAGAAGCAATTCTGTGTTCTTTTGGAAAGATCTCTTCTTTTGGAAAAGATTTTTTTTCCCCAAAGAAATTATAATAATGAAATACTAATAGATAATAATAATACCGTTTGTCATTATATAAGAACTTACTATTTGAAAAACATGATGGAAATTCTCTACTATTCCAGTAATGTAATCAGCTTCTTAGTTGAGTAGTTAATTAGTATTATAATGATACTATTTTACAGATGGGAACTAAGAAGCAAAAAGAGAGTGGAAAATCATTCAAGATAATAGTTGATGAGTAGGAGAGGTAGGATTTGAACCCAGGTCACTTGATCCCAGCACTTGAGTCTTTAACCATTACACCCAGCTGCTTTTCTATTCAAGATTATTGCTTCCTTTTTGTTTTTATGTATTTCCAATACAGCTTTTGGAAATTGCACACTTTTTATCTGTAGATGACATTTTTCCTAATTTTTCCAAGGTAAAGTTTGACTTTCTGGGGAAGGGCCAATTAGGTGGATGGATTGAGCAGTTATATAAATTAATGTCTCCCTTTCTAATTAAAAAATACTCCTTGACGGTGGGCAGTTTGTCTTATGTATCCTTCATCCTTTAGTACTCAGCACAGTGCCTGGCTGTTGACACACATTCAACATGTGTCTAATTTGAAAGCAAATGCCTTAGTTTCTTTCATGTTTTCCAAAGACTATGTGTAATGTTTTATATAATCTGTATGTGTGATATACCATTAAAGCAAATCTATTCAGATCAGTTAAATCAAACCATGTTTTTTGAAATTATTTTTACAACTTTTTTCCTTAGTGTATGCATTTTTTAAGCTTTAATAATCTCATTTAGGGGCATTTGGGTGGCTCAGTTCGTTGGGCGACTGCCTTCAGCTCGGGTAATGATCCTGGAGTCCCGGGATTGAGTCCTGCATCTGGCTCCCTGCTCGCCAGGGAGTCTGCTTCTCCCTCTGACCCTCCCCCTTCTCATGTTCTCTCTCTCTCTCATTCTCTCTCTCTCTCTACCTGAAATAAATAAATAAAAACTTTGAAAAAAAAACCCTCATTTAGGCTGTTTGTTCAGTTACATATCTATTTGAATATCCAAGCTTATATATTTCAGATATATCTCAAATATATACACTTCTTTCATTTAACAAAAATGTATTTATCAGTTGCTATGCATAAAGCAATTATTATTGGCCCTGGCAACAGGAGGTTATAATGTAAAAATAGCAGAAAACCTCAACGCAAAAATTATAAAGGATATTAAAATGTACAGAGAATAAATAATAGAGGATAAAGCTCTGAGTTTCTGGAGAGAGAGAGAGATAGTGAAAAAGCACTGAAAAACTATTTATTGGGTGAATCCTAAAGGATAGGAAGAGCTTGAATATGTGGTGATGCCAAGTTACTAATTTCCTGTAAAGTAAAGCTATTTATATGTTTATCAGTATGATCTATATCTGTCTATCTCTGTGTGATACCCGAATACCTACATGAATCATCATCATCATCTTCTAACTTCTTCTTTTTTTAAACATTGGTCCTGTGTTCAAGAAATTTCCTTTAGAAGTATGAAATGCTACAAACATCTTTGAAAAGACAGCTCAGTGACTTCTCTCAGGTGTTAATTAATTTGGGACTGAGAATTTTTTTTCAGTTTAATGCAGTTAATACCTCAGTATGTTTCCTAAATACTAAGGCTGTATGTGTATATATATTTCAAATCTATTCCTTTCTCCTGTAGCAAAATAGTAATACTGTTTTATTAACTTGAGTCTAAAATTATTGCTTTCTTCACGCTGTTTAATCCAACTTTTCCTTGACATATTTTTCACCTTAATTCTAATACAAGATACATTATTTAGTGAAATAATTTTTATAAACAAGGGCTTTAAATCACTTCTGAAGTATACAATTAGAGGCACTGTTAATATAATTAGGTTGAAGTCTTCCCTCTTAACATTGGTGAAGATGGTTTTCAAATATATTTATTCAAAAGAGGCATTCACCAGGATTGTAGTTCATCTCTCTTTTTATAGCAAGCCCTGTGGCTGCATCATCCCCGTGGTCCATTAATCTCTTACTGCATTACCCTGAAATTGTGTTGGTTATAAGTAATCATAAACTGTCAGCTTTCAAAAGCTAACATTTGTTAGCTTCACAGTCATGAAAAAACTAGTGATAAGTGAGGATGTTAAAAAGTCAAATTAAATGTTAATTGATGCAAGGGCACAAAGCAGTAAGGCACTTAAGAGTTTGGATGTGGGCACTACATTTTTCAGCCTTGACAAATTATCCTGAAAAGTTTCCATACATATTTGCCTTTTTATTTTCCTCCATCACCATTTTCCCACATAAGCATGTCACAATTCAAAAATAGTTAAAATGTCACTCTTGCCAAGTGTTTACATAGTTTCACATGAAGCCATAGGCAAGATTCCGATTCTATTGTGTCTATTTACAATGTTTTATTTTAAGCTGTGTGGTGATCTAGGAAAAGAATCAAAGAAGAGACTATCCTAGAAATTTGCATAAGGAGAAAAGAACATGCGCACTCTTGGGGAATTAAAGAGAAGATTCTTTCTTAATCATCTCATACATTTAAATTACCCAAATTTGCATAAATGCTGAAGTGTGAATTGTTGCCTTAAAAAAAATTCCTTTTAGACCATTGCTAATTATTCTTGGCTAATGTGGTAAAGTTAAAGGCACAGCAATTATTTGATATTCCTCTGTTGCCTTCCTGAGAACACTGACACAAGGCATGGTTTGCTTAAATTCTGTGGTTGATAAACAAAACAGAAGCAGAATGAAATATTATAACTAAAATAGTTTTGTTTTCTTGGCTCTTTGGTTGCTGATAAACTACAAAAAAGGAAAAGCACTCTGGCTGACTTTAGAGGTATCATACATCTAAAGAAATGGCTAATTACAGAAGTGTTTTTGCTAGATTTTCTTATTATTAGGACTAGTTCAGAACCACTTCCCTGGTATAAATTTTGGATTTTGGCTGGTACCTTTTAATGTGCTACTTTTTTTTTTTTTTTAAACAAACTATCTACTTATGAGGAAATGGGAAATGAGTTAAAAATAAAAGATCCAGTCTTTTTGAACTACACATAAGTGACTAGGTTTATTGATTTTTAATTTTTTTAGTATTTGATTTTGTATATGGAATTTCCTGTGGTCACAAACATAGGTGTTCCTCATGCACATTTGCTGTCAGGGCAGTGTGAACAGAGTATTGTGACCTGAGACTGACACCCATTTACAGAACTTATAAGAGTTAAGGATTTTTCTTAACTGCTTGGTGGATTTTGACAGTTGAGTACTGACCTGTCATTTGAAAGCCTTGTTTTCCTGGTAAGGTTTTCTTTCTTCTCTACTAGAAACATAATTGAATTCATGCTTTCTCTCAAAGTAGAAGAACTATAGTGAGGTAGACTCTTTGCTAGAAAGAACTTCAAGAGACTTCAAGCTGCTAGAGAGAAGCAGTTTATGTTTGAATGTAAGCATTAAGAACTTACATTGGATTCAGTGGATATTACTGAATGCCCACCATGTGGTTTACAGGGCAGACTATAAAAAGAAATGTAAAATGCAATTCTTGCCCTATAGGCTCAACCAGTTCAATTAAAAAGGAATGGCAAGTAAAGAAGACAGTAGAGTGCCACTCCGTTTAGTTGTTTACAGCACCCTATATAAGGGGTGTGGCTGAGCCAGTGTAGGGAGGAAACCCCTGCTTTTGTTGTGCTTACTGAACCAGGTGCCTTTGAATCTAAAAGTGTACCAAAGGTCTGTTAACTAATCTATTAATCAGAATGGTGCTAGTCTTTGTAACAAACATTTTCCAAATTTTCAGTGGCTCAACAGAACATTTATTTCTAGTTGACAAACCTATCCACAATTTATAATTCCGATCAGCAGGTGGTTTTCCTTCAGGTCATGCTTCTGGGACTAAAGCTCCTTGCATTTTGTGATTCTGCCATTTTCACGAAATGATTTCCAACATCATTGTGGTTTTCTACGTCAGTCCACATAGGGGAAGAGAATGTGGACGGTCACATGTAGGAAGGTGTAAAAGTGCAGGCACACCTCATTTCTGCTTACACTCCATTGGCTAGTTATTTGGTGCAATGCCATACCTAACCTCAGGTGAGGATAGGAAATGTGGTCTGGCTGTGAGCTTGGGAAGAATAGAGAAAGGTCTGATGAGTAGCTGGCCAGTCTCTGCCATACTGCTCTTCTGGTCATACATATATTGTCTATGCCTGCATCTATATCTACACATGTATCTGTATATATCTATATCCATTGATAGCTGTTTCACAATCTTATCTTTTAGGAACAACTATGTCCCAGAGCAAGAAGCTAAGTTAATTTTGCTTTGGTCTCGATATTATTAAACACAAGTTCAGGAAACTGTGCTCCTATGCCTCCCAATGGAGTCAACCTAAGGTAATAATGTAGCTCCAAGTCAGATCCATTGTTACACGGCACCCTCCTTTTCAGTTCTGAATGTCAGTCCATGTTTTGTGGTGGTTGATGAATTAATAAGAAAAACTAGGACAAACTACTTACTCTTCCCACGTTATACCCATGGTTTCACACATGCCTCACATAAAATGGTAAAACAAAGACAAAATAACATGTTAAAAACTCCCATCACCAAAACAGAATTTAAGAAAGACACCGTTGTCTCAGTTTCATAACATTAACAATTTCTAATGGCAGACCTAGAGAAGACCCTCTGTCTGGCCTGTGGAGGAAGTTTATTTATTAGATTTTGATTCTGCTTTCTGGAGGAGCTTTCTAGTCTAACATTTTCTATAACTCCTAGTTCTCTCAGATGAAAGATTCTGTCTTGTCCATTATTCTCCATAGCCACAACAGAAGTAGGAACTGGGGAGTATGTCCTCCCTGGGAGGTGCAACTTTCACAATTACTATGTGCTGGTGCAATTTTACTATGCCCAAAGGGTCCCTTAAGGCTTGAAGAAATCAAAGGATTTTTTAAACCCCAGTCCGGTGTTTCATTGGCAATGTATTTGTCTTAGAGACATACCAGGTTTCTGATCTGTTTCTAGTTGGTTTTAATGTCAGGAACCATCCCCAGAATTCTTACATAGTTCTCTGGTTTGGTTTCCTTTACTTCTTTGCTCTTCTTGAAAATGGAAATCAACATCATTTCTTGTCCCTGTAGTATACATTACTGAGACCAAGCTTACTTTCTTGTTGCTATGTTAAACAATATTGAGACCAAGCAGAAAATAATTTAGCTGCTTGCTCCAGGACATTCTTGCTCATGAAAGATAATATTATGAAACAACTAACACAAGCCACATTTCATGGCTTTCTCATCACGGCATTTACCTTGCCGTGTCCAGCAATTTAAAGCTTTGAAAATCTCAAAATGCATTTTATTTAGCAAACACCTAGAATAAAATTTAAATATGTCTTGATCATTGTTTGTTTCTTCTCAGGATTGATTGGAGTTTTTCTAGCCAGAGAGCTAAGTCATGATGGTGGTAAAACAACGGCTTCATTTTTGTTCACTCTCTCTCCAGTGATAAGGCATCCATTTTGCTGGAGCTCTCATTTGAGAGATTTTCAAGGACTTGTTACTTATTGAGACGTGTTGGTTATTGAGACTTCATAGTCTCTAAAAGTCTCAGTTTTTGAGAAAGGAGAAAAGCACAAATGGAATTTTAAGATGAAAAATTTTAAAGATCTGAGTCCTTTGAACTTCTGTGGTTTAAAACATTTCCATTGACCTTAATGATAATGAGCTTGACTCTTTTTCACATTCATTGTCTTTTTTTTTGTAATGGGTTAGAAACAGGGTGATTTATGAATTTAGGGACATTACTTTTAATCCTAGATACTGTCCTCTTGGAAGCAGACATGACCAAAAACTGCACGGGATTTATGTAGCACATTCAGTCTTATCATCATCAGGTATAGGCAGCCTTTCTTTAATATCCTTTTAACAACCTTTACATAACTTAAAATGTGGAGATTTGCTTTTCTGGAAGATATATCAAAGATGGACAACACTTGAATTCATATGGAATAGACATTAGTAGCCATTGTTAACCATTAGTGCCATATTAAAACTTTGAGGGTTGATTCTTAATGTATATCTACCCATTTAAGAGATATAAACCATCTGCAGCTCATTGGAAGACTCCTGGACAAAGGCCTTAGGATGATTATTTTTAGGTATCCTCCAAAAGCAAATAATCTGAGAAAAGACAGCTTCTAGATATTTAGACCAGGTTGACAACTGCATGAAGTAGACAGCCTCTGTACAACCCACAGACCAAGGGCCAACTGATTAGAGCCACAGATTATCATGATTTAGTCTGCATGCACTTGTTCTTGATTTTTCCCCCTGTTTTATATATTCTATGCTACTCTAACTTTCTGGATTTACTATCAAACACTTATTATCCTTTAACTATGATATCTACAAAGTTCCTATCATTGATACTGCTCTTTGCATAACTAGTAACTCCTTTGTATATGTCCAGGGTCTTGATATACTTTTTGTGTGATTTTGATTTATATTTTAGCTAACTCAATCAAATTAGTACCAATTTCTTCTGATGAATTAACCAGTATCTTGGTTGGTTGGACTCAACTACTAAGCAACTTCTTAGATCTAAGAATAATTATAATACAAAAGACCAGACAGCCAAAAGTCCAAAGCTTTTACATATCACATCACTACTCCTACTGGAGGTTTCTGTCTTTCTGTCTTTGTTAAAGCAACATCTAGGAATTTTTCACAGTAGTTGGCTTTTGTAACAGACTTTTCACAAAAATAGAGTTTAGATATGACTCGGAAAAATATAGCCTACAAGTGAAAGCTACCTGCTGTGGACTAAATTGCATCTACCGGAAATTCATATGTAGAAGCCTTAATCCCTAGTGTGATGGTATTTGGAGATAGGGGTCTTTGGGAAGTGATTAGGATTGGGCAAAGTCATGACCTTTACAATAAGATCAGCATGATGATAAGAAGAGACACAGAGAGTTTTGTCTTTTTGTCTTTCTGTCTCTGTTTCTGCCATGTGAGGACATAAAAAGAATGCAGCCATCTGCAAACCAGGATGAGAATTCTCCAGAATTCAACTCAGCGTGCTGGCATGCTGATCTCAGACTTCTAGCCTCCAGAGCTGTGAGCAAATTCTGTTGTTCAGGCTACCCAGTCTATGGTATTTTGTTATGGCTGCCCATGCTAAGTCACCACCTCATTTTTAACAGAGCTGTAAGAAGGCTTACTTCTTAAACTTAATCTTATGCTGTTTTACAATTCCCCTAACCAATGATCTACCTAATTTAAGTCTCACCATCTGACTCTAATCCACACTTACTGAGTGGCACTAAACATTTACAAAATAATTAGATTGCCCCCAAAGGTATTTTTGGCTCAGAATACCCTCAAAACAAAAAATACTGGGTGACTGACTCCCAACAAATGGTATTGGTCTTGTTCGTGAAAAGTTTATCCATTGGCTACTACCTGCAACACTGGGTAAGGGCGTTATTAACTCAGTAACTGATGGCTACATTAGGATAGTGTCTTATATCACACAGAATTCATTTTGATACATCATTTTTTCTGTCTCAAAAAAAAAAAAAAAACAAATGAAAGAAAAAAACCAAAGAAATCTTTAGGTAAGTTAGTTCAAAAAGAAAAACTTGGTCTTTAATCAAGGCTCCAAAACTTAGGTAGTAAGAGGAGCTTCTTTCTTCTGTTCTTGAGTCTCCTCTTGCTTGCTTTATAATGTGTCTATAAGGTGGAGGTCTGTCCAAAATGTGATAGTTCATATATTGACAAGAGAGTATGACAATGCTGTTAAGGTTGTAGATTTCCTTGCCTAAGAAGTTCATGGGACTAGATTGGTGGTGATTCAAAATAGAGTAGCCCTAGATGTTATACTATTCTCTTTGACCCTACAGAGTTTTCTAGAATCCTGATTGTTTCTAAAACATCTGACAAATAATTAAGTGTGTACTATAGGCTCTTCACATTGGGAATTGGATCTATTTTCTTGCTTTAATTTAGGCACTCTTTACTCTTGGCTTGGAAGTAGATTATAAACTCTGATCATAATCCTTTTCTTAGTATATGTCTGTGTCACAGTCCTCAGGTGTGTTATCTTCAGAGTCCTAATGATGTTATATAGCTACTTTTCTGTTAAATGATTCAGTAGATTATCATCTAACAAGGAATCTTAATACATGGCTGTGTCTCATTAAATAGCAATGCACATTTGGATTGATCATGACCCCAGATGATAAATGATCCATCCTCTAGAATAGGTTAGAGAAAGACCAAAAGTGGGAATTGATAACTGAAACCAATGTAATTTCTTGATAATTGAAACCACCATAATTTCTTGTCTCTATGTTAAACAATACTTAAACCATACTTTCCTCTCCCTGTGAATATAATTTCTTTACTCCGAATTAACCAATGATGAAAATAAGCATATATCCCTGTCCTTATTTAAATAGTACTGAGACCAAGAACAAGGTAGTTACTTTCCCCAGAAAATACCTTTTTCTGGAATATTAAACTATAAAGCAACAAACATACTCAGTAAGAACAACAGCTTGCTTATCAAGGCTGCTTCAAGGCCATTGCCCCACTATGCACACAAACCCAAAGCTAGTATGTCATAATCTGGTCATTCTAAACCCATTCTAAACCTTACAACACCCACTTTAAAGTCATTCAACCCAGGCCCAAAAACTTTCTATTTCTTAATTTACAGAACTTATAATTTGAGGTACTATCAAGACTTTGTCAAGAAGATATTCTTTTTTATTGTAGTAGGTTAAATAAGCCTATCTTTGCTTGATCAGTATGTTTTCCTGGTAGTGTTTGAGAGAGAGCTTCCATACCTATATTTCTCAATTCATTTCTCAATTTAATTGGAGACTATAGGGCATCTAAAGTAAAAAAATCTTTCATGGAAGGACATGTTCTCAATCTGATTTGCTCAAGGCTATGACACTACTTAATTGAACAATCATAGCGAGCTTTTGTCTTTCAAAATCATTTTCAGTCATTTTTTCTTACAGTTGAGGTCTAAAAGCAGTTAATTTTCCAATCCTTCAAGGCCTCACATTTCTGGATTATCTATTCCTCTTTATTTTTCCTTCAAGCAATTTAATTCTTAGTGTAACTCTTCAATTTTACATCTGTGTCTTAGTCTCTTTGGGGTGCTATAACAAAATGTGGATTAAGTGGATTAAACAGTCGATATTTATTTCTCCTAGTTCTGGAGACTAGAAAAGTAAAGATCAGGGTACCAGCCTGGTGAAGTTTGGTGGGAGCTTTTTCCTGTCTTGCAGATGGCCACCTTCTTGCTGTGTCCTCACATGGCAGAGAAACAGAGCTCTTTTCACTTAAGTCTTCTTACAAGGACACTAATCCCATCATGAGGCTTTCCCCATCATGACCTCATCTAGTCTTAATCACCTGCCAAAGGCCTACTTCCTACTACCAGGACATTGGGGATTAGAGCTTCGACATATGAATTTGGACAGGGGACACAAACACGCCGACCATAGCACCTTGCAAAAAAAAAAAAAAAAAAAAAGCAGATATGAAATGCAATACATACTCTAAACTTTTTGCAACAATTTCCTTAGGGATACAGCCTCAATAGGCATATTATTTGTATTCTCTAGATTCTCTCAGGTGACCATTCCATGAACCATTTTGCCCTTGTGTAATCAGCCTCCAATACCAATTCCTTTGCTATTGACTGCCTGACTGCTAATGCCACATCAGATTCCAATTTCTGTATTAATTGCCAACTGTTGACCTGAGAATTACAACATGCCAGTGGATTAACACAACATAAATTTATAATACACTCATGTAATAGTCCAAAGCAGGCATTCCAGTTGGGAATACCTTTTTCTTTTTTAATTTTTAAGTTTTTTTTTTTTTAATTTTATTTATTTAGGGGAGGAGTCAAGATGGCGGAGAAGTAGCAGGCTGAGATGACATTGGGTAGCAGGAGATCAGCTGGATAGCTTATCTAACCATTGTGAACACCTACAAATCCAACGGGAAAAATCGAAGAGAAGAAGAGCAACAATTCTAGAAACAGAAAATCAATCACTTTCTGAAAGGTAGGACCTGCGGAGAAGTGAATCCAAAGCGACGGGAAGATAGACCTCGGGGGGAGGGGCTGGCTCCCGGCAAGCGGCGGAGCAATGGAGCACAAAATCGGGACTTTTAAAAGTCTGCTCCACTGGGAGACATCGCTTCAGAGGCTAAACCGGGGGGAGACCCAGGCGGGGTCAGCATAACCCCAAGTCCCGTGGGGTCACAGAAGGACCGGGGGTGTCAGAGTGCCACAGAGCTCGCAGATATTAGAGCGGGGAAGCCGGCTACAGCGACAAAGCCAAGGAGCGAGCTCTCAGCCCGGGGTTACCTTGTGCCCATCACAGGCTGGTGGGTTCAGAGTGCAGCCGGAGGCCACAGAGACGAAAGTGACTGGGCGCTTTTCTCCAGGTTCCAGCAATTGACTGCTTTCCTCAAGGCACGACCGCAGGCCAGGGAGGGGGGGTGGTTGGGTGCTTTTCTCTGAGGGTGCACTGAGGAGCAGAACCCCAAGCTCTTGGCTCCTCCGGGCCGAGAGATTGGGAAGCTGCCATCTTCATTCCCATCCTCCGGAACTCTACGGAAAGCGCTCAGGGAACAAAAGCTCCCGAAAGCAAACCTGAGTGGATTACTTAGCCTGGCCCCTGGCAAGGGCGGTGCAATTCTGCCTGCGGCAAAGACACTTGAGAATCACTACAAGAGGCCCCTCCCCCAGAAGATCAACAAGAAACCCAGCCAAGACCAACTTCAGTCACCAAGAACAGCGGAATTCCACAGCAGGAGAAAGGAAATCTTATCTGGACAAAATGACAAGGCAGAAAAACTCACCTCAAAAAAAAGAACAAGAGGCCATACCGAAGGCTGGAGACCTAATCAATACGGACATTGGTAACATGACAGATCTAGAGTTCAGAATGACAATTCTCAAGGCTCTAGCCGGGCTCGAAAAAGGCATAGAAGATATTAGAGAAACCCTCTCCGGAGAGATAAAAGCCCTTTCTGGAGAAATAAAAGAACTAAAATCTAACCAAGTTGAAATAAAAAAGGCTATTCATGAGGTGCAATCAAAAATGGAAGCTCTCACCGCTAGGATAAATGAGGCAGAAGAAAGAATTAGTGACATAGAAGACCAAATGACAGAGAATAAAGAAGCTGAGCAAAAGAGAGACAAACAAATACTGGACCACGAGGGGAGAATTCGAGAGATAAGCGACACCGTAAGACGACACAACATTAGAATAATTGGGATTCCAGAAGAAGAAGAAAGAGAGAGGGGAGCAGAAGGTATATTGGAGACAATTATTGGAGAGAATTTCCCTAATATGGCAAAGGGAAGAAACATCAAAATCCAGGAGATGCTAAGAACACCCCTCAAAATCAATAAAAATAGTACCACACCTCATCACCTGATAGTAAAATTTACAAGTCTTAGCAACAAAGAGAAAATCCTGAAAGCAGCCCGGGAAAAGAAGTCTGTAACATACAAGGGTAAGAACATTAGATTGGCAGCGGACTTATCCACAGAGACCTGGCAGGCCAGAACGAATTGTCATGATATATTCAGAGCACTAAACGAGAAAAACATGCAGCCAAGAATACTATACCCAACCAGGCTATCATTGAAAATAGAAGGAGAGATAAAGAGCTTCCAGGACAAACAAAAGCTGAAAGAATTTGCAAACACCAAACCAGCTCTACAGGAAATATTGAAAGGGGTCCTCTAAGCAAAGAGAGACCCTAAAAGTAGTAGATCAGAAAGAAACAGAGACAATATACAGTCACCTTACAGGCAATACAATGGCACTAAATTCATATCTCTCAATAGTTACCCTGAATGTTAATGGGCTCAATGCCCCAATCAAAAGACACAGGGTATCAGAATGGATAAAAAAACAAAACCCATCCATATGCTGCCTACAAGAAACTCATTTTAGACCCGAAGACACCTCCAGATTTCAAGTGAGGGGGTGGAAAACAATGTACCATGCTAATGGACATCAGAAGAAAGCTGGGGTGGCAATCCTTATATCAGATCAATTAGATTTTAAGCCAAAGACTATAATAAGAGATGAGGAAGGACACTATATCATGCTCAAAGGGTCTGTCCAACAAGAAGACCTAACAATCTTAAATATCTATGCCCCTAACATGGGAGCAGCCAACTATATAAACCAATTAATAACAAAATCAAAGAAATACATCGACTTTATACAGGGGACTTTAACACTCCCCTCACTGAAATGGACAGATCATCTAAGCAAAAGATCAACAAGGAAATAAAGGCCTTAAATGACACACTGAACCAGATGGACATCACAGATATATTCAGAACATTCCATCCAAAAGCAACAGAATACACATTCTTCTCTAGTGCACATGGAACATTCTCCAGAATAGACCACATCCTGGGTCATAAATCAGGTCTCAATCGGTACCAAAAGATTGAGATCATTCCCTGCATATTTTCAGACCACACTGCTCTGAAGCTAGAACTCAATCACAAGAGGAAATTTGGAAAGAATGCAAATACATGGAGACTAAACAGCATCCTTCTAAAAAATGAATGGGTCAACCAGGAAATTAAAGAAGAATTGAAAAAAATCATGGAAACAAATGATAATGAAAACACAATGGTTCAAAATCTGTAGGACACAACAAAGGCAGTCCTGAGAGGAAAATATATAGCGGTACAAGCCTTTCTCAAGAAACAAGAAAGGTCTCAAATACACAATCTAACCCTACACCTAAAGGAGCTGGAGAGAGAACAACAAAGAAAGCCTAAACCCAGCAAGAGAAGAGAAATCATAAAGATCAGAGCAGAAATCAATGAAATAGAAATTAAAAAAACAATAGAACAAATCAACAAAACTAGGAGCTGGTTCTTTGAAAGAATTAATAAGATTGACAAACCCCTGGCCAGACTTATCAAAAAGAAAAGAGAAAGGACGTGAAGAAATAAAATCATGAATGAAAGAGGAGAGATCACAACCAACACCAAAGAAATACAAACAATTATAAGAACATACTACGAGCAACTCTACGGCAACAAATTTGACAATCTGGAAGAAATGGATACATTTCTAGAGACATATAAACAACCACAACTGAACCAGGAAGAAATAGATAACCTGAACAGACCCATAACCAGTAAGGAGATTGGAACAGTCATCAAAAATCTTCAAACAAACAAAAGTCCAGGACCAGACGGCTTCCCAGGGGAATTCTACCAAACATTTAAACATTTAATTCCTATTCTCCTGAAACTGTTCCAAAAAATAGAAATGGAAGGAAAACTTCCAAATTCATTCTATGAGACCAGCACCACCTTGATTCAAAAACCAGACAAAGATCCCACCAAAAAAGAGAATTAGAGACCAATATCCTTGATGAACACAGATGCAAAAATTCTCACCAAAATACTGGCCAATAGGATCCAACAGTACATTAAAAGGATTATTCACCACGACAAAGTGGGATTTATTCCAGGGCTGCAAGGTTGGTTCAACATCCGCAAATCCATCAATGTGATACAATACATTAATAAAAGAAAGAGTAAGAACCATATGATACTCTCAATAGATGCTGAAAAAGCATTTGACAAAGTGCAGCATCCCTTCCTGATTAAAACTCTTCAAAGTGTAGGGATAGAAGGCACATACCTCAATATTATCAAAGCCATCTATGAAAAACCCACCGCAAATATCATCCTCAATGGAGAAAAACTGAAAGCTTTTCCACTAAGGTCAGGAACATGGCAGGGATGTCCGTTATCACCACTGCTGTTCAACATTGTACTAGAAGTCCTAGCCTCAGCAATCAGACAACAAAAAGAAATTAAGGGCATCCAAATTGGCAAAGAAGAAGTCAAACCATCACTCTTTGCAGATGATATGATACTATATGTGGAAAACCCAAAAGGCTCCACTCCAAAACTGCTAGAACTTGTACAGGAATTCAGTAAAGTGTCAGGATATAAAATTGATGCACAGAAATCAGTCGCATTTCTTTACACTAACAACAAGACAGAAGAAAGAGAAATTGAGGAGTCAGTCCCATTTACAATCGCACCCAAAACCATAAGATACCTAGGAAT
The DNA here is from genome assembly GCF_963455335.1 of Martes martes. Classification (NCBI taxonomy): domain Eukaryota; kingdom Metazoa; phylum Chordata; class Mammalia; order Carnivora; family Mustelidae; genus Martes; species Martes martes. Next base: position 85,549,776 of record NC_137888.1, read on the forward strand.
AAATCTAACCAAAGAGGCAAAGAATCTATACTCAGAAAACTATAAAGTACTCCTGAAAGAAACTGAGGAAGACACAAAGGAATGGAAAAATATTCCATGCTCAGGGATTGGAAGAACAAATATTGTGAAAATGTCTATTCTACCTAAAGCAATCTACACATTTAATGTATTCCCTATCAAAATCCCATCCATTTTTTTCAAAGAAATAGAACAAATAATTCTAAAATTTATATGGAACCAGAAAAGACCTCGAAAAGCCAAAGGAATATTGAAAAAGAAAGCCAAAGTCGGTGGCATCACAATTCGACTTCAAGCTCTATTACAAAGCTGTCATCATCAAGACAGTATGGTACTGGCACCAAAACAGACATATAGATCAATGGAACAGAATAGAGAGCCCAGAAATAGATCCTCAACTCTATGGTCAACTAATCTTCGACAAAGCAGGAAAGAATTTCCAATTGAAAAAAGACAGCCTCTTCAACAAATGGTGCTGGGAAAATTGGACAGCCACATGCAGAAAAATGAAATAGGACTATTTCGTTACACCACACATGAAAATAGACTCAAAATGGAGAAGGACCTCAATGTGAGAAAGGAATCTATCAAAATCCTTGAGGAGAATGCAGGCAGCAGCCTCTTTGACCTCAACCGCAGCAACTTCTTCCTAGGAACATCGCCAAAGGCAACAGAAGCCAGGGCAAAAATGAACTATTGGGATTTCATCAAGATCAAAAGCTTTTGCACAGCAAAGGAAACAGTTAACAAAACCCAAAGACAACTGACAGAATGGGAGAAGATATTTGCAAATGACATATCAGATAAAGGGCTAGTATCCAAAATCTATAAAGAGCTTATCAAACTCAATACCCAAAGAACAAATAATCCAGTCAAGAAATGGGTAGAGGCCATGAACAGACATTTCTGCAAAGAAGACATCCAGATGGCCAACAGACACATGAAAAAGTGCTCCACATCACTCGGCATCAGGGAAATACAAATCAAAACCACAATGAGATACCACCTCACACCAGTCAGAATGGCTAAAATGAACAAGTCAAGAAATGACAGATGCTGGTGAGGATGTGGAGAGAGGGCAACCCTCCTACACTGCTGGTGGGAATGCAAGCTGGTGCAACCACTCTGGAAAACAGTGTGGAGTTTCCTCAAAAAACTGAAAATAGGGGCGCCTGGGTGGCTCAGTGGGTTAAAGCTTCTGCCTTCAGCTCAGGTCATGATCCCAGGGTCCTGGGATCAAGCCCCGCATCAGGCTCTCTGCTCAGCAGGGAGCCTGCTTCCCCCTCCCTCTCTCTGCCTGCCTCTCTGCCTACTTGTGATCTCTGTCTGTCAAATAAATAAATAAAATCATAAAAAAAAAAAAAAAAAAAAAAAAAACTGGGGCGCCTGGGTGGCTCAGTGAGTTGAAGCCTCTGCCTTCAGTCAGGTCATGATCCCAGGGTCCTGGGATTGAGCCCCACGTCGGGCTCTCTGCTCAGCGGGGAGCCTGCTTCCTCCTCTCTCTCTTCCTGCCTCTCCACCTACTTGTGATCTCTGCCTGGCAAAGAAATAAATAAAATCTTTAAAAAAAAAAACAAAACTGAAAATAGAGCTACCCTATGACCCAGCAATTGCACTACTGGGTATATATCCTAAAGATACAAACGTGGTGCTCCGAAGGGGCACGTGCACTCGAATGTTTATAGCAGCAATGTCCACAATAGCCAAACTGTGGAAAGAGCCTAGATGTCCATGAACAGATGACTGGATAAAGAAGATGTGGTATATATACACAATGAAATACTATGCAGCCATCAAAAGACACGAAATCTTGCCATTTGCGACGACGTGGATGGAACTAGAGGTTATCATGCTTAGCGAAATAAGTCAATTGGAGAAAGACAACTATCATATGATCTCCCTGATATGAGGAAGTGGAGATGCAATGTGGGGGTTTGGGGGGGTAGGAAAAGAAAAAATGAAAAGATGGGATTGGGAGGGAGACAAACCATAAAAGACTCAATGTCAAAAAACAGACTGAGGGTTGCTGGGTGGAGGGGGGACGGGAGACGGTGGTGGGGAAATGGACATTGGGGTGGGTATGTGCTATGATGAGTGCTGTGAAATGTGTAAACCTGGCGATTCATAGACCTGTACCCCTGGGGATAAAAATACATTATATGCTTATTAAAATAAAAAAAATTTAAAAAAAAGCAAAAAAATAAATTTTGTTTATTTATTTGACACAGAGAGAGAGAGTATAAGCAGGGGGAGCAGCGGGGAGAGAAAGAAGCAGGCTCCCACTGCACAGAGAGCCCGACGTGGGGCTTGATCCCAGTACCCTGGTATCGTGACCTGATCCAAAGGCATATACTTAACTGACTTAGCCACCCAGGCACCCCAGGAGTACCTTTTTCTACAATGTGAGTCCATATTGTGGTTCCATTATCTTTAATTTTTGTCTTTCGAGATTGATATGATTGTTTAACCCAAGTTGGGGGATGTAGAAAGAGAACATAAAGAATTGTATTGCGAGGTTTTTTATGGGTTAGGCCAAAATGGTGCACATCACTTCCATTCAGATTTGATTGGCTACAACTCAATCATATGGCCAAATCTGACTGCAGGGAAGGTTGGAAAATGTGATAGAGCTGTAAGCCTAAGGAAACAAAGAAACAAGTGTGATGAACAGCTGGCCAGTCTCTGCCACACTTGTGTCTTTTTAAGCACACAGATTGACACATAGGTAAGTAGAAGCCCTGAGACAGTATCAGGCAGTTGGCCGTAGCGCCAGAATTAGAGATGAAGAGCTCAGACTGTGATGTGACTGGGGAAATGCTTGGCAAGAGACACCAATTATGATATGGATAGGAAAGACATCGAATAGGACTGGATTAGAATAATATACAGAATTGATATAAAGAAGTTGTGGATGAATGTATTCCTGTTGGAGGAAACATCAAATGTAAACATGTAGGGGCAGGAGACATGTTTGAAGGGCAGTAAAAAGATTGGCTTGCCTATAACAGATTTTTCTTAGAGATCAAGAAAAAAAATTCTTTTAAAGATTTTACTTATTTATTTGTCAGAGAGAGAGAGAGCGCACAAGCAGAGGGAGTAACAGAGGGAGAGACGGAAGCAGACTCCCTGCTGAGCAGGGGGCCCCATGCAGGACTCCATCCCAGGACCCTGAGATCATGACCTGAGCTGAAGGCAGAGGCATAACTGCTTGAGCCACCCAGGTGCCCCAAAATCAAGAAAAATTAATGATGACTAAGGATGTTGGAATAGAGGAGAAGTCTTTTAATGCTGTTCACACTACAAAGTTGTACTCTAGAGCCATTTAAGTAGTATTGACCATCTAGAGTCATTCCTTATTGATGATTTTATTCTCCTTATGTCTGTGGTATATATTTCAGCATTTAATGTTTTCATTCAGGTAGAAGAAAACCTGTGTGAAGAAGAGATACACAGAATCTGGAAAGAGGATAGATTGGGAATGACCTATTATGCATTCATTATGTTCCTCCAATGTCAGCAGGAGTTTTCTGGGTCACTGATAGTTGTGAGCATAATGGCTGGAAGATTGAATCCTAATTACTAAGACTAGCATCACAGAGGCTCTGCTAAGTACAACTTTGTTGGAACATAATATCTTTGTCTGAGGTGATTAAACAGTACAGATAGGTCATGTAAAAATGCACAGGTAAAACTCTAATTTTCTCTGTTCAATCAATGTAATTCTAGTAGATAATGTGCCTGATTTTTAAAAAATAAGACATTGATAATAAAATCTTTCAAGGGATACAGTCTATTTAAATTAAAAAATAAGACATTGATAATAAAATCTTTCAAGGGATACAGTCTATTTAAAATGAGAGTCAATTCATAATGTCCTAGTGTTCACATGTGGCTTCATCATAATTAAAAAAGTTAATTTTATATTTTTGTATCCCAGTAACTTGAATGTGTTTCAAAAAAGCAGTCAGCTGTTTAGGGAGGGTGAGGAGGACAGAAATAACAGGATTCAATCCTGCATTAGTCTAGTGATTATTTTCTCCTATTTAGGGTGACCTAGAATGTTCTTTGATAGTAAAAGTAATCATGACTACTCGACTTAACCTTTTCTAGAATTGTTGACAGTGAACTCCAACGTGAAATAATCTATTTGTATCATTATAGAACTTTAATAGTGGCGTTGTCATTTTTGATTGCTCAAAGATGCTTTTCAATAATTGTAGGTCTGTGTGTGAAATATCTATTGCATAATACAGAAAATCTTCACTCACCATTCACCATATATTAGCTAAGTGGTATGTGAAGATAAATACCTTATGACCTTGAAAAGAACATCTGATTTCTTTCTCTTTTTATGTTAATGCTATTATTAATAAGCAGTGTAACCATATAATTTATCAACTTCATTAGGACACTTTGGAAAGTGAAAGTGGTACTACTGATAGTTCTCTGAAATGGTAGCTATTAACTAGGACATATGGTACTTACTGATAAATCTACATGGATACTGAAATTGGTGAGGAAGTTGAAAAATCAGGCCTTCATTCAAGTTAGCATTTATCAAACACTTCTATGTAATGGAGACTCTACTGGGCACTGTATATGCATTATCTCATCTAATTCATTCTTTAATTGTTATTATTACAACCATATTCTAAATAAGGGAAATGTGGTTTACAGAGGCTAAATAACTTCTGCAAGATTCCAAATCTAGTACATGGCAAAGACTGATTTAAAATTTTATGTATTTATTGGGGCACCTGGGTGGCTCAGTGGGTTAAGCCTCTGCCCTTGGCTCGGGTCATGATCCCAGGGTCCTGGGGTCGGGCCCCGCATCGGGCTCTCTGCTCCGCGGGGAGCCTGCTTCCTCCTCTCTCTCTCTGCCTGCCTCTCTGCCTACTTGTGATCTCTGTCTGTCAAATAAATAAATAAAATCTTTAAAAAAATAAAATTTTATGTATTTATATAAATTATGGAAAATAACAATAGGGTAACTTGACAGTAAAGATATAAATGAACCACAATTCTATTATCTCTAATATCACTATTTGTAAAATTTTATTTGTGGCACATTTTATTTTATTTTTTTAAGATTTCATTCATTTATTAAACAGAGAGGGAGAGAGAGGATGAGGAAGGAGAGGAGCAAGGGGAGAGGGAGAAGCAGACTCCCTGCTGAGCAGGAAGCCCAAATGACCTTAGCTGAAGGCAGACGCTTAACTGACTATGCCCCCCAGGTGCCCTATTTAATGCCCCATTTTAATGAGTGCTATTTTCCCTCAAAGAAATTAAGAAAATGTTGCCAGAGTAATAACACATAGGATTAAATAAACTTAAACAGTACTGAGAAACATAAATGAACACCAAAAGGAACTATCCCTATTCACCATTCTTACCTTAAGCTTTACATTCTGGAAATAATAATTTTTAGTTTATGCTTCTTCTAAAGGTTATCTTGAAAACCTTAACATGCTGGGGTGCCTAGGTGGCAGAGTTGGTTAAGCATCCAACTCTTGGTTTCAGCTCAGGTTGTGATCTCAGGGTTGTGAGATTGAGCCCCAAGTTTGTCTCCCAGCATTTGGCTCCCAGTGTGGGGCTCCCTGTTCAGTGCGGATTCTGCTTAAGATTCTCTCTCCCTTCATCTCCTGTCAATCTCTCTCTCCCAAATAAATAAATAAATCTTTAAAAAAAATAACGTGTTCATTTGCCATTTTGTGACTTAATAAACTTTACACAGTATCTTATCAATCCCTGCTATGAAAGGTAAGGTATTAGTTTCTTATTTTGATTTTTCTCTCATTTTATAAGAACAATATCATTTTAGTTTATTCTAATAACTACTTGTATAACTTTTTATAATAAGTATATATTTTCTGAGTGTAAGAATGAAGTATGATCATTGGAAAATTGAAAAAAACAGTAGAAGTATATGGAAGGAAACGTCACCTGAAATACCACCTCACAGTCATTACATTAACACATTACATTAACACATTACTACATTGACACATTGAGGGCTATATTGCATGTAATCATTTGCTAATGCATTAACATACAAATAATCAACTTAAAAAATCTGTATTAGATTAAAATACCTATATGGTTATTTTTACATAATTAGGGCTACAAGTACTCTAGGTTGGGTTCCCCAGAAAACGACTCTGAGATTGGGATTTGTGTGCTGGAAACTAACTGGACACAGTATGTAGGAGCAAAGAAAGAAAGGCGATGCAGTGGGAGAAATTGAACTGTTATGTGGATACCACAAAACCTTAACCAATTCAGTGGGGAGCTCTGGAGCCTCCTGTTACCACATGTTGAAATAAGGGAGCTAGGACTTTGTACTCCTCTATCAACTAACCACTGGATACTGGACTAGCCTCTCTCAGTAAGGGATATGACCTTGTAAAGGAATACCCCCCCCACCCGCCCTGCTTTGCTTCTATTCTCACCAATTCTAACACCAAACATATGGATTTTTCCCATACCAAGCAATTTTTAAATTCTCAGTGGGTGTCTGGTTGGGTATCCTCCAATTTAACTTATGTTTACATTAACCCTCTAGAGTTAGGGCAGACCCCCAGTTAGGGGCTCAGTCTTACAAGACTGCCCCCCACTTTAGGTGCCAATTGTGAGTCTGAGCCTCTCATACTTTTGATAGACCAGCCACATTTTTCTCATGACCAGATTCTTTTGTTGAATAATTTGTTAGAATGGCTCACAGAAATTAGGCAAGTGTTTTGTTTACTGTTACCCATAAAAGATGCAGTTCAAGAGAAGCCAAGTGGACACGATGCATAGAGCAAGGCATGGGAAAGGTCACAGACCTTTCATGCCTTCTCAGGGTATAAATTCTACCAGTACCTCTATATGTTCACCAACCTGGAAGTTCTTCAAACCCCTTTGGTTAGGATTTTTTTATGGAGGTTCCATTATGAAGGCAGGATTGAGGAAATAATTGGCTACTGGTGACCGAAATCAGTCTCTAGATCCTCTTCCCTCCCTAGAGGATGGGCAATGGGATTTGCTCACATAAATAAAGAAGTAAACCAAGTCAAGCTCGAAGTTGTGAAAAAGATGAGTTCATACTGGAATAGAGTCTGTTAAAAGTAAATAAACAGACCAGCTTTCTCTAAGCAGGCAAAACCAGCCCAGTCATACAAACAAAGCTCCATTCAGCTTTTTTTGTGAGACCAGGCCAACCTGGATCATTGCTTGTTCATGCCTTTGGTAATCATAAGTAAATCTTCCCAAGGTTGATATGAACCAATTCCTGACCAACTCCTTATATTTTAAGAAAACCCCAATATTTTCAGTTTTCTATAAATCAGTCATTTAGGAAATCAGTTTCAATTCTTAAGTTTTGTTTTCTTGAGGGTGCATGCATGAGATTTTACATTTTATATCTTCTGGTTCCATTTTAGATCAAAATTCTTTTATAGGCTTACAGTTTCAAGCTTCCAGTCATGGCTTGATGCTTCTAGTGACCAGCCTCTGTCCTAAATCTATCCAGGATGGCCCCTTCCTCCCCTCCCCACTGAGAGTCACCTCATTAAAACAAAAGACAGTCTTACCATCAGAAAATGTCAAGGGATTTAGGAGCTCTGTGTCAGGAATAGGGGTCAAAGATGAACAAAAGATGCTCCTAGCACTCCTATCCCTCAGGAAATTATAAGGGTTTTAGGAGTTCTGCACTGGGAACCAGGAACAAGGACCAAATATACTGTCCTTATTATGTTACAATATTACACCCCGGGGTGAAGCAGTTCCTTTCTGCCAAGGACAATTTCTGGGAAAAGAATTAGCTGTGAGGTTTGCTCTTACTCCAGACAGTAAGTGTCAACATGAGTTAAATCGGAGGCTACCCAATTGGTATTCAGGGTGGGCATGGCAAGTAAGACTTACATATCATCTAAACACCAGGAGACCTGGATCTTCTGTAAGATATCTCCCATCTATTTCTTTGGTCTCAGAATCAATTTTGTGTCCTTGTTGAAAAAGTCTGCTTTATTTATGTGAGAACAAAATGACGGTGCTAATTCCAAAGTTCTCAGTATGTATTTGTGTGAATGTGAGTGTATGTATGTGTGCAGCAAACAAGTGAAGGGTCTCTGTGAAGTTGCCCAGTATTGGTGAAATAGAAGATTAAAAAAAGTGTTTTTCATATATACACTGTATATAAGGATAAAACTAAAATCTTTCAAAATCAGCATTTCTTTCTTCATTTAGCTTTTGCACATCTACAAAGAAAAGAGCAGAGCTTAAACAAACAAAACAGCATGGCATACATATATAGTAATTCATGTTGCTGGTGAATTCTGACTAGCTGAGTAGATTATCAACAGCAACATAAACATGATCATAGATGTTCTTTGAAACATTAACTGTGATGTCTGTTGGAGAAGATTGAGAAAAATTAATTGGTAAAATTTAATTATACATGAGGACAGGAGTTCAGGTGAATATTTGAGGTTAAAGTTAATATATGTAGAATATATATAATTCCATATTAATTGTAGTGAATCCTTTTGTCCTGTATCCAGGAGCAACATTTTAATCCCCATTAATTTTGGTTGCTTTTTGTTAGTGTATGTTAAACATTGTTTACAATTTGCATGAGGCTTTGCAGCTATGACTTACTATTCTCTGGAATTATTTATGTTTTTAACCTTTCATTATAGGATAGCCCCTTATAAAGATTTCTATCACACCAGTTTTTACCTTTAATAGTTTGTTTTTACTTGACCTCCCCCACATGGGTTAATCATGTAAGTCTTTCTATTTCACACATGCCTGGAGTTAGCTGCACTCCATAAATTTGTGAGTCCTACTTTTTTATACGTACATCTTGACCTTTGATGTAAGTTAATATCTCATAAAAGTCTACAGGTTTAATTTAATTTGTTTTTTTTTTTAAGGTTGGATTGTGTACTATTTTATTGGGGCTGCTGATAACATACAAGTTTAAACAACAGAAATTTATTTTCTAGAAGTCAGAGGTCAGGGTGTTGATAGACTTGGTTTCTTCTGCAACCTTTCTCTTCAGCTTATAGATGGTTGCCTTATCTCTGTTAGCATATTTACAGGGTCTTTCCTCTGTGAGTATTTACATCCTGATTGCCTCTTCCTATAAGGACATCAGTCATATTGGATTAGAGCCGGCCCCAATGACCTCATTTTAATTTTAGTGCCTTAAAAGCCCTCCAAATACAAACTTGTATCTCCAAATACAATCGCATTCTGAGATACTGGGAGTTAGGACTTCATCATATGAATTTTGATGGATACAATTTATCCCCTAAAAATTTTACTAATAACAGTAAACTTTTAGTTACCTGGAATTAAAAACAAAGCTCCTGATTTTCATCATAAGGGTTTTTTTCTTTTTTTAAACATTAATAAAAACCTCCTCTGGTTAGATTCAAGCATACTACATTTAATGTAGGAAAATAGGATCTTTATGGTACATTTTAGTTCTGAAATTCTATAATTTTACTCTCTCTCTCTCCGATTTTTCCCATCCTCACCTGTATCCCATAAATTGACAAGACTGTTTCTTCATTGTTAATATCTGGGAATATAAATCTAGAAATGTCACACTTGAAAAATATGATTTGAAGAATTGAACTTTTATAATTAAAAATTATAACAACCATTATTCATGAATAAATGGGGGAAGATATTTAATAAACTATTTGCTTGTGTGGTTGGATAAACATTTACTTCAATTTTTCAAATATTTTGGTTTACTGAAAATTATTTAATATATCATGATTACTAAAGAAAAAAGCAGGAAAGAAAGTACTTAAAGTATATTAAATGCTAATTGGAAAGTAATTTCATTGTTTTTTTAATAGTTTAAATGGCAGTTCAAGATCTTGCTTTGACTCAATGGCCATATTATGAATAATAGCTTTTTTTGTCACACAAAACAGTGACGTCTATTATTCATTGCATTCCTGATACCTATTTTACATATGTAATATCATTTGTTATATGAAAGAAATATGTGAAGTGGATATTATTTCTTTTATTTTACACATGAGAAAAATGGGTTCATTTAAAAATTTAAGACAAAGCTAAGCAAATTACAAAGCTGGGAGATGACAGACTAGAATTCCAAACAAAGCTACCTTGTCTTCAAAGTCTGTTCTTTTAACCATTATGCTGAAGTACTGTTACCAGGACTTGCCAGATGTTGAAAAGAGAAGTTCCAAGGACTTACAGGTCAAATATGGGATAATATAGAAGCCTATGAGCATAGTATGATGTGGTAAGATGTTAAGATATAGCAGTATTGCCAGATGTAGCAAGAATGAAGCATGGCCAATAGAGATTCAGGTACAGACACATATTTACTTCAGATGGTTGCCTTAGGATATAGCCTGAGAGGAAGAACCATGTTTTTGATCCTGATTCATGTTTGTTGCATCAGAGAATTGTGAAAATCATTATAATATCAATGATTGAGAAGTGTTTCCAACCCATAAATATTGCAAACAAATTATCTCAATTTTCTATATTGACACTTAGAGTGAAAAATTTATCAGAAGAGTGAAAAAATGAGACCAAGAGTCATGCAATAACTGTCATCTCCTAACAGCTAAGAAACACTAATCTAGAAAAAGGAGGCATGGAGTGTCATTTGTATCCAATCAGAGTTGAACATGTGACTGCTGTAGGTTTTTTTGTTTTGTTTTGTTTTGTTTTTTTCTTGGCCTTAGGGTGAAGGCGGCATTTAGGAGAAGAGAGAAGGGAGCTTTCTCAAGCAAACCTACCTGAAGAAAGAATGGTTGTACTCCCACAGGTTGGGGCTGGAGGAGCCAGACAATAATTCAGAAGGGATTCTCTGCATCCACTTCTGAGTTTGGGCTGTTTGAGTGGAAGGTATTATCTATGTATTTATTCTGCAAGCTCAGTAACCTCACTAAGCTCACTAAAACATCAAGAAACAAAGTAACAGTGTTATGTACAAGTGAGCCCTATATCTAGGAACCCTTCTGTGCAAGGATAGAGGGAATCCAGGCTCGAAGAGGGAGCCACCAAAAACACCCATGTGATCACATGTTGAAAGGAATCTTAGATGGTGTATTTCCTGGGGGTTGCTGGTGGGGAACAGGCAGGAAGAGTGGCCATCAGCAGTTAGGCATCCCTTGAGAACAGCATGTCTCCCAGTCACAGAGTTGCCATGTACTGGATGTGGGGAGACTCAATGAGGGACCATACACTGACACTTGCATCTTCACGCACCCTCTAACGCTTTTTGTTTTACATAGGATTGCTTTATTTATTTAAAAAAATACCCTTCATTTTTATTTGGAGTAAACGTGTCTGTCGTAGATCTGACCTGCCGCCTGGAGAAAGCTGCCACATATGATGACATCAAGAAGGTGGTGAAGCAGGCATCAGAGGGCCCCCTCAAGGGCATCCTGGGGTACACTGAGGACCAGGTTGTCTCCTGTAACTTCAACAGTGACACCCACTCCTCTACCTTCGATGCTAGGGCTGGCATTGCTCTCAATGACCACTTTGTCAAGCTCATTTCCTGGCATGACAATGAATTTGGCTACAGCAACCAGGTGGTGGACCTTATGGTCCACATGGCCTCCAAGGAGTAAGAGCCCCGTGGACCACGAGCCCCAGCCAGAGCGAGAGGAAGAGAGAGGCCCTCAGCTGCTGGGGAATCCCTGCCCCAACTTATCCCCCAAAACACTAAGAATCTCCCAACCTCCACTCTTTCCATCCCAGACTCCCTGAAGAAGGGGAGGGTCTTGGGGAGCCCTACCTTGTCATGTACCATCAATAAAGTATACTGTACCCAGCCAAAAAAAAATTTTTTTTTTGGTTTCACAACCAATTACAGTGATTTTGTAATTGAAAGGACATGTCTGCATGGTGTTGACTTACTATTTACTCTCTCTCTCTCTCTTTCTTTTTCTTTCTTTCTTATGATGTTCTACTCTGGTGTTTCCCTTATATTTTCCAAAGTTAGCATTTTTTAAAAAGATTTTATTTATTTATTTGAGAGAGAGCAAGTAAGAGAAAGCATGAAAGGGGAGAAGGTCAGAGGGAGAAGCAGATTCCCTGTGGAGTTGGGATCCTGATGTGGGACTTGATCCTGGGACTCTAGGATCATGACCTGAGCCAAAGGCAGTTGCTTAACCAACTGAGCCACCCAGGTGACCCCAAAGTTAGCATTTTATAAAACATGCCAGATTTTCTTTCCTTTGGCTCTTACCATTTGTCTCCTTCTCTGAAAGATTTTGACGTCTTCCAACTTCTATATATTTTATATGCTATTGCATCTTTTCATCATCTGTTAATTATCTTTTAACTGTAAAATATTTTATACAAAAAAACAGAAAGTTCTTGTCTCAGCAATTTCTCTCATAAAAGAAGATGAACTTTCTCCCCCTTTGTTCTTTTCCTTAAAATATCTCTCCAAAAAAAGGAGTTTTATGTCATGGTTTCCTCATTCTCTATGGACACTTTGCAGTTGTTGTTGATGTGTTAATAAGCGAGCCTGACTCCTTAGGGCAAAAGAATTTTCTTTTTCTTGGTAATGTTTTATTTATTAAACAGTATAGCAAGCCATAAAGGAACCAAAGAAACATCACAAAGTAATTAAAATTTGTTTCCTAACATGTTTATGATTTTGTATATGTATAATATAACCAATGTTCAAGAAAATATTGTTTTATATATTTATATATATGCAATTATATATTTATATATGTGCAAATCAAATAAACAACTAGCAAGAAATTGCACAAAGTTTCATTAAGAAATTATCTAAACTATAATATCACAACCCACTAAAATCAATTTTTTTGGTTTCACAACCAAGTAACTAAAACTGGATATAAAAATCACATGGTTGCTGTCTTTAGCACTGCCACTAAAATATAGTTCCATTCTTGTAAAGCCTAAGGCATTGACTATTCTAATACATTTGCTATTATCTATCACCCAAATAGTGCCCTCCTTCCATAGCTTCTATTCCTTACTTATCAAGTCTACCTTTTTCTTGGGTAATTTTAACAGTTGTTTATATCTATTGTTTATTTTCAGATTCTTTAATAAATTTAAGAGATTTGTATGTGATAATATTTGGGGGGAAATAGCAATGCATATCAAAGCATACAGATACTGTTATGTTAGCTGCTACATGTATTCCTGATTTTATTGTAAAAAACACATAAACTAAAATTTACCATCTTAACCATTTTCAAGTGTAGAGTAAAGTATATTCACATTATTGTATAATGGATCTCTACAAATTTTTTATCTTATAAAATGGAAACTCTATACTCATTAGAAAATAAGTCCCATTTTCCCCTTCCCTATGCCCCTGGTAATTACCAATCTATTTTCTGTTTCCACGAATTTGACTACTTTAGATACCGCATGTAAATGGACTCATACTTTTTGTGACTGGCTTATTTTATTTAGCATGATGTCCTCAAGGTTCATTCATGTTATAGCATGTGACAGGGTTTCCTAACTTTTTAAGGCTGAACAATATTCCATTGCATGCATATACCACATTTCACTTATACATTCATTCATTGATGGACACTTGTGTTGCTTTTACCTCTTGAGTATTTTAAATAATGCTATTACAAACATGGATGTATAGATACCTCTTTGAGAACCTGCTTTCAATTCTTTTTGACATATATCTGGTAGTGGAATTCCTGGATCAGATGGTAGTTCTATTTTTAATTTTGTGAGGAACCACAGCACTGTTTTGCACAGCAGTTACACCATTTTACATTCCCACCAATAGTCCACAAGGGTTCCCTTTTATCCATATCCTCCCAAACGATTAATATTTTCTGCTACATATATTCTTAAATTGGATTTACAACATGCAGTACCCTCTCCAGAGTTATGAAAAAAGCAATATGTCAAGTAAACTGTTTGAAACACTCTAGGTTTCAGAGATTTAATTCCTTTCCTTATTAGTGAAAAGACGGTGCTATTTCATTTGTGGGTAAAGCATAAATGTTATGTAATGATCTTAAGAGACTTGGATACCCTTGTGTATTCAACTAAAAATCTGGAGAAATCCATGAGAAATTAACATGCGGTCTGTTATTTTTATAAGAATAACAATTTCAGTAAGAAAATAATTTTATAAGAATTTTAATTTTCTGAGTCCCCAAACATTATGAGAGCAGAAGGGTAACTTAAAAGCTTTATTTAGATGTAATTCTTAAAGATTATCCTAGGTTGAATGTTGAAAGTCCCATGCAACAACTAATATTCTTTTTTTTTGGGGGGGGGGTGGATGTTTTAGAAAACTCTTGCCCAACCTAGAATGGTTAGTGAAGTCGGAAACGATAAATCGAACACATTCTCCCAGCTCTGAGGCAACTCTTTAAAGTGAAATAAATAGTCGTCGAGGCTTATTCTGACCTGTTTCCTTTATGTTTTCAAGATTTCTTTGTTCAATGCCAAAAGAAAAGAAAAGAAAAGAAAAGTTTAACGCTTGTGATTAATGGCTGTGCTATATGAAGTTACACAGCATAATTTATGGGGTAACTTCTCATGCGAGCACCTCAAGGCTTTGTATAATAAAATAAAAAAGGATATAAACACAGAACTCATCCATAAATTAAAAATCCAATATTCAGTGTTATATTAGTTGAAACGAGAGTACAAATATTTCTTCAACACCCAAATATAAGTTTTTATTTAACCAAAAATTTTCATCCCTAATATATGTCTTATCTGTTACCTTAAGTTTTCATTTTTATCTTGAGTTTTTCTTCAATTTTCCTCATTTTACAGTATTAAATTCATTATATAGTCTTAGTATCTGAAGCTTGTCAAAAACTTATAATAGAACGAATGTATTTAGCCTATATAGACATACAAATTTGATGTTAGGGAATTTTTTTTTCATTTTCTATTGCTATAACTTGAAGGATTTTGTAGGAATTTATAGATTGTAACTTTTAAATATTCTTTTGTCTCTAGTTTTAATGGCTTTGGATTTAATCATAATCTTATATCACTTTGCATTTGTATAGCAATATATGCTTTTACAGAATCTTTCACATTAATTTTATCTGTGCATCATCACAATTATTCTATGAAGAAGGAAGGGCAAGTATCATTACAGTTCCATTTATAGATAAGGAAATGAAGTCAGAGGACAATTCCATGACCTGCTCAATGTCACTCAGTAATTTAGTGGTAAAAGCAGAGCTGGAGTTCTTGGCTCCTGATTCTGACACAGATTGTGTCTCATTGTATAATGTGGATCTAGAGCATCACAAAATGTGACCAATTCAGAGGAATAATTCCCAATCATATTGATAGAGAAGTACATTATTTCTTACATTCTGAAGTAATCTCTTTAAATCAATTTCCTGTCATCACTAAGGGCAGATGGTCTACCATAATCATAATCATTTTAAGCACTTTTTTGAGGGGGGGCAACTTTATGGTCTGGATGACGACAAAAGCAGAGCACATGCCTTCTTTGGCGCTATGGCCTTTGCATATTGGGGTCTTCTGCATTGCCAGGAGTTGGGAAAAATAAGGATAGCAAAGCAGAAGATACAGTCTTTGCTTATTTAGAGATGAACCCATTCGAATAAGAACCTGTGTTTAAGTATGTATAGCAAGGGCGATTCATTCACAGTTAATAAACATAGGCTATTTCTTAGAGCTGGGTAATTTTTCATTCAATATCAGGTATATCCCAGATTGGAAGTGAGAAGTTGGGAATGGGAAAGACACTACTGCACTGCTTCCGCATGTCCGCGACGTACAAAAATCATGCTTTCTCTACCATCATATAAGTTGTACTTAACAGGGTCACCAGTGACACTGTATTGTTCAATCTAATAGCAATTTCTCAGTCCTCCTTTTACTCAATTTATCAGCATATTTTGCACAGTTGATTACCCCAGGCTTCCCTGGAAATTTTTCTTTGATTTGGCCTCTGGGATGCTATTATCTCTTGGTTATCCTTCTATCTCCATCCCTTTTGGTAGAGTCAGTTCATTTTCCTGAACTGTAACCATTACAGTGTCTTGGGGTTCAAACTTTAAAACTCTATTCTGCTTTTTCAACACTATTTTCTTAGGTGACAACTTCTAGCCCCTTGGAAAGAATCATCATTTGTATGCTAGTGATTTCTAAATTTATTTCACTAGACAGACACTTTTCCTGGAAAATATAAGATGCTCAATATGTATTTGTTAAGTTGTGAAATTAAAAAAAATAAAAGGTAAATTTTAGATAAAATATGTCAGGATGGTTAAAATCATCAAATTTTAGAAACCAGTAGACTTTACCGCCTGAAGAAAAACAGATTCTCCTGAAAAAAAAAAAAAAGATAAAGAAGTATAAAGATACAAAGAATTATGTGATTTTAATACAAATTGGTGAATATAAGACATGATAAAAAGTAAATATTGATATTATGCCAAACTTTGGGTCATAGAAATATATTATGTAGACTATAACATGGAAAAAAATAAACTAGCATTATGACTGTCATCAACAAAGGAGCTGGCCATGTTTGCTTAGGACACCATGCCAGTGTTCATCATATAAAAGGGGTAAAGTTAGAACTGAAAGTACAAATTAACTTGTACTCTATGGTAGTAGCACTATGGCATTACCTAAGGGGTGAAACAGCTGACCCCAAGGGAAGTAGTGGGTGGAAATCCAGGATAGAGTTAAGAAAAAGACCCTGAAAGGAAGAAGTTTTGGGTCTAGAAAATATGTGAATTCAAATATGCTTGAGAATTCGGGAGGACCCCCCCTGGCACAGTCATCAGTGATACTGACTCACTTCTCCAGCATTTGTATCTTCATCACAAGGACTGGTTGTCAGGTGAGCAAGTGAGGCAGAGCTTGACCTTAGTGGTGCTTCCACCCATGATATGTGAGATCACCTAGAAGAGCAGATAGATGGAGGCTGCCAACAGAAGTAGTTGACTGAACGAAAAATAGATTCGAAGAGTAGCAGGAACCTGTTCCCTGCTTCCCCTCTGAGACCTGAGGGGTAGATAGTTCTGCCACAGGGTGTTTCACCGAGTGTAGGCAGAAAGTCCTGAGGAAGCTTCATGGGACCCCGTGAGACCCAAAAGGATTCTAGGAGCAGTCAAATATTTTCCTGGGTGAGTAAGTGTTATGTGGTCCAAGAAGCAACCAAAGGGAGGTTCCTCTAGACAGGGCATAGGGACATTGGTATCTACATAACCAGAGACTGAGAAGGAAAGCAGATGTTTCAGTGTAGGCTAACATGGGGGTGGAGTCAGAGCTTGTTTCTCTCACTGCAGGTCAGCCTTTGTTGGGTAGATCACTAACTCTGAAGACCATAAACCAACTTGCAAAACTAGGTTGGTAACCTATGGTATGAAATTTTTGCATGTGATTTGGGTTTCAGCTGTTTCTTCTCCATGACTTTGTCAAATTTATTTTTCTGCTGTACCTTCAAATAAGATTGTGAATGGTTTGGGGCACCTGGGTGGCTCAGTTGTTAAACATCTGCATTTGGCTCAGATCATGATCCCAGAGTCCTGGGATAGAGCCCCACATCGGGCTCCATGCTAAGTGGAGAGCCTGTGTCTCCCTCTCCCTTTGCTGCTCCCCCTGCTTGTGGCCTCTCGCGGTCTCTTTCTGTCAAATGAATATAAATAAAGTATTAATTTAAAAAAAAAAGGATTGTGAATGGTTTTACTTGGTCTAAGTGTGTATAATGCTTCCTGACTTTCCATGTTCTCTGGGTGCAATTCCTCTTCTTGTTTCCTCCCCCTATTCTCTGAAAACCAGTGGCACCCTGCTTATTTTTGGAAATCAATATATTGATTGCAGTTGTGCTCAAAGGAGCTTTCAAGGTCCTTTCAAGGAGATTTCTTCACAGGAAGAGCACAGCAGGTCAAACTATTAGTTGAACTTAAAGGCTGCGGCTACTTTTTGAGCTAATAAAGTATGCAAGGTCATTTATTCTTTTTTTTTTTTAAAGATTTATTTATTTATTTGACAGAGATCCCAAGTAGGCAGAGAGGCAGGCAGAGAGAGAGGAGGAAGCAGGCTCCCCGCTGAGCAGAGAGCCCAATGTGGGGCTCCATCCCAGGACCCTGGGATCATGACTGAGCTGAAGGCAGAGGCTTTAACCCACTGAGCCACCCAGGCGCCCCAAGGTCATTTATTCTAAGTCATTCATTTATTGATTTATCAGTCAATACCTTTTATATTCCTTGTAGCATTTTGGCACACTATCAAATATGTGCCCAAGCAGTAGATTCTCGTAGAATTACAAACAGGCATTTATTTAGCGCTCACTGGTGTGTGGGGGCATACACATGTGCATCATATTCTTAATGCATGTTCATTCTCCATTTCAAAAGGCACCATATTCAAATATTTGGGCCTATGTTTTCTAGATAAGATAATCATGTTCTTTCCCTTCCTTATCCTTCATCTGTATTTCTGCCGTTAATTCCTTTAAAATTCTGCTTCCTTGGATCCCAAAGTTTGCTACACATTGGAATCACCTGAAGATCCTTAAAAATTCCTGACACCTGGCTCCCACTCTCTAGCATTCTGATTTACTTGGTAGGGGATGGGAATCAGAGCAGTTTTACAGGTGATTCTAATAAGCAGCGAATGTTGGGAACTACCATTCTACTTTGTTGCCTTTTGAAGGGCTGGATATAAATAACTGGCCGTAAAAAGCTTTATTAGGGAAACTTTATTTTCTGTAGGCCTATCCTGACTCCATGAAGGAGTAGCTGAAATTAGGGTGGTTGACTCACCTGGAAGTGGTATAATCCTGGGTTGAGCCTTATAAATAGCATGTGTCCTGCCCTGGAAACCTAGTGCTCTTCCTGCCTAATGGTCCTGTGGTTTCTCGTTGAGGAAGAAGCCACTACTAACTTGCCCTGGTTTGGAGCCTACTTGGAGCCTTCGAGGTATTGTAAGATTAATTCCCATTTATGTGCCATACTCAAAAATTGCATTTCAGGTACTCCAAAATGACTTAGCATGAAAACGACATAGCTTTATGTTTAAACTTTGTTAACAGCTTCCGGAAAACTAAAGCCTCATGGGAGCCCTGTTTATTTGAGACGTTTAGAAATTAAATGTTATATTGACAATTTGCTGAAGCCTTTCATTTGAAGCACCCCACATTTTCTTGCTTGAATTTGTTACTTTCTTTATGCCTACTCTTCAATATTAAAGCAAAAATAAAACAATAACAACAACAACAATAAAACCTGCCAAACAAAACCCAGACTAGAACTCAGGGACTTGATTGTTTTAATGATGCTGGGCTGGTATTGTCAGGAGAGCCTGAAGGACTTCTGTTAAGTTCCACCACTGATTTATCAGAATAGGTTTTTAATTGTAACTTAAGTTTTGATTGGGTGGGAATTCAAATCGATTGATGTGTTGAGAAAGTTGTTAAATCAAACATATAGAAATTCTTCTGAGAGGTGTAATGCTGTCTATCCTTCTCTGTGCCAAACATGCCTGAAAAATGTACCCCATTTCTTTCAAATACTGCACAAAAGCAGTCATTGTTTGGAAGAACCAAAACAAAAGGTATGTGAATAAGAAAAAGGATTTTTCTTCTAACACTAATTAATTCACGGATTCCCTTGAACTGGAGTGCATTCCTTTTGTGGTCTGAATTAATTCTCCTTGGGGAAAAAATGCTACTGTTTTATTTTAAGACCGGAAAAATGGCCAAGAAAGTTCAAAACAATTAGGGTGGATGTCTAAATGAGTAAGAAGTTAATTCTTTGTCTTTCTTTGGAAAATAATGTGTGGCAAATGAAAAATAAATGACTGATGTTACTTAGAGAAGATAAATAAAACCATCACCCAGTAAGTCACCTTTTAGAGTGCCTAATCTTATTTGATTAGGGTTCGATAAGAAAAGAGATACTTCTGGACTATCCAAAATCCTATTATACCTCATTTGGCTCTTAGCCACACTTATGGTAAGAAGATGTTCCCTGGATTAGCAGGAAATGCTTGAATAAAAGAATAAAAAATCAACTTAGTTGCTCTTTGAAATTAGTAATTCCATTATTTTATTTCTTTAAATATGAATTCTATTTCTTATATTATGGACTAGGTAACTCTGACTTACTGGAGTAAATTTTAATTGAAGAATTGTGTCTTGGGGCATCTGGGTGGCTCAGTTGGTTTAATGTCTGCCTTTGGTTCAGGTCGTGATCTCAGGGTCCTTGGATGGAGCCCCACATGGGAGTCTGCTTCTTCCTCTCATTCTGTCCCACCCTCCATCCCTCCCAACTCCCGCTCATGCTCTAGCTCTCCAATAAATAAATAAAATCTTTAAAAAAATTGACTTAAACCTAGTCTTCTAAGCATTTGGTGATCTTGAATTGTCAAGATAGAAGAGATGGTTCTATGTCATAAACTTCAATATCTGCCACTCGCATTTTAAATTATAACTTTTATCTTGAAAGAAAATTAACAGCTTTGACAAAAGAAATGATAAGTGGGGCATCTGGGTGGCTTATATGGTTAAGCATCTCTATTCGGCTTGAGTCATGATCCTGGGGTCCTGAGATCGAGCCCCGCATCGGGCTCCCTGATCAGCCGGGAGTCTGCTTTCCCTTCTGCCTCTGACTCTCTCCCCTGCTCATGCTCGCGCTCTCTCTCTCTCTCAAATGAATAAATAAAATCTTTGAAAAAAAAAATAAATGATAAGTAATTTAGGAAATGACAAATTGCCTCCAGAATTGACTCTCTTCCTTTACAACTATTTAAAAGTATTGAATAAAACCATTATTGGAAAAATTGATGTAAAAACAAGAAAACAACATTCCTTGGCTATTCATAAAAAATATTCAAAAGAGTTGAAAGTAGTTTTTTTTTTTAAATTTTGTACATGTAATCTATATATCAGACACATATATGTGTAAATATCCTTAGGTATTTATATGCAAACTAGTGTATATAGAACTAGCAAAATACATGTATAGTTTGCTAGGGTTACAATAACAAATATCTAAAACTGAATGGCTTAAAACAACAGCAACTTTTTGTCTCACAGTTTTGGGGCTGGAATCTGAGATCAAGGTGTTGGCAGAGTTGATTCCTTTTGAGGGCTGTGGGGGAGAATCTGTTCTGCACATGTTCCCTGGCTTCTGGTGCTTTGCAGTAGTTTGGCATTCCTTGGCTTGTAGAAGCATCATTCCATCTAGTTGTCTTTGCAAAGTGTTTTCCTTGAGGGTGTACTGTCTCTAGGTCTAAATGCAGCCTCCCCCTACCCCCACAACTGTCCAAGTGGATTAAGGCCACCCTAATGACTTCATTTTATCCTGATTATCTCTGGTCAGAACTCAGGCTCAGAACCATGGCAAGAAATGTTTGAGTAGGGTTAGGAGGGTAATCTCAAGATAGAGCAATTTTCCCATGCAGATGTTGAGCTGAAACTGACCCAAAGACTTTTTTTTTTAATTTTTTTTTAGCATGGATATGAGTGTATTTTGTAACTAGATATGACCAGAAGATTAAAAAATTACCTAAGACTGACTGGAAATTTTTGAGGCAGTTCCAAGATCTTCTCAAAAAGGACAGTGGTGAGTCCAAATGCTGAGTTAAAAGGTAGAGTGAGGGGAGAATGATAAAAAATCATTGAATCCTATAGAGTTCTACTTTTCCAACTTTGATTGTTTATGTGTCTTAACTACTTGATATTAAAAAGCTAATCTTTGGGGCACATGGGTGGCTTAGTTAAGTGTACAACTCTGGATCTCAGCTCAGGTCTTGATCTCAGAGCTGTGAGTTCAAGCCCTGCACTGGGCTCCATGCTGGACATGGAGTCTATTTAAAAAAAAAAACAGGAGAAAGAAAAAAGCCACTTTTCACTAAATCCCAGTAGATATGTACTGTGTCTGTCCCAATGACAAACTTCTAAGAATCATTTTCTTTAACTTTGATTTAAACAACTGAAGGTATTATTAGGTATTAGTACTTAACTTGGTCTAGATAATTGCATTGCAGGAAGGTTGAATAACTTGACCAAATTGCTCGAAGTTTTGTCTGACTCAAAATTTTTTCTGTTAGCTCTATACTATGTATATTCATCTTTCATACTTTCTTCCCCACCCCCTGCCCTCCACCAAATAAAGAAAAGTACTTATTTCTTTTCCTACAGTGAATAATCAACAGACACTGAAGTGTAATCTAATCTAATAGAATTGGGGTTAGAATCTGAATGTGGTGATGAAAATATGTGGTAATAGGCATTGCTTCTTATTATCTGGAGATAAATAGATAAATATAATTTAAGCAACTGATCTAATCTTTTTCTTAGTTTTCAAGTGTCTCAAAGTGTTCATACTTATAAAAATCTGGTCCGGATGATTTTTTTATATTTCTTCATCCAGTAGTCCCTAGCTGGTGACAAATTCGTATCAAACATGTCTAGTGATCAAGCTAGCCTGGGATGGAAAAATAAACTCAATAGAACAATTTTTCCAAAGAATAATTGTTTATTTTCTAAAGATAGGATTTATTTCTATCTTTAGGAGAAAACAGAGGGAGTAAAGGAAGGAAAGACTTGGTCTCTTGTAAAGTTCCCAAAATACAGTTAACTTTATATTACCTTTATTCTGAGCTGGAGATATATTTTAGAATCCAGAAGTTGGCATTGCTGAAAGTCAGTATCAGAGAAGGAATATTGGCATTTATAATTTAGGCTGGATGGAATATACCACCAGACTTCTGTGATTCCAGTGATTCTGAGTGACTTGATTTGTACATAGTAACTCAAGACGCCTGCACACAAACCCAGAGACACCATATCTACATCGAGAATGGAAAAGACACTTTCCTCACCTGCCTTACAAAGTGGTTGTGAGGATTAAATAATGTACACCATCATCTATAAATGATAAATCAGCGCAATTGTTGCTATCTGAGATGTGTTTATATACACAGGTATCCACTTGTACATTTGAGCTATTTTTATGTCCTACTTAATTTTGAATTCCCTGGACAATGCTTAGTACAAAGAATCTATTTAAATGTATTATCTTACTAGAAAGACAAGATTTATTTTCAAAGGTCTCTTGGGACAATATGAGAGACTACACTTGGGTGATCTGGGGAAGTGACTCAGATGTGCCTGGTTGCAGCACTTGCTCCTGCAGTGACAGGGTCTCATTACTGGTGCTCTGGAAAGCAGAAATGCTGGATTAGGGAACCTGTGCACTCTTCCCTAAGGCTTCCTTTTGCCTGGTGGCTGGGGATAGGGCTAACAGCCCAGAGAATGTATGCAAGAATTCCTCCCCCAGTGCTTCCTCTCCATTCTGCCTTGCTCTTAAGTCCTTCTAATTATGACCAGAGCTTGTTGACTACCTGCCTGCCTTTCCTGTCCTAAAACTTCCCTGCTTTGGTTTTTGGACTCTAATTTCCCTAAGTGACCTGCGGTTGTATGTCTGACTTTTCTCTTGACTGCTCTCCAGCCTTGTTCCTCTTGGTTATGTTGAACAAGTAAGTGGGTGTCTTAGTTTGTGTTCTTCCAGACAGATTCTGAAAGAAGGATTTGAGTGCAAATAGTTTATTGGGAGGTGATCTCAGGAAACATTGGTAAGACATATGGAAGGGACGAAGGGAAGGAAGCTAATGAAAGTGAGTTACCAAGCAAATGATCACTGTGTGTGCAACTGGAGTCCAATTCTTTGAGGTAACTCTGGGAATCACTGTAGAACATTCCTTTGAATGTCCCACTCGAAGGACAAGAGGGCTATGGTATACATCCAACAAACCTCACTCAGCATTTGTTGAGGGCTATTCTTAGGGCATGGTAACTTCTCAGCACTTTTGGCCTGTTTGGTGTAAGGGCAGAGTATATACCGGTGTCCAGAAAAAGTGCTTAGGCAAAGTGCTTGCAGGTGGAAGGAAGGAAGGAGGTGTGTCCAAAAATAGTGACTGCTAAAAATATGAATAGAACACCAGCAGCATCTGTTATGGTGGATACCCATTCTCATGTGATTAGGGCTTAGCAAAATGTATTTTTCCCTTTAAAGCTAGTCTTCCCTTGAGAGTCCTGGTATATGAAGGTTTTGCAGATGAGATGGATTATTCTGTGTCAGCATCATTGGGCCCCGTGGAAGGGAAGGAATCTGTACTTCAAACTTCATTTCCCAGGAATGAGGTTGGGAAAACCGGTTAAAGGTGGACTAGAGTTGCTCTGGACAAGGCTCTGATGCGAAGGACAGTGAGGCTCTTGAAATACAATTGTCTTGAGCAGAATTAGCTTGAGAGAGATTTTAGGTTAATGTCTGGTTCCAGACAAAGGCTTTGCAATGAATGAAGGAGTTGGATTTTGGCAGAAAACATGCCTACTACTGAAAGCCCTCTCAAACCCTGTCCCTGTGGCACAAGCTTGAACTTTGGAGAGCAATGCCCAAGCATAATGGTATCCGCTCCTAAGGGAGTCCAAGCCTGGGAAGGGTTTACCATCCCCAAGGAACCATGTGTTTATGAATGAATCAGGCAAGCAGAACAGTTGCCAGTTGCACTGTGGTGACACAGGGTGGCAACGAGAAACAATGACAGTGGTGGACTCATGGGGTCCCTGTGCTCGCCTGGATTGCATACCCCTAGCTTGGCTCCTAGACTGCTCTAATCAACTCCCCTTCCCCAATAATTCAGGGGGAGGGAGAAAACTCAAGTGACAGACTTGAATAGACTTATAGCTATTTGGTGTATGATGGATTGAATAAGGGATTGGAAGAGGGTAAAGAATTATAGCCATAATTGAACTTTGAGTTTGTGAAGCAGGCTGTACTACTTAAACAAGGGAGATAATTTAGTTTTAATCCAGTGAATTTGATTATTTTGTCAGGCTCATGGTAAATTGTTATGAGTGTGATAGTATGTTGTAATCCTGCGATGCTGTTTTACGTGGGACATAAAGGCTTCTCTATGACCCTCTTTCGTGTGCCAACATTCTGTAAGCATAATTAATTATAATGTGGACTCTAAAATTGTGATGTGAGTTGGAGGATTTTATGAAGTACAGGGAAAATACTCGGCAAGTATCCTTTATGTTGGTTCCACCAAGAGTTTTGAGAAGAGTTTTAACATCTGATTCCATAAAATTTTCAGGTTGAACCATCAGTAACTGTAATATTCCTGACAACTCTGCATGCAATAGCCCATTTCATTTTCTGTGAGGAGACAGTTACCTCCAACTTGTCTGCATTTCCTTGTTTTATTCCCCTTAGTGCCAGGTTTATAAAAACACAGACTTTCATCTTTTCTTGGATGACATCCTGGTTCTACAACCCTTTTTAAGATGCCAGTTTTAATTTGATTTGTGCTAATAAAAACATATTTCTGTATTTTAGATAATTAAGTAAAACTGAACTTGATTTTAAGGTAGAAACTTTATTTTTGAAACTCTGGATGAATTTAATTTATATTTTGTGTGTGGTTATAAACATTTTCCTGTGACATTTATTATTCAAGTCAATTTTATTGAGGTCAATTTATATAGGATAAAATGTATTTAAAATTGTATAATTTGGTTAGGTTTGACTGTTCTATACCATGAGACTACCACCACAATGAATATACAGATAATTTCCACCACCTTGAAATTTTCTTGTGGCCCTTCACAGTCCTCCTCCCTCCCACTCCACCCTTAGGCAACTGCTGACCTGCTTTTCATTATTATAGATTATTTTGCATTTTCTAGAAATTCATGTGGAATCACAAAGTATATACTTATTTGTGTCTGGCCTTTTTCATTCTCCTTGTGACTTATGAAGTAGAAAAATTTTAACTTAAAACATTGAGATCTATAAAATCAACTCTACTGAGAGCACGGGTGGCCAATTCATAAATACCTGGTCCAGGGTATACTACTAATTTGAAGGGTGATCCCTTATGAGCTTAAGTGAGAGTGTCTTGTTTGTAAGTATGCATATATAAAAATGTTGAATGAGTCTGTGTTTTCTCTACAAAATAACCTTCTGTGGAGAACATAAAATTCCAAATACTTAAGAAGATTTAGCTTTTAGTCCCTGGTAGAAAAGAAATGACTTCAGTGAAGGTACAGATTAAATTAATGCTGCCAGTAGGAATGTTGGCTAACAGGACCTGGGCCAGGAAATCTGCCATTTGTTTTCTGCCTATCATGTGTATTGAATTGGTTTATATAAACAGCAAACTTAATGCCTATGGCAATGGTCACAATGTTGGTCAAAAATTTTTATACTTACTGGAGAACTGACAGTCACCTGGGATTCTTTCAATAATTCAATAGCAAAGATGGTCTAAGTTGTCCTTTTTATATGCTTATTTTAATCAAGTTAACGAATATTTTTTAAGATGATGTAAAAGTATATATAGATTACAACATGACTGTGCTTCAGATCTAGTAGACATTTATAGATATTTAGCTCATCTGATTGTTAAACTCTATAATGTAATACCATCATTAGCCTCCTTTTACAGATGAGCAACCTGAGGCTAAGAGGCAGAGTAACTTATCAAATGGCAAACTACTGGTCAGTGGTGGAGTAAGAATT
This sequence comes from Martes martes, assembly GCF_963455335.1. Classification (NCBI taxonomy): domain Eukaryota; kingdom Metazoa; phylum Chordata; class Mammalia; order Carnivora; family Mustelidae; genus Martes; species Martes martes. Next base: position 85,576,343 of record NC_137888.1, read on the forward strand.
CAGAATTCTGGAACCAGTGGTATGCTCTTAACCAGATTAGCTTCTTTTCCCTTTCTTTGGTAAGTCCTCTATGGTTTATGCTGAATATACTCAGCCTTTGCCTCTGCATGTTATGTTCTAGTTACTAGTCATTTCTAGTATTGTCTCTCTGTTCTTTCATTCAACTCAGACTTCTTATATTCATAGAAATGAGACAAGAATAAAGAAGGTTAGTGGTGTGGTGGGTGTGTGTGTGTGTGCGTGTGTGTGTGTGTTGGCAGAAGTGAGGCTGTGATTGGTACCTTAGAACTTCGGGTAGGTGATTTGCAGTTTGGTTGTTTGCAAATAGGTACTTCATGGTTTTAGCTTACATATTTTCAGTCAGGATTAAGATAGTGCATGAAGACCATATCTAAGATCCTGGCATAACATCACTTTTTCATGGTACCTTGATGAGGAATTCCTTAATTTTAGACTTTATGGAGGGAAAAGTTTTGTTAAGATTGATTGAATCCATACTCTGTAATGAGAATTATATATGCTTTACTTGGTATACTTTCATAAAACATTTGATAGAGACAAATAGTTTTTTCTGAAACCAATTTCAGAACCCAGGGCTTCCTCACTCTGGGACTGGTGATAATCCTTACCTGTTGGGTCCCCGTGGGAAATCTCAGTTGTTCTGCATTGGTTCTGCAGGTCTAATGAGTATCTCTTCATTGTGTCCCACATCACCTTGTTTTGGGCTAATCTGCACATGGTTGCCACATTCTTGTTTCAAGACTTACTAATCACAAAGTTTTATTTCTCCTTATATGATGGTACCTCATCAAGGTACCATCTTTGACAATGGGGTCTTTGTTAATTCATTTCTTTTGGATGCCTCTGCTTTCCTTCAATCCTCTATTCATATTTTAACTGTGTCTATTTCTTGTAAAACCTCAAAATTGTTTTTGATAATTTGTTTGGTCTTGAGGCTCCTTCTTACTTAGAATTTCTTGATCTTTTTCATTTCATGTCTTCTTTGGTAACCATCAGCCACCAAGGGTTCATTGCCCTAGGGAGTCATGCTACTCTCGTTAACCAAAAAAGACATCTGTGATTTGTGGCTTATATTTTAAAGTATATATAGATGAAAATTAAAAATAATTATAAAAATTGGATATACTATTTCAAATTATTCTCTACCCCAAAAATTCTAATACTTCCCTGGAAGCACTTTTCCGTATTTCCCCTTATTAGTCTATGGTGAAGTGTTCTCCTAATTAAACTATTACTTTTCTTCCCTTCACACTCCTCCAGCTCTGACTTTCTTGTGCTTCCCATTTCTGCAAATGGCATCATACTGTATTTCATAATTCCAACCAGAAACCAGCAAGTGACTGACTCCTTACTCAGACATATCCAGCATCTCTATCACCAGGCCTACTGTGGCTTCTTTAAGAATAGGTCTTAATAATTATCATATGATCTCCCTGATGTGAGGAAATTGAGAAGCAACATGGGGGGCTTGGGGGGTAGGAAAAGAATAAATGAAACAAGATAGGATCAGGAGGGAGACAAACCATAACAGACTCTTAATCTCACAAAACAAACTGAGGGGGACCAGGGGGAAGGGGATAAGGAGAGGGTGGTTGTGTTATGGACATTGGGGAAGGTATGTGCTATGGTGAGTACTGTGAAGTGTGTAAACCTGGCGATTCACAGACTTGTACCACTGGGGCTAATAATAATATATTATATGTTAATTAAAAAATTAAAACAAACAAACAAAAAACACAAACAAACAAAAAGAATATGTCTTAAATGCATCTACTTTTCTCCACATCTCTCTTATAGTCTAAGCCACTAACATGCTTCATTTAGACCACCATGGTTCCTACAAACTCATCCTTTCATATACCCTTATGTGCTGTTGTGCTCTATACAGAACTGTGCCAATTCTTTATGAAATGGAAATCTAATGATTTCACCCCTTCTGCTCAAAACCATTCATTGACACTCCCATTGCACTTAGGATATGTTAAAAATTCCTTATGTATCCTGTATGCTTAGCTACGTATTTCTATTATCTTCCCTTGAGTTGGTCAACACTAGCCTCACTGGCTGCCTTTTCTTTCTTTCTTTCTTTTTTTTTTTTTAAAGTAACGTATTATGCATTATTTGTTTCAGGGGTACAGGTCTGTGATTCATCAGTCTTCCACAATACCCAGCACTCACCACAACACATACCCTCCCCAATGTCCATCACCCAGCCACCCCATCCTCCCATCCCCTCCCCTCCAACAACCCACAGTGTGTTTCCTAAGGTTAAGTCTTTTATAGTTTGTCTCCCTCTCTGGTTTCATCTTGTTTCATTTTTTCCTCTCTTCCCTAGGGTCCTCTACTTTGTTTCTTAAATTCCGCATATCAGTGAGATCATGTGACAATTGTCTTTCTCTGATTGACTTATTTTCTTAGCACAATACCCTCTAGTTCCATCCACGTCTTTGCAATGGCAAGATTTCATTTTTTGGATGGCTGAGTAGTATTCCATTGTATATCTACACCACCCCTTTATCCATTCATCCCAGATGGACATCTGGGCTCCTTCCATAGTTTGGCTATCGTGGACATTACTGCTATAAATATTGGGGTGCAAGTGCCCCTTCAGATCACTACATTTGTACCTTTTGGTTAAATATCCAGTAGGGCAATTACTGGGTCATAGGACTGCCTTTCCATTCTGCAGCTACTTAAACTTTTCTTCCTCTCTTCCTCTTTACCTCAGGGCTTTTGCCTCACAATATTTATTTATCCTACTCTTTGTGGCTGTTAACTAGTCTTTCAGGTTAGAGCTTGATTCTACTTCTTCAGTCGAAATCCGGTTCCTTTTCATCATGGCACAAGCTGTCTGTCTTCGGCAATAGCTAATTGTCTTGCTGGATTTTAAGTTCCTTAGGGCTACGGATTGTATACTTTTCCCCTCTGCAACTCTGGAGCCTTGCACGATGCCTGGCTGCACTGGACATTTCATAAATATTCGTCAGATCATCAGTAATTAAAGTACTTTACTAATAAGCTTTTACAATGCTGGTCAAATATCCTCTCTACCTGTTTAGACCAGATGTCAAGTGTAAACACCCAACCTAGAGCTAGCAGGGTATAGCTTGAGTATAATAATCTATTACAGTTTAATTAGGGATGATCCTAGGAATATGATCCCTTTTGGCATGTTTTGGGTTAGATTTATCTTTGTTTTGTGCTTAGGATCTTTTGGAAACTCTTACCTGCCTTCTGAGTCTGATTCTTCATTTTTCATTAAAATGTACCACCTTTCATTTATTAAGTTGTCCATACCCAGTGTGGATGAGACATAGTGACTTTTGTCTCTGGCATCCCTGGCAATAGCTAATTTCAAATAAAAGCACTCACCCATATTGAGGCATCTACTTCCAATTAAGTGAAGTCAGAGTTTATTCTCTTCTGGCTGCTTCCCGCCTAGCCTTACTGAGCAACCATAAAGCCATCCATAAGCTGTACCCACTTCTCTTTGCAATTTTATCATTTTATGTTTGAGACTTGTTCCTGACTCTCTTGAGTTTTGCTCTTAAATAATTGACAGCTGCAACTGGAGAGATGCGGTTCTCATTTCCCTGGTCTACTAAAGAAAAAGAGAGAGAAAGAGAGAGAGAGAGAGATTGAGAGAGAGAGAGAGAGAGAGAGAGACTGCCTTACATGGTGCTAAAAATGGCTTTCATGCTCTTGTGACAGTTTTCTGTCTAATCAGAGAGCTTTCTTAGGCAAAGAGGTGACCCCGTAAGCTCACAAAGGCCCTCTGCTCTCTGGACTTCTCTAATACATTTCTGCCTGCCTCCTAACAGCCTCTCTCCCTCTTCCTAGTCAGAAAAAAAGCTTTCTGCACAATAATCCTTAATTAAGATACTGTCCCCAGAAGCTGTCAGCTGCTGTAGTTTAGAACTACAGAAATCTCTTACAGGAAAACAACTATACATGACCATAACAATTAAACAGCATTATTTACACAGTCCTAACAATCCACTAAGAAGTGTCATCTTCTTCCTTAGAATCATTTGAGAGGGAAGAGTCAGGGTGGATAAGTGGAATTTTAACCCAGGTCGACAAAACAGGAGAGATGAATAGATGTCTTTTGAATGTTTCTTTCAGGCTTTGAGTCTATGATGAAACATGGCTTTTTGGTTTTTGCACAAAGAGAATGATGATGATGACCATTACCTTTTTTTTTTTTTTTTTCTTTTGAGCAGTCACTGTATGCAAAACTTTGAACTCAACGTTTTATAATTATCCAATTAATCCTTTTAACCGGCTCAGGAGCTAGACATTATTTTCCATATTTTATAGGGAAGGGAACCAAAGTTTGAAGAGGCTGAGAGAGTTGTTGCTACCCTTACTCTTCCCAGATCTACTTTGTGATTGGTATGACTTAATTGTGAGAAGGCTTCAAGTGTTTTAGATAAATTATCCCCAAATAATTTTTAAAGCTGTAGGAGTCTGAATTTGCAGATTAACGAAATACCTATCACATTTTTGCCCTAAAATGATGAGTTAGAAAGATCAGTGTCTATGTGTCATGACCACTGATTTCCACTTCCTGCAGTTACCCTATGATAATGGGAGTGTTATAGTACTACTGTTGGCTTCCATTTCCTTATTTGAACATTTGAAACTGGACAGTTTGTAATGTCTTACAACTCTCTTAATTTACGACGGCCGAAGATACTCAAATTTACATTGGAGACTAGGATATCAGAGTGAATCTTATACTGTATACCAGCCCTCATAGACATAACTCTGTGTGAAGCCTTTGATCATTTCGTGGGTTATAAAATGATACTTAGCTTTAAATTTCTGCTGGCCATTCCCACTCACAACCCACTTCTTGAGTAATGCCTCATACAGTTTCATAACAGCATCAGGATGCCAGTTAGAGCAACAATATTGCCCTGCTAGATGATCCTCAGTGTCAGGAGATGAAGCCGATTCCTGTTGTTTGATCAAGATGTTTAAAATCCCATTCTGCCCAAACGGAAATCCTCGGAAGGATATAATGAGAGGTAGTAGTAATTTTTAGATTGCCTGTCAACCCTGAGCCCATTTCTATCCATCATGGAAATGATATAACTCTTACCGCCTGTGCTTTTCTAATTTGCATAACCAACAGCATCAATACCACCCACAATTCTTTTTTCCTCTGGCTTCCCACTAAAACAGAACTTAGATTGGCATTACCTTAATGCATTCTTCGACTTACTCCTTTTTTGAAAAGTATATTAGTCAACTACCAATTAAGCACAGAAATCAGTAATAAAGGGGGACACCAAATAAAACATCTACATATTAACTCCAGTAATATGGTTGGTAGCAAAATATCTTTGTGCAATTGTATGGAACCATAGAAGCCATCTTATTGTTATGTTTTCTGCCATCTGGTTTTAATTTGCTAATTCTTACACTTGGAAAATTCTCACAGTTAAGTATGAGTGGGGGGAAAAACAGCTTTCATGCTAGTTGATTCAGTATATTAATTAAAATTGTATATAGTTATTATTTGCTAAAGTTACATTTAAAAAAAAACAACCCAACAGACTCCTAGGAATTGAGATCTAAAGGTAATGAACTTAGCTCACAGAGAGGAAAGGCATGTCACCAGGGGGAAAGTCAGCTGTCCTTCCTGACAGGTCCCCTCCGAGATGGCCTTTTCCTCAGCGGATTTGCCACAGTTCAGTATGATGCTGTCAGCTTTAAAGACTTAAAAACTCAGTCTTGTCAGTGTCTTGAAGTCCTCAGATTTAGGAGGCTGTTTTCTGCTAACAAAACTCACAAGAGACCAAGATACGAAAACAGAATGTGTCAATCTTTTAGTTAGTGAGAAATATGACTTTCAATTTGAACTGTCCTTGCTCTTCTTCAAGGCTAGAGCAGGAAGTTGCTCATATATTCTACTCTTTCTTACCGACTCGAAGTACTTGGCATCTGCAATTCTCTTGCTTTCTCCTCTATCACTAAGTTTCCCCTCATTATTCTGTCATCTGTAAGCATACTACATAATATCTCCTATGTTAACAGAAACTCTCTTTAGATCTTATAATCCCCTTCAGGTACCACCTCATTTATCTGATTCATTTCCGAGAAAAACTCACAGAAGTGATACACATACTTGACTCCGCTTCTTCACTTCCCATTCTCTCTCCAACCCACTTCGGATAGGATTTCCCCTTCTTCATTCCACGAGAACGCAATAGAACAGAAAAGTATGAAAAAAAATTTAGCGTTGTGAATGGCATATCTTCTCCTCAGAAGAAACTGTATTTATAAAACTCTCATTTTCAAATTGTATTTGAAGAAAAAAAAGGTCATTACTTTTTCAATAAATAGGCTGGCTCAACTACACAGACATTCAGTCAAGATTCTTTCCCTTAGCTGCTTCTGTTTGTTAAGAGCTATTTGGAGAGATGTAGCTTGCTAACCAGTCAGGAAAATAGTGTGGAGTATATATATTTGTGCTATTCTTGTGACTCATGATATATACAGATCTTCTGTAAGAGTCAGTGACGTGAAACAAAGCCCACATGTGTCTCTGTAGTATTGTTCTCATTGGCTCACTTCAGAACATGGTCCATCTTTGCCTTGGACAAAGTCTTTCCTAGAGAGTGCCACAGCAATAAAACCTTTGATTAGTGACTAATTAGCAGTGAGCCAAGGTCAATCATTTCCAGTGCTGTGATTCACTTCAGTCAAGGTCAGCAGCAGCCTCCATATTGCCAAATTCAATGGTGAATTCATCTCAATTTACTCAGCTTTTTAAGAGCATTTGACATGGTTGATTCTGTGAAACCTTTTCCTTCCTAGCATTCTGGGCTTCCAAATAGCCTCACTGGCCACTTGGTGTCAGAGTTTTTTGATGGCTCTCTTTACTCTTTCTTGCCTCTACAAGATGGTATGCTCCTGGAATCATTTCTTGGCTCTTCTGTCTATATTTTCTCACAAAAGGATAGCCTCCATTTTCCATGATTTTAAATACAAACCATACCTTCATGTCTTCCAAGTTTATATCCCTAGTCCTGGCTTCATTTCTGAATTTCATGTTAATCAGCACTACTCTTAGACTAGAAGTATGCAGAATAAAGCAAAGGACTTATGAATGACGTGCCCAACTAAGCCAGTGTTACCTTACTAGGATGGCATATGTTGTATGGGATATGAAAATGTTTGAAAATACACCTAGATTAAGCCAGCCATTTGCCCTGGATTGGTCGAGATTATCTAGATTCTGATAACATTGGTTCTTTATAGGGCAAGAGTCCTGGGAAATGTTCTGCTTGCTTGACATTTTTCTTGATAGGTGCTCATAGGCTTACTATTCATTGGTAATTGTCATGGGTCACTTGAAATAAAGTATTTGCTCTTGGTTGCACATGCCCTATTGTGGCTTTCATGCTGATGTGACTAATTAAGTGACTTACATGGCCACTTGGATGTCAAATAGGCATCTCATAACAGGTTTATAAAACCATCATTCTTCTCTCAATCTTCTCCATCTCAGTAAACAATATGACAATCAACTCTAATTATTCAGGCCCCAAATTTGTTATCCTTGTAGATTTTCTGTCCCCCACCCTTCTAATCTGTAACCAAGCTGACAACAGTTCTTATCAGCCTCTACTTTAAAAATGAATCTTGAAAATGATTACTTTTCATAATTCTCGTTGTCTCGGCCCTAGGCCAAGCCACTATTTTTTTTCTTTCTAGGATTACTGCAATGTTTCTTGAAGCTATGCTTCACAAAATTATATCTGTGAATCATCTGGGAGTATATATATATATATTTTAAAGATTTTATTTATTTATTTGACAGCAGAGATCACAAGTAGGCAGAGAGGCAGACAGAGAGAGAGGAGGGGGAAGAAGACTCCCTGCTGAGCAGAGAGCCTGATGCGGGGCTCGATCAAGGACCCTGAGATCATGACCTGAGCTGAAGGCAGAGGCTTAACCCACTGAGCCACCCGGGCGCCCCTCTACTGGGAAAATTAAATGCAGATTCTCAGTCATGGATATGGCCTAAGATTCTGTATTTCTAACAAGCTCCCAAGCAATATAAGTGCTGCTGGTCAATGGTACTCACTAGAATATAAATATTAAAAATTTCAGATAATGATTAGTCTACAAGGAGCTTCAAACAGGGTAAGAGAATAGAGAATAATTTCTCTTCAGTCATCTTCAGTCTATTTTTTATTTAGCTAGTGTGATGTCCTAAAGTATATCAGATCATGTATGTCCCTGTGTCAATACCATTCACCTCCTTGGCTTCCCATTATACCTTGAATAAAACCCAATTTGCTTATCATAAGGCCTTATAAGATCTGCTCTCAAGTATTTTTGAGGTCTGCCACACCACATCTTACTCAGTACATTCTACCCAAAGCAGTTTTTCTCTTCCCTGAACAGGTCCAACTTTTTCTGCCTTGGGTCTTAACACTTCCTAGTCTTTCGGTCTAGATTAGATTACTCCTCATCATTGAGGTTTCTGCTCAAAGATATAATCTAAGAGAGGGTATCTCTGACTGTACAACATAAGATATTCCCTGATCTTCATTATTTGTGTTCAGAAAATAAACATGTGATACGCTAAATAATTCTTAGGAATCTGTGAATGTCACCTGACACGGTAATAGGGATTTTGCAGATGTGATTGAGAATCTTGACATAGAAAGATGAGCTTGGATTATCTGAGAGGGCCCAGTATAATCACAAGGTCCTTATACAAGGAGAAAAGGGAGGGCCAGTGTCAGAAAGAGGAAATAGGACAATGGAAACAGAGGTTGGAGTGATGTACTATGAAGATGGAGACTGACAAACCAAGGAACGCAGGTGCCTCTAGAAATCAGAAAAGGCAAGGCATGTGGATTCTCCCCTAGATTATCCAAAATCATTTTGGACTTCTGACCACTAACTTTGTTACAACAGCAATAGGAAGCTAATATATTATCTAAAAACTTTACGCTTGCTTAATTGTATCCTAATTTTCATCTTCCCAATTACTATTCAAGTTCCATGAAGGGAAAGACATCTGGCTATATCTATGTGTCCAGTACCTAGAATAATATTTGACACAGAGTAGGTGCTAAATAATTCTTAGTTAAATGAATGATTAGACTGGGTACTCATGCTAGTTGACTTGGATAGTATATATATGTCAGGGTTTAATCAGAGGAGCAGAACCACTAGGATAAACACGAATTCAACATTATGCATTTTGGGAATTAGGTCTTCTCCGTGTTGTTCATTTTCTTCACATCCGGTCTGATGCTGGAGCCTAAAGTCCACAGGACAAGCAGTTCAGGAAGAAAGATAACTATAAATTGGGAGAGAATAAGAGCAAGCTGGAATACACCAACTAGAGTCCGTGGGGTCTGATTGAAGTGTCAGTTCTTTTTTTTTCTTTTTTTTTTTTTTTTTAAGTGTCAGTTCTTGTTGCTTTTGTTTTGGATTGGTATGTGCATGCTGCTGACATCAAAGGTTCTGTTGTCATGTTGCTGAATACACATGCCTGGTCTAGGAGTTGGTAATGGTGAAGGAGAACCAAAGGCAAGGTGTAGCAGGTACAGGCCTGGATTCAGTCTCATGCCAACAGCATGAGTTAGAAGATAAGTCATATGACTGAGCAACAAAATGACTCCTGCTTAAATTCCACCCTGTAGTTCCCCAGTGAGACTCTTTACTATGGTAAGTTCACTGCAACCAGAAACATACAGAGAAGGGAATTCTGAGAAGTGCAGTTTAGCCTTGCTACACTGGCACGTTATAAAATCACTACAGTTTATTCTCTTTTGATGTCAGATTTTTAAAATTTGCTTAATAAGCATAAATTTATAACCAGGGATAACACATAATCAGGATATTAAATGATACCAGTTTTTGATGATCTTATTATTGCTATCCCTTCATACTGGACACATATTTCCACCCATACACGTGTGTGTCTCTGCCAAGCATTCTAAAGTATGCTTGGAACTGTACTTTCAAGGCCAATGAAAGATATGGCTCTTTGACTCATTTTTCCTCCTTTCCTTATAGGCATTTTTCTCTCTTAACCATTACATTCTTTTTTAAGATAGTATCTTCAGTCAGGGTCTAATGTAATTTGTCTCTTTAAGAGGTTGTTGTTTTTTTTTTTTTTTTTTTTTAGCACACTTACTACATCGATTTATGTGACATCTTTGCTAAGTTCTTGATATTTGAAGAGTAGGAAGGTACTATCCATTACCAAAAATAGTTCATATTTGATGATCAAACAAAACTGGCATTGAGCAGATGGAGGAAAAACTAGTACTTTTCCCTCTCAGGTTGCCAGGTAAATTCACTGAGTCCTCTTTGGTAACAGGAATCTCCTGTTGAATCTTCTTCCCTCTTTCCCCCTTTCCACCTTGTTAAACGGTGTGGATAAAAACTTTGCACATAATAGTCTTGATTCACAAATATCATTATATAAGTTAGAACTGGGGTGAAATAAGACCAATTCCCATGGAACTTATTCTGCCTACATGCTAGGTTAGCAGGCTTTTTTTTTTTTTTTTTTTTTTTAAGGATTTTATTTGAGAGAGAGGTAGTGATAGCGTGTGCGTGTGAGCAGGCAGGAGGACAGAGGGAGAGGCGGAAGCAGCCTCCCTGCTGAGCAGGGAGCCTGACACGGGGCTCCATCTCAGGACCCTAGGACCATGGCATGAGCCTAAGGTAGATGCTTAACTGACTGAGCAACCCAGATGCCTCGGGTTAGCAGACCTTTTAGGAATTTCTTTCAAAATATAGCACTTTGTTGAGGCAAATAAGACTTCCTCTCTGGATTAGAGATAGTTATTACATAGTACCCGGTAATTCCATTTTATTGTGCTCCGGATAGTAACTGGATTGAAACCTCTGGTACGATTAATAACAGTAAGATTCTGTATTTTTTTTCCCCTTTTCTTACTAAATAGAGTTAGAGGTGAAAAAATCAGCCACTTTATTATTGGTCTTTTTCTTCTTAGTTTCTTCACTTACTTTGGGATAAATCTGTATTTTTTTCTGCACTGCTTTGTTATTATGCACTTTGCCAGTGAGTGATCACTAATGAAAATGCATTAGCACAGCAGCACATTTATAATCAGACATTATAAGTATATTGAATTATACTTAAGCATTTGTAGTAAGTGTAACTATATTTTCTAGAGTCAAAGCTACATGGAGATCATAACTCAGGACTGCCTGTTCATTTGTAATATTCTTATGTTCAGTTAGGCTTGAAACTGGAATCCTTGATTCTTGATTTCCCTTCACCACTCGTAGACAGTCAGTAGTTTTTATACGTTTCTTTTCTTCAGAATTTTTCTAATCCATACACTTGTTTCCATTATTATGGCCTCCACCCCAAAACAAGGACCTCATTCTTATGATCTTACAGCAGCCCTCTAACAGAGCCCTCGCCTTGGATGCCTTTGCTTTTCTCCAATTCGTTCTGTGAAATATCACCTACTTAACTTTTCATACAATATTGCTGTCGTCCTGACATTGCTCAAAACGTCTCAGGTCCTATTGCATGCACAGGATGAACTAACATGATTTAAACAGACATGCAAGATGTATCTGTGTCCTCTGCTCACTATCTTTTTCATCCGTGCCTCTGAAACTTAGTTGAGAAGAATTAGAATAATCATTAGAGCCAACGGATTGAAAGGAGCCCAAATTTGGAACTTGAGAGCTCTACAAGGTGAGAGAGGTTGGAGAGGGAAGAAAGGTGCAGCAGAAGTGGGCTTTGGGAGGGAGTTTTATGAAGTTAGAGAAAGAGAGCTGGTGGCAGCTGTGCTGCCAGTGAGATACTGAGTGTAAGAGAGCAGAAAAGTGAGATAAAGAGTTTTTAGATACTTCATTGTGGATTATGAGTAGAAAAACCTCTTGTTATTTTGAATGACTCGGGAAAGATTAATACCGTTTTCAATTTTTTCCCCTGCCTAGCGACTTTTTAAAATGTGTCCAGCACCTTGCAGAGGAAGTTAGAGAAGGAAGAGCCAGTTTCATTTCCCTCATGGAACGTTTCACCCAATAAGTAGAGAATCTAAAACTGAAAGGAGTAACCATGAAGGAAGAGGAAGCTTATGATGAGCCCACAACATAGGGGTCCGGTAGGGGTGAGGAGGCCAAAGAACACTTCTCTGAGAAAGTGACATTTAGGTAGAAACTTGTCAGATGACAGCTGTGGGAATAACAGACATAATCCATGTGAAATGTTCAGCACGGTGCATGCCAAATGGATGTTAGGAATATTATTAGAATTATCAATGATTAACCATCATTAGGCATTCCTGTATCTTCCCTAAAGCTAGGTGGTAAAATAGTTCATGGTAGAGCAGATGTTTTCTGCTTTTTAAAATCTCTATAATGTCCAGCTCTCAGCCTTGCAGTGAAGTGAGGTTGAAAGGGTGCCAGACTGGATCCTCAACACAAGGACTAAAATCATGACTTAGGAGCTAGGCAACTCTAGGGAAAAAATCCACCCAGGTTCCAGTTTCTTGTTTGTAAAATAAGAATCCCATTACTTTAGAGGATTTCTTCACTGATTGAAATAACTAATGTGCTGTCTGATATACATGCATGGTAAAAGGTAGTTTACTAGTATTTCATATTTATAAGTAATGTTTATAAAATAAGAATATACCATTAAAATGGATATGAATAATTTGAAATTCATTATAATTTGGCTGTAGGTGAGAGAAGTTATCAAAATTTGATCAACAGAGAAATATAATGTTCATATAATGCTATCATAAAAGATTGTACTTTTTTAGAGACATAACTTCTGTCTGGTATCCCAAAATGTGTAACGGGGAAAAAACAAAAATCATCCAAATATCACTCTCCACCTAGTCCTTGCTTATGGAAGAATATGTTTCAGGTTATGTAAAAGTATTTACATGATGAGTAACCAGAAGTACTATCTATTAATTGAAGAAGTCCTTTAAAGATCTCTACTCAAAAATGCCACCGTAGTTCATTTTCTTTGCCAGTTGCAAATAATCTACTACATTGTTTAACACATACTTGACAAATTTTCTATTTTGGAGTAACTTATTTTTCACTTTAATTAGTAAGGTCATTATAATTATTATGTAAAGACTTTACACTTAGATGAAGTAAGCTATTCGTTTTAATCTTCCTTAATGCTGTATGGACTCAGATTTTTTTTAAAAAGTGCATGTCCTGTTAAAGGAAAGGTTAAATATCATTGCTGTAGAAGTATGCTCCTGGCTCTCTGGGAAAGGTATTACTTTGGAGGATGATTTTTATCTATAATTACATTTCCTTTCTGCTGTCATAGAGAGCCTGATCCTCATTATAATATGCATTGCTTCATATTCACTAAACTGTATAGAAAAAAACCCTTTTGTTTATAATTGGAGGAGAGTTTTGAGATTACTGCGTGAAGATGCTTGAAACTTTTGCCTCATTGAAAAGCACTGGATGTTTTGAGAAAAATCAATAAACCGTATTCCTACCATAACCCAAAGGGAACAAAGTTATTGAGGTTTGAAATAGCTTACCCCCAAATCATAATTCCTCTAGCATGGGGATTTGTGAGTACCCGTTGCAGCTAACAGCTAATCATACTGTACTTGGTGAATTATTTTCATTATATAAAATAAACTTAGTCATTGCACATTATAAGGAATGTTCAAATCCTTTCATTAAAAACACAACGTTATGCATGCTATTAATTTTTAAGATGCATTACCAAATGGGTCATGAATATTAAGTGAATACATTTATTCTATCCTTTAAAAAAAAACACATTAATTTGTAGTTAAGATAGAAGCTCCATCTTCACAGTATAGAACAGAAGACAGGGATAATATACATGGTTTGTTCCACTTAGCCACAAGATAATTCACCTGAAAAATCTCAAATCATTCAAAAAATTTAGCGTGGCTGATTTTTTTCTGCTGACATCGATTGTTGACTGTTCTCATTCCCAAATAAGCAATTCTCTGCTGTTTTGAGCCTCAGAGATTGCAATGTGAGTGGTTGCCAGTGAGTGGCAGAGTAGCTTGTGGGTCATGCGTACAAATAAATCCCAACCATTTGAGAGATTATCTCCCAAGTAAAATTTGAAACCAGTCAGATGCAAGTACCTTTAGGTTTGCAAGACTCAAAAGATAATGTTTATGATAGCACATTTTCAAAATAGAAACTGCTATTTATATCCATGTATTCTTTGAGAAATAGGGTCTGCAATGGGTATTTCCTAATTAATAAGTAGTGGATATTGCTCATAAATTGAGTCTTTATGTATGAAATGAGGTGCATTTGATACATTTATTATTAAAATACAAGAACAGTGGTTGTCTCTCTACCACTGGCTCAAAACTTTATTCATAAGTCTAAGATTGAAAAGAGGGATACATCTGTGTTCAATAATTCTAATATAAGCAGGTGAGTGCTATAGAATTGAGTAGTGGAGGTAGAAGCTTGATCAGTGGGGGGTGGGAACAATGGAGAATGAGGGGAAAGCCAATGAGTGTGCTAGAACTTCACCTGGTAGTCCTGTTTCTAATCCACTGCTTCCTTCTTTGTGTTTGAAAAAGTTTATTTTGGCAATTAAAAAAGGAAGTCCCCCTATCAATTTTATGGTCATTTAGTGTACTATGTATTTACCATTATTTCCTTCTGGCTCCCATCTCCCCTCCCCAACCAGAATATGAACTTTATGAAGGCAAGTGTTGGTAGGTATTTCTGCTGCTATATCCTGTGTCTAACAGAGTGACTGGCAGAGTGTAGGTGTCGAATAGATATCCATTGAATGAAAGATTGAATAAAAGATAAATTATACAATATTTGCAAATTGTACCAAAAAGTAAGAGAAAAAAATCAGTTCTATCACACCATTGATAAATTTTTTTGTGTGAAATTTTAAGGATTATTTGCTTGTGTTATTTACCTTATTGTGATCATAGACTATAAAGAAAATTGCACATTCTAATTAGGTCAGTTTTCCTAATAGTCCTTATTGTAGACATTTTTGAGAATAAGGATCAAAGTAAAAGTTGCCTAGAATACTATTACCTGATAGAACTCAATATATTAACATCTTCTTTTCCAGAGTTACTCTTTTTGTTTTTCCTATGCCGAGTCTTGTCAATTCTGTCTGCTAAACAATATTTAAATCCACTTCTTTCTCTTCCCATACTACTAGTCTAAGCCACTTTACTCTCTGACTTTTTGATTGGATTGTTACAGTTGCTTCCTAAATTACTTTTTCTACCTACATGCAGCCTTACCTGTCCTCGGCACCCAGTTTTTGTTTTTACCACCATATGCTTTTCATGAGAGACCAAATGATTTCCTCCACAAAACATTTACTTATTTCAGTTCCCTACCTGACATTCTTCAGTGGGTTCCAATTACCCTTGGAATAAAATCCCCAAAGCCCCTGCATGATGCAGTTGGTGACTCCATCTCCAGCCTCAGCCTTGGTCCTCTTTCATCTTCCGTGGACTGTACATAGTGTATTTCTGCTATTTTCTTTCCTCTAGATCTTTGGTGAAATATTGCCTCGGCTGGATTGCCCATATTACCTCTATTTGCTTGGTTAAATCCTCTTTATTCAAATTTCCGTTCAAATGCTTTGGGGGTGGGAGTGGTTCTTTCCTAACCACCAAATGCAGTGCCCGTCACATAGTGAGTGCTGTTCATGTTTGTTGTGTTGAATTTGTGTTTGTCTTACCTCCTACTATATAGACTGATCATGAAGGATATTTATCACAAACACCATTTACAGATCCAAGAAGAAAGATGAGACAAAGAGTGACACAATCTTTGTAACTGGATCATTTAATTATCATTTGAAATTTTAAATAACATGGCTCAGGTTGTTTAATACGAATTTTACAGATGGAGAAAATCATCACTCAAGTTATTTGGCAATGAAATGGTCATTACATTGTTTTATGAAGCTTTTGTGTAGGGAGAAAAACACTTCTTGTGTGATAAATCATCTAACAATGCCCCATCCATGTAGCCTAGACATAGTTCTAATAGTTTAAATGTAATAGCAATTGTTAGAATGCATTGTACCAGCCATTGCCTAGGTCAGCGATTCTCAATACTTGATTGGGGATGGAGAGTCAGGAGAGCTGTTTGAGAGTTTTATATTAAGCAAAAGGGATGTAGAATAAAAAGAGTTGAAGAAATTTGTTCTAGACTACAAGGAGGGATTTGGAAAACTTGTATAGAGCCACTGGAGAATCTCCTATATATGTGTGACATGTGTGGCAGAGGGATAAATACTGAATGAGATTGTATTAAGTTCCTAGCCTTTTTGCAATATTCATATACCAGTGAAGATGTTCCAGGTGATGGGATGTGAAATGAATCAATTAATGAAATAGTGAGTCAGGTGGTAGAAGAGCTGGTTAGGAAAGGAAGGTGATAGGGAAGGAGGGATTGATAAAGAAGATGACTTGGAAAGTGTGATAGGGAGACTGGGCGACAGAAAGGACAAGTGATCAGTACTACAGGAAGAAAGTTTGGGGATAACGGGCTTGAAGGCATAGGGTCACAAAACATTCCTTGTCTACCTGATAGTTCTGGAATATGAATATTGATTTAGGGAAATTATTCGTTTGTTTTTGTTTAGATGACAGTTATTTTCTAGAGGGTTTTTAAAAAGGAATACTTACAAAATAGTTTGACATATTTAAGCATGTTCCCCATACAATCTTTACTAAGACTTTTTAAAATTAATAAATTTATTTCTTTGGGATTCATTTCTTGGTGTGTGTGTGTGTGTGTGTGTGTGTATTTCCATTCTGAATATACTGAAGTAGATCCAACCTTGGGACTCATGAAATGGTCACACTCTGCTTCAAAAAGGGTATAAACTGTACATGGACAGTCTTGATGGCCTTTGATCTACTTCTACTCACTTGTCCAGCCTTATCTCTAGCCATGTTTCTGTATATGTCTCAAAGGCTCTAACCATTTTGAACTTCATAAAATTTCCCAGACTTCACGATATTTTGTGAGTTTTTTTTTTTTTTTCCTGTGTCCTCTTGGAAATTCCTTCTGTCTCTTGTCTGCCTACTGAACTTTTTTTTTTTTTAAAGATTTATTTATTTATTTATTTATCAGAGAGAGAGAGAGAGAGAGAGAGGAGCGAGAGTGAGCACAAGCAGACAGAGTGGCAGGCAGAGGGAGAAGCAGGCTCCCTGCCGAGCAAGGAGCCCGATGTGGGACTCGATCCCAGGACGCTGGGATCATGACCTGAGCAGAAGGCAGCTGCTTAACCAACTGAGCCACCCAGGCGTCCCTGCCTACTGAACTTTTTAAAAAAGATTTTATTTATTCATTTGACAGACAGAGATCACAAGTAGGCAGAGAGGCAGGCAGAGAGAGAGAGGGGAGGAAGCAGGCTCCCTGCTGAGCAGAGAGCCCAATGCGAGGCTCCATCCCAGGACCCTGAGATCATGACCTGAGCCAAAAGCAGAGGCTTAACCCACTGAGCCACCCCAGGTGCCCCTGCCTACTGAACTTTTTAAGTTCCAGATCAGGGCTCCATTTCTTGGCACTCTTCCCTGTGATAGTAGCACTTACACTACTCCTTTATTATTACAGCACTTACACACTGTGCAGTTGGTGTGCTGGACTCTGGCCTCCTGGATGGTGCAATTATATCTGTTTATATCTATCTCTTCTGAATACCATGCTTTGCACAGGGTCAATTCAAAAAATATTTACTGAGTGCTAATTGTGTACTAAGCACTGTACCATGCACTGGTCATAGGTGAATCAAATACAAGGTAACACAAGGCAGCTCAGAAACCAATTAAAGAGAAGAATGTTCATTAATTACAAAGTGCCAAGTTTGTAGAAATTTTCTATGAAACAAGGGGCAGATGTAGCACAGAGGGAAAAGTAATTAGTCCTGAGGTGGTCAGGAAGACTACCTAGAAGTTATTCTTGAGTTGGTTTTGAAATACTTACAGAAACTTGGCAAGTGAGGGAAATAGTTGCAGAATGCATGTGTGTAGACACTGTGGGTTAAAACAGTGAGTGGGTTTGGAAATTCTAGACAGTTTAGTATATCAGTGTGCTCACTCGACTTGCATGCAGTTATGAGTACTCTTATTACGTAGACAATAAAAGCAATTACGATTAAAAGAAACATTGTGAGCAGAGGCTTTGAGAAGCCAAAGACTGGGTGTATTAAGACAATGGTGATTCAATAAACATTCTTTTTTCTTTTCTTTCTTTTTTCTTTCTCTGTAATTTCTTGTTTCCCTGCTTCAGACTTGATTCCTATTTTCTTTCTCCTGTGATGTCTTGCTCCATTTGTCTGACATGAGTTTGGGTTAGGCAGGAAGGAATAGACAGACACCTGGACAGATGAACATGAAAGACAGAAAATGTGTGACAAAGCTGCCACATCTGCCCTTTATCTTTATGGAAGTGGTTGGCACTTTTCAAACTGTTTCTTTGGGTTTACAAACTACATTCTTTGTTGGAAGTTCAGGGTTACAAAGACTAGATATCATTCTGTTAAACTAGGGAGGAGGCAAACAATTTCTCAATGGTCACCTTGAGAGGCAGAATTTTGTAGTCACTAATAATGCAGACTCTGGAGCTGAGTTTGAATCCTGACTCTGTCTCCTACTAGCTGTGTGACCATAGGCAACTTACATAATCTTTCCTGTAACATCAGTATCTATCTTACAAGTTTGTTAAAAGAGAAAATGAGATAATTCCTGTAAGTACTTAGAACAGTGACTGAAATAGAAGCAGACTCAATAAATATTATCTATTAACTAGAATTTTAACTCAAATCTAGTACCTTTATGTTTTTATATTCAACTACACACACCCAAAAGAATTTTTCTTTCCTCCAATAAATTATTCTAGATAGCTCGAATTTTCTGTTAACACATTCTATAACCAATTTCTGTAAAAATAATAACGAAATGCATGTAAAGATCCAACTTATGGACACGCATACACAGGGTAAATATCTGGCTTGACTTTCCAAGTCTTCCATAACCTGAACCCTTTGTATCAATGTAGCTTTCTTGCCATTTTATTTTTCAGCTTGTTTATCATACTTCCTTCTGTAACCTCCTTGATAAATGACAATCACTTTTTTTGGATCACTTCTCTCAGTAAGCAACTTTCGAGAATATTACATATGATTACTTTAAAATAATGATCCTGTACACCTGTATTAAAGTAGTTTGTACATTGTAAATTGTATTCAGAATTAAAAATTAAAAATAATGACAGAAAAACTCATTTTCTCTTAGTGGATCATTTTATACACAATTCATTTTTGGAAAACCCATTGGTTCAGGCTGTATATAATCATGTCCAATGATAAGGAGGAGATTCCTCCATGAGTTGATCTATTCTGTTGATGGACAGCCCTAAGTCATTTGGAAGTTCTTGCTTTGATTCATCTGAAAAAAATTTCAAAATTTAACAGCTACCTACCATGTATTCATGGTCTTGGGCTTGGTGCTTTAACCACATTATTTCTATTTTCATAAATATCTGAAAGTTAGATATTTTTTTCTCATGTAATGTCCCCGGCCCCCATTACAGATATAGCTATTAAAGAGAAACAACTTGCTCAGTAGAAAATCCTTGCTCATCCTTTTGTTTCAGTTCTATTTTCTGTATAGGATATGAAACGAAATGGAAGTCTTATCCCTCTACTGGGACTATAGCTTCCACATGCCTTTATAGTTCCATGTACAATGTTCTATGCATTCAGGTTTAGCTTTTGTTCAGACTGTCCCTTGAACCTGAATGTCCTCTTTCCTTTCTCTTTCCTCTCTTTCTGTTCCCAGTTCTTTCAGAATCGGTTCCTCCCACCTTCTCTATAAAGCCAGTGCTTATCTTCTGCACAGTGCCCTAGCCCTTGGGTGAAAGAGCAATATGTGAGGTCTACACCACATCATTTAAATTTTAGTTTTAAATTTGTGGTCATTGCTTGCTTAAATGGCTTCAAATTAGTTTATAAATTACTTTCTGATGTAGACCATGCTTTCTAATTCTGTATTCCCCCCATACTAAGCATATTTTGGGGATTATAGATTTTCGCTCATATTTTAAGATTTTTTTCTATTTATTTCTGTCCCTGTTTTGCAGACACACAAAATTAAGCAAAACATGGGAAAACTCAATAATGAATCACAGAAGGAAAAGTTTCTATTTCAAAGTTAGCTCTTGCTGTATAGCTCCATATATCCCTTTCTGTGTGTGATCAGTCTTAATCTTAGTTTCCATACCTAGCCCTAAGGGTCTTCGTTAGACCTTAGAACTAGACTTTCTAGTTCTTTTTCTCTTTAGCTAGTGTTTCATATTACCTTTAAGACCTTCCTTTATCATGTGTACAGTTCCTTGTATTCATTTCTTCAGCATCCAGACCAGTTACAAGCTATTGATTACAGAGTATGGAAAGGTCCCTGAGACTTTGGGTGATCTCTGAAGTCATTAAGAAAGAATGGTCTTGATTTGGGCCTTATCAGTGGGTGGAAGAGAAGGAGAGGTGTATTTCTTGTAACGTTCTTGATAGGAATGGATTTCTGGGGGAAAGTATTTGGTCAGTCTGCTAACATAGTGAGGAGGCATAAAATAATAATAGGGGGTAGGGGTTAGTTTATATGCCCCCTTTTGAGATTTTCGTTGTTTTTTCTATGCAGAATGTTATTAACAATGATGGTGTATGAGATCTTGACTTCGTATATTAAGGTGAGATTAAGTGGATTAGATAAGATAGAGGTGGATTAGATAAAATAGAGGACAGATCTAAAAGCTCTGCTGCACATCACCTGCTTCTTCAGCAGGGACCAGTCCCCTCCTTGAAGCTGTTGATTTTGATAGTTTAAGGTCAATCACCAGTGACTAATTTCCAAAATTGGTTTAAACATTCTCATCTTTTTAAAAGCTGAAATTAGGATCTTTTCCAGCTTCGAGTTGAATAACTGTTTTTATTTTTGTTTTACTTCTCACACCTTTACACATGGTACACATTTGACACTTCTTTTAAAAAGCCCTTAAAGCAGGTACATAGGGAAACAGAGCCATAGCATGACCAAATTACTTTTACAAAATTACCTAATTAGCTAGAGACTCATGCAGCTACAATCCAGTTCTCCTGCCTCCCAGTTTAGGAATTTAAAGTGCTTTCTAGATCTTAAAGGAGAGTTGGTCTTTAAATTCAGCAGGAGGTGGCAAGAGGGAGATTCCACAACACACAGAGAAATACAATTTTTAGGGACATAGAGTAGTTCCTGCAGCAATCTATTCAGGGTGGAATGGATGTGTCACTTTACTTGAGTAAACTGGTTCCCACTGCAGGACTTGCATGACAATAAAGGAGGATTGCTGCTAACAAAGAAATAGCTTTCATCCATCACCAGAGGAATGAATGCGACCCTTCTCAGATGAGCTGCTGATTTTCCCTTTCTATCATCCATCTCACTAATGGTGGATACCAAGATGTTTCAGCAGATGCAGTGAGATTGGTAGATTATTAGGGATAGCTTTGTCCCTTCACCTTTCTGAAATTTTGAAAGGTCAAATGAGGAGACGTTGACAATCTGGCATGATAAAATATATACTTGGTGGAGAACATTTAGCTTTTGAAAGCAGAGATTCTTTATCTATCCTGCTCATTAGTCTCTGCCTGGACCAAATTTCTTAAGTCATACTTTAACAAAAATGTTTGTTTAAAGACAAGAGGTCCCAGTAAGGAAGGTGATCTGTTACCAGACTATGATAGCTGCAAAAGCCCTACAATAGCCAGAGTGGATTCCCTTGACCTGTGTTAATCTTTTCTAAACATACAAAAATTATTTTCTGGTGCAGTGATCAGATAAAAACACACCTTGTAAATATTTCTGATGAACTTAAACTGGGAGATACTGAATTAAGAGTGATAGCCACATTGTTGAGAATAAAGTTGCTGTTCTCTGAATTGATATGGCCTTTCAGATCCTATTGTGTTCCCCTCCATCTTTGCATAGCATGATTGCATGAATTGTGGGGTTAGTTACCATCACATATTAACATTGATAATAAGCAGTCATGTCAGAATGATTTTGTTTGTGAAAGTTTGTTACTTGTGTACTGTAATTTTTTAACAAAGTACATTCAGTAACCATTTATTGAGTAACTATCATATGCTAGAAACTACTGCAGACATTTTGGGACATATAGTGATGTAAAACAGCTTTAGAGTTTGATTTAAAAATTGCCACCTCTTCATGATCTCAGGATCCTGGGATCCAGCCCCACATCCAGGTTCTCTGCTCAGCAGGGAGCCGGCTTCCCCCCTCACCACCTCCCACCCC
This sequence comes from Martes martes, assembly GCF_963455335.1. Classification (NCBI taxonomy): domain Eukaryota; kingdom Metazoa; phylum Chordata; class Mammalia; order Carnivora; family Mustelidae; genus Martes; species Martes martes. Next base: position 85,598,716 of record NC_137888.1, read on the forward strand.
CCTCACCCCCTGCCTGCCTCTCTGCTTACTTGTGAGCTCTTTTTCTCTCTCTCTCTGTCAAATAAATAAATAAGATCTAAAAAAAAATTGCCACCTGTTTTGGAACATTCTTTCAAATTCAAGCTAGAATATATTGATTAGTTCCCATAGGATTTGACTGATAGCTTTATTGCAGAAATACTTCATTCATTCTTATATTATTTTTATTAATTTACACAACTGTCTTCTCTATCTGCATTTCTAACAATGCTTCCTAGTGCTTTGATTTAGCATGTGGACACAATGAATGACACAAATATGATCCTTGCCAAGTAAAAGAGAAAAATCTGTGAATGATAGAGTTGCATCATATACATATTTAATTTACATCATCAGAATAACTCTAATTCTGAAGATGTCAAAATGTTTGGATCATACAGTAATGTTGACTTGAATTAAGAAAGGAACTTTTGATGGCTGGCTCTTTCCTTCAATATGAGGTGTTTTTTTTTTTTTTTTTTCCTCTTTTTTGGTATTAGTACTAATGGAAATAAAAGAGAATTTTAACTGAGTTATGACTGATACACTGTATGAAGAGCTATTTTGTTTAGAATACTTAATAATTCTGTATGTATCGTGTTTTTCTTTCTTATTCTAATACATAAAATGGGAAATATTTAGTTTTTAAATAATTTAACAACTTTTACCTGATTTCTGCTTTTGTTACTTTTGTAATAAAACTCTAGTGACTTGAAATTTTTTGAACCATTACAAAAATGGTGTTTGAGATGCAAGACAAATATTCTGATATGTATTTCTACTTCTGGTAAGAAGCCGGCTTTATTCACAGGTTTTATTTTTTTTGCATGGAATTGGTTGATCTCTGAAGAGTTGATATAAATTTACATGCAGAGTTTAAGTCTACTTTTTTAAATTTTTATTTTTCTCCTGGTAACCAGGTGGGAAATCAAAAATCTAATCTCATGAGATAAGCTCCCATTAAATGTAACCTCATAACTGAGATTCCCACAGTTTCACTATGATAGGAATTGGATTAAAAATGTCTATAACAGAAAGAAAAAGATAACCTCATTTACTTCACAGGTTCAAACCCTTAAAAATAAAACTTAGGAACAAAGTAGAGATTTTTCATAGCTCTAAGAAGGGCAAACATATTTAAATTACTGAGAATAGCAATAAAATACATTTATTTCTTTAGAATAGCATTCCTTTTTATAGAAATTCTGTCACTGTCATATTTTTCATTGTTGGTGCTAACTTGTTTTGATTTAGACAAAATATATCATGACTAAGAAAAATAAATATCAGATATAGTTCTATAGAATATGGACTGAAATAGTCTATTGCTTATAGCAATATAAGTTTTGGTTAATATTAGAGATTGGTAGAAAAGAACTTAAAAAAACCCAACAAAAAGATAAAGCAGAAATTGTTGAGTAACAATATTTTAACATACTAGATATGTTTCTAGTAAGTTTATGCAAACTAAATATTTATAGTAGATATGCACTAAATGAGTTACTTAAGTTACTTATTCCACAAACATTTATTGAGAACCTACTCTGTAGCAGGTATTTTGTGACTACTTGGTAAATAGAAGAATTCTATTCTTAGGTAAATCTCTTTGTTTAAATGTTCATGTGTCCATGTTTCATAAGTAAAATATGTATATAGATAACTTAAAGCCACTAATTCTATGTTTTTGAGAACAACGTGTCCTAATTGAAGATCATGAGATTAAATTCAATGATCTCAATAAGTACATCTTAAAGTTTAGGGATATAACTCTTCATTTGAAGTAGATATTGTATCAGTCACATTCTGAGATTAAATAAAACATTCTCAATTCTATCCCTTGGATCACAGATCTTGTTTTCTGGCTGAGAGGATACCATCAAAAAGTAGGCTGTATATTCTAGGATAAAATCTAAATCTCATGAACCATTATCTTTGAGTTAATATTGTTACTGAGTCTTGAAAAGGCCATTCCAATATTCCATAAGGCCAGTTGCTTCTGGGGTATGAGACTACCTAATTCCATGAATATCAACCTACTGCCTTACTTCTTGCATTGTCGATTGAGCTTTCTTAGTCAGAAGTGATATTGTTTGGTTTAAGTTGATGATGACTAGACATTCAGTAAGTCAACAGATGGTGTTGCTGGCAAAGCATGGCAAGCAGAGAAGTCAAATCCAAACCCCAAATCAGTGTTTATTCCAATAAGGAAAAATCCACTGTGGAGAAGGGTCCAAAATAATCAATTTGCTGCCAAGTGGCTATCTGGTCTCCTCAGGATATGGACACCTCTCAGGGGCTCAGGGATAGCTGCTGGAAAGCAAGGCACTCAGTAGTGATGAAAGCCAAGTCCGCATTGGTGTGGGGAGGTCCATATGTTGAGTCTATTCAAAATCTCCTTATGTCACCATGGCAACTTTTTAAATGAGTCTGTTGAGTAAACACTACTGGGACAGGGGAAAAAAAGACTGATTGGCATCCACATGTTAGAACAACTTGTCCCCCTAATTATTGAGGCCTCCTCTTCACTAGGAACTTTTTGCTGGACATTTGCATAGTACAAAGATGTTCTGAGTTAATTCTGAGAGGTTTATCCGAACCTCTTTGTCTCAGACCATCTGGTCAAACCATTAGTCATTGTCCTTGAACTGTTCTTTGTTGCAATCTCTCTTCCTAGGACAAGTGGATCATGGGAGGAATCACTTTCCTTCTGTCCCTCAGAGACACCTAAAGGAAAGCTTTAGGGCACACCATTCCATTTTAAACTAACACCAGCATATTGGGCAGAGCTCTGTGAATCAGAGACCTTTTCTCTGTAATCCAGCAGTAAGAACTTCCCATGTGGTTGTGGGAATGGGTTGAGGAAGTGATGACCCTGAGTTCAAAACACACAGAAGATAGAGCTATCTGGTGAGGAAAACTTCTTGTCATGCCAGAAACTGCATTTGTTGCTGGAACGTTGATGGGTATGCTCAGCTTAACTCAGGTAGATGTTCACTGTTTAATGGACAGCTCAGGCTGCAGTGTTAGGTGTTCATTCCCTAATGGAGACCAATATAAAGCTAGTAGAGACTAACTTCTAGCTAAGAGTGTATAATTTCTTTCAAACCCGACTTGTGGATTTCCTATTAGGGCTTAACTTCCACCAAGCAGCCTGAGTAGCCATAGATACCTTAAGCACCATTGGTTCTGTTGGGTCATATGGGTTTAGAGAAAGATCTGCTTGCACTAAAGTCTGGACTAGCTGGGAACCATCCCTAACTATCACCCTATTTCAAGTTAACACTCCAAGGCACTTAGCAAATGGCTTCCAGCAGCACATAAAATGTGGTTTTAAGTGGATTTCTTTTTTTTTTTCCCTTAAAATTTAAGTGTCCTATCCTTTTCTTGGAGGTTAGAATTACATGGTACAGCAACTAGTCTCTAACTACCCCAGGCTACTGTATTCCAAAAATACATGGAGTGACAGGCTTCTGAAATTTTCTGGAATTGTTTTTTTCAGCCCCTCATGCCCACATGCTACCAGGGCATTTAAGGTACTCAGTTCTTTCTCTTCATTGGGACTAGGACATATGATATTCTCAGTATAGTGAAAAGCATGATATTCTGTAAGATGGGGAAATCAAGGTCTTTTACATTATATTATGACAGAGAGCCAAATAGTTGACTTGTCCCAGAAGCGGGACAGTGAAAGTGTACCATTGGCCTGCCCCAGAATAATAAACTTCTTAAATTTTCTACTTGTGTGGGAACAGCGAAAACTTAAAAAAATTGTCAGATCAGTATTTATAAACCATCAGGCAAGCAGGGGCAGTGCTTATTTGCTCCCCAAATGAGACTAAATTTTGGAAAACTGCTGCAATGGGAGAAATTGCCTAATTAAGTACATGATAATCTTTGTCATTGAAAAAGATTTGTTCATTTGGGAGCCAGTATGGAGATGTTTTCCAGCTACTGAGTGCATCTATTCCAACTATATACTTTAGAACCAGATAAATAATGTAAGAATAATTTGAAACATCTTTTTTAAATGACTGCCATTTTTTTCTGGTTCCATATAATCTTCCAAAACTCTGTTATTTCCTCATCAAGAGGAAAAGTCTATGTTCCTACCCCTTGAATACTGTCAGATCTTTGGTACCTCTTTGGTACCTCTTTGGCAAATAGAATATGGCAAAACTGACAGTGCCTGACTCCAAGGCTGTGCTACAAAAGGAGATATAGCTTCCTCCTCTTTCGTCTCCCTCCCTGCCTCTTGATGCTTGTGCTCATTGGAACATAGTTACCATGTTTTCAGGAAGTCCAGACCACATCCAGTGGCTATGTATAGGTGCTCTGGCAAACAGCCTCATTTAAAACTGTTAAGTACTCTGGCTAACAGCCAGCATCAACTGTGAGACATGAGTAAAGCAGCCTACCGATGACTCTAGCTCCCAGTTGATATGAACAAAACAGAGATAAGCTTTTTCTGCCAAGTCCTGCCCAAATAGCAAATTTATGAGCACCATAGGTATTGTAGAAATCCACTAAGTTTAGAATAATTTGTTACTGTAACAGATGGGATTGGAGTTCCATAAGACCCACTTGAGGTGGTCTCACACCTTTATTTAAACAACAACAAAACCCACATTCTTACCAGTAGAGGGTGATATTCTGTGCCTTCAGGGATATGAGTTTAAAGCTAATGAATAATCTAATAATCTCTGAAATATCTTGCTATGTTCCTTTCCCTAGTAAGCACTTAGTCTGGTTATTGATGTAGGCCCATGTGGGAAAGCTATATAGAAAGATTTAAAGTAGGTGCTTTTGGTGTTATAAGATACTCCCCAATTATATAGGGTCTCTTTCTTATAAAAGACACACCAACTCTATGAACTAACTCAAGTGAACTACCCATCTGCTTAGGCCCCAAGAACCTAGTGATCAGACATCTACCACGGAAGATCTCTGTAGGTCAGATCATTCTGATAGCCATGCTGACTCTGTTTGTCAACATAACCATGCCTGCATTCTCTCTTCTGTTTACAAGCCACTTGTATCACTCAGGGGGTTCACCATCATCTTTGAAATAAAAAGCCCGTTTCAAAAGCATTATACCCATGCATATTCACAGACAACAGAGAATAGCCACTTTAGCACTTTTAATATATTTTGGTGCTCTGCAAGGCAATGCTATTCTCAGTACTACTGTGAAAGGCTTTTCTTATGCGCTCTTTGGAGGAACGTGGCTTGAGGTCCTGAAGATACCAGGGGAGTAGATGTCAGTCTACCCATTATAAATCCACTTCAGTTCAACTCTGTAAGATATTGGGTTCCTTCTATGTTATACCAAGAATTTCTTACTCTTTAACTTTATTTTCCACTGTGAATTCTGGTTTTAGCCAACTAACCTGGAAATATTTAGGCCCATTTTTAGTTGCTTGAGTAGATACAAGTAAGTCTCTGCTAACTGTACCTGTGATGAGAAATTTGTTTATTTAAAAACAGTTACCTTCTTAGCATGTCTGATTCTATACCCATACATATTCCCTAGGATTTTATTAATACAAATTAGTAAAATTTTATAATTTTTTTGGTGGGGTAAAGTTTTTCCTCCTGAAGTCAAACAAGTAGGTTGCTCCCCTTAATTCTACTCAACAGAGTCAATAAAATCTGACTCTTGCCTTAGAAGAGCAGATAATAAGGGGTGATGATACATAACAGGACTTCTTTTCCAAGGATCCTAGACCAAGATCTTGATAGGTATTTATATAGGGAGGCACTGCTCAGCAAAAGAGGATAAACTGCTTCCACTGGTAAAGTGGTCTCAGTAGAGTTTGGAAATTCAGAGTACTTAGAGATCATATGAATCCTCTAGTGTGATCCAATTTTCAGGGTTCTACTCTTTCCCAGTCAGTGGTCTCATTTCACTTAAGAGACCTGGCAAGGATGAACATTCCGATGATGTCATTTGACAACTTTAATTATTTGCTTCCCTTAGTTATGTGACTACATGAGAGAAGAGGGTTTTCTTAAGATAGTCATGGAAGGTTCCTGCTTCTCTCACTGTACTTTGAGCTGAGAATTTGGGCTTTTGAGTTGATAATATCCTTTCCCTTCCCTTCCCTATTGTGAGTCTCTAATATAATTAGAAGTAGACCATTTACGCTATAGGGATTGTGATCTTTTTGTCCTCCACACTGCTGTGTGGCAGTGGCTTCTCAGTACTCAGAAACCAGCCTTCAATTAGCTCTGCATTCCAGATAACTGTAGGTGATAATTTAAGTAAATTTTCAATCACTGTGTTTCATGGGCTGCCAGAGGCTGGATCCTTATTACCTCTAAACCCAACCTGTCCATATAACCAATATCCGATTTCTATTTTCTTAAGGATATGGTGTCTGTAGATATGCCTACAGGTAATTCGGTATCTGTCAACATTGTGGTTGGAAGTAAGAGAACCTACTTAGCTTGTTAAAACGAAAAAGAATTGTTAAAACACATTAGGTAAATTCTGTAATCTTTGGGAGGGTTAGAGATCTAGGCTTTGAAGCTACACAGCCAGAGAAAATGTACAAACAGTCCTGGGAATACCGCCTCAGCAACCGCATCACAGCTGCTGCCTTTGGGAGAGAGTGCTCCGCTTGTGCTAGTGACATTAGGTGTTAGACAGCAGAAATTCTGTTCATGCCGCTTCCTAGAGCCTGATTTTCTCTCGACCCTTCTGAGCAGAAAATGAATTCCCTGTGGTGGCTGTGTCTTCACGTTGCTCATTTCCAAACTGAAGTTTTCCGGCTGATGTATCTGATTATCCTAGCTGAAGTCACATGCCAGTTTCTATCTGTAGAGGTGGCAGGGAAATGAGTTCCAGCTTCTTACTTTGGTAGTGAGAGGTAGGGTTAATTGTCTATGACATGCTTCCTGAGTCTCCCAGAAAGAGAATTTACCTCCTTTTTGGCAGATGATTTAGGATCTAAACATTGCTCTGTGAAGCTGGTGACAGCTCATTGCTTAAGGCAATTATCCTTGGTAGAATGTAGAGGTGGTGAGTCAGGTCTGGGGGCCTGGATAATGCTATATCCACAAGGCTTGTGCCCTTTGTGCCAGGGGATGCGTTGTTCCCCCTGCTGGTGTGGCTTGAATGCCTCTGGCCCAAGTACCAAAACCTGTAAGCTTGATGGCTGTATTGCTAAATTCTAGCAAACTTCTTTAGACTGTTAAGAGCAATGAGGGAACAACTCTCCTACTCCTATCTTTGTGAATCTTATTTAAAAAATGCTCTTCTAGAAGATCAAATGTGTGTGATTTCTAATCATTTGCTCATTTGCCTATGATTGGGGTGCAGGTTGGCAAGGTTCACTCAGTATTTACTATGGAAAGATGATGAGAAGTTACAGGCTTAATCAATTTCCTCTGTGGATTAGAAAACCTGTTTATAATTCAATTTTCTGTCTTTAAATTGAAACAAATACTAATTTTAATTATTAATAACTGGCTAGGTTCATGAGATTTTTGTCAGTGACTAAAAAGTTGAGGTCTTTGATGTCTTGATATCTTGGAAGCTTTGTAATAAAATTTAGAAGATAAAAGGAAATAAAGAAAAAATACAGATACAAAATAATATGATACTCTGGTTCATATCCAGTGTGGTCTAGTCTCATTTTTGCAGGAGATGGATAAATCTGTCATCAATTATTCTATGGAAATTTGTTATAAGACCCTGAAAATGGCTGCTCAGCCTGAAAGAATAACAGTGGCTTCATTATACTGTCTTTTTTACAGAATGGAATGGCTCTGGCAGCATCTCTAAGCTCTCTCATTTATTGTAATACTGTATGTGTCTGTCTATACATATTTAGACATATTTACTAGTCTTATTCAGTCTTATTCTTTTATTTTCACTTGCTGCAGGGAGTAAAATGGAAAAGAAGTAGAGACAGAAATGTTTGTGAGTGGTTGAAATGATGAGTTTGTAAGGAGTATTTTCATCTGGCTACTCTGGGTTATATATTAGCATTCAAATGTCCTAGATATCACCAACTTCTTACTTAATGCTTTCTCTTCAATGTCGGTATGATTGTAGTCCAAATTCTTGATTGCATAAAGTCTGCCTTTGTACTTGGTTCACCTTCCCCAAATATTTGAGGATTCTTAGGGTATAAATAATACATTTAGTATTTACCATTGTCATGCTTTTCTTTATATTTTTATTGCAAAATAATTTAATCCTCAATAATATATAACATGTCATTATACATCATAAAGTTTAAGTAAATTGTATCATATTATGTATATACTTTTATGATTGATTTTATGGTATTTTTTGCAATATATATAATTTTATATATGGAATTCATTTTGACAGTTTTATATTATTTCATTATTTGGGCATGCTACAAATGTTTATCCATTTCTCTGTTGGCATGTTTAGATTGTTTTCAAATTTTTACTGTTATAAAACTTCTCTTAAAAACCTGTTCCTCTCCAAATCTGTTAGAACTTGTACAGGAATTCAATAAATTGTCAGGATATAAAATCAATGCACATAAATCAGTTGCCTTTCTATACACCAACAACAAGACAGAAGAAAGAGAAATTAAGGAGTCAATCCCATTTACAATTGCACCCAAAACCATAAGATACCTAGGAATAAACTTAACCAAAGAGGCAAAGAATCTATACTCAGAAAACTATAGCATACTCATGAAAGAAATTGAGGAAGACACAAAGAAATGGAAAAATGTTCCATGCTCATGGATTGGAAGAACAAATATTGTGAAAATGTCTAGGCTACCTAAAGCAATCTACACATTTAATGCAATCCCTATCAAAATCCCGTCCATTTTTTTTAAAGAAATGGAATAAATAATCCTAAAATTTATATGGAATCAGAAAAGACCTCAAATAGCCAGAGGAATGTTGAAAAAGAAAGCCAAAGTTGGTGGCATCACAATTCCAGACTTCAAGCTCTATTACAAAGTTGTCATCATCAAGATAGTATGGTTCTGTCACAAAAACAGACACATAGACCAATGGAACAGAATAGAGAGTCCAGAAATAGACCCTCAACTCTATGGTCAACTAATCTTTGACAAAGCAGGAAAGAATGTCCAATGGAAAAAAGACAGTCTTTTCAACAAATGGTGTTGAGAAAATTGGACAGCCATATGCAGAAAAATGAAACTGGACCATTTCCTTATACCACACACAAAGATAGATTCAAAATGAAGGACCTCAATGTGAGAAAGGAATCCACCAAAATCCTTGAGGAGAACACAGGCAGCAACTTCTTTGACCTCAGCTGCAGCAAGTTCTTCCTAGAAACATCATGAAAGTCAAGGGAAGCAAGGGCAAAAATGAACTATTGGGGCTTCATCAAGATCAAAAGCTTTTGCACAGGAAAGGAAACAGTCAATAAAACCAAAAGACAACTGACAGAATGGGAGAAGATATTTGCAAACAATGTATCAGATAAAGGGCTAGTATCTAAAATCTATAAAGAGCTTATCAAACTCAACACCCAAAGAACAAAGAATCCAGTCAAGAAATGGGCAGAGGACATGAACAGACATTTCTGCAAAGAAGACATCCAGATGGCCAACAGACCCATGAAAAAGTGCTCCACATCACTTGGCATCAGGGAAATACAAATCAAAACCACAATGAGATACCACCTCACACCAGTCAGAATGGCTAAAATGAACAAGTCAGGAAATGACAGATGCTGGCGAGGATGCGGAGAAAGGGGAACCCTCCTACACTTTTGGTGGGAATGCAAGCTAGTGCAACCACTGTGGAAAACAGCATGGAGGTTCCTCAAAAAAGTTGAAAATAGAGCTATCCTATGACCCAGCAATCGCACTACTGGGTATTTGCCCTAAAGATACAAATGTAGTGATCCGAAGGGGAATGTGCACCTGAATGTTTATAGCAGCAATGTCTGCAATAGCCAAACTATGGAAAGAACCTAGATGTCCATCAACAGATGAAAGGATAAAGAAAAGGTGGTATATACAATGGAATACCATGCAGCCATCAAAAGAAACAAAATCTTGAATTTGCAATGACTTGGATGGAACTAGAGGGAACTAGAAGGTATTATGCTGAGCAAAATAAGCCAGTCAGAGAAAGACAATTATCACGTGATCTCCCTGATATGAGGAAGTTGAGGGGCAATGTGGGAGGTTGGAGGGGGTAGGAAAGGAATAAATGAAACAAGATGGGAGTGGGGAGGGAGACAAACCGTAAGAGACTCTTAATCTCACAAAACAAACTGAGGGTCCCTGGGGGAGGAGGGTAGGGAGAGGGTGGTTGGGTTATGGACATTGAGGAAGGTATGTGCTATGGTGAGTGCTGTGAAGCATGTAAACCTGGTGATTCACAGACCTGTACCCCTGGGGCTAATAATACACTATATGTTAATTAAAAAATAAAAAAAAAATTAAAAAAATAAGAACAGAGGGGGAAAAAACTGTCCTTGAACAAGTGCTTTATAAAGTATATAGGTAAAAATGTAATTAGTGGGTCTTCAAACTGACAATTGTCAAATTGTTTTCCAAGGTGTTTGCACAAAATTATGCACACTTGAGAGTAAGAACTTGTCTCTCACTACCTATTCCATGTTTTGTAAAGTTAGCTTTAAGAATTTTTGTCTACCTGACTAGCATTGGAGTAAAGCATCTTTATTATGTTTATTTGGTCATTTGAATTTCTTCTAGAAATTGCCTTTTATAAGGGTGGTTTCTATTGGACTGTTGTCTTTTTGTTATGATTTGTATAAATTCTTTATATCATATAGTCTAATTTTGTATTTGTTTATATAATATACAGCCATCTTCTCAAAGTTAACAGCATGTCTTTTCATTATTTTTTTAAAATAGTACTTAGTATGTCTAGTTTTAAATTTTCTATTGGATAATTTGCTTAAGAAATCCGTTTATAGGAGTTCTGGTTTAATGAAGGGGCATAGAGTCAACTTTTACTCCTCCTGAAAAATATGCAGGATACTGAGAAACCTTTTTTTCTACTTGATTCATTGAAACTGGAGCAAAACTGAAATATAAACCAAAATGGAGATCAAAATGGTACCAAGTAGTGGTGACTATCAGGCAGGGGGTGTGAGAGGAAGCAGAGAAGAAATACCTCTGGGTGCAAAAAGAAGACACAAAGAAAACATTTCAAAGTGAGAAGACAAGATTCAGTGTTTAAAGCTTTCTCTGTAAGGGTAGGTGGGACTTGGATGCAGAAACTAGATGAGAGTTGGATGTTGAGGGTTTTCCTGTACCTAAGTATGGCTGAAGAAGAAATAACAAGGACTGGCTATATTTTTAGGAATTAGTATGTCAATTCGAAGTGCAAGAAAAGATACATTCTAGTTCAGGAAGAAATAAAGGCTGAAATAACATTCACAAAGTTGTCATAATGGGAATTCCAACCAAAAGGAAAGGGGCATCTTCTCCCCTTCATGAATCAAATACAGATGACTTGATAGGAAAAACTTACCCCCTAAAATGTCTGGGAAATGAAAAATGAATTGGCACAAGATATAGTCAAAGATACAAGGACAAATGAGGAAAGAACTAACAGTAACATTAGATAGATGGAAAGTAAATACCAATCCACAGAAAAATGTTGCCATTAAACAAATAGAAACTGTGGTCATACACTTCTTGAGAATTAAAAAATTACATATATGAAAAAAATTGAGTCTATGAAGTGGGAACTTTAAGTAGGTAGAAAGGAAAGTGATGATGAGACAATAGAAGAGATAAAATATGAATTGGCAAAATTCAAGTGAAAGCAAAAGAAAGGAAATAAGTACAGAAATAGAGAAATTCGTTGCTATAGAACTGGAGGAGAACATAAAGGATGAGAATAAGTGAGAAAAATATAAAAATAGAATGGATTGAAGAGAAAAGATAGATATTGAAGACAAAAGGAGGAAAGCAAAGAAATACATAATTTGCTCCTCAAGTAAGATGATAATGGAACAAAACAGCTTTTTATAGTCGTTCCTCATTTTCTAATGCTTTGGTTTATTGTGCTCTGCGGACACTGTGTTTTTTCTTTCTTTTTTTCTTCACAAATTAAAGGTTTGTGGCAGTCAAGTCTATCAGTACCACTTTTCCAATGCATTTGCTTGCTTGGACTCTGTATCACATTTGTGTAATTCTCTCAATATTTCAAACTTTTTTCATGATTCTATTTCTTGTGATCTGTGATCAGTGGTCTTTGTTAGTATTTTAATGTTTTGGTATGTACATTGTTGTTTTAGCCATAATGTATCACATACCTAAGAGACTACAATCTAGTGTAAACCTAATTTTTACACGCATTTGGAAGCCAAAAAATTCACTGGACTTGCTTCACTGTGATATTTGCTTTATTGCAGTGGTCTGGAACTGAACCTATAATAATTCTGAGGTATGCCTACATTAAAACTTTACAGAAGTAAATGAAGATTTTTTTTTAAAGATTTTATTTATTTATTTGAGAGACAGAGATCACAAGTAAGCAGAGAGGCAGGCAGAGAGAGAGAGGGGAAAGCAGGCTCCCTGCTGAGCAAAGAGCCCGATGTGGGGCTCGATCCCAGGACCCTGAGATCATGACCTGAGCCGAAGGCAGAGGCTTTAACCCACTGAGCCACCCAGGTGCCCCCAGAAGTAAATGAAGATTTTAATCTATAGATTAAAAAGACATGCTATGCCTGAGGAAAAACTCACATTGCCTAATAAAGATGAGCTTTGAAAAGAACTACGTAACAGTTTGGACAGCATGGCAAGTTAAATTATAAGAGAAAAGATATCTTGCTGGCTTCAGACAATGCCATAACTATGTTCAGGTTCTAGAAGACAATGTAATAATTTCTACAAGGTACTCAGAAAAATGATCCTAGGATTTTATTCTGAGTCAACTTGTTTCAAAGATATGATAATTCAAAGATAAAAAAAAGATGTTAATATAGTATTGTCATATGAGTAGTGAGACCTAACAATGAAACCCAAATAAGAACAGAAATGGAATCAGATACATATTTTATAAGGAAGTGACATTTCAAACCAACAGAGGTAAAGAGTGTGATATAAAGGTCAGTATAAGTTTTGGGACAAGTAGACGATCATGTAAAAAAAAATGAAAGTTGGATTCATACTTTATACCTTAAACCAAATTAAATGAATAATAACCAAAGATCAATGGTTTTAAAAAAGATACACTTAAACTTGATTAAATTGTGGGAATTAAAAAAAGTAATATACTTTCCAAGTACCTATAAAACCCAGAAAGCATAAAAGACTGATGAGTTAGATAACATAAAATATAAAAATTCATCATGAGAAAGCTACCATAAATCAAAACCAAAGAATAAATAAGGAAAATACTTGCAATTTATGTAACAATATCACAATGTACCAATTTGCCCAATAAAGAAGAATTTGCAATGATAAGAAAATGACACCATTGAACAATGAGCAAAGGAACAGACAATTCATAGAAAAGAAAATAGAAAATATCCTTAAATGAAAAAGATGCTCAGTCTCAAAAGAGAAACCACTGGCATATATCAACAAGTATGATAATATCCAGTTGGTGAAAATGTGGGACAACAACTCTCATATTAAGCTTAAGGAAGTCTGACTTGATACATACTCTAAAGGAAATTTGAAATACTTATCAAAATTACTGTCACAACTATGTATCTATAGTCACATTATACAAAAGGATTAGAAACAGACTGAATCCTGTCAGTAGTGGGGTAAATACCTTTTCATATATTTACATAATAGTGTTGTATGCATTTTTTCTTCTTTATTGAAGTAAAAGTGACAAAATTGTAAGATATTTAAAGTATACATCCTCATGATTTGATGTGTATATACATTGTGAAAGAGTTCTTGTCATCTAGTTGACTAACATTTCTTTCTTCCTCTATCAGTCCATCTATAGAATTTAAGGAGAACACTTAAATTCTATTCTCTTAGCTGATTTCAGTTACACAATACAATGTTAACAACTATAATCACCATGTTTTACGTTAGATCCTCCAACCTTATTCACTTTATAGCAGAAAATCTGTGCCTTTTTATCAATCTCTGCTTACCACCTTTCCTCTTTCCCATTGACCCCTGGCAGCCACTTCTCTATGCTGCCTATATGAGTTTAGCTTTTTTTTTTTTTTAATTTCACATGTAACATATACCATGTAGTACTTGTCTTTTTCTGACTTCTTTCACTTAGCAGAATGCCCTGAAGATTCATCCTTGTTGCTGCAAAGCAGGATTTTCTTATTATGACTGAATAAGATTCCATTGTATATATGAATCACAGCTTCATTATTCATTAATGGACATTCAGCTTGTTTCCATATCTTTCGTATTGTATGGAATAAGTGTATAGTTTTTAAAAAATGAATTTTTACTTTATATATTGATACTAAACCATCTCATATATGTAGAAAAAATGCTTAACAGTGTTTGCATATTCTGTTATTTATATAAGAAGAAATAGTTTGTATATATACAAGAATTGATAAAGTATATAGGAATTGGTGATATGACTTTGAATATATGAGAAACTCAAAGGATGCATAAGAAAGTATAGTCTTAGTGGAAATACACATAAAACAAGTTTTCATATGACTTATAAAGGAAAGTAAGCTTATCTGAGAGTCAATGGGAGGAAAAATATACTGGATATGGTTCTGTACTTCAAAATTTTTGTACCAAAGGGGTGTTTTATCAAGTTAATTTTTATGTAAGTATGATATTTTATCATTCTTTGTCACTGGGCTATAAGATTTTCTCATAACATTATTGAAAATTCAATTTAAATCTGTAATGAACAAAGAATTAATTTCTAAATATATCAGGTAGGGATCCAGTTATATTTTTTCACTATAGATCATAAATTTTTCCAGCACTACTTACTGAACAGTTGATTCTTCAGTGATAAGAAATGTTACTAGTTTCCATACATACATGGATCAGTTTCTGGAACCTTCATTCTATTTTTCAGGTATAGTAAATCTACACACCATATTCTTTAGAATGTCTTCGCTCATCTTAGTTCTGTGCTTTTCTTTTATAATTTTTAGAATAACTTTATCAGGTTTAATAAAAATTAATCTCAGGGTATTCATTAGACTTGCTTTGATTCTATGTAATATTTTTAAAATTTAATTTAATTTTTTCAGTGTTCCCAGATTCATTGTTTATGCATCACACCCAGTGCTCCATGCAATACGTAACCTCCTTAATACCCACCACCAGGCTCACCCATCCCCCAACCCTTCTCCAAAAGCTTCAGTTTGTTTCTTAGAGTCCATAGTCTCTCGTGGTTCATCTCACCCTCTGATTTCCCCCAATTCACTTTTCGTTTCTTTCTCCTGATGTCCTCTATGTTATTCCTTATGCTCCACAAGTAAGTGAAACCATACGATAATTGACTCTCTCTGCTTGACTTATTTCACTCAGCATAATCTCCTCCAGTCCTGTCCATGTTGATACAAAAGCTGGGTATTCATCCTTTTGGACGGAGGGGTAAGATTCCATTGTGCTTTGATTCTATGTAATAATTTGAGGAAAAATTGATTGCTTTATACACTGGAACTTCCCAACTGTGAATGTAGGAAATCTCTTTGTTTATATAGTTTTTTTTAAAGATTTTTATTTATTTATTTGACAGATCACAAGTAGTCAGAGAGGCAGGCAGAGAGAGAGAGAGAGAGGAGGAAGCAGGCTCCCCGCTGAGCAGAGAGCCGGATGCGAGGCTCGATCCCAGGACCGAGACCATGACCTGAGTCAAAGGCAGAGGCTTTAACCCACTGAGCCACCCAGGCAACCCAATGTTTATATAAATGTTTAATACCAGTGGTTTTGTAATTTTCTTTATTAAGGCTCACATATATTAAATTTATTCCAAGATACCTTACAATTATTCCTGCCATTTTAAATTACAGTTTTCATTTAATATTTTATTTTTAGCATTTGCATAGTACAGGAACATGCTTGCAATTTTTTTGTAGATTCTCTTGGCATATTGACAATCCATGGTATAGGCATGCTGACGTTATTTCTTTTGTGTTAATCCTATAACTTTGATTACTTTTCCTTGTGTTATTGTACAGACTAGACCTTTGATACAATCTTGACTAGAAGAAGCAAAATATAGAAGGAACCATGTGTTACTCCTGACTTTAATGGGAATATTTCAAAAGCTGCACTATAAATGAGCTGTTTGTGGTTGCCTTTTCCAACTTAACCATTATCACGTTAAAGTTCCCTTTCTATAATTTATATTTTTCATGAACAAGTTTTGAATTTTTATTAAGGACCTTTTCTTATCTGTTGAGATAATTACATATCATTCTTCATTTGGTTTAGTTTAGTTAAATACAGTAATCAAGTACCTAATACTAAATTATCCTTGTATTTTCCTAGAGAAATTTTGTTTTTTGCTTTCTCTAGGACCTCAAAAATGTTACCAATCAGGGAACAATTTTTTCTAGAGTTCTTTTTGAGATATAGTTGACATATAACATTGTATTAATTACAGGCGTACAACATAATGACTTAATATTTGTATATATTGTGAAATGATCACCGTAATTAATCTAGTGGATATCCATCACCACACATAATTAAAAATTTTTTCTTGTGATGAGAACTTTTAAGATCTACTCTTATCATCATTCAAATATACAATATAGTATAGCTAATTATAGTCACCAAGCTGTACATTATATCCCCAGGACTCATTTATTTTACCTTTGTGTCCTCTCCACCCTTTGTTCACCCTCTACCCCCTGCCTCCAGCAACCGTCAATTTGTTTTCCTTATCTGTCTGTTTTCGTTTTGTTTTTAGATTCCACATATTTGTCTTTCTCTGACTTATTTCACTTAGAATAATGCCCTCAAGATCCATCCATGTTGTCGCAAATGGTATGGTTTTCTTCTTTTTTTATGGCTGAATAATATTCTACTGTATATATACTATATTTTCTTTATCCACTCAACTATTGGTGGACACCGAGTTTGTTTCCATAGCTTGGTTCTAGTAAAGAGTGCTGCAGGGAACATTAAGGTACATATATCTTCTTAAGTTTGTGTCTTATTTTCCTTTGTATAAATACCAGTTGTGGAATTGCTGGGTTATATGGTGGTTCAATTTTTAATTTTTTAAGGAAACTCTGTACTGTTTTCCATGGTGGTTGCACCAGTTTACATTTCCCCCAGCAGTATGCAGGGGTTCCCTTTTCTCTACATCCTTTCCAGCATTTGTTATTTCTTGCCTTTTTTGGTCATAGCTGTTCTGACAAGTCTAAGGTGATACCTCATTGTGATTATGATTTGCATTTCCCTGATGACAAGTGATTTTCAATACCTTTTTTAATAATTTTTTTTTTTTTTTTTTTTTTAAAGATTTTATTTATTTATTTGTCAGAGAGAGTGAGCACAGGCAGACAGAGAGGCAGGCAGAGGCAGAGGGAGAAGCAGGCTCCCCGCCGAGCAAGGAGCCCAATGTGGGACTCGATCCCAGGACCCTGGGATCATGACCCGAGCCGAAGGCAGCTGCTTAACCAACTGAGCCACCCAGGCGTCCCTCAATACCTTTTCATGTACAAGTTGCTCACCCATATGTCTTCTTGGGAACATTTTAATGATAATTTCTCAGGGGCTTGGGGCTTCTAGGACAAAGTGAGTCACTTAAATCTGAACCACTAAACCTATGATGGCACCTCTCTGCTTATTAATTCTCTGTGGTGTCTCTGTCTTTTTCCTTTCTTCTTTTCCTCTTCCTTTCTTTTTACTTTTCTACTTTTTCTTCCTTGCTTTCCACTTGGAACACACTGGTCTTAACAGATAAACTTCCTTCTGCCCTTTGTTTATTGATCAGTTTATTCTTCTCCACCCTCTCACTGCCTCTGTTGTCCTTTGGGTTCCTCACATAGAGTGACAATTTGATTCCTCACTTCCTTCTTTCCAAAAGCCCTAGATCTAGTCATCTCTTTTTCTATGGTATTTAAACTCAAACCTTCTCGTTATTCTCAGGGCATCCAAAATGCTTAAATGCCAACTTCACTCTAGTGTTCAGCTTCTACTTAACTTGGGAGCTCTGGGAATTTTCCTCCGTTTTGAGTTTCAATTTTCAGAGCATGCTTTCTATACTTTAACCAGTATTTCCAGGTATTTTAATAGAAGGAGTTTTTGGTTATTTAGTTTGCCATAGAGTGAGAAATGGTTGTCAACATGATATCTTTGAAGTTAGTTAATGCTATTAGCGTTGAGTCTAGCACTCCAGAAATGTTTGCATGTTCTCTTTTTAAAATAGTCTTAATTACTTTACAATTTATTTATTTATTTATTTATTTTTTTTTTTAAGATTTTATTTATTTATTTGACAGATAGAGATCGCAAGTAGGCAGAGAGGCAGGCAGAGAGAGAGGAGGAAGCAGGCTCCCTGCTGAGCAGAGAGTCTGATGTGGGGCTCGATCCCAGGACCCTGGGATCACGACCTGAGCCGAAGGCAGTGGCCTTAACCCACTGAGCCACCCAGGTGCCCCCACTTTACAATTTATTTTATTCAACTTCATTTCAATGCTGGATTCTTTGGTATCACGTTTATTTACACACATTGTTTTAATCTCATATAAAATTCTTGACTTACTGTGTGCCTAGTCCTTGACATAATTGTTTTAAATTAATAATTTGATATAATTACAAGTTTTGACCTATGCAAATATCTTAGTTCTTCCCTGAAAATGTTGCTCTGCTATATTAAACAATGAGGTCAAGTTGTTGCCTTTTTTCTTTTCTTGGATATATTCATATTAATAACTCTTTTGTTTTATGCCAAAGTACAATAGTTTTAATGAGAGAATATTAATTTGAATTAGCTTAATGTTGTTAATGTACTTAGCTAGAGAGACTTCAAAGGGTCAGTTAAAAAGAATTAGACTATTATTTCATGATGCATAATTTGCAGCTTTTGATAGTACTGAAAAATAACATTAAGTTAAATTTCTTTAAATCTAATTTTATAGTTGTGCTGTATATCAAATCTATCTGAATTGGATAAAGAAGGAACTTACTTTTAATACAAATTCAGTGCATAATAATAGCAAACTAGTATTGCATTAACTATATGCAGGCATTTTTCCAAGTACTTTACATATGTTCACTTACTTAATGCTCATAATAGATGCCCTATGGAGCAGATATCATTAATCTTCTCCATTTAAGTTGTGGACACTAAGGCACAGTGAGGCAGAGTAGCTTGACCAAGGTCACACCACTGTTTAGAATGGAGTTGAGAGAGTCAAACTCAACCATAGTCTGGTTCCTTAACTGCATTATATTCTTTTCTTTCTCCTGCTGTGAAATATATTTTCCATGATTTCTATGATTTAGACTATATCAGATAATGTATTTGAATGGTTGTAACCAATTTTAATACTCAGCCTATTTTCAGAGAAAGCTTATATTCATTCGCACGGCAATTTAGTGTTTAAAATTGCTATGTAATATTAGCTTTCTTAAATCCTTGACACCCATATTTTCATATTAAGAGCTTCATATAATTATTTCAAAACATGAATTGTAACTTGACTCATTTTTCTTGATAAGTTTTTGGAAACTTCTTGGTTTATTCAGTTTTTATAAATTCTATTACCTAAGAAAATGCAGATTGTAATAATATTTTAGATGTATAGGCTTAGTATAATAGAGTCAGAATGAACATTAAAGATTATCATGCACAACATTTTCATTTCAATGAATGAGGAAATTGAGTCCCAGAGATGTGGAGACTGAACATGACAGATCTGAGGGGAGAGCCTCTATCATCTTTTTAGCACATTGGAGTCATGTCTTAGGCAGGTATTAGCTGCTATGTTGGTTAGTAAGGAAAAAAATAAAAGCTGTTCTTTAAAATCCCAAAGGAAGGAATGTATTATTTTTTAATATTTTATTTTTTCCAACATTGAAATATTGGTTTTCTTTTGGGGAGCCTGGTTTATTGAGTTGGCCCATGTTTTCATTAGACCAGGCAATATATTCTTTTGTCAGAAAGGCCATAACAGATGGCCTTAAAATCTTAATGCCTTCATGTAAAGTTTATTTTTTTACCTGGGCTTTTTGGGTTGGTGGCTCTATTCAGAGTGATCACTCAGGTAAACCAGATTATTTCCAACCCGTGGCCATCCTGTCTCACTATTTTGTGGTGTACTGGTCACTGGGGCATTATCCTTTTAGCAAAATGGGAGAAGAAAGAGAGCACAAAATGTTTAGGGGGTTGTCTTAGAGGTCAGACCTGGATCAGTCTTCATCCCTTCTACTCAGTTTACATTGTCCAGAACTCAGTCACATAATTCTATCTATATGCAGTAGGGATTGGGAAATGTAGCCCTACCCAGGAAGATACTTAAGTGATTTCATGAATATGTAACATTATCTTAGCTAATGCTTACATTTAGGGAACCATGTTATTCCAAAAAACATAGATTTTAGCACTAGAATAGCCCTCTGCACTGAGAGATGCTCATAGTTTTAAAGGTAAGCAGAGACGGCAGTCATATTTTCCATCTTATACTCACAGCAAGGCATAACTATTTTGAGTGGAATATTTATTATTGATCTCATGATTCACACACACACACACTCTCTCTCTCTCTCTCTTTTTAGACTGAGCGAATATGTGAGCAGAAAGGGGCAGAGGGAGGAGGAGAGAGACAATCTTAAGCATGCTCCATGTTCAGCGCAGAGCCCTATGTGAGGCTTGATCCCACTACCCTGAAACCAAGACTCAGGCTGAAATCAAGAGCCAATGCTTAACTAATTGAGCCACTCAGTTGTCCCAGATGATTCTCTTGTTTAAATGAAAAGTTTCTATTTTTGTTTTTCAGTAACAATTAAGGGAAGCACTAAGAACCAAAACTTTTTTTTTTTTTTAAGGTATAAGCCCAGATCATAAGAAATTAAGAAAACAGTAGCAGAAACAGAAAATAAGCTGTTTTAATGCAAGGAGCTTGTGTTTTCAAAAGAGACTAATTAAAGACAAAACCTAGTGGCCAAGCTTGCCTATTCATGCGTGTACTTATATGTGAAATTCTATCTGAAAGAAGAATATAATTATTTAGATGTCAAGAAGAAAAAAGAAATAGACATAATACACGCACATTCAATATAAAGAGAAGGCCCTTGTTGGGTGGAAGTAAAATTCTTCAACTATAATTGTACCTTCTAAAAGCATACTTTTATGATGAAATTAAAATGGATTAGGCACAGATTTTGCAAGTGGAGGTGATTCAAAAGAGAGCTTTGAATCTATTAAAAGCCTCTCCCCTACCCCCAGCTGGACATAAAGAACTTAAGGGTAGACCTGCATATTTTAAATCTGGGAGCTTTGATCATCTATAAGAAGTTCTTAGTAATTAGATTCTGAGTAGAATTTCATACATGGGCCTGATGTAATAATCTAAGCTTTCCTTCAACAATCTTACATGACTATGTGTAAAGCAGAGTTGAATTGAGCTTTTCATTAACCAGCTGTCATAAATTACTGTATGCCTGTACATATATATTTTGGATTTTTCTTTTGTGCTTACAGCTATTACTGTTTTTATCTTAGAGATGAAAACATTGTGGCTCAGAGAATTCAAATGATTTCTGGGTAACCAGAGAATTAAAAAGTAGAAAATTGGGACCAGATATGAGATATCTTGATTCCCAGTTGAGCATTTGAATCATCTTTCTACGTTTCAAAAATGAGAGGGATGTCTATACGTTATCTGTAAAAGCTCTTGGTGCGGAATGAATTTGTGTGATGGTACCTTCCTTATCTCAACCTTGAGTTATGATAATGAACTTCACTTCATATCCAATGGACCTGTGGTTATCTGTGCCTAGAAAGTAAGCTCCAGTCTGCTTTATTCTCTAAGTACTCCAAGGATATTTCTAGATTAGAAAAATGCCATGGAGTGTGGTAGATAAATAAGTGCTTGTTGATTAAATGACATGTTATCAAATGTCAAATATTTTCACATTAATCCTATTACATATGTAAAGCATGTTTAGGTATTTAACCCTGTCTGGGAAATTTCAACATTGGCAATGTAATATTTTTTGGGGGACCAAAATTCCCTTGTCATTTTAGAAATTATGTTCCTTAACTTAAATATCCACTGATAGGGATATGGACAATTAAACATACATATCTTGAATTAGGTAGTCATTAAACAGGTTGATAATAAAATCTGCTTGAAGCCTTGAGTGATGCAGGACATAAATGTATTTGTACCCTATAGTACAACTATTTAAATAACATAGGGATGCTGAAGTGACTTCAAAGAAACACACTATCGATGAGTGGTTAGAGGAAGACTGATGTTTTTGTTTTTACTCAACGTTTTTTATTGCATTATCTATTAGTAAAAGGGACACATTTTTTATCTATATTCCTTTTGCCTTTACTTCATTTTTTTTCCCTTCATACTGGTCTATGTTTTAATTATAGTGAGGAAAAAGGAAGTTTCTCTTTTTTACTTGTAGTGACAAACGTTTAATATTCAACAAATGGACTACGACACAAACAACTCATTTAAAGATGCTGTTGTTTTTCAGGTCTGTGTTATTCCTAATGGATTGCTCTGTTGATCCAGTTTAACTAAAAGACTCATTTCCTTTGTGAACCTCCTCTGTGTCAATCCCTGTTCAATGCAGCATGTTTCTGAGGCTCGTTCCTCTTTTTAAATAAACTGTGGATGCTTTTATTTTCTCACTTACCAGGAGATAAAGCATAAAATAAATCTTAGCAGAGATGGAGAGAAATTCTTTGTTGCAGTTGAGGGTATGTAGAAGTTAGGGCATATATTTTCATGACATTTAAGGCCAGCTTTTATCATTAGTTGGTTTTAGGAAAAATTTTTCTACAGATTTTAGTTTATTGTCACCACTTTTATGTGGGGGATTCTGCTCAAGAAAAATTTGACCTGTAGTTTCTTTTCCTATTTCCTGGTGCGTATTTCTTTTCTATGTCTGTCACTTTAAAATCAAGATTCAGATGTTGTACTGTCTGATGCGAATCCAATTTCAGACGATCTAATATCTGATCTGCTGCTGTAAAATTGTGACAACTGAGTACTTCTTTTAAAGCATGCCAGGCAAATCAGTTGAGCCAAAGAAAAAATTTTCTGAAACTAAACCAAACATTTCTTGGACATATTTGTAGATGAATTGTGCCTCTCTGTTCGTTTAAACTGAATGGTCATCCATGTGTGAGGAAATAAATTTGAAAGCTAACTGAATGCCCTGGCCCGTCTTTTCCAAGTATCTCCTGCATCATCTGGACTTTAAAATTTATTCCATCACACATGGCTGGCTGGGTGCTCCAAATAAAGTTGGCAAGAAACGATTCTTTTATGTTTGGTGTTAATCTCAACTCACTGAGGAGGCGACTGCTTTTGTGTAGAGGATTATGGCCCTTACAAACTTTTGGTGTGAGCAATTTCTTCTTTATTCCCAAGTTCTTATCCAGATATTTCTTGACAGATAGTAGATACTGTTCTTCAAGACTCAGAATAAACAAATGAATGATCAACTAACAGATGATGTTAGGAGAAAAGTGAAATTTTGACATGTTCACCAACAAAATAACTTCAGAAACATTATGTTTGAAGAATTACCCTTTCCTCTGCCTCCTAACAAGCGCGCGCGTGCGCGCACACACACGTCTGGAATACTAGCATTGGGTGGCTTAAAACAAATTATTATTATTATTATTAACCATCTAAGTAGGACACTAACAAACTATTAAACTTGCTCACACCAGTTAGCAAGTTATGTGTGGGAAAATACCTATAGAATTAGTACAATACTTATTGTTCAACTTCTTTTTCTTTTTCTTTTTTAAAAGATTTTATTTATTTATTTGAGAGAGGGTATGGGCAGGGGCAGAGAGAGAATGGGAGAAGCAGACTCTCTGCTGAGCAGGAAGCCCAACACCCGGCTTCATCCCAGGACCCTGGGATCATGACTTGAGCTAAAGGAAGATGCTTAACCCACTGAGCCAACCAGGTGCCCCTTTTCATCCTCTTTTGAAACAAATATTTTCCTTGTGGTAAGAACATTTAATATAAAATTTACCCTCCTGCGGCACCTGGGTGGCTCAGTGGGTTAAGCCTCTGCCTTTGGCTGAGGTCATGATCTCAGGGTCCTGGGATCGAGCCCCACAGCAAGGATTAGCAGAGAGCCTGCTTCCCCTTCGCTCTCTGCCTGCCTCTCTGCCTACTTGTGATCTCTCTCTGCCAAATAAATAAATAAAATCTTAAAAAAAATTAAATTTACCCTCCTAACAAATTAAGTATATAAAACAGTATTGACTATAAGTACAGCAGATCTCTAGAGTTATTCTTCTTGCTTTACAGCAATTGTATGTCTGTGGATCGGTAATTCCCTTCTCCCCTTCTCCTCAGCCCCTGGAAACCCCTATTCCATGCTTTGATTCTACGAATTTGAGTATTTGAAATCCCTCATATAAGTGGAACACACATGATTTGTCCTTCTGTGACTGGTTTATGTCACTTAGCATAAGGTCTTCAAGGTTCACCAAAAATGTGTCATATATATGCATTGGAACACCATTCAACCTTAAAAAGGGAATTTTATAATCTGTGGCAACATGGTGTGCCCTTTACAGATAGCAATGTTTATACATTGTGTTTTTATTTGTCTTGTGCCTTTTATTAGAAGTAAAAGCTGTGGGCAGAGCATATATTTCCATCCCACACATTGAACTGAACTGACCCACTGCAGTGTACTGTGGAGTTTTTAACCTTGAAATTATGTTGAGTGATAGAAGCAATCTTCATAGTTATGTTAAACATGGAGAAATGTACATTTCTTGTAATTTGAGATGTGGCATATTGTGGCATTTTCCTCTAAAGTAAAACTATTAAAAATATATGATCGAGTGTACCAAAAAAAAGAAATTCTTAATTTTATTAAGTAAAGTCTACATCTTAGAAGATTTATGTAGTGGTTTCTAATTCCTGAATAATAAAAATAGACATACTGAAACAAAAACAGGATATGAAATATATGAAATAAAAAAAAGCCAGCTTTCTAGTGAGGAGTAATACAGTAAAAATTGATTGTGATACTAGATTGTGTGACCTTACGCTAAATTAGCTTTTAGAAGTTAATCTTGGTGCACCTATTGAACTGCATGTAATTGTAATTAACCTTGATGTTTAAAAAAGTCCAACTTATAAATCCGTCTTCACAAATGTGAGTCAAGCCCTTTCTGTATTTTGCTTAATTCCACAAGAGTTGCCTTGATTCCACAGAAATGACTGACTATGCTCAAAACATTTTTGTTCTAGCATAAGATTTCTTCCTTCAAGTAGGTTTGTAAAAATATTGCAAGAAGGCCAATTACGATAAATTTCTATTTGTAGCATCAATAAAGACATAGCATTCTATTTGTGCACATTTTCTCCCAGGAAGCTCTGTACCATATTTTGTTTCAAGGTTTTCCATATTTTAAAAACATGTTTCTAAAAACTTTAAGAGGCCTTATGAAAATAACATGATTTATAACACTGAGAAATCAAAAGGTAAAGGAAATTGACTAAAAATCTTAAATTTCAATCTTGTAGCTAAGAAATTAAGGCATGTTTCTTGTCAGGAAGCTAAGATGCAACACTTACAGTGTTACAATTTTGAGGATGGGATGAAGGTAACGGGGGATTTTAGCAAAGGGGGTAAGAGTAATTGCTCTTTTTAATTTTGAAACTTTAAAAGTACAGTGTTTGTACTTTTAAAAATCTCAAATTTTCCAACAAGCTGCAAGTACAGTACAGAGAACTTTTTTCTCCTGAACCATTTGAGACTAAGTTGTTGACAGGATGTCACCTCCTTCCTAAATATTTTAGTATTTTCTATGAAGACATTTTGCCCACATACTGCAATAAAGCCACCAAAATCAGTATATTAGGACTGGTACGTGATGCCACCTGATTGTGAGACCCTGTTACATTTCAGTTATCGTCCTTGTTATATCTTTTATAAGAAAACGATGCAGTCCAGAATCACACTTTGCACTAGTCTTCTCTTTCTCTCTAGAACAATCTCTAAGCCTTTCTTTGACTTTCATGACCTTGATACTTTTGAGGTGTACTTCCAGTTATTTTAGAGAATATGCTGCAAATTTGGGTTTGTCTGACTTTCCTATAATTAGATTCAGGTTGTTCATTTTGGCAGGAACATTTTAAAAGTGATACTGTATTCTTCCTGCATCTATCAGGGGATGCACTATTTCCATTTTTCCTGTTACTGATGATGTTTCTTTGATCATTTGATTACAGTGGTGTCTACCTTGATTCTCCTCTGTAAAATTATACTTCCTCCCCTTTGTAATTATTATATATTTTGTAAGGGAGTATTTTGAAACTATATAAATATCCTGTTTGTCATCAAACTCTCAATTTACTCATTTATCAATATGAATGATTTCCTGTTTTAATCATTGGTTTATAATCTGTTACTATTTTCATAAATGTTGAAGCAAAATTTGATCTATTTTGGCCAATGGGTACTCCTGCAGACTGGATATTTTTTCGATCTTATGGATATGTCCCCTTAGTTATTGAAGCACTTTTCTGCTTTTCGGCACAATATCATTGTCCTTTTGTATTTTTCCTACCCCAGACTTAGGACCAGTCTTTTTTCTAAGGAGCACTGATTTCCTTTAGTGGAAAATGGTGTTTAAATATCAGGACGTTTCTTGCTTTCAGGGTCTCATTGCTCACAGAGCTAGATGGAAAAATACACACACACACACACAAACACATGAATGATACACATATGTATGTAAACATATGCACATTTATATATATCTCTACATATGATTGTATAATATACATATGATTCTAATATACATATACATATATATTTTAATATACATATGATTGTATATTAAAAGCTATGAGTTTCATCCAATATATCTGATTCCATTTTAATAGAACAGAGTTCATTCTGAATTTCTCCTTTTCCCTATTTGCAACTATCTTTTCCGGCACTGAGAAACTTGCTTCCATTATGTTTAATATATTGACTTATTTGATCAACCTTGTAAGTATTCCATTTTCTATTCTACCATCACACCTTCACTTGGATAGATGTCCTCCCTGCTTGGTTCTGACTCCAGGGATGTCCTTGTGGAGACTATCCCCAACCAGCTGGGTCTCTTGGCCACTCACTACCCGGTTACCCTCCCGCTTTAATTGAATGTCTTCCTCACCCTGTTTTGGCTCAGACACCTCAAACTGGTTCACCCTGACTTGTCTGGAAACCCTCCTCATCCTGCTTAATCTCTGAAACTCCGTGCTGGGCTGCCCTTCTATGCAGAAGCTTTCCTTTGCCCTTACTGGGCTCTGTCGGTCCCACGCAGAGCCTCTGAGTAGGTAGATTACCTGCCACAGCCTTAAGTGCTAAACCCTACCCCACACCATTCTGACTGCATTCCTCTCCTTTTGTCAGGTGTGGATGTGTATGTTGGTTGGCCCCAGCTATTGGCCTGGCCTGACATTGTTCATGAAGCAAAGAAAGAGGAAGAAGAGGTTTACATTGTTTCTAAATTCTTTCTTACATGTGTTTGGTATGTTTTACTTCCCAACTGGAAGCCTCACAATATTTCCAAGAAATCAGCAGCAGGACTTTTACTATGTAGTTGTGAGTTAGTGCTTTTAATATAATCAGTAAATCATTTGTAAACAGAAACACTAAACAAAATAGCTCCCATTGTATCAGGTACCAACTTTTGCCCTGAAAATGATATATGAATGTTGTACAATTGATATCAAGTACAAACTTGATTTTTGAGTTTAATCTTTTGATCTGAAACAATTTCTAAACTGTCCTAATGCCAAATATGTATCTCAACAAATGTACTAATAGGGGAATTAGAGGGAAAATAATTCAAAATATTTGAAATGAATAATATAATGCATGTAGATCCTTACAATTTTATGGGACTCATTAAGAGACTAGAAAGTATAGTTTTTAGTATAGGTTTTTCCAAAACTGTGAACTTGAGTTTGCCCATTGAATTTAATATTAAAATTTAAAAAAGGACTTTTTTAAAAAGAGGTAGCTAAAAATCCAACAATAAAAACAGCCCTCACATCACATGATCAAATATTAATGAGTGTTAGTTGAATCTCAATTGAAAATGTCATTGTTAGTCATGAGTTTCTTTGCAGTTTTGATGTTATATTTGTGCACTCATGAATACACTTCCACTTGTTTGATCATGGCTACTGTGTTTCATGTATCTGAAGTTTAAAATGAAATGAAGGCCAAAGTCCACTTGATTGGCAATGAATCTCAAAGTCACCATAGTATCTTTGGCCATGTGACAGCACTTCAAGTATTTGTGATTTCTTTCTGGGGTATCCTATGTTTTCATATTCATCTCTTCTGTGTCTAAAGTCACATTGTGAAATCAAATTTTGTTTTCATTTTCATGAAGATGAAAATAAGAACAGATTATCACTTTAAGATATTACTGTACTCTTCATTAAACTTTAAAATGTCACTTTTTTCATTTCTTTCAATAAATTATAATTTCCAAGATCAGTTCATATCCAGTTTGTATTTGGTTGTGTTCTTATGTTAGCAGATTATCTGCATTATATAATTGTAGATTCTGGTTGCCTTGGCAACAAAATGCTTGCTTTAAATTTAGAAACTCATTTATTTTCTGTCACTTTATTCTTTACCATTAAGAAGACAAGCTGTTTTCTGTTTAAAAAAAAAAAAGAGAGAGAGATAGTATTCTAATGGGTGAATTGTCAAGATTTGGTCTTTGTTACTTAGCTTAGTTTAAGCTAAGGGGGGAAGGAACAGCCCATTTGACAGGAATTAAGACATATATATATATATATATATATATATATATATATATATATATAAGAAAAGTAAGTAGAGGGAGAAACTAAATTGCTTAGCTACAGAGCACATGGAAATGTGATCAGTGCCACCTATTAAATTTGTTTTAACAAGGTAGAGCTTTAAAATGTAGAGATCTGGACTAGAGGAGCTCTGACAATGCTTCCCTAAAGGAAGTTTCTCTATCCAGGAGTATACCACTTCTGAAAACACAGTTTTCAAACTGCTTAAAACATAGTCTTATACAAATAGATAACCAGCATGGGCTAATGTTTTATTTAGCTCATTAATTAAGTAACAAGCAGAACAGCCAAAACTGATTTGAAGGGGTTGTAAGGAACTAGAATTTATAGTCTGGGAGGAAAGGAATGACGAATGTGGTTTATGTCCCATAGAACAATGCAAGCATGAACTTTGGGGTTGCTTTCTCTACCAGGCAAAGAAAAAAGATCACCCCTTATCGATTTCATATAAACTAACTCCTGACTTTATAGGTTTGTAAAATGCTCAGGTGTGAGCCACTTCTGGGTAGTAACTCAAACAAAGTTACATTTCCTGAAGGGAATAAAAGTAATTAATAAGGTGGGATTATTAGAAAGTGTTCTCTTATATTAAAAAAACTCACCATCCTCATTATTTTACCTTATTCCCAACTTTTGGATAATTTTTGCTACCACATTTCTACTCTTTAATACTTTCAAATAAAAAATGTAGTTGAATGTATCACTTGGGGAAATGAAGTTATTAAAGAAATAGAAATAATGTTGAGCTCCTCCAATTCTATGGGGGATCACTCACATATTGGAGAACAAACGTATTCTTATGTCATAAGATGAACAGATTTCACTTTATCCTCACTTTCTAAGACTTATTTTGCAGAGCCTCTTCGAGTAGGTGGGTTTATTTGGTTGCTGTATATTTCAGAGAATTGGAGTATAAAATCAGGAAGCGATGTTAGTAAACCTATATTCACTTTTGGTACAGTGAGGAGAACTGAGGTCTGGAAATTGCAACTTGCCTAAGATCTCACAGCAAGTTGGTGACTAAATGGTTCTCTTGTAACAACTAACAATACATCTTTCTTCCTTTAGCTCATTTATCAATTTGAATCGCATAAATAAATGCACCAGAGAACTTGCTCAGGGCCTGGGAAAAAGAAAATAAATGCATCTCCTAGGGAACTAACAAAGTAGAACGAATAATGAAGTTGAACATACTCTTCTGATCTAAGATCACTGTTATCAGTGTGCAGCACTGATTTCCAAATTTGAATTGGCTCCTCCCCGTAGTTTCTACAGAGCATTGTGGATTTCTTAGCAGAAATCCATGAACACTTAAGTAAATTTTTTCCACTGTGCCCTCAAAAGAGGAACTTTTCCTTGACTTATCAGATTAATAATAAATACTAATTCCAAGAATGGCTAAAGATGACAAATTGGAATTTTTTGCATCAGCTGTTGCAAGTGAGGACGGGTAGTAGAAAGCACAAAAACATAAATAAGTACATTCTAATGGGACAGAATTTGCAAAGTAAAAGCAATTATTTTTAGGAAAAAAAGGGGATTTTTGAATATTTTGGTTCCCAAATGTTAGATGAGAGACAAATGCCAAAGTATTATTTCAAAGTTCAGTAGCTTCAAAATGCTACAATTCTGGAAGTGCCTGGGTGGCTCAGTGGGTTAAGCCTCTGCCTTTGGCTCAGGTCATGATCCCAGGGTCCTGGGATCGAGCGCCGCATTGGGCTCTCTTCTTGGTGGGGAACCTACTTCCCCCTCTCTCTCTGCCTGCCTTTCTGGCTACTTGTGATCTCTCTCACTCTGTCAAATAAAAAATTAAAAAAAATCTTTAAAAATACTACAATTCTGGGTTAAAATTATTATATACAGTCAGGAATATGGGAGTGCATTTGCACTACATGATGCACATGCTCAAAAGCATGTACAAATTTTATTGAGGAAGAAAATGTAGAAGAAATATCACAGTATTCTATATAGTGGTGTGTGCGTGTAAAATCTGATTTTTAACCTCTCATTTAAACTGTCATGGGCTTGATGGGAAATTCAGTCTTAGTCATTACTGGGTTCCTCCCTCTCCCCTTCAGTGAGTATTCTTGCAAACTCTAAGTCTTGGAAAAGTTGGGAGGATCTAATGCAGACTGAGGTATTTCAGTCACTGGATTTGGAGGTCATATTGTTTGAAACTCACAGGGTGTCTTGAGGCAACATATGCTGAGGCTGAGGCCTTTGATATCTGGCATCCAGACTCCCTAGATTTGTTGAAAAGGCATTTCCCTCTGAGACACTGCCACTTCTCACCTCTGGGAAGGCAAAAAGCTTTGGTAATGATGCTTTCAAAACTTTAAGACAGTCTTGTCTCTCTAACCTAGGAGCTAATGTCTAACACTTGTCTTCACCTCAGGTACTTTCCTGTCTTTCTTCCCTGTAGGATAATTTGACATAGTTCCTTAAAAAAAAACCCTAGGTTTTCAGAAATAAAAGAATAGAGATTGTTCTTCAGACAACTACAGAGTGAAAACCCAGCTAATTTTTTTTAATAGAAGGGGAGGGGAAAATATAAGCAGAATTAAACACAAGTAACAAATCAATAGATTATCCTTTCATAATAACTGTAAAAATTATATATATCTTGGGAAATGTTTCAAAAATGTAAAATGTTGATGTTGCTATAGCAAAACCAGATGTCATAGATTAGTTTTCAATAATAATGTAAAGTAGTAATACCCAAATAACTCAGAAATTAGGTTATGCTATTGTCAAAATAGCCTTCTCCATGGAGGAAAACTTAAGTATTGGACTTCCTTCTGACTGCTATATCTCTGTATGGTTTCACTATATTTATCTTATTCACTGAGCATGATTTTATTTTGACCATGACAAAATGGTAAAGAGTGCTTATGACTTTGTATTACTGACTTATGCCTTCTGGATCTTATCATTGTCTCGGAAAATCACAGTATTTTTGGTGTGAGATGTGGGAAGGAAACCCAAATAACCTTAAAATTTATGGTTAGTTTTTATTCTGTCTATCCTGATTGAAGAGAGTTTGCAGATTTATCAAGAGAAGCTCTCAAAGTCTCTTTCCACAACACAATGTTGTTTGATTTTAGTTATATCTTTATAACTTTATAACTTTATATCTTTATAACTTCATGCAAATATGACAGAATAGACCTTCTCTGGCTTTGTCATCCCCTCTTTCCATATCTTTCTGTACCTGATGCAGGAAACCAAGATATATCTGACCTGTTTTCTGGATTTTTCCCGTGGCTGCCTGCAAGCCCATCATGTTTTACTGCTGTATCCGCGTCACTTATTTCTGTTTTCAATCTTTACATACATTTCTTTTCAAACCAGCTTATAGGGCAGTTTTTAATTTGTTGCAACGCCGAAACTGGGTGACAAAGAACTGAATGCCTCATGTGCATGTCTTTTATAATTTCTGCATGTGCATACTGAGGGGAATAAGCCAGTTGTCACCCCGTGTGTTACAAATCAGATCATCAGCACCTCTCTACTGTGATAGATCTATGTATAAAATATTCTCAGAATATTTTAACAGTATTTTTACTGGACAGCTGGGGAAAATTGTGTTCGTATTGTGAAATCATTTTGTGTAAGCAACGAAGTTCCATTGTACTAAAAATACTTAGTTTCTCTAAATATATGGTGCAATGTCCATTTCATGGTTTGTGTCTAATAAAGTCTACAGAGATATTTAATTATAGTGAAATTAAGGAACTGATCTGCACCAATTCACATATAGACCCGTGTGAAGCTTCATTTTCTTAATCAGAATCAGACTTTTATTTTAACTGGTTTTATTAGGAATCTTGATTTTTAACCTCATCTTCCAATTTCTGTTTTAAGTTGTTTATTTACTCTGCATTGCTTCCACAAACAATTTTTAGGGTTTTTGCCTTCTCTACCTTTGTCCATTCTTTTTAAAAAATTTTTTTAAAAAGATTTTCTCTGTTTATTTGAGAGAGGATGAGAGGGAGAGGGAAGGACCCAGGGGTGGGGGGCAGAGAGGGAGGGAGAGGGAGAAGCAGACTCCCCTCCACACAGGGAGCCCACACATGGGGCTCTGGGATCATGACTTGACGTGAAGGCATATGCTTAACTGATTGAGCCACCCAGGCACCCTGCATATCCTATAATTAATTTCTTATTAGGTTGCCTAAACTTTGCCAGTAAAGCCTCTTCTCCTAACCTGGGGAGCAAACATTCCCAGGGAGACATCTAGATACGATTACCATCAAGCACTTAAGCAGTTCCAATGACTCTTTCAATGATCTCAATTGAAGGCAATATTACTTCGAATACTTGCATAGGAACTCAAAAAACCCAGCAATTTAACAGTTTTTAGTTAGATTATTTCTAATTGTTGCAGGTTAAATGATTTTTAATTTCTCTGCCTAATTGATAAGGGTACAGGGGGCTCAATGCATGGTTCTTCCATTTAAATGCGGCTGGGCAAGCGACTGAAGATCTTGAGGCTCAGTGACATCACCTATTTAATCTGTTTCAGGGTGTAATTCCCATTTTTTCTGACAGGCCCAACTTCCTCACTTTTCTCAGCTTCTCACCCTCGCCCACTGGTAAACTTGAAGCCGAAGCGGCAATACTCAGCTTGTCTAGAGGAAGCGCAGGTGGAAGGCGTGTTCTGAGAGAAGTCATGGGACAGGAAGGAGGAGCTCAATGCACAGCCTGGGGGTAAATAACTTTCTACTGTCAAGAGGAGATGAAGATTAATAATATCTATCAAGGAGGAAAGGAGTAACAGCAATTAAAGGTCAAGAAAAGCAGGAATGAGAAATGCAAATATATAAGTAGCTTGATGCAGGATACGAGCAAATTGAAAAACCCTGGTTGATCTGGATATGGAGAAATTCACTCTTTGTCCTTGACCTTCTTGTCATACTTTTTGCCTAAGGTGGGAAGGATGAGAAAAAAGTCAGAGTCAAGAGAATATAGATTAAATGGGAGAAGCAACCATAGTATGAAAGAAAAGAAACTTGTTTTGTAATGATTAAGATTCAACACACTTTTATTTATCTTTGTTTTGATTATGTTCTTGGGCTGACTTTGAGACTACAGATGACCTTGAGAGCAATAGCTATATGTAGTCTTTACCATTCACCCCACAAATGAATATTGAATAACTTATATTCATAGAACTGGAACAGAATCTGTTCCAAAATACACAGTAGAGGGTCTTGTTCACCAAGACTCTTAGAATCTAATAAGAAAGATACCACTTGTATTCAAACAAAAGAGCAACTAAAGTTCTGTAAGAATTCAGAGGGGACAGAGCATATCCCAGCTAGGATACTGAGATGCCTGCCTCAAGGTAGCAAGACTAAAACTAGCCCATAAAGGATGGGCAAGATTTAGGTGGGCAGAAATGAAGGAGAAATTGAATAAAGAGTGTCCCGGGGCATCTGGGTTGCTCAGTTGGGTAAGCCTCTGCCTGCAGCTCAGGTCATGATCCCAGAGCCCTGTGTTGGGCTCCTTGCATGGTGGGGAGTCTGCTTCTCTCTCTGCCTGCCACTTGCCCTGCTTGTGTTCTCTCTCTGACAACTAAATAAATAAAATCTTTAGAAAAAATGTAGGATATGCACAGTGGTAGTTTTAAACAAAATTTCAAAGCTCACCTTTTTTTTTTTTTTTTTTCAAACTATGGAGTTTTATCTGGACCTTCAGTCTGGAAGGTGATAAATCTTCCAGGAAGTTTGTGTGTCTAATCATACGAATGCACCATTTAATCGTCTATGTGCTTTGGTACAGCTACCACATTTCCAGCCTAATAGGGTATATTTTTAGGATGTTTGAGGGTAAACCTTCATGGAGTCACATATAGGAAAGTGGGCAGATGGTTTATTATATGGATGTCACAATGGGTGTTTTTTGTTTTGATATGTTATGGCAAAGGCTTGGAAGATAAACTGCCATCAGCCAAAAGCTAGAAAAGCTTGCTTTTCATATTTATTCTCTCTGATTTTCTTCGTGTTGACAGTGAGTTTACAGTGCTGAACTAACTCTTGTTAGCATATAATTTTCTTGTTCAATGCTAAATTCCATTGGTTGAAAGATGGCCAAGTGGAAAAAATATTCCATATCTATTTGTAAAATGTTTTATAATTTCCCCCAAATTATTTCAAAAACACCATTTTTTTTATTATGTTAAAAAAAAAAAACCAACAACCTGGAAAGTTAGGAAAGACAGGGAAAGCTGCTACTTTTACATGTCAAGAAACTGAGGCCCAGGTGATTATGAGACCTGCTTTAGATACCATAGTCTGCATGTGAAAAACGAGAAGAAAAGGAACCACTGCCCATTAAGAAACTCTTGACTCCTTCCTGCTTCTACTAGACCATAAACTCCACCAGGAGTGAGATCTTATCTAACTTTTAAAAATTTTATTTTATTTTTTTATTGAAAGAGAGTTGATATACAATGCTACATTCATTTCAGGTGTACAACATAGTGATTTGACAATTTTATATGTTATGCTATATTCACCACAAGTGCAGCTACTTTCTGTTACTCTACAGCACAATTAAAATACCATTGACTATGTTCCCCAGGCTGTAACTTTTATTCCCATGACTTCTTTATTCCATAACTGGAAGTCTTTATCGCCCACTCTCCTTCACTCATTTACCTACTGCCTTCCCCCACACCTCTCATCTGGCAACTGTAATTTGTATTTATGTTGTTTCTGCTTGCTTAATTCTTGTTTTTGCCTTTTACATTCCACATATGCATGAAATCATACGCATTTGTCTTTTTCTGCCTGACTTACTTCATTCAACATTTAACATAATACCCTCTAGGTCCATCCATGGTGTCCATCCATGTTGTCACAAATGGCAAGATCACATTCATTTTACGGCTGAGTAATATTCTATTACACACACACAAACATCATCATCATCATCATCATCATCATCTTTATTTATCTATTGATGGGCATCAATATCTTTCATATCTTGGCTGCAACAAACAAGGGGTACATCTATCTTCTAAAAGTCGAGTTTTTGTTTTCTTTAGGTAAATACCTAGTTGTAGATTTGCTGGATCATATGGTAATTCTATTTGTAACTTTTTGAGGAACTTCCAGACTATTATCCACAGTGGTTGCACCAATTTATGTTTCCCCCAGTAATGCACAAGGATTCCTTTTTCTCTATCCTCTCCCTAACACTTGTTATTTCTCATCTTACTGATTTTAGCCATTCTGTCAGGTGTAAGGTGATATCGCATTGTGGTTTTGATTTACATTTTCCTGATGGTTACTGATATTGAGTATCTTTTTTTTTTTTCCTTGTTCAATTTTTATTTAAATTCCAGTTAGTTAACATATAGTGCAATAGTTTCAGGTGTATGTTGAACATCTTCTCATGTATCTATTGGTACCTAATATTTTTAAGATAGTATTTCCAGCCCTTATTTTTTAAAAATTCATTGTTGAATAAATAAATAAAGAAAGTAATCCACCCCCCACCGTAAAAAAAAAAGTCCGGATAGAGTTGACCATTCATTTATATTTGTTCTGTATGAAATACTTTCCTCTCTCACACACTTTCTTTCTGTCCTTTCTACCTTTTTTCCTTTTTTCCCTTCCCTCTCTTTCCTTTCTCCCTTCCCACTCCCCTCTTCCCTTCCTTCTCCTTCATCTCCCTCCCTCCTTCATTTCTTGTTCCTCATCCCTTTCACTCTTTACTTTTAATTCTCAAAAGGACAGGTCTTAATTGTTTCTGAATGCCCAGATTTTAGCACAGTGTCTCCTATAAAAGTGTTTATTGAATGAGGAAACAAATCCAGTACCGTGTTCACAACCTTTCACACTGGAAGATACTGTGTCCTGAGCAAATTTAATTCTTAATTATCTGCATTTATTTAATAACTGCCATTCATTTTGTAAAAGCATGCTGCCACAAATTCCAGAACCTTTTATTATAAGATGTAACACAGATCACGTTGGGATGAGTGGTATGCAAGCACCCACAGGCGAAAGATCATGGAGGCGCACTGTTTCTAAACTATCCAGCAACTCTGCTCTCTCTTCCTTGCATTCTTGCAACTTGAATGATCTCTCCTGTAAATCAGTCTCAAGTAGCCTGAAAAGGGTTGAATAATCTGTTTATTCTATGATGTGGTATTCACTAGAGAACTACGCAAAGGACAACATGAGCCATGACAGTTGGAATCTTATTCAGGAAAGTAATTATGACTCATTTTATTGGTGATTGTTAAGTATTAAAACAATCTTCCTTTTGACATTTATTCTCCCTCTGAGTTCCTAGGGTAACTTATTGTATCACTCTTTGGGCACTTATTTGCTGTATTAAAAATGATTTAAGTCTTCATGTTATTTTCTTCTTTTCAATTGTAATTTAGTTAGAAGTAGATTTAGGGGGCACCTGGGTGGCTCAGTGGGTTAAAGCCTCTGCCTCTGGCTTAGGTCATGATCCCAGGGTCCTGGGATAGAGCTTCACATTTGGCTCTCTGCTCAGTGGGGAGCCTGCTTTCTCCCCCCAACCTTTCTCTCTCTGCCTGCCTCTCTGCCTACTTGTGATCTGTCAAATAAATAAATAAAATCTTAAAAAAAAAAAAAAGAAACAGATTTAGTTAATATACCAGCCAATAGAGGAAATGAAATAAAGTGGAAAAATAAAGTGTTTTAGGTCATATATGGCATTTAATCCTTTCTTTCCAATTACCAGCTGCTTGAATTTAGGCATATTAATTTTTTTTTCAAAGTGAGGATAATGGTTCAAATCCTATAAGATTTTTGTGTGATTAAATCATGAATTTTAGATTTAAGATGACCTCAAAACAAAGGTGGATATAGCATCTCTGAATATCTAGCTCTTGGGGTGTCTGTGTGTATGTTTGTGTGTGTGTATTTCCATAGAAGTGGCAGCTACCTTGGAATAGTGAGGAAGGGAAGGGTATCTCTCACATGGGTGGAATTTTAGAAACTATGGTAGACAAATGTCTGGTTTTCTGTGTAACTTGGTTCACACAGAAAAGGAAATTTCACAATTTCTGAAGAGCTAAAGATGTGTTTTTTCTGCATGTCTAGACCAGTATTTGAGCAACACCCTTCTTAACTGAAAGCCTGCTGATACCAGAACAACAGGCCAGCCATGGCGACCCTGTGGTGGAGGAGGCAGAAGACACTTTGAGGGTAGCCTGGGAAGGAGATGGTGCCATGGAGAAGCAGTCTCTGGAACAAACAAGGCACAATGATTTTAGTAGATCCTGGGGTTGACATAATAGCCAGAAGAGCTTTTGAATCCGGGTAACTACTTGTTTCACTTAAGAAAATATTCAGCAGCAAGCCACAGAGAAGATGACAAGGAGTAACTTGAATACTGAATATTTATTTATTTATTTATTTATTTATTTATTTTACATAATAAGAATTCCAAAATAGGCAGTCAGAGAGGTTGGCATAGCTAGTCAAAGTGTCATCAGGGAACCTAGGTATTTTTTTTTTCTCCCTAGACATTCTTGGTTGGTGACTTTTTCCCATATGGTTTCAAAAATGGCTGCTGAGCCCCATAGATTTGCATTAAGGTTCTGGAAAGAAAGAATGTATGAAAGCCAAATTCCTTTTCTTCTAAAGGACTTTTTTTTTTTTTTTTTTTTTTTTAATTCGGAAAAAGCAGCCCATTCCAGAGGAAAACTGGTTGGGAATAAGTGTTGAGTGAGGAGATTGCCACTTTGACCACATAGCAGAAACATTATTATTGGTTTACATAGGACAAAATAATTAGTGGGAGTTGGTACAGGTCAGGTAGGTTTCTCCTCATTGCACTGGTGTGGAACTCAAAATGAAAAATCAGTTTTATTACCACTGGAAATAGGTTAGATTCGCACATCAATTGCTTTGCTTATTAGTGACTCAATAGATGATATCTCTGTATACATTTTAAGGTCTAAATATACTGACATACCTGATATGAAGTAAATATTTAAAAAAAAATCTGCTCTCTTTCTCCCTATTTTTGTGTTTCTGTTAGCTTATTTTGCTCATTGTCCTTTTGGTGGCTACGAACAGAAGCACACTAAATTAGCTTAAGGAAAAGTGAGGTTACCACTCTTTTATCTCTCTTCCTTTTATTTCCCTCTTTCTTTGACTGTGGACCAGCTTTCTCTATATATGGGTAATGCTGATTACCAAGCAGGTCCCCGCTACAGAGATTTCCTAGGACTCAATTTTGTCAATAAAATGAAAGTAATATAAGCTCTTTCTTCTTCACATGTGATAATATGTGCTTTTTAAAAAGGATTAAGTTTATGCAAATGTCTGCTTGGCATTCTTATCTGTCTCCCACTGTCCATTCTTGTTTTTCCTTCTTAGTAATAATTTCTGTTTTTAGTTGGGCATATGGTCGATGAGGCAAAGGTCTATACTCCCCATTTTGTCTTACAACCAAGGCTCAGTCATGTGACAAAGTTTCAGCCATTGCCTTTTGGTGTGTGACATTTGTGTGTGACTATTGTGTGTGACATTTGGAAAATCTTGAAGAGGGAAGCCATGTGAGACCTGAAATAAGGATAGGGTATCTGGAGTTCTGGCAGTCATCTTGGACTAAGAGAATGGGGGCTTCATTTAAGGGATGGGGAAGAGAGCAGAAAGGGAGGGGGAGAGTTGCCATTTCAGCCCGTCCTTAGGAAATAAAGGGGTATTGTTATTTAAGTCCAGCTGGAAATTCTCATTACTAATCAAACTGACGGTCTAATAAGTAGTACAGAAATTATAGGATGGTCAGCATCTAAACTCTGAAGCTGGAGAATTTTTCTCTGAGGCAGGAGCAGCTGCTGCTATTACATTTGACGTTGATAGTGATGAGTGGTGTATAATGACAGTTTAAGACAAGAGGCTCCAGCACAGTGAAAAGAAATTCTCTAAATGTGAATCTCTTGGCACAAAAATAAGAACTTATAAACTCAACCTTTATGGCTGAGTGAAAAGCAGGTAAAAAATCCTGGCCTGTCAGTAATCCTAGAGATGGACCATAAACTTCGGGTTCATTGAGTTTTGGATACTTTATATTTAGAAATGTTTATCTAGTATCATCAGCATAATTTTCAAAGTAACATATAATTTAGCAGAGATTGAATTCATATCTTATTCATTAAGGCTTATGTAATTTAAATATGTATTTTGCATAAAACACTTCGATGCCCAAGAAATACTTTTATTTTTAAATCCTCTGAAGCCTTATATCTTAAAACATGTACTGTGATTTTTCTAGGAAAAATGAATAAAAGAAATAATATTTTAAAACCTGCTATTTAAGTCTATTTTAAATGTGGCAAAACATTATTTTATTTTTAATTGAACTGACCTATCCTTCAACTGCTAACTTGAGAGTTTTTATACCTTCACGTCTCAAGGGGTTTTCTTTAGAGTCATGCGCACACAAGGTAGTTCTTTACTCCTGAAGACCTTAATCAGACTATTTAGGAAAATGTTAATGCTTCATTATTTAAAGAGAAATAATTCAGGAGAGAAGAGCTGTGACTGATAGTCTTTTCGAACCCCCCTTCCTCAACTCTCAGCCCATCTGGGGATTTGAGCTTAGTGCTGGCAATAATTACTGCAGGCATTCTACCTATTACAAAGGAATATAAACAGTTTACTGTCAGTGTTCTAGAGAACTATGGAATATTATGTTTTGCTTTTGTCATTCAGGGATTGTGTGTGTGTGTGTGTGCGTGTGTGTGTGTTGTATATGTTTTATGTGATATGGCTGCCTCTTTCTCTCTTAATCAATACATGGCTGTAATTCTCTCTAACCAAACCCATGTAAAAATGTTTGCTCCTTTTTTCTTAAGGCTCATTATATAGTAAGAGTTTCCTCTCCCTTCAGCTTAGGATATCCATCCAAGCCCTCTATCTCCGCTTAAAAGACTGCTCCTGAATGCTTTAAAGACTACTCCTTCAGGTGACTTTCCTGCCATAAGTATCCTTCCCTTGTGATTGTCTCTCATCTTTCCTTTTACACCCTACGCACTTATATAGGAAGAGTTATTCACTCAGTTATTCAACATTAAATTTTATTCTTGAATCTCAAATACTGAAGAGTAGACTGAAATCACTAAAGTGATCTGTGGATTATACAGTATGAACTGCCAGAGTTATGACTGTTTTCACAGATAGCAACAGTCTACTTCGTACACTACCATATCCACAACACTTAGAATATTGTCTAGTCCATTGTGAGTGCTTAATAAGTATTTATTAAGTGAATCAATTAATCGGGTATTTTTGGCTGGAAATAGAGAAATCTAATCCAAACTAAAAGGTGAAAGAGGTTTGGCCAAAGGATCTAACCAGGACAGCAAATTGGCTCCAGGTAGAGTTAATATTAAAAATAATAGACTACATTGCAAAACAGATACTGACCAATCTGTATGGATGCTGACCCGGTCAGATTAGGGCTGAACCATCAACATGTGGTAAAGCTATACTGAATATAAATTAGCCCATCTTCCAGGAAACCACTGGAAATAGAACTGTAGATATTGACAGACTGTTTCTGTCTCTTTTCTTTTATTATATCATAGTCTCTGTATTTTCCTTCCCAATGAAGAGTGGCTGAATCCCAGTGGCTACTAACAGCTGGAGAAGTTCACATGTATAAACTATCATTGGACAGATACTGATTTTCCCACTCTGTTTTAGTGAAAATTTCTAGGGAGGGAAGGAAGTTTTATTGAGCAGATCAAATGATATGTATAATACATATTATACATATGTATAATGTATAAATACATTATAATATATTTGCCATTAAAATTTTGGTAATGTGCTTCTCCAAAATACAAAACTCTTTACTTGATAGAAGACATCAGAGAATTCAAATATTAAGCAGTGATTTAGTTCAACATAGACAAAGTTCATGAAATATCTATTTGTTCTCCTTGAGATCCCCAGCCTCCCTTGCAATCAAGTTTGGGTCTTGTGACTGTTTTGGACCAGTGGGTTTTCTATGGGTGTGTTTGTGTGACTCTGGCTGAGCCATTTAAAAACTCTGCACCTTCCCCATCTCTCTTGTTCCCTACCGTGGTAACTGTGGAGCCCAGGTGTTCCGTCTGGTATGGCTTCAGACTGGAAAAGGACCACCTGCTCTATCTATATCAGATCAGATTAGGCTGTCCAGTGCTAACAAACCTCTACTTAAGATCCTAAAATTCAGTCTTTTTTTTTTCCCCTTTGTGGAACCTGCTTTTCATTACCCTGACACATACTGTTTTAAACATGGAATATAAAAGTATGGAGACTTTGGACTTCAGAGAATTTAGATGAAAATCAAAGTTTTGTTATTTATTGTGGTGTGATCTTTGGCCAGTTCTTTGGTTTCTCTGAGCTTCAGTTATCTTATTGGGAGGATGAGGATGACGATATTGGCCATCTCATGAGCTTGCTGTAAACAGTAGGTATAGTAATGATTATAAAACATCTAACTCAGTGCCTGGTATAACAACAGCTAGCATTTATATGACCAGGCACAGGCAGATAAATATGTTACTTACATTAACATATTTAACCCTCAAAATAGTCTTATGGTATAGGCATTACCATTATCTCCATTGTGACCGGGATGTAGTGAGGTCGAGTATCTTACCCGAGGTCATGAAATTGAAATTTGATCCCAGGCCTCTGGTGCTCTCTAACCTAGTGCCTTGTGGAGTGATTTAGAATTATGTTTCTTAAGTGTGGGTAAGGGTAGAGGTATAGGGAGGAAAGGGTTTTTGGAATAAAATTAGCATTCAAGTCTTGCTTCTAGCATGTACTAGTCAAGGGACAGTTGAATAAGTTACTCTAACTTAGTCTTCAGTTCTTTCTTTACGAAATGTCTCATATCAAAATGGTACTTATCTTAGATGGTTGTTTTGAGGGTTCAGTGAGCTTATGTATGTTATCTATGTAAAGCACCAGGAACATTGAATGGTGGCCCTGGATACTGGTTCCTCTCCTCTGGTTCTTCTCTGATCAGTGCAGTAAAAATACAGAGTGTATTGACTTCTCTCTGGAACAATCAGTCACATCAAGGAGAAAAATTAATGTATGGGATTTTACTTATTAAAAGCACATGTACTAAAACATAATGCTAATCCTCATTTCTATTAGAATTCTCACTCCATCCATGTTGTTGCATATCTAAGCAAACCTTTAATTACCTTAAATAGTCATCAGAGACACAGAAAATGCTTCTTGAACAAGCCTAAGCAATGCAAGGGAGGCAGCTTGCTCTGATGGATAAGTAGCTCTTCAAGCCTCTCAACTTTCTCTGTGTCCTTATTCTTTTATACTTAATTTTCTTCATAAGTTATGGCACTGTTGCTTTAGTACAATAGAATTTGATAAAAACAGGAATGAGAAATAGAAGGAATGTTCTAGATGATCAAACCTTAGGTTGCTATCTCCCAGGTGGGGAACAGAGATCTGGCAACTTGTGAGTTACCTACGAAGACGTGGCTAACGAGCATTGCTGCAGACACCTGTGTCTTCTCTAGTCTAGTGTTCTCTCTAAAAACACACCTCCCCTTTATTGGCAGTTGTTTTAAATGCTTCTTATGGGTAAATATTCACTGAAATAATCGTCCTTAAAAGTATTTTAGAGCTCAGAAATTTATCTGTTTTTCTCTGATTGAAGGGACTCATATGGATTCATCTTAGAGATTAATTCAAAATGTTATCAAAATATATTAAATGCTGAAAAGCAGGCCTCCATATATATATACAATATGAATTAATATGTTAATTTTAATTAATGTTAATATGTATTAAATGCTGAAAAGCAGACACTCAATATATACAATATGAAGCTGGGAATGATTGCTTGGATCTTCTGGGGAGGCTGGGAAGGTTTCTGTTCTAGTGTCTAGTCCTATCCCTCTACCTTCTTGGTAGATGTTTCTACAAAGTGGTTTGTTTTTTGTTTTTTGTTTTTTTTTCTTTGTCCTTAACATCTTTATTGAGGTGTTTTAATAGCACCCTTGAGTCAGTAGGTCTAAATTAGAATTCTTTCCTTTCTAAAACAGCTTCCCTCTGATCTGTCCTGACTTTCTCGTATCTGTCAATAATATCCTCATTGCTCCAGCTGCCCCAGCTGGAAACCTCGGTGCTGTCTTTCATGTCTTTCTTCTTCAGCCATATTTAATCAGTCAATATATTCTGCTAGTTTTCATTACCATTCCTAATCCTTATATTATGTTCACCATATTCTCACTGGATTCACTGCCCTCAGTAGTATCTACTTTCTTGCGAGCAATCTTAAAACCTTCTTACAAATTGATCTTTTTTCTCTTTAATAATTACAAAACTCACAGTTGCTCCCTGCTGCTTTAAAAGAGATTCTGAACTTAAGTATGAAAAATAGCTATCTTCTAGGACAAGGGCCTGACTTCTCTTTCTCATTTTGCCTTTTCCATTTTTTTTTTCCTTGGGTACTGATTTTTCACTTTCACAAATTGTTCTCATTAGTCCTTGAAATTTATCACATTTCTAGTTCCAGACCCTAGCTCATATTTGTTATTCCAGCAAGATATTCCCTGTCCTTCTTTTTTGTCCTAGCTTGATATATAGCTTAAATTCTGCCTTTTCTAAGAAATGTTCTCCAGTGACTCTTACATAATGCTAATCTCTCTTTCCTTTGAACTGCTTTGATATTTTTAATATATTCTATATATTTGGCACTTATTTTGATATTTTTAAATTATATTATTCGATAATTAACTTGTCAACTCCACAAAGGTAGGGTTTTACAATATGAGTTTTTAAAAAGCAAAAAATATCCACAAATTATAAATTAACTAATTATACTAAAAGTGTTAGAGATTCTGCATCAAAACACAGAAGATTTTAGGAAGCAGGGCAACTGCACATTGAAGGTACAATTTTAACATTTGTTGAGAATCTATAATTTTCTAGCCACTTTGCTGAGTGCTGAGGATAGAGATAAATTAGACACAGTCCTTGATATAAAGGAAAAGAATGAGAACAAGAAGAAT
Source organism: Martes martes (assembly GCF_963455335.1). Classification (NCBI taxonomy): domain Eukaryota; kingdom Metazoa; phylum Chordata; class Mammalia; order Carnivora; family Mustelidae; genus Martes; species Martes martes. The sequence continues at coordinate 85,643,712 of NC_137888.1, forward strand.
GCGAAGCTTCTGAACATGAAGGTGAGTTTGTGTGGGGTGGAGGTGGGTGGTGGGGGGAGGTCACATAGGGTGCTGACAGACACAAAGGGTGCAGGAGGGGGGACATTTTCTTTTCAAAAGGTGGTCAGCCCAGGTTTGGGTTGGTTTCAACATGGAGTAAGATGATGCTGTGTGAGGGTGTTACATTCATCTTTCTCAAGCCCTGAGCTATGCCTGCAACTGGTGGCAGCAAGCCTACTTTTCCATTGTTTATAACAACAAATGATTTACAATGAATAAAAATTCCCTAAGTTCTGTTGTAAGATGATAATAATAAGAACACAACAACATAAAAACACACCAAAATTATCATTAGGTTGAGTGTACTTGCCCATCTGTAACTGTAGCCATATTTCAACATTTTATTGCTTAATTTAGAAAGAGGTAACCTTAGCTGCCGAAAACAATTGAGAATGTCCAGTGTGGAGGGCCCAAACATAGCATATGTGCCATCGCCGTGCATCCTAGAGAGTGAACGTAGTTGCTATGTTCCTTTTCAACGCCTGAGAGTTAAAGGTCTCCTGCAACTTATGGCGGAATAATTTATCTGCAGGTAAAGAAACTTTATTCTTTTTGTGTATTTATATATTCTAAGAACAAATGTTACACATTAAGATGTAAATACTTGATATTAATAGTGATTGAGTAAGCACATAATGATAATAACAAGAATAGTAATATGACAATATAGTTGTCATTCTGTTTTATAATAAAACTTTTATAATACAGACAACCAAATTTGCATCATTCTAGCTCTCTTGTAAAAGATATTTTTAAGCCCTGATTTTCTTTTTGCTTCATCTGGAGATTCGTTTTGGTTTTCTTTGCTGGCTTTTCTTTCTTCTATATTTGTCCTTAACGGTGTTCTATCCTAGATTTGGTTGTTCAGTTCTTTGCTCCTTTTGCTCGTAAATTATATCAATACCAAGCTTCAAATGCCACCTGTATGCCAGTGATGCCCAAATTTATATTTCCAGCTCTAATCTTCTTACTGAACTCTGTAGAGTCTGCTCTCAAACTGCATTCTAGACCTCTCCAACAGAATTCATGATTTCTTTCCTCTGGAACTATTTTTCCTCCAGGATAACTTTTGTCCAATGGCTTAAGCCACCTAAAAGGTACCCATGAGTCCTCTCTTATGCTTCCACTTGTGTCACTCCAACCCCAAGGCTATGGCCTTGTACCACCACCATCTCTCCTCTGGATCTTGCCAATACCTCTTACCAGCTCTTCCTGTTTTCTTCCTGACCTGGCTGCAATTCATTCCTTATATCGCTTCCAAAGAGAGGTTTAAAAATATGTATCAGATCCTATCATTTGCTCACTTAGATTTCTCATATGGCTTCCATTTATACTTAAAGCACAAATTCCCTACCAGGGCCCCAAACCCCTACCTCCCTCCTTCCTCCTACCACGTGCCCCCCAGAAGTGTTCTAGCTACACTGGTCTTTTATTCTCTTGGAATATTCCAAGCCTAATCTTTCCTTAGGTTTTTATGCTCACTGTCTCTGCCTGGAATCCTCTGCTTCTTCTATTTTTTTCATGGCTGGCTTTTTCTGGATATTCAGGGCTCAGCACAAATGCTACCACATCGAAGAGGATCATTCTGACCATTTAATCTTAAGTAGTCTCATTCCCCCAAGTAATCTTCTTTCTTATTCTTCATGGGATTTAATATTTAAACCCACCCTGTTTAATAATACTTTTATTTGCTTGTTATGTGTCTTTAAAAAAAAAATTATTTACTTGAGAGAAAGAGAAAGAGAAGGACAGGGGGAGAGGGAGAGAGAGTCCTCAAGCAGACTCCCCACTGCGTGTGGAATCTGACATGGGGCTCGGTCCCAGGACCCTAAAGTCATAACCTGAGCCTAAGTCAAGAGTTGGCTGCTTAACCGACTGAGCCACCTGTATGCCCCGTTATGTGTCTTTTTTCCATCTAGAATAGTTCTTCACAACTTTTTTACATGATAGCACACCTAAGAAATATTTCAGTTGATTTTTGTTAATCATGGTAGTTATGTTTAATAAAGCCACTACAAATACTGACTTAGTGAATACTGACCCATTGCTCCTACAGAAAATACAGGGTTAGGTTCCTATGAACCTCTTGTCACACAATTCTTAACCGATCATACTTAAACTTTTATTTGTTTCTGTTTAAAGAACTGTATTTAAAATATATTGTTGATTTATAATGTTCATCTCATGTCCAAAAGCACTAAAATGTCTGAATGAAGCTTTTCTAATACATCCTTTTTTTCCCCTTCTGTAAAGCATAATGTACTGCATTAGACAGCACTGTGAGAATATGCTTGGGAGTCATATTAAACAGCAAACCACCAACTGAAAGCAGAAATGTGGAAGATGTAGCACTAAACTAAAACTACAGAAAAGGCACTTGCTGAGGGTATGAGCTAAAAAAAAAAAAAAAAAAAAAGACTATCACCCTGTTCAGACTTAGTCTGGAATATTCGTGTTACCTAATTCAAAATCTTAACTGCTCTGCATATTTGTGAATGACTATAAGAAGTAAGGAATATTGATTTTGGTGTTATAAATTTTGGTGAATAAATATGGAATTCTTGAATAATGCAGGTGGACTGTATTTGGTATTTGGAGATAAATGTAGTGGTGGTTTGCATGTCTACTGAACACCAAGTAATGGTATCTACTATGTAATTGGGGATGTGATTCTTGAGTTCAGTGTTCCAGGCCCCAGACTTCCCCTAACAAACCAAAAGACTGAGAGGATCGATCTTTGGTACAACTCTAGCTCATTGGTGTACCCTACCTGGAAAGGAAAGATCTGCTCTAAAATGTCATTCTCAGGAGAATTTGCCTTTCTTCTTTACTACTGTAATCCTACTTCCCAGGATAAAGCCTGGGACATAATATTTACTGAACGAATGGAATGATGTTGGTTTTTATTCTGTGATGTTGGAATAAAGATAAAGGAGAGAGGAAAAGAGGAGTGAAAATGAGGATACTTTTTTGTGCATATATCAATGCATTTATTTATATTCTATTTCACAAAAGGATTGAAGCAGTTTACAATAAATTATTGACATTATAAATCAAAAACTTAACTCTAAGTGAAAGACAAAAGCCGAGTAGCAAAAGGGAAAGCAGGAAGAGGGAACTGTATGTATTCATCTTTCCATCAATTTACCATCCTACCGTCTGTCCATCCATCTATATAGCAGACTGACCAGAGCTCAATTCCTATTACATCAATACTCTACTGGCTCTCTTTCTCTCAGAGTTTGAGGACAAGAAATTCCTTTTTTGTTTTTTAATTATATTTATTTTATATAGATTATTTCCTATTAAATTCATGCTTCTATAGTATGCTGCTTTATAATGCTTTGAAGAGACAGGTAAGCATACTTAAATGAATGAAAAAATAAAATAACCTCTGTTTGGTTCAAGGAAGAGTAATTTAGCAGAAACAACACTGAGATTTCTTGTAGCTAGGATAAAGAGGGAAGTGCAGTGGATTGCACATCCTCCATTGTTTGGCAGAAGTGAATATCTAATTTACAAGGAGAGGAAGCTTTCCTGAAATCTTTTCTTGAATGAAATTTGTTCTTAAGCTCTTTAAATAAGGGAACTTAAGTAACATTAAAATCGAGGGAATATTGCTAATGTGTATTGAATTTTACTATATTCTATATAATTTATTAAGCTGCCCTTAATTTCTCTCATCCCTTATATTAATCTGTATAGCAAATCTATGAAATAGATATTATCTCCCCCATGTACAGTGAAAGGACAAAAGACTCTTGGTATATCTTCATTGGCCCTTACTGAATATTGAAAAAGTAATTTTATATCTTAGATCTGCAAAGACAGTTCGTGAGAAGCCAGAGTGAGATTGTCATGGTATATAGCTTACTGGGCTTTGTTAAACTATGGGGTTAAAGCTTTAAAATGAGTATTTTCCAAGGAAAATACTCTTCTATCTTTCCATGCCCGAAATAGTTTCATTGGTACTAAGGCTGCATTAAAGAGACTAATGGCACTGGAACTTATCTTTGTAAGAAAGGTGAGACCTCGCCATTCAGAATTGGTGTCAACTTGAGTGGGCGATTCTAAAATATCACTCCATTGAAAGCAGATGATTCATGGAGACACTGAAAAGCATTTAGGAATCCTTTTCATCCAGCTCTCTTAAAGGCTGTTAAATTTTGCCATCATTGATATGCTGCTGCACTGACCATGCTGAGGTACAGTGTCCTAGGGTAAAATTGAAATTGAAGTGGACGTGACACGAGAAACTTGGTACTGATGTGCCAGGGAGCCTGCAAAAGAAAGGAATTATTTTCTGTTATCAGGATGTCAGAGACACAGAGCCTGGTTGATTGAATGGCTGTTCTGAGTAAAATAGAATTCTGTGTGTGTTTAGAACTCCTTCACTTCTTCATTTCCCTTCCTAGAAGATTACCAGGAGCCAGATATGAAATCCAATGACAGGGAGCCTGAAATGAGAAAAATCTGCAGTAGGGATGGGTGTTGTCTCTGTTTTTCAGGGCAGTGGAGGCATCATGCTGCACGAACGGGCATGGGCTGTAGAGCATCATGGTCCCGGGATAGAATCTTAGTTTGGTCAGCTTTGGGCAAGTTATCAGAGCTTCAGCTTTTTCATCTATAAAATGGAGACCTAAAATCTGTCTCAAAGACATAAGTAGGATCCAGTGACACAGTATAGCTTCAGATTCCGTCACAACCCAGCCTTCATTCACCTATTGCTAATACAGTTCTACCTTCCTTAAGGAAAGGTCTGGACTAATTAAGCATGGGCACAGCCTTCCTCTCCAAAGGTCTGAAGTTTTTATATCAGAGGGCTGCTTTGCTGTACCCCCAGAATACTGGTTCTTAAATGTAGCTGCACATTGGAATCACTTGGGGGAGTTTTAGAACTATTGATGCTCCAAACTGACTTAGTCTGAAGTATATTCTAACATCAGAATAAAAAAAAAAATCTCACCGCATGAATTTAATATGCAGCTCAGGCTGATAAGATAAGGTCTGAAAGATTGTAATAGGGTGTATCCTACTTATCATCTGCCATATACTTATTACTTTTTTATCCCAGGGTTGTGTATCCAAAGGGTCATGGTATTTTGCTTTTTCTTTCAGGGTCATAACTTCCATTAAAGCTCCTATTCATTTCCTCTCCAGCCCAGAGTCACTGGGTTAAACAGTTGGTCCAATATTTGTTGGAGGGAATAGACAGGACCCCAAGAAATCGGCTTTACTTCATGCTCAGGGCAGGCAGTGCGTCATGGTGAAGGCAAAATAAAGAATACACAATTTCTTAAATTCTGAACAGATATAACAAAAGGAGATACTAAAGTAAGTTCAGATATTTGGAGAGTAAAGAAAAATACCTGAATGACAAGCAAATGAATAGTAGTGTTTAGGAGATTATCAGAAATAATTCACATCTGGTATTTGCCTAAGGAAATCATCAGTTAAGTGGGAAAAGATGTATGTAGGAGCATAGATTTTATAATTTTATATATATATATATGCATGTATATATATATACACACACATATGTATGTGTGTGTGTGTGTGTGTGTGTGTATATATATATATATATATATATATATATATATATATATAAAATCATGGATACATAAAGTGGCCAAAACCAATAAATTATTAATTATCCAGAGACTTATTTAAAAGTTTATAGATATTCTCTAAAGACTTTTAAATGTAATACATTTGTGAAAGAAAAGTTGCTGACTCAGTGAGTCATCTATATATTGGCAGCCCGCTCAAGTTTGGGCTCATAGTAACCAGTTGAATCCACAAAGCGCTTACCACAATTCAGGAATGCTATTGCCCTTGGACTAATAGCTGGAGAGCTCATAGGAGTGAGGAGTGCCTTCTCAATGAATATGTCTGATTGATATTGGAAATTCAGAAAGAGCACAAGTTGAGTGTCATAAGATGGCTGAAGAACATACAGAGGTGCTGTGAGGAACTTTCAAGACCAAAGTTGTTGAATTAAAGCTGTTGAGTTAAGACAATAGCCAGCTAATTTTCCTGAATATCCCCTTATAATGTTTTTACTATAAGTACCAGAAATTTTTGGTTAAAGAAAGGCTTGTAAATTGAAGGGACATTGTGAAATTGAAGAAAGGTATTTTCAAGTTTTTCTTTAAATATTGATTTTGCAACTAGGCTGAGTGCATGCAGGCTCTCATTTCCCTGATGTCTTGAGAACTTCAAGGTCTCCAAAGATTCTTGAGCCAGACTACCTTTTGTTGTCTTCTAGGCTTTCCCAATATCAAAGGGACATACAGTAGGTTTGGGGACAAAAAATAAATATTACAAGCATAATAAAAATATCCCATAAGTCTATTCTCTCTATATCTACCTATCTATCTTCTCTTTGTATGGAAAGAGAAAGGGGAAAAAGAGGGAAAGGGAGACCGACAGATATACACACTCACATAGAGAGACACGGGGGAGACATGCAAAGAGAGGAGCTCTATGAAAATTCATACACTCTTGCCTCAAATAACCATGAAATTCCCTCATTCATAGATGTAACTGACTATGGTGAGACCATCAAAGATGGCATAAATGAACATTTGGGAGTAACTTCTATGAGCCTGTCTTTGTGCTAGAATTGAGGCTGATTGAAGTCATCATGAAACTAAAAGTTCTTCTGGCCCTCCTCATTTGAAGACACTTGGGTCATTTCCTCAATTCCTCAAAGAAACTCATTCCATTTTTGAGTAAATGCTATTAGAAAGTCACTCTTTTGTTCATTGCAGCATTGTTGCTGCAGCTAAAAACTGGAAATGAAATGAGCATCCATTAGAGAACATTTAAATAAATTACGGTATATGCATATGTGTCTGCTAAACAGAATGAAGATCTATCTTTACATGAAAATATAACAAGCTTTCCAAAATATATACATAAAAACAGCAAGATGCAGCACAGTATGGTATCATTGTTGAGGTAGACATTCAAATTTCTGGAGAGACACACACAATGTTTTATTATAACTTATCTCTGGAGAGAGAATGCGGAACTGAGGGGAGTGCTGTTTTTTCATTTTACATCTTTTTGATAGTTGATTATTTAAAAACCACACATGCAAAATGTTTTTAAAGAAAAAAATGAATAAGAAAGGAGCACTTTTTTTCTCTTTAATGTTGAAACAAACTTTTACTCTATGGGCTCAATTTTGTTTTTGTTAAGATTTTATTTATTTATTTGACAAACGAGACAGCAAGAGAGGGAACACACACAGGGGGAATGGGAGGGGGAGAAGCAGGCTCCCTGCTGAGCAGAGAGTCCAATGAAGGGCTTGATCCCAGGACCCTGGGATCATGACCTGGGCTGAGGGCATATACTTAATGACTGAGCCACCCAGGTACTCCATCTATGGGCTCAAGTTTTAACAAGAAGTCTCTGCAGAGGTTTAATTCCTAAATATAATCTCTAAATTTGCTTAGAAAGAATGCCTATAAGAGCAGAAATTATATTCTTGGTCAAGTACAGTGTTTTGATCCTAATATATTTTAGTAAATGCTAGTCTCCATTGAAACTGCTGTTGGCTTAGCAAGTATCATTTCTTCATCATCAATCTGACCAGTGGTTTAGGATTGAAAGAATTTGTAATTCTTTCAATAGTAATATTCTAACCCAGAGTATTTGCACATGGAAAATAAAGTGGGTTTCAACTGTTTATTTATTATTATTAAATTTATATTTGTATATTTTGTCAAGACTCTGATTACAGTGTTCATTTAACTCTGTCATGAATGTAAAAGGCAGTGGCAACTAACGTACGTTCTGACAAGCTATTTGCTCCAGTCTTGAAGTCAGATTCAATTGCATAATTATGTTAAAGAATAGTCTGCTCTTACAATGATCTAATATGTCAATCAACAAACTGAAAACTACCTCTGATTTTCATACAGTACAAAATGAAAAGCTTATTAGATGACTAATATGTACCCACAAGGTGGAACGCAGAATATGTCTGTTTTGGAACATTTGTCCTCTTTTTCAGAGAGGTAACAGAGACCATATCTGTTTGTCGTGGCAAGGTGCCATTGGCAAGTGATCTTTCCAGGCTAGCTATTGGTTGTTGTGCAGTCCATCAGTAATTTGACAGTGCTTCATCATGAGACACTCAAGTAGGCAAATGTTCCCCTGAAGAAATCAGGGAAGTGCAATGACAACTTTATTGTAGAATGACAAGAACTCAGATATCTTCTTCAGGCAGAATTTCTAGATGTGCTGAAATGCTAGCAGTTCAGTTTCTTGAGTGTATTATTGGTAATCGATCACTTGATGGACATAGGAAGGAATCGTAGTAGAGAGTGTCACTAATCTTGCTATTAACTAGGACATCAAAATATCACCACCTTAAAATATATCCCCCAAGGATCATGCCGGAAGTAATGCATTGAAAAGAAAGGAGATGGAAAATAAAATATATAGCATTAGTTTAACTACACCTTGGAGAATATACAGGATTTCTACTGCAATAGATTTTAACTATATTCTCACTCAGTAATATTATTACCATCAGCTGGTTGCCAGTAGCTGCAGGCATAATTTTCTTTTTTTTACTGCTCACTGGACCCAAGCCTACTCAATTTAGTGTAGTTGGCTATGGCACCTCTCACTTTCTTAAAACACAAGGCTTTCCAATTTCCAACAATGTTTATAGTATCAGAATAATTTGAAACAGGTGTTTAAGCCTCATGCCTATGCTGTGCAACAGAAGGTTTATATATTTTTCATTATATATTGAGACAGACCACAACACTTGGAATGACCATCTGTCACCAAATGCATGCTGTGTGTTCAGTGTAAGAGAAATGGGATTTTTCATTGCAAACTCCTTTGAAAGTAATGGGATGCATTCTTCTGCCTTTTGAGTCCTCCCTCATTGCTTTGGACGAAACATTAAGTATTTTTGTTTCTTTTCTCACAGAATGTCACCAGTGAGAAATCCTTAGAAAATGGTATAGCATTTCTATTTGGTTTGGTCATAAAAACTGTAGCCTCCAAACTTGAGAGAGCATTTAGCCAGTGGATTTCCCCCAGAAGAGTCACATTTCAGCCTCTGTATGTTCTTCTCTGTTTCACCACACTAAGCAGTCTGAGTCTTAAGTACTACTTCTCTTTGCAAGAATCTGGGGTCTTGAGTCCTAGTTGCCAACTTAAGTCCTCACAGAGACCAGGAAGGCAGTGTGAGTTGGCGAATCTGACTGAATAGCAATTGTGGCAACCTGGAGAGAGCATCGCCTGTCAGGAGGGAGCAGGTGATAGATACGTTTGCCTGTTGTGCAGAAGTGCAGGCCCAGCACCATCTGATCTCTCTATTGTTGAGAGTAAACTGGAAATCTGGATTTTTACATGCTATCTCCTGATATTTAAATATTGGCATTGCATTGAAAGAACTAAAAGACTATGTAGATCAAACAAATATGTATGTAGTTTGAGATCTGCCAGTTTTGAGCCTCTTGCTTAGAGTAAAAATCTTGCAGTTTAAAATGGATCTTCTTTTGGAGTTAATACAACATTCTATGCTTACGTCATACACCCATAATTTGTTATGGCAAAAATTTTCCAAACTAGGTATTATTAGCACTTTGATAATGATGGTAGTAGTGATGCTAATAATGTTTGGCATTATTGGTGATCAATTATTTGGTGGACTTAAGAAGGAATAATAGTAGAGAGTATCTACTTCCCTTGTTGCCTGGCCCATAGACTCTGAGGTCATTCACATTTGCTTTCTTACAGACTTCCACACTGCAGCCTTACTGGGACTTGGAAAACAAATAAGATAGTCTGGAGGTAATCCAGAAACTGCAGGGTTGTGACACTGCTCAGAAATTTGGGAGATTGCAAAGGAATCTGTTTTAAGGATTATTAGGTAATAATTCGTTCTTTGTCAGCAAATATTTATTAAGTGCCTCCCTTGTGTTAGGCACCGTTCCATTTATTCAACACAAGTTTACTGAGTGCCTACTGTGTACCAAGCATCATTCTGGAAAATGAGGGTGTAAGCAGTGAGGAAAAAAAAAAAGCTGACAAAATCCTTATCTTTCTAATGGGGCTGTGGGTGACAAATAGTTGGTAGAATAAATAGGTAAAATATATAGTGTTCTATGATGGTAAGGACAGTGGAGAAAACATAACAGAGAAAGGTATGGGAGTATAGGAGAAGGAGGGAATTAAAGTAAAAGATGATGTCCCATTTGGGCTCGAGTAACTGGCTGTCCAGTTGCCATTGCTGAGATTGGAAAATTGGAAGAGGAGTTCATTTGAAGATGAAAGTCAGGAACTCAGTTTTGGATTTTTATGTGTTGGATGCCTAATAGACATTCAGTAGATATCAAGTAAGCAGTTGAATTTTAAGGGTGATGTCCAAGCTGGAGCTATAAATATGGGAGTAACCAGGTGGTATTTAAAATCATGAGTCTGCGGGGAAATAAATGTAGATAGAAAGAGAGGAATTTTAAGGACTGAGCATTGACTTACTAGTCAGCAGATAAAAAAGAACTAACAAACAACACTGGCAAAGAATGAGCAGTTGAGGTAAGAGGAAGAGCAGGAGAATTTGGAATCCTATAAAATGTAAAAATCACCATGAGGGCACTTCATGAAATTCACTCTGACATTCCACCCTAGAACTCATTCTTTCTCTCCCTCACCCTTTACACCACTTGACACACTTTGATTTTGCTGGTCTAGATGGGGCCCAGAAACCAAGTGATTCTGATGCAGGCACTCACTGACCACACTTTATCAAACTTCAAACAGATGAATGATTCTGGGGGTGTTCTGGCTTGTTTAGATGGTTCAGTGATAAGAAACAAAGAATAGGGAGATAGAGAGGTGAGGGAAGTGAATCTAAGGAGGACCATACTTACCAAACAGGCAATGGCATTGCTGGGCTCTTTATTTCTTCCAGGTATTGGGAGACAGCTCAGTCTATTGGGGGGGTTGAGTAATTGCACATGCCAAGGTAGAGCATATGGGACCAGGAATCATGCAGACCGTGTTGCAGAATTTGTCTGCCAAATCAATATAAAACCAATCCCAAATCAATGGAACAACAGTCAAACTGTGTGTTCTACTAGCTCGACAATCTGCTCAAACGGTTTATACATCTGCTGAGTTGTGTGAAGAAGACACTGAACCTTTTTCATCCATGCTGTCCAGCTCTTAGCAGGGTGTCTGACACTTTGCAGGCTCAGAGTCAGCATTTGCCAAGTGCATGAAGGTGGACTCAGCCAAAGAGAAGTGAACATATGATGTATTTATGCAGATAGCTCACTTTCAAGTGCTATTTTGTGTTTATTTCAACATTTATTTTTGTATGCTGAATAAATGTGGTTTAACTATGAGTTCTGGAAGAACACTGTGATTTGATATTTAGCTACGATTTTTAAAGTTATTGATAAATCTTTACAAAGATGGTTAGTTACTGAGGCTATGTCAACTCCAACAGCAAATCCTTGACAGCCTTTTGATTATAAGTGGCTTCTCCAAGTTTAGTGTCACCTTTGGCTAGAAGCCTACTTAGCCTAAGGCAGGGGAAACTTTTGTAGAGGAAAAAAACATTATTAATAAGATTGATGTTCATCTGGACACTAGCAAACTATGTTTACAGTTGCTCTTCCCACACAATCTGCTCAGATTGGATATTTTATAATTCTAAAACAGAAATTTTTTTTTTCTCAGTTTCAGGCTCCATGCATGGTTTGAATTTTTGAGCTATTTCTGTGTATCTTGTAGAATGACATAGTTTTGACTCTGTTGCTTAGAAGATCTACTTCAGTGCTTAGAACAACAGAGCCACTCTCCATTTCATGTAGGCATGCAGGATACTCTCTCTGCCTCTCTTCCCTTCTTCTCAGAGGCTTCCTTCTCCTCAGAAGGTTTTCCTCTGTACGTCTGACAGACCATTTTTCTAATTACTAAATGAAGACTTGCATTGAATATGCTAGGTTCTATATCCTGAATTCTTATAGTTTTCTATGTAACAGCATACTATCTTGACGATAATTTTAATTTGGCTCTTCTCTTTAATATGTGTCTTTTATAAGCACATCTTGGTTTTCTGTATCCCTGAAATTATAACATTTTATAGAAAATAAATTTTTTCTATAAAAAAGTTATTGTAACCAGAAAGTATTTAGTATGAACTGATAAGCTTTAGTGTAAAAATTAGTTCTCACTCAAATGTCCCTTTCTGCTCAATGCTAGTATCTATGGCCCATTGTTTCAACATCTTTGAGGATCACTCTTAATAGAACTTAGGACAGTACAACAATGAATGAAAACTAAATGATTATAAAGTGAAATTACAATTTTCACTAGAGTTACTAGATAAATCACTTGCAAGTAAAACTGGTAAATTACTTAAAACAGAACAAAGCTGTTGACAAGCAAGGATTTAGAAGTTAAACCAAAAATAATAAGATAGAAATTGGCGAAGATGAGACCAAGACAATTATCTTAAAGAGTATGATTTGACTTTGAAAATGTTATAAGAAGACTTTGAGAAAATTAATGAAACCCGTGAATACATCTGTGAAACTGACCCTTATTTATAGTCACACTGTGAAAGTTAAATGTGAATGCGAAGTTCTGTGGTGTGATCAATTAAAAAAAAAATCAGCCCTGCCCCATTGGTATACTTATAGTTTATTTTAAGAATCCAGAATAGTTTTAATTATAATATAAATCTTTTAAACACAAGATAAAAATTAATGCAGTATTTTTGGTATTACTTGTTCAATATAAAATCTGCATTAAACATTTAAAAATAGTTATGAAGTTTTGGTTTTTCATTTTCTATGAATTCCCTTTAAATGGTCTTTCTCAGTTCTAATTATCCTTGGGAAACAGACTTCCTGTACTTCCTTCCACTATTTGGCTGCTCATCAGGGTGTATTTCCCTACCTTGTTCCCTCCCATTTTTATCACACAAGTCAAATCAATTTTAATAATATACTTTATTGAACCCAATATATTCAAATATTATAATCTCAAAATTTAAACATTTTTCAGGGATGGAGACCCAGGGAGCTCACTTGTGTTTCTCAGGCACATAAGCAGGTTTTTGGGAAATAGAGGCTAGTGGGGCCTTTCTGCTAGGAAAGAGTACCCTGAGTTAGTAAGAACGTATATGAAGGAGAATGCAGAAGAGGCTGAGGTGATGGGTGCAGGTGTTTCCTTAGATGTGTTCACTCTGAGTATGAACAGCCTCTTAGAATTGTCCAAGGAGGTAGTGGGGTCCTGAAGCATGGCCTTAGCACTACATTCAAGGCCCAGGAAAGTAGTACGTCAAGAACCTCTTTAATGCAGCCTTTCTGAAATGTATCTATTTTCTTCTAGAAAAAAAACTCCTCTTGCCTCCTGTTTATATTTCTTGGATTCTATCTCTTCATGTGTTGCTTTTAAAAAATTTAATATCTGGTTTTATTTGTTACTCTTAGAAAATCTCATTTTTGACCGCACTCAAATTGAGAAGTGGAAGCTCTCAGAAAGGACAGCTTCGGTGTCTTGGAAATCTGTTCTGATGCTCTTCTTTGGCCTTTTATGTTCTTTTGTTTTGTTTTGTTTCAAAGATTTTATTTTTATTTATTTGACAGAGAGAGAGAGAGATCACAAGTAGGAAGAGAGGCAGGCAGAGAGGGAGGAGGAAGCAGGCTTCCCGCTGAGCAGAGAGCCCGATGCGGGGCTCGATCCCAGGACCCTGGGACCATGACCTGAGCCGAAGGCAGAGGCTTTAACCCACGGAGCCACCCAGGCGCCCCTGGCCTCCTTTATGTTCTTGACCAAAAGTTTATTACATTCTGTAGCCTCTATCTTATTTTTCTCAGTGTACTATTTCTTTAGACCAATATGCCAATATTTGTGTTATAGGACCTGTGGAGTAAAAAGATGCCGAACCATGGGAGCTTTGGTCCTATGTCTCTTACCTTTTTTGTTTAGGGGCTTTCTCACAAAATACTGGGAGATATCATGTTCTTTAGAGGGCTTGAAAAGTTTGCAGATTCTGCTAACTCATTGGGCTTCAAGCAACAAGGCACAGTAACATGTAATCAAAGGGAAAATTATTGAAATATTTTACATTCTTTTTTTTTTCATATTAAGTCTTTGAAATCTGGTGTGTATGTTATACTTAGAACATATCTAAACTTGGCCCAGACACATTTTAAGTGTCTAATAGCTATGTGTTCAATGTCACGCTGGCATCAATGTGGACAAAAGCATTGCTCTGGGAAGGGGAGTTGGTGGAGTCAGGGAAAATGATTATAGCCCTTGCAAGAATCCAGTCCAGAGAAGATGAGTCCTTGAACTAAACAAATCCAAGGCAGTAGGGATAGTAAAGAGGAGACAGAATTGACAGATAGTTAGAGGATTGTGAAATGTAATGGAGAAGAATATGGACTCTGGAGCCAGACATGCTGCTTAAAATCATGGTTTTACACATTTACAGTTGTGTTTCATGCAGGTTACTCAATCCATTTCTCTCTTATTGGGTCAAATATAAAATGAGGATAATAATAGTAATGTGCCTACAAAGTGGGGAGGTTGTGAGGATTAAATGAGTTAATAGATATAAAACTTGTAGATGGCTAACTGGCACTTTTAAGTATTTAGGTATGTTAGTTATCATGTTTTGTTTTAAAATATTTTATTTATTTATTTGACAGAGATTACAATTAGGCAGAGAGGCAGGCAGAGAGAGGAGGAAGCAGGCTCCCTGCTGAGGAGAGAGCTCAATGCGGGGCCCGAACCCAGGACCCTGTGATCATGACCTGAGCTGAAGGCAGAGGCTTTAACCCCCTGAGCCACCCAGGCACCCAAGTTATCATGATTTTAATTAATAGGACTTGATGATCAACTGGTCAGTGGAATTAGAATAGGAGTCAAGAACTCCAAAGCCTAGACTGTTTTTCTTGTTATATCCCAAAACTGATTCATAATAATCCTTTACAGAAGTTCTAAATCAGTGCTCCAAGTTCTTGCTTAGTAAATGGATCCTGATCACCAACAGAACAAAGCCTTTCTCTTCCCAAGACCTTTGTTTCTATGGGTCTCTGCAGGGGAGGAAGAAATCTTCCTCTGCTCAAGATTCTTCTAGCTGGACTAAGAAGTAATTTACCTGAAACATATTAACAGGAAAAAAATTCCCAAGTTCCATTGCATATGCTTGGAGGACCAATAAGGAAATTAACAACTCAAGAAATGACCACAGCAGGAAGTTTTTATACTTTCTAGATAAAGAGACAGTAAATCTGTGAGGAACTGAAAGGACAAAGGAAACTTAACTTTGGGAGCTTCAGTTAGTGAGGAATTCTAAGTGGAATTTGGGCTGAGGTAATAGATTAGTAAAAATAACAAGCTTTGTTTATACAGCTTTCTCAGCTTTAACATCCGTATCTCTGGTGATAAAGATGTCTATTTACTGTTTAGTACGAGGAGGGTACTTTTCTTAGAGAAGATTTATTTCTTGCATTCAGGGGGATAGAGGAGGGTCTGAGAGTCCTTACACAAGCTGTCTCTAACTTTTATTTAAAAAATAATGTCATCAAAGTGGCATAGTTTAGGTGGCCTGTCCTTGCCTTTACATCCCTCTGCTGAGAATGCACATTCCCCTGCTCTTTACATTATTGGCTTATGGCCTATTTTCAGGTATCAGCTTGAAATCTCAAGTCTTTAAAGAGGGCTTTCTTGATCACACAGCTATATCTCAGCCACCTTCACACCTTACCATACTCCATATCTATCTTACTTTATTTATTATCTGTCTCCTCCACTAGTTATGAGATCTGTGATATTTACGATAGCTTGTCTATATGGTTTATTACTGCATCCCTACTGCCTAGGAACAGTCCCTGGCATAAAACTGATGATATAAAATGATGCATTCAATGAATAAACAAATGCTTAATTTTTTGTGCTTTTGAAAGATAAGAAATAGAATGAATACTAGAACACCAAAGGCAACTGGCAGGGTGTAGGGGAAAATCTTCTTATTTTGTTTTATTGTTTGGACATTATTTCATTATTTTTTTCTTATTTTATTAAAGTACTGGTGCCAAGAAGAATACATTTAACATCCTTGTGGTTAAGATGTAGATTATCTCAGTACTATACTCTTTCATCATGTAAGATCATAAAGGCATGGATTGTTATTACTGGAAGCCCATGTCCAAAATTCATGTAGTCCAAGCATCTGTCTTTT
Organism: Martes martes; assembly: GCF_963455335.1. Classification (NCBI taxonomy): domain Eukaryota; kingdom Metazoa; phylum Chordata; class Mammalia; order Carnivora; family Mustelidae; genus Martes; species Martes martes. The sequence goes on from NC_137888.1 coordinate 85,660,009, forward strand.
CTTCATCTGACATCAATTCTAAAGAGGTAGAGTGACCATAAGACATAAAGTGAGTTAAAGTCAGGATGATGAATTTAAAATCAGAACTCTGGGCTCTCAGGCATCTGTTATTTATATCACATCACATTGATGTTAGTGTGTGCAAATATATATATGTGTGTGTGTATATATGCATATATATGTGTGTATATTCAGATATATGTAATAAAATATTTTGGTGGGAGATTGTTGCTATATTTTATAATGTATATTTATGTCAATTAATTTGATAAAATAGATATTATCACATGAAGTGAATGTAGAAGGTTTCTAAAAACTCCTGTTCAAACTAGAATTTTGCCATTTGATTTTTGCTTAAGAAAAGCCTGTGGTTAGGTTACTTAAGCAAATTTTTATTTTTTTATTTTTGCAGTAATAGTGTTTATTAAAATATATTTCACTACAGGTCAATTTATTATATTGGTTCTAGGAAAAAAAATCTAAGTTTTCACTTAGAAGTTTTTCCCAACTTAAATTGTATTTCAGCAATTATGATGGAAGTACATAAATAATTTGTGGCTCAAGTGCCCAGCTTCTTTTCTTTTCTCTAACTTAAGTTGTTTTTTATTAGAGTCCTTTGGGGGAATCGATTGCCTACTTCCTCTAAGTAGTTTTTAACTAGTGCAAGTAGAGTTAGGTTCACCAATCTTACTCCAGGTCAAACCATTTTGAAATTAATTAGTGACCTGAGGACTGGTTAAGTAATTTGCTATTTTGGCCCAAACCTACTTTGACATCTGTAGCCACTATAGATTTTGCATCATTTCTGAAATGCTCTTTCTGAAAGCAAACTTCATTTCCTCTGGTGATGCCCTACAGTTGAAAGAGTTGATTAGCTTTTGTTAGATTGTTATTCATGATCACAGTAACTAGAAACGAAAATCCTAAGGCACCAGAAATTGTTATGGAAGCCCATTAGACTGATTAATCTCATTTTTAAAATTTGGGTTAGAAGAGGAACATTTTTATTGCTATTCCTTCTAAGTGAAAGATTGTTTACGAAATATTTTCTTGGCTTTACTCTTATTTTTACTCTTAAACCTACTCCTAATTTGTGCCAACTCTAGCTGCCACCGTTTTCTGGTTTTCCCATAGAAATTTTAAGTTCGAGGTATAATATTAATTTGTTAATTAACAAAGAATTTCCAAGTGAGAAACATTGTGTTAGCTATTAGATAGATATGACCTATGAATAGGGTATTAGCAATTGATGAGTACCTGAAGGCTGATGTATTCCTATATTACCACGAGAATTCAGTAGGAGAAATTTGTTTCCAAAAAAGTTGGGTAACGAAGGTAGTAATGATGGCAGATTTTATGGAGATGGTTGTGTTGGACATTAAAGGATTAGGAGAATCTTACCAGACAGAGTTAGAATCTTGTGACAGGATGAATCAAGAGAGTGGTAGGAAGACTTGAAGTAAGAAATCCTGTGAAATTCAATTAATAGACACAGTCCTGTTGGCTTATCATATAGCAAAGAGGATGAAGATCAAGGTGAGGTGAGCCTGAAAAGAGAGGTTGAAAGCTGGTAGTGAGATACTTGACTATCACGTCCTCGGGCATTATTTAGGGGGCTGTTGAAAGCCAATACAGTCTGGGCTGATCCACTAAGTTATTTATGGTGCTGTTCCATTTACCTGACATGTCCTTATGATTTCATCTTGCTCAGAGACTCTCAGAAGTATAAATACCTCTTAATAATGATTGGGAGAAAGATTAAAAAGAAAGATAGAGGTTATATCAGGCTTGTACAGGAATTTACATCTAGCCTGATCACCAGCTTGATTATCTCGTTTAATAGAATGGACTTTTGGGTTGAATCAAGAAGATAAATTTGACAGCAATAACTGTGCACTCTTGTATTTAGTTCATAAAAGTCAGTGGCACAGTGCAGGATAGGTTTGACAGTAGACCATGGGAAAGGAGAATTTATCTGACGAGAACCTAGATAAGGAGTCATGTGACTGTTAAAAAACAACAAAAGCGTATAATTCAGCTTATAGGGAAGATGGGACATTCACTGAAATGACTACTGTATTTGTACATTACTTGATGGAAAAAATCTAAACATTCATTAAAAAATCTTTGCCCATGTTCACATGTAATTTTAGTGGTAAGTGTAGGTAAGAGTATAGAATGCCTTAATGCCCACTTTATAGCAAACTGATCTGTTTGATCTAGTTATACCCGCTGAAGGAAAGAGGTATGTGGATCATGAAAAAAAAAAAAAAAAATCTTTTACATATGAAAAATCCCAAGCTTTGAATTCTGACAGATTTTCGGTGTGTAATTTTCAATAAGACAACCCTGAATCTGTTTTCTCTAGGGAATGCCATGCAGTTGAAAGAGTTGATTAGCTTTTGTTGTGCTGTTATTCATGATCAGAAGCTAGAAGTATAAATCTTAATGAGGTAGAAATGGTATGGAAGCCTATTTATAAAATATCTTCCCTATCTCCCTCAGAGGATTGTTGGGAGAATTCAGAGCTCATGAAAACATTCTATATACTGTGGGGTTCAAAAAGCTATATGGTTTTCTGATTAATAAGAGGATGTTTGTGTTCTCCAGAAGGGTTGTTGAGATCAGATGGCTAAACATGAAGTCCACCTTTGTGAATGCCTCGCCTCACCCTGGGATGTTGCTGGCAAATAAATCCATAGTGGCTCTCAAAATGGGGTTCTGGAATACCCACATAAGGGAAATGCGGAGTGGTTGTTAAAAAAAAAAAATGTACCTTTCTTCAAACTTGCTGATTCAGAAAAGAATTGCAGGGGGATGGGACTTATCAATCTGTATTTTCAACAAACTATCTACTGTTCTTAACCAGGAATAATTTTGTCCCCATCCTTAGGGGCATTTGGCAATGTTGGCAGACGTTTTTTGGTTGTCACGACTGAGGTTAGAATTGCTGGCATGTTGTGGGCAGAGACCAGAAATGTTACTAAACAACCTTGGATGCATAGCACAGCCTTCCATGACAAAGAATTATCCAGCCCAATATGTCAACAGTGCTGAGGTTGAGAAATCCTGTGGTACACAGAACAGCTTAAAATCTGCTTTTCTAGCAGGTATCACCTGTATTTGACAATTATAATTACTTAATATATGTATTCATTTGTTTATGTATTTATTTTTGGAACTCTTTTTCAATGATCTTTATTGAAAGGGTAGAAAGATGTAGAATTTTAAATATAATGTTAGGGCGGGGATTAATTAGTTTGGGCGCATTTCTGGATTCTTTAAAAAAAATTTCCTTAAAATTCTTCCACTGAAAGGGTAGTAATCAAAAGAGATTTTAAGCTAGTTAGTTCTTTGCACACACTGAAAAACCTTTCTTAATTTGTAGTGGCCAAGAAGGTAATCTTTCTGAAGAGTCAAATGTATAGAATATTTTAAAAATATAATTTAGTTTTGTTAGGTTCAAGGGCACAGAGATATTTTGTTGATGGCTTTCAGGGAAGAAGAGGAGAGCTGTATATATCTTGAGAACTTGTTTTTACTTGCAGATAACAATCATTTGTAATTAACAGTTCATTGTTTGAATGCAAACACTGCTGTTAAAGTGGTGATTGAAACAGTGGTTGTCCTTTACTCTCCAGTAGAAGAAACATTTTCTTCCTTTGCACTATTGATTTGCTAACAAATCTGTTTTATATTTGACAGGATAAAGATAAAGATAAAATCTGCCCAGTACTTCTAAAATATCCTAAATTCTTACAGTCCTTACAAGTGAAACACAACACCTATATTTATTCACTTTGCTTTCATTAAGCAAGAGGATTAGTGTAATATAACAATCATCCTTATTACATATTTAAACCAAATTCAAATTTAACTTCATAAGGTGTCTCCTGCAGATGTTCTCTCATAATGATTTCTATGGTGACTTTCAGGTCTGAAAAGCCTTGAATCTTTAATGAAAATTTTCAAAGTAATACGGTGGAATAGAAGCACTAAAACATACTTGGAGATAGAAATTGAAATCATTTTGGCTAAATGTATCAGGTTAGAAGTTGCCCTAGTTACTGATTGCTGCTATTAGATATTCCCCTTGCGCAAAGAAAGCCAGTTATTGATTTTTGAATTTGAATTTCTTTTGAAATAATTGATTGCCTCTATTGTAGATCCTTATCTCAGCTTATGAAAAACCAGTGTAATAGGAGTCACCTGCTTTTCTAATGCCTGTCTGATGTTTTGCCTAATTTACTTATCCCTGCTAACCTAGAAGCTATTAGAATGTACTCTTCATGGAGTGCATAAAATTAACGAGTGTCCCATTATGTACTGATGTAATGACAATATATTTCAGCTACTGTTAGTGATGTCTTGATTTACCTTAATCAATTCATTTCAAAGTTGTAGTTCCTGGCATCTCAATTCTATTTTTATGTCCACAAAATTTTATTTAATGACACTACTCAGAGAAACAAACAAACAAACCTATATATATATATATACATATATATATATATGTATGTATATATAAATGTCACTGGTTAAAAAGTAAATAAGGGCAAACATTCAGCTGCATGGAAAAAAAAAACCAATGCATTGATTGAACTCTTATTTGTCATTTAATTGTACAGTTAGTTTAAAAACTATTCCATGCATTAATTACGAAAATTTGCGGTTTGATTGAGACTGGGCCTTGGTTGTAGATACCAGACAAGTACACTGTACACACTTATGGAAATGCAATTAAATTATTTGTTATACACAGTATTCTCTTTTATTCCCATCTGGGGAACAGCAGTTCCCTGTACTTCTGATGCTGACAACCCAGAGTTAGGATCAGGATCCACAGGCTGAAGGATAGGGTCACTATCCAGATACCCTTACTTTAGAAGTCAGTCACAGATTCGGGGGTCCTGAAGCCACTCACATTTCTGACCAACTGACTACCAGTTAGGGAGTTCCCACAACCCAGTGCAAGTTTGATAATTCACTAGAACAACTCAACACAGGAAAGCATTAGACTTAGTTTTTTGTCCTTGTTTTTGTGTTGTTTTAATATATGGCACACACATAGAGCAGTCTGAGAGGATCTTGAATACTGAGCTTCCATGACTTCTAACTGAAGAACTGGGGTGGTTCACTCTCTCAGCATATCACTGTGATCACCAATCAGGAAGAAATACCACTGAGTTTCACTATAAAGGCACAACTGATTGAATCAATGACCAAGGTATTGAACTCAGTCTGCATTCTCCTGCCCCTCCCTGGAGTTTGAGCAGGCTGAAAGTTCAACCCTGTACTTATTTGGTTGGTCTTTCTGGGGACCAGCTCCATCCTGAAGCTACCTAGGGGTCCACAGGAGTCACCCGATCAGCATTGCAAAGACTCCTGTCACTTAGGAATTTCTAAGAGTTTTTGAAACTCCTTGTCAGAAACCTAAGGCAAAAAAGAAATTATTATACTGCACAGAGGTACACCAAATACTTAAACAAATAAATTGATTCATTAAAATTTGAGTGTCTACTATGTACTAGGTGTTATTTTAGTAATCACCAAATAAAGCCACCTACCTGTATAAAACTAAAAATTCCTAGAAGGTAACCTAGGAAAAAATCTAGATGACTTGGGTGCGATAATGACTTTTTGGATATAATATCAAAGGCACCATCCATGAAAGAAAGAATTGATAAGCTAGTCTATTAAAATTAAAAACTTCTGCTCTGTGAAAGTCAATGTTAAGAGAATATGAAGACAAGCCACAGACTGAGAGAAAATATTTACAGAAGACACATCTAATACAGGGTATTATGCAAATATATGTAAAGAACTCTTCCAACTCAATGATAAGAAAACAATCTGATTAAAAAATGGGACAAACACCTTCACAGATACCTCACCAAAGAGGATATACAGATGGCATGTAAGCCTATGAAAAGATGCTTCACATCCTATGTCATCAGGGGAATGCAAATTAAAATAACAATGAAATACCACTATATACATATTAGAATGGTAAAAAATCCAAACACTGGCAACACCAAACGCTGGCAAGGATATGGAACAACAGGAGCTCTCATTCATAGTTGGTGGAAATAAAACACAGTATATCCACTTTGGAAGAGAGTTTGGCAGTTTGTTACAAAACTAACATTGCCTTACCATCCAGCAGTCCTGGTCCTGGGCACCTATCCAGATGAATTAAGAGCTTGTGTCCAGGGGCGCCTGGGTGGCTCAGTGGGTTGGGTCACTGCCTTCGGCTCGAGTCATGATCTCAGGGTCCTGGGATCGAGCCCCACATCGGGCTCTCTGCTCAGCGGGGAGCCTGCTTCCCTCTCTCTCTCTGCCTACTTGTGATCTCTCTCTGTCGAATAAATAAATAAAATCTTTAAAAAAAAAAAAAAAGAGCTTGTGTCCACACAAAAACTTGCACACAGATGTCTATAGCAGCTTTATTCTAAAGTGCCAAAAGTTGGAAACAACCAAGGTATCCTTCAGTTAGGTGAATGGATAAACTAGGGTATACCCAAACAAGGACTATTATCCAGCACTAAAAAGGAGTTATCAAACCATTACAAAACGTGGAGGCATCTTAAATGCATATTGCTGAGTGAAAGAAGCCAATCTGAAAAGGCTACACACTATATGATTCCAACCATATGACATCCTGCGAAAAGCAAAACTATGGAGACGTTAAATGCAAGTTGGTGCAGCTACTTTGGAAAACAGTGTGGAGATTCCTTAAGAAATAAAAAATAGAGCTACCCTACGACCCTGCAATTGCACTGGGTATTTACCCCAAAGATACAGATGTAGTGAAAAGAAGGGCCACATGTACCCCAATGTTCATAGCAGCAATGGTCACAATCGCCAAACAGTGGAAAGAGCCAAGATGCCCTTCAACAGATAAATGGATAAAGAAGATATGGTCCATATATACTATGGAGTATTACCAGAAAGGATGAATACCATCAGAAAGGATGAATACCCAACTTTTGTATCAACATGGGCGGGACTAGAGGAGATTATGCTGAGTGAAATAAGTCAAACAGAGAAAGTCAATTATCATATGGTTTCACTTACTTATGGAAGATAAGGAATAATATGGAGGACATTAGGAGAAGGAAAGGAAAAGCGAATTGGGGGAAATTGGAGTGGGAGACAAACCATGAGAGACTGTGGACTCAGAAATGAACTGAGGGTTTTGGAAGGGAGGGGGGTAGGGGAATGGATGAGCCTGGTGGTGGGTATTAAGGAGGGCATGTATTGCATGGAGCACTGGGTGTGGTGCATAAACAATGAATCTTGGAAAACTGGAAAAAAAAAAAAAGATCAGGGGTTGTTGGGGTTGGGGGATGGATAGAGCACAGAGGATTTTTAGGTCACTGAAAATATTCTGTATATTTTGATGATGGATACATGACTTACATTTGTCCAAACCCCTAAAATATGCAACATCAAGAGTGGACTCTAGTATAAACTATGGACTTGTGTAATTACTTATCAACATAGGTTTTTAGGGAAGTGAAACTATAATGGTCCATATTATAATGGTGGATATATATAATGCATTTGTTAAAACTTGCAGAATGTACAATACCCAAGACTTAAGTCTAATGTAAACTATGAATTCTGGGTAATAATGATGTGTCAGTGTATGTTTATCAGTTGTAACAAATGTACCACTGTGGTGGTGGGTATTGGTAGTACAGGAAGTTGTGTGTTGGTGGGGTGGATGGAGGTATATGGAAACTCCACATACTTCTGGCTACCTTTTGTTGTGAACCTAAAATTTCTCTAAAAATAAGGTTATTAATTTTAAAAAAGACAGCACTGAAAAAACATGCTTTCCTGAGTGGATGTGCAGCTTCGTAGGGTTAATACAGGCTTTTCGAGGAATTATCGCGGACTGAAGGTGGGCTGATCCCTGACATCAATAAAGTGGTATATCCACAATGACCTGAAGTAAGCTTTTGCTTTTTTGTGAGTGGGTCTCAGTCTAGTTGGTGCTGTTTTTTGAGAATTCACTCTGTGGAGAAACAAACCTAGAGGCTGGTTTTCTTCCCTTTCTATTTTTGGTGAAGATGGTAGGAGGGAAAAACTGATGGCAATTTTTTGACAACTTGTTCTATGAATGGTGAATAAGTGTAGATTTATTTGTGGGGAGGAGAAAAAGAGTGTAGATGGTGCTTGGTCTTTAGAGCTTTACAGTTTTCTCTCCTTAAATAGATGTTTTTGCTGTCTTGGCTAAATGAACTATGTAGCCAGATGTAAGACTTTCCCTATAGTCCAGGAAGTTGAGCAAAAGCTCCAATTTGAGGAAAAAGTCTCTTATACTCTAAATTCTAATGGAAGGTACCAACAATACAATGTATTTGGGTCCCCAAAAAAGGAATCTTTCTTTTTATTCTCTGGCTGGACGAATATTGAACTAAAGTCTATGTAGACCAAACCTGGTCCTGTTCTCTGATTTTGTGAGAGACATAGGGGTTGCCTGAAGTTGGAGGGCATTGATGAATTTTTTTAAAAAAGATTTTATTTATTTATTTGACACAGAGAGATCACAAGTAGGCAGAGAGGCAGGCGGAGAGAGAGGGGGAAGCAGGCTCCCCGCTGAGCAGAGAGCCTGATGCGGGGCTCGATCCCAGGACACTGAGATCATGACCTGAGCCAAAGTCATAGGCTTAACCCACTGAGCCACCCAGGTACCCCGGCATTGATGAATTTAAAGACTAGTTCCTTCTTACGCATTTTTGAAGGCAAAAGAATTAAAGGAGCTCTCCAGCAGAGCTTGAAGGTATTGTAGTGCAACATGGCAGGAGTTGGGGGTTGGAGGCAACCTCATCGCTTTCCAGTTCTCCACAATCCTCAGAAATCATAAATGAGGACCTCTAAGTATGCAGGTCTCCCCTGTGGGGAAGTGTGAGTTTAGAGGAGGACATTGGGCTTACAGACAGGTTTAGTGACAAGGAGTCATTTTTTCAACCTGGGGAGGCATTTTGGGTGTAGTCCACTGACAGGGGACCAAGGGAGATCTGACTGTTCTTCTCTTGGGGGAATCCTCAGCAACTGAGGGGGGCTGGAGTGAAGCTGAACATCCTTGAGAAAGGGATTAACACCACTTTTGTAGACTGAGTAAAATCAGACCAAGTAGATCAGACTTCCCGTCACGTATACCAATGTCATGTTATCTCTGGGTCTCCTTTTCTTCTTCACAGAACCCAGTACAGAAATGTAGACCCTGAAAAGAGTGGGAAAGACAGAACTTTACCCACATTACTCCAAACAGGTAGGGCCACGGCTATAACTTGTACTGGGTGACAGGAGGATCTTTAAAATGACAGGAAGTTAAAACTGTGGACTAAAGAGGACTAAGTTTTAGTAACTGAAACTGTAGAGAACATTAAAGAAACTCTCTAAGATGAAAAAAAAAGAAAAAATGGGAAAGTGGATAAGTGTGAACCAAGGTGAGGGTTCTGTTGCAGAATTACAAATCTTCACAAATTTAGTGGCTTAAAATGGCACATGTTTATTATCTCCCAGTTTTCTCAGGATCAGGAATGTGGGAATGACTTAGCTGGGTCCTCGGCTCAGGATCTCACAAGACTACAATCAATGTGTCAGACAGAATGCATTCTCCTCTGGAGCTCAGGATCTAATTCCAAGCTCAGTCAGGGTGTTGGCAGAATTCACTTCCTTGCAGTTATGGAATTCATACTCTCAGCTGCTCTTGTTTCTAAGCAGTTCTCAGCATGACCGTGTGCTTCTTCCAGACCGGCCAGAAAGCAACTCTGCCACTTCAGGAAGGGCCAAGAAAGTCTCTGAATGAGCATCGATGATTAGATTAAGCCCACCAAAAAATACTGTCCTTTAGAATAACTTAAGGTCAATTGATAAGGAACCTTAATTGAATCTGGAAAGTACTTTCACCTTTGCAATATATTGTGACTTACCTGTGGAAGAGGCATCCATCATATTTACAGCTCCTAGCCATAGTCAAGAGGAAGGGGTCATACATTGGGTGTGCCCCAGTGGGTGAGAAATCAGGGGCCATCTTAAAATTGAATTCTACGTGCTATAGAGAGCCTGGAGTACAGTAACAAGTAAGATGGTGCATACCTCACTTTCATTCAAATTCACTTTTATTTTAAACTCTAAAGGCAAAACAAAGTACTGCTTAAGTTTATAGGCTACCAGTTTGTAACTCCTAGAGTAGACATAGGAAAAATTAAATCATTTCATGTTTATAATCCATTGAATTGTGACGCCCCCTCAATAAACCTGTTACAAATAAGTAACTAGTAACCAATGGATAACTGCTCAGAATGAACAAGGTGTTTGTTCATATTGAGCTGGTCCATGTGTAGTAAGTAATTTTGAAAATGTATCTGATTGAACTCTTTAAAAAATCCAGAGATTACAAGTTTTCTTACTAGTGATTTTGGAAACCTAGGTCTTATTTAATATCTACAGATGTACTCTGCTGAGTTAATGTCTCTCAAGTATCTTAACTCTATTCCTGAATAACAATGGAGAAGTCTTATTAATTGTAATTCTTACAATATCACCAGGTACCATTTTATTGCTCAATGGATATCAATTATTTTGAAAGTTCTTACTTGAGCAGGTGAAAGGAGAGTTGGGAATTTATTTCAGGAGTAACAAAATAAAACCCGAGTCTGGGAATGATAATTGTGTGTTCAATGAATTTATTCTTTCCAGAAACAAAAATTTCTATTTATCTTTGCATTTTTTTCTGGAAAGAAAGCATTAGCCGCAGATACTTTCCGTAACTGATTTCTGCTAAGATTTTCCTTAATTAAAATAATGTGTTTGTGATTACCAGCAGTTATTAAAAGCACATAATATAAATATCTTCGCATATTTATTGCTCCTCTTTGTTATTTAGAAAGAGTACTAGATTATTACCGCATAATTTATTCTCTGATAATTCTCTTAATAAGGGGATAAACTTCAGAAAGTGCTTTTAAAAGACATTATGGATGAAAAGTGTTAGTGAGAAGCTATAGACCTAAACAGCTTTTCCATTTCTTTGGATTTTATGTTTTTAATAATAGATTGAATAGTTGCCTGCTTGACAAGTTTATTGTCCTTATCCAGTTGCCAAGTGAGAAACATTTCCAAACTGACAGCAGGTATTAAAAACACCTACAAGTGATTCAAGCCATTAAGAAGTCATAAAACTTGAGATGGGGTGTTCACTAGGCTTTGCTCCGTTAGCCAGGCTTTTTCTCAGAGCACTGGCCCCCCAGCTGGTGCAAGTTGAGGTAGCAGACATTTCAAGGTGAAAGCATCAATTTGTAACCGAGACTCCTGGGCTACTCCTCAAGCAACATAAAGCATTTTCCTTATAAATATTTGAAGCTGACTCATTAGCTAATCTGGATTAAGAACAAAGGGAGTCAGAGTTTGCTCTGCATTTCTCTGAAAATGTCCAAAGTGGTACTCATAAAAAGCAGTTCTCTTGTGACTTACTGAACCCATATTTTTTCTTTTATATTTTGTTAGAGTCTGTGAAAGGAAGGCATCAGTCAGAGTTCTTTATAATGCTGGTGCGCAACACTTCTTCTGTCTTTGCTGAGAGTTGGGTTCATGTAAAAGACTCCTGCTTCAGTTTGCTGAGAATTCCATTCAAGGATTATAAACCCCACTGACCTACAGAGTCCGGGAAGATAATGTAAATATGTAAATCAAGAAGCAGTTTGAGAAGGGATCTATTTCAGAACAGGCCAGTGTCAGCCTAACCTAAATGCATGTTCAAATTTATTTTAAACACTCAAGCCAAATAAGACTGCTTAGGTATATAAGTCACTAGTTTGAAACTAATGGTTGAAAAGATACCCTGATATTCCCACAGGATGAAAGGGATATGGGTTTAAATATGAGTACTTTTTGTAACAGATTAAAAAATTTATCTTCTGGGCTAAATTACCTCTTTACTTTCAAGTACATACAGTACCTTGAAGCATTATTTGACTAGTCTTAGCAAGAATTTCAGACTTTTTTGGAGTTGTAATATCCTCCTTTTAGGTTTATCTCAGAACATTCCTTTAACTTTGCATCTGATAAGTACTACATGGGAACTTTACATTAAAAATGAAAGATATATTTATCTTGTGCTTTTTTTTTAAACTGGAAAAACAAGTGACTTTTGATTGAAAATGGTGAACACATGTATTTACACTCCTTTGTAAATTTCTCTAAAGTAACAGTAATTACATTTGGGTTTTTTTAAGTACACGTCTACAAGAGCACAGAGAAAGGAAGGGACAGGTAACAGTGGGTGAGCATTGGAAGGGTCTTACCTTTTTGAAGGTGGGAAATGGACAGTTGGGTGGGAATGACAGAGTGGGAGAGGCTAAAATCTAGATAGATAGAGAGCTGTCCACCAGTGCCAGCTGATTGTCTTATCAAAACTCTGGAATAACTCAGAAATTCAAGGAACCAGGGCACTAGAAAGATGGAAGTGAGGGATGCGATAGAAACTGGGATGGAGGGATCTTTAGAAGACCTGAAAAGAGAAGCTACAATCCCCAGATACCCATTCCTATTCCACACAGTAATGTGATCAGCCTAGCCCTGCCCTCAAGACAACAGGCTCCTTATTCTCAGGAGCAATCATATTCTGGATTCTGGGGCACCATACAGGTAAGGGGGAGAGGTGAAGGTGTTCTGCTGGAAACAGGTGTTTGGCTTCAAAGATACTTATGGCTGGATAAATACCCCAGGCAGGAGATTGGAGGTTTAGAGAAACTAAATCCTCTGAAAGAGACATGAAGAGAATGGTATTTGGGACTCCCTAACCAACCATGTAGCAGCGAAGTTCAGCAGTCCCCATGGCTTCTAGTGCATGTAAAATTTTTCTTAAATAGTTATGTAATGATTATTAAAATTCCAAGTAAATAGAAAAGTGGAGAAAATTACATATACTTATGAATATTATCAAGATTAAAAAAAGGTGTTAATATTTGCCATATTAGCTTTAAAGTATCCTCTTTATGAAGAATAAATTAGATATTGTAAAGGTGGCATCGCCTTTATTCTCAATTCCTTCCACTCCAGGGATAACCACTTTCTTGAAATTGTCCTTTATTATTCCCATTCAAGTTTGTCTGTTTTTTACTATATACATGTTCCCATAAATGTTATTGTTTTGTGTGTTTAGAAATATTTGTAAACGGTATTAGCATTGTGTTTCTTTAGTTAACCTCAATGAATCATAATTGAATATATATTGAAATTGGTATATATACATATACATATATATATACACATCTTTTTAAAATGTTAGTAAGCATTTTTTTTCTAAGTTTCAGTTGGCCTTTTAAATATTTGACTCTACTTAATAATTGTCTAATATTTTACAACTTCCTATTTTAATTTGTGGATGCGATTTATGCCTTTATTTATGAGGATTTTCAAAGATACATATCTTAAGGCTCTTTACAGATTTCTCTTATCTCTGTTTTCTTAGACAGAAAACCTTTTATTTGTAGATATTGAGCACCAACTTTTGTGGTGCAGGTGTTTCTCAAACTTTATTATTACAATTTATGAGTTCAACTTCCAGAAAAGATTTCCCCTTTTTGGGCCTGGGTTAGGACAATTTATGTGTAAAATGGTCTTATGGTTTGCTTCTCTTTTTCTCCCTTAATTTCTTTTTTTTTTTTTTAAAGATTTATTTTTATTTATTTGAGAGAGAGAGATCACAAGTAGGCAGAGAGGCAGGCAGAGAGAGAGGGGGAAGCAGGCTCCCCGCCGAGCAGAGAGCCCGATGCGGGGCTCGATCCCAGGACCCTGAGACCATGACCCGAGCCGAAGACAGAGGCCCAACCCACTGAGCCACCCAGGCGCCCCTCTCCCTTAATTTCTTATTTCCTTTCTCTGCTCCTCTTCCTCTTTCCTTTCTTTCTTCTCATTCATTGTCTTTTTTTTTTTTTTTTTTTTTTGTAGGGAGAGAGATTGGTCCTTTTAAATTATGGAGTTTTTCTTTTTTCCTTTCAAGCAGAGGTAGATATTTAAAAAAATTCTAAAGACCTTTTTTAAAAATTATTGATCATTTCTGGGTTTAGAGAGAGGGAGCTTTTAAAAATATACCTTCTTTCATGTGTCTGATAGCCATTTGTATGTCTTCATTGGAGAAGTGTCTGTTCATATCTTCTGCCCATTTTTTTAATATGATTGTCTGTTTTGTGTGTGTTGAGTTTGAGGAGTTCTTTATAGATCCTGGATATCAACCTTTTGTCTGTACTGTCATTTGCAAATATCTTCTCCCATTCTGTGGGTTGCCTCTTTGTTTTGTTGACTGTTTCCTTCGCTGTGCAGAAGCTTTTGATCTTGATGAAGTCCCAAAAGTTCATTTTCGCTTTTGTTTCCTTCGCCTTTGGAGACATATCTTGAAAGAAGTTGCTGTGGCTGATATCAAAGAGGTTACTGCCTATGTTCTCCTCGAGGATTCTGACGGATTCCTGTCTCACGTTGAGGTCTTTTATCCATTTCGAGTTTATCTTTGTGTACGGTGTAAGAGAATTGTCGAGTTTCATTCTTCTACATATAGCTGTCCAGTTTTCCCAGCACCATTTATTGAAGAGACTGTCTTTTTTCCACTGGATATTTTTTCCTGTTTTGTCGAAGATTATTTGACCATAGAGTTGAGGGTCCGTATCTGGGCTCTCTACTCTGTACCACTGGTCTATGTGTCTGTTTTTATGCATACAAATGGTTATCAGACACATGAAAAAATGTTCATCATCACTAGCCATCAGGGAGATTCAAATTAAAACCACATTGGGATACCACCTTATACCAGTTAGAATGGCCAAAATTAGCAAGACAGGAAACAAAGTGTGTTGGAGAGGATGTGGAGAAAGGGGAACCCTCTTACACTGTTGGTGGGAATGCAAGTTGGTGCAGCCACTTTGGAGAACAGTGTGGAGATTCCTCAAGAAATTAGAAATAGAGCTTCCCTATGACAATGAAATTGCACTACTGGGTATTTACCCCAAAGATACAGATGTAGTGAAAAGAAGGGCCATCTGTACCCCAATGTTTATAGCAGCAATGGCCACAGTCACCAAACTGTAGAAAGAACCAAGATGCCCTTCAATGGATGAATGGATAAGGAAGATGTGGTCCATATACACTATGGAGTATTATGCCTCCATCAGAAAGGACGAATACCCAACTTTTGTAGCAACATGGACGGGACTGGAAGAGATTATGCTGAGTGAAATAAGTCAAGCAGAGAGAGTCAAGTATCATATGGTTTCACTTATTTGTGGAGCATAACAAATAATATGGAGCACAAGGGTAGATGGAGAGGAGAAGGGAGTTGAGGGAAATTGGAAGGGGAGGTGAACCATGAGAGACTAAGGACTCTGAAAAACAACCTGAGGGTTTTGAAGGGGCAGGGGGTGGGAGGTTGGGGGAACCAGGTGGTGGGTATTAGGGAGGGCACGGATTGCATGGAGCACTGGGTGTGGTGAAAAAACAATGAATACTGTTACGCTGAAAAGAAATAAAAAAATTAAAAAAAAATATCTTTTTGACTGAGAAACTAAACCACTTTACTTTTACATTAAAACTAACTACAGGGGCTCCTGGGTGGCTCAGTGGGTTAAAGCCTCTACCTTCCGCTCAAGTCATGATCCTAGGGTCCCGGGATGGAGCCCCACATAGGGCTGTCTGCTCTGCAGGGAGCCTGCTTCCTCTTCTCTCTCTCTCTGCCTGCCTCTCTGCCTCCTTGTGATCTCTGTCTGTCAAGTAAATAAATAAAAACCTTTTTTAAAAAACCTAACTGCATTAATACAAATGACAAGAAGGTAAGGTACAAAAAGTCTTGTTCTGTGGGAAGTTCTTCAATGGCAGATTGCCATTAAAACATTCCAGAGTGTGGCAGTACATCAGAGAACTTATAGCTTTATAATTTCATCCAAGAGATTACACATGAGGAAATTGGTGATTGGAGAGACACATGAGTGACTGATGTACTGTACAGAAATAGTAATGTGAGAAGAACAAATGAAAATATATATTTTTTTTCTCCTAGGCCACAAGTTGCTGGATTTGCATTAAAAAACTATTTAAGGGATGCCTGGGTGGCTCAGTGGTTAAAGCCTCTGCCTTCAGCTCAGGTCATGATCCCAGTGTCCTGGGATCAAGCACTGCATCGGGCTTTCTGCTCAGCGGGGAAACTGCTTCCCCCTCTCTCTCTGCCTACTTGTGATCTCTGTCTGTCAAATAAATAAATAAAATCTTAAAAAAAAACTATTTAAAGGGCAAAAGAATATTTTAGGACATTTAAAGGGCAAAGGAATATTTAGGCTTTAGGAGAACTGACCATAGAGGTCTTGATTCCAAGTAGGTGAAACAGTATACTATGTATGATGGTGTGATGATGAAGGGATTAGTTGGGAAAACATTTTTTTTTAATGTTCTTCTTAACATGGACATGTGGGAATATGATGTGTGCAAATAGAGTGAATGTTCTCAATCGTTATATCTATTTGAAGATTTCCAGAGGGCATTATTCTACATTTTCAAGTATGATTTGAATTATTGAAGTTTAGCAAAATTTAGTGCAAAATATAGTTTATGTGTTAATTTTATATTTGAAGGTCCATATATCTCTTAAAACTCAATATAGACACCAGATTATATATTATGGCCTTGTTCCTTAAGGTGATTTTCATACCCAATTCAACTCGTAATACATATTTATTTTAGTAGTTATGTGTTAGCTCTTATTTTTTTATGTCACATACTTAGATAAAAAGAAATGCCCTATCAGTAAGTGTGTGACATTGCACCATTTTTATTAAACTTATCATATCCCTAGGTGCAACTTCCAAAAGGACTGTAAAAGAGTCAGCATCCAATTAGTTTAGAACAAGGTTAGAAAAACCTGAACCAGATCAATATAATAGGTACTCTACATTCATAACAGAACTCTTATTTGGTTGAATGGAACCCCCAAAATTCAGATAAGCAAAAGTCATTTAAAAAAAATTTTTTTTTAAAGATAAAGCTTGTTTCAAGTTCCCACACAACAGTATTGATAGGAAGTTCTGCACTACTTAATATTGGCTCTTTCTCTATTTCCATTAGCCTGTAAGGATATCTTAGGGTTTAGGTGCACCAAAATGGCAATAGCCATATTAACTACTATTTTTATCACCATTGCCAAAGTTGAACATCAGCCCTTTGGAATTTGTGAGACACTGGTAGTTCATATCTGGCTGGAGACATAGCACGCATGGATAGTTGCAATATATAACAAGCTTGATTAGATGGAAACTCTTGCTATTGTGATCAGAATCCAAACCATCCAACAACTCCTTCCCTATCCAGGTCTCTGTATGCATCAAGTACATGAATCTATGGTTTTTGTACAGCTTGCCTCTGGTTTTCAGGTCTTTAGGAATCTTGGTCTCTGAGTTATGCCATTCTTTCCTAGGTATCCAGCACTAAACACCTACTTACTTTTTTAAAAGTTTTTATTTAAATTCCAGTTAGTCAACATACAGTATTGGTTTGAGGTATATAATTTAGTGATACATTACTTATATATAACACCTGGTACTCATCACAAGTGTCCCCCTTAGTACTCATCATCCATTTAGTGCAACCCACCCCCCACTTTCTCTCCAGTAACCCTCAGTTTGTTCTTTATAGTTAAGCTATTTTATCTTTGCCTACCTCTCTCTTCTTTTTTCTTTCCCCTATGTTCATCGGTTTTGTTTCTTAAATTCCATATGTGAGTGAAATCATAGGGTATTTAAATTTCTCTGACTGGAGGCTCCTGGTGGCTCAGTTGGTTAAGCATCAGGTCATGATCCCAGGGTCCTGGCATAGAGTCTGAGAATCCAGCTCTCTTCTCAGCAGGAAATCTGCTTCTCCCTCTGCCTTCCCCCACCCAGTTGTGCATGTGAGCACTCCTGGACACGCACATGCTCTCTCTCTTGTGTGCGCATAAAAATAATTGTCTCTGACTTATTTCACTTAGCATAATTACTCTAGCTCCATACACATGGTTGCAAATGGCAAAATTTCATTATTTTTTGTGGCTAATTCATATTCCTTTGTATATATGTGCCACATCTTCTTTACCTATTCATCAGTTGATGGGCATTTGTGTGCCTAATCTTATGATCCAGGAACTTAGTGCATTTTTTTTTCCTCCAGTTGTGTCTATGAATCTTATGGCAGCCAAAAACTTGACTGAGAGGCATGGGTGATAAGGAGCTTAGACCTTGGACACAAGGCTTGGCTCTTCTTCTAAGGGGAAGATAAAAGAAAATCTGTTACTTTTTCTCTCCTATACCAGCAAGACCAGGGTAGAAATTAATATCTCATATCCTGCCACAGAATTACTATTTCATAAGTATAGATAATAAAAGGTTACCCTTTTTGAGTACTTGCCCTGTGCAGGAATGTATTTAGTGCTCTATTATCTATTAATTTCACCTGTATTTATATTACATGTGTTAATTTATTTAATTTTCACAAGAAGCCAGTGAAATAGATACTGTTGTTAACATTTTATAGATAAGAAAATTGAGGCAGGGTGAGACTGACCTACCTAGCCACGTTCTACAATGGTAGGTGGTAGAGGTGGGCATCGAACCTTGGCAGTCTGGTGTTCGTGGTGTTGTGGCTCTTAATCACCATATAAGATTGTCTTCACAAAGGTTTGAATTTTAAAAGACCAGGTACTCTTCATTCATTGTTTTCTCTATTTGCCAGTGTGATAATCTTTTTTTTTTTTTTAATTTGATTTTCCAAGAATGAATATTGAATGTTTTCTGTGAGCCTGGTACTAACTATAGTTTTACCAGTATCATTTGTTTTGACCTTCTGAGGCTTGTCTTGTAGGTGATATTACTTCTGATTTACAAATAAGAAACTGAGATGAAGACTCATTATTATCTGTCACCCAGTCCTAAACCCTCAAGTAAAGATCTATTTTCTCCAATTATATAAAGACAGCATTCTGCTTGCTCAGATTTATAGCACCTAGTTCTGGTAGCATTTTCCTTTTTTCTTTCCATTATTATGCTTTCATAGATTTCAGTCTGCTCATCTTCAAGCAAGATTTTGAAAATTATTAAAACTATCAGTGGAAAATAATTGAAATGTTTAAATACCACAATTTGAATTTTTAAAAAAGATTCTATGTATTTGTTTGAGAGAGAGAATATGAGAAAGAGAGCACAAACAAGGGGTGGCAGGGCAGAGGGAGAGAGAGAAGCAGACTCCCCGCTGAGCAGGGAGCCAACAGAGCCCAAAGCAGATGCTTAACCCACTGAGAACCTAGCTTTTCCACAATTAAAAATTTTTAAGCGTTATTTTTAGCTTTGAAATAGGAAAGAAAAGGAAGTAAACTTTTTCCCCCAGGAAGCATTCTTTTTTCAGTCTATTTGATTAAAAATCTATATCCTGTTCTATTAAAATTCATGTTTTAGCAATCAGCTGGTTCCATATTTCTACAACGTGGTAGGGACTGGCACTACGCTGTCCACAGTCTTCGGGGGAAACATAAGATAACGCGGAGTACCTTAAAGGTGAAGTCACCTTATAGGAGGTCCTTAGGTTTAATTTCTCTCCAGGGTGGATATTTTTGAGTATTCATTCATTTATTTTTCCATTTAATCTTAATAGCTGATATAAAGATTAGAAACAACATGGGAAAAATACCCACAGTACATGTCACAGTGGTTTCAGTGATTTCTGTTTTTCCTTCCTGCCTGTGGATCGTCTTCCATAACCATCTTTGCCAAAATCACTTCGACCCCAAATCTGAATGTTGGATTTTCCCAGGCTTATCCATAAGCTTCTTTCCTTTTATTCTCTTTGTTTCCCTGCTTCTCTCACCTATGGACATGAATTCATTTTCTGTGTGTTATGGGGATGGTCTCCAAGTTCCTATCTTTAGTCTACTTCCCCTCTGAACACAAGATCTTGTTTATGTACATTTTGGCTGTGCTTGGATGCTTTTCAAGTACCTCAAACTGAACATCCTCAAAATGGATGGAGCTAATGGCCTCCTGTCAGTATTTCCTTACTCAGCATACTGTCGCGCTGACCGTCCAACTGCTCCTGCCAGAACCCTGAGAGCCACTCTCAGCACCTCTCTTTCCACACGCATCCACGAAACCACCAAACCGACAGAATTCTAACCTCTCATCGGTTTTCTCAGGTCATTTTCTCTCCATCTCCACGGGCAAATCTGTAGTTCAAGTCAATGTCACCTCTGTCTGGCACTCTGCAGTTGTCCCCTAAGTGCTCCCCACCAAGAGCACACTCTTACTACTTTGTGATTCATTATTCATAAAGCAGTCACAATGATCTTTTCAAAAGACGAACCTAATGTTGTTACTCTTTTGCTTAGAACTCTACAGTGTCTTTCTGCAGCTCCTGTGATAAAGCCCCAAATCCTTACAGTGACTCACAAGACCATGCGTAATATGATCCCTGCCAACGTGCTCAGCAATCATCTCATTTTCCTTTCATTCTTATGATTCTTATGATTCAGCCATGTTGCCTTTCCTTTTCCTTATTTCCTTATTTAAATGAACACAGCTTTTCCTACTTTAGGTAGTAGATGATACCATGAAGCAATGCTATATAGGTGACTTTTAAGAAATATATATAATATATAATATTATATATATTTGGATATATAAAGAAGTATATGTATATTTTAAAAAATATATATTTTAAGAAATATATATATATTTATATATGCCATATATAAATATATATAGTATATATATTTACAAAAAAAGCAAATGCCATGCACTTAATTTGTATATTTATTTGTGTTATTTATAGGGATGACAAATTGAGTTATGACTAATAAAGTGTGACCTTTACTTTATTCTCCATAATGAGTACATTTACAAGTCCCACTAACATATATAATTCTGTCAAATTTATCCAAGGCTGTATTACATTATGAAAATTGAATGCTCCTTTTGCCTTATCCTAATACCCTTTGATTTGTGATCACTAGTGAGGTTTTTCATTTTCTAGAGCTCCTTGTCAGCACAATCCCTCTTCAAACCACACTGGGTTCAGTGCGACTTCTCTATTTTCTGCCTCCCTGAGATGTTCTTCCTTGCCTCAATGTGTTATCGGTGCTGGATTAACACTGTCTTGCAGTGTATCTCGTCAACTCAAGGTGTGGGGGCTTAAGTTAGGGAGGGAGGGCATGGAGAAGAAGCTGGGAGATTTAAACTGGAAAGGATTCCCCCCCTCCAAACTAAAGCTTCTCTCCTTCAATTTATCGATTACCTCTTTCTCATGTGCTACTCATGGCTTTTAGTGAGAGAAGTTGCTTGAAGGGAAGACAGATGTGCTGTACTCAGGCAGTTGACACATTCTCATAAATTGAGGGTAGTGAATTAAAACTTCAGAGAAGAGTACTACTCCTCTGTCTTTGTCTTCAGGCCAGGTTTAGTCTCTCTGAGATGTTAATCAACCTGAGACAAGTTGGGGTAGCGTAATGTCATGCCTAAGGGACTGAGGAGTCTTCATTTCCTCATCTCTAATACGGGAATAGTGAAACTCCCTTCATGGCCCCGAGGAAACAGTAAAATGGAATGGAAAATATGAAGTGCCTGACACATGCGCACTCAGGGATGAGTTCTTTTCCCCTTCCCTCCCGGCTTGATCATCCGGCAATGCCTTTTCAGAAGCTCTTCTTGGCCCGAACCTTGGAGAATGTTGTGTTTTGTTTTGCTTCAGACCTCATTTTCCTTAACAGCTCAGTAATAGATTGGAATTTGCCTTTCCCTATTAGGTCACGGACGTTGTTCTCTCTCTAAGCAAGACCTGTCTTGGTGGTGGTATGCATGCATTGTATGTACTGGGGTTTGTGCAGGGATAAAGACATACTACATATCCCAGAGCAAAACTGCCTAAAATGCAGAGGAGACCTCTCTCCCTGACCACACTTGTCCTGACAGTGGTTCTTCACCAACCCTTCTGAGCCTTCAGCCCATTGCCGCTCACTCTCTAAGCTCCTTTCAATTTCTCTCTGACTCTATCTCCTCTATTTTTCCTTTCTCCTTTTCCCTTTCTCTCTCTCCTCTTTCCATCAATACTTCTTTTCCTGCCTTTAGGATATATTTTGCCCTCCAGTGTGCCTATTTTCATTCCTTTTCTTGTGTCAGTACATTCTCAACTTGGCCATTCTCCCAATCATTCTATTCACTCACCACTTTTCTGCACCAAAAAGGAGCTATGTGGTCCAGAGGAAGAATCTTCTTCAGCAGGTGGAGAGTCTGAGAAGACTTCATTCCGTTGCAGCGTTTGCATTATTAGGCCCCTTGAATGGCTGCCTGTCTGCTTCAAAACATCAATCTTCCTGCATATAAATGTATCCTTCACTTCTACTCTGGTGCCTGTAGAAAGTCTCATTATATGTGATCTACTCTGTCCTTTTAAAGATACCTTCCCCACTCAAAACTCTCCTTAATATCGCTTTTCTTTATTCAACTTTGCTAGTGAATTTTTCCTGACTCTCTTTCTCATATGTTTCTCTGTAGCAGGGCACTTCAAACATTATTTTATGCAATTGATAGAATTCTAATATGTGCAAAACAATGCAATATAGTCAGATCCTATTTTAAAAGCACAAAGACATTGGTTAATAAATATAATTTGACTCTGATTACACTTACACACATGCATTTATTATGAAACTTAGAGCCCTGTGCCTAATTGACGATTATGTAGGTCTCAGTTTTCATCTTGTATATCTGTTTAAGTTGGTTATACCCAGAGATAATTTTTTTATGCTATGGTTCCACTTCAGGGACACTGAAGATACAGCTCTGTCCCTTCCTTCAGCAACTAGCAGGACACTGAAGCCCAAGCTACCGCCTCACAATGCAACTTACTGTCTACTTAACATGATTTTACTATTCTATTGCCTTCATTAGCATAATATTTTTATTCTAGGAGGCTTTTGATCAGGGAAACTTCCAGAAAGACCCAACCATTCTTCAGTGGGAAAGATCAACTGTTGAAGCCCCCAAACTCCCAAACCTTTGGCCTTAAAATCCTTATCCTGCTGTTTCTAGCAATTCTAAACTGTGATATTACAGTCTGTGCACAAGGAATCCTAATCAGTCCCTTGCACTGAAACACCCAGCAGAACCACACTTCAGATCCTCCATAAATTCTGACCTTGCCTTTTCCCTGCTGAGACACAGACATCTTTGTCAGCCTTTACCCCAGTGAGCAAAAAACTCAGAATTGTCCTATCAACAGAGGTTGTGTTGGTGATATCTAGGGAGCTGGTGTTCCACAGAACTTTCCACATAGCTGATGCTCCTTAAGTTCAGTTAGAAGAACAGGCATGCAAACAACTCAGTGTTTGCTAAAAGATAAACCTTTACAAGTTTTGGTAATTACAGAATATGAATGCATTTGGACTCTGGAAGTTGGAAGTTGGAGCACAGAGGCCATGGTTTAGGTTGACACAGACCTATTTAACATTAGTGTGCAAATGCTAAGTAACAGTGAGTGCTAAGTGACAGAAGAGCTCTTACTTCACCTTGTGATTGGAGCGCACTTTGATACTTGTTTCACGGAAGCCTTTGTAAGTTACAGGCAGAGGTTAACAGTAATCGCATTTTTTTCCTCCTCTGGTTTTAATAAATGTCTTTAGGGCATTTCATTCTGTTAAATCAAGCAGCAGACAAAAATGTAATGCACTGCTAACCTCTAAAGTGTGTGAAAAACTTAGTTCATAAAATATGTATGAGGAACACAGTGTTGCAGTGATAATGATACTTCCTTTCTGGGTTATTCTGCCAAAGGAGTTGATGCATCAGTGTCTCTAGTTCTTGATTTCTTTTGATTGGAGTTGCTCTTATTTCGTATTGTATTTAGTTTTTCAATGAATTTTCTATTAGCATACACAGAGATGTGGTGGTTGTTTGGGGGAAGAGGGGTAACGGTTGCCATGGCTATAGACTTGCTGAATTAGGAACACTTATAAATAGCATTCGTCTCTAGAAAGGAATATTTAAAAAGGGAATTAGTGTATATTGAAACATCAAATTTGTGTGTATATGAGTAAAACTATATCATTGTTTTGATCTAATTCCATTATAATAAATGTGCATTCATGGAGGATAGTTTCTTACATATATTATGTTAAGAGTCACCAGTGCCTTTTACATGAATGAGTGTTTTACATTCTCTGCAGTGGGGGAAGAAACAATAACAACATACTCAATATGTTTGTACATAAGCTTATGGCATGAAGAAAAATATATTCTCTACAATGTATCTTTCCTTTTTTGGTGGAAAAAGTATAAAACCAAAGCTTCTGCTTCTTCACTTCTCAGTCATCATATTATCTCCACGGGAGACAGAGATGCTGTTTGATGGTATGTTTGGAATTATGAATATGCTAATCCCATTTTAAAATAAAAGCTTACTTGATATAGGTATCACTAATTTCTAGTATATGAAAGATAAGATAGAATCATGGATGATACCTTGATAAATTCTTTCTACACTTATAGTCGGTACATATAACTGAAGAGTGCTTTTAAAAAATTAAGGAGCAGGGCACCTGGGTGGCTCACTTGGTTCCGTGTCTGATTCTGGGTTTTGGCTCAGGTCATGATCTCAGGTGTGAGATTGAGCCCCCATTGGGCTCTGTACTCAGTGGGGATTCTGCCTGAGATTCTCTCTGTTCCTCCCTACTGTCCCCCCACTCTTCCCCCCCATCCCACCACGCTCACTCACATGTGTGTGCTCTGTCTCTCTCCCTCTAAATACATAAAATCTTAAGTAAGGAGCAGTTTAAATTTCCTCTGAAACTTTTAAGGCAAGATTAACATCTGGACCAGAGAAAAATTACTCCTGGCTGTGTAGTTAAGAATAAACTTTACCCCCCTCCTAAAAAAAAAAAAAAAAAAAAAAAAAAAAAAAAAAAAAATCTGGACTTTGCCCTCAGCAAAGGGAGTGCTCTTTGAGCCCTTAGAATGCTCTGCCTAAGGAGAGTACCTTTGTTTACTTGGGGTCCTAGATCACACAAGATAGTCTAACAATACAATTTATTGTAAGAGCTTTGGGCCACACAATATGAGCTCTATCAGGAGACAGATCCGCCACATGGGCAGTCAACCATGTTTACATGCTAGAGCCCTAATAAAAACTCTGTTCACCCAAGCTCAGGTGAGCTTCCCTGGTTGGCAATTTTCTATGCATGTTATCACACATCATTGCTGGGAGAAATTAGCATTTCCCACAACTCCAGTGGAAGAAGACACCTGGAAGCTTCATGCGTGTGACTTTTCTGGGCTCTGTTCCATCTGTCTCTTCTCTTGGCTGATTTTAATCTGTATCCTTTCATATTATAAACCATAATAATGAGCATAACAGTTTTCAGTGACTTACTTGAATCTGTCTAGAAAATTATTAAACCTGTGGGTGGCCTTGGGAACCCTGAAATTGCAATTGATATCAGAAGCAAGGGTGGTCTTGGGACTGCCCCCTAACTTCATGCTGGTGATTTATTATTTAGAAGGCTCTTCTAGGCCTTCCAGGGACCTAGAAGAGATAGCATTTCCTCTCCCTGGCATTTATTGTAACCATCTAGCTTTAAAATGGTAGTCTATAATCTCAGTTTTTTCCTTAATCAGAATGGCCTGCAAGTCAGTCCAAGTAACTGGAGTTGCTCAATATTATGGGCTTTCATATAGTCAGTGTACAATGGCTTATATAGTAGTAAAGGTAAAGATTTTGATGTTACCACTGTGCAGATTAGTTTAGTCTTCTGACATGCCCGATGTTCATTTTATTTTAACTGAGAATTTCCAAGTCTTTGCTTGATAGTTCACTCTAAGACCTTTAGAGTCAAAGTCTCAAAGGCTCTCATCTCCTATAGATGGTGCTAGGCATTATGTTATGGGAGTTGACTAATAATATTTTCAGTATATAAATAAGAGAAATGTCAAAATATCATTTTAGTTTCTTGTGTCTGTTCCTTCCTCTTGACTACTGATCATAATTATTTTTAAACCGAGGCTTAAAGGAAAGAATATGCTATTGTCTGGGCTTGATGTCTCCCATCATGGCTTTGCTGTAACTGTAATTCCTTAAACTTTCTTGTCATCAGATCCTCCAATAGCTGGCTTCTCTGTGGGCACTACCTGGTCTCACACGTACCATACAACTTCCCTCTGTCTTCAAGTCCTTGGTTTTTCTGTAATAGTGTGTGCCCATAAAATTTCAAGATAGACTCATGGTTATCTGCCACTGAGTTAGAAAAGCAAGAAGTTTATACAAGAAAGACATTGAATCAGAGTAGTTTGATGAAGAACACACTACAGTTGAAATATTTAGAGAATAATTCTTAGGAAGTTGTTAGCTATCACGTAAAGTCCACTTACCTGAGAATTAGGGTAGCCTAGAGAATACCAGTAAAGACCCAGTCAGTTGTCAGGAATCCTTGGTAAGTGACAGTGTTCTTAGCAGAATTACCGTTTGATTACATTTTCAAACCCAGTATTTGGGGTATTAAAGAGTACCTCTATTATTGTATTTGTTGTTGCTGTAGAGACCTGGAATTAAGTGTGGGGGATTTTGCCACATTAGTAACCTTAAAGATCTGTTTTGAGCTCCCTCAACCCCTCACACATTCAAGTACTACAGAAGGTATATGGCTCAGAGAACTGACATGTCAGCGTGTCCACAGGCATGTGCACATGTGTGCATGCACATAGAATTAGTGGGAGTTTGAATGATGACAAGTTAAAGATTTGTTGCAGGAAGAAAAATTAAATAAGAATTAGGAATAAAATTATATTAGAAGGAATTATATCAAGAGAAATTATATATACTGTGTTATATATATATATAATATATAATATATATACTAATCAGTATATAACACACACATATATAATAAATTATATATACTTATATATATAATAAATTATACTCTGTTATATATATATATATAAAACAGAGTATATATATTTATATAATATATATATTTATATATTACATATATTATATTATATATTTATATATAAATATATAAAATTTCAAGATAATATAATATATAAATAACATAAATATATATAATATATAAATATATAATATATAATATATATAATATATAAATATATAATATATAATATATATAATATATAATATATATAAAACAGAGTATATATAATTTATCATATATATAAGTGTTATATACTGATTAGTCATTGTTGGTAAATTATATAAAATGAAATGTTAAGATGTTTACTTGTAATGAAAATGGAATGAAATTCTGGTTTGGATTGGGTTATATATTGACTTATTTATTAGGCACTAACATGGCAGAATATGTCTTTGTTCTAAGAGAGGACTTCATGTAACTGGTAACGATTTTTAAGTTTGCAAGCTTAGCATCCAAGTTATTTTTCTTGTAATAGGGTGACTGGTTTGCCCGAGTTGGTCTCAGTGTTATGTATACTGCCCTGGCATAGTTATTAGTAGTACCCCTGATTCACTCTCAAGTATCTTATTTTAGATAATAATTTACTAGCTACCCTGCATAGCAGTCACTTTGCCTGTGATTATTATACATAGATGAATGGTATTTGTTTAAGATGCACTGGTTTAAAATGCCTAATTTGAGAAATTAGATCAGTTTGCTTTTTCTTTTAGCAACTATAAAAACATATGCTTTTATTAAAATAGTTCATATTTATGATAAAAAAACTTTAAAAAACATTTTAACAGAAGATAGTATCATAGGGGCGCCTGGGTGGCTCAGTGGGTTAAAGCTTCTGCCTTCAGCTCAGGTCATGATCCCAGGGTCCTGGGATCGAGCTCCACATTGGGCTCTCTGCTCAGCAGGTAGCCTGCTTCCCTCTCTCTCTCTCTCTGCCTGTCTCTCTGCCTACTTGTGATCTCTGTCAAATAAATAAATAAAATCTTAAAAAAAATTGGATTGGGTTATTATTAATTGGGTTATTATTAATTTAGATCATTACTAACTGAAGGATAAAGGTATTGTATCCTTTTACTGAACTATCAATGAAAATTTTGAAATTGTATTGATCACTGCAATTTTAGGCAGTGCAAAGAATGCCCATAATTAGTGGCCTAAAGAAGATCTGGAAATGCTGACATTTGCTTACTTAGCAGAACTTAGTTTCAGTTAGCTTTATAACAGAGTCGGGGTTACTGAGTAAATTAAATATAATCACAGAAAAGGGTTTCCAAGCAAATGGCAGATCATTCCTTTTCAATAAACCTTTTTCAACTCATAAAAAAATTATGAGTTAAAGAAAGTTATTCTTTCTTTTCTGTGGCTTAGGTCAGGTTGACAATTTATTATTATTACCATTATTATTATAAATGGTCAGTGCTAACAATCACAGTTATCAGCATACCTTATCACAAAATCACTATAATCCAGATTGCTTGAGTTATTTATTCCATTTTCCTAGAGAGGGGCAGGAAAAGAGAAAAAAATGAAGCTACATGAATAATACAACCTGACATGGCACAAGGTAAATGAAATAAATGCTGTAGTTAAAATGTTTTTAGCTGGATGATTTTAAAGAACTTAATTAAATATTCATGAATGGGAATTAATAATTAAGGTCCTAATATTCCCGCCCCCCGCCCTCAATTTGCTATTTACCCTTTAGGCATTAACTACTTGGAGTTAGTGCAGACCTTCCAGGTTGAGGTCACAGCCCTCCACAAGACTCCCCTCATTTCAGACATAGCTGTGAGCTCCATGGTTCCCAGGCTATAAATTCAGGGTCCTCCACCATCCCCTCAGGTCTGCTAATTGGCTAGAATCACTCAGAACTCAAGAAAGTGCTATACTTAGGATTACAGTTATAATTTAAATGATAGAGATCAGGACAAGTCAATGATGAGACCTACAGGGTGAGATCTTGGAGAGTCCCAAATGTGAAACTTGTATGTAAATTCCAAAGGCTCAGATGCTCCCTTCCAGGAACTCAGGATGAACACCAGGCAAATTCCTTCTTCCACAACATTCCCTAACATTTTGTTTTCCTGATATATTGGTTTTTATAAGAAATGGCATGTTATTACAGAAAGGAAAGTTCTTTCCTTGGCACACATATGCCATGTTGTATCTTCTCCTTTTCTCTTTGAAGCTTTCTTTTAAGTAATGAATAAAAACAGTAAGTAGAATCCAAAGTAAAAAAAAATCATGTCCCAGAAAGTTCTATCTGAATTGCCCCTCCCAAGAATGATTGCTTTTGCTACTTTTCATTTTTGGTCACTTTGCATCCCATGGAGATATGTTTTTGGTGGAGAAACTGGGGTTCCTGAACTAGTATACTGCATGCAGGACTTAACATTTGCTCTGCTTGGCCTCCTGGGATGTTGTAGTGAAGGGTAGGTTTGTGTATGGGGAAGTCAAGACAGAGGCAACTCAAACAACTATTGGTTCATAGTGACCTCTCCTCAATGTTCATTATTGGCTGGATGTTCTCGGTTTTAGAAATTTAGAGTGGTGATTGATTCCTGGGGCAAGAAAAATAATTAAAGGGAGTGTCTTTTTTTGTTGTGATTTTCTGAAAAGTTTTAAAAGGAACATTACATCTATGGTCCCTTGCAGGAAACATCTTTGACAAAGTGTATTTGATACCAAGCATCATTCCTCAGGGTCTAATAGGACCCACGCACTTACTGCATTAAATCTGAACTTCTAAACCTGCTGTTAAAAGCCTATATAGTAATGAGGCTTGGTCATTCTTGTTTTTTGATTAAAGTATATGAAATTACCTTCAAACTAACTGCACCTTGGCGCATGCTCTCTCTCTCTCTCTCTCTCACACACACACACACAGAAACATACAATAAACAATGAATTATTTGTTAATCACCTACTATGAACACATGTGCTAAATACTGTGAGGAGAAGAGATAAAAAAAAAATCACAAGATGGAGATTGGGATATAGTGGGAGAGGAAAACTAATAAAATATGGAAGGAATAAAGACAGTGGGAAAAATGGGGGATTGTACAGTTCCATCTAAAAACTCTTGACATTTTGGGGAGTAACATATACCAATTCCATCCTGGCAGTATGGTCAATGGCAACAAATTTGTCTTGGCCAGTAATCGAATAGAGCAGTCTAAAGGAAGGAAGAATGATCTGGTTGATAGTAGAGAGTTGAGCTGCATACAGCTTGTCCTGTGCTGGTGTTCATATGTGGTGGTCCACACATAAATGTGTGTGTTCAATTTTACTTTTAGTAGGCATTGGATAGTATGTTGGGTTTTAATGAGAGTATATAGAAAATATATAGGCTCAAAATAAGAAACCTATTCTGTATTAACAAGTAATTCTTCTTCTTGAGAATGAGTAGAATATCTAAAGAAGATAAGTAAATAGATTTTACCTTTAAAGAAATTACAATTTTCAACATTTCTTTCCCAGAAGTAGAGTCTATCAGGATTCTAGTCTTGGAATACCATTATCTCACCTGTTGCTCTAACAGCAGCCTTGAGTGAAAGTATAAACTTCCTGTGAGATATTAAAATGAAAACCTCACCTGAAGGGGAGTGGCAATTTGATTTTATTTATAAGTATTTAACTTACTCATATTTTATGATAAATGAATAATTGAGAAATCAAATGAATAGGGCATGTGTTTCTTTTTAAATTGGAGAAAATAAGACGTATTCATTTCATTAACATGATCTATAATAAAATTAATTGTCGTGGAGCAAGAATTCCCGTCCCTTCCAGGGTCCTTCTACCAGAAATAAAAACCAAATTGACATGAGACAGATTAACAGGAGAAAATAAAATTTAGTAGCATATGTATGAACAATTTGCATAGACATAGAAATTCAAAAAACAGAACAGGCAAAATAAGGTATACATGACTTTCTGAATTAAGGAGAAGAGTGTAGGGGTCTGGGTCTTCAAAGAGAGTAAACGCAATCTTCAGGGAGAATGAAAAAGAGTAAGTGTTTGGTAAATAAATACTTGCTGGGCTGCTGAGACGCCACGAAACATGGAGGACTGTGATCAAACAGGCCTTCCTGTGTTCGTCCCTGTGTATACCTAGTTCATGTCCTAATGTAATTAAATCTATAGTAACAGCTCCTTCCTGGATCCTCTTGATCCAAATTCTTTTTAGGCAGTTGAGGAAGAGGTAAAGAGCATTTCCTAAATGTGTTGGGTTTTGATTACTCTTTAGCTCAAAATAATCTTTATGCCAAGCTGGCCTCTCATGGGTGGGCTACCCTTGGCCCCTATATGGTTTCCTTGAAACTCAAGTTTTCCTCTGATTTATTCCCTGACACCCTCTCAAATGGTTAAAAGAGCAGTGGTTGTTATCTCAACTAGAGATCAGTAAATTGAGTTGTACCCCCTCAGGTTACCCAAAACACCCCCAGGACTCCTTTATTAAAATACAGAATAAGAAATATGTTGAGATTAAATGAAGAGTTGCCTCCTCCAATCCACTTAAGAGTCCTCAGTCAAATTAGCCTCTTTCTGACCTTTCTTTATTGCTGTGCTTTCTTTCTTTAAAGAACTCCTACTTTGTGGATGGTACTTTTATTTGTTGTGAGAGAGATGAAGAATGTAAAATTTTGGTCCCTGTGCACAATGATGTTCTTCCCATTCCCTTGTAATGTCCTCTATGACATGTGCCCCTTTAAGATCTTACCCTTTTCTCACTGAAAGATGTTCTCCTTCATTGGTTTTCAGCTAAACCCTACTATTTTGCATGGATCCTTATTTGGGATTATCTCTTTTGGGCACTCTTAAAGGGAGAGGGGAGAGGAGAAGAAGGGGAGGGAAAAGTAGAAAAGGTCTAGAAAGCCATGTGAAGCACCCTGAGAAAAGTTTCCTTAAATTCCCAAGAACAGATTTGGACCTCAAGGCTTCCTTTTTTTTTTTTTTTTTCTTTCTCCTCACCACACCCAGTGTTGTGTAGCCCAAGTAATGGTATTAGTAAGGCTTGCAAAAACTATAGAAAGTTTCTCCTAATGTAGGGGTCCTACTGACCTGTACCTTAGCACAGCTCAGTACCACCTGTGAACAGTCATGCACTCAAAGACAAAATGAAAACAGAATAATTGGATGTCTGTAGGAAAAATATAATCAAGGAAACTCATTAAAAGGAAAAAGAGAAGGAGGGAGGAAAAGAGGGGGGTGGGAGAGAGGTAAGAAACTCCTACAGTGGCATTGGAATCCCAGTGTGAGTGCTTTAAATAATGCTACCTTTTAGCTTAAGATATTCCACCCCCTCATGATCACTTTTGGGGACTAGAAGAAAGATGTAGGAGCAATTCAATGCAATTAGAAGAGAGAGGAAAGATTTTTCTCTAGCAATTGCTATGCAGATGTGTGTGTCATGAAATCGAAAAGGTGACACTAAGCAGCATGTTTGATTGTTGACAACAGAATTCCTCTTTATTTCCTCCCTTCCAAAGCATTTTAAAGGAAACCTTACCCTAACAGAAAGATGTCCTAGGTAGTCCTGTCAAGGTCAGCACCAGCTTTCATCAGCCCCTGTGGAAGGGCAATCTAGGCCAGGAAAAAAAACACGTGGGGGCAGCTTCCCCCCTCACTTTATATTCAGTTGTCATATTCATGTTTCCAGTAATGGGAATTGCTGGTGTGTGACACTTTTTGAAACTCTTGGTATTGTAGTCTTATAGAACATTTCAATGGGTAATAGTGTCAGACAGCCGTAATTAATCTTGGAGGAGAAACCTGTTTCTGAACTGGAGCGTTGCTTACAGGTAGGACAATTTGCTGTCTACTCATTAAAAGTTGTACTTGGGCTTCCACCTTTTACCTGTAGTTTAAAAAACAATCATGTTAGAAAGAACTTTGCTGTTAGAATTTGAATGTTATGAGCTATGAACTCTGAGTGGCTGCATCTAAACTTAATTTCTTAGTCTGGTGCTTGGCAACGAGGGTGTTGAGTCCTGTGTGTGGTGTTAAGGGTGGGGTGGAAGACTGGACAAGGAGAGCTTCAAAAGGTAGAATAGGGAGGGAAACCTAAAGATCACTGAATCTGGAGCAAAACCCTAATTTCAGAGAATATGAAGCCCAGAGAGGTTAGGAGACTTACCCAAAATCTATTAAATAATCAGTTGTCAGACAGGAATCTAAGTTCTTATATTTTCACCCATCCTGCTTCATCCCCAGGGTAACTCAATCATTTTAGTAATCCTGATTTCCACCTCTAAAATCCAGTCTCTCAGAGACAAGCAAGAAAATTCTAGGCTATCTATGGATTAAAATGGAACAGTGTAAGCACGTCAGAACAACTGTATTTTTATGAGCACTAGAAGCGGAGTGAGGCCAACACAGAACAAAATAGAGAACAAAAATGGAGTGTTTACTACAATGAGGCAGGCACAATCTTAGGGATGGGGCTTAGAGGCAAGTAGGAGGCACAGATAAATAAGTGTGGAAAACAGAGAAAAATAGAGTGCCGTCAGATGAAAAATATCCTTCAGACTTTACCTATTTAAAAATAGCCAGTACAAGTGGGTACTGAGGGTAGTCATAAATAAAAATAAAAAAGAACACACTTTTTCAGCACACAATCAGTTTGATGGGATTTTTATGAAGTTCTAATCATTTTGATATTTTTAGTATCAGCATGAAACCAAGGTACAGTTACTTTAATATCCTTTTCCTCTCTTCTTTATGTAAAATGTGGTTATGAAATCTCAAAGGCAGTGATGCTGTCACCTCTTTGATACAGATTACATGCATAAGTTACTTCCCTGAGACTTGTTCCACTTCAACCTAGTATTCTATAGAATACACTGTGTAGCTTTTTGGGTTCTCGAATACATACATTTCCTATTCTGTGAATATGTCCAGAATCTGGGAACAAAACTGATTGGTTCAGTCACCTGATTTTGCTTCTCTCTGTTACCCTGTAAAATTTTTGTTGGTGTAAAACTTTTGGTGACCGAGACTTCGAATCTTTGGGTTAAATAAATGTAGAAGGAAGGAAAACTTTGCAGAAATCTGTAGCTGGCAATTTTGTTGCAGTGGAATCAATCCTGGGATTTGAGCCCAAAATTTCTTTACAGCAGAGCCAGGACACATAAGCAGTTCAACTGAGCAGCCAGCAGAAATGGAAAATGCTAGTGGTGGGAACTTGTTTTTACCAACTGCAGGTAATTTCAGCCTGTGCTTTAAGTCAGCATCTAGTGTTTAAACATCAGGAAAAAAAAAATCTGTTGGGGCGCCTGGGTGGCTCAGTTGGTTAAGCAACTGCCTTCGGCTCAGGTCATGATCCTGGAGTCCTGGGATCGAGTCCCACATCGGGCTCCC
Source organism: Martes martes (assembly GCF_963455335.1). Taxonomy (NCBI): domain Eukaryota; kingdom Metazoa; phylum Chordata; class Mammalia; order Carnivora; family Mustelidae; genus Martes; species Martes martes. The sequence continues at coordinate 85,694,363 of NC_137888.1, forward strand.
AGCTCCACAGGGAGTCTGCTTCTCCCTCAGACCTTCTCTCCTCTCATCCTCTGTCTCACTGTCTCCTTCTCAAATAAATAAATAAAATCTTGAAAAGAAAAAAAAAAAAGAAAAAATCTGTGTATGTAAAGAGTTTACCTTGATAAAATTATTGCAGAACTTACATTTGATGAAATTCATATCTAGAGTAAATAACAACAGTTTGGCAATTTTTTAAAAAATTGATTATATCTATATGCTTATATCATCTTATTATTGGATAAGCCTTTTCAGTGTTAAGCCACAGCTTTAATACAGGGTGGTCCACAAATGAAAACTTTGGCATTTGGAATTCTGAAAAGAATAGAAGCCTCATTTACTATTGGTATTTTGCTCTTTTGTACCTATGCCAAAGGGAAATATTTTTTATAAAGGTTTATGTAATTTTTTTTATTGTACAATTTATATTTTCTAGTAGTTCTTTATTTAAATTGAGAATGCAATGCACACACATAGGATTTAAATAATTTCAGATCCAGTTAATGTAAGACCCGACGAAGACTTCAACAGGAAGTTATTTTTTGCAGAGCAGTGGTTCTCATGTTTTAATGTGTCTGTGACCCACCTGGGAAGTCTCCTCAACATGTTGTTTCAGATTCAGTTGGTCTGGGGTGAGGCCTGAGCTTCTGTATTTCTAATAAGCTAGCAAGTGATGCTGCTAACGCTGGTAAGAACACACCTACAGTCTTAGGTAACAAGAGGCTGGGAGGTTCTGGCTTCGATTTACTAGTTACCCAAGGTCAGGATCAAAGTCTCTGTGATTCATTTCTCCATGTCTCAATGCTGTAAGATGTTTGCTCCAGCACCGGCCATCGGTTGGCATTCATGGCAGAATGAGAAGTCAAAGGGAAAAGGCAGTGCCATGCAATGTATTTATTGGTGACTGTTTTTTTTTAGAAGTGAAATAGAGGCTCCTGCTAGTTTCACAGGGAATCTAACATAGATTATTTGAGATCCACGTCTTGGGGCTAGGTACATTGCTGTCCTGAACAAAATCAGGAGTCTTTTGGCAGGAAGGGGTGAATAGGTATTGGGTAGCAACCAACAGTGCCTGCATGATGTACCTGAGGAGGAAAGAAGGTTCAGACAGTGTAGAAAATACACAAGGAAAGATCTAGCCTATCCTCAATGTTTGTTTTTTTTCTGTAGAAGTAATAATTACTGTTTCCTGGTGTGTACCTTCACAAATTGTCTGCATACCTACAAATAGACATATGTGTATATTTTCTTTCAAAACCCAACAGATTTCAAAATAACACTTAAAAATATTGCAAGACATGATTTTTCTTCTTAATAAGCTTAGCTTAGCTGTCTTCTTCTTTTTTTTTTTTTCCTTAAACAGGGTGTTTGTTGATATTTTGGAAAATTCAACACAAAGGTACATTTCCTTCCCCTTCCTGTGTCTTAACCAGTAGTTGGTGGCTTTCTGCCTTCCAAGAGGGAGTGTGGTTGATTTTTTGCAGAACTCCTGCCCCACTTGTAATAGCTATTATTTTGTATCCTAATAAATTATAACAGATGAAAAAAGATGGTGAGAGAGACGAAAGGTTTAGGGTGATTCTTGGATGAGGGACTTTGCATTCCTTTAGTGTAATAGATGGGTAAAGATGACATTTGGGGAACTTTCATGAATTCCCAATGCTGCCCTGAGGATCACTTTTCTGCAATTGACCTGGGAAGATGCTTCTCTCTTCCAGATAGTTGCTTGCAACACCCTTTTCTGAACTCTGGTGTTCACGTCCACATCCACCTACTGGCTACTGTTGTCTGACCATCTCTCTAGGTTGTTCTCTCTGAGAGCACCTAAGTCCATGTCATACTGGCCCTCTCTCCTTAGTCAGTGCTTACCCTGGGAGTATCCATATATTCCTGGCTTTTAGAAACTTGAGAGTCAGGAGAAACTATACATGTATTTTTATTCTGCACCATTAAGTGGCTTAAATTTTCTCAGATGTGAGTTAGGGACAAAACAACTTCCATGACTATAACTATAAATTCTCTTCTCCTCAAGCTTGAGGGGAAGGAAAAAGTACTCCACATCCCCCAAAGGAGGTGGTGGGAGCTTATTTGTTAACACTCCCTCCCCAAGGAAGTTTGTAATCAGTCTAAGACTTGATTGGGAGCCCTACAGATCTTGGGACTTTTCTCTACATGCAGCTATCTCTGTTTCAGTTTTCTGCCCTTCAAAGCCTCCTTGTCCTCCCTGGACTCCCAGCTCTCTCTCCTCATTCAGTGAGATAGTCAGGTTCCATCTATCCCCATGCAGCCACTGCAGTTTGGAAACTTTTTCTAGGAAGCAAGCTGGGGCAATTATAGGGCTCACTTTGTTTCTTTCTCTCAGGAAAATCATAGTTCTGCACTGCCTAATGGACAATGCCTAAAAACTATTGTTTTAAATATTCTAGATTTTTAGTTGTTTTAGTCAGGAAAGTGAATCTGGTTCCTATTACTCCATGTTGGCCAGAAGAGCAAGTCCATGTCCAAAATTTTCGAAGTATAGCAATTTAGTACATTAACCAGGATCATTTGGCATGTGAAATGTTTATTTTATTTTATTTTGGCCCTGTTGGCAAATGATTTGCCTCTTCTCTAGGTCAGGACCTTACGTATTTTTATTTTTATTTTTTAGGAGGTATAAACACACATACACCTAACCCTAAAATATTCATTGGATGACATAAGTAGGTTTTCAAACTCAAAGTGTGTAAGATTTAGTTTCTTTTTACACATGTTTGGCAAAATCCCATTCTACATTATTGGTGGCTCTTGGTGTTAAACGTAGGTGCTCACTTTAAATTGAAAAACTATCCATACCTACTTAAAAGCTACAATGGAATTGACCCCATTGATAGGTTCGGCTCAACAAGTTCAAAGGCCACCTGACAAAGGAAAGTTCCCTCCTGACTTAAGGAAACCTTTTTTTCTCAGACTGGGTTTTTCTGTGTAAGAATTAAGTTCATCTCTAAAGCTTTACTTCCAGAAAAAAACAAACAAACAAACAAACAAAACAACCCTGTCTTTGGTTAAAATATATACCTGAAGTTCCCTATTCATTTTTCCTTCCTGTTGCTTTCCTTTGTTATTTTATAGTACAATAATCCTTTTAAATGATCTCTTCCGGAGAGTCAGGTGGTTTTGATCATTATTGTTATTTGTCACCACACGAAAGGCCTTTTAATTTCAAACTCTTTGAGTCTGTGTGGGGGGTTGTTGGGGTTGAACAGAAAGGAAACTGCTATGACCCTTCAGAAAAGAGAGGCGTGGAAAAATGATTATCAGCATAAATCTAAGTAGTATTTATCCACCATGGTATATCTCTGTGGCTGATTAATCGAAAGCCATAATACAACAACAACAACGACCAGCAAATCCCTGAACTCTGGCCTGGCCAAATGTAGCTGAGACTGTTCTCTTAACTGTTGGTGGAATATGTTGGTGCAGGAGGCAAATCAGTATGAAAAGAGATTTGTTAAGACTATCCTGTGGGGATGCCTGGGTGGCTCAGTTGGTTGGGCCACTGCCTGCGGCTCAGGTCATGATCCCAGGGTCCTGGAATCGAGTTCTGCTTCGGGCTCCTTACTCAATGAGGAGCCTGCTTCTCCCTCAGCCTGCCACTCCTTCTGTTTGTGCCCGCTCTCTCTAACAAATACATAAATAAAATCTTAAAAAAAAAAAAAAAAGACTGCCCTATGAGTTTTTGGTATTCTGCTGAGGTCCTGCAAAAATACATCCTTGCAGACTCTTGCCATGTGTATGATAGGTAGAGTCATGAATCATGGTGCTTGTTAGATACATTTTCCTTTTTGTTTGTTTATACTTTGTAAACTTTGTAATAGACTGAAAGCTTCTGAGTGTCAATTTCTGTTAATTGATTTTGTTTTTTTAGTGCTCGGTAGAGCAGTGGGTACTTGATAAATACTGGAGCATAGTCATTAAATGAAACAAACAAATACATTTCACACAGTAGATTGTTTAATCAGGTTGATTTTGATGTGAAACATGCAGTTCTAGAATTCATTTCTTTATCCTTTTAATATGTCTATGAAGGTATTTCAGGAAAAGATTGTTTTTATATAGATAAGATTTTATTTTACTCTTTTCTCATACTTTGTTTATTTTTTATTTTTTTAACATTGCTTATAACTGTACTTAGTGGCTTTTTTGCCATAAATATTCTTCATAAATTACCTTAAATAACCCAACATGATCACCTTGTTAGTAGTCCAAATGGTTTTATTGTCCAGATTTCAGTATTGCCTTGTATCTTTGCTTCATGGTATAGTTCTAGTTTGGTAATAATTAGAGTAAAGGATGTGTCAAGGTGTATTCTTTTTTTTTTTTTTTTAACAGGAAAAATCTTTAGATTGTCTTTTTCTTTTATATCAGTGATTGCTGTACTCCTATGGTGATCCCTTTTCCTGGAAATAAAAATGACAACTTGAGTCTATATTATTGTCGATCTACTGGGAATATATTAGAAACAGCCCCTTAAAAGTGAGCAATAGATTTTTGCCGAGTTTGGGAAGTTTTATTCATGTTGCAGGATTCAAGCTCAGGCTACAGTAGGAGTACTATTTGGGTGTATAACAGCATCTTGTAGAGCTCTTTCCCTGAAGCATCCTAGTGTCAGAACAGATACTCAATCCATATCGGTAAGAATCAGATTAGGGGCTGGCAGCACCTGAAATTGTACTCATGACTAATCAGGTGAAAACGTAGCTTTTTCTGTGACTGTAATAGAAACTATTGTCTGTATATAAAGCAGCTGAGCAAAAACTGTAGAGGTTGGGGGAATTTCTGCAATTTAGAGAATCATACATTCGCGGCAGGTATTTGTGATTGCTTATGTGGCTGAGGAAGGTGAATGTCATCAAAATAAATTTTAATTACCACGAAGAATGAATAAATTCCCAATCCTATGCAAATATTTCTGGTGTGGTATAAACTGTCAAAAAAGGAATATAAGGCAGATAAAGGAATCCAATGGGGGCCGTGTTTCAAAAAAATGGATGCTGTCAATGGCTATGTGTGAGAACAACAAATGTTGGATACTATATATTTTCTGATTAGGAGGAACATGGAACACCCCCCCCCCTTTTTTTTCCAGTGAAAAGTTTGCTACAGAAAGGGGAATAGAGGCAGAGAGCTGAAAGATGAGTCAGAATTAGCCAAGCAAAGGTAGAAAGGGCTGGGTATGGGGAAGCAAGCGAAGAGGAGCCAACTAGAAGCAGGCTGAAGTCCAGAGAGAGACTTAACGTAGTGAGACGAGTAAACTCAAGTTATGGGCTGAAACGTGAAAGTGCTGTTTTTAAAGTCTAAAAGGTTCAATATTGGCAATTTCATGTAGCTCGACCCAACAGATGAGCAATTGTGCAGCAGAGATAATGCCGAATTTAGGCAGAATTTAGGCAGAAGAGATGAGTGGACACCGAATACACAGCCAGTAAGCCATGTGGGATGAATGAATGACATTGCTTCTTTCTGAATAACTCAAAAGTCAAGTGTTACGAACACTATTAATATAAGAAAAACAGCATCTAATAAGCTGTGAGAAAGAATGCTGTATTTTTTCACCACATTAATATTTAACTCATTTTATCCTTATTTCACCGTGCACACTGCAAGAAGAAATTTGGCCAATGAGGAGATTGTGGCAGCATTTTATCTCTGCTTCTACATGGGCCACAAGTCCAGATAATAGTTTGTGTGTGCATCTATGTGTTAGGATAGAGAAGGCAGTGTGGCTTGATGACTATTTTTGCTTTATATATTTGCAGTGAAGCAGGGATGGTGACAGTTCTCTTGATCTGTAATCTATCTAGATTTCCTGCATAGACCATGGTGCCCCAGGTATGGCAAGCCCCACCACTTACCTTGTACCAATGTTATTCTATTGACATAACTCAGTAATACTGCTTTATCTATAAATGTAGAACACACACACACACACACACACACACACACACACATTCACCTTATTACAGGAATCCTTGGATAAATGTCATGCTATAGAATAAAAATGGCTTTCCTCTTCTAGTCCTCATTTCCTTTGACTCATAGTAATTTCCAGAGAAGAGGCAGGATTTAAAAGATGAGAGAAATTGATCCTTAGTGAGTGATGGGATCTGCAGATAGCTCAGAGGAAATCAGTGCCACAATTAAATGAGAATCCTGGGAGACTGAAATCCAAGACTCTAAGTATCAAGAAAAGACTTGAAAGGTTATCATCAACTAACCTTTCAATGACATTTTAATAAACATTGTTAATTCCATGCATTTAAAGTCAGCAAAATGATGAAGCTGGAAACTTTCTCTCTCATTTTTGTTTATCAGGTTTTAGGGGTCTAGTTGATAAATAACTTCATTTTATTTATATTACTCCCTAAATGTTGATTTGTGGCAATTGTCTGAGTATATCAGACCCAATAGAGAGGCATTTAAAATGCATTATTCCTTGAAAATTTGCCTGATGGTTATGCATCACTTCAGTATGTAGCAGCATCTTGTGACACATGTCAACCCTATATGACAAGCAGCATGAAAAATAGATTTGAAATCTGGAAAAAATAAATTCAGAAATCAATGACTTCTGGTGGCTGCAGTGAACTGTGTAGTCCTCCACGCTTGACAATTTCATGTTTTATGCAGAAGAAAAACACTCGGAAAACACATTGGGGAGTCTACACTCAAAGCCATTTGCAATCAATGAAACAAACAAACAAAAAAATACAAGAATGTGATAAATAAGATCACCTGTTATTTCCCAGGGACTTTGGGAGTTGTATGTATCAGTATCCCAAAAGGGGGAAACCCCATTTTTCTCCTAGGGACTTTGTAGGTTTATGTAGCTCAAGAATGTATCTGTTTCTGGTAAATCCACTGTAACAAAATATTGAGGAAGAAGAATTCTGTAGATGGGGCTGGCCCTTGGTTAGACTTGAAATAGAACTTAAATTTGTTTTCCCTCTTTCCTTTACTCCAGGCTCTTGATCTCTTCTCCAACTATAATGACAATTTTTGGCTTTTATTCTAGTCTACAGGTGACAGTAGATTTTTCCCGAAGCACTGACTGGAAAGAAAGGCATCTACTTCCTGATGGGACCATGGAGTATGATCTCCTTAAGAATGTCTGCTTTAGTGTAGTGGATTCCTGAAGGTAGAAAAGTCCTTATAATTCCCAAGACTAAAGAAAAGTGGTATGGAATATAGCTAATTATACTGGATTTTGTTTCTATTTCTGCCAATTCCACATTGCATGTTACTGAGCAAACGTGTTTAGGCTCTTTGAGACTCTGCTTTTCATCTGTAAAAGTTGGATGAACTTCTTTCAGGGTTAAATGAGGATTAAATGAGATCGCTTATAAAACGAAAGAAAGACTTTTGGTATGATACCTGACACACAGTCAACACTCAAAATGTGACTCTATTTTCCATTCTTTAAGTAAAAGATGGGACAATATGTGGCAGTATTAATTATTGAGCACAGGATTAAATCCCATTTGAATTTTCATTCAAATTAGGTAATATGGTCAAATTGTTTCCCATTATTAGCATTATTTCAGCAGAGTACCTAGAAAGTAACAGACCCTCAGTAAGTGTCTAAACACTGGATGGATGACTGGCCATGTCTTTTGGGGAGCATGCTTCAGGATTAGGCAGGTGTATCTCATACATGTACATGACCATTTTCCAGGTCTCAAAATCCACAGGATGCTACATCACCTTATATTTCAGTATAGACATCCCATGGAAAACCCATCAACTTTGTCTTATGCAAATATCTTTCCATAGTTATGCATGTAAAAAAAAAATGCCTGGAAGTCAATTTAAAAAAAGTAAAAACTCAGAAACACTTTCAGGGGTTGGGGAGACACTCCAATAATATTTTAAGATGCAATTGTTAAGGTAAAACTTGTGTGAGACTTATGCCACAATGTGATATTTATCATAGACTGCTTAGATGGTGATTTTATTATTTAAAATATTTCAATTTTTAAAAATTTCATTTTTGTCCCATAACCACATTCTAGGTAATAATTTGCGACTCTCACATCTCCCATACCATTCCTTCACCCCATTGGTTGGGTGCAAATTGAGAAAAACCAAATTTTTTTTGATATGTAGAACCCTACCCAGATTCTCATTTACTTGGTCATGGTTGTATTTCTGAATCATATTTCCTCAACTGAGTTCTTTCTCATGACCACTCCACTTCATATTCAGGAACAATGAAGAGTAGCACCATAAGTGATAGCAACAGCTCCTTGGAATGTGTGGAAGATATTTAAAGAGCCATTTTTGAAAAGGGGTTGAGGGCTTGGGTACTATTCTTTTGTGCAAATCCAATTTAGCTAGTTTTGGTGGATGGTTGAAGCAACTGGGAACCTTCAAGGATGATTATTAGTGAAGTATTAGTACATTAGTAAGAAACATGTAGGTAAACAGTTGTGCTAATGGTAATGCCATGGTAAAGTTATAGTCACATGATTACTGATATTGAGCTCTTCCACTCAGAATTTTCATATTTATAAAAGCGGGAAATGCTTTTGCCTTGCTTTACAAAGACCCTATAAATACGCTAGCACTCTGTTAACAAAGAAGAATGGTACAATTACTTCCTCTCTTACCAATTCACTTTTTTAACATTTTTATTTTTATTATTTTTTGAGATTTTATTTATTTATTTGACAGACAGAGATCACCAGTAGGCAGAGAGGCAGGCAGAGAGAAAAAGGGGGGAAGCAGGCTCCCCACTGAGCAGAGAGCCCGATGCTGCAGGACTTGATCCCAGGACCCTGGGATCATGACCTGAGCCGAAGGCAGAGGCTTTAACCCACTGAGCCACCCAGGTGCCCCACCAATTCACTTTTTAAATACAATCAAACAGAAAAGATGGAAGTTATGATAGGTTGCAATGAACAACCTAGAGGCTATTAAAATAGAGCACAGTGAAAATGAGGATAAAAATATGCACAATATCAACCCCTGAGAATTGGATCGTTAGGGTTAAGAAAAGGATGATGAAAAGCTGACTTTAAGAGAGAATTTCAAACTCTTTTCTGTCACATACTGACTGGAATGATTGATGACACTCCCATCACTGACAAGGGGAGTTTGAGAAGACGTGAATCACTTTCAGTGCAGTAGGTTCAGACTCAGATCATCCACAAATGAACTTACGTTACTGTTTCTTAATTTTATATATTAAAAATTCAATTCCAGGAATATAAATTATTTGTACCAGCATTGAATTTCAACTTACATTCTGTTAGCAGAAGCATGATAAATGCTTTGCTACATAGTTACATCGATGGTTTGGAAATCCTTAAACCACAGGGGAGAAGCACATACCAGCAGTTTTCAGCCTGTCTTAAGAAACATTAGCCTTCTAAAAATCAATCTGTGGTGCTTCTTCAAAATAGTCTTTCGTTCAGGGAAAACAACTACCTTACAAGGCTGATGACTTATGCTAATAATATAGCTTTGTTCTCCTCATCAATAATAATAATAGGTTAACATGAATATATTCTTGACAATTTCCGTCTTGCTTTCACATGCATTACAGCATTTTACCAACCCTCAGGGAATGGGGGTATTCATCGTTTTGCTTTAATCTTCACTCCACCTTCCCAACGTGATCTGTCCAGGTGTACGGTCTAGTCTGACAAGATACACACAGAAGCAAACACAAGCTTGCCTTGTCATTTCCTACAGGAGCAGACGGAGCTATACAACTCTGGCCTATGTACATTCCTCAACAAGTTTAGAACAGCCCTGGAAAGGAGTGGCTATCTTGCATTCTTCTTTGTGTCCCTGCTGAAATCGTTAGCTGAACAAACAGATGAGTTAAAGTCATTTACAAGCAGTGTGACATAATTCAGAAGCAGCCTTTCTCTTCTTGCTTTGGCTCCTTGGGCTCTTGCAAATCAGCATCTTCCTGAATCTTTGTTGGAACACCATCTTCTCTTCATCTTCTAAAACTGAAGGTCATGCAAAAGTTGGAGCGGGAGGTCTATATACCCTAGGCATGTTAATGATAAATAACTTCCAGGACTTCTGCTTAATCTATGGAATTATATCAAAGAAAATCGGAACTTGATTTTAATAGTCCCAAGTATATCCTTACTATTCGCCAATTCTGTATTTGCACATTTACCTATTTGTTAAAAATTTATTTGCAGTTCCCGAATCAGTACTTGCAGCACCTTCAAGGCAGACATGCATGGGGGAGTGGAGATTTGAGCTGCCCCACGTGGATGTTCCCTGCTGAGCCATGGAACATGAACAAGGCTTTGTCCTGCTTTCTCGTTTCAGCTCTCATACCGCAACGTGTCCCTTACATAGCCTATTGAGTGTTGTGCTACTTCTTTCACAGTTCCGTATATTTTGTTGGTGATTTTGCCCATTCATATGGCTCCCAAGTGCAAGGCTCAAGTGTTCTCCGATGTTCCTAACCGTGAGAAGGTTGTGATGCACCTTATAGAGAGAAAAAAATGTGTGTTAGGAAACTTCTCTCAGCATGAGTGACGGTGTTGTTGACCATAAGTTCAAGGTTAATGAATCTTCAATATATATTATAAAAGGTGCCTTAAAACAGAAACACCTATAACAAAGGTAGATATTCACTGGCTGTTGTAAATGTGACCAGAGACTTGCAGGAACCTAATCCTGCATTTTCCCTAAGAGCAGTTGTTAAGTATTGCTCATTCAGTGTTTGTGGCAATTTTATAGGACTATACCTACTGTACATAATGACAATCAAATGTAGATTGTACTGTTACTATTTTTACACAAGAGGAAACAGTAAGATCAGGTAAATGGTGGCTGGTAAGGGATCATATCACAGGCAATAGTACAACTAGGACTTCCAAAATATTGTTCTTTTAACCACAACAGACACCTTTATGTGAGACTGTTTGTGGGTGGGTGTGTTTTTAGGGGGTGGTATTCAGGGGTATAGCATTAAAAGGATTTTTTGAAAGGTGAAGAACAAGAGATACCAAATCCTATAAAAAATAATGAACACGTACGTTAATAACTTAGTATGATTTAGGTAAAGCTGAGTTCATTTTTGCTGAAACTTACGCTATTTTGTCAATGAGTGTTAGTTGCTGTTTGGTACTCAGATAGTCCTTAGAAGCCAGATATCCCTTAGTTATGTAAATAGTAAAGGAGATCTGCCCTGGAAATACTCTCACTGTGGCATTTCCCATGAGATTCCTTTGGAAATGAGAAATGGGCCGCAAATGCACCCAAGTTCTTCTTCTTTTTTTTTAATCTTTAATTCTTTTAGTGAAACTTGTCTCTGTAGACTCATTTTCTTTCACACACCGGATGATGGATAAACAGATCTGCCTATGGGTGGAAGAAATTTTTTGAGATGAGTGCTTCAAGGTCAGAAGGCTTTAAGAAGACATATTTTCCTGCCAGCTTGCTTGGTAGGGTCAAGCCTTTTCTTGGTGTTATAAAAACTTAGAAGGCAATTAAGCTATGAACTATTTGACTCCACTTGGTTGCCTGTAACCACTGGGTTTGCATTATTAGAGAATATGCTTCATGGCAGACGGTATATAAAGGCTTCTGGCAGCAATAACTTGAAACGCCTTGTCCCTCCATTCTGTTGTGTTCTCTTTTATTTTAATAAGGCAATGCTTCTTGGAAAATAAACACGTGGCTAAATGGTACATTTCAATTTAATTACCATCTATTAAGAACTTGTACTATGGCAAGACTTATACTGTCTGAAACCTACTCTTACATTAGAAATGTTTTTATCTCTCAGGTTAAGAAGGTTCTAGTAGTCCCAGAATGCCAGAATACAAAGAAAAAGATTTCTTACCAAGTATTGGTATGGACTGCAGTGGCTTTAAAAGAAATAGTCTGATTATATAACTGGTCCTCATATTAGCCCTGTGACAAATAACTTGATATGTCATCCTAGATAAGTTACTGAGTCTCTCTGACCCTCAGTTTCTTTATCTTTAAAATGGAATGATATTGTCTACCTCAGCCAGTAATCGTCAGGAATAAATGAAGAGACACATCAAGTTCTGAGCACAGGGCTGACACATTATAATGGCTCTGTAGACATTTGTTACTATGTTGCTGCTGATGGTGTTATCTTCCCCAGGGAGTAAATAGCAGTAGACTAGAGAACCAGCAGTTCAACCCAACTTCTCTCTTTACCAATGAGAACACTTAGTATTTACTGAAGTTTAGGAATCTGAGAAGGAGCCTTTCCTATGCCTGGCATTAAGATATCACAATGGACAAAAAAAAAAAAAAAAAAAAAAAAAAAAGATATCACAATGGACAACATTATTTTATTTATTAAATTTATAACTTGGTGCCACTCTGGATTGATTTGCCTCAGGGCATAGCTGAAAACAAAAATACTTTTATTTAAAATACATAGGGTAGGGTGCCTGGGTGGCTCAGTGGGTTAAACCTCTGCCTTTAGCTCAGTTCATGATCTCAGAGTCCTGGGATCAAGCCCCACGTCAGGCTCCCTGCTTAGCAGGGAGCCTGCTTCCCCCTCTAACTCTGCCTGCTGCTCTGCCTACTTGTGACCGCTCTCTCTGTGTCAAATAAATAAATAAAATCTTAAAAAAAAATAAAATAAAATGCATAGGGCAATGTGACAGTAGCAATTGGAAGTTGTTACATTCTCAGATCTGAGGGGCCATTTAAAATGCTTTCTCGCTCTGCCTTGCATACTTGCCAATCAGAGTTTTGTTGAATCCTGATGCTTTGGTCATTTCTGTAGGAAGGGCCACCCAGGGGAAAAATTCTGACTCCCAAGATGTGTAGGCAGGAAACTTAATTATCTAGTATGGCCCCAATCATGCAGACACATCAAGATCCCTTAAGTATGCTTGAAGCAGATACTGGAAACAAGAATGTTCAGTGAGTTCTTCTATGTTTCCAGTGTTTTACGGAATGATTAGAAAGTGAAGGGTTATTTTGCTCAAAGTGTATAAGTAAAGCCTTGTGAAACTATCTTTGTAAAACAATCCTGCCATGATATTATTATGAAAGGAGGAGTAAAAAATTAAGAATTCCAAATATGAGCTCAGATAAACTGAATTACATGTTCCATTTCTCTGCATGATTGTCGCAGTGTATTCCCAAAGTGTATAGGGATTTTTCTTATAAAAGATACTTTTTAGTTTATCCAATCATATCAGAGTTCTCCCTTTTTGCTAAATCATTTTCCTTCATTTATGACTCTTATTTCCTTCATTTCTCTGATTTATTTCCAGTTATTATTTTACTTCATTATAAAGAGTAACTTTATAAAAATCAGTTAGGCGAAGAGCATGTATACTGTGTTTTATGAATCTCCACTGATGGACATGAGAGTTGTGGCTGACACTTGATTCTCATCCTTGTTTTCCTTTCTTTCTCTTGCTTGTAAAGCCAAGGTAATCTCTTTTTCAGCTTGACTTTAAGCTAAAATGGCCACATAATCTAGTTCTGGTCAATGAAATATAAGCAAAATTCTTCTAGAAATCTTCTGGTAATGATTCTGTTTCCTGATAAAAGAGAAGCACCTGATGGTTGCTTCCTGGCACTGCCACTTCCCACTTCTTTCTTCCTTTCTTAAATAAGGACTTGATGCATGATCTACAGCAGCCTTCTTACCACCATGAGGTAACAAGAAGAGTCATTACTGAAAACACAATCGTATAGGAGCTTGGGCATTTGATGGCAGTATTATGTTGCCGAATCACTTCTGAGTTCATCTAACATCCACATTTCTAAGCAAATAAACTATAATTATGGTTCAAGTCCTGGGTAGTTGGATTTTCTGTTACTTGCAGCCTAGATCATCTCTAACCAATAGAAGGACTGAATGCATTAAATAATATATTGGAACTTGCAATATTTTTGTGTCCTTTTTCATTGAAAGAGCCGCAAGATAAGAAAAAATAATAGGTTATGTGTTTCTGAGAAGCATGCTATCCCATTGGGCAAAATCTTACACTGTTTAGACTTCAGCTTTGGTGAGAAACTAGGTGAAGTAAGTGAAAAACTTAAAGGCTGAGCATAGATTACACTAGAAATTTATGAAGAAGTTATATATATGAAGAAGATGGAGAGAAGGGCGTAAACCCGATGAGCTTCCTCTCAGAGAGCTTAGTTCTCATCTGGGGCCTTCATAATAGTGGTGTATATTTATCAGCACCAAGAATGTGGGTATTGTTTTCATACTTGCTGTCACTTACACGGCTCGCAAGGAACATACCCACCATGATATAGTACTGTTTCAAAGTCCTGGAGACACAGTGAAGGGACTGTTCCTGGCTCTAAAATTGACTTGCTATGGCCTCGGGCAAGACATTCAATCTCCCGGCCTCAGTTTTCCTCATCTGTAAAGACAGAATGATCATTCTTGCCCAACATTTGCCTTCAGAGGGCTACGGAAAGAATTATTAAAAGAACATGTTGAGTCCACTAGAGAAAAAAAAAATGTTTTATGAAAATTTTAGTTATTTTTCCAGGAATGGAGAAAAGGAGACCTATTTCATGACGGCCTACGGTCTATGATGGCATCTCTGAAACAGGACCCTGGGAATGGAGTCCGTTATGGGCCTGCTCTTTGATCAGGGTTTCCTCTGTCACGCAGGAGGGTGGTGTGCCTGTTCCTAACACCACAGGCAAGGCGGAATTGCCACCTTAGGCTTTTCCATGAATATGTGGAAAAGGGAATGTGATAAGGAGTTGCCATTCATGAAAAAAGAGATGGCCTGGCTATTCAATATGAATGCATCCCTCTCCTCCAAAACTGATAAGTACCTAATTGAATGAATCTTTGTAATAGGATTTTACCAGGTGAACTATGCTGCACCACTCAGGGGCTTATGGTTTGGGCCTCTGTTAATTATTTCCTAAAATAGGATTCTACTGATGTCCGTGTATCTCTTTGTTCCTCACTATTGTATTACCTTCACATTGCTACTAGGTTCATCTTTTTAAAGCAATTTAAAAAAAAATCACATTACGCCCTCATTCAAACACTTTTAGTGTTTAACCATTGCTTACAATTTCAAGACCAAATTTTACGGAAGCGTTTGAGATCCCCTGTAATGTGACCTACATTTCTTATTCCCCCTATATAAATTTTCTTCTGCCTGAATTGTTGTCCTTTCTCTTTCATCTATTCTTCTCCCAGTCCACCGCAATTTTTTCCAATTTAACAAAAGCCTAAGATACACAAAGGCTTATGCTAAATGCCATCTCGTAGAAGCCATTTTTGGTCTCCTTATACATGAAATTTCCATAGTGTTTTATTTTTCTCACATGGCACTTGTGTCGTATCACCTTCTGTTTTAGCGATTGGGGTGTCATTTTCTTTCATCCTCCTGAAATGAATGCACTGGCCTGGATGGAAGAGGTAGTGTTCTGGTGATCTGTTAAAGCACCTCACATATGCTGCATTCGTCATCATAGGTACTCAATTAAGAAAATAAGTGGTAGGTTAAAATATACTCCAAAGCCACTGATGTGTACTATATTATGATAGCAGAGGTGAAATATTGAACAAAAACATGAACGAACAATAAAGTATTTGCCTTCTGATCAGTTTTCGACTGGATTTGGTAGAGCCATGGGGTGGGGAACAGTCAAGTGTGGGGTGTGGACCTAAGAGTGAAACATACTCATCCAAAGCCTCAGAGTTAGCCTGGAGAGGTATTCACAGCTGAAGAGAAATTAAGTGTCGTTGATCAACGTTGTAGGAGAAGGGAGGGTAGGGAGTCAATCACCCAGAAAACATTGCTCTAAGTAAGTAGAACAGCCCAGGTTTTTATGACATGACTATAAAGTTCATAACACTTTGGCAAATGAAAAATCCTTAATAAATGAATTAAAGTAATATTCAAAATCAAGTAATAATAACCTCTAACCAGCACTGAATTTTTCCATGTGCCCCCCCCCCCTTTTTAAAGTAGGATCCACAGTGGAGTGCAAGGTAGGGCTTGAACTCATGACCCTGATCAAGACCTGAGCTGAAATTAAGAGTCCGGCGTTTAACCGACTGAACCTTCCAGGCATCCCCTAGTGTGCCCTCTATTTTAAGTGACTTTCGTACATTACAGTTCTTACTTATCCTCACAGCCCTATGAAGTAGGCATTATTGTCCATTTCACAGAAAGGAGAGCTGAGGTGAGGAAACTTGCCCACAGTTCCTCAGCTAGGCATGATTCCCACCTAGCTCAGTCTCCTTCCAAACCGCAAGTCTTCCTGTTTTACCTTATTCTCCCAAATGATCTTCCTCGCAAGTTTTCAATGGTTTGTCAATTTTTGAAATTTGCACATTGGAACTAGGACAGGCATGCTTATGCATCTGCCTGGTTGGGATGAGAGAATGACTCCTTCCAGTTCAGGATGAGGCTCTGGTCCTCTAGGCACCATGAGCAAATCAACATATCTGTCTGTTGTATGTTTCTTTTTTCTTTTTCATCATTTCTTTTTGCCAGCCCAGATCTTGCAGGTGTCCAACATAAACACTAACAATTTAGGATGATAAGGCTGGAGTTCACAGCTCCAATTCAGGCAGGAGGAGATCATTTGGAGTTCTTTGTTGGCCAGGTGTGTATGGTAGATGACTAAGGAGGAGGAGGGAAAGTTCACAGTCATTGTGTCGGCATGACGGATTTTAAAATATGACCTCACCAGTCTGTTTCAGGGATGCAAAACGTGTTCAAGGACCTATCTGTAAAGTCTGGAAGTATGAACCTTGTAGAGAAACAAAAGTAAATCTTTAAAAAGTGACTGGAAAATTAAAAATACTAAAAAAAAAAAAAAAAAAAAAATCCACTGCAGCCAGGATGACATCATGATGTAATCAGTGAAATCACTTTGTTCTATAGAATCAGAACAAACCCCTCAAACTGACTTCTATTCCCTTTTTAAGAGAGATAAATTGGGGCTGGGAGCTGCTATGCTAATATTCAGCCAGATAAGAAGAGTGTTTTCTTTGTGAGGGACCCCTTGGAACGGGGTTTGTTAAAATGAATGCGCTGCATTCATAGGAACGGCCGCGCTGCCTGGTCCTGCTGGCAATAAATCCAGCAATTCGATTTTGACTGGGATGTTTATCATTGCTCCACTTCTTGCACTGCGGTGTGAGGTTGGGGGGGGGGAGGGGAGACGGCTGTAGTTCAGCTTGTGGGCTGCTGGTGTCATCCCATTACCGCAGAACGGAGATGGTGCACGGTGCGTTTCTATTCAAGCATTTAATACATTAGTCTGTAATTTTTGTCTTGGGGGTAATGAGGCCTGACAGCTTTGGCTGGTGCACGATAACAATCCCACATTGGTATCTTCGAAATTCTTCGTTGCCAAATTCATAAAGGAAGAAATGACTTTTGCAAAATGACAGCAAACATGCTTCATTTTATAAGACATTGTGGTTAACAACCTGAAACGATGAAGTGTGTTGTGAGCTATAGCTAAACTAATCTGGGCTATATTAAAAGTGCTGATGTGAATGCTAAGCCACTGTTTTATTTTTGTTTGTCTTGTTTATTTTTGTTGGCTTGTTGTTGAGGAGGGAGAGTGATCTCAGGAAAACACATACGGTCTGATTTTTCAGGGATTGATAATAGTGGTAATAATAATAATCTCATCCAATATTTTCCCTTTGTAGAGCCTCATCCTGAAAAATAGACATCAAGCAGGATGGGTCTTAGAAAGGCCAAGATTACTGCAAAGTGTTGTCTCTTAAAAGCATGGATCAGCTGCCACGGGAGACAGGAGACAAGACCTGCTGCTGAGCACCTCACTGGCCGTGAGTATCACAGACTTTCAGTGACAGTGAAGTGCAGAGGGGGCTTTAATGCAACCTGAAAACCTTTGGAAAAAGTTATTTTTAACACCATGCCAACAATTAACTGGTTCGTGAGCATAATTAATGGAAGAAACCAACCGCAGAGTCATTTTGTAGCTGAAATTAGCTGACAGTCCAAGGTGCACTGGGAGTTGCTGGCATTTGAAGTGTGGACTGTTGCCAATTTCGATTAAGTACATTTGCTAGGTAAACTCCCTTTGAGTAGGCTTGTATCCTGGCAACTCCGGGCATTGAAGAGAGCGGCCCACCCCACCATTCAGACACAAAGTTTCTCTTTTAGAAAACTGCTCAAATGCAAACTTCTAAAAAACAACACCAGAATCAAAATAATGAATACAGGCAAGTCTAAGTGGAATATTACTACCAGTTACAGTAATACAATTGTTCCCTCTGTTTAGAAAAAATCCAGGCTATAGAGTGTGAGAAATTTGGGAGTGAGCAGCAGAGGTGAATTGCTTTGAGTGTCTATATCTTTCGTTAAAAAACAAAAAAAGAAAGTGATCCATTGTGTTTTATTTTATAGTAATTATATAAATTAATCCTTGCTGATAGTTAATGTTAAGGGAGGAGAATTAATAACTTTAAAATTTCAAGTTGACTTGGACAATGGTTAAAAAACATGAGTTATGAAATTTTAACTGCTTTTTAGAAGATACTTAATCATATCCCTGCAAGTTTATAGGTTAGGTTGTTTATAGCATATAATGGAGATCTTTAGAAAGAAAGTAAGGGAGTCACACTGGTCATGTAGGCAAAAGATCATGTCACAAGTGGGTACGTTTTTCTAATAAGAGATATGTTTAAAAAGAATTGCTCTCTACTTAATTCAGATTTCTCTTTACTGCAGACAATACATGACTGTTGAGTAAATTGTGTCTCCCAGAGCTAGAACTGCATTAGAGATAGCACCTGACATGTCAGGCCAGGAATGTCCTCAGGTGTTTCTATGAAATGTTAAAAATCATCACAAAAAATGAATAAAACTTTATGCTCAAAAATAATTATTATGTTTAATAGATGGCCAAACATTTTGAGAGTGTGCTCTGTTCCAAAGTCTGAGTCTTCAAGAACCCATATTCAAAGCCATCCTGTCACATACTCTTGAGATTTTCGGCAAACTTTTACTTTGGCTTTATTGTCTTATGTTAAATAAGGACAAGGGTTCTTAAGTAACCTCCTTCCCCACCATAACATTCACTTTAGTATAAAGAATTCACCTTGCACAAATCTATAACTTTACTTAAAAGGTGAAGGCTTAGTTCAGTTTATTTTATGTGATCATATTTGAAGATGACTTGAAAGCAGTTTTTAGGACCTAATCTCACTCTCCTGGGACACTGCTGTGACTCAAAATGCTATGGACCTCTTCCAGTAGTCTATAGGCAGGATTCCAAGACCGCCAAGGAGTATAACAGGAGACATATACAGCCAGGATTGCAGAAAACTGGGGATAGGTTTTCAAGTTAATATGGTCTAAGGAAGATTAATGCCATGCCTCATCAACACAAAGATGCAGAGAAAGCCACTTTAGTATATACTAATAAAAAATTATAAAAAATGTAAAGTTGGATTAAAAAGATTGGCACGTAATTTCTTTTACTTAATATTTTAGGGACCTATTTTATGAACGACATTGGCATGCTAATGGAGAGCAATTATTAATGTGCTAAGGGGATTGATAATTGGCTTGAGGCTCGAGGAAGCTCAAGATGTTCAGCCTGAAAAAGAGAAGTCTTAATAATAGCTATTTTTTTGCTAAATTGTTATATCTGTATTTATTTATTTTATGCTGACAGGAAATAAGAGGTTTCTGGCCCAGAGACAGACTTTTAATTACTCACGAACATTTTAATCAGTTCCCTACCTCCCAAACCCCCATGGGCTGACATAATGAGGAAAGATGTCATCTGCACATACAATGGGGACAGGAACTCCAAAATTATGAATCTCGGATCTTATTTAGGGGGTGATGGCACAGCTGTTACTCCTCACCTCTGGGAGGATAGAGAGAGAGAGAGACAGAGACAGAGGAAGGGAGGGAGGAGGATGAGACAGAGCTTTGCTCAGTAACATAAACAATATAAATCATCGCTGGGAAGAAAAGCTGCTGATCCCTGGGTCTATTACTTTTTGAACCATAAATAAATAGCTCCAGGGGAGATACCTCTGTCATTAACTTTCAAGACTTGTTTGCCATTCATACATCTTTTAACCTATGTTGCTAGTAAGATTTGCTCACTAAGCTCTGACTATGTCAAAACATGAACATACTCATCTAGTTTTGTTTTCTTGACATGTTTAAAAGCCTAAAGAATATTAATAGAAGGGAAGCAGATTTGTTTTATATGGATTCAAATGATAGAAATGGGGAAAGTGAACAGAAGTCGTAGGGAAACATATTTCCATTCAGAAACAATTTCCATTTAGAAACTAAGATTCATTTAACAATGGAACCAATTTCCTCATAAATTTGTAGATTCCTTGTCCCTAGAGATACACAAATACACTATTTATTGGAGAAGCAATTGTTGCAATGGACAAACGGCTAGGTAATCTCCAGGGTTCATTCCATTACTTAAGATTAAATAATTGATTTATTGCAGAATGAAGGCATTTTAGTTGCCACAAGACCCTTCCCCACACCCCCCGCCCCCCAAAACAACTAAGCTTCTATGCCATATGAATTAAGAAATGAGATTGTGTTCTTGGCTCTGGCTCTAAAGAATTATGGTATGGTATTCCCTGGGCTGCTTCATTCTCAGCACTTGGATATTTCTAGCAAAATTCACACTTGGATCTTTCTGGCAAAATAAGTTAGGAACAACATAAATGAGGAAGGAAGACTTGTTGACATACAGATGTGGCAAATCTGACTTTGACTGAGATAATTGTATGGGGCAGATAAGTTAGCATTGTATACCTACCTCTCACACCAGGTAGTTAGCTCTTAAGGACAGGGAAGTATCTTTAGGATACTGTGCAGGGTCTCAAACAAAACACTGAATAAATAACTTTGTAAAAATAAATTAATAGATGGATGGAACTTCTTTCATAGTCTCTTTTTTTTCTTTCAAAGTCTTTAAATCGAGTTTAAAAGTCCTTAGAAAACTCCAGGGAGAGGGACACGTGGATGACTCAGTCCTTAAGCATCTATTTTCGGTTCAGGTCATGAGTCCTGGGCTCCCTGCTCAGCGGGAAGCCTGCTTCTCCCTTTCCTGCTCTCCCTGGTTGTGTTCTTGCTCTTGTCTCTCTCTCTGCCAAATAAATAAATAAAATCTGGAAAAAAACCACAAAAACCTCTAGGGGGAAAAGCAATACTGTCTATTACTAGCAGGAAAGACATTAAGATATGTGTACTTACATCTCTAATTAGATGAAGAAGAATGAGATTTTAAAGATTCTAGGTTGTGGTCAAAGGGATCTGTGTCTTTACCTGCATTCTTTAGAATACTTTTTTTTTTTAAACAATAAAGTTTTCATTACTCTTAAATTAAAAAAAAATATTTATGGACTCAAAGGACATCAGCAAGAGAGAGCTGTCATCGGAAATTGGTAATTGATGATGACCGGTTTGCCAAGTAGAACATGTGGCTGGTTGAGGGAAGGACTCTCCTTCCAGGTTATTAAACTCCCTGGAGGTACAGGCATTGCAGCAACATTTTTAGTTCTTAGGCATGTTGGAAAAGTTTCTTGTTTCAGGAGAGAAAATGGTTTAAGGTTCTTCTTAAACGTAAGATAATATAACTTTAAAGGTCATATAGTATAAATAAAATTAATAAAATTCTTGGTCTTAGAATATTGATGATCATAATTTTCTGAATTTTAACTGAGATAAAAAATTTATCAGGGAGAAATATACTTATGACAAAAATGGGACAAAATTTAAAGTCTATTGATCCAGAAATTAGGAAACATCCTTTATACTTGGCATGGTATAGAATTGAGATAGTGAGGTTGTATTTTCCCAAAACCTGAACAATGACTCAAGGAATCAGTTTTTGTATTTTATTTTTTTCTTCTAGTTTTATTGAGATACACCTGACATATAATGTTGTATTAGTTTAAGGTATACAACATATTGATTTCATTTATGTATGTATTGTGGAATAATTACCGTAATGAATTTAGTTAACATACTTCACATACATAGTTATCTTTTTTCTTATGATGAGAACATTTAAGATACACTTATTAGCACCTTTCAAATATATAACACAGTGTTGTTAACTGTAGTGACCATGCTGTACATTACATTACCAGAACTTATTATATCTGGAAGTTTGTGCCTTTTGGCTACCTTTATCCATTTCCCCTACCCTCTCACCTTTGGTAACCACCAATCTATATACTGTTTCAATGAGTTATGTGTTTGTTTTTTTTTTTGCCTGTTTATTTCAGATTTCACACCAAAGTGAGATCATGTAATATTTGTCCTTCCTTATCTGACATATTTCACTTAGCATAATGCCTTCAAGGCCTATCTGTGTTGTTTCAAATTTAAGCATTTCCTTTTTCATGGCTACATAATATTCCATTACATGGTTAAATCTAGTTAAATCTAGTCCTAGGTATTTTATTCTTTTTGATTGCCTTCTTAGTCACACTTTCTGGTTAAATCTAGTCCTAGGTATTTTATTCTTTTTGATTGCCTTCTTAGTCACACTTTCTGATAGTATTATTATTAATATATAGAAATACACCTGATTTTTTAATTGATTTTGTATCCTCCAACTTCACTGAATTTATTTTCTAGGTCTAATAGTTTTTTGTTAGAGTCTTTAGGATTTTCTACGTGTAATATAATGTCATCTGCAAATAGAGACAGTTTTACTTCTTTTCCAAGTGGATACCTTTTATTTATTTATTTATTTATTATTATTATTATTATTATTATTTTTGCTAATTTCTCTAGGTAGTTTTCATAATTTCACAGTCCATTCCAGGACTATGCTAAATAAAAGTGGCAAAAGTGACCATTCTTTTCTTGTTCCTGATCCTGTGCTGAGTATGATGTTAGTTGTAGGTTTGTCATATATGGACTTTACTTTTGAAGTGTGTTCCGGTCGGACCTGGTTAGTACTTGGATGGGAGACTTTTGAAGTGTGTTCCCTCTGTATCCAGTTTGTCAAGTGTTTTTTATCATGAATCAGTGTTGAATTTTGTCAGTTGTTTTTATGCCTCTATAGAGATGATCATATTTTAATTCCTCATTTTGTGATGTGGTATATCATGACTTGTTTGTGGATATTCAACTGTCCTTGCATCCCTGGAATAAATCCTACTCCATCCTGGTGTATGATCCTTTTAATATACTGTGGAATTCAGTTTGCTAATATTTTGTTGAGGATCTTTGCATCTATGTTCTTGGAAATTTGCCTCATGGAATGATATTTAAGGAATATTTAAGGATATTTAAGGATTTATATTTAATATAGTAATATTTAAGGATATTTAAGGAATATTAAATGATATTTAAGGAATAGTGTGGTTGGTTTTATTTTCAAACCTCATTTTCTCCCATCATCATCCTTTTTCCTCTCTTCCTCCCTCTTTCCCTTTTTTTCTTTTTCCCTTATTTCCTTTTGTTTTCACTCGTGTCTGATACATATTCCTACATGTGTCACACACCATAGTTGGTAGGGGGGACGAGTGGTAAAATGCTGAATATGGTTTCTTTAATCATGAAACGTTGGTCTATTAGAGAAGTTAGACTCTAAAACAAATGATGAATGTTTTTGAAGAGTGTTATGGGTGTATGTAGAATGAAATATTTTCCCAAAGAGTGATGTACTTGTGGTTCCATAGTCATTTTCTCTTTGATTCCACTAATCCTATTATAGGCATTTTGAGCACGAATTATAAACTTGTCACTATTCTAGGCAGAGGATCTGTTGTTCTGTATTCCCTCTCTCATTCTTTTTTTTTTTAATTTAAATTTAATTCACCAGTATAGTACATCATTAGTTTCAGATGTAGAGTTCAGTAATTCATCAGTTGCGTATAACACCCAGGGCTCATTAGATTACGTGTCCTCCTTAATGCTCTTAAAGATCGCCCAATTACCCATCCCCCAATAACCTCCCATCCAGCAACCCTCAGTTTCTTTCTCATAGTTAAGAGTTCTCATAGTTTGTCTCCCTCTCTGATTTCTTCCCATTCCAGCTTTCATCCCTTTCCCTGTGATCCTCTGCATTGTTTCCTACATACCTCATATGAGTGAAACCATATGATAATTGTCTTTCTCTGATTAACTTCTTTCACTCAACATAATACCCTCCATTCCATCCATGTCAATGAAATGTAAATGGTAAAATTTCATCCTTTCTGATGGCTGAGTAATATTCCATTGTATATACATACCCCACATTTTCTTTATCCATTTATCTCTCAATGCATATCTCAGCTCCTTCCATAGTTTGGCTATTTGTGGACATTACTGTTATAAACATTGGGGTGCAGGTGCCCCTTTGGATCATTACACTTGTATCTTTAGGGTAAATACCTAGCAGTGTAATTGCTGGGTCATAGGGTAGTTCTATTTTTAACTTCTTGAGGAATCCCCTCTCTCATTCTTAAACATCCCCTTTTTAGAATGTGCCATTATTTCCCTGACTTAATAAATATCAAACTCTTCTTTGAGGAATTTACTCTTCTTTCCCTTCTTTCATCTCTCCCTCCCTTCCTTTCTTCCTCCAATTCTTCCTTTTTCTTTTCTACCTTTTTTTTTCACCTTTTCTTTTTTTGAGTATAATCTTACTCTCCCATGCTCAGATATAGTAGGAAGCAGAAGCGGTGTTAATACTTTTATCTACTTATTTTTTTAATTTACTTGTTCACCAAACATCTATTCAGCAAACATTTATTCAACATATATCTACTGAGTGTATAGTCTTTGTCAGACCCTGAATTAGGTTCTGCTTTTGATGTTGTCTTTGCTCTTGTCACTTTTATACACTTCTGTTCTCAGGTATATGCCACCTGGTTATCAACCCACTGCTCCTCTGGTTGCTGCTTTCTTCTGAACTCACAGGTAATCTACATTCTTCTTTGAGGGCTTTGACTCTAACGTGAATCTTCTTTTTTATCATATCCTCTGATATCTTATAATGGCAGCATCCATGTGGATAAATTCATGCTCTCCAAAAACTATTGAAGAACTTATTTTTAATTATTTAAATCTCCAAATAAATGTCTCTGAATTTTTGTTTTCTACATAGAGTAAAATTACCTGGGTACAAAATTGACTGGTAGTTGGTGTTCAACAGGTAATTTTCCAAAATTTTTATTGGTATTCAAGAATATAGTATCTCACTTATAAATACTATATTTTTCTACTTAACAATACATTATCCTAACTTTAAACTTTTAATTTTTTTAGGTAACTAGAAAAATATGATGCTTAAATCTATTAATGGTATCTGTGACTTTCTCAAGATGATTGAAAAAATGATTCAAGTAAAAATATGAATTAGGTTTATGAACATTTTAAGGGGCAGTCTTCATGCTTTATTATGACCAATAAAGAAAATAAAATTTGATTAACAACAGTATATTTAGCCATAAAACCCTCAGTTGGTTAGTTGCAAAGTTGCAAGTAATAGTTCATTCAGACTTTAATGGCATGTAGAATTAAATTGATCCTAACTGTAATTTATTACTTTGAATAAGATTTTGAAGACTCCTATTTGAAATAACCTACTGGAAAATTTTAGTGACTTTGTTAAAATTTGATTATATGATATATCATTCAATTAATTAACTCAAGAGAGATGAAGTTTCTTTTATTAGAGAAGTAGTCCTTTTTGAAAGTAATGAAATTGAACATATAGCTAAATTAATTTCATACCATATTTGCTTGAATTATAAAGTCAGCATATTTCTAGTGACAGAAATGTTTAAGCTACCTGATGTTAACAGGTTTATATTTGGTGTTATCACTTTGATAGATACAGAATTCTGGCTCTACAATAAGATGATGATATGTTGATTATTTGCTAACACTGGACAAAAAGTGGATATATTGATCTCAGGTATCATGGAAGTGCAAACATCCCTTATGTGTGCAATAAGTTAAAATTATATAATTCACTTATAAGTTTTATTGATAAGAATGATCTGTAAATTGTTGGATTTATAACAAAAGATGCATTGAAGAGAAATCATAGGCTACTTCTTGGGAATAACATTAGCAACTTTTGCTTCTTGAGACAAAATGCAACTGCAGAGTCAAGTTAGACCTTAATTTGAGATTACTTGTTAGAGTGAGTTTTGGCTTAAGACCTTTGTACAAATATTCTGAGAGTATTTCAGAAACGATTTTATGCCGTGGTATTTTAATTTGTTTAGCTTTCATCAATATAGTTTAAGTTAGTTCAAAAAAAGATTTCTAAGATTTTTGGAAAAATTATATTATAAACATAATAATTCCAAACTTTGGAATAAACTTCACTTGGTCATGTTTTATGATCCTTATTAGGTATTTCTGAATCATATTTAATAATATCTTGTTTAGGAGTTTTACAAATGTGTTTTTGAGATAGACTAGTTTGTAATTCTAATTTTTTTGGGCCTCATTAGCTTCTGCTTTTGAAGTTGTGCTAGCTTCTTCCAAAATGTTGGGGCAATTTTCTTTTTTTTTCCCTCCCTCTATTATGTAAAAGGGTTTCTGTTTGATTAGGAACAATTCATGGATAAGGGTATGTGGGCCTGGAGTTATATTTCTGGCAAGGTTTTAAGTAATAGAATCAACTAGATAGTTGTATGTTTTGGTTTTCTCTTTTATGTTTGGTCTGTTTTACTAAAATGTATTTTTATTTTATTAGTTAATTTTTATTTTTTACTAAGTTGTATTTTTTACTATTTTAAACCATTTTTGATTAAGTTGTATTTTAAAGGAATTTGTCTATTTCATCTAAATCTTCAAATTTATTGATAAAAATTATTAATAATCTGTTTACTTTCTTTTTGATGTCTATAGCTCCCTTTGTCTTCCTTAAGTTGGTAATTTGTGTTTTCATTTTGTTTTTCTTGCTTAATTTTACTAGTAGTTTGTAAAGTTTATTAATCTTTTTAAAGAGGCACATA
This sequence comes from Martes martes, assembly GCF_963455335.1. Classification (NCBI taxonomy): domain Eukaryota; kingdom Metazoa; phylum Chordata; class Mammalia; order Carnivora; family Mustelidae; genus Martes; species Martes martes. The sequence goes on from NC_137888.1 coordinate 85,721,340, forward strand.
CAGTTTTTAAGTTTTTTTTATTTTACATTCATTACCTATTAGTGGTTTCATTGATTTCTGCTTTTTTATGTATTTCATATCTTTCATTTTTAAACTTCTGATTTGCTGTTGTATTCCAGCTTCTTGAAATGGGAACTTAGATCTTTGAAATTTTAGCTGTTCCGTTTTTTTATGTATGTACTTAAGTCCATAAATTTTTCTATCAGCACTGCCTTGATGGCATCTCACAATTCTCAGTATGTTTTATATTCATTGTCCTTTGAGTTTAAAATATTTAAAAATTTATTTCCATTTTCCACTTGAAAATAATCTGTTTTGCTTCTATCTTTATTTCTTCATGTGTTTGACAAAGTGTTAAAAAAGCATTGTTAGATATGTTTTTGTGCTTGAACAAATTTAGTTTATTATTACAAAAATCTATTATTTTCTAGATGAGATGCCGGTGAAAAATTTCATTGCTAGGCATCAAAAAAAAAAAGGTTAAGTAGTATATATGGCAGAATAGCAACCACTGATATTTTTGACTTATCAGTAAAATTTTACTGACATTAGGACATTTTATTTATTTTGTTTTGCTTTGCTCTGTATTGTTTTGGAAAACACATTCATTGAATTTTATAGGGCATTCATGATATTAATACAATTATATCTTTCTATTATGAATGCACAGCTTTTTTTAACTTAAGATTTTTAAATGTATGTGCATATATTGTATTAGTCTGCTAGGGCCACCATAACAAAATACAACAGACTGGATGGTTTAAACAACAGCAATTTATTTTCTTATGGAAATGGAGGATTTTCTTATGGAACTGGAGGCTGGAAGTCTAATATTAAGGTGCAGGCCGGGTTAGTTTCTGGTGGGTTCTTTTTTTCTGACTTGAAAAGGACCACCTTCTCATTGTGTCCTAAACATGGCCTTTCCTCTTGTGTGTATTCTCCTGGTGTCTCTTTCTCCCTTTAGAAGGACACAAGTGCTATTGATTAGGACCCCACCCTAATGACCTCATTTAACCTTCATTATTTTCTTAAAGGTCCTATCTTGAAAACAGTCACACTGAGGGGTAGAACTCCAACATATTATTTGGGGGGGAGCAAAATTCAGTCCATAACATATGTATCATTATATTTTTTAACATCACTGTTTCTTTATAACAGCAGTATTGCCTTATATGTAGTATTGCATTGTAATAAGGTTAAAATACATACATTATCTACTTTTTATTTTTTATTCTATTAGTTTGTGAAGGCAGCTAATATAAAAGCATTTGTTCTTTTTTTTCTTTTCTTTTTTTTTTTACTGTAATCTTAAAAAATGTCTTTTAAAAATTCTGTTAGAAACATTGATTTAGATTTCCCTTCTTGGGTGTATGGCAGAAGAGAGGTATAAAATATTTTAAAGACATTTTAAATGCATTTTGGGTGAGCATACAAATAAGGAATTTTGAATTCAGAAAAGTACTGAGTACTGAAAATACTGATTCTTATGTATATCCTGAGAATCTCTGTTAATCATTGAGGACCTTTTCCAATTCTGATGGATTTAGAGACACCCTTTCACCTTATATAAATCAGGATCCTCGGAGATGATAAGAAAGTAGTGAATTAGAGATAGTTGCCTTGCAGGGAATATTGGGGGTGGGGTAGGCGTTGTGTCTGTTTCTTGGCTTAGGGTAGAGTAAGAAAAGAAAATGTCACTCCAAAGCATTTGTAGCCTAAGGTAAGGATTCATACCTTGTGAATTGAGTTGAAAATTTAGTTGCAATTGGTCCCAGGTTAGATGTGACCCCAGAAGCATGGAAGAACTGAACACAAACATATAAAAATTGGCAAGACAGTTTTAAGAAAAAGAATCAAATAAAACTTCAATATTAGAAAATAATATACATAATAATTGAACCTAGAAAATAAATGGACCATTAAATTCATTAAAATTCAGGATGGCACTGATGAAGAGACTACTAGTGGTTTGAAAACTAATATGAAGAAAATATTCACCGGTAAGCACAGTAAAACAAAAACAACAACCACCACCACCACCACCAAACAAAAAAACTAGAAAATATTAGATATGTGGAGGACAGATTGAGAAGATCTAAAATACATCTTTTTTTTTTTTTTTTTGAAGATGTTATTTATTTGACAGTGAGAAAGAGAGAGACAGTGGGAGAGGGAGCACAAGGAGGGGAAGTGGAAGAGGGAGAAGCAGGCTTCCCATGGAGCAGGGAGCCCCATGTGGGCCTCTATCCCAGGATCCTGGGATTATGACCTGAGCTGAAGGCAGACATTTAATGACTGAGCCACCCAGGCACCCCTAAAATATCTCTTCAATATCCCAGAAGGGGAGAATGGAGGAGATATAATAATCAAAAGGAGGGAAAAAATCAATGTATACTTTCCAGAACTGATGAAAAAACACCAATCAAAAAGCTTAACAGATTCAGAACAACAAAGCAAAGAGAATGTCCAAAGGTAATCAGAGAAAAAAGAGGAAGGAATAATTAGGAAGGAATAATTAATTAGCCTGCTAACTAGTTTCTCAGTAGTAATGATGGAAGACAGAAAACAATGAAAAGGAATTATCAATGTGCTAGAAAAAGTAATCACCAGTTTACTATTCTACACTTAGTAAAATTATCTTTTAAAGAATGAAGATAATATAAAGATATACTTAAAGAAATGATAACTGAATGTATTTACAACCAGTAGACCCCCATTAAGATATTTCTAAAGAATGTATTCCAGAGGAAGGAAAATCATAATATAGTTGATTCTTCTTATTTGTTGCAGTTATATTCTGTTAAGTTGCTGTGAACACTAAATTAACAAATACTGAACTATTTCTCCAGGTGGAAATAGAGTCATGATTCTGTGAGTATCTGGTCATAACATTTTTACCAGCCAATCAATATGTAAGTTTTATGACTGTTTTATGAGTGTTTATATTTGAAGATGCCTTATTTAATATATATTGTTGATTCATTAGCATTGAACTCCTGGCCAGGCACTATAACTCATGCCTGAACAAAGCTTATCTAGCATACATATTTTCTTTGGAAGGGACACCACAGCTTCATTGTACTTAAGGACACTAGGCAGAAACTCAGCACTATGCCTGAGGGTACTTAAACAGTGAAATCACCAATAAAAATGAGAAGACACATAACTAAATAGACCACAAAAAGGATACTTGTTTATAGAATGAGAACTGAAAGAAGTGTTACCTTGTTCAACTTCAGCTGGGAGTGCATGCATTAAATGACTCAATTTGTTTGCTATTGTGAGAATGTGTATGTGTGCAAATGAGTATAAAAGTGCCACAATGGCTAATTTTGGGGTTACACATTTTAGTAAGTAGGTAAATTTACAAATATAGAATCTACAAATAGAAGAATTGACTATGTAAAGAATACTTGAGCAGGAAGACATGGTTAACATTTAGATTAGGCAAAATGTGAATATGTATGACATTAATATTGTCTAATTTAAAGGCATATAAGCAAGACAAACTAAATTATTGTTAATTTGTGGTTTATAAAGGAAGTAATTGGAGTTGAAGCACTGTGGTGTCCTTGTTGTCAATTGATCAACCATAGATTTTGTCAAATATACATTTAAATATTTCTATGGAAATAGAGTATTACTTCTTTTCTGCTAGGAAAGAAAACTGAATGAGAGTTAAAACTGAGTACAAAATATAAGAAAAATGAAGCAGAAGTAGTAGAAAAACAGGTGCAAAATAAGATATTAGAAAGGGATTCAAATATATTAGTAATCAAAATAGATTTAAACAAATAGACCTTCTAGTTAGAGGACTGTCAGATCTACATATATGTATAATATTTCAATTAACTTCCATTTATAGTGATTCAATAAAGTTGAAAGTAATGTAAAAAGATGAACCAAAAAAATACTAATTGGATGAATACTGCTATTAGGTATACTAACACCGGATAAGATTATTTTGAAGTCAAAAACTTTGTTAATCATAAATCTATCTATATTAACTAAAGAATCAAATCACCAAGATATACAGAAATTTTCAACTGTATGCAACTGATAATATAGTTTCAAGTTTTGTTCAAAACAAAACAATTAGAAGTGCAAAGACAAACTGATAAATTTACCAGTGTTATGGGAGATATTAGCTCACCTTTTTTAGTGGTTACTAGATGAGTGAATAAAATGTCAATAAAGATGAGCAAAAAGATGTTTGAGCAAACTGATTAAATAACTAGATCTAATGGATGTGAATAGAATCATACAATCATTTAAAACATAAAGATTCTTTTCAAGCACACATAGATCATGCAAAAATGTTGATCATGTGGTAAGTCAAAGCAAGTCTGGGTTTCTATCAAATATTTGCTATTATACATGTCAAGTCATCTTACCAAAAATAAATTAAATTAGCTTCAACAATGAAACATAACACAAAATGACACTTACTAGTATATAAACAAAATATACCTCTAAATAATTTTGTCAAAATGAGAGTATAGTGGGAAATAGAAATATTTACAATGAAATGGAAACAGAAATACTATATAACAAAATTAAAGGCTACAGCTAAAATATTCTTTCAGTCAGGGTTAGATTTTTTTCTTGTAAGTCCCAGAAAATAAGTATTTTTGGGTTTGTGAACAGCATATGTTCTCTGCCACATATTTTTTTATTTTGTACTTTGAACCCTTTGAAAAATATAAAAAAACATTTTTACTATAGGGGCATACAACATGGCTGGATTTGGCCTGTAGTCTGAGTGTACGAATCTCTGATTTAATTTATCTATATGGTCTTTATTTTTCTAGTTGAAAAGGAGAATGACTAGATGTTAATGGGCTCAACATTCAACTTGAAAATTAATGACAGACAAAATTAAAGAAGATAGGATGAAATTACACAGATAAGAGGAAATTAAATTAAAAATACACTCAATAAAAGGGTTGGTATATCCAGAAGCTGGTCCTTTGAAGCGATGAATAAAATTGAATTGGTGTTTAACTATTTAATTTGGTCAAAGTGACAAAGTAAAAAATAACAGATAAAGATAATCTTTTTATCAGATGGAAACACATACTGATGTTTGTTTAATCCTGGATGTCTTGTAATTGTGGAATAGACGATCATCTGGGTATCAGGAAACATTACACATGAATTGTTGGGAGAAAGAACACTCTACATATGACCTACTTGATAATATAATCAAATCTGAAGTGCTTCTAGTATCATTTGACAATAGTATAATAAATTATTGCTTTGGATTAATTTTAAAAATTATTAGGAAGTAATTCCAAAGATTTCCTAGAACACAAACTCAAGGTGACTACAAGTTACTTTTTCAATATAGCAGACAGTCATCAGATAGATACTGTTTTTCTACCATGTGGCAAGCACCAAGCTAGGCATTTTGTATGTAGTGGAAACTAATTCAGTGTAGTTTCTGACCTTATATCCATTAAATGTCTAAACATAAACTTGGCATATACATAGTTAAAAAATTGATACATATTTAGAATGAAAACTCAGGATGTTATGAAAAAGGAAAATAACAGAGAACAAAGTTTTATTGGGGGAATAGAGAGGTTCTCTCCATGAAAAAGATATTTGGGTGGAAAGCCTGAATATATAAGTAGGAGTTAACCAAGTTAAAGGTGGAGTCAGGGATGATGATAGGTTAGAGGCTCTGCCATCAGCAGTAGCAATAAGTCTCCTGATTTGTGGGATGAAGGAGGCTAGTGTTTGAATTATACCGGCAGAGAAAAGACACATACAATGAATGAGATTTTGTAGTTCAACAAGATAAATTATACAGATTTAGAAGGACTTGGCCAAGAACTTGGATTATATTCTTAGATGAGAAGTCATAGAATGTTTTTAACATTAAAAATAGTATAGATGCCAGGTGGAGAATTGTTTGTAGGGAATAGAATTCGGGAGGCAAGGAGAAGCCTCAGAGAGGGTATGGTGGCTTGGGTCAGGGTTGTAGCAGTAGTGATGGTGAGATGTGGAGAGATTTGTGATATAATATGGAAATAGAATTGGCAGGGTTTTGTGGATTGGCTGTAGAGAAGCAAAGAAATTCTTGCCTAATGGCTTCTATTTGAGTCTCACAGAAGTCTGAAACCAAGATTGGCAACCGAAAGTGATTTAACTTTGGCTGCCTGTTAGAATCATTCAAGCACTTTAAAGACATTTTAAACTTTGTCTAAACTCTAGACGTTGGTCTAATTAGTCTGCGTAGGGCCCAGGCCTCTTTAAATTGTTCTAAATAATTTACCTGGGGTTAGGTCAGGCCCTCCCTGGGGGCAGAATTGGAACTGGAAATGCAATTGAAATTGGCCGTCACAAATTTAAAGTGCTAGAGCTCTTCTCTGGTTTTAAGAATTGTGCACTAAAAAAGCTTGTGGTTGAGTTTAGTTAGGGGTTTTGCTAGTCAAGAATGATGGAGAGAGGAAGATCACATGAGGTATTTCTAAGAGCACGGTTATGATGATAAATCATGGAAACTAATGTGGGTGAGGAAGAAAGACAAGGAACCCACAGAAAACTGGTGGAGCCGCTAGGTAAGGGGTCTCCCGAAGGTCACTCGATGATTTCAGGAGGAATAGCAGGTGCAATTTTAGGGAGAAGGAAAGAAATTGTGTCCGAGTGATTTGTGACTTAGAGGATCCTGGTGGACACTTCTTCTACTTCCAGCATAGAATATGATAGTGACAATGGCCGAAAAGGAAGAAGTACCCTCCTGTCACTGACAAGTTGTGTTACCTTGGGCAAGTTAGTAAACTTTCTGTGCAACAGCTTCCTCACCTGTAAAGAGGGATAGCAATCATACCATCTCATAGGGTACTATGCAAAGTACTATTAGACTGTTAAACTATTACCTGGCACATAATCCTTCAGTGTGCCGGCTAGCATATGCACATGTGCACATTGATAGGTAATTAACAATTGTAAAACACTCTTTAAAAAACATGATAGATCTCAACAGACCCCTACTTAAAAACCTGGGCTATCTTCCTATTACTTGGGATTAAATCAAACTCATTCTGGTGATTCAGCTCCTTCCTACCTCTCCAGTCTCATTCCTCTACATTCCGCCCCTCACCATGCCTGAAGGTCAGTGCTCCAATCTCTCCCAGCCATTGGCATTTGCAAAGGTTTATGCTCCACAGAACTAACACTCCTCCTTAGGATTCATTTGTGTTCCTAACCTCCCTGGTGCATTCAGCTGAGCTTGGCTTGCCCTTTTTCTTAAGGCTCCACATTTGAAAATGAGAAGAAACACCCCTCAGACACAAATAAAGAATCACAGCTTGAAGCATGGAGTTCTCAAAAGCAGAATAAAACACTTCAGTATTTAAGAGTTAATCAGCATTTTAATTACTGAGCTTTAAGCTTTTCTTGTAAAAGGAGAGGCAAAGCACACCCATGCTGACAAACCAAGTTTGTGACTGATGATACTGGAAATGTCAGTTACGAACCTTTGAAAGGCAAATCAGAAGCAACACAATAATTCCATGGTAGGAGGGGAAGAATCCCATGGGAGTGGAGTGCGCTTATCTGATGGCTTGTGAAGGCATGTGGGGTTTGGGGTGACCAGCATGCCCGGCCCAGGAGGTGGGGTTTTACAGGATGTGGTAGAAGAGCTGCATATAGGCTGTGTCAGGGCTGCTCCTCTGCCCGCAGGGCCTTTGTTCCTGGCATGCTAGAAAGCTAAGTTGGCTGCCAAGGAGGAGTGACGTGAGCTCACAGAAATGTGGGCTTTGATTAAACCATTATTCTAAATAAAGCTTCCTTTAACTCCTTCAAAATCCAGAGTTGAAGTTCAGGGTAGGGAGGAACCCAAGTATACCCCTTTCCCTCGCCACCCTCCAGTAAGGGCTTGTTTAAAATACCCATTTTTTTCTGTGAAGTTTTGACAGTTCTCAGCCCCGCAGGCAGTTTGTTTCTTGTCAGTTTCCCAGCTCTTTTCCGGCAGCCTCCACTATTTCATTGTGAGGTCTGTTCTGCTAGTGAGTCTCGACTTGAAAATTCTTCAGGGTCGTAGAGGCCTAAGTATTTTCAGTGTTAACGACAGATTTTGAAATGGAAAAATAATCTGTTTTCTTAAGCAGTGGTAATATCCTTAGGGCTGTTCATTATTTTGTACTTTGTTGATCAGTTTTTCATACGTAGCTGATTTAGCCAACTTGCTCATCCATTTCCCTTCAGGAAGCTCTGTTATGGCCCTTCATTTACATACTGTAATGTTGTTGGCGCTGTCATTCCACATACACTAATCTGTTTCGTAACCTTATAAAAACATTTGACAGGGCTGACACATCTTCCAGAAAGCAGAAAAGTATAAATGTGGGCAAGCTTTTGCTGGTTTACAAAGGGTCGCTTTGAAATCTCAATTTCTGGACAGTGGTCTGTAAATTTCTCATATGACCTGATAATAGTATTGGTTTTCCACAAAAAGAAAATAAATAATACATTTCTCTTAACCTCCAATGATTTGAAGACACAGAACTGAGGGGATGAAGGAAAAAGATAAACCATGAGAAGTAGAATATTAGAAAGGTTTCATAAATGTGGAAGCTGGAAGCAATCTTAGCAATCACCTAGCAAACCAATTCATTTTGCAGTTGATGAGATTAAGGCTCACCCAACTAAAAACAGGTGGAAATGGGTCCAGGGCTTAGGACGTCTAACTCCCAGACTCGTCTTGATTTTTCCACTTCTCAGCTGCTGGTCATTAAATGATCCAAGGAGCCTCTAGCAGCCGTAATTGGACTATGTGACTCTTATCCATTAAAACAAACCAAACAACAAATTAGTCACTTCCACTGTCACGTTCCAATAACAACTTGAAAATAGTCAGTTGCAACAATGTCACCTTTTAACTGTTGGTTTGTGCATTTCTTTTCCTAATTAGATTGTCCCTAAGGTGGGACCTGCCATTCTCTTTTGAATATTCTCAGGGCTTGTACATTTTCTGGCAGCGTCTAGGCTCAATGAATATTTACTGAATGGATACCAATCTTATATACTTGTCATGTTAGGAAGAAGAAATTTCAGTCTCGTTATGGTAGATATTTCAGAGAGTTTTCCCAAGGCATGCTCTTTTCTGTGCTGTTGACTCTGAAGTCGTAGCAGGACCTTTCCCTTAGCTCTTCTTACATAAGTGAAGAGATAGAACAGGGGGAAAGAAAGTTTCTGTAAAATAACCACTCCAAATCTCAAAATCAAAATCATAGTAAAAACACAAGAACTTGTAAATTATTAAGTGATTGCACTTTGTGCTCAGAGAGCGTGTTTAATCTCAGAACTCCCTGTGCTTTGGAGAATCCACTCCTTTATCTTGACAACACTTTAAAGGTGGATAGGGGGTAGTATTATTTGGCTAATGGAAAAAATGAGGCTCAGTGGGGTTAAATGATTTGCTTGGGGTCACACAGGGCTTATTCTGTCTGTTATTTGTTTAGAAGTTGCTTCTGAAAAGCATTGCAGCTTTACTGTGGAGAAGTTATTAGGTAGCCATGGGTCTGAACATTTTCCCTGGGATTTCCTGTTTACAGAAAAAGTTAAGATGCTAGTTAGGGGTTAGGTTGGGCATTTTGCCTGCTACATCTTATGAAGATTTCATTTTGCAGAGGGATAGATACCAGAATGATTTTGTTTCTCTGTTTCTCTGACCCTGATCCACTCCATCTTTATTCTTTCCCCTATCAGCTGGAGCTCTTTGCCCTCCGCACCAAATTTCTTTCCTTTTTAAAAGCTTCTATATAGATTCCTCCAGGTAAAATTTGGGTTTTAAAATTATTGCCCAAAAGCACTTTCTAAATGCTTTTTTTTTGTAGGTGCTATTCCAATGAGAGATTTTTTTTTTTGACTTTTAAACACTTTAAAGCAGGTATTATTGATATCTGAAAAATTCTCATGCAACAACCCAATTTTCCTATGCCCACCCAGTGATATATTAAAATTCAGTTGATTTCAATTCAGACCTTACTCAATGGCTGTTATGCACTGGCAAAATGCCATTAGGTATGGGGGAAAAAAAACATTGGTACCTGGCTTTACACTGTAAACAGTGTTGTCATAAAAGTAAATAAAAACTACAGTTCTGCCATAAACATAATTCCATTTGATCTTCTCAATAATCTTGGGAAATGGACATCATCATCTCCATTTGTAAATGAAGAAGGTAATACTCAGAAACTTGGTCAGTTTCACATAGAGAGCAAGTCGTGAGGCTAGTATTTGAACCCTAGATATTAGATTTAGTATCCTCAATATCATCATCATCACAGTGATGAGGGAGCAGGAGGCTGACTGAGGACAAAGCAAAAGCTGGCACCTTGCACCCCCTCTCCATCTGCTCCCTTCGGTGATGTGTGAGGCATTCCTCAGGTACCCCTGACTGCCAAAACGAGAAACAAATAGTTAACTTGCTGAGATCACAGTCCCGCAAGACAGGAGTCTCCCTTGGTTTACAAATGTCCTAGAGATCTACGAACAAAGAAGTTACACTCAGTTCCTCAAGCCTTAATGCCACCCTCCCCTCCATAAACAAAACTGAAGGAGGCTGGAGTAGAAGGAAATGTAAGTGAAGTTAAGTTTCTTCTATACCTAAATCTCACTAACAAAGACGCTTGATAGCAGGATTGTGTCATCCCACCAGGAATCTCCCAACTATCTTGATGTTAATGGCTTGCCAAAAGACAACATTGATCAAGCCTCGGGTATCCCTGCACCTTGGAGGCCTCCTTTAACATATGAAAACTCCGTTCAAACCTCCGTTTCCCTCACCAAACCCCAACCTTGTAGGTCCTCTTTAGCATATGAAAGCTCCGTTGAAACCTCCCTTTCCCTCACCTTCCCCCAACCGCAGGGTACATAACCTGCCATCCCTCACAACCCGGGGCAGCAGCTCTTCCTGCCCACGGGTCCTGTCCCCGTGCTTTAATAAACCACCATTTTGCACCAAAGATGTCTCAAGAATTCTTTCTTGGTCATCGGCTCCGGACCTCAGCCCAGCGAACCTCACCCAGGTTCTAGAACTTCATCAACAGCAACAACAATACCAAAATCTTTTGAGTAGTTATCAAGTCTTTCATATATTCTAAGTACTTTGCTAAATATTTTTCATTAATCCTCACCCACCGACACCATGGTTCATGAGAAATGCTGGAAAACCTCAAACAAATTTTTATGAATAATTACAAACAAGGTGATTCTTTTAAAGGAGTTTATGAAAAGTGTGAGACCAAAAATTAACCCCCAACACAAAGAGAAGTGCCTGTATAAATCTTTAACAAAATACTAGCAAACTTAATCTAGTCTCATATAAAAAAGACTGTAAGTGCCTCTTTCTCTTTTTCCTGGGCTCATTTGTTTTGTTTCTAAAATTCCACATATAAGTGAAATCATATGGTATTTGTCTTTCTCTGAATGACTTATTTCGCTTAGCATTATACTTTCTTATCTAGCTCCATTTTGTCATTGCAAATGGTAAGATTTCATTCTTTTTTATGGCTGAGTAATATTCCATTGCATGTGAGTATATGTGTGTGTGTGAGTAAATTCTTTATTGATTCTAAAGTCAATGGACACTTGGGCTATTTCCATAGTTTAGCTGTTGTAGATAATGCTGCTATAAACATTGGGGTGCATGTGTCCCTTTAAATTAGTATTTTTGTATTCTTTGGGTAACTAATAGTGAAATTGCTGGATCTTTTGCTTTTTTGCGGAATCTCCATGCTGTTTCCCAGAGTGGCTCTACCAATTTGCATTCCCACCAACAGTGCAGGATGGTTCCCCTTCCCCCACATACTAATAGTTGTTGTTTCTTGTGTTGTTGACTTTAGCCATTGTGACAGGTGTGAGGTGACATCTCATCGTGGCTTTGATGTTTATTTCCCTGATGAGGAGTGATGATGAGCTTTCTGTGTTTTATGTGTCTGTTGGCCATCTGTATGTCTTCTTTAGAAAAATGTCTATTCAAGTGTTCTACCCATTTTTAAATTGGGTTATTAGTTCTTTGGGTGTTGAGTTTTAGAAATCTTTATATATTTTAGATATTAACCATTAATCAGATATGTGAAGAATATATCATTCACAAATATCTTCTCCCATTCCATAGGTTGTCTTTTGGTTTTGTTGGTTATTTCCTTTGCTGTGCAGAAGGCTTTTATTTTGATGCTAAAGCAACTTTGAAAAAGAAAAGCAAAGCTGGAGGCATCATAGTTCTGAACTTCAAGTTATATTGTAAAGCAGTGATGAGCAAAACAGTGTGTACCAGCTTAAAAATAGACACATTGATCAATGGAACCGAATGGAAAGCCCAGAAATGAACCCACAACTACATGGCCAATTAATCTTTCACAAGGCAAGAAAGAATATCCAATGGGGAAAGGAGAGTGTCTTCAACAAATGGTGTTGGGAAAACAACAGCTACATGCAAAAGAATGAAACTGAACCACTTTCTTACATTACACACAAAAATAAATTCAAAATGGATGAAAGATCTAAATGTGAGACATGAAACCATTAAAACCCTAGAGGAAAAAACAGGCAGCAACTTCTTTGAAATCAGCTATAGCAGCTTCTTACTAGATATGTTTCCAGAGGTAAAGGAGACAAAAGCAAAAATAAACTATTGGGTGTGTTTATTTTTAACTAAAATACACTTTCTACTTTAATACACTTTCTACTTTAAGTAGAAAGACACTTTGGTTACAGTATCTTCTTAGAAGTTGCTCTCTTACCATGGAACTGTTTTAAACGTTGTGGAGAAAATTAGGAATGTTTTCTTCTACCCTTAGTTCCATTATATCTTTTAAGAGGAGAGTCCATGGTCAAGGATGTATAAATATGACTTGGTCCTTCCTCAGCCTATAATACCCCAAATGATGGACAGCCATGCCATCCCGTTATGACTTTATCATTCACATTAGGGTACTATGTGTGGGCTGCTTCTGTTCTCTAAGGGAGGAATTGCAAAGTAACAATAAGCAAGAAATCTCACAACATCATGCAAGATAAAGACTAGTGAATGGAACATCTATTTGGTTTCCTTTTTATTGTAACCTATACAGATTGTCCTGTTACAATCTACAGTCTTACTTTTCCTATACCACGTTCTCCTAGTGTCAATAGAGTAATTCCACATGAGTAATTCTATAGATGAAGCAAGCATTGTCCACAGGATTCCCCACTCTCCCTAAAGGAGCTATGTTTTCTGTTCCTAGGAACATTAACACCAAACAAGCTCAATTTCATGTGTTGTTATACTCCGCAGAGTATTTTCAACATCAAGGACCTGGGGATCAGACCCATGAAGTAATCCTTGGTTCATCAGCACCTGAAATTACACAGGCCTAGAAAAACCTGAGTCTACCTTAAACCTGTGTGCTAAGATTACTGACATCCATAAAAACAAGAGTTTCAGCCTATGAAAGATTTGTTTCTGCCTCATGGCCTGTTTTTGACGATTTCTGCCCAGTATACACATACCACAAGCTCACACATTAGCATGCACAAGCATCCATGAAAATCTAATTCCTCCTTTTCAGTTTTTCTTGACTACCAGATGTTGTACGTGCCACATATTAAATTTCTGAAACCTAAAGAGAATATTGGGCTCTGAACCAAAGCCACCAGACCATCAAGCTTGAGTGCTCACTGTCCTTCAAGAACCTGTCAGGACTAACCTTGTGGTCCCTTACCTCTATTTTTCCTTAGCTGACTCCTAAACTGAAAACCAGCCCTTCCCATGTTCCAGTGATTTAATCACTCTGATTATTGTTAGTCAGAACACCTGCAAAAGTTCTCCAGCCCTCACTGAACTTTAACTATATCAACTCTCCAGCACATTGATGCTGATTATTTCTGTCTAATCATTTGCCCTCTCCTTTCTGCACCCCTGCACTACCCAGCTCATGTTCATAAATGTTGATCAGTTCACTGGCGGTAACACCTGAATTCCTTGGCTTCCTGTCCTTTTGTTTTACTGTCTCAGAAGAAAGAAGGCACTTGAGGAATTCAGTGCGATATATATATCGTTTTTACATCTGAGTTCAACTCACCTGGGGTGTTTGTTCAAATGCAAAGTCCGATTCCAGAGATCTGGGGTGGGTCTGAATTTCGGTATTTTTTAACAAGTTCCCAGGTGAGATCATGGAAGAACGTTTGAGTTCCAAGTTTGGAGGCGAGCCTTTGGGAAAAGGCTCAAATAGGATAGACTGGCACAACTACAAAGTCAGTCCCTTTCTCAGCTGAGCCTACACTACCGCCTGACTTCTGTTATCTCTGGGTAGAAACTCACTTTCTAGCATTCTGCTTAGTTTATTTGAAAGTTTCTACACAATCTCTTTTCTGTTCCTTTTTCTTTCTTTCTTTCTCTCTCTCTCTCTCTCTCTCTTTTTTTTTTTTGGCAGTTGTCTTTTAATACCTCCTAAAAGATTGGTTTTCAACCCTGTGGCACATTAGAATCACCTGAGGAAATTAAAAATATTCCAAAGTCATCCTGTTCCAGAAAAATAAAATCAGCACATCCAAGTTAGGTGTAGATTTTATTTTATTTTATTTATTTTTATAAAGATTTTATTTATTTATTTGACAGACTGATCCCAAGTAGGCAGAGAGGCAGGCAGAGAGAGAGAGGAGGAAGCAGGCTCCCCACTGCGCAGAGAGCCGGATGCGGGGCTCGATCCCAAGACCCTGGAATCACGACCTGAGCCGAAGGCAGAGGCTTTAACCCACTGAGCCACCCAGGTGCCCCTAGGTGTAGATTTTAAAACTCACTTTGATTCCAGAGTTGCAACCAACTTTGAGATTCTCTGATCTAGAATGTCATCGACTTCCAGCTACTAGGTATTAGAATTATGTGTAACCACACTCGTGCTTAAATTCCTTCCTTATCTGTTAACAATAGTTTCTCTATCTGTGCTCTTAGTCATATCCCCTCCCACTTTCTCAGCAATCATACATTATTATTTCTGAAATATTGCCAGGTATTTTCCACCTTGAAATATATAAACAAAAAAGCTTTTTAACCCATGAGCTATTATCAGTGATTGAGAGTGAGACATTTCTTAAAACATGGAAAATCACAGGCGTGCCTGGGTGGCTTAGTTGGTAAAGAATCTGCCTTCAGCTCAGGTCATGATCCCTGGGTTCTGGGATCCAGTGTTGCAGCATTAGACTCCTTGCTCAGTGGGGAGCCTGCTTCTCCATTGCCCTCAGCTGCTAGCCCTGCTGGTGCTCTTTCCTTCTGTCAAATACATGAATAAAATCTTTAAAAAGAAACATGGAGGGGCGCCTGAGTGGCTCAGTGGGTTAAGGCCTCTGCCTTCCGCTCAGGTCATAATCCTGGGGTCCTGGGATCAAGCCCTGCATCGGGCTCTCTGCTTGGTGGGGAGCTTGCTTCCTCCTCTCTCTCTGTCTCTCTCTGCCGGCCTCTCTGCCTCCTTGTGATCTCTATCTGTCAAATAAATAAATAGAATCTTAAAAAAAAAAAAAAAGAAACATGTAAGATCACTAAGATTAGATAGTTTTGTTTCTCCTTGATTGTGATCTTATTAAAATTAAACATGTTAGAGAGTAAGTTAATATTGAATTAAAAATTGCATGTTTTCATTCTGTGGTTTGCATTGGGTAGAGAAATTCTGTGGACTGGTCCTGTTTTCAGTGATGTTGGCTGTGTTTATTTAAAGGAACAGCCTAGTTCTCATTGTGTAGTGCCCATTGCAGCATTCGCTGTATATAAGGGCACTGTTACTATTTTTAGCACATTTTTGCATCGCTTGTATCTATTTGGGTTTATTGGAGAGGAGAGTAAGTGAGACACTTATGTTCAACTATCTTTATAAAAGTCCCTTACATTATATGAAAGGGTGTACAGGTTAGAGAATAGGCATACAGGTTGGAGAATGTTCAGAAAAGAGCAGTATAACTCTGTTTACCCAACTGTTTTTACAGAGGGAGGGAATTTTAGGAAAGAGTATGCCATTTAAATGTCCCTAAATATTTAGAACTTTGTGCTATGGGGCAGATATCCAGGGTCCCCCACCCCCTTTTTCAGTATAAAGTTATTGTTCTAGGCTGCAGTGCCCGAGGTGACTGTGGTTGCATGAACAGAAAATTTGCAATGCCTAGGGATCCCCCCTAAAGTAGCTTTATCCTTCAGCAGCAGGCAGAATTTTTCTTAATGACAGAAGGAGTAGTATCAGAAAAGCAGTTGGGTATTGCCATAGCAGGTTTTTGGAATAGAAGCTGGGCCGAACTGGCTAAGAAAGGCCACCTTTTTGCCCAAACAATTTAATCAAACTCGGGGGGAAAAGAAAAACTTTTCCAGGGAGACTGTCTAAGCCAAAAATCTTCATGGTGGCAGCACATTCCCCACTCCCCATAGGACACTGCATTTCTGGCTTTGCTGTTACAGAAATTTAAACTGCCTCTGCTTTAGATCAGAGAAGAACTTCCAATGAGTTTAAGTGAACAATGAAGGGAGTCAGTGATAATCCGCCCACACTAGTTTTGGGCAAATGCCAGCTCTGAATAAATTCTTATTCAAGAATGAATAACAGTTTCCTCCTACATGGAACCTACTCAAAGTTGCGGCAACAAAGGAAAATAGACATAGCATTCATGAGGGAGAAGAAGAACATAATTTGAGGGTTTTTTTTTTTTAAACTACAGGAAACAGGAGTAAATTTCACAGTGAGTTTGTACCCTTAAGAAAATGAATTAAAATATATTTCTCTGAAGTGATAAAATAGATGATATAATAGGAAAACAGGTTGTGATAGACAAAAGGGAGCAGGTTCATGGAAGAGGCAGGAAAAAATATAAGGAAGAAAATAAAACATGAGTCAATGAATTAATAATTGCTTTAGAAATAATGGCAAGCTCAAAATAGAGATATGGAATGTAAGCTGGTGAGAGATGTTCACAGCACCGTGACAGAAAACATAGACACTGAGTCTGAGAGAAGATGATTGATGAGTGGTGTTACCTGGAAAATATGGTGAATATAATTTTTGAATACTGAGTTTGTTGTGTGTATAAAACACTTATGGTTGATTGCCTGGTAGGCAGAGGAACATGAAATTACCTTGAGGTAGTGTGAATAGCCAAATCAATCTTGAGAAGGAGAAGCAAAGCTGGAGTTTTTTCAAAGTATACTATAAAGCTATAGTAATCAAAAATAGTATGGCACTGATATAAAAACAGACACATGGACAAATGGAGCAGAATAGAGAGCTCAAAAATGACTGCACATATATGCAGTCTATCTTTGACAAGGACGCAAAAAATGCACATGGGGAATTGATAGTCTCTGCAATAAATGGTATGGGAAAATTGGATATTTACATGCAAAAGAATGAAACTAAACCCCTGCCTCACACCACTGACAAAAATTATTTCAAAATGTATTACAAACTTAAACGTAATACCTGAAACCATAAGAGAAGAAAACGCAGGGAAAAATTTTGATACTGGTTTTGACAAGGTTTTTTGGAAATGACACCAGAAACACAAGTGATAAAGGCAAAATAAGCAAGTGAGATGACAACACAGTTAAAATAGGCACAGCAAAGAAACAATCAACAAAATGGAAAGACAGCCTGTGGAATGGGAGAGAATATTTGTAAACCATATATATGATAAGACATTGATAATTAAAAAAATATATGAAACATATATAACTCAGTAGCAAAAAGTAAATAATTCAATTAAAAATGGGTAAAGAGCCTGAACAGACATTTCCCAAACACATACAAATGGCCAGAAAGTACATGAAAAGGTGCTCAACATCACTGTTCATCAGAGATGCAAATGAAAACTATGATGAGATATCACTCATACCTGGCACGATGGCTGTTAACAACAACAACAACAACAACGAGAGTTAACAAATGAATGTTAGCAAGAATGTGGAGAAAGCACGTCCTTTTATACTGTTGGTGGAAATGTTAAATTGGTACAGCCATCATGCAAAAACAGTATGGCACTTCCTCAGAATTAAAAAAAAAACAGAGCTATCATATGATCCAGCTTTCCTACTTTTGGTTATATATCTAGAGGAAGTGAAATCATTGTCTCAGAGAGACATCTGCACTCCCAAGTTCATTGAACATTATTCATAGTAGCTAAGATATGGAAACAACCTAAGTTTTTTTCAGTGGATGAAAGGATAAAGAAAATGTGAAAAAAATACACATATATAACATATACCTATATATATATATATGGTAATAAAATGTATATATTAAAAAAAAAAGGAAATACTGCCATTTGAGACAACATGGATGAACCTAAAAGGCATTATGCTAAGTAAGATAATCTGGACCAAGATTGACAAATACTGCATGGTATCTTTAAAAAAAAAAAAAAAAAAAGCAAACTCATAGAAACAAAGGATAGAATGGTGGTTGCCAGGGGTTGAGGTACGGGGGAAATGGAGAGACACAGGTCAAAACCTAAAAACTTTTAGTTACAAGATGAATAAATCCTTAGGATCTAATGTATGGCATGATGAATGTAGTTCATAATACTGTATTGTACACTTGGAATTTTTAAGAGATTAAATCTTGGGCATTCTCACCACACAAATAAAGAAAAAATAATTGGGAGGTGATGGATGTGTTAACTTGATTGTTGGGGACATTTTGCAACATATATGTATATCAAGTCATCACACTTGATGTGTACACACATTGTACAACTCAAATATACACCATTTTATTTCCCAATTACACCTCAGTAAAGCTGGGGGAAAAGGCAAAAAATACTGTATATCCTTTTAAAAATCTCAAAAAGGAAAAAGAAAACAATGTGTGGCAAATAGATGAGTGAAGAGAGGAGACTGAGCGAACCACAGAGAACCCATGACTTGGGTGGGAAGCCTAGGATGAGAAGCTGTTAAAAAAGAAAGAGGCAGCCAGAGCTATCGCAGGAAATAGAAGGAAGAAATGTTATTGTGGAAGCCACAGGAATAAAACATCTCAAGAATAGCAGCAGGTTTAGCAGTGTCAAATCCTACGGAGAGGTCAAGAAAGATGAGAATTTTAAAGAGGACTTTGGATTGGCAAGAAAGAAGCCTTCAGTGTATTCTGCATGCTTGGACTCTGTCAGAGACGGAGTTGGGGGACTCTAAACAGCAGTGAGTTGCCACTCACTGAGAACAAAGAAGTTTTTTGTTTTTTGGTGAGACACCTCGATATAAAATTGAGGGGGGCAGTGGAGAAAGAGAAAATACTCTCTCTTAAAAATGAATCTTAGTGTCTATGAAACATGGAGAAAGAAATAACAAAATTTCATTTAACACTCATTTGTAGGAATTTTCTAGTGGTTCTGTAAATTTTATATGGCTTATTTCCTTTTACCATCCTGAAAATCTTTTGTGATAAGCATTTGGGGTGAGAAAACTGGCTCAGTTGGTTATCATTTTGTTAGCGAGAAGTGGAGCGGAGGCTAGATATTGGGACTTGAGACGTCTGTCCTGTTTTTATTGGGTGATAACTTTCTCCCGCAAACGTCCCAGAAAGTAACAGGAGAAGCCATTGAACTGCTTTTAACAGAAGCATGTTCAGAATGTTAAGATGTTAGAAAACATGACACTGTTGACTTTCTGTATGAAGAAGAAAATAAACGAAAACAGAAAGTTTTAGTATCTATTGGAAGAAAAAGCTCTGTTTTTCTTTCTTACTGTGCAAAGAAAAGGATGGGTGCATCTACACACTTTCTGTCTCCTGCCCCCACCGGCTTTTCTCTCTCCCTCCCCTGCTCCCCTGCTCCTACTACAGACATATTTCACCCATAATGTAAGATTTTCAACTTATAAGTCAGGGAACTAAAAACATGATGTAGTTACATTGATTAAGAAGCAGAAAAAAATAAAAAAAAAGAATGCAGATTATTTAGGTTTCCGAATCAGGCAAGGTGTTGACAAATTGGGGATGATGAAGTAAAGTGTCCATCAAATGCTTATAATTACTTGAATGATTTAAAACTTTCATTATCAAAACTTAGTCATGTTTTATCCCATTAACAAAATGTAACTCTTAACAAAAACAATCAAACAAAACTTGAAGAACATTTAAATGTTTAATATTTGAAAGGGATAAATTATAAGACATTTTAAGATATCTCAACGTTATGAATACTGTTTCACCAACTAGTTGAGCCCATAATATTATTCTTTTCTTATAAGTAGACCATGATGAAGATGCTTTACCATGTGATTTTTGTTTACTTGGTTAATTCTGTTTGGGCAGACTTGTCAGCATTGTGGTTAAATGCGTGCTTCAACAAAATTATAAATTACTATAGCTCTTGGATCTTAAAGGACAGGCCGTTGCAAATAGTTGAACCTAAGAATCTAAAATCCAAGAAAGTTTAATTTCTGCTCCAACACATCTGGCTCATTATTATATTATTATTTTTTAATTATCAGGTGTGTAAACCTATTTGATAACATGTTCTTTATAATATTTTCCCCTAGTGAACTTTTTTAAAAAAACGTAGATGTTGGTAACACGAATGTGTTGACTTACCAAATCTTTGTAGTCACAGTGTGTTATAGAACAGAGTTATAATTGTCATTACAGATTATTAATGAAGAAAAAGCAATTGTGGGTGCTTGGAGAAGCAAGGCTAGAATCTGTAAGGCCAGCAGTCAGAAAGGGAACATGCCAAGCAGGCAGACTAGAAGTCCATAAGCCTGAGCTGTAGTTTGGAGCCCCTTTTATTTCCAAGGTCCATGAACAAGTGTGTATGAATTACAACTAGAATAACTCCTGTTCAAATGTTTTTTAATTACAGATTTTGTTACCTTTCCCTTAGTAAATTCTGAGTGAGTCTTGCTGAATTTCATAGGGTGCGGCCATATTATGGCTACTTTGGAAGTGCAGCAAATATATTAGTGAAATTAGACACTTGGCATAAGGAAAATGTATGATAGCATCCACAAGCATGTGACTCTGTGTACCTACTATAATTGGCTGTTATTATTGCCCTGTAAGTTGATACCAGATGGTCCCAAAGAAAGATCCCTGGAGTCCTTGAGAAGGTGAGAGCTGCCATGCTGAGCAGCAGGGGGTGGGCAAATCTGTACCAAGACCAGGCAAGAAAGAACTCTGGTTGTCTGTTTCCTTGGCTTATTTCTTTTCCCTTATACCAACCATAGGGGAAGTATGTTAGTTCTGAAATGACACAGTATGGGTTAAAATGTTAGAATGCTTTCAAAGTTATAAAATATTAAAAATGACTAATACTTAAAATTAGGGAAAGAGAGGTTGCACTTTTCAAAAAAAAAGACCTATTTTGAGGTTGAAAAAAAGTCGTACTCTTTTTTTCCATTTTATTTTATTTTTATTTCTTTTCAGTGTTCCAGAATTCATTGTTTATGCACCACACCTACTGCTCCGTGCAATACGTGCCCTCCATAATATCAACCACCAACCAACCCCCCACCCATTCCCCTCCCAAACCCTCAGTTTGTTTCTCAGAGTCCACAGTCTCTCATGGTTTGTCTCCCCCTCCAATTTCCCCCAAATCACTTCTCCGCTCCATCTCCCAATGTCCTCTCTGTTATTCCTTATGTCATACTTAAATGCTTAAGCTTTAACTTTCCATCAGCTTAAAAAGATATACATTTTTATGTCATTTATTAAAATTTAGAAAACATGATGAAAATGGTTCAAGTGGGAAATCCCAGGACAGTATCAGATGTGAATAGTCACAGAATATTTCTGCGAGAATATTAGAAGCTTAATGAAGAGAGATCATACAGCAGTGTAACCTAGTTAAATTTTTAGAGGACATGTTTCATGTGAGTATTTCTGCCTTGAAGCTAAGAAATATTTTGAAATTAAAATTTTAAACCCACATTAAGAAATATATATATATTAAAGACTTTTTAAAAAATATTTTAAAGTACAATAATAAGATCAAAGAGAAACCTAGATGGATGCATCCGTAAGCAGATTACCAAGGTGTCAGGTAAGATCTAAGAGATGGTTCATGAGATTCATTCAGCTGTGAAATTATAACTAATTTACTAATACAAATGACTCACATACTATTTAAAATCCTACTGCTTTGAGTTGTAGTAAAGCAGTAAGATTAGTTCTATGTATTGTTGAAAGACATGGACTGAAAACTATATGAAAAAATATAGAGGAAGTTTAAAGTCTGTGTTTTTCACCTATGTTTATGTGCTTTGTGTAGGAGACTGATTGCTTTTGTCATGTAACACTTCAAACAGGAGTATATCTGGTTGCAATAATGGCTAAGATGTTATGTTTCCAAAGAAAGAAATCATTCATACCTAAGTTAAAGGAGGCTTGAAAATTCCCTGTACAAATTGCATGCCTAGGATTTGCCAGGCAGTGTGCTAAGGTCTGGAAATGCAGGATGACTCCCATTCGGACATTTTTAAAGGGGTTATCTGTCAAATAGGGGACACAGACAGGAAACCAAGAACATTGCAATATGGTGTGGTAAGTCCTCTAATAATGACCTTCACAAGGTAGAGCATTCGAAAGGATGCACTGAAATGGGCAGGAGAGAAGGTCTGAAGAGTGAGCAGGTTCATCACAGAAAGGGCTGTGGGTCCTTCCAGCATTACTTACTGATGGGACCTGTGTATGGTGGGAGGAACAAAATCTCAGTGATTTTTCTTGCGTTTCCGTGTGGTTAACAAATGTGACCTTGTTTTCCTTGATAGAAGAAAAATGTACATTTTATCCTGAGCAGCTTGCACCTTGAAGTGAAAAGTTAAGATTCACTTTATCTTTATTCCCTGTTGTATAAATCTGCATCTACTTAGTGATGGCATCGGCTACTAAATGATGAGTTTTTACATGCAATCAATTTCTTGAACTTACTGTCTCAGCTAAGCACTGAGATAATGCTTATTATAATAAATACGAATAAGATGCATTATATAACATATGCCATTTATCATGGGCTTATTTTGTGGGAAGCTCTTTGAAAATCCTTTATATATATTACCTTATTTCATTCTTGTAAGAGTTCTGTGAAGTAGATAAAAATATTATCCTCCTGTCCCAGATGAGGAAGCAGAAGTAGAATGGTTATTTAATCTATCTAGAGCCTCACATTTAAGAAGTGATGTTGTTAGGATTGAAATTCAGGTTTACCTGATAACAGTCTGTGTCCTTAACCACTTTACTGGATTTAATATAAATGAACTCCAAAGCAAAAGGCAGAGCCTGGACCGAAAGGAAAGCTTGAATACAAAATCTCTAGTTTGGAAAGACTCATGGAACTAACAAAAAAAAAAAAAAAAAGATTTCTAAAAAACCCCCCCACCAAATTCCCTCTGTTTACAATGGATTTTTCCTTTGTGTTTAGCTTATAGAATTTTATATAATTACCACTAATTTTTCTGTTGTCTGAATTTCACATAAGAACACGCGGAGTACTGTCTTTTGTGGCAAATAGAGCAGAAATTACTTTACAAGTTTTTTTCTAAAAAGTTGGAGAGAAAACAAAGACTAAGGCCTAATATTCTTGACTTTGGTCCATATATATTTCTCTTATTCAATTTTTGGAAAAAAAATTCTGAACAATATTTGCAATCTAACCCATTGTGATGACTCATACTTATTCTTCATTCTAAAGCATTTAGGTAAGAATGATCAAGTCAGTATTTCTCTATAATCTTATGTTTTAATATTTATGTGGGATGTTATCTCATTTTATCAGATTTTTCATTGAGTACATAGATATTTTTATTCCCTTAGCTTTATTTTGCATTTTATATTTTTTTTTTTCTCATATTAAAAACACTGAAAACTTCCAGGTTTATTCTTCTACACTCAAACAATTAGATGGTGTTCCTGTTTTGCAGATAAGACCACTGAGTCCTTGGTGGTTGAGAAATTTTGCCAAGGTCATAAAACTTGTAAGTGGTACCATGGGGATTTTTACATCGATCTGCATTTCCCAAAGTTCTAGAAAGTTATTTCCCCACAGAAGATTACTTTAAAATGTAGAAAACACTCTGGTTTTACATTGTATAATTTTTTAGAAAGAAAACACATTTCTTTCCAAAACTGTACAGAGAAATTATTCTATAACAATCAGTTTTAATTAGCACTAAATTTGAAAATAATTGTTAGCTTCATTTCTAGGAGAAATATCACACTGATTTCTGTAGAACCTGGCATTTAGCACAGCTCACAAGCAATTGTATGACACATTATTCTCAGGGAGCTCAACCTTAGCTGTACATAAAGCGGGTTTCTTTTCCTGTGGGATCTGGCAAGGTCAGATTCTGTCTGTAGGGTTTGTTTCTTCTATTCATGATACACAACACTGCTGCTGTATAAATTGTTTAATAGAGTCCCCTGAATTGACTATAAAAGTAATTGTATACTTGGCCATCAAATATGATTTTTGAAAACAAATACAAAGTGGGCCCTAGAGGGATTAAACTTCAGTCGTCTGTGCTCAGGATGTTTTGAATGATAGAGACTGAGGGATGGGGTGGACATCTGTTGTTTTTGCCTGACTAGTATCTGCTCTTCATTCTTCTCATAACAACTGTTCTCTGTTTTAAATTCCATTTTGCCTCAAATCCAAGCCAGACCTTTCAAACCTTTTTAATGTGCATTCTCCCTGGGGACTTTTGGGAAACTGCTGGAAAGTGAAAGTGCTCATTCTGCTGGGGTGGCTGAACTTGAGGGATGAAAGCTTGGCCATCATTTTACCACATGGGAAGACCATTCCTGAGAAAGAAGCCAACACAGAGGGAAGCTAAACAAAAGATGGAAAAAGGCAGGTTTCTGACATCATTTGAGTATGTCGCTGCATCCGTGCTTGAAGCCGGATTATGTTTTGTCTCATCCATTTCCGTGTGCTTGAGCCAGTTTAAGTTGGGTTTCTCTACTTGTCGTTGAGAAAGTTCTGGCTATTTCATGTACTATTTCATGGGGTAAGTATGGTGATTCCTAGACAACTTCGTGATCTAGAGCAAGTAGCTCCGGGTTCTAGGTAACAGTGTAAACATCAAGATTCAGCCTAACACTGAAAACTATCCTGCCCTGCCCGGTGTGGAGTTCTTTATAATGGAGTTGGCTTAGAGACCATGTCAGACATCCAGATGCAGATGGCAGCTGCCAATTTCTGTAGCGGGGAAATGCTCTCTGAACCCCCAAACTGCCCTGTTAGTCTTTGACACCTAAAAAAAATTGGATGTTGATAATTAGAGAAAATACTCAATGTGCAGAGATAGTGCACCAATTTAAACCTGTCCTGGTATATCCATGACTAACATAATGTCATACTACTTTACTGTTAGTAATACTTTGTCATATATATCACCTGTACAAACCCTCATAATAGGCTAGTAAGTCTTACTTATGTTTCATAGGTTAGAAATCTAAGAAACAAAATAACATCTTCAAGGTTACCTGGCTAATAAAATTTGTTTTTTGACTATTAAGAGTTATTCCCACTCCCTCCACAATTATAAGAAACCATACACAGGCATGGCTGTTAGGATTGGAGGAGAAATTCTGGGCAGCAAATTCTTGGTTACACAGGAAATTGGTGCCTTGAAATGGGGAAAAGTCCTAGAAAACAGGGCTGAATATTGCAAAGACAGAATTATCAGTTTCCTACACAATTTCCTAAACTCAGCCATGACCTGAATGGATTTCTGAGGGTGAGTTTAGGATATATGGAGTTAGAATTTATGTGCCTGTGTAAACTCTTTTTTAGATGTCTGTCAACCATCTCTCAGTTTTGATGATAAATACTTCATGTGAGCAAGTGAGATTTTTCTGTTTACATTTCTAGACTCTAGAACTGGGAAAATTTGTCCTTTAAAATGCCTTATAATATCTGTAGAAATAGGAAAAAGCAAATCACTTTTGTTTGTTGAAGTTTTATGAGCTTCCTCGAGACCGTTTTCTGTTGTATACTCAGTTGTAAAATCGGGATCTGCTTGTGACAAAGAGGAAACATAATAGCAGCAATGTCATGCCTTTTATGGAGGATGATTATCATAATTAGTGCCAGTCAACAGGGAGCGTTAGAGTATATTCTCCCATTCCATGGGTTGCCTCTTTGTTTTGTTGACTGTTTCCTTTGCTGTGCAGAAGCTTTTGATCTTGATGAAGTTCCAAAAGTTCATTTTTGCTTTTGTTTCCTTTGCCTTTGGAGACATAATGTGGCAGGATACAAAATCAATGTATAGAAATCAGTTGGTTTCTTATACACTAACAATGAAAATACAGAAATGGAAATTAGAGAATCAATTCTATTTACTATAGCACCAAGAACCATAAGATACCTAGGAATAAACCTAACCAAAGAGGTAAAGGATCTGTACTCAAGGAACTACAGAACATTCGTGAAAGAAATTGAAGAAGACACAAAAAGATGGAAGACCATTCCATGCTCATGGATTAGAAGAATAAACATTGTTAAAATGTCTATACTGCCTAGAGCAGTATAGTATAATTTCAATCAAAACCATCCCGATCAAAATTCCTCCAGCATTTTTCAAAGAGCTGGAACAAACAATCCTAAAATTTGTATGGAACCAGAAGAGACCCCGAATTGCTAAGGAAGTGTTGAAAAAGAAAAACAAAACTGGGAGCATGATTTCAAGCTTTACTACAAAGCTGTGATCACCGAGACAGCATGGTCCTGGCACAAAAACAGACACATAGGCCAGTGGAACAGCATAGAGAGCCCAGATGTGGACCCTCAACTCAATGGTCAAATAATCTTCGACAAAACAGGAAAAAAAAATCCGGTGGAAAAAAGACAGTGTCTTCAACAAATGGTGGTGGGAAAATTGGACAGCTATATGTAGAAGAGTGAAACTTGACCATTCTCTTACACCAAACAAAAAGGTTAAACTCGAAATGGATAAAAGACCTCAACGTGAGACAGGAATCCATCAGAATCCTAGAGGAGAACTTAGGCAGTAACCTCTTTGACATTAGCCACAGCAACTTCTTTCAAGATATGTCTCTGCCCATTTTTTTTTTCTCTGCCCATTTTTAAACAGATTATTTGCTTTTTAATTTTCTTTGGTGTTGAATTGTATAAGTTCTTTATATATTTTGGATATTAACCTCTTATTGGGTATATCATTTGCAGGTATCTTCTCCCATTCAATAGATTGCCTTTTCATTCTGTTGACTGTTTCTTTCACTGTTCAAAAGCTCTTTATTTTGGTGTGGTTCCAACAGTTTCTTTTTGCTTTTATTTCTTTTGCCTGAGGAGGCATATCTAGAAAAATTTTGCTAAGGTCAATGTTCTAGCAGTAACTGCCTATGTTATCTTCTAGATGTTTTATGGTTTTAGGTCTCATATTTAGGTCTTTAACGCATTCTGGATTTATTTTTGTGTATGGTGTAATAAAGGGTCCAGTTTCATTCTTTTGGATTTAGCTGTCCAGTTTCCTTAAACCATTTGTTGAAAACTGTCTTCTTTTTATTGTATATTTTCTCCTTTGTTGTAGATTAATTGACCATATAAGTATGGGCTTATTTCTGGGCTCTATGTTCTGTTCTGCTGACCTGTGTGTCTATTTTGGTATTAGTACATACTGTTTTCATTATTATAGCTTTGTAGTATATCTTTAAATCTGGGATTGTGATACCTCCAGCTTTGTTCTTCTTTCTCAAGATTGCCTTGGTTTATTTTGGATCTTTCATGGTTTCATACAATTTTAGTATTATTTGTTCTAGTTCTGTTTGAAATGCTATTGGTATTTTGAGAGGGATTGCATTTAATCTATAGGATACCTTGGGTAGTATGGACATTTTAACAATATTAATTCTTCTAATCCATAAGCATGGGATATCTTTCTATTTGTTTGTGTTGTCTTCAATTTCTTTCATCAGTGTTTTATAGTTTTCAGAGCATAGGTCTTTCTCCTCCTTGGTTAAATTTATTCCTAGGTATTTTATTCTTTTTGGAGCAATTGTAGATGAAATTTTTCTTAATTTTTCTTTCTGTTACTTTGTTATTAGTGTATAGAAACACAATAGAGCTCTGCACAGTAATTTTGTATCATGTTATTTTACTGAATTCATTTATTACTTTTAATAGTGTTTTTAGTTTTTTCCATGTATAGTAATGTGCCATCTGTGATAGCTTTAATTTTTTCTTACCAATTTGGATGCCTAGAAAGCACTAGCCCTTTAAAAGAAATGATCATATTAGCTCTTAAAAATACATGTTGCTTATAAGAGACACTTCTAAAATTAAAACACACCAAATGATTGCTATATAGATAAATGAAAAGATAGATTATATAAATTCTTACCAACAGGAAGCTCATGGAATAATTTTATCAGTTAAAATAGAATCTAATTTAATCAAAATGGACTCCATGTAATAATAAATTAAAAAAAAAAAGATATAGTCATCATGAAGTTTCATTTAACAACTGTGCATTTAACAACATGGCCTTAAAATATATGAAGCCTAGGGTGCCTGGGTGGCTCAGTTGGCTAAGTGACTGCCTTCTGCTCAGGTCATGATCTCAGGGTCCTGGGATTGAGTCCGGTGTTGGGCTCCCTGCTCAGTGGGGGGGCCTGCTTCTCCAACTCTCTCTTCCCCTCCCCCTGCTTGTACTCTCCCTCTTGCTCTCTCTCTGTCAAATAAATAAAATCTTAAAAAAAAAAAATGAAACCTACACTGTCAAAGTCATGAGAAAAAATGGCCCAGTTCTATCATAAATTACTACATATTATAAACATATAGCAGTTTTCAGAGTGTGGGAATAGAAAAACAATATTTGAATTCAGAGGAGACTTAACAGATCACACACATGCAGAGATTTGTCATATTGAAAAGATGGTGTAGCAAATCCATGAGAGAAAGAACGGACTTTTCAATAATAGATGTTAAGGCAGTGGTTTTGATAATTCTTTAAAGATAACAAAATCTTGGGGGACCTGGGTGGCTCAGTCAGTTAGGTGTCTGCTTTTGGCTTAGTTCATGATCTCAGGGTCCTGGGATCAAGTCCCACATCAGCTTCTCCCTCTCCCGCTGCCACTCCCCCTGCTTGTGCTTTCTCTCTCTCTGTCAAATAAATTAATAAAATCTTTTTAAAAAATAACAAAGTAACTGAACATGTAAGGGAATGATAGTAAATTTGACTTCATTAAATTATTCTAAATGGAGAAGTAATTGCTATAAACAAATTAAAGAAAAATAAGAACAACAAAGAAGCCACTGATGGGAGAAGATATTTATAGTACCTTGAGAGAAAACACAGTACTCCAAACATATAAACAACTTCTAAAAAAATGGCATACACCTCAATAGAAAATGGGCACATATATAAACAGATATTTCACAGAAGAGGGAAAGTGAATGACCAATGAGCATTACCGATGTTCAACTTTATGGAGATCATGGAAATTTGAATTAAAACAAAGTATTTCAATTAAATTCTGTCAGAAAATTGAAAGCATGACAGTATCAATTGCTGTTGAGGATGTGGAAGACTAAGAACCCTTAAACATTGTTATTTTCTGCGTAAATAGGTATATTCCCTTTGTAGAACAGCACTTGGGAGTGTTAATAATACGTATATCCAAATCCCCACAACTTTGCTTAGAGAGAAAGTCTTGCACATTGTTAAGACTACATAACAACTGTGGCAGCTGTAGCATCACCAGTAATAGCAGAACCTGCAGTGAGGAGTGTGATATATCAGTGCTTTTGAAAATTTAATTTACAAATAAACCATGGGTCCTATTGTTAAAGTGCATATTCTGATACAGTAGTTCTAGGGTCAGCCTTGCGATTCTACATTCCTAAGAAGCTACCCGTTTATGCCAATGCTGCTTGTTTCTGGACAATCCTGTTATGTTATCATCCTGTTATGATAGGTCACATTTGCAGGCTAAACTGTGTGAGGCACTATTCTAAAACTCTCCACATCGGTGAGAATGCTTATTGCAGCACGTTGCATAATAGAGAAAAGATGGAAATAACTTCTGTGTTCATCAACAAAGGAATGAGAATAATTTGGGGCATATGAATATAGTGGAATGTAATCCAGTACTTAAGATGAATCAATTGTTAAGGGAAATGAGCAGGTTACAGAATGGAATGAACATCATACCATTTATGGTTGGAAAGTATGCAAAACAATTCTACATATTATTTATTAATACACACATAGTCAGTGGTAGCTTATAAAATTTCATAGGGATAGTAATCCCCATACTGTAGATAGTGGTTACTCCTGAGGAAAGTGGGAGGTTGCAAGGCAGGACAATGGGAACAGTTAGGACATTTAGACAGTACCTGCAATGTCTTATTATTTTTTTTAAATACAAAAATATAAAGCAACCATTGAAAATTATTAGGTGGGTTTGTGGGTGTTCATTAATCTTCAATGTATTCTGCATGTTTATTTCTAAAGAAGGTAGGAAGGAAGTATCAAGAGTGAAAAGGGAGGGATTTCAGAGGAAAGAAGGCTAGTCAGGGCTGGAGATTTCCAATAGAGAAGGGGAAGGTTTTATGGAAGCAGTTTCTGGGATGAGCAGGAATTTGAGGAAATGTATGAAGGAAAATAACTTTTTTAAGGTTTTCCTTCTGCTTTTTTTTAAATGCCACACCTTACTTTAATAAATATTTAGAGCTGAGATGTCCACAGATGAAAAAATATGATATAATTTATATCTATGAAAAGTTTATTGGGCCTAAAATACCTCAAGAATCACTATAAAATCATTTTCTATAGAATGAGCAAAGAAATTTCCTGTGATATATCCAGAAACGCTTCACAATTTTCAAGTATAGTAGTTCTAGTAAACTTAAGCCAAAACTTTTTGAGTGCTACTTTACATATTTAATGGAAAAGTTGGGAATGATTATCTCTGGAGGTTAGTTAAGCTGAATATCTATAATTATTATTTAAATATAGTCACATTTAATATATTCATATTTAGTGCATAGTTGACACAGAAGAAAATAGCATGGTTTCTCACAACTTTTTCTTAGTGTTGTAATCAAAGATTAGACCCGGTTCGGCAATTCTTACTGTCTAATGGTGTTTGGGGGATTCTAGGCAACCCACTTAGTATTAATATGTATAATTTATAGATATATCTTGGAAGTTTTTTCTTTTTTAATATTGCTCTTGCCAAATTGAATTAGCTCTTTTAAACTCTAATTTTTGCCTAGAACAGATGTGTATGTATGTGTACCTTATGTTTTACAAGCCCTTTAAATGTGCCTTTTCCTCATTTAGTTGATCCCTAAAAACTACTGTGGAGTAGTATATTACTTGAGAGTTTCTCCAGAATTGCAGTCACTTAGTACTGGTTACAAAATGATCACTGAGTATTGTTGTAGAGCTAGGCCAGGTGTACATGTGAACATATCTGAAGTGTGAGTGAATTAGGATTCTCCAGAGAAATGGAATTTTGTGTTTGTGTGTGTGTGTATGTGCGTTTGTGTGTGCGTGTGGAGAGAGAGAGAGAGAGAGATTTATTATAAGGAATTGGCTCACACGATTATGGAGAATGAGAAGTCCCACCAGGAGAGCAGGTGGTATAATTCAATTTGAGTCTAAGAGCAGGAGAAAATGAGATGTTCCATTTCAAGCAGTGAGGCTGAAAAAGGGGACAGAGTTCTTTCTCTGCCTTTTGTCATATTCAGGCCCTCAAGATGCCCAATCACATTAGGGAGGTCAGTCTATTTTACTATGTCTGCAGGTTCAAATTCTAATCTTACCCATAAACACCCTGATAGACACACCCAGAAATAATGTTTAATCTGGACACCCTGCAGTCAGTCAAGTTGACATATATAACTAACCATCACGGTGAGTAATCCAGGTCTTATTACTTCACCCTAAAGTTGCCAGGGAGCCAGCAGAATTGAGAAATAAGGAATATAAATAGGAAAGTAATGAAAAGCAATGCACTTGGAAGGGAGAGAGCTACAACTAAGAACACTATATTGCTAATTATATCGGGGCACCTGAGTGGCTCAATTGGTTATGCTTCGAACTCTTGATTTCTGCTCAGGTCATGATCTCAGGGTCATGAGATCGAGCCCAGCATTGGTTCCCCACTCACCAGTGAGTCTGCTTGAGATCTCCCTCTCCCTCTTCCTCTGCCCCACATTCTGCTCATGGGTGCATGCTCTCTCTCTCTCTCTCTCTCAAATAAATAAACAAATCTTAAAAATAAATAAATCTTAAAAAAAATTCTCAGGAACTGAGAACAAATATTTTAGCAAAAGATGCTCCCATTGTTCTTATCATTCAGGAAATTCCAAGGGTTTTGGGAGCTATAAACCAGGAACCTTGGATAAAGACTAAGTATATGGTTATCTGAATGACCAACTATATATTTCTTATAACTCACAATATTATACTTTGTCGGGGAGAAAGAATTCTTGTCTCTCTCAAGAGTCCTTCTAACTGGACTAAGAATCAAAATTATAGGAGATAGATCAGCAGGAGAAAATAAAATTTAATAGCATGTGTGCAGGAAATCCACACCGACATAGGAATTCTAAAGATAGCCAAAATGAGGCAGGGGACTTTAGAGGAAAGAAATGCATTTCTTAGGGTGATAAGAAGAGGAGATGTTTAGTAATTAGATGTTTGTCCTGACATACAGATGGGTCACTCAGATAAAGTTTACTTCTATTAGTAGTAACTGTTATTGGGGGGAAACCCCTAATTTAGAATTTTCTATGTATTTAAGGGAGAGGTAATAGCTTCTCCACTGCCTTCAGCTCAAAATATCCCACATGCCAGAGTGGCACTTTCTGGGGGTCCTGTCCTAAACCCCTTCAGCTGGTTGTGAACATAAGTAAAACAGTGGGACAGCCAAGCAAGTTGAACGACCCTGTTGTCAGGCACATACTAGACACTTGGGCCAAGAATTCATATCTCTGGGTTTAGTTGTCTTATCATTAAAGCAATCATATCTGATGACATTGAGTGTTAAAATGTACATGTAATTGACAAGCATTTTATATTTAATCATCATAACAACCAATGAGATAGATAGAGTTATTAGCTACATTTTAAGTCTGGAATTATATTAAATTTCTGGACATAAGAGCCTCCATTTTGAGGCTCCATTTCCCAACTTATGTACTTTTTAACTGGACCAGAAGCAGCATTGTTTTCCAAGTAGTTGCTCATAAAATTTCAGCAGAGCAACTGGCATTTGGATCATATGGGGACACTGAAGTTAATTAATACATAGTAGCGATAGTTTCATTTGTATAGCACCAATAAAATAATCAGAAGTGGCCCAACCAGTCAGCACCAAATTAGCATTTTTTTTTTCCTCTTTGTCTGAATTGTGTGATTACCCCTTCCTTCTTTCTCATAAAAACTCCATGCTTGGGGCACCTGGGTGGCTCAGTGGGTTAAAGCCTCAGGTCATGATCTCAGGGCCCTGGGATCAAGCCCCACATTGGGCTCTCTGCTAGGTAGGGAGCCTGCTTCCTCATCTCTTTCTCTCTGCCTGCCTCTCTGCCTGCCTGTGATCTCTCTGTCAAATAAATAAATAAATGAAATCTTTAAAAAACAAAAAACAAACAAACAAACAAAAACTCCATGCTTTCCCTGCATGAGTGGGACACTTTTCTGGGTATTGAGGAATCTCTGCAACCAGAATTGTAATTCTGAGACCCCAAATAAAGGCCTTGGTTCTTTTTCAGTTTCACCTTCTTTTTGAAGTTGACACAAGGTAAGGAAACTGATGCCTAGAGAAATCAAAGTAACTTATCCAAGGACACAGAAATTGTTCATAGCGGAACTGTGTGAAATCCAAATCCTAAGCTCCTAACCTTCACATTTTTCACCATCTGTATTTCTTCATTCTACAAGGCTTTTGGACTGGAACAGTGTTTCCTCCATATTTTCATGAATTAATCTAAGGAAAGTTGAGAGAGATTCTTTGCCACTATTTTTGGGAAATGTGACTGTAAAGAAAATTAAGCTGTGCTCTTTACTAAGAGTCTTTTGAAATCCTTTATTATGTATATAATATATATTATATATTATATATAATTATATATAATGTATATTATTTACCACCAGGAAGAAATACTAGACATGAGGTTTCCCAAAATCATTTTGACAATAGAATCTTTTTTTTCCCCCAAAATAATTTGTGGGGCTTGTGTTCTAAGGACTGTACTTTTGAATCACTGTGCTGGAAAATTTCTGGGGTTTGTTCTAACCCTTCCCTTCTATACTTAATGATTGTTAAAGTGTTAGTGGGCCAAAGAAATTTACTCTGTCACGCTTTTCCAGTGACAACTGAATTTTAGTAAACATAAAAAAAACCTAAGCAATTATATTTGTTAAAGCAGCAAGAACTGAAAATTTTGCAGTTGGTAGGATTTTTGATGTTATTAAAACTGCAGTAATTCAGTTTGTGAAGTGTTTATGGATAATCCTCTTGGTGAAAGTGGTTAAATTAGTCATATGAAAGAAATGTAAAACATGGTCCCTGTCTTCAAAGAGATGCACATGAGATTTCAAAGTTTATGTATCTGAGATGTGAATCCATATACTTGTAAAATGCATGTAATATAATCAGTAATCAGAAACATGAATGGTTACTCTATCTACAAATAATTGCTCCTTTATTTCACTTTTTTTAACCTATAGAAAATTATTTGCATCATATTTAGCTTTTATTATCATCTTCTGCAGTCATTGTGCATTTTGGGTCACAGTTTTTCTTATTCATCTATTTTTTTTTTTTTTTTTTGCAAATACTAGTGCTTTTAGAGTAGAGATAATTGCATGCTGATAATTTTTGCAAGAAGTTCTGTAGTTAAATTTATTTTTCAGCCTATTCATATAGGTGATAATCATGGAATTCTTATATTTTGAGAAATTTACCTAAGCAAGGTAAGTAATGAATTTATGTTATCTAAGCTCTTTTTTCCCACTCCTAAGCTTGCATTTCATTTCTTCTACAGTTTATTGGAGTCTTTTTTGGAAATTTTCATTTTCCACAAAAGAAAAAAAAAGGGATGGAGGAAGGGAAGATGGAAGGAAGGAAGGAAAGAAGGAAGGAAATATCCTTACTGATTTCACCAAAGGAACAGTCTTTTTCCAATTGAGTAAACTTCTAAAACCGTAATGAAGCACACAGTTTTTCATGATCTGGTTTTCAACTCCCATTTCCCTCTTTTGCTCTCAAATTACTTTCCATAATTTCACCTTCTCCTGCTACATGTTTGAGCTAAACGTAGTCATTTGCTCTTCTTCATACAAAACAACTAATCACTCTTAAGCTCTTAAATTATGGTTAATTAGTAAGTGTTCATATATTCTAACAAACTATAAGCTCAGTGATAGTAACAGAGCACATATTTATTTATCTTTGCAACTACTCTAACACCTAGTAAGACCCTAATGAATATATTGGATGCTATATAAATATTTTTGAGTGTACTATGCATAATACAAAAAGTAAGTTTTGTGTACCTTTGTTAGATGTGGCGATTTAATGGTACTATAAAGACTCAAAGGATTAGAGAAGGTTTTTTATTTGTTAAAATTGGTAAATGACTCTAATAAAACTAGCGATCTTTTAAAATTATTTCAACAACTCTTTTATCATATATTAGATGGAGAAATGTGAAAATATTCATAATAATGTTAGAAGGTATTCATAATACACAATTAAACATTTTAATGGGTTCCATCTGCTGGAGCCTAGGTTATTAGTGGTTCTTTGGTATCTTGTTTTACTTTCAGCTTGTCTATTAGCAATTTCATACTGTCTCTAAGTTATATGTACCTGAGCTCTCCAAAGCCAGATTTTAATTAAACAGAATGGCAGGAAAGAAATTTCATTGTTGCATTCTTTTAATATTTTATGAAGAGAATAGTTTTTTTCCTAATATATGAAATTCATTTCTTAAACAATATTCCCTGGGAAGAGAAAAATAAAATGTAAACTTGTATCTTTTGAATGCTTGCCAGGTAACATTCAGCTTACAGTATATGCCTTCCAGAACTAATTAAAGAGCCACAGTATTATCTATACAAACAGAATAAAAGCTTTGTGCAAGCATGCACTCTATGTGTGGAAATTCTGTCTGGACCAGCTGTCAATTTCTGGGTCCCCTTTTTTCCTTTGAAGACTCTTCATAAAATGGAGATAAACACATTCCCTGCCTGCAATGTAAGTGTACCTGCAAATGTTTAATGCATCAGGGCATTTGGGAGATTATTTTAATGGATTTTTACCAAATCATGTTTGACAGTCAATTTAAATACATTTAAGTTACCACTTTTCACCTCCGCTGAAATCCAGTGGGAGACAGGGAAGTTCTCTTGTGAAATGATGGAGGAAGCTGAGGATGAAAGGCCCCATTCAAAAAAGAAAAAAGAGAAAGAAAAAAGAAAAACCTCAGTAAAAGAAACATGAGTTAATCAAATTGTCATGGTTGAGAAAATATCCTTTCCTGTACAAGTACCCAAGTTGAAGTCATGTAGATAGAGGGAAGCTACTCTTACAAAACTCATATTTAATTCTCTTGATAACTGGTGAACTTTTGAACCAGTGTACTATGATTGTGCATAAAAATAGTAAATAGAAAATATATATTCTTCTCTTTAAGAGTGGTACAACTGCTGGTTTCTGACAAACTTCTTCTTAGCTTTGGGAATAATATTGTTGACTTTTTATTTACCTACCTAAGGTAAAAGTCATAGGCCTATTTAGGATACTGCTGTTCATTAGAACATCGTACACTTTGTGCTAACATTCAAGTAGTTGTCCATTTGTCTCCATGTTGTGACCAGTAACTAATCATTAGGAGCAAGGTACCAACACTTTAAAGAATGAAAACAGTTATTACAACATGCTACTTTCTTGGTTGGCTGACCCTGAAAAAACAAAAAAGTGGAGGAGAATAAAGTGAAAGACTATGAAAAAATGCAGAAGTCAACACAATTAAGTTGTTTCCTCCTGAGGATAGGAAGGCTTTTAAAAATATATCAGAACGCCTTACAAATATTAGCCAATGATTCTTTACCCTTTATGCTAAGTAACATTACTAGCATTATAATTAATTAGATGAAGAAGTTGAGGAAGTGCTGAAATAATTGTACCTGGGAGAATATCCAGACTGCTGGCCCACTTATAAATCAGGGCATGATATGATCCTGCTCCTTATTGCCAGCTGTAGAAGTGTGCAAGTGTGTGTGTGTGTGTGTATTCATATTAATTTTTCTTGACCAACAAAAGTAGGCAAAGGTATAATCAGAATGTCTAGCAACAGAATGCTTCTCAGATAATTTAATGGTCCTCTATTATAATGACAAATATCTTCATGTAGAACTTGTTTATATTTAGTTGTTTAGAAATAAAAATATGAAGATAATAAAATTGTGTATAACCATCAAGTGACTCTTGTGTGCCAGACTCTATGCTAAATACTTTAGGTTTATTATTACATTTAATTTATTCAACTGTTCAGGAGTTTTTATTGTTTTTATTTATTTATTTTTTTTTTAATTAAGATGTAATCACCTACTTGTGGAGCATAAGGAATAAATGGAGGATATTGGGAGATGGAGAGGAGAAGTGAGATGGGGGAAATCGGAGGGGAAGACAAACCATGAGAGACTGTGGACTCTGACAAACAAACTGAGGGTTTTGAAGGGGCAGGGTGGGGAGTTGGGTGAGCCTGGTGGTGGGTATTATGCAGGGCACATATTGCATGGAGCACTGGGTGTGGTGCATAAACAATGAATTCTGGAACACTGAAAAGAAATAAAATAAAATGGAAAAAAATTTACAAGTTACAAATTAGAATCCAAAAATACAGACTGGTGTTTGCTACTTATTTCTACAAATCTTCAAGTGTCTTTAGGTCCTTCTAGTGTGTTGTTTAGAAATAAACTACAACAGAATGTTGTCAAGTAAAAAAAAAAAAAAAAGATGTATTATTTGTTTCACTGGTACAGGTCTGTGAATCATCAGTCTTAAACAATTCACAGCACTCACCATAACACATACCTTCCCTAATGCCCATAACCCAGCCACCCATTCCCTCACCACACCCCTACAGCAGCCCTCAGTTTGTTTCCTGAGATTGAGTCTCTTATGGTTTGTCTCCCTCCCCAGTATCATCTTGTTTCATTTTTCCTTCCTTTCCCCTCATGAACCCGTGCTCTGCCTCTCAAATTCCTCATAGCAGAGAGATAATATGATAATTGTCTTTCTCTGATTGACTTATTTCACTTAGCATAATACCTTCTAGTTTCATCCACATCATTACAAATGGCAAGATTTCATTGTTTGATGGCTGCATAGTATTCCACTACATATATATACCACCTCTTCTTTATTCATTCATCTGTTGATGGATATCTAGGTTCTTTCCATAGTTTGGTTATTGTGGACACTGCTGCTATAAACATTCAGGTACACGTGTCCCTTTGGATCACTACTTTGTATCTTTAGGGTAAATAGCCAGTAGTGTGATTGCTGGGTCAAGGGTAGCTCTATTTTCAACTTTTTGAGGAACAGCCATACTGTTTCCCAGAGTGGGTGCACCAGCTTGCATTCCCACCAATAGTGTAGGAGGGTTCCATTTTCTCTGCATCCTCGCCAACCCCAGTCGTTTCCTGACTGGTTAATTTTAGCCATTCTGACTGGTGTGAGGTGGTATCCCACTGTGGTTTTGATTTGTATTTCCCTGATGCCGAGTGATTTGGAGCACTTTTTCAGGTGTCTGTTGGCCATTTGGATGTCTTTTTTACAGAAATCTCTGTTCATGTCTACTGCCCATTTCTGGATAGGATTATTTGTTCTTTGGGTGTTGAGTTTGATAAATTCTTTATAGATTTTGGATACTAGCCCTTTATCTGATATGTCATTTGCAAATATCTTCCTCCTTTCTGTCAATTGTCCTTTGGTTTTGTTGACTATTTCCTTTGTTGCGCAAAAGATTTTGATCTTGATGAAATCCCAATAGTTCATTTTTGCCCTTGCTTCCCTTGCCTTTGTTGATGTTTCTGGGAAGAAGTTGTTGTGGCTGAGGTCGAGGAGGTTGCTGCCTGTGTTCTCCTCAAGGATTTTGATGGATTCTTGTTTCACATTGAGGTCTTTCATCCATTTTGAGTCTGTTTTTGTGTGTGGTGTAAGGAAATGGTCCAGTTTCATTCTTCTGCATGTGGTTGTCCAATTTCCCCTAGGTTTATTCCTAGGTATTTGTTGAAGAGACTTTTTCCACTGGACATTCATCCTGCTTTGTTGAAGATTAGTTGACCATAGAGTTGAAGGTCCATTTCTGAGCTCTCGATTCTGTTCCATTGATCTTTGTGTTTGTTTTTGTGTCAGTACCATGCTATCTTGATGATTATAGTTTTGTAATAGAGCTTGAAATCTGGAACTGTGATGCCAACCATTTTGGTTTTCTTTTTCAACCTTCCTCTGGTTATTCGGCATCTTTTCTGGTTCCATATAAATTTTAGGATTATTTGTTCTATTCCTTTGCAAAAAGTTGATGGTATTTTGATACGGATTGCATTAAATGTGTAGATTGCTCTAGGTAGGATAGATATTTTCAAATTATTTGTTCTTCCAATCCATGAGTATGGAATATTTTTCCATTTCTTTGTGTCTTCCTCCATTTCTTTCATGAGTACTTTACAGTTTTCTGAGTACAGATTCTTTGATTCTTTGGTTAGGTTTATTCCTAGGTATTGTCTATCCAGGTACTAACCAGGCCTGATACTGCTTAGCTTCTGAGATCAGATGAGATCGGGCGCATTCAGGGTGGTATGGCCATAGACTATTCCTAGATATCTTATGTTTTTGGGTGCAATTGTAAATGGGATCAGCTTCTTAATTTCTCTTTGTTCTTTCTTGCTGTTGGTGTACAGAAATGCAACTGATTTCTGTGCATTGATTTTATATCCTGACACTTTACTGAATTCTTGTATGAGTTGTAGCAGCTTTGGAGTGGAGTCTTTTGTGTTTTCCACATGAAGTATCATAACATCTGCAAAGAGTAAGAGTTGACTTCTTTCCTGATTCGGATGCCATTCATTCCTTTTTGTTGTCTGATTGCTGAGGTTAGGATTTATAGTACTGTGTTGAATAGCAGTGGTGATAGTGTACAGCCCTGCCATGTTCCTGACCTTAGGGGAAAAGCTCTGTTTTTCCCCATTGAGAATGATATTCACTGTGGGTTTTTCTTAGATGGCTCTGATGATATTGAGGTATATACCCTCTATCCCTACACTGTAAAGAGTTTTGTTCAAGAAAGGATGCTGCACTTTGTCAAATGCTTTTTCAGATTCTATTGAGAGTATTATATGGTTCTTGTTCTTTCTTTTATTAATGTATTGTATCACATTGATTGATTTGTGGATGTTGAATCAAACTTGCAGCCCAGGAATAAATCCCACTTGGTCATGGTGAATAATCCTTTTAATGTACTGTTAGATCCTATTGGCTAGCATTTTGCTGATAATGTTTGCATCCATGTTCATCAGGGATATTAGTCTGTAATTCTTTTTGATGGGGTCTTTGTCTGGTTTTGGGATCAAGGTAATGTTGGCCTCATAAAATGAATTTGGAAGTTTTCCTTCCATTTCTATTTTTTGGAACAGTTTCAGGAGAATAGGTATTAATTCTTCTTTAAATGTTTGGTAGAATTTCCCTGGGAAGCTGTCTGGCTGTGGGTGCTCGTTTGTTTGGAGATTTTTGATGACTGCTTCAATCTTCTTACTGGTTATGGTTCTGTTCAGGTTTTCTATTTCTTCCTGGTTCAGGTTTGGTAGTTTATCGTCTCTAGGAATCTTAAATTTGTTGGCATATAGTTGCTCCTAATATGTTCTTATAATTGTTTGTATTTCTTTGGAGTTGGTTGCGATCTCTCTTCTTTCATTCATGATTTTATTAATTTGGGTCCTTTCTCTTTTCTTTTTGATAAGTCTGGCCAAGGGTTTATCAATCTTATTAATTCTTTCAAAGAACCAACTCCTGATTTTGTTGATCTGTTCTACTGTTCTTTTGATTTCTATTTCATTGATTTCTGCTCTGATCTTTATTATTTCTCTTCTGGTGGGTTTAGGCTCTATTTGCTGTTCTTTCTCCAAATCCTTTAGGTGTAGGGTTAGGTTTTGAATTTGAGACCCTTCTTGTTTCTTGAGAAAGGCTTGTATTGCTATATACTTTCCCGAGGAAGACCTTTGCTGCATCCCAAAAATTTTGAACAATTATGTTTTCATTTTCATTTGTCTCCATGAATTTTTTAAATTCTTCTTTAATTTTTTGATTGACCCATTCGTTCTTTAGTAGGATGCTCTTTAGACTCCATGTTTTTGGTTCTTTCAAACTTTCCTCTTGTGGTTGAATTCTAGTTTCAAAGCATTGTGGTCTGAAAATATGCAGGGAATGATCCCAGTCTTTTGGTACTGGTTGAGACCTGATTTGTGACCCAGGATGTGATCAATTTTGGAGAATGTTCCATGTGCACTAGAGAAGAACGTGTATTCTGTTGCTTTGGGATGGAATGTTCTGAATATATCTGTGATGTCTATCTGGCCCAGTGTGTCATTTAAAACCTTTATTTCCTTGTTGATCTTTTGCTTAGATGATCTGTCCATTTCAGTAAGGGAGGTGTTAAAGTCCCCTACTATTATTGCAATATTGTTTTATTTCTTTGGTTTTGTTATTAATTGGTTTATATAGTTGGCTCCTCCCATGTTAGAGGCATAGATATTTAAAATTGTTAGATCTTCTTGTTGGAGAGACCCTTTAAGTATGATATAGTGTTATTCCTCATCTCTTATTATAGTCTCTGACTTAAAATTTGATGTGTCTGACATAAGGATTGCCACCCCAGCTTTCTTTTGATGTCCATTAGCATGGTAAATTGTGCCCCCCCCCCCCCGCCCCGCACTTTAAGTCTAGAGGAGTCTTTGGGTCTAAAATGAGTTTCTTGAAGACAGCATATCAATGTATCTTGCTTTTGTATCCATTCTGATACCCTGTGTCTTTTGATTGTGGCATTTAGCCCATTTACATTCAGGGTAACTGTTGAAGGATATGAATTTAGTGCCATTGTATTGTCTGTAAGGTGACTATTACTGTATATTGTCTCTGTTTTTTTCTGGTCTGTTACTTTTAGGCTCTCTCTTTGCTTAGAGGACCCCTTTCAATACTTTCTGCAGTGCTGGTTTAGTGTTGGCAAATTCTTAGTTTTTGTTTGTCATGGAAGCTTTTTATCTCTCCTTCTATTTTCAATGATAGCCTAGCTGGATATAGTATTCATGGCTGGATATTTTTCTCATTTAGTGCTCTGAATATATCATGCCAGTCCTTTCTGGCCTGCCAGGTCTCTGTGGATAAGTCACTGCCATTCTAATATTTTTACCATTGTATGTTACAGACTTCTTGTCCTGGACTGCTTTAAGGATTTTCTCTTTATCACTGAGATCTATAAGTTTTACTATTAGATGATGGGTTGTGGACCTATATTTATTGATTTTGGGGGGGTTTTCTGTGCCTCCTGGATTTTGATGCTTGTCCCTTCCCCAGATTAGGGAAAATCTCTGCTATAATTTCTCCAATATACCTTCTACCCATCTCTCTCTTTCTTCTTCTTCTGGGATCCCAATTACACTAATATTGTTTTGTCTTATGGTATTACTTATCTCTCAAATTCTCCCCTGATGGTCCAGTCATTGTTTATCTTTCCTTTTTTTCAGTTTCTTTATTCTCTGTCTTTTGGTCTTCTATATCATTAATTCTCTTTCTGCCTCATTTATCCTAGCAGTAAGAGCCTCCATTTTTTTATTGCACCTCATTAATAGCTTTTTTGATTTCAACTTGGTTAGATTTTGGTTCTTTTATTTCTCTAGAGAGTATTTTTATTTCTCCAGAAAAGATTCTCTGGTGTCTTTTATGCTTCTTTAAAGCCCAGCTAGCATCTTGATAATTGTCATTCTGAACTCTCATTCTGACATCTTACTAATGTCCATATTGATTAGGTCCCTAGGCATTGGTACTGCCTCTTGTTCTTTTTTTTTCTTTGAGGTGAGTTTTTCTGCCTTGTCATTTTATCCAGATAAGAATAGATGAATGAGAGAACAAAGTAGTAAATGGGTAGCAATGACCCCAGAAAAATACACACTTATCAAATCAGAAGAGACCTGAGACCTGGGGGAGAAGAAAGAAGAAGAAGAAAAAAAAAATATATATATATATACACACACACTTGATTTTGTGTGTATTTTGGTTTATTAGAAGAAACTGTCTCCCCAAATTTTAAAGAAATAAAAACTTATATGTATATACAAATAAGGGTAAACACAATGAAGGGATGGAATATAATTATAAAGATGAAAATTTAAAAAGATTCTAAAAAAGGAATTGATAAGATAAGAAGCTGGTTGAAAAAAAGAAAAAAACAAAAAGGAGAGAATGTGATCAAGCTGGAGACTTGAACAAAGCCATATGCTAGATTTAGAGTGTATTTTGATCTGTTAGGAGAAACTGTATCCCAAAATTTTAAAGAAAGAAAAACTTGTTTGTATACAAAAGATAAGGCTAAATACAAGGAAGGGACAGAATATGACTATAACAATGAAAATTTAAAAAAGATTTTTAAAAAGGTATTGATAAGATAAAGTAGTTAAAAAAAGGTTAAAATAGGAAAGAGGAAAAACTTAAAAATATAGGATAAGAAAAAATAAAATTAAAACAATTTAATTTTGAAAGACTAAATTGTCATAGGAACAAAGC
The DNA here is from genome assembly GCF_963455335.1 of Martes martes. Lineage (NCBI taxonomy): Eukaryota > Metazoa > Chordata > Mammalia > Carnivora > Mustelidae > Martes > Martes martes. The sequence goes on from NC_137888.1 coordinate 85,765,109, forward strand.
CATGAATTCTATGTGCTGCATTCCCCTAGATCTGGATTCTCGGTTTTCATTGATCAGTATACTTGGTCTTGGCTGGATGTTCTTGCTGATCTCCTGGGGGAGGGGCCTATTGCAATGTTTCTTAAATGTCTTTGCCGAGGCAGAATTGCTCTGCCTTTGCCAGGGGCCAGGCTGAGTAATCTGCTTGTGTTTGCTCTCGGGAGCTTCTGTTCCACGAACACTTTCTGTACAGCGTTGGAGGACAGGAATGAAGATGGCGGCCTCCCAATCTCCAGCCCGGAGGAGCTGAGAGCTCAGGTCCCCACTCCTTAGTGCGCCCTCAGAGAAAAGCAGTCACCCCCGCCTCCTTGGTCTCTGGTTGCTCACTCGGCCTATGACTGAGCATTTCTATCTCTGGTGTAGGGATCCGTTTGGAGTCTCCAAAGACAGCAGATTCCTGCAGTGTGCTGGTGCGCCACCTCTCCTGGTGGAGGAAGGGTGGAGTCTCCCCAGATCTGCCACCAGTGGGATCCCTGCTCGAAGAGCAGTGGCCTGATTGTGCAGGAAATCGCCATTTAAGGTAACCCTGAGCTGAAAGTGCACTCCTCAGCTCCGTCTCTGTAGCCGGCTTCCCCACTCTGATACCTGGGCACTCTGTTACCTTCAGGTGACCCTGTGGTTCCTGAGACCACACTGTCCCCACAAGGGCTCCACCCCCTGCTTAGCCTCCAGAGCAATGTCTCTAGTGGAGTAGACTTCTAAATATTCTGATTTGTGCTCCACCGCTCTGCTTCTTGCCAGGAGTTGTCCCCCACCAATGGTCTATCTTTCCATATATCACCTTGGATTTGCTTCTCTGCATGTCCTACCTTCCAGTAAGTGGTCGCTTTTCTGTTCCTAGAATTGCTGCTCTTCTTTTCTTTGATCTCCTGTTGAGTTTGTAGGTGTTCAGAATGGTTTGGTAACTATCTACCTGAATTCCTGGGATCCAATGAAATTGAGGCCTCCTACTCCTCCACCATCTTGTTCCTCCCCTCTATTGTTTTTATTTTATGGAACAGGAAACAGAGATTTAGGGCTATAACTTTGCCAAGGCCACACTGTTCAGTGAAGAACAGAATGGAGATTTAGCTTGGGATTGCCTCCTTCACACCTTTTATAGTTCACTATTAATGTACCGTGAGTTTACCATTATTATTATTTTTTTTACCATGACTGTACCTTGTACTCTACCTACTGTTTTCCATAATAGTAAAATAGAGAATAGTCATCAGTCTTATTCTTGCTCTGCTTATGGGTATTTTTTTTAGTTTATTTCCTCCATACTCATCCATATTAGAGAAGAAATTATAGCCCATAAGCTTAAGTAGTACCATACACATGTTTCTCCATTCCATTCTTAATATGCACTAAAGATGGGGTTTGCAGTAACTAGTTCTTTGGGTCTAGGCCCTTCTTACAGGTTAGGGTCTCTACAACACACCCTACCCATGGCAAACTTCACTAGCTATTGTTCACAATTCATAGCATGCAGCTTTTCTGCTAACAGGACTGTTTTATGCCAGTCGCAGACTGTTGATAGCTAAGGTTGTGGCTGGACCACAACCTGGTTTTTATGATGACTGCAAGATGCCCTGCAGCAATAATCATCAGGAAAAAAAAAAGGGGGGTTTATTACTTCAGGCACACTTTGGCCTACACAGGGGAGTCTCAGGTAAAGTGAATGAAAACAATGCATGGGCCTGGGTTCTGCTTTTATTGGGGTTGAGGGTGGGGGCCTAGGGTATAGGCTCACTTTTTTTTGTTTTGTTTTGTTTTGTTTTGTTTTTGTAATTTAAACATAAGAGCGCGGACTTAGAACACAGGAAGGGAAAAAAAAATAGTGACTCAAATGTTCAGTTATTGTAATCCGCCAAGAACTGAAAAGTAGAGGATCCTCAGTGGGGGGAGGTGGCCTGCCTCCTCACCTAGTTGTATGGCTGGTGATATGTTGACTTGAGACAGGCATTTGTATTCCAAAAAAAAAAAAAAAAAACCAAAAAACCAAAACCTGTCAGGGTTTATGGTACGAGGACACAGATACTGTTCTGTTTATTTTTTCCAGAATATTCTCTTAAATCCACAGTCAAATTCTTATAACTTCCTATGGCCTTTGACAGGTTTCCCTGTCCTATGTTGGTCTCCATTTACAGGCTCCACTCCTGCGGTCTGTGCTGCCTGGGAAGCCATGGGCATTGGATCCTGTCCCCACAGTTTTTGTGCAGGGTTCTTATTCCTGCAGCACTGTGGTTCCCCCACAGTAGTACAATTGAGGCCGATGGTTGCCATTTTGTTATGTTATGTGCTGCGTTTTGTTATGTGCTGTCTGCTGTGTTGTAAAGAATGTCTTCCTCTGAGACAGAGATAGCCTGTTAGGTGAATTGTCATTCCTCAAAGTCTTGGAAGAAATTTCAAAGAAATGACTCATGAATCTTTTCATCCTTAGCACACTCTTTCTCCAAGAATTGAAATGAGACTCTGTAAGAAACTGCAACAAATATGAGTAACAAATAGTGTATGGCTATCAAAATATGATTTCTTGTTCAAGGACAGAGGCATTGCTGTTGGGAGTATCTGAGTGCTTAGCTCTGTTCCAAAGCTTCCTTCCATGAAGTCATTTTCATGCAAAGAAACACCTGGTGGAGAGATTTCCCATGTCTGCTCGTCATATTCAAATGTGTTTTGATTTCAGTGCTGAACACCTCATAAATGTCAAGCTGAAACCCATGTGATATTTATTGTTGATAGTTAATTTTGTGTCAAATCTGTGACTGAATTGTGGGATGCCCCGATATCTGGTTAGACATTTTTCCTGGGTATGTTTGTTAGGGTGTTTTTGGAAGAGATTAATATTTAACTTGATAGGCTGAATAAATCTAATTGATTTCCCCAATGCATATATGGGCATTGCCTAATTGGAATAGACCAAAAAAAAAAAGGTGGAAGAAGGGGGGACTTGCCCTCTTTACCTGACCATGTGAGCTAGACATAATCTCTACCTGCCCTTGGAAGGCCTGGCTCTCAGGCCCTCACACTCAGACTGGAGTCGACACCATCCCAGAGGCTCTCCAGCTCTTCAGACTACACCAATGGCTTTCTAAGGGTACCAGCTTGCAGACAGTAGATTGAGGAATTTCTCAGTCCACATAATCATGTGAGCCAATTTCTTAAATTCCTTATAATAAATTTCATATATATTTAAATATATATTTATACATTATATATGTACATACACATTATATTTATATATTTACATACATATATATTTACATCTATATTTCATATATATGTGCCTGAGATATGTACACAGGTACATAAATACACAGGTAGTGTACATGTGTATTTATGTATATATGTATTTCATATATAAGCATTTCATTTGGCAAAAATGTTGCACATACATACAAAGAACTCAAATCTCCAAAATCTTCACTTATTTTTCTTTGATCTAGAATTCACTATTGTATGCAATTTATTTATTGTATAGAAAATTGTACTCAGCAACATATTTTGGTGTTGGATTGCTTTTACCATTTTACCCTCCAAGGATAATGGTCTTTCCTTTGCTTCCCAGTTCTTTTTTTTTTTTTTTTTTTTTTTTTTTTTTTTTAAAGATTTTATTTATTTATTTATTTGGCACAGAGAGAGAGAGATCACAAGTAGGCAGAGAGGCAGGCAGAGAGAGAGAAGGAAGCAGGCTTCCTGCTGAGCAGAGAGCCCGATGTGGGGCTCGATCCCAGGACCCTGGGATCATGACCTGAGCCTAAGGCAGAGGCTTAACCCACTGAGCCACCCAGGTGCCCCTGCTTCCCAGTTCTTAAAAGAAACTTTGTAACCCCTTCAGACTGCCAAAAGAGAGACCCACAAAAGGGGAAACAAAGTATTGTTAAATCTCAAGGAATGTTTGGGGAAGGACAAGTAGTTTGGTGTCAATGAAGTCAGGGTGATAGCTTGAGCTCATTCACCAGTCAGCAAGCAGGGCGCATGTACCATGTTCCCTTTTACTGTTCATTCACACAATAACCTTTGTCTAGAGTCATTAATCTTCTGTGAAGGCCTATGAAGGCCCACATTAGGGTATGATTTTTCGTTAGTTGTTACTTTGACTCAACTCTTCCTATTATTTATATTTTGTTATCACATGACATGAAGAAACAATATATGTGAAAAATATACGTCAAAGTGGGAAGGATGACATTAGCAGTTAAGAATTTAGTACTTGCCAGCTTCTGTGTAAAGTGTTCTTCATACAAGACCCATAATTTCAAAGTAACTCTAAGAAGTAGAAGGGGGGTATGTTAAGAAAACTAAAAATGAATGAACAATGAGTATCTTTTCATCTTTTCTTTCCCCCCAGAGAATACTGCCCACTTTTCTTCTCCTCCCAAGTGTCCTCATTGTAGAAGGGGGTCTGTCTAACCTCGCTCCTTTTCGGTATTGTTTTATGAACAGAAGAGTGAAAGTGTGGAAACACTGGTAAACTTTGAGGTCAGCTGGATTTCCATTGGAAAAGGCAGAGAGATACAGCAGGCAGAAGAAAAAATTACATAGTTATAAAGGAGAGTGCATGTATAAGATAATTTGACATATATATACAATATATGTATATATCAAAACATAGTATATATGTTTCTCAATATATATATGTGTGTGTATATATATATGCGGGAAGGAGATTGGTGTCATTTTGAAAAGTAGTGTGTACTTTATGAATGTAATGTCAAGATGCCACTTTACAAATTGCCACAGAGAAGCTTAATTCCTTACACAGAGTTAGAAAACAGCCTTGTGCCCCCAAATGCCTATCACCCAGCTAAAATGATAATCCATGCACCTTCCCTCTCCCTGGCTATTTTGACAAAATCTCAGGTATATTTTATTTTTACATATTTTGGTATATGTATCTAAAGATTCTTGAAAAATATCTTCCAAATTCTTTTACGCTCTCTCTTTCTCTTTTTCTAAATAGTTCAGTACTCCGATTTTGGATATGTAATTTATTATGTATAATCTCCCATATGCATCAGTTAATACCTTTTCAATTCCCAAAATGTGAAAACACTTACAATAGCTTCCATTTATACCATCACATCTTTTGTCTTTTTTAAAAAATATTTTCACTTTATATATGTGTTACATCAATGTTGTTTTTATTGTTGTTTTAACCAATCAGTATCAATTTCCATTTACTCACATGTTTACCCTACCTAGTGCTTTTCATTCCTGCTGGAATGATTTTACTTCACATTAAAGAACTGTCTTTGATTTTTTTTTGCAGGTCTTCTGACAACAAATTCTTTCAAGTTTTCCTTTCTGAAAATATTTTAATTTTGACTCTATTTTTTGTCAGGGTCTTTGTGCAGAATTTTATGTGGTTTGTTCTTCTTTCATTGCTTTAAAGATCTCTTTTCACTGTCTTCTAGCTCCCATACTTTAAAAATTAAGCTGCTGTTCTCATCTTCGCTCTCCTGGCATTAATAGATCTCTTCTTTTGTCTATGATGTGCCAGTGTGTGATTTTCTTCATATTTATTCCTCTTGGTTTTGCTAGCTGCATTGAATTTGAGGTTTGTAATCTTTCACAAGATTAACATATTCTCAGTCTTTTGTTCCTCAAATAGTTTCTTTTTTTACTTTTTCTCTCTCTTCACTTTCTCAGACTTTGGATAGACACACATAAGACCTTAGAACATGTCCTACAAGTTGCTTATGCTTTTCTTTTTTTGATTCTCTGAATTTCAGGTTGGATATTTTTTACTCAAATTTAGTAACACCATCTTCTGCCAAATCCAGTTTGAGGTTAAACTAATCGAATGAACTCTTAATTTCAGATTCTTAATTTTACTGTTTTAGAATGAGCATTTTTACCTATATAATAAAAAAAAAAGGTATTCTCTTTAACATAACAATGGTCTTAGTCTGTTTGGGCTGCTATAATAAAATGTCATAGATTGGATGGCTTATAAACAACAGAAATTTATTTCTCACAGTTTTGGAAATTGGAAGTCTAGGATCTAGGTGCCAGCACAGTCAGTTCTAGTTTTGGTGATACTCCTTTTCCAGTTTGCAGACTGCGGACTTCTCTGTGTGTCCTCCCATGTGGGAGGGGTAGGGAGCTCTGTGGGGTCTCTGGTATAAGAGCTCTAATCCCATTCATTAGGGCTCCACACTCATGACCTACTGACAGCCCACAGGCACACCTCCAACACCATCACACTGGGTATTAGGATTCTAACATGTGAACTTGGGGGGTCATGTACATTCAGACCATAGTGATAATTATAAATATTTTTTTGAAGTTGCTCTCTCCTGATAACTCCAGTATCTGGACCACTCCTGTCCTGTTTCTTACCTATTTTATTTTTTGATTATTGATCACTTTTTACTTCATCTTCACATATCTAGTAGTTTTGATTACATTTTCAGTATTTTGATTAATGCACGGTAAAGGCTCTTGATTATGTTATCATCTTTTGAAGAGTATAAAGCTTTTCTGGTAGACAGGTACATTACAAGTGGGTCTCCTTGGTACCAATGTGGCATACTTTTCTCTTTTATTAAGCTAGTGAGTGTAGTTTTCCCCTTATTCCTAGGGACTAGCCCACACACTTAGTGTGTGATTCTTACTCCTGTGGTGTGTTATTCTTATAGTTAATGAGCATATGAATTAAAAGACCAAGATGTTAATTATGACCTTTTGACTCAGACATAAATTCTGAATCAGTACTGAGACCACTCCTGGATAGCCTCTCAAATCTCTGCTAAGCTCTCGCTTCCCTGTGGCTCTTGTTCATTAGAACTCCTCAAGTCTCACTTAGTACTTCCAAGCTGCCAAGGACCAAAGGGAAATATTTCACATGTTTTTCAGGGAATTCATTCTGTATTTTTTCCCCAAAATATTAGTCAGCTAGACACCCCTGAGCTCTTATTTTTATTCCTTTGGCTTAGTTGCTTTCTTCCTGGGCTCTGTTTCCTGTGCCATGATTTAGAAATGCCGTCAGGGAAAAAGCCAGCATGACCATAGAGCTTATTTTGTATGCTTCTCTTTTCCCAAAGGTTTTACCCTGGCCTTGATTGTTATGTAATACCTGTAAGAATTTTTTATGTCTTTTTTCTAGCTTTTTCAGTTATTTTTACTGGGATGGCAAATCAGATACCCTCTTATGAGAATCAGAAGAGTCCAATGCTTGATTTTAACATAGAATATGTGTTTAAATTTATTACAATGATTCTTTCTGTTGCTCCTGGTATTATTCTTTTGACCACTGGGAGATTAATTGTTTTAAAATTATTTTCCTAAGGGTGTCTAGGTGACACAGCCAGTTAAGTGTTGGACTCTGTTCTGACTCAGGTCCTGATCTCAGTGTCCGTGGTTGAGCCCACCCTGGGGCTCCATACTCAGGACTAATATTGCTTTGACCATGACAGTCTTTTAAGGTGGGTTTTTTTAGAAGTCAGGCTTTATATAGGTATAATCTCATACTGAGATGAAGAAACAAAGGTTTGTAGGACATAATTATCTAGTGCACCAGAGTATGTAAACAGTAAAGGCTGGAGTCAAATATTTTTATTTGTTTTGTTAAAGCATCCTGTTACTGTTTTATGTCTAATCTACAGTTTGATAGTTACCATACATTTTAGAGTAAGTTAACTTGAAAGTGAGTAGAGAAAGTGCGGTTTAATAATTTAACATTTAAAATGAATTAGTTTTTGAAAAAATTGCCCATTCTATAATTTTTTTAAAGATTTTATATATTTATTTGACAGACAGAGATCAAAAGTAGGCAGAGAGGCAGGCAGAGAGAGAGGAGGAAACAGGCTCCCCACTGAAGAGAGAGCCCAATGAGGAGCTCTATCCCAGGACCCTGGGGCCATGACTTGAGCCAAAGGCAGAGGCTTTAACCAACTGAGCCACCTAGGCGCCCCTGCCCATTCTATAATTTTATAGTCATGTTAGGGTGACCAAACTGATCACTGTTTTCATTTTTATTTTTTATATGAACTAATATATTTGACCTGCTGCCTGAAGAGCTTATAAATAAAAGTTATTAATAGATGTGTTAAGGGAAATTCACGATAATCATACGAGTCATCTTTTGGTAAAAAGACTGTATGCTTGTATATTTTTTCTATGAAGGAAAAGAATATAGTATTTATTTGTTGCTAACTATATATTATATTGGAGTCTTCATGTGAACTGTTTCATAGTCTAGTGATTATTTGGGTGACAGATGTTATCCTAACTGATGTAGTTAAAAAAATTTGAGACTAATTTGGTGAGATTTTTAAGATTGTAGAGTTGAGATTCAGCATAGTTTGCATTTTTCAGGGCACAGAAGGTCTGAATGCCTATAGCTCTAGGGTCCTGCAATAAACCAAACAACTTATATAAAACAAACAAAACAAAACACCTAGCTACAAAACCTTAACATACTGAAAAATGTTTGATTGCCTCATTAGCAATAGAATCTCTTAATGAAGCAATATTATACCTTCTCTTTTATTTATCAAATTAACAAATTGACAGACTCGAGATAGAACTGTCACTCCAGGATTCTAGTGGTGGGAGTGTAAAATTCTTTGGGATATACTTTTTTTTTTATACTGTTAGACTTAGTTACCAACATTTGGCAAGTCTATAATAAGGAAATAACTAAATTCTCAAAATTTATTGATGGATGTGATAGGATTATTCCCAAGGCAAGAATTTAAAGATAATCTAAATTCCCAAGAATGGAAGATTGGTTAATTAAAATAATGATATACCATAGAATGGAATATTATATACTCCTATTATGTGTTTTCTTTAAGCAAATATAAAAATGGAATTTGTAGGATAATACTAATTATATCAATACAGGCAGTGGAAAATATATAAAGAAACATAAACTATGCTGATGTGATTTTCTTCAAGTGATGGTGTTCCAGGTAGTTTTAAAATGTCCTTTATACTCTTCTGTATTTTCTAGTTTTCAACACATATTGCTTTAATAATTAAGTAAAAAGACTCATTATAGGAATGAATATATTAATTTTTTAAAAGGTGAACTGGCATAGATCACACAATTGTGTCTCTATCATCCTTGTGTTAAATCTTCTGGAGCCATTGACATATAATGATCATTGAGATTGGTCATATGTAGCTAAATTTGGGGCATTTTTCTCCAAGAAAAGTGGTAAATATAAAACCAATATTTAAAATATGTTCTCACTGGAATGCTTTTTGGAAACTTTTCCAAGAAAATGTAGTTCATATATACATAGAAAAGACTATCATGCTTTTAATACCCCTTTTGGCTCGGTGAAAATGTATTGATAATAAAGGGCAAGATGGGACGGCCCTATATCACAATGACTGAAAAAACTGGGGAGAAATCTTCTTTTAAGTATAGTTAAAGAAGAAATCTGCAGAAATTTTAAACTGGAGTCATCTGTAAAGGTGTAAGAATGAATTAAATGAAATAGGTCCATGCCATGCTAACCTTGGAGCAAGAGACTCTTTGGAGTATGATTTATTCGTTCCTAAAATCTTCAACAGTACCAGCATTGTAATTCACCAGAGAAAACGGTTGTGTAGAGGTGAGATTTGAAGGTTGCTAGGAATGACTCCTTTCATACACAAAAATACCTCTTTTATGGGCACCTAAAAGTTCACCCATGGAAGGGCTATGCTTCGGGCCTTCAATATTTTGGTAAAGAGAGTAGTGTAGTAGAATGTCAGATTTGCTTTTGAATTCCAGCTCTGCCACTTACTAGTTATGATCTTGGATAAATTAACCTCATCTCTCAGAGACATAAGTTCTTTATCTGTAAAATCTAGTTTACAATACCTAACTTTTGGCCTATTTTTATAGAGCTTAAAAAATATAGTTAACATAAAGCATTAAACATCAATCCTGGAAAGTAACTGTCAAAAAATTGAGTAAACTCCTCAAGAGCTCATGACTTGAAGGATTCTTTGAGCTAACTAATAAGGGAAGCTGTATCCTTTTTTTTTTTTTTTTAAGATTTTTTTCCATTTATTAGATAGAGATCACAAGTAGGCAGAGAGGCAAGCAGACAGAGAGAGAGAGAGAAGCAGGCTCCCCGCTGAGCAGAGAGCCTGATGTGGGGCTCAATCCCAGGACCCTGGTATCATGACCTGAGCTGAAGGTAGAGGCTTTAACCCACTGAGCCACCCAGGTGCCCCAAGCTGTATCCTTCTTGATCTTAATGTAGGACAGACACTAGGAGAGTTTAGGTGTGTGATGTATCTAGAGAAAAAAGAAGAAATATACAGGGTAACTTCTAAAAGATATTTAATATTTTTTTTTCTTAACTTGGATGCAGTCATTTCCTCTCTGAAATTGTATCCTGCAGAATAATTGTAAAAACAAAACAGCTATATGTAACAAGATGTCCTTTCCATAATTTTTTACAATTATAATAATAACAATAAAATAGAAAATATGCATGCTTACAAACAGGGAAATGTTGAAATATATCACAATATAGCCAGTGGATAGAGCATTATGCAATCATTGGAAGTGACTAAATACTATAAGAGGAAAAGGATACCAATGTGTATATTTACATGTCTAGAAATATAAGATTGGGAGAAGATGCAGCAAAATATTTATAGACAATGTAATTAGGGGAAAAATTTCTTCCTTTTTATTCCTTTTTCTGTAAAGAATTTTTATTGATTGTATGGAAACAAAATAAAATGGAGAACAAAGGGTGACTTTTTCATAGCAGATGTTTGCTGTTGTATGGATGTGAGGACAGTCACCAGGCTGACTGACCTGACAGTAGCTTATATTAGTTTTCAAGTTCCAAGAACTAAAATTTCAGTAGACACTGTTGAAAGTGGTAGTTTAGTGATACTTGCTATTCATATCTTTTATATATCTGAAGATGAAACCATAATGCAACAGAATTCAAGGTCTTCATAGTTAAGTACCACTGATTGACTTGAAATAATAACCTACTATATTTGAGAAAAATAATGGAAAAAACTTTGAATTAAGGCTAAAATACTCTCTTTTCCACCGTCCCTTTCCACTTGTTGGCTCCGTTGAACTCGATCTTGAATTTCCATTGAATTTTTTCCCATTACGTGTTGGGAACTATTGGAGCCATCAGCATCTGGACTTGCCTCAAGGAGGTGACATTATAGACACTACCATAAGTCTTGGAGAAAACTAGTAGATTAAATATTCTAATGTGAATTTTCTGTAATATTGACAAAATATACAAGTCATAAAATGGGGTATTACATTTTAATAATGAGCTTCTTTATCTTTATAATACATTCATCAAATAACAAGTTATTAGGGCAAGGTGGTAGGATGATTAGCACAAACCACACTACCCCTATGTTAAGTGCGCACCATAGATGACTGGACTAATCTAGCACTGACATACAGATTCTCTACCTTATGTTACTTTTTAATTGGTACATTTCGTTTTAATTTCATCAGCAGATAATAGAAGATAAATTCTTGATAGCCAGCTTTATAGCTCAGAAGCTCTGGAAATACATCAAATAAATTTAAAATGCTGAGCCTATTTGCTTGATATTATCTTTTTATTAATTCACATTTCAATTATGGATCTCATAGTCCAATGGATTTCCTTCATTATTATGTCAAACAAGCAGTTGCAAGACAATTTTCCATTGGTCTCTCACATTTCTACGTATCTTGTGAGTAGAGGCCCTGACCGTCTTTGTTCTAGACTATGTTTTCTAGGATGTTTTTATAGCAAACAACCTTGGCAGATAAGAATGTCTTCTTTGAAGCAGAGGATAGTTTTTTTGTTTTTTTGTTTTGTTTTCCTTATCCAGTAGAGAAAAGATAATGTCTTCCTCTGGGGCAAAAGTCAGGTATGTTTGCTAGCTGTAACATCTACTGTAACATCATAGGGTTTCTTGAGCTTGGCATTCCTTGGCTATGGGAAAAATCACTGCATACAGCCTACTCCAAACATTTGCCTGGCTCACTCTATGGGACGTAGGGGACAAGGGGAACTGCATCTACAGTAGCTTGCTTACTATGCTGCTTACCATGCTATGTCTTCTGCCAGGACCCATAAAATTGAAGGTCTAACTTGTGAGTTCACAAGCAGGTTGAGTTCCCAGGCCCTTCATATTTCTTGGCAGAAATTTAGACCTCAATTTGCTCACTGTCTGTAGCAACAGCACAGAACCTGCTGTTTTTATATCTCTCTGTCCATTCTTACATGAATATTTTCTAACTCATTTTCTGTTTCTTCAGATTACTTCAGCATGGTGTATAGAGTGTATTACTTTGTGGAGCAAAATCCTGTGTCTATATTATGTATGTGTTTATGTGTAATCAACTAGAGATCCAATTTAAGATAGAAGTGTTGATTCTTTGGGATATGGCTTTTTAATTGAAGAGAAATGGATCTGATACAGAAGGGGGTTAAAAAAAAAAAAAAAAAGCCGTAGGAGGAAATAAACAGTGGGTTCTGGCTTGCTTCCTTATTCCCTGCTCTTTCTATGACTCTGATATCTTTGTATTTTTAAGTGGCCTAGTTTCTCTCTTTGTTCATCCTAAGGAGAGTCGTTGTGATAAGGGCTGTGCAGACATAGGGGAAAGCAGAGTAAAAGAATGATGGAGAGATAGAAAGGGAAAACTGAGAGACAGAGTAGAGGTTGAATTCTCTCTGTTCCATCTTCCCACAGCTCTTTAGTCTGCCTTCAGTATGCTGACAATGAATTGCAATTTAAGTTGCCATTTAGAGAAAAAGTTTAAGTGGATTCTTTCTAACCCCACACCTTTGTACCCTTGATGATGCTTATTCTCCCACACACAGATATTTCTGGTTTTACTTAGGAACCTCAATTTGTCTAGACCTGAAATTGGCTTTATTAGTTTAGAAGAAGCGATTTTGGAGACATAGGCTGGAGTTTACATTTGGAGTATTTTGTTGGACACAAGCAGTAAAGAAGCTTTCTCTAAGCCTTAGGGATATCTGAATAAAGCTTAGAATTAAGAAGAAGAAACTTGGTCAGTGGGCCTAAGGAAAACAGATGACATGTCAAGGACAGAAATAAAAGATTGGGGAAGGTAAATGGAATGAATTTGTGCGATACTTGAAAAACCACAGTTTGATCTTTGAATTGGTTTGGACAAAGTGTTTAAACAATAGGTGGTAGCAGAGAAGAAAGAATGTTATTTTATTCATAGTAGGGAAGAGAATCTATACGACATAGTAAAGAGAAACTAGACTAAGGAGAGCACTGAAATTATAATTCCTGAGAGCATAGATTAAGAAAGTGAAAATGTTTTTTTTTTTAAAGATTTTTATTTATTTACTTGAGCAAGAGAGAGAGAGAGAGAGAGGGAGGGATGGGGGAAGGGAGAGAGAATACAGAGGGAGAGGGAGAAGCAGACTCCCTGCTGAGCAAGGAACCGACATGGGGTTCTATCCCAGGAGCCTGAGATCATGACCTGAGCCAAAGGCAGCTGCTTACCTTACTGAGCCACCCAGGCACCCCAGTAATACTTTTCAAGACTAAACTGATACATTCTGAAGAGAGAGAATGTTTTTCTTACACTGCTCTTTCCAGAGTGGAAGTTGTTCCTGGATTGGGATTATTCGCATACTACCTGTATTAGTTTCCTGCGGCTGCTGTAATGAATTATCACAAATCTGTGGCTTGAAACATAAGTAAATGTGTCAGCAAGGCTGCATTCACTTGGAAGGCTGTCCAAGAGAATCTGTTCCTTGCCTCTCTGGTTTCTGCTGGCTGTTGGCATTCCTTGTCCTGTGACCGTATCACTGCAGCCTCTGCCTCCTTCACGTTGTCCTCTCTGGGTGGGAGGCTATCTGACTAATCTTCATCAGCTTTTCCCTCAAAAGGATACATAAGATGGCAATCAGGACCCACCTGGATAATCTGGGACAATTTCTCATTTCACAATCTCTAATTAAACTACATCCAGAAAAACTCTTCCAGTTATAGTAATATTCACAACTTCAAGGGATTGGGGCTGGATATTTTTGAAGCCCATCCCTGGGCTCACTGCATTTGTTACCGAAGAGGGATCAGCTAAGGGGACAGCTGGGGACTGAGAACCCAGTCATTTTTCTGCCTGCCAAGCTGGCCCACCCAGAGGGCAGTGAGCTCTTTTACAACTCACACAGTGGCTATTACCAGAACCTAGGACATTTGAAAGAATATTGGAAAAGTTGATAGACAGCAGAATTTCATAAGGTTTTCCCTAGAAGGCAGTCCCAAAGAAATAACTAGACTAGAAGGGAAAGTGGATTCCCAAGGAATTTCTGTTCAGAGAAGATTAAAAGGAACGGTATTAGGAAGGAAAAGTTTTTGAAGAGGGGATTTTCTCTGTTTTTTTTTTAGCCATTTTTATACAGATCATGTTAAAATACTTCTTTTTCAATTATTAACTCTACTATCTTTGTGTTCTCCAAAGAAGCATACTTTTCTTATTGACTTTTAAAGAAACATCTTGAGGGAAGGTCTATTATGATAAATGTCTGAAGTAATTCATCATTTCTTCTGTTGAAAGAAAAGTCCTAGATGTTAAAACCATGAGACACAGCAGAGACATGCCCATGCCTTTCACAGGAGCTATCCCTGGCTTCATGTAAAGATGAGGTTTAGAGTTAGGGGAAAGTTACTCTCTTGAGAATACCACTCACTGTAATTTTGCACAATTCGCTGAAATTCTTTGAACTTCACTTTTGTCTGTGTAATAGACACATCTACATCCACACATCCACATCATAAGGATGTTGTCAGGAAAACAGGATAATAGAGGGAAGCTTTAAACATGGTATTTGAAAATATAATTTTACATCCTATCTCTTTTTGTGAGCTGAGCTGTATCCCACAGAAACATAGAGAATGAACAGTCAGGTGGTAGCAATCAAATGTCGTTCTTTTTTCTTCTTTTTTTTGTTGCTATTTGTTAAATGTTAAAAATGCTAATTATTCCAAGGCATATTAGTGATTGTTAATATTTTCATTTTATGTCTATATGGCAGAGTCATGATAGCTCTGCCATAACTATTTCCTTTTCCTTTTGAGGCAGAGTGTATGATATCACCCTGCCTTGCCTACGGTTAGGTAGCCATACTGAAGTATGACCAATACCATACAGGCCCAATGGATATATGCCACTTCTAAAGGCTTGGCCCCTCATGAAATATTTCATTCACCGTTAATTCCCTTGCTGGACAGGAAGACTTCCCCAAAGTTGGCAAACTTGTCCTATAAAGGGCCCATTAGTATCTTAGACTTTGTGATCCTACGGTCTCTCTTATAACTACTCAGCTCTGCCTTTGTAGGGAGCAAGCAGCCACAGACAGTACAACGCAGAAACAAACGTGTATGGCTCTGTCCACTAAACTTTATTTACAGGAATAAGCAGCTACTAAATTGGGCCTGTGAACCTGGCTCCTGGTCTGAACAGACTCCTGAACTACACCACCAGTGGTTTGCATCCTCCTGTATATTGAACTCACTTGAAGAGTTTTTATAACTCCTTAATACCATTTTCCATCTCAGAACATTTAAAGCATGTATCTGTGGGTGAGGGCAGGGCCCCAGGACTTTTTAAAGTTTCTTGGGTGATACAAATGTACAGTCAGTGTTAAGAATCACTGTCCTACATTGTACTACCTTCAAGAATGGAGGAAATTGTCCTCATTATTGCCTCATTGAAAAGGTAAGTACAGCTGATCAGAGGTACTTTGAGAGGTGAGGGCACCTTGAGAAGACCTGCATTAAGTATTATTCACTGAAAAACAAAACAAAACAATGGTGTTCATTTGAATCTCATCATATACTGCAATGGAAAAAATTTATATTCAAAATGATGCAAAGTTTACACATATATTGAAGTTATAGTACCAACTGTCTAGATATCTGATTACAAAATTATGATGAAATTCCTTAAAATTAGAATTTTTTAAGCTTGTGCCCTAACGTTAGGTTGCCTATTAGGGGACACAGAACTGCTGTTAGGATATTGTCTCAGTCTGGAGAATCCACACACATACCGATAGATAAACATTCTATCTAATTCCCTGAGTCGATGTGGAAGAGCTGTTTTCTGGCGTTGTCTGTTGGGAGATTTGTGATTTTCATTTTCCCTCTTACTGCATCTGGGCACGCTCACGTACAAGGGTAATTTGTCTTCTTTGGTCCTGATTTTTACTTTTAGCCCATTTTCAGGACAGGCTTGTTTTAAATTATAATTAGGTTTTCAGATCATTATCCTTTGAGTAGTCTCACCTCTAGACTGACCATAGACAGGATAATTATCAAGCTTCTTGTCAAGGCTGATAACCTGCAGCCTTTGGTTGCTTGGATAACACTTTGTCTTTCTTGTCCTACAAAGAGCGGAAAGTTTCTTCAGAGCTAAAACTAGCATAGGGACTTATTTATTGGACACTTTTCTTTGCTTGTTTTAAATCTGGGCAAATCAGTGCCCATTACTCTGTGAGTGGGAGCCCCTCAGATTTGTATTCAGAGGAATGAAATTGTCATCCAAGATAGTTTTGAGAGAGGTGTTTAGAGTCAAGTACATTTCAGACACTCTTCTGTAATAACAAGGCCCACATGTGGCCTTGATAAACGACACTGTAGGGTCAATACAATGCTAAAATGCCAGAAGCTTGGGGCGCCTGGGTGGCTCAGTGGGTTAAAATGCCAGAAGCTGACAGGCTAAAAGATGATGCATCTGAAAGAATGTACACAACCAAAAATTGTCACTGAAGACACAGATGATCCCACACTAAATAACTCGTTGTCAAATGCAATTTATATGGGGCCAAACTTCCTGACAAAAACTGAAAATTTCAGTTCAATGTTTGGTATTTCCACGATTAAAAATTCACTCACACTAAAAAGACATTGTATCGTATCAAAATACCCATACCATAGAACAGAAAGTTGGTTTAATAAGGCTGTAAAATGGGATATCATCTCTGAATCAAGCTCTTGACTTGAAAGAGCAGGTTACAGGTATTCCCTTCAGTTTAGGCACATCGTATGTGTAAAGCTTCTGTATTAGGTTTATTTAAGTATACCAGGCAGACAGTAAAGTATGCAGATACTAAGTCTGCAACTTGGTCACACCCTTGCAAACACCAATCAGATCAGGATTAAGAATATTACCAGCACCAAGAAGTTCCCACATGCATCCTTCTCTTTCACTGCTTTCCAAAGATAACCATTATTCTTACTTATCACCATGAATTATTTTGACTTATTTTGAACTTTAAATAATTGGAATCACATGTTATATACTCTTTGTTACTTTGCTTCTTGTATGTCTATCATATTCAGTCTTTGTTGTTATGTATAAGGTTAATTAATCCTTTTTATTTTTATTTTTTTTTGTTGTGGTAAAACATGTGTAACATGAAATCTACCCTTATAGCAACTTTGTAAGTATACAGTGCAGTATTGTTAACTACATGCACGTTATCATTTTTCCCACCCCCAGCCCCTGACAACCATCACTATACTTACTGCTTCTATGCATTTGACTATTTTAGATACCTCGTATATATGGAAACATACTATTTGTCCTTCATGACTGGCTTCTCTCACTAAGTATAATGTCCTCACAGTCTATCCATGTTGTAATACGTGATAGAATTTCCTTCTTTACAAAGGCTAAATAACAATCCATTCTATGCATGCACCACATTTTCTTTATTTGTCTGTCAATAAATATTTCAGTTGTTTCCAACTCTTGGCTATTGTGAATAGTGTTGCAGTGAACATGAGAATACAAATACTTCAAGATACCAATTTCAACTATTTTGGATAAAGACCCAGAATGGGATTTCTGGATCATATGTAGTTCTATTTTCGATTTTTTAAGGAACTTCCACATTGTTTTCCATAGTGATTATGCGATTTTACATTTCTTCCAATAATGTACAAGGGTTCCAATTTCTCCATATCCTCACCAGCACTTGTTGTTTTCTCTTATTTTGATAATGACCAACTTAACATATATGAGGTCATATCTTACTGTGTTTTTATTTACATATCCCTGATGTTAGTGATGTTGTACACCTTTTCATATGCCTGCTGGCCATTTGTATGTCGTCTTTGAAGGAATGTGTATTTTAGTCCTTTGCTTGTTTTCAATGTGTTATTCAGATTTTTTTCTATTGAATTATAGGGGTTCTTTTATGTTTTGGATATTACCACCTTATCAGATTTATGATTCACAAGTATCTTCTCACATTCTGTAGATTACCTTTTTGCTGTATCTGTAGACTTCAGGTTTATCATAATAGAAGTTAGGTTTCTTGAATCTGGATGTCCATTTCCTTCCTCACATTGGGAAGTCTTCAGGCATTATTTATTTAAATAAGCTTTCTAACTTTTTCTCTTGTGCTCTCCTTTTGGCTGTCCCACAAAGCATATATTCATCTCTTGACAATATTTCAGAAATTTCTTAGGTGATCTTTACTCTTTTTTATTCTTTTTACTTTTTATTTTTCTGACTGAATAATTTCAAATGATCTGGCTTTGAGTTTGCTGGTTCTTTAACTTGATCAAGTTTGCTGTTGGATTTCCCCTCCCCTCACCCCAGGAATTTTTTTCTTCAGTTCAGTTATTATATTCTTTAGCTCCAAAATTTTTGTTTGATTCTCTTTTAGTATTTGTAGATATCCTCTTTTTTTTTCATGCTCTACTTTCTTTAGCTCAAGTATCTTTATGATGCTTATTTTGAATGCTTGTCAGATAATTCATATACCTGTGTTCATAGGATTGCTTTCTAGAGAATTTTTTATTCCTTTAATTGGGTCACATTTTCCTGTTTCTTGTGTCACTGTAATTTTGTGCTGGGATCTGAACACTTGAAACAAAACAAAACAAAAAAACCAGCTGCCTCTCCCAGGCTTTACACACTGTCTTGACTTGGGAAAGATCTTTACCAGTCAGCCCAGGTAGATATTCTGGGTGAACTCTCAAACCTTCTCTATGGATGTATCTTCTTTGGATTCATGCATTAAACCCCTAATTAAAGGGATTTGTTGGTTTCTTTAATCAGTAGCTCATAATTTCTTGTATCTTTTGGTGTCCGTCTGGGTATGACAGGTTCTTTGCACTTGCTACAAGGTACTCAAATCTCTTTTATTTTCAGTTGCCCCTAGAATTCCAGAATGTGTATGATAGCCTCAGAATTATAGTCAGGCAAAACATAAATCAGTCTCTCGGGAAACTCCCTGGAAGGTGGAATATTGGTTGCATGCTCCAACTTTTTTCTTCCCTAGAGAGAAGCTGAGAGTTGAGAGTTTTCTCCCACTTGTTCTACCCAGGCGGAAGAACTATGGTAAGTGAGTGCATGCTAGTTCAAATGATCACTGTTGTCCTTAGCAGCCCCCAACCTGGCGTCCTTTTCTGTCAATGCTTAGATTCAGGCAAGACAGAAACAAGTCTCTCAGGCAGCCCCCAAAAGTCTGAACACTTGGTTGCTTGTTTCAGTCTTCTCTTTCTTTCCTCTTGGAAGTCAGATTATGAGATTTTTTTTTTCCCAGTTGTGCCACACTGAGTTGGGAGGTGAACATATTGCAAGTGAGTGTGGTGAATTTACTACTAGCTTTAATGTAGCTAGTTTTGTGCTCCCCTGGGGTGTAGGAGCCCCTTAACTGGTTTTTGAATTTCTTACAAAGAGAACTGGACCCTGATTGTTGTCGAGTTGGTGTCTTTGTGGGGAAAGAAGGACCTGGAGCTTCCTGGTCTGCCATATTGCTGACACCACCTTGCATAAGTTTATTCTTTTTATTGTTGCACAGTGTTTAGCTGTATAATTTTGCAAGTTTATCCATATTATTGCTGCCAGAAGATAGAGAAACTGAGATGATAATGAATTCTCTTATTATTAATTAATAAATTGGAGATTTCATTTGTGAATCTGGTGATTAATGACTTCGTTCACTGCTTTTTGAAGTAATGGTTATATTCATTTTTAGTATATGTGCTGCTGAAGCGAGCACAATGTTTATATTCATTTTAAATATTATATCCTTGTCTTTTAAGTAGTTAAAAGAAGACTTTATCCATGAACCATGGAGACACTAATACCAATTAGCTGTGAGTTCTTCAGTATTTAGTTTATGCTCATACAGGCTATACATACATGATTTTTCACATGTGGTAATGAACATATGGCATGGTTTTACATTTGCTTTTTTCACTCTATTGAATATTATTATATAAAATTGGCTTTTTAAGGCTATATAATATTTGGTTATAGAGATATATGAACATTTATTTATGCAGTCTTATACTGATGGACATATTATATATTATAGTTGAAGTAGTTTCCAATCCTTTGCTGTTACAAATAATATTGGATCAAATTAATATCTTTGCTATTGTATCATTTTTACTTATGTGAGTATATCCGTGAGATGAATTCCTAGAAGTTTAGTTGCTAGCAGAAAGATTATAAACATTTTAAATTTTGAAAAATATCATCAAAATTCTCTACACAGAGATTATAAATATTTATTGTAACTATCTATAAGAGGACCTGTTTTCCTGTGTCTTTTATAATATGGTATCATTAAATATACATATTAAATATATTATATGTATATATTAAATATATGTATATATTAAATATACATATATGTATATATGTATATATACATATATACATATATATGTATATATATACACATATATGTGTATATATATACATATATATACACACATATGTGTATATATATACATATATACATATGTATAATATATATGTATATATATATACTGGCTAAAAAGTGGCAACCATGTTAGTTTTCATTTCTTTTGTTATTTAATAGCTCGAGCATCTTTGTATATGTTTAAGATTCATTTTTTTCTTTTTTTTTTTTTTTAAGATTTTTATTTATTTATTTGACAGACAGAGATCACAAGTAGGCAGAGAGGCAGGCAGAGAGAGAAGAAAAAGCAGGCTCTCCACGGAGCAGAGAGCCCGATGCGGGGCTCGATCCCAGGACCCCGGGATCATGACCTGAGCCGAAGGCAGAGGCTTTAACCCACTGAGCCACCCAGGCGCCCCAAGATTCATTTTTTTCTATAAGCTGTTAGTTTATTTCTTTTTTATTGGGTTTTAGCCTTTTTCTTATTGATTTATAAAGCCATTTGTATAATTTGGAAATTGATACTTTGTGGTAAGTTATTTTCATTACTTTAAAGTTTCTTCCTTTGGCTTTCTTGATGGTAGATCTTTTTTCACATAGGTTAAAAAAAAAACTGTTAGGTAATTTAATTATTGATTTTTGTATGAGTTTTGACATCTGAATTATATTTGGAAAAGTATTCCTCACTGTAAAGGGAAACAAGCACAGAACAAACCTGAGATTTTAGTGTATAACTTTTGTGGTTTTATTCTTTTAGTTTGAATCTTAATCTACTTATAATTTATTTGAATTTAAGGAATGAGGTACATTTCAAAATTTACTTAATTTTTCCAGATGGCTATTGCTTTGTCCAAACACCAGTTATAAAGCAATACATCTTTTCTACCTGATTTGATATCCCCACCTTGTTTTACTTAAGTATGCATTTGGGTTTATTACTGCATTACTTAAGTATGCATTTGGGTTTATCATGTTCTGTTGAATTTGATGTTTACGTCTCCATATTGTATAACTTGAATGCATTTGTGGTTATAGCTTAATGATGTGCTTTACTATTTGGTAGGGCTAGTTCCCCTTCATTATCCCTTAAAAGTTTTTCTGGTCATCTTGACTGTTTATTTTTTCTACATAAAATGTAGGGTCTGTTTGTTTAGAGACGGTAAAAAATCCTAATGGTATTTTTATTGTGATTCTATTAAAACATTCAGTTCACCAGTTGACAAAATGATTGCTGTCTTTATGATGGTGTTTCTTCCTTTCAGGAAATGTGGTATCCCCTTTTCTACAGTAGAGCTTTTAAAGTTTTCTTAGAGCTTTCTTATTTTTTATTAAGTTTATTTCTAAGTATTTTATCCATCTTCGGCATTGTCTTTCATTATGTCCCCTAGTTGATAGTTGTGTTAAGGAAGTTTATTGATTTCTGTGAATTAATCTTGCATCCAGTTGCTATACTAAATCTCTTAGTTTATTGTTTGGTTTTATGGTAGGTTTTTTTAAAAGTAAAGATTGTATTTATTTATTGAGAGAGAGAGGGAGAGAGAGCACATGAACAGGGGGAAGGAGGCAGAGGGAGAAGGAGAAGCAGGCTCCCTGCTGAGCAGGGAGCCCTATGTGGGGCTCCACCCCAGGACCCTGAGATCAGGACCTGAGCCAAAAGCAAATGCTTAACTGACTGAGTCACTCAGGTACTCCCTATGGTAGTTTTTCCCAAGCAAGATTTTTGGATTTTCAAGGTACATACTGTGATTTCTAGCATAAATCATATTTCATGTAAATTATAGTAATTCATTTTCTTTTAAAAAATGCTTTTATTATTTATTTGTAGTAGAGTCGACACACAATGTTACATTAGTTTTAGGTTTACAACATAGTGCTTCCACAGCTCTATATACTGTGCTCACCACAAGTATAGCTACCATCTGTCACCTGCCACAGCACCATTGAGTCTATTCCCTATGCTGTAGCTTTCATCCCTGTCACTTAATTAATGCTTTAGTTTTAAATTATTCAACTGTTTATTTATTATGCCAGTTATTTATTTCTCTTATTTACTTGTCTGACATCTCCAGTTGAAGTAAAATTACTTTTATCATTATGTATATTTTCTTGGGTTCAAAGGAAATGGAAAAAAATCACTATTGTGCAATAGTTAGAAAAAAATCAGTGGTAAAACACTGTGTATCACACTTCTATTTTTTATTTTTTTTAAAGATTTTATTTCTTTATTTGTCAGAGAGAGATCATAACTAGGCAGAGAGGCAGGCAGAGAGAGAAGAAGGGAAGCAGGCTCCCTGCTGAGCAGAGAGCTCAATGTGGGGCTTGATTCCAAGACTCTGAGATCATGACCTGAGCTGAAGGCAGGGGCTTAACCCACTGAGCCACCCAGGTGCCCTGTATTACACTTTTAGATAAATAGCCAAGTTAGTGATAAAAGAAGGAAAAGTTTATAATCTAGAATTACTGATATTTTTAAGGAAGAATAAACTAAAAATGAATTAGCATCTAATCATAAAAATAAAATAAATTTAAGGAAAACAGAGACAAAATAATGAAGTCAAAGAGAGGAAAAAACTGTTGAGTAGGTACAAAAGAAGATTAAAAATAATGACCATAATAATATAATTAATAAAAATAACCCTGAAATAGTAGTTAAAGCAAGTGCATTTATGTAGCACTTACTGTGTACCAGGTACTCTTTTACATAATGACACAGAGTAATTAATTAAATATTCACAAAAACTATTTTAGGTAGGTACTTAATAACCCCCATTTTACAGTGGAAGAAACTGAGGGCCAGAGAGATGAAGTAACTTACACAAGCTCGCACAGTTGATGGAGGTGGCATTTGAGTTCAAACCCAGAGAACTGGGTTCCAGCGTCAGTGCTCTGTATCAATATGACATATTGCCATTCAGACTTACATATCTTGTTGCTACTAAACAGAGAAAGAAAAAGTTGTGATAATTTACATAGTACTTGGAAATATAAAATACAAGGAATTTTTAAAAAATCAAGTATTTTAATGTGAAACATGGATATTTCTTGCAATCAGTTACATAGTTCATTATACAGTGGGTTGCAATGTTCGTGATGGAACAGCTAAAACTCTTCTTTGAAACCCTAACATGGATTCAGAAGCCCTGAGGAAGGTAAGGTGTTGGGGCCTATTTCTAACAGGGAACAGATTGTGTGTTATTCATGTTCTTTTCCATGTTAATTAGTTGTAATTAAAGACATAATTCATTGGTATTACAGCACAGAGTTCCCCCTTAAAAAAAAACCAATAAAACAAAAAAACAATTCTTTAATTGCTGGATTTGTTTTCACATCAATCACCTTTCTAGCACCAGGAATCACTTAATAAGGAAACTATGAATCGCTTCCCAAAGACGCTTTTTAAGAAGTGATCCTAATGTGAAGTTCCCATTAAGGGAGTGGAGATCCAGACTCTGCAGGTGGAAAGCCTTTTCCTGCGGAGTTCTATGGCTATTTGCTACCACTCAGGGCTTTTAATACACATTTCGCAGTGACCTTTTAAAGATAAAAATAGTTCTTTGCTATTCTTCCCCCCCTTTCTTCTTTATTCTTTTGTCACACTTTCATGTTCGACTGTTCTGTGCATTCTTTAAACCTCCAAAGAAATCATCTCTGCACCACAGCCTACAGCAAATGCTGCTGGAGGGGACTGAGGTAGATGTAGAGGAACGGGATGTTTTCCCCAAAGACTGAATGTGTACAGCTTGAGCCAGGTACAAAATTGGCTACATTCAGCATCTGGAGAATTGAAAAGATTGTGAGAAGACTTTGGTCTAAAAATAAAAAAGAAGTATATTTAAAATCCCTGAGCATTTTGAGAACAAAATGACCAAAACCGATATTGTAAATTCCTACCTTAAGTGTATATGCTTTTCATTACTGTGTCATGTTCATTTAAAGATTTTTATGCCTTACGATAAAAATCTTACATTTTACCATCCTCTCATCTCACCATCTTCTGTTTTTTCTTCTTTTTTTTTTTTTGTTTCCTTTTTATTTGTTACACCTTTATATTTCATTTTGTTTGAATCCTGAGACTGTAGCAATTGACTGAAAGTCTGCCACACTAGACTGGGCAATACAAAGTTTTTTAGTGTTTTGACAAACATTTTTTCGATGAGCAATTGCAATTTTATATAAAAATGCCTTTCAATTAGAACAGTGATAAAATAAAAGTAACATATCTTAATAGTTTTATGTTGCACATTGTAGAGATTTAGAAAGAGAAACAGGAGATTTTATTTTATTTTACTATTATTATTTTTTTTTAGCAAATACGTTTGAACAAGATGGTCCAATTAAAAAAAAAGATGGGAGGGGAAAGTTGTCTTGGGGGTTCGTGTATATATATAATTTGAATTTGAAAGCTTTTAGGGCCACTGATTAGCGCCAAAAGCATTTTGAAATATTTTCTTGCTTATGGACTATATTTCATAAGAGCTTAAAAAATACTTTCCTCAATCTGCATAGTTAGAGAATAAACTTGAGTCACTGTAAATGCAAAAATTAACAGATAGCTTAATTATAAATACATTTAAAATTAGCGGCAGTATTTTCATAGGAAAACAAAGTTTAGAAAGATATTCATTAATATAGTAATACTTCTTATTTCTGAGTAGTAGAATTCATGATGGTTGTAATTTCCATTTTTCCTGGTTTTTAGTATTTCCATTTTTTTCTTAGGGAGAAATGATACTATATCTGCAGTAGACACACACACAAATGCAGAAATCTCCATACTACAATCACAAAAGAAGAGAATCCTGCAACTAGACTACCCTTGCTGAATTTGAATATCAAAAGGAGTAATTATTTCATTCATTAAGTATTTACTGAGCGCCTATAATGTGTTAGACAATGTTCTAAGTGCTGGATACATAGTAGCAAACAAAACAGACAAAATCCCTGATCTCACTGCTGCATCATTCAAGTGTTAGCAGGTAGACAATGAATAATATATTAGGTGAGAGTAAGAGAGAAAATAAAGCCAGATGAGAGAAGATAAGCTATAAAAACAAGATAGAGAATGGATATAGCAGGATACTTCCTAGGTGCAGTGGTCAACAAGGCCCCTATGCTGAGACCTGAATGGATTAGGGAGGGAGCTGTGCAGTAGTACTTCATGTGTGTATATGTGTGTGTGATGTAGGATGATGATGTGGCAAAATTAATTTGAGCAAAAGGAATGAAGAACAAGAAGATTCAGAAGTAGCCAAGGTTCAGATTCAACAGTGATATGGGCAGACTTTTTTTTTTTTTTTTTTTTTTTTTTTTAGAGAGAGAGAGTATGAGGGGAGCGGAGTGGGTAAGGAGGGACAGAGAGGGAGAGAGAGAGAATCCCAAGCAGGCTCCCCACTGAATGCAGGCCCCGCATGATGCTTCATCTCAGGACTCTGAGATCAGGACCTGAACCAAACTCACGAGTCGAAATCAAAAGGTGGTCACTTAACTGACTGAGCCACTCAGGCGCCCTGACATTTTTAAGTTTTGAGAGGTAAGTGAAATGAAAGATTTGCGGAAAATAGACTGCCTTGGTCTGATAGACTGGGCAGGTGCAGGTAACAGTGTTCAGAGGTGGGTGATGGCAGCTTGTCCAGGTGGCCATGGTGGAAAGAGTGAGAAGTGGTGAGATTTGGAGAGATGAGTTCAGTAGAGGATGTTCCTGGTTTGAGGGTCCATGAGTACCTCCTTAGTTTAAAACACTTAAAGTTTTAGATTACTTTTCTGAATTTCCAAGGCTCATCGGTCTTGCTGAGATGTCATTTAAAAGCACAAATATCTGGCAGGCCAAATGTATGAATTTAATTTAGTTGATGTGCGCATGTAGATATGTATGGAATTACCTGGAGGGAATTATCTGGAGGTATGTTTTGAAGATAGATATACAGACATTAATATTAAGGTTATGGTGACAGGATTATTATATGGAAATTTAAAAAATATACATACATATATATGTATAGTTAAAATTATATATGTATTTTGTATGTATAGATTAAAAGTTCTCATATTGCAATATTGTCATTATAACAGTGATTATTATCTATACTTCATTTTTTTGTGTGTTTTTTTCAGAAGAATAGGAAGGAACAACTCAGAACATTTGTATAACTGTATGTCATATGTAAATATATACATATATTTTCTTTAATTCTTTTTTCATGTTACAACTCTGCATTGTTGTAAGTGAAATAAAAATGATCACTGAGGATAGTCTGAGATAAATGCTAAATGTTTTTTCAAATTAATTACTTCCTAATCTAGGCTCCACTTTGGTGGCATGATGCTATTATAAGATTTATATTTTATTGGAAACAAATATTTGATGAAGTGTGATTACGTCTTTATAGACAGATATTCACTTGTGTTGTTATTGAATCATTTAGAAATATTGGGTTCTTAAAATAAGATCACAATTTTCAAAAGTAAATTTTTAGTTGGAATTTTAGAGGATAGCATCTAATTACTGTCTCTTTTGGTCTTAAATGAATGATACTTTCAGCAAATACAGGTTAATCATAAAGTAGATTCAATGAATTTTGAAGGTCGGCTACAATAACATCTTTTCCAAGTAAGGTGTAAAACATTTATCATTTCCTCCCTACCAATATTTTTAAGGTTATTGCTATTTTGAGTGCACATTATTATGATGAATGACATCACTTTCCTTTACTTTCATTTCAGAAGAAAGTACTTGAGTGACTATTTACAAGCAGAAATTAAGGTGACTCACATGCTTGTTTGCATTTTCCTCAAGAGAAAAATTGCCAAGAGTTTGGGTAGCTTTTTTTAGTGTCGACATTTTGCCTCCCATGATGATTATCATAGGAAATGGTGTATGCAATCTACATTCAAATTGTTTGTATGTATGGTTCTGCATTTGAGACTGATAATTTGAGATGCAAATCAAAATGAGTGATTTGGCATCTGAAAGTTTCTTTGCATAAAAATAAAAAGGAGTAACAATTCTGTAAATTAGTCCCATTTTTTTCATTATCAAAATGGTATGGCTACCCATTTCAGAATTGATTGTTATTCTCTTACATTTATGCTAATTAATGTGTAAAAATTAAATGGAGTTTTAAAAAAGTTAGTAAATGGTCCCCAGGACTACATAGTTTCAGAAGAAGACAGTTTTGTCATGATGGAGTAGACCTTTAGCCAGAGGGAAAGTCAAGATATTTATCAGAAAATAATCATCATGGTGAATAAGAAGACTTTTTTAAAAAATTTTTGAACAGGATGTTTTCACTCTGCTACCACTTTCCACTTGCTTTTCCTTGGGCTTTTTCTCTACAGCAGTTGGTGATTAATGACTGAAGTACTGCTTTATTGTCCCAATCTATTCACTTCACGTGGCATAAAAAGCCCCTAATGATTCCATCTGATTGGCTCTTTGCACATTTTTTCCAACCAGACTACATTGAATATACATTCAGTCAAATATCAATTAGCAAAAATTTCTGTAACAAACCTGTGCTTAGTGGGATAGTGACAGGTGGCCCCAGTAATTCTCTGTTTGATTCCTTGCTTTATGGACATTTTCTCTATTGATTTGTCACATTTGAGGGTTTTAATAGTCATTGGATGTTATTTGCTATCAAGGGGAAAATAACTTCACTCTTCTGTTACAATCTCTGAAATTTGTCTGGATTGTCTAAACTTGGGTGTGAGAATTATAGCTGCAGTGACAGCATCCATGATGGTTTTGTACTTTTGGTTTTTTGTGTGTATCTAGTGCCTGAGATGTGCTAGGTGCTGGGCTGGTGAAAACATGAAATAAGATTGTGTCTCCATCCATGAATTCTTTCTGCTTACTTTCAGTTCTCTGTTGGCTGTGATAAACTGTGAATACTTTTCCAGCCCAGACTTATAATGGATTTCTCCACTCTTTGCAAGGAGTTATTTCCCCCTTGGTTCTCTAGAGTAACCTGGAAGCTTCTAATAATGGGGAATCTCTGTTCAAATATTATTCACTTAACTACAGGGAAAAAAAGAACGTGTAACGTTGCTTCTCTTGTGCATGAGAATCGAGCACACAATGTAGGAGCCTCTTCATACACTGATGGCCCAGAGACCACACTCTCACCATTGCTTCTGGAGATAGACAAATAATTTATGACACTACTGAAAGGATTTACTTAGTATTTTAGCTAGCTTTTCATCAGCACTCTTGCATAGATGCACAGCAGTTTTTCTTTCACAGCATTCTTAAGACAGTCATGATAGATGAAATAGTCATCCAAGAATGTCACAAGAGTATTATTCAAATAATGATGTAAAGACAAATCACACACCAGCTATCATCCAGTAAAATATAGTGCATGATGAAATACAAACAGAAAACACATTTTTTTTTTTTCAGAAAATGAGGGTTGCCACTTGAGTTTGTTTGTTCTTTCATTCATTCATTCAGTGTTTCCAGGCACTCCTGACATTGTACCTGATAGTCCTTGATGCTTCAAATTTGCTATAGTTGTAACTCATATCCAGAATCTAGGATAACTTTGCAGATAACAGAAAATGGCAAAACAACAACAAAAACAAAAATTGGAAAATGATGGAAAAGCAGGTTTTTTTTAAAGCATTTCTAAGTAAGATAATTTGAAATCTGAATCCAATTTTACCAGCCTGTGTGCATAGATTCAATGCTCCATATGTATATTCTCCATTTTTTGTTTGTGGTGGCAAAAATATACCAGAGAACATTAGATAATTCCCAGTCCTGACACTCCAATACCTGGCACCATGTCTGACATAAAGTAAGTTCTTGAAATACGTTGTTGTTGAAGGGATGTCTAGATAAAAAAAATATATATATATATGTTAAGTTAGAAGTCTTTTAAAATGACCCAATTCTCAGATTCCAACTTCATATATAAATTCACCAGTTATAATGCATCACATGCAAACACTGCTCCCTTTCCAGGAAGGTTGCTTTTAGTCAGTTCATTTCTACTTAACAAATACTGGCATCACTTGTCCAAAGATGTGTTTCCTATTCCCCATAACACATATGTTATATTGACATATTAATCATGAATCAACATGAGAAAACTCAATATAGTTTCTCAGTAGATATCGTTACTTGAGTCCCTTCCAAGAACAGTTGCTCTGGCCATATATAAATGTAATTAAAAAATCCAAACATTGAATTTAAATTACTTTTGAATCATCTACAATTTTGGTTTATCTATATCGCCATTTGTGTAGAATCAGAGTTGCTATTTTATATTTGTGATTATGGTTTGGGTACATAAGTGAAATTATTTTTAAATGATATTGCTACTGGAAACTGAATTGAATGCTAGATTTTTTTTTTGTTCCCTATGATGAACAAATTTTAATTCTCTCACTGACTCACAAGTCGTTATGTAACTGCAGCATTTCTATATTGATAGAAAGCAATATCAGAAATCACCTATGATGAATACTGCACAAAATAAAGAGATTAGGAGCTCATGGAATTTTAATTCAGGCTCTCATTATTTTATGTAAATTTCTTTGTATATACTTAAACTGGGGTTGTATATATTTAAATGACTTTGCATTATTTTATTTTTGGACATGAATATTGGTGATCAGTCTGTGAAGTTAAGAATTTACCCTGTTAGATATACTAGCTAATTGATTAAAAGTTGTGGTTCTATTCATCGTGTAATTGATGGCTCAGGCATAGATGTTACTGTTTCCTAAAGCAGACTGTTTGTGCAACTATCTATTACAATTTAAATCCTTCTTATACCTTCTTAGACTTTTACTACCTGTTATAAGTTAAAGGATAGTAAAATGAATGGGTTGTACATTGATGTTGATAAAAATAAACAGG
This sequence comes from Martes martes, assembly GCF_963455335.1. Lineage (NCBI taxonomy): Eukaryota > Metazoa > Chordata > Mammalia > Carnivora > Mustelidae > Martes > Martes martes. Next base: position 85,795,646 of record NC_137888.1, read on the forward strand.
CCGTGCTTTTGCCTTTTAGATGCCCTGTCCTTCCCCTTCTTGCTCTCCAATGAACAGAAAAAGACCTGGAGTGTTGAGCCCTGCCTAGAGATGGGAATTCTAACTCAAAATCTCTCAGTAACTCACTGAATAGCCGCGAGAAGGTTGTGGACTCTCCCTGAAGCGTATTTGTAAGATGATGATATTCAACTAGATTTTTTTTTTTTAAGATTTTATTTCTTTATTTGACAGACAGAGATCACAAGTATGCAGAGAAGCAGGCAGAGAGAGAGGAGGAAGCAGGCTCCCTGCTGAGCAGAGAGCCTGATGCAATGTGGGGCTCCATCCCAGGACCCTGGGATCATGAGCTGAAGGCAGAGGTTTTAACCCACTGAGCCACCCAGGCACCCCTCAACTAGATTTTGAATAATTTTTTTGTCCCTTAATACAATACAGGTTTTTTTTCATGAAAGGGTTAAAAGTCTTCAGTAGGATGCAGTGTTTGGTCCCCATATTATTTCTCTCTTCTTCCTCATGTGGTGTGGTGCCCCTTTCATAGAGAGACTGTCAGGAGTCCGTGCGCTTTCCCCTCTCTGCTGTCCATGCTACTCGTCCCAGAGCAGATACATCCTGTGGGATCTTAAGTGGACTTACTTGTCTGTTGACCCAAAGCATTAAAAGCTTACTGAGGAAAAGAATCATCTAGTTCTTTACATCCAGAGAACCCAGCATTTGGCCTGATGAATAGGTGCCTTAAAATATTTGTTGAATGATGAAAATTTGTCCATATTTCTTACATCTTTAATCTTCCTTGTTGGATGCTTTGCTTTGTCCAAAGTGTAAATCTCTGCTCAGCTGTAATGTCATCCTACCTTACCAAAGGGGAAAAACCTTCTTGTTAATGCATTGCCTGGAACTAAGAGCAGCAGCAGCATTAATATCTGGGATGTTTGCATGATGACTGTAAACGAGAGAGAAAAGTCTGGGAAGAATTGAGGGTCCGAGATATGTCTCTTTAGAGACATTTTTTTCTCTTTCAGTATATAGTGCAAAAACACTGAACGTTCCTCTGTAAAGGCGAGTATATTGTTTTTCTCCAATATATCTATAGCAACTAGAAAATATTCTGAAACTATAGCATAGAATTTTACTTGTTTTCTGGCTCAGTTGACTTACTGTTATTGATTTGTGATTTGAGGTTTTTTAAAATATATATCATTGAGAAAAGGTTATTTTTATGTAGCTCTAAGACATTGCTAGGTGAAAAGAAAGTTCCAGGAATCATTCAGCTTTTATTTTACATAGTGAAAATAGAAGCTCAGATCATTTGAGTCTTACCCAAAGTCGTACAGCTTATCCCTTTAACTTGGCCTCTTGACTCCATTTCCATTCTGTTATTTCCCATCCTGGGACCTAACGTACTCGTGTGTGCTTCTGTGATTTTATAAAGACTTTTCCCTCGGTGGAATATCATTTCTGTTGTCATGGTGAAAGTTATAGGGAAGGATTTCCTGTACAAAATTCAAGAATTGTTCCATACTTTAGTAAGGAATATTCAAGAAAAGTGATTTTCGTTGAGTAAGTGGCCCTTGTGGCTACAGTAGTACATGGTGAACATCCTTTGCCTCCTTTAACCAAACGTCTGAATGTCATCAGCCAGGTGCAGCCCACAGTATGACATTCTGCAGTGAGGTCTTTGGCTCTTGTACTGACACAGAAGCCCAGCTGGGCAGACGTGAGAACAGATCTCCTGTGAGCAAGAACCACATCTCCCTTGTGATTGTCACTCTATGAACTTCTTGTTGCCTGGGCATCCTCAATCCCTTGATAGTCTAGCTTGCCTCCCTTACTTTTCATTTGACCTTTCTTAGAAATTTGCTTGACTGAGTCCTTGACAACAATTATCAGACAAAGAGATAAGTGTACCGTGTTGTTATAAATGTAGCATCTTCAGATTTCAGCTAGAGTTATGTTTCTGATTTGAAGGCAGGACCATGAATTATGGACACATTTTTGAAGCAAATAAACATCCTAATATTTTATTGCATAGCACATGTCTTTCTAATTTTTTTTTTTTTTTAAGAATTAATGTAGGGATTGAAATACAAAAGTTAAAGAAGGTATCTGGATATATGTGAAGAATTATACTGCAGTTAATGAGGTGTACTATGGCATCGTTCCACCTTCGGCAGAACAGAAGCATAAGTCGTAGTAATAGTAAAAGTACAAAGAATAAGAAACAAAATAATGAAAATGAACCAGAGATAACATTGTATTGCCTGACCTAGAATGTTCAGATTATTTAGAATTCTATGTCTATATTCTTTTCTGTGCCAAGTACTGTTTAAATTTTTTATAAATATTAATTTTTCATAACAACTCTGTAAATTAAGTAGGATCATCCTTACCATCTTACGGATGAAGCAGCTGAGACTTAGAGAAGTGTGGTACCTTGCGCAAGATCACCCAGCTAGTAGTGGAGGAACTGTGTTGAAGCCCAGGTGCCGAGCTCCAGAGGACGTGCTCTGAGCTACTAACGAAGGCTATTTTATTTGCCCAAGGAAACAGAGCAGTTGACTCAGTAACAATCAAAATCTTCTGCATTGTTTAGAAGAAATTGAACCCCTGAGTTTTAATGTCTTTATCCTCGCTCTTCCTTCCCACGTGTTATAACCTTAGGGGAAAAACATACCCCACTGTGATAGAAAGCACTATGAATAAGCCAAGATCAGGATTGCTGTGTCTGGCATTATAACCATCTGGTTAAGATGTCTTTTTAAGATCTAAGTTTTCTAACTCTTTCTGAATAGGAAAGTCTAAGTGCTGTTGAAACACAATCTAAGAAAATACAGTATGCTTTTTCTCTCCTTATAAGTGCTTTGTGTTAGGAGATTGTGTGCTAACTTCATATGAACCATAAAGGAGAATTGCAACCGGCTGCTTGTAACTCACTAAACCCAGTTCATTAGCCATTTTTCATCTGTGTTGTTCTTCTGTGGCACATTCCATTGATATAAATTTACACTAAAGGCAGATTGAAAGTTTAAATAATTATCATCTGATTAGAATTGATCAGGATAGTTTAGGTCAAAACTTATCAAACTTAAGGGAACTTGCTAGTCACCTGGAGAGCATGTTAATGAGATTCCTGTGGTCTAGTAACTCTTGATTTAGTAGATCTGGGCTGAGGCTCCATAATTTGCATTTCTAATAAGATCTCAGGTAATGTTGATGCTGTCTATGTATGGACACTTCTTTTTTAAGTTATAAGTTTTAAAATTCCAGTTAGTTAACATATAGTGTAATATTAGGATATTCGTTTCAGGCCTGTGGATGAATTTTTGAGTAGTATTGGCCTATATAATTTCCAAAGGTTGCAATGATGATGGGAAGTTTTGTTTAGGGGGCTAAAAGAATATGCATCCCTCGTTATAGTCTCTGTGCTATGTTCTAGAGAACCCCTTGACAGTCTTTCACAGGTATCTGTTCTCTAGGCTGTTCAGGGTTCTTCCTTGGAAAGGAAATTTTCTGAGATTTCTTTACAACATGTCTTTAATCAGCTCTCAGATGAGCTCTGGACGACCACTGGAAGATTTGACTATGCAAGTACAGAGAGTACTGCAGAATATATATTGCATTACAGGCTGCTAATATTTACTTGCACTAAGAAGTTCTGGGGACTTCTGCTAAGAAGGTTTCTATTCCTTGTCTGATATGTTAACACAGCACCTGGCTTATTCCTGATACACAGTAGGTCCGTAAGAACCATTCTTGTTGAATTAGAAGTGGAATGACTGAATTATTTCAAGCATTATGATTAAACTGCTTTGTGTTTTAGTTCTCTCCTGCACTGATGGGGCAGATAAGAAAGCCCTTTCTCATCCATTAATACAAATTTTGTGCTCTAGTGTGGCTAAGTGGCACTATGTTATTGATTTGGTGGAGCTGAATATAGCTTGAGAAGCTTCATATGGTCAGGGAGTGTATTTATGACTTATACTCAGGAGAAAATTGTGTTTAGCAAAGTGTTAAAAATGCCTTTCTCTATTAGCCTAGCCTTGTCAAAGAATTTGAATTGGACCATTTTTCACATTTAAGAATGCATTGTACTCTCATTCTATGTTTCTTTTGAACTTTCTGCAAATGCATTATAACCATTATCTTGTTTTTCCTTACAATGCCATTCAGAGGTGTGTAACCAAGTAGTGTTATCCTCATTGTACAGGCACATAGAAGTTAATTGACTTTCTTCAGGTCATGGTGAAGTAGGGAGAACCAGCAATAAAAGAAACATTTACCTGCTTTTTTAGAGTGTGAGCACAATGGCCAGCACAGAACTTGTAACCCTGTCTTTCTACCATCTAAGACAAAATAACCTCTCTCCATGAGATTACCTTCAAAAAACAGGCTACTTGAAAGATGTTTGCATGGATTACAGTAGTTCCAATTTAGGTCAAACAAAAGCATCCCCCCCTTGTGATTTCATAACGTCTTCAACCACTTTTGTGTGCGCGCGTGCATGTGTGTGTGTGTGTAAATAAAAAGCTTAAGTTCATTCCCAAATCACAGAGAAGTTGTTTAAAAGTTTCTAAGATTTTTGTTTAAATATTTGCATGCGCCCTTTTAAGACACCTAAGCTCATATACAATACTCTGTTTCTTGTCCAATGTGCCCTGAATATCACTGGATGGCAGTCTGCTCTGGGCTTCTTATGTTCCTATGTGTCTTGTTAAGTTTTCCTAAACCTCCAAATCCTGACCATTCTTTCCACGCCGACCACTTATCTGGATTGTTTCTGCAGCTAGGAATTCTGAAAAGTGAGAAAATGCTTTGGAAGAATGCATCACACAGTCCCGCACAGCACTCGGTCTCTCTCTGGACTGAGAGCAGATTATTTAGTGCTTGCTATAAAAAAAATGGCAAGTTTTTTAAGTTCAGAGTACCTAAGTTGTAGTACAATCATCTTCTTGCATAACCACTCATCTGAACCCATCATGTTTGCTCGTGGACTTCAGGGCAAAGGAAACCAGCAGAGATATGCTGAGAGACCTGTTGCTGTTTCTTGCTGTGATTCATAAATTCCTTTGTGTCTGATCCAGGAGTCTCATATTTTCTTTCAGGAACCATGGATCTGTGACAGACTAATTTACAAACTTGTGTTTAAGCTAGTGGGAGTTTTCCTTCTAGCTCTCCTCCACACCGTAAAACATACCAAAGTAGGGCAAAATCCCCACCACTCCACTTAGTTTCTTCCCAGCAGATTCTTCCTAAACTTTCAGTTATTTCATGGAAAATTTTCATGTCACTCACAGCATGGTGCTCATTGGATTAAATGAAGCTCTAGAATGATAAAAACCAAGATGAAATGAGAATATTGGAAGTCCAGGGGACTGGCTTAGGAGGCAGGAAGACATGGTTTCTTCCTCTTGTAATACTGTTATTCGGTGTCCTTTAGCAGTAGTATCCGGGTTTTGGTGTCTTAAGTAACTGTGTCACAAATGAAAATATCCACTACTGGCCATAGCCGCTGAAGATGAACTCTGAGGAGGTAGGGGACTGGCTAACAACAGCATTTACCACCATAAGACACAGTGGTGACATATTTCTCTTCTGTGTTATCATTGCTGTGAGCAATCTGAGAGTAAGAGCTATGTAGTATATATTCCTGTTCCTTTGTGACGCCAGTTGTCATGTCTTCAACTTAGAAGCATTTATTGAACATTTGTCAAATAAGCTAAACCAAAGGTCTTCTTGGAACAGGCTGTATGTTACAGACCGAAATCAGTCTGCCTGAGATCTAATCTCAACTCTGACACTTACTAGCTGTGCACTTGGTCAGTTTCTTTAATCTCATCCTCAGTGTCCTTATCTGCTAGGATAAAGTAATAATAGTATCTTCCTCACAGAATTGTGAAATTTAGCACTTAGTAAATACTTAGTAGTTGTCTGTTAGTATTGGCACAAAAGCATTAGAACTCCATAGAACTCAATTTTTAAATATTCAAGAAAAAACAAACAAAATGAAATTATCCTTGCTGATTTGTTGTAAATTTTCATTGGTAGTCATTGGCTCAAATTTAAATTTATATTATAGTAACCATATGTTAAGCCTTAAATCTAGATTCATCATAGACTGCAAAATTTACCTTATGTTTATTTTAAATGTGGATGCATGTTCTCTTGTACGGTGGAATAAATGTAAATATTAAGCTGGATTTTCACCTCTTACAATTATTATCCATTCTTTGGCAACATGAATGTCTTTCCCCTCCTTTATATAAACATTTCCCCCACATTTACCACCTTGCCCAACACCATAGCTAATTCGAGTCAAAATCAACACAGACTGTCACTTTGGTATGCATAACATCTGGTTGCTTCCACATTTAACATTTGTGGAGGTGAAGGTGGTGTATTGCATTTGGAAAATATGTCATTGGGTGCTGCCAATCCACTACTTGGTCCTCCTCCTTGAGGAAGATATTTCTCAACTCTTATTTCTGCTTGCATTTTAAGGTCTTCTAAAGAAAACTTTACTCCTAGATTGGGACTGTCTCCTTACCCATCATGTAGTTGTTTCGTTTTAAAGGACTCTTAAAGAGCATAATATCTTGCTGTAATATCTACAATCAACACAGATAATGTTACATTACCCAAATTGCTGGAAATCCATTATGCCCTATATATGGAGTAAACGAGCAGCAAATCTACACAGCTGCTGCTAACTGCTCTTTTAGACTTCCCTGTAGTTAAGTAATGAATCTTTATCAACTTCCTGAATAATTTACTCCTAAACGCATTAAGTCGAATGGAAAAGGAAGTTTTATGAAATGAAGACAAACCAGTTCTGGGAGTTGGTGATAATCTTAAAACTTCCATAATGTTCTTCTTTCTTTTAAATAAGCATGATTCAGTTTTTCTCCACTGGTCTGAGCTTTAAGTGACACAAAAGCATTGGCTTTAAGAAATATTTAAGATAAATTATAACAACAGATTTGTAATTACTGGTATGAGTAAAAAATTCAATTGAATGAAAAATAGGAGAGCAGAAGTTTCTGTGATTAGAATACAAAAGAAATTTCTGTAATTAGAATAAAAATGACTGTGTAATTATTTTAACAGTATTTTTAAGAGATCTGTTATATATTATGTATCTTATATATCATATCGTATATATACAGACATTGTATATATACAGGGAAAAACACAGTTTGGTGGAATTATTAAAAAATAATGAAGGAATCATCTTGAACGAGAGACTGGACCTAGGCCAGGTTTGAATGACCTAAGCTTGTTCTTTGTAGCCATTCCCACTTTCATGTTTCCATTTTTTTTTAAAAGATTTTTTTTTTAATTTGTTTATTTGACAGACAGAGATCACAAGTAGACAGAGAGGCAGGCAGAGGGAGAGGAAGGGAAGCAGGCTCCCTTGCCGAGCAGAGAGCCCAACGCGGGGCTTGATGCCAGGACCCTGGGATCATGACCTGAGCCGAAGGCAGGGGCTTTAACCCACTGAGCCACCCAGACTCATGTTTCCATTTTCAACAGATCTTTGCTTTCCCTTTTCTTATTGATAATGTTCTTGTTTCTCAAAATTCAAGAGTTGGAAGGGGCTTTGAAAATTTGTTGGTTATATTCCCACGCTTATGGATTGAAAAATCTGTAATTGAGGGAATTGGCTGACAACCCAAATGACATAGATGTCTTAGAACAGTTGGCTAGTTAGCAGTAGAGTGCAAGACTGAAGTTCAGTTTCCTAAATCCTAATCTAGTTTCTTTAAGAAAGAGTATCATTGCTTCAACTAACATGCAAGAATAGAATATCAAATGAGATCTCTTCTAGACAGTCCTGTCAAAGGTCTTACCTTAGTAGCCAGATCAAGTATTCTCTGATGGGTGAAACACCCATTCCTTCTAGCTTTGCTTTCTCCATATGCCATCATAAATTTCCTGTCTTTTCATCCTCAGGGTGACGCATAACTAATAATGTAGAGTTATTATTAGAGTAAGTAATAATGTAATGTTATCCCTCCCATAGTTGATGTTTATATTTTAATGAGACCTTCTGGAGATACAGATATTTAATAAAAAAGAAGTATCTCCATGTCATTTGATAAGTCCGCCAGGAATACTTTTGAGAAGGCTAGCTATTCAATCATTCTCATTTTTAACTACCAGGAGGGTAACTACTGAAGTTCTTGAGATAACTAATGCGGCTAGGCATTCACCAGTTTTACAAGAAAGGGTTTCGGCTGTGTTCCAATAAACAAGGAACAATTATTCATGCAGTGCAACTAAAACCGTACAGTTCGCCATCCTTAATCACTGGACCCTTTATTCTTTGGTGAAGACTGATTTGCTCTCTTGACAAAAGATAAGGATTTCTAAGAGTCAAATACTGCAATCTAAAAGACCTGGGTGAAAAAAAACCAACATGGCAATATAATTAAATCTTACTCTTGGCTCTGTCAGAGAATAGTAATCATCACCCATTGTTGCCTAGACTCTTATCTGCTTCAATTTTATTTCCATACCATCACTTGAATTATTGAAAAGTGATATTGCACAATATCCCTATTATGTCACATATCAGACTCTATTACAATTGTTTGTTTCTTTGACTGTATTTTTTCAACAACTGTGAGTTCTGTGATGACTGGCATGAGATTGAGCAACAATTTCTTTTCATTGTCTTAGCACAGAACTCCACACAGAGTAGAAGCTGTTGAAAGCTTTTTTTGTTTAATCTGTAATTATTTTGGTAAATAAAAAAAATATATAAAATACTGTAAGAGTACAGCTTTCCTTCCTTATTAATGTTCTGATTTTATTTTGGCTTCTAATTCCTTTATGAAATGCATTTTGAAAATAGCATTTCTACTTAAGTTAAAAAAATATCCCCATTCTGGGGTGCCTGGGTGACTCAGTGGGTTAAAGCCTCTGCCTTCAGCTCAGGTCATGATCTTGGGTTCCTGGGATCGATTCCCGCATCGGGCTCTCTGCTCAGCGAGGAGCCTGCTTCCCTCCACCCCCCGTCTACCTCTCTGCCTACTTGTGATCTCTGTCTGTCAAATAAATAAATAAAATATTAAAAAAAAATCCCCATTCTGGGGCACCTGGGTGGCTCAGTTGGTTGAGGATTTGCCTTTAGCTCAGGTCCTGATGCCCGGGTCTTGGGATTGAGTCCTGCATCAGGCTTCTTGCTCAGTGGGGAGCCTGCTTCTTCCTCTCCCTCTGCTTGCTGCTCCCCTCTCTCTCTCTCACACAAATAAATAAAAATCTTTTAAAAAATCCCCATTCAACAGAGTAATTTAATTCAGTGATTCATTTGTTTTCACTTACCAAAAATAGACGTGTTAATTTATCATATAAAGTGAAAAGATATTTTGATTTACTAAATAGAACTGAGTGTAATTTTGTATCCTTAAGAAAAAGAAGAAAGTAATAAACGATAGCCTTTAGATTCTTCCAGTTCTTGACCTTTCAATAAATGTCCTTTTCAATAAAATGCCCTTTCCCCAACCAAAGTCCTACTGATATAAGAGCAAAGAGGGCATGACATATGTAAATAGTATTCAGTGATATCTGTAGAATTCTATATTAAAAAAAAAAAAAAGTAGGGACGCCTGGGTGGCTCGGTTGGTTAAGCGGCTGCCTTCGTCTCCGGTCATGATCCCAGGGTCTTGGGATCAAGTCCCACATCGGGCTCCTTGCTCAGCAGGGAGCCTGCTTCTCCCTCTGCCTCTGCCTGCCTCTCTGTCTGCCTGTGCTCACTCTCTCTGACAAATAAATAAATAAAATCTTTAGAAAAAAAAAATATATATGTATATATATATAGTGGTTCTGTTGTCCCATGATGAAATGTAGGAGCAATAACCTGTCTTTTAAAAAAGGCATAGATAAAGGGGAGTGTGTTCACAGGGAAATTTATTTTCTTAAAATAATTTAGTTGGCAAAATTCTAACCTATACATACACACACACACACACACACACACACACACACGCACCCTCCCTCCCTCCCTCCCTCCCTCACACATTCACATTATGCAGCAGGCCATTGGCTCAGGTGGTAACCGAAGGCAAAATATAATCTTGACATTAGTGAACTTCATTTATCTTTAAGGTGGAAAATAATGATCGAGTTTAATTACATAAAACTTTTGTTAAAAGGAAACCAATAACAATGTGTTTAGCCAAATTTGCTTGTTTAAAAGAAAAATGGAAGGTTTTGAGGGAAAGTTATCAACATTAATAGGCAATTTAAAATCCCTAATTTGAAGTCTCTATTTGAATTAATCGAACAATAAGAAATGAAGGACCGTAGAGAGAGAAAGGGGCCGGGAGTCAAGAAACTTAATTCTAGACACATCTCTCCTACTAATTAAGTGTGTGGCCTTGAGCAAGTTACTTAATTTTGTTGGTCCTCACCAAGTCCTGCTAATTCTTTTTTGGTAAATATTTCCCAGGTCTGCAAGGATTTTTATTACCTGTATTATTACAGATTGATAACTGCTGCCACTGGCATTAATCCACTCTCTCTCTCTCCATAAAATCTGCCTCTCATCCCAGCACTCTTTTTCACACCTCTGACAGGATGATTTTTCTGTAAAGCAAGTCTCACTCAGCAATTTAAATCCCTTAAAGGCATGTTATTAGCTACAGGGTACATAGAAACCTCTTTCCGGAGACCCCCAAGTCCCTCCATGACCTGACCCATGCCCATCCTTTTTTATTAGCCCTAGTCAGTCCTTCCCCATATGCAACAGGTTATCAGCTCACATGGAATCACTAGAATTACTTACCACTTCCTTTTACTGCTGTCACTTGTGGTTTCTTCTCCTTAGAAAGCCCATTTGTCATTTACTTGACTAAGTTGGTTTTCATCCTTTAAGACTTAATCTAAAAGCCACTTTGTCTGCGAAGTCTCCCTGACCCCTTCAGGAAAATCATATTACAGATAGAATGAACACCTCTGTTGCCATAGTTTGCTATATAAACTGTTCCTGCAGATGGTCATTTTACTTTTATTGTTATTATACTGTTCATATAGGTTTTTGCCTGTCTTCTTTAATAGACTGTTAGATTTTTGAATGTGAGATATTTGCCTTTCTCTCTCTCTCTCTCTCTCTCCTCATCCTCTTGGAATAGTACACTATGTGGCTCAATATAGGTATAACATATATGTTACTGTAATGAATGAATGGAACATGGTCTTTGGTCTGTGATGGTGTGTCCTAAAGTCTTTGAATAACCTAAAATTTTGTGAACAGATATGCATGCATAGTCATATTCTCAGGTAGACACCCATAGTTTCGTTAGGTTTCTTACAGATTTATTATTCAAAGGTTGTATCTGGTTCTAATGATAGGTCAGTCTAAATTCACAAGACCAACAAAAACAGGAAGGAAATGTCTTGTAAGCCAGACCCTGCCCACCCGGTAGTCAGGAAGCCATCTAAATCATCCGTGGCTTTCAGTTCTCTCACTGGATCTTTTCCTTGTCACTTGATGAGCTCAGGGAAGCAAAAGTGGAAGCAGTGCTATACTTTATATTACTTTTGAACCTTTGCAGAATAGTATAATCAGATTTGTGCTAATGAGAGATTGGGACCGAGGCATGTGCTGAGAAATTTCAACAGGAGACCCTGAGCACCTAGGATATTTCTTCTGTTGGTCAGTTTGTTTAAAAATGCCTAATTCTGGTATTCACAGTTTCCAACTTATTCTCAGACATTTCATAAGATTCGAAGAACATTTAATTGACTTTTAGCATTTAGGAAACTAGTTTTCAGTTTATGACTACAATGAGCCATGTACTTCTATCCTACTTGGAAAATCACTAGTTTCAGTTTGCCAAAAGAAAAATTTCCTTCTCTAATTCTGAATTAAATATTTTCCTTCATCATCTTGTTTTAACAATGGGAATTTTATTAGAAAATTCATTAATCTATGTATTTCATAAAAAGTATGGTTAAAATTTTTTAGATGAAATTAAAAATCTATTGTAGAGGTCATTTTTTTCTAATAAGGCAAAATACATGTGTTATGTGTTCATTTTATGATCCTATTTTTATTTTTTTAAATTTTTATTTATTTTTTAAATTTCTTTTCAGTGTTCCAGAATTCATTGTTTATGCACCAAACCCAGTGCTCCATGCAATACGTGCCCTCCACAATACCCACCACCAGGCTCACCCAACCTCCCACCCTCCTCTCCTCCAAAACCCTCAGTTAGTTCCTCAGAGTCCACAGTCTCTCATGATTCATCTCCCCCTCCAATTTCCCCCCAACTCCCTTCTCCTCTCCATCTCTCCATGTCATCCATGTTACTCCTTATACTCCACAAATAAGCAAAACCATATGATAATTGACTCTCTTTCCTTGACTTACTGCACTCAGCATAATCTCCTCCTGTCCCATCCATGTTGATACAAAAGTTGGGTATTCATCCTTTTTGATGGAGGCATAATACTCCATAGTATATATGGACCACATCTTCTTTATCCATTCGTCTGTTGAAGGGCATCTTTGTTCTTTCCACAGTTTGGCAACTGTGGTCATTGCTGCTATGAACATTGGGGTACAGATGGTCCTTCTTTTCACTACATCTGTATCTTTGGGGTAAATATACAGTAGTGCAATTGCAGGGTCATAAGGAAGCTCTATTTTTAATTTCTTAAGGAATCTCCACACTGTTTTCCAAAGTGGATACACCAACTTGCATTCCCACCAACAGTGTAAGAGGGTTCCTCTTTCTTCACATCCTCTCCAACACTTATTGCTTACTGTTATGATCCTATTTTTAAAGTTTCTTTAGTCTTGGGGCAACTTAATCATATGTGACTGTAGACTCAGTTGTAGAATATGAATTAAAAGATACTAATCAAAATCTTGATATGAAAACAGAATTTATCATTCAATGGTAGCCAGAAAAATTCTTTTGGAAAAGTGGTTTGAAATATGATAGTTTGTTGGAAACATAAACATTAACTATATTATATTGAGAAATTATAATGTCATCATTAATGTTATTATAATCACAATTAATCAAAAATGCAGCCTACATAATGGTGCCTGGATATTGTAAAGAACAGCATCATATTTTCCATTAATGTTTTTGTAACAATTGATACATTAAAATCTTATACTCTACACTAAAAATTAATTCTCCTATTTTACGAGGTGCTCCCAGAGACATGGATATGCCCTTACTTAGTATGTGGGCTAAATATATAGATAATTCTTGGTCTCAGAGTACAAGAAAATAGAAAACAACATGAGAATACTATATTTTCAACTAAATTCATAATTCTTAAACTAAAAATACTAATCCCTGTAGTTTACACATTTTTGTGGGTTTTTGTGTACTTGTTTGTTTTCGGAAGAAATGTCACACAGATGCTACCTTGTACAGATCACCAGCTGTCAAGGTTGAAGCATCAGACTGAAGCATCTGGGTTGATGCCCAGAGTCAAGAGTTTTGGGGGTGAAAAAGGGGTTGTGTGTATGAGAGCACAGTTGAAAGACATGGGTACAAATCACTGATAACTTCTGACTGATAGCAAGTTCTACAATTAGAAACATGTAAGTATCTTTAAGTAAATTCAAACTTTCAGGTGCTAGTTAAAATTGCACCTTCATAAATTCAACTCTATTAACTTTGATTTTTTAATCTACTGTAAGAATACTCCTTATTCTCTCCTACAATGACTTCAGATGTCACAAAAAACTGTAAAAGTCTCTGAGTGGCATCCCAGAAAATAGTTTGTAGAACTTATGTTAAAAATCCTCAAAGAGCATTCTGTAGTGCATGGAGACATTATAATCTCTATCACCAACTCCAGAGTTTCTTCCTAATAAAGGAGGGAAATAGAGCAATATTACATCTGTTTCTCCCAGTCCCCATAAGATACTGTCAACCCTATGATGTACTTTCTGATTGCTTTAATTATTTATTTACTCAACAATATTTATGGACTGTTATATGCCAGATTTTATTCTAGGCACTAGGATATGACAATGAACAAAATATTCAAGTCTTGCCCTTATAGAACTTACATTTTAGTAGGAAGAGACTGTCAACAAACAAAAATTATACTATATATATAATTTTATGTACATAGTATGGCTCTGCATAATTTGTATGTATACATGGTGTGTGTGTGTGAGAGAGAGAGAGAGAGAGAGAGAGAGATAAATGCTATGGAGAAGACAAAAATAAAGCAAAGGAAAGGTTGTAGGAAGGAAAAGGTGTAATTTTAAATAAAGTAGTCTGCTAATGCCTCACTGTGGTGATGTTGGAGCAAAGCCTCTACCCAGGTGAGAGTAAGCTGCAGAAATAATTGTGGGAAAAGAATTCTAGGCGGAGAAAAGAGTGAGTATAAAGACCCTGAGTTGGTGGAACTTCAAGTGTTCATGTTCCAAAGAACATCTCAGAGGCCAATGTGTTTGAGCAGAATGAACAAGGGCCAAAGGCTGAGGACTGGAGGCTGATGATGCAAGGAGAGAGGGAGGGGTCACAGGTGTACTGAGCTAGGGCTTCTGGTCTACTGTAAGGATTTCTGCTTTTATCCTGAGTGATGTGAGAACCTGTTGGGAGATTTTGAACAGAGGAATGACATGTTCTAACTCCCATTTTAAAGGGCTCACTCTGGCTTCTGTGTTGGGAATTCACACTAAAAGTGGATCAGGGAAGAAAAAGGGGACCAGTCAGTAGGCTATTGCAAGAATCCAGGCAAAAGGTAGAGATGGCTTGGGAAAGGCTATTAACAGGAATGTAGGTCATGAGCCAAGCTCAGATTCAGAATCTATCTTGAAGTGAGACTCTGCTATTTTCTGATGGCTTAGATATAGAGTGTGAGATAAAGACAAATTTTACTTCTCTTCTTTGTGCTAAACCTTACAAAACATGTTTGTGAAAATTGCTTATAAATAAAAGTATAAAACATATAGAGCAGCTTACTTATAAGCCTGCACTATGGCAATTCTTGGCATGGGAAATACTAATAAGATATTTGAATGAGAAATGAGCTTGAAGAAAAAGTATTTTTATAAATGAAATGTTATATATATATATATATATATATATATATATATATTCACACATACATACATGCACACACATACACATCCAGCTTTCTGTGAAGGCACAAAAATATCAGCTGGCAGAAGAGTGAGAATTTTTAAAATTTTAAGTTCTGATTATAGTGCAGAGGCATATAAATACTTAATATATTATGCTGTATCCTACTAAATTCAGAACTTTAGTATTTTTTTTTATATCTTACTGTTTCATATTAAAATCTTGATTATTAAACCAGGAAAACTTTAAGCATTCTAGTTTAGGATTTAAAACCAAGAGTCATATACCATTAAGATATGTTAAATACCAATATGTCTGCTATGGTTGTAAAGCATATATATTATCTATTTTAACTTAAAATTCTACACTCTTGATACATTATTACCCTGAAAAATATAATTTAAAAACTATTTGGAGTATTAGATAACTAAGTAAAAAATATTATTTTGCTTTTTAAAAGACTGCATATCAAATAGTTGGAAAATTGTGTGTGTGTGTATGTGTGTGTTTGTGTGTATGCACACAGATGTGTGTGTACTCACATTATGTGTTACTTGGGTAATGCATACTTCCATTTGAAGTGTGAAGTATGAAGTATCCATTTGAGGCACTGTACATTAAAATATACAAACACATATTAAAACACAGGTCAGTTTTAGTGAAATTCAGCACAAAATTTAATTCCTGGGTTTCTGACAGCCAAAGTTAAAAGAAAAGCATTATTGGTTTTATCTGTCTCATTAAGTAGCGAAAGAAGAGCAAGTTAAAGCTATTCAGGGGCCATAAGCATATTAGTAAGTCTGAACTTAGAGAAGAATGTACCATGCTCGGTTTTAAGTAAACAGATTTGCTTATAGTTTTTAATAGACGCTTCATAGAAGAATTGGATTGAATTGAATTTAACAAACTTTTCTTGAGATCCATTTTCACAGCAGGTTAGAAATTAAGATTAAAAATATCTTGCCCTCAAAATCAATAATTTAGTGTTGTTCAGTGTTAAAGGTAGAAGAGGGAAGACTAAAGTATTCTGTAGGCAGCAACTCAAACAAATGCCTTGTAAGAACCTTAGACTCTACACTTTTAAGGAAGTAATGATTTCTTCTCAAAAGTTTTATTTTAATAAAAGACATGTTTGGAACTAAATTTTTAAAATACTTTCACTGTGGCAATGTGTGAAAGATTGTTTGGACAAAAGCTGAAATTGAAATCAGGAAAACCAGTTAAAAAAATCTGTTCCAAAATCTCAGCCATGTGTTCAAAGTATGGACCAAAGTTGTTGCCCACATCAAAATCATCTACTGCTTATGACATATCTGGCTCCTGGCCAAAAACCTAAGTGTGATTTTTCAGATAACTGATCATAGGCAATTATAAACGCTTTACCTGGCAGTCCTCGTGGGAAAATTGCCCTGCCTACGCTGTCATACAACCAGGGCAGTACAGTCAAGAACTAAGTCAAGAACTTAGTCAAGGCCTAAGTATCCCCCACCAAACCCTCTCTGGCAGACCATGCTCTAACACATACCTGCATTCCTAGCCTCCAATTGGAGGCCTCTTTTTTGAGAGTCTTTGGTTGAGGTCTTCCCCAGCCTCTGCAAAGACTTCTTTATCAGGGGGAAGAGAGGGACCTTGAAAACACTTTTCTTCACTGTGAAGTAGTATTCAGTATGTTTCTACTCCTAGTTCTTTCTTCCTGCCCCGAGGCCTTCCAGGACAGAAAACCGCAGAAGCCAGATAGATGTCTGTGTTGATGCACCTTTCTTTCAGCTGGTGCTCTTCCATGAAGAAACACAGAAGGGGGAGGGGGGTCAGTTGGTGCTTTCTTCTTTTTAGCCTCCAGTTTATACTATTGCAGTAAGTAATTAAAGTGTTGATTGTTACTTTCATTTTGGCTTGTCTTAATCAGCTATCCTGGCACCTGGTAGCTCAGTTTAGCTGTCTCCAAGCTCAGATCCTCAGGGGAAATATCCAGGAATCTGCATTTTAAATGTGTTTCCCAAGTAACTCTTCTGTGTATTTTGGTAAAATCAGTAGATAAAAGGGACCCAAATTCAACCAGTGGTGGTGGATAAGGAGGAAGAATTCCAGAAATATTGGG
Source organism: Martes martes (assembly GCF_963455335.1). Lineage (NCBI taxonomy): Eukaryota > Metazoa > Chordata > Mammalia > Carnivora > Mustelidae > Martes > Martes martes. The sequence continues at coordinate 85,812,806 of NC_137888.1, forward strand.
AGTCAGTGTGAGAATTAGAATCTTATTAAATTGTACAATAAAAATGAATGAAAAACAAATTTAATGTTAATCAAAATTGGAAATATAGGAGAAAAAGGAGGAGTATGGGCACATTGCATTTTAAAGATATGTAAAGATATGTAAAGATATGTAAAGATAGGGTGTTGAATAAATATACAAGGGTATATATGAAGTAAGATCTTAGCAAAAGTATAGATATGAAATAATGATTTGGAAGTCAGTCATGTGTGTAGGGGCAGGGGAGGTTAAAATCATGTCAGCAAATGAGAAGACCAGGGAGAAAGTATGGAGTCAAAAGAGAGATGAAGGATGGTGCCCCGTGGAGCCATTTGGTGAGCAGGCAAAAGAGTCCAGTGGAGGTTGAGAAGAATGGTCACTCTTCTTTGCAAGCATTTATTTTACAGACTCTCGATAAGTTGAAAAGTAAAATGTGAAATTGCAATTCTGTGGAAGCATTTATTTAGGTAAGTCAAGTGATATTTTTCAGATACCTGGTTTTCTGGAGATCTTATTTCCAAATAAATGAATGTCTTTCCTGTGGGTTCCACCATGCTAATTATTTCTTTTTACTTTTTTTAAAGGTTTTATTGATTTATTTGTTAGAGAGAGAGAACACAAATGGGGGAGCAGCAGGCAGAGAGAGAAGCAGGCTCCCTGCTGAGCAAGGAGCCTGATGTGGGATCAGATCCCTGGACCGTGGGATCCTGACCTAAGCCAAAGGCAGGCACGTAACTGACTGAACCACTTGTATGTCCCATACCATGTCAACTTTTTTTTTTTTTTTTATAAGAGATAATTGCTTAGTACATAATTCAAAATTAAGATGCTAGTCAACAATGTGGAGGTGGGTTTCCATGATTCTGCTAACTGAAGTAGTAACGTAAGCACTTTCACCCCTTTCACCCCTAAATTAGTATTTATTATTATATTTTATGTTTTAAGCTGAGATAAATAATTGATAAATGAATAAAAAGTTGGCTTAGGGAACATTTAAATTTAATGAATTTCTTAGTAATGTTCCCTGAAGTCTATTTAATATGTTCTCTTAGAGACTATTCTGGATTTTCCTTGCTTCCTTTCAATCTTTCAATAAATTTCATCAGTGATTTTTATTTCTAAGTTGAAAGAATTGTTATACTCTAATCACCCTGAAATACATTTAAAATAAATACTAACGGATTATAAAAGTTATAGGGTAGAGTGGGCTAGGGGTCATTTCAAATATTACATATTTCTTTTAAAGAAATTATTATTATCCATAGGATCCCCAATTCCCCAGTTTCCTGAGGGACAGAGGGGGTTTCCCAGGATGGGTGACTTTCCTAGGAGGGGTTTTGTAAGGGAAAAGTTTCTGTAAACTGGGATCAGTTGGTCACCCCATTAAAATATCCACAGATGCTAGAAGTTTGACTTGAGGGGTGTGTGTGTGTGTGTGTGTGTGTGTGTACTTGTGTGTGTATATGTGCTTGTGCATGTATGGAAGAGTGAAAGAAAGAAAGAGAGAGAGAGAGAGGTACAGAGAGAGAGATTGCTATTTTGTTATATGTTCCACAAAATCCACACTCACCTTTTTCTAAAAGAATAGAGATTTATTGGGCATGTGGTAACAAAGTCATTTTTCAGTTCCCTTGCAGTTCTGTCTTACTATGTAACTACATTGAGTGATAATGACTTGTGGAACTTCTGGCTGATGCTCTCTAAAAGGAAACTGTCTGTCTTCCATTATCTTTTCCTCCTTCCTGTGAGCTGGGAAGTGATAACAACTGGAGCAGTCATTTTGGATCCAAAGATGGAAGCCTTGTAGTTAGCACGGAAGGGCTACTCCAGGAACTTTGGCAACTCAAATTTAAGTAGTTTTTACATGAATGAGACCTCTATTTCTATTTTAACTTAAAGTGTCTGTTATAGCAACTTAACCTGTACCCTAGAACAGGGAATTTTTGTCACAATCCTTGGCTTCTGATTTCTTTAATCCATTTCTATTTCTCATGTTCTTATAATTCCTTAATCTAATAAGTGTGGGCTTTATTCTCCTCTTCCTTTTTGTTAGAAAGCACTTTTATTAAACTCTATGATATGTTATCACCAGGTTAGTTTTTTGGATAAGTTAGTTGGTGGAGATAAAGATATTTAGAAAATCTCCCCCACCCCCAGCAAAGCCCATTTTGCAAGGTTACTGACTTGTTGAGTCCTGGAATATCCTATCTTTTTTTTTTTTTAAACAATTTTTTAGAAGATTTTATTTATTTATTTATTTATTTATTTATTATCATAGAGCACAGACAAGGAGTGTCAGGCAGCGGGAGAGGGAGAAGCAGGCTCCCCACTGAGGAAGGAGCCTGAATCAGAACTCTATCCCAGGACCCTGAAATCATGACCTGAGCTGAAGGCAGATGCTTAACTCACTGAGCCACCCAGGCGTCCCTGAAATATCTTATCTTTGGTGTGAGCATATCCCTTAGTATATACCTGGGATAAAATATGAAGAATAGAAGAGTAGGAGGACTTTTGGTAATCAGAAATTAAAATACTTTTTAAAGGCAGGAGGATTTTAAAAGTCTAGGAGGATTTGTGGACTAATCTACACATACCTCTTCTCCCAATTTTGCATGCAACCAAAGCAGTGAGCTTCCTGATATGATGGTGTCCTTCTTTCTAGGGTCAAGAAGCAAGGCCTTGATGACCTAAATCTCTATGCCTATGCAGGTTGGTGGGGACCTTAAAAGAAGTGACTTTTGATTCTCAAGATATAGATTGAGACCTGACCAAAATCTCAGGTGCCTCCACTGGACAAAAAATAACGTGGGTACGAACAACAAATGAATGAACAGAGTAGTTCCACTCAGAGCTCAGTCACAGATTACTGTTACTATTTTGTGCATCAGAGAGGTCCTGGGTCTAGAGCTCCAGCTGTCTCTTTAACTGAAGAGTGAAGAAGGCTATCAGATGGTTAAGCTTCTGTAACTGATACATTAGGATAAGTTTATTACCATAAACTCAGACATGCAATGTAACCTTTCTGGTTTTTCTTATAACTAGGATTAATTTCTCTTTTCATCTTTTGTACAGAAAACTTGATCTGGTCACGTAATCATTAAAATGATTTTCCTCAATCTTATTACCTTTGATTTAAATCCATTTTAGGATTTCTTCTTCCTTCCTTTCTTCTCCAGTGGCATCTGTGTTCAGTAGAATCACCCCTGATATCACAGCACTGAGAGGACAATATCTAGTTCTTCATCAGTATCTATACTTAACCATTGTCTGTTCATACTGTCTGGCTGATCCTAGGTTGCTTACATCTCTGCATTGACATTATCAGAGATGGTCCTTTGCCAATCCAGTCATGAGGCTGGATGGAGGCATGTAAGCAGCATTCTTTGCTGCAGAGTCCTCTTGCTCCAGCCGTGACAATGACTTTCCTTTTTCTGCTAATTTCTAAGATTAATTCACAAGTGTGTCTTTGCTTCTCATGGCTCACCAAGATACCCTGAATTTGTGAGACCATTACCTGAACACCTCACATAGAGCTGCTCCTAATCACCAGATAAACACACCCAAAGAATAAAGATACAAACCTCTGTATTCCAGGTATAGCAGAACTATCTCATAATCACATATAACTCTTACTTTATAAGTAAATACTGTCCCACCCTGCTCCAAAGAGATAATGTTATAATGTTTTATGCGGGGGGTGGGGATCTGGTTAGTGCATTATTCTTTCTATTCTACTCTTTATGCCAGGACCTGACTCATGGGTGTTGAAATTCCAGGAGTACCATGTTTTGTTTCTTTTTGTATTTCTGAAGGGGCTTCCCTTTCCACTGGGCAGGGAGGATAAAGTCCAGTTTGAGTGAGAGGGATGGCCAGTTACACTAAAAATTTACAAGTCCCAGAAAACTACATTACAACCTCATGTACCAGTCCATGTATTTCCTATTTTGATCAGTGTATCCTAATAAATAGCCTCTGTTCAAGAGCTCAGTTCTTTACCTTTTTGTTCAGGACGTCAGATGAATGGCAACTGTCTTGTCTTGATACAGATCCAACTAGGATATCTGTCATACCTATCTAGGATAGGCTTTATTTTTACCTTGTTCTTATCTATAATTCTTCTCTCCCATGCTCTAGTCATCCTTAGCAATAAGGACTTAGGTTAAATTTACATTTACTTGTGTCATATCCTAAATATGGGAGCTTGGAATTTGTGTTGCTTCTCTTTGGTAAATAATGAAGTCTAAATATATACATGCCCTCCATTCCAAGGGGAAGATTTGTTTTCTCCTTTCTGTAGTCAAGGAATCTTATGCTGCTGGGAATAAAAAGATACATAAATAAAAAGATGATAGGGTTCCAATATGCTCATTTTATTCTTTGAGGTTCTTTAGGAGCAACTCTAGGCACTGGGAGGGGACATTACAGTGATGTATAGATAGACCATCCCCCACCATACATATACACAAAAAAGAGCAGCATTGCCTTACTCAGTCTTTTTTATTGGAATTCTGCATAAGATTTTGGTTGGAAATTTTTTCCTGTAATTCACACAACCATTGTAGTTTAACATTAAAGAAGAGAACATTTCCTGGCCAAAGTTACAACCTAGTTTGCATGAGTTAAATATAAGTTCTGAGATTTAAAAAGGGTTTGTTAGGGAAAACAAAATAATCAGTAAACTGTATTATATTAATGAATGACTTTAATTAGAAGTATTAATTAAAAGGTTTTAATTAGAGGCAAAAGTAATATTAAAAATATATGACTTCAAATCATTTCCCTTTTTAGTGCTTCTGGCAAGAAAATAGTATTTATCCACAGTACCAGAATTGGAAGTAGTAATTGGCCCTAGCTTTAATTTACTGAAGATCTAGTTTAACTATAATTAAATTGAAAATCAATAGCTAAAATAATCAGGGAAACTTGTTAATTTAGGAACAAAACTGATTTTATTTTCTAACTTTTTATATAATTAATTTATGAAACTAATTGCATATAAAGTTTTGCCTGCTAGATTTTCGTTATTTTTATTCTAAACAAAATTTGCACAAATCGTAATAAAAATAGTGTGTTTTAGTTATGTGACTACATACAGTTATGAAATGCTAACTGTTTAATAATCTTGAAATTAAAGAAAAAGTTAATATACGTGTGAAAGTCAAGGTAAATGAATAATTCTAGAGTAAGAGTTGGAAGTGTCTAGGTAAATGTTATCCTGGATCAGAAGGTCTTTAAAATAAAACCCCATAATGATGCTATACTACTATGTGTTCTGATTTAGGTAAAATAAATACATTGAAGTAGTAGATAAAAAACATTCTCCAAAAACTGATGGAAGGGTAGGGCAGAAAGTTTCAGATTTCCTCAAGCAATAAAAAAAATAAAAAATAAAAAAAAATTCAATAATAGAACTCCTTTAGAAATATAAGAAGCAAGTTGAAACTCTAAAGAAGAGTATTACACCATCTCTCCATAAAGTTGCCAGACTGAACAAAAGGGATGCATTTTTTATTTCTCGGCAGGAGGTTTTTTATTTTAACAATAACTGACAAAGTATTTACAAACAGGCTACAAAAAGATTTTTGTTAATTTTTAGAAATCAAAGAGGTGATCTCCAGGTTGATGATTGCTATGATCTGAATGTTTGTGTCCCATCCTTCTTCCATGTGCTGAAAACCTAATACCCAATTTGATGATATTATGAGGTGGGGCCTTTGGAATGTGATTAGGTCATGGGGATGGAGTCCTCATGAATGAGATTAGTGTTCTTACAAAAGAGACCCCAGAGAGTCCCTTTGTCTCTACCTGAGACTCTACTACCTGAAGACACCAGGAGAATTTGCTTTACCAAAACTTGGCTGTACTCCCACCTGATCTTGGACTTCTAGCATCCAGAACTGTGAGAAATAAATCTCTGTTGTTGAAAGAAAGAAAAAAAGAAAGAAAGAAAAGGAGGGAAGGAAGGGAGAAAAAGAAAAGAAAAGGAAGAGTACTTGACAGGTTGAATTGGGTATGAGGTAAAGTGTTTTCCTCTTCCTTTTGTCGAAGTATATTAAAGCCACTTTTCATACCCTAATAATCTTTACTTTTGTGACTATATAATTACAGTTCTTCTTTGCATGGGACTTGCCCATAAGCAAGTTCCTCTTGAATTCTGTTTCGCGAATCCCAGTGGTTGCAACCATTACTGTGTGCATAGGTCATTTACAAACTCCCAGAAACAGTGAGTGGTCCAGATGCATTTCATATTCTGCGTATTTCTCTGTAAATAGAGTTATTGGTTAAGATGAAGAATAAACCAAAATTCATGAGCCAGAATTCCCCTCCTGTATCATGTGACCCTAATTTTTATAACTGCTGTGGCAAATCTTTCCACTGAGATTTTTCAAGTGTTTTTATTTTTATCTGACAGCTCCAGGTAGATATTGAACCTAAAATTTTATGTTTCAGATCAAAGCTTTTCAAAATTTATTATGCACACTAGGGGCATTTTAAAAATGCAGATTCTGATTCAGTCAGTTTAGTATAGAGCTTGGGATGCTGCATTTATAATGAGTTATAGGTGATATCAATGTTGCTGGTCCATAGACCACACTTTGAGTATCAAGGTGCCACACATTGTAGGCTTTCTTTGATTTCTGCTTAGGAAACGTACTAAAGAACAACATTGGAATATTTTTTACAAATTTCCAATTAATTCTGATACTGGCAGACAGGGCACATTCTGAGAAACACTGTGTTATGTTATCTGTAATAGCTTGGAAGTTCTAGTTTTACTTGAATTTTTTCCATGGTTCCACTTGATCTGGCTGCTGTGGTATTAATGGTATTAATGTAAAAGTATTAGTGAAATAAGTCACTTCAACTTAATTCTTAGAAAAATATTTTGATTTAATAACAGTTCATGTTAGTTGTAATGTTTAGTCTTTCTAGGTCATACGATTTCTGCTCCAACTACTCAGTTCTGCTCTTGTAGCATGAAAGCAGCCACAGACAATAAGGAAACAAATGAGTGTGCCTATGTTTCCATAAAAGTTTATTTCTAAAAAAAGGCAAATTAAATTTGGCCCAAGGGCTATAGTTTGCCCACCCATCTAGTAAATCATTTACGGCATATATATGATTCCTTTAAAATGTGTTCATTTCAAAATAGAACCTAGGTTAGAGACCAATAATATGCTATAGTTAAAAAAAGAATAACTGTTAGGGCTATAACTATTTATTGCCATAGGTTTACAATTTGCTGTAGAGTTATTTTTTTCCTTAAATACAAAATCCCATACGAAACTAACTTCAGCCTTATGAGCTTACCAGTACTTTATAAATAAGAAAATTAAGACTCGGGTTAACTGATTTTTTCAGTATTATACTTTTAAGAAAGCAGAAGAGCTAGATCCTGAGAAAGTCTTTTGAGTTAGAGTAGCTATATTGATACCATGAACAAAAAAAGACATATCAACTCTTGAATAATCTTAAAAATAAGATAAGTATAGTATTTAGATTTTTGCATTTCATGGGAATTGAATTTTTTAGAGTCAGGTAAGATTTTTTTGCCAAAGTTTTATGCTTTTAGTTGTAAGGACAATTTTATTCAACTTACTGTAATCTGGTACATTAGATATTCTCATTCAATGAAACTTAGATAGAATCAAGAAGTAGAAAATTTGTCTTTGTGCATTCTCAAGGAAAAATTTCACTATTGGGAAAGTAGTATTGGCTTATGAATAATTGTGGGCCTTTTGAAGATACCTTGCTTAAATATTCAGCAGCACCTCAGAAAATGTTTAAATAGGTGCTGAAAATGATCTTGAATAACTCAATTTTATTTCTATGCTGTTATCTAGGAGAAATATATAAACTGACATAAGTAAATTACAATATATATAATTAAAAACCACCTACCAAGTAGGTTATATATACACAGTGTTGCATCATTAGAACAGTTCTTTTTTCAGTCGTAATTCCTGGTGCAATTCTAGTTGCAAGAATGAATAGAACTTCCCAAATAGCTATTTACCATATAGACCTTTATTAAATGAGTGGGTGCCAAATTCTGAATTGTGACAAAATTCTTTGTTTTCTTTTAAATTTTAGAAATTATTTGTGATATCCTTGGGATTTGTACCTGCCTATGATACTTAAATATTATTTATCAAAATATTTATAGAACTCTATACAACTTTAGGGTATGAAAATTTTAGACACCTAAGATGACATTTTAGTTGGGCTAATTGCAAAGACTTCAGACTGTATTTTCTTGTAAGAAAATAAATTTTATGTAATTTTGACTGTATGTGTTATGGACCATTATCCGCAAAAACGATCAGGCTTACATTCCACAAGTTTACACTTAGAGTTTGAGGTTAAGAGAAACTCTAGGTTAACATTTATCAAAGGTAGAGGTCTTAGGGGGTTCCTGAGACCCTTTGAGGGTACCTACAAGGTCAAACTGTTTTCAGAATGAATGAGTGAATGAATGAATGAATGAACAAATCCACTGTGTTGACATTTCCAGTGAAAATGTGAGTACAGTGGTGAATAAACCGCTGGTGCTCCTTAAGAAGAATCAAGGCAGGGTGCCTGGGTGGCTCAGTGGGTTAAAGCCTCTGCCCTTGGCTCAGGTCATGATCCCAGGGTCCTGGGATCGAGCCCCACATCAGGCTCTCTGCTCCGCAGGGAGCCTGCTTCCTCCTCTCTCTCTGCCTGCCTCTCTGCCTAGTTGTGATTTCTCTCTGTCAAATAAGTAAAATATTAAAAAAAAAATATATATATATATATATATATGTATATATATATATATTTAAGAAGAATCAAGGCAGTAGCACCACCACATAAAAGAGGGGTTTAGTGACATGTGGAATAACTACTGTTAGATTTTGGTAAGTGTTTTGTAAAGGCTTGTTTCTTCCTGTTTGCTATTCTTGTATCTCTCTTTTTTTTTTTCCTTTAATTTTTCTGATTATTATGGAACTCTTGAAAAAGGATATTCTTACTTTAAGAGAAATGAAGAGAAAATAAGAGAAACTTCAGTAGAAACTATGGGTGGGGAAAGCTTGGTTGAGGAAAAGTTCAGCTACTTATGTCTATGGAAGGAAATAGAACACAGAAATCAGCCTGAGAGTTAGCTTTATTGATCCTACTCCTACAGAGTAGGATCCCTTTTCCAATGTCTCTGAATTAAAGCAACCTACTGTCATGAAAAAAGGGAATTGTTGCCTATGCTTCGGTACCTTTACCTCTCTCTGCTCTAATTCCTCATTACTGTCCTATTATGCTCCTACTATCATTTGAACAAAGGGAAGAAGAAACTTCGCGTCTTCATTTGGCCCATTAAATTATGCCTTTTAGCTGCAAAACCTTCAATGTATGCTAAATGATATAATTACATGGATATTTTTTCCCCTAAAATTTCTGTTGGAAAATATATGTGTTGATAAAGTAAGGGAAGAAGGACCCTAGAGGCTAAGTCCATGTAATAAACAATGGCACTAGAATTTTCTCGAGAGTATGTCCAGACAGGTGTTTATACCTTTGTTTTGCTACACCTGGAATTTAATTTGGATCCACAATTTAGAGATGGAAACTAAAGCAAAGCTGCATCGTTTCACTTATTAGAAGAGAGAGGAATTTAAAGTATGATTATAAGATAGAGCTCAGAGTGAAGGAGGGTCAGAAGAAAACAAAACAATTCTGCAAAAGAGGGCTTTGGAGATCAGGACTACTTCCTGAGTAGTTTTTAATTTGTTTGCTGTGTGTAGTGTGAAATAAATGTTCTTTACCATCTTCCTTATAACAAGTCTTAAGCAAAACACACTTCCCTCTAATGCATTTTTGTGATTGGATCCTTTCAGAGGACAAAAAGAAAATAGGAGTTATATGTCTGGGTTGATAAGTTAAAAGAGGCTGCTTGTATAAATAGAAGGTTAAGGGATGATAGCTGATATTGCATTCCTAATTCCAGTTTCCAAGAAAAGACTTTGATAGATTCAGCTTGCCTTTCTCACCCTTCCTGAACTAATAAACTGTGGTCCTGGGTATAGTTGTGTCACTTTGTACAAATATAACTTCTCCTCCTTCATCCATATGGAAAAGGTATTGTTCTCAGAAAAGCAGGAGATGGGGAACTGAGCATGTAAATCTATCAGTGTTCTTACTTCTTTTTTCCTTACAACAATATTTCAGCCAATAAAATATTGAGCCATGATTCAAATGTAAGCATGTATATCTTCAAACCAAAATCACTGCCATTCTGTCTCCTATCAAGAATACTTGCATAGAAACACAAAACCCCACAAAACATGTAGAAATTGATATGTTGTAGATCTGAATGCACTTGAGAAATGATTAGGTAGTCGAGTCCTCCAACTTTGAAAAATTGTTTTAAGGTCATTAGTTTTGACTGCATGTATGCTTTATAAGAAAATTCAATGTTTTCTGGCCAAATATTATGGGGAAAATATTATTGGAAGCAGTTGAAAGGTAATTAGAGAAAGGGGAATTAATTTATTTGCTTAGAGAGTAATTACATGAATAAAATCACCTTTTAATTTTTAATGAAGTTATGATTTTGAACATTTACCAAAAAATTAATAATGGGAGGCTCAGATTCACTGATCTGTGATTTGTTTAAAGGTTGGATTATTTATTTCTTGTGTTTCCTCAAATCACTTGGGTGACTTCATTTTCACTAAAATGTTACTATCCTAATTAACATAGTCTTCATTCATATTCCTTAAAAAATAGCAATAAAATCTGCTCTAAAACGTTAAAAAATGAGATTTCTTGAATTCCAGCAAGAAAATCATTAAAAATTTAAGGCTATGTATAGAGAAATGTAATGAAAAATGAAACATGTAAAAGGATAGAATTTGTCTCAGAGAAAATTATTTCCTGAATGTAGCTGGATAATTTAAATAAATCAATACTGATATTGCCTTGCAGTTAATTTTTTTTGCTTTCCCTTGTCTCCCCTTTTTCTCTATCCTTTTATACTGCAAATGGAACACTTTCTTCAGGCTTTATTAAAAATGAAATTAAAAGTTCAACCAAGAGGAGGTGTTGTTTCTACTAATGCCTGGTGTCTTAGAGGACTTCCCCAGGTTATTTGGAAGGAGGCAGAAGTTCACTTTAAATATGATTATCAACATATATACTCATCAAAGCAAAAGAGAACCAAGTTATTTATGTTTTGTCTGGCTGTGTTGGCACCATTATCATCTATAATGCCTGATGAAGCAGGCATTACATTATAGGTGTAACATTCCCTGGAAAGAGAAGATATTCCTATTGGGTAGATGTGAGAAATCCTAGACTTGAGTCGTAGAAGGGTCCTTGGGGATCTAATTTCACCCCTTTTCCTCTTAAAAGTGAGAAAATTGCTGTTCAGAGAATTCAAACTTGCTCAAGGTCACACTACTAGTTCTCTTTCTTTTTCCAGTGGGGCACTGAGAATGACTTAATTGTCTGAAAAGTAAGTGCTTATTTAAAGATAGTGGGGAAAAAAAAAAAGTGAATGCCAAGAAATTCAAAGATATGAGGGGTTGGCAACTTTTGAACAGCAGTGTGGCTGTGAAGTGACCCTTTCTCTCTAGTATATAGCAGTAAAAGAATATCTTTCACACGTTGTTTTTAAAAAGAAATAGAGAAAATTTCTACCTGTCACCAATTTTCACTGTGGCAGAAGCTCTCAGAAGGAGCTAGGAAGCAATTGTAACTAGTCCACATTCCAGTGGAAATTGACCACTATGTGACTTTGGTTCCCAAGCCAAATTTGTTCAACATTTAAATTATGTTTTCCAGTTAGCTGTTTTTGAAAACAATTTAGGGCATACTGTTTCATGATACTTTAAGCCAGATCCCTGTTTCTAGCCATTTAAATTTTATACAAATTATACACTGTGTTATAGCAAAACAAATTGTAGCGTGATTCCACATGTTTAAACACTTGTTTTTCTCTTAAACACAGTTAAAATTTGTGTGTGTGTGTGTACACACACACATACATGTTTATACACACATTGTATACACATATCAAAGTGTCATGTGCATCTAATTATTGAGTAATACCTTCTTAACATTAAGTTCCAGTTTTCAGACTTTTAGTTATTTTAGCTGTTTCTTAGTATTCTTAGTATTGCTTTCACATATTTAGCATTCACCAGTTTTAATTAATAATTAGTAATTTTCTGTAGTAATGGGGATTTAATTCACTTGTATATCTATTCCTTTTCCAATCTCCTGTTTGATTTATACATTATTGTTTTTTGTTTAATGTATACTTAGTATTATGATACATAAAATTAATCACTGGAACACCCAAGAAAATGATAATATTCTCTTCTTCTTTCCTTCTTTCCTTTCTTCCTTGGTTCTAATTGTCATTAAAAAAAAACAAAACAGGGTGCCTGGGTGGCTCAGTTGGTTGAGCGACTGCCTTCGGCTCCCGCATCGGGCTCCCAGCTCCTTGGGGAGTCTGCTTCTCCCTCTGACCTTCTCCTCTCTCATGCTCTCTCTCACTCATTCTCTCAAATAAATAAATAAAATCTTAAAAAAAAAAAAACCAAAACCAAACCAAACCAAAACAAAACAATAAAACTTCTTAGTACCAAACACATCATGCTTCCTTATCTTCTAGGTACTAGTCTAAGTGCTTCACATATATTTGCTCTATCCTCACAATGACTTTATAATGTAGATATCATCGCTGTTTTATGAACAGGAAACTGAAGACCAGAGAAGGTGAGTCAATGGTAAAAAGTCACTCACACATACTAATACATGATAGAGCTAGAATTTGGACCCAGGCAGTGTGATTTCAGAATCATAATGTTAAACACAGTATTAGCTTCTTGTTATATTTTGCTTTTCACAAATTCTTGTTTTTTTTTTTAAATTTTTTTACTGTTGATTTTTCAAAATATTTATTTTTCATTTTTTTCAGCTTTTTTTGGGTAGAGTTTTTTGTTTTTTTGTTTTTTATTAACACGTAATGTATTATTTGCTTCAGGGGTACAGGTCTGTGAAATCATCAGTCTTACACAGTCCTCAGCACTCACCATAGCACATACCCTCCCCCATGTCCCTAACCCAGCCACCCTATCCCTACCCCCACCTACCCCCCAGCAATCCTCAGTTTGTTTCCTGAGGTTAAGAGTCTCTTGTGGCTTGTCTCCCTCCCAGGTCCCAGGCCCCATCTTGTTTCATTTTTTCCCTCCCAACGCCCCATGACCACACCCCGCCCTACACCCCCCCCCCCACCCTGCCTCTCAAATTCCTCATATCAGAGAGATCATATGACAATTGTCTTTCTCTGATTGACTTACTTCACACAAGCTCTATCTTATGGGAAACTTCTATCACTTATTTCTCTTAAGGAAAAATTTGCCTTGCAGGCTTTATTTTACTTTACTTATTTTATTTAAGTCAGCATTAGAAAATGGAAAAAAGAAAAAGACTGTTAGACTATGTTTCCAAGTGACTCTGGTAAATGAGAATTATTGTGTAGATCTGTTCCTGCTCCAGAAATGTCAATTAATCAGGATTCAAACGGTGTCTAAGGAATAGGAGGAAGTTTGTTTTAGGTTAAGAGAAACAGGGATTTGCCTCAAAGGGACCTTTCTTCATCTATCAAATCCCTTTGATTTTCTCAGTCAACACTGGAATCTTCTCTAAGTTTCTGTGTTTTGTTGATAGCAGAGGTCTCAGTTTAACCTTAGTAAAAAATTTTAAGTAATTACTTTGTATTGTTTTATACTTTCAGTTTCCTGAGCACTTTTTGGTTTCTAGCTGTGACACAGCTGCCCATCTGGTTAATTATTTCCATGTGGTCTTCATTTCAGACCTGCCTGCTTTTCTCTCTTCCCCTCCCTGCTGAGTCTCAGCATCCCTTCCCCACATGGGCTAGGAGGGCCACCTGCTGTCAGACAGTTGGCTATCCCTAACCTGAGGGCTTCACTCTTACTTGTCTCCAGGTGAGCATCCTCAGGAATCGCAAGGATAGACTTAACATCAAGGCTCAGGTATTAACCATTCTGTTTTCAACTTCTGGCACTTTTATTTGAGTCAACTTTAAAAGAGAATTGCTTAGATTAAAGCTCACTATTATGAATAAAAGACAGATTTGGCTTTATGATGTAGGAAGTTGAAAGTTCTCTTTTCCGTAATTTAAATTAATTTATTTTTTTGCACTAGGAACTGGTAGATGAATGAGATCTCTGAATAAAAATTGTAGTGGTTATTATAATGCAAAAAGGAATCTCACTGTACCTTACATACTTGATGTTATTTGATATTAAAATGTGATAAAAACTCTTCTCTCCTTTTTGTTTTTAACATGCAGGAGAAATCCCTTTCTTTGGCTTGTACCTACTCCAATTCTAGATACCCTTGACTTCAGGCTCCTGGAAGCCTGTTAAAAATCATTGCCCTCTCAGGCAGATCATGAAACAAACTGAAAGTGAAGGGAGCTAGAATCATGAGTTCATCAAACACTATTCTGTTCATGAGAAGTAAAAGTCACGTTAAGTAGGTGCATAAAATATTCAGTCAAGTTCTAGACAAGTGTTGGGATCTTAGAAATCTAACCTAGAGAGTAAAAATGTGATATAAATTCATATGTACTGGATTACAGAGTGACACATTGTCAATAATTTTCAGCATCATCCATTTACCAAGGGTAAAATTATCAAGAATTGTCAGACTTCCAAGAAAAAGGGATAGAAAGGGTGAGATGAGAAAACATGCCTCCAGTTGGCTGAAGACAACAGCCCTTTTTCTTCCCCTAAATTCAGAGTGATCTGTTGTGGAGTAATGGAGCTAGGGAATAGTTGTTTAAGATGCAGGTGTAAGGTGGACCTAGGTGACTGTAGGACAGGGTCCCAGTAAATGGCCTTATTTCTCAATGGGCTGTTTAGAGAGGTTGTCACTTGATTTTGTTACTAAAGATTCTGGCCTTTGGGATTTTTTTTTTTTTTTTCTGTTGTGTGGTAAAACATACATACATGAAGTTTACAATTTTAACCATTTTTAAGTGTACAGTTTTGTGATGTTAAGAACATTTACACTCTTTTTTAACCAATCACCAGAACTCTTTTCATCTTTCAAAATGGAAACTCTATACTCATTTAACAACAATTCCTCATGCCCCCTTTTAGCCATCACTGCAAACCACCATTCTACTTTCTGTTTCTAGGAATTGTCTAGGTATTTCATATTAAGTGGAATCATACAATATTTGTCTTTTTGTGATTGGTTTATTTCCCTTAGCCAAATATCCTCAATGAGAATCCATGTTGTACCATCAGTTGGAATTTCCTTTTTGAAGATGAATAATATTCCATAGTATGTATATCCATTCATTTGTCCATGGACATCTGGTTACTTCCATATTTTGGTTATTGTAAATAACACCGCTACAAACATAGGTACATAGATATCTGTTCAAGTCTTTGGTGCAACTTCTTTTGGCTATATCCCCAAAAGTAGAATTGTTAGATCATATGGTAATTCTGTTTAATTTTTTGAAGAATCATCATAGTATCTTCCATAGTGACTGCAAAATTTTACAATCCTACCAGCAATACACAAAGTGTCTGATTTCTCCATATTCTTGCCAACACTTATTTTATTTTATATTTTATTTTTATTTTGGTCACTCTAATAGGTATGAAATGATAGATCTCACACTGTCTCATTGTGGTTTTGTTGACCTGTTGACTCTTAGGAGTGACGCCCATAAGACATTTACAGAGGCATCTTTGTGCTATGGTAGTCATCTTAAATGCTCTCAGAAATAATGTGTTTTATAACAGAATAACTAAAATAAATGGGCAAGGACTTCTGGGGAAGATGACAGAGTAGGAAGATCCTAAGTTCACTTCATTTCATAAATACAGCTAGATAACAACATCCACATCAGTGTAAATAACCTAGAAAATGTGCCAAAGTCTGGCAGAACAGACTCTCTGCAATTAAATGTAGAGGCCACATCAGAGAGGGTTGAAAGGTAAGAGACATGGTCAGGAACCAAACAGACATGTGGGACTGTCTGAAGAGAGAAGGACATAGGGGATTCATAGAGGGAAGAGGACCAGACTGCCACACCAGACACCCAGACGCAAGGAACCCACATGGGAAGATGTTTGCTCATAAAATTTGGCTTTGAAAACCAAAGGGGCCTAACAAAGAGTGGGGCTTAACACCTGGAACTTTAAAAATCAGTAGGCTTAGCTCTGGGCGAGCTAGGAAGGCAAGAAGACCTTTTCCTTATGAGATAGCACAAACAGGACTGTAGAGATATAGTATAGAAGCAGCAATTTGAAAAAATCCCCTATGAAAGGAGATACATATACTAATTTTAGAGCAGGTACAGGAGGGGTAGGGATCTTTGGGAGACTTCTGCGAGAACACAGGAGTTGTTGGGTGCCATTTCCCTTCCCCACAACACCCCACATCCTAGATACATGGACACCTGCAGGAATCAGATCAGCTCCAGCACTCTCCATCTAGCTTGTTAGCAGCATGCCCTGCCCTCACACACATATGCGACTCCAAACCCCTCTACCCAGGCCTGGACAAGGATTTTTCTGGGCAACTTCAGCTTCCCTCCTACAACTACTGTTGACCTGCCCCATCCAGGCCTTTGGCCAGAGCTATCCAAAGTGGTGCCATAAGATTAGCAGTGTGTAAGCAGCCTCAACTGGGGCCAGCACCACTCCAAAATGACTCTTGTCCCAGGGAGAGAAGAAGATAACCACACACATTAGTCCAACTGCTGTCCCACCAGTGGACTGGGGGCAGACTTTGGGTTGTATAGCACAAATAAAAAACTGGTAATAGATATACAAAAAATGAAGAGAAAGGTATCTAAGTATATCACTAAGGAAAGCCAGTAAAATGTGAGAGGAGAGGAGCAAGAGAAGAAAGGAATAGAGAACCACAAAAAAATAAAAACAAAAACCCAACAACAACAACAAAAAAACAAGAAGTAAACAATAAAATGGAAATAAGAACATATCTAATAATAGTTACTTTTAATGGAAATGAGCTTAACTCTCTAATCAAAAGAGAACCAAATGGGGAAAAAACAAAACAAAGACCTTTCTATATGCTACCTGCAAGAGATTCATTTCACACCTGAAGATCATATGCATATTGAAATTCAAATCAGACCTAAAGACATATGCATATTGAAAACGATAAAATGATGGTAAAAATGATGGATAGAAAGCATTTATCATGCAAATGGAAATGAAAAGAAAGTTGGGGTAGCAATATTTATATTGGACAAAATAGACTTTTTTTTTTTAAAGTTTTGATTTATTTATTTGACAGAGAGAAAGAGTTCACAAGTAGGCAGAGAGACAGGCAGAGAGAGAGGGGGAAGTAGGCTCTCTGCTCAGCAGAGAGAGGGATGCGGGACTCAATCCCAGGACCCTGAGATTATGACCTGAGCCAAGTGCAGAGGCTTAATCCACTGAGCCACCCAAGCACCCCCAAAATAGACTTTAAAACAAAGACTGTAAAAAGACACAAAGCAGGGAACTATGTAATCATAAAGGGAACAATCCAACAAGATATAATAGTTGTAAATACTTATTCATCCAACATAGGAGCACCCAAATATGTAAAGCAGAAATTAACACACAAGAGGGAATCGATAGTGATACATTATTAGTAGGGGATTTTAACCACTTATAACAGTGGACTGATCATCCAGGCAGAAAATCAACAAGGAAACAATAGCCTTGAGTGACACATTTGACCACATGGATCTAATAGATAGACTCGGAATGGTCCATCCTAAAATAGATGAATATACATTCTTTTCAAATGTCCACACAAAATTTTCCAGAATAGATCACATATTAGGCCACAAAACAAGACTTAACACATTAAAAAATATTGTAGTCATACCATACATCTTCTCTGGCTGCAATGCTATGAAACTAGAATCACAAGAAAAAAATCTGGAAAGAGCACAAATACACAGAGGTTAAATGACATGTTACTGAACAGTGAAAGGGTCAACCAAGAAACCAAAGAGGAAATAAAAAAATACATGGAGGCAAATAAAAACAGATTAAACATAAAAATCTTTGGGGTGCAGCAAGAGTGGTCTTTCTTGGCATTTTCCTAAGAGTGAGAATGATGTTCTTTTTTCATGAAATATGATACTAAATTTGGATGTTTATAGATCTGTTTCTATTCCTACTTTATTGATTGTTTTACAATAAGGAATAGTTGCTGCCTTTATCAAACATCTTTACCTCATCTTTTCCTCATTAGTGAAAATTATCATATGTATATATGTGTGTATATATCTATATATGCATATGTTCTTTCTAGTTTATTCCTTTTTTTTCCTGAAACTGCTCTTGACTGTTCATGAGAACGTGATCCTTGAATAAATACATTCATATTTATACTTTATTACATATTTTCTTTTAGTATGTTTCTATTACTTCTTTATTTTTACCTGCCTTTAGTCTTAGTCCTTTTGATCTCAGTATTCTGTTTTATTTTGTTTTATGTTTCAGTTTGTTCCACAGTGTTTATTTATTAAGGGCAAAAAGCTAAATCACTCTCTAATTCCTAAATCCTCTAAATCCTAAAATAAATCAAACTTGGTGGTTTATTTGTCTTAAATACAGTATGTCTTTCTTTGTCTTTTCAGGAATACACCCTATTCTTGTATGTTTAAGATATTGAAAATATTTTATGTTACCTTCTGTTTTTTAATTTAAAAAAAATTAAAATTTGCAAAAAAATATCTGTTATTTGAGCCTGTTATTGTTGTTGTTATTATTATTGTTATTATTATTATTTACCTTCAAACTGGTAAATAATAATATAATATACATTATATATTATATTATATATAATGTATAAAATATTAATATAAAATAATATAATATGATATAAATAATAATAATCCTATGGATTGCCCTTAGGAGCTTCTCAGATCATGAGCTCTTTCTCTTTTTCTGTAAAATTCCCAATACAACTGATCTGAGAAAAAAATGGATTTGATTTTGTGGGTAACACTGTTAGGGGAATTAATTGCCTACAACTTATCTGGCAGGAAGTTTTCATGTTGAGGATGAACTAGAACAGATTTTACCCTTGTGCCCTTTAAAATATTGCACAACAGAGTTTCTTGCCAAGTCTGTTTATTTTTTAGATGTGATCCAAATTGTTCCTTCTTACAGAGCTTTGGTCATTTTAATCAGGCTAAGAATGGCTGAGGAGATTCCTGTCTTCAAGCTACTAGTTTCAGAAAATTATATCTAGAGTCTTTGTGCAGTGTCTGGAATACCCTAAGTGCTTAATAAATGGTTGTTATTATTTGTATTAACTTATTTTACCAAGGTTTTTATTTCATATTTGATTATATTTGAGTCTCAGACTAAGTTAGGGCTTTAAATTCTATTTATGATTATAGAAGTCATTAGATCTTTTTGCTGTTGTTCTAGTTCTAAAGTTTTGTTTGCTTTTACTCAAAAATTACCTTTCCTAAGCATCCTGGTTGTTGTCTTTTTTTGGGTTCTCCTCTTGCTAAACATATTGGTTCTTGAGCAATTCCCTAAATTCTGCTTTTTTCCATTGATCTTGGGTGTTCTCCAGCTGGCTAGAATAAGGCAGACCCACTTTTTATCAGTAAATGTCCCATTCACATTCTTGCTCTCTTCTCTGTATTCTCAGTCCTAAGATGCTCTCTTCATCTCTGCATCGTACCAAAAACCTGAACTATATCCTTAAACAGACACAAATCATTTCATCCTTCTTGATGATTTCCTCTAAGTCAGATATTAACGGTACAGTGTAGAGACAAGGACCCACTTTTCCCCTTTGGGGACTTTGGTGCCTTCAGAAGGTTCTAGAGATAAACAGAGACCAGCATCTCACCATCATTTTTTAAGTCTCAGGCTGGAAACAGTAAAGAAGTGACTCAGTTATATAGAGTGATTTATATGAATATAAAAGTTTTTGGAATTTTACTAAGTTTTTGGAATTTTCTGATATAAATACTCAAAGTCCAATTTTTATGTTAGCATCTAAATTTTCACCCACAAGCCTGGGAAAGCTTCCCAGGGGTCTTCCCTCACCCCCTGCAACTTAAATAATTTTCTTTTAAAGAGTGGTTGGTGCTTTAATCAGTAAGAACCAGAATTAACATTTGTTGCTTCAAAGAATCCATGTTTGAGTCACACAAAGACTACATTTCTCTCTGTGGCTGAATAGAGCAGGTCTGGTGCCCTCTCACAGAAACGGACAGAGATAGATTTCATACAGAAACAAGTGCTAATAATTTATAAAACAGCTTACATGGTTCCATATTAAGATAATAGTAAACACACAAAATTTGTTTGTTAGAGTTACTGGAAGAATTTGTGCTTACAAGGATTATTCATATTGATACATGCCTATATATTCCATAGAAATTTCACACCTATGTTCCCTACCTGGGCACAGACTACATGCACTCACATATGTAGAACAAAAGAGAGAAATCTGGTCAACAATGGAAGTGGCTCAAGATTGCTTAAATTTCTCTTTGTACTTCTGCGATTTTAAATAAATCATACTTCATTATTCTCGATTCCTGTACTTTTTTCATCCCTTTCCCAAGGATAATTATATATTGATTTAATCTTTATTTTGTTAAAGTTACAATTTTAACTGGGTGATCTCATTCTAAATACTTTCAAAGTAAATATTTTGGCACAAAAATGATTGAAATATAGCAGTCACATTAGAATTATTTGCAGTTGTCACATGACTCCTAACATTCCACCTACAATTAATTGGGGTCTTAAAATGATTCTCAAACAGATAAGATTTTAAAGAAGTTTTTTTTTTTCTTCCCTTAAAAACATCCCACTCAGCACATTGGCATTGCAAGTACCTCTAAAGAAATTTATAAATGTTTCAATCTTTTCTTTTCTAACATCATTATAAATGACTTCATGACAAGTGCAAATTTTCCTCCTTGTTCTTTGGGAAGTACCAATCAGACGTGGATTTGAGTGACATCTCTTTTAAGGAAGAACAAAGGGGACAAGCAGCTCAAATAATTATAAAATCCTGACTTGTTACTGTCACAAAGATTGCCTGAGCCTTAAAAAAGAAATGGGACATTAATGGTACAATGTAAATAATTGCGTAGGCTCTGAGATGATTAGTTAGCAAGGTGGCAGAATTATCTTGTCAAAAATAAAGTATTTTTAAATATCTGAAAAGGAACTCTAAAATATCCATCCTAATAATGAAACCCATGACATCCAGCACTACTATACCCAGAATAATGATAACTAAAAATAGGATTCTGTATTTTTCACCAAAAATACTTGTAAAGAAAATGTTTTCTATGTCTCTTAATCTTCAGTTCATTATAAAATGCCATCCTAGCAGTTCAACTGTATCAAAATGAAATGCTTCATCTGGGGAGTGTAGGCATTCCTGCTAAAGTCCTGATTTGTTTTTTTATGAGCCACTTCCATCATTGTTATTGTCATTGGTATAATACATTATATTGCTGACCACTTATTCTGCACTATTCTGAATTTTTTTACCTTTTTTTCTCTCCTTATTTCTCACAGCAACCCTATGAAATATTTACTATTATTATGCTCAATGTATGGATGTGAAAATTACAGTTTGGAGAGTATAAGTAACTTGGCCAAAACTATTTAGCCAGTATGGGGCAAAAGTAGAATGTGCATATAAGTCAATCTTCATTGCCTTAAAAAAATTATTAATTTTTTCCCAACATTTGTATATTTGAAAATATAAAATTCAGTGATTACATAACATTTTATCTTTTAAATGTATATTTTCTTACTCATTTTGACGTTTTCCTTAGGAAATGTTGCCAGAAGAAGTTTTACTGGTTAAAATTTTCATAAATATTGACAAACTGCTTTCAGTGATTTATACTTCTACTAGCAGCATGTGAAAATATTCTTTTTAGTTCAGCTTTGCTTATAATAAGTATTTTTTTAAAATGTTGTTTACTTGGGGCCCCTAGGTGGCTATGTCGGTTAAATGCCCAAGTCTTGATTTTGGCTGAGTTCATGAGGTAGTGAGATCGAACCCTGCAGCCCAGTGTCAGGTTGGGCATGGAGACTGCTTAAGATTCTCTCCTTCTCCATCCCCCCGCTCGTAATTCCCAGACAAATTCTGTGTGTGTTCTCTCTCTCAAAAAAAGATAGGCAAAAATTTTTGCTTAATAGGCAAAAATTTTTCTGTTTTCTTGTCAGCTATATTCTTAACAGACTATTATACATGAAAACATAAAACATTATTGTTTTAATGTTTAATTGTTGGCAATTAAAAGCTATGAGCATATTATCTGACCAATATTTATTATTTTAACCTTTAATGAGCTCATTTTATTTGCCAGAAAAAAATTTTTTAAAAGATTTTATTTATTTATTTGACAGACAAAGATCACAAGTAGGCAGAGGCAGGCAGAGAGAGAGGAAGGGAAGCAGGCTCCCTGCTGAGCAGAGAGCCTGATGCGGGGCTCGATCCCAGGACCCCGGGATCATGACCTGAGCTGAAAGCAGAGGTTTTAACCCACTGAGTCACCCAGGCTCCCCTGCCAGAAACTCTTAAAAGTTCTCTAGGCCAAGCTAAATAGGCCCATTCTTGTGCTTCAGTAGCCTTGATGGAAAGCTATGATAGTAATAAAGATTTTGCATGAGTACTACCATAGGAGTGATAAGTTGCTTTTTAACCCTAATTCTGGCCTGTGTTACTGAGAGAACCTCATGGAGGAGATACCTGCATTTTGTCTTGATAGATGAATAGAGATTTGTAAAGTAGAAAATAGGAGTATTTTAGGGAGGGCACAGAACATAACCAAGGTGAAGAGGAATGAAAACAAAAGTTAAATTCAAGGAATGGTTAAAAAATAAGTTTTTAATGGAACCTTGAATGATTCTTCTCAGAACTATAAGGGATGGAACATGAAAGATTGTAGCAAGACATGGAGATCCTTTTTGTGAGTTAGAATGAAATATCAATAAATAGATTCACTATTTAATTGTAACAAACTATATCAGCCTTGACAAGTCATTTCAAAAAGTATGCTCATAATTAGAAATTCAAGATCTAGTTATTTCTTTTAATTACTCCATTTTTGTAGCAAATTATTTTTAAATATCCTGCTGATGATAATTGGTACTTTCTAAAGTGCTAAAGTCTTCCAGTAGCCACACTTGTCTCCTCCAATTTCATGTCCCACAGCCTCTCAAAAATGCCCAATCATTGGTCTGGACAGAGCATTTCATATTGCCTCTAGCAAGCATTGCACTGGGTTTGACTTCAACCATTTTACTCATTTTGTTCTTATGAAATATGCTCATTCTTCCCTCCTCTCTACTGTCCATATATAATGTATCCATTAAGACTAAGCTTAATACTTGCTCTTACATAAGTCTTCTGGTGCCTTTTGCAAACATTTCTATAGGACTGATATACTCTATACCTCAACCTTGGCATTTTATGTATTGTCTTTTTTCTTCTTTGATTTGTAGTTCATAAATTGAGATTTCAGGGGTTTATGCATTATCCTCTATTTGTACAGACAAAGAGAATCAGACTAAGAAACTATCCAAAGATCACACTGATTATTATTTTGTGCATTTGTTCATTTATTTATTTTTCAAGCAATCACTGTGTTCCTAGTAAATGAAAGGCATTTGCTTGTCAGGTACTATTTTCAGAAGGAGTTCAGCGCTTAATAGGGAAGCTAGATATTTAAACAACTTTTTGAGTTATTTATATGATATGAGGAAAATAGCAATTTATCCATTGTGGGTAGATATGGAAGTTGAAGTGTGTGAAATTTAATGAAGTCTTTCTAGAAAGGAGGAATGTCTACAGGTTTGTGGAGAATGGGGTGTTTAACAGGCTAATAAATGAGATATATATTTTTAGACAGAAAAAATAGCATACATTTTTCTAATTTAATTTTATTTTTTCAGTGTTCCAAGATTCATTGATTAGGCACCGTACCCAGTGCTCCATGCAATACAGGCCCTCCTTAATAATTACCACCAGGCTCACCCATCCTCCTATCCCCCTGCATTCCCAAACCCTCAATTTGTTTCTCAGAGTCCACAGTTTCTCATGGTTCATCTCCCCCTCCAATTTCTACCAATTCGCTTTTCCCTTCCTTCTCCTAATGTCTTCCATGTTATTCCTTATGCTCCACAAGTAATGAAACCATATAATTGCTTTTCTCTGCAAGACTTATTTCACTCAGCATAATCTCCTCCAGTCCCATCCATGTTGATACAAAAGCTGGGTATTCCATTCTGATGGAGATGTAATATTCCATTGTATATGTGAACCATATCTTCTTTCTCCATTTGTCTGTTGAAGGGCATCTTGGCTTTTTCCACACTTTGGCGATTGTGGCCATTGCTGCTGTGAGCATTGAGGTACATTGGCCCTTCTATTCACTGCATCTGTATCTTTGGGGTAAATACCCAGTAGTGCAATTGAAGGGTCATAGGGGAGCTCTATTTCTAATTTCTTAAGGAATCTCCACACTTTTCCAAAGTGGTTGTACCAACTTGCATTCCCACCAACAGTATAAGAGGGATCCCCTTTCTCCACATCCTTGCCAACATTTGTTGTTTCGTGTCCTGTTGCTTTTGGCCATTCTAATTGGTGTAAGGCGGCATCTCAATGTGGTTTTGATTTGAATCTCCCTGATGGCTAATGATGATGAACATTTTTTCATGTGTCTGTTAGCCATTTGTATATCTAATTTGGAGAAGTGTCTGTTCATGTCTTCTGCCCATTTTTTGACCTGATTATCTGTTTTTTGTGTGTTGAGTTTGAGGAGTTCTTTATAGATCTTGAATATCAACCCTTTGTCTGTAGTGTCATTTGCAAATATCCTCTCCCATTCTGTGGGTTGCCTGTTTGTTTTGTTGACTGTTTCCTTTGCTGTGCAGAAGCTTTTCATCTTGATGAAGTCCCAAAACTTCATTTTGGCTTTTGTTCCCTTTGCCTTTGGAGACATGTCTGGAAAGAATTTACCATGGCTGATGTCAGAGAGGTTACTGCCTATGTTCTCCTCTAGGATTTTGATAGCTTCCTGCCTCACATTGAGGTCTTTTATCCATTTCAAGTTTATCTTTGTGTATGGTGTAAGAGAATGGTCAAGTTTCTTTCTTCTATACATAGCTGTCCAATGTTCCCAGCACCATGTATTGAAGAGACCGTCCTTTTTCCACTGGATACTTTTTTCTGCTTTGTTAAAGATAATTTGACCCTAGAGTTGTGGGTCCATATCTAGACTCTCTATATTGTTCCACTGGTCTATGTGTCTGTTTTTGTGCTAGTCAGTACCGTGCTGTCTTGGTGGTCACAGCTTTGTAGTAAAGCAGGCAACATGATGCCTCCAACTTTGTTTTTCTTTTTCAACATTTCCTTAGCAATTTGGGGTCTCATCTGGTCCCATACAAGTTTTAGGATTGTTTATTCCAGGACTTTGAAAAATGATGGTGGAATTTTGATCGGATGACATTGAAAGTGTAGATTGCTCTGGGAAGTACAGACATTTTAACAATGTTTATTCTCATCCATGAGCATGGAATGCTTTTCCATCTTTTTGTGTCTTCTTTAATTTCTTTCATGAGTGTTCTGTAGTTCCTTGAGTACAGATCCTTTACTTCTTGGTTAGGTTTATTCCCAGGTATCTTATGGTTCTTGGTGCTATAGTAAATGGAATCAATTCTCTAATTTCACTTATATTTTCATTGTAAGTGTATAAGAAAGCAACTGATTTCTGTACATTGATTTTTGTATCCTGCCACATTACTGAATTGATGTATGACTTCTAGTAGTTTGGGGGTGGAGTCTTTTGTATATAAAGTATATATAAAGTATCATGTTATCTGCAAAGAGAGAAAGTTTGACTTCTTCTTTGCCAGTTTGAATACATTTTGTTTCTTTTTGTTGTCTGATTGCTGTTGCTAGGACTTCTGGTACTATGTTGAAGAAGAGTGGCCAGACTGGGCATCCTTGTTGTGTTCCTGATCTTAAAGGGAAGGCTGTCAGCTTTTCCCCATTGAGGATGATATTCGCTGTGGGTTTTCCATAATAGATTTTACAAAATTGAAGAATGTTCCTTCTATCCCTCTACTTTGAAGAACTTTAATCTGGAACGGAGGCTGTATTTTGTCAAATGCTTTTTCTGCATCGATTGAGAGGACCATGTGGTTCTTCTCTCTTTTCTTATTGATTTGTTCTATCACATTGATTGATTTGTGAATGTTGAACCACCCTTGCATCCCAGGGATAAATCCTACTTGGTCATAGTGGATAATCTTTTTAATGTACTGTTGGATCTGATTAGCTAGGATATTGTTGAGAATCTCTGCATCCATATTCATCAGGGATATTGGTCTGAAATTCTTCTTTTTGGTGGGGTCTTTGCCTGGTTTGGGGATCAAGGTAATGCTGGCTTCATAGAGTCTGGAAGTTTTCCTTTTGTTTCTCTTTTTTTGAAACAGCTTCAGGAGAATAGATATTATTTGTTCTTTGAATGTTTGGTAGAATTGCCCAGGGAATCTGTCAGGTCCTGGGCTCTTATTTTTTGGGAGGTTTTTGATCACTGCTTCAATCTTGTTACTAGATACTGGTCTATTCAGGTTGTTAATTTCTTCCTGTTTCAGTCTTAGAAGTTTTTAGGTTTCCAGGAATGCATCCATTTCTTCTAGGTTGCTTAACTTATTGGCACATAACTGTTGATAACAATTTCTGATGATTGTTTCTATTTCTTTGGTGTTGGTCATGATCTCTCCCCTTTCCTTCATAATTTTATTAATTTGGGTCCTCTCTCTTTTCTTTTGGATTAGTTTGGCCAGTGGTTTATTGGTCTTTTTAATTCTTTCAAAGAACCAGCTTCTAGTTTTGTTGATGTGTTCTACTGTATCTCTAGTTTCTAACTCATTGATCTTTGCTCTAATCTTAATTATTTCCCTTCTTATGTGTGGAGTTGGTTTAATTTGTTGTTGATTTTCCAGTTCTTTAAGGTGTAAAGAGAGTTGGTGTATTTGGGATTTTTCAGTTTTTTTGAGTGAGGCTTGGATGGCTATATATTTCCCCCTTAAGACTGCCTTTGCCATATCCCATAGGTTTTGGACCGATGTATCTTCATTCTCATTGGTTTCTGTGAATTGTTTAAGTTCTTCCTTGATTTCCTGGTTGATCCAAACATTCTTGAGCAAGATAGTCTTTAGCTTCCAAGTGTTTGTATTCCTTCCAAACTTTTTCTTGTAGTTGAGTTCCAGTTTCAAAGCACTGTGATCTGAAAATATGCAAGGAATAATCTCAGTATTTTGGTATTGGTTGAGCCCTGATTTTTGACCCAGTGTGTGGTCTATTCTGAAGAAAGTTCCATGTGCACTTGAGAAGAATGTGTGTTCTGTTGTTTAGGGTGGAATGTTTTGTATGTATCTATGAGGTCTATTTGGTCCAATGTGTCATTCAAAACTCTTGTTTCTTTATTGATTTTCTGCATGGATGATCTCTCTATTACTGAGAAAGTTGTGTTACGATCCCCTACAATTAATGTATGCATGTCAATATTGACTCTATTTTGATTAACAGTTGGCTTATGAACTTTGCTGCTCCCATATTAGGGGCATGAATATTTACAATTGTTAGAGCTTCTTGGTGGATAGACCCTTCAAGAATGATGTAGTACCCCTCTGTATCTCTGCCTACAGTCTTTAATTTAAAATCTAATTTATCTGACATGAGAATCGCTACTCCAGATTTCTTTTGGGGCCTATTGCCATGAAAGATGGTTCTCCATCCCTTCATTTTCAGTCTGGATGTATCTTTAGGTTCCAAATGTGTCTCTTGTAGACAGCATATGGACAGGTCCTGTCATTTTACCCAGTCTGCCACCTTGTGCTGTTTTATGGGAGTATTTAGGCCATTCACATTGAGAGTGATTATTGAAAGATACGTTTTTATTGACATCATGTTGCCTGAGAAGTCCTTGTTTCTATATATTATCTCTGTAAACTTCTGTTCTATGTCACTTTTGTTTTTTTTCTTCTTTTGTAGAACCCCCCTTAATATTTCTTGTAGTGCTAGGTTGGTGGTCACATACTCTTTTAAACCTTGCCGGTCTTAGAAGCTCTTTATCTCTCCATCCATTTTGAATGTCAGCCTTGCTGGGTAAAGTTTTCTTGGCTGCTAGTTTTTCTCATTTATTGCTTTGGACATGTCTTGCAGCCCTTTCTGGGTTGCCAGGTTTCTGTGGACAGGTCTGATGTTATTCTGATGGACATTCCTCTCTACGTAAGGAATCTCTTTCGCCAAGCTGTCTTTATGACCTCTTGTCTAAAATTATGATTCATGAATTTCACAATTACGTGTCTGGATGTCTTTGTAGACCTATTGATCTTGGAGGTATCCTTTCTGCCTCCAGGACAGGAACACTTGTTCCATTCCCCAGATTAGGGAAATCTTCACCCAGAATTTGTTCAACTGTATCTTCTAGTCTTCTCTCTTTCTCTACCACCTCGGGGATCCCAGTAATTCTGATGTTGGAATGTTTCATGGCATCATTTATTTCCCTAATTCTGTTTTCATGGCTTCTAAGCTTTTTGTTCCAGGCCTTCCCTCATCCTACTTCTCTATCAGTTTGTCTTCTAGATCACCAATTTTATCTTCTGCCTCAGTTACCCTCACTGTTAGAATATTTAGAATAGTTTGGATCTCATTGATAGCATTTTTTTAGTATTACCAGATCAGCCCTCGCTTCTAACCTTAGAGCTTTTATGTTGCCACTAAGGTTGTTCTCCAGCCTAGCCATTGCCTGGATAATTGTTACCCTGAATTCCCTTTCTGACATACTGTTTATGTCCATATCCAATAACTCTGATAGAGAAGGTAGAGTCTCTGAATTTTTCCTCTGTTGGCTGTTCCTCCTCCTAGTCATTTTGGTGAGAGGTGGTTGAGGGGATGTATAGCTGAATATATCAACCATGATCTAGGCAAGGTGCACCCTGGAAAGTTTTGGAGCAATCAGAAGTCACCACCAAGAAGAAAGAAAAAAGAAGAAAGAGAGAGAAAAGGCGAGAAAACTCAGCCAAAATAAGCCCCCAAAGTAAGATTTATATGGTACATAAACAAGAACAAACAAGCCAAAAGACCGACAAAAGTAAAAGACAAGGAAAAAAAAGAAAAACCCAGCGAAAATGAACCCCAAGAATAAGATTTATATAGCACAAAAAGAAAAACAAATACACAGAAACACCAACAGAAGAATAAGATGGGAAGGTGTTTATAAGCCCACAATGTGAGCAAGGACGGTTATTTCAGTTCCTCCTAGGTGTATCTTGTTATCTTTGTTAAAGGACTTAACTTTCCAGAGATACAGGGAAATGAAAACTGGTTTATATATAGGGGTAGTACTGAATAAGGAAAAAGGATTACTTTGAAGCTTATATCTATATGTATAAAAAAAGAAAAAAGAAGAAAAGAAAAAAAAAACACAGGTATATGTATGAAAAAAGTTCAAGTCAAAAAGGTATTATGGAATATGTTGTATTGAACTTCTAGATGTAAATGTAAGTGGGTAAAAAAATTAACAAGAATCATGAGAATGATTTTAAAAATATAAAAAGGAAAGAAAGTTGTATCTATGAAATATATAGGTTTTGGGGCAATTCCAGAAGCTTAATATATTCTTTTCCCCTGATATTGGGGTTTTACAGTTTTATGGACACTGTGGTGGTTGTCCTCTTATTCTTTTGGCTTGTCTTCTGGGGGAGGGGCCTGCCACATTGTTTTTCAGTCAGTCTTGCTTGGGCAGAGTCGCCCTGCCCCCTATCAAGTGGCTGGGCTCTGTGGAAACTGGTTTTTCAGGCTTTTGTTCTCTGGAGGTTTTTGTTCTTTGGCGGCTTTTTGCAGGTTTTCAGGGTTTTAGTGGAAAGCAAACTGCACCCAGACCTCTGTCTCAGAGAGAAGCCTCAGTCTACTCCCCTCTGGGTGGTCCAGAACAGACTCCTCCTCTGCAAACTCCACTGAACACCACAGCCTCCCACAGGTGGTACACACCCCCAGCTACTGTTTCAGTGGTCCCCTGAGGCCCCCGCTTGTCTCTGCACCCCCATGCTACTAAACCCACAAGCAATATTGGTCTGGGCTTGTGGCAGGTGACTGCCTTTGCTGGGACTCCTGTCTGGACTCCAGGCCTACACCTGTGGTCACACCTGGTGGAGGCACAAGTCACCAAAGGCTGCAGGCTAGGGATCCCCGACTTGACTTGGTGCCGGATTCTCGCAGGTGTGGGCTGTGTGCACTCAGACTCCACAGCCACACAGGTCTCTGAAGCCTGTGGGCCCAGAGACCATGAACTGGCGCCCACACCAGGCTCTCTCAGGGATGAGTAGGAGAGCGCCCAGTTGGAATGGTGGTTCAAGCAGTGGAAAGCTGCGGGCTCAGGGACCATGGACTGGAGCCCCTGTCAAGCTCTCTCTGGCATGGGTGGTTGCTGGTGGTGACAGTCCTGGGACAGGCCTGGGACATAGGCCTATGCCCATGACCGCCCGATTCTACCAGTTGCCCCTTAATATCTTTTGCTCTTTTTGAGTGCTTTTAACCAGTCTCCAAGTTAATGCTCATCCCCAATCACAGGGCACTCTCATATTGGGGTATTACTTTCCAATGGGTGACTTCTGGTAGCTTCATCCCCCTTCTGCTTATCCTCTGATGTCAGTCTGAGCATTCCCACTCGCTTTACATCTCCACTGATGTCTTCTTCCCCACCTAGGGATCCAGAAGTATAATCTTACATATCAGGCTGATTTCACAGGTGTTAGAGTCTTTAGGGGACTGGTTGAAACAGAGTCTCCTGCTTCTCCACCATCTTGCCCCTCCTCCCTCAGAAATAGCATATACTAATGAGCAGAGAAGACATATCAGGGAACTGCACATGCTGTGGTATGATTGAACTATGAGGATAGTAATGGGGAAAACACAAAGTGAGACTAACAAGGTAGAAAAGGACCTTTGTGAGTTGAATTGGGGTTTGGAATGTATCTTGAAGTTGAAGTGGCAGTCTTGAAGGATTTAACCAGTAAGGTACCAGGATCACATTTGTGTATTCAAAATACTACCCTGTGAAATAGTAGAAAATGGATTGAGGATAGAAAAAAATGAAGTCAGGTAATAAAGTTAAGGATCTGGTTTAGTATTCCAGGTAAGAAGGGCCTTAACATTGGTAATGCAAAGAGAAAGAAGGGTCCTTTTTTTTTTTTTAAAGATTTTATTTATTTATTTGACAGACAGAGATCACAAGTAGGCAGAGAGGCAGGCAGAGAGAGAGAGAGAGGAGGAAGCAGGCTCCCTGCTGAGCAGAGAGCCTGATGCTGGGCTCGATCCCAGGACCCTGAGATCATGACCTGAGCTGAAGGTAGAGGCTTTAACCCACTGAGCCACCCAGGCGCCCTGAGAAGGGTCCTTTTTGTACAAGTATTCTTTCAGATAAAATAGGATTTTGTTACTGAAGAACCCAAAGATGATACCTAGATTTTTCTGGTTAGGTAAGCAGATGGTGTGTTAGGCAAAAAAACTAGCTAGGACAAGAAACTGGAGGATGGCTGCAATAAATCCTGTTATACAAATGCTAATGTAGAGGCTGCTATGGGTCCGGAAAGTGGTCATATAAAATAGGATACTGGATATACCTGTCTGGGTCATAGAAGAAAGATCTAGGCTGAGCATGTAGTTAGTCATCAGAATGGAAATAGGTGAAATCACTGAGAAAGACGGTCAAGAATGAAAAGCATATCCTCTTGAGGGACACAGATATCTAAGGGCTCCCATTCCTTGTATGTGTATCAGTAAAAATCTGTTTTGATATTTGAAATGAAAAGCTGTTGTCAAGACACATATATTTGACAAATCAGAGACAACTTAAACCCTGTAATAGGACAGATGGAACGGAGGCTCCAGGAGCCTATGTACATTGCAGTCGAATTCAAATTTTCCCCTCTCTAGTTCTTTCATTGAAACCTGGAACAAATGGAGTTCAAAACAAGATTAAGAACACCTAATGTTGAATTGAATGATTTAAAGCCTCCTGGTGACACTGTTTCCTTTTTAGAACTTCACATATTGATGAAACTCATGTGGCATTTGGCTACCTTTTGTCATTCGATATCTAACCTAGCAGTCCTGGTGACCACAGATTTTAGGTTTACAAAAATCCTTCTACCCATAAGATGTGAGGTGAACCCTAAATTAGACTAAATGTGTTAAAATAATGAAGAGAAGCTAGGAAAGGGAATTGAGGCAATCTGCCAAAACAATGTCATGTGTTTCACAGAGCTCCTGTCTTCCAAGTAACACAGGAATTAATTTGCATTCTCGTGGGGCATTACTCTAGGAGTCCTCATTTCTACAGGTTAAGGATTGAATGTGAGCTATAGAATTAGAAAGAGCCTATTTTCAGCTGAGAAGGGGAATGCAGGGGGCAGTAAAAAAGCTGTTCATAGAGCCTGTATTTAAGATTGTAGTTACTGGAGACCAGATTCTCTCACTTGTTCCTTTTCACATTGACCTTTCTATTTAATTTCTTTCTTTCTCTCTCTCTTTTTTTCCCCCCTCAAATTTCAGTTACCATGGTTTCTTTCTTTTTTTTTTAAAGGGATTTTATTTATTTATTCATGAGAGACAGAGAGAGAGAGAGAGAGAAGCAGAGGGAGAAACAGGTTCCTCATGGAGCAGGGAGCCCAATGTAGGACTCGATCCCAGGACCCTAGGATTATGACCTTAGTTGAAGGCAGGTGCTTAACCAACCAAGCCACCTGGGCACCCTGGCCTTTCTATTTCTCCTGTATATTTCTCAGTGAAATAATATGGCACTTCCTCCTTGTCCTCTTTCCTCTCTTCCTCCCTGTGTTTTTCTTCCTTCCTTTGCCTTACAGCTTTTAGCTTCTGGTTAAGAAATACTCTCACATTTTTAAATGTACTCATAAATGTGAATGAAATTGTTTCCATCATTTAGTTTTTTATGGCTGATGAAAACTTTGGATCCCATTTACAACTGAATATGTAAGGTTTTGGGGCCCTTAATTTCATTTTTTCCTATTTTATATCCAACTTTTATAACTTACTACTCAAACTTTGTAACTTCAAAGCACTAATAATATATATTTACTTATAAGCCATTTGAAGAGATTGAATTGCCAGAACTTATAGACTGATAACATTCTGCTTCAAACAGAATGCTGAGCTGTAGAAAATTTGTTCAACAAAGTTGTTTGGATTTCAACTTACTTTAAATTTATGGGAATTGGCAGCCCTCTTTCTTTATCCAGAGGCAATGCTTTGGGCACTTTTTCCTATTTTCATCATATGTACAGCAAAATATGAATGTATTTATCTCAAAAGTATTTGGAATTCCTTGTGCCCACATTTTGATTCTAGTTTAAGAACCTTACTATGTGTATAGGTGCTAATTATTCAAGTATCATATCTTGTTAAGTGTTCTGGGAGTATTACTGTGTTTCTTTTTAATTAAGTCACAGATAATTAAGACTAACTCTAGAAATGAAGTAACTGCCTGTATTGTGTTCTCTCCATTATTTTTGGATTAAGACTAGAGATATAAATTTTGTCGACCAAAAAGCAAAAGTTCGAATACTATGGTTTAGATTTGGAGAGGAGGAAGAAAGACTTGGTTCCTGTGAGAAATCCACTAAAGCTAAATATGTGACTTACGTTTTAATATTTGGTTGCTGTCTAAAGATTTCAAAACTTAGTATTTAAAATAGTGACCACTGTCTTTGTTAACATCAGGTAGAACTTGGGTGTTTTTTTTTTTTTTTTTCTGTTGTATGTGTCAATAGTCTCTCAAGTGACTATAGTAAGATGGAGGCTGAGGCTGAATATCCAGTATGGCTTCTCTTGTCTGGTGCCTCAGCAAGGATGGTGTGGAGGCTGAGCCAATCCTTCACTCTCCATGTGGCTTTTTTCTTGTAGCCTTCCCTGGGCTTCCTTACTTGGGAAGCTCCTAGGAGGAAATATTCTAAACAGCAGAAACAAAGTTGTAAAGGTTTTTAGGACCACACTCAGAAGTTGTACAACATCATTTCAATGCCATTTCAATGCCATTCTAGTGGCATTGAAATGCCAAAATGCCACAAACCACAAGGTCAGTCTAGGTCTAAGGGGAGAGAAACTAAACTCTGTTTCTTGATAAGGGACTGACAAGGGCACTTTGCAAATGAGCATATGTCATAGGAAATATTGTTGTGACCATTGTTAGAAACCCCCATCTATCATAACCTACTTCAGTTCTCTTTGTTTTATTAGGGCTAGGTTTTCTTCATTTGTAAAATGAGGTAGTTAATTAATTTATGTCATATATAATAACTAGACAATTATAATAGATGTTGAAGAAAATAGATGTAGCCTTTATCCTGTGGAGCTGATTTTGGGACTGGATTGGGAGCAGTTTAAGATTCCCTCTCTTAGGACTTTGATCAAGAACAAACTGAGGGTTGATGAAGGGAAGTGGGTGGGAGGTGGGCTAGATGGGTGGTGAGTATTAGGGAGGGCATTAGTTGTAATGAGCACTTGGTGTTACATATCAGTGATGACTTATTAAATTCTACTCCTGAAACCAATACTATACTATACGTCAACTAACTGGTATTTAAATAAAAACTTGGATAAAAGAAGATTCCTTCTCTTAGAATATTCAATGGCATTTAAAATGAAATAAAAGAACAGCCATTGTTTCTTATTGAGGGACACACTTTGTTGTAAACAGTGTTTTATTGTCTGATGTAGAATAGTTTTCTTGTTTAGATTTTTTTAAGTGACCTGATTGCTGCAGATGCTATGAAGTTCATTATTTTAAAATTATTTCTATTTCTGTATATACCAAATAAAAAGGAAAACCTCCATCTCTTAACAGTTAAATACAATTTTGATAATGGAAGCAAATAGGTTGGAGATCTATAAATTCGCTACTGATAGAATTAGGTATAGTTATTTCTAATTTATTTGCTAAGCACCAAGACTAGGTAATAAATGGCAAAGAATAAAATACTAAAATTTCCCTTTTATTCACTAGCTGATAGTAATTAAAACACAAAGCACAGTAGCTCAGCTTTTTAGTGAGACCCAAGTCTTAGGGGCAAAATTACAATGTCCAATTTGTCAGCATCACCATTTACATTAAAATGAAATAAGCAACTCTTGTAGCATACCTTTCCCAAACCATTGTATTTAGCCTTTCAAAATCTTATGGTTGTAAGTTTCAAAAGCAGAGTCAATTACCCAGACATATGAAACTGATGAATTAACTAATTTGTATTCTCTCTAACTGTTTTGATGAAACTCCATAAACATGCTGCTAGTTCCATTCCTCTGAGCTTTGAATAGATTACTGTTCATGACGATAAAAGCACGACAGGGAATACTTCAACATACGCCAGATTCAAACTGAGTGAAATATGACAGTTTATAATCTGTGAGACAGAAGACTGATCTTTGAAAAATATTTGCATATAAAGTACCTGCTTCAACATCATAATTCTAAAAGCCCACATGAACAGAAATTCAGTGCTTTTACTTAGTATGTTGTATAAATCATAAGTAGGGAGTATCTCCTTAACTGTACATAGAACACGTTTTGCCTCTGGGACTGTTTTTGTAGGTATTATTTTAATTAATAATGTAAAGATGAGAACTGTGGAAATAGTAACCAAAACAAAATTGTAAATGCTCAATTTGGGGGAATTGAATGTTATTATTTTTTTCTGAAAAATAATACACATTTATAAATATATAAGTATGAAGATGTACTAAGAGAACCTTCTTCCACTGTTCTCATTTAGGTCTTTTCTCTTCGAAAAAGGGAGTGGAGTGGAGAGCTTTTAATTTTTGCTCACAGAAAGTACAGGGACAATGTTTCCTTTATTATTTTGTTATGTTTTTAATTTAAATACTAGCATTCAGTGAAATTGACTTTTTAAATATGCAGTTCTATGAATTTAACTTGTAGGTAGATTCATATAACTGCCACCACAGTTAGGTACAGAGCAGGTTCATGATCCCAAAGAGCTGTCTTTTGCTATCCCTTTGTCATCACTCCCTTCATCTCTTGACAACCACTAATCTGCATTCCATTGTTATAGTTTTTTTTTTTCTTTTTAAGAGTGTTACAGAAATGTAATCATATAGGATGTAACCTTTTAATACTGGGTTCCTCTACTGAATGTATTTGTGGTTCATTCAAATTGTTGCATTTATCAATAGTTATTTTTATTGCTTAATGACATTCCATTGGGCGGATGTTACCACACTGTGTTTATCAATTTACTCAGTAAAGGGGATCTGGGTCATTTCCAGTGTTTAGTATTATTAATAGAGCTGCTATGATCATTTAGGTATAGGTTTTATATGAAAATATGCTTGTTTCTCTAAGGTAAATACCCAAGAGTAGGATGTCTGGGTTGATGGTAGATGTACGTTTAACTTTTTCCAGGATCTGCTAAACTGTTTTCCAAGGTGGCTGAATCATTTCACCCCCGCTAAGCAAGATATTAGAGTTTAGTTGCTCCACATTCTTGCCCACACTTGGCTTGTCAGTTGTAAGGACCTATTTATCCAGAGTGACTACATCTTGGTTAAATGGCCATTTTGTTGTTTGTGCAGTAAACTTAAATTGACCCTCCCCCCCCAGAGAAGCTTACTTAAAAGCAAGTCCAGAAACCAGTAAAATGTAATTAGCTAGTTCCTGATAACAGAGCCCAGAATACAAGGACAAATGAGGCCAGATGGAGACATCTAATCAGTAAAAAGTACTGTTTGTAACAGTGAGAAGGTCTTGCCCAAACCAAAATGACTCCATCTTGGGAAGGACAACCATCTTATTATTCACACTAAATATGTTAACTAAGCCTTCCGGGAAAGTACTGTTTGTAACAGTTCCTGGTATGGGGTAATCTTAAATAACAAGTCACCAGACCAGATGGAACTAGCCAATCAGCAAGAGACACATAAACCCAGTAGGTTGAGATACCAAGATATGGGTTGCAGTTTTAACCAATAAAAGTTACCCTTTAAGATTGGGAGGGGTCACTCTCTTTAGAGGCGGCCCTGACCGGTCAGTCAATTCTTGAGCCTGTAAGCTGGGGGTGGTCACTCTCCTCGGCCATTCTAAAATACTATTAAAACACACACACACAAGCACACACACATACACAACCTGATTTATTAACTCTTTGGTTTTTAGATAAGAGTAGCATGGTAAGGCATTAAAGTAAAATCTTTTTTAAAAATAGAATAGTATATTAGACTCCATTTATAGAAAAGACTTTATGCCATTAAAAATTCAAAATGGAGTATGAAAACAGAATAGAAGGTAAAATACCTTCTAACTTTAAAAATGTTTTTGATTAAAAATGGTATAAAATGCATTGAAAACAATTCATTGGAAAAACATCTGCCTGGAATACATTGTATGAAGCTTTTCTAAATTGAATTGTAAAGAGATTTGGCCTCTTGACAACTTAATTTTTAGATAAAAAAAGGAAACAAAAATTCTAGGCATGGCTTAAACCTAGACTAATGTATTTGATAACTATTTACTCGTTTTCTAACGAAAATAAATATCCATTTTTCTTTTCAAAGAGTATTAATGAGTAAATGTATCCCAAATTTTATTTCTTTTTTTTTTTTTAAAGATTTTATTTATTTATTTGACAGACAGAGATCACAAGTAGGCAGAGAGGCAGGCAGAGAGGGAGAGAGGAGGAAGCAGGCTCCCGCCAAGCAGGGAGCCCGATGCGGGGCTCGATCCCAGGACCCTGAGATTATGACCTGAGCCGAAGGCAGAGGCTTTAAACCACTGAGCCACCCAGGCGCCCCCCAAATTTTATTTCTTATATGCAATACTACATATCTACATATTTTCTTGATAAAGGGTAATGTGTGTGTGTGTGTGTGTGTGTGTGTGTGTGTGTGTGTTGATATTATTGAGATACATTTGCCATTGTGCCACTTGCAGAGCTCTAAGGTGTGCTGTCTCTAATTGTTCTCTGACACTGAACCAAGGGCTCCTGCCAAACATATCAGGCATTGACCTTATAGGTCATTGGGTTTTTCTTCATTGGGGTTTTATTTCCTGAATAATTTATTTTTTCTCATAAGATCATTCTCCATAAAAATATACTCTCTCTGTACTGCAAACAATTGATGGTGGTTATCTATAAAATCTGTATAATGATATTAAAACAAATTGCCTGTTTCCAGTATTCAGTGATTTGCTAGAATAGTTATGATATCTATGATTCTGAGGATATAGTTTTGATTTTTAAGAGCTTCTTGGGATAAAACATACATGCCGTGTTTAAGGCAGTGCCTTTTTTTCATCTTATTTTGTAGGGATGATATGTGAATATCATCTACTCACATGTATCTGTCTGCTATTTAGTCTCAATTTGACACAAAGTAGGTGTTCATATATATGAAAATAAGTGGGTTAGAATTCTTTATGATATTAACACTTAGGGACTCAAAATATTATATAATTATTTCTGAGAGTCAAACTTGCCTTTGAATTGTACTTTCTAAAAGTGTGGTTGAGTTGTGGGAGGTGCTAGTGAAATAAGGTGGACTGAGTGTGACTCAATAATTTTTATTATTGAAACTTGAGTAGATAAAAATGTAAGTCAGAGTAATCTAAATTTTGGTATAAAATTGGGATCTGATCTAAAAGCATTTCAAAATGATTATTGAATATGTTTTATCTTTTGTTGCAAGTAATTTTTGAAGGGCAATTATAATTTTTTGTGTAAAATTGAAAATGCAATACATGGCTTGTGTTTTCTCGAATTATTCCTTTTTATATTAGTTTCCAAAAACTTTTTTGGGCCTGTACCAAGATTTTAATCTGTTTGATATTTCTTTTTGTCTTTTAGTTAATATAACTTGTTCACCATGAAAATATGGAATTTGTAGAGTTGTGCTTCAACTTTTTCTTTATTCTTCATCTCATTAATAGTATCACTGTTTATCCATGTAAGAACCACAGGAAATGTTTTAGACTTTCCTCTTCTTACTTCTTATAGTGAATCATCCTTCTTCTTTTGAATTCATCTTTTTTATAAGATTTTTTATTTATTTATTAGGGAGAGTGAGCCAGAGAGAGTGCATGAGCAGGGAGAGGGGCAGAAGAAGGGAGAAGCAGACTTCCCACTGAGCAAGGAGCCCAATGGGGACTCGATCCCAGGACCCTTGGATCCTAGGATCATGATCTGAGCTGAGGGCAGATGCTTAACTGACTGAGCCACCTGGGTAACCCTTGATTTAATCTAATTATCATTTCAAACTATTATTTTTTCTCCGTGCCCCTATCTAGGCTGAACATTCATTATTTCCCAGTTGGACAATAGTGATAGCCTGCCAACCAATATCAGTACTTTTGGTCTCTTTGTCATCCAATCAACCCTGCAAGTTGTTAATAGCATTATCATTTTAAAATAGAAATCTAGTTATAATACTCTCATGGTCTGACCCTTTACTGCCACAAGGTAAAGTCTCAAGTCCTTAGTTTGTCATTTAATACTCTTTACTCAGTCACAGCCTACCTTCACAGCACCTATGGCGGTTATTCCAGGCACTCTGGAACCTTCACTCTTCTGAGTAAATCCCATGATGGTTCAAGTTCTGGTACCTTTGTAGCCGCGTTGAATAATTCTGCTCTTCTCCACCCAGTGCAGATTCATTTACAGACCCTTCTCTGACTCAGAGTGAGTTCCTCTCTCTTCAGCTCTTCCAGTTCTTTGAAGGGCACATTTATTTATCTTTGTAACTGCAACACATTTCCCTGACATATAATATGCATTTCAATTCTTTGGTGTTGAATGATAGAATGAGTGATTTGATCTTACAAATTAGGACACTGAAGCATTAGTGGTTAAGTAATAAAAGTTAACAAAAGAGCAGAGATGCATTTAAAAGAGGAATACAGTTATGAATATGGTGGGTTTTTCACCAAAGCATCTCACTAATGTATGAATCTTGGTAATTTAAGTTAATTGATTTTCATGGTTTGACTTAATGATGATTGCACTTAGGAAAAAAATTGATTGATAACCGTCTTTCGAGAATAAGGAAGAAAAATGTACAAGGTTTAACTAATCTTTTAATGGTACTCAGGATTTGTTTTTATTGGGAATGATAAGATACACAGACCCAGAAATGACTGTTGTGAAGAAAGTTTATTATACTCAGTTCCGTAGAATTTGGAAGCATGGCACACCAAACAAGAGGGTCATGCAGGGAGACAATGGGTTTGGCTATGGGGCAGAGCGAGCAAGAGAAATTAGAGACAAGAGCCTTTATTATAATTTCCTCAGGAAGGAACCACCAAGACTAGATAAGAAGGTTTAGGATTAATTCACTTCAGTTTTTACAGCAGGCTCTGGGGCACGAAGCTGGTTGCTACCTGGCCCTGGGGTGATTAGAGCAGGTGGATAGTGGGCTGAACTGAGACCCTAATAAAGGCAGGTGGTTAACAGTGTGGGGTTTAGATTGACTGGTTTGAATGTAAAAGGGGCTCATAAGTTGTTTACTGTCTCTGCGAAAATTAGCTAACCCTGGGAGGGGTGGTCTCTTCAGGATTAGCAAGGCTCCAAGATGACAAAGCATCAAAATACTGAAAATAAAAGATGTGGTTAGGACAACTGGAAATGGGATAAAGTGTGTGAAATGAATCTCAAACCATGATAAAGTAACTAAAAAGGGGCGTTCATCCCTGCTTTTTGGACAAGAAAAAAAGAAAAGAAAAATCTTTATTTGCAATTATTTGTCTATTGTGACCTATGAAGTAAATTGGTTCGTACTTGTAGCTGACAGAAAACAGCTCTGAAAGCAGAGGCTTTGTGTGCAGACAGCTCAAATTGCAAGACCTTATGATGGAAAAACGGAAAGCTCCCCCTCTGTCTGAAACACAGCCAGAGGAAGCAGCTCCAGTGGTGAGCTGCAGAGCAAGCACACCTCATCCACAGGAAAAAGCTCTCATGCATTAGTCAACCACTATCATGGCAAAGGTCCTCGAGACTCTGGGAGAGGGTGGAGGTATGGCAGGGGCTGGATGATGTTTGTTCCTAAACCTTTTGTGGTCTGCGTAATCCCTTCTATCAAATTCCTGGCTATGGTGTGATGCCTTCTGTTTTCTTTTGCTCGAGATAAAGGGTGATGAATTAAAGCTTTGAAGCAAAGAACGGTGAAAAACGAAAGAATATTTTTCAGCCACTCTAGTTCAAAGCCATTTATAAGCACTGCCTGTCTGGCCTGCTCCTCCATCCATCATCCTTTTATGCAATTCATCAATCCACTTTTGCTCATGGATAAGTAGTTACCTTCCATTTACACTCCACTGAAGTGTTATTGCCAGGGATATCATGGGGTCAGCTGGTGGCTTCTTTCAT
Organism: Martes martes; assembly: GCF_963455335.1. Taxonomy (NCBI): domain Eukaryota; kingdom Metazoa; phylum Chordata; class Mammalia; order Carnivora; family Mustelidae; genus Martes; species Martes martes. Next base: position 85,854,319 of record NC_137888.1, read on the forward strand.
GTTAATGCCCAAATGAGGGACATGAATTAATGGAACCACAGGAAGCCAAGCTTCTCTAGCTTAAAGGATGCTGTCTTGAATTCTTAGGGGGTTGGGATGGTGAGAAAACAAGCTGCCCTTATTTAAAGAGTGATTCACTAGCCCTGGAGACTTGTTTTGGGTAAAAAATCACATCAGTGCATAGTTTTAGTCCCCAAAGAAAATTAAATTGAAATTTGTGGCCAAGTTTCTTTCTTGACTGAGACAACCAGAGACTTCCTCTGACCTTAATATAAAACAGGACATGCTTAGCGTCTATGAAATCATGAAGGATTTTGAATTCCATTAACTTTTCTTCTTTCTGGCCTACCTGAACGTACACCACCCATAGCTGGAAGTCCTACCTGTCCATCTAAGAGATAGAGGATTCTAGGCTCTTGCTGCCTTCTCCTTCATTGCCTTGTTCTGTAGACTTGGTAAAGCAAGTGAGGAAGCTACAGCTATATGACTTAAGGAAGTACTTTTAAAATGGCACCCAGATGGGGGGAAATATGCTATTGGCGGCAATCATTCTGTTTGACAATACAAATGGGCCATTTAGGATTTGATTAGGAAGAGATTCAGGAACACTTGAGTATAGTATAAAATCCCAGTAGATTGGAGATTATACAAAAAATAATTATAATTACTGTAATTGGAGAATGACTTAATTTTCTACCAGGGACCCTAAGGGCAAGGAATAAAATGAGGAAAGAAAGGGAATAGATAAGTTAAATCATGATCTCGGCCACAAAAATAGAGCGTTAAGGGTAAGAATGGATTTGAAATGATATAAACAAGCACACATGTATACAAAGGACTTGTAGTTCCTCTCTGAATCTCTCCTAAATGGAATCCCATCTCTATGCTTATCCATATATAATTGCACGAGACTTTCCAGAGCAGTTTAAGAAGTTGTGAAATTCATCAAAGGCAGTTTCCTATGGTTATCAACAAATAAATCTTGTTTTTACAATTTGTGACTTCTCTAAAAATGAAATATGTAGATGGCTTTATAGAATGTGAGTTAAAAAAAGAAAAACAACAAAACAAAACAAAACAAAAATGCCTGCTTTCAGTGGGAGAAAGAAAACCTACAATGAAGCTCTTTTCCACCCTCTTTAAATTCTATAGTCACTTATGAACACCTTCTCTGTGTAATGTGTAGAGCAGTGTCAAGCACAAAGATCTACAGCATGCATAGTTTCAGCTTTAAAGTTGCTCAGTCTTATAGGGCAGGAGAGCCAAATAAACAAGGAACTACCTTGCAGGAGAAGAATAAAAACACCACAGGAGTCCTAATGTCTCATAACAGGGGATTCAGCCAAAGAATATAAAATCTTTGTAGATAAGTTCTAGCTATCGCATCTGCTGAACTATGTGTTGTCCTAGTAACCTAGCTGAATCTGTTAATCTAGTGAAATATCTACATTTAGTGGATATATATATATAAATAACTACATTTAGTGGTGGTTTTATGTTTTGTTTTTTGTGAGAGTATCTCTACTGCCACTCAGGCTTGTGTATGCAGTAGCAACTCAGCACATTATTTGCTGAGCTGAACTAAAACAGAAGGTGTTTACTCTTAAAAGAGCCTTAGTAATTACATCTATTTTTCTATTCTGTTCTTAATATGAGATTGACTTACAGCTGGTAGCTAATGCTGAGATGTGCAGCTTATAATTCTAATTCTCAGATTTTTAAAAAATGCTTGTCAAAACTGAAATAACTTTATTGATACCACAATCTAGATGTTGAGGTCATTAACCAGTATTTTTGTTTGCTTATCATTTTTAAAGGTATCATTTGATAAAATTGACAGTTTTTCTTTTGGTGTTCACTTCTGTGAATTTTTAACACATTTGTATTTGTCTAACCACCACTATAGTCAGGATACAGAATGGTTTTATTAAAGTAAAAGATTCCCTCATGCTATTCTTTATATTCACTCTCTCCCCCCAACACCCTTGACAACCACTGACCTCTTCGCCATCACAATGATATTGTCATTGGAGAATGTGAGGTAAATACGTTGTGCAAGATGTATCTTTTTGAGACTCGTTTCTTTTATTCAGTGTACTGTCTTTGAGATTCATTGACACTTTATGTATCACTAACTCATTTTTTATTGCTGAGTAATATTCCATTGAATGGCTACACCAGTACTTATATTCCAATTTACTTGTTGGAGGACATTTGGACTGTTCTAGTTTTTGGTATTTATCAATAGAGTTGCTATGAACATTCATGTACTTATTTTTGTGTGAATGCAAGTTCTCATTTATCTAGGGTAGCATTCAGGGATTGGAATACTTGGTCATTTTGCTAAGTGTATAACACACCATCTTATAGCTTTTTCGAATTTGTTATTTATTTATTTATTTATTTATTTATTTATTAATTAACATATAATGCATTATTAGCCCCAGGGGTACAGTTATGTGAATCACCAGGTTTACATACTTCACAACACTCATCATAGCACATACCTTCCCCAATGTCCATAACCCAACCACCCTCTCCATACCCCCCTCCCCCCAGCAACCCTCAGTTTGTTTTGTGAGATTAAGAGTCTCTTATGGTTTGTTTGAATTTGTTATTTAAAAAGAATTCCTTTCTGTTTCTTTTAGATGGAGGTAATGAATTGGGGATTTAGATGGGTAAGTTTAGTGGTCACAATACCAGAGTTTTCTCAGAATATAATAGACAAAAAAACCTCACAGGTAATTTAGACTTTGGAAAATCCAGAGTGTTCTAAATGAAATTAGGAGTTACTCCCAATATTTTGCTAAATTCATAATTTTTGATGACACTCTAGTGATAGCTTTTTAAGGTAAGATATAGTTGTCTGAGAAAGTTTAATATAAAAAAAGAAGTCCTAATACTCTATGATATACAGTTATATAAGTGTTTACAATTCATTTTCATGATCCACACAGATATTTAAATGTATGGAAGGAGGTGAATTAGGCAAAATAAAACTCTGTGGTGACTCACTATATTGCATTAAAGTACCTTTTAGTATATATCAATAGTTTATTCATATAAAGTAGAAAAGAAAATTGTTAACATGCTAACACTAATCCCAAATTAGTGTTTTCCTATGTTCCATTTATGGATTACCAAATTGCCAGAAAGCAAATAGGTAATAAGAAGTATTATGTAAATGAGTTGACTTCTATGGACATTTTCATTTGGCATTTGATCAGTGGTATTGATGACAAAATCCCCTTTTCTATTATTTTGAAGGATATTAAAAGAAGATTAAAATTACCGTTTCCATTGATTGCTTGCTAAAATGAAAAAATCGCTATAGTAGTTTAGTCTTTTAACTGGACTTACAGTGTCTTTACAGAAACAGTGGTGTTTCAAGCACGGTTAGTAATATTTTAATTCAACACAAGAACAAGAAATGGATTTTATTGCTCTCTGCTTTATGGATCATGAATTTAACTGAACTAAGTCATCAAAAGATGTGTGAAAAATACCGCCGTGTGGGCTGTTGACCGCATTTACTTCTGTATTTTACTAATGCTATTTTTCATTTTAGCCGAGTTAGCCTTTCGTAGAATTAGCATCTATCCCTAAACACCTATATGTATCACCACAAAATGGGGAAACAATCAACCACTCTATTTACCTCAGCTCATTGAACAACACTTTTCTTACATGTGTATGTAGAAGATAAACCTAATTTGGCAAAACTGAGCAACAGACTATTGATTCACTTTTAAAACATAAACCAACCACCTTAAAATGTTGAGAACCATGAAAAGACACTATTGAAGGTAATACTAGTAGCTTAAGGGAGGAACATATCATTTTCTCTTTTCAATTAGACTTCCTGACTGAATTCCAGTGTATGCTCCTTAATGAGATGAATTGGGTGGTCTAGCCAATTCAACCACAGTCCATTACTTTCTCAGTTATAAACATCTTTTTATTTCACAAAGGCCATGTGTTGACTGCTTATAACCTCTTTAATTCTAATACCCTTAAATCCAATAGCTGTTTCAGACTGGAGAGCTACAAATCTAAGGTTTCTCAGTTGACAAAACAAAAGGAAATTCTACTTTTGCTAAGGGTTGGGACATGCTAATGCACTATGAAGACATCATTCATGGGTCACCAATCTTCCCATAGATAACTTCTCATCCTGGAGTCCTGCCCTATATTGTATGCATATTTTAGTCCTTGCAACATGTCTTCTTTTTCATATCTATCTTTTTTTAAGATTTTATTTATTTACTTGACAGGGAGAGAGAGACACAGTGAGAGAGGGAACATAAGAAGGGGGTGTGGTAGAGGGAAAAGCAGGGCTCCTGCAGAGCAGGGTGCCTGATTTGGGGCTCAAATCCCAGGATCCTGGGATCATGACCTGAGCTGAAGGCAGATGTTTAATGACTGAGCCACCCAGGTGCCCCACTTTTTCATAACTATGAAGTAGATTTATGCTCAGAGCATTGAGTGATAAATGGTCACCTCTAGTATGGATTCAACCAGAGTCCTTTGTCAAATCATTGAGTCCATAGAAGTTCATATTAGATGTTTTTCTGCCACCCAATGAATTCTTGCTTCCTTTGTCTACTGTATATTCCATTCCACTTCTGTGGGCTCAAATGTTAATTTCAATGTGATTTTGCTAACTGAAAATGCTGCTAGTCACAGATCTCAAGAAGGTGGCAACAATTATCATCCAGTTGTAGTTTCTTGGAGTGCTGTGGTTACAAAACTTCGGAGACCACATTTGACTTTAAGGGCAAAAAAAATATTAGGATAAAGGCCATTCTGGTGGGTGTTTATATTTTGATGGGGAACTTTTGAAACGGAAAAAAAAAATGCCTCTAGAACTCACAGACATAAAATTATAAAGATAAAATACAGAAATTTTACTTTTTGCTTTTTTGTTTTGTTTTGTTTTGTTTTTAAATGAGTAGAGAGTTAGGCCTATAGAGATATATAGAGCCTGTGCTGAAGGAAACTTTATCTTTCTTCTGAAACTTGTTCACTGATAAACTCTGCTCTCATTTTTACATTAGTTAAATATATTTCTAGAGGTTTTCTTTTCTTTCTGTTCAGAAACTTTCCCCTCTAATGACTGTTATGAGTTCACTCATTATTTTTAACTCTACAAATTCAAACTGGAGTGTTTTGGTCCTACAGTATTGGGTCTGGGAAAGAACAACCTTCAGATCTAATAAGTAGATACAGATTTGATAAATGACTTACACTTTACAGTTTTAAGGACTCTTCTGCCTTAATACTTACATCTCCATTTGTAGAAGAATGCTTCATGACATAGTGACTGTGCTTGGCAATTTCTATTTTTAAAAATTGCTTTAAAAACATGTGATCTCCTGTTTTTTAAATAATAAACCATTTACACTAGCATAAAAATGTCTCATAAAATGCCCAGTGTCCTTAAAATCTACTATCAAAAGCCATATTACTTTAATTTTACATAGTTGGTTTTTATTCATTCATTTTAAGATTTCTTCTACACACTGTTGTTACACTTTAAATGAAAGGCAAAGTATAACATTAATGCACTGAGAATTTAATTGGTATATATTTGAGAGTTTTTAAAAAGAATATAGAAAGTAAATTATGTCTGCCTGCTTATTTGTTTATAAGTAAACATACAATTGTTTTAGTATTTCACAATCTACTCTTCATGTTTTTATTATGCATTTTCTTTTCTTTCTCTTACTTTACGTGTGTGTTTTAAAATGTTTAAAACATCTCTTAAATGTCTCACAATCTGTAAGAGCATTAAGTGGTTTAGAATGTTTATCCTCATTGAAAAAGGGAATGGTTAAGTTCAGTACAGTCCATTATTGATTGAATGCTTTAAGAAAGAAAAAAAGTTATTGCTTTCTGGGCTTTTGTTGAAGTCAGAACTGCCTCAAATCCATGACATGAAGTTGTCAGGGAGACAGCGCTAAGCAACATTTTAATTGTTCTCACCCTTGAAAGAACTGTAAAAATGGCCTGACCTTTTTCCCTTCATAATGAAGCTATTGTTTTATTTATGCAGAAGGGAAAGTTTAGACAGAAGAGAATGACATTACAGTGTTTTAAATCTTCCACATTCCTGGTATTTCCCTCTCTCTGTCAGTCTCTCTTGAGCATCCACCAAATCCAAGTAATGCTTCGTGAAGGGGTAGACAGTGGAAAAAGGGAGAAGATTTTCTCATGGAGTTTTGAGTATTTAAATGCTGCGAAAGAATTATTAACTACAAATGTGGCTTATTTACTCTTCCACAGCACATTATTGACAAGTTAAAACTGTATTTCTAATGTTCTCATCAGTACCCGTGGCTCAAATAACAATAAAATAATGTCTTCCAGGAGGATTCATTCTCCTATTCATTCACTAATTTGTCTGTAAGGTAAATATTTAATGTGAATTTTCAGTGAATCATGGTATAAATACTCCCACCATGGCCAATTTCAGGTACTATGATAAACACTGTGTATTCAGCAGGGAACAAGATGGCACAGACTTGTTCAAAAGGCTTCTATGTATGGGTATAGAGAGATACACATTAAACCAAAAATTATACAAATGAATAACAAGTAAGTCCTACAGAAAAGGAGTGCAAAGTGAACAAATAAAAGGGGGACAGGAAAGAGATTGGGAAAGGGAACCTGGGTAAGATTTATAGAACTAATTTAATTACAAACAATTTTATCTACCTCAGCCAACTCTACAAAACTGACATACATGCATTCTTAGGTTTAAATTTATTCTTTCATGAATTTTGATAACAATGTAAACAGAATGTGTGTGTGTGTAGTTACAAATTTTAAAGATCTAAGAATATTTGCAGTTTATAAATAATAAACTTAAAATATAGTTTGTGGTAAATTTCATATAACCAGTTGACTCTTCCAGTATGCTTGCATTGTTTTTTGCTGAACTCTTATCTATATAGCTAAACCATAGTTGTGAATGACAAAAGTAAAGTTTGAACATAAATATTGGTTGATATTTTCATTTACATTGACAAATAAGACAAAAACAAGATAATGAAAATATGTTTGGAACTTTATTAGTTCTTCAGTGATGTGAGCAACTGTTTTATCAAATGAGATAATAGTATTAAGACTTGCAAGGCTATTTCCTTGAGTTTTTGTGCTATTCACAATATGACTATACACATGCCTACTTTTGAGTTTACTCTATACTCTTAAAATTCTTTCTATCACTTTCTTAAGTCTAGACCATCAACAAAACAGTAAACCAAGCCCTGTTCTGCTGTCTTTACAGTGTTAAGACTCGCACAATGGCTCATTTTTAACAATGTGGTCCCTGAACATAGAGTTGAGAAAAGATGCGAAGTAGCACACCTTTATGTAGTATTTCCATCCCTACACATGCAATAGTAGAAATCAGCTCAACAGCATATATGGTAGAAAGATATAGTAAAAGTATTAAGTGATTATAAAATTTGACTATACTTGTGTTTCTTTAACTCAGCTAATGCTCAAAAATGCCTGAAATTTTAACAATCAAATGGCTCCAGTACACCAGCAAGGAATATTTAGCAAAATAAACTCTTAAGAAAAATTTGTTATTACACATCTCAGTTCTGGCTCTAAGATTTTGTAAGTGGTGGTGTTCTTAGAGCTGACTTGGTTAAGAAATAGGTAAAATTTTCATAGGTTCAGGAAGAACAAATGATGTTCAGATTTTCATCCAGAGGTCCAGGGTTTTGGCACTAGGTTCCTTGTATTACTTTCAGAGTCTAGCAATACCTAATCTACTTGATGGACAAAATTCTTTTACTTTGGGTATTCCTACCTGAAACTTAGTCACTCTGAAGGAACAGATGTTCTCTACATTCAAAATATTTTGGAGTTTGTACTCTAAATTTTGCCACAATAATTTAAATGCCACACTTTCTAATGCCTTTATTCACACTGAAGTACAGTTAATGATGTCCGCATTGCTTTGTGTGTGGATTTCTAGCCACTTTGATTCTATTTCTTTGCAGATGTCATTTGTTGCTTCAAGATGTTGGCTGTAAAATCCACCTGGACAAATTTTGGATACTATATGTAGTTGACACTTTAGTTAGAATTCAATTAAAAAATCATCAAATAAATATGTGAATGAGTGGTAACACAGTTGTTTTTCTTGACCTGGTAGGTGTCCTAGCAAAACATATGTTCTATGGGGCTGATATCTCATATGAACTGGAACCAAGAGCCCAAGTCATATGTTTGTCCCTCATCTTCATTACTTGAAAGTAAGCTAATCATTCTGCCTTACCACTTTGTATAGGCTAGTTCCAATATTAAATATTTAGTCTCATCAAAGTATCCTGTTTTCTGAATCTTTCTCAACTGAATTCTATACTTGTTTAATAATTGTTGATATCTTTATGATCAAAGACTCATAAAGCCTACTCATATGCCTTAATGCTCTTTTGCTCCATTTATCAAAAATATTTCAAGCCCCAATAATGTGGGAAATTGGAGGTCGAGAATGGGAATCACAAACATGATTAAGTTATGATCAATGTCTTTTAAGACTTGACAGAATGATGATGAGAGAAATAAAGGCACATAAACAAACTATGAAATGTAGTAAGTGCTATTGCAGCACTGTGGACAAATTGTTCTAGGAACAGACTTTGAAGCAGCAGATTTCATTTTACCATGCAGGTTGCCCTCCATTTAAAAGGGAATTATAAAAGGAGAAAATGGGGTTCTTAGGTTTAGGAAAGGAAATACTTCCCTAGATATTTTAAAACACTTATTATCTTTCAGGTTCTGAAGGAGTTAAGATTTTGTTTTTGTTTTTATCTTGTACATAAAGTTACTCTAAGTCATTCAAGACTATATATTAGTATTTTGATTCCTATTTTTAAAGTTAAAGATAACACTATTTATAATCTTTTCAAAAGTCCAGAGTCTTGGAATAATTGAAACAGTATTCCATTTCTAAGTAAATATTAGTGTTTTTCAGATACTGGTAGGCGCCTACTAAATGGAAGTTATACACAGAGGTAATAAATAACAGGAGAGAGAAAATGAAGGACAGGCATGGAGAGAGATCTCCCACACTGAATTTCACTTTCTATAGTTGAAAGAATAGTTCATTGAATCATAGCTATTTATATTTCTAAGTGCAGCACCGATATAATTAGGCGGCTAATATTATATTTATTAGAAACTGAATTAAGCTTGTGAATTATATGTTTTACTTTCCTGCATATGCAGGAGAAACTTCCACATTGGGCATTTCAGTTTAGGGGCAAATTTTAAATTTATCAATACTATTTTTATTATATTAACCTATTCTTTATTCTTCTATTCTTAGGGATCTTTCCTGACAAAATTTGCTGTCACTGCTTAACTGGAATGTTAACACAAACTGTATCACCTATGTTTCATCTGTCTTTATCTATTTGTCAATCTGTCATCTATATCTGTCTGTCTACCTACCTACCTACTGACCTATCTATCTAATGATCTGTCATCAGTCATTGTCTCTCTCTGCTTCAGCCTCCCTGTCCCTCTCTTACCTATCTCTGCTTGTAATTTCTCTTATTCTGGCTAGCACTGTCTCTAAAACATAATTTTCTTATTTGTCTCATAATAAGAAATTAAATCAATTCTTGTCAGTTGATTGGATGAGATTATATAGTAACTGAAGCAAAAAAAAAAAAATACTATGCTGAAATGTAGGGTCTGTGAAATTCATTAAGTATTCTAACAATCTAACAACCCCCCTTTCACAAATTAGACTCCCCAGACAGAGAATTAGCATCAGTGAAACTAAAATTTACTGAGCCCTTAGTATGTGCCAAGAACTCCGCTAGGCATTACTGACCCAATCCTCACAACAGAAACATATGAGGGTCTGTATCTGTCTGTAAGAAATAGGAACAGAGAGGTTAAGCGACTTATCTAAGTTCCAAAAGTCGAGGAGCCAGGGTTCAGACCCAGGCAGTCTGATTCCAGTATCATTGCATTTTATTGAATTCAAGGGCCTCTTGGTGGCCTGGGTATACAAAATCTCATGCTTGGCTTCACTTACTATTTTGCTAATTGAATGCACTGTTTTACTATGAAATTCACACAAGAGATATCTTCTACTACCTAATTCACTGGTGTAGTCTATGTAAAATTATGCATATAAATATGAATTTATTTTTTATCTTTAACTTTTAAGGGACACACAATTTGGGATATTCCATCTGTGAAATTTGTTGAATTATACATGGCTTGATATTGAAATATTAACATTTCATTATGTTAATATCATACTAATTAATGTAATTAATGACATTGCATTGATATTAATGTAAGATATACTTTTGCTGATCATACACATGGAACTACTTATTTAAGCCATAAATCAAAAAAGGATAAACCAAACTTCAGTGTAGATGATACAACCACATGGATCAATTGGTTAAGTAAAGGAATATTAAAAAAATCATTGCCAATTTTGTCTAGTAAGGTTAAAACCTTAAATAAGGTTAAACAAAAAGACATAATTGAGTGATTCTGAAATGATTCACTTGGTCCTCAATGACCTTTACCCAGGACTTTTCTAGTTCCAGTGCCATTTCTGTTCACAGTTAGCACATATAAATGGGAAGTCAGCAAAATTTTAAATTGCTATGGGCTATGGATCACTGAGTTCCTAGGGAATTGCTGAAATTAAAAATGTTAAATCCATGAATGTCAAGGTTCTTGAGTAATCTGCATTATAACACAAACATCATCCAAGCCGGGTAGTAATTATGTGACATGAGAAAATATTAGTAAATTATCTTTGCCAGTAGTTAATCAAAATGTGAATACAAGTCCTTTATGGCTTATTTGTTTAAACTGTTGAACAGTGATTCTTCATTACCCCCATGAATGTAAGTTCATTATTTATAACTTACAAATATGTTTTGTTCAGAAAAAATTTAGTATTATTAATGCTAATCAAATCTTAGAACTTACACCAGAACAAAATAAAGATATTTTTGAAGACCTACAAAATGAAGATAGTTTTAGGGCCTGAGGCTGTTCAACAAAATGAATGCTTAATATGCCTACTGAAAAATAGATCACCTTTTTAAAAAACTCACACTTAAGATAGGATTATAGGCCTGTCTTCCTTCCTTCTTTCCTTCCTTCTTTCCCTCCCTCCCTTCACCCTTCCTTCCTTACTTCTTTTCTTTCTAAGATTTTATTTATTTATTTGTCAGAGAGAGAGAGAGAGAATATAAACAGGGGGGAGGGGCAGAGAAAGAGGGAGAAGCAAGCTCTCTGCGCTGACCGGGGAGCCAGATGCAGGACTCAATCCCAAGACTTGGGATCATGACTTGAGCTAAAGGCAGATGCTTAATCCACTGAACCACCCAGGCATCCCAGATTTCTTTAATTCTTATGGCATATTTCAACACAAACTTTCTATCTTCACCTTAATCTTGATTTTTTAAAAAATTATGGTCAGTTAGCCATTGTATAGTACACAATTAGTCCTTGATGTGGTATTTAGTGATTCATTAATTAGGTATAACACCCAGGGTTTATCACAACATGAGCCCTCCTCAACACCTATCACCCTGTTCCCCCATTCCCCCACTCTCCTCCCCTCTGAACCCCCAGATTGTTTCTTGGGGTCCATAGTTTCTCATGATTCATCTCCTTCTCTAATTTCTCCCCCTTTGGCTTTCCCTCCCTTCTCCTATAGTCCTCTGTGCTATTGCTAATGTTCCACATATGAGTGAAACCATATGATAATTATCTTTCTCTGTTTGACTTATTTCACTTATTGCCTCCAGTTCCATCCATGTCAATGTAAATGGTGGGTATTCATCATTTCTGATGGCTGAATAATATTCCATTGTGTATATGTACCACATCTTCTTTATCCATTCATCCATTGAAGGACATCTCAGCTTCTTCCACAGTTTGGCTATTGTGGCTATTTTTATGAACATTGGGGTGCATGTGACCCTTCTTTTCACTACATCTGTATCTTTGGGGTAAATACCCAGGAGTGCAACTGCTGGGTCATAGGGTAGCTCTATTTTCAACTTTTTGAGGAGCTTCCATACTGTTTTCAGAGTGGCTGTACCAACTTGCATTCCCACCAACAGTGTAGGAGAGTTCCCCTTTCTCCACATCCTTGCCAACATTTGCTTTTCCTGTTTTGTTAATTTTTGACATTCTAACTGGTGTAAGGTGGTATTTTTTTTTTAAAGATTTTATTTATTTATTTGACAGAGATCACAAATAGGCAGAAAGGCAGGTAGAGAGAGAGGGAGGAAAGCAGGCTCCCTGCCGAACAGAGAGCCCGATGTGGGGTTCGATCCCAGGACCCTGGGATTATGACCCAAGCCGAAGGCAGAGGCTTTAACCCACTGAGCCACCCAGGTGCCCCTGTAAGGTGGTATCTTATTGTGGTTTTGATTCATATTTCCCTGATGGCTAGTGATGTTGAACATTTTTTCATGTGTCTGTTAGCCATTTGTATGTCTTTTTTGAAGAAGTGTCTGTTCATGTCTTCTGTATTTTTCACTGAGTTATTAGTTTTTTGGGTGTTGAGTTTGAGAAGTTCTTTATAGATCTTGGATATCAGCTCTTCATCTGTAGTGTCATTTGCAAATATCTTCTCCCATTCCATGGGCTGCCTCTTAGATTTGTTGACTGTTTCCTTCGCTGTGCAGAAGGTTTTTATTTTGATGAAGTCCCAGAAGTTTATTTTTACTTTTGTTTCACTTGCCTTTGGAGACAGTTGCTGTGGCCAATGTCAAAGCGGTAACTGCCTGTAATCTCAATTTTTAAAATGTGGTCATGTTTGAATTTTATTATGTATACTTCTCTAGCATAAAGTATCTCCGCCCTTTATAATCTTTTAGCATGTACATGTAATTCTGACTTTTTATTTTTTTGTGTGTGGCTAGGAAGTATCAGAGTCTTTAAAAAATATTACTTTAGAAGCTTGCTTAGCTCATAATAGGGGAAGTATTGACATCTGCAGTTCTGTAAACATGTCTCACAGAGTCAGTTCACAAAATAGAAGATTTCTCAAAGGTCAAAGCAATTCTCATCAGTATCAAAGAATGATAGAGTTGTATGGGGTAAATGTGGAGATACTGAATTTAGGTACCATGTGTTTTACAAGGTAGAAGGCAAGATCTGCTGACCCCAACTCATTTTCTTTCTCCTGCTCACCTTTTTTTTATTTTTTATTTTTTATTTTGGTCTTTTTATATAGATATTCTCCAGTCAAAAAACTTCATTGTTGAAGCCTGTTTCTGCAGCTGTTTTTTAAAATATGTGTCCAAATTATATGTTTTCTTCTTATTGGCAATTTTATTGCAGAAAATCTCTGATTTTAATTAAATGTTGTTTCTAGTCTTATTTATAATTTTCTTTTCAAAAAAGGAATTATAATTATTGTGTCTATGCAAGAGACTCTTCCTGAATTGCCACTTTAAGATGTTAAAAAAAACATATTTGGATGTATTATGTTTTTCTTGAAGTAAATACTGCTTGTCTTATGTATCACTCATTTTTACATTTGGAAATCTAATGAAACATATCAGTATCTCCAAAATAAATGTAAATGATAATGAAGCATTCTTTTCTTTATTCCCATCAGAAGCCAGGATTCATTGAGTAATGTTCTTTTTAAATACCACGTGCTTAGAATAAAAATATATTTACAAACAAGAAAGTTGTGGGGAACCAAGACTAAGAGATCTAATATTAGTTATCTTTCCTCCTTACTTCACTTTAGGTTCTTAGTAGATATCAAGTGGAGGATTCACATTTTTTGTATGTAATCAATCTGATGAGATTATTTTGACTAAGTTGTCTGGGCAATAAAACAAATCAATTAATATAAGTGATTGGCAGAATATTTAGTCAGGACATTTTTAGACATATCTCCATTATCTCCAGAGGCATTTCTAGACTTATGTTTGTATATTACATAATACAATGAATAATATTTTGATTAGAAAGGATTTGATGCAGTTAAAACCCTACTTTAATGATATCATTTGGGTTTTGAGAATCATTCTCATGTTTTCTAACTTCTCCAATATTTTATTTCTCATGTTTTTCTTCCTTATGAGAAAACTTTTATTTTTTCTCCTCTTCTACTTGATTTATTCTTTTCCATTTCTTGGCTTTGTGCCCTTGGCCTTGGCCTTCAAAGTCCTCCTTTATTTCATTTGCCATGTGGGTTACAGATTTTCTGCCTGTGCTCTTACAACCTGTGTGATTGTCATTCAATTCCTTTGCTCGAATTTGCAGTACAGCATAACAGATACTAAAAGGCTTTGATACATCTATTATTAATAGGAACTAAAAAGATGCCAAGAAAATCTAAAATCAGTGTTTCTATAAAACAGAGTGTCATGGAGGTGAAAAACCAATAATATGTGTTACAGGAATAAAGTGAATTGGTCAACTCAAGAAATCTAGATCTAAACATTTCTATGCAAAGATAGCATTACTGAAGAGTTTCTGTCTCACCAAGGTGTAACATTATTTATCCATGTATTAGAATGCAAAATATATTTTGAAGATTTATTTATCTTTATTTGAAAGAGAGAGAAAGGGGGGAGGGGAAAGGGCAGAGGGAGAAAGAAAGAGAGAGAAAGAGAGAATCTTAAGTAGACTATCTTCTCAGTGTGGAGCCTCACCCTTGGTTTGAAATTAATCCTGAGATGAGATCTGAGCAGAAACCAAGAGTCGGACACTTAACTGACTGCTCCACCCAGGCACTTCAGAATGTAAATTTTCATTAGTGATTGTATGGTTGTCCACCAAAATCCCATCTTTATTTCTTATGTAGAAATAGCACCTTCTGACTTGAGGTGGGCATATGGCTGCCAAAAAAGAAAACTAGATTACCCAGGCTTCCTTTTAGTTAAACAAGATCAAGTATCCATGGAATATAAGAGGTTTAAGGGAAATGGTATAGATAACTTTTGAAAAGCATACTTAAATGAAAGAGACATGCCTTCCTGTTCCTATTTCTTGGAGTTGGGAAAAAGACATATTAACTGGCTGTGAAGTAGTTAGTTTGGACCATGAAGTAGAAGCTGTTGAGGTTGATGGGACCAGCTAGAAAAAGCTGTGGGCCTGGACAATCATGGAATTGCTAAACTAGGACAAGACTGTTCTGGTTATATAAGAAGTAAATGAATTTCTATATTTTTAAGCAAGTGTTCATTTTTAGTTTTCTGTAGTTTTTAGATAAACTTAATTTTAATGACCATAAGCTGCTACTTTCACAGCACAAACTGGACTTTTTAGACTATTTTGATCCAGAATATTTTGCATTGGTAAATCCTAATTCTTTACTTTGTGTTTGTGTATCTGTTCTGGGAGCTGGTTCACCATAGCAAACATTCGCTATACTACATAATGGTTCAGAAAGACACCTAGTAATTTTCAGTGATGGAACATGATAGAAGTGGGTTTTGCCCCTTTTTTCACTTTTCACACCATTCCTGCAGCCTACTATATTTCTGTTCTTTTTTTTTTTTTTTTTAATTTTTATCTGTTCTCCTTATCGTGCATGCCCTGCCAGCGGCACATGACCTAGAACTGGAACCAATTGTACAAGTCTTTTTGTCCCTTAATTATACTTTCCAATCTGTTACCTGGTGCTGTCAGTTCTATCTTTAAAATATTTCTCCTGTTTGTCCCTGACTCTCCATCCCTGTCTATTGTCATATTGCCCTGCCTCAGGCTTGTATCATGTCTCTGCAGCATCAGTGTCCAGACTTTGCACACTGAAGCTCTTCTCTCTCCATCTCACTTACTGTTCTTACCACCTAGGAGAGATTGAGTGTGCATCCTGAACAGGATGCTTTACTATACAGAATTGCCCAGGGACTGCTCATTATCCCCAGCAGTGGTTACCTACAGTGTTCTCCTGAGCGGTGGGGTCAACAGCAATGCCTGCATCGTCCTTGGTATTGATATCATGGCAGGTGAGGCAGGGCTCTGGCCAGCCAGCCTTCCTCCACCATATGCACAATTGCACAAGAATAGCGTCACTGGAATTTTGTTTCTAAAATTCCACATATGGGTGAAATCATATGGTATTTGTCTTTCTCTGACTTGTTTCACTTAGTATAATACACTCTGGTTCCATCCCCGTCATTGCAAATGGAAGATTTCATTCTTTTCAATAGTTGAATACACAAAAAAATTTGTATATATACCACATCTTCTTTATCCATTCATCTGCCAAAGGACATTTTAGCTTTTTCCGTAATTTAGTTATTGTTGATAATTCTCCATTACATTGAGGTGTATGTGTCCCTTCAAATCAGTATTTTTGTATCCTTTGGGTAAATACCTAGTATGGCGATTGCTGGGTCATAGGATAGTTCTATTTTTAACTTTTTGAGGAACCTCCATACTATTTTAAATACTGTGGTAGGTGTTTAGCACTGCAAGGATTACTTTGGATTTAGAAGTGGGAGCATGTATTTTTCCTCTTCTTCCTCTTTCTCCTCCACCTTTTTAAAAAAATCTGTTTCACTCTCTCTCTCCATTCTTCCCTCTCTTTTTCCCCAACTCTTCTCTCTTAGTTGGAAGCTATAATCAGTGTAACATAAACAACACTTCTTACCTATTTTATCAGCCAACATTCTTGGTTACAAGTAACAGAATTGACTAGAAAGATATATGGTAGCTTAAAGGATCTGTGGGAATGCTGGGAGGCCCTATACAGATAACAAGCATGAGCCAGAACAGACTTTGCCACCAAGAAACAACTGGTTAGGATGCTACTGTTGCTGCCTCCATTATAGGACACTCATTGCCACTTGTTTCTGTTACAGGAACAAACTGCCATGATTGCTGAACTGTTGACTTTTTTATTGCCACCATGATTAAGATCTGGCTGTGCATCACTTCCTCAAGGTAAGAGTGTTAGCTCATGTCTCCATATTCTCCACTCCAGGGTAGAGAAATCATCTGCCTTCTTGACTTCCTGCACACCATCAACAATGCACATTGATGGAGTTTCACAAAGTAGGAAGGTTGTTTGTATGCTGAGTAAACACATAGCATATTTCTATTGCATTTATACCCTTTGTCCTGTGTGTAACATAAATAAGTTTTAAAAACAGGTATATATATGTTTGCCGTATTCTTTTACTTTGAAAAAGAAAAAAATCTCCCACCTAACATAATGGGACTTTTCTTCATATGTACTGAGTGCAGAATGTGCTGAAAGCCATTCCTAATGCGAGCCAAATGTCAAGGTTTTCTGTGGATATCTCCAAGTTTAGAATCTCTGGTTGATGTCCATTTATCTTTCAGCTCAAGTTTGTTCCATTATTAATATTTTTCAACCTATGTGTTAATTTCCAAGGTTAATTACTTAACACTTCACATATTCAGTACTAGTTGAAAAGAAAACAGTAATCATTTGTATGTAATACTTGCATGGTTTTGTCCCTTCTTAGAGGTATTCTTCTGTTACATACTACAACCACTAAATCTACAGGGTCCAGAATCATTGGGAGAGAATTTATTTTTAATGAAAGAATCATTTGGTTTAACTAATGAGATGTGATGAACTCTCAATTTATGAATTCAGGTGTTCAATTTATGGGGAAAACAGTACCGTATATAGGTTATGGGTTCAGAGAATGTATCACACGTTGTCAGTAGTTGGCATTATAATTAATTTTCATCAGCCCATAAACTTTTCTATTTCTGTATAAAGAGGCTGCCAAAGAAAGGAGGAATGTGGGATACCAAGAAATTTAGTAGAGAGATGATGTTGTATAGAGACACGTAATGAGTAAGAATAGCAAATTCAAATCCTGAGTAAGTCCGTATTCCAATGAGGTTGAGGAATTAACCCTTTTGGGTTGAAAGGGATAAAATATAATCCATATGCCACCAAAATAGCTAGCGGGTACCTAAAATATGGTGGCCCATAGTGTGTTATGGTCACTGGCACAATAGGTTCATGGCAATAGTTGCAGCGAGTCCAACTGGTCAGAAGTATGCATGTCACTGAGCTGATGCATAGCCTCCTTTTTTTTTTTTTTTTTTAAATCATAGATCTCTGTTCTTGAGTCTACTGAGTAAATGCTATGCGAGCTGAGGAGGAGGCTGCCCAAAATGGGCGGTATGTCATGTTTCTACTTTATTAAGAAACATCTTCATCAGGGGCTTTCAAGAAACATTCATATGGGGACTAGTTCATACCTGGAAACCAACCCTGCATTATTTGTTCATCCTAGAAAGGCATTATATAATTTATTAAAAATTATAAATTTAGCCATTAGATATACTTAAGAGCAGGTTATAATTACTGTGCTCTATAAGAAAAAAAGATGCAAAAAGCAAAAAAATAGAAATGATTTAATGAAATATTTAATAAAAATCTATAATACCTTTAAAAAAAAAGCAGACTAAAATTAATATCATTGAGTCCAAAATGACTTATTAAGTTGCATCTAAAATATAGCCAAGCCATACATAGTTTACTTCAGTTAAACATTTTCCATAAATGCAGAGATTAACTTTTACGAACTTTTGGTAATTCAACAAATTAATAATTTAAATAGAAAAAATGTTTCTTCCTGTCCTAGATATTGAAGAGTAACTTCATACAGCTTTACATCCATATCTAATAGTAATGATAGGTCTCTCTCTCTCTTTTTTTTTTTTTTTAAAGATTTTATTTATTTGTTTGACAGAGAGAGAAAGATCACAAGTAGGCAGAGAGGCAGGAAGAGAGAAGGGGTAAGGAGGCTCCCTGCTGAGGCAGAGAGCCTGGTGTAGGGGTCCATCTCAGTACTCTGAGATAATGACCTGAGCTGAAGGCAGAGGATTAACCCATTGAGCCCCCCATGCACCCCAAGTGATAGGTCTCTTAACCAAATAGAAATTACATATATATCCTTACTATAAAAAACAAAAAACAAAAAACTATGCACTCAACAAAAGCCACAGTCAAGTTAGTTGTGAAACGCAAGAAGCATTCCCACTATAATCAATAATCAGCTAGGAGGATTTCTACTACTTTTCTTATTTAACATTGTTCCTGAAATACTAGCCAATGAAGTTAGAAGAAAAAAAATGAGAGGCTTTAAACT
Source organism: Martes martes (assembly GCF_963455335.1). NCBI lineage: Eukaryota > Metazoa > Chordata > Mammalia > Carnivora > Mustelidae > Martes > Martes martes. The sequence continues at coordinate 85,873,446 of NC_137888.1, forward strand.
TTATATGAAACAGAAAATACTATTAACAGAAGATTACATAATTCCATACCTTGAAACTCTAAAATTTGCAACTGAAAAAAAATAAAGGGATTCATGAGGTTGTGGCATTTGAACTAAAGAAAATAAAAATATTTTCCTCATTATGAATTATTATTAGCCAGACTATACAATAGGAGAAATAAGCCTGTTTCCTCCAGCAACCACAGAATTAAAATACCTAGAAATAAAATGAATAAGTCTTCAATGAAACCTATATGAATGTAATGGTAAAATTTTACTGTAAAAGAACTTGCGCTGATCAAAATTATTCTTTTTTTTAGAGAACAGCATATTTTCAATTTATCAGTTAATCTTAAGACCTAATGTGATGCCTGTAAGGGTAACAATAAGATTCTAAAGCTCATATTCAAAATCGATCAATCAATCAATCAATCAATCTCATATGCAAAACTAAACATGTATAATTATATAAAAGGAGGGGATAGTGGAACTACTTTTACCAAAGGTTGAAGTGTGTTATTTTGAAAAAGTAGAAAAATATATGATGGTCTCTGTTCTTAGTTCCTGGAATAGAGCCCCTAAAATCTTTGTAGATTCCTAAGTGATAAGACTAGTAGGAGCATCTTTTGTTCTAGTATTTGGTCTGACCCCGGCTCCTAATACAGGGCTTCTGAATCCCTTGGAATTTCCTGGGTGATAGGACCATCTTTTGCTCTAATGAGGTAACTCCTGAATAGCTCCTCGATGACCCTGGTCACCAGAAAGACCAAGCCATGATTAAGAGCTTGGAACTTTCATCTCACTCCCTATCCCCCATGAGGTGGAAAGGGTCTGGAAATGGAGTTAATGATTAATGTATCTATGATCGATGGTCATAATAATCAGTGACATCTCTGTGATGGCACCTTCATAAAAATCTCAAAAGTACAGAATTTGGAGAGTTTTGGGGTTGTTGAAGTACCAGGAGGGTGGGGTGCCTAGTGAGGGTACAGAAGCTCTGCTCCCCTTCCCCAGTCTCTTTCATCTGGATGTTCATCTGTGTTCTTTATCATATACTTCTATAATAAATGATAAATATAGGTAAATGTTTTCCTGAGTTCTGTGAACCATTCTATAAATTAATAAACCCAAGGGGGAGTCATGGGAACCCTCAACTTATAGCTGGTCAGAGGTATAGGTGATGACCTGTGACCTGAGATTGGCATCAGAAGTGGAAAGGAGGATCTGGTTGGAGTCTGTCAGAATTGAGTTAAATCATGGGACACCCAGCTGGTCTCATGGGGGATTGTGTGCTGTATGAAAATCTCCACACGTTTGTTGACCAGAATCATCAACAGGGAAGGGAGTATTGTGGGTATGTGAGTAAAGGAGAAATGGAAGAGTGTGTTTTTCCTATATAATTACCATATTTAATATAGTTACGTCATGGAGTGTCATTTGGGTAAGATGTGAAATAGATGAAGTTTGAAGCCTTATGGGTATCTGGGAGGAAGGACAATACAAGCAGGAAAAGAGGCAAATGCAAAGGCCCAAGCCCCAAGGCAAGATTGTGCTTGGCATATTTGAGAAACAGCAAATATGACCTTGAGTGTGGAATAGAATGAGAAAGGGAAGATTAGGAAATGTGGTGAGAATGGGAATAGGGGTGGCAGTGTGGGTTAAAGGTCATATGCACCTAATAAGTCATAAAAAGAAAATGCTTGGCTTGTATTCTCACTGAGATGGGAAGTCTTTGGAGGTCCTTGAACAAAGAAGTGAAAGGGTTTGACTGACATTTTAATGGTTTCACTCTGGCTCCTGTATTAAAAATAAATGAAGTTGGACAGGGACAGAGGTATGAGACCACGTTGAAAACTTGTGAAAGTCCAGGTGAGAGATAATGCCTTGAATAAGAACTGGAGCAGCAGAGGCAAAGACACATAGTTTAATTCTGGATGTATTTGACTCGGACATTCTGATGAATTTAATGTGGAATAAGAAAAATAAGGCAAGGATGACTCTAAGGTTTTTGATTTGTAAAACTAGATGGATGGATTGCTACTTAACCCAGATGATGAAGTGGAGTGAGATTAGAAAATGGATCATTGATTGAGGAGAAAAGATATGAAGTTTGTCATTATTAAAATTGGGAATATTTTGGCCCATGGTGGTATCCTCTGAATTTAGAACAAATAAAACAAGACAGATCAGCAGCACTGAATGTTTATATATACCAGCAGTGTTTCTGTAAGACTCAAATTTTGGGAGAGTGGGATACATATGATAAAATGCACAGGCAATATTTTATGTGGTATCTTTCAGTGTTTTTGTGCTTTATTCAATTTTTAATATTATTGCATCATATATAAAGGATTTATTCCACGTAAAAGCATTCCTCATTTACCTTACAAATCATTTAATATTTTTCTTTCATAGTAATAAAATCCCAACATTTTAAATGTGTTGAAAAATTTTAAATGCAGTCTTAAAAATAGTTGAGTAGGATATTGTAGTCCTAAGAAAACTGTTTAGGGGGGCACCTGGGTGGCTCAGTGGGTTAAAGCCTCTGCCTTCGGCTTACGTCATGATCCCAGGGTCCTGGGATGGAGCCCTCGCATCGGGCTTTCTGCTCAGCAGGGAGTCTGCTTCCTCCTCTCTCTCTGCCTGCCTCTCTGCCTACTTGTAATCTTTGTCAAATAAATAAAATCTTAAAAAAAAAAACTGTTTAGGATTTAAAAAGAAAAACAAAAAAGAGGACCCTTATTCTAAGAATTTGAGAGTGAGATAACCAGAATTAGTAGTGGGATAGGTTTACACATAACATTGAGGGCCTACTTAGGGCAAGTGCTCATGGACTAAAAGCAGCATCACTAGCGGTGTTCTTCTCTAACCATTCTCCGATGCACAGGTGTGGTCCCATATAAGGGGTGAGTTGTATTTAACCCATAGTTTTTACTTAAGTGCATACAAAGAAACAAAAAAGGAGAAACTGAGTTGAAGATGTTTGTCAAGGAGTGAATAGAATGCTTCATCAAGAAACATAAGGTGTCGAAAGGAAAGTAAATATATAAGGAAAAAGAATTACAGAGATAGGAAGGTAGTGATATCAATTGACTACTGGCTGGGTATAATCAAATGATTGTTATAGTCAGGGTATTAGAGAAAATAAGTTGATAAAGTAGGAGGTCACAGAGTGGGATTTTTAAGTTGAATTTATTTAAAAAAATGCTAGTACTGGCAATTATAATGTATGACCATGAGTAAGAGTCAGTAAGGTCAGTTGGAGATCCAGATAATTTAAACAGAGGTCACAGAACTGCTAGATCAGTATATTAGAAGGATCATTTATGTGTATGTTGTCTATATATATATAGTATTTTGAAATTGCCAAGAACTGTGTGTGTTGGTTTTGTACTACCAAATAACAAATTACCATAAATTTAATGGTTGAAATCAACACCTACTTTTTATCTCATAATTTCATAAGTCAGAAGTTTGGAGTGGTATGGCTGAATTTTTCTGTTCAGGGCTCATGAAACCTAAATCAAGGTGTTGCCTGGCCTAGGCTTTGATCTGGTGGCTGTAAGGAAGAATCCACCTCTGAACACATTCAACTTATGAAGCTGCTTGCCGCTGTAGGACTGAAGACCCTGTTTCCTTGCTGACTTTGATCATGGGCTTATCTTAGCCCTTGGAGAATCCTTCTACGTGGACTCCTTCATCTTCAAAGGTCTTGACTGCTTCTCATGCTCCAGTCTCTCTGGCTTTCCTTTTCCCCTCCCCTTCCTGTTCTTTTTTGAAAAAGACTTCATTTTTTTAGAGCACTTTCAGGTTCACAACAAAATTGAGAGGATACATGAGCCTGGTCTGCCCCCAACTCATTGTAGCATCACTCACCAGAATGATATAGCTATAACCAAGGACAAGCCTATATTGATAGAACATAATCACCCAGAGTCCATAATTTAGATATGGTTTACTATTGATAGCATACATTTTATGGATTTGGACAAATGTATGAAAACATATATCCATCATAGTATTATGTGGAGTATTTTCACTGCCCTAAAGATCTTCTGTTGTTTGGCTTGCTTATCCATCCCCTTTTTCCCCAACCCTTGGCGATCACTAATCTTTCCGCTGTTTCCATAGTTTTGCCTTTTCTGGAATGTCATGTAATTTGGATCATACAGTATTAAACCTTTACAGATTGGGTTCTTTTTCACTTAGCAATATGCATTTATGTTTCTTCCATGTCTTTTCATTGCTTGATAGCTCATTTCTTTTTAGCACTGAAAATATTCCCTTGTCTGGATGTACTATAGTTTATTTATCCATTCACCTACTGAGAGACATCATGGTTTGTTCCAAATTTAGATGATTGTGAATAAAGTTGCTGTAAATATCCATGTGCACATTTTTGTGTGAATGTGCATTTTCAGCTCCTGTGGGTAAAGACTATGGAGCACAATTGCTGCATCATATGGTAAGAAGATGTGTAGTTTGTAAGAAACTGCCAAACTGTCTTTCAAGGTGTCTGTTCCATACTGCATTCCCACCAGCAATGAGTGAGAGTTCCTGTTGCTGCACATCTTTGTTAGTATTTTGTGTTGTCAGTATTTTGAATTTTGGCCGTTCTCATAGGTGTCTAGCGGTACCTCGTTGTTTTAATTTCCCTTTCCCTGATGAGATATGATGTGGAGCATCTGTTCATACGCTTGTTTGTCATCTGTATATCTTTGGTAAGATGTCTGTTAAGGTCTTTGGCCTGTTTTTTAAATGAGTTATTTGATTTCTTATTGTTGAGTTTTAACAGTTCTTTATATGTTTTTAACAACAGTCTTTTGTCAGATGTGTCTTTTGCAAATAGTTTCTCCCCAATTTGTGGTTTGTCTTCTAATTCTATCAGTACTGTCTTTGGCAGAGCAGAAGTTTTTACTTTTAATGAAGTCCAGCTTATCAATTATTTCTTTCATGGGTGGTGTCTTTGAGGTTTATCTAAAAAGGCATTGCTATATCCAGAGTCATCTAGGTTTTCTCCTATGTTATCTTCTTGGTGTTTTATAGTTTGGCATTTTACATTTAGGTCTGTGGTACATTTCAAGTTAGATTTTGTGAAGGCTGTAAGATCTGTGCTTCCTTAAGACCATGTTAGCAGCAGGTGGTGTTTGTAGCTCCCTCTATTTCCTCTCCCATTTATTACAGTGACACAAGATCTAGCTCTAGTTTCCATTCGCTTCTTCCCTCTTAATGTTGAAGACCTCACTGGGACGGGGAGGAGCTGAGCATTTAACTTTATTTTTGTATTTCTATTCAAAAGATTTATCTGCATTACGTAGATGACTGTGACTGACTGGAAATATGGTCTTAAACATGGCAGTGAGGAAAGAGGATTACAAATACCAACATTTGAAGATACTATTTCTCCACATTATTTAAGATAGACTACCTCGACGTAGAAGGTGTAAGATGACAAATTTTATTACCTTAAGTGTAAAGTCTTCTGTGTGACAAAAACCTTAAATAAAAAATAATGAGGGAATGATTAAATATAATTTGAATTAATTATGACCAAGGACTGATTTGCTGAAATAATTCTTACGGATCGATAATATAAATAGCAAATCCCTGTAAAGGAAGGGAGGAAGATAAAAAGGAAGGGCATGGGCTGGCAATATATGGAGGAATAAATACTCATGGTTTATAATTAGACCAAAAGTTGTAGTACCTCCTATTGAACTATTTCATATTGTTAGTAGTGCAAATTAAGACAGCAATTAAATAGCACTTCCCACTTTTCATCCTGTTGGAAAAAAATTTTCCACCATATCCACTGTTGGAAAGGTTGGAAAACAGGCTTTTTCATGCATTGTTGACAAAATGTACGTTGGTGTGACAAATGTTGTGGGAGTTTTTAAATATTTATGAAAATTTCCCTGACATCCGTTCTGTGATTTTCACAGATGTATGCACACACATCACATGTTCTTTATTAGCTTTGTTGATACAGTAAAATCTGAATACATCCTGAATGGTCATGCAAAAGGGGCGCAGCCATGCAGTAGAACACTGCACAATGAGTTAGAGTTCTAGGATATGCCGCCAAGTAAATTAACAAGTTGTAAGCACAAAAAGACACCAGAAAAGTGTTAAATCTGCGTCCATACGTGCAAGAAGTTGTGTGTGTGTGCATAGGCAGTGTATTTGTATGAGTTTGAAAAAAATCAAAGGAAGATTCACTAAAATTCTGCCAATGGCTATTCCCTCAGTCATGGAGGAACATATTCTGAAGTGGGAAAAATATACTTTCCAGTGTGTCACCTTTCTTGTTTGAATTTTTTATCACACTTTTGTATTTTGGTACACAGAAAAATGATTAGAGAAAGAAACTGGAAGACTCTTAATTGAAAACTTATCACATGAGGTTTCTTTTCCCTGGTTTTAGAATGTTGTTTTCTCTACAGTTGCAGTCTGGTAAATGGAGGCACAACTCTGAAAATGGTTCAGAATTGGGAGAGGCTAAGCATGCTCTGTATGATTTTCATGGAGTAGCATTTATATTAATTCAGTATGTCTTTATTTTGTGAGGAGTTAGCCGCTGTTTCATTGATTCTTTGCTCCCATATATTTGGGGTTTAGAAATAGTGAAATGTTGTGATTCGATAATAAATTAGCTGCATATTTATAATACAAGCTTATAATTCTGTAGGTATGATTCTGATTCTGGCGAAAACCTGTATTGAACTGCAAATAAATCTGCAGTGTTTCAACAGCAAGAGTATGTGAATGTTTACTTAATTTTTTTTAATGTTCATTTGACACCTGTTAAGTGTGAGATACTCAGTTATTGTTAAGAGCTACATTTGTCTACCATTCATCTTTCTTCATTCATTCATTCATCACTTTTTTACTGTCTCCAATATTTGGGGAGCATTTTTAGGTTTTTAGATTGTTTTCATTAGGAAAAGTCTGTGCTGTAATAGAGCTTATATTTCAGGTGTGAAGAGGGGAAACAAACCAGCTTACCAAAACAAAACAAAACAAAACAAAAAGAAAGAAAGAACAAAATGATTTGAAATAGGCAGTAGTACTTAAAAGAAAGCAAAAGGAGTCAATTTGAATGACAGACACTGGTGGGGGTGGGGATGAGGATGGGATTGGAGATGGGTTGTGGGGTTTTTTAGTTTATAACGGTTAAAGGGAATATATCATATGATAAGGTTCCAGAGCACTGAGTAGAATTTGCGGTTTTGTTTTCTTTATATTTACTTCTCTGTTCTTTTCAGCATCTTTTTTTTTCTTTTTTGAGGGGGAGGTAGGTGGGCTTATTCTTATGGATGGAAGATTGCCATCATCATAGATAATTTAATGAAGTAAGGGACTCTGAACTTTATTTGAAGGCTATATCCATCCAAGTTAAAGCAAATAGATTTAATCAAGTCAGAGACGATAGTAATCTGTTGTAAGACAAACTTTTATTTTAGGCCATCTATTTGTCTTATTCATTCATATTAAAAGACCCTTTTGAAGTGCCTTTTTGGTATAGCTCAGTGATATTAGAGTCTCACTGATTTTGTGTTTTTTGATTGCAGTCTTGTTTTTTTTTGGGGGGGGTGGTTTTGTTTTTGTAATTTCAAGTCATTCACTCAATCTTTCTTTCATATATTATAAATATTGTATTAGATTGTATCCACTTAGAGGCAGTGAGAACCCCTACTTCAAGTGTCTCCTACAAATTGGTGTTTATTTATTTCTTATAGTAAGAAAACCAGAGGAAGACTGGCTGGTGCTGGCATTATTACAGTAGCTTCAGGAGTCATGCTTCTGCCTTTCTGTTCCATCATCACTGTAGTCGGCATTTGACTTCTTGTCCTCAGGATGACTGCTAAATCTCCAGACATAAGGGGAAAAGTCAGCACTGGAGTTGTTATCACTCAGCAGGAAAGCAAAATCTTTCCTAGAAATCTCTTGGCAGTCTTCTACTTTAGACTCATTGCCTAGAACCGAGTCCCATGGGAACCCCAGCAGCAAGGAGTCCTGAGGAAGCAGGGAGTAAGACTGTGAATGTATTGAAAAAATCTTTATATAATTCCTGGAGGTTGATTCATTGGTGCTCCCAATAAAATGAAGGAATATGAGTGATAATGGTTATTAGGTAGCCAACTATCAGTAATTTACCACAAATGCTGCTTAAATTACAAAGCCTTGAAAACAATAAACTATTTCATCCAATGTATTAAAAAAAAAAAAGTGTTGCCCAAAGAAAGTTTTAGCTATTTGCCATTTCTCAATGTTATCTGCTTTTAAACTGGGCTTTTGTAATTCTTGACTAGAAATATCAAAATATAGAAATTAACTGGGATGATATTAATAATAAACACATAATTACTTTGTGTTCTATTTCCTTTTTTATAATAATTAATTTAATCCTCACAATAGGTTTGGAAAGAAGGTTCTATTATTATCCCCATTTTATAGGAAATTTGAGTCGTGGAGATGTTAAGGAATTTGCCCATGGTCTCACAGCTAGTAATGACTGGGCCAGGATTAAAATTCAGGCACTTAGCCTCAGAGATGACCAATACCAGGGTGAAATTGTGAGAAGAAATAGTGGGTGGTATCTTGTTGCTGGGAGCTGTACCTGTAGACTACCGGCAAGCATCTGGGGGCCTTAGTTCTACAGCATAACACACTGAATTCTGTCAACAACTACGGGGGCTTGGGAAAGAACTCTGAGCTACAGCAAGGGACAGAGCCTTTTTGACATGTCAGTTATAGCTTTTTGCACCCTGAGCAGAGGATAGCATGTATCTGGAATTTTGACCTCCAGAAAATATGAAATAACACATAATTGTTGTTTCAAGCCACTAAGTTTGTGGTGATTTTTTTATACTGAAATAAAAAAAAAATCAATACAATATTCCAGCTCCAGTGCTTATATGTTATATCTTACATGAGATGCTCATTCATTTTGAACCTTTTTTTATGCATTAACTCATAAAAATTAATAATATTAATAATCTTGGCTAACATTAGCTAAGTACTTTGCTACATTCCAAAAACTAGTCAATGCTTTAAAAAATATTTATTCCTCAAGCTATCTTGATGTAGACACTGTAATTATCCTCATCTTACAGATGAGAAAATTGAGAAAGAGTAAAATGTGAAGCAGAGTAACTTCTATAGCTTAGGCAGCTAAGAAGTATCAGATCCGGGACTTGGATCTAGATACAGGAACCGCAGGGTATAAGCCAGTGACTATGAGGCTTCACCACTTGGCTTCTCTAAGTGGAGTTTGGGGTATTACTACCTTTTTCCTTGGAACATAGTCTTCAAGAAGAAGTATCAAGTGGGCCCCCAATATTTTTTTTTAAAGAATATAACTTACAGCAAATCAGGAGAACAGATGAGGAAAGTTAGATTTTCTTATAGCTAGAGTGAGAATCTTTGGCTCTGAATTGTTGTGTTGTAGCCATAGGTTAAACATATCAGCATGATTTCTTTTAAGGTGTACAATTTAAATATATACAGTTTTTAACTGTCAATCACACCTCAATAAAGCTGGCAAAATAAACACTTGAAGAAAAGGAATCAGCATGAGAAAGCAACAAATGGGTCCACCATTATTTGAGCATTTAAATGAATGATTAAGAAGCTTAAAAAAATGTCCACATACCATTTGTGTTGTTTTCTTTGTGTTGTTTTCTGATAATATTTGTGTTTTTTTCTAATAATATTAGAAAACTTTATGTTTGTTTTCTTTGTGTTGTTTTCTAATAATATTTTATCACATTGTATACTTTAAAAAATGGATGATTGTAGGTAGAACTGTTACAATGTTCTTACCATACTTCCTGCTTCGCTTCAGTTGACTAGAACATTCATCTCTTCAGATTCTTCCTTGGTCTTTTCAAGTTGAAGAGGAATTATTTTGTGCTGCACATGAAGTTTTTGTGATACATCTGATTCCACATGAAATGTATCCAGAAGTAATATTTTGATGTCTGTGTAACTTTTATATTTACCTCTTCTCTTTGATCTAAATTAATATCTTTAGAAATGGATCTTAGAAGGAAGGGAACAAATATGTATTAGAAATCAATTGGGTGCCAATCCCTTCACATGGTACTTCATATAATCCTCTCATATACTTATTGAGTTCATTTGTATTGTTCATATTCTACATATGGCAAATCTAAGAAAAGGAAAGATTAAATAATTGCCCAGAATCACATAACCCATTGATGGACACTTGGGGATTTGAACTCAGTGTCTCCTTCAAACACTGTCCTCTTTTTCCTGTAAACACTCCTCTTCTTAGGCGCAGTGTTGTCGATCCACTTCTTTCTTTTATTATTGGCAGTAGCCATCTGCCAAATAAATTTCAAAGTACCTTTGAAAAAATGTTGTTTGAAGTATGAATACATGTCTGTACTGATTGCAAGGCACAGTGCAACTCCCATATAAGCAGGTTTTAACCATCTGCTTTGCTGTAGGAACTCATATTTGGGTTTGAAATCACTGCCCTATCTTGTAATAAAGATAAATTTCCCACCACAAAACTTCACCCACTTGGAAATGTATAGCAAGTTATTTAATTTCAGAATTGAAATGTGTTTGCAAATGTTGAGCTATCAGTCATGGTGTATCAGAAAATTATTTAAAATTTGAGAAATTTAGGGACACCTCAGTGGCTCAGTGGTTAAGCATCTGCCTTCAGTTCAGGTCATGATCCCAGGATCCTGGGATCTAGCCCGCATCAGGCTCCCTGCTCAGCAGGAAGCCTGCTTCTCCTCTTCCACTTCCCCTGCTTGTATTCACTCTCTCACTGTCTCTCTCTCTCTCTCTCTCTCTGTCAAATAAATAGATAAAGTCTTTAAAAAATTTTTTTTGAGAAATTTACTTCAGTATATTTTATATGACATTTTCTCATATGTCTATTTCTAGTTATATATAATGTTTTTAAGAAATCTTGGTATCTTTAGATGCTGAATTTTCTGAACATTGAACTTCTTTTACACAAAGAGACAAAGTGGCTAGATATTGTTTGGTAGAATGCTATTAAAATTAATTAGTCTCTGGGGTGCCTGGTTGACTCAGTGAGTTAAAGCCTCTGCCTTTGGCTCAGGTCATGATCTCAGGGTCCTGTGTTCAAGCCCCTCGTGGGGCTCTCTGCTCAGCAGGGTGCCTGCTTCTCCTCCTCTCTCTCTGCCTGCCTCTCTGCCTACTTGTGATCTCTCTCTGTCAAATAAATAAATAAAATCTTTAAAAAAATTAATTAGCTTCTGATAAAGATTAGGTAATTAGTAAATTATATGATGGTTGAATAAACGTTTTCAAGATCAGTAAATGCACTCTCCTTGACCAGGAATTTAAAAGACTAATTTGAATAGCACAAATGAAAGACTACTCAGAAAATAAGAACAGTGATTAATATATCTGTAACAATATTATAATATCTAACATGTTCAATTTTTTTTCTTTTTCCCCTTTAAAATTACACAACTTGAACACTTTTATATTATTTCTTTTTTATTATTTCTTTTTTTAAATGATAACATAGTTTTACCTTGGAAAATTGAAATTTGGAGTCTTTAACCTGCCAAAACTCTTTCTTATCTGCTTTTCTGAAATGATTCATAACTCTCAAATAAGAAAATATGATTTCCAATATAAAGAAAATGAACAAATGCATCAAAACAATGAGAACACAATGTAAAATCTATCAAAAATGGTATTATAATCTGATACTACCATTGAAGACTCATGTACTCTTGTGGCCCCTAGAATGGAGAAAAGTAAACAGTTTCTCAAAAATGACCCACAGAGGGGCGCCTGGGTGGCTCAGTGGGTTAAAGCCTCTGCCTTCGGCTCAGGTCGTGATCCCAGGGTCCTGGGATCGAGCCCCACATCGGGCTCTCTGCTCAGCGGGGAGCCTGCTTCCTCCTCCCTCTCTGCCTGCCTCTCTGACTGCCTCTCTGCCTACTTGTGATCTCTCTCTGCCAAATAAATAAATAAAATCTTAAAAAAAAAATGACCCACAGAAATTGGCCAGTTCAAGGCAGATTTCTTAATTTATTTGCAATCTCTGAATAGATTTCCCAAGTTTAATCTCATTCTGTTTGATGATTCTGAAATAAATGAAGTCTATGAGGTGGAGGCAAGAGTTGAGGGGAGGTTAGGGAAGGGGAGGCCTGAGAAGAGGAAAGTCCCTGCCAAAGGCATACATCCAGCATAAACTAATGGAGAGGTGAAAACTGGATTCATGCAAGAGGAGTCATCTCAAAAGGGTTATAACGGGATTTCTTGAAGTGTGCCATTAAAACTTAAAAAAAAGAGGGTGCATGAGATGATGAAACAGATAGAACAAATTAGATAAAGCACATTTGGCTAGGAAAGATAAATCTCTGGACCCAGGAACAAATACAGACTCTGGAGAACGACTCTCATAGAACCTCTAATAGTATGGTTATTTAAAACTCTAGGCATTTATGTCTGAGGGGCACCGAGGAGGTAGGAGAGGATAATGATGGACTCTATTTAAAGAATATATTTCATAAATTCATGTGTTTCTTATTTATACCTGCCAATATTGTAATGGATATCTCTTTAAAAAAAATTCATTTTGCTTTTGTGTGTGTTGGTTACTAGAGTATATAAACATCATTATAGGAAGTGTAAGGTGCCTCCATATCACAAATCTCAACCATGCAGATGTTGACAACAAATTAGAGACACTGTTGCAACTTTCCTTTTACCCTATTTGGCTTTAGCATTTTGTCTACATTGACATTTTCTTTTTAGTTGATCATTCCCTCAACATACAAGAGAAAACTTATTCTTTTCTGAAAGATTTTATTGTTACTAATTCAAAGTGATGCAGCATAAGAAACATATTTCTGGTTTACAAAAATACACTTGACCTTGAAATATGGAAAGGAGTGCTCTTCATGAGTAAATAAACTGATTTAGTCTGTTATTGAAGATATGAAGAAGTGATATACATACATACTTTTTTTTGGTTGTCCTTTTGTTTTAACTAGGAACATTTTGAAAAATGTCTTAAAAATTAGCAATCTTTGAGACGTTTTCCTTATAACTATCAAAGGCAGCCTATATTCATGTTCTTGTGAACAGTCAGGGGCAGCACAAAGCCAAATTAAAAGGCAAGCCATTGTCATATTACCACATTATTATCATATTAAAATTTGGTATATTTTTAAAAATTGGTCTAATTCTACCACCGTTTCTCTTTTATTTTTTATTTTTTAAAGATTTTTAAAAAATTTATTTATTTGACAGACAGAGATCACAAGTAGGCAGAGACGCAGGTAGAGAGAGAAGTGGGAAGCAGGCTCCCTGCTGAGCAGAGAGCCCCATGTGGGGCTTGATCCCAAGACCCTGGGATCATGACCTGAGCCAAAGGCAGAGGCTTTAACCCACTGAGCCACCCAGGCGCCCCACCGTTTCTCTTTTAAATCAGTGTTTTTATTTAATTTGACCAGCATTGAGTATATGATTTTATTATTATTTTTTTTACTCTAAGGAAAAAGTGCTCTCAAGACATTAAACTTTATATTTATTATTAAATACCTTAATGTAAATGGAAGACTAGGCCATCTGTTTATGCTGAGTATCCTCCAGATACTCAGATAAGTATCAGAAATGTTAACAGTCTTTTTGCAGTTAATAAGACCAGCACTCTGGTTTATTTTTTTAAAACACAAATATTTCTCTTTAAAAAAAAAGACTATAAAGGCTTTTGTTTTGAAAATTGTCTTTTATTGATAATTAATGAGGAGTAGGAAACTAAATAGTTTTTTAAAGGAAATGATTTTTGTCCAAAGTATAAAGTATAAATTGAATCTCAGAAAATGGCAATGCTAGAATCCTTTCAAGCTCAAAGCCATCATCTAAATGTGAAATGAAACAATAATAAAATAAAAAGCATATGGGCTCCCATATAAGAAAGAATTCAAGGAAAGCTAGACAGGCTATAAAGACCTTAAAAAAACCAATTTTGTATCAACTAGCTGCTTTTGTATTATAAACAATCTTGGCTCTAGCTATATTTAAGTCAACTTGGTTACAAATGAAATACTGAAAAAATGGTCAATAATATTAAAGGTAACATATAATTAGCAAATGTAAACTTCAGTGAGTTGGAAGATTGATCTATTATGAGACAAGGTTTCATGTTGACAACAAATCAGAGATGCTTTTGAAGAGATGCTTCTTCAATTTTCATATATCAGTAGGACTTCTGGTGAGAAACTAGAAAAGCAGGAAGGGAAAGGTTATTTGAATCATAAGGAAAATGCTTCTAACTTAGAGTTCTGTCCTACATGATAGTTTGATCCTGGAACTCACAGAGTCTCTAAGTAGTTGTTCTTCTAACCAGCATAAGGACATCACCTAAAGGGTTACTGCAAAAGGTCCTGGGGAGTTGTTAGATATGTTCTGAATTGCACCCTATGGTGCAGCAGAACAGGAAAAGATTAACAGCAGTTATTAATCTAGCACAGTTAAGAAAAAAAATATTTATATCCTTTGACTCAAGTTTGAGTAGATGTAGAAAAAGATACTGAAAATTTTTTCACTAGAATTTTCTTATAGAAACTGTAACCAAATCAATATTGGAATATATCAAATATATGTATCACTCTGCACTTTTCTCTTAAAATGGGTTATATGTCACAATGAAAGTATAAAATACATACATCTGCCCTCTCCAGGCCCCCATCCCAAGAATCTGTTATACCTTTAAACCAAGTATTAAGGGTAAGCAATTACATGTGCTTTTTCTTGGAATGAACCATCAATTTTTATTTTACTGATATAGTTCACTAAATATAATACAACTACGATGATAAATGAAATTTGGATACTTCAGTTTTTCAGGATGATAATTGACTTCTCTTCCCAATTTAAAATGCCTTGCATTTCTTCTACAATATTTGTTTCTGCATATACATATGATCAAATATGTGTCCTCAACTGTTGGCTAGCATTCTCCCCCCAATGTAAGCTACCATTGTAAATGAAAGGTTTTAATGGAAAGCAGAGCTACTAGTGTTGATAGCCAGCAAAACCCTAGAAATGATGTAAAAAATAATGTCATTGTGGCTAGATATGAGGTCCAGCAAGAACACAATGTGTGTTACATTGAAGTATATTCATGTAATTGTTCTACAAAAAAAAAAAAAAACTACTAGCTTTTTATTCATCCAATAGTACACATACTATATATATATATATGTATATATATATACATATATATATATTTGTTGTTGTTGTTGTTCTAGGTCCTAGTTATACAAATTTGTACAAGACGGAGTTGGTCTCTGTTTTCAGGAAGCTTAGAATCTAGAAAGAACAGTCCACTTGAGTGAACGTGGCAAAGTGTATAAAGTCGTATGATAAATGAAGTTTCTAAGGCACATAATTAAATCTTTGGGTAGGAAATAGAGGGGTTTAGAATATATCACCCCAAATTATGTCATGTGGGAATATTAATTAATTTGCATTAAAGGTACCTGGGAAATACCCAGTACAAGAAGAATACTCTGACCCACATTTTTCTTCCTGAATGCACGAGATAAATCTCCCATATGCCAGGGTTCCCTGTACCAGGAATGTAGAAGGCATCCTTATCACCAGAAGTTGGAATTTAGGGGCTGAAAAGGTTATATAAACAAACCTTGTTACCTAATTTTACTATTCCTATCCCAGAACCCTTTGTCTTGTCAATTCTTCACAATCTCTTTTTTAAATTTCAATTTAATTACATTAAATCAAATGTATATAGCTACATATATAAAATTTTAATGTGTAAAAGCTTCCTGCTTTGGTTATTGCTTTGATTCTCATGTCTTTGTGGGGCTCTCTAGTAAATACATAGTTAAGTTTGTTTTTCTCCTGTTAATCTTTTTACTTCAGGAGGGTCTCAGCCAAGAACCTAGAAGAGTAGAGGGAAAGTTAAATATTCTCCCCTATAAAATGATGAGATTAGGCACTGAAGACTTACTAATGGAAGTATCACCAAAATTAAGTATATATTTAAAGAATTAGCAAACAAATTACTCAGGAAAAGAGAGTGGGTAGGAATCTCCTAGGCGGAGGAAATGACTTCTGCAGAAGTCTTACAATAAGAGACAATATGGGACATGCAAACAATTGAAAGAAGTTAATATGATTGGAAAACCAATTTAGTCAGGGGGAGAGGAGAGCAGTAGGTTTGCTGTCCCTCCGCCTAAAGTTTATGTCTTGTCACCAGCCATGTCCTTCTTGCCTGCTGGTATTTTCTTATGTGACTACTTCAACAATGTAGGCTCTCTCTGGTGTTTGTTCCCTGCCCCTAATCTTTCTTCTGAACATTCAATGGAAGCTCAAGGAAAAGATATTACAAATGTATGAGAATTCTTCTTGTGTCTGGAGCTCTAGGGTATTCTAGACTAACAAATTAACCCAGATTTGATCTTTAGCATATAGTTCAGTTTCTTCTTACCCTCTTGTATGTTAACACTGCTCCCTGTCCCATTTCTCCTTAAAGGATTCTGGTCCTCTTGAAATTCAGATTATTTATTTGTTTTATGATCCCAATTCCCTGATTGACTCAATAAGATTATATCTTGTTATCCATTTTTTTTCTCAGTGTTATAGTGGAGTAACATTCTTTTCTCCTCTCTACATCCTATAGGAATGGAGAACACTGGATATATGTTTGTAACAATATTAATCTAATGTGGTTTGGGAAGTTAACTATAAAGTAAAAAGAGTAGGATCAAGGAGAGAAGTTGGTTGTGTGATGCTATAAAACAGATAAGAGAGTATTGCAGTTTAGTCCAAAATACTACTACTAGGAGTGGGAAAAAGTGTGCTTGATTTCAGAGGAAACTTAGAGAGAATTGACAAGACTTAGTAATTAATTAGGAATATGACAGGGAAAAATCAAAGATGATTTCTAGGTTTATGCATATACATATGAATAAAGGAGAATTTTGAGCCACTGGATTTTTTTTAATTGAATTATAATTAGCATGCAGTGTTATATTAGTTTCAGATGTATAGTATAATGAAAAATGTTTGGGGCGCCTGGGTGGCTCAGTGGGTTAAGCCTCTGCCTTTGGCTCAGGTCATGATCCCAGAGTCCTGGGATCGAGCCCCACATCGGGCTCTCTGCTCATCAGGGAGCCTGCTCCCCCTCTCTCTCTCTGCCTGCCTCTCTGCCTACTTGTGATCTCTGTCTGTCAAATAAATAAACAAAATCTTTAAAAAAGAAAAAAAATGTTCATGTCTTCTACCCATTTTTTAATTGGACTATTTGGGGCCTTTTTGCTATTAAGTTGTATGAGTTTTTATATATGCTGGATATTAACCCTTTATCAGATATATCATTTGCAAATATCTTTTCCCATTCAGTAGGTTCACTTGTCATTTTGTTGATGGTTTCCTTCACTGTGCAAAAGTTATCCCACTATCTTAGTTTTGCTTTGTTTCCCTTGCCTAGGGAGAGATATCTAGAAAAATACTGTTATGGCTGATGTTAAAAAAAAAAAAAAATTACTCCTTATGTTTTCTCCTAGGAATTTTATGGTTTCACATCTCTCATTTAGGTCTTTAATCCATTGGGTGTAAGAAAGTCATTCACTCTCATGCCTTTGCACATAGCTGTCTGGTTTTCCCAGCATGATTTGCTGAGGATACTGTCTTTGTCTCATTGTATATTCCTGCCTCCTTTGTTATAGATTAACTGACCATATAGTCATGGGTTTATTTCTGGGCCATTCTATTCTGTTCCATTGGTATATGTGTTTATTTTTATGCCAGTACACTACTATTTTAATTACTATAGGTCTGTAGTATATCTTGAAATCTGGGATTGCAATATCTCCCACTTTGTTCTTGTTTTTCTTTCTTTCTTTCTTTCTTTCTTTCTTTCTTTCTTTTTTTTTTTAAATACTTTTTTTATTTACTCGACAGAGATCACAAGTAGGCAGAGAGGCAGGCAGAGAGAGGGGGAAGCAGGCTCCCCACTGAGCAGAGAACCCAATGTGGGGCTGGATCCCAGGACCTGGAGATCATGACCTGAGCTGAAGGCAGAGGCTTTAACCCACTGAGCCACCTGGGTGCCCCTTGTTCTTGTTTTTCAAGTTTGCTTTCACTTTTGGGTTTTTTTGTGGTTACATACAAATTTTAGTATTATTTGTTATAGTTCTATGAAAAATGTTGTGGTATTTTGATGGGGATTGTATTAAATCTGTAGATTGTTTTGGGTAGTACATTTGTTTTAACAATATTTGTTCTTCCAATCCATGAACATGGAGCACCTTTCCATATGTTTGTGTCACCTTTAATGTCTTCCATCAGTGTTTTATAGTTTTTGTTTTCGTTTTTGTTCCCCCCACCCCCCAAAGTACAGGTCTTTTACCTCCTTGGTTAAATTTATTCCTAGATATTTTATTATTTTTTTTGTTCAACTGTAAGTGCAATTTTAAGTGGATTTTTTGACATGGCCATGTTTACTTTGGTCCCTTCCAAAGGATGAGATAAATTGAGGGCTGTCTTGTTAGCATTGGGATTTGTAACTATTTACAATCATGCTGCTTGTCAGAAGGGGGCTTCAATCAGCTCAGTACATGTGTTGCCCTCTTGCAGAGCAGGTATCACTCAAGAAGTGGGGAAACAGTGGAAGGAGAGATGAAAGACAGATTTATTAAATAGTTTCAGGAGACTTAACACCTAAATATTATCCTTAAGTAAGTATTTATTCTTACAGTGTTTCCAAAGGAAATATGTTATAAGTCAAGACTTGGTAAAAGAAATATTTATTAGTTTAGCTGGAACTTAAGCCCAGTTATCAGTCATCATCCCATGTTGTCCCGGCTTTAATATAAAGTGTGAAAAATTATTTTCACCATGCATCACTGTGATTTATTCCTTTTTATTTTTGAGGGGGTGGAACATTGGCAACAGAACCTCTATAAAAGTGAGAGAGATCCTCTGGAGTCTTCTTGAATATCAGACTAAATCATAATATAATAATTCTAAAAACATCATTGTGAAATTCTGTTTCCAATAAAAAAAAAAGGTTGTTGAAGAAGAATAAATCAGCTGGAATATGTAAAATTTACTTCTTGAAATTTTGGTGTACTTTTTTTTTAAATAAATGGATAAACAACTATTTGGTAAGTTACTATTATAATAAAAACCATCAATATTTTGCCATTGAAACAAGGATAAGAAAGCATAAATATTTCTTCAAAATTTGGCTTCTCTCATCTAAGATAAGAGTCCCACTACTTAAGGACTAAATGAGAATTCAGTATATAACAGTTCAAAATGTAAGAAGAAAAAAAAGGAAGTAAAAGCCTAAAGTTATAAAAAATACATTTCACCTTTCTTTTACTTTTATGGGATTTTTAATCTCACTCAGCTGTCAGTCATTCTCATTATTTTGAGCACATTCTTCAAACAGTCTAAATTGTTCCCACAGTGGCAGCCAAACCAAATAAACAGTCAAGCACTGAAGAGTGTGATTTCACCAGAGATGTTAAACAATAGAGTGCCCCAGAAATTTCTATTAAGTGAGAGGGGTAGGAAACCTCAATGACAGCTTTAAACATAGAAAGAAAACATTCTCCCTAGTTTCCTTTCAAAGTACCCCATCAAAACCAAAAAATCTTAACAACCCCATATAAATAACGGTAAAAATGATAATCTTCTTGCTATGCACCAGATAAGAACTACATTTTAACATGCAAAAATTTGTACTTTGAAATGCAAAGTATGTCATTTAGGTTAGTTATGCATATATATTTGAAAAAGAAAGTAATCCTCCAGGAAAAGAGAGGATAAATATGGTCAAATTTTATTTAATGTATTTTTAAAATTATGAAATATAGATGCTTAACTGGAATTTTCTCTTTCCTAAATTTCTGCTTTATGACATCTGAGGCATTACACAATCATTTTACAAGGAAAACTATCTATATTAATGAGGACTTTTAAAATTTGAGCTCTTAAATTTTTGAGAATGATACTTTCTATATCTCTGAACATACACATTAGCATCTTTTCCCATTTGCACCAAGAGCCAAACTAAACTAAATCTAAACCTGTGTTCCCTAATGCCCTAATTCTTTTTTTTAAAATTTAACATATACTGTATTATTTGTTTCAGGGGTACAGGTCTGTGATTCATCAGTCTTACACAATTCACCTAATTCCCTAATTCTGATACAGAAAAATAACAACAACAAAATTTGTAGGTGAAATATTTCAATGACTTGAAATTTATGAATTCTTTGTCAAAGAACAAAAATTTAGACTTGAGCACTGCAATGTATTCACTTGTGGAAATAATTATGGAAATAATTATGTTTTATTGTTAGGTGACATGATAGAGAAATTACATAGATATAGATTAGCAGCTTGCAAATAGGTTAAACACAATATTTTAAATTTTTTCTACAGTTTTCATTAAAAACAAATTAACCAGTATTTGTAAATTTGTTCAGTTGTATGTCCATTTAATTATTTTCTAAGTTTTTTGCCACATTGTACACCATAAATAAGTGAAGGATGTGTAAATAATGAGTACACAAATCAGTAACACTTCACACCTCAACAGAAATTACTCTTGAGAAACAAGTGCCATGAGGAAGCTAAAATTAAAAAATGTTAAAATGCATGCTGCATACCAAAATTTTTTGAGTATCAAATGCAAAACCGGGTTGACTTTAAAAAAATATATTTATTTATTTGACAGAGAGAGATCACAAGTAGGCAGAGAGGCAGGCAGAGAGGGGGAAGCAGGCTCCGCACTGAGCAGAGAGCCCAATGCGAGGCTGGATCCCAGGACCCTGAGATCATGACCTGAGCCGAAGGCAGAGGCTTAACCCACTGAGCCACCCAGGTGCCCCAGGGTTGACTTTTGATCCAAATTTAATTTGTTTAGTTTGTGAAGGTGGTAAATAGCAAGCTAACAGTATGATAATTTTATAAATCCTAGAAATTGATGAAGTGTTATGAAAGCAATGATAAAATTAATAGTATTTACATGTTTGTCACAATAATAAAATTTACTCCACACCTTGTTTCTACATATTTAGTATTCACCATCTTTTCGTTACCACAATTATATTGTAACCTTCAGAAATGTTACAGTTGTTCTAGGGTTCTCATTTTATTTTATTTTATTTATTTATTTTTTTAACATAAGTAGTTGCTGTCTTTATTCTAGGGTTTTTATTTTAATTCTGAGAACAAGAAAGAAATTCGATCATTTAAATAACTATGTTTAAAAAATTACATAAGTAAATCAAGCCCATTGTAGATAGGATAGCAATACTGATGATTAAGAACAATTATGATTCACGACTCATATTCTTAGTATATTTTGTTTTTTCTTACTCATTTATAAGTATTTATTTATATACTAAAAAAATGTATTTCTGTGAGAAGGGTTACCAACACCCCCAGGTTTGATGACTCACTAGGAGAATTCTGATGACTCAACATATGGTCATTCTCCAGACTACGATTATTTCATGAAAAGGTACAAAGCAAAATCGGCAAAGGGAAAAGGCTCATAGGCAAAATCTGGGAAGTCCAGGTACAAGCTTCAAGGTTCCTTTCCTAGTGGAGTCCTACAGAACGTACTTAAATTCTTCAACAGTGAATTGTGATATGGCACATGTGTAAGATTGCCAACCAGGCAAGTCTGTAACAGAGTGGATGCCCAGAGTTTTTATTGGGTGTTGATCATGTAGGTACCCTCTGTGGGCATATAACTAAATTTCAGACTCCCAGAAGAAAAGCAGGTGTTTAGTATAAACTGTACTTTTTGCACAGTTTATGTACAATGAACCACTCTTCTCAGTTAATGGTGTTGGGAACTCTCCTGAAATCTAAATTCTCAGGTGTCAGCTGAGAGACAATTTCATAAATCAGCCTTTCAAAGAATAACAGGTAGGCCTGCAATGTTAACTCTTTCTGCCCAGTTTCATATTGTGTTGTTTTGTATTTAATTTTAATTTGTGAACATCTTTCAATATCCTTAAATATTTTTTCCTATTTAGTGGCTATACTGCTTTTAATTTTATGCATGTACCATGGTTTATTTAACAAATCTATTGGCAGAATTTTAAAAACATGGGTCCATATTTTCACTGTAATAAACAAAAAATGCTATGAATATTATTTCCTTGATATAAGTTCCTAGCAGTGAGATCACCTTATGTGCACATTGTAAAGGGTTTTGATGTACATTACATGGTAGTCTATACTGTCTTTTGGGTATGTAAGAATATACATATATACCATCAACAATATATATAAGAAATTGATACTTTCAATAATTTATTAATTTGCAAAGAGAAAAGTGAATTTTGGTTGTCTTATTTAACATCTTTGATACTATGGGTGTTGAACATTTAACAATATATTTGTCATTTTTATTTCTACTTTTCTAAATATGTATTCATTTATTTATTTTTGTCAGCAACTGTTACAAAATAAAAATTGAAAATTGAAAAGAAAAGATGTGGGGTACCTGGGTGGCTCAGTGGGTTAAAGCCTCTGCCTTCGGCTCAGGTCATGATCTCAGGGTCCTGCGATCAAGCCCCTCGTGGGGCTTTCTGCTTAGCAGGGGGCCTGCTCCCCCACCCCCCACCACCTGCCTCTCTGCCTACTTGTGATCTCTCTCTCTCTCTGTCAAATAAATAAATAAAATCTTAAAAGAAAAGAAAAGATGTTAAAACAACAGTTGCAATTAATAATAATGAACTAGGCATTATTTGTCTGAATTAGTTTTCACATGTGTAGCTTCATTCATTAAAGATTTTTTTTTTAAAGATTTTATTTATTTATTTGATAGAGATCACAAGTAGGCAGAGAAGCAGGCAGAGAGAGAGGAAGGGAAGCAGACTCCCCGCTGAACAGAGAGCCTGATATGGGGCTCGATCCCAGGACCCTGGGATCATGATCCGAGCTGAAGGCAGAGGCTTTAACCCACTGAGCCACCCAGGCGCCCCCATTCATTAGTTTAATTCATAACATCCACTACTGAGGAATGATGAACATTGCACTACTTTTTCCTTTGTCAGTACAAATAATGGATTTCTTTTCTACAAAACTTATATTGAAAAGTTTTAGGAGTTTAAATAAACATAATCTTAAACGCTAAGGACATTCATAGGATCTTTTAAACCTTGGACTCTTTGTTTCCTAACATTTGATTTGTTTTTAAGATTTAAGAGTTGAGTTTTTAAAAACAATTTTGTTTATTTAAATATATGTGATAAGAAACTCAAATGTGTTTCTGGTCACGTTACCTATCTAACAATATAAGATGTAAGTTATTAAGTAATTGTGAAATTCAGATATTTTTTCCCTTGAATTAAGCCAGTTTTCTCCATACCTACTTTATAATTAGGCTTTCTTTTTGATACTATTAAATATTTGTTGAGCTCTTACCTTTTGGGAAGGAAAATCTATATAGCCCAGTCTCAAATATTCATGTTTCTGTAATCAGTTTTTTAATTATTATTTTTTATTATGTTATATTAGTCACCATATAGTACATCATTACTGTTTGACATAGTGTTCTAAGATTCATTGTTTACATATAATACCCAATGTTCCATGTAACACATGCGGTCCTTAATACCCATCACTGGGCTAACTCATCCCCCCTCCCCTCCCCTCTAAAACCCTCAGTTTGTTTCTTGGAGTCCACAGTCTCTCATAGTTCATCTCCCCCTCTGATTTCCGCCCTTTCATTTTTCCCTTCCTTCTCCAAATGAATTCCATGCTATTCCTTATGTTCCACAAGTAAGCGAAATCATATGATAACATTCTTTCTCTGCTTGACTTATTTCACTCAGCATAATCCTCTCCAGTTCCACCCATGTTGATACAAAAGTTGGGTATTCATCATTTCTGATGGCTGAGTGATTCCATTGTATATATGGACCACATCTTTATACATTCTTCTGTTGAAAGACATTTCAGCTCTTTCTTTTAAACAAATTTCTATGGGCAGTGATCATTCTCCTTCAATTCTACTACCAGAATGGAAAAGCAGTCAAAATCCTGAACAAAGTATGTTTTATCTTGAAACAAAGTATATTTTATCAGTCAAATTAATTTACATTAACTTTTAAAGGATTGGTTAAACAAGTTGAGTTTGAATAGGCCTGTTAGAAAAGCACAAGGTTGCCTTTTATTGAGAACTTATTTAAAAAAATTGGAAATATTGTCATTATTTACCTAGAAGGGAATAGAAAGTAAATGACAAATGTAATGATGAAGGCTACACAATGGCTATGATTACAATGGAAATCGATGAAGTCTAATTTATTTTGCATCATATTATAAGGCCAGGGAGCATGCTGAAGAAGAACACAATAAATTAGAAGTAGATACTAACTTTTTTTTAATACACAAGTGTGAGATAGCCAAATAGTGATTGAAGAGGAAAAAAAAAAAATAGTTGGAACTCAAACATTGTTAAATGGCTAACACTAAAAATCTTTGAAACACACGGTGGAAGGAATTTCTTTTCAGTTAATTGTTTGCATACAATCAGATAAGAAGTATAATAAAGAATGTTTGCTTGGCATTTAGAAGGCCACTATAAGTTGATAGTCTAAATGAAGACTTCTATATTTGGAGGAAATTATTCTAAATTAATTCAAGAAAGAGTTCGCAGGGTTTGGTTTTTGACAGTCATGAAAGAATTCTTGTGCACCTGCTTAGGAACATTTTCCCCTTGTATAAAGGTGTCTGCTATTTAGCTTAATTTGTGGTAAGTAATTTGCATGATTCCATAATGTTGCTGTCAGATTATTTTTTTCTTCTTGTAGCATTATAATGCTAATAGAGAAGTGAAAAACAGAATTAAAAAGACTTTTTAGAACCAACACCACTACACTTAATATCTGTATACTCTCTGTGATAAATATAACGTCAGCTTTTCTATGGTAATGCTTTCATTATCTTAGTTTCTGGGCACTAGTACTACACAGTATTTGCAGAGGACAACAATATTTTACTAATGGAAGTTAGATATTTTGTAAGGTGCAACACAGTCTCCTTTCATTTGAATGGGTAGGAGTGGATTGTGGATAAATAATTGAATTAATATTTGAAAACTTATGGGGAATCATTCACCAATTACTTCCTCAATATTTTTTACCTAAAAGTCTCCTACTAAAATGTTGCAGTTAAATTGAAACTGTGGTCAGAGATGACCTCATCTGAGGAGAGGATCCTTGTGCTGGCTGCCAATGCTGGCCTCTGGGCTTGGAGGCAGGGAGACCACCTGCCATTGTCCACTTTCCCTTGGTCGTCTGCTCACAATAGTCCCGCCTGGAGATGGCAGGCAATCTTGTAGATGAGTGGTGGGAGAACCAGCCCGCAGGAGCAGCTGGCAGCTCAGAAGCATCAGATAGTGAAGGAGGGGGAGGTCCAGAAATAATGCAGTGGGAGACAGCTCCAGCTCCTGCAGTGTCAAAGAAAACCAAACAGCCTAAAAAATGTTTCTTGATACAACCAAAGGAAACAAAAGAAGATGACACCAGGACAAGGAGGAGAAGAAGAAAATTACTGGTGTTCTTACAAAATCAGAGCCCAAACCAGGGACCCCTGAAGACCTATAGAAACTTATGAAGGACTATTACAACAGTCAATTGCCCAGTGACTGCATTAGAAGAACTTAACCTATTATATTCCTGTTTCCTCAAGACCAATGATATGACTCATAGTCTTTTATCATACCTAAAAGAAATCTGCCCTAAGTGGGTAAATCTTCAGAAAAACCATAATGAGAAGAAATTGGTTCTGATGATGACCATATGCAGTTCTGCTCTCTGGGCCTTGGAGCTCATTAGGATTCAGAGGAGACAGCAAAGTTATGAAATTATTTGCAAAACACAGAAAAATCCAGGAACAGGTAAAGTTGCTGGAGAAGTAAATGGTGCACCTGGGTGTAGGAACACCAGGGAGAATTAAAGAACTCACTAAGCAAGATGGCCTTAATTTGAACCTCTTTAAGTTTCTGGTTTTTTACTAGAACTGGAGAGATCAGGAGTTGAGGAGGATGATGGACATTCTTGAGGTACGAAAGGACGTTTTTGATCTTCTAGAAATGGGAGTCCTCAGTCTGTGCAAGTTTGAGTCTTTGAAGGGGGACCTTCTCTAAGTCTGCGTCCTAAGGAAAATTCCTGTTTTTATGGTGGCATTTGCATCTAGTTTAATAGCTCTGGAATATTGCAAGGACTCAGTAAATACTAACTATTTTATTATGTTAACTGCTTCACAAGATGAATCACTAGACATTTTTGGTGGAGATTCTTTGACAAAAATGAAGCCGTCCTTTGCCAATTTCTCTGTATAATAAAGTATCATCAGCTTAAAAAAATAAAGTGAAACTGTGATATGGAAATATTGACACAAAAATAGATTATCTTATCAACAATTTAAACTATTTATAATTTCTGATATAGGGAAAAAAACTCTCAAATAATTCATCTCAAAGGTACGAGCCTGTCAGGGCCTTTTGGATGCTCATCATTTTGAGGAAGTGTTAGTGATGCTAAATAGAAGTTTGTCTTTCATAAATATAAAATTTATTCACATTCAAAGCAATAAATAGTTAGAAGTAAGAATATTCCAAAGGATAAATTCAAAGAAATTCAGGATAAATTCAAATAAACAAAAACAAACATATAAACAAACAAAGTATAAAATTCCTTATTGTTATTTCATCTTATGTTATAACAAGACACCCTTACATCAAGAGGTTTAGAGCAAGTAGCAAGTAGTCGCATTATAGCTAAACAGTTTCTGGGGCCTCTTATCAGAAATTGGTTTTTTTGCACATTTATTTTTCTTGTTTAAAATACATTTCTGTCTACAAAGGACTACAAGTTGTGTCTATAAATATAAGTCAGAATGATGTAAGGAGACAGCCAAGTTATTAATGAATTCTATAAAATGTCAAGAAAAATGTGAGGCAGCACAATTCAAAAACAATTTTTAAGAGAGTATCTGAAATAGGCCACTTTCCTTCCCAGTGGCAAAGATGTTAGCGTGCTGGAAAAAAAGTGAAAATTTTAAAGGAGAAAAAAAATATATAAATATAGCTACTAACAAGAGCAAGTTTGCAGTCAGGATGAGGGGGAGCCCCTGAATGATACGGCTTATCAAATAAAGGCCCTTAACATAAAGATATACTACTAAGTTGTTAGTTCACTTCAAACTGGAAGAGAAGTTTAAGATTCTTTTTCTCTGTATTTTTTTTTTTTGCCTCTTATATCTCTCTCACATACTAACACACACAAATACACACAAGTATGAAAAATAAATTTTTAAAAAGCCCAAGTGCTCATAACAAACATGACAACATTCAAGGCATCTCTAGGTGTTCATACAGGGGGATGGATTGGATGGCTAGAAATAGTTTTCTTCCAGTGTCTTTTGAAAAAAATATTTATTTCAGGTAAATTTTATATATGGCAGTATCTATAGATATTAGGGATAAAATTTCATGAGTTTTGAAAAATATAAATATATCATATAGTCAAGTTATAGAACATTTCCTTCATACCATAAATTTATCTCATATTTCCTTTAGGTGAGTCTGTCCTTCAGATAAGCTCTCACTCTTCTGATTTCTGTTAGAAGTTTCTATCAGGAATTCATAGAGAAAGCTTGTCCCGTGAAAATCAGACAATAAGACAAAGTGGCACTGGCTTATGGACAGTCCCAGTGAGATCTCTTGATATTATCAGGTGCCAAGGACAACTTGAACTTTTCCTGGCTTTTTCTTGGTTGAGGCCTGGAAACATGCCTGACTGTCCACTGCACACTCAATAGGACAGATTGTCATGAATGATGCTAATGATATAGTCTACTGACAATTTTGCTGTCATGTAAGCCATCACAACTTTTGGTCCTGCACCCGTAAGTTAAACAAAATGATTAAAAAGCAATAGCAGGAACACAGCACTAACATGTGGGGCCTAGGAGACAAGAGAGAGACAGAGACAAAGGGAGAGAGAGAGAATGAGAATGAATTTGAGAATTTCACATATTATCAGAATAACCCAATTATCAAAAGGTAGAATTCAATGCAATGACATTTTGGAAGGGAACTAATAACAATATGAACAAAAATTAACCCACATAAAAAGAATTGATTTTTGAATTTAAACACCCAGTAGGTAAAATGATAAGTATATCCAGTCTTGAAATTTGAATATGTGGTCAGGAGGAGGTGAGAGAAATATCTCAAAATACAGAGCAAAAACAGCTGATGGAAACTGTGAGGGAAAAAAAAAAAAAAGAATTGGAAGACCTAGAAGAATTAATTCCAAAATAACTTGCTACCAGGAGGAGAAATAGGAATAGTTGAATTTGAGACACTTGTTAAAATATAACTATGGACATAGTTAGATAATATACTCTATTTTTATAAATTAAAATTTAACAGACTGGAGAAAGCAAATAGAAAATCTGTACTAAGTTTTAGGCAAGACTGAGTAGAAGAGCAATATAAAAGCATATCCTAAAATAATGTTAGACTAGAAGAATAAACAGAAATCATAGGAGTTCCCACAACAAAATAAAACAACTTAAAAGGAGAAGAAAGGAATCAGGCAGTGTCGTAGTTGTCATCTCTATCACATATAGATTATTGAAAAGATAATAATCAAATACCAGCCAAGATAACATTCAGCTGTTAGGGGCAAACATATATATTTGCTGGTATACAAGCATCTAGAGACTATATCCCATGAATATCCAATATGAGAAGAAAACTCTCAAAAGAAAAAAAAAGTGTCTCACCAAGCAGAATATGAGTTAGAACTCAGATCTCAATATAGGAATAAAGAAATGAGTGGAGGAAAAAATCATGAGTCCTTGTAAATTCATCCATGCAAAATATAGAATTGAGAATTAAGATCTTATGCAAAATCATTATAAAATTCTCATTTTACCAGTTAGGATGAAGCAGTGAAGAAATAAATCCTCTTGGTGTTTGACGCAATTATTATAATAGTTCTTATATAATAGTAGGGAAATAAAAATTGTAGTCTCATTAAAGGGAAAATAAGTTAAACCAGTGACAGTCCTGTTGTACACTACGCAAGGACATTGCATCTAAGAGGTCAACCTTTATATGGTAGATGGGCATGCACTTTATTACAAATTGTAATTGGCAGATGTAATTAAACAAATTTAACAGATGTAATTAAAGTTATTCTAACAAAATCTTTGTATATAGTCCTTTTACAATGGATGGAGGTATAGTGTCTTGAGGAAACAAACATTTTTCTATCAACAGAAAGGGGCCGAATGAACTCAGTGGCATTCCTGTTTTCATGTTGCAGACAACTGAGGTATCTGGGGAGCTTTACAGAAATTCCCAAAACTTTCTTGTCCTCTGAAAACTTTTCAATGATGCCTGATTCTCTTGTCCTTTCCACAGTTTTGTAAGTAACTAATTCTTTGCATTAATGTGTTCTTGCCTGAGAATGTCTTAGTGTAACATACATCTGACTGAGGCAATAATGTTGAGAATCTTCATAATCCTTGTTCATATCTTTAATTACCTGTTTTTATTGCTCATATTACTGTTTTGTACCTGGCATGATGTTATATGATTTTACATATTATACAATTCCCATTACAGACCTGAATGATGGACGTTATATTCACTAATTTTAGGGATGAGAAAGTATGGATCAAAAACATTAAGTAAATTTCCAAAACAAACTGGTAAAGTCATGAGCCAGGATTTGACACTTATAGTTTTTGGACTTGAAATTTTTTGCCCTTTAAATATCTCTTGTTTCTTCTTATCAGTCATTTCAATTATAAAAGGTTGATTTTTTTCACTTTTTTTTTCTTAAACCTCATTAAGATTATTCACATTTAAGATCATTTTTTTCCGGAGCAATATTGTTTGTGTAAACTTGTATTGCTAAAATGGTCTATTCCAAGTTCTTTTAGATAACCCATATGTAACCTAATAAAACCACTCATTTTCTTGGTATATTGGCTGTGGTGAATCTTACATTAATAGCGTTAGGCAATTAACACCTTTTTAGTATAACATATTGTGAATTGAGCTATAGTGACAAGAAGACGTGGTAACAAGACAATTAGCAGATTGAAATTGATTCTTGCTCAATAAATATTTAAGAGGAAACAAAATTTAGCTCTGAAAAAACTGATATGGCTTGATGTTCAACCAAACGAAATACTGAAGGTATATTAGCAGGTAGTAATAGGGACTTATTTGCATGACTAACGAGAGTCAGGTTTCCTTTGACAGTCGGTCACAAGTTGAGATGGTTCTTTAAAGGACATAAACTTATTAAAGTTTCCTAAAAGTCTTAATATTTTTATTGGGAGTCTTTGGTGACAAGGGACAGAAATCCAATTCAAAAAAGCTTCATCAAAAGAAAAAAAATTCAAAAAGAGGAATTTATTGACTTCTTTAAGACGTCTAAGGGTCATGCAATTATTAGCCACATTGATTAGCCACAAGGACTCCTCGTATTTTAGTATGTTGTCTTTCTCCATAGTTTGATTCTACTACCAATTGTGCTACTGACTTCATTTTTCAGTTTCTCTATGTAGTAACAAAGAAAGTTTCTGACTCTTCAATGTACTTCTTGCTATGGTCTGAATGTTTATGTCTTCCCCAAATTCATATATTGAATTTACCTAACCCCCAAGGTATTCTTAAGAGGTGGGTCCTTGGAGAGCAACTGGGTCATCAGAGCAGAGCCCTCATGAATGTTATCATTACCCTTATAAAAGCTGCCTGAGAAAGTTCCTTTGAAAAAATGCCTTTTAAGAACCAGGAAGTCACCCTCACCAAACATAGAACCTCACTGTTCAGTGCCCCAAGCTCTGACTTCCAGACTCCAGGAATGTGAGAGGGAAATTTCTTCGTTTACAAGTCCTCAGTCTGTTAGAGAAGCCTGGGCTATTCTGTTATAGCACCCTGACTAGACTGAGACACCTTTTTCTCTCTTCATCTCCATTTCCTGACCTAACTTAGTAGTCATAGTAAAAAAGATCACGTTTCCTCCCATACATACACATATCCATTCTGAGTAATTACATATGATTTTAAACAAATGTGTTTAATGAACATTTATATATTATATACATACTATACTCTGAGTGCTCCTCTAAGTGTTAGAAACATTAGCTCATTAGTCCTCATTTAAAAAACTCCAGGAAGGACATACTATTACTATCTCTCCTTTACCCATGAGGGAGCTGAGACGCAGAGAGATTAAAGTCACATATTTAATAAGTGACAGAGCCAGGATTAGACCACAGCAGTCTGATTCTAATAAATATGCTATATTGATTCTCCATGGGAGCAACAAAAGATGTTGCCAGGGTAAAAAATGTTCTTCTAATTAGGTCACTATTAGATAGGGCTAACATCTGATAGGGGAAGGGTCACTTCTGACATTAAAGAAAAATGAGGTTTTTCCCTAGAAAAAAAAAAGCTGTACATGTATATGAGAGATATACATGAAGAGTTTCTTATACATAACAAAGTCTAATTAATGAGTGTTATAGTCAAAGTAAGCACATTTTTATGGTCTTGTGATTATAATGGAAGATAATCAAACTTAGTGACTTGGTCTTTATATGCTAATAATTTAATTTACATATGATTATGATGTCAGATAAATAGAAAACTTAACCCATGGGAGAAACTATTGTTGTTGTTGTTTTCAGAGTTTATTTATTTATTTGACAGAGAGAGACACAGGGAGAGAGGGAACACAAGCAGGGGGAGTGGGAGAAGGAGAAGCAGGCTCACTGCGGAGCGAGGAACCAGATGTGGGGCTTGATCCCAGGACTCTGGGATCACGACCTGAGCCAAAGGCAGATGCTTAATGACTGAGCCACCCAGGCACTCCTTGTTTTGTTTTTTAAGTAAGCTCTACACCAAACATGGGGCTTGAATTCCCAACTCTGAGATCAAGAGTCACATGCTCTACAGATTGAGAAAGCCAGGCATGACAAAAACTACTCTGTGTCTTAGTGGTGTTATTTAGTCCATTTAATCACAAATCTCACAGTCTTTGACTTTTTTCCTAAGCCAATAGTCAGAGACAGCTTTCACTACTAAAACATGAAAGAACTTGTTCTGTTCTGATAAAGTCCGTCCTAAACTATTCTAAATAAGATGGGTTATTACTTTAATATGATTATTTTACTTGAATTATAAAAAGTGAGCTGCCATAGTAAAATCTTTGTACATTACAAAAAATTCCGTAACTTAGTGTCTTTTTCTAAACTGTCTAGAATGTTTTCATCCTTTGCCCTATTTCATCAGCTCCTTGTATCCCTTTGCAGGGATATTCCTGCCACTTTTTGGGTGAAGGCAGTGATGATGTGTGCATTCTGGGTGTTTATGCATGGATTACGCATCCTGGTGCACAGTCCCATGAGGGCTTGTCCCTAAAAAGTGCTCCTGGTTCTCTCCCTAAATCCTGCCTTTCCTGTCTATGCCATAGCCTGGGTCTCAGTATTGGGTAGAGAAAATGAAGGGTATGTTTCATCCTTTGCAAACTGCTGCTGGAGAGTATATACTAAAGATTGTAATAATCAATTTTCTGTCTTCAAAGTGGTAAAGGTTTAGTTGGTATATGGCTTCATTTTGAATATTTAATTTTTGTATGTCTTGAGGATCCATAAAAATAAAATCATGAATTATTTCCTTCCTGGATTATTAAAGAAGCTCTCTTTGAGTAAGTGAATAGTGAAGGATACATAAAAGGTGAGCATTATATTGCAAGTAGAATAATTCAAATTGTTCTTACAAAAATTATAGAAATTAGCAGTGTTTTATAATCCGATTGACCTAAATTAATATCCTAAATCTACTACTTACTAATAAGGCCCTCAGTTTTCTGCAAAGCAGGGATAATAATTCTTATATTCTCATACTTGAGGATTAAGTAAAAGCTTTAGATACCAATCACAGAGCAAACAGTAGTGACATAGTAGCTAATTAGTAAATGACAATTATTTTTATTGTCTTTATAATCATGGTGTAAAACCTTGTTGACAGGCACTCTATCTTTCTGTTTAGTGTTTACTCACATAGTGTACCCCTTCTAAGCTTTTCATATCTTCTTCCATTTTGATGAAGTTGACTATCTTCTAAACATACTAGGGTTATCTCTACCTTACATTCATTTTTTTCTGTCACTTACGTCTCAAAGGCCCATTCTCCACCTTCCTGTCTCTTGAAGCCCTCCATTCTTAGTAGTTTAACTCCAAATTGTCTCTTTCATGGGATCTTCACCAGCTCTCCCTGATTTTAATTTCTTTACGTTACCATTGTATTTTGCTTGTAATGATATTGTATTAGTAAAGGTTCTTCAGAGAAATAGAGTCCCATAGAAGATTATATATATTTTTTAATTACTGAGCCTATCAATTGATTTGTTGACTTATATGATTATGGAAGCTGAAAAGTCCCATGATCTGCCATGTGCAAAGTGGAAGACCCAGGAAGCCAATGGTGTGATTCAATCTGACTTCAGAGGTTTAAGGACCAGTGTAGCTCATGGTGGAAATCCTGGTCTGAAACTAGGAGACCATCAATGTCCCAGCTCAATCATTCAGGCAGGGAGGGCCCAATTCCCCCTTCCTTCAACTTTTGTTTCATTTAGGCCCTCAGTGGATTGGCTGGTGTCCACCCATTCTGGGGAGGGCCCTGTGCTATACTGAGCCCACCGGTTAAAATGTTAGTCTCATCCAGAAATGCCCTCATGCATACACCCTAAATAATGTTTAGCCAAATATCTAGGTACCCTATGAACCACTTAACTTGACGCATAAACTTAACCATCATAGATAAAAAAGCAGGATTTAATATGTACTATAAAACCAAGTGCATTTCACCAAGAATTTGGAATAGTAAATTTTCTTCTTGTTAGATTTGTTTTTAAAAGGCTGGACAGAAAATAGAGAAACCTATCTTTTAAAATTAATAAATTGCCCAATTAATGGTCAGTCCTCTATCATCAGTAACAAAATTGTAAACCACATAGAAAACACCCTTCAGGGACTCAGTGGTGTATTTATGCTTGAATTCTATTGCTGGAAAGGAAGCAAACTGAGAAGAATTATTATCAGTCTAAACATGTAAAATATATCAAAGAAGAAATTAGACTTACAGATGAGTGCCAATAGTAGTTTATGAGAGAAAATAAAGATAGCCATGTCCTTCTATAAATTATCTCAAAGCACTGGTGTTTAAAGTGAAGACACTTTCAAGTGGAATGGGGTGAGACTAGATCTCCTCAAACTCTTCTTATTAACTGTAGAATTTGTCATTCAAATGAAATGGTGAACAAAGTGATAAATCAGAGCTGTTCCGACCTTTAGATTCCCTCATCCTCCGTCTGGTCTTTGATGGTGACTTTCAGCAACACTCTCTGGCTAACTATATCACCCTTCACTATAACTAGCTAACTATATCACCCTTCTTTAAGTTTTTAAGTTTTTAAGTTTGTTTGTAACACCCAGATTTATTATAGCAGATTGATTCAAAGTGGAGAGCTGATATAAGAGGAGTCCTTATTTGGGTTACCCTCAGCAGATCTGTCATTCTAGATGTTTTGTCTCATGATCATATCCTGTCCTCAGCAAATGAGAAGTAGATACGGAGACTAGAGTGAGCAGTAAGAGCTTGGTCCAAAAGGCCACAGGAAAGTGCTGTCGAGCATCTGCAAAAGGAAAAAGCTAGTCAGCTAGTCAAGAGGGTGGTGAGAATGCAGTACACACACATAGACATAGAGTGAGGGTGGGCTGGAGTGCCCTCACTTTTCTTTTCCTTTTTTTAAAATTTATTTGTTTTTTATTTAATTTAATATTTTGTGTGTGTGTTCCAAAATTCATTGTTAATGCACCACACCCAGTGCCCCATGCAGTACGTGCCCTCCTTAATACCCACCACCAGGCTCACCCAACCTCCCTTCCCTCTCCCCTCCGAAACCCTCAGTTTGTTTCTCAGAGTCCACAGTCTCTCATGGTTTGTCTCCCCCTCTGATTTCAATGAAGTTCCTATTCTTTAAGTTCAGTTTGCAGCAGGCCTGGCATTTCCATACTTCAGACTTAGACATCCATTTATACATAGAAAAAACTTAGTTTTCATTTCATCAAAGTTTAGAGGGAGTTTTGTTCCTTGTATTCAAAGGACTCTGTACTGGGGAAAAAAAAAAAAAAATCAAGCTTTGAGTGTTATTGTAAGCAAAGGGACCTAGAAAATTTGCAAGGCTAGTTAAAGTGTCATGTCCAGGAAGAAGACATGCCAAATCCTTCATCCAGGAAGAAAGCTATCTTTTCATGGATTTGTGAAAGAAAAACAACACAAACTTTTAGAATCTAGAACACACAACTTCTTAGGGAGACGAATTGGAGGGATTTAGAAAAATGTCAGGTTGGGAATGTTTATTGTTATTTCTTGGTTACTCCTTCTAGCTTTTAAGAACATCGAGGTCACGAGTATGCTCCTGGTTAGGGGTGCCTGACTGGAGGCAGATGATTAAAAATGAAAATAACTATGTGAAATTTCTCTATGAAGCAGTTTCTACTGGTTGGGGTTCAGGTACAAAAATTGGCTTGCAAGTTGAAGCTGATATCCCAAATGTGTTGTGTTTAGGTTAGAGTCGCTGATTTCATTGAGGCAAAACAATGCAAGAAAGAAAATTCTGGTGATTGTAATTGAGGGTCTGGAATGAGCAGGATTCTATGACTTGTTGGGAAGCTTTACTTGGGGAGTCTTAGGAGGAACAGGGCATGCAGGTAGCCAGTCTGCAAATCTACCCAGACTCCATTGTGTTGAGTCGGATGAGGTTTTTAATAAATTTTAGTCATATATATAATAACATTTTCTTCATCCATTCATTCACTGATGGGCATTTTGGTTGCTTTCATATCTTGGCTATTGTAAATAAGGCTTCAATGAACATGGGAGCACATCGATCTTTTTTGAGTTATTGTTTTGTTGTTTTTCAGATGAACACCACAAGTAGAATTGCTGGATCATACGGTAGTTCTAACTTTTTGAGGAACCTCTACACTGTATTCCACAGTGGCTGCACCAATTTACATTCCCACCAACAAGTACAAAACACTTGTTTCTCCACATCCTCACCAACACATTTTATTTCTTATCTTTTTGATAATAGCCATTCTGACAGGTATGAGGTGATACCTCATTGTGGTTTTGATTTGCATTTCCCTGAAGATGAGTGATATTGGAGATCTTTCAATGTGCCTGTTGGCCATCTGTATGTTTTATTTAGAAAAGTGTCTATTTAGATCTGCTGCCCATTTTTTAAATTGGGTTGTTTATTTTTTTGCTGTTAAGTTGTATGAGTTCTTTATATATTTTGGATATTAACTCCTTACCAGTTACTTGGTTTGCAAATATTTTTTCCCATTCAGTAGGTTGACTTTTTATCTTGTTGATGCTTTGCTGTGCAGAAGCTTTTTAGTTTGGTATAGTCCCGCTTGTTTACTTTAGCTTTTGTTGCCTTCACTTTTGGTGTCAAATCCAAAAAAGAAAATCATTGCCAAGATGTCAAGGAGCTCACCGCCTATGATTTCTTCCAGGAGTTTTATTGTTTTAGGCATAATTACTTTCTTTATTGTCTTATTCCAGACTGCTGATCATTCCACCGTGATTATTGCTGCTTCTCCTCTTTTAAAGTCTTTCCATTTCCTTAAGAATTTTTTGGAACTGAACCAAATGCAGTAGTTCATAGACTACAGACCTACAGATTGCTGAAGGACTTACACTGCCTACTTCTGGGCTTTTGTGTATGAAACCCTAAATTACTTCTGTGCCTTTGGATCACTATATCCTATTTCAAGTGCATTTTGACATTTCAGATATTTCCATAGTTCTCCCTGACATTTCAAAAACAACTGGCCATTGATTTTTTTCATTAATTATGTGTCCCAAGCCCATGTGACACTCAGTACCTGATCTGAAGCACCCTATTTTCAAGTCCAACAGCTGACAAGCTGCAAGGGTGGGTCTTGACTAACCAAACTTCTTTCATTCTCCACCACGATGCAGTAAACCATATCCTGCTGCAGAGCTAAGAAGCTTCTGCTATCATGACACCCACAGAGAATGCACAGTTTGAAAATGCCACTGTGGTGAACGGTAGAAACATATTCTGGTGATGAGGGACTATTCACTTAACAGCTTAACAAAGGGTAATGGCAGGTATTCATGTGATATAATGAGTATTTATTTATTATGTGCTGCTTGTAACGAAAGGCACTTGTATTATCATTTATGTGAAGATCATCTTTGGAAAGGCAATCAAAGCAATAAAATAGCAGCTTATGCATAACAAAGCAGCAGACTCAGATCTGATAAGCTTACTATTATGACAGTAATTTAATATTTATGTAGTATATTAAAATTATACTTTTTATATACTGCTCTAGTGAGATAATATTACTTGTGTCATATATATAGTTCAAGGTTTTTGTGATTTGAAATGTGTTCTAAAATTATGAATCATTTCTTAGAAGGTCATCTTTTAAGAGATTTAAAACCTAGCCTGTTGATGAACACAATCGTGGCTGGAAGGAACAGAGCATGAAATGCTTCTTTTAAAGCTCATCCCAGCAGTATTTCAAGAAAAGTTTTCCAGATGATCTATTTCCTGATAAGACATTTGTTCTCATAAAATAATAAAAATATCCTGCTTGCAAACCAGCTGGTTGTGGCAAACCAGCTTGGTTATCTACCTCAGCCAGTTCTGTTTCTACACACCGGCAGATGCAGAAGGGAAAAGAGAGCTAACAGAAGGCTTTTAAAATAATCCAGTAAGTGAGGGGAGAAAAAAAAAAAAGAAAAGAAAAGAAAACCCACCAAAAAAAAAAAAAAGCAAGGATAAGAAAGAAACACCTGACAATTCATAAATG
The DNA here is from genome assembly GCF_963455335.1 of Martes martes. Classification (NCBI taxonomy): domain Eukaryota; kingdom Metazoa; phylum Chordata; class Mammalia; order Carnivora; family Mustelidae; genus Martes; species Martes martes. The sequence goes on from NC_137888.1 coordinate 85,911,435, forward strand.
TCATTTCCTACATGAATTTGACAGTTCTTGAACATTTGAGACCATATCATGTCTACATGTGAATTCCAGAGACTATCTTTTGTTAAATGTCTCTTGTCACTTGAGTTTATTTCAGTTTTTATTTTATGTCAAGAAAATGTTTCCAATTTGATGAAGTCATTGACCAAAAGTTTTTTGTTTGTAAGTTTGTGTGTCTTGCCCAAAATGACTAACATAAAAAATGTGTAATGGAGAGAAAACAAGGAGTAGGTGGTGTTAGTGGGATTAATAGAGGCATAGCTTCATTTCATGGATATATTAAAAAGTTTTGTTCCATTTCATAGCTGCCAATAAAACTCTCAAAACCTCAAAAAATTTAACAAGCCAATATATATGTCATATATGTTGATTCTGTATTTGTCTTGTGTCAAAAATGTGAAATAACACTATCAAAAGGTATATGTGATTGTGAAGGAAATACTTCTGGATCCCTCACAAATGTTTATGTGTAGAGCAAAGTATTCATTTTACCTTTGGGTATATAATGAAATATTAAAAATGATTTGACTTATACCTGTGTTACTGACTTATTATATATGACATGTGTTTGAGCCATAATTCTACTTAAAGTGAGGAGGTCTTTAAGAAATAGAGTACAATGTACAAGATACCATGGGATTCACTGTTGCCATCCTAATAAGCTCCAGAATACATTAATATATTTGAATATATTAAAAATAAAAGTTGACAATACAGTATCTGTCTTTAGTTGGCTATTTTTAGTTCTAGTTAACAAAAGTATAATTGTTAATATACAGTGTTGTGTGTGATACTTAAACCAGGTAATGAACATATTTTAATGATACTAGAGAAATAATTGCTTTAAAAATATCCATCTGAACTATATATTGTTGACCTATGAATAGTTAACAATGTAATTAATTGTATGAGATACGTTTTGAGTGATTTAAAAATGTGTATAGAAATACAGGAAATGTTTTTTGCAGCACTTTGTAGGTATGTGTATGTTTCAGAATTGAAGGATTAAAAAAGAAGCAGTTGCACCATACAAACAGCACAGACTTTTGATGAAACATAAATCCATATATTGTCTCTTCTATGGACATTCTGTCTCAAGCAAGTTACTTAAGGCTCCAGTATTTTTCTCAGGCTTAACATCCTCAGTTGTAAAATACGAAAATACTACTTGCCTCATAGGGTTGTTAGGATTAAAAAGGCTATTATATAAGAAAGACTCTATAAGATGCTTGAAAGTTAGTACCCAAATATATATAATATAATATATATATTAATAATAAGTATATAATCAATAATACACATTTAATAATACCTATATATATTATATTACATAGTTCAAGTGAGTCATTAAACATTTCATTTTTTTTCAAGGGTCCAGATACTTCTTGTAGTGATATATTTCAATTTTGAGTAAGAAGAAAAACTCAGCAGTGATGAAATAGCTACACACACACACACACACACACACACTATAGTATATACTTTAAACTTCCTGAAATGTTTCATTATCATTAACACACATACTATAGTATATACTTTAAACTCCCTGAAATGTTTCATTATCATTAACCAAGGAGTTCATGTTTTATGTAGTTGGTTGAACTTGTAATTTTCTTTCAAAAATTTTTTTCCATATCTCACTCTGAAGATTCTGCATGAGTCCAACAGGAAATTTATTTTGATTTTCAATATTATGCAGCCATAGATTTACTATAAAAGGCTTATGATATATATAATGTACTTAGTATTAAAATAATAAATATTTAGTTTGTAATTAGACAACATATTATAACTAAATATCACACTGAAGGTGCAATAATTTATTCTATCACAATATTTATTGATATTCCTGAAGTAATTAGAATGTCATATTTATCTGATAGCTAATGTCTTGACTTATGCTTTTGACATCAACACTATGAGATGTCAAACTATATGCCACAACTTTATACAACTGAATTTCTGGGCAATTGAATCCAGCAGGGATGACTTGAGCGACATTTTAAAATTGGTTTTTTCCTCTGAGTGGTTTTCATCTAATCAAAATAATACTCTGGGTTCTATCTTAGGCCCTGAAGTCTTTTGAGGGAATACGGCTAACAAGACATATGTTCTTTTACACGATTTTCATTTGTTAATGTCATGGGATTGTCTTTGTGGTGACCACAATGAGTTTATTCAAGAAAATTAAATGCAGCTTGAGGAAAAATAGAAGAAAAAAACAGGCTAGTAATGGAAATAAAATATTGCCCAAGAGGGGCTTTTGGCAAAATAGACTTATCACTTTTGTCATACATTGCTAAAGTAGCTATTTGGAGCATTGTGTATGGAGAGGGTGTTGATGTTTAAGGTCAATAGTGAAGTGGGTTGCCTGTAGGAACACCTCCCACTGTCTCCTTCCAGCTACACCCGTAGGTCCACTCCTTGGTCTTTCACCAGCAAACTGGGCTTAACTTTCTCTCACAGGTCTCATTAATTTAGTCTGTGCTACTTTCTCCATATGACTGACAATTTCTTCTCCTCTGTGGAGTCTAGTTCCCTCTTTAAAGGGTGGGTAAGGGTCTCAAGCTCCAGTTCTCTTTAATGCATTTTCTTCTATCACTCAGGCATCCCACTGATCCGCCCTTTGTATTTTATTGCCTTGGTTACAATTTTGTCAGAGAGGGAAAGTTCTGAGGGTTTACACCGACTTGTTTATTACAATTATGATTTCAGGAATTTGGGAAATTACTCAAAGTTGGGTTGAGAGATTGACTTAAGTCATAATTCCATTTATCACCTACTTCTCATAAGCTTCAGCTTCAGCCAATTGATTCGGACAGTATTTTGGGTCCCCAGACTAAGTAAAATCACTATCAGTATCTTTCAGTCTCTGAATGGTATGTGGCATTGTTGTTGTTTTCCTGGTGTTTGAATCTAGCTTCCCTGATAAATGGCCAAAGGAATCCCATCAGGGAAGTTTAAGGAAGAACCACGAGAGACTGTGGACTCTGAGAAACAAAATGAGGGTTTTGGGGGGAGAGTTGTGGGGGAATGGGTGAGCCTTGTGATGGGTATTAAGGAGGGCACGAATTGCATGGAGCACTGGGTGTGGTGCTTAAACAATGAATCTTGGAACACTGAAAAAATAAAATTAAATTAAAAAAAAAAGATTTATAGAACATTCTTGGCATGGCATCTCAGGGTCCTTCCTTAAGTGGCCTTGGCCTCTCTTTCATTCAAAGTGTTCCTGGTCTGTGATCTAGCTCTGGATGGAAACTTGGTGAGGAGGTGAGACTCTTCATTGTGGTGACTGAAGTCAAACCCATGCTCAGAAGTCCTAGTGTTTCCTTGTGCTTAAATAGTGATAAATTATTTATAAAGATGACCTTTATTTTATTTCTAGTGACTAATTAACCACAGCTAAAAATGTCTCTGGGTCAAAATATTCTTACTACTTTTATAGTAACTGTGACTACCCTACCTCAGGAGTAAGGTGCTGCCACATGACCTCTGCCAGACCAGAAATTCACATTTCAATGGTAACAGCTCTCACCTTTATCTCTGACCTGCGGAGGACAACCATGGAAATTTCTTTTTTTTTTTTCAAGATTTTATTTACTTATTTGACAGAGAGATCACAGGTAGGCAGAGAGGCAGGCAGAGAGAGAGGGGGAAGCAGTCTCCCCACTGAGCAGAGAGCCCGACGTGGGGCTCGATCCCAGGACCCTGGGATCATGACCTGAACCGAAGGCAGAGGCATTAACTCACTGAGCCACCCAGGCGCCCCAACCATGGAAGTTTCTAAGAATGTAGGAACGCCCCCTCCATCAGTGCACTTTGCCAATTTGAGAGATGATGGGGAGCAGGGCTGGTGGGTGGGTTGCACATAATACAGTTATGTACTCCAATATTCATATGTCCTTATGCCTTTGGATTTTTTCTCTGCATCCTAATCAGGAAGTTCAGGCGTCTCAAGCTCATTTGATATAAATCACTTTTGAGTCCAGGTCCTAGTCAACCAACCAATTATTAAAGCCACTGCCACTGCCAGAAGCTGAAGCAAACACATTGAATAGAGGGACTTTGGGGAGTTAATCATATTGATAAATTTAGACATTTAATATAGGGAATTGACTAATAAAGCAGAGTACAAATGGGAGAGGTAGTATAATCTAGAGTCTACAATTACGCTTGCTACTGAGGCTCCTGGAACGATGTTACTGCCGCCACTGATGCAGGGCAGGGAGCCAGGAGCCACTGTCCCACTGACAGTGCTGTTTGCTGCTTTTGCTTCTGAGACCTTCAGTCCTTTGTGGCCAACCCCAGTACTCCACTGCTACCATTGTTTTGCCCATCCCCACTCTATTCGGGGTTCATAGGTACTTCTCATAGCACACAGTTGCTCCCTGATGCCAATACAGGAATTACAAGCAGGGAGAATGGTGTCTGTCTCCTTTCTTATTACCTCTATTCATTCTTGAGCTATTGCCTCTTATCAGCAGAATGCCTTTGAAACCCTGGAAGCCAGTGCATATGAAGAATTCAGCTGGAAGGCTTCCCGGACCTGGCTGTGTTGAGGAGGGTGGGAAGGGTGAGTTTTTGGGTTGACACCTACCCCAAGTCCACTCACAGTGTTTTTCCTTTTTAGAATTTATAATAGATGTTTTCAGGCAAGCTGCCAGAGGTAACAAATGGCAGTCAAGGGATTGTAGAAATTTCCAGAAATTTAGAAACTTCAGGTGGCATTATTTTTTTGTTGTTGTTGTTGTTCTCAGGATTTTAGCTGGTTTTGCAAATGTCACTTTTTTTTAAAATATTTTATTTATTTATTTGGCAGACAGAGACCACAAGTAGGCAGAGAGGTAGGCAGAGATAGAGAGATGGGGAAGCAGGCTCCCTGCTGAGCAGAGAACCCAATGCAGGGCTTGATTCCAGGATCCTGGGATCATGACCTGAGCCGAAGGCAGAGGCTTAACCTACTGAGCCACCCAGGTGCCCCCAAATGTCACTTTCTTCTTACTGCAGCCCCTTTTCTTATAAGAGATTGGGATCATTCCATTTTCTTTCTCATTTTCCTTGTAATTTCTTTTTGCTTTACTTAGAAAGAAAAAAAAATCATCATACTGTTGATAAGTAAAAAACAATATAAATCTATTTCAAAAATATGCTTACTTATATAATGAATTAATCAAGGTTTGTTAGAGAAAATAAATACTCTAAAATAGATTTGAACAACTTTTTAAAATTTTATCTTGATTTCAGTATCTTGAGACTCCTCAAGTTTTGTACCAAATGTCATTTAAAAGTTTTATTGAGGTATAATTTTTTAAAAGATTTTATTTGAGAGAGAGAGGGGGGGGGTTGGGGCAGAGGAGAGTGAAAGAATCTCAAGCAGACTCTGCGCTGAACATAGAGCCTGACATAGGGTGCAGAGCCCAGGTGGGACTTAAACTCAAAAACCTGAAATTGCAAACTGAGCTGAAACCAACAAGTTGGACACTCAACCAATTGAACCACCCAGGTGCCCCTAAGGTAAAATTGAAACTAACATTAACATTAGTTTCTAATATATAACATAATGATTCAATGTCTGTGTATATTACAAAATGATCACACAATAAGTCTAGTTAATATAACCGTACATAGTAACAAAATTGTTTTTCTTGTGATGAGAACTTTTAAAATCCACTCTCCTAGTAACTTTCAAATATGCAACAAGATATTTTAGCTATAGTACCATGCTATAAATCAAATCTTTACAACTCATTTATTTTGTAACTGAAAGCTTGTACCTTTTGTTTATACATCAAGTTTGTACCTCAATTATCATACTTACAGTATAAAATGGAATAGATTCTGGTCATCATAATTTCCTAAATTACATGGTAATACATATTTAAAAAGTGAAGAAAAAATTATACTACGTGTGCTTTCTCATTCTGGGAAACAAAAAATAAATTAAAGGATCCCTATTTTCTAGCATGGGAACCGCATTTCCACTAGTTTACATAATGATAAAATGTGGCATGCATTTCTCTCCCAGTGCACATACTCAAGTACCTGGAAATTTTGTGGCTGCTAAAATGTGATATTTAAACTGTGATCACTTAGATTTCTCAGTTTTATTTAAAAAAAACAACAACAACAGTGTATAATAGGCTTTTCTTCTAATTCTTTTATTTCTGAAGGTTTGTTTGGTCACTGTCTTAGTCTGAGTGGGTGTAACAAGATACTATGGACTGAATGGCTTAAACAACAAATATTTATATCTCTCAGTTCTAGAGGCTATGAAGTCCAATACCAAAGTGCCAGGTAGATTAGGTATCTGGTGAGAGTGTCTAGTACAGGTTTGGAGGTATCTGCCTTCTGGCTGTATTTCACATGGTGGAGACAGTGCTCTCATGTCTCTTTTTCTTTTTAAAAGGACATCAATTCCATCATGAGGACACCACCTCATGATTATCCAGCTCTCATTACTTCCAAATACCATCACATACCAAAGGCTCCACTTCCAAATACTGTCACACTGGGGATTAGGGTCTCAACATGACTTTTCAGAGGACACCAACATTCCTTCAGTCCTTAGCATGCACCTTCCCAGTGATGAGTACAGAAGCAGAAGCTCTGTATGAAACTGTTCTGCCATAGGGGCTGTTGCTAGTCATTCAAAGAGAGTTTGTCTACTTCATCTTGGGAATGATGGGTTTGTAAGTTTTCTCAAGCCTCACACCAATTTCTGCCTTCCATTAAGACCCAGTATCCTAGGTTTATCCTCATGACTGAGTTTTGCTTGAAATTTAGCATCTAACACTCTTGCTTTGAGAGACACTTAAGTGGTTTACCAATGTTTGATTAACATTAGTCTGTTTCACATGTATATGAAGTACATAAGGATAGTAGTGGTTGGTATCCATCTGGCTTATCATTGAGTCTTCTGGAACCTAACACAGCGCAGCATGCTTGCCATTCAGTGAATTAACTTTTGCATAAAAATTTGAGGAGGAACTCAAATGTTTGGAGTATTAGAGCTAGGTTCAGAGAATGTGTAAGATTTCCATAAGCAAAGAAAGAAAAAGATAGACTTTGGACTAGAATAGGAAGAGTACAATTTGTTTTCATGCCATGTAAAATAGTAATGCAATCCAGGAAGGCCAAATGTCATTTGTCCTGATAGTGTCAGGAGGGAAGGAACAAATGGGGCCTAGTGACTTTAGGCTGGGTCAGGACAATACAAAGAAGTGGCAAAAGTCAAGAGACTTCAGGAAGATTCAAGGGCTGGGACTTGTGGGGAATTGGCTGGGGGAGGCAACGCATGCTTCAGGAGGGGAAGGTGCCTTTAGTCAAACTAGACAACACTGAATGAAGAGCCAGTTTGGAGAAATGATGATTTTTGCAGCTTTTAATGTGTTCAGCGTGTGGTGTTACTGAGACACTCATTGGGTTGATCATTTGGTTTATTGAAAAGAAGGTGGATTGGGATGTCACTGAATTCAGACTGAATTTTGCTACCATCTGAATTTTGGAAAATCAACTTGGGCCTTTTGTTCTTCACTATTAAGGAGCCTGTTCAGCGGCTGGATGATACCCGAGGTCCCTTCTGTTTTCAGGTTTGCCTTTCCACCCTTCTAAAAGTTGTTCAATACAAAATAGATTTTTATTTTCCTTTTTTCATTGTGGCAAAATACACATAACATAAAATTTACCATTGTAATCATGTTTAGGTATACCGTTCAGCAGCATTACTGCATTCACAGTGTTGTGCAACTGTCATCACTGTCCATTTCCAAACCTTTTCTTCATCCCAAATAGATACTCGGTACCCATTAAATAATATCTACTTTTTGCCCCTTTCCTCTCAGTACTAGTAACCTTTATTATACTTTCTGTCTTGATGAATGAGATATATAGAATAGGCAAAGTCATAGAAGGCATACTTTTAAAAATTGAATTATTTTTGACATTTAGAAACTTAGCAATTTCTCTACCATTTTGCTTTCATGTATAATATATACGTATGATATCAGGAAAATTAGAACATATTATTAATGGTAAAATAGGTGATTTAGACTACTTTTTTAGTAATACATTTAAATCTAAATATTATATTTTAATAACACTAATAACACTTTGTCATCTCATTAATTGTATATACAAAAAATACATATGGCCCTAATACATGTTAAAACAGTTTTCTGTATATTTCCAGAGATTATTTTTTTGTCTAGGTATAATAATAATTTATCAGAACAATATCTCTGAGAGTATTCCTTTAGAACTGAAAGGATTCTAAACGTGTTCTAGAAAAATAAAATATTGCAGGAGGACAAAAATGAATGCTTGATGGAAATTTTTCTATAAAAGTATAATTCTTCAGTGGTCTGACTTCTGCCTTTGTCAGACAGTGAATAAATACAGCATACAAAAAGCATAACATTGGTAGTTTATAGCTCAAGCATCAAAAATATCTAACATGAGCCCAAAGCTCATGCTTCACACTCAGAAAATGAAAATGTCTTTGACATTGTCTGACATTGATCATTTTAACTAGGTTCATGATTTCTTTTTAAGATTCATTCACATGAAATTTTAAATCCACTAATTATTGATATAATTATCTTCTGAATATGCTCTGAAATTAATTTAATCTGGCAATTTTTCATATAATTATTTTATGCAAGCTGATCCTAAAATATACACATTTTTCAGATTTAATATTTTGTGTTGGATATATGTGACTGACCTTCACCATTATGATATCCTTTTGTCCCTGAATGTCTAGGAGCAAATGATATTTTTTCCTATTTCTGGCATCTTGGGAGTGTGTGTGTGTGTGTGTGTGTGTGTGTGTTGGGGGGTGTAGGGGGAATATTGGTAGTATTGTGAAACAGCACAGTTTGAATGCTTGCTTTCCAATAAATTACAATGTAAGTGAAGAAAGAGATAAGTGAATGTTGAACTAATAATATTTATAATATATTAAAAGGAGTCTAGAAAAAGGTATACCAATGTAAATAATAATATGGATTTTCTTCTTGAGGTATATAAGCTTAACTCATAGGGATGATTTAGATACTGTTATCTTTCTGGGTTCTGTTTTGGAAGAAAATTATCTCAATTCCCTCTGCCAGGGACAGATCAGTATTTATTTATTTATTTACTCAACAAATATTTTATGGATATTTCTCTAGGTCCTGGGGGGTAGAGTGGCAAACAAGATGACAAATTTTCTGTTTGCAGGGAGATGACATTCTAAAGAGAGATAATAAACACATGAAAATACAATTAATAGTAAGGGCTCTGTGGTATATTAAAACACAGAGCTCTGGTGGTGTATGACTAGTTAAGGTACAAAGTCAGGCCCAGCTTCTTTAATGGAGGTGAAGTCCAAGCTGAGGTCTGAGTGACTAAAACGAGCCAGCCATTTGATGATCAAGGAGAAGGAAATTTCAGATACAGAGATGAGCACATACGTAAAAACCCAGAGGTAGGATAGGGATGAAGGAGAGAGGAGGTAAATATAGGTTAGAAGAGTGGGTTGATGAGGAAAGTGATGTAAGCTGAGGTTGCAGAGAATAGATATCTGATAAAACCTACCTCTCTGGTCAGACATTTAAGACCCTCCATAAGTCGCCACAGTCTTCCTATCTGATTAAATTTCCACTGTACTCCACTATTTTGTTTACTATTATCAAATAAACCCATGTCCTTTCAATCTCTGTCATTTTATAGTAGAATTCCATTCAATTTAGAACATATTTCCCATTTTTCTACACAGTCAAATACCAATCACTCCCCAAAGCTCGTATCTCTGTGAGCAACAAAACTGGTATTATTATTTTTAATATGAAATCATGTGGAAAATATTTCAGAATTTCCTTTTCCTTATTAAAAACTAAATATATGCTCCTGACAAAAAATTGTGAACCCATAGATACAAAAGAAAAGAAGGGAAAAGAAAAATAAAGTGTGTCATTACCACCACCCAGAGGTATTCACTGTCAGCATTTTAATCTGTCTGTATATCTATCTTCCTGTCATCTATGTATCAGTCATCGATCTTTCTCCCTCTACCTATCTCTATTAATCCATTCACATCTAAATGTAAACAACCTGTTATTTTAAACCTAACAATATTTTTTGGACATTCCCATGTAACATAATTGCTTAGATTTTATGTAAGTTATCATTTCATTTTGTGGCTGTAACATTCATATTTTTTTATCAGTACTCTTGAGCTATGTATTTGATACTGTAGATTATTTGCTAAGGTAAACAACATTCCAATGAAAAAAATTTTGCTAAGTTTTTGTTCAGTTTTATACTTAACATCATCAGGAGGAATTCCTAGAAATTCAATGACTAGATCAAATGTTATACAGAGAGTTACAGCTGGATTTACTTTATCTTATTTTATTTTAGAGAGAGAATGGGGGTACGGGGGCACACAGTGTTAAGACTTTTGATATTTATTACTGAATTGGTTGTACTGAATTAAAATAACAGCCATAAAACTTTTATTGTTATCTAATACTTCACACATTGGGAGCTTGTGCCCTGTATTAGTTACTTGAGAGTGGATCCTTTAATTTGAATCCTTCATATAACTTCACAAAGTGCCTTCTTCAATAGTAAACATTTAGGCCATAATTTTCAAGGACTGGAAACCGAATTCTTCTGGAATATTAATGGGCTTGGTATTATGTTGATTCCTCTGCCACCAACTCTGCAGAATGATGGCTTGGCTTTTCCACATTGGCTTACGTGAGCACTAGATTTTTAGGCAGTGATTAAGCCTATATTTTCAAGCTGGGGTTCAGGAATATTGTCTTAATGAAAATTAATCAAACTGTACTGTTTATGTCCTCAATAATGAATTATTTTATGAGTCATAAAAACAAAATTTCTCTTTGCAGTGATAACTCAACATTGAAAATATGTCTGTAGAATAAGACTTAATTTTAATTTTTAGGCTGCATTTCCCTACATGTGGTAAGGCATTCTCAGGTTTGATGTAGATTTGAGATATACTGAACAATGAATTAAGAAATACTTATAAAAACAATCTTTCTTGTTCCCAGTTAGCACTAACCTTTAAATATAACCAATATCTTCATATAGCTGCATCTTCAAGTTTAAAAGGTTTTACATCTGTTTAATTATTTAAATAGCCTCAAATAACGCTTAAATCAGAAATATTACTTTGAGTTGCAGTGCATTCTGTAATCCATTGTTAACAGTGTCTGCTTAATGAACAGCGAGTGTTTGAATTCTAACTTTTTTTCAGATTTTCACATAAATAATAGCATCAGCAGAAATAAACTAGAAATTAATGATTAAGGAAAGGAAAGGCTTTGATTTCTTTCCCCTGTTGAGAAGGGTACTTTAGTGGATGCTGCTGCTATCTTTCTTGCACTCAAGTAAATGTCCGCCGCAGGGGTCAAGCAAATATAAAATAATACATTAAAACAATCATAAAAATATTCTAATTTAGAAGCAATTTGGAATGTCTGAGAGATTGCCTGCTGCCTTTCTATACCTCTTTTTGTCACGAAGCAGTTCTCTCAAAACTGAAAACAGATCAGCCAAAGAAATTACTGCCTTTTTATTTCTCATTTATTAGGACTTTCAATCTCCTTTTATTTTTCAGAATCAGAAAGAAATGACAATATCAAGAAAAAAGAATAAATTTAACTTGAAGTGTTGTCAGGTTTCTGATATTCTGTATTTTAAATAATCTCTAAGAAGTTATTATCCTGAAAATTTACAATCTATTATTTATCTGTGACCAGATAAAACAATGTCAGGCCTCACTGCAAGTTTCAATCACTATGATCCTATTACAAAACAGTGTGACTCTATAGTTTTCAAATCACAAATTCAACAGCCAATCCAGTATGCACGTACTGGCAGTCGAGGGCAGATTGGGATCGACTCACGTCAACAAGACTGTTGCACATTTAGGCACATTGGGGGTACTGGGTGTCATGCTGTATAAATACTTGCAGCTTTTTTCTCTCTAGCTGTCGATTTCCTAAATGTCTCAGAGTATTGTTTTTCCTAGACAATTTAAACATGTTCACTGTCAAAACCATTAAGCATTAGCGTCTATGTTAAGATATCTGCTGATTCAATTAGCAATCTCATTTAGTGTCTCAGTCATGATAAGGAAATTATTTGGCTAAGTATTTGGAGGATGATTCTGAACTAGCCAAGGTCATGTTGTCACATACTTAAAGCACAGTATCAGTGCTACACCAAAAAGTAGTACATATAAAAACACCAAGCACACACTTTAGAAGAGCGAAAACACCCAAATATTTAAGTAAATTTTTAAATTCTCATTCAGATATTTAGTATTGGGCCCAAAGCAAAACTGATCATTTTTCCCTTTTAAAAACAGATTATTCTTATGACTTCCAAATTTCTGTTGGAAATGTCACTAATGTTTATGTCATTCATATTCATAATCAGCTATTATGGCTTAATTATCTATTCCTTTCACTCTCCCATCAAAATTATCATCAAGTTTTTCTAACTTCTGTGCTGTTTTGTTATTAAATTCATTTTTCTATTCCTGTTGTTAAAATTCCCACCACATATGCCCTAAACTATTTTAATAAATTCTTGGGATTTATGCTTATAATCTCTTTCTATTTTGGTAGTATATCTTTTATACTAACTTCCTGATTAATCCTCCCAAAGTAAGATTTGATGATATAGTACTGTGTTCTCAAGAAAAACCCCCCAAAACCAACCGGCCGACCAATCAACCAACCAATAAAACAAACAAAAACAAAACAACTGTATCTCCATTCCTTGCTAGTTAAATGCAAATTTCTTTATTCTGGTCATTAACAATTAAATTTCAAGCAAGATGTTCAGATTTATCTCTTCTTTCCACACCCTATGCTTGGAAAAAACTGGATGACCAAATGTTCTTAAAACCACAGATGTCCCATCTTAGTAATTGGGATTTGCACTGAGTAGTAAGCTCCTTTAGGGTGGAGGTTCAGCGTACTCATCTGGAACATAGCAACACATTACAGACATGAACTGTGAGTTGAATAAAGTATTAAAATAGCTAAAATGTAAGTTGCATGGAGAATGTCTCAATGACAGTTTTTCTTTCTTAAAAAATTATTTACTAAGTAGAAGATAAACTTACAAAATGATCTCATATGCTGCAATGTCATTTTCCCAATGTACTTATTTTATCGTACTCTAGGTCAGAAGTCCAGAATGTGTCTCCACAGACTAAAATCAAGGTGTCTGGAGTTTCTAAGGGAGAATACATTTCTTAGTCATTCAGGTTGTTAGCAGAATTCAGTTCCTGTGTTTATAGGACTAAGGTCTTCATCTTGCAGCCATGAACACTGGGCTGTTTGTTCCCAGCATCCAGAGGCTGCTATATTCCTTCCTCTGTCTTCAAAAACAGCAAAGGCAGGTCAAGTCTCTCTTATGCTTTGCATTTCTCCTTTTTCTAACCTTGGATCTCTCTGACTTACCCCTCTGGCTTCCTCTTCTATTTTAAGGACCCTCGTGATTAGATTGGGCCCACACAGATAGTCCAGTATCTTACACATTTTAGGGTCTATAACCATAATTGCATTGGCAAAGTCCTTCTTGCCATGTAAGGTAACATATTCATAGGTTCTGGAGATTAGGATATAGACTTCTTTGGTGGGAGGGCATTATTTTATCTATCACAGTGGTCTAGATAAATGCTTGGAGAACATCTTAGAGAGGAAGAAAGAACCTAAACAGAGAATTTAGGCTAAATTGTTAATGAAACTTGAAGTATGGAACTTGATGCACATTAAGTCAGGTAAAGATATTGAGGGCAGTGAATATAACTTAAAAGATTCAACAATGAAGAATTTGAAAGAGTGATTCAAAACATAGTAAGAGCTAAAGATAGTATAACTGAAGGTGAAGATTTAGTGAGATTAGAGGTTGAAAACAGAGAGAGAGAATCTTGCTTGCAGATTCTGTACTTAAGTATTCACCTGGTTGTTAAAATGTATTCGTAACCCCGAAATCAGTACTTGGCAGCGCTCCCATGGTCATTTGCAGTCATGCGCAGAGCAGCAAAAAATTTGAGTTGCTAGATGCACAGGTTCCCATAGGAGGTTAAACCAGACAATTTGCTGCCTTCTTGTTTCAGCTCTCATCCTGCAAACCCGCTAAATGCTGTACAGGAAGACAGTTCTGTGGAAGAGTGGGTTTTCAATACTGATGAGAATGTCTTGTTTTACAAGGGCATTAGAGAACAAACGGATATAAGGCAAATGACCTCCAAAGCTTTCATCATTTAAAGACCAATTAATTATTTCTAAGAAACCTATATTAAACAAGATATTTTCAAATAGAAACACACATTAAAAAAAGGTTATGACAAAGATGTCACCAGAGGCTTGTAGGAACACAATCCTGTATTTCCACTAGGGCAACGTTGCCTTTCTCACTAATTCTATGTTTGAGGTAACTTTATAGAACACTACTGAATAAATAGAATCAACTGTAGACCATTGACCATCACTCTGAAGTGTTATAGATTATTCTGCCTGAAATGGGAAAATGTTAAGTACTTTCAGATAAAATTAAAATGATGAAATATGAATTTTAGAAAAATTATTAGAGATGATAAAATTTTCTTGCTCAGAGGGAAAAAACCTGGATGTATGGAAATTTAAGAAGCAATGTTAGTGGTCAAAGCAAGAGATTTTTAAGGTTTGAATTAGAGGGATTAGGATTGGAAAATAGTGAATTCATGTGAAAAACTTTCAGAAACTAGAGTAAATTAGACTACTGATTAACCATGATGGTGAAGGAAACCTTATAGATTATGCTTATATTACAGTTATGAAATTTTCCATCATTAACTGAGACAATGGACAATATAATTTCTACCCTAGAATTATTGTTGACAATAAAGTTGAAACAAATTCTTCACAAAAACCCAGGGACCATAAAGATAGTTCAAGATCGCCCATTGTGATTCTCTTTAGATAACTGATTATATTTAACAAAAGGTAGCAAAGACAAATGGTTATACATGTGTGACCTGGACACAGTCTGGCTGGGTTCAAATACTGCCCTTGGTAATTACTAAATGTAGAGTAACTTAATATCACCTCAAATGGGATAATCATAGACATGTGTGCTTGTGTGTATGGAATAAAGTAATTCATGAAAGCACTTAAGTAGTGTCTGGCCCTGGTAAGCACTTAAAAAATGTGAATTTTGTAATGTGAGTGGTTTGTTTTTACTATGACAAGAAGCTATATTATACTTTGAACATAGAGCAACAAAGGTCAAGTTGTTCTGCTGATGAATAAAATCCACTGTTTTTCTGAGTGATTTTGAAACATTCTACATGTTAGGCCTGAAAATATTTTTCATGTGTTATATATTTCGTGGATTAGCCTCACATTTTAGGAGGCAAATATGACATACAATAATGGAGATCGGGGAGAAGAAGAAAGCATATTTGTGTTCATTTGTTCTTATTATAACATGAGTCTTTAAACAATCATTTCCTTAGGAAGTTTCCTTTTATTTTGTAGTACTTTAAGCTATTTCTTACTGACTGCTTCATATAGGGATATAGATAGACCTTAGAGAATATTGTGTTTTTCTCTTTTGTTTTTTTTCTTCTTCTTCCTTTTTCTTTTTTTTTAATTTAGAACATCTCTTCTGATGCAGCTTACATAAACTGCTTTACCAAATCATCATGCAAATGCGGTCACAGACATTTAATTCTTCCAAACAACATTTTGAGTTCCCACTGCCATATCCTCAGGATATTCAATAATTCCTATCTAAGGTCATACTTCTTTTTTAAATTATTGAGTAATATTGACATTTTCCATGGTCTGAAAACTATCAGTCTAAAATCCATGCCCAAGTAGAGTGTAACTGGAATCTGATCACTTTACTGTGACCATTTCTTTCCTCAAGGACCTGACGTCCTTGTGGAAGATGTGCTGATACAGTATAAAAACCATGCATGACCACTGCTGTGGTGGTGTTCTCCTCTTTCACATGCCTGCATGGGCTCCTGTGACTGCTAGTGAGAGGACAGTTCCTCTCTTCTGTGCCAGTGAGTCCCATTTGTATCTTCTCAAGATTATAGCCCTCAGTGGTCAGATTATTTGGCTATCATTCATGGTGATCTCCCGGGCTGCGCACTGGTTCAGGAGCGTGAAGTTAGGTAATCTCTAGATTCTGACCCCTCATGGACCTAGATCTCCTTCTTTCTTTCTTTCTTATTTTCTTTCAGAAAGAAGATAATTATTAATTATCTTAATAATCTTTTAAGTAGGTCTACATTATATCATTTCCTATGGATGGTGGGGTTACTTGTAACATTTCTAAGTGCTTTCCTTAAGTGTCTGCAAGGTGCTTTATCCTATCCACCTATGGAATTCCCAATACACTAATTTTAGTCATTCAGTCAATGGAGGAACATGCCTTTATTGGTTCCCCAAAATTTTCAGATAACCTCCTCATTACCATGCATGTATGTGGGTATGTATTTCAGCAAACTACTCCACTAATAAAAAAGATAATTTTAAGAAATTAATATGTTTATATATGCATATATACACACAAAAGGTTTAGATTTGAAAATATACCTTACTGATTATGATTTTAGAGCTTTAGGTTTTATTTTTCAAAATTAGTTTTTAAATCAATTTTTAATTGAAACTGATAACAAATCTTAAAAAATTATAGAATCTTTAAATTTTGCTTTTTTTCCCTTGGAGATAAAAATTTCATTAATGCCTTAATAGAATGATTTCCTATAAGCTTTGGCTTCAGTATGAAGGTTGAGATATATGCACCTAGTTGATCCCATCAATTGCTCCAAGTTTGGGAAAATAATGAAGCATGTTCTTGCCTAGAACTTATAGTTTTAGGAACTAAATGTAGATTATATGGAGAAATGTTACAAGGTTAGCTTATGAACAGCTATATTTGAGGATCTGGAGAATTATTCGCACCCAGGAAGAAGATTAGAACGTAACATAGGGTAAATATTGAAGTGGTGTTCAGAGTGAGATCAGATGAACATCAGAGTATATAACTATTCTGTTCCAACCCTATTCATAATCAAGCATAATGTCCTAAAATAGCAGTATGAGTGCCCAGGTTTATGAGGATAAGGAAGATGATTAGAGCCATACAGGCGTGGTGAGATAATCAGAGTCCAACTAAGATGAGGCAGAGCAAAATGAGAACCAGGTTCAGCCCTAGGAAGTGGGGCTGGCAACAAGGAGGTAGAAGAGTACCCCTCAAATCCATCCTCCTCACAGAGGGCAAAGGGATCCTTATGACACAGAAGATCAGAATCATGTTCCTGCTTTAAACTCTCCAAAGATTCTCCATTGCTTTGAATAAAATGCAAACGACTTCCCATACTCAATAGGCCATGTTGTCCCTACGTGTCTATCTTCTTTTACCACAACCCCACGTGCTTTTTGCCTTTCGTTTGTTCTTCACATTGAACTTGTTTCTATTTAGGAGCTTTCCATTTGCTAGTCCCTCAGCATGGTGTATCAACCTCAGAACTCCCATTTGTTCCCAAAATGCTTTAAGGATTTATGAAAATAGTGCAGCCTATGCTAAATAATAGAAATATGTGAGGTGAGGCACAGAAATAAAAATAACTGGGACCCATATGGCAGACACAGGAGAAATTAGCCTGGTTCTCAATGACTTTGTGTGGATAGAATATAGACAAAATATAATGGGAGGGAAAATAATGTTTTCTAGAAAGTAATTCCTATTTAAAGGATTGAAAATAGTACCTTGCTTTTTAGCATGAAAAGATCATCTAGAAGACACCAGAAAAACTGTTTCTCTGTGGCTTAACCAAAGTTTGCAAGAGAGATTAGAAGCATTTTCAAAGGATTTTTTTTTCACTTATCTCTTGAACTACTCCCAAATGTTGTAGCTTAAAACAATAGCCATTTTATTTTAGCACAATTTTAGGGTCAGGAATTCCTGTAGGAATCAGATGCATGGTTTTTTCTCCTCTGCATGAAGTTTACTGAGGTCACTTCATGTACCTAGCTGGTGAATGGCTGGCCTGAAAGGTCCCACAAGGCTTAACTGACAAGCCTAGTTCCTTGGCAGAGGCCATTGGAAGCCTGAGCCCAGCTGGAACTGTGTGCCAGAGGACCCATATGTGCTCCCAGAACAGTCAGGTTTCTTACAAGGCTGCTCAGGCCTCCCAGTGACAGAAAGGAGAAGCTGCCAGTCTCTTAAGAACAAAGCTCCAAAACTGGATTAACATCACGTCCGGCATACTCTGTTGTAAAATGCAGACGCAGAGCCTGTCCAGATTGAAGAGGAGGAAGACAAAGACACCTGTTCTCTAAGACAAGAGTATTAATGAACTAATGGCCTTATTTAATTTACCTGTAGACATTAAGGACATTACCTATAGTATTAGCAAGGCCATGCATAACATGAAAGTGATTGCGGATGAATTTCAGATGTGTTTTTTTTATAAAAGTATGTACATATCACCAGTGGTGTGCAAAATGAAGATAATTTAAGAATTTGATTTCTACATTTAAAAAAAAGTTTATAAATTTATCTCCCCAACTCCATGTTTTCTCTCTGCAGATAAATTTAGTGTTTATCATGCTGACCTTTTTCATTTTAACTTTCATATGTATGTGTTACTAAATAGTACTGTGATTTTGCAATACTTAAAATTTGATAACAAGTATATAATATATATTTTCTGCATACTATTTGCTTAATATGTCAATGATATTTTTCTATGTTGATATGTTTATAACTTTAGTTTATTCATTTTAACTCTTGTATAGTATCCTATCACTTGAATATAACATAATTCTATTGATGGACCTTTAAATCATTTCCAGTTTTTCAGTATTGTGCATTGCTACTATGAACATCATTATAAAGTCTTCTTTACTTCTCTACAAGAGATTTCTATGCAATTCATCTAGAAATAGAAATTATTGGTTATAGGTATATGCAACTTCTTTTTACTAGATAATGTCTCATCATCTCCAGAGTGATTTTAATAATGCTTCTATTACTGTCAGCTGTGAATGAGAATTTCAGTTCTTTTCTTCAAAAACTTTAGGAATTACCCCAATTTTAACTTGTTGACAGTTGGATAAATAAGAAAAGTTGGGATGCCTGGGTGGCTCAATTGGTTAAGCGACTGCCTTCGGCTCAGGTCATGATTCCAGTGTCCTGGGATAGAGTCCCACATCCGGCTCTCTGCTCAGGGGGGAGCCTGCTTCTCCCTCTGCCTCTGCCTGCCACTCTGTCTGCCTGTGCGCTCTCTCTCTCTCTCTCTAACCAATAAATAAATAAAATCTTAAAAAAAAAAAAAGAAAAGTTATCTCAATGTTTTTTAAATTTTTTTTTTTAATTTGAGTATAACTGATACACAGTGTCACATCTCACACACACACTGATTCAAAAACACTAGAAGTGGGACCCAGAGATCTGTATATTAACAAGCCTTCCAGGTAATTCTGAAATACAGGAAAGCTTGAGAGCCACTGATCCCGTAATACCTGACATGTAGTAGAAGCCTAATATATATTCTCTGAATTTGCTTGTATCAATGATAATCTAACTACTTCCATAAATAGCACTTTCCCTATATTATCCACCTTTATCTGATTCTGTGATTTAGATCATAATAAAGCCATATGTGACATAAATAAAAATAAGGTATAAATTTGTGTGGAATGGAAAGTGAAATCAGTGTTGTATTCTAGAGCATAAACTAGTCAAAGGAGATGGGAAATTTTCACTGTGTTAAGTTCACAATTGTAGCAATGGAAAATCTGCATTGCGTGAGGTTAAATATCCCGGTCAAAGGAAAATAATCACAGCAAAACAGTCTCCTCAGCACAAAATCAGATGGAAAAAAAAAAAAAAAAAGAGCTAAAAAGCAAAAGACAATGAATATATGGGCATTGCAGCTGATTGTTCCAAAACGGTGACCCCTGATTTGAAGTACACTGAGAAGGATTTTATTATTCTATCTTGTTTCATCATTTCTTTGGTAATTTACTAACATAAGCATTCACAATCAGACATTGAGAGAAAGACAACAAGAAATATGCCCACTTCCACGGTTATTGAGAAAATGAATGCCATTTAAATAATGGTCTCTGTAACTTGATTAGTCAGTAAATCATCATTATTGTAAGGAACAACACATTCACAGAGCAAAAGAAAAAGTGGCAATCCTAATCTAATTAGACAAATTTTCATGTCTTGTGCTCACACTGGAGCTATCCTATCTTTTTCTCCACTGACCTCCTCAGTTTTACACTCAATTTTAGTAAACTGGCCCTTGTGTATCTTCCTTGAAATTCACCACTGCATTAATTTAACCTCAAAAGTTCCATTTTCCTCATAGAAATGTATTTATAATCATGTTTATCCACTGAGAGTAGAATACCCATCTCATCTCCCCACAACCAGTGTAGTTAAGTGATTCCAAGCTGCCTCTCTTCAAAGACATGTACAAACAAACCCACAAGCACCCTGTCACCCCCTTCACCATCAACTCTGCTGTGGCTACTGTGAAGCACTGAAATGTTCTCCTCTTACTCTCCTCAAGGTTACTTAGAGTTGAGTTTGGTGAGATTACTCTCTCTTTACCCTGCTAACAGAGCTCATTGATTTTCAACCCTAGGTAGACATTAGAATCACTTTGAGAAGTGGTTTTAAAAAACAAAACCAGTGTCTGGGCTCCATATGAGTCAAATAAATCATAATATCTAAAGGTAAGAAAAAGACATCTCTATCTCCTCATGTGATGACTACATGCAGCCAGTCTGGAGAGCCACTGAGTTTGTTCAACTTGTAAACTTCATGCCTGAACAGGAAAAAAAAAAAAAAAAAATCCAGTTCACTGAAAACTTGAATTAATCAGATACTAAATTCCCAGGAAAGTATGAACAAGCCACATAAAAACACCCACAGTGGTTTTCTATCTTATCTAGTATTACTATTGGTAACAAAACTGGCATCTGGGCTGGGAACAAAAGATTCTGTTCTCATCCTTTGCTTTCCAGTGAGTATTAGCCTCTTCAGAAAATCATAAAACTTCTGAAGACTAGTCTTAGTCCTGATC
Source organism: Martes martes (assembly GCF_963455335.1). Taxonomy (NCBI): domain Eukaryota; kingdom Metazoa; phylum Chordata; class Mammalia; order Carnivora; family Mustelidae; genus Martes; species Martes martes. The sequence goes on from NC_137888.1 coordinate 85,932,583, forward strand.
CATAGAAAAGCCTAGAAACAGTTCATTTGCCCAAATTTCTAATACAGTTTAGTGTTTATGCACGAAAAACTCTGCTTTAAACATAAGATCTAGACACTTAAAACAGGATGTCAAAATTGTAGCAGCCAAAAAAGGATGCAGTGTATCTATCCTCTACTTTTCTCAGACTTGGTCCCAGCACAATAAACCTCAGGATGTACTTTCTACCGATGGGTGCACAGTAGTGACACCTTTTGCATGGCAACTCGTTTCTGCTTAATTTATCTGAGTCTTAGTATCTTTTACTGCTGGGGGCGTTACCAAATTACTTTATTTGAAGGAAATGGTACTAATGATAAGTTAAGTAGGTGTTTTGGTACACCTTATAGAAAAGGTAGTGGTACCTTCAACATGAATGCACCACCTCAGTGATCAGGGAAGTCACCCTTGCAGCTATGGAAAGACATCCTAAGGCTTAGCTCTCATTATCACTGTTTCCCAAATCATGCTTGTCAAGGAGCTACTTTGCAATGCCATATTTGGGAGCCCCCCATCTTACACAGGCTTGTTATGTGGTCAGCCAATTCTTTGATGGACTTTGCCTGCTCATTCAGGTAATGAGTTCTGAGTCTTAGTATCTTTGTGTTAATATAGCAATAATGGCCTCTAACTCATTGAGAATGTCATAAGGATTAAATGAGAAGATGACAAAGACTAACCCAATATATGATTACTACTGGTTGAGGAGAATATGGTAATAGAAAAGTATCAGGAAATAGAGAAGGCTCAAAATGAAATAATAGTAAGTCAGAGAAAGATAGCATTCTACTCTAGTATCATTGCTATCTGACCTCCCCTCTGATCTTCTGAATCACCGCCCCCCTCACCCCCATACATGAGCACGCTCATCACAAACAACACCACAGTGAAGTCAAAACACCAAATCCATCATCTGAATAGATGGTCAGTGAGGACAGGTATCAGGTGCGTAGTCAAAGAGATGATGAATGCTCTTGGAAACCTCTTTTGGAGACCTTCCAAATGTTTCTCCCAAGACTCAGAATCCATAATGTACTTTGAGAGCATCCTGTGCTCTCCTTCATTATATGTTTCACAGAGATAAAGTAAATAATGAATTGCTTAATTATACTTGTATAATTTGATCTTCTTTGTTAGATCCTAAGATGTGTGAGGGCAGATATTTTTATCTCGTTTATTCATTGCTGTATCTGCTGTGCCTGGAACTTAGTAGGAGCTTAATAAATATGTTGATTAAATAAATATCCTGAAATTATCTTAACTATTTTTTGTGGTGAGATCATCATAATAATACTGCTATTTATGTTTTTTTTTTTTTTGTTTTTTTTTTTTTTTAAATTTATTTGTTAGAGAGAGGAAGCGAGCGAGCACAGGCAGACAGAGTGGTAGGCAGAGGCAGAGGGAGAAGCAGGCTCCCCGCCGAGCAAGGAGCCCGATGTGGGACTCGATCCCAGGACGCTGAGATCATGACCTGAGCCGAAGGCAGCTGCTTAACCAACTGAGCCACCCAGGCGTCCCTAATACTGCTATTTAATTTTTTTTTTTTGTCTCCTTATAATGTCTCTAAAGTAAGAATGGCTTGAAACGTGGTATTTTTGTTGTGGTGGTGAATTATTCTGTTTGTTTTACTTGCTATTTCAGAAGTCCGTACACATTCAGGAGCTATAACTCTCCTAACTGCCTCTTCTAATGTCATCTATAAAAATCCTATCACAAAATGCCCTCACAAAAATCTGTGTTTCTGGAATGAGTGCAACAAATGACTATAGGTGGGAAAATGTGATCTAAGTTCATTGAAGTATTTAAGGCTGTCTCCAAATTATGTTAAGGCCTTTTGTCTATGGTTGTTCATTCTGTCCCATGATAAAATTTCCTTTCATTTTCCTCCACATGCCAACTTCCCCCCTAGTAGATGTTAGAAGCTATTTGCTTCTTCACTGGATGATTGTTATGTTATTCTTCTTGTGTAGGTGGTTGTTTGCCAAAATAAAAGTTTGGACCAAAACAACTTAGTCAGTGATTATATGTAGACAGCCAATGTTTTCTATCTGACCTGCTGTCTTATATACATTTAACCATCCCTTATGACTTTTAGATTACAGACATTTAAACAGAAACTTAATTTCATTATAGGGAGGCTTTATTTCCTCAGGAACACTTTAATTTTCTTGGCAGACCAGGATGTTTAGGATTAAAATATAACAAAGTGACTTTATTTAGTGTTCTTAATGCCAAGTTTTTGGCCACATGAGTATGAGAAACAAAACATTTGCTGAGGGTGATATTGCATTGGCAGACTTTTCAACTATGAATAATGTACATAAAACTGTTATTTTAGTTAGACTATAAAAAATTGATTAATATTCACAAAGTGGGGTTAACATTATAGACAGATATCTGAAGAAGATATTTCTAATTTTTTCAACCACCGTTTTGTTAGAGGTTAACAATTGGATTTTATATTGCCCATCAGATATATTGTCTGTGCAGGGTGAGTTCTAAAATATGTTACTGTATGATTTTTTTCAAAGCCCAAATATTTCAAAGTCAAATATCTTTAATATTGAATATACTAAACAATATATTTATCCTATTCTTCACAGCTTTTTTTTATTACTGTACATGTATTCCCTCAGCATGAGATAGTATTTGCCAAAAGCAGAATAATTGTTGCTCCTTGTAGAAGAATGGTCCAAGAAAGCCTCCAGGGATTTTTCTAAGCTAGTGCAATTTTTTTTCATTTGTAACTAAAAAAAATCATGCAATCTGCTACTTTCATATAATTTACACAACACAAAAGTAGAAATAGAACAAGTTGAAAGCTATCACATATCTCTTGGGAAATTAGGACATTTAAAGAGTTTAGTAAACCTCTGGCTTTTTTTTTTTTTTTTTTGTATTATGTTCTAGTTATTGGTAAAGGAGTAATTTCAACATTTCAATTTCCATGAAATCATTGATTTTTCATATATGCCACTGTATTTATGATAGAAAACTTAGGAAACAAGAGACTAGGTCATGGAGGATTATGAAGGTAAAATCTATGGTCAAAATATTTCATTCTTGAGGGGCGCCTGGGTGGCTCAGTGGGTTAAAGCCTCTGCCTTCGGCTCAGGGGTCCTGACCCTCTGGGGTCCTGGGATCGAGCCCTGCATCGGGCTCTCTGCTCAGCAGGGAGCCTTCTTCCCCACTCTCTCTCTCTGCCTGCCTCTCTGCTGACTTGTAATCTCTGTCAAGTAAATAAATAAAATCTTTAAAAAAAATTTTGATTTTTGAAAACTTTCTTATGATAATCATGTATATTATGATATATGGGATGATTACCATTAGAAGACTACAAATTATATCATCTGAGTTCCAAATTAATTTTCAGCTCTTTATATTTATTAAATCTTACCAGAGGTAGAAGAAAATATGTCCTCTGGGTGGGGGATGGGAGCATTTCTGAACCTCAGCCTCTCTGCATCTCTTTGTTGTGTGTCTGTTACTGACCCTGCTAAGTACATAGAGTAAAGGGAAGCTGCTGATGTAACTGATCAGAGTAAAGGGTCCAAATTAGGTCACAATTACTGAGTAGCTCTTTAGTTATGCATATAGTGTCATTTTGCTTTTGAAAATGCAATCTTGTATCCAAGTGAGGCACTGGCCCTGTTTTTTGTTTTTTGGTTTCGGTTTTTCTGTTGGAGGGTACAAAAGTGGTAGTGGTAACTGGCATTGAGGCTTTGATTTTCTTCTCTCCTGCCTGAATCTATCAGAAGAAAAGATGATCTTTAAGGTCTGGTTTTGAGAAAGGAAGTAGAATGTATTGGTTTTTTTAAGTAAAAATACACATATCAACATACCTTAAGCAAAGATTTTCATGGGGAAGCAATGAAAGGACATTGTTTTCTCTACCGTATATTGCAAGTATGAATTCTTTATGAGAGAGAGCCAAAGCAAGGAGTTTATAACTCTCCCTCTTTCTCTTTTCCCTTCTCTCTCTTTTCCTTTCTTTCCCTGCTCTTTTTTGATGGAGAGAAGGGAAAAGCATGGTTAAAAAAATTAGAAACATACTGATATCAGAATATGATATGTACTAGAGGAGAGGTACAGAAAATTTTTACTGACTGCTTATACTAAGATAGATTCTTTCCATATTTTGTGGTAAGGAGGGTACAAGGAAATGGATCTTTAAAGAGAAGGGTTTTGTTCATTTGTTTTTCTTTGTTTATTTTGTCAAGCTTTTTTCCTAAGCCAAACTATAAAATTCTGGCCAGTCTGGATAGAAGCTGGTATTCTACAATGAAAAAATGATATGAGCAAAACAGTGGTAACAAGAAAGAGAAGAGGTCCAGGTTACCTAGAGGAAGTCCTACATGCATTGACAAGTCATCAGAACAGAGAATGCTTTAAAGGTCACATTTTTTCCACATAGAAAGGAGACGTATTGGGATCAGGCAAGAAGTCAGATAGGAATATATTCCAGGTATTATTTTAAATACTGGCTTTGGAATTTGGAACTGGAATTTGGTTTCAAGCATTAAAGATTTCTGAGCTAGAGAGTGAAATTTGGGGAACAACATTTTCTGGCATCAATTTGTAGGATGGATTTAAAGAACAGATATTGGAGACAAAGATATTTTTGTCTTTGCATATATCATTGCATATACTGGTTGGGTAATAAGAGTCTGAAACAGAGTGCTGTCAGTGGGTAAATGAAGGAGCAAGTAGAATTGAGAGGCACTGTAGATGTAAAAATGACTAACTTGCTAACTGATTGGAAATGGTGACTGGGTTGATAGAGACAGTAAGTCAAAGTAGACTGTCAAATTGTAAATATGGGGGCCCAGGAGAATGGTGATGGATTCAGTGGAAATATGGAGGACCACAGGCTTCAGTATAGATGATGAGCTCATTCTTGGACAAACTGAATTTGAAGTGCTTATGATAGGTACAGATGGAGCTGTCTCTAAATATCGCTTCAGTATTCAGTGGATGGGTTAAAGCTAATGATCTATACATTCTGTGTGTCTGCCTAGCTCATTCCCTTTTCTTTAAAGAAAATTAATCACCCCCAACTCCTTACCTGACCCCCCCATCCAATCTACTCACCCTAAGACCTCTCCAGTAGCATTGCTAAGTAGGTAGCTGGCATTGTGACTTGACTCCCAGCCATAGCCAAGTAGACACTGGAACCCAGTTGGGTAAAATCAGAATCTTCCCCCATCTCTCCCAGGAATTTGAATTTGGGTTTCAAAGACATTTCTTAGTGCTTAGTTTGTTGCTTGCACTTGGGTTGGAACAGCTATATGTATTCTGAGAATTAAACCATGCACAAAAAGATACTGAGATGAGAAAACATGTAGAACCGGGGGAAGTGTATGGTGAAACAATATATATGCAAGCAAATTATCTGTGTTAAATAAAAATCAAGATAGAAAAAATGAGCTTTGGTTATGGAGAAAATACCATTTATATAACTGAATGGTGGAAGGGCTTGCTGCTCAACGATAGCAGATAGCTCTTGTGGTGATGCTCCATCTCATACTAATTTTGCCTTCTTGAACCTGTCACCAATATCAGGATGGAGCCTCAAGAACTATATTTTCATCATGTGGTGCTGACAGACTTGAGTTAGACATTTTAGCCAACATAGGTAAATCCAGTTTTCTCCTGAAGAGATGTGGAATTATTGAACTGAGTGATAGTCACAATGTGATTGTGGCCATGGTATGTACTCTAGTGGAAGTTCCTCGAACCTGCCAAGGTCCCTAGCTCCAGCATGCATCCTGTTCATGCTGGTACTTGGTTAAGACTTGGATCCTACATTTAAAGAAAAAAAAAAATTTATTTAGTCTCTTTCTATGCTTTTACTTAAGCAAGAAACTTTTGTTGTTGTTGTTGTTACATGCAACTGAAAGAAACTTAATTCAGTACGTGACAGTTATAATAACTGAAAATGACAGTTATAATACAAATGGGCATTAGTCAATGGACAGGTGGTATCCAAGCACTTATGATGCATAAGTTGCAGGGCTTTGCATATGTTGTTATGGGGGTTCCAGCAATAACATGACACTGTTTTAAGCTTTCTTAGCACTTAACCTTTTTTTGAGGCCCTTACCTATACTTGAACTTTTTTTTTTGGTCTTCACATTAACCACTTAAAGTATATATTCTTACTTTTATCTGCATTTTATAGATAACAGTGTGAGGGTGAGAGAGGTTGCATAACTTGCCCACAATCCTTGTGACTGGGGAGTGGCAGTGTGCTTGGTCTCCAGGTTTTCTATTTTCAAATCTCATTTATTTTTATTATGTTGGATAACCGTAGTTACAAATTCAAACAGTTATGACGCATTTCCTAGATTTTGGTACTTAACTTAAATAATTTTTTTAAAAAAAGTAAAATAAAAAAATAAAATTGGAATGAGTTTATCTTAATGAGCTTTTAATAAAGCAATAACCATTCAAAATCCATAAACTTTAAGATACTGTGGTAGGGGCACCTGAGTGCTAAGTTAAGTTACTTAAGCAGCTGACTCTTGATTTCAGCCCGGGTCATGATCTCAGGGTCCTGGGATGAGCCCTGCATTGAGCCCAGAATCTGGTTGAGGATTATCTCTCTCCCTCTTCCTCTGCCCCTTCCCCTACTTCCATGCTCTCTCCCTTTCTCTAAAATAAATAAATCTTTTTTTTTTTTTTAAAGAAGATTTTGTGGTCGAAATACTGAACATTCCTTTCTTGTTCTCATATACCTTTCTTAAAAACCCTATCTTTCCCATAACCTTAGAGTTTGCAGCCCTGTGTTCCATATAAATTCAATCCTTTGACGATAGTTTATAGGATCAGAGATTGGGGTCTTACACCAATCCTATGGGTTTCTCTCTACCAAGAATTTTGATTTCGAGTGTAGATACTGAGTTCCAAGTTCTGGAAATAGGCTGCAAGTTCAAGCAGACTCGGAGGTGAGATGGCAGTTTGGGGGTGGCCACTAAAAACAGTGTGCGAGTGACTGAATAAGCAGGGAACTCTAATGTGCCAAAGTAAAGCAGGGAAGTGGAGAAAAACAGGAGTGGTAGAACATTCAACCTCACGGAAAAAATAGAGGGAAGTTAAAGAAAATGTATTGTGGTTATTGTTTCTCTACTTCCCAGGTCTCTCTATGGAAGGCTTAATTGTACTTCTTATTCTTGGGTTCTGTATGAAACCCCTATTTCCTTCTTTCAAATTCTTCTTTAGTTTATATAGGTTTTTGTAATAATATGTTGTCTGCTTAAGAAAACATTTAATGTTCTCTAAAATAAAGGAATTATGTAGCCATATTTGCATGTAAATATTTTAAGCAATAAATGGCAATAAAATATAACATAAAGTCACCTAATAATAATGAATGAAATACAAGTTTATGTCTCTAATGATTTTGCTTTGTTTTGTTTTTATTTGTAAGTTCTTTAAAAGATTTTATTTTTAAATAATCTCTGCAACCAATGTAGGGCTTGAACCCATGACCCCAAGATTAAGAGTTGCATGCTCTACTGACTGAGCCAGGCTGATAATCCTCTATGGATTTTACTATTTTATTATTTTATTTTTTCTATTTATTACTTATGTATTTTTAAACATTTTGTTTATTTATCTGACAGAGAGAGAGCACAAGCAGGGGGAACAGCAGGCGGAGGAAGAAGCAGACTCGCCACTGACCAGGGATCCTGATGTGGGCCTCGATCCCAGGATTCTGGGATCATGACCTGAGCTAAAGGCAGGCATTTAGCTGACTATGTCACCCAGGCACCCCTGGATTTTTTTTGAAATGACATTTTGGTCAGTGTCTTCAATCTATTATGTGTAAACAATATATATTACTTTCTAATTATTATTTATAAAATAATTCATGGATTAGCTTCCTATTCTTGAGAAATTACTGAACAAAGGAAGCATAAACAGTTTTTTAAACCATAAAAAATTTCACGTGATGGCAGGTTAGTAGTTCTCCAGTTATCATGCTGCTCTCTGTATTAATTTCCTAGAGATATGAAAAATCATCAAGCTAGATGATTTTAAAAACATAGTAATTTATTGTCTTGCAGCTGAGACTAGAAGTTCAAAATCTCTTTGAAGACAATAGGGGAGGATCTCTTCCATGCCTTTCCCTTAGCTTCTGGTGCTCCTGACATTCCTTGTTGTTCCTTGTTTTGTATACACATCACTGCAATCTCTGCCTCTCTTTTAACATGATGTTCTCTCTGTATGTGTCAGTCTGTGTCTCTAATCCTCATCTTATAAGATATTGGTCCTATTGGGTTAGGATCCACCCTAGTTTGATGACCTCGTATTACCTTGATTACATCTGCAAAGACCCTATTTTCAAATAAGGTCATCTTCACAGGTACCAAAGGGTTAGGACTTGAATATACATTTTTGGGGGACACAGTCTAACCCAGAACACCCTCAGAAGAGGGGGAAATGGATACTAGTTAGGCAGAAAAAATAGATATCACTAACAGGAACCTTAGTCCTCCTACTGCAGTTATGCTTCGTGGCATTAAAAAGAAAATTAAATATAATAGCAGTACCTGGTCAAAATAATAAACAATATGGGACAGATCCAAAATCATTGCTTTCTCCATCTTCCATGGTGAGCACGTGGATTTTTCTAGTTAACACTGTCATATCAGAGGACAGCAGAGGGCAAGACACTCAGGAAAGAACCATACTTCCTTACCATCTTGACAGGGTGAAGGAAGGAAACTAGGTATATGTATCAATCACTTCCAATGCCAATACACTGTCATCTAAGTAAAAGTAAATATTAGATCATGTTATAAAGGACATGTAATGTATAGGGTGTTGCTAATAACCAGATCAACTTATAGCTTTCTCCAGTACTGCCAAAAAAGAAATGATTTGAAAAAGCTGCACTAAAAAATGCCCAACAACCACAAAACAACTAGCCAGGGACCTCAGAAAAGATGAAACAAACGAAAAAGGAGATGAAAGTGACAGTTAATACAGAGATGAGAGTCAAGTACTGGGATAATTTTACAACCAGGCAGATGAGAAGGATGGCAGGCAATTAGCAGCTAGGAGTTTTAGGACAGTGACCAGTCCAAATGGACACCAGCTTCTCACAGTGGACTTCAACCCTTATGTTCTCTGGGGCCGACCAGACATCTTCTTGGTGATAAGGACTAAAAGAAGAGGTATTAAGGCCTAGAAGGAAATGAAAAATGATCTGGAATATGCGAGAATAAATGGAAAAACAGAACCACACAGTCAGTTTGGAATCTGAATAGAGAATGGACAGTGCTGAAAACAGGGACATTCAGTTTAGACATGAGAAAATCAAACAGAATGAAATGGGGAAAATAGTGGATGTGGAAGAAAAAGGAGATTGGAGTAAATAGAACTAGAGTCCCTAGAGGAAAGATTGGAAAGTGTATTAAAGGTTATAGAAAAATATCTTTTCTCCTATTGAGGATTATAAAAAGTTGATCCAGGTGTAGCCAGCATTGATACATACCTTGTTAATCTTTATGAACTTCAAAGATTCCTGCAGGGGCCTCTAGGCAAAAAAACACATCACATGTAAGGAAGAAAGACCTCTGCAACAGTGTTCACGGTGAGATGGCAGTGTCACTAATTCTACAAAAGTTCTTGGTGATAGACATATTTCACAATATACACAAACACAGGGAATATAGTATTCGTGAGCTCTTCTTTGCAACAAGCAGAAATATAAACCATGATAGTATAATCCAGGCAATAAGAGATAAATAAGGAAACTACCTAATCAGATTTAACCACAGATCTCTCCAATGGGACAGTTCATGAAGACTCTATTCAAATCATTAGATTTCACTATTACCAGTAACAATGCTGGTGAACTAGTATAAGTTACTCCAGAGGTCTTCAGACTCATCGTTACAAAGTAACACCATTAAGTCATATGTTTAATGCCTTGACTGGCGTCAGTACCATGTTCAAACTTCAGTAAAACATCTCAGGCTACATCCACTGGATGGACTGTTAAATAAATCCTCAAAACACAGTTCCCATCCCAATCCTAATAATGAGATTCTTAGTTGTGTACACACAGTATATACCTCAAAGCCTTAGGATGCATTTATGTGCATGAGTGTCCATATAATCTTCCACATTGGCTTGCAGGATCTCTGTACCAATTTATACCCTCAGTTACTGCCCAGGAATTCTTTTTTTTTTTAAGTTTTTATTTTAATTCCAGTTAGTTAACATATAGTGTAATATTAGTTTCAGGTGTACAATAAGTGATTCAACACTTACCTATATCACCCAGTGCTCATCACAAGTGCACTCCTTAATCCCCATCACTTATTTCACCCATACTCCTACCCACCTCCCCTCTGGTAACCATCAGTTTGTTCTCTGTAGTTAGAGTGTTTCTTAGTTTGTCTTCTCTCTCTCTCTCTTTTTTTTACCTCTTTGTTCATTTGTTTTGTTTCTTAAATTCCTTATATGAGTGAAATCATATAGTATATCTTTCTCTGACTTATTTCACTTAACATAATACTCTCTAGCTCCATACATGTCATTGCAAATGGCAAGATTTCATTCTTTTATATGACTGAATAATACATTCTTTTATATGGCTGAATAATAATAATTTATACCACATCTTCTTTATCCATTCGTCGATTGATAGACACGGCTGCTTCCATGTCTTGGCTATTGTAGAAATGCTGCTATAAACAGAGGGATGGAGGTATCCTTTTGAATTAGTGTTTTTGTATTCTTTCAGTAAATACCTATTAGTGTGATTGCCAGATTGTAGGGTAGTTCTATTTTTAACTTTTTGAGGAACCTCCACACTGTTTTCCAGAGTGGCTTCACCAGTTTGCATTCCCACCAAGCAGTGCAAGAGGGTTCCTTTTTCTCCACATCCTCACCAACACCTGTTGTTTCTTGTGTTGATTTTAACCATTCTGACAGGTGTGAGGTGACTCATTGTAGTTCTGATTCACATTTTTCTGATGGTAAATGATGTTGAGAATCTTTCCATGTGTCTGTTGACCATCTGTATGTCTTCTTTGGAGAAATGTCTCTTTATGTCTTCCAACCATTTTTTAATTGGATCACTTGTTTTGGGGGTGTTGAGTTTTATAAGTTCTTTATATATTTTGGATACTAACCATTTATCAGGTATGCCATTTGCAAATATTTTCTCCCATTCCATAGTTTGCCTTCTAGTTTTTTTATTGTTTCCTTTGCTATGCAGAAGCTTTTTATTTTGATGAAGTCCCAATAGTTTATTTTTGCATTTATTTCCCTAGCCTCAGGAGAATTATCTAGAAAAAATTTCTATGGCCAATGTCAAAGAACTTACTGCCTGCGTTCTCTTCCAGGATTTTTTATAGTTTCAGGTACCACATCTAGGTTGTTTTTTTGTTTGTTTGTTTGTTTTTGTTTTTGTTTTTTTTTGAAGATTTTATTTATTTGTCAGAGAGAGGGTGAGGGAGAAACCACAAGCTTTCTTGTGGAGCAAGGGGATCAGCAGGCAGAGGGACAAGTAAGCCTCCCATTGAGCAAGGAGCCCGACATGGAACTCAATCCCAGGACTCGGGGATCATGACCCAAACCCAAGGCAGCCACTTAACTAACTGAGCCACCCAGGTGTCCTTCACATATGGGTCTTTAATCCATTTTGAGTTTATTTTTGTATGTGATGTAAGAAGCTGGTCCAGTTTCATTCTTCTGCATATGGCTGTCCAATTTTCCCAACATCATTTGTTAAAGAGACTGTCTTTTTTTCCATTGGATATTCTTTCCTGCTTTTTCGAAGATTGGTTGATCATATGGTCTCGGGTTCATGTCTGGGTTTTCAATTCTGTTCCACAGAGCTATTTCGTTTTTTACTGTACAGGAGTTCTTGATTACCTGTATTGTTGACAACACAATGAGATTAATTTTCTGCTTTATAGATGTAATATACTTTTTCTTTGTTTACTTTTTGTTACTCTGATGATGGATGAAATTGAGGATCTCTTTACTCCCTGTTTAGTTCCATGAAATTTGTTTATCTTTCTATTCCTATTTTCTACCAATTTCTTGTAATTCCCTTGGGTATTTTGGGGGTGGGGTGTCGTATATCTTAGATATTAATCTCACCATTTTTAGGTGTTGAGAATATTTTCCCTTATTTTTTAGAACCTTATTAAACTTTGTGGTTAAACAGAAATCTATAATTTTAATGTACTCAGTTCTTACATTTGCCCTTGATTTTGTGCTTTGAGATCTTTTTAAATAAACTTGATGTACTCTAGATGTTCTCCTACTATTTTTTCCTTTTTTAAATTAAAAACTTTACATAGTTTAATCCATGTGCAGTTTTCCTTTGTACAGTATGGACGTTAAAGAGTATTTTTATGTAGAATTAGCTAATCCTCCCAATATCAATCTACTAAGCAATCTATAATTTCCCATTGCTCTGTGTTATTGTTAATATAATTTCAGATATATCAACTGCATATCAGAATTCTAAATTCTGTTCCATTTGTTTCTCCCTGTGGTGTTCTATAATATCTCTATTATTTTGTCTTTCTATTATGACTTACTGTCTGGTATAAAGAATGTACCTCTGTTATTCTTTTTCTTTTTTTTTTTTTTAGTTGAATTAGTTTTTTATACATTTATTTTTTATTTTTTTATTTTTTATAAACATATAATGTATTTTTATCCCCAGGGGTACAGGTCTGTGAATCGCCAGGTTTACACACTTCACAGCACTCACCATAGCACATACCCTCCCCAATGTCCATAACCCCACCACCCTCTCCCTACCCTCCTCGCTCCGGCAACCCTCAGTTTGTTTTGTGACATTAAGAGGCTCTTATGGTTTGTCTCCCTCCCAATCCCATCTTGTTTCATTTATTCTTTTCTTATCCCCCAAACGCCCCACGTTGCATCTCCACTTCCTCATATCAGGAAGATCATATGACAGTTGTCTTTCTCCGACTGACTTATTTCACTAAGCATGATACCCTCTAGTTCCGTCCACGTTGTCACAAAAGGCAGGATTTCATTTCTTTTGATGGCTGCATAGTATTCCATTGTGTGTGTATATATATATATATATATATATATATATATATATATATATATATACACACGACTTCTTCTTTATCCATTCATCTGTTTATGGACATCTAGGTTCTGTCCATAGTTTGGCTATTGCAGACATTGCTGCTATAAACATTTGGGTACACATGCCCCTTTGGATCACTACGTTTGTATCTTTAGGGTAAATACCCAGTAGTGCAATTGCTGGTTCATAGGGTAGTTCTATTATCAATTTTCTGAGGAACCTCCATGCTGTTTTCTAGAGTGGTTGCACCAGCTTGCATTCTCACAAACAGTGTAGGAGGGTTCCCCTCTCTCCGCATCCTCGCCAGCATCTGTCATTTCTTGACTTGTTAATTTTAGCCATTCTGACTGGTGTGAGGTGGTATCTCATTGTGGTTTTGATTTGTATTTCCCTGATGCCGAGTGATGTGGAGCATTTTTTCATGGGTCTGTTGGCCATCTGGATGTCTTCTTTGCAGAAATGTCTGTTCATGTCCTCTGCCCATTTCTTGACTGGATTATTTGTTCTTTGGGTATTGAGTTTGATAAGCTCTTTATAGATTTTGGACACTAGCCCTTTATCTGATATGTCGTTTACAAATATCTTCTCCCATTCTGTCAGTTGTCTTTTGGTTTTGTTAACTCTTTCCTTTGCTGTGCAAAAGCTTTTGATCTTGATGAAATCCTAATAGTTCATTTTTGCCCTTGCTTCTCTTGCCTTTGGTGATGTTCCTAGGAAGACATTGCTGCGGCTGAGGTTGAAGGGGTTGCTGCCTGTGTTCTCCTCAAGGATTTTCATAGATTCCGTTCTCACATTGAGGTCCTTTATCCATTTTGAGTCTATTTTCATGTGTGGTGTAAGGAAATAGTCCAATTTCATTTTTCTGCATGTGGCTGTCCAATTTTCCCAACACCATTTGTTGAAGAGGCTGTCTTTTTTCCATTGGACATTCTTTCCTGCTTTGTCGAAGACTAGTTGACCATAGAGTTGAGGGTCTATTTCTGGGCTCTCTATTCTGTTCCATTGATCTATGTGTCTGTTTTTGTGCCAGTACCATACTGTCTTGATGATGACAGCTTTGTTATAGAGCTTGAAGTCCGGAATTGTGATGCCATCAACTTTGGCTTTCTTTTTCAATATTCCACTGGCTATTCGAGGTCTTTTCTGGTTCCATACAAATTTTAAGATTATTTGTTCCATTTCTTTGAAAAGAATGGATGGGATTTTGATAGGGATTACATTAAATGTGTAGATTGCTTTAGGTAGAATAGACATTTTCACAATATTTGTTCTTCCAATCCATGAGCATGGAACATTTTTCAATTTCCTTGTGTCTTCCTCAATTTCTTTCATGAGTACTGTATAGTTTCCTGAGTACAGATTCTTAGCCTCTTTGGTTAGGTTTATTCCTAGGTATCTTATAGTTTTGGGTGCAATTGTAAATGGGATTGACTCTTTAATTTCTCTTTCTTCTGTCTTGTTGTTGGTGTAGAGAAATGCAACTGATTTCTGTGCATTGATTTTATATCTTGACACTTTACTAAATTCCTGTACAAGTTCTAGCAGTTTTGGAGTAGAGTCTTGGGTTTTCCACATACAGTATCATATCATCTGCAAAGAGTGATAGTTTGACTTCTTCTTTGCCGATTTGGATACCTTTAATTTCTTTTTGTTGTCTGATTGCTGAGGCTAGGACTTCTAGTATTATGTTGAATAGCAGTGGTGACAATGGATATCCCTGCCGTGTTCCTTACCTTAGGGGAAAAGCTTTCAGTTTTTCTCCATTGAGAATGATATTTGCGGTGGGTTTTTCATAGATGGCTTTGATAATATTGAGGTATGTGCCTTCTATCCCTACACTTTGAAGAGTTTTGATCAGGAAGGGATGCTGTACTTTGTCAAATGCTTTTTCAGTGTCTGTCAAATTAAATAAAATCTTAAAAAAATGCTTTTTCAGCATCTATTGAGAGTATCATATGGTTCTTGTTCTTTCTTTTATTAATGTGTTGTATCACATTGATTGATTTGTGGATGTTGAACCAACCTTGCAGTCCTGGAATAAATCCCATTTGGTTGTGCTGAATAATCCTTTTAATGTACTGTTGGATCCTATTGGCTAGTATTTTGGTGAGAATTTTCACATCTGTGTTCATCCAGGATATTGGTCTGTAATTCTCTTTTTTGATGGGATCCGTGTCTGGTTTTGGGATCAAGGTGATGCTGGCCTCATGAAATGAGTTTGGAAGTTTTCCTTCCATTTCTATTTTTTGGAACAGTTTCATGAGAATAGGAATTAATTCTTCTTTAAATGTTTGGTAGAATTCCCCTGGGAAACCATCTGGCCCTGGGCTTTTGTTTTTTTGGAGATTTTCTGATGGCTGTTTCACTCTCCTTACTGGTTATGGGTCTGTTCAGGTTTTCTATTTCTTCCTGGTTCAGTTGTGGCAGTTTATATGTCTCTAGGAATGGATCCATTTCTTCCAGATTGTCAAATTTGTTGGAGTAGAGTTTCTCATAGTATGTTCTTATAGTTGTTTGTATTTCTTTGGTGTTGGTTGTGATCTCTCCTCTTTCATTCATGATTTTATTAATTTGGGTTTTTTCTTTTTTCTTTTTGATAAGTCTGGCCAGGGGTTTATCAATCTTATTAATTCTTTCAAAGAACCAGCTCCTAGTTTTGTTGATTTGTTCTACTGTTTTTTTGGTTTCTATTTCATTGATTTCTGTTCTGATCTTTATTATTTCTCTTCTCCTGCTGGGTTTAGGCTTTCTTTGTTGTTCTTTCTCCAGCTCCTTTAGGTGTATGGTTAGGTTGTGTATTTGAGAAGTTTGTTGTTTCTTTTTTTTTTTTTTTTTAAGATTTATTTATTTGACAGACAGAGATCACAAGTAGGCAGAGAGGCAGGCAGAGAGAGAGGTAGAAGCAGACTCCTTCCTGTGCAGAGATCCCAATGCGGGACTTGATCCCAGGGCCTGGGATCATGACCTGAATGAAGGCAGAAGCCTTAACCCACTGAGCCACCCAGGTGCCCCACCTTTCTTGTTTCTCGAGAAAGGCTTGTACCGCTATATATTTCCCTCTCAGGACTGCCTTTGCTGTGTCCCACAGATTTTGAACCATTGTGTTTTCATTATCATTTGTTTCCATGAATTTTTTCAATTCTTCTTTAATTTCCTGGTTGACCCATTCATTCTTTAGAAGGATGCTGTTTAGTCTCCATATATTTGGGTTCTTTCCAAATTTCCTCTTGTGATTGAGTTCTAGCTTCAGAGCATTGTGGTCTAAAAATATGCAGGGAATGATCCCAATTTTTTGATACTGGTTGAGACCTGATTTATGACCCAGGATGTGGTCTATTCTGGAGAACATTCTATGTGCACTAGAGAAGAATGTGTATTCTGTTGCTTTGGGATGGAATGTTCTGAAGATATCTGTGCTGTCCATCTGCTCCAGTGTGTCATTTAAGGCCTTTGTTTCCTTGTTTATCTTTTGCTTAGGTGATCTGTCCATTTCAGTGAGGGGAGTGTTAAAGTCCCCTACTATTATTGTATTATTGTTGATGTGCTTCTTTGATTTGTTATTAATTGGTTTATATTGGCTGCTCCCATGTTAGGGGCATAGATATTTAAGATTGTTAGGTCTTCTTGTTGGACAGCCCCTTTGAGTATGATATAGTGTCCTTCCTCATCTCTTATTATAGTCTTTGGCTTAAAATCTAATTGATCTGATATAAGGATTGCCACCCCAGCTTTCTTCTGATGTCCATTAGCATGGTACATTGTTTTCCACCCCCTCACTTGAAATCTGGAGGTGTCTTCAGGTCTAAAATGAGTTTCTTGTAGGTAGCATATGGATGGGTTTTGTTTTTTTATCCATTCTGATACCCTGTGTCTTTTGATTGGGGCATTTAGCCCATTAACATTCAGGGTAACTATTGAGAGATATGAATTTAGTGCCATTGTATTGCCTGTAAAGTGACTGTTCCTGTATATTGTCTCTGTTTCTTTCTGATCTACTACTTTTAGGGTCTCTCTGCTTAGAGGACCCCTTTCAATATTTCCTGTAGAGCTGGTTTGGTGTTTGCAAATTCTTTCAGCTTTTGTTTGTCCTGGAAGCTCTTTATCTCTCCTTCTATTTTCAATGATAGCCTAGTTGGATACAGTTTTCTTGGCTGCATGTTTTTCTCATTTAGTGTTCTGAATATATCATGGCAGTTCTTTCTGGCCTGCCTGGTCTCTGTGGATAAGTCTGCTGCCAATCTAATATTTTTACCATTTTATGTTACAGACTTCTTTTCCCAGCCTGCTTTCAGGATTTTCTCTTTGTTGTTAAGACTTGTAAATTTTACTAGTAGGTGACAGGGTGTGGACCTATTCTTGTTGATTTTGAGGGGGGTTCTCTGAACCTCCTGGATTTTGATGCTTGTTCCCTTTGCCATATTAGGGAAGTTCTCTACACTAATTCTCTTCAATATACCTTCTGTTCCCCTCTCTCTTTCTTCTTCTTCTGAAATCCCAATTATTCTAATGTTGTTTCATCTTATGGTGTCACTTATCTCTCGAATTCTCCCCTCGTGGTCCAGTAGCTATTTGTCCGTCTTTTGCTCAGCTTCTTTATTCTCTGTCATTTGGTCTTCTATATCACTAATTCTTTCTTCTGTCTCATTTATCCTAGCAGTGAGAGCTTCCATTTTTGATTGCACCTCATTAATAGCTTTTTTCATTTCAACTTGGTTAGATTTTAGTTCTTTTATTTCTCCAGAAAGGGCTTTTATCTTTCCAGAGAGGGTTTCTCTAATATCTTTTATGCCTTTTTTGAGCCTGGCTAGAACCTTGAGAATCATTATTCTGAACTCTAGATCTGACATATTACCAATGTCTGTATTGATTAGGTCCCTAGCCTTCAGTATTGCCTCTTGTTCTTTTTTTTGTGGTGAGTTTTTCTGCCTTGTCATTTTGTCCAGATAAGAGTATATAAAGGAGCAAATAAGATACTAAAAGGTTGGCAAAGACCCCAGGAAAATGCGCTTTAACCAAATCAGAAGAGACCCTAAATCATGGGGGGGAGAAAGGGGATAAGAAGAAGTTTAGAAAAAAAAAATTAAAAAAAACAAATGAAGAAAAAATGTAAAAAAGAAAATAATATATATATATATGTATATTAGACTGGTGACTAAAACAGGTTCACCCACTTAATTTTGAGAGTATTTTGGTCTCTTAGAAGAAACTACCTCCCCAAATTTTAAAGAATGAAAAATGTATATAAGGGTAAACACAATGAAGGGATGGAATACGCTTATAAAGATGAGAAAAAATTTTTTTTTAAATTTCTAAAATAGGAGTTGATAAAGTAAGTTGGTTGGAAGAATAAAGAAAAAGAAAATGGAGAGAATTTGCTCGGGCTGGAGACTAGAACAAGCCTGGATCTAGATTTAAGGTATATTTTGATCTATTAGAAGAAGTTGTACCCCAAATTTTTTAGAAGAAAAAACCCTATGTGTATACAAAAAATAAAGTTAAATACAATGAAGGATAAAATAGGACTATAATAATGAAGGTTCAAAAAAGATTATTATTTTTTTTTATGAAAGGCATTGTTAAGATAAACTAGTTAAAAAACATTAAAAAAGAAAAGGGTAAAAGTTAAAAAAAATTTAGCAGAAGAAAAAAAATAAATTAAAAAAATTAAATTAACTGCAAGACTAAAGAATCATGGGGAGAAAGCCACGAGTTCCGTGCTTTGCTTTCTCCTCCTCTGGAATTCCGCTGCTCTCCTTGGTAAGTGAGCTTGGTCTTGGCTGGATTTCTTGTTGATCTTCTGGGGGAGGGACCTTTTGTAGTGATTCTCAAGTGTCTTTGCCTGAGGCAGAATTGCACCACCCTTACCAGGGGCCGGGCTAACTAATCCACTCGGGTTCGCTTTCAGGAGCTTTTGTTCCCTGAATGCTTTCCGTAGAGTTCTGGAGGACGGAAATGAAAATGGCGGCCTCCCAATCTCCAGCCCAGAGGAGCCGAGAGCTTGGGGCCCCACTCCTCAGTGTGCCCTCAGAGAAAAGTGCTCAATCACTCCCGTCTCCATAGCCTCTGGCTGCACTCCGAGCTCACCCAGCCTGCAACCGGTTCAAGGTAACCCCGAGCTGAGAGCTCACTCCTCACCTCTGTCTCTGTAGCCAGCTTCCCTTCTCTAATACCTGCGAGCTCTGCGACACTCAGATAGCCCCAGTCTTTCTGTGACCCCGCGGGACCTGAGGCCACGCTGACCCCGCGTGGGCTTCACCCTGGTTTAGCCTCTGGAGCGATGTCCCTCAGTGGAGCAGACTTTTAAAAGTCCTGGTTTAGTGTTCCATTGCTCCGCCGCTTGCCTGGAGCCAGCCCCTCCCCGCCACGGTCTATCTTCCCGTCTCTTTGGATTCACTTCTCCGCCAGTCCTACCTTTCAGAAAGTGGTCAATTTTCTGTTTCTAGAATTGCTGTTCTTCTTCTCTTTGATCTCCCTTTGGATTTGTAGGTGTTTGCAATGGTTTGATAAGCTATCTAGCTGATCTCCTGCTACCTGATGTAGTCTTAGCCTGCTACTTCTCCACCATCTTGACTCCTCCTCCAGTTTTTTATAGATATTTTTGGGTGCATTTTATATGGAGCAATGTGTTTGGGACAGTACTGGATTTGTAGAGAAATTTCGGGCAACTGTTACTTTTTTCTATGTTAAATTATATCACTATTAAATGTTATATCTCTCCATATGTATCTCCATAGATGGTAAATCAATTAGCAACACTTATTTTTCAAACAAAATGTGTTTTTCCTATGAATATTACCACTCTTACTGCAATAACATAAATAACTATAAAACCTGGAAAAAAGTAAAAAAAAAAGTATGAAAATAAAATAAAAATTACATTTTTTAAAAATCCATGCAGCTGGATATAGATTGTCTTTTGATAGACTCAAACTAATAAGGTTGTACATTCTTTTTTTTTTTTAATGATTTCATTTATTTATTTGACAGACAGAGATCACAAGCAGGCAGAGAGGCAGGGAGAGAGAGAGAGAGGGAAGCAGGCTCCCCAGTGAGCAGAGAGCCCAATGTAGGGCTCAATCCCAGGACCCTGAGACCATGACCTGAGCCAAAGGCAGAGGCTTAACCCACTGAGCCACCCAGGTGCCCCAAGGTTGTACATTCTTAATATTATTCTTACATTTGAAAAAACAGAGCACCTCAAACATAGTGGTTCTAATTCCAGGCTGTTTTATATGATGTTTTATATGATGGTCACTATTCCATATATGATGGTCACTAATTCCAGGTTGTTTGATATGATGTTTTATATGATGGTCACTATTTTTCTTTCCTTCTAACAAGTAAAAGCTAAAGTTAGTATGACATTCCATAAGAGAAAAAGTACAGGAATAAATTATTTCAAATGTAGCTGGGCCAATTATAATTTGTTGATGTCCATGGTTCTATAATGGACAGATGTAGATGATTAGCTTAAAAAAAAAAAAAAGAATAACATGCATTTCTGAAATGTTAGATTAAGAGTCAGGTCAAAACAAATCAAAATGAAAAGGTTAGCATGTGCCATGCATGCTGTCTTCCCTAGCTGAAAATTTGTGAGGAAAAAAGAAACAACTAAAAGATTTGGTGTTAGATAAATTTGCAGTTTTTTAAACATATAATTGCTGTTGAGCATTAATTTCTTTTGATGAAGTGATTAAACAGTATGAGTATAGAAAAACCATGACATTTGCAATTGGTATCACATTAGAACTCTTACACTTATTTTGACATTTGAATGGGGTTTTAAATGAACTAGCTTTATTTTTTTGTTTGTTTTAAAAGACTGCCCTATAGGTATAACAAGAATCATAAAACTCTACATTGTAACTATTTACTTTTATCTAACTTTCCAGTAACTTTTCTTACTGTATAATTATGCCTGCTACTCCCCTGGGGATATAAGTCTTAATAGCTCAAAAAATGTGTTTAGAAACTCTGTTTGAGGCTTAGAGGTTATCCTAGAGGTCCTTTTTCTTTCTTTTTTTTTTTTTTTCCTGTTTTTGAGTCAAGACTGACAACTGCTAACCGAGATAAGATGTCATTCATGGTGTGTAAAACTTTGAATAATTTTAAGTACATATTTAGTATACCATAACAGAATAGTTAACCCTTACAAAGATCACTGACTAAAGATCTACTTCTAAAAAGCAAAAATTTTAAATATTTATAAGAAATATCTATAATATAGGTTCATAGACTTGATGAAATAAAATATTTAAAATGGTTTCTATAAAAAGAGAAAGCACAAGTTGTAAAGGAAAACCCTGATTATTTGCTTACAATAAAGTGTTTTCACATTTATTTGTATTTTTGCAACATAAGACCCTACACATTAAAGGACAGGCTACAGGTGAAAAAAAATGTTCCCAAAGCACATAGCAATGAGGTTCTGCAATCCAGAATTTACAAAGTTTCTAGAAATCAATTAAGTCAAAAAAAGAAAAAAAAGAAAAGCGAGGTAATAGTAGTTAATTGTAAAAGCTATAAACAGTTAACTGTAATGAAAACTAAATGGTCAATAAATACATTATGCTCAAACCCATCACTAATTTTACTAACCAGGTTATAATTTCACACCTATAGATTTAAAAAAAAAAAGACATATCAATATTGGGCTGTACTTTGAAAAATAGGAATTCTTATCTGCGGTGAAAAGGTTGGATAATGTAGTAGTTAAGAGCAAGGGTTCTGGAGTCACTCTCTTCTGTTTCAACCCTTTAACAATCTTTATAGTAATGAGCCTTGAGCAAGTTTCTTTATCTTGCTGTGAAACAAATCTCCATGGGTTGTGCATTTCTGCAGGTCTTGTGAGTGAAGCACTGACTGAACTTTGTTTACAATTATCTTATCAAGAATATTTGTATAGTAAACAGTCTTTGAAGATAGAGATGGCTCTCCCACTGGAACAAAGATCAGGCATGCTTACGGCACATTATTAAAGGTTCCCTAAGCTAAGTATTTCTCTTCTATAAAGCAATCCACTGCATGTACAGATATCATCTGACCCTCCTGGTGAAGCCCTGTGGTAAGAGGGTTTGGGGAGCTAGAGCAATAAATGTTGATACTCTGGCTGTTGCTGTTACTATGAGCAATAAATTACTATTAACCCAGGAGTCTCCTGTCTTTTATAAGTATCCCTGAATCTTTGGCAGGGTAACTTGTTAGCTTATAAGTGGCATGAAATCTCAGACCTTGGCAGTTGTTTGCAAATGTGTCTTTCCTGATTTATTTTTCTTGTCTGTAAAATAAAGGGGAGTATGTGTGATATTTTCTATTCATAAGACATTATTATCTTACCTAAATTAAAAATGCGAAATATTTAGAACAGTATCATACAGAGCAATTACTCAAACTGTATTTGTATATACAAAATTCAAAACACTATAAAGAATTACTTTATATTGTATGACTGTATACATATATAAAAATAGCGTTTGGAAATATGTAATAAGAGACTCCAGATCAATTGTAGTTATCAATTTTGGGGAGGTAAGAAGGCAAGTAGGATTAAAAAATTTACACAGGATGCTTCAACTCTATTCTGTTTTAGTATCTTAAAAAGTGTCTCTGAAACAAATATAAAATATACATTAAGATTTTAAAAGATTAAATATTATTACGTACATTATTTTGCATTTTATTATTATGCATACTTGCCTGTATATTTTAAATACTTTATAGAAATAAAATTTAAAAATATGTGCAAGACCCAGTTATTTTCAATGATTTTAAGGCTGCAGAGTTGTCATCCTATTATGTGAAAAAGCATATTTAGAAAGTGTTTTCTATTTATTTGAAATATAACCTAAATAGCTATGACTATTGTATCTACTTTTTCCACTTCCCTATCTTTAGGCATGGTTTTTTTTTTTCCTGGCACTTTATTAATGTGTTAAATTATGTTGTGGTTTTAAAGAAGTGACACTTGGTAAAGTCCCAAAGTTATGTCACAGGGACCTTACAGCTTCTATCCTGTTTGCTGGAATATTCACTTTTGGAACACTGAACCACCACGGAAAAAGTCAAATGTCTCCAAATGACTCACCTTATGGTGAGTCCAGGTGTTTTGGGTGACCCCAGCCCAGTGCTGGACAGGTGAGAGAAAAAACCTCCATTTGATACTTGCCCTCAGCCATTTGGTCATACTTCCCCTCCCACCTGAAGCAATTGGCTACAGTAGTGACTAACCGTCCCCGCTGTGCCATCTTGTAATTCCTGAGAGCATAATATATCAGTTATTGACACCCACAAAGTTTAGGGATGTTTGTATATGGTGATAGATAACGGGAGCTAGCTTCTCTTAAAAATACCTAGTTTGATGGTTACAGTGATGGTGGAGCTTAGCTGAGGACACAAGCAATTTAAATGTTTTCAGCATTTCAGGTGTCCAGAGTATAAAAAGACTCTTGCACACAGTAAGAAGCATAAAGGATGGTTAAGAAGAAAAAGAAATGAATCAAAGAATCAGAAAACAAATGCAAAGTGGTGTTAAACACGTTAATGAAGATTAATATATATATCAAGAAAAAATGAAATGTTTTCATATCAACTATTCTAAAACCAAGATCATAACTGAAATGTGTCAGCATTTAATTTAAGGCCACAACACAAGAAGGACAATTTATTTTATAGATTAGAGATGAATCAGATTTTATTTCCTTTTTTTCTTGAAATTTTATCAGAATACTGTAGGGATTTAAATCTTATATATAAAAATTTTATGTATATATGATTTGGATATAATGACATATATAATATATGTTATCAATATATAAAACTATATATATTAATATACATATATAGTATGTATGTGTGTCACACACACATACACATATATACATATATATACATATGTGTGTCTGTGTGTGTGTGTGTGTGTGTATATAGTGGATAGTTAGTGACACCCATTCTATGAGTTTTCCAAGCTAAAAATATTTTCAAAGCAGCTGCTGAAATTTGAGAACTTCCATCATTTCATCCACCTTTTTCTTAATTCATAGACAAATTTTATGGAATCATCCATTTTTCTTTTGGGATAACCCAAATTATTTTCTGAAAAAAAAAAATTGCCCTGCCCATAAAACCTTCTTCTTTTTAGGTATATATTTTGATTAGGTATTTCATTTTATTTTAAAACATGAATGAAAAGAGGACAATTCTATTCTTTTCCATTGATTTCAGTATTCGTCAATCACAAAAAATGTTGATTCTCTAGAACCTTATCAGAAATTATAATTCTACACTCTGCAGCCAACTTTTGTCCAAAACTGTATGTGAGAAATAACTTTATGAAAGTTTTCCCAAAGAATAAGCAGCATATTTATTTCTCTGGATGAGTGTTTTTCAAATTCAGGTTTAAAGATCAATTGCTAATAACCACTTTGGGTGTTGGTGGAAAATAAAACCAAAACTGCAGATTTGTGAGACCCATCAAAGGTCTCCAAGGAACCTTCATTTTTCATATAGGCTGGGCAATTCATATATACATGCATTAACTAATTTGAAATTTATCTTGAATCAAATTGATGTAAAAAGATTTATATATCTTTATCATTTTATATTGAATGCCTGCAAAATTGTGTTCCCAATAGATTCATTTTCTCAGCTTTCTTTCAGCAAAGTTTTTTTTTTTTTTTTTTTTAATAAACATATAGTGTTTTTATCCCCAGGGGTACAGGTCTATGAATCGCCAGGTTTACACATTTCACAGCACTCATCATAGCACATACCCTCCACAATATCCATTTCCCCACCACCCTCTCCTGTCCCCCCTCCCCACCAGCAACCCTCAGTCTGTTTTTTGAGATTGAGTCTTTTATGGTTTGTCTCCCTCCCAATCCCATCTTTTCATTTTTTCTTTTCCTACCCCTCCCCAACACCCCCGCATTGCATCTCCACTTCCTCATATCAAAGAGATCATATGATCGTTGTTTTTCTCCGATTGACTTATTTCACTAAGCATGATACCCTCTAGTTCCATCCACGTCGTCGCAAATGGCAAGATTTCATGTCTTTTGATGGCTGCATAGTATTCCATTGTGTATATATACCACATCTTCTTTATCCATTCATCTGTTGATAGACATCTAGGTTCTTTCCACAGTTTGGCTATTGTGGACATTGCTGCTATAAACATTCGGGCGCACGTGCCCCTTCAGAGCACCACGTTTGTATCTTTAGGATGTATACCCAGTAGTGCAATTGCTGGGTCATAGGGTAGCTCTATTATCAGTTTTTTGAGGAACCTCCACACTGTTTTCCAGAGTGGTTGCACCAGCTTGCATTCTCACAAACAGTGTAGGAGGGTTCCCCTCTCTCCGCATCCTCGCCAGCATCTGTCATTTCTTGACTTGTTAATTTTAGCCATTCTGACTGGTGTGAGGTGGTATCTCATTGTGGTTTTGATTTGTATTTCCCTGATGCCGAGTGATGTGGAGCATTTTTTCATGTGTCTGTTGGCCATCTGGATGTCTTCTTTGCAGAAATGTCTGTTCATGGCCTCTACCCATTTCTTGACTGGATTAT
Source organism: Martes martes (assembly GCF_963455335.1). NCBI lineage: Eukaryota > Metazoa > Chordata > Mammalia > Carnivora > Mustelidae > Martes > Martes martes. The sequence goes on from NC_137888.1 coordinate 85,958,267, forward strand.
TTGTTCTTTGGGTATTGAGTTTGATAAGCTCTTTATAGATTTTGGACACTAGCCCTTTATCTGATATGTCGTTTGCAAATATCTTCTCCCATTCTGTCAGTTGTCTTTTGGTTTTGTTAACTGTTTCCTTTGCTGCGCAAAAGCTTTTGATCTTGATGAAATCCTAATAGTTCATTTTTGCCCTTGCTTCTGTTGCTTTTGGCGATGTTCCTAGGAAGAAGTTGCTGCAGTTGAGGTCAAAGAGGTTGCTGCCTGCATTCTCCTCAAGGATTTTAATAGATTCCTTTCTCACATTGAGGTTCTCATCCATTTTGAGTCTATTTTCATGTGTGGTGTAAGGAGATAGTCCAATTTCATTTTTCTGCATGTGGCTGTGCAATTTTCCCAGCACCATTTGTTGAAGAGGCTGTCTTTTTTCCATTGGATATTCTTTCCTGCTTTGTCGAAGATTAGTTGACCATAGAGTTGAGGGTCTATTTCTGGGCTCTCTATTCTGTTCCATTGATCTATATGTCTGTTTTTATGCCAGTACCATACTGTCTTGATGATGACAGCTTTGTAATAGAGCTTGAAGTCTGGAATTGTGATGCCACCGACTTTGGCTTTCTTTTTCAATATTCCTTCTGCTATCTGAGGTCTTTTCTGGTTCCATATAAATTTTAGGATTATTTGTTCTATTTCTTTGAAAAAAATGGATGGGATTTTGATAGGGATTACATTAAATGTGTAGATTGCTTTAGGTAGAATAGACATTTTCACAATATTTGTTCTTCCAATCCATGAGCATGGAATATTTTTCCATTTCTTTGTGTCTTCCTCAATTTCTTTCAGGAGTACTTTATAGTTTTCTGAGTGTAGATTCTTTGCCTCTTTGGTTAGATTTATTCCTAGGTATCTTATGGTTTTGGGTGCGATTGTAAATGGGACTGACTCCTCAATTTCTCTTTCTTCTGTCTTGTTGTTAGTGTAAAGAAATGCGACTGATTTCTGTTCATTGACTTTATATCCTGACACTTTACTGAATTCCTGTATAAGTTCTAGCAGTTTTGGAGTGGAGCCTTTTGGATTTTCCACATATAGTATCATATCATCCACAAAGAGTGATAGTTTGACTTCCTCTTTGCCAATTTGGATGCCTTTAATTTCTTTTTGTTGTCTGATTGCTGAGGCTAGGACTTCTAGTACTATGTTGAACAGCAGTGGTGATAACGGACATCCCTGCTGTGTTCCTGACCTTAGCAGAAAAGCTTTCAGTTTTCTCCATTGAGAATGATATTTGCAGTGGGTTTTTCATAGATGGCTTTGATAATATTGAGGTATGTGCCTTCTGTCCCTACACTTTGAAGAGTTTTAATCAGGAAGGGATGCTGCACTTTGTCAAACGCTTTTTCAGCATCTATTGAGAGTATCATATGGTTCTTACTCTTTCTTTTATTAATGTATTGTATCACATTGATGGATTTGCAGATGTTGAACCAACCTTGTCGCTCTGGAATAAATCCCACTTGGTCGTGGTGAATAATCCTTTTAATGTACTGTTGGATCCTATTGGCCAGTATTTTGGTGAGAATTTTCGCATCTGTGTTCATCAAGGATATTGGCCTGTAATTCTCTTTTTTGGTGGGATTCTTGTCTGGTTTTGGGATCAAGGTGATGCTGGCCTCATAGAATGAGTTTGGAAGTTTTCCTTCCATTTCTATTTTTTGGAACAGTTTCAGGAGAATAGGAATTAATTCTTTTGGTAGAATTCCCCTGGGAAGTCATCTGGTCCTGGACTTTTGTTTGTTTGGAAATTTTTGATGACTGTTACAATCTCCTTACTGGTTATGGGTCTGTTCAGGTTATCTATTTCTTCCTGGTTCAGTTGTGGCAGTTTATATGTCTCTAGAAATGTATCCATTTCTTCCAGATTGTCAAATTTGTTGGAGTAGAATTGCTCGTAGTATGTTCTTATAATTGTTTGTATTTCTTTGGTGTTGGTTGTGATCTCTCCTCTTTCATTCATGATTTTATTTATTTGCGTCCTTTCTCTTCTTTTTGATAAGTCTGGGCAGGGGTTTGTCAATCTTATTAATTCTTTCAAAGAACCAGCTCCTAGTTTTGTTGATTTGTTCTATTGTTTTTTTAGTTTCTATTTCATTGACTTCTGCTCTGATCTTTATGATTTCTCTTCTCCTGCTGGGTTTAGGCTTTCTTTGTTGTTCTCTCTCCAGCTCCTTTAGGTGTAGGGTTAGGTTGTGTATTTGAGACCTTTCTTGTTTCTTGAGAAAGGCTTGTACCGCTATATATTTTCCTCTCAGGACTGCCTTTGCTGTGTCCCACAGATTTTGAACCATTGTGTTTTCATTATCATTTGTTTCCATGAATTTTTTCAATTCTTCTTTAATTTCCTGGTTGACCCATTCATTTTTTAGAAGGATGTTGTTTAGTCTCCATGTATTTGCATTCTTTCCAAATTTCCTCTTGTGATTGAGTTCTAGCTTCAGAGCACTGTGGTCTGAAAATATGCAGGGAATGATCTCAATCTTTTGGTACCGATTGAGACCTGATTCATCACCCAGGATGTGGTCTATTCTGGAGAATGTTCCATGTGCACTAGAGAAGAATGTATATTCTGTTGCTTTGGGATGGAATGTTCTGAATAGATCTGTGATGTCCATCTGGTCCAGTGTGTCATTTAAGGCCTTTGTTTCCTTGTTGATCTTTTGCTTAGATGATCTGTCCATTTCAGTGAGGGGAGTGTTAAAGTCCCCTGCTATTATTGTATTACTGTCGATGTATTTCTTTGATTTTGTTATTAATTGGTTTATATAGTTGGCTGCTCCCATGTTAGGGGCATAGATATTTAAGATTGTTAGGTCTTCTTGTTGGACAGCCCCTTTGAGTATGATATAGTGTCCTTCCTCATCTCTTATTATAGTCTTTGGCTTAAAATCTAATTGATCTGATATAAGGATTGCCACCCCAGCTTTCTTCTGATGTCCATTAGCATGGTACATTGTTTTCCACCCCCTCACTTGAAATCTGGAGGTGTCTTCAGGTCTAAAATGAGTTTCTTGTAGGTAGCATATTGATGGGTTTTGTTTTTTTATCCATTCTGATACCCTGTGTCTTTTGATTGGGGCATTTAGCCCATTAACATTCAGGGTAACTATTGAGAGATATGAATTTAGTGCCATTGTATTGCCTGTAAGGTGACTGTTCCTGTATATTGTCTCTGTTTCTTTCTGATCTACTACTTTTAGGGTCTCTCTTTGCTTAGAGGACCCCTTTCAATATTTCCTGTAGAGCTGGTTTGGTGTTTGCAAATTCTTTCAGCTTTTGTTTGTCCTGGAAGCTCTTTATCTCTCCTTCTATTTTCAATGATAACCTAGCCAGATATAGCATTCTTGGCTGCATGTTTTTCTCGTTTAGTGCTCTGAATATATCATGCCAGTTCTTTCTGGCCTGCCAGGTCTCTGTGGATAAGTCTGCTGCCAATCTAATGTTTTTACCCTTGTATGTTACAGACTTCTTTTCCCAGGCTGCTTTCAGCATTTTCTCTTTGTCGCTAAGACTTGTAAATTTTACTATCAGGTGATGAGGTGTGGTACTATTTTTATTGATTTTGAGGGGTGTTCTTAGCATCTCCTGGATTTTGATGTTTGTTCCCTTTGCCATATTAGGGAAATTCTCTCCAATAATTGTCTCCAATATACCTTCTGCTCCCCTCTCTCTTTCTTCTTCTTCTGGAATCCCAATCATTCTAATGTTGTATCATCTTATGGTGTCGCTTATCTCTCGAATTCTCTCCTCGTGGTCCAGTATTTGTTTGTCTCTCTTTTGCTCAGCTTTTTTATTCTCTGTCATTTGGTCTTCTATGTCACTAATTCTTTCTTCTGCCTCATTTATCCTAGCAGTGAGAGCTTCCACTTTTGATTGCACCTCATTAATAGCTTTTTTGATTTCAACTTGGTTAGATTTTAGTTCTTTTATTTCTCCAGAAAGGGCTTTTATCTCTCCGGAGAGGGTTTCTCTAATATCTTCTATGACTTTTTCGAGCCCGGCTAGAACCTTGAGAATTGTCATTCTGAACTCTAGATCTGTCATGTTACCAATGTCCATATTGATTAGGTCTCCAGTCTTCAGTACAGCCTCTTGTTCTTTTTTTATTAGGTGAGTTTTTCCACCTTGTCATTTTATCCAGATAAGATTTGCTTTCTCCTGCTGTGGAATTCCACTGTTCTTGGTGAGTGAAGTTGGTTTTGGATGGGTTTCTTATTGATCTTCTGGGGGAGGGGCCTGTTGGAGTGATTCTCAAGTGTCTTTGCCGCAGGCGGAATTGCACCGCCCTTACCAGGGGCCAGGCTAAGTAATCTGCTCGGGTTTGCTTTTGGGAGCTTTTGTTCCCTGAGTGCTTTCCGTAGAGTTCCGGAGGACAGGAATGAAGATGGCGGCCTCCCAATCTCTAGGCCCGGAGGAGCTGAGAGCTTGGGGTTCCACTTCTCAGTGCGCCCTCAGAGAAAATCACCCAACCTCCCCGCCTCCCTAGCCTGCGGTCACGCCTTAAGGAAAGCAGTCAATTGCTGGAACCTGGAGAAAAGCGCCCAGTCGCTTCTGTCTCCATGGCCTTCGGCCACGCTCCTAGCCCACCCAGCCTGTGACTGGCACATGGTAACCCCAGGCTGAGAGCTCGCTCCTCAGCTTTGTCGCTGTAGCCGGCTTCCCCACTCTAATACCTGGGAGCTCTGCGGCACTCAGACACCCCCGGTCCTTCTGTGACCCCACGGGATCTCTGATTATGCTGACCCCACCTGGTTTTCCCCCCGGTTTAGCCTCTGGAGCGATGTCTCCCAGTGGAGCAGACTTTTAAAAGTTCCAATTTTGTGCTCTGTTGCTCCGCCGCTTGCCAGGAGTCAGCCCCTCCCCCCGGGGTCTACCTTCCCGTTGCTTTGGATTCACTTCTCCGCAGGTCCTACCTTCCAGAAAGTGATCAATTTTCTGTTTCTAGAATTGTTGTTCTTCTTCTCTTCGACTTCCCGTTGGATTTGTAGGTGTTCACAATGGTTAGATAAGCTATCTAGCTGATCTCCTGCTACCCGATGTTGTCTCAGCCTGCTACTTCTCCACCATCTTCAGCAAAGTTTTAAGATAGAGCCATATTAAATTTCATATCATAGTTGCATTTAAAGCTGTTGTTGAGGATATTGGGTAATGCATAATAAAGACTCATAAGAGAAATGTCCCCCAAACCTTATTACTAGCAAAAGATGTGTTTCTTCTGAGAAATTAGTTATCTCATGGTGTCATGGAGATTTATTCTTCGCCATTTGCTTTCTTTTTTTTTAAAGTACAAACCTACCAATAGGTACTTCATTTGAAAAACAAAACAAAACAACAAACTTTATTGTGTTATGTTAGTCACCATACAGTATGTCATTTTTTTTTTGTCATTGGTTTTTGATGTAATGTTCCAAGATTCATTGTTTGTATAATACCCAGTGCTCCATGCAATACGTGCCCTCCTTAATACCTACCACCAGACTCACCCATCCCCCCATCCCCTTCCCCACTAAAATCCTGTTTCTCAGAGTCCACAGTCTCTCATGCTTTATCTCCCCTCCAATCCCCCCACTTCACTTTTCCTTTCCTTCTCCTAATGTCCTCAATGTTGTTTCTTATGTTCCACAAGTAAGTGAAAACATATGATAATTGACTTTCTCTGCTTGACTTATTTCACTTAGCATAAACTCCTTCAGTCCCATCCATGTTGATACAAAATTTGGGTATTCATCCTTTCTTATGGCTGAGTAATATTCCATTGTACATATGGACCACATCTTCTTTATCCATTCTTCTGTTTGAGGGTATCTCAGCTCTTTCCACCATTTGGCTACTGTGGACATTGCTGCTATGAACATTGGAGTACAAATGGCCCTTCTTTTCACTACATCTATATCTTTGGGTTAAATGCCCAGCAGTGCAATTGCTGGATCATAGGGTAGCTCTATTTTTTATTTTTTGAGTAATCTCCATACTGTTTTCCAAAGTGGCTGCACCAACTTGCATTCCCACCAACAGAGTAAGAGGGTTCCCTTTTCTCCACATCCTCTCCAACATTTGTTGTTTCTTGCCTTGTCAATTTTGGCCATTTTCACTGGTGTCAGGTAGTATCTCAATATGGTTTTGATTTAAATTTCCTGATAACTAATGATGATGAACATTTTTTCATGTGTCTGTTAGCTGTTTGTATGTATTCATTGGAGAAGTGTCCGCTCATGTCTTCTGACCATTTTTTCACTTGATTATCTGTTTTTTGGGTGTTGAGTTTGAGAAGTTCTTTATAGATCTTGGATATCAGCCCTTTGTCTGTAATGTCATTTCCAAATATCTTCTCCCATTCCATTTGCTTTTACCACTGACCCCATTTTAAAAATTTGTACAAGACATTTTGTTCTATTACAATTCTTATTTAATACTCAAATTCTATTTTTCCATTGCCACAAATGGTTCTCTAATCTTATGTCATTTAATTAACATTATCAGCTTCTTTAAGTTCTCTTTTGCAGTAGTTTAAGTAAGATGGGAAGAAAGTAGAAGGGAGGGACGGAAAGGAAAGAAGGAAGGACAAAGGAAGGAAAGCTTTAGAACATTCGGTCTAGTTTTGCTCACTACTCCATACAAAAATGTGGACAAAGTACACAGCATTAAGAGAAAATCACATAAATAATTGAAGGAATTAAAGAAAATTATTAGAAAGGACAAGAGAAATCAGGGAGGCATAGGAAGAGAAAATTAATAGATAACTTGCTTTCTACCTTTTAACACATAGAAGTTTTTGAGAAGTCTTCTAATCTTTTATATGCTGTATCTGTGACCTTGGGAGCTCAAATAGAAGGAAATCAGGAATGATGGGTCAGTGATGACAATGAGTAGAATTATAATGTAGGTGAAGACTTTGAACTAAGAAAAGAAAGTCTCAAGAAATATAGTAGAATTTTTTTACCTGGCTGCTAACAGTGAGTGGAAGCTATACCAGGGGTAAAAAATGGGAGATTTCCCTATGAGATTGGAAAGGAAGAATGACATTGTGAGAATCATAATTTATTTGCCTTTGTTTTCTCTCCTGTCCCTGTGCTGAGATAGTGGAAACCTGAAGGTGGAGAATCAGGCTCTAGAAAATGCCAGGAGTGCTAGGTCCTGGAGGAGAATGCAGGTACCTGTAAGGATGGGGGAATGGGAACATTCTGTGAAAAGAAAGGAAGATGTGAAGAAATTTGCTGACTTTATAAACTCGCATAGGGATATTCTGAAGGCAGATTTGTGGTGGATAAGAATAGAAAATGTAAGGGGGAGAACAAATTGTGTGGTACAAGAGAAGGACAGAGTTAAGAAAATAAAGTGCCTGCAATTATGACAAGTAACCAAAGAGATGAGGTGTCCAAGATGCAGATAGAATTAAGTGGTCTATGAGGTTTGGGATAAAACTTTGTAGTAAATGTATTTTTGGTGCTAGGACTGTTGTGGGTTTGAAGATGTCACACAGGGGCTGATGGCATGTCACTGACTCCTTCCTGATGGCTCCCATAAGATTAAGACCAGCTTTGGGAACGTTGTGTTAGCCTCCTTCCAGCCCATTGGTGATTAATGGACTTGAGTTGGTCTTACTGGTGAGGGAAAGATAACAGCTTGAGTAAGATATATGAACCATTAATTTATTATAGCATGGGAAATAATGGATCATTTATTATAATTTAGCAAACATTACTTTGTTCTTACTATATGCAGATAACTAGGTTGAACTCTAAGACTGATACCTAAAGCAACAGTTTTAAAAATTGTTAAAAATCCAAAACTTAGATTTGTGCACAAGAGTCACTAAGACCTGAAAGAAAGTCTTAGAGGCCTTCATAAAATAATAAATAAAGGGATTAATAAAATGCTAGAATTATATCTGTCCTTTTGGAGGCTATTTCAGTGATACTGCAGTATCATTTTACTTCTTGACTTTTGACCAAATGTCTTAGTCATTTTGAGTTGCTATAACAGAATACCACAGACTGTTGATTAAATAATGGAAATATGTTCTTTGCAGTTCAGGAGGCTAGAAGTCTCCAGACTTCCAGACATACAGGGTGGCAGCATGGTCAGGTTCTGGTGCTGTGCCTCTTCCTGGTTTATAGATGAAAGCCTTACTGTATCCTCATGTGGGGGTGGAGAGAGAAATCTCTCTTCTTTCTCTTCCCACAAGAGGGCTTCACCGATATGACCTATTACCTCTCAAAGGCCCCATGGCCATGTACCATCACACTGGGGACTGGGGTTTAAACATATGAATTTGGAGGGAAAACAAACACTTAGTCCATTGCAATGAGCACTTAATTATTTTGATCGCCAAAATTTTAAACTTCACTGTAATCAAGCTGTCCTATAATATAACTTCTATCAAGACTTTGTTGTTTGTATTTATTATAACAGTAACATTATTAAGTTGTATCTATGTTAAATATAATTATATATTTTACATAATATAATAAAAATAGTAACAAAATAAAAATGATACAATTTAAATAAAATGAAAAAATAAAATCATTCTATAATTCAATATTATGTACATATTTTTGTAAACTCAGAGGGTATCTTCACCTAGAAATGTTCAAGACCAAAACAGAAGGGGTACCTGGGTGGCTCAATCAGTTAAGCCTCTGACTCTTGATTTCGGCTCAGGTCATGATGATCTCAAAGTCATGGGATGGAGCCCCATGTCAAGTTTGCTTCATGATCTTTCTTCCTCTCCCTCTACCCTTTTCTCTTACATGCACAAGCTCTCTCTCTGTCTCTCAGATAAACAAAATCTTGAAAAAACCCACCAATATAAGAATATTCATGGAATATTGATCAAGTGACAGCACTGGCAAGTATGACAAAAATGACATACTATTAACTAGTGAGATGCAAAATGGCTTCCAGTTTTGAAGGGAGGCAATGAGGCTGATAGAAAGCGGGGCAGATGGGAAGGGCCCCCACTCTCCATGCACATACATAGACATGCAAATTACTCTTTCTCTCCTTGCTAGATTTGTAAGCACCTGGACATCAGAATACTGTTAACTGCAGACGAGCAAATAGCAGAATAGAATTTAAATTGTTATGTAATAACTCTAAGCACATCTGTTCTAGATCAGTTTCTCAAAGATACATTTCATTAAAATCAGTCTCGCCAGCCATTGTCATTTAGTCACTGACTCTCTGTCACTCTTCTGCTACCTTCTTGACAGGATTCTGACAAGATCCAGAAGGTCAGTTAAGCTATTTGCTACTCTTTTCCATTAATGGTTTATTAACTAGACAAGGCTATATATATTCTTTTCAATTACATGTTTCCAGCCAAAACTAGCTCTGCAGAATGGTAAATTTCCTCCTAAATCATTTTAAAACTATCAAGTATCTTCTTCCCCATCTCAGAAAGAATATGCATACTGATGTTTTGAGTTACTTTTATACATAATTTTGGTTATATTAACTACACTGGACTGGATAAATCCTTTATTTCTGATAAAATCTGCATTCTTTTCAGTTTTTTTTTTTCACCTTATTTGAAAATGTTATCTTTTTTCATTTTTCCTTCCAAGATTTTTTTTTTTTTTCCTCTCAGGGCTTGATTTAGAATGTCTCTTATTGTTAATTATACTCAGTAGAAGTCACTAAAATATCTCTCTCAGTTAACATCCAATTAACTAAATGGCTTTAGAGGTAAACTCCCTCTGAAGCATAATCAGCATATTCATGACTTGTTTTCCTTTATCCTGCTTGTCCTATAGTATTTCTCTCAGAGTAGAGCCAACACAGTCTATTTCTCTACGGTCTAGTTCCAGGAGGTTCTACTCTTTTTACTGCCCCAGTCAGAGGGCTTTCCCTATTATCAAAAGGAGGGCCGCTTGCCATCAACATATTTTTTAGAAACGGATTTTTAAAGTATGGGATTGATGGAAACTGGGGCATATACAATGGCCTTTAATAAGTATGAATCCTTTGAAAGTACATACTAGGGAAGGTTTAACTGTAAATTTCTAGGTAGAGTATCTGTAGACTTTTATCAAGTTCTCAACAAATCTACAGTCTTACCAAATTTAAATACTCTAAAGAGATGCACAATTCTTGTATCTGCCTATTTACTAGAAGACATGAGGTACATGTGTAAGTATACATTTTTCAGCAAAATAGCCAATGAAATCCATACCTATTTTAGATTTTTGTGTATCATCACCAGGCCTTCATTCCCTAAGATTGGTTGAAAATGGCCAATAACTTCTAGTCTTTACTTGCCATCTAGCACATTGGCTGGGAGTTCATGCCAATATGTACACACAGCTACATTCATACCTATACATACACCACAAAAAGATTAAGCCTGGAACTACAAATAGCCTGTCCCCTACAGTGGTATACTCTGTTGATTCTTGTATGTCTATCATTTTGTAAATTCTATTTCAAAATACTCTGTGGTAAAATTATCATATTCATGGTAACATGACTTTTGTTTCTTTATTTCAGATGAACACACTCTTTGTCCTTGATAAACTTTTTGCTTATGTTGGCTTTTGTTTGTTTGTTTGTTTGTTTCAAAGGATTGAATTTCACTCAATGTATCCATACAACAAATAGGCAATATTTAGTAAACTTTTGTACTAAAAGACATGAACAGACTTGGGCCAGATAAAAAAGTAAACTGATGCAAAAAGATATAAGAGAAAATAAATACAGAATGTTTAATAATATTAAATTTTGGGACACATTACATTCATTTAAAATGAAGCTGCCAGGAAGCAGTTTGTTTATTTTGCAGAAGCTGTGAGTCTATAAGTATGGAAAATGATGTCCATGTGAAAACAAAATATCCTGCCGAATTAAAAATCACTCTTTGCTTAGCAAAACTGACTGGTTTTTGACTGAAATTGTGCCTAAATGTGGTAGCTTTTTTTATTATCCACAAAAACTGTCATTTATTTCATATCATTTTATGTATTAAATTTCATTGTAACATTTTGGGAAATATAGTTGTGTTTTTCCTCTCTGCTTGATAAGTGAGAGTAAAAAAAAAACAAAAAAAAACAAAACAGCATTAAGGAAAATTCACCTTTGCCTTCGTAGTCTGGTGGCTGGCAGGTCAGTGGAGAATTATCCTGCTGGTAGACTAAGCACATTTTAAGATCAGCAGAAAAAGAGTCACAAAGTGGTGCACACAAGAGAAAGAGAGGGAAAGAATAAAAAGTCAGCCTCAGTGAACTTATTTTAGAATATATGTGTATTATTTTTCATTATTTAAGATAATTGGTGGGTTTGCGAGGAGGGGATGTGCCATAATGTATTTACTGCTTGGACTCTTGAAGTTGCCCTGGATGGTGTCTATTCAAATTTAGATATTTCTTTCTTAGGGTGAAATTCATTTTTTAAAACTTTAACTACATGTTTTTATTTTTAAGTTATTGGAGGTTATTTATATTAGAGATAAATGAAGAATGCATGTATTCAGCAGGTAAATTGGATATAGAGGAATATTTACACAAAACTGCTTGGGTTTAATTATGACCACTGCTCCATTTTCACTGAGGCATGGCTATTATTCCAACAAGACTTTCTTAACTTTGAGTGTCACTACTTTTCCTCTTACTGCACTGTCATTGTCTCTCCATTTTCCGTTTGGTTTTGCAGAGGACTCTCATACTCCATCCTGTGTTTCACCTAATCTCATGGGATTTGCCAGAATCTAGATTAGGGATAGAATGACAATGTGAGAACATCCCAGCTGATAATGATTCACCTTCCTAGCCACACCTGTCTTGAATGCGGAAACTATCGCTGCTCGCTCAACATCCAGTGTCCTAGTACTGTACCTGGTATAACTTTACTAACCTTGCTGAAAATCTATAGACACAGATCTCCTTCCTCTTTTCTGAGCACTTGCTGCCTTGCATCTCTTCTGCCTTGGAACCCACAGTGAACACTCCCTTTTAGCATAAATTTTTGTACTACCTCAACCTGATTCCTCCGCTGCTACAGCCCCTCTCTGGCTTTTGTGTTTGAGGTCTACAAGTAGCTCTCTACTTCAGGCTGCTTGCTCTGTTAAAGAGCTCTTTCCACAACCTGTCTTGGGTGGTGTTGGGGTCTGTTAGGGCTGCATTCTCTACGAATTAATTAACTATTTAGCACTTAGTGTATTCCAGATGGTATGATGATGGATGCTATGAATAAAATAATAGACATGACAGACATACTCCTTGCCCTTGTGAAGCTTTCAGTCAGGTAGAACTGATAATATTCTGAGGATATCTTTATTTTCATCAGGGGATGTCTTTGTTTCTTTAGGGAAAATTTCAACTCTTGGTCTTGCTCCTAGGCAAAAAAAAAAATCAAATATATATTTTTGGTATTTTTTGTCACTTTTCATCAAGTATGTACTGTACATTCTTTGAGTTCAAAATGCCTCCAGTCTAGGAACACTGGTGTACATTACTGTGGTAGAATTTTAAATGTGCAAACAGCAATCTCCCTGTATTTGAATCCAAATCATTAATTGCAAGTGTGTTATCCATCCTGTTCTCATGCTGCCATTCCTGTACAGGTCCGCAGTGTGGACAACTTGATGGTGGGAATCAATTGTGAGATAATAATGTGGTCAACCAGTAATCAATATCCTTAATTGAGAGTTATTCTCACTCTAGTCTCATTTCCAGTTACTACAGCTGCAGATTTTGCCTAGTAAACATTTCTCAAATCCATCACTTCCCCTCCATTCTTCCCTTGTCTTCAGGTTCAGTCTTGGCTGGCAGTCGTTCCAATATATACTCTTTTATCCCTTACAATCATTGTTTACTTACTAAACATCATAATTTAAGTGCAGTTTAAGGCGTAGTATTCCATGTATAACATTCTTCCATCAGTCTTCCCAACGTTCACAGGATTAAGTCCAATCTGCTTCACACAACTTGGGTTCTTGCCTTTGGTCCTCACCCCATCGGCTCCCCTGGTCAATGCCCACCAGAAAAGACCTCCAGCAACACTTGCAGTCAAAAAAGCTGGGTTTGTTAGTATTACAGTAAGCAGCACTGTGCACCATGGGTTATGATAGGACATCTCACTAAGAAGGTTTAAGAAGAGACTGGTTGATGTATGTTATGTAATTTGAAGGAGGGTTTGTGAAAGCAGGAGGTTTGCTCTGCTCTGGGTGCTGGCAGGAAGTAGGCTAAATATGGGATTGAGTATATTAAGGATCTTTTTTTTTTTTTTCATATCTAGGAGGTTGAAGGAAAGGATAGGGACTAAAGCTGCAATTAGTTGAGAAACAACAGTCACTGGTGTTAGGAAAGAAGGACATTTGGCTGTTTTTGTGGTTTACAGTGTCCTCACTTCTGTCTCTGTGCAGCTGTCACATTACATTTAGTGGCTGTGTCTCCTTACGCTCCTGTTAGCTGTGACAGCTTCTCATATTTTCCTTGTTTTTGATGACCTTGATGTTTTTGAGGTGTTCTGGCCATGTAATTTGTAGGGCACCCCTGTACTGAAGGTTATTTTATGAGCAGACAGGGGTTGTATGTCAAGTGCATTTCTATCATATTATGCATGAGAATATACAGTCAACACAAGTAATCATGGCTGATATTGACTGGCTGAGTTGGTGAATGTCAGCTTTCTCCACTGTAGGGTTGTCCCCCCCACTTTTTCTTTACTAAACTCTTTGCAAAGAAGTCACTATGCACAGCTCACACTTAAGAGTGACTATTTACGCTCACTTTCCTTGTGGACAGAGTATCTACTTTTTTTTTTTTTTTAAATTCTTAGGCAAAGGAAGTTTATCTATTCTCCCTCCTTTATTTTCTTATTTAGTCATTTACTTATGTCAGTATGGGTTCATGTATACTTATTTTGTACTTCAAGCTATAATCCCATATTACTTTATTTTATTAATTTCCTGTTCAAATTGTTCTAGCTTTGGCCACTGGGAACTTTTTAAATTAACTCTTGTGCCCCTCTGACATGCCCCCATCAGTTTTTCCTTCTTATTGAGCACCTCCTCACTTTCTGGCTCCCTAAGATTCTGTAGTCTCTTATATATTTCCTGTACCAGGAAAATATATTTCTTAGAACCAATTCTTTGTCCTTAGGAGGCTGGTTCTGTTTTGCTGGAGAAGGGTATTAGGAGCTGGGCTCTAGTTTTGCTCCTACTAGGGTATCAGGCCTTTTCAGCTATCAGAGCAAAGAAACATATATGTATATGTGTGTGTGTGTGTGTGTGTGTGTGTGTGTGTGTGTATACACACACATATACATATATATATATATATATAACCACCTTTAACCCTATTATACTAAACATGAGTTCATATTAATGTTTCCAACCCTTTACTACATGATTCATTCTAACGTCCTCCCTTGCATAGTTAAAGATTTTACTCCTACTGTGAGATACCTGGCTCCAAAACCTGTCACACATTTATTTACTTTTTAATTGCAGTATATATGGATAGCAGAATCTGAATTCTTAATCCATACTCCCATGGGAAACAAATTAAACAACTAGAGTACAGTTAGGTGTAGTTTCTTTGCCTTCACTCTCAGAAATTCCACGCACTTTCCAGTTACTTGGTTTAGTGCCTTTTTCTTCCATTTCTTTCACTGAGAGAGTTTCATACATTTTCTTTTCTTTTTGTTATATATCTCCTTAATTATGTAAAGATAAGACAATGATGACAGCAAGTTTTCATTTTTCATAATAGATATGTTCTATACAGTCACTGCCAACATTGAATTAGCTAGTAGGAAAACATTGTTCCTAGAGGAAATATAGGGTTAGGTTCCTGTGAGCATCTGGTTACAACATAGTCATTAACTTATCAATATCACCTATTTTATGTATGTTTCTGTTGAAAATATCTTACTCAGTATATATTGTTGATTCATTAAATTGAACTCAGGGATGACAACACTTAACTCCTGCCTGAATAAAGTTTATCTAACATGCATATTTTCTCCACGGGGCACATCACATCTTTCTTGTGCTTAGGAACACTAAACTGCACTTTAGCACTATGCTCAGGGGCTAGCTTAAACAGAGAAGTCACTGAAAGAAAGCATAAAAATACAAAAAACATCACACAGAATAGACTCAAAAGGACACCTGTTTTCAGTATGAGAGCTGAACCAAGAAATCTGTGCCTCCATGTTTTCTTATTATTTTTCACCTTCTTTTTTTGTTAAAGTTTTTATTTTAATTCTAATTAGTTAGCATACAGTGTTATATATTAGTTTCAGGTGTATAGTATAGTGATTCAGTAATTCCATACACCACCCAATGCTCATCATGACAAGTGCACTCTTTAATCACCATCACCTGTTTCACCCATCCCCCTGCCCAACTCCCCTCCAGTATCTCTCAGTTTGTACTATCTCTCAGTTAAGAGTCTGTTTCATGGTTTGCCTCTCTCTCTCTATTTCCCCCTATGTTCACCTATTCTGTTTCTTAAATTCCACATGAATGAAATTGTATAGTATTTGTCTTTCTATGAATGACTTATTTTGCAGCTTCATCCATTTTATCTACTTCCTCATCCCAAACTCTGCCTTAGGTAACAAACAGTCTGTTCTCCATGAACCGGTGTTTCTGTTTTGTTCTTAGATTCCACATATAAGTAAAATCATATGGTATTTATTTTTTTCTGTTTGACTTATTTCACTTACTGACTTAATGCCCTTATTTCACTTAGTGTCCTCAAGGTCTATCCATGTTGTTGTAAATGTCTCCTTGTTTGACCTCAGTTGGGAATGTGAGTGTTAGATGACTCAGATTATTTCCAACTCTGTGTATGTCCATGAAAGACTGTGAAAATGCCATAAGTAAGGATTTGGATATTACAAATAAGTTTTTTTAAAGATTTATTTATGTATTTATTTATTTACTTGAGAGAGAGACAGTGAGTGAGAGAGAGCACGGGAGTGGGCAGGGTCATAGGGAGAAGCAGACTCCCCGCCAAGCAGGGAGCCCTACATGGAGCTCAATCCCAGGACTTCAGGATCATGACCAGAGCCAAAGGCAGATGCCCAACTGGATGAGCCACCCAGGCACCCCACAAATAAGTTCTAGTGAGGAGGCTAATTCACAAATACAAAATCTGTGAATAATGAGAAAACTATATTAAGCATAAGTGACCCATATAATATACAAATTCTACTAAACCTGATGTAAAATAATTTTATACATATTAGCAATAAAGTATGCAAAATGATATGTATGCTTTGCATATCTGAACAGCTCTTTTTTAAAAGTAAATTTTCTATGTTTTCAAAAGTAGAAAAAGCTTGAAATAATAATAAAACAGTTCTCCATTAAAAAGATCAGTGAATAAATGACCAAGTATAGTTAATCACTAGTGAGAGAAGCAGAGTGATAGTTATAAAGGGAGGAAAAAGTTGAATAAAATAAAATAAAATACTACTAAGGAATATGTCTATTTGGTAAAAAAAAAAATCATTGGTGAAAAATACTGTAAAATTAAATGCTAAATCATGTCACATGAACTAAGTGTTATAAGAATTTGAAAGAGGTGGGATCCTTGAGATTTAGAGATATCAGAGAGGGTTTGGAGATAATGACTTGAGATGGGATAGAAGGATCTAAATGGATCAAAATTATGAGAGGAAAGAACTTTCAAGCTCTAGTAATAATGGGAAAAATAAGGCAGAGGCTTGGAAGTCATGGAGATGTCTATGAATCATGAATAGAATGAAACTAAAGAATCGAAACTAGAGAATTTGTTTATGAGACCAAAAATAATAAATCAGATAGGGAAGAGGGTGCAAAATCAGATTCTACTTAACCTTAAAGTCACATAAGAATTTCAACTGTACTCAGTAATAATAACGATGGCTAACATCTATTGAGTACTCTATGCCAGGAAAGAGCTAAAGACATCACACGCATCGTCTCATTTTTTTTTCCCTTCACAATGACTCTGTGTGGATAAGTATTATTATTTTGCTTCTTTTATAGGTGAGGAAACTAAAGTTTGATGAAGAATAAGAAGGAAATGTGCTTAGGAGGAAGTAACACTAGTATAAACTTTAGGGTTAATCACTGAATAGATATGAAATAAGGAAATTGAAACCTCTTTACATTAATAGAAGAACGGTTTGACCAGAGCAGCACTTAGTAGTCTACAGCTAATTATTTCCCAATATTGAGAAACTGCCTTTTGAGAACTCTACCCACTGCTCTATGGATTATAAAATTTTCAGTCTGGCTAATGCCCCAGAGCAGGGGAAAGAACCTGTTGAGGCAATTAGAGAGGAATTAATTAGCTCTAGACTAGGGACTGCATGAAGCCCCCCCCCCCCCCGCAACATATTATAAGAGCAAGACCTGAGTTAAGCTGTCTCTGAGCAACTTAACTACAACCCAGAATGAAGCTAAAGAGTGTTTTTCAGAATACAAAAATATTCAGCACCTAAAAATGTAAAGTTTACAATTTCTGGTATCCAATCAAAGATTGTCAGGCATATAAAAAACATGACCTATAGTGACAAGAAGAATCAAGCAATTGGAATGCACCCAAAACTGTCACAGCTGTTAGAATTAGCAGGCAAGGACATTAAAACAATTTTAACTGACAGCTATATAAAAACACAGAAGTGAAGTGGAGTCAATTAACCTTAAAAGATGGTTATCAAAGAGATGAGATAATTAGTTCTTGGACCAGAGCCCCAATATTAGAAAACAATATGATCAGATGGTTGTAAAAACCAACACAGAGATGGGAAAATATAAAGAAATTCTTACAGGTCTGTGTAGCAGAGACAAAAATGTTGTAGAAAAAACTGTCAAATTTGGAGTCATTCCAAATGAGTCTCAGTCTCTGTCATTTATGACTTTTTTTACTTTGGGCAAAATACTAACCACTGTGAGTCTCAATTTCCTTATTTGTAATATAATAATGATAGTGATGCCACATTGGTATCAAAGTGCTTTAAAATCAATGACACACTACATATATGATACATATGCATATGCATGCACATACATTTACACTTATGCACCTCAGATGTACACTCAAGCACCCACACATATGTATATTCCCATGAGTTTGATATGTGATGTGTTAATAAACATGGCAAATGGGTTTACATAGGTCAACATCATGAGATGCTGAAAGAATAGAGCATCATTTTTTTCACCAGCACTGAAAGACCTGTTATTTAGAAATGTTTTATAAAGTGTATACTGCTAAGCAACAAAACTCTTAGATTTGTGTTCAGGACCTGTGCTGAACACAAGGGCTTTCAAAATTGAAGGATAATAGAGAGAATGTTCACCTTGCAGCTTACAAATAAAAATGGGTTCAGGGAAGCAAGAATGATATCCAAGTTAGAGAAAGAACTCTTGTGAACCCCTGCAGGCTGTCGGGATTATGATAGTGGAAGAATTAAGAATGTGTTTATGAATGAAGGAAAGACTTTATGAAAGAAAGGAATAAGACTTACTCACTTTAGTGGTAAGATCACAATGGGGTTATCAGAGTATGAAGAAATATGATTAAGAAGAACCAAACAGCAACTCTAAAATGTTGGATTGTGAATTTCAGCTATGTTTTCAGTTTTTGAGTTCTGAAGCAAATTACAAAAGAGCTTGGCTCTTAGAGATGGGTGAGTAAGGCAAATCTTACTGGGTACACTCATTGCTGTGTTTATAGTTCTTTACAGAAAGAAGCATTGTACAGTGACTTTATAATTGTCCAGCCTTCAGGGGATTTGTAAAAACATACCAATGAACATTTTTGGTGGGATAGATTGACTGTGTAAAGACATGAGTAGGATAAATCAGTATTTTCTTCTGACTTGTGATTTTATTCCTTCCAATAGAAACATAATTTTAATGAGATACTTGAAACAAAGATTAGCTAAGAGGCATAATACTGTATACATCTCAAAATTTCCCAATGAATTTGAATTTTCATCCTACATACAGATTTGATTAAATAATGAAATTCAAAAATAAACCAAGTATCTTACAATCACAACATAAATAATTATACAGGCTGTCACACTTGGTAGAATACTGGCTTCTTTTAAGAACACACTTTTGTTTTCTGTAATTGATACACTTCCCCCTTCTTTCTCTCTCTATGTATATATGTATCAAAGAAAATAATTTTGATAAGAATACCATGATTGGATGCAAATGTCTCTGCCATATTCAGGATCTAGTTATTATTGATAATACTACTAGGGAAGGGAGGATCTGGATTCTGTAGCTTGGCTTTAATGCTGGTCCTGACTTTTTAATTTAAGTAAAAGTGTAGATTGATATGAAGCAAGAAAATGAAAGCTTAACTGGGTCTTATAATTCTTTCCTCACCTATGAATCTTTTTTCTGATGTGCTTCAGAATTTTTTTGTACTGATTTATTTATTTATTTATTTACTTACTTACTTTTACAGTAAGTAAAAGAGTATTGTAAGAATTCTGAATCCCCAAGATGAGCACTTTGCAACTGAGTACTGCCATGTGATTGTAGGGCTGTATTTGTGATTGTCTTTCTTGTTGCATATTGGGAATGAGGAACTATTAACATGATGGTATCTAAGTTGTAATGTGTTGCTTCTCAAAATGGAATCTTCACATACACCGGGATCTATTAAGGCATTTTGGCAATCAGTGAGTTCTCAGTTTCTTTACTACACACCTATAACATACACACATGCACGCACACACATTCACCCATCACCCCACCTCCTCCAATGCATACACACACTCTCACACACCTACACATACATTCTTTGTCAGAAGTTTTATTTAACTCCTTTCTAAAAATGGGGGCACCTGGGTGGCTCAGTTGGTTAAGCATCTGACTGTTGATCTCAGCTCAGATCTTGATCTCAGGGTCATGAGTTCAAGCCCCATTTTGGGCTCCACGCTGGGCATGGATGTTACTTTAAAAAAAAGAAAGGGATGTCACACCACTGTTGACTCTGGGACCCAATTAAGCAAGCCTCCTATTTGTCCTCTTCTAACTTCTGCACATCCACTCAGGATAGAAAAGCAAAATGTACCACATGGTGGTTAGGAATGCTACAAGAATCCCACACTCACAAAACAATATTTTCAAAATGTAAAGCATTTTAATATCTATACTTTTTAAAATTAAAATTGGTAGTAAGATCATTAAGACAATGATGGCATCTTTCATGAATTAAAAAAAAAAAAATGTCATTCCTCCAAAAAGAGTAAAGCAGTGACTCCAGGGAGGTTTCTCTGAATCCCAAGTCCATGCTTATTCCACTTGGTGTGTGAAAGATACATAGCACGTCTCTACTGCAGTTGTGGATATCTTTAAATATCTGACTTAGAGTTCTTATTAGTCATTGTGTGACACTCAATGAATATGAATTGGACATTTCAATTCAGAAGAGTGTATTATACATTAAGATGTGCAATCCAAACACCTAAAACAGAAAAATATACCATGACTTCAAAGTATCACTGAATGTATCTAAGCATTAAATAAGGATGGCATATATATGGTAATTTTGTTCAAAATGTCCTATCTTGTGCAGATCTGCAAAACTGATTGCTTCCTACCTTTCCCACCCATTCCTTCTGGGGCACACAATTCTCCTGGGTCATAATTAGGAGTAGGAGAGCAATTTCAGTGAGCATCTAATACTGTTGCTCTGATTACACACCAGTTGACACAGATCATAAGGAGACTGTATTTCTGTGACTTATTAAGGCTATGGTTCCTTCTAAGCATTGTTGTCAGTGGATAGAAATGGTTGCACACAATAGATCTGCAGCAACATAGTTAATTATCTACACTGACCTTGACTACTGTAGATAGGAGAAACGAATTGTGCCATAGCAAAAGACTCTAACATAAAAACTAAACCCAACTTCCTAATCTTTTATAAACATTTCAAACTAATACCATCATATCCTTACTCTTTTCCTAGTGCAATCCCTGTCAGATTTCTCTTCAGATATTTCCCGTAATAGGACTAGTTCAGCACATAGTTCTATCTCTAAATACTATATTAAGTTTGCATGTGGTTTTCCTTATAATGATATTACTATATGGTAGGAACCCTATTGCCATGGCAACCAGGAGTGGCAGCATCACATTATCTAGAATCTAAATAATGCTTACAAAAACCCCCACTTGCATTCGGATCCCACATTGTTATAATAATGTACAATTGCTGCAGTTCTTGCATTGTTTATTTTGTTTATTTATTTACAAGATCTTAGTAACTTTAACACATTCTCCCGATTTCATATATTATTTCATATTTGATTTTTCTGCTAATTAACATTGATTTCTTTTTCCCCACACCAATAATGTAAGTTCTCATTCTGATCAATATTATATTTTTTAATGGCACCAACTATATTAATCTTGAGTCAAGTCAGAGTGAAGAATTCAAAATGACTTTGATCTAATTCATATTATATACAATGCTATAGAAGCAGCTGATGTCACACAGAAATCAGAAATAAAGTTATTTAGATAACATATTGGAATTCAGGCTGACTAATCTGCATTTATAGTATGTGTTATGGAAATAGTATATGCTGATAAATTAGGGCACCAGAGGGATTTAACATAGTTCAACATGGCTACAAGGACTGAAGGATATAGATCATATTATGAGTTTATTTGAGTCATAAGCATAGTACTGTTTCAGTGTCAGTGCTAGAAAGTGTAGAACTATTTCCATTCACTTACTTTTTTTTTTTTTTAATTGGTAAGTCTCTGTTGTATGAGGGCCAAAGGAAAATGATGAGAACTCAAAGATGAGAAAATCAAAGTACTGTTTCTCAAGAAGATAGTTTAATTGGCAACTCTAACCACTTATTTCCTTGATTACTAAAAAAAATAGATATTTTTCTTTTCATTTAAAAACCAATACTTATCTTAAGAAATCAGGTATACATGTACAGTTTATCTTTTCTCCCTTAAGAGAAGTTTTAACTCAATCATATTTTCTCTAATTGATTCCATTTTGAATCAAGGAAATACCTCATTTCTATTTGCAATAAACAAAGCAATTTAACATGTCATCTCTTTAGATATTATGGCAAAGAGTCTAGGCTTTGCAGCCAGTGCATATGAGTTTAAATCCCAGTTTTCTTACTTACTTCCAAAGCCTTAAGTATCTCACCTATGGTTTCTGATCTCTGATTTCCTCTTGTTGCAGAATTAGCATAATTGCTTATAGGTGGTTATAAGAAATTAATCTCGGGCGTGTTCGTCACATAGTGTTTACTTAATATATAATAGCTAGCCTCACAATAACTATTTCATCCAAACAAAAATTTATTTTATTACATTATTTTATTATTTATGAAGGTAGAGAATAAACAGATGTCCCAAGTGTTTATGACTCTTAATTATGTGTTTTTAAATCACAGTAATTTACACTTTTTGAATCATTTGCCTTCCGGCTATATTTGATGGGATCTTGTGTTACATGTAGACTTATTATATTGGAAAAGCAAATAAGGTTCCAGCTACTATTTAAAAAGAAAATAGAAAAATTCCAGCAAGATTACAATCTAAGCAGGAGAATAAGTTGTTTGTCAAAAAGAAGTTGGTGAGGATGTGAAATGATGGTTCCATATAATGCTGAAGTGAAATATTGACCCACAGAAAGTCAGCAGGATGGTTAATACGAGCTTGACAACATCAGAAGTTAAAGAGTTAAAGGAGACCAGTTCTCTGTCACCACTCTAGAGTCTGAAATGTGCCTCGGGACTCGCATATTTCTGTATGTATGTGTGCATATGGCTCATGGGGAGGAACTGTAGGAAAGTGTATGGGCTTAGGAGGCAGACAGTCTTGTGTGGAAGTCTGGTGTAACCAACTAGTCATTGTATCTTCAGAAGCAGACTACTGAACTTTTCTAAGCCTCAGTTTTCTCATTTATACAGTGAGTTCAATAATACAGACTTCAACAGTCTCTGTTGAGGCTGCTGTGGAAATTAAGGAGTTAATGGATGTAAAGTTCTTAACACTGTGACACACATGAAGCATTCAAAAAATTGTGATCATAGCTCCAGTGAATAGAAACAGTTCAGTTCCAAGTCATGGGTAAGAAAGTATAGAATGTGTACAAAAAGGAAAGCAAAAAAGATAATTTTGGCTAAGTTAAGTGTATATGTCTTGAATTCCAAGTGAAATTGAAGCCCACATATTAAAGAGAATAATGAACTGATAAAATAGAGCTTGAGGAGGGACCTGATACACCTGCTGTTCTCTGCACAAACTACATTAGCTAATTAATTAAGCTGTAAATTTCTAAAGAAGAAAAGATCATATTTTTACTGAAATATGTACCCAAAATTGACAACTGGAGGAGGGACTGAGCTAACAATGTTTATTTAAAAAAATTTTTTTTAAGATGTATTTATTTATTTTAGAGAGAGAGAGAGGAGAGAGTGGGGCAAGGAGGGGCAGAGGGAGACAGAGAGAAAGCATCTTAAGCAGACTCCCCACTGAGTGCAGAGCCCACTGAGGTGCTCAATCCCATGACCCTGAGATCACGACCTGAGACAACATCAAGAGTCAGACGTTTAAGCTACTGAGCCATTCAGGCACCTTAGGGTAGCAATGTTTAGGAGAAACAGCGTAAGACTAAAGATGAGCAGTCTAGCATTCCTGTCCTGTTTCTACCAGTAAATGTCGAAAATCCACTTACATTTCCTAGACTCCAGGTTTTACATTTATAAAAAATGAGGAGCAAATTGAGCCAGGTGATATGAAAAGAGCCAGATATAATTTTAATATTAAACAACTTTAACTTGATTAGGAAAATAATTTAAATATTCTTGAAATAATAGATGTAAATATAAATTTGTGAAAAGGTAAGAGACAGGAAAAAATATTTCCCCAAAGTAATTAACTCACCATTATGTAATTACAGCCCCGTGTTAGCCATTTTTGCAGAAATGTTTTGCGCTACAAGTTTGTGAAGCTCTTTGGAGCTATGTGTGTGAGTTGGGATGTGTGCATGTGTTTGTGCATGGATATGTATGCATGTGGGTATGTGAGTATATGTAGGGTTGTGTGCATGCACACGTGTGTGTGTGTGTATGTGTTTATGTTGGGAGGGATACTAAGCAACATTTAACTGTGTTTAATTTTTCTTTAGGTTTTGTTATTGTTTTCTTAATCTCTTTAGTTAAAATGCAATTCAGAAGCATTAACTTCTTAAGTTTTTTTAGTGGCCCTTTGCATTCAACTATTTTAGAGAAAAAACGGACTCATTTTTTTCATGAAAATATATATCATATCATATTTCACACCATAATTTTGTTAAATACTGACTATCTCATTTGAGACCTATGCATAAGAAGTGTTTGTTTGTTTGTTGTTGTTGTTGCTGTTGTTGTTTTCATTTCTGTGTATTCTCAGGAAACCCAGGGGCAAAGGAATGATTTTTTCATCTCTTTTCCATCAATAACTATAGAACAGTTACATATACTTTATTTATATTTTTAGCACCTGTTTTGTCAAAAACACATTTCATCCTTCTTCCATAGCTTCTGTTGTGTAAACGGAAAGCCCTGTGGCAGAAACCAAAAACAAAAATGAAAGCGAATGAAAAGCAAAAGACTATTAAAATGATATTGAGTCTATAAGTAGGTTTGGGAAACAGATTACAATTGGTTATATTATTATTCTTTATTTCTTTTGCTTCTTATAATCCTGGCCTGAATAAAGTAGTAGTTTAAGTTTTCTTGCAAAAGTGTTATTTATCTCAGATATTTGAAAGACAGGTACAGATCTTTGTTCTTCCCCCTACAATTATGGATGCCCAGCTAAACCATCTGATCTTGAATTGGCAGGATTTCCTTGAGCCGTAATGGCCAGTGTGTAGATTTTCACAGCTTTCCTGTCAATGTGCTCAATCAGTGAAATTGTGTTAAAGTTCAACAGTTGTATTAGAGGTCTACTACCCACCACAACTGATAGAGCTAAGGATGGGTCATAACTTCAGCTGTCAGAACTTAAGAGATTGTGAGATTAGGAAGCAGGTCCAAATATGTCCAACTACTTCATTACCGAATATGAGTGCACCATTCCTTTATCTGAAAACTTGAATATAAGCTGTCAATGCAGGCCAACTTGGATCAACATTAAATATTAATAACAACCAAAAATGAAGAAATTAGGAAATGAGAAAAAAAATAAGGAACATAAAATAAAATAAAAGTACAACCTCCAAAAATATAATGGTTACAGTAATAACTGTCCTAATTTGGGGACTGTATTATTCTTACCTGTCAATGATGAGAATGAGGAAGCTCCGATGCCCTTGAGGGAAGGAGACCACAGAGCCTAATCATATTGGAATCCGGCATGGAATTTTTAGGGACAGACAGAAAACTGTACTGTTATGAATAAAGGTCAAAGTACCTTATGCACAGGTAGGATCGTATGCATATATTGGCAAAGAGACCCCATGTTGTTGATGTTAGATATATTAGTAAAGTCTTTTTAAAATGTTCTTCATGAAAGGAACCCAGCAAGGAACTCTGGACCAGTGACTACACCAAAAGGTCAGGGTCTCCTCCCCCAAAAAGCATATAAAATATCTCACTTCTTAGACCAATGTTTCAGTCTTCAAATAGTATGTGCCATGTGGCATCTATAGGAGGTTAAAATAAAAAAAAATTAAATTAAAACCAAAGTTAGAAGTCAGAATTTTTTTCATTTATGAGATATAGAAATTATAAATGAAAAAAGGTCTGTTAGCTGTTCTAATATATCTTGTTTCTGACAGGAAAATGATGCCCTTGGTTATCCTTACTTCAAACTGAACCACTTACAAAATATATGATTATTGAAAAAAATAAATTATCCCCATGACCATTAAGATTTTCTTAAAATGGGAATTGGCTTTTACAGAAAATTGTATTACATTTCGTCTTTACTAAGCATTTTATTTCTATGCTTGGTATGTATTTGAATTGCCACTTTGGTGGGAAGCCATATTTTAAGGTGGTTGGAAAAAACCTTACTATTGTGTCAAGTGACTAATGCTAATCTTTGTGAGAGGTTAAACTGAAGTTTTGATGAAAGGAATATTTAAATACTTTTGTGGGTGAGTCATTTATCAGTTTAAGGATAAAAGAACAAAAAGGATTGAAGGATTGTTTCGCTTACTTAACTTACTTGTTTTTTTACTCTTCTACACTCTCTCCCCCTCCCTTCATAATATCCCTGCTCTGTTCTTCTCTGAGGCCTTTCAGTGACATCTTCAATTCTCATTCATCTTAGGACATCTTGGTCTTCTTTTGTGACTGGGCTAGGAAGAGTTAGATGTGTACATGACATTTTGATATGGCTCTTTCGACCTACGCAACTTCCTTGACAAAAGCATTTTGATGCTAGAAGCTTTCTGACATGCCACTTTGATGTGCAATTTTGATGCAAGGTTGTTTCTGACATGCCTTAAAAAAGGCACTTTTAAGCTTTCAGCCTTTATTATTATCAACCTATCCCAGAACTAACCTCATCCCACAATAAGGGTATGAGATGGGGTGGACTCTGTGAAGAGAGCAGGTGTTGGGGCTGGACAGAACTTACACAGAAGGTTAGAGACTCTGGGGTCTAGGCCAAGTCTGGCACAAACTTCCTGCATCTGGGAGTCAATGCTTAACCAACTTGCACACATGTTAACATTCATTGATCATTAGGATAAGCACATGTTCATTCTCTCAGGACTCAGCAATATTCGTGATTGCTTTATATTAAATTCTCTGATTTTTTTCCCCATAAACTCGAAGACCCATGGAAAAATGGACTTAAAATAGTGGGATCACTTACCATCTCTGAATGGCCTAAGACACCCAGTTCTTCATAACATTTCTAACAACTATCCCTCAGTACACTTATTATACACGTTATTGTTAACATTCTGGAAACTCAAAATTTGGGAAACAAAAGTGATGTTCCCTTAGAAATGAACATATATTGCAATCTCAACATAGATCTTTACTTTATCTTATTATAAAGGTAACATCTAATCACAGACATTTGTGAATAAGGTATAAAATAAAAGCTCTTGGCAACTGAGGAACAAGAAACAAGATCTAAATTTAATGCTTCCACAAGGCCATTCTTTCCTGCTATATTAAATATAGCAGGAAATTATCAGAATGGTTGTGTTAAAATGTGTTTTAAAATAATCAAACGGGGCCCCTGGGTGGCTCAGTGGGTTAAAGCCTCTGCCTTCAGCTCAGGTCATGGTCTCAGGGTCCTGGGATCGAGCCCCGCATCGGACTCTTTGCTCAGCAGGGAGCCTGCTTCCTCCTCTCTCTCTCTGCCTGCCTCTCTGCCTACTTGTGATCTCTGTCTGTCAAATAAATAAAGTCTTAAAAAAATCAAATCAAATCAAATCAAATCAAACAAAAAATGATTGCTTTTAAAGAGTTGAGCATTAGAAGAGGTAAATACTGTTGAATTTCTTCACCCATCCCATTTTTCTACATCAACTTTATTAAATCTTGTGCCCACATCTTCACTGAAGTGTGAGGCCTGGCTGGCTGGCTGGTCTTCACACCAAGAGGCCATCAACAGCATTGTGGTTCAGAAGAGGGATTGCAAATGCTATGTGGTCAGCACAGCAGTTGTCTGCATTGCAAAGGGCTACCACATTACCTGATGAGATCCTTGAGAACAAATACCTCTCAGTTGGAGGGAGAGACTATCTTTCTCAATATTTTCCAGCCCCCATCACTTGTACCTGGCTGTGGGAAAGAGGTGAAATAGGAAGTATTTGAAAAGATTTTGGGGAAAGACATGTAGTCTACATCAAATTTAATGGATTTAGGGGCACCTGGGTGACTCAGTGGGTTAAAGCCTGTCTTCAGCTCAGGTCATGGTCTCAGGGTCCTGGGATGGAGCCCCACATCAGGCTTTCTGCTCAGCAGGGAGCCTGCTTCCTCCTCTCTCTCTCTCTGCCTGCCTCTCTGCCTACTTGTGATCTCTGTCTGTCAAATAAATAAAATAAATAAATAAAATCTATTAAAAAATTAATGAATTTCTATTTCCCTGAGTTGGACTTGAGGCATTTCCTCCTCCAAGGATCCTGAGGTGCGCTGTGCTTTCAGTAAAGTCTACATAGGATATAAAACCCAGAATATTCTCCTCCTCCCTGGCTCCTTATTTACCCCAAGATTGCTATAAGTAAAAAGAAACAGTGTGTGTGTCCACACACACATGCTTCTGTGTTGGGGAGAGGGTTGTGGTAGAAAGTCTTGGACAGTAAGAATTGCCTTTTATTTTTATTTTATTTATTTTTTTTTTTTTTAAAGATTTTATTTATTGACAGAGAGAGAGAGAGATCACAAGTAGGCAGAGAGACAGGCAGAGAGAGAGAGGAAGCAGGCTCCCTGCCGAGCAGAGAGCCCGATGCGGGACTCGATCCCAGAACCCTGAGATCATGACCTGAGCCGAAGGCAGAGGCTTAACCCACTGAGCCACCCAGGCGCCCTGCCTTTTATTTTTAAAATGAGTTGCTGAATAGATTAGTGACTGTGCATGATACTTTGGGGACTTCTTGAGTACAAGTAGTGGTATCTGAACTCATCATTTCTTCTTTGGGGATAGCTAACCTCTTCATGACTTTCCTTTACTTATTCTTTTATTTGATTTTTCTTTTCTCTTGTTAGCCAGAGGTTAAAATTTGTAAAAGAAATAGAAAACTATTTTTAACATCTTTGCACTCTGGTATACTTTAACCTGGCGGTATTTTCCCTGAACGCATGAAAACACATCCACACACACAAGCCACACTGGCTCAGACCCACTCCGCCTCACTCTATGAACTTGACTTGTTATATATTGAAATGCAGACTATAAAGATAAGATAGCTAATTTGTGACCCGGTTATTTGTTTGAAAGTAGTTGTATGTGGATAGGATATAAATTATGATCTTATAAGTAAATAAAGAAAAAGTCCTAAAACAGAATGTAAGTCTCTAGTACGATAAGGTGTCCTTTATATGGCCTGAAACACCAATTTAGCTATCAAAATTGTGTTCAGCTCTGAGGTAAAAATGATATGGAAAAAAAAGAGGTAAAGCTAATCTAGGCTGGTGAGCATCTCAGTGAAAACAATCTAGATATAATAAACATGATTATGTTACTGAATAATTAAGTTGTCTTTTTAGCTTAGATATCTGATTCTCAAGTCCTTAGCATTTACATTTATATAAAAGTAGAGCATCTGTGTACAAAGGTCTGTTTTGTTTCCTCCCACAGGCATAAGGAAGTCACCCTAAAGGAGGGATAAGTGGAAAATGCAGGACTCGGGGAGGCCCATAGCTGAAATCAGCTGCCATGTTTGGCACAAACTGAATGATGGCATGAGTAGTAGATGCTCTTCTGGGTAAATTGAAAGTCCTGTGGAGCATAGGAAACCTTCTGGTTAAGAGAGAGGCAGCACTTCCTTCCTTAAGCTGAAAAAATATATTAGCACAGGCAGAAACAGATTTTGCTAAAAACTACCACAAAGATGAAGCATAATCTTTTCCTTTATTTATAAATCTAACTAAGGCTAACCATGTTTCTTAAAATTCACAGTGTGTACTCAAGTATTTTAAACTTTTCTTTATCCTGACTAATCTAAGGCAGATACTCAAGATTTGGTCCAACACTTTTGTCTTTATTACCCCAAAATTTAAAATTCTAGGTCTACTAAATCACAAATTTATTTACAACTTTGGTGGCTATCTAAAAGGAATTTTGTCATGTTTATAGGAGATAGTATGACCTGAAAGGAAATTTTTGAGAATCTTCACTGGCAACATTCTTGTGATGGAGAGTTCCTTTTATTTGTAGATTATTTTATAGTTGGCAAATGTTTCCATATATGCTTTTTAATTTTCACAACCACTTTGTGAGAGAGGCAAACTGTAGCAGCTCTGAGAATGGCTTGGTCAGATAGTGGCTTTCACATACCACGCTAGAAACAGAAGTGATGAAATGCCCCTCTCTTCCCTCCTCAACTCTGGATAAAATCCATGCAGTTGCAAAGAATCATACCTAATTTCATCTTAGATGTTGTTAGTGCTTGTCACAACTAGGATGGGAGACCTAAAAATGGGTTTGAGCCTTCCTCCCCACTCTCATCTCACTGCCATGATAACGTTACAAGAGGCAGAACTGGGAGAGACTGGAGGAGTTTGGGAATCAGAGTGATAACTGGAAAAGAAGTCTTAAGAATGGTGACCTTGGGCTCGAAAGCCCAACACAATTTTGTTATTGTTCTTAATATTGCTTTTTCTCTCTCCATTTCTCTCTGCACTGCTCCCAGCTTAAGTACCCAAGGAAGAGGCTGTTGTTCCTCTCTCTTTATAAGGATGACAAGAGAATTGAGCTGCCCTTGAATACGTGCCTCAACATTTTTATGTGCTATGATTTGAACACTCACTATAAAGCCACTCAAAATAGCTTCAGATGTCACAGGTTACTCATCTCTGCAATGCAGTTTGAAAAAATTTATGGTTCAGTTTCTAAAATATTTGTGTCACCTAGATATGGTTTAACAATGCATGCCCCTTTTATGTACTTTGAGCCTTGTTTATTAGTAATTGTTTAAATCCTTTAAGGAAAATGACTATGTATTTTTATACTTACTGGTTTACTTACTGGTTTCATACTTACTGGTTTTCATAAAGGAAACTGGAGTAAAATATCTGAGATTAATGATTAAAAACTACTGTAATGTTTTTCTGTAAATATTTTTGTATACTTTAAAGTTTTACCTTACTTTTGACATATAGTATCATTCTGCAGAGCTCTAACATTTCATAAATGTTAGCTCGTGTCTTAATTCCTTTTAGGTCTCTGACCATGTTAATATATCTGACTGTGCCATGATATAGTGGTTGTTTCTACAGCTTATTGAAAGCTGTAAAATGCTTAGAACCAGAAGCTGTGTTCAGAAAACCCATGGTTGTCATGGCAGCCATGAAATCCTTAGGTGTTTCACAGTAAGTATTGATCAAACAAGCAAGTACAAGCTGTTTTTCAAATTTGGTGACCTTATTGTCCCAGACCATTTAAAAAGTCTCTGTTAGGAGGAATAAGTATCTTTAAAAAATTACAGAAACAAAACAATAGAAATGCGTTACTAAAAATAATATATTTATTTCTTATATGTTAAACTTTTATATTCTATTTTATTCACAGCTGGGAAGGGAAGGATATTTGTGCCAGTTATATACATGAACCAAACTGACAATATATTCTTGTAATTTCTAAACTTTAAAAATCAGAACATATACCTAGAGCTAATTCACCGATTTTCAGTTATCACTTTTTACACATTTCCTCCTACTAAAAAAATATGTGTATGGGGTGCCTGGGTGGCTCAGTGGGTTAAAGCCTCTGCCTTCGGCTCAGGTCATGATTTCAGGGCCCTGGGATCCAGCCCTGCATCAGGCTCTCTGCTCAGCAGGGAGCCTGCTTCCTCCTCTCTCTCTGCCTGCCTCTCTGTCTACTTGTGATCTCTGTCAAGTAAATAAATTTTAAAAAAATGTGTAAAAGAACATAATAGCTATGCTTTTTGAACTATCATTATCACTCTCATTTTATACATGGAAGAATCAAGGCTAGATGGATCTCTAAGTTTCTTCTTAAGCATATATATGTAGAATCACTGAAATTAGGAAAAATACTTCATGTAGCAAGGTACTTTCCCCTGTATGCCTTCTTTCCATCCTTTAAGCAAACTTATCAATATTATATATTCTAAAGAAGCTCAGTATGATTTTAAGGGAAATTAAAAGTAGTATATCACCCAAAGTTATTCTACATATTTGTGATATTGCCCCAATGCATTTTATTTCTATGTATACTTTAAAATATAGCACCATTTTTCTTGTGTGAACAAAAAAATTCTAGAAGAAATATTGATTAACCAATTTAAGATAATATAAAATGGAAAACCTTTTTTTAAAAAAACTATAAACTAAAAGTATATAAAACTTCTGCTTGCTTTGCACCTTAATAAATTTAATGAACATATTTAATTGCATTCCAAAGGGTTTATAATAGAAATACTAACATAAGCCAGACTCTAGTCCAAGTAAATATCATTTCTTATTTAACTTCCTAGGCTGTAGAAAAACCAAAAAGTAACATGTTAGGTATGAGATAGTCAATCTTCAGTGCTTTTCATCACTGTCACTATACTGCCTGGTGATCACATGGTTTCCAAATGAATAGCAAAGTCATCCTTTCATTATTATGGAGGCAGGCTATTCTTCAGGCAGTGGAAGACCGGGGGACAATTACTTACCTATGAACCTATGGCCTTTTCTATGTCCAGCTGGCAAAGCCCTCTTCACCCTTACCTTTAGCCTCCCTTTCCAAGTAACTACTGAGTTCTGAGGTCCAGCACTATAAAGTACGAATGGAGGCAGTCAGTTAAGAAGGACAGGGAACACAGATGAGGTCTTTCATTCATCTAAGGTGATACATTTCCAGATCAAGCCAGATCATGCATAAAATGTTAATCTTGGTATAGGGGGTTGTGAGAACTAACTGGACATAGAAATCAAGATCTGTGTCCCTTCTCCCTGTGCACAGTGTTACCAATTGTATGTAGCCCAGTAACATAGTAAGTGCAATATGGTGACACTCAGAAACTCATCTGCTCTTAGAGACCCAACATGGTTTTATCACAGAAACACATGCTCTTCAAGTTTTATTTTGAATACCCAGACCAAGACTTTCAATTTTAACATCCTTAAGCACAGCTACTTCTTCCATAATGTCTTATATATTTGTATGGCTGGTATTTTCCATATTGTTTCTTTCTTCTCCTCCGTGAACCTCTTTGACAGTTATTGATCTTGTAGTCCTTCCATCAAGTGCTGCCAGAACAATATGTTGAACACATCTATCTGCTCATATTTCCATCTTCTTGAAAATCCCTGGTTAAATGTACATAGTAATACCTAGTACCTGTTCAACAAATGATGATGTCCCCAAGGCCATAGCAAAGATTCTTAACTCTGGGAGATGGAGAGAAGTGTCTCATCTCCAAGAAATCAGAGGGAGGATTTGGCAGTATAAAACATAAAGAAGCATGTTCAGTACATCTATTATTTTCTTCATACAAACTACTGAAAAAAAACGTTTTTTTGCATGGTAGGGAAATGTAGAAGATGGGCAAGCAAAACAAAACAAAACAAAGATTTTTTTTCCCTTTTTTCCCCTTTTCTTAATTTTAATTTAGTTTTACTGTGATACAAATATTTAGTGGCATTTACCTTCTTAATAAAATTTTAAGTGTGGGGTGCCTGTGTGGCTCAGTCGGTTAAGCGTCTGCCTTCAGCTCAGGTCACAATCCCAGGGTCCTGGGATTGAGCCCCATGTTGTGCTTTCTGCTCAGTGGGGAGCCTGCTTTTCCCTCTCCTTATGCTGCTCCTCCTACTTGCGGGCTCTCTCTCTCTTTCTGTCAAATAAATAAATTAAATCTTTAAAAAAAATAAAATTTTAAGTGTACTATATAGTATTGTTGACTGTCTATGCAGTATCTTACGGCGGATCTCTAGAATTTAATCATCTTGCTTAACTAAAACTTTATGCCGATGGATTAGCAACTCTCTTTTTCTCCCTCCCTCCCAACCCTTGGCAACCACCATTCTACTGGCTGATTCTATGACTGACTACTTTAGATACTTCCTGTAGATACTTCCTGTATCTAAAGTATCTAAAGTGGAATCATGTAGTATATGTCTTTGTGTGACTGGCTTATTTCACTTAGCATAATGTCCTCAAGATTCACCCATGATGTTGCATATTGCAGAATTTCCTTGGGGTGACTAGGTTAAAACCAAGAAACAGAAGACAACAAGTGTTAGGGAAGGTGTGGGAAACTTGGAACCCTGTATACTGTGGGAAGAAACATAAAACAGTACTACCACTCTTGTAAAGAGTATGGAGTTTCTTCAAAAAATTAAACATAGGACTAACATATAATCCAGCATCCCCACTTCTGGATATTTATTCCAAATAATTGAAATCAAGATTTTAAAAAGGTATCAGCCCTCCCGTGTTCATTGCAGCACAACTCACAAGAGCTCTGATGTGGAAACAATCTAAATATCCATCTGTAGATGAATAGATAAAATGTGGTATATACAATGAAATATTTTTCAGCCTTAAAGAATAAAGAACATGGTTTTTAAAAGGTTAAAATATATTGACCTTATAGTTAAAAAAATCAAAAGGTTTGTGTGTGTGTGTGTGTGTGTTTTCTTTGCCTTTTTTTTTTTTTTTTTTCTTTTTCATTCAGAGCCTTCAGTGTAGCCCCTATGAATAATACAGGCTCACTCCAACATTCCACCTACATATACTGCTCCCTTCATCCCCTTATAACTGGAAGCACTAGGGAGAGAGTCAAGTCTCCTGGAACATACAGTGCCTCTAACAATTTCCTCATGAAGCTTTTCCTAACTCTCTTAATCAATTTTAAAGCACTGTCTTTCAATTATCATATGATCTCTCTGATAAGAGGAATTTGAGAGGCAGGGCAGGCGTGGAGGGAAGGGAGGGAAAAATGAAACAAGATGGGACTGGAGAGGGAGACAAACCATAAGAGACTCTTACTCTCAGGAAACAAACTGAGGGTTTTTGGGGGGAGAGGTGGGAGAGGGATGGGATGGCTGCATTTTGGACACTGGGGAGGGTATGTGCTATGGTGAGTGCTGTGAATTGTGTAAGACGGATGATTCACAGACCTGTACTCCTGAAACAAATAATACATTGTATGTTAATAAATTAAAAAAAAATAAAAAGCACTGTCTTCTAGGGGCACCTGCGTAGCTCAATCAGTTAAGCATCAGACGTAATTTTGGCTCAGGTCATGATCTCAGGGTCATGAGCACAGGAGAGGCTACTAAAGATTTTCTATCTCCCTTTCCCTCTGCCCCTTCCCTCTGCAGCTCATGAGTGCACCCCTGCGCTCTCTCTCAAAAGAAAACAAAAAACAAAACAAAACAGAGCACTGTCTTTTAGTCTGTCCACTTAGCATAGACAAGAATAATCAATGAAGTTATATCCAGAGTATGGTCTGCTTAGTATTAATTAAATTTGGACCACATATCATAATGTTAATTGTGATAATAATTTACCCATTTTAATACCCCTCTACTCTACACATCAAGATTAGATATAAGCATTTTTAAAGAAGTAATGAAAGTGACTTTAAATGGTTTGATTAGCTAGACTTTCCATGCCAAATGTATCAAGTTATGCTTACTGTGAATACTATTTATAGGAGGTACATAATGAAAATAGATATGTGATTAATAGAATATCCTGAAATATTCATAAGTCATTCCCGGCCAGGTGTTTTAGACATTGACAATTTTTTTTAGTGAAATTTAATTTAGTACTGTTAGGTATTTTGAAAATGACAAAATTTTAATGTAATATTCTAATTTAAAACTAAATATATTTTTGAGAACATACTTGAGATAAAACATTAATAAATTTCACATCTTAAATTTACTACTGAAAAATTTTAAATGTACATATGCTTATCTATCACCTCTGCTTTGAATATTAGTTGACTTTTCTCACTTACTAATTTGTCAAACAGTGTCTTCCTTGGAAGATTGTTCTAACAGCAGTAAAAAGAGCTTTGTAGGAATTCTTGAAAATACTTGAATGATCAGCTTTGCTCTGGTTAAAATTATGATTTTTTTCAGAGTATATAATATGTTCTAAGAGTGAAGTCATCATAATTTTGTAAATATTGATTTGATCACAAAATATATTTCTATAATTTATTGCTAAAAATCCCATTTAAATACATAAGCAGAATAAATAGAATATAAAAATTTTGGGAAAATAACTCTATGTGTATGTGTAAATTTTTTTTAAAACCAAATATAATCAAGTTTATGAACTACATGTTTTGATCACTTAAAATTATAAATATTTTTTAAAACAGGAATGTTCAATATTTATATAAGCATGGTTTATCATATGACTTTTGTGCTTTTTCTCAGATTAACCTTCCACTCTGTGATTATAAACATTTACCAATGTTCTTCCAGTATACTTGTGATTTTTTTTTTTTCTTGGATACTTCTGGACTTTGTTTGGGGTGATGCCATGTACTAATGGAATGAACTATTCCTCCTTGTTTATTTGTTTGCTTATAATATGAAAGTCAGTTACCCTTAAACTTCTTATAAAAAAAAATCTATCTTTAGTTCTCACTGAATTGATGTGATACATTTATTATATATTAATTTTAGAATTTTTTTCTGTCACAAGGAAAAATTATTTTTAAAAAGCAGTTAAAACATCCATAACAGCAAAGAGCTTAATTTTGTGAAATAAAAATGCTCTTATTAATTAAAGAATGTACATCCCAGTACAAAATAAGTGAATGACATGAACATGGAATTTTTGTAAGTATAAACATCTGTTACCAATACACATGAAACAAAATTTCTCTTCACTCTTAATCCAATGCAAATAAATGAAAACAATAGCAAAACAACTTTCTTTTTCCCCCTTTAGAACAGAAAGTTTCAATAAGTTTAATATAACACAGTTTTGGCAAGGGTGTGCAAAAACAAACCTTTTTGTACATGTTGCTGGAGAAGTGAGTTGATAGAGACTCTTTGAAAACAACTTTGATAATATCAGCTCCTTAACTGCCAATTTGATGATGTATGTCATGGTAAATTGTATTTTGTAAATTTATCTTAAAATATACCTGCACTCTAGAAAATGCAGACTAATCTATAGTACCAGAAAGCAGATCACTAGTTGCCAAGGGAAGGGGCTTAGGGATAGGAGGATAGCATTAAAAAGGCACACTTTAGGGGTTTAATGTATATATTCACTGTCTTGATTGTGGTGGTACAAAAAGTGTATACATATGTCAAAACTTGCCAAATTGTACACTTTATGTGCAACTTGTTGCATGTCAATTATGCCTTAATGAATCTGTTAGTAAAGTGAGGCACAAATATGAAAAACTATTTGATAAAAAACTTTCCTCGCATCACTACTTGAATGGGAACAACCTGTATCCAATAGTCTACAGGAATTATATCTAAAATAAAAATAGTATCAACCAGAAAATACTTATAAATGATCTTTGATGTAAAAGTAATTTTTAGAAATAATAAAATAAGCAAAACTTTTGTACAGAAAAAATAAGACTGGAAGCAAATGGGTGAGAAATATTTAGATAATTTTTCCTTTTTTTGAAATATATACATATTTTCTAATATTGCTTAATAAGTATGCATTTTTATTTAAAAATAAATGGGAAAAAGTAAAAATTTACCAGATAAAAGGTGAACAGTATGAACTACTAAAGTCACGGAGTAAATCATACCAAATAATAGCAGCTTCATTGTCACAGAGTAACTACACTATTAGCCTTTGCTATCCACCACTAAGAAAGTATTTTTTATTTTTGCAAAGTATACAGCAAAATATGATCCCATATTTGTAGGAAAAAATGCTAACTCAGTTGGTGTTTAGTATGACTGTGGTTTCAATGTCAATTCGGTTAAATCCTGTGCAGTACTATTCCCTCAGTGCAGATCTATTCACTCACTGACCACTGTGGGCCAGGGAGGTTTTCTATTAGTTCAGTTCTCGAAGACTTGGTTTGCTGACTAGGATCAGAATTATGCATGTACTGCTCTGGGAAAGGAGTGCAGGATTTTTATAAATAACTTTATGGGTTTGTTTTCCTGAGCCCTCTGCAATCTCCCCAGTACTTTCTGGTTCCCTAGGGCTTCCCTTTTCAGTTCTTTTACCAGAAAGCTGGGGCTTTAGTTGCCCCACTCTGGTACATACTTCTATGGCTTTGCCAACATCTGAGGCTAAGAAAAAAATTACAAAGAAAAATTGTGAAGATAATTCAGCCCATGCTTTTGGGACCACGGCTGTACTGATTGGACAGGGAGAATCTACTCTGATAATTTTGGTTCCTACAGGGTCCCAATGCAGGTGGTACTGCCACACATACTGGGTTGATTGGAATCAGGACTAGAGAACTTCTGCTAGAGCTCTCTGTCTGCACCCAGTGCCCACTTCCAGGTTTGAGGCTACATGACTTTAGGCTGGACACACTGGAGGAAAGAAAATTGATAGATTTACCACTGATTCTTTGATATTTCAAATTGCCATCTTCTTAACCAATCTACCTGCTACTATTGAATTTTCTGAGTCCTCAAATAGCAATTTCATACTTTCTGCCCAGATTTTATAGCTGCTTTCAGAGGGGAAGACATGATGGAGTGTGCTTACTCTGGTACCTGGAACTGAAACTCAAGCAAATGCTTTCAATTAGTAAATTTGCTTAAGTCCTTGGTATTAATCAGTACAAGAGGGTCCCTTAATTGTTCCTTTGAGTAAAATATACAGCTGAAGTCAATGAAAAATTTACATATTATTGGATTTTTACTTTATGTAAAAATACATACATATTAATATTGCACTTTAAAATTAGCCTTATAAATATTAATTTTTCTTAAGCTTTTTCTTGGTTAAGCCCACAACTGGTACAGAATTATTTGTCTCCTTAAGTATGTGTGCTTGCTGTTCATTAATCACAAGGTGCAGTTCATATCAGTGACATCAACAAGCTTAATTTTTTGTTGACATATAATCAACATATAACACATGAGTTTGGGGGAGTTTGATTAGTTTGGTTTACATTTCCTTGATGATTAGTGATATTGGACATCTTTTCATGAGGCTGTTGACCATCTGTTATGTCTTTGGAAACATGTCTGTTTAGATCTGCCCATTTTAAAATCAGATTGCTTGTGGGTTTGTTTGTTTGTTTGTTTGTGTTTTTTGCTTTTGGCTATTGAGTTTTAGGAGTTTTAAATGTATATATGTATTTAAGGGGGGGGGGGTGTTAAGAGAAAGAATCTTAAGCAGTCTCCACACTCAGCATGGAGCTTAGTGCAGGGTTGGAGCTCATGATCCTGAGATCATGACCCGAACCAAAATCAAGAGTCAGGGGCTTAACAGACTGAGCCACCCAGGCACCCCTATATACTTTTTATACTAACCTCTTGGCAAGATTTATTTTAAACTTAAACATTGGTTTTACATTTTAGAAACTTTTAGAACAGACCCTATTCCTCTAGATGTCAGACTGTCCTTTTCTTTACATATTTGAGTTAAATGCATCTGTAGTAAATGGGAAACACAGAAAAAAGAAAGTTCTAAGGATAGAGCATGAACCAGCTGGAAAAGCTTTGAATATACACCTGAATGTTAGAGTATCCTGGATAAAAGAGATGTCTCACTGATGGTTATGTGCATATCAATTTATCCAGTGTTAGTCTATGTTTAGGGAGCAAGCTTAACAAATTCAGAGACTGTGGGGCACTGACTGGGACCCAGCAATCTCTCTTAAAATTAATTTTCAAATTTAAATTCATTTTAAGGCCCAAATATTCATCTTTATACCTGTGTAATTAAAAAAGCGTTGCTCACAAATAACTCGAGCTAAGGAGATTTTGCATTTTTTCTGTTATCCAAGAGAGATACAGAACTAGACCACTTCTCCTCACCTCCACCACTGTTTTCCTGGTTTAAGTCAATGGCATCTCTTTATTACCCTATCTTTGCAGTAGAGCCCCAGCTGATCTCCCTGCTTTCCACCCCACTCCCCAAAAATCCAGTATCTGCAGCAGAAAGAATCATCCTTTTAGAACTTCAGTCACATCCCGTCACTCCTCTGCTCAAAACCCTCTAATGGGATCTCTTCTCCACCAAAATAAAAGCTGAACGCGAAGCTTTACAGTGACCTATAGTGCCCTACATAATTTGGAACCAAGATGTCTCTAACCTCACCTCCTACTAATATTTATTCTAACCTCCTTTTTCCAGCCATATTGTCCTCTCTATACTTGTTTGAATGTGGTAGGTCCACTTCTGTCCCAGGGTCTTTGTACTGGCTGGTCCCTTTATTGGAACTCCTGTGTCTCCTGCACACACATAGTTCACTTCCCCCTCTCCTTCAAGTCCTTACTTAAAAGTCATCTTTCATTGAGTCTTCCCTGGCCACCCTGTTTGAAACAGTGACTCTCACCTCCCTGACCTGCACTATTCCCTTTTCCTGCTTTATTTTTCTATAGTTGTTATCACTGTTGGATAGTGATCACTAGTTCTTATCAATACCTAGTATACTATTTTGTTTTTATTGGATGTATATTAACATATTATCTATTTTGCTCTCCTAGGTAGTACACTACATGATAGCACACAATAATTGTTTTGTTCACTGCTACTATATCCCCAGGGTCTAGAAACATATATTAGCATGTAGTACATAGTTGGCCTATATTGAGTTAACAGGTATAGTCTTTAATAGGTGCTTATACGTATAAAGGTGTGGTACTTGCTAAACTTGGAAATCAGAGAGCATACCACCGATTCTGACAGCTTTCCAATAGTGATAGATTTCTAATTAAGAATATTCAAAGAAGGTCTTTGGGTAAGAAAATGGAGACCTACCTCTTCTGGAACTTCCTTTACAATAAAGGGAGTTTGATTGTAATAGTCTAGAGTTGTGGCAAAACCACTAGGGTCCATCTTTGGAATATTTTTCATACGTATCTTTGTTTTTCTTATTTTCTAGTAACTGTCCTGGTTTTTCTTAGCTGCTTTATTATAGTAACTTCATAATTGGTTTTTCTCTGTGTCTTATCCCCAAGTCTATCATACATGTTACTTTTTAAATAATCTTCATAAAGAATGACTGCAATTTTGTCAGCCCCCTACTAATGTGCTATTTCAAAGCATTCATGGCCCTTCCTGATCTATCATTTTTACCTTAGCTAGTAGAAATTAGTCCCTTAAATATCTTTTCTTTTTGTGCAATTAGAATTTTTTTTCCTCTCCAACTTTACCTGGGATGTTCTGTCTTCCAAGCTTTTATTCAATGTTCTTGTATTCCTCAGTTTGCAATCCCACCCAAATAGTTCTTGATCAGAAATATGTGTATGAAACTGAAATCTGTGTTGATGTCATTCTAGGGGAGTAGCACATCTAGGGTTGCCTTTACATTGCCTGGGATTGTCTAGCAGGAATGACCTAAAAAATGTACTTATTCTGTTTAAGCTGTCAACTCTGGCTTGTCTTCCATCTTCTGACTCCAAGGCACTTTTAGGTATCTCCATCCTCAATCCATGAGGAGATGTGAGATGAGGGATGGAGCTCTTCTTCTTCACCAGTATTTGGAATTAGCATATAGTTGGTACTAATCAGAACAAGATCAAGATTTCCTCACAGCCAAGATCTTAGAAAAATCTACCCTCATGACACACATATTGATGGTTCAAAAGTTTGAACTTCTCTGGCTTGGGGTTAGGGGTTATGAGAGTTCCCTTAACAAACATATTGGATAATTCAAGAAAAAAAGAGATTATAAAATAAAAATTCTGTTGCGAAGATATTTTAGAAATGTGTTTAGGGGCGTCTTGGTGGCTCAGTGTTTAAGTGTCTGCCTTCAGCTCAGGTCATGATCCCACTGTCCTGGGATCAAGCCCCGCATTGGGTTCCCTGCTTGGCAGGAAGCCTGCTTCTACCTCTCCAACTCCCCCTGCATGTGTTCCCTCACTCACTGTGTCTCTCTCTCTGTCAAATAAACAAATAAAATAAAAAAGAATGTGTTTAGTCCACAGGATGGAGCGACTGACTATCTTAAAGATTGAAAAAAGGCTTTGTCAAGAGTTTTACTTTTTCTTTATTTTGTTCTTCCTTATTATTTCTCTGTCTCTGCTTCTCTCATCCTTTCTTGTGTGTGTTTATCTTACTGAAAAATTGGGAGCAGGGTAGATAAGCAGAGAGTGCGGTCTTAAAAAGTGATAAATCAGCTTGCAAGAAATAATTCATGTGATAAATCAGTAGCAAGAAATTCTAGGTCTATGTGTAGAGGGCAAAATGTGAAATGAAGAGAGATGAGTTAAAACAGAGGTTGTGATTTAATTAGAAAGCACTGAATGAGAATTACATTTATCATTGTTATGAAAATGGGAATTTGGAAACAACTTGCAAATCATTACAGGATAAAATAATTTATATAAGGCACATATGGTTGAATATATATGGCTTGATTATAGGTCATGCTGGTAAGTGTTAGGGTTTAACCCTTAAAGGCCTGCATGGTTACACTAAGAATGACACAGTTGTTTAAAATGATGATGGAAATAGGGGAAAAAAAGAAAGTGAGGCAAAGTGTGCTATGATGGAAGAGTGTCCAGATTTCAGGTTCTGCTGGGTCTCTGTTTTCTGCCTGTGAAAAATAAAAAATAGAGTTCCGAGGCTGTTACCTGGTTCACAAGGCTGTTGACAAGATGAAATGAGAAAATACTTTTGAAAAGCATTTTGAAAAACTCATACATTTTCTACAGATTAAGGTATTAGTAGCAACTTTTTAAAAAGCAGGGCACTTGACACATCACAAAGTATTAGAAGGATAAAGTATTCATTGTCAAAATTAAGGCCATGTAAAGTTACCCAGTTTTTAGTTTGTTAAAATGATTTCTAAGTGTGGAAGAGTTTGGGGAAAATCCTGGAAAGGCAAAAATGTAGGGATACTCCTTAACCTCAGGCCTCCTAAAGGATGCTGATATCTTGTGTGCCAAGATCAGACCCCAGTAGTGAAGTCAATGGAGAGAGGTTAGCATGACCATGGGACTTTATAATCCAGCCCTGGGCAAATTATTATTAAGGGATGATATGAGTGGATTATGTATTGTTGCCAGAGCTCCTTTGCATTTCTGATTTTCGATGCTTTGCCCTCTAGGTTTGCTCCCTATTTACTTTATTGGGATAATAATAATATAGACTCCAATATATAAAATAAATCAAATCAAATAAAAACAATAAATATATAAATTAAAAAGGTAATAAAATAGAACCAAAGAAGCAGATTTTTTTTTGCCTTTCTTCTTCTTCTTCTTTTTTTTTTTTTTTTAATTTATTTATTTGTTAGAGAGAGAGAGCGAGCAAGCACAGGCAGACAGAGTGGTAGGCAGAGGCAGAGGAAGAAGCAGGCTCCCCACCGAGCAAGGAGCCCCATGTGGGACTCGATCCCAGGACGCTGGGATCATGACCTGAGCCGAAGGCAGCTGCTTAACCAACTGAGCCACCCAGGCGTCCCTCTTTTGTTTTTTGTTTGTTTGTTTGTTTGTTTTTTGTATTTCTTTAATTTTAGCTTCTTTATCATTTCTTCTTTCTTATTTTCTTTGATTTCTTTTTGTGTATCCTTTAAAAAGCATCTTAAGTTTGAGAACTTCTTTTCTTTAAATGCCTTTAATGTTGTAGACTTTTTTTGAAGGGCTAGTTTGCTATTTAATCAGTATTTTGATTAAGTATTTTATCCTCTTTGTTTTCTAGGTAATGTGAAATTTCAGTTTTTTAATTTACTTTGAACCAATATATTTAAGATTATGTTTCTTAATTTTCAAAAAGGGTGTTTGAAGTTATCATTTATTTTTTATTTCTAAACTTTAGGGATATGCTTGTGAACTGTGGCCTTATTTTTTTTTTTTAATTTTAGTAGTTATTTGTGCTAAGCACATAGTCTTTTTTAAAAAATTGGCATATTTTCATGGCAAACCAAAATGTATATTCTTTATTTTATTGATTTACTAAGTAGAGTTTGGTGATTTTTAGTTATTCAATTCCTCTATGTCTGTGTTTATTTTTAGCTGCTAGTTCTGTCAGATTTTGGAACAGTTACTAAAATGTTCCAACTATTTTATATTTATCCTGTTTTAACTGCATTTATAATAGTATTTGGGTTAATATGTTAATAAGCTGTTGTTTATTTGTTACAGTGTTTAGATTCTTCATAAATTAAGCATTTTGCCATCATTTCCCCCTTTACCATGTTAAATGTTTTTATCTATTCTTGGGTTGTTTGGTTAAGTGTCATCTCTCCACCATCATTTGCTTTTTATTTTTGTGTATTTATTTCTCAATTCTGCCTGCACAGTCTTTCCCTTCATGATTTCCACCTCAGATTCTCAGTCTCTCAAGTCTATAAATCAGGTCTCAAACATGACCATCTTTTCCTTCAGTTCATCTCCAGAATATTTTATCTCTAGAATATTTTAATTCTAAAACAATGTTTTCAATTTTCAGAACTTTTTTTTTAATACCATAATTGAAAAATGCCTTTGTTACTCTTTT
This sequence comes from Martes martes, assembly GCF_963455335.1. NCBI lineage: Eukaryota > Metazoa > Chordata > Mammalia > Carnivora > Mustelidae > Martes > Martes martes. The sequence goes on from NC_137888.1 coordinate 86,002,512, forward strand.
TTGTTCAAGGCATTAACTGTCTTGTCGTATAGTTACATTCTATTTGGAGCAGCCCCTACGTGTCCGCTTGCTTGCTTTCCTACTTTGGCTTCCTCACTGGGGTTCATGCTTCACTGCTGAGACACTTCATGCAGTAGGGGATCTTTTAAGGAAAGGCAGGACCAGCATCTCTCCCTGGGGGCCAGCTGCCAACAGACCTGCAAATTGCCATTTCTCTGTCATGGATCCAGCTGCAAAAGCTGTCACCCTCTAGCCCTCACAATTCAGGTTGAAGCTGCTGACCTTTTCAGCTCTCTGTGGCTCTCTGATAGCCAGATCACCCCCAAAGATACTCGTGGATATTTAGCTTCTTTTCTACTAAGGGCAAGATGGAAACTTATAATCAGTTTTACAAAGAAAAAAAAAATTCCAGGCCAAAGTCCAACTCATGTTCTGCTTTCCGACTGCACATGACGACCAGGCTATGTCCACCTGGAAGAAGGGGTACATAGTTTTCTACACAATTGGCACCATCTGGCTACCAAGCTGTCTGCCCAGAGGACATGCTTTATTTCTAATCATCCATCTAAGGTAGACCTGTTCTTAGTTTCCCAAAGACAGCGTGTGCGTGAGTGGAGGCTTTCCTTCTGGGGTCCACAAATTCTCATATAAAATTCACTCTCATTCATCGATACTCTCTCTCTCTCTAAAGCTCACACTAATCCTTACTTCAGAATTCTCAATGACAAGTCTCTTCCCTCATTTCAAGGTCTGGGAATAGGAGGAATGAAAATCCCTTACTACCTCTTGCCATCCTGGATTTTGGCAGAGCAAAAATTCTCATCTGAACCCTCTATGCCACCACCTTTAGACCCAGAGGCAGCTCATCTTGGTAGAAGCAACTGATTGTTAACCTGGAGTTGGATGGGTATGAGCAGCATGGACTCATTGTGGTGCCATTTTCCCAGAATCTCACGGAATCTCTCTGGATATTACATTCTCAGAGACTATCTGTTCAAGTATCAGATATGGCAGTGTAAACTGAATACCAAGAATTGCCGAAGGGCCAGTCCCCCACTCACTTCTCCAGCCCCATCTAGCAGACCTTTTCCACTTGCTTTCTGCCAGTCCAGTCACTTTGACTTTCTCGCAATGCCTCCAGTATTCTGTGCTTCCTCAGGTTCTATGGATCTTCACGTATGTGCTCCTTGTTCATGTAAATTCCTACTCACACCACACATATCAGGCCAGAGACTCCTTCCAGGCAGGCTTTCCTGAAGATGTCAGCCGGGTGAGGTCTTATGGAGCCGGCTGCATCCTCATTGCTCTTCTAGGACCTATATGAACATTTATCCCCTGCACTAGATTGTAAGTTCTATGCAGGCGAGCCTCCTCCGGAGCCACCTCTGGTGCTTGTGTGTGCAGCACCTGGGACACTCCTTAAACACCAGGAGCCAACAGTATTTGTTTTCTCATTAACACCAGGAGAGGGGTGCCTGGGTGGCTCAGTGTGTTAAAGCCTCTGCCTTCTGCTCGGGTTATGATCCCAGGGTCCCGGGATTGAGCCCCACATCGGGTTCTCTGCTCAGCAGGGAGCCTTTTTCCCCCTTTCTCTCTGCCTGCCTCTCTGCCTACTTGTGATCCCTGTCTGTCAAATAAATAAATAAAATCTTAAAAAAAATAAATAAATAACAGCAGGAGAGAACCCAGACACTACATGAGAGTTTTCCTGAGGAATCACAAATCTCAATCATCTGAGGATAAAATTTGATGATAAACTTTTAAGTAGTGAAATCTCATACTAAATTTTCTCACATTAAAGCACGGGATTCCCCAAAATTTTCTTTGAAAAATTTCAAACATATAGAAAAGTTATAGGCATTTGATAATGATCATGCACATATTCCTCACCTAGATACTATTAACATTTTTGCTATGCTTGTTTTGTAACAAAGTTGTCTATTCCTTCCTCAACCCATCCATTATTTAATGATATTTTATGTACAAAGTAGCAGATTTAAGTACATTTCCCCTTAAATACTCTCACATATATACCAGTATTTAAAGCTTAGTACTTATATATAGGTAGTTTTCAGTCTTTTGAAGTTAAGTTTTACAGACAAATGCATACATTTTAACTGTAAATTTATAAAATTTTTCATGAATGCATATCCATACACAAATCTGTATCAACACATACACATTATCATCATGTCAGAAAGTTCCTTCACACAACCCAGATGGGTCATTTGTAAATACAGTATAATATTACATTGTGTTTCTTCTGCAAAACTTTTGTGAGATTTAAATGAGATGATGTGAAATACAAAAGCAATAATACAACTAAGCAACACTGTCACTGAACAAAATAATTTCAGTTAACACAAATTGTAAATAAATGGGAAAATAAGTACTTCATAACCTGTATTATGCTTGTTTTTAAAGTTATATCCTGCTCTATAAGCATCAAATAGAAGAAACAGGTTTTGGTGCCTAATCTATTTTATTCTAAGCAATGACTTTAGTAAATTATCTAACTCTTTGATATTTAATTTTACAACTTGTAAAATGCAGAAGATAAAAATACTCACAGAATTTGGAGAACGAAGACAGCAGTAACTGTTTTTTTGTTTTGTTTTGTTTTATTTTTTAAAGATTTTATTTATTTACTTGACAGAGATCACAAGTAGATGGAGAGGCAGGCAGAGAAAGAGAGGGGGAAGCAGGCTCCCTGCTGAGCAGAGAGCCTGATGCCGGGCTTGATCCCAGGATCCTGAGATCATGACCTGAGCCGAAGGCAGAGGCTTTAACCCTCTGAGCCACCCAGGTGCCCCGAGAGCAGTAACTGTTGGTAGTTAAATGAAATAATATGAAATCTTAGAATCGAGTTCCCTTTCCCTCTCATTGTCTTTGAGCTTCTTAGATTTCAGTGATGTATATGTTAAAAGGTGATAAAATTAATTTATAGTAGAGCTATGGCAGAAGGAGACAAAAGAAGACATTTTTAAACTTTTTTTTTTTTTTTTGGTGTAAGTACCAAAACCTGTATTTTTTCTGCTATATTCTGAAGGCTTCTTATGAGTAAGACTAAAAATCTGATTTATGTAGTTTGAGTCTTTCAAGAGCCCCTTAGGTTGCACTATATAAATAGTTCTACCTATAGCTGTATCAAATGTTCCTGAAATTAAGCAATTGAATCTCAGAAAAGTTTAAATTTTCAATTATTTCACAACGCTATGGTAGTAAAAACATGAGTAGCTAGAGAGCAACATGGCCCAGAGATGATTTTTTAGCCAGTTTGCCTATGTTCATGTTGGCTCTGGCCCCACTAAATGTATAAAGTGCAGCATGTCATTGCCTTCATGTGCCTCTGTTTCCTCATTTGTGAAATGGAAGCAGTAATATTTCCTATCTCATTGGATTGTCGTATAGATTTACTGTGTTTAAATATGTAAAGTTCTTAGAATGTCACCTAGCATATAGTAAATTCTCAATAAAATGAGCTCTCAATATCAAAGTTAGGCAGATGTAGATTCAAATACTACTATCCTGTGTCACCTTGGACATGTTACTTATCCTCTCTGAGTTTTAGGTTCCATATCAGTAATATGTGATTAATTAAACATTAAATACTAATATTAAGGGGCACCTGCGTGGCTCAGTTGGTTAAGCATCCAACTCTTGGTTTCGGCTCAGGTCATGATCTCAGGGTCCTAGCATCAAGCCCCACGTCGGGCTCCATGTTCAGTTCAGAATCCACTTGTCTCTCTTCCTTCCCTCTACTCCTACCCCCACTCATGTTCTCTCTCTCAAATAAATAAAATCTTTAAGAAAATAATAATATTCGTAGGGCAGTGAACTTACATACAGTAAGTGCCTAATTGTCGTTCTTATTGTATTTTTCTTCTTAGATTCCAGTTTCAGAAGGCATGGTAGATTACATACATTTTTAAATCAAGAATGAAAATGCAAAAGATATTTCTATTTCAAATAAAAGGAAATTATTTATTAAAAAATAGATTCTCCAACACATTGGTGCCCACTGTGATTGACTCACCAGCTGCCAGAGACTAGAATTTTAAGAACCTCTGTTCCAGAGAAGCCATAAACGCTGACAAGAGATAATTGAATCAAGGGATCTTTGGGTCACATTCTATTCTGCTGCATTATCACTAATTTCACTGTATCTTTGTAGAAAAAAGTTGGGGATTAAAACTTTGTTATTCCAATGATTATTATTGTTTGCAGAGATTTGGGAGTGCATTTACCTTCTTATTTTTCACATAATGGATTGCTTTTGAATTCACCTTACATATAGCTGGTATGTTTTTTAAAAAAAATATATATCTCTGTATAGTTCTGCTTAAGTTACTATCTTTTCTAACTCATAAAAATTCTTCTCAATATCCTGTGTGTATTTAATCTCATCAATTTTGGTAAAACTTCATAAAATTATTGTATTATATCTCTGTTACTAGTGTTTATTAAGCATAGGTTTTAAAACCAAGATTTTCAAAAAAAGGAAGAAGGAAATTGAAACCATTTTCAATGTTTTCTGTGCACATTTGCACTGTGAAATCACTTGTAACAGACTCACACAACTAATTAGCAGATCTTTATTTTGCTATGTTTCTGGCCAAGTCAATGTGACAGGATATGGGAAGCCATACCAATTAACAGGCCTGAGCAAGCTTCTCATTTGACAAACATTTAATAAGCAATAAAATAGGAACTTGGAAGTTCTGAAACTCACTGATGGAAAAAAGAAGAGCTCTGTTGCTTATCTGGAATAAAGGAGGAACTCAATTAAGCTAACAAGATGCAAGCTGTAAAATAATTTTTTTTTTTTTTCAGGGTTGAGTTGAATTTTAGTTTAGCAAGCAACTTTGGGAGGTCACCTCATCCTTTTCTTTCCTGGTCTGCATTAAAGCATAGCTGTGCAGCCCACGGTCTGCTTTCTTTCTGAGCAGCCCTCCCTAATGGTGATGGCGATAGTAGAATATAAGAATTCTGTTTAAAATGTTAATGAAGATCTGGTATTTAAAAAACTAATTGTAAACTTTTGTAAATTTATAGTGATCATCTTTTAATAATCGCAGGGGCTGATTTATGGCTGTGCCTCTCCCTGCCTCTTCCTGGTAGATCTGTGTGCGTTTGATTCTAATGTTGTTCCAGGCAGCTCACTACACCTGAAATGGATTCATGCCATCGATGTATTCTCCAGGCACTTCTTCAGGAACCAACCCTTCCCACTTTGCATTATCATCCAGTTAAAAGCTTCATGTTTCTGAAAGTTAATAATGAAAAAAGTATTCAAGACTTTATGCCTTGAATATTAATATCTGTATTTATAAGAAAATTTACTGCACATGTTGTCTATATCTCATTTATACCTGGTATGCTTTCAAAAAATTTATCACAGAAAAGGTGAACTGACAAGATAAATGAAGTAGAAGTTCATTATTCAAATTAAAAATTATTTTCTGTCAACTGAAGGCACATAGCATTTTTATTATAAGATTTTAGTGCATATTAAATATAATTAAATTTTTATTTTAAAATAAAATAATTGTTCATATTGATAAAATTTAATTTAATTATCTTTAGTTTTTAAGTTAACTGAAGTGATATTAATGCCACGGATGAAGCTAACATTATTCAAAGTGGGCCTTTTTAACTGATTCAAAATTCATTTATTCATTCAAACATTTGTATTACGCACTACCAATTTCATGAGATTTAATTGAAAAAATAACTTTTTTGAACAGACTCTAAGACTCTTTTTATAAAGATTTTATTTATTTATTTGAGAGAGAGAGGGTGAGAGAGGGAACACAAGCAAGGAGAGTGAGAGAGGGAGAAGCAGGCTTCCCAGGGAACAGGGAGCCCGATGTGGGACTCGATCCCAGGACCCTGGGATCATGATCTGAGCCTAAGGCGGACCCTTAACAACTGAGCCACCCAGACACCCCTAAGTTAGGCTTTTTATTAAGCCCTGGAAGCAGAGGTTAGTAGAAAGATATGGCCACTGCACTCTTAGTGCTAAGAAAGTTGTATAAGAAAATCATGCAGCAGTGGAAACTTTGAGCCTTAAAGTTTAGCCCTAAGTAACAATCTTTGTTTTTCTACTGAGTTGGTTTAAGTTCATTTGCTCTTTGGAAGTCCACTTATGATAAGTAAAGCGTATATTGTATACACATATTATAGTATTCAAAGAAAGATCATAACACTGTAATTGGCAACATTATTAACTAGAATAACAAAAGGCTATGAATGCTTACTTTATACAGTACAACAAATTAACAGTTGACATATTTTGATCTTTAGACAGTGACTCTAGGTAACTTTTATATGCCAGAAAGTGTTCTTGTAGTCTTCTTAGTGAAATGCATTTATGCTTTTTACTGATTTTCCAGGTACAAAACTGATCTCAAATTCATTAATATTAATATGAGAGAAACTAGCTTGCTGAACATCAAAACAGTATTACATTTTGAAAGTAAGAAATTCCCTTTACAGTGAATTGAGAATATTCCCAAAGCAAAGGAGTCACTCCTAATTAAACATTATTCTTCAGTAGAAAATGTCTTCATTCACTTAGATAAACTTATGGTAATCTTTAAAACTTCAAGAAGGTATTTATTCAGGACAATGCTAGGAGTTTGCAATTAGAAAGTTTAGAAATGTGAATACATCTTCCAGTACTGGAAAAAACAACACCTGTACTGTGGGTATATAAACAGATTCTTTTCACTTATGTTTCTGTTACTCTGTTTATACTTGTGATTTTGTTATGTGCCAACCTCTAAGATGTTTATTCATATGTTCACTAATGTTAAATATAAAACAAGTTCCTTTTACATAGGAGGCATTAATAATGTCAGAAGGGGAAAAAAAATAAAGGAAACAAAAAAGAAAAGAGAAAGAAAGGCATTCTAGGATCTTTCTGTTTTTCTCTGATGCAGTATTAGGTAAAATGAAAACAAAGGCATGAACATCCCACAGTAACCGAAAGTGTTATGCAGATGTGGTGATGAGGTTGCCAATCTACTGTGGCCAGAATCACTAACACTGTAGACACAGCATGGGGAAAGACCCCAAGCTATGGAGAACTTTTATCTTATCAGAGTATTCACTGTAAATCAAATTTGGGTAGTTAGCAGCCATTTTAACAGAAACAGTGCTACAAGGTTGCCCACAGAAGCTGCTTTATCATTGGAATAGTTATTTGTAGAGGCAGTCAAGGTTTCACTGGCATCAGTGACTAAGTGTGAACTTCTGCATAACATGTGATTTATAAACTTTTGGTTGAGGAGAAAAATTACTTTTCACCTGTGTAGAGGACTATATCTGGGCACTCTAGAGTTTTCATTTTTATCAGTACCTTCAATTATTGCAGGAAGTCATAAAAAACATGCTCCAACTCAGATCTGACCTTGGAGAATTGGCTTTTCACTCTAATTGAGGGGAAAGAAAATACAAATTTTTGTTAGGAGAGATGCTTTGTGTTATATAAGACACTCCCCAAAATATTATATTCTTATATTTAGGTGAAGTTTTGCACTTAAATATAAAATAAGACCACTTAAAAGGCAAATATGAGCAATAGCTTCAAATCTTTGAATAACAAAAATAAATACTTAGTTAATAGTTTGACCAGTGTATACTTATTATTAACTATGAGAGGTCACCTGCGTGGGATTCTGAAATATTTTTCAAAGTTATCAATGACAAAGGAAGAGTAATTGCAAAAAAACCAAACTATTTAAAAATAAAATTTCTGAAAACATGTACTTTAATTCTTCAACTTTATAAGTGAATAGTCATTTATTTTAAACATATTCTAACTCAAGGTTAAGTTATATGACCTGGATTTGACTTTTAAGTTATGAGTAATCACAGTTATAGATGTGTAGGCAAATTTTACTTAGCATGGGTAAGATATCTAACACACACACACACACACACACAGAATGAGTAGTTAAATGAGAGTTAAAATGAGACATTTTAAAAGGTTAAACATTATTGAAGTACTGTGTAGCAGAGATAGAAAGGAAGGCAGAAAGTTGAGTCTGTGTTCTAAAAAGATTTGCTGAGCTTGTGAGACCTTTGAGCAAAGTAAGCAAACATTTTCCAATTGTAGTTAATTTGAAGAGTTTAAAATTTAAACAAAGCTAAAGTTGAAGACACATATCTCTGCCAAGTCTCATTAAAAGACTTTAGGTAGGGGTTTGACTTAAAGTACTAAGACGATTTATTTTCATATTTATTTTCATACTACTTACATGCAATAGTAATATATAATAATATTAATAATCACAAAAACAAGACATTGTATTACATTTTCCCTTCCTTCAAAACTCAGTCCCATTCAACAGTCTACTATCTAGTACTTCTAGGTACTGGTCAATTTGACATGTGATCAAATTTGCAAAAATAATGCCTAAGATATTGCCTCATAGAGTCGTGGGGATTAAAGGACTTATTTTTTAATCATAAAATTCTTTATAAATATAAGATTTTGTTATTTTTATATTTATTTTACTTTATGTTTATTTTATGCTTAAAATAGTTTTTGTCAGTTTACTACAAAAGATTCTTTTCATACATTTGCCTAAAAATCCTGTGGTGATTAAAAAAATTAAACTCATGAGCAAGTTAGACTTCCAAAACTAATGAGAGAATTTAAAAAGAGTCCTTGAAATATGTCTTTTCTTTCACATATAAATTTGGTATAAAAGCTATCTTCGTTGAAAACTGCAAAATATTGTTATTATTCATGATAGTTCTTGAAAAATTAATTGAAAACTTTTTAGGGTTTGAAAAACATCTCTTTTAAATACAGAAGAAAAGCTAATTTGTGAGTTTTTTTTAATAAAAATAATAGTGTTTTTTTTTTTAAGATTTTATTTATTTATTGACAGAGAGAGAGATCACAAGTAGGCAGAGAGACAGGCAGAGAGAGATGAGAAAGCAGGGTCCCTGCTGAGCAGAGAGCCCGATGCAGGACTTGATCCCAGAACCCTGAGATCATGACCTGAGCCAGAACCCTGAGATCATGACCTGAGCCACCCAGGTGCCCAATAATAGTGTTTTTAAGTAAAATATATTTTCTTCTTACTCAATGTATTTTATAAGGAAATGTAATATATATAAAATAAAAATATTAATATATAATATACAAAATATATAAATACATAAGTAGAACATATTTTCTTATTAAACAACATAATATTTGGCATGCTATGAATAATAATTGTATTTCCAGGTCCCTGGGGGCTCAGTCAGTTAAGCCTCTGTCTTTGGCTCAGGTGATGATCTCAGGGTCCTGAGATCAACCCCACATGGTGGGGGGGGTGGTGAGGAGCCTGCTTCCCCCTCTCCCTCCGCTGCTGCCCTGCTCCTTCTGGCTCTCTCACCCCCTTTCTGTCTCAAATAAATAAATAAAATCTTTAAAAAAAGAGGTGTTTTAAAACATAATAATTATTGTATTTCCTGAGAAAGAACTACCAAACAAACCTAGTGCGCATTAATGGTTTGCTAATATTAGTATTAGTTTTCCAGGGCTGCTGTAACAAAGTATCACAAACTGGGTGGCTTACATAACAGAAATTTATTTTCTTGGTTCCTGAGGCTGGAAGTACAAAATCAAGATGTTGGAGGGTTCCTTCCTTCTAAGGGCTCTGAGGGAGACTTTGTTCCATGCCTCTCCCCCAGCTTCTGGTGGGTTACTGGTAATGCTCGATGTCTCTTGGCTTTGGAAACATCACCCTGGTCTCTGCTTTCATTTTCACATGGTATTCTCTCTATGTGTGTTTCTATCCTTTATAAAGGACACAAGCCATACTAGATTAAAGCTCACCCTAATGACATTTTAACTTGATTGCTTCTGTGAAGACCCTATCTCCAAATAAGGTCACATTCTGAGGTGCAGAAGGTTAAGACTTCAACTTGTAAATTTGAGGGGGATGCGATTCAACCCACAACAGCAAATTGCCAATTTAAAGATCAGTGTGATACTTTGAAATAGAACCAACAATAAAATCACTTAAAAGAAACTGCCAGAATTTTTTTTATAAATTGCAAAAAACAAAAAGTTGTCAAGCACAGAAAGTTTAAAAATGCTTTTTGTCAGTGTTACTTTTGGAAATAATTACTATTTTATTTATTTAAAGACTTTTTTTGGGCACTTATTTTCTCTCATGAACTGCTTTGGGAACTCATCTTTACTGATAAAACAAATTAAAAAAATATATATATATATACACACACACCCATGGTCCTTACAGTATGGCAGAAAATGTTGTTTTAATTTTGAGACTTTGAGACTTTGAAGTTTTGAATGAAATTGAAAAATACATGCTAATTTTAATAGCTTTAAGATGCTGATGCAGGAGACCAATTACCCATGCTGTTTTACGGCTCTCACATAGGGCTTTAGTACACATGCTGTTCATAAAAATTGTATTTAGTAGGATATGAAATAATGAAGAACTTACTCTAATATTTAGTTTTAGATTTAGCTATATTCCTTTGCTGTTATATTTGTATGTTGCATGTTTTTTGCTTAACAAATTATAATTAGAAAAATAATCTTGCCACATTATATCTAAAGCCATTGCCTGATTATGTTTTGTTGAAACTTAGTATCAAAACAGCCTTTCAGGCATTTACTCTTGAACCTGAAATACAAATATGGAATGTTTTTAATTCTCTGGTGACATTTTTATAATATTTCCATTCCTAGTCTCTATGAAGCTTTCAAAGATGTATTTCACCTTTCAGGCAATGATGGAACTCTTAATATTTCCCTCTAATGCTAACGCTGGGGCGAGATGAGGTGCAGTAAGCTGGGCTGCCTGGGGAAATAGCATCATAAAACATGGAGGCTCAACTCATGTTCTAGTCTGTTGTATTTTGAAAGACTCTTATTATAGCACAACAGAGTTGTACTTAACAAATATTGAAATTCATAGACACAAAGGCAAGAATGTAGGAAACAGGCACCTGGGGGATAAGGATGCTTTTCACTTTATATCTCAGCCTTACCCATACTTAAGTATCATCTTTTTTTTTTTTTTTCTTAATCTTCACACAAATGTTTTGAATGACAGAACAATTAGAAAGAAACCAGATTGCAGTATCTATATCTGTCACTATAACTACTCCCTGGCAGACATAAATTCCCTGCTGATTTTGCTGCAGTGTATTATCTGAGAGGTAAGCTAAATTTTAACCTAGTTTTTTAGCAGTATAGCAGTGCATTGGAAGAAATGCCTCCTTCATCCTACTCTGAAAGTTGCATTTTTCCCTACTGTATGATAGCTATTTTTTGGATAAAATCTACTTTGTTACAGAAAGTTGCTATTAAAAAAAAAAAAAACAATGTGGATGGCTGACACAGGCATCTCTATGCCGCACAGTGGACTGTGTGAAATTGACTAGGAGTATCCAGATAATTTCAGATAAAATGAAGACCAGTTCCACAGGACCATGAAAATACCAGTGCTCTCCCTGGATCACTGGCCTCATTCCAATTTCCAGAGGCAGTTGCTCCTTTGGCTGTTGTTGCTTCAATGATGCCAGAGTCTATTTTTATCAGCTTACATACTATTCTGACAGCCCTGTATCCTGAATTAAATATAATATTTTTGTGCAAATATACATAACTCCAAATTCATTGGAACCAAAATTAAGTCAGCATTTTTGTATGAACTATGTATAAATTAGTAGATAAAAATTCAGAGACTTGTGGCTTCAGGAAATAACACAAGAGGACCTTTTTTGTGATTTAGCTGATTTGAATTTGTCACAGGTTTTAAGGAAAAAGTTATCTTTCTCATTTACTAGCAACATGCTCCTTTCCCATTTCTCATCATAATGTAAATTAAGGCTGGTTGGCTTTTTTTATTGCGAGTCTAAAGGTGAGTACTTTTAGACATGGCAAGAGCTGTGGGTATGAAGGCAGTTCATCAGACATCAGTGTACACAGTGAACAATTTTGACCCTGGCAGTTGGATGCCCACAGCTAAAAAGCTTTTCCCAGTCATCCAATTAGGAAGGTAGCAACTGTTCATAATTATGCATATCGGATGCACAACCAACCCCTTTATTCTTTAGTTGAAAATATTTGTTGTCTTAATGTCTCTCTATTGCTTTGAATTGAATGAGCTCTTATGTTATAGCCTTGATCAATATTTCCTACCCCTTTCCACAAAATGGCAAATAGAATTTCCAGGCACTTTATCGTGCTGCAGAGGTCTCAACTATCAGCTGCAGCAAGAACATTAGTGTTCAGTTAATTGGTACAGATGGCCACAGCACTAATTCTACCATTTCATTCAGCAAATATCTGGATACTGGGGCTGGAACGCAGATGTCAGACCAGGGGCTTTGTTGGTATTTTCTGGTGTTGCTTTCGAAGGCCTTGTTCCTCTCTCTGTCTCCCCCTCCCTCCCTCCTTTTTCTGTTTCTCATATGTCTTTCACAAATTTAACACAAAAATATAGGGCACCTGCATGGCTCAGTCAATTAAGTGTATGTCTTTGGCTTAGGTCATCATTCCAGGGTCCTGGGAATGAGCCCCATGCGGGGCTCTCTGCTCAACGGGAGCCTGCTTCTCCCTCTCCCTCTGCCTACTGTTCTGACTGCTTGTGTGCATGCATGCTCTCTCTCTCTCTGTCAAATTAAAAAAAAAAATGAAGTCTTTAAAACAATTAAAATAAAACATAAATATATGGTTCATATAATCATTGTTTTTTAAATATGCATGGTTTCTATATCCCTGGTTTTGTTTCAGAAAATGCTAGATACAATAAAAAGAAATCAAGTACTTATAACTTGAAAAACACTGTGAGGAGTAGTTAAAGAATCCAAGTTATAGGAAAAGTAGCCCCTAATTATAGGAGAGAGATGCAGTAATTTGTATATTAGGAGTAGATATTATAAAAGTGAGGAAATATTACTTAACATTTGGGGTCCTTAATGCAAAAAGGAAAAAAATGGAACAAGTATGATACATGGTGGGATGTCATCAATGGAAAGTGTTAAAAAAGAAGAGGAGAGATGTACTCTCTACTCTAGAGTGAAATACAATGATTTGATAGAAAGGGAAGATTTTGAATCCAGGACTGAGTGTAGAGGGTAAGCTTTCCTTCAGGAGCAGGAATAAAATGGCAAACCCTCCAGATTTGTGAGGATGATGAGCTGGGGAACCACTTGTCAGGATTTTGCTTTTTATGACATAGGAGGTACAACTGGGATAATTTGGTTAGTGCTAGATTTAGGAGTTTTGTTTTCCTAAAATGTTTTCCTACAATCATTAGTGAGTGACTGAAGGCTTAGAAGAAATTCAAACAGCGAGAGAAAGAGGGAGGGAGGAAGGGAGAGAGAGAGAGAGAGAGAAATAGTAAGGGGACAGAGATTATAACAATTAGGATATGTTTTATATTTTGTTCGGAAGATTTTGTTTGTTTAATCATCTACCCTGGGTGTTGGATAAACTTTCCTATAAAGGGCCAGGTAGTTAATATTTTGGGCTCTGTAGCCTGTATCATCTCTGTCACAACTACTCAACTCTTGTTGGAGCATGTGAGCAGCCACAGGTGTACCATAGGGTGTAGTTGTATTCAGTGAAACTTATTTTTGGCAGTAAAATTTGAATTTCCTAAAATGTTCATGTGTTGTAAAATATTGTCTTATGTTGATTATTTTAACCATTTTGAAATTTCAAAACTCTTCCATGGGCTCTTATGTAAAAACAGGCAACTTGAATAGATTGCTAATCTCAATCTAAATAACGAAATGCTTCTCGTCTACTATATCTTCCATGTTGGTCACTCTTTTTAAGAAAATACAGGCTCTTTCATTTAATAATAAAACAACTTATAATAAAACTTTTTACAAAGATTTATTTATTTACTTCAGAGAGCGTGAGCAAACACGAGTTGGGGGAAGGGCAGAGGGCGGGAGGGAGAATCCTTAAGCAGATTTCTGGCTGAGTGTGGAGCCTGAGGCAAGGCTCAATCCCAGTACTCTGAGATCATGACCTGAGCCAAAACGAAGAGGCACATGCTTAACCTACTGAGTCATCCAGGCACCCCAAAAACGTTTTATAATTAACATTCAGCACACTTCTGAGAAATTTTCTTTCAAGTCTTTAAGTTCATTTAAATAATTTTGGATAATCTTGATATGATTAATTATTAATTTATTTTATTAAATTTCTGTTTTCTATGTTGCATATAGCCTATATATAAAAATAACTGTATGTGGCTATATTGAGATACGGGTTATGCTTCCATCATAGCAAGCTTTTTGCAGTGGTGACAATGAGGCTAGTAACATTTTCTGCTAGGCTCATGGAGTAGAGTGGAAGTAATAAGACTTTTCTTTTTTTCTTTTTTTAAGACTTCATTTATTTATTAGAGAGAGAGAGCATGAGCAGGAAGGGCAGAGTGAGAGGGAGAAGCAGACTCTCCACCAAGCAGGGACCTCCATGCAGGGCTTGATCCCAAGTCCCTGAGATCATGACCTCAGCTGAAGGTCCATGTTCAACCAACTGAGCCACCCAAGAACCCCAAGACTTTTTAATATTAGAAACAATGAAGGAATAATAATTTTAGATCATTTGCCAAAATAGCAATCAATGTACTTCCTGTAATTTGAATTCTAGGGTGCTAAACAACACGTAGTTTCATTAAAGAAATAAGCTTTACTGTGAAAAAGGACTTGGAATTTCATATAGGCTAAAGGTCAACAAGAAAAGAGAAGGTATGATTCCTTTTGATTTTCTCTTTTTCCTGCAGAGACATTTGTTGAAAGTTGGGCCTTGTTGGGCCTCCAGAGTGACTCTATATCCCAGGGCAATGCAATGCAAGGACCTTTTTCTCACTGTGGTAGTTAAAAAAAAACAAAACAACAACAACAACAAAACAAAAATCAAAAGTAGCCTTCCAAGAGATATCCAGGTTAAATCCTTAGAACTCGCAAATGTTACCTTATTTGAAAAAGAAATCTTTTCTGATGTGATTAAGTTAGGGATCTTGAAATAAGATAACCCTGGACTATGAGGGTGGACTCTAAATTCAGTATCAAGTATCGTTAAAATAGAGACGCCTGCGCGGTTCAGTCAGTTAAACATCTGCCTTCAGCTCAGGTCATGATCCTGGAGTTCTAGGATGGAGTCTTGCATCGGGCTCCCTACTCAGCTGGGAGTCTGCTTCTCCCTCTGCCTGCTGCTCTCCCTGCTTGTGTGCTCTCTCTCTCTCTCTCTCTGACAAACAAATAAATAAAATCTTAAAAAAAAAAAAAGTATCCTTATAATAGAAAAAGTAGAGGGAAATTTGAGACAAACAGAGGAAGCTGAACTTGGATGCAGCCTCTCCTGCAACGCAAAACGAAAGGGATATCAGGGCAGAAGGGAGGGATCATTACTGTTTTAATCAGTTCTCCTTGTTTTGCTCTTGCTTCATTCCATTGAAGCAAAATTTTGGAGTTGGGGGTAGTGTTCATGGTTTAATAGATCAAGTACTAGGTAAATTTGTGATGGAGGGAAGGCATTTTATCAGTATTATTTTGGTAAACATATCTTTCCTTCTGGAAATGCCTGTTGTCTGAGAAAAGGCCAGCCTTGAGATAAGCTCCGACCTGTGGATCACTTGCCTCTCTGCTTACAGATTCATTCCTATCTCCACCCTGATCTTTTTGTCACAGAATACCGAGTGCTACACACCTTTGTTCCCAGGCTGGTTTTTGGCAAGTGCCAGTGAAGTCCATGGCAGAACACTGGAGGGTGGGAAGAAAGAAAAAGCCAGGGCATTTTTCCCTATTGTTATTTGGATGAATTTCTCACAGCAGCTCCTTGGTTTCACCTCCTGCCAACTAGTTCTGCTTTCTAATGTCACAGGCACCACCAGAGGTGGTGTTTGATTTCCTTTTCTTCGACTTCCTTTGTGACCAGATGGCTCATACTAAATGCCTCTATTAACTTGATGGATCTTAACTAATAGGAAATCAAAGAGAAAATGTCACATAGCTTACCATCAGTTTGAATTTGAGGACAAATCAATCAATCATGACTCATCATTGAGGTGTTCCTGGTTAAGATAACAATCAATACATGGGTGATGATTTACATTTTCCAAGTAAATTTCATTTGTGCATTCCTTCCACCGGGAGAAAGAGGTAAAAGTCAAGAGATATCTGATGACATCGGCAGTCAATAAAGGCCATATCCAGGCTCAAATCCAAGACTTCTGTCCCTCAACCCTATGATCTTTGCCTTAATGCATCAGGAAGATATGCCATCCTTTATTTTGTCTGTAAGGTATAACAAGATGATGGTATTTTGAAATTTTGAAGGCAGTTAAGCTTCACATCAAGTTCCTGATTTCTGATGCAGAAGGTACTCTCTGATAATAAATATTCAAAAAGGAAGCACTGAATTGTTATTAAGACATATATACAATGTATATTCTTATATGAATTGAAATCCTTGGCTTATTGAGATGAGATGATTGAAAACAAAGAAACATTCTACAGTGTGGTAAATCTGCAGAAAAGGAATATTTCTAGGGTCTAAGGGGAATACAAAATATGTAATATCAGGTTAATATTAAGGTTAATATTAAATTGTAGATGTACATTTATTATTACTATTTCCATAAATGTTTTCAATAGAGTTTATATTATTTCCCTCAGGAGGTTTTTATTATGTGTAATTATATTTTATTAAGTACTTCACAAATATTTCATTGTTTAACACAACTTATACTTTATTGAATATGTTTAGAGTTTCTAGGGCAATGCTAATCTTGAAATATTTATATTATGTTTGCTATTTATCCTCAAATAATAAATATACATCCAATGGACTATTATAAAGTACAACTAAAAACTTGATTTATTAGTCACACCCTATAGTTGTATTAAAAAAATACTATTACTTCAAAATATGATATTTAAAAAATAATAGCTACAAAATTAATAGGCATGTATTTGAAATCTTAAAACAATGAATTGCTAGGCAATTAAAAGAGAGCAAGAATTTACAGAAAAATGCTGATTCCCAATGGTTTAATATATTACAGCAAACATTAAGAATTCAACATTCTTTTCTAGAAAATGAAGACTTAGGCATAAAGGATTTTTTAAAAAATAGTTTTAAAGTATTCATATATATTATCTTTAGTTTTTAAAATTTCCTTTAGAGTGCCTTTAATCTGAAGAATTTCAAGGAGTAGAAGAATATAGTATTACTAAGATATAGTATTAATAAGATAGTATATAAATTGTATTCTTTCATTAACAAGGAACAGAACAGTACATTGAATTACCACTTTTGAAAAATTTTGACTTTTACAAATTATTTTATAATAATTCTGTTTTTTTATTTACATAAACCCTTGAGAATATTAAAGATTGTTATATATACATGTTTTACATACAGAAGTGTGTATGTTACTTGCTATGCAACATATTCTCTGTGACTAAGATTTGTATGGATGAATAAACCTGTGAAATAGCAAGAGGAGTAAATCAAAGAAAAGATTTCCAGAGTGTCTTCTCATATGTTTCTAGTCCACACAAGTTTAAAACTAGAATAAAAAAGCAATCCACAGATTTAATAAAACCCTTGTCAAAATACCAACAACATTTTCACAGAACTAGAATAAATAAAAATAAAATTTGTGTAGAACCCAGGACCCCAAGCAGCCAAAACAATATTGAAAGAGAAGAACAAAGCTGGAGGTATCATAATTCCAGATTTCAAGATATACCACAAAGCTCTGGTAATCAGAACAGTGTGGTACTGGCATAAAAATAGACACATTGATTGATAGAACAGAACAGAAAAGAGAACCCAGAAATAAACCCAGTCAGTTAATCTATGACAAATGAGGAAAGAATATGTAAAGGAGAAAAGATAGTCTCTTCACTGTATGGTCCCAGGAAAACTGGAGAGTAACATGCAAAAAATGAACCTGGATCATTTTCTTACATCGCATACAAAAATAAACTCAAAATAGATTAAAGATTTAAATGTGAGATCTGAAACTATAAAACTCCTAGAAGAAAGCATAGGCAGTAATTTCTTTGACACTGGCTGCAGAAATGTTTTTCTAGAAATGTCTCCTCAGGCAAGGGAAACAAAAACAAAAACAAAAACAAGAATTATTATACCAAAATAAAAGGCTTCCACACAGCAAGGAACAAACCATCAACAAAACAAAAAGACAAAACACTTAATAAAAGATATTTTTAAATTATATATCTGATAAGGGGCTAATATCCAAATTACATAAAGAACTTATACAACTCAAGAGCAAACAACAACAACAACAACAAATAATAATAATAATAATAATAATCCAATTAAAAATGGGCAGAGGACCTGAATAGACATTTTTTGAAAGATGGCCAACAGATACATGAAGAGATGCTCAACATCACTAATTATCAGGGAAATGCAAATTAAAACTATAATATCACCTTACACCTGTCAGAATGGCTGAGATCAAAAAGACAAGAAATAACTGGTGTTGATGAGGATGTGGAGAAAAAGGAAACTTCATGCACTGTGGGTGGGAATGCAAACTGGTGCAGCCACTGTAGAAACAGTATGAAAGTTCCTCAAAAAGTTAAAAATAGAATTACCAGATGATCCAATAATTCTACTACTGGGCATTTACTCAAGGAAAGCAAAAACACTACTTTGGAAATAGTATGCTTATTGCATCATTATTTACAATAACCAGGATATGGAAGCAGCCCAAGTACATCCATAGATCAGCAATGGTGTATACACACACACTGTTCGCGCACGCGAACACACACACACACACACACACACACACACACACACACAGGAATATTAATCATGAAAAGGAGATCTTGCATTAGCAACAGTATGGATGGACCTATAGGGTATAATGCTAAGAAATGGACAGAGAAAAACAAATCCTATATGATTTCACTCATATGGGGAATTTAAGAAACAAAACAACAAAAAAGAGGCAAAAAACAGTCTTAAATACAGAGAACAAAGGAGGTCGCCAAAGAGGAGGTGGGTGGGGGGATGGATGAAATAGATAAAAGGGATTAAGAGTACACTTACCTTGATGAGCACTGAGAAATGAGTAGAATTGTTGAATCATTATATGGTAAATGCTCACACTTGATTAAGAATGTAAATTATTCAGTTCCATTCATCTTTATGATGGGGGAAAAATCTAAATTGAAATACCTATTGATGGTAGATAAATATTTTTATTTCTAAGTATGAAAAATAGCAGTTAGTTTAAACAAGAGGAATAAACACTCTGTAGCCCAAGTATAAAGTTACAAATACCAGTGCATAAATAACAACATATCTATCAACAGAGTGCGAAAAAAGTGTCGTAAATGGAGATTTATGCCATCACTCACTCCAGCACATACAGAAATGAGGAAAAAGATGCAAAATAGTAGAGATAACATCAGATATTTTGAAACTAAGAAAGGATCCAATATCCAGCACAAATAACAAATATTCACAGAAACGCATGGCTTATATCACCTGGAAAGGGAATCTGGCAAGCATTTAAAGAAAGTATGAGCACGTTGCTGTGCAACGAGAAATGAGGTAACTCATTTTTGCCAGCACAGTGGTGAGAATTGATCATACTTCAAGAAAGACAACAAATACTCTATTTCCATCCCACCACTGATAATTGACAACATAATAGGCTGGGAAAAATGCCGTCTGTCAAGCAAAAGTTGGAGCTAAGCTGAATGGGCATGCAGAACTTTTGTGGCCTTTTCTCATAAAACAGACTCCTAGAATAATTGGAGAGTAGCAACCAAAAAGGCTTGGAAGAGCATGATGGCCCTGACTGGATAGTAAGTAGTCCAGCACTTACCAGTAGGCTTCATGTGATGTGGACAATGTGCTGAATAAAGGGAGACTGGCTTGTAGCAACACTGGCCCTTCCCTATAGTTCTGAGTCAGAGGTGAGGTTGTACCTGGGGAAACCGAACCACAATCTACAAAGTTGCTGATAAGCCCCATACTAGTGACCACATTTAATCATTCCACACCTTTATAAATATGAGCAAATAATAAACCCATTCTATCCTTATTTTTATTTCTATTGTTATTGTTAGGCATAATGGAAATCAGTTAGCTGTTATTTTCTTTTGGATTTCTACTTTTGTGGTTCCAAACAAAGTAGGCCTGTGATTTATTTTCTTTGTACTTTCCCAATCCACTTTGCTAATCAAGGTGGCAATAGTTTTGTAGAATAAGTTAGTAACATTTGTTCTTTTACTATTTGCTGTCACAACTCCTATAAGAAAGAAATTACATATGCCTTTATACTTTCAGGAAAATTTTATATCTATAAAATTAAATCTGGGCCTCTTTGGTGTATGAGGTGGTCTTTGCTTACCATTTCAATTTATTATTAATCTATTTAGCTGTTATTTTTCTTTTTTATACTTATTCTTTTATATTTAAAAATTTTGCATTTTGTGTATTTTCCATTTAATATTGGTTTTCTAACATTTTAATTTTGATTTTTATACTAATGCTCAGATACAATTTATATAAAATAAATGCATCCATTTCAAGCGTATAGTTTGATGAGTTATCACACACACAATACACACACACACTCTGTATAAAACTCATCCACAAACAAGATTAACTCAAACCAAAAACATTCTCTCCTGCCAGCCCTCGTTTGCCTCGTCCAACCCTCCCAGCTCCTACCCCAGCCCAGGCCTCAGGCCACCACTGAACTGTACTACCAAATCCATTTGTCTGTTCTAGAATTTCATATTTGTATCATACAGTATGTATTCTTTTGTATTTGGCTTCTTCCTCTCAACATAGTGATTTTGAGATTTATCCACATTGTTATAACATACCTTCTTTTATTTTATGGCTATGTATTCTATTAAATGGGTATAGCACAATCTATTTGTTTTCCTCTTGGTGATGGACACTTAGGCTTCAAAATTTGGAGCTATTAGGAATAAAGGTGCTATGTGCACTATTACAGAAGGATTTGCATGCGTCTTAGCTCAGACTGCTAAAATAAAATACCTTAGACTGGGGGTGTCTTAAACAACAGAAATGATTTCTCATAGTTGTGTGGGTTGGGAAACATTTTTTATGTTTGGGTGAGTTAGAGTGGAATTGCTGGGTTGTATGTATACAGGTATTTATGCATGTTGTGTGTTCTAAGTGTATATGTAACCTTTCAAGAAACTGCCGAGTTGTTTTCCAAGTAGATGTACCGTTTTATATCCCCCACCCTCAGCAGTATATGAAAATTTTAGTTTCTTTGCATTATAAACAATAGTTGCCCAGTTTTTTAAAATTTCAATTCTAATGATCTGTATTGTTATTTTATTATTATTTGAATTTGCAATTCCCAATGGCTAAAGATGTTGAATATTTTTTGTGTGTTTGTTGGCGATCTCTCTATCTTCTTTTGTGTAGTGTTTATTCAAATATTTTGCCCTTTTTTGTTAGGTTGCTTGTTCTCTAATTACTGAATTGTAAAAATTCCTGATGTATTTTGTATACAAGTCTATGTCAGAAAGAGGTAGTGCAATTATTTTCTTCAAACACTTTGATTACCTTTTCATTTTCTTCTTCAATATACAAAATTAACTGTATTATTTGAAGTTTTTAATTTTCGTGAATTCCAAATTATCAGCTTTCTCTTTGTAATTCATGCATTTTATATCCTAAGAAAGTTTTGCTTATCACAAAGTTTTCAAGATTTTCCCTAGAATACTTTCATCTAGAAGTCTTACAGATTCGACTCATATGTTTAAGTCAATGATCCATATTTAGACAAGTTTTGTGCATGATGTTATAAAAGACTTGAGATTTATATTCTTTTACATATGAATATTCAGTTGTTTTGGCACCAGTTGGTGCAAATAATTTTTTTTCTCCATTGAATTACATAGGCACTTTTGTCAAAAATCAAGTTATTGTATTAGATTATTAAAAAACTTTTCTGTTTCATTGATCTTTATTTCTATAGATATGCCATATCGTAGCTTTATACTAAGTCTTCCAAATTTGACTCATTATTTTAAAAATTATTTTGGTAGTCTAGGTCATTTGCATTGTTATATGGTTTAGCTTTTCATCAATTTCTTCCAAAAATGTTTGTAGAAATTTTAATTACATTTGCCTTGAACATATAGATTATTCTGGGACTAACTGTGTCAGAATAATACTCAGTATTGCAGTCCATAAATATGGCATATCTCTTCCTTTACTAACTCTTCAGTTTCTCTTAAAAATATTTTGTGATTTTCAGTGTATAGGTATTGCACTTAATTTGTTAAACTTAACTCTAATTATTTCTTTTTTTAATACGCCTTTAAATAATATAAAAATACGTTTATGAATCCAATAATCTATTACAGGGATATAAGATCACAGTTGATTTATATATATTGACTCTGTGCCACTGATTTTGCTAAACACACATATTTATTCTAATATATTTTTATGATCCTTAGGATTTTTGATGTATATGATTGTGTCATCTAGGAATAAAGACAATTTCATTTCTTCCTTTGCATATGTTTTTAATATATTTTTCTGTTTTTACATTGGCTAAGACATCCAGTAAAAGTTTGAAAAGTAGTGAGAGTAGACATCTTTTCCTTGTTCCTCATTAAAGATCAAGTGGGCTGTAGTTTTTTGCAGATGTCTTTTATCAGATGGATAAAATTTCCTTTATTGTGCTGAAAGTTTTAATCAGGAATGAATGTTGAATTTTCTCAAATGCCTTTTCCTGAATCAATGGCAATGATTATGGTATTTTCCTTCTCCTCTATTTTCTTAATATACAGAAATATATTGATTGATTTCTTAAAATGTTAAAATAACTTTGCATTCTTGGAATAAATTCTTCCTTGTCATGATATATTACTCTTTTTATATATTGCTATATTGGACATGTCAGTATTTTTTAAAGAATTTTGCTTCTGTGTTCATGAGAGAAACTGGTTTGGGTTTGTTTTGTTTATATCCTCTTTGATTGGTTTTGGTACAGGAAAATGCAAGCTTCATAATATTAGTTGATGAATCTTCCCTCTTCTTATCTAAAGAGTTTGTATAAAATTGGTATTGTTTTCATTCTTAAATAATTAGTAGAATTCACTAATAAAAGTACTTGAGCCTGGAGTTACCTTTCTAGGGAGATTTTTAACAGCATATGGAGTTTATTTAATAGATATATGGCCATTCAGGATATCTATTTCTTCCTAAGCAAGCTAGGTGTTTTGTTTCTTTCAAAGAATTTGTCCATTTGTCCATTTGACCTATGTTGTCGATTTATTGCCATAAACTGGGTTATGATATTACTTTTTTATGCTTATCATGTTTCTAAGATATATAGTGGTATCTACCTTTTTTCCCCCACGATTCTGGTGATTTGTGTACTAGGATTTTTCGTGATCACACTGAGTAGAGTGTGATCATTAACTAATGTTACTGATCTTTTCAATGATCTTTTGCTTTCCATGATTTATTGCTGGATTCATTTTCTATTTAACTGATTTTTGCTCTTTATTTTATTCATCATTTTCCTTACTTGGATTTAATTTGATTTATTTTTTACCTTTTTAAGATGAAAATTTAGGGACTCCTGAGTGGCTCAGTTGGTTAAGCGGCTGCCTTTGGCTCAGGTCATGATCCCAGCATCCTGGGATCAAGTCCCACATTGGGCTCCTTGCTTGGCAGGGAGCCTACTTCTCTGCCTCTGCCTACCACTCTGTCTGCCTGTGCTCACTCTCTCTCTCTAACAAATAAATACATTAAAAAAAAAAAGATGAAAATTTAGATTACTAACTTCAAATTTTTTTAAAGATTTTATTTATCTATTTGACAGAGAGAGAG
This sequence comes from Martes martes, assembly GCF_963455335.1. NCBI lineage: Eukaryota > Metazoa > Chordata > Mammalia > Carnivora > Mustelidae > Martes > Martes martes. The sequence goes on from NC_137888.1 coordinate 86,026,405, forward strand.
ATCACAACTAGGCAGAGAGGCAGGCAGAGAGAGGGGGGGGGAAGCAGGCTCCCTGCTGAGCAGAAAGCCCAATGTGAGGCTTGATCCCAGGACTCTGAGATCATGACCTGAGCTGAAGGCAGAGTCTTAACCCACTGAGCCAGCCAGGTGCCCCACTAACTTCAGATTTTTTTTATTTTTGTAATTTAAGCAATAAAATATTCAAACTTCCTTCTAAGCACTCTTTTAGATATAGCCCAACAGTTTTTAATATATCTATTTTTTTTCTTTTATTCCCATATACTGTCTAATTTCTATCCAACTCCCCCTCCTCCCACTGGTGAATTCTACCAAACTTTTATTTATTTATTTATTTTTCTGCCAAAGTATAGTTGATACACAATGTTACTTAGTTTCAGGTATACAACATTCAGTTGACTGGACAACTCTATACATTATACTGTGCTTGCCAAATATGCAGCTATTGTCTGTCACCATACAACACTATCATAATACCCTTGACTATATACATATTATCTATAGATTATTTGAAAATTATTGTTGTGGAATTTCCAACTGTATGGGGTTTTTCTGGATATTTTTTACTTTCCGTTTTGATTTCTAATTCAATTCCAGTATGTTCAGAAAGCATACTCTGTATGATGTGAACTTTTAAAATTTTATTAGGCTTGTGTTATGGCCCACCATATAATCTATCTTGCTGAATATTTTATGTGTATTCTGCCATTATTAGGTAGACTGTTCTATAAATATAAATTAGGCCAAGTAGGTTGATAGTGTTATTCAATTCCTCTATATCTTTACATACTTAATGGTCGCTTGTTCCTTTAATTACTAATATAGGAGTGTTAAGCTTTTCAACTATTATTATGGTGATTGGTACATTGTTGAATGTTGGGATTTTGTTGTTCTTTCTTTACTTTTTTTTAATAGATTGGTATTATTTTGTCAAATTGCCAAGTACAGAATCAGTTTGATCCCTTCAGGGAGTATTTTAAAGATTTATTAGGGTGGATCTGAATAGCCTTCATTCCAGGGATAATTCAAACACTGTTTTATTACCAGGATGTTACTTCTCATGGCTCTCTAATGAATGTCTTGGTTGATTGCTGAGGATTCCTAGTTCTGAGTGGTAACTCAAAGGTCTACCAACATGTTTGAACCCTTGAAATTACTAAACTGAGAGCCTGATCACTGACTTTTGCCAGGCCTCACAGAGTTTTTACTTTATAGGTAGGTGGCCTCATACTCAGTAGTTTCAAGGAGACTTCTAGATAGATACCAAAGACTCTTTTTCTTCATAGCCCCCTCCCTTTCTGAAACTCAGCAACTGCCATCCTTGGCAGACTCCAGAACCCCAATCTTAAGCTCTTTTATTCATTAATATCATTGAATTCACGTGGTCTCTCTTTTTTAACCAACCTGGCACTAGCAGTCTAGAAATTGCTGAAAAGTCAGAGTGATGGTGTGGGTTACCTCCCTTATTTTCCACCTTCCCATCTCATAGACTTGCATGCCTGTTTTTCAGTGTTTGAAGGAAATATTTTATTTATTTTGTCTAGAGTTTTCTTTGGTAATGGTGGAAAAATGGGTCTGGAGTAATTCTTACTCCATTGTGGCTGGAAGCAGAAATTCATACTTTTAATACAATTTTAGTAGTTTTAAAATTTAATTTTGTCTATAGATATTTCTCCTTTTTATTTCAGAATAAATTTATATACATTTGTCTCTTCTTTTTCTTATCAGTACTCTAGATGTTTGATTATCTTTTTAAATAACTAGTTTTTAACTTTTTAGATTTTAGCTCTCATGAGTATGTGTTGTTCTTGCTCTTTATTTTACTGACATCTCTCTCTCTCTCTCTTTTAAGCTAGGCTCAGTGTACCTTATTGAAGGTACATGACAAGGCAGTGCTCCACAAGCCCTACCTTCCTTAGGGGGTCTGGTATGGAAACTGTGTAGATGTTGGGAGATTCTCAGTGTGTTGGGGTATGGGTTGGGGCACGGACTCTCCAGCAGCTAAGGGCCTCTCTTTTCCTTTTGCTCTCACTGGGACTGAAGGTCCAGGGGGCTCTTACTCCTTGAGGGCTGGGTGGACTGTTAGTCCACCACCTATTTGTTGGAGCCAAATAAATTGTCTTACCAGTAATGAGCTTGACAGAGTGGTCATTGAGAGTAATGCCAACCCCAGCATTGAAGATGGAAGAGTGGGTGTCACTGTTAAAGTCTCAGGAGACAACCTGGTCCTTGTAGCCCAAGATGCCCTTGAGGAGGCCCTCCAATAACTGCTTTATCATCTTCTTGATATCATCATATTTGGCAGCTTTCTCCAGGCAGCAGGTTGGATCCATGACTGACACATTGGGGGTGCGACATGGAAGGTCACATCAGTGAACGTCCCATTCAGCTCGGAGATGACTTTGCCTACGACCTTGGCAGCACCTATAGAAGCAGGGATAATGTTCTGGTCAATCCCTCAGCCATCATGCCACAGCTTCCCAGAGGTGCTGTCCATGGTTTTCTGGATGGCAGTGATGGCATGGACTGTGGTCATGGGTCTCTTCATGATACCAAAGTTGTTGTGGATGACCTTGGCCAGAAGAGCAAGCAGTTGGTGGTGCAGGAGGCATTACTGATAATCTTGAGGGGGTTGTCATACTTCTTCTGGTTCATACCCATCACAAACAGGGGGCCATCAGAAGAGGCAGAAATGATGATCTCTTGGTCCCACCCTTCAAGTGAACCCCAACCCCTTCATGATGGTGAAGAATCAGTGGAGTCCATAACATACTCAGCACCAACACCACCCCATTTAATGATGGTGGGATCTCACTGCTGGAAGATGGAGATGGGATTTCCATAGAAGATAAGTTTCTTATTCTCAGCCTTGATTGTGTTGTTGAATTTTCTATGGGTGGAATCATACTGGGACATGTAGACCATGTTGTTGAGGTCAATGAAGGAGTCTTAGTCATTGATGGCGACAATATTCACTTTGTCAGAGTTAAAAGCACCCCTGGTGACCAGCTGCCCAGTATGGACAAATCTATTTACTCTAACCTTCACCACTGTGTCTGAGGGACACCACTGGCCCTGCACCAGAAGATGAGGTTGTCTGTGGAACTAGGAGGAGCAGAAAGCCTCTTCTTACATTTATAATTTGTGAACTTCTTTCTTTGAATTTGCTCTGTTGCACTATACCTATAATTGTGTCGAAAGCCAGATTTTTAGTTTCTGATCTTGCTTATTCTTGATAAATGTATTAAAAACTATAAAGTTTCCCAAATAAAATTTTACCAATGGCTTACAAATTTTGACATGTAGAGGGTCTTCTTTTTATTAGTATTAATTTTAATTGATATTATTTAATTTCATTGGTATTAATGTTCTATCCAGATGTTGTAGGAGAAAATTGTCTCCTTGTCTCTTCCAGTTTCTGGTGGCAGCTAACATTCTTCAGCTTGTGGCCTGATTACTCCATCCCTGCCTTCCATTGCCTTTCCTCTTCACTGTTTCAAGTCTCCCTCTGCCTCCCTTTGCAGGGACACTTTTACTGGATTTAGGGCTCAACTAGATAATTCATAACTCAAGATCCTTAACCAAATCACATCTTCAAAGCTTTTTTTTTTTTTTTCATTTTTGTCTTTTTTTTTTTTTTTTTTTCCATAGAAGGTAGTGTCCCCAGGCATTGGAATGATGGAATTAGGGATTCAGAGATAGGTGCCTTTGAGGGGACATTTCACTCTACCATAATCTTCCCTCTGGCCTCCAAATATTCATATCCATCCCACATATAAAATACATTCATTCCATCCCAGTGTCACAGCATCAGCACAAGTCCAAAATGTATCTAAATATTGCCAACTCAAAATGTTTAAATCTCATTATTTAAATCAACAAAATCAGCATAATTTAGATTCTACCTATGTTCCATCTTGGGGAAAATTTCACCCTCATCTTTGGACCTATGAAACTAGAAATCTAGCTATTTGGTCCCCAAATACAGTGTAGAACTATGTCAACACAAAATAAATGAACCATTTTTTGAAATTTTAAAAGAAAGGAAAAGAGTTTTATTCAAGCCTAAGTTAGGACAGCTGCCCCAAATAAATAATCTTCACATAGAAGAGAATGCTCCAGAGAAGGAACATTTGGTTCAGAGTTAACATATATGTATATTTTACATAGAGTTACAAGTTACATGACATAGAGTTACATGACAAAGGCCATTATAGAAAGTTGTAGACTTTATCTTACATTTTTAGTGTGTTTACGAGGCTGTATAACTTTAATCTTCTGGGAACCAGGAAGGTTTTTATTGTTTTATTTTGTTTTCCTTATCTTTATGTCTGAATGCTCCTTTTAATTTTGTGTTTTGTTTTAACAAAGCAGACATACAACATGTGCTTGGAGCAGAAATAAGAGCCGCATGCTTTGAAGGTTTCTGGAATAATTTTGACCTTGGTAAAAGTTAAAATATAGCTTCTCTGGGAGCCTAGGAGCAGGAACCACAAATGTTAAAAGTTAAAAATTTCCTTTATCAGCTGGAGTAGTATAATAGCTATAGACATTTCTATTCCAAAAGGGATAAAATATAAGGAGGAAAAAAATCAGTGTTCTCAAATAATTTTGAAATCTAACAAGTAAAATCCCATTATGTTTTGTGGGTTAGAAATAATTCCCTCTGGGACCACACGTATGCTCTGGTTCCTAGGCTTGGGCATCTGCTTTTGGCCCTGGGGCTCTATTCTTTGGGACCATGGCTCTGCTGTCCATGTATCATCACTTCTTGAGGGTTCTACATGTTTCAGATGAGTAGTTGTATCTGTATATTTTCTACTCATAGAATTTTGGAACTCTGGCAGTCTTCCTTCATTTTATCCTGTCTCTGTCTTTCATTCCAAGCTGGGAGTGTTTCTGCAGGTATAACATTCTCAAAAACCTATTAGGTCCTCTGTTTAATCTCATGGGGATTCAGAACATTAGCAAAAGAGTCCTCCACAGACCTTTTCTAGATAATTCCATTTCCATTCCTGGCTTGTGCTGAGAGTTTCAGTGAATCCATGAGACACAAAACTATTATCTTCAGCAAAATTTTTCTCACCACACACTTGGCCTTATCTCCACAGTACAATTTCCTAACAGCTAGTCTCCAAATTTTAGCATCTTTTGCTATCTGAACAGGCTTAGAATTTCCCAAATCATTAAGTGCTGGTTCCTTTTTTCTTAACAATTCTTCCCTCAATTTCTCTCTTTCCCCATGTGTTTTGCTATAAGCAAAAAAAAAAAAAAAAAAAAAAAAAAAAAGAAACAAGGTTGCACCTTCAACACTTTGCTTAGAAATCTCCTCAGTCAAACATCCAAATTCCTTGCTTATAAGTCCTGCTTTCCACACAGCTATAGGACACGTTCAGGTAAATTTTCTGCTACTAAATAACAAGGATTACCTATCACCAGTTTTCAATAGCACATTTCTCATTTTCTTCTGAGCTTTCATCAAAGTCACCTTTCATGTTCATACTTCCACTTTTCGTCTTCTGGTCAAGACAGTTTAGACTTTTTCTATCCTCTACCTCAAATTTTCTCCAAGTCTTTGCCCGCTGTCTGATTACAAAGCCACTCCACATTTTTAGGTATTTGTTACAGCAGTACCCTCACTTTCCCCTACAAATATCTGTCTTAATTTCCTAAGGCTGCCATTACAAATCGACACAAACTGGTTGATTTACGAGAACAGAAATTTATTCTTTCGTGGTTCTGGAGGCCAGAAGTTCAACATCAGTTTCACTGAGCAAAAATCAAGATATTAATAGGGCTACATTTACTCCAGAGACTCTAGGACAGATTCTCTGTCCTGCTTCTTCTAGCTTCTGGTGACACTCCTATGCTTATGGCTGAATCACTCCAAGCTTTGACTACATGTTCATATTGCCTTCTCTATTATGTATATATAATGTCCCTCAGCCTCTTATGAAGAAACTATGATTGGATTTAGGACTCACCTGGATAATCCAGTAAAATCTCCCTATATCAGGATCCTTAAAAACAGCTGCAAAGGGGCGCCTGGGTGGCTCAGTGGGTTAAAGCCTCTGCCTCCAGCTCAGGTCCTGATCCCAGGGTCCTGGGATCAAGCCCCACATTGGGCTCTCTGCTCAGCAGGGAGCCTGCTTCTCCCCTCCACCGCCCCCCCCCCCACCTGCCTCTCTGCCTCCTTGTGATCTCTGTCAAATAAATAAAATTAAATTAAAATAAACAAAGAAACAAACAACAACAAACAGCTGAAAAGATGCTTCTTCCTTACAAGCTAACAGGGCTAAATTGGACCTGGTATCTTTTCATGGCCATTTTCCCTCTTAATAGAGATGGCTAATTCCATTGGGGATGTATGGGGTTCTCTTTAATTAAATGCAGACTATCACAGAAGGAGCAGGTTTGTTCCAGAATTTTTGGAATGTACAGGCTTAGCATTGTGATTAGCATATAGTAAGTTCTCAAAAATTACAGCTCATTTTTAATTGATGTTATATTTACCATTAGGCATCTCTTAATAAATTCTATAAACATCCCCTAAAATACATTTAATTTCTCAGGTTGTTAGTTATGGGTACATTTATTTCAATCCTCTGAATACTGCTTTTAATTTATATGTAGTATCATTTTATGATTCTTAAAACTTAAGCAGTAGAAATTCATATTTCTCTAAAACTTCAGAGGCTTTTTGAAAGACAGTGTGATAATTGTGGTTTATTTAATTGTCAAAAATATGAACAATTGCTTGTTAAAAAAGAAAGAAAACACCCTTAGATAATTTCTAGCACTTTAAAGTTGAGATTTCTTTCACTCAACATTTGCTTTATAGTAATTTTGTCCCAGAAATCTCTAAAGTCAGTTTAAATTTCTAATGCTTTTGAATGTTTTAACTCTCCATTATAACTGTGAACAGACATAATATGTTTATCTCATTTTTTCCACACCCTGTCACTGTCATCTACCAATGAAGTGTTAAAAGGATTGAGAAACTGCATGTCTTCAGTTTAATCATGTTTAATTAATTTATTTGTTTAGCTTTTGCTCCTTGGAATATGGCTATAAATATAATACATTCTTATTTTTTATACTCTTAAAATAATCTGATAAATAAAAAGTATATGATATTTGTGGTATAAATTTTCTATCATGTTATTTTAAATATATATGTCAGTCAAAAATTAACATTTATCAGTTTGACAAATATTTTGTGTAGTTTTGTATAATTATTCTACCTATTGGGGATATAGTAGCAAATCAAACAGAATGTAATTGCTACCCTTCTTGAGTTTATATTCTAGAGAAGAAGAAACATTAACAAACACAATCAATAATATAAAAATAGACTATTTTAGATAGTGATAAGTGTACAAAGAAAAGTAAAATAGAGAACAGGTATGAGTGGTAACAGGAGAAGCTGTAATGTTAACCAGATTAGAAGCTATTGAGAAGTGGACATTCAAGAAAAGACTTAAAGGAGCAGAGGGCAGAGTCATGGGCAGATCTGTGGAAACACATTTAAACAGGGGAAACATTAAGTGCTGTGTCTGAGAAGTAGTGATAATGCCTGTGTGTCTGGAATAGAGTTGAAAAGAGATCGAGGGAGTGGTAGAAGATAAGGTTAAAGAACAGGTCAGCTCTGTGGGTCATATAGGCCACTATAAAGATTTTGTATTTGACTGTGAAGGAGCAAGATTTCTTTGGAGGGTTTTGAGCAGAGTAACCTTATCTGACAATTATTTTAAAAGGATTACTCCCTGGCAGAGATTGGATTAGTTGGAATGGGGGAGTGGGAGGGCGAGGACTGATATGGTAGAAGTGCAGGAAGTTATTTAAGTTATTTAGGAAAAAAGATCAAATCAGGCAGCTGAAGATGCCTATGGTGATGAGTAAAATCTATGATGAGAAAAATTAATTTCAAAGCAAACACCCCAGTGAATACAGAATTGCAATTTATATTTTTATTAAACAATACTGACAAACTTTCTAGATAATTACTAAATGAGACAACTGTGAAATTTGTTATATGCTTTTGGGCCTGATTCAAGAGAAGTTAACTTAGGCTTTAAAGAACATTAAATAGAAGTAGCTTCATTGGGAGATGCTTGATTTATGTTTTGGAATGTACATCCTTCTTTACAATATCTGTCAGAAAGATGATATTCTGTCAAGACTTTTACTGTGTTTTCCTTTGCATTTCCTTGTCTATATCTGCACTGTTGAATGTAGTAGCCACTAGCCACATATGGTTGTTGAACAGCTGAACTGTGGCTGATCCGAATTGAGATCTGCTTTCAGTTTAAACAACATACTAGATCTCAAATATTTAATATGAAAAATAGCATAATATCTCATTAGCTATTATTTTTATATTTGATTATATGTTTTAAGGCAATTGCATATGAAAGGCTTTAGATATATTGAGTCAACTAAAACATATACATAAAATTAATGTCCTTAGCTTATTTTTACCTTTTTTTTTTTTTTAAATAAGACTATTAGAAAATGTGAGGTTATAGACATGGCTCACATTATATTTCTATTAGACAGTGCTGATGTACAATGCTAGGTGAACACTAATGCAGTTTTCAAAATTATAATACTAAAGTAAGAATAATAACTGGAATAAGATAAGATAAAAATGGACATACTATATTTGGGGATTATGTATATAGTAATGATAGCAGAATAAATAATTGGGAAAAATATGAATTTCTCAATTAATGTTATGGTGACAGTTGGATAGCTATGTATTAAAAAAATCTGGTTCTCTTATCTATGAGAATCAGAGCTAATGGTATATCAACATTTAGGGGAGAAAGAATTTAAGAATGAAATGTCTCAAGGAAAGGAACTTGATAGTCTGGCAGATTTTAAACCAAGAAAAACATCAGTATAACCTATGGCTGCAACAAATTGTACCAGTCATTTTATCGTGATTTCTTTGGCATAAACCTCTGTTTTTATTTTTAATGCTTCACCATTTTTAGAAGTTACATCAATTCTTTCAAAAATGAACTATCCTATTTGAAACTTTATTTTTAAATAAATTCAATGTTATGGCCTCACTGGATCAAAATGTTCTATTGCTTTACTTCTGTTTCATTTAATAAAATGTTCCTTAAAAAAATAACCTTGAATGATATTTGAAAACCTAGGACTCTATTTTCTATTTGTGCACACAGCCCACTTTGGGGTATAGTTATGGGGGAGGTGGAATTGAAAAAAAAGTAGCAAACAGCATGGAGCACTGGGTGTGGTGCATAAATAATGAATCTTGGAACAGGAAAAAAATAAAATAAGATTAAGATGTTTAAAAAAAGTAGCAAACAAATACCGTAAGTACAATATTTTGTTTTAATACCAACATATTACAAATTAACTTTAAGACTTTTTTTTTTTTTTGGTTAAGACTTTTTTTACTCTGTCCCTTTACCCCTACTTCTCCATGTCTGTCATTGGTTTGAAATGACATTAGTTTGAACTGACAGAATCCATATGACAGATTAATAGGGGAAAATTGATGCTGGATCAAAAAGGTTATACTTCTTTCTAAATGGACAAATCAGTGATAGAATTGCATTCACTATGTGAGATTATTGGAGAGACTGAATTGGGACACGGATGCCAAATTCTGTCCAGAACCTTTTCTTGTCTTACATCAAACTTGTCAAATTGTTCTCACCATCTCACTATCCCTGCTGCAAGTATCCAACAAAGATTTCCTTCTGCTGGACATTTAGCTCTTAGAAAATCCTGAGGCCTTGTCTCCTGAAAACTTTCTGTTGATTTTTTTTTTTTTTTTCCTTCCCTGTGCATAGGGAGGCTTTGATTTTGGGCTTTCCTGCTTGCTTAGAACTGGCTGCTTTTTTAGTGTCTGTCCTTGCCCAAGATACAGACAGCAGGGTATCTTTGATTGTGTTTTACAGCTGAATGCCCATTTCATTGGCTTCAAAATCTAGCCTCAGTTCTTGAGAATTCTTTCTGTGAAGTGGGGCCTCTGGAAATATAATTCCTTCCAGGAGAGATGTGATTAGGAAGACTTGGGTGAAGAAAGCTCAGATTAACGGTCAGTAATAGTGATTTATTGTGTTTGGATAGCATTTTATTGCAAAATTCTGTCACATATTTTGTCTCACTTGCACATAACGTTTTCCACAAGTCTGTGTCTGAGCAGTAAATGTTTTAATCTTCTCATCATGGAGAACAGGACAGTGAAGTCTCAGAGTGGTCAGAACAGTATTTAGTGATGTTCCCTGAACTTAAAGCATCTTCTGCAGACCCTTAGTTTAGAACTTTTTCCACCATCTATGTCTTTAACAGAAACCAGATTTCAAAATTTTGTTGTTATAAGATATTTGAAAGTTACTGTATACAATATAGTCCTTCAGTTGATTATCTGCTTATAGAGTCTCACACATCTGTTATTAATACCCATATATTAATTGAAAAGGAAAGATTTTTAGTTAAGCAAAATAGCATTTGGGGAGGAATTTTTTCCTTATCTAGACACAGCTATTAGCCAGATCATTTGTAGCCAAGATAAAATGGAGAAAAACATTTTCAAAGAGAGTGAAGAAGATTATCATACTAATAGTCAAGTAATACTTTCCATCACAAAATAAGGGAAAACAGCTTTGAAGTGAAAGCATCAAAGAAGTCACACCATTTCTTTCTGCAGTATTATGTTCAGAAACAAATCTCCTCTGGGTTATGTTACCTGTTTGAATACAATAGAACTAAGGGGGGTGGGGAACAAGTGTTTATACAGAAATGACTGACAAAGAGATAATAGTCACAACTAAAGCAGCAAAGGTAAGCACTAAAGAAGTGGAAAGGTGGGCTGCAGGTTGGTTGCCTGTGGAGTTTTATAATATTACTGGTAAGCTTTTTGAATACTGTCTATGTGGATCATTCAATCCAAGGGTGCCATCAAGGATAATACCACTAGGAGTATGCTACGTGTTCTATTTCCAACCAGAGAACAAATCCAGTGATTAACGACAATGAAATCATATCAATTTGTACAATATTCCATCTCATTCTAGGTGCAGCTCCAGCATGAGTAAATGGACAAATCGTGTCCTGGAGGGTTTCTTCAGTGTGTATGAGCCAGATAGATGAGATAATTGTAAACACCTACTCTAAGCACTTTATGTCCACAGGTCTAGGCTACAAGATTAATACAAGTGAGAGATAGAAAAATGCTACTAGTACAGGAAGCCTTCCTTAAAACTATTCAGAATATTTCATATTCTTCAGATACAATCTGTAATATTATTTATCTTTTGAACTTAACAGTTTTATCACTTTTGTATAGAAAATAAATTGATCAAAATACAGGTGCCAAATGAATTGAATTTTTTGATTTAATACATTAATATGACTTCACAGAAAATGAAGGACATATTTTATAACAAAGAGCCATGTATATGATGTCTGTTTCCAAGTTGTGCTTAAAAATCACACACACACATTTCCTGTGTTTGCCTTATAACTGGATAAAGCTCATTACATTTACCTAAATATATGAATGTCAGCGATTATTTGAAAAAAGCAATTAGAACATATGGGCCCTTGGAACTATATTCCAACAGGGCTGCAGTCAGCCAGAACTGAGTTGTGGCAGCCCCTTTTGACAGGACATGTGCCCCCTTATCATCACAGTCCCTCTTTGTCTTTATTGTTTTTATTTGCATTTATTGTAATATTTCATCTTCCTACTTGTCCCATAACTATTTATGTTTTTGTTGCCTTGTCCAGGAATTCTGTAAGGAGTTTCTTATCTTTCAATATGTTTGATTCATAAAACTTCTGGTTAAGACATTGAAAAGTACAATTTTATGCCTTTTTTTCCTGATAGCTAAAATGTTTTGAAATTAAAAACAAATTAACCCCATGGAATACTTATAGTATTAAATGCATGATTTTAAAAGCCAACTATCAGCTCTTAAAATGAATTAAGCAGAAGTGAAAAAATAGGGACATAATGGTTATTAATTTAGATACTGTTAATGCGATGTATGTTTTTACAGAGATTTAAAAGACTACAAGCTTAAGTTTACTTAGATAAATAGATTTTGTCAAACCAGTATAAGAATTTTATCTACTTATAAAAATAGTCTGCCATTTATAAAAAAATAGAAGGAAAGATGTAACCAACCTTAACTGAACTCAGTTTATTTTCTTGACACTATTAAGCATGCATTCTATATTATTATCATGGCCTTGTCCCTGGCCCTCAGATGTATTATCTGTATTATCTCTACCTTTCTTTTCCTGTCCTGTGCGCAGGAGCTAACATTTCAGACTATATCACGTGAAATATGTTGCAAGTTGACTTTCCAACTATTTTACGACTATATTTTTATGGAGTTATTAAAGATAGGTAGAGCATCATATTAAATGTTACCATTTTTCCCATATCAATCCTAACTAGGGCAGACAAATTAATCTTGAAATCTGAGAGATTAGTTATAACAGGAATTTATTTTGGTTATTATTTTGCAATGCTCTAAAATAAAAGTAAGCAGTTGGAATGACAAATTATGTAACAATGCTTATTAATTAAATAAATGATTACAAATGGCTAATTAACTAAGGAATTCAAATCTAGCTCATAAATTTCATCTGAAATATGGAATGCTGTGTACACTTGAGTCCATAAAAGATTATTGTTATTATCAAATATTTAGATTCAGTGATGATCTCAAAGAATGGGTATTTATTGAAAAATTATCTGGAGTCAATTTCATGTCCTGATTTTTGTCTTGGAATTTCATCATATATTTCTATACATTATTATTTAACTTTGGTTCAATACATTAATTTTATTGATTTATTAGTTAGTTGGAAAACTCACAATTTTATTTTTTAGTTTTGTTTTTAAGTATAAAATGATAAAATGTGTTGAGTTCTCATAAAAAATAATATATCACTGATAAATGTATTTTTCTGAAAATTTAACTAATATTAGCACACTTCCATATTGTTGGGTATATTCTAAGAAAATTTTATAGATACAAATTAAAAGCTAACCTACTCCACAGTCCACCTACTTTCCTTTCCTTTACCTACTCAGCAAGTGATATATATGCTTCTTGTGCAAATTTTTCATACTATTTATAATATATATGTATTTTGTTTAGGAAGTTTTTCCAATTTATATAGTTTCATATGATTTGTGGTGTTTGTAACTACCTTTTCCCCTTACTGTCACATATTTAAAAATATTCATCCATATTGATACATATACTACTATACTTAGATTTATTTCTAGCATTTCTGTTTGTTTTCTCTATTTAATATGCATTTGTTGAATGTTACCTTTTTTTCTTTTTCTCATAGAGTTCAATTTTTATTAAGATTAGTTTCTATTTTGTTTATAGAAGTTATATATTCTGTACTTTTCATGGTTACTCTTAAATTTCTGACATGAAAACTTCACAGTGAAAAATTAAAATGTATTACTCTATCCTCTATCAAAACAATAAAAAGCACTGGAAGAATTTAACACTTTTGCCACTTTCTAAAGCTACATGTTATTGTTACCTAGTAGTTATATTCCATTATGATTATTGTTTAAGTCCCAGAATTAGCCATTGCCATGCTGCTCTTGTCACTATTGTTTTATATTTTATTTGGTTAATACTTGTTTGGAACTCTTTGACAGTTATATTATTTAGAACACAATCCATATGGAGGTTGAAGGCAGGGAAAATGATTCTTCTAAAAACAAAAGGTTGTGTTTGTTTGTTAGAATGTTTTCATTACCACTATTCTTTGGAAAGTCTTGTTTTTGTACAGCCAGTATTTCCATATCCTGGTGTAAAGGATTTGGTTACACTTGTCTGTGACTTTATAGGATATTAATCTGTAGCACTGTGGGTTTTTTTCTTATAACAATTGCTGTAATTCATAGGCATAGGTACAAAGATACTGAATGATGAAATGATGCAGAACTAGAATCTCCTGGGTAGCTGGGTCAGAGAGATACAAAAGAGCAGTTGTTGACATTAAAAATGAATGAATTGAAGTAACATACCATGAAATTGATGAGGCTAGAGTGGAGGCAGAAAGGTTCTGAGAGATTGAGATGGTACAAGAAAATAAAATCAGGGGTCCCTGTGAGGTTGAAGATTAAGTCTTTTGGGTGACTATAAGAGAGCCCCAAAGGGAGATAGGAGACAGTTTTCAGAAAGTGGTATTTTTATTATTATTTAAATTTCAGAAATAGAGCAATTTAGAGTTAGCAAAAGTGCTCTAGTGTGGCCATGAGATTAGGTGGCTAAAGGGGTATAGAGGAAATAATAGGAACAGAAAATGAGATTTTTAAGAAGCTAAAACTGTTGTTCAGGTTATCTCTGAATAGTAGAGCTGTGATAGAGAGGAGCACTGAGAGCCAGGGCTGAAATTTTTTTCTCTGAAGGAGAAGAGATAATCAGGAGGCTGGTAGTGACAATAACAAGGTGAAGTTCAAGCTGTCCTCAATGTCATTGGAGGAAGATTTTAATATGAGCATTATATGGAAAGAGTCTGGCAGAAGTACTTAGGAAAAGTAGGATGCTACCTTTCTTTTGAAACTTGAGTCATGTGACATGAAAAGCTTCCTCTCTGGGAAGCTCTGGGAAAATCAGTAGCTCTAAGTAGTGACCAGGATCCAATTATGTCAAGAAGGTGGAGAGGGATTCTCAGTAAGGTAGTCAATGTAGGGTTTTTTGTTTTGCCTTTTTTTTTTTTTTAATTAATTTTTGTTGGTGTTTTTCTTTTTAATGTTTCCTACAATGGAAGGAAGGGTTTAAGGAGCATGGTAAAAGGTTTAGAAGAAATCAGATTGAGTTAGGGAGAAGAAAATACAGACTAATTTGAGGATAAAAGAGAGTTTCAGGAAAAGATAAGTTACTAGGGAAGTTTATATATTGGGTCCTAAACAAAACCCGATAGATTTAGTTATTGGGCAAATGGTTATTAAGGATTAATCTCAGAAATACTCTGATGGGTGATATGTGGTAGTAGCCTTGTCTCTAGGTGTTCAGGGCACAAAGGGTGAGATCACTCTTGTTGTTGGTGGTTCTCTGTGATCTGAGGATAACTCCTGGGACCCTCTTGGTCTTGGATTCAGTCATAGAATTAGTAGGAAGCCTTGTTCAGCTTCCTATTATAGTCAGTGAGGTGGACCAAGCAGAGTCTAGAGGGTATAGCTTCTTTGTCAGTAAAGAAATATGTTTGTCAATGAATGTCATAGATCTCTAGATTGGCTGTAAGCACTGCTGGACGTACTGCTAGAAAAATGAACGCCAAAGGCTTCTCATCTAAAGAACACCTAAAGTGCTCATCCTCTTCATGAGGAGGTCTTGTAAAAGCCAAGACACAGGTACGTTTAAAGAGCATTTATTCTCACATGTTTGCACCCAGGACTAAACAACGACAACAACAAACCAAAACAAAACAGAACAACAACAAAAAAACTGATACTCAACTGAAATTATATATAAAATGAAATTAAATATAAAAAATAGAGAGGAGTTATAAATAAACTAAAAATTATTTTTTAAAGATTTTATTTATTTATTTGACAGAGAGAGAGAGAACACAAGCAGGGGCAGTGGGAGAGGGTGAAGCAGGTTTCCCTTGGAGCAGGGAGCCAGATGCCTCAATTTGGGGCTCCCTCCCAGGACCCTGGAATCATGACCTGAGCTGAAGGCAGACACCTAACAACTGAGCCACACAGGCGTCCCAGTATACTAAAAATTCTTAATGAAAACAACAAAAAGCTAAAGGGTATAATTTTTGTTTTTCTCTGTAATTTAAAATGTATGCAATACTTTACACTAAGTATTCAGGGCTTGATGATCAGAGAGGTTAAGACCTCAGTGTACTGACCTATAAGTTGAGTATACATAGTCACATATATCTAAGGCTTACTCAGGCTCTAAAATAGATGGTTCTCTTGTGGAAGAAAGTCAAACACAGAACTATTAGCATAAATCTTTATTTGAAAATACCAGACATGAGAAAGCTCCAAAGGAACCAGGAGCACACAAGAGCTTCTGTGTGCCAGGGTGTTCCAGGCACTCAATAAGCAACAGAATATGAGAGTATGAAAGAGAGAGAGGGAGAGGGAGGTGAGCCTTCCCTTAAAGAACTTGTGCTTATAAGCTATTAGTTTTATTATCTTGTCAAGCACAGTGACTTGATAGTAAATTAATATCTCAAGTTATAATAAATAGCCAATTGCTGAATTTAAATACATAACTTTTAAGTTACTTTTTTGATAAATGCAAATTTCAAGCAAAAGGGGACCTTCAAATGTGTATATCTGCCTCATGCAGCTTATATTTGTGGAGTCCTTCCTTACTCTAAGAAGAGATTTTGAAATTATGGAGAAAATGAGGTCAGTCCATATACTTAACACCAAAAATTACTTAGTTGCCACATGAGTACTTGAAACATAAAATCTGTAACAAGTAAGTTTATTGTTTAACATTTGGCATCCTTAATTTTCCAAATGATCCAGGGTGGTTTAAATTTCCTTTAATAATAGTTTTGGTAGAAATGCATGTAACAGAAGCTAGAAAGCCAAATGAGACATTTGAATGGACTCCAAAACCCTCTGTAAAGGTCTTGTTCTTCATAGGAAGAAGGGGAAAATCTTGTAAAAGATCGAAAAGGCTGGGGGAACTTTAACTTGCATGACCAATACTTACTGACCTTGGCTGTTTTATAAGGGGTCACATTTTATTTTTGTACAGATAAACTGCTGAACTGTATCTGCAATGCACTGGAACAAAAAGTGTTTTTCTGCATTTATCATGCTACTATAACCACTCCTTCCACCCCCTGCTCACTGATATGTTCATTTCTTTTTTCAGCTTAGAGCAGGACAGAAGTTCAATGAGAAAATTCATCCCATACTTCTTATCATGACTCGGAGATATAATACACCACCATTTCCCTAGCTGGAGATCTTAACCCATTCTTAAACTTAAGGGGAAAAGACTCCACAAGACTTTAGTTCAGCATTTATCCATTTTGTATTTCACTGCTTCTGGTGAAAATAGAAGTAATCCTGAATATTAAGTCATCTGTATGTAATTAATACTGCAACATTCCACAATGGAGTGTTTCTTTGTTTAGTGTGGTGCTTTTTTCTCTTTACCCCCTCTCCTGTTTAAGTGTTTGTGTATAGTGCTTTTTCTTTTCTGCTGTGTCTTTGGTTCCAAACTTTAGTTTCCAAATATGCAAGCAAACAGTGTTCTGCAGTAACCAATGAGATTTTCACTTGGGAGGACACAAATTTGATCACCCTCTGAAACCATTTTTTTATGAGCTGAAGGATAAAAGTAAAGGGATCCAATCACATTAAAGTCTGCATGGTAGTCTCTAGATTCTTCCAGTCTTATTAAATGAAGGAAGTAGAAAAAAAAATGTGTACCTTATTATAATTTTGGTGGTAAAAAGTTTGGCTCCTTTATGTTTGCAAAGACCAAAATTAGCAATGCCGGCAAACGGTCAAAATAATTGCATGATTGTAAAAAAAAAAAAAAAAAAAATGGCTTGTGATATATGATGATATTGGAATCTTTGTTAATCTTTATGATAATTCTCAGATTCAGATGAACTCTGACCTTAATTTATTTCCCTTGTAGATTGACATAATGACTTTTCAGTCCTTGACATTTCTTCAATTTTCAGTTATATGGTAGCATTAGGGAGGAAAAAAATCTTTCTAAGTCCTTCAAAGTTTCTTCTAGCTGGTCTAAAAATTAAATTGACAAGAGACAGATTAACAGGAGAAAATAAAATTTAATTTTATATGTATGAGAACTTCACGTACAGGAGATTCAAAGACTGAAAGATAAAACGAGGTATATATGCCATTCTGAGCTAAGAAATGGGATAGGGGTCTGGGGCTTCAAAGGTGAGGAGGGCAATTCACAAGCAGTTCTTTCTTCAATAACAAAAAGAACAGATGTTTAGGAATTGGATGTTTACCCTGTTGTACAGACTGGTCACTCAGGTAAAATTTATCTCTGGTAATAACTCTTATTCTGGGAAAGACACCCACTTGAGATTCTTCGAGGGAGTTAAGGGAGAGGTGAAGATTTCCCTTGAGCCTGCCCGTTCTTGATTGCCTTCAACTCAAAGTGGTGCATTTTGGGAAGACTTGTTATGGACTCCTACAGTGGCAAGAGTCCCTTTTGCAGTCTTTTCTTGACTTTAATATATTTAAGAATATACATATAAAATAACGTTTTATAAACCAAACCTTATTAACTGGTATTTTAAAGGCTACAAGGATTGATAAAAGCCAGACTGGGTTTTTGTTTATCATAGCTTATATTCATCTCTTTTTTCCCCCTGATCTTTAATAAGTTAATCATTTTATAGTGACTTTACCAATCCTGTTATTATGTTGACTTTATGAAGTTGAAGTGATTTTCCTCTAAAACTAAGATAAAACTTTAATGCACACTTCTTTAAGAATATGTGACTTAGGGTACCTCCATTTTCATTTCTGCTGTCTTGATTACTATCCTACGATCAGTTTTGCTTCACACTTTCTTACATTCTTACATTCCTCTAAACAGCATGAGAATGACAGAGATGAAGAAGGAAGCAGAGATGAAAGGAGTGGTGAGTTGTTTTTCAACATCTTAAAATTAATGGACCATTGACTTCTCTCGTTTATACTGCCATTTTTAACATTACATTTCACCAAAGTATTTTACCAACTTGTCAGTTCAATGTCATCAGTGTGTATTGAACTTACACTAAGTGTCCAGTTACTGTGCCATGAGGAACAGCGAGTTCCGAAGTTCAAGATCTATCCAACGATACTCAGAAGTATTCCAGTCCAGAGGATTAATTATATGGTCAATCTAGTTAGACGATTTCTCCTTGGGAGGCTATTCATGATTTCTTTACATTGGCTTGTGGATCATTTATTTTTAAAGCGCCTGTAGCTAGTTTTCTACATAACACCATGCAAGTTGGAATCTATATGAATAGACAGATTTCTGAAATTCTTGCTGTTAGTTTGGTTCCAACTCCTTTGATGCACTTACTGAAAATGCTTGATTTCAAAGCACATACTGGCTCCTAGGCAGTTTCTCAGCATAATAATTAGTCAAATTTGGACAATAAATGGCCTCATTAGTTACTCCTTTAAGCCTTTACAATACAAATACCTATTTGTAGAATAGATTTTTCTCTGCTGCTAATAAATTTGTAGTTGATAAAAGAGAAAGCTTTATTTTTGTTAACAATTAGCATTTGCTGCCCTTAGATAAATAAACTGAAGTGTTGGTGGCCTGAGGCTGAATGGCAACAGCCTTTAATATCATATGGATTACAAAGAATGTACTACATGCAGTCACCTCTCCCACTGTGCAACTGCCTAGTGTAGGTGGAGGAATTCTTTTGTTATGCAAATGCCCTATTTAAAGATAACATGTGTACAAAGGGAAGTAATGGAAGGTCATTTCTAAGACTGGACAGATGGATGAAAAATTCCACAGCGTGCTTTGCCAAGCACCTGGCATTATATGAATGACAGCTGATGATTAGACTCACAAAGGAGAATTTGTATTATCACAGGTGACAGTGCGACTAATTGAAGAGGTTGCTTATTACGGAATTGGTCAGTTTCCGTTCTGCTACACTCAGGATCCAAGGGCTGCAGAAAATGAATACATAGCACACAGTGTTTTCTTAGGGGAACCAAATGAAGGTGGGAGGAAGAGGGGAGGAATTCTTGCTGTGGGTGTAAAGACTCACAGTGGGCTTGAGTTCTGTGCTGCTGAGAAGATGCTCACAGCACAGTCTCAAAGTTGCAGAGGAAATAAGAGATAACAGACCTTTAAGATAGATTTTTATGTCATTTTCTAACAACACTAGGCCACAGCTTCTTTTGGAAGTATAAAAATCTGATAGATTTGGGCCTCATTATGATATGTATCACTGTTTTCTAGATAATAGTATGCCATTAGGCATGTTAGCTGAATATTTTAAGACAACAGAGCAGACTGTAACTATCTGTGCCTCGATCAGAATATTCAGAGATCTCACATCTTTCAAAGGGTGTTTGCCAAAGGCTTTCCCATGCTGCATGCACTGCTGCTTTGCTTCTTCTCCTTTATGCCTTATTGAATCTATTAGAAGACGAACACGTCTCTCAGTCATCAGACTTCTTGCTGACAACACCTGTCAGTCTGTCATTCCACTTCAGAGAGAGATTTTGTAGGGTGTCATTTGGCAGAATTAAAAAGAAAATGGGAGGAAACAAATCTGAGATAATTATTCTCATAAAAGGAATGATACAACTATTATTGTTTGAAAATAAATTCAAGGAATTACTTAGGAAGTAAAGATTAGAATGATTTTTGGCATAAATACCTATCAGTGGTATTAGGAATCATGTTGAAATTTAAAACACACTCAAGAATCCTGAAAAACTTTGAGAGTTTGGATTGATAACTGAATATATATCCTTTTTCAAAATCCATTTATATTGAAAGGCAAACATTCTCACATTTTTTTTTTTTGGGAGGGCTAGAATATTAAATATTTGAGTTGTGAAAACAAGTTTTAGAAAACTAATTGACTTCAGGAAAGCTTTGAGAATTAATCTTACAGAGCAATTTAGAACTTATTAAGTAATAGATATATCTAAGACTGATGATTTTTAAAATACTGTTTTTAGAGATTCTTATTATTGGTTCTTTTTTATTGGTTTATCTTTTATTCATTCAGTAAATAGTAACATCAATCTTGATATATCTTATTTTATAGTATTACCTACTAATAAAAAAGAAATTACTCTCTATATGCTGTGGAGTTTCTCTTTATTGTTTTTTCAGTTACTTCCCTTAAAATCAAACTGTCACATAATGAGACCATTTTTTTTTTTTTTTTAAAGATTTTATTTATTTATTTGACAGACAGAGATCACAAGCAGGCAGAGAGGCAGGCAGAGAGAGAGGGAGGAGGAAGCAGGCTCTATGCCGAGCAGAGAGCCCGATGCGGGGCTCGATCCCAGGACCCTAGGATCATGACCTGAGCCGAAGGCAGAGGCTTTAACCCACTGAGCCACCCAGGCGCCCCAATGAGACCATTTTAATACCAAGGAACACACACATCCTCACATAAATATTTCAAATTATTGTGTTTAATTCTTTTTGGGTTTTTTGGTTGTTTTATTGGTATAACTCATTTACTTTACATGAATCTGTTTTACATGGGAGAAGTCAATTAGGGAATATTAATTTTTTTCTTACATGACAAAGCAACTCCTCCTCTCTGAGTCATGGAAGAGTGAATCAAATACACTGGGATTTCTCCTCTTCAACCTGTGGCGAAGATTTCTTTTTTAAATATTCTAGTTTATTTGTCATATTTTTCTTTTTCTTTCTTTCTTTCTTTTTTTTTTTTTTTAAGATTTCATTTATTTATTTGACAGACAGAGATCCCAAATAGGCAGAGAGGTGGGCGGAGGAGGGGGGGAAGCAGGCTCCCAGTTGAGCAGAGAACCGGATGTGGGGCTTGATCCGAGGACCCTGGGAACGTGACCAGAGCCAAAGGCAGAGGCTTTAACCCACTGAGCCACCCAGGTGCCCCTGCCATATTTTTCTTAAGGATAAAATGTCAACCATGACCTCCACAAGGAAAAATGTAAATTAGTGAAAAATAAAACCAAAACAACTTGTGAAATGTGTTTTTTAAATGATTATGTCTTTTTTACAGAACTATTTCTATTAGCAATGGCTTTATTATTAATATTATACTTCAAAATAGATGATATATCTCTGTTAAATATGTAGTTGTCCTTCAAAAATAATTCCCATAGTTTTTATTATTTACAAAAGCAGAAAATAATGCCTGGGTGTATTAAATTAAGTATTTATGTCTTTTTGACTGCAAATGACTGTTAATTTTATCTAATTTTACATAAGGCTATGTTTCTGCAGTTTAATATGCCTTTCTGTATGTGTATATCTGTATATGTGTGGATGTTTATGTGTCTGTTTCTGTCTATAGCTCCTTTTAATCTATTTCTTTTTGTTCAGGAATATTTTACAAAATGATAATTATAATAATGACAATAAGTAGTTTTTAAATTCACGTAAGGCATGAGGTTTCCTAATGTTGTTCTATGTTATATCGCCATTAAAACAGTACTTGTCAAAATAAATGACTCACTTATTTTCTGGGGAAAATGTTTCTAAATTCAAAGTTGCCCACTTATCCTCAAAGTAAAATCTTGATGTCATTGTTAATAATCAAACCCATTACCACATTACCTTACTTAAAATACCTTTTAATAAAGAATGATTTTAATTGAAGAAAAAAAATAAAATTCATCATCAAAAAGTTCTTAA
Source organism: Martes martes (assembly GCF_963455335.1). Classification (NCBI taxonomy): domain Eukaryota; kingdom Metazoa; phylum Chordata; class Mammalia; order Carnivora; family Mustelidae; genus Martes; species Martes martes. Next base: position 86,048,811 of record NC_137888.1, read on the forward strand.
TCAGTAAATCAGAATAAGAATCATGGGAAAAGAGACTCAAGAGTTTGTCTTTAAAAAATGCTCCAGGTTGGGGCACCTGGGTGGCTCAGTGGGTTAAGCCTCTGCACTTCGGCTCAGGTCACGATCTCAGGATCCTGGGATGGAGCCCCACATCAGGCTCTCTGCTCAGCAGGGAGTCTGCTTCCCCCTCTCTCTGCCTCTCTGTCTACTTGTGTTCTCTCTCTCTGTGAAATAAATAAATAAAATCTTAAAAAAAAATGCTCCAGGTGATTTTAATGTACACTAGTATTGGACAATCACTGGTTTAAAGACTCTTGCTTTTTTTTTTTTTTTTTAAGATTTTATTTATTTATTTGACAGAGAGAGAGATCACAAGCAGACAGAAAGGCAGGCAGGGAGAGAGGAGGAAGCAGGCTCCCTGCTGAGCAGAGAGCCCGATGCGGGGCTAGATCCCAGGACCCTGAGATCATGACCTGAGCCGAAAGCAGAGGCTTTAACCCACTGAGCCACCCAGGCGCCCCAAGACTCTTGCTTTTTATTTTTTATGTTAACCTCATGTCAAACATGATTTTTTTTAAAGATTTTTTTTTATTTATTTGAGAGAGAAAGCACGCATGGGCACCTGAGCACAAGTTGGGGAGGGGCAAAGGGAGAGGAAGAAGCAAACTCCCCACTGAGCAGAAAGCCCAAGGCAGCTGGATCCCAGGCTCTGAGATCATGACCTGAGCAGAAAGCAGACACTTAACCCACTGAGTCACCCTGGCACCCCCAAACATGATTTTGAATGTAGTTCATTCAGAAATGGAATGCTATGCTCACGTCTTCATTTAATCTGACTCTTCTTCTTCTGATTTCTGATTTTCCATTGTGTTCTATGTTCTCAAATAATAATAGTAATTTTTTTTCCCATGATGGTTTACCTAAAGTAAATTTTCTGAAAATAGTCACTTTTCCTAAGTTCCTATAGGCACTCTTTTCTAGAAAAACATTTTTAAATATTACTTATCTTTCCTTAGCTTCTACCCAGAGATTACTTCTGACTTTTTTTTTTAAATTTTATTTATTTATTTGACAGAGGCAGAGAGATCACAAGTAGTCAGAGAGTCAGGCAGAGAGAGAGGAGGAAGCAGGCTCTCTGCTGAGCAGAGAGCCTGACTCGGGGCTCCATCCCAGGACCCTGGGATCATGTCCGGAGCTGAAGGCAGAGGCTTTAACCCACTGAGCCACCCAGGTGCTCCTACCTGTGGCTTTTCACAGCCAAATCTTCAGGCATGCATGGCTGTTGAGATGCAGGTGCGTAGATGTTTCAGTGTGATGCAAGTGCTCACAGTAGCCTTAAGTTAAAGTCACAGGTGACTCTGCTCTAGTCCATCATTCCAGGAGTGGGCCCAGATCCAGATCACCTCAGCTGCTCCCTGACACTGTAGAAAGTCTCACACTCGTGTCTAACCCCTCACATCAATTATTTGCAGGTGACTTTTATGGGGTGCTTTGAAGATGATGAGGTACACTTAGACTGATGTCTTGCAAAATATACATCTAGCAGGACCAAGAGTAAGATTGTGAAAATTTGAAGTTTACCATATGGCATAAAGTGCTAAAGATACCAGGAGTTGGGTCAATCATCAATTTTCCCATTAGAATGTTGCCTAAGAAGTTTATTTAACTTGTTTGAAAACCATAAAAGAGTGGACTACATAAGTAATTACTATTTTACAAATTATCAATTTTTTTTTCTTTAGGAGATACTTTTTAGAAATATTTATTATAACAAGATGGCTACATTACCTTAGCAAAGGGCTAGGATAATTATGTTTTATACTTGATATAAAATGAACATAACATCTAGACTCTGATTACTCCAAATCATCTTAATTACTTGACTGTGTACATATCTCAAGTAGATTTGATTTGATTTTCTTGGCAAAGAGGTTGAAGTAACAAGCAAAACAGGTTAAAGTAAAAGAATTGGTAAGGAAAGTACAAAGGTAGTGCATTATGAGGGTAGAAAAATTACCACAAATTGTTCCGTACTCTCAAAATTAATTATTTTTGTATGTGTTAGTAGACAATACATACTTCAAATTCAAATCTTTTTAGATATCCTAAGTCAGGGGCACCTGGGTGGCTTAGTGGGTTAAGCCTCTGGCTTCGGCTCAGGTCATGATCTCAGGGTCCTGGGATTGAGCCCCACATCGGGCTCTCTGCTCAGCGGGGAGACTGCTTCCTCCTCTCTGCCTGCCTCTCTGCCTACTTGTGATCTCTCTCTCTCTAATGAATAAAAAAAATAAAATAAAATAAAATAAATAGATATCCTAAGTCATATAACCGACACTAGCCTCTCTACAGCAGTGATGATTTTAGCAAGATCCTTCCATAATATTCCCATATATTATCTTGCTTCTGTAATTTTAGCTATTTCATAAAAATAATTTGAATGTCTTCTGCATATTGAAAGTGTGCTAAATGTTGGCAATATGGAAATGTATGAGAAATAGAGTGAAACTCCAATGGGTGGATAATCTAGTAAAGAAGATAAGAGAACATTTAATTATTACAAAAGCAAAGTGCTTTAAATACTTGATCAAAAGTAAACAGTATTGGAAAAAATAAAGTGGATTTGATTTCTATTTCTACTTTCTTCAGTAATTTGGTCATGTTATTACTCAATGTGTGGGTAGTATGTCGTGGGATTGATGTTAAAATTGGGATTTTAAAACAATTTAGGCCATGAAATCTATTGCACATATGACATAAAATGTGAAGAAAATTGTTGAAAATGTGGCAAGAAAAATAAATGCATTCATTTTTCATTTGCAGGGAGATTTTGGCAAATAATAAAATATTTGTGATTTTTATGACAATAGATACATTTTTATGTCCACCATTAAGAGTGAACTTCATCAAAATTGATTCTGTCTTGGAGAAAACATGAAAACCAAGAACTTATATATGTGTATATAAAATATATATATATGTACACACACATATAGATAGATATACAGATAGATATAGATAGATATACAGATAGATATAGATAGATAGATATACAGATAGATATACAGATAGATATAGCTTTCAGAGAAGAAGTAGAAAGAGTGATAAGGCTGTCAGAGAAACAATATATGGACTGAAAGTGACTTTCCTATACAATTTTGGAGGACGACTAAGTGTATAGTAAGAAAGGAGAAGTTAGTGATCTTATTTCAGTTCAAATAGCAGTGGTAAAACAGATGTCAAATTATGAGATCTATTTTTTTAGGAAAAATATTGATTTTCCCCCCTAAGATTATTGACAATAGGGTTGGACTTCACAGGGATGCCATTTGACAGATGGTTAAAGCAAAACACATGCATCTGTCAATCATTGTTATCAGTTCTGACACCTTATTAAAATTCAAAGACATGTTTTATAATTTCAAAAAGAAAAATTACAAGGTATACATTCTCTAATAGTTATTAGACCTAGCTTTAAAACTTTTCTTCAAAGTGCCATGACCTAAGAAGTTGATCTTTGGTTTGAGAATTTTTCCCTGCAAAAGTGCATCAGATCATCTGCATTAGAAATGGTTTTAAATGTTTCTCTAGAAATCTACTAACTTTAGATGTTTATAAGTATTAGGCAGAAGTTCTTCCAGTTACTTCTAGTGGTTTAATGTAGGGAACTATTGTGAAGGGAATTTATTCTTAGTACTGAACTAGATATAAATCAGGTTATGACAATTTTCTAAGCCTCTATGTACCTTGTACTCTTCATCAGACATTGTATAATACAGCTTCAACGGAGCAGGCAGTGAAGAGAGAACCTGTGATCTTAAGGCTACAGAGGAGGGTGAAGTGAAATCATTCTGACAGGACCAAACTTCCTGCTGTAAGGTAAGCTAAGACTCATCATGAGGCCCCTACTATATAAAGAATAATATGTTGTACAGTGAAGAAACATAGTAAGGGAAAAAAAAAAATAAACCAAAGTATGTGATCCTGAGAAGATTGATGTTGGGCAGTCTGAACCAACTCCAAATTCCTTTTTTTATGCTGACATAAGTACCTCACTATTTCATGCTTTAGAGCATGAAGTGTCCTCTGCCTTTGTTGGCCTGTCACTGGCTCCCTTTCCAATGGGATAATGCTTACTTGTTCCTATGACTCAGTTCACATAACTCATAGGGGACTCCTCCTTTCATGCCCTCTTCCCCTACCCTGTGTATTTCTGTTCCTTGGGTCTCTTGTCCTGGACAGTAATGCAGGGGCAGAGATCTTGCTTCTTGCCTTTCTATGATGAGTATCTGGCCCAGCATTTGGCACCCAGGTGACATCCAAACAGTGGGCATGGAAGGAGGGGGTGAATGAGCACATGAACAATGCTTTCGTGGCTTGCATTCTGGGCATATGACACCATCCCAATCCTTATGGGGCAGAGAAGAGCTTGAGACTTTTGACAGAAACTCAAAGCACATGTCATACTTCTGCACAATACACAAGTCTTTCTGTTCTAGGCTTTTTTTTTCCCCCTTTAAATTCACTTTACAGCTTCATATTTTCATATTTTCATATTTTGCTAATTTGAATGAGAAGAGGAGGAGGGCAGATGCAAGTGACATTGTCAGGAGGACCTGCCACTCGCCTTGATAGAATCGTATCTAGAGGCAAGACAGGCAACGTGAGACAGGCACATCTTTTTCTCTCATTTTTCAAGTATATGGTTAACCATGTGTTTTTATCTTTTTGTGTTAGAAGCTTCAGAAGGGCAGACATTTTTTGCTGACAGTAGTTGGGGTCAGAGTAAAGAGGAATTCAAAACCAATCAATAATAGCATATAAGCATGGGTATGTTGGAAATGGCTTTCAAGTTCTCTTTCTTTATGACCTGGGCATAGTCAGACATTCGATATGTTGTGTTGTCAGTCCTTTTGAATAGAAATGAATTAAATCGAAGCATGCGTTTTCTCCTCCATCTCATGCAAATTGCATCAGAAATCTATTTTAAAAACATGTGTTTGAGTGTGTGTGTGTGTGTGTGTGTGTATGTGTGTGTTTATGCAAAGAGAGGGAAAGGGGGAGTTTTTAAATGGGAAATCTGCCTACCAAAAAAAAAAAAAAAAGGATCAATTATTTGGCCAAAGTCTTTAGCATTTCTACAGACTTGAATGCCCTCCAAAATGTCCCATCCTAAAATGCAATTGATGAACCCAAAAGATTGGGAAAAGGAAAAATGAGAGTTGTTGATGGTCATAAAGGGATATGATTTTCATTTATTAAAATATTGAGCTGTCACCAGACTTGGTCATGTTATTTCAAGGAGCCCTTGTCAGATAGTGACCTGAAGTTGATGTGTCCTTCGGAGTGTTGCCTCATCCACAGCTATCTGTGATCCATACCATGTGGAATGTCTACTGGAAGACCACACGACAGTGCCTGTGCTTCAGCACAATGATTAAAAACCATTATAGGTTTGGGTGGTTTTCTTTCAAGACTAGTAGTCTGTGGATGCTGTAGTTATGTGACAAAGCCCCTAAAATATCCACTCTCAAGACCTCACCCTCTCAGAGGAGAGAAAGAGAAGAATTGTGGAAACAGAAGGGGAAGGGGATGAGGGTAGGGTTATGTCTTGTATGGAGTGAGAATGTTACCAGTACTGCCTCAGGGTTCTTGTGTATCATTAACATGACCACTCTAGATACAATGTTTCCTGTAGACATTCTACTGTGTGAGAGAAAACAGCCAGAGGCAGTGGAAAGCCATTTGTAATAGGACACGGTAATACTGAGAGGCCCAGTGGATGTGACAGGGACAGCTGATGCCACTAAACTTAATTCATGGGTTCAGATCCTGAGATATATAGCAGAAGAACCTAATATAGCATTCCATGTATTTCTTTTTGGTAGGAAATTGAACAAAAACCACCACGAGCATTTATATTCTGTAAGTTAAACTACTCATAAACTACACATGTAAGTTAAACATGCATTATTGAAATGATGTTGAAACTTAAGTAATATTTTTTGATCATTAAATAAAGAACATCTTTTCTTGTTTGTTTGTCATGGTTGTTGAAAACTGGGTTGAAAGTGTGGTTCTAGCAGATGTAAAAATTAAAAAGAAAGCTTTGTGTCCCATACAACCTACATTATCTATTTGATATGGTGCTCAATTAAAAGAATTAATTATAAAAAAAGCTACCTGCTAAATCTTTAAACAAAAAGATAGGAGCACCTGGGTGGCTCAGTCTTTAAGCGTCTGCCTTTGGTTCAGGTCATGATCCTGGGGTCCTGGGATCAAGCTCCACATTGGGCTCCCTACTTTGCAGGAAACCTGCTTTTCCCACTCCCACTCCCCCTGCTTGTGTTCCCTCTCTCACTGTATCTCTCTCTCTGTCAAATAAATAAATAAATTCTTTAAAAAAAAGAAAAGAAAATAAAAAGAAAACCAGGGACGCCTGGGTGGCTCAGTTGGTTAAGCGACTGCCTTCGGCTCAGGTCATGATCCCAGCGTCCTGCGATCGAGTCCCACATCGGGCTCCTTGCTCAGCAGGGAGCCTGCTTCTCCCTCTGCCTCTGCCTGCCTCTCTGTCTGCCTGTGCTCACTCTCTCTGACAAATAAATAAAATAAAAATCTTAAAAAAAAAAAAAAGAAAACCAAAGGGTAAAATTAGGTACCATTTTATTACCATATTTTAGAAGAGATTAATACTAGTAATAATCCTCATGAGTCTTACCATATACTCTGGCACGTTCCAGTAAAAAGAGCAGAATTAGATGTAGGGTTAGACTATTTCGAAATTCAACAGATAGGGGCGCCTGAGTGGCTCAGTGGATTAAGTCTCTGCCTTTGGCTCAGGTCATGATCTCAGGGTCCTGGGATTGAGCCCCGCATTCTGCTCTCTGCTCAGCAGGGAGCCTGCTTCCTCCTTTCTCTCTGCCTGGCTCTCTGCCAACTTGTGATCTCTGTCTGTCAAATGAATAAATAAAATCTTAAAAAAGATAAATAAATTCAACAAATATTGTTTATTTCTTGATCAATCAAAAATGACAAAAATACCCTCAAGAATGTATTGTTTCTGTGTCTGATGGTTCCTTTTATGACTCCTCCAAGGATTGTATTACAAAGAAAACAAATGATATTTTGAAGAGTTTAAATATTACAGAATTTAAATAGAGGGAAAAAAAAAAAGACCGAGACAGTATATTTTTGGGTGGAAGAATTTTACAGAAGTTCATCCTTTATATGATCTTATTATCATTTTACTGAGCCCTTGGGTGTATTTTAGCCACATATTTGGACACTAATTAGTTCTTAATTATCTATGAATAATCGGATCCACTGACCCCCAAATCAGGCTCCCCTGGAATTCTACTTGATTTCACATTCCCTTTAGTATCTCTATTTTAATAACTGCTTTTTTTATCATCATGGTTGAGGTTATATGAGAGATATGGGTTTTTGTTTGTTTGTTTGTTTTTGTTTTTTTGTTTTTGAAAGGTATGTTTTTCCATTCCCAGTGGGTTTATTTTTTGTTTCATGGTTTATATTACCACACTCTAAAAATACGGTCTATATTTTTTTAAGTTCTCCACCTATACATTATTAATTTAAGGTATTATAATACCAAGTCAAAGACAATCCTGTGTGCCGTTAGGATGACAGCAGTGTTAGCATGACAAGTATGATGAAACCTCTTGCCAGTCCCATGAGGCAGCTTTTGAAAGCTGTCAGGCTGAATGCAGGAAACCATTTTGTTTGCTGTGCGGGATTCTTTGCAATTGCTGACTGTGCACGGGCAGCATAGTCTGTCCTGGCGCTGGCCTTCCCTCCTGGGTATGCGTTGAACATTGCTGCCATTTAAATCCTTGAAATAGAGTGGATCTGTTCCAAGTGGCATGATTGGTACAGGCAGGACAAGTTTATTAGAGAGACAGGGGTTTGCCCTTGGTCCTGAAAGAACTAAAGAACTATTACTTAAGTCTTAAACAATCTTTATTGGTGTGTGAAAGAATGAGGTCTGTAGCATCCATTTTATGCTGATAGTCCTACAATAAGAGCAAGGAGAATGCAGCAGCATGCGTGCAGAATGTGTGATTTTGGCCACCCAGATGAAGCGGAACATGACGTTGCTAACAAAATGAAATAAAGCCAGATATCTATTTTTAGGAGCATGTTCATGTTTAAGCAGGTTAATATTGGGAGTCTTATATGCATTTGATATATCTCTATCATATGAAAACCATCATGTGTCTTGCTAATGCTAAATTTCGTCTATATTGAGATGCTTTCTTTTGGCACAAGATGGCACTTTAACTTCAGAGATCCAATGTGATCTCAATGAGCTTTTTCATCGCAAATGGAAAACATGTGGTAGTTTATCCTCTGAAAGCAGAAACCAGAGCTAGAAATGGGCCAAGAAAAGCAGAGAATAGCTTTGCCATAGAGAAGGTGTTTGCATTATGAAACAAGTACGGGGGCGGAAGGGGAAGGGAGCAGGGCAGGACAGTTGGTGCAAAGTCTTTTGTTTAATGAGTTTAAAATTGAAGGGTAAGTGAATGTTATTTTACATGTGAACAAAGAACATGTCTAGAAATATTTTTCACTTTAAAACTCATCTAGTCTCCATCAATACAATTTTCTTAAAGGGCATCTAGGATACTCTATTGAAAAAAAATTCCACTGATTATGATTGTATCATGTTACCTGATCTGTTACTTTGTTGTTGCCACTGTTGCCACTACTGCTATTTGCTGCTCTTGGGTGTGCCTGTGTATGTTTTCTTTTTATAGGAGGGACAATTCTGCTCCCTAGCCAGTTCCTCTGAGAGTTGACTATTCTCATTTACATGCATGTCAAGTTTCTGTATCAATGCACCCTATTACTAGATATCTCCATTGTCTAGTGCTATTTAGGCATCCTCTTGGGAAGAAGCAGAGAGTGTTGCTGAGTTTAAGATGCGTGAGTTGTCAGAGTCACTCTTGCCCTCCTCACTTTCATACTTAGCTGAAAGACTTGTTCACTCCTGGCATTCTCTCTTCCTCATTTTATTGAACAATTTCAGAACAATTGTTCTGAAAATATTGAACAATACTTAAAATCTTTGGGACAAACTTGTTCTGTCCAATAGGCCGTATAAAGAAGGAAATGGTAGGACAAATTAGGTTCAAAAACCTAGCAGAATCAGAATTTTTATAAAATGTATGTATATTTTGCTTCATTGTTTTTAAGAAATACAAAAATCAAAGGCGTAGTAGAGTCACGGATCAGAATTATTTAAGAGCATGTGATAATCACTACAGAAATGATATCATCTTTGACTTACACGGTACATAAATGTTTACTGAGCATTTTCCTTTGTATCCTTTCTTTTTTGTTTTCTTTTTAAACTTCATACCTATATTCATCCATCCTTAACTAAAACAATTGAACTGACTCTTGCAAATGTAAGCAGAAAGTGGTTTATGTCATGATGTTTGATATCTCCTGCACCCAGCGGTGCTGGGGAATCAAGACTTGGATTCCAGGACAAAGTCCTCGGTAACAGTGCTCCCCACACCACATGACTGTCAACAGTCCTGAGGCTGCTCAGGGCTGAGCCTTCTGTGAGCACATGGAGTTACCCCAGAAAAGGCAGATACCTTTGCCATCCTGCTTGTGGGAGATGGATCTTCCACACAGCTATCCCCTCACGTTTGTCCCCATCACATCATTGTTTCAGCAAGTCAGGTGACAGTAGGTAAAACTTAGATCTCTTAACTCTACCCTTGCTGCAAGGGAATGTGGGTAATGTTGTATTTGTTTATTGGTTTCTTTTCCCTCTGTTGAAGAAAGGGGTTGTAAAATACGGAACCACCACAGTATAGAGAGAGAGTTCAAAAGGTTTGGGGCAGATGTGAACTCTAGGTGGTTTCAAAAAATACTTTTATTATTCTGTTGTTTCAGATAAAAATAATCGAAACTCGGACATTCTGAGGTTCAGTACTTTTAAAGAACACCACATCAGCTCTGCTATTTTTAATATACTCAAATTATAATATTTTAATATTTAAATTATCTGCATTATTAAGATGTCTTGGGAAAATGTCAGCACTGAGGTTATCTCTATGTATTAGAGATATTCACTTTAAAATGTGAAAGCTCAGTTTATTTTAGTAGAGATATGCTTATTAAGTATCCCTAAAGCTAGAAGAATTTATGACACAAAGGCAAAATCAGTTGGCTCTGGTTCCAGTAAAAAGCTAATAAAAAAAAAAAAAATCAAGCTTCTTGCCAAAATAACTGGCCTTGATGTTTCAGGGGAAAAAAAAAAAGTTTCTTTTCAAGAAAAAAATGATTATTTGATAGTAGATCTTGTATGGAGAAAAGACAATAGTCTTAAGTATGACAAATTTTTAACTCAAGCACTGTCCAGCATTACTTATTAATTTTGGTTGGTGTATCCAAATCTTAAGTTATTACAATCTTTCGTGATTTCTTTCATACCCTGTACAATAGTGCTCACTCTTGTCTTCCCCTCCCTTCCTGGGCTTTGTGAAGATATGTTTTTTCTGTCACATGACTTCATTCTTTGCCAGTGCTGTTTTTTATGGCCAAATGAAGGGCAGCCTGGGAGTTACCCCTTTGATATGGTCAGTCATCATTAAATTAAAATATGGTCAGGCTTCATTAAATTATAAAACTATGTGGAGTGTATGGTATTATCTTTTGTAGACACCTCTACTTCTGTTTAGTCCCAAAAGACTGAATTTTTATCACCAGTAAGAATCCAGTGCAACCAATTTATGCAAAAGGAAATATTCTGATTTATGAAGCTGGGAAGGATGTGAGGATGGTGCAGAATAGGTAAAAGAGCCTCAAGGATTGGAACAAGGACCTCAGAGCACCAAAAATCTTCTCTATTACCTCCACTTGGATGAATTTTGTGTAGTTTATGTATGCATGGCAGAGACATTGACAATTGGCAGTGTCAGGTTCACACCATTCCAGTAAGTTGTCTCTGCGGGAAAAATATCTTACTCCTGGAAAGCAGATTACCAACTTTAACAATGTAATTGAACATATTTGGGTTACTTGCCAATGGACCAATAACAATCACCAGTAGTCTGGGGCATGAGAATTTTTGGGATCTCTGTCAGCTGACCATCCCTACAGCTTGGGGAGAGAAATACAATGACAACCCACTAGGACCATTAAAAAAAATGAAGGAAATCTTTGCCAAAGATTTCTGTACTGTTTAGAACACAAACAGGATGAGACCACTGCAATGTTAGCCAATATTCTTTCCTGTACTCTCTTCTCGTTCTCATTCTGGAGACTTTGATGAGTCCCCTCATGCCATTAGTATATGCTTCAAAGTATCTAGCAAATTCCAACTTTCACCAGCCTGGGACAACAAACAACATAATAAATATAATGCATATATTCTTCAAGCCTCTGTCTGTTAACTGAGCAAGTAGTTTGATTTTTTCCCCTTATGGTTTTTTGAGGAAGAGTTTATAAAGGGCAGAGTGAAACCACATGGTTTATAGTAATTGAATATCCATTAGATTAAAAAAAAAATCAAAAGTGTTGAGAATTAATTCCGTTCCTGCATTTCTTTAATGTCTAAGTTAGGCATTTCATCACTCCCTTTCCCACAAACAAACACAAGATTATATCAGGCCTCTTCTTTATGCTTCCAGAGCACTGTTTTCATGATAGAAAGAAAGATGAAAAAAACTCAAAGTTCTTTAATACTCGTGATATCTAGCCCCTCCCCCTACCCACCTATATAAGGCTGATCAAATTAATCACTTCATATGACAGAGGCCTCAAAATGATGTTTAAAGAATAGATAAATCACCATATCTTCTCCATTATCTGTGGTGGTGTGAGAGACTTTTCATGAATGTATCTTACTAGATTTGGTGTCCTGTAAATATAGAAATGGTGAAAGTGAATTTTCTTGGGCTCATCTTAAATGCCTAGATATTATAGGGTGACCTTAAAGCTTTACTTAGGAATATCCTAAAGAGCAGTGTCTGAGCACTTTCCGAGATGAACAGAAAACATGCATCAATTCAACATCATGAAGGGTCTATATGGTTTTAGTGCTAATGTTTGACCTGGATATTATAGACAATCCCAGATTATTTAAGAGGTAAAACCTTTGGATTTCACCTCTGGAATTTTGTTTGGGGGGCGGGGGTAAGGAAAAAGGACTAAAACCTCCTTTTTCATAAAATTTACTAGAGACAGAATCTTGTCAGTCCACTTTCATTTATCTGCACAAACTGTTTATGTACATGTCCCAGACTCAGGATAATCCAAGGCATTCATTCAATTGTTGGTTAACATTTCACAAATATTGCTTGGATCATTGATTGAATCTAAGATATGTCATCATTCCCACTCATAAGAGGAAACCCATACATGATGCACTGACAATAATTAATGCGGCACATCTCAGGGTTAAGTATTGTGATTATTTTATTCCTTGACAACCTGGTATATAATCATATAGTAACCTTCAAAACATTCTTATACTACTTTCCTGTGTGTTCTTATTTGCCACTTGCTAATAACACATATTTTAAAAACATTTTTATAAAGGTAGTATGTGTACATAATTTTGGAGGTAATAATGTATTCAGAGTTAATATGAAAAGTAGTGAGCTTATAAACTTAAGAGCAAGCTATTCTGCCTTTTTTACCAGTGAATTCTTATCTTCTACCATAACATCTGGGGCATAGATTAGCAGGGTTTATTTTTTTTTTAAATTTATTTATTTAACAGACAGAGATCACAAGTAAGGAGAGAGGCAGGCAGAGAGAGAGGAAGGGAAGCAGGCTCCCTGCTGAGCAGAGAGCCCCAGGTGGGGCTCAATCCCAGGACCCTGAGATCATGACCGGAGCCGAAGGCAGAGGCTTTAACTCACTGAGCCACCCAGGCGCCCCTAGCAGGGTTTATTTTTAAATGAATGATTTATTATTGGGTTATTTATCAAAATAAGATGATGGGCCTACTCACAGTCAACCATAGTGTGTTTTTGTGTCTCTTTGCATTCTTTGGATAGCAGAACACCATCTATATGCTTCCTTAAATAAGTCAAAATGAAAACATCTTTAAGTGACTCTCAAAATGAGTTGAAATAATCATTAAGACTTTTCAAAGACATTCTGGTTCTTTCTCTTCTAGATGCATGGTAGAATTTCAGTTTCCCTGCCCCTTAGAATAAACACGAGGATTTGACAATAAAGATGAATGTGAATGATATATGTGATCTTCAAATGTTGGCATCAAGAACTCAAGCTTGACCTACAGCATTGTTTAAGTTAAAATGAACTTTATTAAACAGTGAAAATGAGATAACCAATCAGTATGGAATATTAATTAAAAAGATTCAATTATGAGTAGGGCTTAGAGAACTAAATTTTATTTATTTATTTTTATTTTTTTCATCTAAGTGTAGTTGACACCCAATGTTGCGTTAGTTTCAGGTGTACAACATGGTGATTCAATGTCTATACATTACGCTATGATCACCATAAGTGTAAATGCTGTCTGTCATCATACAACACTATTACAATATAATTGACTATATTGCCTATGCTGTGCCTTGATTTCCTGTGACTTAGTCATTCCATAATTGGAGGCTATATCTCCCACTTCCCTTCAATCATTTTGCCCATTTCCCTATCTCCCTTCCCTCTGGCAGCCATCAGTTTGTTCTCTGTATTTATGGGTCTGATATTACTTTTTGTTTGCTTATTCATTTATTTTATTTTTTGCATTCCCCATGTAAGTGACATCATATGGTATTTATCTTTCTCAGTCTGACTTATTTCACTTAGCATAATATTTCCTAGGTCCATCTCTGTTGTTGCAAATGGCAAGATCTGACTCTTCTTTATGGATGCATAATATTCTAATACATGATTTAACACAATATAACTTAATATAATATATATGTATACACACACATGCACACACACACACAAACATGCACACTCATACCCCACATCTTTATCTATTCATCTATCAATGGACACTTAAGTTATTTCTATATCTTGGCTATTGTAAATAGTGCTGTAATAAATATAGGTGTACCTATATCTTTTTAAACCCATGCTTTTGTTTTCTTTGTGTAAATAACCAGTAGTGGAATTATTGGATTATATGGTATTTCTATTTTTAATTTTTTGAGGAACCTCCGTATTGTTTTCACAGTGGCTGCCCCAATTTACATTCTCACCAACAGTATACAAGGGCTCTTTTTTCTTCACATCATCTCCAACACTTGTTTCTTGTCTTCTTGATTTTAGCCATTCTAAGAGGCATGAGATAATAATTACATTGCGGTTTGGATTTTCATTTCCATAATAACTAGTGATGTTGAGCATCTTTTCAGGTACCTGTTGGTCATATGTATCTCCTCTTTGGAAAAATGTCTGTTCAGGGTCTCTGCCCAGTTTTTAATCAATTTATTTGTTTTTTGGTGTTGAGTTATATAAGTTCTTTATATATTTTTGTTATTAACCTCTTATTGATATAACATTCTCAAACAGAGCGCAGTTGGGATTTATTAAACTCAGTCACAATTTGAAATGACAAATAGGCTTTATGTTATTTTGTCCTTCTCAGACAAGGAGACTTAAGATATACTAAGCTCACAATAGCTTCTTCTTCTAGCTCTTACAAATTATGTTCCAATTTAGAATACCTAAAATTGTTGCTCAATTACAGATGGCCACTTCATTATTTATAATATTTACATTATCCATCACTGATAAAAGCTTGGTCTCTTGCTGTAATTCCTTATATTTATAGTAAGATTTAAAGAGAGAGAGAGTGTGTGTGTGTGTGTGTGTGTGTGCACGTGTGTGTGTCTTTTGTTGAATTTCAGTATGTTTTCACTAAAAAGTAAAAGGAAAAACATCTCTTCTTCAGGATTCTTCTTCAATTCTATAGCCTTCTACCTTCAATAAGAAAACTATTTTCTGTTCCACATCAACAAAAGCAATTTCTATTATATCTTTTCCTTAAGCTCTCTCCTGACGACTCTTTACAAATAAATAATGTGTTGTCATATAATATATTCTTTCATAAAGAAGTCTAGTGACATTCAATCTGCTTATTTTCAATTCCCATGATGGAATATTTGAGAGACGATTTTCACAAGATCCATTAATTTATCTTGGTGTAGGTATGGAGGGAGGGGGAAGCCCTTCATAATCCCAGGGATTTTTGAAATGACTTTTTGCTCAATAGGTAATTATAACATTTGTTCTTCTCTTGTTGATTTCATGTCCCTGATTAGACAAACTTAGAACCCTACAATCTATTTCCATCAACTATATATATACACAATTTTCTTCTCTCTAGCAGATAAGAATTACATTTCTTTAATTTTCCAAGGCTGCTTGACAAAACCTCTTTTCTAATTCTGCCATACACTTTACTTTTTTATCTCCCTAACAACAAAGTTACAGACAGCTTGGAAGTTGGGGCACAGTTTTAGCTGTTCATTTTTAAAAGTTGATGTGGTTGCTAAGAAGATAATGGAAAGATCTTAGAGCAGAATTGTAAAATGCTTTTGAGAGTAATTAAAGATGGATCCTCTGTATCACATTTTGTTGGATGGTTCCTAAGACTACTCCCAGGTTTCATGATTCATGAGGAGGACTCATAGTACATAGCATCTAGTCAAACTCATGGTAAAAGTATTATGGTGAGGGGTGCCTGGGTGGCTCAGTGGGTTAAGCCTCTGCCTTCAGCTCAGGTCATGATCTCAGGGTCCTGGGATTGAGCCCCGCATCGGGCTCTCTGCTCAACAGGGAGCCTGCTTCTCCCTCTCTACCTGCCTCTCTGCCTACTTGTGATTTCTCTCTCTATGTCAAATAAATAAATAAAATCTTTTAAAAAAAAGTATTATGGCAAAAGATACAAAGCAAAATCAGCAAAAGGAAAAGGCACATAGGTCAACATCCATCACAAACTGGGCATAAGCTTCCAAGAGTCTTATTACAATGGAGTTTCAGAAGCTGGGCTTTATTCCCCCAGCAACAAGTCATGAAAACATGTGTGAGTGTCTTCTGCCAGAGAAGCTCATTAGAGACCCAATGCTAAGTTTTACTGGGTCATGCAGCCACTTTTGGCTTATCGCATACTGAAATTCCAGACTCCCAGAGGCAAAGTTAAGTTCCAGTGTGAATCATATTATTTGTACAGTTAACACACAGTGAGACATCTTATCATTCACAGAACATTTCATGTCAGCGTGGATGCTTATTTAACAGTCGAGTTCCCAGATGTAAGCTGAGAGTCAACTCTTGTGGCTGGCCCATTTAATTCTTTTCTGCACACACATTTTGTCCTTTTTCCTACTCGTAACTCCCTTGATTTGTTTCCTGTATGTTTAAACCTATGTGTTTGTCCTAAATTATTATTTTCCTGATTATCCCCATCAACATTTTTTTATTCCTAGATGATAGCTTTTGGGTACAAGCTTTGTTTTGGGGTGACAAAAATGTTCTCGAATCAGGATGACTGCATGACTTTATAAATATACTAAAAACTACTGAGTGGAGTACACCTTGAAAGGGTGAATTTTATGGCATGTGAATTATATCTTAAACATTTCCTAAAGACCCCTTTTCTTTCAGATCTATTTGAAAAAGTTTCCTCATTTGTTTGTTTGTTTGAACAGTGTTTTTCTAGTCCAAAATATTTCAAAGAGAAAAGTATTCATAAAACCTGGACAGTCACAGTACCTTATTTTTGGCATGCATTTTAGACTTCACAAAGAGTATATGAACATTATTTTACTTCATCCTCCATAACCACTGTCTGTTCATGAGACAATTGGAAGATCAGAACACATAATAGTCCTATCTATTAATGCAATGGTGGGTTCACAAGGCATGACTAGAAACTTGTCATTTAGAGAGGTCTTCAAAATCTGATGTCAAGATAGGTCTCCAGCTTTGTGCAGATTTATGTGAATTTCTTTGAAAAAGAAGTTGAGAGTTCTCCCAGTTGGGTACAAGAACAGGTTACCCAGGCTGCTGAAAATGACACAGCATGCTGTTGTTCTGGTTATTAATTGTTGCATAATAACCCTAAAACTTAGCATCTTAAAGTAACAACCATGTTATATTATCTCATTTTTTTTAGGTTGAACATTTGGGAAGGGCTTGGCTGGGTGATATCCTTTGCTTCACATGGTATGACAGAATGAACTTAGTGCTATTCAGCTGCCAGATGGACTGGTTTGGAAGGCCCTTGTCAGTTTCACATCAATGCCTGGTCTCTTGGAGGGACTGCATTCAGCTGAGCTCTTCTCTCTTTCTGTGTAGACTTCTCCGTTGTCATAGTCAGACATTTTACACGGTAGCTTTAAGTTCCAAAAGAATAAAACAAAAGCTATTAGTCCTCTTCATGGCTGACCCAAGGGTTTCCTGTGTTATTTTGGTTATAGTCTCCTGATCAGAACAGTCCCAGCTAGCCTACCTTCGAGAGAAGAGGACAGCCATTATGTTGCAAAACAGAGTGTCAGAGAATATGTGGTCATATGCGATTAGCTACAATGATTCACACAGGGTTTTGTGACTTTGATTATGCTTACCTTGGGGATGGAATCTCAGTGCCTTCTTCTAGATCCTTAGGTACTCAGCAGCAGCCTCAGACTTAATAGCCTAGTACTTTTCTAGCATATCCTTGGTCAGTAAAACGGCAAGACTACAGATACTGGCTAACAAATCCCCCTGCACAATTGCTAAAATAAAGCTTTCGGATTCCCCACTGCTGCCTTTCATGGTTTCCCCCAGACAGTCTTCTAGACATGCATGCCAACCCAGAAGTGAAAATTTAGAATAAATAGTTCAGGAAATTTTTGCTTTATACTGGGTTAAAAATTAAGGATTTATCAAAGATCAGGATAAATATGTCTACTGCATGAAGGAACTACTCTCATTGCAGTGTGTGAGGGATTCATTTAGCACATGACCTCTTTGAAGTCCTAGATTAGATGAGCTAAAGGATGAGTATATTTTATTTTTTAAAAATTTTTATTGTTTTCTAAGATTTGTTTGTTTAATTTTAAAGAGAGAGAGTGAGAGAGCACAGGCAGGAGGGGCAGAAGGAGGAGAATCTGAAGCAGACCCAATGCTGAGCACAAAGCCTGACGCAGAGCTCAATCTCATCCTGAGATCATGACCTGAACTGAAACCAAGAGTCGATGTTTCACCAACTTTGCAACCCAGGTGATCCCAGGATGAATATATTTTAAAGCTGTGAGGAAAGTGAAGTATAGATTCAGAATCCATGAAAATAAGAATTTCAGGTTAAAAAGAAAAAAAAATGGGCAGGAGTTAAGTTCTGGGGTGTCCAGGACAGAGCCTTTATCTAGCAAATTGTTCTGAAAGAATAGTATCATGAAGAAAAGGCAAATTTCATTTACTTTACACTTTTAACATGACCTTCTCTGGCTGTGGTCTGAGGTAAAATACTATGACTTAGGTTAAATATTTACATTCTCCAAACTTTCATGCTTAGTAAATGAGGGTATGATCTTTAACTATGCCCTATTTTAGGAGTTTTAAAGGCCTCAGGATCAGTGAATACCATTGAATCATTGAAGTAACTGTTTTTTGACTATAAAATATACTGTGTATCATTTAAATATTTACCAGTATTGACTGTTTCTTTTTTTCTTTTTAAAAGATTTTATTTATTTATCTCAGAGAGAGAGAGAGAGAGAGAGTGCATGAGCACTGGGGAGGGGTGGGCACAGAGAGAGAGGGAGAAGCAGACTCCCTACTGAACAGGGAGCCTGATGGAGGGCTCAATCCCAGGACCCTGAGATCATGACCTGAGCCCAAGGTATCTGTGAGCCACCCGGGTGCATATCTCCAACCCGCTACTGACTTTTTATATAATTTTATTTAATATGTATGGAGCCTTTATTATGTACAAAGCTGTATAAAATTAATTTGAAACTGAAAATTGACAGTGACTATAACTTAATCACATACAACGTTATCTTTTCTTTCTTTAGCTTTCTATATTTTTTTGTAATTTTAGAATAGAATTGGGCTTTAAAAATATCTTTGACCTTCTTCAAAAGTTTCTTCTCCATTAGAGAGACCTAGACTAATTGCTGATACCTGGAACTGTGAAATATGCACCAGCCTAAGGGGCCAGAAATATTGTCATGTAGTGTCTGTTAGCATTTAAAAATAAACACTGTCATGTCCGAACAAGTGGAAAAAATAGCTCTCCCTGCTGTACTTCCAGCTCTCTTCTCTGTTTGCTGTTCAGAAGCTCTGCCTGAGGTTGAAACGCTGAATGGTTCTCAGATATGTCTAAATGCATTCCTTGCTGTGAAGCAGGATGGAAACTGGTTGCTTCTCATGGTCTGAATTTCCTTGCAATGTCATTAACTTTTTCAACTTTTTCTCCCAAAGGCCATGATAGAGAGTATGCAAAGAAGTAAAGCACATTGTCTGGCATGCAGCATATTGTCGTCTTCAGTTTCTTCCTCCTGCACTACGGCTCCCTGTGAATCTATGACAATACATTCTTTCTTGAAAAGTTTTCCTTGATGTCCCACACAAGTTTTACTTCACTCAGGTTCTATTACAGTATTTTACTTAATGCTCCATGTGCCTCTCTTAACAATATTTTTATCTCCTTCCTGTTATAAATTCTTGGAGGCCTATGATGATTAATATTTCATATCTCTTTTTGGTAGCTGGTTAGCTAGAAAACAGAGATTTTTCCAAAGAACTTTACTATGCATTTGAAAAAAGAAAGTTTCTGAGCTATAGATAAGGATACTTAAAAAACAAAACAAAACAAAACAATTAGAAACCCATTCACTACAAGTATTCTGTATATACACACATTAAGATGGGATAAAAATAATGAGTCAAGGGGCACCTGGTGGCTCAGTCTATAAGCATCTGCCTTCAGCTGGAGTCATGATCCCAGGGTTCTGGGACTGAGACCTGTCTCAGGCTCTCTGCTCAGTGGGAAGCCTGTTTCTCCCTCTCCCACTCTCCCTGCTTATATCTCCTCTCTCACTGTCTTTCTCTCTGTCAAATAAATAAGTAAAATCTTAAAAAAAAATGAGTCAAATGTTAAAATTGTTCAGATCCCTAGGTATGTGCAAAATCTCACATTAGGTTACTAGAACGATGAATAATTGGTGCTATAAAAGATAAGGCTGAGGATATTAAATGTCTGAAGACTACAGAATGTCTAGTCTCATAGTCATGATTCCTGGTCCCCACACAGCAGTATGTTTGGAATTAATTGTCCATCTTGAGAGGGTAAATAGACATTACGGTGTTGCTATATACAGTTGTAACTGCAATGTTGGAGTTATGGAGACATAAGAAATAGAGAGAAAAAACAAGTTTTAATAGGCAAAGTACTGGAGGTTAAAAGCAACACTGCTCTCTCTCCGCATCTACTGTCCCAGACTCCCAAGTTACCTGCATCTGTAACAGCCAAGTTCCAAGGAGTGTTGCAAAACTCCAGGTCAATTTCAGGCATGTGTCAATATATAAGGAAGGTCTAATTAAAGAATTAGTCAGGAGTGTGACATTATGATTTCTGGAAAGTGGTGTGGCTCTTTGTCAATGCAGATAATGTTGCTTACTGAGGAAGCCAAATTTGGTCCAAAAAGAGAGGGACTAGAAATTAGATACAGTTTCCTAGGAGATGGAATTGTGCCAAAGTAAGACAAACCATCTATATTCCCAAAATACAGAGAGTTGAAAACTCATAGATATCCTACAAACACAAGGTCGACAATACCCAATATCAACTCATTGTTTTTTAAATTCTACATATTTTTATTTTCCCAGGGACTATGCTACCTAAACATGACGGATAAAGTAGTAAAGAAGACAAAAATGTTCTGTCTCCCATTGAATTGTATTCTCATTGAAAATATGAAGAGATAAATTATAACTTTAATATATGATCTAAAATAAAAATATAGCACAAGTATCTGAAACGATGAAGGAGAGGGCTTATTTTTAAAAATTTTTTGTTTGTTTTGCAATTTGTTGTTGTTTATTTTTGTTTGTTTTTTGGTTTTTTGTTCTTGGTTTTTTTTTTTTTTTTTTTTTTTTCATTTAACTATGGAATTGGGTGAGGGAAGGTGAACCTGAGAATGTTACTAATGTTACAAAGTAGCATAGGGCCATTGCTTTTCAAGTGACAAACCTACAGCCTAGAGTGGTTTATATCTGTTTCTAAACCCCTTTCTAGAGCTCTTGTTTTGCCAAACTGGGCTTCCCGGGTGCTGGATAATAGATAGTCTGATCTCTGCATATATCCTTTGCAAATTTAAGACTA
Organism: Martes martes; assembly: GCF_963455335.1. Classification (NCBI taxonomy): domain Eukaryota; kingdom Metazoa; phylum Chordata; class Mammalia; order Carnivora; family Mustelidae; genus Martes; species Martes martes. The sequence continues at coordinate 86,070,142 of NC_137888.1, forward strand.
AAAGGAAAATTACACCATTGGTTGATTGACTCCACAAAAAAAAAAAAAAAAAAAAAGAAAAAAAAAATCTCATTTTCTCACGGAAAACCTTTTTCCAGGGTATAACGTGTGATTGCACTAGAGTCAGTCTTTTGAAGGTTGCTGTTCTTTTTCCTAGCCCACTTCCTATATCCCCCTCCATGTCTTTTTATTTTGTCAGCAGTGCTCATTCCTAAATCTATCATGACCAATGATAAATGGTTTAGTCATGATTCTTGGGTATTTAAAAATATTCAAATTTTGCTATTAAAATACTACACAGACATTGTGGCCTTCTGCCAAAATTTAATTTCTGAGAAACTTTAAGGTCAACCTAGCTGCTAAACTGTTTAAATAACCATCATAACCCTGCTAAATTAATCTAAGGTGCTAGTTGGAATAACATGCTGTCTTTGGTAATGATCTCTGCCTCTATTTAAATTGGTAAGGTAATAGGTTTAAGATATTTTGTGAGGTAACATATACAGGTTAAAATGTTGAAGATTATGATGTCAAAATATTTTCTCCCTTAATACTTAAATTTTCAATGTCTCCATTATTACAAACTATGTTTCCATCCTTCCCTTCAGTATGTGCTATTAACATTTTCAGCTGAAGTGGAAATAGGAAATTGTCGTGGCTAAATTGCTTCTTATTAAGTCACCTTCCATTACAGAGTGTGTACAGTAGATTCTCCAAGTGCTCAATTATCTCTAGGAACAGAAGCACTTTATGTTTTCCATTCATTTCCCTTCAGAGTTTTGCTTTGATTCATCTTAAGGTGCCTGAACGCTGATTTCAAAGCTGTCTCAAGTATCTTATGTCACTGGGGTATAGAAATAAAACATACAGTTTCATGTATCTTACAATGCAACATACGGGTTTTTAAAGTCCTCCTTCTGTGATATATCTGCTGTTTATGTCAGATTCAGACTTCTCTAAAACCAGCAAATAAACATATCTAGATTTCCTTTAAGGAAACATCTGAAATATGCCTTCAGGCTCTCACGCCTGAAATATAGTTGCTGTGTTTTAAAACTTTATTACTAAAATATATATCCTGAAAAATGCTATTCTACTACTAGTCAAAATGATTCTGCTGTGATTAAATAATTATGTTTCCTGTTTGATTCTTTGTACATACACTCTCAGAACTGTGTGGCGCGTGCTTCCTTTTGCTCAACTTTATCAGCCTGGCTCTACGTTTCTCACTTCACCTCATTAGCTAGGCGACTTTAGGCAAGTTCATTAACCTCCCTGGACCTCAATTACTTCATTTAGATGAGGAAGGATTTGGACTAGAAGTCATCTCTGTTCTAACCCAATACTGATGTTCTATGATGAATTGTGGCCTTTTGGTTAATAGTGAACCTCTCTCAGTGCTCTGATTCTAAACAATTACTTTCCTAAAGTTAATTTGAATGCGATGGCCACAGCCTGACTGTATGTTGTCTTTGGCCATACTATATTTAAGTACAGTTTCATAACATCTCAGTAAGTTATAAATTAGGGATCTTAGCAAACTATGTTAGCTCATTAAGTAAGGTAATATTTCAATATTCTGATTACCTAAAATATATCTTTTTCCAATCTAAATAACTGGCATGCTCACATAAAACTAATCTGCTCACAAGAGTGTTGGGAGTTCTGGGAGAGCCCATTCATTCACCCTCCTCTACTCTAGAGACTGAGAAATTGAGCAATACATTAAGCAGCTAAGTGGGAATTAAAATACTCTGAACACTGTATTGCTCGTAAAACTGTATTTAAGAACTTGGCTTGGACCTGAAGCTCATGCTTTCTCCCCTTGAATGTGAATGTTAGGACCCGCCAATAAAGAAAAAATTGGGTCTTGGGGCTTACCAGACACAGAGAGAATAATAGCTTGTAATGACATTGTAGAAAAGTCCTGTTCCAATGAAGGCACAGTGAACCAAGAGGAGAGAAAGAGAGAGAGAGTGTGTGTGTGTGTGAGAGAGAGAGAGAGAATTCTCGAAGGTCTAAAAGGACAAGTGACTCTAGCCATAAGATTAGGAAACACAAGAATGGTCTATTTGTGCTGAAGTTCTTGCCCTTCATTCTCACGCTCTGTGGTATTGTGTCATCACTGGCCAGCATGACTCACAGGCACAAAACAGACACATATTGTTACATATATCACAGCCATTAAGCAAGTCTCCACTTTACATGTAGATGCTTTCTAACCCTTCACAAAAAGAACAGCAACCTCAGTGAAGCACAACCTAGAGTCAGTATGATTCGAAGACGTGTGGGTAACCCATGTAAAAACAGATAGAGTCAAATAGAGAGTTTCACCTTTTTTTCTATTTTTCTATTTTCTAAAAAATAGAAAAGAATGTATTTTGCAATATGTTTTCATCTCAGATTTAGGACATCAATACTACTTCTAACTCTAGGTTTTCTTCCATAAGCATCAGTGGGGACTGGGTTGGCCCATCCTGAGCACATTGTAGCTTGATCAATGGCATCCTTGGATGTGCATCTGTCTTTGACATCACTTGTCTCCACCTCATGCCCCAACAAAGGGGTTAGCTGGGAAGCTTGCAATTTCTGACCAAGTTTCTGGATTGATCAATATGAGGAAGGCATAGGCTGACCCAGTGTCTCAGTGATTTAACTGTTTTATTTTGCAGTCTATTGAACAAGCCTAGTAATAAGTGCTATCAGGTTCCTTTGAAGAGAACAGTAGTTGCCTCAAGCCATAAAGCTTACTGGTAGGAGAGGCCAACCTTATGCTTCACTAGGCTAGCAGGCTCCCCTTAACCAATCTGAAGCTGGGGAGGCACTCTGGGAAACCCATTACAAGCTGAAGCTATATTTTCATAAAATCCTTCTACTATGCAAAGAGTGACTTTATAGAATGGTCAGGATAAAATGCATTTAGATTGCCTTATATTTTTCAATGAACAAAGTTGTAGCAAACTTGCCTTGGAGCAATGTCTGAGCAAGTATTTATTTATAAGTGAAGTGGTTTGTTTATTTAATAATAATTTCTAATATATTTATAGATTGAATTTATGTTTAATTCAGGTACTTTGTTATATTACATGTATTAAATATATTTAATAACATTTTGAAATGCTGATTAAATTAAGCAATATGTTAATCTTCACAGTAGTTAGTCTGCATTGCTATATTAGCTTGCTGGAATTTGAGAAGAGTATTATTACCTCATAAAATGGGATTGTCTAGGGTGGCCATTAAGAGCAATAACAATAGATACAAAGAGGAAGAAGAGTACAGAAAAATATCCATGTTTATATTACACAGAATTGTCTGGTTTTAGTCTTTGCTCTTATTTTAGAAAGTATCTTAAATCATGTCATCTTAATAAAAATTAAGAATGCTTGAAATAAAGGAACTACAGTAAGATGAAGCTAATGTTCTGAGTGAATGACAGGAGGGCCTTAGGAAAAGTCTAGCTTTTAAGCATTAAGTTTGTATATTCAGGAATAACTTGGAATAGCTTGAAAGAAAGAATTGAGACTCTACTTTGACTGGCAGTACCATTAATTTCTGCTTTCATTTACCATGCCTAGGTTATACTTTAATACTGTGAGCTAAGATACTGAAGGTATGGTATATCAAACTTTCCAGAAGTTTCACTTCTATGGGAAATAAAATTGGGAAGTGTGTGTATATATAATATATAAAATTTTTTCTTAACATATTTTTTCTTTTTAATCAAGAATTTAAACAAGAAAACTAGATTGTATAAAATAACTGTTTTTGGTAAACATTAAAAAACACGAGATGAAGGAACAGTTAATAAAAACTGAAATAATTTGATTATATGATATTTAAGACATTTTTATGATTTTCATTTTAGAGATAAAAAAGTTATCTTTTTGGAAGAGTGCTATTCTCAGAAAAAAAAAATATACTCAGATTCTAAAGCCCTATTATAATTTAATTAAAGTAAGACATATGCAAATAGATATTTTATATAAATTATAGAATCATAAAATGAGATGAAATCTCAGATATCAGTCAGTGACTATTTTATCAAATCCTCAAGTCTATTCTTTTTTTTCAAGTTTTTATTTAAATTCAAGTTAGTTAATATACAGTGTAATATTAGTTTCTAGGTGTAGAATTTCGTGATTCATCATTTACATACAGCACTGAATGAGAATCACAACAAATGCACTCCTTAACCCATCACCCATTTAATCCATCCCCAACTCACCTTTCTAGCAACCCTCAATTTGTTTGATACACTTAAGTCTATTTCCTGGCTTCTCTCTCTCTCTCTCTTCATTTGTTTTGTTTCTTAAAATCCACATATGTGTGAAATCATATGGTATTTGTCTTTCTCTGATTGACTTATTTCACTTAGCATAATAATCCTAAACTCCATCCATGTCATTGCAAATGACAAGAGTTCATTCTTTTTTATGCCTGAGCAATATTTTTATGCCTGAGCACTATATATATATATATATATATATATATATATATATATGGAAGATGTGGCATATATATATAGATAGATAGATGTGGCATATATATATAAATATAGATGATCGATATATACATCTATAATGTATGTGGCATACATATATATATAGAGAGAGATGTGGCATATATATATACACACACATATATATGCCACATCTTCCATATATATATATATATATATATAGTGCTCAGGCATATATATATATATATATATGTATATATATATGGAAGATGTGGCATCTATATATGATGAATATATCATCATATATAGATGCCACATATATATGCATATATATGCATATATACATATATATGCCACATCTTCCTTATCTATTCATCAGTGAATGGACATTTGGGCTCTTTCATAATTTGGCTATTGTTGATAATGGTGCTATAAACATTAGGGTGCATGTTTCCCTTTGGATCTGTATTTTTGTATCCTTTGGGTAAATACTTAATGGTACAATTGCTAGATCCTAGAGTAGTTCTTTTTTTAACTTTTGAGGAACCTCCATACTGTTTTCCAGAGTGACTGCACCAGTTTGTACTCCCACCAATGGTGTAAGAGGTTCCCGTTTCTCCACAGCCTTGCCAACACGTGTTGCTTATTGTATGTTGATTTTAGCCATTCTGACGGGTATGAAGTGATATCGCATTGTAGTTTTGATTTGCATTTTCTTGATGAGTGATGTTGAACATCTTTTCATGTTCTGTTGGCCATCTGTATGTCTTCTTCAGAAAAATGTCTATTCATGTCTTCTGCCCATTTTTTAACTGGATTTTGTTTTTGGGTTTTGAGTTTGATAAGTTCTTTACAGATTCTGGGTACTAATCCTTTACCAGATATATCTTTTGCAAATACCCATTGCAAAAGATTTTGCAAAAACCCATTCCATAGGTTACCTTTTAGTTTTGTTTTCTTCACTGTGCAAAAGCTTTTTATCTTGATGAAATCCAAGTAGTTTATTTTTGCTTTTGTTTTCCTTGCCTTTGGAGATGTGCCTTGCAAGAAGTTGCTGTGGTCAAGGTCAAAGAGGTTGCTGCCTGTGTTATCCTCTAGGATTTTAATGGTTTCCTGCCTCACATCTCACATTTAGGTCTTTCATTCATTTTGAATTTTATGTATGTATGTATGTATTCATTTATTTGAGAGGGAGAGAGAGTGAGTGAGCATGAATGGGGTGAGGGGCTGAGGGAGAAGGAGAGAGAGAATCCTCAAGTCAACTCCCTGCTGAGCATGGGGCCCAATGTGGGGCTTGATCCCAGGACTCCCAAGATCATGACTTAAGCTGAAACCAAGAGTTGGCTGCTCAACTGACTGAGTCACCTAGGTGCCCTCTTTTTAAAGTTTATTTTTATGTATTGGGTATGGTATAAGAAAATGGTCTGGTTTCATTCTTTTACATGTGCCTGTCCTGTTTTCTCAAGACCATTTTTTGAGCAGACTCTCTTTTCCATTGGATACTTTTTCTTGCTTTGTCAAAGAGTGATTGAGCATATAGTTATGGGTTCATTTCTGAGTTTTCTATTCTGTTCCATTGATCTATGTGTCTTTTGTGCCAGTACCTACTGTCTTCACCACTAAAGCTTTGTAATGTAACTTATAGTCTGGAATGGTGATGCCTCCAGTTCTGCTTTTTTTTTTTTTTTTTCAAAATTGCTTTGGCTATTCGGGGTCCATTGCGATACCATACAAATGAAATATGTGATTCCATATAAATGAAAAATGCTGATAGTATTTTTATAGGGATTTCATTAAATCTGTAGATTGCTTTGGGTAGCATAGACATTTTAACAATATTTGCTCTTCTAAACCATGAGCATGCAATGTTTTTCCATTTCTTTGTGTGCTCTTCATTTTCTTCATCCGTGTTTTATAGTTTTTAGAATACAGATCTTTTACCTCTTTTGTTGGGTTTATTCCTAGATTTCTTATGGGTTTTCATGTAATTATAAATGAGATCAATTCCTTGATTTCTCCTTCTTCTGCTTCATTATTGATGTATGAAAACACAACAGATTTCTATATGTCGATTTTGTATCCTGTGACTTTCCAGAATTCTTGTAATAGTTCTACAAATTTTTGGTGGAGTCTTTTGGGTCTTCTATATAGAATATGTGTATCTTTCTATATATCTGTATATAGTCCAATCTCAAATATTTCTGAGAAAGAAGATTTTCTTTCAGATAATAATAAACAACTCTGTGTTTGAATACCAATTTTGAGGAGGTTCTTACTAGTTTTTATGCTAAATATTTCTGCTAACAATGTAATGTTGAAAGAGTAAATTTCCAATATATCTAGTATATTTGAGTTCAGATAATATTTTTGAAATATGTAATTACAATCTAAAGAAAGGAAGATTTTCTCACAAAGAGAGAACCAGAAATGTGAAAGCTGTATAAAGGGAGGTGTTTCATATTAATACCTATTGACATCAGTGGGAGAGAAAGAAAAGCAGAAGGCTGGCTCTCTCAAGGTTCTAAGCTTGAAAACATAATATTGTTGACACTTCTTTGGAAGACAACAAACTAACATTAGGGTTACCTCCAAGGAAGGACTACTCAGGTTAATTCAAGTTAGACAAAAGCCTCTTGCCATTCCTCGTATTACAATGTAAACTTCTGATAATGAAAGTGTTGGCACAGTGCTGTGTGAGGCTCAGAAAAGATGCCCTCAAAGAGGAAATGGGTAGAAATGTGGGTGTTGTAAGAGGAAGTATCGGATGAAGGTTTTGCTGTTGTTTTGTTGGTGTTGTTATTTAATAAATCCAGTCTAAGCATGTGTATTTTGAATTTTCTCAGGTCCTGCAAGGCCTTTTCACAGGCCTGGGAACCACTTGGTATAAATAAATCAAGGGCAACACATTCATATTGCTTTGCTTCTTCTACTGATTTGAGTTACTGCAAACATGTGCAGTAAAAAGGCAACTTTTACTTCCTTAACAGAGCTTTGTGGTTGTAGTGATTGTAACAGCTTACACCTGTAATCGACCCACTTTCCCTATTCCTTAGGGCAGGAGTGTCAGCCCATCCACAGCAGGGAAAATGGAAGGAGTATTAAAAATCTAGGTTAGGGGCCTGGGTGGCTCAGTCAGCTAAGTGTCTGTCTTTGGCTCAGGTCATGATCTCAGAGTTCTGGGATGCAGCCCAGTGTTGGGCTCCCTGCTCAGTAGAGAGTCTGCTCGTTTGTGCTGGCTCACGTGTGCTCTCTCTCTCTAATCAGCAAATAAAATCTTTGAAAAAATCCAGGTTAAATTAATCCCCCTTCATTAGTTTCATATGCTTTGTAGTCTAACATTTACCTTGAATATAAGGTCACATCTTCAGCTTGGATAACATCTATGGTAATGCACGAAGTGACCCTAATTGTGGCTTGAACAATTAAAATAACTATGAATTTATTACCTCCAAAATAAGTGTACTACATTTTGGCGGTTCCGAATATTAGGAAGTTCTTTTTAACATGAGGTACAAACCTATCATACTGTAGCTTTTATCCTTAATTTCAATCCCTGTAAGCAAGCTCAAGTCCAATTTCTCTGAACACAGTCGTCCCATTACTCCATATTTATTCACCAGATTAAGGGCCTCTAATTCCTTTAAGCAATCATTTCTAATATGATAGGGTTTCTATTTTTCTCACCATCCTACCTGCTACAATCCAACAAGTGTCATTTGATCAAAGTAGGGTATTTTGAGGAGCTAGCATCTCTGCTATTGTGTGTGTGTGTGTATATTCATTTATATATTATATTTTTATTTATAAGTAAATATATATTTTGATCTCATTCATGGTTCCTGACTCACAACACATGGCCATAACTCTTGGAATTTCCAAGCAGTAAGAACAATGAGAACAACTTTTGTCATGATATTTTCCCTTGTCCTCAATTCCTGAAATGGTTTATTAAGTGCAGTAGGCTTCTTGTTATTCATAACATGCACCTTTTCACCACCACTGGGTTTATGTCAATGAGGTGAATTTTGGAAGGCACCTAGGGATGGGACTGGCTGCCAGGAGAATCAACCATGAATAGACAGTTGCACCTTCCAGTCCCAACCCCTGACTTCCAGGGAAGGGAAGACTGGAGGTTGAATCAATCACCAATGGCCGATTATTTGATCCATCATGCCTGTGTAATGGAGACCAAAATAAGTAAATAAATAAATAAAACAAAAACAAACAAACAAACAATAAACAAACCCAAAAGGATGGAGTTCAGAAAGTTTCTAGGATAGTGAACACATCCACATTCTAGGTGAATGGGGAATCCCAACTCCACAGCTCCTGTACTTGGGACCCTTCCAGACCTTGCTTATGTGTCTCTTCATCTTGCCGTTCATCTGTATCCTTTTAACATAATGGTAAACAAAAGTAACTGTTTCCTTGAGTTCTGTGAGCTGCTCTAGCAATTAATCAAAGCTGAGGAGGGGATCTTGGGAAACTGATTTATAAAAGAAGCAGAGAGGGCCACTTGGGTGGCTCAGTGGTTGAGTAACTGAATCTTGGTTTCCGGTCAGGTCATGATCTGAGGTTGGTGGGATTGAGCCCACATTGGTTCCATGCTCAGCACAGGGTCTGCTTGAGATTCTCTCTCTCCCTCTGCCCCTCCCCCCACTCTCACACACTCTCTCTGGAATAAATAAATCTTAAAAAAAAAAAAAAAAAAGAAAGAAAGGAGAAGCACAGAAGCACAAATGAGAGCCCAGACTTGTGACTAGCAACTTGAGGTGGGATGGCGGCAGTTGGTGTGGGACTGAGCCCTCAGCCTTTGGAATCAGATACTAGACCCAGGTAGAGAATATCAGAATTGAGTTAAATTATAGGACACTCAATGGTCACTGAGAATTGCTTGGTTCTGTGGGAATCCTACTTCCTGCCCACTCCCCCACCCCACACACATTAGAACTGGGAAGGGAAAGCTTATATATATAATACTGATAAAGTCAATTTGCATATTGGAACTCACAAAATGGAGGCTGCCCCAGTGGCCCAGCCCATATCACAAATCTAAACCTAAAACAGCTTGCACTTTGGGAAACACCTGCAAGAAATCTTACACGGACCAATCACAGTCCTTCAACTCAGCTTTAGTTGGCTTACATTACCTTAGAAAACAGGACCTCCTAGCTTTGTAGGGAAATCCCTAACCTCCTTGCCAATCATATTGTTTTCACAGTGCCTTTTCTGACAGGCAGTGAAAGTCAATTTTACCCCCAAACATTTGGGAACAGTGTTCCACTACTTGAAGGACACTATACTCCCCCAACCCATGAGTTGTTTTCTTTTGGATATAGAACATAAAACTCAATACTAAATTGTTTTAGTTTTGCCTTTTGACTATACATTATAATACTATGGCTATTTCTATTAATCTTGTTTAAGTTCTTTTTGGTTTCTTTTTTTTTTTTCTTATTTCTCTGTTTCATTTTGTGGGGATTTTGGAGAAGATGATTCATTGAGCAGATTAGCCTTTCATCAACCACTGTAGTTGATACATATTTATTTCACCATACTGTCAATTGATACATATTTAAAATATTTATGCTTCTTTTTCTTTCTAATTTTTCCTATCTCCTGTTGTCTTAAAAGGTGCATATGTTTTTCCACAATAATTTCACAAAATCACTTTGTCTCTTGAACTGGATCACCAACCTTTTTAGACAAAGACTCTATTATATTCCTTTATTTCTTGATCTGTATTGTTTGAGTCTTTAAGGCTCACTTCAGCACTAGATTTCTCTCTCTGAAATATGTAGCAGTTCCATGGTCTGTATCATATTAGGAAAATCGCAAATCAATAGGGCCTTGCTCCTTGAATGGACTTTATTTTGACTTGATATGACTAATAATTATAAACACGAAAATAAAGGAAACTTTATCCCCCCCTTCTGAGATGGAAGGCATCCTTTCCTCATCATATTTTGGAGGAAAGAATTGTCCTCATTTGACCTAAACTCTCTTCCACTGCTAGCGTATTTACTGGTCAAAGGAGAATATATAACAGAAAATAGAGTGTCAGTAGTGCTAGGTATGCTAATCTCAAAGTTAGTTCTTATCTTCTTATTAAAAAAAATCAACACATAGAGTACTTTTAGATCAACAGTCCTAACAGTAAAACAATCAACTAGTTGCTTTGATTATTTAAGGCAACAGTAGTAGAGATGAAACAGGCAAACCTCTTCAAATGCAAAATGATATACTATTAGCACACAGAGAACACTGAGGGAGTATATAGGATTATTAATCAAAGTTACCATTTTGTGCTCCTATCATGTACTTAGGATATGCTGAATGATTTTTAAGGTGCTATTGTCCTATAATATACTATCTCAAAATTTAGTGACTTGAAACAATAAGCATGTGTTTGACCTATGAGCTGGCAGGTTGACTGGGCAGTTCTCCAGCACTGGGTCAGGCTCAGTTGATCTTGGCTGGACTTGCTCCTGCATCTGCAATCAGTTGGCCTGGCTGAGGCCATCAGGGTGGAGGGTCATGGGTCTGTCATTGTCCAGCAGAATAGCCTGGGCCTCCTCACAGGGTGGTGGCAGAGTTCTAAGAAGGAATGTGTTTATTCTCAAGGCTCTGAAGCTTATGCATAGAACTGGTTTACTGTTACTTCCACTACATTCTATCAACCAAAACAGGTCACAAGTAGTAAAATTATAAAATGCATCTTCAGCTTCCAATATAATGCTTCATAGGAATTCATAACATGCCCGTTTAGCTATGAGTTCTTTGAGGCTTAGAATTTTTTTAAAAGATTTTATTTATTTATTTGTCAGAGAAAGTGAGCACAAGCAGGGGGAGCAGCAGGCCAAGCAGACAGAGGAAGAAGCAGGCTTCCTGCTGAGCAAGGAGCCCAATGCGGGACTCGATTCCAGGACTCTGGATTCATGACCTGAGCCAAAGGCAGCCACTCAACTGACTGAGCCACCAGACATCCCTAAGCTTAGAATTTTTAAATCACGAATGAATACTGTGTATCTCAAGCTAATATTTTTCTCAGTGAATATGGTGTGGTTATAGAATTCCATAAATAAGATGTAAAAAAATACATAGAAATAAAATATTCAAAACAATTAAATAGCTACATTACTAAAACAGTTGATTTATCAAATTAGCATTTAAAATACTAACCCAAAATTCAAATTCCTTTTGCATTATTCACAAAAATTTCTCCACATGAATATTTTCTCTTAGAATAAAAATAACCATTATAATTAATAATAATTTTATTGACATCTGACATCTTTGACTTCAATAACAAAGCCAGATGTCCAAACACTCAGCTTTTGTTCTATATTAAAAGTAACAAATCGTTTAGGGGCACCTGGGTAGCTCAGTCGGTTAGGCATCCAACTCTTGATTTTGGTTCATATCATGATCTCGGGGTTGTGAGATCCAGCCCCACATCAGGGTCCATTCTAGGCTTGGAGCCTGCTTGAGATTCTCTCCCTCTCCCTCTGCACTCCCTCCCCTGTCCCCTGACTCATGCACACTCTCTCTCAAAATAATAATAATAATAATGACAAATCTTTTGATAGATATTTTAGTTTCAGCTTTTTTTTTAGTATTTTCCACATACAACTTGAAAAATACTTAAATGTAACATAGCACTTATAAATAAAATAATTTCAAAAACCAAGTATACAGTAAAATGTATAAATTAAGACATAAAAATAGAAGTTTTAGTTATTAACAAGTCAAATTTTGTAGAAGAACAATTTTAAAGTTTTATCATTTGGGTTCTAAACTTTTTCTCTCTAGTGCCTCATGTTTAGATCTGAAGATGTAGGAAGAACAATTTTGAGAGTATTAATTTACATTGGAAAACCAGTGTATGAATGTTGCACACATTATTATTCTAAATAACCACCTGATATGAGTTTTTATGGCAAGCATTTCTGTCGTGACCCTTTGTATCCTTTAAGCTTCCCTGAAACATTCAATAAGTTTCCTTTCTGAATATGACTGAATATAAGAATCTATTGTCAAAATGAGGAGAAATTGAATACCATGTTTTTAAAGAAAAGCAAAAACATATTCCAGTTTCTGGTGTTATGGAGGAATATCAATCAGTTCTCCACTGCGAACAACTAATATCCTGGATAAGTGTGTTTTTTTTTTTTTGTTTTTTTTTTTAATGGAAATGCTTGGATATGCAAGCAACAAAGTAAGGAGTTTTCATTTCTAAAATCTAAGTAGTCAGAGAAGTAGAGCTCTGAAGTTGGCTTTGAAAATTGAGGGCATTTGTAAAACTGAATGTAAATCACACATTTCATTGGCTCATAGGAATAGAACACAGAAGGGGAAAAAAAAAAAAAGATTCCATGTAATGCAGGGAGTCTGATAGGAGAGTCTTCCTTCAACATACTTTGTATGCAAAAGTCTATTATCTTCAGCTGAAGGGTAAATAAGAACATCCAGCCAGGGAACTGAGAGGAATCCAAACATATTGATCGGTGGGGACACAATGACCACAACAGAATTACCACTGCTGAATGGAAAGCACAGATGGTCCCCCTCTTGGGTTTATAGCCTGAAATCATCTAATCTGACTGGTTCCAAAACTAATAAATATTAGAATTTAGTTTAGAACTATGGCAGACACTACTGGTTTGTACCATTTAGTTGTACAAATTTCTTTCAGATGATAGAAAGTGCAGTGTTTAGTTGCTTAAGAGGATTCTCAAGTGAGTTTGCCTGGATTTGAATCCTGGTTGTATTATTTTCCTACTACTTATGTGATTTAGTTTAAGTTATTTAATCCCCTTTTTTGCTTTGTCTTCCTTATTTGTAAAATAAAAGCTAAGTGAATTATTACTTGAAAAGTGCCTAGAACATCTCTCGACACATATTACATACTACTTAAATGCTATTTGAAAATTTAAGTACATTTATATTACAAATAACACGTCATCATGGAATGAATAGTATATTAATCAGAAAAAATATTTAATGACAGAAACTTGAGTCCTGGACCAAATGACTTGGCAAATTAGATTTTTTTAATTCAGCACAAAAATTTATATGACTAACATAACATCTTTTGTCGAATCAACTATTTGAGATGTCTATCTGGTAATATTTCAAGGTCTTAAACTTTGCTATTGAGTAAGGTAGTTATAATCATTTGTATTAACACCAGAAATAATCCACTTAAATAGTTTTCTGAAAGATAAAAAATTGAACCCACAGAAATTATTAAAAAGCAATTAGAATGTTATACCAATGAAGAAAAAAATAATTTAAAATGTTGTTCTGTCAAAATCTTTATTGAATCAGCAATGAAACAAAAGTATATACATGCATACTGATAGTGTAATTAGAAATTTAAATATTGAATTTACTACTACCAGGAATTAATTAATGAGTTTAGCCCAGAAGCAATAATAGAAGACTTTATAAAGTTGTGGAAATAGAAAATCCGAGCGATTTAGATTCTCTTGGAAGACCATATATTTGCATTTTAATGTCTCTTGAAAATTATACAAGAATGATTGTTGCATCTATATATAGGAAATGAGGATCTGAAGAACAGTATGAATTAATTAGAATACATTGTTACACAATTAAACTTAAAGAAACTTATTTCAAAGTCAGATTTAAGAATAATCCTCGAAGAGTATTTAGTTAATATCATTAACTAAATACATTATAACGATCAGTTCTTAAGAATAGTTGAGAGACAACATTATGTGGATAGGCCCTGGCACTTCCATTTAAAAAGAGAAACACTTAAAAGAGTGCTGCTTTTTGAAATCCTACAATTTACCAGGTTACTATTTACAAATTAGTTAGACATGTAGCGATATATGAGAAGCTAAATGTATATCATACTGGTTAAATAAATAAGCCTCTCAGTTCTAATGAACATTAATTTCATTCAAAAATAAAAGAAATGTAGAAAGAGGAACAATTTCCTATGTTTATAACTATAACAAAATACCATAAAGTTGCTCATAATGTACTTGAGTTCCCTTTATGTCTTCTTTCAAATGCAGTTTACAATATGAAACTGCTAATGCTTTTAGAAAATGTAAATCATATATTGATGTAAATTCTTGATTCTAAATAAATGAACTTTAGATGTTATTGAAACTGTTTTGATATCATTGACAACAATTCCGATCACTTTCTGTTTTAATAGCAAAATAGAAACTAATTGGAAAATGCAAAATGTTATTTGCAATTAAATTAAATTTTGAAAAGAATACATTTATTATATCCCATGATAGATAATTCACAGGAAATTTAATATCCTCATAAATACTGACATAAGTGGCATGTCTTTGTTTGCTGACAGCTTAGCCTTCAGATAGAAAAAAAAGAAGCTATTCTATTGTAAGAAGTCAGGCAAACTTCATCCTAGCCCTATAAGCCATCGTTGTTTCCTCCTTTATCTAATAATAGTAGTGATACTGCTGGAGGACATGGAATGTATGCATACACACATGATTGTGCCCCCAAATCAGAACAAGTGGTTTTCCTAACTTGAATGCTCAGAATATCAAAGTTTGTTTTGTTTTGTTTTCAAATTCCATTACAAATAGGATAAAGTTACTGTGTTCAGTGGTGTTTGTTTTTATAAAGATTTTTGGGTGAAGTGTGACAGGATCCTAGCAGAAATATTATTTTTCTTTCTAAAAATTTATGTTGGGGTGGGGAGGGGACGCCTGGGTGGCTCAGTCATTAAGCATCTGCCTTCGGCTCAGGTCTTGATCCCAGGGTCCTGGGATCCAGCCCTGCATAAGGGCTCCCTGCTTGGCAGGAAGCCTGCTTCTCCCTCTCCTACTCCCCCGGCTTGTGTTCCCTGTCTTGCTCTGTCTCTCTCTGTCAAATAAATAAAATCTTTAAAAAATGATAAATAAAATAAAATAGAATAAAAATTGTTGTGGGAGAATTAAATGTAAACTGGCTAATAAAATCCAAATAGATCAAAAAAGAAAGAAGTACATTTATTTTAGCTGGAACCTTCTTCCCTCCCCTCCATCATGACAGGGTATTTGATCAGGTGTGAAGGTATAGGTATGTATACATATACATATATTTTTAACATCATTATACACACATTTCATAATCAAATGGGCAAAAATGCTTAGAGATAACAGGGAAGATTTGGCCTTTTAAAAGCATGGACAAATTGAATACTAATGACAGTACCAGTTTGGAAAACTACAAAGACTACAGAACAAGGAAGTTTTTCATTTTTTTACACTGAAAATCAGACGCTCTCCAAGGAGAAGAAAATGGAGAAAGTCGGAGATAATAGTAGAAGAGAAGAATGAAGTGGAAGGGTTCTATGTCAGTATCTTGGTCAGCCAGAAACTGACTTTGATTGTAAAGTGTGGTGGGAACCTTGGGATTATTCTAGCCTAGCTAAGGGCAGGAAGAGACTTAATCTACATGTCCTTGACAGAGGAAAGGGGCAGAAAAGCAGAAGCTCAGAGTATTGGGAAAGTTTCTTGGGCTAATAATAGAACCAAAATAAATCTCAGTTTAATAGAGCTGGATAAAGTAGTGAAAAGTACTAGGTTGTGGCATCATATCGTTAAGCTAAAGAGCTGTAAGGAGGCCATAGATGGCCGTGGGCATTATTTTTAGTAATCTTGAAGTTTTATCCAAGTAAACCAGTAGAGATTTACACAAATGCACGCGCGCACCCACCCACACCCCCCCCCACTTTAGTAATGTATTTCAGTAGGTGAAATATGACAAAGGTTTAAATATTGTTGCATGTATTGAAAACTCTGTCTTAACCTCTAGCTAATAATCTGGAGGGGAAAACAAGTGCTGCAGGGATGGAAGTGGTGGCTACGTAAAGTGCAAGTGGAGTGCCTGAGCAGAAACGACCTCTGTCTAGGACAGCAATTTTGCAACTTCTTCAGCTTTCAAAAATGATGCATTCAGAACAGAAAGGCATAGCTTTGTTTTTTAAAAACCAAACAGAAAAAAACCCAAAAAAGTTACAGCCTTGCCTTATGTTTGTATAAGTGAAGTATTTCATGAACATTGCAGCATTTCTCAGGTATAGGTGGAACCAAGTTTAACCCTCAACTTTTTCATTTGGTAGCTATGTAAACTTGCATGTATTACTTAAACATTCGGAGTCTCTACTGCATCTCTTGTAAATTGGGAATAATGATTTTCAGAATTTCTGTAGGATTTGAAAATGCTCAATAAATATTCTTTAAAAAAAAAAAGAAACCAAAGGGATTTAAGAAATATATATTAAAGTATTTTTAAAGTGTGAAATGTGAATTATAAATTAATGCAGCTTTATAAGTGAGTAAATAGATTTAAATAAACATTAAAAGTAAATAAACATTTTCTTTCTTGGAAATACTCAGGTGTATATATATATATATACACACACACACACACATATATACATGTATACATATATGAAGTTTTATATATACATATAATTTCACTAATACTTGTCTTTAGGCCATGTTTTACACCATCAAATTCATTTTATTGCAATTTACTCTTAGGATGGCCCTTAGGGGCCCTTAGGGAGGGATGTGTGGGTGGCTTAGTTGGTTAAGCATCTGCTTTCTGCTTGGGTCATGATCCCAAGGTCCTGGGATGTCCTCCTGCATCAGGATCCTTACTCAACGGGGAGCCTGCTTCTCCCTCTGCCTGACATTCCTGCTGCTTGTGTGTGTGCTCTCTCTCTCTTTCTGACAAATAGGTAAAATCTTAAAAAAAAAAAAGATGGACCTGAATTAACTTTTTTGTGATCAAAGAACTTTAAATGCAATTATGTGGTTACTTTTTGTAATTTGTTTAACTTGATTTATTTTGTGAATAAACACTTATGCAGGACTTCTGTATTGATAAGAAATTGATATGGGTAGTATTTTAAATTTTCTTTCATGAATAATATCCTATGAAAGTGTAATCATTAAAGCTGAGGTTTGTAAGGATGTAAAGAGAACAGGTCACACTATCTTCTATTCCTTCCTTCTCTAGAATATGGTAGAACAGAGAAAGGAGGCGTATGGTACAGTTGAGCCACATAGGGATATATGTGGCAAACCTAGAATATGGGTGGAAAGACTGGTATGATAACTCCCTGCAGACAGTCCAGGAAAAGCTGCCAGACTCCAGGAAAGTGGTCTTCATAACACATGAAAATCAGCTGGAGAATATTAAAAAATGCCAATGTTTTACTGTATCCCTTAAAATTCTCATTTAATTCTTCTGATGGTGAATAATCCAATTAAATCAGTCTTGAAGAATAGGTTGCAAGATTGAGGTTTTTCAATGCCTCCTGCGTAGTTCTAATGACAAATCAAGTTTACAAATCAAACTCTGGGAGAAGCCCTGAAGGAAACCATGTTTGTCAAGAAAGTAATGATAGCACAGCAGTGGTGTAAAGTGAATGGCTATAAGTTCCTGGCTTCCCAGATCCCGTGTACAAGGGCCCAGATGTTTTTGTATACTTGGCAGTGGGTGTGAAAGTATTAATTGGACTTTTAGTCCAAGAGGTCATTCTGAAGATAGGCTTAGGCAGGATCAATAGCAGGTATGGTAGGAGGTTAGTAGCAGATGCCATTAAAAATCAAAAGGAGGGATGTCTGGGTGGCTTAGCTATTTAAGTGTCTGCCTTCAGCTCAGGTCATGATCCCAGAGTCCTGGGATCCAGTTCCGCATTGGGATCCTTGCTCAGTGGGGAGTTGCTTTTCCCTCTGCCCGCTGTTCCCCCTGCTTATGCTCTCTTTCTCTCTGACAAGTAAATAAATAAAATCTTAAAAAAAAAAAAATGAAAGGCATGAGAAGAGAGATCGTGGTTTGTCCTAGTCCAGGACACCCACCTTTATTTCTACTCACTTCTGCTAACAGCTAGAGAATGGCACATATGGATCCTGTTTCCAGTGCACATAGTGTCTGGAGGACATACACTTAGAGACTTTCTCTGGCACCCAGATAATGGCATCCTGGATGGGAAGTTCTATTATGGAGTTTAAGGTGAGTGTCTGCATTTGTACCTGAATGCACCTAATTCCTCAATAGAGACCATTAAAACCTGGAAATGCTAATGCATAAATGCATTATTTAATGCATAAATTTAAAGCTTGTCCAATTATCACCCTTTCCTCTACTAGGTAGGGGGTTCAAAAGAGAGATTAGAAAGAACTAGTTCGATTTTTATTCTTACATGTATCACATAGGTTCACACATCTGTATTCCACAAATATCATGTGAAATTTCCTTTTTAAAATCATTAAAAATTATTTTGAAGACAGAAAATACATCCTAGTTCAGCCATTTGCTAGCTATGGGACTTTAACTAAATCAACCCTAGTTTCCTCAGTTATAAAATGTGAATGACTAAGCTTATTTTCCAAAAGTTTTTGAAGATTAAATGGTCTAATACATATTAAAAAGGTACTATTATAAGTAGGATATGGTATATAAACGTTTAAATTATTTCATGGAATATGTTGCTGCTCCTTGCCAAAGAACAGAAAATCAAATGCCATATAGTAGTTGGTAATTATTTAGAACTCACTCTAGTTTAAACTTAGTAAAATTATAAGCCTCCACTCATTATTTATTGTACTGACCATAGAACAGTCTGCAAGGCATTTTTGTATTTGGGTAATCTCCTGTCAAATACTGTCTAATATCTATATATTCCCTCTTCTTTTAATCCATTTTTAAGAAATATGAAAGAACTTCAAGAGTAAGAGTAGAATAAATTTACGGTATCAAGTGCTTCATCTCTTCTATGAAGACATACATTTAAAGAAATAAAACTAAGATGAGGAAGGTTTTGGTTATCAAAAATGGCTTACTGAGTTTTAGGTGATGCATGAATTGATTATTTAGCTCTTGGTCAATAGGTATTATAATAATAATTCCTTGAATATTAAAGCAAACATTTGCTTTCAATTTTAAGAAAGGAGAAGAAAAGGGAGAGGAAGACTCATAAAGAATTGGTTTTAGGCCAAGCCCCCTGTGAATATATCAAATAAGAATTCAAAAGGCAATTTATTTGTTTCAGTTGTCCATGACTTGCCCACTATTCCTTGACCGCAATAATGATGGTGGCTTCAGCATTGTTATCAGTTAAAATTCGTAGAGGTACAGAGAGCTGGAGGCTGGGGCAAAGAGGATTTGCAAAATTATTGGCCCTATCCCATTTTACAATGAGCATAGAGACATTTTACTTTCAGGCATTCAGCCTTTCCTCCAGTTCCTTGTGTCATTTATCATATGAAACTGTCTTCCCTTTAAAAGGCAAAGGGAGTTGTGCTTGGGTTTTTCATTCTGGTAAGCATCATCTGACTCTTGATTTCTGCTCAGGTCATGATTTCTGGGTTCTGGGATCAAGTCCCCAGTCAGGCTCCCCACTCAGTGGGGAATCTGGTGGAGACTCTCTCTCTCTCCCTTGTCCTCTCCCTCTGCACTTCTGCCTCCCTTCAAATAAATAAAGAAATCTTAAAAAAAGAAAAAAAGAGGCAAAAGGGAATGTTTGAACATTTCTGTATCTGCTTTACTGATTACTAACATATTGTTCTACAGTGCACAAGAATTAGGTGCCATGGATGGATACAAAACTGGATATTTTTTACTTTAACACCCCCAAAAAATGTATGAGAAGGGAGGAAGTT
This sequence comes from Martes martes, assembly GCF_963455335.1. Lineage (NCBI taxonomy): Eukaryota > Metazoa > Chordata > Mammalia > Carnivora > Mustelidae > Martes > Martes martes. The sequence goes on from NC_137888.1 coordinate 86,090,275, forward strand.
AAAAGAAAACTATGTTTGCCATCTGTTTGAAATATTAACTGACCCACAGAAAGAAACTTATCCACTTAAAAAATTATTTTTTAAACAAATGGATGTTATGACTTACATACAAATTGAACCTGTTGTACCCACAAAATTCTGATCATACATCTTTCATTCGGATTTAAAATTGACAGTAAAGTTTTTCAACAAGGTACAGGATAACTTCTAGGAAAGCAAAGTTAACCTCATCTATCTATTTATTCATTAATTATTTAGAAAACAAAGTTAACTTTAAATGAGAGTTGAAAAAAACAAGGAATCTTATTTCCTCATGGTAGGAAGTTGATTGTGAATATGAAGATTTCCATACTCTTAACATTTTATCCAGACGTAGTACTTGAAAATTCCTCATTGCTTATACCAGTAACCAAAATATTTGGTATGTGTAGATGTGGTATTATGTTAACTCACACATAGATCAGTAATTTGAACATTTCTTAATCTTTGTTTATAGAAGTGGTTTAATTCAGTGTGTCTCATTAGGGATTTATTTTTTTAAAGGAAAGATTAGGCAACGATTTAACAGATGTAGAAAATCATGCAAGGTTAAGTCTCTACTTCTAAGTAATTTGTAGATACAGTCCCCACATTTATCAAAATGGTGTGTGTCACAGAAATTATTATATAGAATCAAAGAATATTACAACCATAAGGGACTCTTGGATATGGTCCCATACAATCTCCTCATTTAATCAATGTGTAATTACAGATAGAAGGATGGAGCAACTTCATGGAAGTCACAGAATTTATCAGTAACAGCATTATATCTTTTGATTTCGTTCATTCTTTTGGGTTATAGTCATTCGTTCAGTTTTAGGTTTATTTTGAAAAGTGCTTAAGAAATGGGATACTGGGGGCTCCTGGGTGGCTCAGTGGGTTAAGCCTCTGCCTTTGGCTCAGGTCATGAACCCAGGGTCCTGGGATCGAGTACCACATCGGGCTCTCTGCTTAGCAGGGAGCCTGCTTCCCTCTCTCTCTCTCTGCCTCCTTCTCTGCCTACTTGTGATCTCTCTCTGTCAAGAAAAAAAAAAAAAATCTTAAAAAAAAAAAAAATAGGATACTGATAACACCAAGGTCTTTGAAAACCTCTGTGTACCCATTCACAATCAGATCCCATGCTTTTGAATCCAAGTACAGTCACTAATTTGAACGCCATATTATCCCCTTGCTTTACTTTATAGTTTATTACATGTCTATTTACTAGTAAAAGATGTTAATTTTGCCACTTTCGGAACTCCATGTAAATATTATACTACATATTGTATACCTCTGAAACTTATTTTATCACTTTATGTCATATTTTTCAGATATAACTATAATAATGTATAAGTAGTAGTCCATTCATTTGTACTGTTGCACTGTTTTCTATTTAAGGATACGCCACTATTCATTCTTCCTTCTTTCCAGATACATTCCAGTTGTTTCTAGTTTCTTGCTATTACAAGCACTACTATTATGACCACTCATGTACAGTTCTTTGGTTAACAAGGCCAAGGGTTTCTCTAGGTTATACACTTGATGTGGATTTGCTGCATCAGATTAAGTTTTACTGGGTTATATGACATTGTTCTCTAAAGTGACTGTATCAAGGCTCTCTCCCACCTATAACAAATGAAAGTTTCTGATCCACTGTATCCTAAATTAATCTTGTCATTGTTTAACATCTTAATTTTGTCAACCTGGTGTGTTTGCAGTCATTTCCTACTTTTGTTTTAAGTAGCATTGCTCTAAATGCTAATGGTATAGGTCATTTTATATTTACTGGCTGTTCATATTTTCTCTTCTGTGGAATATCCATTCATTTTTACCTATTACACTGCTTAACTTCTTATAGATTTGTATGCTATGTATTTTGTACAAATTATTTGTTTGGTTACTTTTGGGGTAAATATAATCTTGTTTTTGCCCTGTTCATCAACATTTATAAGGAAAATCATTTTTTTAAAATAGCCATTCTGTAAAAAGAAATTATATACATTTGAAAAGCAGGGTAATTTAAAAAAGAAATATACTTTCTTTGCAGGAAAGCCTATATTGATATCTTAGGGCCAGCTTGAAACGGTTAACACTAAATGTTCCATTTTGTTAAGACTTAAAAAGTTTTACTTTGAATATGCTCAATGCCATAAATATCTGACATTTAAAAATAATGAAAAGTTCCTGAAAAATATGTGCAAGATGTTAGTAGGCAAATCTACTTTATGAAGACAACAGTATATATCCACCTGCTCCTTTGTGCCTCCTTTACAGGAGGTCTTCGGCTGTGTCCTGTTTAACTTCTCTGATGAAGTGAGTGTGATAGAAGAATGAAGGAGTCTCTGGTAATCAGCAAATGTTGAGATGGAAGATTTCCAGGTTTGCAGCCATTTCTTGCTGGGTGAACTTAATGTTTACATATTTTCATTGTTTCACAGGATCTCAACCCCTGCTCCACATCACCTCCCCACCCATAACACATGTACGCATCCTGAGCTTTTTTTTCTGTTATTAAAATATGGAACTTTTATTACTTGTGAACACTTTTTTTCTCTCTCTCTACTTGTCTGCTTTTGAGAAGAGAGGATGTGACCATCACTGTATCTTTTGTTTTGTAACTGAAACCTTTCTGCAGAGATGAAAATGTTGATTCCTATTGTTTTATGATTTAAAAAAATGCACACAGCTGTCAGAGAGTAGTGATCTTCAGTCTGCATTCGGCTAGCAAGATTCAAACTTGTGACCCGAAGGTGATAAACTTGAATTTCCTTCACCCAGCAGCAATCCCATGAGTTTATTTCCTTATCATTTGATTTTCTTAAACTGAGTTCATAACAGTCAATCATTTTTCTGTCAAATCTTATCTTTCCTTGTAACTGAAACCTTCAAACGAAGTAAAAATATTTTTAATTGTATCCTTTTGTAAATACAACTTTGTATCAATTGGATTTTAGCTTATTTAGGGAATAATATTTGTCATCATTGCTATACATTATATGTTTGGGAAAAATATTTTCTTTGTGAAAACATGGGAAAATAATTAGTATAAAAATCAGCTTCTGTGAATTAGGTATACATTATACAAAGCTTAGATTATAACACTGTTTCTTAAATGAGCTAAGCCTATGTATAAATATTGGCTCCCTACAAATCACCTTGATGATGTTTAGAAGTTGACTTCTCTGAGACTTACTTCTTTATCACTAAAATGGGCTTCATATGGAACAGCATCATACAGTGTTTTTGACCATTAGACAGATATTGCTTATGAACTGGAAGCTCAGAGAGCAAGGAGACTTCTGGTATCAACAGAGGGCTATAGTTAACAGTTTGCCAGCAAAAAATTAAGAACAACTTAAATGTCCATCAGGAAGAGAATACATTTCTAGAATATCAAAGATTATGCTATGGACTATTATCTGGGTTAAAATGGAAGTCATTATTCTATATTAACACCAGAAATGGAAAAATATATATAGTGTTAAATAGGATGGCAAATCAATGAGAATAAATACAGAAACATACACACCAAAACTCTATATATTGTTTTTTTTTTGTTTTTTTTTTTGTTTTTTTTGTTTTTTTAATTTGACAGAGAGAGAAATCACAAGTAGGCAGAGAGGCAGGCAGATAGGAAGGGAGAAGCAGGCTCCCTGCTGAGCAGAGAGCCCGATGTGGGGCTCGATCCCAGGACTCTGGGATCATGACCTGAGCCGAAGGCAGAGGCTTAACCCACTGAGCCACCCAGGTGCCCCTCTATATATTGTTTTTGTATATATTTAGCTTTGGCAAATAATAATCAGAAAGTGGAAGGATACATGTTAAATGCATTATGGTAGTTTTTTAGGGGGTTTTAATGAAGAACTGGAACTGGGAATCAGTGCAAGTGAGACTTTAATTTTTGTGTGTAACCTTTATTTATTTATTTTTTAACTTAAAAAGTTGGAAGCAAAAATATATATACATGTACATATAAATAGTAAGATATATAAATATACATGTATATATACTAAGTGTGTGTGTATGTGACTATGTATATGTATTCCAAAGTAAAAACCATAGGACAAAAGAGGCTTTGGGGTTAAAATCTAAAAATGATAATCCTAAAGAATAAGAATCCTCTTCCTTTCCACCTTTCTCCCCCTCTCTTCCCCTCTTCTCTCCCCTTACTACTTTGAATCTTTTATTTCATAACTTATTTTCAAAGAGATGGTATATGTTATTCTAGATGCAGTCTTTTGAATCCAGTCATTTTAATTTTGAATAATGTATCCTCATTCGCGTTCTCCACAATTTACCTATACCTTCCCTTAATAATAAAAATTCACTCCTGTCTGCAGTGGTTCACCTGCTAAGCTTGATTGTGTCTCCTAGGAGGCAGGTTGAAGTGGAGGTGCCAGGACATTTAATATATGCTGTTGGAAGAGTCTGCAATCTGATTACACCTATTTGTTCCCCACCAATGGATTTGAGAACTCCTGTTTTCCTCACATCCTCACCAACCCTAGGTATTAGCAATATTTTCATTTGACTGCATTTATGCTGAGAAACTACATTTATCTCCTTGTTTTTATTTGTACTTCTTTAATTAACAGGGAATCTGATATATGTTTCTTAAGTTTATTCACCATTTAGTTTTCTTCCGTAATTTGCCTTTTGATATCTTTTCCCATTTTCATTTTGAGTTAATTGTATTTTCCAAATTGGCTTTGAGGTCTATTTAAAATGCATTTTAGAAACTCATACTTTTGTCTATTACATCTTGCAAATACTTTCCATCTGCCTATCTCTCTTTTTAAAAACTTTAAGTGGTTTTCTTATTTTATGTCACAGCAATATTTTAAGTGAATAAAAGTGTGAATATTTTCCTTTAAGATATGTAACTTATTTGCCTTTTTCAGAAAAAATATAACTTTATGTCTCTAGGACATAAAGTCATGTTTTATACTTAATTAAATACTTATTTGGGGCACCTGCATGGCAGAATGTTTGGATGACCAACTCTTGGTTTCAGTTCAGGTCATGATCTCAGGGTCCTAGGATCCAGCTCTGCATCAGGCTCTGCACTCAGCAGGGAGTCTGCTCCTTTTCTTCTTCTCCTCTGCCCCTCCCCCACTTACTTGTTTTCTCTTTCTCCCTCTCTCTCTCTCAAATAAATAAATAAATAAATAAATCTTTTAAAAATGTTACAAAATTCTGTTTTTTACATTTGGCTTTTACCTATAGTTTTTTTTGTGAATTTGTTAATACAGATCTAATATTTTTTTTATTGAAAAGTCTTCTGTACTAATGCATTAAATTGATAATCTGTCTTCCACACTATTATGAATACATTTTTACCTTTAAATGTATAATAGGGTCTACCTGGGAATCTTTACTGGAGTCTATAGACCTATTTGTCTATATGTTATGGGTAACATACTTTCTTAATTATCATGTTTTTTATTTAAATCCTTGTGTGTCAGAGCCAGATCTATTCATTACTCTTCTGTTTCAAAGTTGACTATTCATAGAAAATTACATGAACTGAGAGTCAGTTTCTTAGTTCCAAGAAAATTCTATTTAAACTTTCATAGTAACATCAATGAATTTATAGATTATATTAGGGAAAATCAGCATGTGTCTATTATTTAATAATACTTTGGTTCCTTCAATTGTTCATAATCTATTATCATAAATCATATATTTTACTTCACAAACTTCTTGTGCTTTTTTTTATTTTATTTTTTTCAGTGTTCCAAAATTCATTGTTTATGTACCACACCCATCATGCAATACATGCCCTCCATAATACCCACCACCAGACTCACCCAACCCCCTACCCTCTCCCCCCTAAAACTCTCAGTTTGTTTCTCAGAATCCAGAGTCTCTCATGGTTTGTCTCCCCCTCCAGTTTCCCCCAACTCACTTCTCTCCATTTCCCAATGTCCTCTGTCTTATTACTTATGCTCCACAAGTGAAAGTATTTGATAATTGACTCTCTCTTCTTGACTTATTTCACTCACCATAATCTCCTCCAGTCGCAACCATGTTGATAGAAAAGCTGGGTATTCATCCTTTCTGATGGAGGCATAATACTCCATGGAATATATATGGACCATATCTTCTTTATCCATTCGTCTGTTGAAGGGCATCTTGGCTCTTCCCACACTTTGGCGATTGTGGCCATTGCTGTTGTGAACATTGGGGTATATTGGCCCTTCTTTTCACTACATCTGTATCTTTGGGGTAAATACCCAGTAGTGCAATTGAAGGGTCATGGGAAACTCTATTTCTAATTTCTTAAGGAATCTCCACACTGTTTTCCAAAGTGGCTGCACCAACTTGCATTCCCACTAACAGTGTAAGAGGGTTCCCCTTTCTCCACATCCTCTCCAACACTTGTTGTTTACTGTCTTATTAATTTTGGCCATTCTAACTGGTGTAAGATGGTATCTCAATGTGGTTTTGATTTGAATCTCCCTGATGGCTAATGATGATGAACATTTTTTCATGTGTCTGTTAGCCATTTGTATGTCTAATTTGGAAAAGTGTCTGTTCATGTCTTCTGCCCATTTTTTGACAGGATTATCTGTTTCATGTGTGTTGAATTTGAGGAGTTCTTTATATAGATCGTGGATATCAGCCTTTGTCTGTAGTGTCTGTAACGTCATTTGAGAATATCTTCTCCCATTCCGTGGTCTGCCTCTTTCTTTTGTTGACTGGTTCCTTTGCTGTGGAGAAGCTTTTGGTCTTGATGAAGTCCCAAAAGTTCATTTTTGTTTTTGTTTCCTTTGCCTTTGGAGACATATCTTGAAAGAAGTGGCTATGGTCGATGTTGAAGAGGTTACTGCCTATGTTCTCCTCTAGGATTTTAATAGATTCCTGCCTAGCCTTGAGGTCTTTTATCCATTTTGAGTTTATCTTTGTGTATGATGTAAGAGAATGGTCGAGTTTCATTCTTCTACACATAGCTGTTCGATTTTCCCAGCACCATTTATTGAAGAGACTTTTTTCCACTGTATATTTTTTCCTGCTTTGTCAAAGATTCTTGGACCATAGAGTTGAGGGTCCATATCTGGGATCCCTACTCTGTTCCACTGGTCTATGTGTCTGTTTTTGTGCCAGTACCATGCTGTCTTGGTGATCACAGCTTTGTAGTAAAGCGTGAAATCAGGCAAGGTGATATCCCCAGGGTTCTTTTTCTTTTTCAACATTTCCTTAGCAATTTTGGGCCTCTTCTGGTTTCATACACATTTTCGAATTGTTTGTTCCAGCTCTTTGAAAAATGCAGGTGGAATTTTGATCAGGGTGACACTGAAAGTATAGAAGGCTCTAGGCAGTATAGACATTTTAACAATGTTTATTCTTCTGATCCATGAGCACGGAATGGTCTTCCATCTTTTTGTGTCTTCTTCAATTTCTTTCATGAGTGTTCTGTAGATCCTCAAGTACAGATCCTTTACCTCTTTGGTTAGGTTTATTCCCAGGTATCTTACAGTTCTTGGAACTATAGTAAATGGAATCAATTCTCTCATTTCCTTTTTTATATTTCTATATTTTCATTGTTAGTATATAAGAAAGCAACTGATTTATGTACATTGATTTTGTATCCTGCTACATTACTGAATTGCTGTATGAGTTCTAGTAGTTTGGAGGTGGAGTCTTTTGGGTTTTCCTTATAAAGTACCATGCAATCTGTGAAGAGAGAGAGTTTGGCTTCTTCTTTGCCAATTTGAATACCTTTTATTTCTCTTTGTTGTCTAATTGCTGTTGCTAGCACTTCTAATGCTATGTTGAGCAAGAGTGGTGAGAGTGGGCATCCTTGTCGTGTTCCTGATCTCAAAGGGAAGGCTGTCAGCTTTTTCCCATTGAGGATGATATTTGCTGTGGGTTTTTCATAGACAAATTTTATGAAGTTGAGGAATGCTCCCTCTATCCCTATACTTTGATGTGTTTTAATCAGGAACAGATGCTGGATTTTGTCAAATGCTTTTCCTACATCAATTGAGAGGACCATGTGGTTCTTCACTCTTCTCTTATCATTTGTTCTCTCACATTGATTGATTTGGGAGTGTTGAACCACCCTTGTAACCCAGGGATGAATCCCACCTGGTCATCATGGATAATCTTTTTAATGTAACCATTGGATCCTATTAGTTAGAATCTTGTTGAGAATCTTAGCATCCATATTGACCAGGGATATTGGTCTGAAATTCTCCTTTTTGGTAGGGTCTTTGCCTGGTTTGGGGATCAGGGTAATGCTGGCTTCATGAAAAGAGTCTGGAAGTTTTCCTTATGTTTCTACTTTTCTGAAACAGCTTCAGGAGCATAGGCATTATTTCTTCTTTGAATGTTTTGTAGAATTGCCCAAGGAATCCATCAGGTCCTGTACTGATGGTTTTTTGGGAGGTTTTTGATCACTGCTTCAATCTCATTACTAGATTTTGTCTATTCAGGTTATCAGTTTCTTTCTGATTCAGTTTTGGAAGTTTGTAGTTTTCCAGGAATGCACCTTAAAAAAGTGTAATACAAGGTACTTGTAAGTTGTTAAAATTATGTTGCAATTTTTTTTTAATTATACTTTCTAATTATTTTTACTAATATATAGGTATACCATCGATTATACAGATCTTCTGTACTGCAATCTTGCTCAACTTTATGGTCAGTCCTAATTATTTGTACATGTTTTCTTTTTATCTTTAGGTCTTTATTTTTCTTGGTGAAAAAATCTAGAAAGTATTAAACAGAATTGTCATTATAGACACTGCTGTCTTCACTTGGAACAGAATTCTTCTAATTTTATATTAATTATGCTGTTGATATTATAGGAAAAATTCTTTTATCAAGTTAGCAATGTTTCTCTCCATTCCTCATTTAATATACATTGCTTTTTAATCAGAAATGGTATAGATTTTTAACATTTAGCATAATTATCATAGTTTCTCCCTTAAGGTTCTAATTTGGATAACTACCATATTGATAAAATTTTTTGCTGACCAAATTTTGTGTATGAATGAGATACAATGTAATTATTTATTTATTGCATGATGTAATTTGTTATCATTTTATTTAGGATTTCCATAATTTATGAACAATAATAGCCTATAATTTTATTTAAATGTCTTTGGTGTGAAGGTAACTCTATTATTGAAAATGAGTTAATAGCTTGCTCTTTTTTTCTACATTCTGTTTTCTAAAACCATTAGTATATAAAAGGGATTTTCACACTTTGGATAGATTTGTGTTAAGAAAATCATAAAGACCCTGTTTTCTAGCGTTTTTGCATGGAGAATTTAGACCACAGGATTTAATTGCTATAATAGAGATTGTCTATTAATATTTTTTTGTCAATAGTAAACATTTATCATTTTTGATAAAAAATATTCTTCCTTTTCAGTTTTAAAATGCAATAGAAATTTTACTCAGTATATTTGCATACAATTTTTTAATTGTTTTGATTTCTGGTCATATCCCTTATATTCCTACTAATGCTTTGTGTGTATCTTCTTTCTTTAAAGCAAGATATCATCTACGTTAATAGGAGTCTTAAAAGACCTTATTCTTTACTTTTTTGGTAATCCTTTTTGTGCTTTTATTTATATCTTATTCATTTTTATTATGTTAATTTTTAATTAACATATAATGTATTATTAGCCCCACAGATACAGGTCTGTGAATCGCCAAGTTTACATACTTAACAGCACTCACCATAGCACATACCCTCCCCAGTGTCCATAACCCCACCACCCTCTCACTACCACCTCCCCCCAGCAAACCTGTATGTTTTGTGACATTGAGAGTCTCTTATGGTTGTCTCCCTCTCGATCCCATCTTGTTTCATTTATTCTTTTCCTACCCTCAAACCCCACATGTTGCTTCTTAACTTCATCATATCAGGGAGATCATATGATAGCTGTCTTTCTCTGATTGACTTATTTCGCTAAGCATAATACCCTCTAGTTCCATCCACGTTATGGCACATAGCAAGATTTCATTTCTTTTGATGGCTGCATAGTATTCCATTGTGGATATATACCACATCTTCTTTATCCATTCATCTGTTGATGGACATCTAGGCTCTTTCCACAGCTTGGCTATTGTGGACATTGCTGCTATAAACATTCGGGTGCACGTGCCCCTTCGGAGCACTACATTTATATCTTTAGGGTAAAAACCCAGTAGTGCAATTGCTGGGTCGGAGGGTGGCTCTATTTTCAACTTTTTGAGGAACCTCCATGCTGTTTTCCAGAGTGGTTGCACCATCTTGCATTCTCACAGATAGTGTAGGAGGATTCCCCTTTCTCCAAATCCTCGCCAGCATCTGACATTTCCTGACTTGTTAATTTTAGCCATTCTGACTGGTGTGAGGTGGTATCTCATTGTGGTTTTGATTTGTATTTCCCTGATGCTGAGAGATGTGGAGCACTTTTTCATGTGTCTGTTAGCCATCTGGATGTCTTCTTTGCAGAAATGTATATTCATGTCCTCTTGATTGGATTCTTTGTTCTTTGGGTGTTGAGTTTGATAAGTTCTTTCTAGATTTTGGATACTAGCTCTTTATCTGATATGTCGTTTGCAAATATCTTCTCCCATTCTGTCAGTTATCTTTTGGTTTTGTTAACTGTTTCCTTTGCTATACAAAAGCTTTTGATCTTGATGAAGTCCCAATAGTTCATTTTTGCCCTTGCTTCCCCTGCCTTTGGCAATGTTCCTAGGAAGAATTTGCTGCAGCTGAGGTCAAAGAGATTTCTGCCTGTGTTCTCCTCAAGGATTTTGATGGATTCCTTTCTCACATTGAGGTCCTTCATCCATTTTGAGTCTATTTTCGTGTGTGGTGTAAGGAAATGGTCCAATTTCATTTTTCTGCATGTGGCTGTCCAATTTTCCTAACACTATTTGTTGAAGAGACTGTCTTTATTTCATTGGACATTTTTTCCTGCTTTGTCAAAGATTAGTTGACCATAGAGTTGAGGGTCTATTTCTGGGCTCTGTATTCTGTTCCATTGGTCTATGTGTCTGTTGTTGTGCCAGTACCATACTGTCTTGATGATGACATCTTTGTAATAGAGCTTGAAGTATGGAATTGTGATGCCACCATTTTTGGCTTTCTTTTTCTCCCCCCCCTTTTTTTAATTTTAATAAACATATAATGTATTTTTATCCCCAGGGGTACAGGTCTGTGAATCGCCAGGTTTACACATTTCACAGCACTCATCATAGCACATACCCTCCCCAATGTCCATTTCCCCACCACCCTCTCCTGTCCCCCCTCCCCCCAGCAACCCTCAGTCTGTTTTTTGAGATTGAGTCTTTTATGGTTTGTCTCCATCCCAATCCCATCTTTTCATTTTTTCTATTCCTACCTCTCCCCAACACCCCCCCACCTTGCATCTCCACTTCCTCATATCAAAGAAATCATATGATAGTTGTCATTCTCCGATTGACTTATTTCGCTAAGCATGATACCCTCTAGTTCCATCCACGTCGTCGCAAATGGCAAGATTTCATGTCTTTTGATGGCTGCATAGTATTCCATTGTGTATATATACCACATCTTCTTTATCCATTCATCTGTTGATGGACATCTAGGCTCTTTCCACAGTTTGGCTATTGTGGACATTGCTGCTATAAACATTCGGGCGCACGTGCCCCTTCAGAGCACCACGTTTGTATCTTTAGGATATATACCCAGTAGTGCAATTGCTGGGTCATAAGGTAGCTCTATTTTCAGTTTTTTGAGGAACATCTACACTGTTTCCCAGAGTGGTTGTACCAGCTTGCATTCCCACCAGCAGTGTAGGAGGGTTGCCCTCTCTCCGCATCCTTGCCAGCATCTGTCATTTCTTGACTTGCTAATTTTAGCCATTCTGACTGGTGTGAGGTGGTATCTCATTGTGGTTTTGATTTGTATTTCCCTGATGCCAAGTGATGTGGAGCACTTTTTCATGTGTCTGTTGGCCATCTGGATGTCTTCTTTGCAGAAATGTCTGTTCATGTCCTCTGCCCATTTCTTGACTGGATTATTTGTTCTTTGGGTATTGAGTTTGCTAAGCTCTTTATAGATTTTGGATACTAGCCCTTTATCTGATATGTCGTTTGCAAATATCTTCTCCCATTCTGTCAGTTGTCTTTTGGTTTTGTTAACTGTTTCCTTTGCTGTGCAAAAGCTTTTGATCTTGACGAAATCTCAATAGTTCATTTTTGCCCTTGCTTCTGTTGCCTTTGGCGATGTTCCTAGGAAGACGTTGCTGCAGTTGAGGTCAAAGAGGTTGCTGCCTGCATTCTCCTCAAGGATTTTGATAGATTCCTTTCTAACATTGAGGTCCTTCATCCATTTTGAGTCTATTTTCGTGTGTGGTGTAAGGAAATAGTCCAATTTCATTTTTTTTGCATGTGGCTGTCCAATTTTCCCAGCACCATTTGTTGAAGAGGCTGTCTTTTTTCCATTGGATATTCTTTCCTGCTTTGTCGAAGATTAGTTGACCATAGAGTTGAGGGTCTATTTCTGGGCTCTCTATTCTGTTCCATTGATCTATATGTCTGTTTTTGTGCCAGTACCATACTGTCTTGATGATGACAGCTTTGTAATAGAGCTTGAAGTCTGGAATTGTGATGCCACCGACTTTGGCTTTCTTTCTCAATATTCCTTTGGCTATTCGAGGTCTTTTCTGGTTCCATACAAGTTTTAGGATTATTTGTTCTATTTCTTTAAAAAAAAATGGATGGGATTTTGATAGGGATTGCATTAAATGTATAGATTGCTTTAGTTAGAATAGACATTTTCACAATATTTGTTCTTCCAATCCATGAGCATGGAATATTTTTCCATTTCTTTGTGTCTTCCTCAATTTCTTTCAGGAGTACTTTATAGTTTTCTGAGTATAGATTCTTTGCCTCTTTGGTTAGATTTATTCCTAGGTATCTTATGGTTTTGGGTGCAATTGTAAATGGGACTGACTCCTCAATTTCTCTTTCTTCTGTCTTGTTGTTAGTGTAAAGAAATGCGACTGATTTCTGTGCATTGACTTTATATCCTGACACTTTACTGAATTCCTGTATAAGTTCTAGCAGTTTTGGAGTGGAGCCTTTTGGATTTTCCACATATAGTATCATATCATCTGCAAAGAGTGATAGTTTGACTTCTTCTTTGCCAATTTGGATGCCTTTAATTTCTTTATGTTGTCTGATTGCTGAGGCTAGGACTTCTAGTACTATGTTGAACAGCAGTGGTGATAACGGACATCCCTGCCGTGTTCCTGACCTTAGCGGAAACGCTTTCAGTTTCTCTCCATTGAGAATGATATTTGCGGTGGGTTTTTCATAGATGGCTTTGATAATATTGAGGTATGTGCCTTCTATCCCTACACTTTGAAGAGTTTTAATCAGGAAGGGATGCTGCACTTTGTCAAACGCTTTTTCAGCATCTATTGAGAGTATCATATGGTTCTTACTCTTTCTTTTATTAATGTATTGTATCACATTGATGGATTTGCGGATGTTGAACCAACCTTGCAGCCCTGGAATAAATCCCACTTGGTCGTGGTGAATAATCCTTTTAATGTACTGTTGGATCCTATTGGCCAGTATTTTGGTGAGAATTTTCGCATCTGTGTTCATCAAGGATATGGGTCTCTAATTCTCTTTTTTGGTGGGATCCTTGTCTGGTTGTGGGATCAAGGTGATGCTGGCCTCATAGAATGAGTTTGGAAGTTTTCCTTCCATTTCTATTTTTTGGAACAGTTTCAGGAGAATAGGAATTAATTCTTCTTTAAATGTTTGGTAGAATTCCCCTGGGAAGCCGTCTGGTCCTGGATTTTTGTTTGTTTGGAGATTTTTGATGACTGTTTCAATCTCCTTACTGGTTATGGGTCTGTTCAGGTTATCTATTTCTTCCTGGTTCATGTGTGGTAGTTTATATGCCTCTAGAAATGTATCCATTTCTTCCAGATTGTCAGATTTGTTGGCGTAAAGTTGTTCGTAGTATGTTCTTATAATTGTTTGTATTTCTTTGGTATTGGTTGTGATCTCTCCTCTTTCATTCATGATTTTATTTATTTGTGTCCTTTCTCTTTTCTTTTAGATAAGTCTGGCCAGGGGTTTGTCAATCTTATTAATTCTTTCAAAGAACCAGCTCCCAGTTTTGTTGATTTGTTCTATTGCTTTTTTAGTTTCTATTTCATTGATTTCTGCTCTGATCTTTGTGATTTCTCTTCTCCTGCTGGGTTTAGGCTTTCTTTGTTGTTCTCTCTCCAGCTCCTTTAGGTGTAGGGTTAGGTTGTGTATTTGAGACCTTTCTTGTTTCTTGAGAAAGGCTTGCACCATGATATATTTTCCTCTCAGGACTGCCTTTACTGTGTCCCACAGATTTTGAACCATTGTGTTTTCATTATCATTTGTTTCCATGATTTTTTTCAATTCATCTTTAATTTCCTGGTTGACCCATTCATTTTTTAGAAGGATGCTGTTTAGTCTCCATGTATTTGCATTCTTTCCAAATTTCCTCTTGTGATTGAGTTCTAGCTTCAGAGCATTGTGGTCTGAAAATATGCAGGGAATGATCTCAATCTTTTGGTACCAATTGAGACCTGATTTATGACCCAGGATGTGGTCTATTCTGGAGAATGTTTCATGTGCACTAGAGAAGAATGTATATTCTGTTGCTTTGGGATGGAATGTTCTGAATAGATCTGTGATGTCCATCTGGTCCAGTGTGTCATTTAAGGCCTTTATTTCCTTGTTGATCTTTTGCTTAGATGATCTGTCCATTTCAGTGAGGGGAGTAACGTCCCCTGCTGTTATTGTATTACTGTTGATGTATTTCTTTGATTTTGTTATTAATTGGTTTATATAGTTGGCTGCTCCCATGTTAGGGGCATAGATATTTAAGATTGTTAGGTCTTCTTGTTGGACAGATCCTTTGAGTATGATATAGTGTCCTTCCTCATCTCTTATTATAGTCTTTGGTTTAAAATCTACTTCATCTGATATAAGGATTGCCATCCCAGCTTTCTTCTGATGTCCATTAGCATGGTACATTGTTTTCCACCCCCTCACTTGAAATCTGGAGGTGTCTTCGGGTCTAAAATGAGTTTCTTGTAGGCAGCATATTGATGGGTTTTGTTTTTTTATCCATTCTGATACCCTGTGTCTTTTGATTGGGGCATTTAGCCCATTAACATTCAGGGTAACTATCGAGAGATATGAATTTAGTGCCATTGTATTGCCTGTAAGGTGACTGTATATTGTCTCTGTTTCTTTCTGATCTACTACTTTTAGGGTCTCTCTTTGCTTAGAGGACCCCTTTCAATATTTCCTGTAGAGCTGGTTTGGTGTTTGCAAATTCTTTCAGCTTTTGTTTGTCCTGGAAGCTCTTTATCTCTCCTTCTATTTTCAATGATTGCCTAGCCAGATATAGTATTCTTGGCTGCATGTTTTTCTCATTTAGTGCTCTGAATATATCATGAAAGTTCGTTCTGGCCTGCCAGGTCTCTGTGAATAAGTCTGCTGCCAATCTAATGTTCTTACCCTTGTATGTTACGGACTTCTTTTCCCGGGCTGCTTTCAGGATTTTCTCTTTGTCGCTATGACTTGTAAATTTTACTATCAGGTGACGAGGTGTGGACCTATTTTTATTGATTTTGAGGGGCATTCTTAGCATCTCCTGCATTTTGATGTTTGTTCCCTTTGCCATATTAGGGAAATTCTCTCCAATAATTGTCTCCAATATACCTTCTGCTCCCCTCTCTCTTTCTTCTTCTTCTGGAATCCCAATTATCCTAATGTTGTGTCGTCTTATGGTGTCGCTTATCTCTTGAATTCTCTCCTCGTGGTCCAGTATTTGTTTGTCTCTCTTTTGCTCAGCTTCTTTATTCTCTGTCATTTGGTCTTCTATGTCACTAATTCTTTCTTCTGCCTCATTTATCCTAGCAGTGAGAGTTTCCATTTTTGATTGCACCTCATTAATAGCTTTTTTTATTTCAATGTGGTTAGATTTTAGTTCTTTTATTTCTCCAGAAAGGGCTTTCATCTCTCCGGAGAGGGTTTCTCTAATATCTTCTATGCCTTTTTCGAGCCCGGCTAGAACCTTGAGAATCATCATTCTGAACTCTAGATCTGTCATGTTACCAATGTCCATATTGATTAGGTCTCCAGCCTTCGGTACGGCCTTGTTCTTTTTTTTGAGGTGAGTTTTTCCACCATGTCATTTTGTCCAGATGAGATTTGCTTTCTCGTGCTGTGGAATTATGCTGTTCTTGGTGACTGAAGTTGGTTTTGGATGGGTTTCTTGTTGATCTTCTGGGGGAGGGGCCTGTTGTAGTGATTCTCAAGTGTCTTTGCCACAGGCGGAATTGCACCGCCCTTGCCAGGGGCCAGGCTAAGTAATCCGCTCGGGTTTGCATTCGGGAGCTTTTGTTCCCTGAGCGCTTTCCATAGAGTTCTGGAGGACGGGACTGAAGATGGCGGCCTCCCAATCTCTAGGCCCGGAGGAGCCAAGAGCTTGGGGTTCCGCTCCTCAGTGCGCCCTCAGAGAAAAGCACCCAACCGCCCCGCCTCCCTGGCCTGCGGTTGCGCCTTGAGGAAAGCAGTCAATTGGTGGAACCTGGAGAAAAGCGCCTGGTCGCTTCTGTCTCTGTGGCCTCCGGCCGTGCTCCTAGCCCACCCAGCCTGCAACCGGCACAAGGTAACCCCGGGATGAGAGTTCAGTTCTCAGCTCTGTCACTGTAGCCGGCTTCCCCGCTCCCATACCTGAGAGCTCCGTGGCCGTCAGACACCCCCGGTCCTTCCATGACCCCGCGGGACCTGGGATTATGCTGACCCCGCCTGGGTTTCCCCCCGGTTTAGCCCCTGGAGCGATGTCTCCCAGTGGAGCAGACTTTTAAAAGTCCTGATTTTGTGCTCCATTGCTCTGCTGCTTGCCGGGAGCCAGCCCCTCCCCCCGGGGTCTATCTTCCTGTCTCTTTGGATTCACTTCTCCGCAAGTCCTACCTTTTAGAAAGTGATCGATTTTCTGTTTCTAGAATTGTTGTTCTTCTTCTCTTCGATTTCCTGTTGGATTTGTAGGTGTTCACAATGGTTAGATAAGCTATCTAGCTAATCTCCTGCTACCTGATGTCATCTCAGCCTGCTACTTCTTTGCCATCTTGACTCCTCCCCCTGGCTTTCTTTTTCAATATTC
Organism: Martes martes; assembly: GCF_963455335.1. Taxonomy (NCBI): domain Eukaryota; kingdom Metazoa; phylum Chordata; class Mammalia; order Carnivora; family Mustelidae; genus Martes; species Martes martes. The sequence continues at coordinate 86,107,451 of NC_137888.1, forward strand.
CTTTCGCTATTCGAGGTATTTTCTGGTTCCATACAAGTTTTAGGATTATTTGCTCCATTTCTTTGAAAAAAAAATGGATGAGATTTTGATAGGGATTGCATTAAATGTGTAGATTGCTTTAGGTAGCATAGACATTTTCACATTTGTTCTTCCAATCCATGAGCATGGAACATTTTTCCATTTCTTTGTGTCTTCCTCAATTTCTTTCATGAATACTTTATAGTTTTCTGAGTACAGATACTTTGCCTCTTTGGTTAGGTTTATTCCTAGGTATCTTATGGTTTTGGGTGCAATTTTAAATGGGGTTTACTCTTTAATTTCTCTTTCTTCTGTCTTGTTGTTAGTGTAAAGAAATGCGACTGATTTCTGTGCATTGACTTTATATCCTGACACTACTGAATTCCTGTATGAGTTCTAACAGACTTGAGTGCAGTCGTTTGGGTTTTCCACATATAGTATCATATCATCTGCAAAGAGTGATAGTTTGACTTCTTCTTTGCCAATTCGGATGCCTTTAATTTCTTTTTGTTGTCTGATTGCTGAGGCTAGGACTTCTAGTACTATGTTGAATAGCAGTGGTGATAACGGACATCCCTGCCGTGTTCCTGACCTTAGTGGAAAAGCTTTCAGTTTTTCTCCATTGAGAATGATATTTGCGGTGGGTTTTTCATAGATGGCTTTGATGATATTGAGGTATGTACCCTCTATCCCTACACTTTGAGGAGTTTTGATCAGGAAAGGATGCTGTACTTTGTCAAATGCTTTTTCAGCATGTATTGAGAGTATCATATGGTTTCTTGTTCTTTCTTTTATTAATGTATTATATCACATTGATTGATTTGCAGATGTTGAACCAACCTTGCAACCCTGGAATAAATCCCACTTTGTTGTGGTGAATAATCCTTCTAATGTACTATTGGATCCTATTGGCTAGCATTTTGGTGAGGATTTTCGCATCTGTGTTCATCAAGGATATTGGTCTGTAATTCTCTTTTTTGATGGGATCCTTGTCTGGTTTTGGGGTCAAGGTGATGCTGGCCTCATAGAATGAGTTTGGAAGTTTTCCTTCCATTTCTATTTTTTGGAACAGATTCAGGAGAATAGGAATTAATTCTTCTTTAAATGTTTGGTAGAATTCCCCTGGGAAGCCGTCTGGCCCTGGGCTCTTGTTTGTTGGGAGAGTTTTGATGACTGCTTCAATCTCCTTACTGGTTATCAGTCTGTTCAGGTTATCTATTTCTTCCTGGTTCAGTTGTGGTAGTTTATATGTCTCTAGGAATACGGCCATTTCTTAAAATCTAATTGATCTGATATAAAGATTGCCACCCCAGGTTTCTTTTGATGTCCATTAGCATGGTAAATTATTTTCTACCCCCTCACTTTAAATCTGGAGGTGTCTTTGGGTCTAAAATGAGTTTCTTGTAGACAGCATATTGATTTTTTTTTTTTCCCCATTCTGATACCCTGTGTCTTTTGATTGGGGCATTTAGCCCATTTACATTCAGAGTAACTATTTAGAGATATGAAGTTAGTGCCATTGTATTGCCTGTAAGGTGACTGTTACTCTATATTTTCTCTGTTCCTTTCTGATCTACTACTTTTAGGTTGTCCCTTTTTTGCTTAGAGGACCCCTATCAATATTTCTTGTGGAGCTGGTTTGGTGTTTACAAATTCTTTTAGCTTTTGTTTTTCCTGGATTTTTTTTTTTTTTTAATCTCTCCTATTTTCAATGATAGCCTAGCTGGATATCATATTCTTGGCTGCATGTTTTTCTCATTTATTGCTCTGAATATATCATGAGAGTTCTTCCTGGCCTGCCAGGTCTCTGGGGATAAGTCTGCTGCCAATCTAATATTTTTACCATTGTATGTTATAGAATTCTTGTCCCAGGCTGCTTTCAGGATTTTCTCTTTGTTGCTAAGACTTGTAAATTTTACTATCAGATGATGGGGTGTGGACCTATTCTTATTGATTTTGAGGGGGGTTCTCTGTACCTCCTGGATTTTGATGCTTATTCTCTTTGCCATATTAGGGAAATTCTCTACAATAAATCTCTCCAGTATACCTTCTGCTCCCCTCTCTCTTCCTTCTTCTTCTGGAATCCCAATTTTTCTAATCTTGTTTCATCTTATGTTATCACTTATCTCTCGAATTCTCCCCATGGTCCAGTAGTTGTTTGTCTCTCTTTTGCTCAGCTTCTTTATTTTCTGTCATTTGGTCTTCTATATCACTATTTCTCTCTACTGCCTCATTTATCCTAGCAGTTAGAGCCTCCATTTTTGATTGCACCTCATTAATAGCTTTTTTCATTTCAACTTGGTTAGATTTTAGTTCTTTTATTTCTCCAGAAAGGGCTTTTCTCTCTCCAGAGAGGGTTTCTCTAATATCTTCCATGTCTTTTTCGAGCCTGGCTAGCACCTTGAGAATCGTCATTCTGAACTCTAGATATTACATAATACCAATGTCCATATTGATTAGGTCCCTGGCCTTCGGTACTGCCTCTTGTTCTTTTTTTTTTGTAGTGAGTTTTTCCACCTTGTCATTTTGTCCAGATAAGAATATATGAAGGAATGAATAAAATACTAAAAGGTTGGTAAAGACCCCAGTAAAATGTGCTTTAACTAAATCAGAAAAGACCCCAAATTGTGGGGGGAAGAAAGAGGGTAAAAAGAAGTTCAGAAAAAAAAAATTAAAAAGAGAAAAAAAAATAAAGAAAAAATGTAAAAAAGAAAAAATATATATATTAGACTGGAGAATAGAACAGGTTCACCCACTTAATTTTGGGAGTATTTTGGTCTCTTAGAAGAAAATACCTCCCAAAATTTTAAAGAGTGAAAACATATATAAAGGTAAACATGATGGAGGGATGGAATATGACTATAAAGATGAAAAAAATTTTAATTTCTAAAAAAAGAGTTGATAAGATAAGTTGGTTGGGAGAATAAAGAAAAAGAAAGTGGAGGGAATTTGCTCAGGCTGGAGACTAGAACAAATCCCTGTGTTAGATTTAGGGTATATTTTGATCTATTAAAAAAAGTTGTATCCCAAATTTTTTTTAGAAGAAAAAAAGCCCTATGTGTATACAAAAAATAAATTTAGATACAATGAAGGATAAATTATAACTATAATAATGAAGACTCAAAAAAAGTTTTTTTTTGAAAGGTATTGTTAAGACAAACTAGTTAAAACACATTATGAGAGGAAAGGGTAAGTTAAAAAAAAGTTAGAAGAAAAAAATAAAATTAAAAAAATTAATTAACTTTTCAAGACTAAAGATTCATTGGGGAGAAAGCCATGAATTCCATGCTTTGCTTTCTCCTCTTCTGGAATTCTGCTATTCTCTTTGGTAAGTGAACTTGGTTGTGGATGGATTTCTTGGGTAGGTGCCTGTTGTAATGATTCTCAAGTGTTTTTTGCCCAAGGCAGAATTGCACTGCCCTTACCAGAGGCCAGGGTAAGTAATCCTTTCAGGTTTGCTTTCTGGAGTTTTTGTTCCCTGAATTCTTTCCATAGAGTTCTGGAGGACAGGAATGAAAATGGTGGCCTCCCAATCAGGCCCGTAGGAGCTGAGAGCTCAGGGCCCGACTCCTCATTGTGCCTTTGGAGAAAAGCGCTCAATCACTCCCATCTCCCTGGCCTCAGGTTGTGCTCTGAGCTCACCCAGCCTGTGACCAAGCATCTCTGTCTCTGACACACAGCCCTGCCTGGAGTCTCCAAACCCTGCAGATCCCAGAGTTCTTCCAGGGGAGTCTGCCCGGGTCTTGTGGGGCTCCCTCTCACAGAGCAGTGACCTGTGCCATGAATCACGATAAGGTAACCCTGAGTTGAGAGCTCACCCCTTGGCTCTGTCTCTGTAGCCAGCTTCCCTGCTCTAATACCTGTGAGCTCTGTGACACTCAGACACCCCCGATCCATCTGTGACCCTGTGGGACCTGAAACCTCACTTTCCCCACGTGGGCTTCACCTCTGTTTAGCCTCTAGAGCAATGTCCCTCAGTGGAGCAGACTTTTAAAAGTTCTGATTTTGTGCTCCCTTGCTTCGCCACTTGCCGGGAGCCAGCCCCTCCCCCTGCGGTCTATCTTCCTGTCGCTTTGGATTCACTTCTTCACTGGTCCTGCCTTTCAGAAAGTGGTCGATTTTCTGTTTCTAGAATTGTTGCTCTTCTTCTCTTCAATCTCCTGTTGGATTTTTAGGTGTTTGGAATGGTTTGATAAGCTATCTAGCTGATCTCCTGCTACTTGATGTCATCTTCAGCCTGCTACTTCCCTGCCATCTTGACTCCTCCCCCATTATGTTAATTTTTCTGTAACATTTCACCATAAGACTTATTTATTTCCATTTATATATTTTTTTTAAGCAAATAAGTTTTCAAATATCCTCCCTGACTGTCATTGTAAGTACATTACACAGATGTTGAGACATACAGTATTAAGATTTTCATCCAAACTGATACTGCTAGTAGTCAATTAATTAAATTATTTTACCACTCAGTCACACAAAGTAATTCAAATATATTTAAAACACTTTATAGTTACTTAATAGACATGAAATTTTCTTTTTTTTTAATTAAATTTTTTATTTATTATCAGCGTAACAGTATTCATTGTTTTTTCACCACACCCAGTGCTCCATGCAATCTGTGCCCTCCCTAATACCCACCACCTGGTTCCCCCACCCTCCCACCCGCCCCTTCAAAACCCTCAGGTTGTTTTTCAGAGTCCATAGTCTTTCATGGTTCACCTCCCCTTCCAATTTCCCTCAACTCCCTTCTCCTCTCCATCTACCCTTGTCCTCTATATTATTTGTTATGCTCCACCAATAAGTGAAACCATATGATACTTGACATTCTCTGTTTGACTTATTTCACTCAGCATAATCTCTTCCAGTCCTGTCCATGTTGCTACAAAAGTTGGGTATTCGTCCTTTCTGATGGAGGCATAATACTCCATAGTGTATATGGACCACATCTTCCTTATCCATTCATCCGTTGAAGGGCATCTTGGTTCTTTCCACAGTTTGGCGACCGTGGCCATTGCTGCTATAAACATTGGGGTACAGATGGCCCTTCTTTTCACTACATCTGTATCTTTGGGGTAAATACCCAGTAGTGCAATTGCAGGGTAATAGGGAAGCTCTATTTTTAATTTCCTGAGGAATCTCCACACTGTTCTCCAAAGTGGCTGCACCAGTTTGCATTCCCACCAACAGTGTAAGAGGGTTCCCCTTTCTCCACATCCTCTCCAACACACGTTGTTTCCTGTCTTGCTAATTTTGGCCATTCTAACTGGTGTAAGGTGGTATCTCAATGTGGTTTTGATTTGAATCTCCCTGATGGCTAGTGATGATGAACATTTTTTCATGTGTCTGGTAGCCATTTGTATGTCTTCATTGGAGAAGTGTCTGTCCATATCTTCTGCCCATTTTTTAATATGATTATCTGTTTTGTGTGTGTTGAGTTTGAGGAGTTCTTTATAGATCCTGGATATCAACCTTTTATCTGTACTGTCATTTGCAAATATCTTCTCCCATTCCGTGGGTTGCCTCTTTGTTTTGATGACTGTTTCTTTTGCTATGCAGAAGCTTTTGATCTTGATGAAGTCCCAAAAGTTCATCTTTGCCTTTGTTTCCTTTGCCTTTGGAGACATATCTTGAAAGAAGTTGCTGTGGCTGATATCAAAGAGGTTACTCCCTACGTTCTCCTCAAGGATTCTGATGGATTCCTGTCTCACGTTGAGGTCTTTTATCCATTTCGAGTTTATCTTTGTGTACGGTGTAAGAGAATGGTCTAGTTTCATTCTTCTACATATAACTGTCCAGTTTTCCCAGCACCATTTATTGAAGAGACTGTCTTTTTTCCACTGGATATTTTTTCCTGTTTTGTCAAAGATTATTTGACCATAGAGTTGAGGGTCCATATCTGGGCTCTCTACTCTGTTCCACTGGTCCATGTGTCTGTTTTTATGCCAGTACCATGCTGTCTTGGTGATCACAGCTTTGTAGTAAAACTTGAAATCAGGTAACGTGATGCCACCAGTTTTATTTTTGTTTTTCAACATTTCCTTAGCAATTCGGGGTCTCTTCTGATTCCATACAAATTTTAGTATTATTTGCTCCAGCTCTTTGAAAAATACTGGTGGAATTTTGATCGGAATGGCATTAAAAGTATAGATTGCTCTGGGCAGTATAGACATTTTAACGATGTTTATTCTTCTGATCCAAGAGCATGGAATGGTCTTCCATCTTTTTGTGTCTTCTTCAATTTCTTTTAGGAGTGTTCTGTAGTTCCTCGAGTACAGATCTTTAACCTCTTTGGTTAGGTTTATTCCAAGGTATCTTATGGTTTTTGGTGCTATAGTAAATGGAATCGATTCTCTAATTTGCTTTTCTGTATTTTCATTGTTAGTGTATAAGAAAGCCACTGATTTCTGGACATTGACTTTGTATCCTGCTACATTACTGAATTGCTGTATGAGTTCTAGTAGTTTGGGGGTGGAGTCTTTCGGGTTTTCCATATAAAGAATCATGTCATCTGCGAAGAGAGAGAGTTTGACTTCTTCCTTGCCAATTTGGATACCTTTTATTTCTCTTTGTTGTCTGATTGCTGTTGCTAGGACTTCTAATACTATGTTGAACAAGAGTGGTGAGAGTGGGCATCCTTGTCGTGTTCCTGATCTCAATGGGAAGGCTGCAAGCTTTTTCCCATTGAGGATGATATTTGCTGTGGGTTTTTCATAGATAGATTTGATGAAGTTCAGGAATGTTCCCTCTATCCCTATACTTTGAAGCGTTTTAATCAGGAACGGATGCTGGATTTTGTCAAAAGCTTTTTCTGCATCAATGGAGAGGATCATGTGGTTCTTCTCTCTTCTCTTATTGATTTGTTCTATCACATTGATTGATTTGCGAATGTTGAACCATCCTTGTAACCCAGGGATGAATCCCACCTGGTCATGGTGGATAATCTTTTTAATGTGCTGTTGGATCCTGTTTGCTAGGATCTTGTTGAGAATCTTAGCATCCATATTCATTAGTGATATCGGTCTGAAATTCTTTTTGGTAGGGTCTTTGCCTGGTTTGGGGATCAGGGTAATGCTGGCTTCATAAAAAGAGTCTGGAAGTTTTCCTTCTGCTTCAATTTTTTGTAACAGCTTCAGGAGAATAGGTATTATTTCTTCTTTGAAAGTTTGATAGAATTCCCCAGGGAATCCGTCAGGTCCTGGGCTCTTGTTTTTTGGGAGGTTTTTGATCACTGCTTCAATCTCGTTACTAGATATCAGTCTATTCAGGTTGTCAATTTCTTCCTGGTTCAATTTTGGGAGTTTATAGTTTTCCAGGAATTCATCCATTTCATCTAGGTTGCTTAGCTTATTGGCATATAACTGTTGATAATAGCTTCTGATGATTGTTTCTACTTCCTTGGTGTTAGTTGTGATCTCTCCCTTTTCATTCATAATTTTATTAATTTGGGCTTTCTCTCTTTTCTTTTGGATTAGTGTGGCCAATGGTTTATCGATCTTATTGATTCTTTCAAAAAACCAGCTTCTAGTTTCGTTGATACGTTCTACTGTATCTCTGGTTTCTACCTCGTTGATCTCTGCTCTAATCTTGATTATTTCCCTTCTTACGTGTGGAGTTGGTTTGATTTGTTGTTGATTCTCTAGTTCTTTAAGGTGTAGAGACAGCTGGTGTATTCTGGATTTTTCAATTTTTTTGAGGGAGGCTTGGATGGCTATGAATTTCCCCCTTAGGACCGCCTTTGCTGTATCCCATAGGTTTTGGAGTGAAGTGTCTTCGTTCTCATTGGTTTCCATAAATTGTTTAAGTTCTTCTTTGATCTCCTGGTTGATCCAAGCATTCTTAAGCAAGGTGGTCTTTAGCTTCCAGGTGTTTCAGTTCCTTCTAAACTTTTCCTTGTGATTGAGCTCCAGTTTCAAAGCATTGTGATCTGAGAATATGCAGGGAATAATCTCAGTCTTTTGGTATCGGTTGAGCCCTGATTTATGACCCAGTATGTGGTCTATTCTGGAGAAGGTTCCATGTGCACTTGAGAAGAATGAGTATTCTGTTGTTTTAGGGTGGAATGTTCTGTATATATCTATGAGGTCCATCTGGTCCAATGTGTCATTCAATGCTCTTATTTCTTTATTGATTTTCTGCTTCGATGATCTGTCTATTTCTGAGAGAGGCATGTTAAGATCTCCTAGTATTAATGTATTCATATCAATATGACTCTTTATCTTGATTAATAGTTTTCTTATGTAATTGGCTGCTCCCATATTGGGGGCATAGATATTTACAATTGTTAGATCATCTTGGTGGATAGTCCCTTTAAGAATGATGTAGTGTCCTTCTGTATCCCTGACTACTGTCTTTAGTTTAAAATCTAATTTATCTGATATGAGAATCGCTACCCCGGCCTTCTTTTGAGGCCCATTGGCGTGAAAGATGCTTCTCCATCCCTTCACTTTCAGTCTGGGTGTATCTTTAGGTTCAAAATGGGTCTCTTGTAGACAACATATGGATGGGTCCTGTCGTTTTATCCAATCTGCAACCCTGTGTCGTTTTATGGGTGCATTTAGGCCATTCACATTGAGAGTGATTATTGAGAGATACGTTTTTATTGACATTGTGTTATCTTTGAAGTCTTTCTTTCTGTCGATTGTCTCTATATTTCTGTTCAATGCTATTCTTAGGATTTTTCCTCTTTTATAGAACCCCCCTTAATATTTCCTGCAGTGTCGGCTTGGTGGTTGCATAGTCTTTTAAGCCTTGCCGGTCTTGGAAACTCTTTATCTCTCCATCCATTTTGAATGTCAGTCTTGCTGGATAAAGTATTCTTGGCTGCATGTTCTTCTCATTTAGTGCCCTGAATATATCTTGCCAGCCCTTTCTGGCTTGCCAGGTCTCTGTGGACAGGTCTCACGTTATTCTGATGGGCTTTCCTCTGTATGTAAGGAGCTTCTTTGTCCTAGCGGCTTTCAAGAGATTGTATCTACAATTATGATTCCTCAATTTTACTATGAGGTGCCTGGATGTTTTTTTTGAATTTATAATCTTGCGGGGGGGGACCTTTCTACTTCTAGTACATGAACACTTGTTCCATTTGCAAGATTGGGAAAATTTTCATGAAAAACTTGTTCCACTATATCTTCTAGACTTCTTTCTTTCTCCTTCCCTTCAGGGATTCCAATAATTCTGACGTTGGAACGTTTCATGGCATCATTTATTTCCCTGATTCTGTTTTCGTGGCTTCTAAGCTGTTTGTTCCAGGCTTCCTCCTGATCCTTTCTCTCTATCTGTTTGTCCTCCAGATCACTAATTCTATCTTCTGTCTCAGTTACCCTAGCTTTTAGAGAATTTAGATTAGATTGGAACTCATTGAGAGCGTTGTGAACCTCATCCCTGGTGGCCTTCAGCTCTGCCCTAACATTATGAACATTCTCCCTGGTCGCTTTCAATTCTGCCCTAATCAATTCCGTTTGGTCATCCATGGCTTTCTCCAACCTAGCTATTGCCTGGATAATTGTTAGCCTGAATTCTCTTTCTGACATATTGTCTATGTTGATAGCCGTTAGCTCTGTTGCAGAAGGCCCATCCTCTGTATTTTTCTTCTGTTGGGGATTCCTCCTCCTAGTCATTTTGGTGAGAGATGACTGGACAGATGTAGCTGGATGTATCGACCGTGGTGCAGTCAAGGTGCACCCTGGAACGCTTCTGAGCACTCAGGATTCCCCACCCAAACGAGAGAAAAAAGAAAAGAAAAAGAAAAAAGAGGGAGAGAGAGAGACAGGAAAAAAAGGGTAGATAAAAGAGAAGGTTCAGCCCAAATGGGCCCCAGGGTAAGATTTATGACGTATACAAACAAAAACAGACAAACAAAAAGACTGATAAAAGTATATGATGAGAGAAAATATATATATATATAAGCAAAAAAAGGAGGAGCCTTGTCAAGAAGAACCCCAAGTATAAGATTTATATACTATCAGGACAAACATAAATACACAGAGACACTGGCAGAAGAAAAAGATGGGAGCATGGTTATAGATTCTTGGTGTGGGCGAGGAAGGTTATTTTGATTCTTCCTGGATGTATCTTGATATCTTTGTTAAAGGACTCAACTTTCCTAAGAAAAAGGGGGATTAAAAATTGGTTCACCTATAGGGGTAGCATTGCTTGGAGAAAGGGGGTTACCTTGAAGTTTAACTCTATATGAATATTAGAAAATAAAAATAAAAAAGGAGTAAACTGGACTAAACTAAATTAAATTTTTTTTTAAAAATTAAGAAAATAGAAAAGCAAAAGAAAAACACATGTGTATGTATCAAAAAATTCAGGTTAGAAGTTTATCATGGAATTTGATGTACTGGACATCTCACTGTGATGGTAAATAGGTTAAAAAATTATCTATATAAAAAAAGAAAAAAAATGAACCAGAATAGTGGGAAAGAATCAAAAATAAAAGTTGTATCTATGAAGTAGTGGTGGTTGTTCTCTTGTAGTCTTTTTTCTTTTTTTTCTTTCCTGATTTGTTTTCTGGGGGAGGGGGCTGCCACGTGGGTTTTCAGTCAATGATGTTCCCTGAGTTAAGTCCTCCTGACCCCCTCAAGGGGGTGGGCTCTGAGAAAAACAGTTTTTTCAGGTTTTTGTTCTCTGGAGGTTTTTATGTTTGTTCACTTCTTTTCTCTCGCCTTGACAGCTTTTGATGGTTTTTGGAGGTTTAGAGGAAAGAAAACTGCACCCCAACCTCCCTCTCAGAGAGGAGCCTCAGTCTGCTCCCCTGCAGGTGCTGCAGCCGCTGGGCCTGGGCCGCTGGCAGAGCAGGTTCTGAGTCGCGGTCCCTGGGGACGCAGGATCTCCTGCTTGTATGCAAAACCAAGGCAGCTGTGGCTGTCTGGGCAGCTCCAGACCACCAGAGAGGCTCCAAGCAGCGATCGCACACTGAGATTTTCCCGCTGGCTGGGGCTAAGAGCGCCGGGCTTGCGCGCACCTCTCCCAGGGGAGGGTTTGGGGCGCGGCACCTCCAGCTCTATCGGCTCTATCGCCGCGTGGGTCCGAGAACACCAGGCTGGGCATTCGTGCACCTCTCTCAGGGGAGGTTGAGGCACGCGAGCATCTCCAGTAAGGTGTGCGTTCTGCCGTCTGGTGTGGCTCCCAGCCCCTCACGGGAGCCGGACTCCACCCATTCTCAGGCACACTGGCGGCTCAGGAACAAAGACCAGGTTTCTCCGCCGCACTCTCTGGCTCAGCGCCAGGGGAGGCTGTCCTGGGTCTGGGGACTTAAGCCCCTGTCCCTAGCCGCCCCGATTCCCACAATTTCCCCGCGCGATCCTTTGCTCTTTTGAGTGCTTTCAACAAGACTCCAAGTTAATGCTGGTCCCCAGATGCAGGGCACTCTCGTATTGGGGTATTATTTTCCAATCCGTCGCCTCTGGTGGCTCCCTCCCCCTTTTGTTTATCTTCTGATATCAGTCCGACGTTCCCACTCCACTTTACCTGCCCACTGGCGTCTTCTGGCCCCCGTAGAGATCCAGACGTGTATAATTCTGATCTCAGGCTGATTTCATGGGTGATCGGAGTTCTTTGGTAGGTAATCAGCTCACTTTAGGGTACAGGTTGAAAAGGTGCCTCCTCCTACTTCCCCGCCATCTTGTCTCCCGACATGAAATTTTCTTAATATAAAATAAAAAGCTTCCATCAGTCTTTTGAGAAAATTCTAATTCTTTTTAAAATTTTTTTATTTTTTAATTCAAATATAATTATTGTGTAGAATTATACTAGTTTTAGTTGTATAATATAATGATTCACAAATTCTATACATTACTCAGTGCTCATGACCATAAGTGTACTCTTAATCCCCTTCACCTATTTCACCCATCTCCCCACCCACTTAACCCCGGTTTGTTCTCCATATTTAAGAGTCTGTTTTTTTGATTTGTCATTTGTTTTATTTCTTAAATTTCGCATATGAGTGAAATGACATGGTATTTGTCTTCCTCTGACTGACTTATTTCAATTAACATTATACCCTGTAGGGCTATCCATGTTGTTGCAAATGGCAGGATTTAATTCCTTTTTATTGCTGAGTAATATTCCATTGTATGGTAATTCCACTTTTTCTTCATCCATTCATCTATTAATGGGCATTTGGGTTTCTTCCATAATTTGACTATTATAAATAATGCTGCAATAAACATAGGGGTGTATGTATCTTTCTTAATAATGTTGGCATATTTTGGGCATAAATACCCAATAGTGGAATCACTACATCATACAGTAATTCTATTTTTAATTTCTGAGGAACCTCCATACTATTTTCCACAGAGGCTGGACTGGTTTACATTCTCACCAACAGTGCACAAAGGTTTCTTTTCTCCACATCCTTGCCAACACTTGCTTCTTGTGTTGTTGATTTTAGCCATTCTAACAGGTGTGAAATAATATCTCACTGTGGTTTTGATTTGCATTTTCCTGATGATGAGTGATGTTTAATGTCTTTTCAGGTGTCTTTTGGCCATTGTATGTATTCTTTGAAGAATGTCTATGTCTTCTGCCCACTTTTAAATATTTTTGTGTGTGTATGTGTTGACTTTACAAATTCTTTATATATTTTTGATACAAATCCTCTTACCAGTAACTTTGTCATTTACACATATCTTCTATTTAGTAGGTTGTCTTTTAGTTTGGTTGATTGTTTTCTTTGCTGTGCAGAAGCTTTTTCTTTTTTTTTTAATGCTATCTCAATACTTTATTTTTGGTATTGTTTCCCTTGTCTCAAGAGAGACAAGAAAAACAATTTGCTATTGTTAACCTTGTCTCAAGAGAGATATCTAGAAAGGTGTTTCTATAACCAACATCAGAGAAATTATTATCTGTGTTCTCTTCTATGATTTTTATGGTTCCAGGTCTCATGTTTAGAACTGTAATCCATTTTCAGTTTATTTTTATGTATGATATAAGAAAGCAGTCAAGTTTCATTCTTTTGCATATAGCTGTCCAGTTTTCCCAACACCATTTCTTGAAGAGTCTGTCTTTTTCCCATTGCATATTCTTGTCTTCTTTGTCATAGATTAATTGACCATATAATTGTGAGTTTGTTTCTGGGCTATTACATTCCATTGATCTATGTGTCTGTTTTTGTTCTAGTATCATACTGTTTCAATAACTACAGCTTTGTAGTAGATCTTGAAGTCTGGGATTGTAATACCTCCAGTCTTCTTTTTCAAGGTTACTTTAGCTATTCCGGGTCTTGTATAGTTCCATAAATCTTATGAATATTCTTTCTAGTTCTGTGAAAAATGCTGTATATATTTTGATAGGGATGAACTGAATGCATAGATTGATTTGGGTACTATGGACATTTTAAAAATACTAATTCTTTCAATGCATGAACATGGAATGTCTGTATCATCTTCAATATCTTGCATCAGTGTTTTATAGTTTTCAGAGTACATGTCTTTCACCTCCTTGGTTAAGTTTATTCCTAGGCATATTATTTTTGGTGCAATTGTAAATGGAGTTGTTTTCTTAATTTCTCTTTCTTCTACTGCATTATCAGTGTATAAAAATTCAGTGAATTTCTGTATATTGATTCTGTATCCTGCAACCTTACTGAATTTGCTAATCAATTCTAGTAGCTTTTTGGTGAAGTCCTTAGGGGATTTTCTATATATATCTTGTATCATGTCATCTGCAAATAGTGAAAGTTTTACTTTTTTCTTACCAATTTGGATGCATTTTATTTATTTTTCTTTTCTGATTATTGTGGCTAGGTCTTCCAGTACTATGTTGAATAAAAGGGGTGAGAGTGGGTCTTCTTGTCTCATTTCTGATCATAGAGGAAAAGTTCTCATTTTTTCACTATTGAGTATGAGCTTAGGTGTGGGTTTTTCATGTATGGGTTTTATTATTTGGCATATATTTCATCCAAATCCACTTTGTTAAGGGTTTTATCATGAATGGGTGTTGTACTTTGCCAAAGCTTTTTCTGCATCTATTCAGAAGCTCTTATAATTTTTTACTCTTTCTCTTATTACTGTGATTTATTACTGTGATTGATTTGCAAATATTTAACTACCCTAGGATCACTAGAATCAATTCCAGTTGATTATGGTGAATGATTTTTGAAGTGTATTGTTGGATTTGGTTTGCTAATATTTTGTGGAGGATTTTTTTAATATGCATTCATCAGAGAAATATTGGCCTGTAATTCTCTTTTCTTTTCTTTCTTTTCTTTCTTTCTTTCTTTCTTTCTTTCTTTCTTTCTTTCTTCTTTCTTTTGTGACTTTATCTTGGTTTGGTATTAAAGTAATGCTCGCTTCACAGAATGAATTTGGAAGCTTTCTTTCCTCTTAATTTTTGAATAATTTGAGAAGAATATATATTAAGTCCTCTTTAAAAGTTTGGTAGAATTTACCTGTGAAGTTCCTTGGTCCTGGACTTTTCTTTGTTGGGAGGTTATTTGATTACTGATTCAATTTTATTTCCAGTAATTGGTCTGTTCAAATTTTCCTATTTCTTCCTGATTCAGTTTTGGGAGGTTATGTGTTCCTAGAAATGTATCCATTTCTTCTAGGTTGTATAATTTGTGGGCATATAATTTTTCATAATATTCTCTTACAATCCTTTTTATTTCTGTGATGTTGTTATTTCTCTTTTTTCATTTCTGATTTTATTTATTTGAATAATTTTTTACTTTTCATCAGTCTAGTTAAAGAGTTAATGATTTTTTTTTTTTTTTCCAAAGAGTCAGCTCCTGGTGTCATCAATATAGTCTATTGGTTTTTTAGTCTCTATTTCATTTATTTCTGCTCTCATCTTTATTGTTTTCTTCCTTCTACCAGCTTTGGGTTTTTTGTTCATTCATTCATTCAGTCATTCATATTTTAAAGTAGGCTGCATGGAGCCCAATGCAGGTCTTGAACTCAAAACCCTGCGATCAAAGACATGAGCTGAGATCAAGAGTTGGATGCTTAAATGACTGAGTCACCCAGGCACCCACATTCCTTTTGTAGCTCATTTAGGTGTAACATTAATTTATTTATTTGTGATTTTTCTTGCTTCTTGAGGAAGGTCCATATTGCAATTAATCTTCTCTCTTAAACAGCTATTGTAACTTTAAGATTTTGCATCATTGTGTTTTCATTTTCATTTATCTCCATGTATTTCTTCTTTATTTCTTCTTTGATTTCTTGGTGTCTGTTCATTGTATAGTAGCATGTTATTTAACCTTCATCTATTTGTGTTCTTTCCAGGATTTTCCTGTGGTTGATTTCTAGTTTTATACTGTTATAGTCAGAAAAAAATATATGTGATATGATTTCAATCTTTCTGAGTTTGTTGAAACTTGTTTTGTGGCTGAACATGTGATTTACTCTAGAAAATGTTCAATTGCACATGAAAAGAATGTATATTCTGCTCTTTTTGATGCAATGTTTTGAGTATATGTCTTAGATCCATCTGGTCCAATGTGTCATTCAAAACCACTCTTTCCTTGTTGATTTTGTTTGGATGACCTATTCTTTGGTGTAAGTGTGGTGTTCAAGTTTCCTACTCTTATTGTATTGTTACTGATTTCTTCCTTTAAGTCAGTTATAGTTGCTTTATATATTTGGGTGCTCCCATGTTAGATGTATAAATATTAACAATTGTTATATCTTTTTGTTGGATTGTTCCTTTAATGATCATGTAGTGTTCTTTTTCTCTTATTACAGTCTTTGTTTTAAAGTCTATGTTGTCCAATATAAATATTACTACTCTAGGTTTCTTTGTGTTTTCAATTGCATGATGAATGCTTTCCATCCTTTCACTTTCAGTCTCTGGCCTGAAATGTATCTCTTGTGGGCAACACATAGATGAGTCTTGACCTTTTTACCTGTTCAATTATCCTGTGTCTTTTGGTTGGAGCATTTAGTCTATTTACACTCAAAGTAATTATTGATAGGCATGTAGTTATTGCTATTTTGTTACTTGTTTTAAAGTTGTTTTTGTAGTTCTCTAATCCTTTCTTCTCTTGGTCTCTTCCCTTAAGGTTTGCAGGCCTACTTCAATGATATGCTTGGGCTTCTTTCTCTTTATTTTCTGCATGTCTATTAAATGTTTTTGATTTATGACTACCATTAGGTTTATATATAACATCTATCTATAACATCTATATTAAGTTGATGCTCTCTTAAGTTGGAGCTCATTCTAAAAGAACTAAATTCTTACTTCTCTCCCCTTCATGTTTTACATATTTTAGGCTATACTTTCCATCCTTTCATTTTGTGAATCCTTTGACTGATTTTTCTTTAAAGACTTATTATTTGAGGTAGAGAGAGAGAGAGTTAGCAAGTAGGGGTGGAACAGGGAGAGAGAGAGAGAGAGAAAGAGAGAATCTCAAGTAGACTCCCTGTTGAGCACAGAGTTGATGCAGGGCACAGTTTCATGACCCCAAGATCATAACCTGAGCCAGAATCAAGAGTCAGGTACTCAACTGACTGAGCCACCCAAGCGTCCCTTCCTTGGCTGATTTTTATAGGTATACTTAATTTTACTGCTTGTGTGTTTCCTACTTTTCCTCCTCCTGCCAATGGTCTTTTCTTTCCACTTATAGACTCTTATAATCACCTTATAATCTCTCTTAAAATCTCTTTAAAATATGCCATTTCTGTTATTTTTATATCTTGATGGCACAAATAAATTGGTTTAGTGGTAAACTTAATTAAGAGAAAGGAAAATGTTGGGGTGCCTAGGTAGGTCATCAATTAAGCCTCCAATTCTTAATTTTAGCTCAGGTCATGATCTTGGGATCCTGGGATCAAGGCCCATGTTGGGCTCCATACTCAGTGGGAACTCTGCATGTCTATCCCTCTCTCCCTTTCCCTTTGCCCCTTCCCTCCAGTTGTGCACTCACTCTTTCTAAAATAAGTAAACAAATCTTAAAAAAAAGGAAAATGTCATAACCCTGTCCATCTCTAGTAAGTACTATACATAACTAGTGATTAAGTATTAATGCTTTTCAATAACAATGTCATTTTTTCTGAAATAAAAATTTTGTGTTAGTATTCCATCTGTTTTCATTATATGCATTAAAACTAATTTCAATGATCATATCATCACCTCTGTTTTAAACCCATCTTTAAGAATTGGTACCTATTTTGGTTTTTGAATCACAAGTCTTCTCTCTGTGGTTTAATAATTAAGCTATATCATATGTTCATTATTTGGAATTCCTAGATAACTAGATATTCATAGAAGTAGATTTGAAGTTCTGTTATAATATTTCAAAATGTCAAATGGAAACAATAGAGTTAATAATAAACCATCTATACTAGTTAACTGATTAACTTATTTGACAAATATTGCTTTTGGATCTTTTATCAATTCAATATGGTATCATTTGATTAATTTTATTTGCCTGAAAGTTAATTTAACAAGCATATTTCCTTTAATTAAAATAATGGGGACATATTTCACATTTCATAGATTAGTTCTGTTATACTTCCATTTAGGAAAAAATTTCCATGTAAAAGTTCCATATACTATGTATTATATGTATAAAATATAAGTAGGTAAGTATTTCAGATTTTGTTTTTTATCTTCTGCTGCTTCTTCACTGTGACTTCTGGCATTTGAAAGAGTACGTTTCATGATTTGCTTTTTAGAGACTCCTTCCCCAGTAATTCAAGTTTAACCAGGGGATTGTTGTTAACGCTATCTTAAATGCAGTCCTATATTGTATACAGAGACCATTAATACATCATTGTATCACAAAAGTTATGTGAAAAACATATTTCAAAAAAGTGTCTATGGTATGATTCAAAGTTCTTTAATTCTGAGTTTTACTTTAGTTTACTCCTTAAGGGATAAATGTTTTTGTTTTTGTTTTGTAGACTTTAAGCATGAAAACAACATAACTTTTAAGGGAACATAAATAATTTTAATAGAAATGACATTACTTTATATAATATCAAAACAAATTCAGCAAATTCATCATTTATGTCCTCTGTTTTTCTTATTTCTCATCATTAGCTAGGCATAAGGCCTGAAATGAAATACATTCTCATCAGTCTTTCACTGACAGGCCACTTTTATCAATTGCATGCTGTGCTTGTATGCAATAGATCAGTATGTGTGAACTTGACACTTTCATCACAAGATGACTTCTGTTGAAATGTTGTCTATATGATTCACAGAAACTATATAGTAAAATAACATCCAGAGCTCTGATTCTGAGAGTTCACCATAGAGATAATTGAATGAAGCTTTGGTCACCTTCAAAAAGGAAATTCTTTAACATTTGGAATGGAGGGCAATAAACAATAGCAAGAAACTCAGTTTACTTGGAATTCTGATAAGGACAATAAATGTTCTTTCAAAGAAATTGGGAGAATTAAAATTGAAGTGACAAGATAAGAATGTTGTAATTACCAGCTCTTTTTCTAATCAGGTTAAGTATTTTTTTTTTCCAAAGATTTTATTTATTTATTTGACAGACAGAGATCACAAGCAGGCAGAGAGGCTGGGAGAGAAGCAGGCTCACTGCTGAGCAGAGAGCCCGATATAGGGCTCGATCCCAGGACCCTGGGATCATGACCTGAGCTGAAGGCAGAGGCTTTAACCCACTGAGCCACCCAGGCACCCCAGGTTAAGTATTTTTAATATTGATTTCTATCAAACTGTATTTTATTAATCATCTACTATATACCAGGGACTCTGAAAGATTTTGCAATACAAATAAGACCTGTCCCTAGCTTCAGAGAACTCATGGTCAATTATGATAGATATTTAAACAGATATTAAAAATCAATTGTAATAGAAGTTTTTTACTATTTACTGAGAATTGAACATACTATGTGTTCTGGTGAGCACATAGAAGAGAATGTTCCAGGACCTTAAGAAGTGATGGTGGAAGACCTTGTGAGGGATATGAAGATTAAGCAAACACCTGAAGGAATTTCTGTAAATACTCACAAGTATGAAGCTTCACATTTCTGAAGTATTCAAATTGATCTATATTTGTGACATCATTTTCCTCTTCCCCTCCTTCCTACCTGTATTCAAGGAATTGGCTATTCAGTCCTTGAGCTCTTCCACACTGAGCACCTTCCACGTGACTCCACCTCTGGATGTCACCTGCTTTTGGAAAGGGCTGTTGAATACATTCATGGAATTTCAGGCCTGAGGGGGAATGTGATGTGGGGCCATTTGTGATGGAACTGTTCTTTTAATCTTGGGAGAGCTGATTCCTAAATATTTAAGAATTTAACAAGCCAGTTTGGGGAGCTTGGAATTTGCCATGATTGTTGTATTTATACCCTCGAATTTGGTACAAGCTGGAAATCAACCTCCTTATCCTTTCCCACAATGGATTTACCAGTATACCACCAGGTATGTCAAATGAACTAAAATTGATGGCCTAGGAAGGATAATATTGTGGAATCCATTCAAACCAATATTCTTATTTTTTTTTCAAGATTAATTTAGTGGAGCCATTAAGTGGTAGGAGGAGTGTAATGGAACAGTATACATGTTATTGACAAGTTTGAGCTCTTCTATACACTAAGCAATTTGGTACTTTTCCAGACTTTCTTATTTCACTAAAAAAAGAAAAAGAAAGAAAGAAATAGAAGAAACAGAAGGAAAGAAAGGAAGAAAGAAAGAAAATATTGCTTACCATATTGATCCTCTTTAGAAGACAGTTTAACAAAATCCATGGGATCTAAAGCAGCATCTCAAACTATTCCTTCTAATTATATGATTTCCCCTCTAACCAGAGTTCTGGCACATGGATTTATCTACGTATTATTAAATTTCTACTCCTATACTTACAGTCTGATGTTATTTTGCCCCTTTATAGAACTGACCACCAGAACCTGCCAAGATGGTCCCCAGCTTAATTACTCTCTGTTCAAAGATGACCTATTTTAATTAATAAAAATTTAAAGATAATTTATAATGTTAATTGAAATTTCTCTTTTATTTCACCTTTTCTATGTCTCTAACTCAGTGTTGCCTGATAAAATACACCATTTTTTATTGTTTATCTGAAATTAAAATTTAACTGGGCACACTGTATTTTTATTTTCTAAACATGGCACACCTGCTCCTCTCTACATTTCAGTTTGACCCTTAGACAGCAAGAGAATTTGGGGAAGTGTATAAGCTTCTCAGATTTATAATGGAAGGAAGTGGAAATGAGGGGGAGATGATCTTTTTAATCTGCTGGTTCTTGGGAAAGTTGCAGAGTCTTACAGGCTCACCTCAAAAAATCTTATTTAAGAGTGTGTTTCTGGTATCCTTTAAGCTTGGGAAAAGAGAACATCAAGTTTAAATTGGAAAACATAAACATCTTTCTCAGAGAGAAAATATATCATAATCCCTTCAAAAACAAATAAAATAAGAATGACAAAGTAAATAATCTAAACATAAAAATACTTTATTTGCAAGGGAAACTTCTAGATCATAATGTGTGATTTAAAGGAAAGCTTTCATATGCTCTAGCTTCATGTAATTATTAGAAACTCCAATATATGATGTTTGGAACTTATTAAAAATAACTTTTAGGGGCACCTGGGTGGCTCAGTGTGTTAAAGCCTCTGCCTTCAGCTCATGTCATGATCCCAGTGTCCTGGGATGGAGCCCCGCAACGCATAGGGCTCTCTGCTCAGCAGAGAGCCTGCTTCTCTTCCTCTCTCTCTGCCTGCCTCTCAGCCTACCTGTGATCTCTGTCTCTCAAATAAATAAATAAAATCTTTAAAAAAAATAACTTTTATATCAGTGTCTGTAAGAGTTGTTCCGTGGTACTTTGCAGCAGTAAATTGCAGGCCTTAGGCTTTGTCTCAGTGTGCATTTTATTTTTGTTTCCTATCAATTTGTGCACCTTTGCACAAATTACTTAATTTTCAGGTCAAGTTTTGTCATCTCTAAAGTAGGGTAACCAATGCACTTTGTTCTCTAAGATGCTTATGGAAAGTTAGTGCATATAAAGCACTTAGAACAATGCCACATGGCCCTATCCCTCTTCCCCCACCCTAATTCCGTTTGCTACAAATTGAAAAGGTTTGGTGAAGATTTTACTTCTAGTAATTTTTTCCCCCCTCATATTCTATGCTAAAAAAGTAGAACTGGGTTAAATTGGTTCCTTAGAGTGAAAATGCTTTTTACTGTCTGGTTGTATGTAAGATTATTTTAATTATCATTGTTTTTTAAAATGTTATCAGGATATTAATATTGAAATATTTTTAAGGTTAATTTTTTATTTGTTTATGCTATATCTAGAAGAATATGTGTCCTATAGACTGTGCTCATACATTTGCTGAAGGTACGATTAGTTAGATAAAAGAATGTGTTTGTGTTTTGTTTTCGATCTATAAAAATTTTTCCCAATTAAGTCTTTACAGTTCTTTTTTGTTTTTGTTAGTTTTTTTTTAAAATAAGGATAATTTATTTTGGGGAAGATGATATTTGCATTCTCTTTCCTCAAAGTGAATAATCTTTCTCAGTTTTCATATGTGTTCTTTTCCTTTATACTATAAAAGAGATTGTTTTTTATCCTCTAATATAATTTTTATATTTCTTAAGATTTTATAAAAAATTGAAACATATAGAGCAAGAAAAAATGTTATAGAATGAGAGAGAAATATTATAATGAATATCCCTGCTGGTAAGCATTCACTGGCTTCAGCAATTAACATCATGACAAATTTTGTTTTATTTAGACCTTCAACTATTTTTCCTACCCTAATAATGGATTATTTTGAAGCAAAGCACAAACCTCATCTCATCTATACATATTCTTCTAGAACTGTGAGAGGATAAATGTATGTTGTTTAAAGCCACTCAGTTTATTGTAGTTTGTTATGGCAGCCCTAAGAAACTAATTCAAAATCATTCTTTTGAGTTTAGCCTTTCACTTCTTGTTAGTACAAAATTATTGTGAGCAGTAACAATCAGTTTCACTTTGATATTATTTCTACATTTGATAAAGAGAGTACATGTTATATATTACAAAGTGAAAGAGCACTGATGATATTTTTTTGTGCTCCTGCTATTTGTTGAGATCTCTACTAAGTGCAGTATTTAGATTACTTAATATACTATTCACATCAGCTTTATGAGGTATTAACTTTTACAATCTTCATTTCTTATAAATGAAGTGATCAAAAGAGGGAGATTTAGTTTTCCCTGTTATAGCTGGTTGAAGAGTAGAGGCCATGATCGAATCTTAGTGCTGGCTATCCTTAAGAGTTTTTAAACACCTTATGATAACTGCCTTTCCTTAGTAGGGACTCAAAGATCATTACAAAATGAAGGGGCATTGCTATTAATCGTGCTTATAGGTTGAAAGAACAATATTCTATTCAAATAAATATTTCCCTAGAACTCCAATATATAAAAGAGGGGCAGAAATTTCTAGAACTGTGTCTGCTTGTCCTAATCATTGTCACTCCCAGCCTGACCCCAGTACTGCTTTATGAAAACTCAAGTCTTTGCAAAACATAGAATTGAAACTGACATCTTTGTTTTGATAATATGGAAAATGAGACTTAGGGAGACAAAATGATTTGGTCACAATCATTGTATCAGATCTGCACAGAACTAAGATCAATAGAAGTACCACAGAGAAAGAGAAAACTAGCCAATACTTTGTAGCATAATTGATATGGGCCATCTGGGTTTCATTTTTTTCTTCTCATAGATAAAACAGGCAGCCCAGGCAGTACTAAGCAAACTATCCTACAGCTGCAGGCAGTACCATGAGCAGCTGTGAGCAATGTGCATTTTATAAAATAATACAGATGTTCTGAATTATAAATATTGCTGAGACATTAAATACCATCTCAAATAGAGATTAATTACAAAGGTAATAATTGACAGTGATGGAGAATGTGTATCTTAGCTATGTGTAAAACACACTGTCTGCCATGTATTATTTATTAGACTTTGTAAAATATAGTTTTTGTAACCTGAGGAGGAACTAATGAATTTGAGCTAACTGCTGAAAATTTTTTCTTTTTCCCTTGCATCTAATCATTGGGAAAGTGCATTCATCTTAGGTGAGCATAAACAAATATCTCAAGTTTTTGTCAAAACTTCTAAGTACATAGAGCTTTTCTGGGTGGATTGTATGACAACCTGGTTTCCCTAGGTATATCAAGGCTTTCAACTACCAGTTTGTTATAAATTTTACAGCTTTTCACATGATGGAAGTATGTTACCTGGAATGAGCGGTCCCTAACATACACCCTCAAATGTCAGAATATCTGCTGTGGTCATATTTCCTGGAAATCTGTTTGGGATAATAAGTGGCCAGAAAAAGGTTAAAGCTTGACCTTGAAGATTTTGGAAAAAAACCAACATAATAAGGGTAGAGTGAGATATGTCTAAATATGTATTACTACTAATGCTAATAGTATATCAAACAATCTGTAACACAAAATCAGTGATTGACTTAATATCTAACTTACTGGCATATACAATAAGCATTGGCAAATTTGTCTATACTTCCATGAATTCCTTTACATAAAAGATTCAAATAACTCTCTTGAAATGTAACAGGAGAGGAAGTCTATTATACCTGTGTGCATTCAGAAGTCTATTATACCTGTGTGCATTCATAGCTTGTGCAACTCAGACTACAGATAAGCCTGAAACAGCCAAATGTCAGCTTATGGAAATCAGTGCTTTTGTAATAACTAGTGAGTTATTTTGATACATTGTGAATTAAACTATTACTCTCATACATCTTCTTGGATCATAATTAGACAGTAAGCATACAGAAAGTGGCTTCTTTCTTTTCCTCAGAATCTCAGTCCAGAGCTCAAATCAATGTTTGAAAAGTCCTGCTTTGAGTAAGCACGGCTCTGTCTTGGTTCTGAACTGAGAGCTTTGCTGGTCTGATGGGGATTAGTAACTTCTGTTCAAGTCAGTGGGATTTAGACAGAACCATTTTCCCAGTGCCCTGGGTTAATTTACTTGCTGTTTAGATACTCCTGGAATACAATAAAAGTTTTAGAAGAAAACTTAACAGGAGAACATCTTTGTTACTTTGAAGTAGGCAAGATTAATTAAAATGGACACAAAAAGTACTAACCATAAATGAAAAAAGATAAGCTAGACTATAGTAAGATTAACTTTAATAATCAAAAAGACACACCAATAAATTTGTATATCAACACGCAGAGGAGAAGATACTTATAAAGCTTATATCTGAAAATGGGCTTACTTGGAATATATAAGCTTCAAATAAATAAGGAAAAAGGCTAAAGATATAATAGCAAAAATGGGCAGAAAATTTGAAGACACAATAGTGAAAAAATTCAAATGGTCAATAAAGATATAAGAAGATGTCCAACTTCATTAATCATTAAAAAATGCAAATCAAAATGTCCAATGTATACCACCAGAATGGCTAAAATGTTGCAGAAAAAGTCAATTATGATGAAGATGTATATCCAAAAAGAATTTCCTACATTCCCGTGGGCTTATAAATTATTACAACAATTTGGAAAAACTGTTAACTAGCGTTTACTAATGCTGAGTTGTGTACCTCGTGATGAAACAATTCAATACCCATGTATATACCCAGAAGGAATAGGTACATATGCTTAATGAAAGATGTGAGGTAGAAGGTTTATAGCAGCATGATTTCTAATTGCCTCATGCTGGAAATTACCCAGGTGCCCACTAAGAATAATGGATAAATTGTGGTATATGGAATACAACACAATGGGATATTATTCAGCAATGAGAATCAATCTTAGAAGTCAGGATAATGGGAACTTCTGGGAGATGGTAATGACTGGAAGGAATTATTGAACAAGCATCTGGAGCCCTGATAATAGTTTGTTTCTTATTTTGAGTTCAAGTTACATAGGTGTGTTTAATTTGTGAAGTTATCAAGCTGACATAAGGTTTGCATTTTGATTTTATATTACAATTCAATAAAATGTTAAGAATATATTGTGTCAGTTACTATAGGAAGACTTCTTTTTTGCTCCTAACCCCACCTCTTATTTTCTGGCCTAACTTCTCTGTCCTGGGATTCTGCTTCATGTTTAGCACTTGAACAAGGGTTTGTTTCAGAAAGTCAAGCATGTTGCTTAGAGCTCTCCCTATCCCTTGAGTTTCTTTTTTTTTTTTCCCCCCTAGACTGGATCATGCATCGAATAAATCTTGTACATCACTCCGATGGCCTTCTCTCAAGAGATAAATAGCTGCCACACTGACATAAAGCTCTTCCAATCTTGACAATTTCTATTGGTTCTTTGTGGATACATGGACACTGAAGTCTTGTTGGGGCATGAGTTTTCTATGTCCCTTCAAGAATTAATGATTTGGGCTATAAATTTCTCCCAGAAAAACATTAGTTTCTATTTCTTGGTGAGTTTATTCTAGTCCTATCTAAGCCACTTCTAGGACCTTGACCCTCCCACCTTCCTCCACACGTACTCAAATACACTTTTTACACTTCATACTCTCTAAGAAGACCCCCACTAGCTGCACTGCGTATTTGAAAACTTGTCTAGTTAACTAAGGCTTGGAATTTATATTGTAAGGTAGTCTTACCTGGTTCCTGTATTGTTATTTTAAAGAAGTGAGGGTTTATAATTTGTATGATGCAGGAACATTTTAAATTTAATAAGTTTTATATAAAGCATTTCAAGGAAATATCAAATAAGAATAGCAGTTCCTTCCCTCTGACAGTATGAAAAATTAATCTGTATTAGAAGAGAGCTTCAGAATCATTGGTGAATTGCTCTGATAAGTTATCTTTCACATTTCAGCATATTTTCCGTTTAACATGTTCTGAGTAGGCTGAAGTGGATAGTTATGATCAGGGAATTACTGTATTTTTTCTGACTACTTATTTGAAACATCAGTTGTGAACTTCCTACTCTGTAATTGACATCTTGGGTAGACCTCATTAATATTCTGTTTACTTTCAGTCATTAAAACAACTTTATTTTGAGGAGTTAAAATTTAAGGCAAGTCTAAATCAAAGCTTTGTTCTCACATCTATTTTCAGTTTTCTCCTTGAGCCCTCATCTCAAACCTGATCTACTTTTTTAGGACAAGCACTAGGAAAGAAATCTGTGGTCTGTTTTGGACCCTCTTTGTTCCATTTAATTTTTTTCCTCATCCCCTCATCCTAGCTTCTGGCTCAAGTAGAGTTGGGCTAAAGCAACATGATAAGAATGAGGGCATATATTTCTCTATTTAGCCGATACCTGTGGTTCAGTATTAGACAGTGAAGGCTTTTTTTCAAAGCAGGTGTTCTAATGTTTGCTTTTTTGTGTGGGATTATTAGTCCATTATTTCAAAGACTGTGTAGAGTCCCTGAATCTCACTAACCCCTGATATGGCAGTATGCTCCCTGGCTGACTTCCTGGTCATCAACTCATAGCTGTTATCCTATTATGGAAACCATTACAGATTATTTTCTCTGGGAACCCATTTGCCCCAATAGACATTTATTTTGGATAGTATCCTTTAAAAATAAGTCAGTTCTAGTGACCATTGTGGGATCTCTATCTGACCTTAGGGAGCTGAGGCAAGCTTGCCCACCAAGCACATCCAGCTTGCTCCATTTGCTCTCTCTCTTTTTGCAGGCTCCTCAAGGAAGCCACCTGTCTTCAGATTATTCCAAACAAAAGCTCTTATAGATAGCTATGCCACCACCTCTAACCTATATATGTAAAGCTTTCCCAAGAGTGTTCTTGACTTCTGTCCTTATAGTTGTCTTGGAAAAACTGAAGTGGTTAAGCAGCTCAGTCAGAATCTTCTCAGGTAGTAAGATACAAGTTTTTCCTCTAGCAAGCATCCACAGCCTCTGATAGTGTTCTCTTGGTGCCTCCTTTACTTGCCTTAAGTGGGATGTGGTAGGGGGAGTCCCTATCCTCTCCACTATGGGATAAAGATGAAATGGTGCAGCATTCTACACTCTGCCAATTTCTTTATAACAGCTCCCCTGTCCAATCAGTCATCCCTTACCATGCAGGTGTACCTTGGAGACTGGTGTTAGTTACTAAACCTGTTTGCCTTATTCTTAGTTAGTCCTACATTTATGTGTTTAGCTTTCCTATTTAGAATTTTGTGTATTTGTATGTCTTTCATGTCAGCTTTGAGGCCTAGATGGAACTAAAAAAAGTACCAATTGACATATTTTTCTATACCTAATATTCTAATACATATTCTAAATATATTGTTGCATAAGTCTGTAGTCTTTGATTCTATAAACTAGTGCATTCCCGTAAGAACATAATGCAAGCCACAGTAATAATTCTAAATTTTCTAGTGCAACTGTTAAAAAATTAAAAAGAGTCAAGTTAAATTAAAATATAGAATATTTAATGCTTCATATTCAAAATATAATCACTTCAACATGTGATCAGCATAAAAATAATGAGAGGGGTGCCTGGGTGCCTCAGTCAGTTAAGCACCTGCCTTTGGCTCAGGTCATGATCCCAAGGTCCTGGGATCAACTCCCATATAGAGTTCCTTGCTTGCCTGATTCTCCCTCTGTCTGCCTCTCCTGCTTGTGTTCTCTCTCTGACAAATAAATAAAATCTTTTAAAATATTAAAATAAAAAAAAACAATATAGCCACTTGATGGAATCTATCTAAAAATTACATATAAAAACAATGATCAAGTTGGCATTAATATTGAAACAAAGATTAGGGAAGGGCAAATATATTTCTCCTTATTTATTTATTTATTTATTTATTTAGAGAGAGGGTACTCATGAGCAGTGGGGAGAGGCAGAGGCAGGGGGACAGAGAGAATCTTAAGCAGGCTCCATCCCAGTGGCAGAACCCTACATGGGGCTCAAACTCACAACCCTGAGATCATGACCTGAGTGGAAATCAAGAGTCTGATGCTTAATGGACTGAGCCACCCAGACATCCTGTCTCCTTTTAAATTAATAGTATAAACTACTGGGAGTCTAGATTTGAGCACAATATGATTCTAAATATATGGATTTAAGAGTGAGGGGAGTATTTTTAGTATGTGATTTCATTATTAGAGGTTAGATTGCATTGATAGATGGTTATTTGTAATATTTCAGCTCAATTCCATCTGCTTTTTAAAGTTATTTGATTTAAAGATGTAGGACATAGGGTTTCAGTTATATTTTTCTAAGGCAGTCAAATAAATCATTTAATCAAGTGTATTATATAAAACAATGTAGGGGCGCCTGGGTGGCTCAGTGGGTTAAAGCTTCTGTTTTCAGTTCAGGTCATGATCCCAGGGTCCTGGGATCGAGCCCCACATCGGGTTCTCTGCTCGGCAGGGAACCTGCTTCGCCCCTCTCTCTCTGCCTGCCTCTCTGCCTGCTTGTCATCTCTGTCTGTCAAATAAATAAATAAAATCTTTAAAATAATGTATGTAATTGTTTCCTGAATATTTAACAATCAGCGTTTTTTGTTTGTTTGTTTTTATTTTTTCTTTAAGTAGGCTCCACACTCAACTTGAAGCTTTAGCTCACAAACCTGAGATTAAGAGTCACATGCTCTACCAACTGAACCAGCCAGATGCCCCTTCTGTCTCCTCAATATGTAGACAGCATTTTAATATACTATTATAAAACCATAAGGTTTTAGAACTGCATTTTAGTTGATCAGTTTTATAAATAAAGGACTGACATCCTATTTAGAAAGAAATGAGACTATAGATGTATTCTTTAAATTCCTAGCCTACTGGGGTGCCTGGGTGGCTCAGTCATTAAGTGTCTGCCTTCATCTCAGGTCATGGCCCCAGGGTCCTGGGATCAAGTCCCACATTGGGCTCCCTGCTCAGCAGGAAGCCTGCTTCTCCCTCTCCTACTTCCCCTGCTTATATTCCCTCTCTCGATGTCTTTCTCTGTCAAGTAAATTAAATCTTTAAAAAATAAAAATAAAAATAAATTCCTAGCTTACTTCACTGTTTTATCAGATAATACATTTTTATACAGGGTGAAGAAAATAGAATGTTTGGAATTAAAATATTAAACTCAGCAGAAAGTACATGATGGTGGAAAATTGTTCTTATTTCTATGGAAAATTGCCTATGATCTCATTTATCTCCTACAGTCCCTCCACCATAAAGCAGTCATTTAACAGATACCTTTTAGAGTTCTGTAAAAAATTTTAGATAAATTGCTCTGGCCAGAAAATATTGTTGGAGGAAACAATACTAAAGCCCTAGGCTAGAGCAGGATTAAGGTTCTTGAGAATGAAATAGCTATGTAATATTTTTGGTGTTTGGGAATTTTCCAGGTATTACATTGGTGTTAGGTAAAATAATGAAGTGATTTTCTTTTTAAAACTTCAGTACTTCATATATACACTGAAAACAAAAAACAAAAAACAAAACAAAAAACTTCAAACAGCAAATGAAATTTACATAGTAAAGAATGCTGCTTATTTAGTTTTCCAGCCATGGGTTAAACCACCTGTGTCTTAAGACACTGACACTCGTTATTTTCTCACTAAAATGTAAAAAGACAACTTCTGAAGGGCTGTATTATTTTCATTTCTTTATCCAAAGTTGCATGATTTATTATAATAGTTGAGATGTCTTTTTAGGTACCTTGATATGAAGGTAAGGACGGGGTTGCAAATCATAGCTCTCAGGTGTTTTCAGTCTACACCGAGTATGACCTTAGTACTTTCCATATGCTTCAGTAGTCTTCACATAGTATTTTTGTTAGGAAGTTGCGAGAAGGAAAAAAGGAAAACAAAAACCAAAACTAAAAACCTCATCATTCTTCACTGCAAGCCTCATTACCTGTTTTATATCAGCTAAAGAAAGAAACTGCAATTTTTCTTGTGTTTCAAATGTCTCTTGATGTCTCTTTACCTAAAATCTTCTATTTGAGCATGCCCGGCATATGGATTCCCTTGAAGAGCATATCTTACTCTGTTGCTCTATGCAGAACCTTTCAGTAATTTCTCTTTATTTAACTGACGGCATTTAAACCCTTCAGCTCTGCATGGAAGCCTTTCTTCAGTTTATACAACAACTTCAATTATTTAAGTGCCTAGGTTCACAGACTGGATTAACTATAATCTTTGATTCACAGCATCTTCTCATTATTAATTAGTTAGCTACTTTTTTTTTTTTTTTTTTTTTTTTTTTTAATTTTTATTTATTTGACAGACAGATCACAAGTAGGCAGAGAGGCAAGCAGAGAGAGAAGGGAGGAAGCAGGCTCCCTGCTGAGCAGAGAGCCCGATGCGGGGCTCGATCCCAGGACGCTGGGATCATGACCTGAGCCGAAGGCAGCGGCTTTAACCCACTGAGCCACCCAGGCGCCCCTAGTTAGCTACTTTTAATAATGTAGTTCACACCTGTGAACACAATCTATGAACCAAAATTATGTTGGCCACTTTCTTCTTTTCCTTTTAATACAATTTGTTGCATTTATGGATATTGTCTTCTTTGTATTTCAATTTTATTATATTTGCATTTCAATTTTTGTCATAAATCAATTTCTGAACTTCTATGAAGGACGTCATGCTATGCAACAACTTCACATTCATCCTTACCTGCATTCTCCTCAAGTATGTTCTGAGCTTTCCACTGAATCTATTTCTTTCTGTGTTACATATTATTTCTATTCTTTCTTTCCTTTAAATATGCCTTTGTTTCATAATTACTTGGGCTTTAATAAGTACTTTAATAAATACTTGGGCTATAAAGTGCAAGAAAAATTACAAATATATCAAAAATCATGCCATCAAAAATAACATTGTTAACACCAGCTGAGCATTTTTCTCAAACATTTTTCTAAGCATATTTAGAATGTGTTCGATGGTCAAATAGGCAAGCAGAAAAGCAATGTGCCTTTATATCTAGGGAATCAACCCAACTCTCTACAAATTCTCCATTTTATTTGATGCTATAGTTAGTGGAGCAATGTCTAGATGATTTTTAAAAATAACTTTTACATAATGAAAATTTTATTTAGTTACATGGTTTTTCAGGCTTAATGAAGATATTCAGCCATTCTTACCCATGAAAGATCTCAAGAATATGATCCCTCCTGAACCTAACTTTGAAGAATACCTACAGTGAAAGCAACTGTAAAATGTGATAATTTTCTTTGCTTTCACTGGAAATTTTAAAAGTATCTCTTCTAAGGGGGACATTAATCTGAAGTTCATAAATTCCTGAAATTTAATATTTTTTCTGTTAAACTCTTCTCCATGGTCACATACTTACATGCAACATAGCCATAATTCTTAAAATAAAAGAAGATAAAAAATGACTTGGAAAAAACTATGAAATGAGAATCTCTTAATTGCTGGAAAGCTAGAAAGATTATTTATACAAGAAAAGTAATACATTTTGTTTTACTGAAATTTGAGCTTCTTCCTTCACTTATTACTTGATTGGATTTCACCAAGTCGTTTGTTTGTTCATGTTGCTGTTTTTTTTTTTTTTTTTTGCTTTATTTTGTTTCATATTACATCAGAAGAATTCACCAGGATTGTATTACCTGAATTCATCAGTGAGAAAATTTATCATTTGTTTTTTCTAGTTAATAACAGCATGGGCGGGTGTCATAGTCTAAGGTCAAGTTTTCATTACTTGAGAACTTTGGGAAATTTTACAAATGTCTAAAGATTTTTATTTTTCTGATGAAGTGTAAGCTACTAGAATTTCCTTCACCCCTTCCAAATCCCCCCCCATTACTGCTTATAGTCAATTATTGATTTCTTTTGAAAAACTGATATTCTCTTTCAATTTGAATATTTATATTTTCTTCCCTTTTTCTATTTTTACCTCCTAATATTTTTGTTCTGTTTTTTACTTTCTACTTCATGGAAGCTGGTTATTTTTGTAAATTTCCATCTTTTTTTTATCTAATTATTTTACTGTCTTTTACTGTTAAAGTATCAAGTCTTTTCTAAGTCAATAGTTAAATTTTCAACCACAGCTATTCTCCCACTTGCGGTTTCCAATTTTTTTTTTTTTAATAGAAAAGCAGACTACTAGTTTATGGTCTGGCTTGTTAGGAACTTGGAAGCTGCAACTCTGTCTTAACACACTAAAAGCCTGAACAAACTGAAAATTTAACAACTCCTCTTAGATCTGTCAGAAAAGTGAGGTCATAAGGGTAACTGTTGCTCCCAAAATTTGAGAGACAAACAGGGTAGGAACAGAGAACAAAACTTATGGAGCAGAAACCTCTGAACAGAAACTTCTATGGAAAGCAGTATCAGGATAGGAAAACCTATAACTGACAGATTTCTGGATATCCAATGTAGACACCTCTTATACTTAAGAATTCCAAGGGAACCTATACATAATAGGGCCCTCATAGTTTTGTGAGTTTTACCTTTAGGAGCTATACCATATAAATTTTGTGGATATCAACAAACTAATTCTAAGATTTAAATGAAAAGGCAGAAGACTCAGATTAGGCAATTTGAAGAAGAACAAAGTTAGAGGATTGATAACACTCAACTTAAAGGTTTTTTTTTTTTTATGAAGTTACAGTAATCAAGATAGTGTTATATTTGTAAAAGAATAAACAAATAGATGAATAGAACAGAATAAAGAGCCCAGAAATAGACCCACATAATTAGTCAACTAGTCTTTGACATGAGGGGAAAGACAATATAATGGAGCAAAGGCATTTTTTTCAACAAAGGTGCTGAAACAGCTAGATATCCACATGAGAAAAAACAAGGAATCTAGGCATGGACATAACATACTTCAAAAAAGTTATCTCAAATGAGTCATAGACCTAAATGTAAAATGCAAAACTATAAAACTCATAGCAGGCAACAGAAAATCTTGGTGACCTTGGATATGATATGACTTCTTTAATAGAACATCAAAGGTACAACCCATGAAAGAACAAATTGATGAGTTGGAGTTTATTAAAATTAGAAAATTCTAATTTTAATATAATTAAAATGCTGTGAGAGACAATGTTTAATAGAATTAAAATGGTGAAAATGGGAGGACAACGTGGCAGTTTCTTATAAAATTAAGCATACTCTTACCATATGATCCAGAAATCATATTTCTTGGCATTTCCCCACATAAACTGATGATTTGTCCACATCAAAAACTTCATGTAGATGTTTACAGCAGCTTTATTCATTATTGCCAAAACATGGAAACAATCAAGATGTCCTTCAGTAGGTGAGTGGATAAATAAACTGTGATATATCACACAATGGAATATTACTTAGAACTAAAAAGAAATGAGCTATTAAGCCCTGAAAGGACACAGAGTAGCCTTAAATAGATATTATTAAGTGAAAGAAATCAATCTGAAAAGCTTCATACTGTGTCATTCCAATTATGTGACATTCTGGAAAAGGCAAAACTATGGAGGCAATAAAAAGATTAGCAATTGCCAGGGTTGGGTGGTGGGAGGGAGGATAGGTGGAGTACAGCATTTTTAGGTCAGTGAAAACTATTCTGTTAGATACTTTAATGGTCAATCCATATCACTATACATTTGTCAAAACCCACAGAATAAACAACGCCAAGAGTGAACCTTAATATAGACTATGAACCTCAATTGAAAATGACATATCAGTGTGGGTTCACCAATTTAACAAATTTGCCACTGCCCCATGGGATGTCAATAGTGAGGGAGTGTATACATGTTTGAAGAAAAAGCATGCATGAGAACACTCTATAGTTTCTGCTCAATTTTGCTGGGAAACTAAAATGCTCTAAAAAATAAAGTTTGTTAACTAAAATGAAGAATCTTAAAAGAAAAAAAGAAAGAGAGAAAAGCAGTTCCTGAACCTGGAAGTGGCCTCGCATTATTTTGAGGGCCTGATATTTTTAGGAGATGGACTTGTATTACAACTTGGCATTGGAGTTATTCTATTAAACCCAAACAATTTCACAGAATACTGACATCAGATAAGTCACGATGTGACCATGATGGATTAACACAAAATCAAACCCGCTTTGTAACATGTCTGCAGACAGAACATGGACTTCATCCATACAATAAAAAAGACTAAATGTTTTACCATCCTGCCTAATATAAATGACTGTTGCTTCCTTCCAATTACATGTTTAGTCTCACTTCATTACTTCTTTCTTTCTGATAAAAATTAAGATAATCATAGAATTAACCTGCTATCTGACAGCATCTAATCCATAATAAAGTCTTGCTTCTTCTAGTTCTTTTCCAGAACACCTAATACAAGCTGAAGTCCTTTAATAAGTTCTTTCTAACCTCCTCTTACTGAAACATCCCATCATTTCCCATGGTGTTACATCTCCATTATTAAAAGGCATCAGTAAATTCATTGTTCAACAGTTGTTTCCTTGGTGGCCTTTGAATGAAGGCCATTGACCATTTGTCCTTTAACAGTGTAGGTCTGATTTCCTTAGCTTTCTCATCTCTCCTTTCTGTCCTCTCTCTTTTATCATATAATTTCTGGGTTTTCTGTTTATTGAAATCATTTTCATTTTAATCATTTCAGAGCAAAACATTTTGAGAAAGCTGCATTGCTTTTCCTCAATCTATATTTTATTCCAGACCAGCAGGTTTTTCTCTTTTCTGACTAGTATTTTTCTTTTACTTATGTAACTGTAGTCCATTTGCAAAATTTCCCTTATAATTAGCAGCACTATCCAAACATTTAGTTTATTCTTAATTAGCATGAGTAAATTATTGTTACTATTCATATTACCTCATCTGAGAAATGCTTTTCTCCCACTCTTAACTAGTTTGTGTAATGAGTACTGCTGTATTCATTTTGTGGTTGGAGATATAGTGTTTTAGTACAATACATACAACTTTGGTGGGTTTTGATGCCATGTAAGATGTGTCATTATATACATAAGTAAGAATTCACTTCACCTAGTTGAATTTTATTTTCTCATTATGGTGAATATCTCTGGGTTTTGGATAGATGTCTTATTTTAATAGTGAGCCTTTGTATATAGCAATCCTTTGCAATTTTTTTGTCTTCTGCTGAGATTCTGACCATCCACAGTGGTTGTCACAGTTTTTCTGGAAATTAGATGATATTGAATGAGAGATATTAGGATTTTACATTAGCATTTTATTGGCACACTCTCTTTTTCCATCTGGGATAGAGGGAGAAGAATAGAGCCAGCAGACATTGAATCGTGTCTGAATCTTTTATTTGTTTTTCTTTTGTTGTGTTTCTCATTACCATATTTCTCATAGTGTGTAGTTTGAGGTTGTCTTCTACAGTTCCCTCTGAATATTACTCTTTTTTAAATTATTATGTTCTTTATGTTTCCTCAGTACTGAAGGAGAACATATTCTGATTTGTGTGTGTGTCTGTGTGTGTCTTTTTACCATTTCTATCTAGAAGTTCAAATGAAGCTTCCTCTATATTTAATGTGCCAAAAAATATTTTTTGTCATGTTGTTTAAAATTTTTTTATCCATGAAAATGTCCTAATTTTAGCTGAAATAAATTTTCCCTCCTCTGAAATCCCTAACATGATATTTAAGTAATTTCCCAAATATGAATTCTTTAGGAAGAAAAGATAATATGATATGTCTACATTATGGAAAACCTAGAAAGATACACAGTATACAGGTTGTTTTAGAAGGAGTATTTGCTAAAGAATTTAAAAGTATGAGCAAAATTTGAAGGGTCTCAATACAACCACTGAAATGACAAAAAAATGTATTTCTTTAGAAAATAATAGCTTCCTTTTTATCCCCTCCATTCTCTACTTTCTATCTTCATAACATAATGTTAATGCCCTGATCAATAGCTTCTACTATCTTTTTCATGCTCACATGCTATGAAATCATAAATATACAGAAACTTATTCATACCATGTTTTCCCATTAATTATTTTTATTTTTATTAAAAAGGATTATTCATCATACTTTTTTTTCACAAGCTGGCTTTTTTTTTCTCATTAATGCATTGTGGACCTCTTTTCATCTATCCGTACATTAATCCACTGTATTCAATTCATTTTTTTTAAATTAAATGATTTTGAAGTATGTTATTTATTGAATAATAAGTAAATTGAAGACTATTGGTATTCTTTTTTTTTTCACTATTAGAAATAATGCTGTGATATACATATCTTATACACTATTTATGTATTCATTCTTTATTTCTATAGGGTATTTTCTTAAAAGTGGATTTAGATCAAAGGGCATGCATATTTATAGTTCTAAAATATATTGCTAAAATAAAACCCAAACAGCAGTAGAAATTCACAAATGCATGATTAATATATCATTAATGTACAGGCATACCTTGTTTTATGGTGCTTCACTTTCTCATGCTTTATAGATATTGCATTCTTTACAAATTGAAGTTTTGTGCCAACCTTGTGTCAAGCATTTGTTCACTTGTGTCTCTGTGTCACATTTTGGTAATTGTCACAGTATTTCAAACTTTTTCATTATTATTATATTTGTCATGGTGATCTGGGACCAGTGATCTTTGATGTTACTATTGCAGTTGTTTTGGGGTGCTGTGAACTGTGCCCATATAAGATGGCAAGAAAATTGATAAATGTGTGTGTCCTGACTGTTCCACTACTGGCCGTTCCCCATTTGTCTCCTTTACCTCAGGACTCCCTATTCCCTGAGACACAGCTATTTGAAAATTAGGCCAGTTAAGAACCCTAAAATGTCCTCTAAGTGTTCAATTGAACAGAAGAGTCACATGCCTCTCACTTTAAATCAAAACCTAGAAATGATTAGTCTTACTGAGGAAGACATGCTGATAGGCCAAGATGGGCCCAAAATTTGGACTCTTGTGCTAAACCATTAAGGAAGTTGTGAATGCAAAGGAAAAGTTCTTGAAGAAAATTAAAAGTGCTACCCCACTGAACACATGAATGATAAAAAGGCAAAACAGCCTTATTGCTGATACAGAGAAAGTTTGAGTGGTCTGCATGGATCAAACTGGCCATGACATTCCCTTACACCAAAGCCTAGTCCAGAGCAGGGCCCCAATTCTTCAATTTTATGAAAGCTGAGAGAGGTGTGGAGTTACAGAAGAAAAGGGGGAACCTGGCAGAAGTTGGTTCATAAGGTTTGAAAAAGAAGCTGTTTTCATTACATAAAAGTACAAGTTGATGCCACAGATGCTGATGTAAAAACTACAGCAATCTATGCAGAAGATCTAACTCAGATATTTAGTGAAAATGACTACACTAAAACAACAGATTTTCAGTAGACGAAACAGACTTCTACTGGAAGAAGATGCCATCTAGGATTTTCATTCCTAGAGAGAAGTCCGTGCCTGAATTCAAATCTTTAAATAACAAGCTGACTTTCTTGTTAGGGGCTAAAGCAGCTGGTGACGTTAAGTTGAAGCCAATACTCACTGACTATTCTGAAAATCCTAGGACCCTTACAAATTATACTAAATCTACTCTGCCTGTGCTCCAAAATGGAATAACTAAGCCTGGATGACAGCACATCTGTTTACAATATGGTTTACTGCGTATTTGAAGCCCACCACTGAAAACGATTTGGGGAGAAAAAAGATTTCTTTAAAAATATTACATCTCCCTTACAAGACACCTGGTCCCCCAACAACTCTGATGGAGAGGTAGGATAAGATTAATATTGTTTTCATGCCTGCAAACACAATATCCATTCTGCTGCCCTTGGATCAATGAATAATTTTGACTTTCAAGTCTTTTTGTTTAAGAAATACATTTCACAAGGCTATAGCTGGCATAGATAGTGATTCCTTTGATGGACTTTGGGCAAAGTCAGTTGAAAATGTGGAAAGGATTCGCCATTCTAGATGCCATTAATAACACTTGTGATTCATGAAAAGAGGTCAATATATGAAAATGGACAGGAGTTTGGAAGAAGTTGATTCCAACCCTCATGGATGACTTTGAGGGGTTCAAGACTTCAGTGGAGGAAATAACTGTAGCTATGACAGAAATAGTAAGAGAAATAGAATTAGAAATGGAGCTTGGATATGTGACTGAATTGCTATAATCTCATGATAATACTTCAACAGATAAAGAGTTGCTTTTTGTGGATGAGGAAAGAAACTGGTTTCCTGGGATGGAAATTAGTCCTAGTTAAGGTGCTACAAAAATTATTGAAATGGCAATAAAGCATTTAAAATATTAAATAAACTTAGTGGACAAAAGTGTGGTAAGATTTGGGAGGATCGATTCCAGTTTTGAAAACAGTTCTACTCTGGGTAAAATGCTATCAGATAATATAACATGCTACAAAGAAATTGTTCATGGATAGAGGAGTCAGTTGACTTAGCATATTTCATTATCATAAGAAATTGCCATAGCCATCTCAACTTTCAGTAGCTGTCATCCTCACCAGTCCGCACCATTAACACCAAGGTAAGACCCTCCCTCAACAAAAAGATTATGACTTGTTAAAAGCTCAGATCATGGTTAGCATTTTTTAGCAATAAAATATTTTTAGTTAAATGATGCATTGTTTTTTAGACATAAACCTACTGCACACTTAATAAGCTACATACAGTAGAGTGTAAATATAACTTTTATATGCTTTGGGAAACCAAAAACATTCATTTGACTTGTTTTCTTGTGATATTCACTTTATTGTGAAGTCTGGAACTGAAACTGCAGTAGTGCTGAGGTATGCTTGTGCAGTTTTTCTTTTTCTGTTCTTTTGTCCCTTTTGCTACACAAGAATAGATAACCCTACTAAGTTATAAACATAAGCATCTACCAAATACATAGGGAAATAATTTGTATAAAGTAAATTAAAAATACACATTATAATGAAAACATATGTACTCACTTTGGCAACATTTTTAATCATCTATTATTTGTCCTATTTTAGGTTTTTGATAAATAAAAAATGGCTTCACTCCTTAAAGGACTTAGTCCCAAAAGGATGACAGACAAACACAAATACACACTACAGTAAGCATTGAGTGGAGTATACTACTTCATGGATTATTATTTCTCAGTCTCTTTTGTTGACTCCTCAATCTCTGATTTATATTTTATTTTATTTTATTATTTTATTTTAATTCCAGTATAGTTAACATACAGTGTTACCTTAGTTTCAAGTGTACAACACAGTGATTCAATAATTCTATACATCACCCAGAGGGCTCCTCACAAGTGAGCTCCTTAATCCCCATCACCTATTTCACCTCTCCATTTGTATGGTATTTCTTGATTTTTTAAATCTCATGGTGAAAAATTGATATATCACTGAACTGTTACTTTATATTTCCTTAGACGCTGAGTATTCTACCTTGTTTTCAGGTATTACTGATTCTTTGCAGATTTTTACATTGGATTATTTCCATTTCTATTTAAAAATCAGTTAGTATAAAAAAATAAGTTAGTATAAACTTTCTGCATAATAATGTTAACTCTGTATTTCTTGTGTATGATGTCCATGTTTCCCCATGCCATTATTAATCTTTTAGCTTTTTAAAAATCTTAGTTAAACTAATATCTTTAATATTTCCTGGGTTTCTTGATTGGATGTAGTCATAAGGTCCATTATAACATCATTTATTTTTATTATGTTTAAAATTTTAAATTATGTAGTCTAAAATACTTGTATGTGATATTAGGAAGGATTCCATTCACTGTTAACTTCCAGATGTATGATCTCTAGTACTAGCAGTGTTTGTTAAGAACACTATTCTTCTCCAAATGTGTTGGAACATATTTATTTGTTTACCCATTGCCTTCTACATACTAACATTTCTTTGTGGTATATTCTTCTATTATACTGATTTATTATTCTTTTCATTACAGTGCTGAGTCCATTCCATTTTTCGCTTCAGCAATTCTATATTTACAAGTTTTTATGGCTCTTAAGGTACTTTTCTACAAACTTTTAACCATTCTCAGATATTTAAGTACATTAAAGATTATTTGACGTATTTGTTTAGAAATTAGTAAAGTGAGGACTAGTACCATGAGTTCAATTATTGATGGCTTTTTCATGGAAGGAACTCCTAATTATAGCTTCAGTAGGGCACACTTTCATCTGAAAATGAAGATGTTTGAATAAGAGAAGAAAGAAAAAAGAAAGTGTGTCAGGTATACAGTTAATGCTCTCCTTACATTTTATTTTATAACTTCACTTTAGGAGAAGGCATTCTTTTAACTTTGTAGATGAAAAGTAGAGTTTGTGACAGTTTAGTAGAAGACAAGACAACATGGATGCTTTTATGCTATTGAGCTATGTCTTTGTCAGTAGGCTCATATATACAAGTGAAGGAGGCCTAGATGGTGTTGCTCTGGAGAATTGTTGACCTTTGTTAAATAATTAAATCCCTGCTGCTACTTGCCCTGGAATATGCCACCTTGAGCTGCATTTGTGAGAAACAGCTGGATTGCAAAATAATCATAGTTGTTCTGTGTATCTACCTTTTAGGACATTGAGTGTGAATTGCTTTGGAATTACACCTCTCCTCAATGTATACTTCATGGCCTTATGCACATCTTAAGTCCTCTGTTTCCTGCAAATAGCTTGGGGTGGGGGGGAAGCATCCAATTTTATTTTCAGGTATAGTTCAAGAAAATAGGAAAAAGAAAGGTATCTTTTAGCTAGTCTTAGATGTTATTATGATATCATTACACTGAAGGTCTGAACATAGTCTCTGACAGTTGCTAGATATACTTTCACTAAAATAATAATAATAAATTAATATTTACCATTGATGGCATTCTAGAGCAGTTCACTATCCTGATTTGATTTATTAGAAAAAAGTTTGAGAAAGGGTAATTAAAAATAACATCATATAACAACATGTAGTTCCATCTATGAACTACAGATAGAATATATCATAGTAATTAATATTTTAAATTTACTGTTTGGGATTTAAACTCTTATGTTATTCTGCCTTGAGGTACATGCCATTCATTCCCACTGAGCCTATTCCTGAACTGTATGGATAAATGCTATAATATTATTTTTCACAAATATAGAAGCTTTTCTTAATTTTTATTTTTTATCAGTTATTTTTATTAACATATAATGTATTATTTGCTCCAGGGGTACAGGTCTGTGAATCATCAGGCTTACACACTTCACAGCACTCACCATATCACATACCCTCCCCAAGGTCCATAACCCAACCACCTTCTCCATACTCCCCTCCCCCTGCAACCCTCAGTTTGTTTTGAGAGATTAAGAGTCTCTTATGGTTGTCTCCCTCCCAGTCCCAACTTGTTTCATTTCAAAGCCTGTATAATTTACTCCTTATGAGTACCAGCTTTGGCATTAACCATACTCTCTGTTTGAATGTTGGGTTTACTCATTTTTTGAGAATTCACGTTTATAGAGATTAAGTAAGTGACTCTTCCTTTCCATCAGCAAAGTGTAATAATACTCCTTACCTATGTAATTAGAAGGCCAACATGAGGTTTCTCAGAGTAGCATATGCTTATTTTTTTATAAAAGTTGTAATTTTATATTTGTTCATGATTAATGCATTTCACTATAAACTGGGAGTGGCATAAAGGTAGAGATCTTGTATCTGTTCTTATCATTGTATTCTGTTGCCTTAAATAGACATGACATGTAGTAGACTCTCAAAATTTATGTGAAATCAACAAGAAATATATGAAAATGGCTTAGTGCAGCATCTGGCACATGACCTATATTACTTATTAAAGATACGTATTCATTATAAAATACCTGATAGCCCACAATATATTAAAATTTGGCATTTGAGAATATACAATAGTACTTATAGTATAAAGGAAAATATCTTTTGAGTTTTAAAATTTCAACTGATTAAAAATGAATGATGTGAAACAAAAGGAAACCAGAGAGGGAGACAAACCTTAAGAGACTCTTGGGCTCAGGAAACACACTGAGGGTTGTTGGAGGGGAGGGAAGTGGGAGGGATAGGTGGCTGGATCATGGACATTGCGGAGGGTATGTGCTATGGTGAATGCTGTGAATTGTGTAAGACTGATGATTCACAGACCTGTACCCCTGAAACAAATAATACATTATATTAATTTAAAAAATGATGAAAAAATTGTGGTTCACCTAGAAGAAACTGTTTAGTAGGTTTTAGCCTGAGCTCCCAGATTTATTTCCAATCTTGTTGAATTAAAGTTATAAAAAATGGTGTTGCTAACAAGATTCTGAAAGGT
Organism: Martes martes; assembly: GCF_963455335.1. Classification (NCBI taxonomy): domain Eukaryota; kingdom Metazoa; phylum Chordata; class Mammalia; order Carnivora; family Mustelidae; genus Martes; species Martes martes. Next base: position 86,149,502 of record NC_137888.1, read on the forward strand.
CATTAACTAGAGATGCTAAAAGTCTACCCAATAATAAATGAGCTCAGCTGAATGTCATAAGTGTTCTTCATTGATATGGCTATTTTAAATTATTGCAAACATACCGATAATTAATTACATTTCCTGGGACTATAAACTCATTTTCTATACTGAGAGCTGAAAACAAATCTGATATTTTATAGCAAAATGCCAAGTGGCATTTGTTGTTTTGTAAGTGTTCCCTGGAATAAGGCACTTGAACAGGATGAAGATAAAAGGGCAATGCCAAAAACATGATTTATTTCCCAATTGTTTATTCCTTTCCAGTAAGCAAACAACAATGCTACCCACTGAGAGAATTCACTATATTTGACACAGAAAAGAAACCTGTACTTCATCATGATATGTTTTATTTTTTAATAGCAACTTTCTTTTCATTTAAGAATTCAAGCAAATTTTGACATTTTTAAATGTCTGGGCCATTCTGCACCTCTCTGGAGCTTAGCATTATGCTTGGTACATAGTATATTAGTAATAAGTATCCGTGGACATGCTGATTTCACTTTACAAATACATGTAGAGAAATGAGTAGTCTCACATCATTAATATACAAATCTTGCTGAATAAACTCCTAGTGCATAAAAGTACTGCACGCCAACCAATGCTCTTGTTTGATCAAAATGAATACTGTGGACTGCTCCCATAGCAGTGATGTGAAACCAAGATCAACTGAAACTAGTCTATAATTTGGATATGACACAGCTCTTACTTGGCAAGAGAAAGAAATTCCAGATTCTGGTCCTTCCGGACCATTCTCCTTGCTTTGTACAAAAATCAAAACCTTCATCATCTTGCTCAGATCACCCAGATATTTGATGGCAGAGTCCACTTTAATATCCAGGTTTTTCTACTTCTAATCTAATGCTCTTTCAATACACAGAAGGGGTGCTATTAATTAGAAGCTCAACTGGGAGCTCCTTTGTCAAGACAAATCATTTACTTTGAGTCAGATGTTCTCCTTTTAATAAATCCATGTTTACCAACAAGCTATAGAAAAATGTATTAACATTTTTTAAGTTTTAAAATCAAATGTTAATATGTTCTCCTGGCAAAAAATATCCCTATTTATATGAACTTACTGAAATCATCAAATGATTATGTTCCACAATACGATCAGATATTTAACCTCAGTTCATGAGTAACCCTCAGGCATATATAATCTACTAGTCTAGTAGTAATATCAAATAAACATGTGAGATACATATTTGGTTTTTTAAAAAAATTAACATATACCATTTATCAAAACTGTAATTAATTCTGTATTTTTTACTCAATTATTAATGTTGATCTTTGTGTTTCTTCATGTTCTGACAGATGAATTCAAAACAAGCATAGGACAAGTTATAAGAAAATGCCATATCAAAGCTATAATTTAATTTCCCTTAAAACATTTTATCATATGGGATCATTACACTTTGTTTCTTGTGCTAATTTTCTCTACACTAGAACACGGAAGGTAAAAATCATTACCTTATTAATTTTCCTTAAGCTTAAAGCTTAGGTGAATGTAGGCATATGATGCTTCCCTTATCATATATTTATTTTGTTCAGAATGTGTACATTTTGAACTAAAAAGCTAGACAAGTTATAATGAAGTGTTTGGAGAATAATAAATTGAAAATACAACCAGAGGCATCTTTCTGTTCTCATTGTCTCACTGCTGCCATTATTTTGCCCAATAGTACTGAGTTTGTGGAAACCATGAGATACAGCCAATATATTTTACTTATAAGCCTGAGGCACCTAATGATTTACAGTGATAAGAATCTGCCCACAATATTGCCATCTCTATTTTTAAGAAATGGTACCAAATCAGGCAGAAGTTTGTTCCCACAGCCCTCTTAGCTATCCTTTTATTTTTGCCTACCTGTAGATAATTTCACAATATCATGGTAATCTCCTTTTCTTTACCCCAGACAAGTGCTGAAGATAGGAATAACAACTACCAGAGACTATCAAGATATGTGTAAGTCCATGAAAAGAAGATTAACTTACTTTCTTATAAAATGCATTTAACCCTTTAGGTTTATTCTCCAGAATTTGAAGACGATTTGTGCTTTTCAGGTTTTCAAAGAATAGCTTGCCGAATTTGTCGGGTGTGCAATTTATTTTGTAGCCTATGAGAACATCTTCTATGAATAATACTAAAGGGCAGTCTGGCTTGTATCATTTAAAAATTAACCTAGTAAATATGATGATGAAGCTCAAAAAATATAAATTGATTCAGTACACAGCCAAGAAGTATAATCCCGAGGGTTGAACTCTTTGTTTCCTTTCTGTTCCTTCCTTAGTTAGTTGTGATCCCTTTGCCCCAACTCTGGTATTTTGCCCCATGGTGATTCAGGTTGGAATTACCCATCCCCGCATTAGTAGGTGGATGAAGTCAGTCCTCACAGTGTAAGCACTGTCACATATAATCTCAAAGGCCAATTTTTAATATATTGTAGGCTATAAAACATGTTATAACTTATTTGTCTCTGTCTTTCCAACCCAAACCTGTATTGTCTACCTTCTTGACTATTGTATTAATCTGCATCATTACCTTGAAGACATGTGTACATTTTACTTAGAGTTGGATTAATATAAAATATGGCTTATTCTTCCTAACTACAGAAGATGATTTTAATACTGCTTTATAGTTATACTGCTTCTTTTGCTACAACATATTTGAGTGAAATTTTACATACTGTAGAATCTCTTTCATTATCTCTTTGGTGTTAATGTTTCTCATTCATTGTTAGTTTTTCTGGCATTTGGCCCTTTCAAGAGAGGCCCCAAATGTTCCAGGAACACTGAAGTAACTTTATAACTCTTGGCTACATGGTTTCAAGGTCAAAACCTACTGAGGACTTAAAAAGTGTGTGTGTGGGGGGGCGCCTGAGTGGCTCAGTGGGTTAAAGCCTCTGCCTTTGGCTAAGTTCATGATCCCAGGATCCTCGGATTGAGCCCTGCATCAGGCTCTCTGCTCAGGAGGGAGCCTGCTTCCCTTCCCTTCCTCTCTCTCTGCCTGCCTCTCTGCCTAATTGTGATCTCTGTCTGTCAAATAAATAAATAAAATCTAAAAAAAAAAAAAAAGGTGTGTGTGTATGTTGTGAGGAGTAGCGGTTAGAGTTGTCCTGAAAGTTCTTGGCCCACAGCCACACTGTAGCCTGCCTTTGTACTTTCCATGCATTGTTATCACCATCTGCAGTTTTTCCTCACTCTCATGTTTGGGAAGCATTCAAGTCTTTTCTCAGTGAAAAGGGGAGGTTCTCCTTATTCTTCCTAGAGAACTATCCTAGTGTTGTTGTTGTTGTCGTTGTTTTCCTTCCTAAATCAGAAAATCTCTTTGGGCCAATGTTAGAATACCTCTCCATGTAAACATAACTACATTTTCTCTCCCCATTTTCACTCACTTCTTTCAATCAAATCCATAGTTTTGCAAATGTACACTTACCTGCTAAGATGGTCTGAAAAACACTCCTAACTTTTCTGATCACTGAGTAATTATTTAGATTTCTATCATCCCTGCCACCAAATACATTCTACACACACACACACACACACACACACACACACTCAGTTTCTCTCATATAGCTGCTTTGCTAGAAAAAGTAACTTGTTCAGGGTCTCAGAATCAGTAAGTGTTAGAGCTCAAATTTGAACTCACATCTTTCTGTCACCGAGGCCTGTGGTGACTTTGCAGGAGCACTAAAGACACAGTGCTCTAGAAGAGGGCAGTAGGTTGCTGGACACTTGATTACCTAGATGTGAAACTTCAGCAATGTTTTACAGCTCATAACACATTGTCATTGATCTGGTCCTGTCTGAACTTCTAAGCCAAAGCATGGGCTGTGAATTATCTCTCCAGTTTAATCAAGAGAGAAAAGGGATCACACGGCTGTGGGCTGAGAGAAAGAAATCTTAGGTTCCATTAGAGGATTTGGAAGTGATATCCTAAATGTCCTTGCATTATATGTAGAGACCATAACAGCTGAGGGATTAACTTTTGAGAAACTTCTGTTATTGTAGAGTGCATTAATGAGCAAATGACAGGATGGGAGGCATTAAGGTTGTTGTCTTCTTTGCATTGGATTTATTTTGTGCCTTCAACCCATGGCGGGAAGGCTCCAGTGTAAACAACCAATGGAAAATCTAGAGGATGAATTTGCTTCGTTCTCCTCATTCATCAGTCTTGTTTTTCAGGGCTTTCTTCATCAGTCCTGCTATACTGTGCATGTGCCCAAGCCCTTCTTGCTTCCACTAAGCTAGTAGCATGCTCAATTCAGTCTGCCTTATGTTAGATCTCTTATTCTGTCCCAAACCCACTCTACATTTTTAGTGTAATCAGTTTAGCCATTGTGACAAGTACTGATTGGGTGGCCATCCCGTAACAGAACTGAATACTAGAAATATATTTCTGAAAAAAAAAGTCTTATTAAAATAGCAATATGATAAGACTTATCACTATAACTAACATTTCTTAGGCTTTTGTTAGATTAGGCACTATGCTAAGCACTTTAACATTATCTTCTTTTAATCCTTTTTAAAAGCTGCATGAGGTAGGTATGACTTCCATCTGTTTTCCTTTTTTCTGTACATGAGTTTTCTGATGATTAAAGAGATTATGGTTGCCTAAAACCACATAGGAAGTGGTGGAGAGATTAATCAGAGTGATTTGCTGGGTATCAAAGTCTATATTTGAACCATTTCACTGTACTGGGGTGGCAGGCACTATATAATGAGATTATATCTTCATTCATCCCTTATGTGGGGGAGTCAACGCTAATTTATGGTAATTCTTCAGAGCTCTAATGCAGGTTTCCATTCTTTTTCTTTAAACTGCAATTGTTATTTATGTCAACCAATTAACTTTGTGTCAGGCACATGCATTTAAGGTGTGCAGATGGCATAGAAATGGTAACATTATGAAGTGTCAGCACATTAGTGCTGAGCTGGAGGAAGGCACAGCATCAAAAGTAGTGGTGTGTCACCAGTGGAAATTCTAAATAACCTTGCATCTCAAAGGGAGGAAATAATCATACAATAAAAGAAATCTGGTTTGTCCCTTGAGCTTCATCCACAATAAATGTATTCTGCGTACTTAAGTGCTTGTCTTTAAAAGCACTCCAACCTGCATAGTCATGTAATGCACCTAAAATACAGAAACTAGATTAAGTTGCCACAGAGAATCCACATGAGGCTTGAACTCCTGGTTCTGAGGGCACTGATGAATAAGATCTGTCTTGCCAGGCTGCTGCTTGCAGAGTTAAAGAGTAAATGAAGAAATCTAGCTGCCTGACCTGCCCCATCTGAGATGTTATGTAAGCATAGCCCTTTGAAAGCTCTGTGTCTCCGTTCATGATGAGGTGTCTCCTCCATTTCACTCCACCATTCCCTAACAAGACATTCAGAATCAATAGCCTCTCCTGCAGAGACCTTTTCCTGTCTGGGATCCTTGGAAACTAGCTGCTGTATGACAGCAAATAGGAGATGCCCTTCCCTCAACTCTTGTTGGCAGTGTCTTTCTGAAATTCTCTGACTCTCTGGCCCCTCCCTGTCCTAAGTTGTTCCAGACATCAGCCAAGTGGCAGTGGCAGTCAGTTTGGATGCACTGTTTTGAGTCTTGGAATAGCATCCTGGTTTCAGGCCATCATTGCGAAGGCATTATCTGAACCACAGGCCATGGGGTTAGTCACTGCTTTATCATACTTTGTTGTTGTTCTTTTGCTGCACCCATCAACCTGTCAAACCTTGTTTTCCTGTTTCTGACAATCACTGAGCCATGGCCAGAAGACAAATATGTGCTGGGATTCTGTTTTTCAGGAGGAAAAAAAAAAAAAGCAGTCCTAATAGACTACTGTTTCTCACGCTCCAGGTCTAGCTATGCCACATACCAAATGGTTTCTGTCGAAGCAGCCATTCTTCTGGTTTAGGCAAGTACTTTCTGCTGCACCACAGCTCACAAAGGTTTCTGGGAGCAGCACCCTCTTCTTAAATTTATTGATATAGCTTGGAATTAAATGAGAAGCTAAGCTCAGCTTCTATGACCCTTGGACAAGCCTGTATTGCAAATAGCCATGGAAGCTCAGGCCAGCATTTGGCTTGACAGCCTGCTGACACTTCTCAGATGCAGATTGTCTGTCAGACTTCTCTGCTGGGCCTGAGTAAACAGTGCCAAATAAGGGAGACCTGTCACTTGACTCTTGGGGCATTTATCTCTAACTCTTCTGTATATTTGTAAGATTATTACTCTGGTTGTATTCAATGTTTTCTTGTCCAATATTTCAGGCTGAAAGAATTCAAGTTAAACAATAGAGTGGCCAGATACAGCTTTATAGCAGAAAAAAAGAATTTATAGCAGAAAAAGAAAAAAAATTGACTATAAGATTTCTAATTTTGACTGTAACATGAACTAAAAATAGTAAGTTGCCCAAATTTTGGAAACAAGATGGAAAAATCAAATTGCATGTTTCGGGCAGCTATTTCACATTTCAGAGATATGCTTTGAAATTCATTTTGTGATTTAAATGTAACAATTTGTTATTGCAGTTTCATTTTGGGGGGAGCAGCAGAGGGGCAAAGGGGGAGGGAGAAAGAATCTTAAGCAGCACAGAGCAGCCCAATACAGGGCTCAATCACACAACCTTGAGATCATGACCTGAGCCGAAATCAAGAGTTGGGTTCTTAACCAATTGAGCCACCCAGGTTCCTCTGTTCTGGTTTGCTTTTCTAAATAAATCTTTTTTTTTTTTTAAATATTTTTTATTTATTTATTTGACAGAGAGAGATCACAAGTAGGCAGAGAGGCAGGCAGAGAGAGTGAGAGGGAAGCAGGCTCCCTGCCGAGCAGAGAGACTGATGCGGGACTCAATCCCAGGACCCTGAGATCATGACCTGAGCCGAAGGCAGCGACTTAAACCACTGAGCCACCCAGGCGCCCTCTGGTTTGCTTTTCTAAAGAAGAGGGATGTCAGGCATAAGATTTATAGCAACTTTGTAAATTTCTTTGGTTCTTGAGTAGTGCAATGTACTCTCATCTCTATAGATTGCTATTCATCCAATCAATATATGACCATATTTATGATAGAAGAGTCCTTCCTACAGTTTCATGTGCATCAGGTAGTCTTTAGTCACAATTCTTCTAAATGTTGGAAGAAAATTTTCTATTAAAAAGTTAAAAGTCCAGACTGAAACAAAGTAAAGCAAAAATGGAGAATATGTGTTTTAGCCTCACTGAAGTTAGGGTTTATTAAAAATAACAAAATGAGGCATGCTTGTTTTAAGAGGTCTACATGTGAATGTGTGTGTATTCCTACAATCCTTCATATGTTTTTGTACTTCCTGTTTTATTTTTTTCAATATATATTTTTTATTTATCCTTAATATTTATTTTATTTTTTATTTTATTTTATTTCTCTTCAGTGTTCCAAAATTCATTGTCACCACACCCAGTGCTCCACGCCATACTTGCCCTCAATAATACCCACCACTAGGCTCACCAAACCCCACACCTCCCTCCCCTCCAAAACCCTGTTTGTTTCTGAGTCCACAGTCTCTCATGGTTTGTCTCGTCCTCCAATTGCCCCCAAATCACTTCTCTTCATCTCCCAATGTCCTCTGTGTTATTCCTTATGCTCCACAAGTAAATGAAACCATATGATAATTGACTCTCTCTTCTTGACTTATTTCATTCAGCATAATCTCTTCCAGTCCCATCCATATTGACACAAAGGTTGGGTATTCATCCTTTCTGATGGAGGCATAATACTCCATTGTATATATAGACCAGATCTTCTTTATCCATTCGTCCATTGAAGGGCATCTTGGTTCTTTCTACAGTTTGGTGACTGTGGCCATTGCTGCTATGAACACTGGGGTACAGATGGCCCTTCTTTTCACTACATCTGCATCTTTGGGGTAAATACGCAGTAGTGCAATTGAAGGGTCATAGGGTAGTTCTGTTTTTAATTTTTTGAGGAATCTCCACACCAACACCAACTTGCATTCCCACCAACAGTGTAAGAGGATTCCCCTTTCTCCACGTCCTCTCCAACACTTGTTTACTGTCTTACTGATTTTGGCCATTCTAACTGGTGTAAGATGGTATCTCAATATGGTTTTGATTTGAATATCCCTGATGGCTAATGATGATGAACATTTTTTTCATGTGTCTGTTAGCCATTTGTATATCTAATTTGGAGAAGTGTCTGTTCATGTCTTCTGCCCATTTTTTGACAGGATTATCTGTTTTATGTGTGTTGAGTTTGAAGAATTCTTTATATAGATCATGGATATCAGCCCTTGTCTGTTGTGTCATTTGAGAATATCTTCTCCATTCCATGGTTTGCATCTTTGTTTTGTTGACTGTTTCCTTTGCTGAGCAGAAGCTTTCAATCTTGATGAAGTCCCAAAAATTCATTTTTGTTTTTGTTTCCTTTGCCTTTGGAGACATATCTTGAAAGAAGGTGTTGTGGCCGATGTCGAAGAGGTTACTGCCTATGTTCTCCTCTAGGATTTTGATAGAATTCTGCCTCACATGAGGTCTTTTATCCATTTTGAGTTTATCTTTGTGTATGATATAAGAGAACGGTCGAGTTTCATTCTTCTACACACAGCTGTCCAATTTTCCCAGCACCATTTATTGAAGAGACTGTCTTTTTTTCACTGGATATTTTTTCCTGCTTTGTCAAAGATTATTTGACCATACAGTTGAGTGTCCATATCTGGCCTCCCTACTCTGTTCCACTGGTCTATGTGTCTGTTTTTGTGCCAGTACTGTGCTCTCTTGGCGATCACAGCTTTGTAGTAAAGCTTGAAATCAGGCAATGTGATGCCCCCAGTTTTGTTTTTCCTTTTACATTTCCTTAGCAATTCGGGGTGTCTTCTGGTTCCATACAAATTTTAGGAGTGTTTGTTTGAGCTCTTTGAAAAATGTCAGTGGAATTTTGATCAGGATGACATTGAAAGTACAGAAGGCTCTAGGCAGTATAGACTTTTTTAACAATATTTATTCTTCTAATCCATGAGCAAGGAATGGTCTTCCATCTTTTTGTGTCTTCTTCAATTTCTTTCATGAGTGTTCTATAGTTCCTCGAGTACAGATCTTTTACGTCTTTGCTTAGGTTTATTCCCAGGTATCTTATGGTTCTTGGTACTATAGTAAATGGAATCAATTCTCTCATTTCCCTTTCTATATTTTCATTGATAGTGTATAAGAAAGCAACTGATTTATGTACATTGATTTTGTATCCTGCCACATTACTGAATTGCTGTATGAGTTCTAGTAGTTTGGAGGTGGAGTCTTTTGGGTTTTCCATATAAAGTATCATGTAATCTGTGAAGAGAGAGAGTTTGACTTATTCTCTGCCAATCTGAATACATTTTATTTCCTTTTGTTGTCTGATTTCTATTGCTAGGACTTCTAGAACTATTTTGAACAAGAGTGGTGAGAGTGGGCATCCTTGTTGTGTTACTGATCTCAAAGGGAAGGCTGTCAGCTTTTCCCCATTGAGAATGATATTTGCTGTGGGTTCTTCATAGATAGATTTTATGAAGAATGCTCCCTCTATCCCTATACTTTGAATCATTTTAATCAGGAATGGAAGCTATATTTTGTCAATTTTTTTTTCTGCATCATTTTAGAGGACCATGTGGTTCTTCTCTCTTCTCATTGATTTGTTCTATCATCTCAATTGATTTGCATATGTTGAACCACCCTTGCATCCCATGGGTAAGTCCCAATGGGTCATGGTGGATAATCTTTTTAATATACTGTTGGATCCTATTAGCTAGGATCTTGTTGAGAATCTTGGAATCCGTATTCATCAGGGATATTGGTCTGAAATTCTCCTTTTTGGTGGAGACTTTTCCTGGTTTGGGGATCAGGGTAATGCTGGCTTCATAAAAAAAGTCTGGAAGTTTCCTTCTGTTTCTATTTTTTTGAAACAGCTTCAGGAGAATAGGTATTTCTTCTGTGAATGTTCTGTAGAATTGCCCAGGGAATCCATCAGGTCCTGGGCTCTTGTTTTTTGGCAGGTTTTTGATCACTGCTTCAATCTCATTATTAGATCTTGGTCTATTCAATTTCTTCCTGATTCAGTTTCTGAAGTTTATAGGTTTCCAGGAATGTATCCATTTCATTTAGGTTGCTTAACTTAATGGCATATAACTGTTGATAATAACTTCTGATGATTGTTTCTGTTTCCTTGGTGTTAGTCATGATCTCTCCCTTTTCATTCATAATTTTATTAATTTGGGTCCTCGTTTCTTTTGGATTAGTTTGGCCAATGGTTTATCAATCTAATTGATTCTTTCAAGAAATCAACTTATACTTTCATTGATGTCTTCTGCTGTATCCCTAGTTTCTATCTCATTGATCTCTACTTTAATCTTGATTATCTCCCTTCTTGTGTGTGGGGTTGTCTTAATTTGTTCTTGATTTTCCAGTTCTTTAAGGTGTAAAGAGAGCTGATGTATTCTGGATTTTTCAGTTGTTTTGAGTGAGGCTTGGATGGCTATGTATTCCCCCACTTCGGACCACCTTTGCTCTATCCCATAGGCTTTGGACTGAAGTGTCTTCATTCTCATTATTTTCCATGAATTGTTTAAGTTCTTCTTTGATTTCCAGGTTGATCCAAAGATTCTTAAGCAGGGTGGTCTTTAGGTTCCAAGTGTTTGAGTTCCTTCCAAACTTTTTCTTGTGGTTGAGTTTCAGTTTCAAAGAATTGTGGTCTGAGAATATGCAGGGAATAATCTCAATCTTTTGGTATTGGTTGAGCCCTGATTTGTGACCCAGTATGTGGTCTATTCTGGAGAAAGTTTCATGTGCACTCAAGAAGAATGAGCATTCTGTTGTTTTAGGTGGAATGTTCTGTATATATCTATGAGGTCGATCTGGTCCAATGTATTATTCAATGCTCTTGTTTCTTTATTGATTTTCTGCTTGGATGATCTGTCTATTACTGAGAGTAGCGTGTTAGATTCCCTACTGTTAATGTATTTATATCAATATGATCTTTATCTTCATTAACAGTTATCTTATGTAGCTGGCTGCTCATGTATTGGGGACATAAATATTTACAATTGTTAGAACTTCTTGGTGGATAAACCCTTTAAGAATGAGGTAGTGTCCTTCTTTATCTCTGACTATAGTCTATAGTTTAAAATATAATTTAACTGATATGAGAATCACTACCCCAGCTTTCTTTTGAGGCCCTTTGGCATGAAAGATGCCTCTCCATCCCTTCACTTTCAGTCTGGATGTATCCTTAGGTCAAAATGGGTCTCATTTAGACAACATTTGGACAGATCCTGTTTTTTTTTTATTCAATCTGCAACCCTGTGCCATTTTATGGGAGCATTTAGGCTGTTCACATTGAGAGTGATTATTGAAAGATACATTTTTATTGACATCATGTTGCCTGTGAAGTCCTTGTTTCTATAGATTGTCTCTGTAGATTTCTATTCTATGACACTCTTGGGTTCTTTCTTCTTTTATAGAACCCCCCTTAATATTTCTTGTAGTGCTGGCTTGGTGGTCACATATTCTTTTAAACCTGCTGGTCTTGGAAGCTCTTTATCTCTCCATCCATTTTGAATGTCAGCCTTGCTGGATAAAGTATTCTTGTTTGCATGTTCTTCTTATTTAGTGCCCTGAATATGTCTTGCCAGCCCTTTCTGGCTTGCCAGGTTTCTGTGGACAGGTCTGGTGTTATTCTGATGGACCTTCCTGTCTATGTAAGGAATCTCTTCCCCCTACCTGCTTTCAAGACCTCTTGTCTAAAATTACAATTCATCAGTCTCACAATCAAGTGTCTCGAGGTCTTTCTAGATTCATTGATCATGGGGGGTTATCTTTCTGCCTCTAGGTCATGAACGCTGGTTCCATTTCCCAGATTGGGAAAATTTTCATGGGGAATTTGTTCAACTATATCTTCTAGTCTTCTTTCTTTCTCCTCCCCTTCAGGGATCCCAATAATTCTGACATTGGAATGTTTCATGGCATCATTTATTCCCCTAATTCTGTTTTCAGGCTTCTAAGCTCTTTGTTCCATGCCTCCTTCTGATCTTTTTTCTCTCTCAGTTTGTTTCTCTATCAGTTTGTCCTCTAGATCACTAATTCTCTCTTCTGCCTCAGTTACCCTAACTCTTAGAGAATTTCGATTAGATTGGATCTCATTGATAGCATTTTTAACTTCTTCCTCGGTGTCTTTCATTTATGCCCTAATCTATCACATTTGTCATTAATCGTTTTCTCCAACCTAGCCATTGCCTGGATAATTGTTACCCTGAATTCTCTTTCTGACATAATGTTTAGGTCTATACCCAATAGCTCTGATGGAGAGGGCACAGTCTCTGAATTTTTCCTCTGTTGGGCATTCCTCCTCCTATTCATTTTGATGATAGGTGGTTGAGGGGAAATGTAGCTGAATATATCAACTGTGATCCCTGCAAGGTGCACCCTGGAATGCTTCTGAGCAATCAGAAGTCACCACCAAAAAGAAAGAAAAAAGAAAAAAAAAAAAAAGAGAGAGAGAGAGAAATTGAGAGACAGAATAAAAGGAGAAGACCCAGCCAGAATGGGCCCCAAAGGTAAGATTTATAAGGTATACAAACAAAAATAGACAAACAAAAAGACTGGCAAAAATAAATGACAAGAAAAAAAAAAAAAAGAACCCAGCCAAAATGAACCCCAAGTATAAGATTTATATAGTACCAGAACAAAAACAAATACACAGAAACACTAACAGAAAAAAAAAAAAAAAAAGGGGGGAGAGTGGTTATAAATCCTCAGTGTGAGTGAGGAAGGTTATTTTGATTTTCCCTGGGTGTATCTTGGTATCTTTGTTAAAGGACTCAACTTTCCAGAGATAAAGGGAGATTAAAACTGGTTTATATATAGGGGTAGCATTCATTAGGGAAAGAGAATTACCTTGAAGCTTCTATCTATATGTATATTAAAAAAATAGAAAAGCAAATGAAAAACACAGGTATATGTATGAAAAAAGTTCAAGTTAAAAGGTTATTATGGATTATGTTGTATTGAACCTCTCATTGTAAAGGTAAATAGGTTAAAAAATTAAAAAGAACAAGAATAGTGAGAATGAATTAAAAATAGAAGTTGCATCTATGAAATATACATGTTTTAGGGCAATACCAGGAGCTTGATATATTGTTTTCACCTGATGTTAGGGTTTTACAGTTTTATGGGGACCATGTGGTGGTTATCCTCTCCTTTTGGCTGGCTTTCTCGGGGAGGGGCCTGCTGTGTTGTTTTTCAGTCTTGCTTGGGTTGAGTCCCCCTGCTCCCTATCAAGGGGCTGGACTCTGTGGAAACTGTTTTTTCAGGCTTTTGTTCTCTGCAGGTTTTTGTTCTTTGGTGGCTTTTTGTGGCTTTTCAGAATTTTAGTGGAAAGCAAACTGCACCCAGACCTCTGTCTCAGAGAGAAACCTCAGCCTGCTCCCCTCTAGGTAGTTCAGAACACACAGACTCCTCTGCAATCTCCACTGAACCGTGCAACTTCCCACAGTCAGTGTACATCCCAGCCACTGTCTCAAGGGTCACCCAAAGTGCCTGCTTGTCTCTGCGTCCCTGTGCCACTAAAATTGTGAGCAATACTGGTCCAGGGAGCCCGCTTCCTCTGGCTGCCTTTGCCAGGACTGCTGTCTGGGGTCCAGACCTCAGGGTTGCACAGGTTGCTGTGCCTGAGGGATCCCAACCAGAGATAGTGTACTGAGTTTTCAAGCCCAGGCTGGGAGTGTTCAGAATCTCTGCTGGTCCTAGAGACCACTGGCTAGTGCCCGCACAAAGCTCTATCAGGCAAGGATGGGGAGTGGGGTTCAGACCCTTGTGCAGTGCACGTGTAGAGTGTGAAAGCTGTGGTCTAGAGAGCACCTCGTGGTGTCCACATCAGACTTCCTATGCACTCTGGTGGGAGTGTGCCTAGCACCGTGCTGGTGCAAGCATCTGAAAGCTGGGGGCTTAGGGACCATGGTCTGGAGGCTTCACTGTACTCTCTCTGGCATAGGTGGTCACTGGCGGTGGCCTTCCTGGGTCTATGGGCTTAGGCCCATGCCTGTGACCCCCTGATTCCACCAGATACCCCTTAAAGTCTTTTGCTATTTTTGAGTGCTTTTAACCAGGCTCCCAGTTAATGCTGGTCTGCAATCACAGAACACTCTTGTATTGGAGTATTACTTTCCAAAGAGTTGATTCTGGTGGCTCCCTCCCCCTTCTGTTTATCCTCCATTATCAGTCCGATCATTCCCACTCCACTTTAACTCTCCAATGGAGTCTTCTGCCCCCATTGAGATCAAGAAGTGTATAATCCTACATCTCAGGCTGATTTCATGGGTGTTCAGAGTGTTCTGGTAGATAATTAGCTCACTTTAGGGGACCAGTTGAAACAGGGTCTCCTACTTCTCCACCATCTTGTCCCTCCTCCTCTTACTGCTTAACTCAAACTTAGCTCAAAGTTTTCCGAGGACTACCACCTGCTTCTTAAGTATTATGGAACAGTACTGCATTAAGCATCATTTTAGCACTGGCAAGGATTGGAAGACCTGAACTCTTCCTGTTTCTGCTTCTTTATATCCTTGTGGCCTTTGGCCACATCACTAACTTTCTTTCAGGCAAGTTAATTTCACTCATTTTCATTGACATGAATTATTATTCCCTCTCTTCCATCTCTGTCCTCTACCATTAAAATTTAAGAAATTGTATAATCTTTCTTAGTGTTTCAATTTATACCATTAAATATGCTTTTATTCCTATTACTTGGTTGGACAGTTGTAAGAGAGATCCCCTGCCTTAATACAAAGACTATTGCATTTTCTTGACGATAGACATTAAGTGAGACTATTAGCAAACTTACCCTGCTTACCACTTTTTCTCCCTTGCATTAGCTTTGTTTCTGGTTGAATTATGTCTGCATTTTCATTGCATACTATATCTGCATCCTGATCTGTCAAACTTCACTGGCCTCTGCTTCACACTGGATCTGTGAACTAATTTGCTATCTGGCTATGGCATCCACAGCCAGATATTGCTCTTCCAAAAGCATGAAGTTAGGGTGTTGTTGCGACTGCAGGTTCTAAAGACCATGCATTCTGCCTTGGTGCATTGCTCCTGGGTCCTTCAAGTCACATAGTGAAAAAAAACAAAAACAAAAACAAAAACAAAAAAAACCTGATAGCATGTAGTCTATTGCCTCCCACCCTTAGCTCTAGGGTTTTCCTGATGCTGCTAGGGAATGAAAAACAGCAGGATGTGCTTGTCACCCATGGTTACCAGTGCAGCCCATAAGTCTGCTGGCAAAAGTGAGCAGGTAAGAGTTCACTGACTTGTATGATACCCACATTGCCATTGTTAATCTATTGGGCACTGGCTTCTGCAGCAGTTGTTTAGGGGAAGTTGGTATAATTCAGGAGCATGGAAGAGTTGAAGACATACTGGGCAAACTTTGATTGATAGAATACAGAAACCTACAGATAAATTCACCCTCCCTCTCCTCAGGACAGATGGTTCAAGAGTCCAATAAGACCTCTGGGAGTGTCCTTCAATAAAAGCAGTAAGGAATGTTTGTCACGATGCTGTAGCCAGTTCAGTGAAGCCCTCTATAACTTTGGTTCTCTTTCATTTCCCTTTTCTCTAGCTTCTGCTTTCCTGAAATTGCGCTTTCAAATAATATGTTTGTCTTCTCTTTCAGGATTCATTTTATTTTGTTTTGATGACCTACACTGTGATACATGTTAATTCCCATATTTTAAGTCTTAATTCCCTTTTTTTAATGCCAGCCAGATCATTTTTCAAATCCTTTCATCTTTCTACTTTGACCCTAATTCTTAACTATCTGCTTTGTGATCTTCTTTAATAGAGGTGATTATGTCTTTATAATTTTGTTTTCTGGTGTGTGTGTTTATGTGTGTGTGGCAAAATCCTGATCAAAATTTATTCTACTCTATGGAAAAATATATTTTGAATAAGCTTACTGCATTTTTCCTACACATTTTATTATTGCATTAAAAATGTCTCTGTTGTCAGTTTATTTCTGCTAAATGAAGCTAAATATTCTGGTGTGGCTTTTTTGCAACAGATGCTGGTGTGGGATAGGGAGGGGCTACATTAGCCAAGGCTGTTCAATTTCAAAATTCTTTTCCTTTGTGATCACAGGGAAATTTGCTTCCTATAAAAATTGCTAGTCTGTGTAATGTTTGTGTGTAACTTTCCATCCCTTATGGCATCTGATACCCTGTCTAGGAGGACTTCTACCTAAAGCCACTGTACATTCAGTTCCATGTTCTTCTGTTAAACACAAAATTCAGCTTTTGCACTTCAGGGTGAATCCCTCTCCTTCTATAAGATTATTATGCAGGCAGTTGTTTTTAAAAGTCTGGTCCTTTCAGGCCCCTTGCATTCTTTTTGCTTCTTGCCTTATTTCCTTCTGCCCATTTCAGCTTCTTTTGTCAGACCTTACATATATTTTGGAATGTGTGGGTCATATCTGAATATACATAGGTTATTTATCACTGGCTTTTGAGGATTGGCTAGCTCACATGAGGTGTTTTCCAGTCTTACATAAAATGTCAAGATATATAAAGGCAATTTTTGTTCAGGAATACTAATACATATTTCAGTAACGATGTTGTTTGAAAGGAAAAAAATATGCAAATGACTGAATAATAGATTTATCACAAAAATACATTGTCAAAATGTATGTTTTCCATAAAGGGAGCACAGATACTCATTTCTTTTTATATGTTAATGAGAAGCTAAATAATAAAGTAATCATAAATTCACAAGAGATTATTATAGAAATTAAAGTTTTGCATTTTTATCTGACCCAATACGTTGCTTTCTATTACCATTTTGATACTCTCTCAAAGTTCCTGTTTGAACAACTTCTGTGAAGTATAATTCACTAACTTTTGTCATCAATTCCATATTTGTGTGGCTATCATCTCTTGAATTCAAGCTTTTTTGAGGCTTAACTCTCTGCTAAATACTGTGCTAGGCAGATTAATGAATAAGAAGGCTTGAATTTTTTTCTCAAAGGAGCAAGCTAAAGTTCAATATGATATTGCTATGATGGATGTATCAGAATCCAATAACAAACATTTCCTCGTGTTTCTGAGTATATAACTAAATGTGTGTATGCTTATGATAAAATATGTACATATATAATATCTCTATGTATATTAAATACAGGAAAGCTAATTGTATTATTTCAGAATATTTACAATAAATATAAATTAAAATTCTGCATATATATGTATATGAAACATGTATACACATATACATACTTAATGCATTGCCTTGTGCAATATATGGTGTATACTCAGTGATTGTGAAAGGAATCAATGTGTGATCAATGTGTGTGTGTGTGTGTGTGTGTGTGTGTGTGTGTTTTAAAGACCAAGTTCATAATTTGTTTCTACATAATCGTCTTCCTGGAGTTTAACACAATGTTCACATAAAGTAGATACTAGATAAATATTTGTTGCCTGACTAAACTGAATGAATGAAAAAGTGTCATGATGACAAAACAGTGGTACTCTACATGATTTCTGCTAGCATAATTAGCAGTCTTTGTAGTGGAATAATTTTTTGTGGATTAGTAGCTTTTGGAAAATTGAAAATTTCTAGCGAGAAAAGTTATTCAGGTAAAGGAGATGATCAAGGATTCTCTATAACGACTGATAAATATGTACATGTCAAAAAGTGGAAGCTGAAAAAGTAAACATGATGAAAATTTTGTTGTTTATCCATGGATAAAAGAGAATTTGCTTGAATTTTTTCATATAAGGCAAGTGAACTGATAAGAGATTTTGTTTCTATATGTTACAATCTTCTTGGGGGAAAACAATAATGTAATTTTTCTGTGCATTTTTTCTTTTACTCTAACGCTTTTGATGAGAATATTGTAATTACAGAGGTAAGCAACTCCAACTGGACCTATTGTATCCAGGGAATAAAAAACTTTAGTGGCTCTACGAGAATTTCTTTCTTTATTATTAATTATGTTAATGTTAATTCAAGAGAGAGTACCAATCAGATTAAAATCGGCCCTCTAAGCACTCTACAATTTAAATATGTCTTATTAAAGCGCTTTATGCATCAATTACTTTTTCTTTGCTTGACATTCTCTTATAATACTTTAATTAGGAATATACTGTCATATAAAAATGTTGATATATCTTAAATTACTGGGGTGTGTGTGTGCTTGTGTCTACTGGAGTAAGACATTGAATTTCAAACATATAATTACATCAGAATGATAATGGCAATTGGTTTACCAATGGTAAGATAAGATAATTCTGTTCTTTTTTGGGAGATTATATCTTTATTAAACTCTTTTTCTTTAAGATTGAATAATTTTATTAAGTAAGTCAGATCCCCTGCTATATTCTATATTATTTATTTCCTTCAGATGTCATAAATGACTCGCAGCATTAAAAATGCCTATTCTTTCTCTCTCCCAAGTGAACAAATGCCAATTCAAGATGAACCAAATCTTGGAGTCATCAGACATAAATTTTAAGGTAGTTATAACCATGCTCTGTAAGGTAAGAGTAAAAACTCTTGAAACGAATGGGAAAATTGTTTTAGCAGAGAAATGGAAACTGTAAAAGAGAACCAAATGGAAGTTTGAGAATTAGAAAACACAATATCTGAAATAAAAATGTTCACCGAATAGGCTCAATAGCAGAATGGCAATAACAGATAAAATAGTCAACAAACTTCATGATAGGTTACCAGAAATCATTCAAGCTGAAGAATAGAGGGAAAAAAAGAAAACTGGTGAACAGAACTACAGCATCCACTGAGAGAATATCTAGATATATAATAATTTTTTCATTGGAATGTTAGAAGGTGAAGGGAAAGATATTCATGTAGAAAAATATTTTTATGTTTTTATTTAAATACAAGTTAGTTAACAGTGTAATATTAGTTTCAGTTATACAATATAATGATTCAACACTTCCATACAACACCCAGTGCTCATCACAAGTTCCCTCCTTAATCCCCATCACTTATTTCACCCCAACTCCCCACCTACCTCCCCTCTGGCAACCATCAGTTCTCTATAGTTAAAACTCTGTTTCTTGGTTTGCCTCTCTCCCTTCCCCCCACCTTTGTTCATTTGTTTTGTTTCTTAAATTCCACATGTGTGTGGAATTATAAGGTATTTGTCTTTGTCTGACTTATGTTGCTTAGATTATGCTTTCTAGCTCTATGCATGTCCATGGAAATGGAAAATGGGAATGTCCATGGAAATGGAAAAGTTCATACTTTTTTATGACTGAGTAATATTCCATTGTGTGTGTGTGTGTGTGTGTGTCTATGTGTGTACAAGCCATGTGGCCTTGGACTTAATTTATTGGTAGTTTTTTGATTACTGATTCAATTTCTTTACTGGTCGAAGTTTTCTATTTCTTCTTGTTCCAGTTTTGGTATTCTATATGTTTATAGAAATTTTTCCATTTCTTCAAGATTGTACAATTTTTGGTATATAATTTTTCATAATATTTTCTTATGATTGTGTGTATTTCTGTTATGTTGTTATTTATCTTCACTATATTTTATTTATTTGGGTCCTTTTCCTTTTCTTTTCAGTAGGTCTGGCTCAAGAGTTATAAATTTTATTAATTTTTTTCAAAGAACAAGCTTTGGTTATAGTTTCATTGATCTGTTTTTTGCTTTTGTTTTTGTTTTTTTTTGTTTGTTTGTTTGTTTGTTGTACTTTCTGTATCATTTATTTCCACTCTAATCTTTGCTATTTTATTACTTCTGCTGGGTTTAGGCTTTGTTTATTGTTCTTTCTCTGGCTCCTTTGGTGTTAGGTTAGGTTATTTGAGATTTTTCTTGCTTTTAAAGGTAGGCCTATATTGCTATATACTTCTTTTATTTCCTAGTTGACCCACTCATTGTTCAGTAGCATGTTGTTTTACCTTCCTGTATTATGGTCTTTCCAAATCTATTCCTGTGGTTTGACTTCTACTTTCATAATGTTATGGTCAGGAAAGTTGCATGGCATGATTTTTGTCTTTTTGTATTTGTTGAGGACTGTCCTGTTATCTAATATGTGATCTATTCTGGAGAAAGTTCCATGAGCACTTGAGAAGAATGTGTATCCTGCTGTTTTAGGATGGAATGTTCTGAATATAACTGTTAAGTCCCTCTGGCCTAGTGGGTCATTCAAAGGCATTGTTTCCTTGATCATTTTCTGTTTAGATGATCTGTCCACTGTTTTAAGTGTGGTGTTAAAGGCCCCTAGTATTATTGCGTTATTACCAATTAGTCCCTTTATGTTTATTATTAATTGTTTAATATTTTTGGGTGTTCCCAAGTTGGCTCAGTAAACATTTACAATTATTATATCTTCTTGTTGGATTGCCCCCTTTATGATTATAGAATGCCCACTTTTTACAGTCTTTTTAAAAAAAGATTTATTTATTTATTTATTTATTTGAGAGAGAGAGAGAGAGAGAAAGAAAGAGATGACAGGGGTAAGGGCAGAGGAAGAGGGGAAAGAGAAACTCAAGCAGACTCCGCACTGAGCCTGAAACCAAACATGAGGCTCAATCTCATGACCCTGAAATCCTGACCTGAGCCCAAACAAAAGGTTAGACACTCAACTGACTCAGCCACTCTGGTGCCCCTACAGTCTTTGTTTTAAAGCCTAGTTTGTCTGGTATAAATATTGTTATTCTGACTTTTTTTTTGACATCCATTTGTGTGATAAATATTTATCCACCCCCTCACTTTTAAACTGTAGGGGTCTGTAAGTTATAAAGTGAGTTTCTTGTAGGCAGCATATAGATGGGTCTTATTTTTTTATCCATTCCATTATCTTATGCTTTTTATTGCATTTATATGCAAAGAAATTATTGCATTTATATTACTCCTCCATTTATATGCAAAGCAATTATTGATAGATATGCATTTATTGTCATTTTATTACTTGTTTTATCATTGTTTCTGAAGATTTTCTCTGATCCTTTTGCATCTTTTGTCTCTCCTTTGCACTCAAGGAGTCCCATTTAATATTTCTTGCAGGACTAACTCCTTTAGTTTTTGTTTATCTGGACAACTCTTCATCTTTTCTTCTATTCTGAATGATAACCTTGCTGGATAGGGTATTCTTAATTGCAGACTTTTTCTATTCAGCACTTAGTATATATTATGTCACTCTCTTCTGGCTTGCTAAGTTTCTGTTGAGAAATCTCCAGCTAGCCTCACGGATTTTTCCCTTGTAAGTTAAGGATATCCTTAACTTACAAGGGAAAAAATATATATATATACACACACATATATATGTGTGTGTGTGTGTGTGTATATATATGTATATATATACACACACACATATATATATTTTTTTTTTCCTTGCTGCTTTTAAGATTTTTTTTTAAATTTTTCACTATATTTTGTTAATTTAATTACAGTATGTCTGATGTGGGCCTGATTTTGTTGATGTTTATGGAAGTTCTCTTTTTCTCCTGGATCTGGATGTCTGTTTCCTTCCTCAGATTAGGGATGTAGAAAAATATTTTTTTTAAACTAATAGCTAATAACTTCTGAAGGGCTAATTTGCAGATGCAAGAAAACTAGTTAATATCAAACAGGATAAAATCAAAGAAAACCTTTCTCAGACATATCACATGCATGTTATAAATTAAAGGTAAAATAGAACTTGCAAACAGTAAAAAACAAAAAACAAACAAACAAACAAACAAACAAAAACTTACGTGTGAGAACAGCTCAAATGACTAAAAACTTTTCATAAAAATGTACCTATAGTGAAACATTTTTAAAGTTCTGAAAGAAAAGAAGTGTCAGTTCTTTATGTACTAAAAATATCTGTGAATAAGTGCAGCAGATGAAGGAAAAATAAGAGAATTCAATGATAATACATCAACTCTGAAAGAAATGCTACAGACTCTCTTTAGGCTGATGACTTTTCCTTTATACCAGAAGGATCCCACCACTGCCTCACTGACCAGCTAACAGACTGTTTTTTATGGTTAGTGTGCAGATTTTGAGAGTAGATAATCACTGCCTCTGTATTATGTGTTTCCCGACATAATTCCAACTTCTCTCTGTGTTGAGTTCTCTATATCAAGTATTGCTAGGTATGAACATTTACTGAAGCCTTTCTTCTCTTCAGCCATCTTTTAAATCTTCTGTAATCTAGGATTCTTCACAAGTTTTTGTTTTATCATTACCATAAATAATAAAACAAATTTACTTATTTTCATTCAAAATTGTTTTTTTCCCAAGTCTACTGAGATTTTAAAAATTGTCTTTTCACCAAAGCTTCCAGAGGT
Organism: Martes martes; assembly: GCF_963455335.1. Classification (NCBI taxonomy): domain Eukaryota; kingdom Metazoa; phylum Chordata; class Mammalia; order Carnivora; family Mustelidae; genus Martes; species Martes martes. Next base: position 86,171,849 of record NC_137888.1, read on the forward strand.
ACAGAATACAGTTACATTTAATAGTATATTCTTACTAAACAGATTCAGGTTTGTAGAATAAGTTTCCCTATAGTTTCTCTTTAAGAGTACACAACTCTTCTGTGAAGAAAGATTTTACAGATGAGAAAAGCAAGGTTGAAAATGAGACTAAGTGACCTGCTCACTTTCACATAGCTTTAGTGTGTCAATGGTGGGTATGCAAATGTCTGCTGATTTTCTGTTCTGTGTAGATGACCTGAGGAGACTGATCCAGAGAACTGGAAAAGGCTAGTGTTACGGGTTCACAGTGAAGCAGTAAAAAAAGCAGACGAGATTACAGACAGTATGGTCCAGATCAAGCAGGGACTCTCGGGTAATGCTCACTGCCTTGTTTTCTTCAATACAAATTAAAGCAATTAAATTGTGTTAAACAAGAAAATGGTATGATTTAACTTACAATTTAAGAAATACTATTTTGTATCTTTATGGAGAATAAATGAAAAGACAAGCCAAATGATATGGTTCATTGGCAGTGTAGGGAAGAGATCATATTTTCTTGAACCAGACTACTGTCAGTGGAGGAGAACAGAATGGGATGGATGATTTGAGACAGAGCCAATGGTGTTTTAATGGACTATATGTATGTGGGGGTTTGGTGAGGAAGAACAGCTCTTAAGTGTCATATTTCTGACTAGAAGAGCAATTTATAAGACCAAGGGAGGAGCAGGCTTGGAAAGTGGGTCCAAGAATTCCCTTAGTTTTATGCTTGAAACATTGGCCACATTGTGATCTACAGAGGCAGCTCACATTCAAAAGATGATGCTAGAATGGAAATGCAAAGATGGGTATCCTTAACATATAGATGATACAGGGAAACATTAATAAAATATTTCATCTAGACCTAGAGAATGAGGACCAGAACTAAACTACAGGGACACCAAATTTAGAGCTGGTTTTCACAGGAGCCACTGGAAATGAAACTTAAAACAAGGAATCTTAATTAATAGGTGTCAAGAAAAAGAGAAACTGGAGAAAAATAAAGATCTATGTGTTAAACACTGACTTGCTGCCCAGCTGCAATGAACAAGATTAGTAGTCAGCTTCCATTTGTTAGTTTTGTCACAGTGTGCCCCAATTTTTGATCTGAGGTCTCCTATACATGGGATAACCCCCATTCACTTATATGCAAAGAGTTTGCTTAAGGGCTTTGGCATGTGTGGCCAGCAGTAAATTTCTCTAATGTGCAGTCTTTGCTCTACAGTATCCCATTGGGCAGACAGAAATGTCCTTGGGTCAACATCCCAGTGGGAAGGCTCCTTTTGTCCAATACTGCTTCCTCCCTTTTCTTTCTGTAATTGCTCTTTCCCAGCAAACCTTTTGAACTAACTACAGCTCAACATCTTCCCATGGCACATGTTTAAAATGAATAATACTTAGCAGATGCCAAAAATTACATTCTGTCAGATTTTCTGAATTCACAGAGTTACCAATTTCTCACTTGAATTGCACCCTTGGATAATAGTTTATTTCATTAGGTTCTCACTGACACTCTACTAACACAATGTGTGAACTCATCACTGAAGCATGAGAATAGGTGTTAAAGATGTTATTTGGAAATAAACAACAGTGTAAGATTTCTTGTGCTCTATATTTTCTCTCATTCTGGAGATAAGATATTATTTAGCATAACTTGAAAATATTACACAAGAAATAATTCTTATTAAAATATCATCTCCTCTTGATTAATGTCAGAAAATTAGCAGTCTACAATTTTTTTAACTATGTAAAATTTTCTTAGATATCAGAAAAAGTATAGAAACTTATAGTGGGTTTTATTTTCAAATGAAATAGTAAGCTAAATATTAGGCTGGAAGCTACTTAAAAACCAAAATGTTGTTAATTCAAAATTAAGGCTGAGTCTAAAAATAAGTAGAAATAAGTAATAACCAGTTACACAAGTGAATTTTCTAGTCATTAAAGAGATAAATTTATGGATATAGAACATTTAATTTTTATGAACCAATTTATAGATATTATATAATTTGTAATTTTTCCAAATCATACATTTTGCATGTCAGGATTTTTAGACTGTCTAAATAATATGACATTGTCACTCAATAAATATTGAACAAAAGCTTGATGAATACATGTATACTTAAGTCAGGTGAGCAGATGAATGGCAAAACATTTACAATTGCACAAATATTTATTAATTTATCCAGCTGCACTGGCTTATACTATTTGTATTACAACTTAAATATTTGCTTTTGCAAGTCCCTGGTGTTTAGATATTGATCATAATTTGAAGAGAGATTCTAGGTAAAAAAGATAGAGTAATTTTATGATAATTAAACAGTTTTGTCTATATATTTTGATATCAAAATGTTTTATATAATAAAGATATATCATAGATAAATATTTTTTACATCATATTTCTCAAAACAAGTTCACCCACTTGTAGTTTTTTCTTTTTATAATAGCAAAATACATATAATGCATTTTGAAGGTTTATAACATTGGACGAATGTTATAATGCAACACATTTTTGCCTTATGGGAGGGTTTTAATTATTTAACCCAGAAATGTTCCTAAAAATAAAGTTTCATTTCCATGTGCTAAATTTTTAAAATTAAATGCCTCTTTACATCAGATTTTTAAAACACTTTCCCTTTATTTCAAACTGATCTATATTACTTCCTTGTATTTAGCACATCTATTTAGTTGTATTTGTTGTAATTTCCACTAGCACAAGAAAATACCTTAATTATCTTTGTATTCCCAGATTCTGAGCATTTTGATGGCACTTAGTAGGCACAGAAATAATTTGTAGAATTATTAGTTCAAGGTTGGTTAACCTTTTGTTGTTGCAGTCTAACATCTTCCTAGAATTTACCTTGAAAATTAGCCTTTCTTGGTCTATGGGATAGCAAAGATACCCTAGGAATTAAAGGTGATGAGTTGTGTTTGTTAGCTCAACTGTATTTTGTTTGATCCTCCCATTAAAAGGTGATATTATTTCTTCTGCCCCTTAAATCGTGGATAGCCTCATGATCAATTTGCTTTGAACAATGCAAGGGAGCAGAAGTGGCACTATGAGTTCTAGAGCTTATACCCAAAGTTTCTGCAGTTTTGCAGTTTCTATTTCTACCCTCTTGGATGCCACCATGAACCATCATCATTTGTGGTAGCCAGGCCAGCTGTTACTTGTTAAATGGTCAATATTACACAAGGTAGAAAAAACCTCAAACAGATAAAACAGTTTATTATAAACTCGCTTTAATATGGACATGATAAAGATGTTAAAGAGTTTGAGGAAAAAAAGAAAGAATTGGAGAACACAGGTAACCCCCATATTTTCTGCTCTACTGAATTCAGTTGAAATGAAGGTCTATTCAGTATCTCTGGGGCCATTCTACCTTAGAAGCCTCTAGGAGGGTATCATGCCTTGTAGGGATGTTAACTATGATCTTTGCCTCTGTCTTCACTTGGCTGTCTTACCTCTGGGTCTGTGTACATTTGGGTCCATCCTAATCAGCTGCATTAACTTGATCATATCTGCAAAGAACCCGTTTTCAAATAAAACTATATTCACATGTACCTGGGAGAGGGCTTGGGGTATTTTAGGACTTCAACATCTATTTTTGGGCATGCAAACCAACCCATAACAATCACTAATATACAAATCTCAGTACACAATTTCAAAACACAGACTTCCAGCATCTTCTCAAGAAGCTGTATACTTAAACTTGAAAAAAATAGCATCAGGTGGACCCTACATTGTATTCAATGTTTCTGGAAACATATGAATGATTTTAAAATCTGACAGATCAATTGAAATTACTTGGGTCAGGGCCCTTTCTATCTTCCAGAAACATAAACATAAACATAAACACAAACACACCCATACTTGTTAACTGATGGATTGAATGCTTCCCAAAGCCATCAGAGCCTTTCTGATTCAGAATTTCCGGATAGGTACATAATATATATACATGCATATACATACATTATAGATATAAAATTCCCAGGTAATTCCATTTGTCAAAACAGTTTTAAAACCATTTCCTTAAAAGGCCTTCAACTTATCTAAAGAAGAAAATGGATGCATTAAACTTAAGGCAAATTGATACCTTCTTTTCTGATATGTTCTTGAAATAACATGGCTGAGTTGGGAGTGACGAACATAACAAGGCAGAAATATTGGCTCATCAACTTCAGGCACAGCTGAGAACACTAAAAAGACTGTCAAAGCAAACATTCTGCACCCTTTCATTTCTTAGCTCCCGTTCTTCACATGCTCTCCTGACCAAAAATTATATATTAACCCAGAAAAACAGTAACAATATTTGAAAGAATTAAAAAAAAAAAAATCAGGGCATCTAAGTGGCTCAGTTATTGAGCATCTGCCTTTGGCTCAGGCCCTGATTCCAGGTCCTGGGATGGAGCCCCACATGGAGCATCGCTTCAGGCTCCCTGCTCAGCAGGAAGCCTGTTCTCTCTCTCCCACTCCCCCTGCTTGTGTTCCCCCTCTCACTGTGTCTCTCTCCATCAAAAAAATAAATAAAATCTTTAAAAAAAGAAAGAATAAAAAAAACAGAATAAATCCTTTTTCTCTTTCTGAAAACAATTGAAAATTTTTGAATATCATTCTAAAACCCCTCTACTTGGAAGAAAAACTAAAATCATTCATTACCTTAATAAACAATGATCTTTCATTTTCTTGTCCATTTTCAAATATTTATTACATACAGAATATATAAATAAATTTTGTTAAAAATGCAAACAGGAAAAAGAGTTTATAAGTATTCACTGCAATATATTCAGTATATGTAATATAGTGTTATTTCATATATAGTTTTGATTATATATTTTACATGTAATTTTGATTTGATATATGTAGTTTATGTATAGTTTTTTTTAAAGATTTTATTTGTTTAACAGAGAGTGATAGAGCACAAGTAGGGGAAACAGCAGGTGGAAGAAGAAGCAGGCTCTCCATTGAGCAGGGAGCCCAATGTGGGACTGGAACCCAGGACCTTGGGATCATTACCTAAGCTGAAGGCAAATGCTTAGCCAACTGAACTACCCAGGTGCCCATATAGTTTACATATAGTTTTGATTATTGGTTTTATACTTTAAAACACATCTTAGAGATCTTTCTGTATCAGTATATTAGATTGATTTTATTTGTTAGAACCTCTTCTTAGTATTTGTTTAACCATAACATTTTTTTTAAAAGATTTTATTTATTTATTTGACAGACAGAGATCACAAGTAGGCAGAGAGGCAGGTAGAGAGAGGGGGGAAGAAGGCTCCCTGCCGAGCAGAGAGACCAATGCGGGGCTCGATCTCAGGACCCTGGGATCATGACCTGAGCTGAAGGCAGAGGCTTAACCCACTGAGCCACCCAGGTGCCCCTAACCATAACATTTTGATTGTTAAAACAATTTGCTCATAATATAATGATGCATTGAATTTCCTGTGTTTCATTGTGAACAAGTGTATTTCTCCAGGCTATGTAAATTATACATCAATTAAAGACTTTGCTCATTTTTAAATTTTATGAAAAACTAAATTTTTAAAAAAACATTTATTTATTTATTTGTCAGAGAGAGAGAGTGAACACAAGCAGGCAGAATGGCAGGCAGAAGCAGAAAGAAGCAGGCTCCCTGCTGAGCAAGGAGCCCGATGTGGAACTTGCTCCCAGCACGCTGGGATCATGACCTGAGCTGTAGGCAGTGATTTAACCGGCTGAGCTACCCAGGAGTCCAGAAAAACTAAATTTTTACATTTAGTTTACACTTAACTAAATGGGCTCCAGAGATAATTATATCACATTTTCTCCATAATTTCTCAGAGTATGAGACTAATGATGTCCTAAATATTCACCAATACTGTATATTATCAGTATCTATTTTGGTAATGTGAAGGTTAAAAATGATATTTCCCCAGAACCTCACTTATCTCAGATATTGTCAATCTATTCGTTTTTGAAATAATAATGTTAAAATATTTTATGATCATTTCAATTTTGTAGTCCTGGTTTTTATGAGGTAATTTTTTCATATATTTATTGTCCATTTATTTTTCTTCTAATGTGATATGGTCGATTTTTATCTTTTGCATATTTTTCTTACATTCTCTAGTAATTTGCATTTTAATTTCTAAGTATTCTACATATATTTTGGATTTCGGATAAGTACTGCAAATACTCCCAGTCTGCCACTTTTCTTCTAATTCTGTTTACTGCATCACTGTTGTAAATAAGTTCATCTTTGCTAACATTCATCAATAGCTTTTCTTTGAAACATTTAAATTATAATAATTATAGAAGGGAATTTTAATTAAAATTAATTTTACTTATGTTTATTAAAAATAAAAATAAAACTTGTTTCAGAAGAGAATCAAATGGGATGATTGTACAAGTATAAAGGAAAACAATGTAACCAGTTGTTGTCCTCAACCAAATTCAGGCCCTAGATAGAGTTTTTAGACAAAATGGGATGAAGGCCAAAATGAATTGAAAAGGAACTTGAACAGGTGTTTGTATACATCTGCCCTCATTTGTAATGGCCAAGAGACAAGACCTCTGATTCTAACTTTGTCTTGTAATTTATGCTTATTGCCCTTAGAAATGTAAATACATTGAACTCCCTCAAGTTTAAGAGTTCAAACATTGAAAGCAATTAAAACTTGTATTTAGAAAATGGCTATAAATAAGAGCTCTAGTGGTGTTTAAATGGTTCATTTAAGATTTAAAATATTGTGTATTTGATTATTAAATAACTGATTTATGTATGCTAAAAAGACATTTTTATTTTAAAACTCTTGTAATCACGTGCATCATTTGGTAGACTCACACTAATGTAATAAATAGGACAGTATTTGCTGAAAGCACTGAATTGTGAATTAAAATACACCAGTACTTTTCTTAAGACTTTGAAAAGAACTACAAATATGTAGTAAACTGGTACTCTTCATATTTAAAATTTAACATATGGGATAGAATCATGGTTTGGGATAGGGACAGATCTATATTATGAATGCAGATCTGCCTTAAGCATGTTATTTAAGCCTTGACATCTCATCCCCCTATCTGTAAAATGAAGATAATAATGACTTATATCCTAGGGTAATTCTGTATATTCATTAAAATGACATGGTAAGCACTTAGAACAATGCCTGATGCATAATGATAAAAGTTAGTTGTCGTTTATATATTTATTAATCTGGCTTTTTTGGTTTGTTTTTAAATTTTATTTATTTATTTGACAGACAGAAATCACAAGTAGGCAGAGAGGCAGGCAGAGAGAGAGGGGGAGGCAGGCTCCCTGCTGAGCAGAGAGCCTGATTCGGGGCTTGATCCCAGGACCCTGAGATCAGGGCCCAAGGCGAAGGCAGAGGCTTAACCCACTGAGCCACCCAGGTGCCCCTATTAATCTGTTTTAAAATTGGTTCTCTTGTTCTTCAGGTACAATATTTAAAGGACAATTTACTTGCAAAGCTATTTCATTTAATTATAAAATCCACTTGGCTTTTGGTAAACTTCTCAATGTCTTCTGATGAACCAAAAGCAAAATATTAACAATGGAAAAAAAAATCACCCTGATTAAATTTAAATTGATCTGACTTCTATCAGGTGTAAGATTTTAAGAGAAGAATTTATATTATTTCACTTAGTGTTCAGTCAGTTCTATCAGCTCTAGTGGATTTAGACAGCTTTGTTCTTGTCTTGATGTGAATAACTAATTGTAGTAATTAACCTAACTATAACAGTATAATAATTGAACGTTCAGCATTCAAGTGGCTTTCAACTTTCTTCTAAAACCTTTAATATCAAAGTGACCCAAAATCCATCTCACCTGGATAGAGTTCCTTGGATCATTTCTAAATGATAACTGGTTCAGTATTTTGGAAAAGAAGGAAATGATTGAGTTCTAAGACAAAGCACATTGTGAGCCTGCATTTGACCTTAATTCGTGACCAAGAAAGTTCAAAGCTTATCAAAATTCACTTGGGTATATTTTCTTTTATTCTTCTATTTACATTTTGGGTATAATTTTGTTTCTAAGAGGTTATACTCTTTATACTCTTTCTGTGGGGTATACATTAGAAATAATTTTAGATGTATGATTGAATTAGAAGAAGAGAGAAAAATGGCTAATAATCGATGTCTCTGACTTCCCTGTGAAGTCATCCTTGAACAATAATTGGTGAGATCTCTGCTATCCAAAAAGAAAATAACCTCCTTTCAGTCACCTACTCCATAGCTGCATTCTATCCCCTCTGAGGGCTGGGGAAGGTAATTTTACTCTGTATACAATGCCTCACATCACACTTCCAATTACTTCATCCCTCCAGTGAGGTTTGAAAACATGAAACAACATGACTATTAGGAATGTAGTTGAGGTCTATGGAGGGCTGCAGAGACTCTTACTAGTTAGAAGGAGTAGAGAAAGAAGATTATGAAATAAACTACCTTAATAAGAAGACTGAATTGGAAACACACCAATCTGAAGAATCAGAGGAGAACAACATCACAGTAATTGGAGTTAAAAGAAATCTGTTGAGAGGGAAGGTGATTTCTTAAAACTCTGGAGAAATTATCAGGAAAAAAAAAAAAAAAGGAAAACTATCTAGATTTAAGAGGAAAAAAGTTGTAAAATGAGACTTGTGATTCTTTTGGGTGATTTATATTTATTATTGCTAGTAGAAGAAGCAAGTGATAAGGAAAGCTACAGAGTCTGGGAAGTAAAAGTAATGAAGTCAAGTTTACAGAGGTCCATAGCACAGTTGTTTCAGAGAAATTGTGGTTACTTGCCATTCACCTACTTCTGTTCTGCAAGATGGTATGATTTATCTTTGAAAAAGTATTTTGTGTTCATTGTGTTTTATAGTCTCTTCCTTTATCTAAATCCTCTGTGTTTTTGCCCTTCATCTGACACCACTTTGGGTTTGAACAGGAAAAATATAGCAGGAAATCCTAGAGCTGGAAAGCTAGAATGTTGACAGAGACTCAGCAAAAATTCTTGCTTTTGGAAGAACCAGGGATTTTATAATATTATGGTTTATTTGAGAGTGGTACTGATGCAGAAGTCTAACTTAAGAAACTATAGAAAAAGGAAAGAGGTAATTTTTATCAGTCAGAGTCCTGATGGGAGATACATGTCAAAATCAATTTTTTTTTAAATGAGTGGAAGTGTTCATGAATATGTGGCTAAAGTTAATGGGAAGTATCAAGGGTTGACCTAAATTGTTTGGAGTTTCAACCACTGTAGGTTTCAGATGCAACTGGGAGGAACAGTCACAGAGACTGAGAAAGAAGAACTGTAGCTCTAAGAGATGCATTACCTCCCCGGATAGAAGCTGTGTTCTTTGGTAGACAGACCTCACCAAATTCTGATGACCCTTCTGGTAGAGAAACATGGCCAAACTCTGAGGGAGGATGTGGAAATAAATTGTTTTCAATCCTGTAATCACTTGCCAGTTATACCCAGTGATTGGACCAAACTCAAAGCCAGAGGGCAAGAGAGCCATTTGATGAAGTTCACAGAGTTAGCTCCATATGGCACAGAGAATAGTGGTGAAGAGTGGAAAGTGGGTCTTGGGGGCCCACAGAAAATATCTAGGACACACAAGTCAAACATCTAGGATATATACCCAGGATATACAAGTGTTTAAGAATTTTTTTTTCCAAGATAAGTACCTTTATAGTCATTGAGAACACAAAGACTCTGTAGCTTTCCTTGCCATCCTTGGGGCTCATATTTAAGTGCATATTTTTAATATAACATGTGCATGTACAAGTGTATGTACACTTGTATTATTTACCTGGATACACATACATGCATGTAGCTACATAAAATATTAGATATGTATTTTTGTATTTTTCTTTCTTTTCCACAATTCCCAAATCTTCCTGTGGTCGACAGAAAATTCACATTGCACAAACTAGATAGAATTTAGGATGTTGAGACAGCTGAGCATGTTTTGGCTAATGCCAGTGTTCTACCTTGAAATCGAGCATGCTTGTAGCCCTTCCCTTGTCCAAGTAAGCATTAACATAGAGAACATAGAGGTCATTTCTATAGTTATTGGGAGAGTGTTTCAGTAGCCTCATTATGTTCATGCTGCTTGTGGCGTCTGGTTATTATTTAGCAGAATAATTTTATGTCCTCTGAGATTTTGCTTAGCACATATGTCAGTCTTCCTCTCAGTCTTCCAAAACACCAACTGAGGTTCTTGAAGGACGCACAAAATCGACAGTAATGATATGGAAAGAAAAGTTTCAGCTGGACAATGCAGAAACTCCCCCTGGTTAGACAGATATGCAAGAGTGTATATGATATGTCAAATATCTGTTAATGATGAATGCTTAGCACTCTTAGAGCTCTGAAAATTATAATAACACATAGTTCAGTTATTAACTTGTTTGAACTTTTTCCTTTTGACTAATTGTCATATTCCTAGAAAACAGCATTTATATATGCATTGCTGTTTTGACATTAATTGAAAAATAATTTTTAACCATTATTTTCTTAAGGATTTATAAAAAACAAACACGTGAAGTCTCCAGATATTATAATGAAATGAGCAATTTAGGAGTGTTTGGAGAAGTCACAAATGAATTTGTACCCTGATTTCAATAATTGCTACATCTGCAACTTCAGGTAAGTTACTTTATTTTTCTGAATTTTATTTTTCATATTTTTAAAGTAAGGGTAATAATTCGAAACTTGTGTGGATATTGGAAACAATACATGTGCATGAAAATCTTCTAATCCTACCCCTCTGCCATTCCTCCTTTTCACTTACCATCACCAATATGGCAATATTTCCTTGGGTCCTATCAAAGACACTGACCAACAGTGTAATTTTCTCTATTTATCCAGTTCTAGATTGACTATAAATGCATTCCATTATTCCTGAAGACCTCAGGAAGTTAAAGATATTAAAGCTTGAGTGAATACAACACTATTTGCCCTGTATTTTGCTGCCTCTTGTCTTGATTCACATCTTGAACATAGAAAATATTGCCCACATCCCAGTGTGATTTTATTCTCTAAGATTTCCTCCAGGCACAAAATTAAAGATCCCTAAGCTCTTTCAACTTGTTAACAGTGTTTCATAGACACAGTCAGTTTTGAAGAAAGTCAAAGCCAAAAATGAAATCTGTACCTCTCTACCCATGTCTAAATAAGGGGATGCAAATGTAAAATAGAGCAAAAATTAATCGCAAATTCCAGACTACTTAAGTGGATAAACAGAAGAAAGAAAGAAAAAAGGAAGCTCTGTTTTAACATTAATTCCCATCAATATCAGAGGTAATTGATACCACAAAAACTAGAATATGGAGAGGGGAGAAAGATGGCAGAGAAGTAGCAGGATGAGATGACATAGGGTAGCAGGAGATCAGCTAGACAGCTTATCTAACCATTGTGAACACCTACAAATGCAACGGGAAATTGAAGAGAAGAAGAGCAACAATTCTAGAAACAGAAAATCGATCACGTTCTGAAAGTTAGGACCTGCGGAGAAGTGAATCCAAAGCGACGGGAAGATAGACCCCGGGGGGAGGGGTCGGCTCCCGGCAAGCGGCGGAGCAATGGAACACAAAATCGGGACTTAAAAGTCTGCTCCACTGGGAGACATCACTCCAGGGGCTAAACCGGGGGGAAACCCAGGCGGGGTCAGCATAACCCCAGGTCCCACAGGGTCACGGAAGGACCGGGGGTGTCTGAGGGCCATGGAGCTCGCAGGTATTGGAGCAGGGAAGCTGGCTACAGTGACAGAGCCGAGGACTGAGCTCTCAGCCCGGGGTTACCTTGTGCCGGTTGCAGGCTGGGTGGGCTCGGAGCGCGGCCGGAGGCCACGGAGACAGAAGCGACCAGGCGCTTTTCTCCAGGCTCCAGCAATTGACTGCTTTCCTCAAGGCGCGACCGCAAGCCAGGGAGGTGGGGCGGTTGGGCGCTTTTCTCTCAGGGCGCACTGAGGAGCGGAACCCAAGCTCACGGATCCTCCGGGCTGAGAGATTGGGAGGCCGCCATCTTCATTCCCGTCCTCCGGAACTCTACGGAACGTGCTCAGGGAACAAAAGCTCCAGAAAGCAAACCCGAGCGGATTACTGAGCCCGGGCCGCTGGCAAGGGCGGTGCAATTCCGCCTGAGGCAAAGACACTTGAGAATCACTACAACAGGCCCCTCCCCAGAAGATCAACAAGAAACCCATCCAAAACCAACTTCAGTCACCAAGAACAGCAGAATTCCACAGCAGGAGAAAGCAAATTTTATCTGGACAAAATGACAAGGGGAAAAACTCACCTCAAAAAAAAGAACAAGAGGCCGTACCAAAGGCTGGAGACCTAATCAATACGGACATTGGTAACATGACAGATCTAGAGTTCAGAATGACAATTCTCAAGGCTCTAGCCGGGCTCGAAAAAGGCATAGAAGATATTAGAGAAACCCACTCCGGAGAGATAAAAGCCCTTTCTGGAGAAATAAAAGACTAAAATCTAACCAAGTGGAAATCAAAAAAACTATTCATGAGGTGCAATCAAAATGGAAGCTCTCACTGCTAGGATAAATGGGGCAGAGGAAAGAATTAGTGACATAGAAGACCAAATGACAGAGAATAAAGAAGCTGAGCAAAAGAGAGACAAACAAATAATGGACCACGAGGAGAGAATTCGAGAGATAAGCGACACCATAAGACAACACAACATTAGAATAATTGTGATTCCAGAAGAAGAAGAGAGAGGGGAGCAGAAGGTATATTGGAAAGAATTATTGGAGAGAATTTCCCTAATATGGCAAAGGGAACAAACATCAAAATCCAGGAGATGCTAAGAACGCCCCTCAAAATCAATAAAAATAGGTCCACACCTCGTCACCTGATAGTAAAATTTACAAGCCTTAGTGACAAAGAGAAAATCCTGAAAGCAGCCTGGGAAAAGAATTCTGTAACATACAAGGGTAAGAACATTAGATTGGCAGCAGACTTATCCACAGAGACCTGGAAGGCCAGAAAGAACTGGCATGATATATTCAGAGCACTAAACGAGAAAAATATGCAGCCAAGAATACTATATCCGGCTAGGCTATCATTGAAAATAGAAGGAGAGATAAAGAGCTTCCAGGACAAACAAAAGCTGAAAGAATTTGCAAACACCAAACCAGCTCTACAGGAAATATTGAAAGGGGTCCTCTAAGCAAAGAGAGACCCTAAAAGTAGTAGATCAGAAAGAAACAGAGACAATATACAGGAACAGTCACCTTACAGGCAATACAATGGCAATAAATTCATATCTCTCAATAGTTACCCTGAATGTTAATGGTCTTAATGCCCCAATCAAAAGACACAGGGTATCAGAATGGATAAAAAAACAAAACCCATCAATATGCTGCCTACAAGAAACTCATTTTAGACCCCAAGACACCTCCAGATTTCAAGTGAGGGGGTGGAAAACAATGTACCATGCTAATGGACATCAGAAGAAAGCTGGGGTGGCAATCCTTATATCAGATCAATTAGATTTTAAGCCAAAGACTATAATAAGAGATGAGGAAGGACACTATATCATACTCAAAGGGTCTGTCCAACAAGAAGACCTAACAATCTTAAATATCTATGCCCCTAACATGGGAGCAGCGAACTATATAAACCAATTAATAACAAAATCAAAGGAATACATCGACAGTAATACAATAATAGCAGGGGACTTTAACACTCCCCTCACTGAAATGGACAGATCATCTAAGCAAAAGATCAACAAGGAAATAAAGGCCTTAAATGACACACTGGACCAGATGGACATCACAGATATCTTCAGAAAATTCCATCCCAAAGCAAGAGAATATACATTCTTCTCTAGTGCACATGGAACATTCTCCAGAATACACCACATCCTGGGTGATAAATCAGGTCTCAATCGGTACCAAAAGATTGAGATCATTCCCTGCATATTTTCAGACCACAGTGCTCTGAAGCTAGAACTCAATCACAAGAGGAAATTTGGAAAGAATGCAAATACATGGAGACTAAACAGCATCCTTCTAAAAAATGAATGGGTCAACCAGGAATTAAAGAAGAATTGAAAAAATTCATGGAAACAAATGATAATGAAAACACAACAGTTCAAAATCTGTGGGACACAGCAAAGGCAGTCCTGAGAGGAAAATATATAGCAGTGCAAGCGTTCCTCAAGAAACAAGAAAGGTCTCAAATACACAACCTAAACCTACACCTAAAGGAGCTGGAGAGAGAACAACAAAGAAAGCCTAAACCCAGCAGGAGTAGAGAAATCATAAAGATCAGAGCAGAAATCAATGAAATAGAAACTAAAAAAACAATAGAACAAATCAACAAAACTAGGAGCTGGTTCTTTGAAAAAATTAATAAGATTGATAACCCCTGGCCAGACTTATCCAAAAGAAAAGAGAAAGGACACAAATAAATAAAATCATGAATGAAAGAGGAGAGATCACAACCAACACCAAAGAAATACAAACAATTATAAGAGCATACTATGAGCAACTCTACACCAACAAATTTGACAATCTGGAAGAAATGGATACATTTCTAGAGACGTATAAACTACCACAACTGAACCAGGAAGAAATAGATAACCTGAACAGACCCATAACCAGTAAGGAGAGTGAAACAGTCATCAAAAATCTCCAAACAAACAAAAGTCCAGGACCAGACGGCTTCCCAGGGGAATTCTACCAAACATTTAAAGAAGAATTAATTCTTATTCTCCTGAAACTGTTCCAAAAAATAGAAATGGAAGGAAAACTTCCAAACTCATTCTATGAGGCCAGCATCACCTTGATCCCACAACCAGACAAGGATCCCACCAAAAAAAGAGAATTACAGACCCATATCCTTGATGAACACAGATGCGAAAATTCTCACCAAAATACTGGCCAATAGGATCCAACAGTACATTAAAAGGATTATTCACCACGACCAAGTGGGATTTATTCCAGGGCTGCAAGGTTGGTTCAACATCCGCAAATCCATCAATGTGATACAATACATTAATAAAAGAAAGAGTAAGAACCATATGATACTCTCAATAGATGCTGAAAAAGCATTTGACAAAGTGCAGCATCCCCTCCTGATTAAAACTCTTCAAAGTGTAGGGATAGAGGGCACATACCTCAATATTATCAAAGGCATCTATGAAAAATCCACCGCAAATATCATTCTCAATGGAGAAAAACTGAAAGCTTTTCCGCTAAGGTCAGGAACACGGCAGGGATGTCCGTTATCACCACTGCTGTTCAACATAGTACTAGAAGTCCTAGCCTCAGCAATCAGACAACAAAAAGAAATTAAAGGCATCCAAATCGGCAAAGAAGAAGTCAAACTATCACTCTTTGCAGATGATATGATACTATATGTGGAAAACCCAAAAGGCTCCATTCCAAAACTGCTAGAACTTATACAGGAATTCAGTAAAGTGTCAGGATATAAAGTCAATGCACAAAAATCAGTCGCATTTCTTTACACTAACAACAAGACAGAAGAAAGAGAAATTGAAGAGTCAGTCCCATTTACAATTGCACCCAAAACCATAAGATACCTAGGAATAAATCTAACCAAAGAGGCAAAGAATCTATACTCAGAAAACTATAAAGTACTCCTGAAAGAAACTGAGGAAGACACAAAGAAATGGAAAAATATTCCATGCTCATGGATTGGAAGAACAAATATTGTGAAAATGTCTATTCTACCTAAAGCAATCTACACATTTAATGCAATCCCTATCAAAATCCCATCCATTTTTTTAAAGAAATAGAACAAATAATCCTAAAATTTATATGGAACCAGAAAAGACCTCGAATAGCCAAAGGAATATTGAGAAAGAAAGCCAAAGTTGGTGGCATCACAATTCCAGACTTCAAGCTCTATTACAAAGCTGTCATCATCAAGACAGTATGGTACTGGCACAAAAGCAGACATATAGACCAATGGAACAGAATAGAGAGCACAGAATTAGACCCTCAACTCTATGGTCAACTAATCTTTGACAAAGCAGGAAAGAATATCCAATGGAAAAAAGACAGCCTCTTCAACAAATGGTGCTGGGAAAATTGCACAGCCACATGCAGAAAAATGAAATTGGACTATTTCCTTACACCACACACGAAAAGAGACTCAAAATGGATGAAGGACCTCAATGTGAGAAAGGAATCTATCAAAATCCTTGAGGAGAATGCAGGCAGCAACCTCTTTGACCTCAACTGCAGTAACGTCTTCCTAGGAACATCGCCAAAGGCAACAGAAGCAAGGGCAAAAATGAACTATTGGGATTTCATCAAGATCAAAAGCTTTTGCACAGCAAAGGAAACAGTTAACAAAACCAAAAGACAACTGACAGAATGGGAGAAGATATTTGCAAACGACATATCAGATAAAGGGCTCGTATCCAAAATCTATAAAGAGCTTAGCAAACTCAATACCCAAAGAACAAATAATCCAGTCAAGAAATGGGCAGAGGACATGAACAGACATTTCTGCAAAGAAGATATCCAGATGGCCAACAGACACATGAAAAAATGCTCCACATCACTCGGCATCAGGGAAATACAAATCAAAACCACAATGAGATACCACCTCACACCAGTCAGAATGGCTAAAATTAACAAGTCAAGAAATGACACATGCTGGCGAGGATTCGGAGAGAGGGGAACCTTCCTACACTGCTGGTGGGAATGCATGCTGGTGCAACCACTCTGGGAAACAGTGTGGAGGTTCCTCAAAAAACTGAAAATAGAGCTACCCTATGACCCAGCAATTGCACTACTGGGTATATATCCTAAAGATACAAACGTGGTGCTCTGAAGGGGCACGTGCACCCGAATGTTTATAGCAGCAATGTCCACAATAGCCAAACTGTGGAAAGAGCCTAGATGTCCATCAACAGATGAATGGATAAAGATGTGGTATATATACACAATGGAATACTATGCAGCCATCAAAAGACATGAAATCTTGCCATTTGTGACCACGTGGATGGAACTAGAGGGTATCATGCTTAGCAAAATAAGTTAATAGGAGAAAGACAACTATCATATGATCTCTTTGATATGAGGAAGTGGAGATGCAAGGCGGGGGGTGGGGCTGGGGGGAGGTAGGAAAAGAAAAATTGAAAAGATGGGATTGGGAGGGAGACAAACCATGAAAGACTCAATCTCAAAAAATGGACTGAGGGTTGCTGGGGGGAGGGGGACGGGAGAGGGTGGTGGGGAAATGGACATTGGGGAGGGTATGTGCTATGATGAGTTCTGTGAAATGTGTACACCTAGTGATTCACAGACCTGTACCCCTGGGGATAAAAATACATTATATGTTTATTAAAATAAAAAAATTAAAAAAAACTAGAATATGAAATTTAGCCATAACATTATCATGAAAATTATAAAATTAATGATATATTTAACTTTAAATACTATTATATAAGGATATTAGTAACCATTCTTAGAAATTACAATGAAACATTAAACTTTATGTCAAATTTATATTGAGACAATTACTCCAGATTCTTTAAAAGCAGACAAATTCCTTATGTGTCCTCCCAATGCAATATTCCTGAAGGCATTTTTAGACACCTGAAATGATATTAAATTCATTATATTTGTATTAAGTCTGGATAAAGAATGCATGTTATAGAGTTAATTTATCATTGTGAAACTTACTTTTAGAAGAATTAAGGTAAGGAAGCAAAGACTGCTTATAAATGTAGTATGATTAAAATATTTAGATAAAAATAGTTTTTAAATAGTGAAGCTAAAAAGTGTTTATGTGAAAGAAAAGGGAATGAAATAGATAATTTTCAGATATTTAATATACAGTTACTTGTACACACGTTCACACATGCACACACACACACTCATACACTTATATATATAAAGATGTATTTATGTAAAATTTAAAAGTTTTAGAGAACATCATTAACTCATTTAGCTCAGCAAAAAGAATAGAGAACTAATACCAACTCTCTGGTTTTGATGTTGTACTAAATTATGGAAGATATTACCATTGGGATAGGTTGGGTGATTTGGACACAGGACCTCCTGGCACATTACTTTGAAACTGACTGTGAACCTATAATTATAAAACAAGTGCTTAAAAAATAGGGTAATATAAAAAAAATTTTTTTAAGTAAAAAGAGCCTGTAAAGGGAAATTATGCTGTGGTTTGGAAACCAAGAAGGTGCATTTTAACTGCACATTTAAAAATGTTATAATAGGAGCTAAATGTGATTGTTGGATTCAACATGAGAAATAAAGTATCAGTAGGAATTCTAAAATCTATTCTTTTTGTATAGAAATGGAATATTGTTTTTATACATTTACCTGGATGGTTTTAATCATAATTATGGTTTTAATCATAATCTATAACTTTTTTATTTATTTATTTGAAAGAGAGAAAGTTTGTGTGCATCCAAGCAGAGGGACAGTCAGAGGGAACTAATCTCAAGCAGACTCCCTGCTGAGCATGGTGTCCAACACAGGGTTTCATGTGGGTCTAGATCCCACAACCTTGGGATCATTACCTGTGCCTGCAAAGAAGGGTTGGATGCTTAACTGACTGATCCACCCAAGCACCTCAAATAATCTATAATTTTATGTGGGAAGAATGGTAGAAAGAAATGAGGATATGAAACATGGGGAACATTTTCTAGAAAAAATTTTAAACAGGATTTTGATGCATTTACTCACTTTCCCTTTTTGAGTAGAAAGTCTTTTCTATAGAAAAGAATGTTTTGAGTTCACTAAATATCTTAATTCTAGATAGTGAACTTAAAAAGTCTTGATATCCTTGGGCCCCTGGGTGGCTCCATCAGTAAGCATCTGCCTTCAGCTCAGGTCATGATTCCAGGGTCCTGGGTCTGAGCCCCTCATTGAGCCCTGCATAGAGCCTCTAATCAGGCTCCCTGCTCAGCTGGAAGTCTGTTTCTTTCTCTCCTACTCCTCCTGCCTGTGTTCCCTCTCTCACTGTGTCTTTCTGTCAAATAAATAAATAAAATCTTTTAAAAAAACCTTTAAGAATGAAAATTTTATAGATTCATTTGAAATATTTATTTTCTAAATAAAAAATTAATATAAAAATAAAATCTTAACTATGCAAAGATAGTGTAATTTTGTTTTTCTAAAAATTCTTATTTGAAGTCAATTTGGTCTATTTGTATAAAATAGAAATGGAGTGAATCATAGGAATTAGTGATTTTTCAATCTTATCCAGATACTACCAGGATCTCCATTTGTTCTGAAATTATAGCACTAAGTTTATCATGGAAGAAAGAGCTATTGAAGTAGTTAGATCACTTATGTAATCTCCTTTCAAACTACATTAGCTATGATCTCTTCATCACTAATCTTTGCTCACCAGTGTACATCATCAGGATAACATTGTCTTGAATTCACGTTTTCTCTTTATTACCCTACTCTGGTTAAAATAAGAAAGTCTGGTTATAAGTTTGATTGAGTTACTAGATGTAAAAAATTTCTCCTAGTTTCTCTGTAGAGTCTTATGTCCGCTCTGCTTTTCAAAGGAACAGTATTCCTCCACATAAATGATATTTGGGCAGCTTGGGGATCTTAGATAGACATTAATATGGAAGAGAGTTGGAAAGAACAGTAATTGAACTGCTGAGATAATTCCTGTCAGCTGCAGTGCTCAGAACTGGCTTGGGTCCATTTGAAGCCTTCTGGTCCTGTGGTCTCACTGAAGGCAGTGTTCTGCATATTATCTTTGATCGAGTTATGCTTGAATAATTTTGGCTGAAGATGGAACAATTTCTCACTCTTCAGAGCTTTACAGTTGCACTTGATAATAAACCAATTGAATTATTTATTTTCCTTTTTAATTATGAGTTAGTTTTGAATTATAGTTCTATATTTAAAATTTATAATATAAGTTTTTATTTATAAGAATGTTAAAAAGCTATAGCATTAAGACATAATAACCCAATGCAGTCTTAGTATTGTTTTTGTTTTTAAACTATGAAATTGAAACAAATTGTGATAATGCATATTTCTGTCTTAGTCTGCTAGGGCTGCAATACAAATATCATAAATTGGTGACTTAAAAACAGAAATTTATTTTCTCATGATTCTGGAGTCTGGAAGTTTAAGATCAGAGTAGTAACATAGTCAGTTTCTGGTGATGGTGCTTTTTCTGCCTTATAGATAGCCAACTTCTCTCTGTGTCCTATATGGAAGAGAGGGAGTGAGCAAGAGAGCACAAGCTCTCTGGTATCTCTTCTTAGAAAGGCACAATCCCGGGCACCTGGGTGGCTCAGTGGGTTAGAGCCGCTGCCTTCGGCTCAGGTCATGATCCCTGCGTCCTGGGATCAGGCCCTGCATCGGGCTCTCTGCTCAGCAGGGAGCCTGCTTCCTCCCTTCTCTCTCTGCCTGCCTCTCTGCCTACTTGTGATCTCTCTGTCAAATAAATGAGTAAAATCTTTAAAAAAAAAAAAAAAAAAAAAAAAAAAAGAAAGGCACAATCCCACCCATGAGGGCCTCATAGCTTTCAAAACTTCATCTAACCTAAATTACCTCACAAATGCCCTATCACCAAATACCATTGCACTGGGGGTCAGGGTTTCAACATATGAATATTGGTAGGACATAAACATCTACCATATTAAGAGTCTCTCAAAAACGTTTTTTTAACAAAGAACATGGCATAAAAAGTGAGAGACAGTGAGAGAAGGAACACAAGCAGGGGGAGTGGGAGAGGGAGAAGCAGGTTCCTGCCAAGCAAGGAGCCTAATGTGGGGCTCAATCCCAGGACCCTGGGATCATGACCTGAGCCGAAAACAGACGTTTAATGACTGCCACCTAGGCACCCCATTGGCACCATGTTCTAAGAACAAGAACCCAGGTTTTCATACTGGCTTTGTGAAGACCCCTAATGTTCCTTAATCTTAATTTACTCATAATAAAATACGCTTCCCAACATTTCTATTTCTTCTCTCAGTAGAACAATAGACAAAAATTTCGGCTAAGTATTGGAAATACACATTTTTGTCAATTTTACCTTTCCACAACTAATCTTTTTCTTTCATTGGCTAATGCTTTGGATATTATTTCTTGGGTGATAATGATAACTGTAAAAATTTTAGGGTTACAACTTTCTAGTAACCTATTATGAGTAGGTAGCAAGTTTTTCCAACTTATTTTACCAGAATAATTTTTGTGATTACACAGTGGGGTAATTCTTATCATTCTTCTAGAATGTTCTTAAAAGGAGAGGCAAAAATTTGGAAACTCGAGTTGCATGTCATATATTTTTCTCTTTCTTGTTTTAGTGCACTCTCAGAATTTTGTCAGATTTGTATATTTCTTGCAATATGTAAGACCTCAAACCAAACCCAATTATATCTATAGAAATCTAATCTAGTTTGATTAAGAGTACTTGGAATGTGCACTCACTTTGGAGTCAAATAGCATTTGGTTTGATATCTGAATCTACATCTTAAGGGATATCTTGAGCAATTATTTTTACACTCAAAAATTTTTGTCTAAAAAATCTTGAGCAATTATTTTTACACTCATTTATGTCTAAAAAATAAAGGGTAGTAATTACTATAATATTTACTATGTAGAGTTGAGGCAAAGAATAAATGGATTAAATGACATCTCTTTGGATAGTAGCCATTTACATGTACATGTGATTAGAAGGATTAATTAGCTAGTAACCTTTATTTGCTATCAAAATTTTAGTACTAGTTTCTTTGTTGTATATGACATTGTTTTGGAACCAGCATATTGCTTTTAGTTTTGAAAAAGAGTTAAGATTCAAAAATTTGGAGTCTTAATCTGAAAACATTATTGCAGGTAAGTGAGTGATGAGTAGTTGGCGCATTATAAATATCTTTTTTGTAAATGAAAATAAGAATGAGAACAGGTAAGGATGTGAAAGTCTACTTGAGTAAGTTCTGACGCCTCTTTGGAAGTTACTATCTCTAGCCTGTTGCTTATGATGATTAATGGCTATACTGAATGACCACTCTAGCAGTTTAACCTGCATATATAAAACTTTACTTGTTTAAAATCACAAGCTATCATCAGGAAGTATATCAGGTAAGGAAGGACAAATCTGTCATCCATAACATTTCAGAGAATAAGCAGTGGATATTCCCAGCACGGAGTATTGGGAGTTTTTGAAATTAGGAATTTGTCTAAAGTAACCTTTTTATATTAATATTTTATGCCAACATACAGAAAATGATAGTAAAGGAGCACCAACAGAAAAACCTAAATAATAACAGAAAAACCTGTTATTATTTCACCATAAAAAGAATGAAATCTTGCCATTTCCAACAATGTGAATGGAGCTAGAGTATATAATATTAAGTGAATAAGTCAGAGAAAGACAAACACCATATGATTTCACTAGTATGTGGAATTTTAGAAACTATACAAAGGAGCAAAGAAAAGAAAGAGAAGGAGATAAGCTGAGAAACAGACTTGTAACTATTGAGAACAAAATGATGGTTATCAGAGGGGAAGTGGGTGGGGGGATGGGTGAAATAGGTGATGGGATTAAGGAGTGCACTTGTGATGAGCACCAGGTGATGTATGGAATTTTTGAATGACTATATTGTACACCTGAAACTAAAATAACACTATATGTTAATTATGCTGATATTAAAAAAAGAGAGTCTACTTTTTGGTTTGTCTCTTTTTTCTTCTTTTGTTTCTTAAATTCCACACATGGGTGAAATCATTGTATGTCTTTCTCTTCCTAACTTATTTCACTTATCATTGTGCCCTCCATATTGCTACAAACAGAAAAATTTCATTCCTTTTTATGGCTGAGTAATTATTCCACTGTGTGTGTGTGTGTGTGTGTGTGTGTGTACCACTTCTTTTTTATCCATTCATCTATCCATGGACACTTGCACTGCTTCCCTAATTTGGCTATTGTAAATAATGCAATAAACATAGGGGTGCATATATCTATTTGAATTAGTGTTTTTGTATTCTTTGGGTAAATACCCTGTAGTGGAATTTTATGGGTTTTTGTTTGTTTGTTTGTTTTGGTGTTGAGTTTTATAAGTTCTTTATATATTTTGTCTACTAACCCTTTATCAGATATGTCATTTGCTAATATAATCTCCCATTTAGTAGGTTGTCTTTTAGTTTTGTTGTTTGTTTCCTTTGCTGTGTAAAAACTTTTTATTTTGACATAGTCCCAATAGTTTATTTTTGCTTCTGTTTCCTTTGCTTCAAGAGACATATCTAGAACAATGTTGCTACAACCAATAACAGAGAAATTATTACTCCTGCCTTCTTTTAGGATTTCTATGGTTTCAGGTCTTATGCCTAAGTCTCTAACGCATTTCAAGTTTATTTTTATATATGGTATAAGAAATTGGTTCAATTTTATGCTTTTGCATGTAGCTGTTCAGTTTTCCCAGTACTATTTGTTGACGAAACTGCCTTTTCCCCATTGCATATCCTTGCTTCCTTTGTCGTAGACCATATAATTGTGTGTTTATTTTGGGGCTCTCTTTTCTGCTTCATTGATCTTTGTTCCTGTTTTGTATTAATACTGTACCATTTTGATTAGTGCAGCTTTGTAGTTTATTTTGAAATCTGGGATTGTGATAACTCTAGTTTTGTTCTTTTTCAAGATTGCTTTGGCTATTTGGGGTATTTTGTGTTTCCATATAAATTTTAAGATTAGTTGTTCTAGTTCTGTAAACAGTGCTGTTCATATTTTGATAGAGATTGAATTAAATATATAGATTGCTTTGAATAGGATGGCTGCCTTAACAATATTTGTTATAACAATCCATAAGCATGGAATACTTTTCCATTTCTTTGTGTCATCCTCAATTTCTTTCATCAGTGTTTTATAGTTTTCAGTACAGGTCTTTTACCTACTTTGTTAAGTTTATTCCTAGGTATTGTATTATTTTTGGTACAATTATAAATAGGATTGTTTTCTTAATTTTTCTTCCTGCTGCTTTATTATTAGTATATAGAGATGCAATGGATTTCTCTATGTTGGTTTTATATTCTTCAATCTTACTGAACATTTATCAGCTCTAATATTTTTTTGGTGGAAAGTTTAGGATTTTCTATGTATAGTATCATGTCATCTGCAAATAGTGGAAGTGGGTACATAAATATATATAAATGTTATATCTTCTTGTTGGATGTTACCTTTATGATTAGGTAGTATTTACTTTATCTTGTTATAATCTTTGTTTTAAAGTCTCTTTTGTACAATATAAGTATTGCTACTCCAGCTTTCCTTTTGCTTCCATTTGCATGATAAATGATCTTCCATCCTTTCATTTCCAATCTACATATGTCTTTAGGTCTAAAATGAGTCTCTTATAGGCAGCAGATAGATGGGTCTTGCTTTTTTATCCGTTTAGTTACCCTTTGTCCTTGGAGCATTTAGTCTATTTACATTCAAAGTAATTATTGATATGTATGTACTTATTGCCATTTTGTTTCTTGTTTTATGGTTGTTTTACAGTTGTCTCTGTTGCTTCATCTCTTTCAGTTTGATGGCTTTCTATAGTGATATGCTTGGATACTTTTCTCTTTATTCTCTGCTTATCTATTAAAGATTTTTGATTTGTGGTTACCTGCTTACAATTAGTTTTTTTAACCATTAATTAAATATATATAATATCCAAAGCATATAGCAATCTGTATTAGATTGATGGTCACTTAAGTTTGAACCCATTCTGAAAGCACTAAATTTTTATTCCCTTCCCTTATGTTTTATGTATATAATGTCATATTTTACATCCTTTTATCTTGTGAATCTCTTGACTGATTTTTATAGGTAGAATTATTTTACTGCTATTCTGCTTTTACCCCTTACTAATTTTATTATTGATTAATCTATTACTTTTATTATGTTTGTATGCACCTCTAAAATTGTTTTGTTTCTCCTTTTATGGCTTTTCCTTTCCATTCAAAGAATTCCCTGTAACATTTCTTGTAAGACGATTTAGTGGCGATGAATTCCTCTAATTTAATTTTTGTTTGCCTGGGAAGCTCTTTATCTGTTCTTTTCTAAATTATAGCCTCACTGGATAGAGCATTCTTGCAGGCAAGAGTTTCCTTTTCAGCACTTTAAAAAAATTTTTTTTTCTTATTTCTTTTCAGCGTAACAGAATTCATTGTTTTTGCACCCAGTGCTCCATGCAATATGTGCCCTTCTTAATACCCACCACCTGGCTCCCCCAACCTTCCACCCCCCTCCCCTTCAAAGCCCTCAGATTGTTTTTCAGAGTCCATAGTCTCTCATGGTTCACCTCCCCTTCCAATTTCCCTCGACTCCCTTCTCCTCTCCTTCACCCAATGTCCTCTGTGTTATTTGCTATGCTCCACAAATAAGTGAAACCATATGATAATTGACTCTCTCTGCTTGACTTATTTCACTCAGCATAATCTCTTCCAGTCCCATCCATGTTGCTACAAAAGTTGGGTATTCATCCTTTCTGATGGAGGCATAATACTCCATAGTGTATATGGACCACATCTTCCTTATCCATTCATCTGTTGAAGGGCATCTTGATTCTTTCCACAGTTTGGCTACCATGGCCATTGCTGCTATAAACATTGGGGTACAGATGGCCCTTCTTTTCACTGTATCTGTATCTTTGGGGTAAATACCCAGTAGTACAATTGCAGGGTCATAGGGAAGCTCTATTTTTAATTTCTTAAGGAATCTCCACGCTGTTCTCCAAAGTGACACTTTTAATACATCATGCCACTCCCTTCTGTCCTATAAGGTTTCTGCTAAAAATTCAGTTGTTAGCCTTATGTGCTTTCCTATTTATGTAACTATTGTCTTTTCTCTTATAGTTTTTACAAGATTTTCTGTCACTACTTTTTTTTGCCATTTTAATTATTTATCTCGGTGTAGACCTCCTTGGACTGACTTTTATTCAGGGGTCTCTGTGCCTTTTGTCTCTGGATATCCTTTTCTTTCCCCAGATTAGGGGAATTTACAGCTAGTATTTCATCAAGTAAATTTTCTGTCCCCTTTTCTCTCTCTTCTTCTGGGATCCCTATAAGGTAAGTATCATTATGCTTGATGGTTTTGGTATGTTCCCTTAAATCTATTCTGATGTTTTATTCTTTTTCTCTTTCTTATTCAATTTGGTTTGCTTTATATTACTGTCTTCCAACTTGCTGATCCATTCTTTTGTTTCTTCTAGTCTACTATTTATTCCCTTTAGTGTTTTTTTTTTTTTTTTAAATTTTGGCTATTGGGTTCTTCACCTCTGATTTGTTCTTTTTTATGTTTTCTGTCTCTTTGTTGAAGGTCTCAGTGATATTCTCCACTATTTGCTCAAGTCCAATAAGTATCTTTATGACCATTATTTTGAATTTTCCATCAGGCTATTGCTTATCTCTGTTTATCATTTAGCTCTTTTGCTGTGATTTCATCATGTTCTTTTATTTGGGACATATCGCTCTGTCTCCTCATTTCATATAATTCTATGTGTCTGTCTTTTTGTATTAGAAAGGTCAGTTACATCTCCTGATCTTGAAAGTAGTGGTCATATGAAGAAGAGTTCTTGTAGTACTCTGTAGTACAATGTCTCCTGTTCACTAGAGCTAGGCACTTGAGAGGTGTCTACTATGTATGTTGCATCTGTTGTGGCTGAGCTATATTTGCCTTTAGCCCTGGTGTCTGCAATGGCCCTCTTTGCCTATAGTGGTCAAGGTTTAGTTTCTATGCTGTTAAGGGGCCAGTCTGAGGCTGTCTTGGACTTGAGTTTCACCAGACCAAAAAACTATCCTCAACCCATTTCCTGAGGAACTGAATTTGCACTAACCTGCAGAGCACATTCCCTGCATTGTCCCCCCCCCCCTCCACCGAGGGGCTTTCATTTGTGGTGGGGCCTGCAGTCAGAACAGATGTCTGCCACCAGTCTATATGGTGGGGTCGTACTGACACTGAGCTACCAGAGTCCCTCTTTGCACTGCCCCCTGAGAGGTGTTTTATTTTATTTATTTATTCATTCATTTTTTGTGGATGGGGCTGACAGTTCAGATGTCTGCCCCCAGCCCACTGCCAGGACTGTAGCAGCACTGGTGCATGTGATTATTTTCTCCTTTCCCCAAGGTAAGAGTTACTTTAGAGTGGTGCTGGCCCCTGCTAGGGCTGCTTGCAGAATGAGATGTGTCTGGCACCTCTTTGGGTAGACTCCTGCTGAGTGAGGGAGGCAGTCCCCAGGAGAACACAGCAGTGGGGCATGCCATGTTAGCAGTTAGGTGGTGAGTATTCATGGTGGTTCCAGCAGGTGTCCAGGTATCTAGGCTGTGGGGTAGGGGAGAAAAATGATGCCTCCTAACTCTTTTGTTATTTGAGAAGTCTCCTAAAGACCCTGATCCTCCAGTGCAAATTCTGAAATTAGTAAATAAGTCTCCTTCCTATATACACCAAGCACTTAATAAACTGCTGCTTCTGTCATCTCTATCAGCAGAGTTATTTATTATGCTGTCTTTTTAAGGGTGGTAACTGTTTTCTGTCACCTTCTAGTTCTCCAGGACCTGAACCTGTTGTTTTTTAATTTTCTATATGGTATGCCCTACTATAGGTCATGTTAGATTTCTCTGGTTTTCAAAGCCGAATGTCTTCATAATGCAGGCCCCTGTTTCTGGGGCACCTGGTGTGGAGTCTTTTCCTCTGTGCCTTTGTGTCCCTCTTGTTTATGATTAGTCTTGTGGGAAGTTTCGTTCCAACCATGTCTCTACCCTTTCTACCATTTTTTGAAGTGGCCTACTCTCTATTATTAAGTGTGGAGTCTGTTCTTCTAATCTTTAGTTCATTTTCCTGGCTGGTTATACTGATGTGGCTCCGATGTAGATGTATCCATGGGACAAGGTGAGCTTAAGATCCTCCTGCTCTGCCATCTTCCCAGGTTCTGTCCCTGGTTATTTGTAACCATCCCTCAGAAAAACATACTACTTAAAATATAACCCATGATAAATTATACTAGTTACCAAGTATGCTTAGATATAGCCTTAAGAAAAACATGTATTGGCAACAGGCCTCTGGGGGAGAGAACAATGTATGTCCTTGAAGCCAAGCAGCTGGGAACGCCTGGCCCACTCAGAGTGGAAGCCACTTGCTTCATTTTTCCAATATCTCCCTTTCCCTGGAGAGCACCTGCAGTTAGTCAGATAATCATTTTGTTTGGGCTGGTTCACTATAGGTCATGTACTACATAACCAGGCATATTTTGCCTTTCTTCTTACTTATCTACAAGACTCATGGTCAATGTTTAACCTACTCTGGCTTCTTTGATGGTTGTTACCTACTTTCCAATAATTATGAGACTGAGGAGTTGTTCAGGGGGACAGTCTTTTCTACTGTCTTCCCCTGCTCTCTTTCTCTTGCAGCTGACTTGTTTGTGTCTAATTCTTCTCCCATGCACTGTCAGGAAGTGGCAGTTACTGTTTTATATTAACTTTATAATCATGATTTTAAAAAAACATTTTAAATAATGACCTTTCAAAGTTTAATTGGAACTTTATTAAAATTTTATATTATTTGGGAAGAATTGACACATTTACAGTATTATATATTTGCAATTATATATACTATATATATGCATATATGTATAGATATATACATGATTCTGTGTTATACAGAATATATACTGTACTATATATTCACTTTGAGGTACATCAAGAGCTATCCTTTTATTTCATAGTTTATGATTTTCTTAGTAGGATTTTGAAACTGATTTTTGGATAGCTTAGACTCACATATTTTTAAAAATTTATTCCCATTAACTTATAACTTTCTTTGGGGGAATTATAGATATGATATTTCTTGCATTATGTCTTCCCAATTGATGTTAATTGTATGGAAGAAAATGATTTATGGTGAACACTTTGTCTATTTATCCTTCTTTCATTCCCCATCCTTTCCTTCTAACTATTCTCTTTGTTCACCTCTTCAGACTCCTCCCATGTAACTTTGTAACTCCAACTCCATCTCCAACAGTTTGATTATGATTATGCAAAGTTGGTCATGATATCCTTATTGTTCTTCTTAATGACTGAATTGAGAATGAGCATATGGTCTAATTCTTGCCAGTGATACCCAAAGCAGTACCTTTTTTTGGACTTCAGGGGAAAGTATCATCAGTCATAATACCATACAACCAAAAGATTCAACTTCACACTTCTTTTTAAGATTGTTGCTTTGTGTGATATAATTTCTCAAATCTTCTTCTACCATCTTATCAGGACAAAGATGAAACATTTAAACTAAATGAAGACTGGTCAAGAGAATGATAGGAAAAGTAGAGCTAGAACATAGAATGTGTTAAACCTGAAACCTATTGTACTTATGAGTGTCTTGTCTTATAAAATAATGTCTTCATACCTTTATGTCAGTTGGGATCAATGATTCTTCTATTATTGAAGCCAAAATCAACTTAACTTTTTTTTTTTTTTAAAGATTTTTTATTTATTTAACAGACAGATCACAAGTAGGCAGAGAGGCAGGCAGAGAGAGAAGGGAGGAAGCAGGCTCCCTGCTGAGCAGAGAGCCCGATACGGGGCTCGATCCCAGGACCTTGGGATCATGACCTGAGCCGAAGGCAGCGGCTTTAACCCACTGAGCCACCCAGGCGCCCCGCAAAATCAACTTAACTAATAACTATTATGTTTATATTTCTTTTGCAACCTGATACCCTCTGAATGTTCCTATAACACATTTTATTGTCTTAGGGTTTTAATTGTATCTTCTAAAATAACTATAAGTTCTAACTTATAAAGAGTTTGAAAGTCATCACTCCATTTCTTACAATAAAAAGAATTGACAAAACCTCCTGAAAATTAGCAACTCTTCTTGAGTCCAACAGATTGCTGAACTTGTAGGGCAATCTACTATCCTGAAATCTTAGAGTACAGGTAAATCTAGAGAGTCACAATTGAGATCTGCTTATCTGGATCAGAAGCTGCTAAAGCCATAAATTGGTAAGAGTTCTTAAATAATCTACCAGAAGATGACTGAACCAGTCAAGTGTGATAATTCCTGAGGGCCATTGTCTTGGGCCTGGAGGCACACTTTCCTTCATTTTACCTCCAGGAAATTTACCATATTCCCAAGGCAAAGACCCAAGAAAGATCCTCTACTGGCTTGGACAGGGGGGAAAGAAAAGCAGTCGAGGAAAAATCAGTTTGAATATTTATAATTAAAAAGGCCTACTTTCCAGGGGAAAAATACTATCAGAGGCATATCTCACCATGGGGAAGATATTTCTCTGAATTGAGCACTTTCTAGCCTTCCTGTGTTACCCATAGAAGGGTGGTTGCTAAGAAACATTTTGAAGGGCACAGCTTAGGGAACGAGCCCACCAAAATACTAAGATTTAATTATAAATGCCTCTGTTCTGCTACACTTACCACCATACCAATAGGGTTCTGGTATAATAACAGTGGATTATACATAAAGACAGTAGAAGATTTTGAAAATTCTGGCATCTGCTGATAAAACAAACATTAAATACAGCCCAAATTCTAGCTAGATTAACATAAAACCTTACTCTAATCCCTCTTTATCTCAGTTATCTTGATGAAATTGTATTGTCTTTCAACAAAAATTACAGTATGCTAAAAAGAAAAAGAATCAAAGTAACTACCAAAACTTGCCTCAGATATGACACAGATGTTGGGATTACTAGATGTGTAATTTAAAATAATTAAAAATAGTATGTTAAGGACTCTAATAGAAAAAGTAGACAGTATGGAAGAACCAGTGGGAATGTAACCAGAGAAATTGAGATTCTAAGCAAGGATCAAAATGTTGGAAGACAGAATACTAATAGAAATAAAGGATATCTCTGATAGAATATCTGATAGATATTCTGATAGAATCAGTAGACTGTATATAGATGAGGAAAGAATAAGGAAGTATAAAGATATGTTCATAGAAACTTACAAAATGAATGAAAAAATAAAGAATAAAAAGAAAAAAAGAATAGGACATCCATGAACTATGGAACAATTATAAAACATCTATGTAATTAGCATATTAGAAGAAAAAGAGAATAGAATAGTAATGGCTCAGAAGTTTCCAAAATTAATGAAAGACAACAAGTAAAATAGACAAGAATCTCAGAAAACATCTAGGAAAATAACCTCAAATAACTTACATCTAGACATATCATGTTCATACTGAAGAAAACTGAAGACAAAGAAAAAAAATCTCAAAGGTGCTGAAGCATAAAAACACTCCACCAATAAAAGAGTAGAGATACTCTATAGAGTAGAGATACTCTATACAAATTACATCAAACTTCATGTCATAAACCATGCAAACAAGAAGAGAGTGAGACAGAGCATGGAGAGTGCTTAAAAAAAGAAGGAAATTTTAAAATCATCCACCTAGATTTGTATTTCAAGAGAAGTTATTCTTCTAAAATTAGAGAAAAGTAAAGATATTCTTTTTTAATTAAATTAAATTTTTATTTTTTTATTTTCTTAATTTTTATTTATTTTTTAAATTTCTTTTCAGTGTTCCAGAATTTGTCATTTATGTACCACATCCAGTGCTCCATGCAATATGTGCCCTCCATAATACCCACCACCAGGCTCACCCAACCTCCCACCCTCACCCCTCCAAAACCCTCAGATTGTTTTTCAGAGTCCATAGTCTCTCATGGTTCGTCTCCTCCCCCAAATTCCCCCAACTTCCTTCTCCTCTCCATCTCCCCATTTCCTCCATGTTATTTCTTATGCTCCACAAATAAGCAAAACCATATGATAACTGACTCTCTCTGTTTGACTTATTTCACTCAGCATACTCTCTTCCAGTCCTGTCCATGTTGATGCAAAGGTTGGGTATTCATCCATTCTGATGGAGGCATAATACTCCATAATATTTATGGACCACATCTTCCTTATCCATTCGTCTATTGAAGGGCATCTTGGTTCTTTCCAGTTTGGCAACTGTGGCCATTGCTGCTATGAACATTGGGGTACAGGTGGCCCTTCTTTTCACTACATCTGTATCTTTGAGGTAAAGTCCCATTAGTGCAATTGCAGGGTCATATGGTAGCTCTATTTTTAAATTCTTAAGGAATCTCCACACTGTTTTCCAAAGTGGCTGCACCAAATTGCATTCCCACCAAAAGTGTAAGAGGGTTCTCCTTTCTCCACATCCTCTCCAATACACCTTGTTTACTGTCCTGTTGCTTTTGGCCATTCTAATTGGTGTAAGGTGGTATCTCAATGTAGTTTTGATTTGAATCTCCCTGATGGCTAGTGATGATGAACATTTTTTCATGTGTCTGTTAGCCATTTGTATGTCTTTATTGGAGAAGTCTTCTGCCCTTTTTTTTTTTTTTTTTTTTTTGACATGATTATCTGTTTTGTGTGTGTTGAGTTTGAGGAGTTCTTTATAGATCCTGGATATTAGCCCTTTGTCCATACTGTCATTTGTGAATATCTTCTCCCATTCCATGGGTTGCCTCTTTGTTTTGTTGACTGTTTCCTTTGCTGTGCAGAAGTTTTTGATCTTGATGAAGTCCCAAAAATTCACTTTCGCTTTTGTTTCCTTTGCCTTTGGAGACATACCTTGAAAGAAGTTGCTGTGGCTGATGTCGAAGAGGTTACTGCCTATGTTCTCCTCTGTGATTCTGATGGATTCCTACCTCACATTGAGGCCTTTTATCCATTTCAAATTTATCTTTGTGTATGGTGTAAGAGAATGGTCGAATTTCTTTCTTCTACAATATCTGTCCAATTTTCCCAGCACCATTTATTTAAGAGACTATCTTTTTTCCACTGTATATTTTTTTCCTGCTTTGTCAAAAGTATTCTTAAGGAAACGTGGAGGGAATCCATTACCAACAGACTTGTCTTTCAAAAGTTTGAATAAGTTCTTCAGGGAGAAGGAAATGATAGAGGTCAGAAACTTGAACCTAGGTGAAAAAGGAAGAATGTTGGAGAAGGAACAGATGAAAGTAAAATAAAATTATTTTTCTTCTTAATCTGAAAGATAACTCTTTAAGATAATAATAATCTAAATGCATTGGGTGATACTAGCATATGGTTAAGTGAAATCAGTGACAACAGTCATAAGAGATGAGAGAAAGTGGGAATATTCTTATAGTATCTGTACTGCTTACAAAATAATATAGCAGTTTTTGAGGTGGACTTAGATTAGTTTAAAAATGGGTATTCAAACTTTGGCTTATTCATTAAAATTTAAATTTTTAAAATGTATAACTAACATTCTAAGAGAGGAAATAAAATAGACTCATATACTATATTCAATTAAAACAGAAGCCAGAAAAAAAAAGTTACAAAGAACAAGTACATCAAATTGGAAACAGATGCAAATATGTAGATACTAGTTCACTGTGTCACTAATTGCTTTAAGTGTAGAAAGTCCAATTATGCCAATTAAAAAACAGAGACTATCAGAGTGCATTTAAAAAAAGACCTAATTATATGCTGTCTGCAAGAATCCCAGTTTAAATATAAATACTCAGGTTAAAATATAAAGGGTTGATATACCATCCTAACATAAATAGAAAGCTAGACTAGCTGTATAAATTCAGACAAAGCCAACTTCAGAACAAGGAAAATATCAGAAATGAGATACCCAATTGATAAAGGTGCCAATGCTCCAAGAATACCTAACAATTCTTAATGTCTATATAGCTAACAATATACTCTTAAAGTAAATGATGCAAAAACTTAGAACTGTAAAGAAAATAGAAAGTCCATTATTTTAGTTGGAGACTAACATACTTCTCTTAGTAATTGATAATCAAGCACCCAGAAAGTCAGTTAAAGGTATAGTTAACCTGAATAGCACTATTGAAACACACATTCTAATTGAAAATAATCATGATTTTCTCCTGCTTCCAGTAATTACATCCCTTTAAAAAATTGTTTACAGTGGAAAAGTTATCCATCATGATAGTAGGAATTGTGTGAAAGTGAGAACCTTCTTTTATTTTACCTCAGGTACACTTTACAATATTTATTAGTCATTTCTGTTGTACTTTAGATAAAAATTCCTCAAAAATGTGGGTGTACCATGTTGATAATTGAAAGAATAAATATTTGTTTTTGTTTTATGTACAACAACAACTTTTGTTGTTGTAATGACTACCAAGTAAAGTCAGATCTCTGCCTATAAAAATAAGAGTAGTTTTATTCTTCTCCCAGAGATTGGTCATGAGATATGTGTGATCTGGACAACATTTCCTGCCTAGAATAAAAACAAAAACAAAACAAAACCCTGCTGATTTTAGTTTTTTGCATCATATAGGATGAATAATACAAAATATTAATCAAATTTATTTCAGAAAAAAACAGTTACTTATTATAAAATATCCCTTAAAAATTCAATATAAGAATTTGAAAGCCACTGATATTTCTACTAGTAGTTGTGCTAATAGAGCAGAATAAAACTAGACAGGACTATGGTTAGTAACTACTGTTTTATAGTATCAGTCAGTATTGGTATGTATCCAAATACCTCGGCACTTATGTTTTTTCCTGGCCAAGGAACTTCCCAATTAAATGAGAGATTCCATGATTTAAATACATGAGGGATTAAATGCAAGTTTTCAATCTGATACTTACCTATGTGTCATCATGGATAGCTTGTCAAACAAATTTATTTGTCCTAATGAAATATACATTGACATTAATGCAGATTAATACTTAATTGGCAAAAAATTAAGGAAATTAAAGTTCTTAAGGGTGATACTTGGCCAATACTTGATATCAGTAAAGTTGTAAAGTTGTGAGCAACCTGACAGTTTATTAGATGAGTAGCTAACTGCTATATCATAATCTGAAGTATAATTTTTTTTCTCTTTCCACTGTAAAGAGTCTAAATGATAGATATTTAAAATTAGGAGGTTAGTGTGCATAGTATTTCAAATTATGCATACCTTTTATAAAATAAGCTTGAGTATTCATAAGTTTTTAAAGATTTATTTATGTATGATTGAGAAAGAAGGTGGGGTAGGAGCAGAGAGAGAGAAAATCTTAAGCAGACTCTTCACTGACTAAAGAGCTTGGGGCTGGATTTCATGACCCTGAGATCACAACCTGGGCTGAAACCAAGAGTTAGATGTTTAACTGTCTACACCATCCAGACACCCCAAGTATTTATAACTTTTGTTTTCTCCTTGAAAAACTAAATGTACCAATGTCTAATTGGAATATGAATTTTCCATATGCTATCTGTGTTTTAGTTTTTGTCCTAGGAGCAATCAGACAAATATTTTTTATTTAGGGAAAATTGGTTGTTTAACAATTTATATTTAACTGGACATCCTTCCTGTTCTCCAAACTGGAGATACTGACTTTTTTCCTGCTTTATTAGTTTGTATGTCTATTCTGTGCAGCCTAGATTGCACAAACAGGTTCCTGTTTCCTACCTACACTCTCTGGTTATTGGCTTGCTTTCTTACCAGTTACCTGAATTTATTAGTAATAATTGTGCCTTCTGTGCCTTGCATTTCAGTATCAAGGTCTTCCCTTTGGAATGCCCACTTTTTATCTTCTTTTACATTCAGGTATTTAACTGCAATCCACTTTACCATTGTTCACTTAAATCCTTTCTTCCAGCTCTACCTTAACAATTTCCAAGTCTTTAAAGACTTCTATTCTGCCTCTGTGTTGCTGTACTTTAAATTCTAGGTTCATAGGATTCTGTAGCCTAGAGTTCTAAATTTAGAAGTACTCAGGATTCAATGACAGGTGGTAAATTTCCAGGAATTAACGTGTGTTTTGTATTTCTCTTCCTCATTATTCTTTCATTGAGAACAAAAGGGCAACTTTTTTCTTTCTTCACCTTAAAATGAAATACAAATGTATACATTAAAACTTTCTGGCCTAAGTAGATGATAGAAAGATTCAGAAGTGTGCTTGCCTGAAATAGATGAAATTAGGGATAGAAGAAAGGAGAGGACGAGGCAGAGGGTTGACCTGGATTAGAAAGAGAGGAGTTGAAAAGGGAAAATGGACCCGCATCTTGAAGACAAGGAGTGGAATAGAAGGATATAGCACCAAAAGCAGTTACAATTATAGTACCATCACCAGGACATATTCAGGTCTCTCAGGACAAGATTTGGATAATTTTTCAACCCCAGTGAAGCATGAAGGAACTTTTTACTTTCTAACTGAAGTAGAATTTCTCAGTTAGAAACTATCCTTTAAGTTAGGCAGTGGTAAGAATAGTGCCAGTGTTATAATAAGATTAATTTCTACATTTTTAATAAATAAAATGATGATAAAATCTTAACTTCTAAGAAAGAAATCATGTATTTTCAAAACAAAATTAGCTTTCTTTGACTGACACTTCCATGTTTTCCCATGAGTTGAATGAAGATCTATTCCATTAAGTATTTCTATTTGAGAGCTACTGTTCTCTGTCTTTGAATTTTAAGATTATCTATAAAAATTTTTATCACTAATTTTCCTAACAAATCTAAGGAAAAAGAACTTTTCAGATGTTTCATGTTTTCAGGGAAGTAAAAGTAATACATATGTTTTAATGACTATATTATGAGCTTTGTTACAGACTTTTAAATCTATATTTTTGCAAAATAAACCTAGAGGTGGTGAAAAATTAGTTTAGACTTAAAAAGTGATACTATGGTTTAATAATATAAAACATCTTAGAAAAAAAAGGTTTTTTTATTGCCTATTTTGGCTTAATAAAATGGAATTAATAATCTTACATGTACGCACTGAGGCAATCATAGTAGTCCTTTAAAAATAAAATCTGGGGGGTGCCTGAGTGATTTAGTTGGTTAAGCATCTGTCTTCAGCTTCGGTCATGATGTTAGGGTTTTAAATAAATGAAATCTTCAAAAAACTCTAAATGTTAATGAATGCGAAAAAAGTGTATTAATTTTAGTATTAATTTTAGCATATTACCCACTATAAGACTTGAAAAGGTGTATTTGTTAAAATCTTTTTTTCTTGGATTATTGCAAATAATACAGTTGCAGATATTAAATCAGCTTGAAACTTAATATCTTAAAGTATATATTCTTGAGTAGATAAGTCAGAAAATTGTGTTTATAATCTTATATAAGATTTAACAAAAATATTACGTGCAAAATTTTATTTTTACCCTAAAATAGAAAATGTATTCCTTAAAAACATTATAATTATTCCATAAATAATTCTTAGTATTTTTGTAACTGTGACTTTAATTGGAGATACACTTTTAATTGGACTATTAAAATAAATACCAAGATCACTCTGGAGAGATGAACATTCACTGAAATTATGAGACATTTTATGTATAAATCATATGTAGCTTATCATCTGCAATCTAGTCTCTAATTAAATAACAATTACAAAACATTTCTTATTGCTAATTTTAACTTTTTTACTGATGTACAATTGACTTACAATATCCTATTAGTTCCAGGCGTACACCATAGTGATTCAGTATTTTTATATGTTAAAAAATGATCCCCGTGATAGGTCAAGTTACCATCTGTTACCATAAAGTTATAATACATGCCCTATGGTCTACATTATATCCCTATTACTTATTTTATAACTGGAATCTCATACTTCTTAATCCCCTTCACCTATTTTCCTGTACTTCAGCTCCTTCACCCTCTGGTTACCAATAGTTTGTTTCCTGTTTGTATGAGTCAGTTTCTGGTTTGTTTTATTTGATTTTTAGATTCCATACAGAAATGAAATCAGAGTATTTATCATTCTCTGATTTATTTTATTTAGCAAAATACCTTCTAGATCCAACCAGTAGTCACAAATGGCAAGGTTTCATTGTTTATAGTTGAGTAATATTCTATTGTGGGTACATATATACCATGTTTTCATATCTTGTTATTGTAAATTATGCAGCATATGTGTATATCACTATTTGAATTGGTATTTTCATTTTATTCAGATAAATATCTGGACTTGGAAATGTTAGATTATAGGTAGCTTTATTTTTAAATCTTTGAGGAACCTCCATAATGTTTTCCATAGTGGCTGCATCAGTGTACATTCCCATAAACAGTGTGTGAGGATTTCCATTACTCCACATCCCTACCAACATTTGTCACTTTTTGTCTTTTTGATAATAGCTGATATGACAAGTATGAGGTAATATCTTGCTGTGGACTTGATTTCAAATTCCTGATGATTACTGTTGTTGAACATCTTCTTATGTGCCTGTTGGCCGTCTGCATGTCTTCTTTGGTAGAGTCTCTATTCAAGTCCAATGCCTATTTATTAATTGGGTTGTTTGGTTTTTTGAAATTAGGCTGGGTGAACTCTTTATAATTTTGATTTTAACCCCTTATTGAATGTATGACTGCAAATATATTTTCCCATTTAGTAGGTTGCCTTTTAGTTTTAGTGGTGGTTTACCTCACTGTGAAAAAAAACACCAAAACTTTTTTAGTTTGATGTAATCCTATTTGTTTATTTTAGCTTTTTTGCCATGGCCTAGGGAAACTAATCCAAAAAATATTGCAAGACCAGTGTCAAAGATTTTCCTGCCTGTGTTTTCTTCTAGGAATTTTATGGTTTCGGGTCTTATATTCAAGTCTTTAATTCAATTTGAGTTTAGTTGTGTATGTGGTATAAACCGTGGTTTAGTTTCATTCTTTTAACATGAAGCTGTCTACTTTTAAGTGGTTTAAACACCATTTATTAAAGATACTGTATTTCCCACATTTTTACTCATTTATTGATTTATTATTATTATTATTATTATTTTAGTTTTTAGTTAAATTCCACTTTGTTAACATAGTGTAATATTAGTTTCAGGTGTACAATATAGTGATTCAGCATTTCCTTACAATACCCAGTGCTCACCACAGCAAGTGCACCCCTTAGTCTCCATCACCTATTTCACCCCTCCCCCAAACTCCCCTCTGGTACCAGTAGTTTGTTCTTTATGGTTAAGAATTTCTTATGGTTTGTCTCCCCCTTTTTTTTTTTTTTCACCTTTGCTCATTTGTTTTGTTTCTTAAATTCCACATATGAGTGAAATCATATGGTATTTGTCCTTCTCTGAGTACAGGTTTTTCAGCTCTTAGTTTAGGTTTATTCCTATGCATCTTATTGTTCTTGGTGCAACTGCAACTACTGGTTCATTATTGGTGTATAGAAATGCAGCAAGTTTCTGTATGTTGATATTGTATCTTGCAACTTTACTGAATTCACATATCAGTTCTAGTTATTTTTGGAGGAGTCTTTTAGGGTTTCTTTATAGAGTATCATGCCATCCTTAAATAGTGAAAGTTTGACTTCTTTCTTGCTGATTCAGATGCCTTTTATTTCTTTGTGTTGTGTGATTGCTTTGTCTAGGACTTCCAGTACAGTGGTGATGATGGACATCCCTATCTTGCTCCTAACCATAGAGGAAAATCTCACTTTGTATATTCTTGCCTCCTTTGTCATAGATTACCAGACCAAGTATGCATGGGTTTATTTCTGAGCTCTTTATATTATTTCATTAGTCTGTGTCTGTTTTTGTACCTATACCATACTTTTTTGCTTACAATGATGTTGTGGTATAGTATAATTTGAAATCTGGGGCATGATACCTCCAGCTTTTTTTTTTCTCCAGCCTTAATTGACTTCTGAGAGTCTTTTGTGCTTCTATACAAATTTTAGAACATTTTGTTCTAGTTCCAGGAAATGTACCACTCATTGGTATTTAATGAGAATTGTATTGAATCTGTAGAAATGGACATCTTAACAATATTAATCTTTCCAAGCCATGAGCACAATATACCTTTTCATTCATTTTCATCATCTTTAATTCCTTTCACTAATGATTGATATATATGTAGTTTCCAGTGTACAGGTCTTTCACCTCCCTGATTAAATTTATTCCTAGGTATTTTGTTCTTTATGGTACAGTTATAAATGGGATTTTTTTTCTTAATTTCTTTATGATAGTTCGTTATTACAGAAATGTGATTTCTGTATGATAATTTTGTATCCTGTAACATTACTGAATTCATTTATTCAGTTCTAACAAGTTTTTCTGATGGAATCTTTAGGGTCTTCTATATATATGATCATGTCAACCACAAACAATGACAATTTTACTTCCTTTCCATCTGGGTATTTTATTTCTTTTTCTCACCTAATTACTATGGCTAAGACTTCCGATACTATGTGGAATAAAAGTGGCAAGAGTGGGCATTCTTGTCTTATTTCTTAGGGAAAATTTTTCCGCTTTTCATCACTTTAACGTTAGCTGTGGGTGTGTCATATATGGCCTTTATTATGTTGAGATACATTTCTCTGTATACACTTTGTTGAGAGTTTTTATCATATATGGATGTTAAATTTTATCAAATTCTTCTTCCGCATCTTATGAGATTCTATTTTCATCTTTTATTTTGTTAATGTGGTGTATCTTGTTGTTTGGTTTCCAGATGTGAACCATCCTTGCATCCCTGGATTAAAGTCCAGTTGATTGTGGTATATGATCCTTTTAAAGTATTGTTGAATATGGTTTGCTAATATTTTGTTGATAATTTTTACAGCTATGTTTATCAGCGTTATTGGCTTTTAATTGTTCTTTTTTAATTTTAATTTTTAATTATTAATTAAAATTTAATTTAATTTAATTAAAATTAAAATTTTTAATTTTAATTTTTAATTTTTAATTAATTTTAATTTTAATTTTTCTTTGGTTTTGGTATCAAGGTAATGATGACCTTCTAAAATGAGTTTGGAAGCATTTCTTACTCTTAAATTTTTTGAAATAATTTGAGAATGATAGGTATTAATTCTTCTTTAAATATCTGGTAGTATACACCTGTGAAGCCATCTGGTCCTGGAATTCTGTGGTTTGGGAGGTTTTTTTGTTTTTCTTTTACTGTTTCAATGTCATTACTTGTGATCAGTCTATTTGAATTTTCTATTTATTTATGAATCAGTCTTGGAAGGTTTGTGTTTCTAGGAATTTATCCTTTTTTTCCATGCTTTCCAATGATTTCTTATGATCTTTTGCATTTCTGCGGTGTAGTTGTAACCTCTTCTTTCATTACTTCTTTTACTTATTTGGGCCTTCTCTCTTTTTTTCTTGATAAGTTGGCTAGAAGTTTATTTATTTTTTATTTTTTTTAAAACCTTTCATTTTTTTTTTTTAAGATTTTATTTATTTATTTGAGAGAGAGAAAGAAAGAGAGAGAACATGAGAAGGAGGAGAGTCAGAGGGAGAAGCAGACCCCTGCTAAGCAGGGAGCCAGATGTGGGACCTGATCCTGGGACTCCAGGATCATAACCTGAGCTGAAGGCAGTTGCTTAACCGTCTGAGTTAACCAGGTGCCAGCTAGAGGTTTATTGAGTTTATCTTTTCAAAGAGTCAGGTTTTAGTTTTATTAACCTTTCTTTTGTTTTGTTTTCTTTTTTTTTTTTCTTTCAGTCTTTACTTTCTTTACTTCCATTCCTTATTTCTAGTTACTTTAGTTGTAGAGTTGATTTTTTATTTAAGATTTTTGTTTCTTTGGGGTAGGCCTGTATCACTATAAACTTCCCTTCTAGAACTGCTTTTGTTGCATTCTAAAGATTTTGAAACAGTACATTTCAATTTTTATTTGTCTCAAGCTATTTTTTATTTCTTCTTTGATTTCTTTATTGATCCATTGATTGGTTAGTAGCATGTTGTTTGATCTTCATGTTTTGTGTTTCTTCTAGTTTTCTGCTTATAATCAATGTTTAATTTCATACCACTGTGGTCAGAAAAGATGCTAGATATGATTACAGTCTTCTTGGATTTGAGACTGTTTTGTGGTTTAACATATAATCAATCCTGGAGAATGTTCCATATACACTTGAAAAGAATGTGTATTTTGCAGTTTGGGGATGAAATGTTCTGTATGTAGTTATTATGTCCATCTGGTCTAATGTGCCAATTAAAGCCACAGTTTCCTTATTGATTTTCTGGATGTATAATAGGTATATTTTCCGTTGATGTAAGTGGAGTATTAAAGTACCCTTCTGTTAGTGTAATACTGTCAATTTCTTTATATCTGTTAATATTTGCTTTATATATTTAGGTGTTCCATTGTTGAATGCATAAATATTTATGAATATTATATATTCTTGGACTAACTCCTTTATTATTACATAGTGCCCTTCTTTGGCTCTTTTTACAGTCTTTGTTTTAAAGTCTGTTTTCTCTGACGTGAGCATTGTTATGCCAGCTCTTTTCATTTCATCTGCATGAAATATCTTCTTTCATCCCTTTTCAGTCTGTGTTTTCTTAGATCTTTGTGTGTGTGTGTGTGTGTTTCTTTAGATCTTAAGTGAGTCCTTATGGCTAGCATATAGATGGGTCTTCTGTTATTTATTTATTTATTTATTTATCATCCATTCAGTCCTCCATCTATCCATTTAATCTTTTGTTTGGAGCAATTAGTCTATTTGCACTTTAAGTAATTATTGATAGTTATGTACTTTAAACATTTGTTAATTTTTTTCTGATTGTTTTAGTAGTTTTTTTCTTCCTTTCTTCTTTTGGTTTCTTGGTTTGTTGAAGATTTCCTTTAGTGTTATGTGTATACTCCTTCCTATTTATTTTTTTTTATACCTGTTATAGATTTTTGGTTTGTGGTTACCATGAGGTAAATATATATTGATCTATATATACATATATGTGCATATATGTCTAGTTTTTAAATTTTATTTATTTATGAGAGAGAGAGCAAGCATGTGTGGTGGGAGGGAGAGAGACAAGCAGACTTCTCCCTGCTGAGCACAGAGCCTGATGCTGGGCTTGATCCCAGGACCCTAAGATCATGACCTGAACCAAAGTCAGAAGCTTACCTGGCTAAGTCACCCAGGTGCCCCTATATATCTATTTTAAGTTGATAGTCACTTAAGTTTGAACACATTCTAAAACTTTGTATTTGTATTCTCAGCATTTTGTTTTTGACATCATATTTTAATTGTATTATTTTGTTATCCTTTAACTACTTAATAGTAATAGTTGATTTTACTCTTGTCTTTTAAGCTCATATAGCTGTTTAAGTGGCTGATCCACTGCCTTTACTGCATATTTGTCTTTACCAGTGAGATTTTTTTTCTTCATGTATTTTATTATTTCTAGTTATGGCCTTTTCTTTTCTGTTTAAAGAAAACCATTTAAGATTTCTTGCAAAGCCAGTTTAGTAATAATGAACTCATTTGTTTTTGCTTATTTGGGGAACCCATTATCCCTCTTTTAATTCTGAGTGATAATCTTGTTGTGTATAGTATTCTAGGATTAAGTTTTTCTTTTCAGCACTTTAAATATATTCTCTACTCTCTTTTGGCCTGCAAAGTTTCTCCTGAAAAATCAGTTCACAATCTTTGGGGCTTCCCTTGTTTGTGACTGTTTATTTTTCTCCTGATGACTTTAAGATTTTCTCTTTATCTTTTAACTTTTGCTATTTTGATTATACTATGCCTTGATATGAATCTTTGATTTCATCTTGGTGATAACTTTCTGTGCTTCTTGGACCTGGATGTCTGTTTCCTTCCTCAGGTTAGGGAAGCTTTCAACCACTATTTTTTTAAATAAAGTTTTCTTTCTCTCTCTCTCCTTCTTCTGGGTCCTCTATAATGTATTTAGTATGCTTTACATTGTCCCAGTGGTCTTTTAACCTATCCTTACCTTTTTTTTTTTTTTTAATTCCTTTTTTTTTTTTTTTCCTGTTCTGACTGGACAATTTCCATTATTATGTCTACAAGATTGCTGAGCTATTCTTCTGTATCATCTGTTCAGCTCTTGATTTTCACAGGTATATTTGTCATTTCAGCTACAATTCAGCTGTGATGTGTTCCTTCCTATTTTTTCTTCTTTTTTGAAGTTCTTACTGTGTTCTTCCATTCTAATCCAAGATCTGTGAGCATCTTTATGACAATTACTCTGTACTTTTTATTAGGGAAATAGCTTATCTCCATTTTTTAGGGTTTTTCTGGGGTTTTACCTTACTCCCCCCTTTTTTTCCTTCTGTCTCCTCATTTTGTTTGACATTCCATTTATTCCTATGAATTAAACAGAATAGCCACCTCTCCTAGTCTTAAAAGAATAGCCTTGTGTAGAAGTATCTCCTATGTGAATTGTGTGTCCCTGGCAGCTTTGGCAGGCCAGCCGTTGAAGTGAGTATGCCTCAGAAGGTCCTGGGGCATGCCTTGATGGGGCTATCTTGACAGGCCAGCTGGAGTCAGGTAGCCCTGGGGCACACCA
The DNA here is from genome assembly GCF_963455335.1 of Martes martes. Taxonomy (NCBI): domain Eukaryota; kingdom Metazoa; phylum Chordata; class Mammalia; order Carnivora; family Mustelidae; genus Martes; species Martes martes. The sequence continues at coordinate 86,216,051 of NC_137888.1, forward strand.
TGCTGGGCCACTTTGGTAGGATGTTCTGTCAGATGTAGGCTGGAAGAGTCTCAGGGAATGCTGTGCGAGGGCCATTTTATCAGCACAGCTGGAGCTGGGGTAGAAATATGCAGAGAAGCATAGGGTGTGCTACACTGGGGTCACCTTGGAGAGGAAACCTGAGCTGGCATGGGCCAAAGGTATAGAGTGCACTGGAGTGACCCTAGCAGGCTGGCTAGAGTGTCTGAACCTTGCTTCTACTCATGTATGATGGTGACAGAGCAGGAAAAGCATAAAAAGTGCTCACTGGTGCCTCCAACCCTAGAGAGCGTTCCATTAGCTTTCTGCCTATATGGTGGACTCTCAGTTAGTAAATTGACTATCTTCCCTTCTAGTCTAGTTGCCCTTTAAGCTGTTATTTTTTGCTGTGCTTCAGGGTGGTATGTCTCTCTATTGCAGGTCACTATGTCAAGAGTAGGGTTCCTTATTAATCATAATTATTATACTACAAAAATATATTATGTCCAATTAGATTTGATAACTTTAATTCCTAACTTTTTTATCACCAAGTTTATATTTAAATAAACCCAAGCCTCATAATGGGCTTTTTCACGTGCTCTCTCTATTCCTGAGAACTTTGTATTCATTCTTAATACAAATACACTTAATTGTTTGTATACACAATACTAACCATTTATTTCTAAAAGGAGTAATAAGTATCTTTATGAATTCTTACATATTTGAAACTGCCTGGCTATTTTGATTCATGTTTTGGTAATATATTTCCTACCTATATAATAAAGATTGTTGAAATATAACCAAGAGCAGAATGCAAAATTTATAACTGTATGGCTTGATGAATTTTTACAGATTCAACAGACACAAATATTATATCCAGATGAAGAAATGTTAGCAATCCAGAAGTCCCTCCTGCATCTTTCAGTCAATACCTGTACCTGTCTATCTGAAGATAAACACAATCCTGAATTGTAACACTGCACATTTGTTTTTCTTATTTTTAAACTTTTAAAAATTAGAGTCCTATAACATATTCTGTTTTGTATCTGCCTGTTTTTTTCTCAATATTATGTTGAGATTTTTCCATATGGTTACATGTAGCACATTTATTTATTCTCATTGGTTCACAATGTTTCATTGCACAAATATAACATAATTTATTTAACTATTCAACTATGTCTGACAGCATTGTTACCACTTTGGGGCTAATATAGATTGTGCAGTCAGAAATATTTCTACACATATCTTTCAGTGAACATATGTAAACATTTCTATTTAACAATAGAATAATTTAGTGAAAGAAGTATGTTCATATTCAGCTTTAGTTGATACTACTAAGCAGTTTCTAAACGAGTTGAATGTTTACTCCTACCTTCAGTGTATGTCAATTTGAAGTTATTTTATCTAGCTAGCTAGCTAGCTATCATGTATCTATCATCCATTATCTATTTATCTTAGCAATTCTGGTAGGGGTAGAGTGATAATTTATTTCTCTCTCTCTCTCTCTCTTTTATTTTTTTACTTGTATCCTTTCTATGACTAATGAGATTTAGAAATCTTTCATATCTGTATGGTATATCTTGTTTGTTTTTGTTAGATGTCTCATCAGTACTGTTTTTCCTATTTTTTTATATATTTTATTTATTTTTGAATATATATATAGAGATCACAAGTAGGCAGAGAGGCAGACAGAGAGAGGGGGGGAAGCAGACTCCCCACTGAGCAGAGAGCCTGATGTGAGGCTTGATCCCAGAACCCATAGATCATGACCTGAGACAAAGACAGAGGTTTAATGTACTCAGCCACCCAGGTGCCCCATATTTTTCCCATTTTTTAGAGTTTTTTTCCCCTATGATTTGTAGAAGTTATCTATATTTTTGGGGTATATGTTTTGTGTTGGATAAATGTATTGCAAATATCTTCTCCCACTCTATAGCTTATGCTTTAGCTCTTTTAGTAATGGAGCTTCATGAGAAAGGGTTTAATCTTAAAATTTAAGTAACCACTTAATCCTTTAATCATGTCAGAAAATTTGGCCGCTCACTTGTCATGAAAGTATCATCTTACATCTCCCAGAATCTTTAATTTTACCTTTCACATTTACATCTACAAATCATGGAATTAATGGGATATAATGTTAGATAGGAGCCAACACTTTCTCCCCCCACCCATGGAAGAAATATAGTTCACCTAGCACCATTTATTGAAAGGGCCAGTATTCCTATATACCTCTGGAATGTTTCATTATAAATATTTGTATATGTATGGTTTCTTGACTTTTTATTTCTTATCAATGTTATGCATTAGTCAACTGTCTTAGTTACTTCAGACTTCTAATTTTTTTTAAGATTTTATTTATTTATTTGACAGACAGAGATCACAAGCAGGCAGTGAGGCAGGCAGAGAGAGAGAGGAGGAAGCAGGCTCCCTCCTGAGCAGATAGCCTGATGCGGGGCTCGATCCCAGGACACTGGGATCATGACCTGAGCTGAAGGCAGAGGCTTAACCCACTGAGCCACCCAGGCACCTCCAGACTTCTAATTTTGATATCCATTAGAATAAGTCTTCCAACTTTGTTGTTCTTTAAAATTATCTTGGCTGTTTTTACACCTTTGTTTACATTTCATTTTCTCAAGCATGTATGTAGACACAGGTATTTAGTGACTTTGATGATATTATAACAATTTAAAATTTATTTTCTAATTGTTTATTGATATTCCATATAAATATGAATTGATTTCAGTTCCTTTATGAATTGTGCTAGTCTGTATGAATGCTTGCATATATATATATGTGTATTTTATAAACACAATCGCATTCTAAGTAATGGGTTTCATTTATTCCATATTAATCTTTACAACTCATATCTCTTTTTTAGAGATTTATTTATTTATTAGAGAGAGAGATAGCATTTCTGTCAAGGGGGAGGGGTAGAGGGAGAGGGAGAGGAACTGATGCAGAGTTCCCACTGGGTGTGGAGACCTACACAATGCTTGATCCTAGGATCCTGAGATCATGACCTGAACTGAAATCAAGAGTCGAATGCTTAACCAACTGAGCCACCCAGGTGCCCCTTGTATGTCTTTTCTTGCACAAGAATCTCTGGTGCAGTGTTGAATATAGTGATCAAAGGCATCCTTGACTTTTTTAAAAACATAGCAGAAAAGCCTTTCAGTAGTTTCTTATTACATAGAATTTTGTACAGAAATTTTGTACAGATCTCTTACCATATGAAGGAAGTTTACATCTATTATAAATTTGATAAATTATCACATATGTTGACATCATATTTTAAAATTTAATGTTAATTATGATAACATTGTTGATTATTAAACAAGGCTTGCATTCCCGGAATATTCATGCTATGGCTGTATTTGTTATCATGTACAAATATTATTGACTAATTTGCTATCTTTTAAAATGGATTTTCTGGGGAAGGGGTCAAGATGGCGGAGAAGTAGCAGGCTGAGATGACATCAGGTAGCAGGAGATCAGTTAGATTATCAAACCATTCCAAAAACCTACAGTTCCAACAGGAGATTGAAGAGAAGAAGAGCAGCAATTCTAGAAACAGAAAATCAACCACTTTCTGAAAGGTAGGACCTGCAGAGAAGTGAATCCAAAGCGACGGGCAGATAGACTGTGGAGGAAGGAGCTGGCTCCCGGGAAGCAGTGGAGCAATGGAACACAAGATCAGAATTTTTAAAAGTCTGCTCCACTGAGGTATGTCACCCCAGAGGGTAAGCCGGGGTGAAGCCCATGTAGGGACAGTGTGGTCTCAGGTGCTGTGGGGTCACAGAAGGATCGGGAATGTCTGAGTGTCACAGAGCTCGCAAGTATTAGAGCAGGAAAGCCAACTATAAAGATGGAGTGAGCTCTCAACTTGGGGTTACCTTAAACTATAATCCGTGGCACAGTCAGACCACTGCTCTGTGAGGAGAGACCCCATAAGATTTGGAGAGAGCCCCTAGAAGAGTGCAGGGATCTTCTGGGTTTGGAGACTCCAGGCAGGGCTGTGTGCAGAGACAGAGACACTTGGCTACAGGCTGGGTGAGCTTGGAGTGCAGCCAGAGACCAGGGAGATGGGAATGATTGAGTGCTTTTCTCTGAGGGTGCACTGAGGAGTGGGGCCCTGAGCTCTCAGCTCCTCTGGGCTGGAAATTGGGAGGCTGCCATTTTCATTCCCATCCTCTGGAACTCTACAGAAAGCATTCAGGGAACAAAAGCTCCCTAAAGCAAATCTGAGTGGATTACTTAGCCTGGTCCCTGGTAAGGGTGGTGCAATTCCGTCTCAGGCAAAGACAACAGGCCCCTCCCCCAGAAGACCAGCAAGAAATCCAGCCAAGACCAAGCTCACTTACCAAGGAGAACAGCGGAATCCCAGAGGAGGAGAAAGCGAAGCATGGAAATCATGGATTTCTCCGCATGATTCTTTAGTCTTACAAAGTTAATTAATTTTTTTTAATTTTATTTTTTTTCTTATGCTAAATTTTTTTTTAACTTTTACTCTTTCCCCTTTTAACATGTTTTAACTAGGTTATTTTAACAATACTTTTCATTAAAATTTTTTTTGAACCTTCATAGTTATAGTCATATTTTTATCCTTCATTGTATCTAACTTTATATTTTGTAATCCCATAGGGTTTTTTCTTCTAAAAAATTTTGGGATACAACTTCTTCTAATCAAAATATACCCTAAATTCTAGCACAGGGCTTTGTTTTAGTCTCTAGCCTGAGCAAATTCCCTCCACTTTCTTTTTCTTTATTCTCCCAACAAACTTATCTTATCAACTCCTTTTTTAGAAATTAAAAATTTTTTTTCATCTTTATAGTCATATTTCATCCCTTCATTGCATTTACCCTTATTTTTTTGTGTTTATATATAGAGATAGATAGATAGATATAATTTTTTTTCTTTCTTTAAAATTTTGGGAGGTAGTTTCTTCTAAGAGACCAAAATACTCCCAAAATGAAGTGGGCCACTCTGTTCTATTCACCAGTATAATATATATTTTCTTTTTTTTCTTTGTTTTTACTTTTTTTAATTTTTTTTTTTTCTGAACTTCTTTAATACCTCCTTTCTTCCCCCACAATTTGGGGTCTCTTCTGATGTGGTTAAAACACATTTTCCTGGGGTCTTTGCCACACTTTTAGTATTTTATTTGCTCCTTCATATATTCTTATCTGGATAAAACTAACCACAAAAAAACTAACCACAAAAAAAAAAAAAAAGAAAAAAAGAAACAGGAGGCAGTACTGAAGCCTAGGGACCTAATCAATATGGACATTGGTAATATGTCAGATCTAGAGTTCAGAATGACGATTCTCAAGGTGCTAGCTGGGCTTGAAAAAAGCATGGAGGATATTAGAGCAATGCTGTCTGGAGAAATAAAAGCACTTTCTGGAGAAATAAAAGAACTAAAATCTAACCAAGTGGAAATTAAAAAAACAAAAGCTATTAATGAGGTGCAATAAAAAATGGAGGCACTTACTGCTAGGATAAATGAGACAGAAGAGAGAATTAGTGATATAGAAGACCAAATGACAGAATAAAGAAGCTGAGCAAAAGAGAGACAAAGAACTACTGGACCACGAGGGGAGAATTCGTGAGATAAGTGATACCATAAGATGAAACAACATTAGAATAATTGGGATTCCAGAAGAAGAAGAAAGAGAGAGGGGAGCAGAAAGTGTATTGAAGAGAATTATTGTAGAGAATTTCCCTAGTATGGCAAAGGGAACAAGCATCAAAATCCAGGGGGTGCAGAGAACCCCCCCTCAAAATCAATAAGAATAGGTCCACACCCTGTTATGTAATAGTAAGATTTACAAGTCAACAACAACAACAAAAAAAACATCAATATGCTTCTACAAGAAACTCATTTTAGACCCACGGCACTTCCAGATTTAAAGTGAGGGGGCGGAAACAATTTACCATACTAATGGACATCAAAAGAAAGCTGGGGTGGCAATCCTTATATCAGATCAATTAGATTTTAAGCCAAAGACTATAATAAGAGATGAGGAAGGACACTATTTCATACTCAAAGGATCTGTCCAACAAGAAGATCTAACCATTTTAAATATCTATGCCCCTAACATGGGGGCAGGCAACTATATTAACCAATTAATAACAAAATCAAAGAAACACATTGATAATAATACAATAACAGTAGGGGACTTTAACAGTCCCCTAATTGAAATGGACAGATCATCCAAGCAAAAGATCAACAAGGAAATAAAGACCTTAAATAACTCACTGGATCATATGGACATCACAGATATATTCAGAACATTCCATCCCAGAGCAAAAGAATACACATTCTTCTCTAGTGCACATGGAAAATTCTCCATAATAGACCAGATACTGGGTCTTAAATCAGGTCTCAACTTATATCAAAAGATTGGGATCATTCCCTGCATACTTTTAGATCACAATGCTCTGAAGCTAGAACTCAATCACAAGAGGAAATTTGGAAAGAACCCAAATACATGGAAATTAAAGAAAATTCGTCTAAAGAATGAATGGGTCAACCAGGAAATTAAAGAAGAATTGGAAAAAATTCATGGAAACAAGTGATAATGAAAACACAACAGTTCAAAATCTGTGGGACACAACAAAGACAGTCCTGAGAGGAAAATATATAGAAATACAAGGCTTTCTCAAGAAACAAGAAAGGTCTCAAGTACACAACCTAACCCTACACCTAAAGGAGCTGGAGAAAGAACAACAAAGAAAGCCTAAACCCAGCAGGAGAAGATAATTAATAAATAAATAAATAAATAAAGATATTATTTATCTTTAAAATAATAAATAAATAAATAAATAAATAAATAATAAAGATCAGAGCAGAAATCAATGGAATAGAAACAAAAAAATACATATATATATCAATGAAACTACAAACTGGTTCTTTGATAGAATTAATAAGATTGACAAACCCCTGGCCAGACTTATCAAAAAAAAAAAAAAAAAAAAGAAGAAGGTACCCAAATAAATAAAATCATGAATGAATGAGGAGACATCACAACCAACATCAAAGAAATACAAACAATTAAAAGAACATATTATGAGCAACTATACACCAGTAAATTTGACCATCTGGAAGAAATGGATGCATTCCTAGAGACATATGAACTACCACAACTGAACCAGGAAGAAATAGAAAACCTGAACCAACCCATAATCAGTAAGGAGATTGAAGCAGTCATCTGCTTCATCTCCCAACAAAGAGCACAGGGCCAGATGGCTTCCCAGGGTAGTTCTACCAAACACTTATTCTTTTATTTTTATTTTTTTTTAAATATTTTATTTATTTATTTGACAGACAGAGATCACAAGTAGGCAGAGAGGCAGGCAGAGAGAGAAGAAGGGAAGCAGGCTCCCTCCTGAGCAGAGAACCCAATGTGGGGCTCAATCCCAGGACCCTGGGATCATGACCTGAGCCAAAGGCAGAGGCTTAACCCACTGAGCCACCCAGGCGCCCTCTACCAAACATTTAAAGAAGAATTAATTCCTATTCTCCTGAAACTGTTCCAAAAAAATAGAAATGGAAGGAAAACTTCCAAACTCATTCTATGAGGCCAGCATCACCTTGATCCCCAAACCCAACATGGATTACATCAAAAAAGAGAATTACAGACCAATATCCTTAATGAACACAGATGTAAAAATTCTCACCAAAATACTAGCCAATAGGATCTAACAGTACATTAAAAGGATCATTCACCACGACCAAGTGGGATTTATTCCAGGGCTGCAAGGTTGGTTCCACAAATCAATCAATGTGATACAATACATTAATAGAAGAAAGAAGAAGAACCATATGATACTACCAAAAAAGCATTTGACAAAGTACAGCATCCTTTCCTGACCAAAACTCTTCAAAGTGTAGGGATAAAGGGTACATACCTCAATATCATCAAAGCCATCTATGAAAAACCCACCGCAAATATCATTCTCAATGGAGAAAAACAGAGCTTTTCTGCTAAGGTCAGGAACATGGCAGGGATGTCCATTCCACCACTGTTACTCAACATAGTACTAGAAGTCCTAGCTTCAGCAATCATACAACAAAAAGAAATTAAAGGCATCCAAATTGTCAAAGAAGAAGTCAAACTATTACTCTTTGCAGATGATATGATACTATATGTGGAAAACCCAAAAGACACCACTCCAAATCTGCCAGAACTTGTACAGGAATTCAGTTAAGTGTCAGTATATAAAATCAATGCACAGAAACTGGTTGCATTTCTTTACACCAACAACAAGACAGAAGAAAGAGAAATTAAGGAGTTGATCCCATTTATAATTGCATATAGAACTGTAAGATACCTAGGAATAAACCTAACCAAAGAGGCAAAGAATCTATACTCAGAAAACTATATATAAAGTACTCATGAAAGAAATTGAGGAAGACACAAAGAAATGGAAAAATGTTCCATACTCATGGATTGGAAGAACAAATATTGTGAAAATGTCTATGCTACCTAAAGCAATCTACACATTTAATGAAATCCCTATCAAAATCCCATCCATTTTTTCAAAGAAATTGAACAAATAATCCTAAAATTTGTATGGAACCAGAAAAGACCTCGAATAGCCAGTGGAATATTGAAAAAGAAAGCCAAAGTTGGTGGCATCACAATTCCAGACTTCAAGCTCTATGACAAAGCTGTCATCATCAAGACAGTATGGTACTGGTACAAAAACAGATACATAGATCAATGAGACAGCATAGAGAGCCCAGAAATAGTCCCTCAACTCTATGGTCAACTAATCTTCGACAAAGGAATGTCCTATGGAAAAAAGACAGTCTCTTCAACAATGGTGTTGGGAAAATTAGACAGCCACATGCAGAAAAATGAAACTGGACCATTTCCTTACACCACACATGAAACTAGACTCAAAATGGATGAAGGACCTCAATGTGAGAAAGGAATCCATCAAAATCCTTGAGGAGAACACAGGCAGCAACCTCTTTGACATTAGCCGCAGCAACTTCTTCCTAGGAATATTGCCAAAGACAAGGGAAGCAAGGGCAAAAATGAACTGTTGGGACTTGATCAAGATCAAAAGCTTTTGCACAGCAAAGGAAACAGTTAACAAAACCAAAAGACAACTGACAGAATGGGAGAAGATATTTGCAAACGACATATCAGTTGAAGGGCTAGTATCCAAAATCTATAAAGAGCTTATCAAACTCAACACCCAAAGAACAAAGAATCCAATCAAGAAATGGGCAGAGAACGTGAACAGACATTTCTGCAAAGAAAACATCCAGATGGCCAGCAGCCATATGAAAAAGTGCTCAACATCACTCAGCATCAGGGAAATACAAATCAAAACCACAATGAGATACCGCCTCACACCAATCAGAATGGCCGAAATTAACAAGTCAGGAAATGACAGATGCTGGTGAGGATTTGGAGAAAGGGGAATCCTCTTACACTTTGTGGGAATGCAAGCTGGTGCAACCACTCTGGAAAACAGCATTGAGGTTCCTCAAAAAGTTGAAAATAGAGCTACCCTATGACCCAGAAATTGCACTACTGGGTATTTACCCTAAAGATACAAACATAGTGATCCAAAGGGTCACGTGCAACCAAATGTTTATAGTAGCAATGTCCACAATAGCCAAACTTTGCAAAGAACCTAGATGTCCATCAACAGATGAATGGATTAAGAAGAGATTATATATATATATATATATATATATACTTACTATGCAGCCATCAAAAGAAATGAAATCTTGCCATTTGCGATGATGTGGATGGAACTAGAGGGTATTATGCTTAGCGAAATAAGTCAACCAGAGAAAGACAATTATCATATGATCTCCCTGATATGAAGAAGTTGAGAGGCAACGTGGGGGGTTGGAGTGTAGGAAAAGAATAAATGAAACAAGATGGGATCAGGAGGGAGACAAACCAAAAGAGACTCTTAATGTCACAAAACAAACTGAAGGTTGCTGGGGGTGGGGGGTAGAGAGAAGGTGGTGGGGTTATGGACATTGGGGAAGGTATGTGCTATGAAGTGTGTAAATGTGGTAATTCACACACCTGTACCCCTGGGGCTAATAATACATTATATGTTAATAAAAAAATTTAAAAAAAAGAAATGCATCACCACATAAAATAAATAATAATAAAATAAAATAAATAAAATGGATCATCTCATCACATTGAAGAATGTATTAGTCTGTAATGCTTTTTCCTCTTTATAGCCTTGTTTTGATATCAAATGTAACTTGACCTCATGAAAATATTTGGGAAGTGTTTCCTCTTTCTGTTAATCCTTGTGAAGGCAAATATTTTAAAATATTCTCCAGTGAAACCATAGGTGTGAAATTAACTTTATAAGAACATAAATACTCCATATATTTTCATGGAATGTGTATTTGGCGGTTGAATGTAGTGTTCTGCATATGTCAGTTCCATTTTTCATTGTTTTGTCTAAACTATATTCTTGCTATTTTTTAGATTATTCAAACCAATTTTTGAAAGAATGATATTCAAATTTTGTAAATGATGGTAGATTTATCTATTTCACCTTTATACCTGCCAAGATTTTCAATGTTCTACTCTGTTATTAAATATATTAAAATTAGGATTTATAATTACATAGTGAATTGGATATTATATTATTATGAAATAATTATCTCAAAATCTATGTAGTCTGATATGAATATAATTATGATATCTTTCTTTTATTACTGCCTACATGATATATATTTTCCCATCATTTTATTTTCAACTTTTTTTATCCTTATATATAAAATGTGCCACTTTAGAAAGCAATATTTTAAAAAATTCAATCTTAGATTCTTTTTCTTATTTTCTATAATTTATTCAAATACAAAAGTTTTGCCTTGGATTTGTATTTGTCATATATATTCTATGTTCCATTTTTGTTCTTTTACAAATTATATATTTTTCCCTATTCACTTGATATGTATACATTATTTTACCATTATTTTAATAGTCTAGAAATGAAGACATACATTTTGATTTATTAAAAGCTACTATCAAAATTACTATTACCATGTCCCAGAAAATCCAAGAAGCTACACTACCATATCTTTATGAGTCTCCTTCTTTTGTACAATTTTGCTGTGTATTTTAATACAATATATACTTTAAATCTCACTGAGGATATTGTTTTATACAAATTTATATAAGTGTTTTTGCTTCCCAGTGCTCTTTCTTTCCTTCAGACTCTCTGTGTTTTTGCATCTGCTATAGTTTTCCTTATTCCTCAACAATCCCTCCACCCCCAGAATTCTTATTTTATTTTATAAAGTTCTTTATATTTTCCTTTTTATATTTTCCTTTATTTCTGGGTTTAGGACTCCAGGTGTTGGTGATTTTTTTCTCAATATTTTAGAAACTTTTTTGCTTTTAAACATTCTTTTGTAATGTTGGCTCTCATTCTTATTTTGTTCATTTGAGATTACATGTTCGGCCTTACCTTTTGCTGCCTTACCCCTGGACTTATTAGGAATGCAGTCTCTGTTCTTTGATGGTGAGCTGATTATATCTGATTAAATAAGGCTTATTCTTTCTTAAGTGACACTCTAGGCTTTGGATGCAACATTGATTTGTTTAATTATAAAAGATAAAGGCAGGACAGACTCTAAATGAATCTATACGAACAACTGTATTTCCACAGAAAGCACCTCAGTAAAATATCTGTTTACATAATTCAAATATTCTTTGTTCAGTAAGAATCAGACACCATTCAAAAAATATGCTCATCAGTTTATATAGCGTAGTATACAACAGTGGTTTTCAAGCCTGTTGGTGTTAATACAAATTTACAATCTTAAATATTTCTGAAAATTCCAAAGAGATTTTGTTTACATAGGCTATATTTGTTAGATTTACTATACAAATATTAAAATAACAATAAGTCCAGTACTTAAAACCAATTTTTTTTTAAGATCATTTATTTATTTATTTGACAGCAATCACAAGTAGGCAGAGAGGCAGGCAGAGACAGAGGGAGGGGGAAGCAGGCTCCTAGCTAAGCACAGAACCTGATGCAGGGCTGGATCCCAGGACCCTGGGATCATGACCTGAGCTGAAGGCAGATGCTTTAACCCACTGAGCTGCCCAGGTGCCCAAAACCAAATATTTTTAAGGAAAAAACTGGTACCCCCCAAAAAGAAATTAGTAGGAAGAGCAATGTATATACTTCTCTGGCAATTTTTTTAAAATGTCTCCCTTGATAGAAAACAACAGGATTCTCCTACTTGTTTCTGCATTGTATCTGCTGCAATATCAAAGATATAGCTTTTGGAAAACTTTTCTATACACTCAAAATAAAATAAATGTGAAATATTTAAATAACATTTTAGTATTTTTAAAAATATTTTATTTTTTATTTGACAGAGATAGACACAGCGAGAGAGGGAACACAAGCAGGGACAGTGGGAGAGGGAGAAGCAGGCTTCCCTCTGAGCAGGGAACCAGATGCCCTAATGTCGGGCTTGATCCTAGGACCCTGGGATCATGAACTGAGCCTAAGACAGATGCTTAACGACTGAGCCACCCAGGTGCCTCTACATTTTAGTATTACTATAACTATAATGTTGACCTAGCAGACCCCTTGAAAGTGTTTCTAAAATCACTAGGGTTACATAGTATAAGAATCAAGAGAAAATAATTAATTATATATCCATCAGAAAATAGATGCATATTGGTATTTAAAATAATACAATTCAAAACAAATAATGGCTGTCAAAGATTAGGTCATTTGCTTAAGACAGGATCATTTCTACCTGCAAAACAATACTTGACTGCTTCTCTAATCAATACGCTAATTAAAATATTATACATAAATGTAGAAGTGAATTCATCCAACTTTATAAAGACTTAGCCAGTTCAGAATTGAGGAAACTATAAACTCATTTTAAAAAAATAGTCAAGAACATTAATTAGTCAACAATAACAAAAAAGTATTCTGGTCAGATACAAAATCTACTTCCTGGGCAGATTTCACACAATGTAATTAGTAACCATGTAATACTTTGGGATAAGAGAAGACTGAATTTTTCAAGATCGATTTTTATTCTAATAAAGAAAAGCCAAAGTCTAATTTTGAATTAATATAATACTTGAAAATAAAGTACTCTACTCTCCTTTCTAAAAAAAAGTGATTTCCTTATGAACAAACTCATCAAAACTGGGCAAACATTGCTAAAATTTTGACACGTTTCAGAGCTTACTCTCATACTAAGATACTAGAAACCAAGAAAATTAAATTCATTTCCCTTAATCCTACATAACTTGCCATACACACTCTAGTTTTGTCTTTCACAATACTCTATCATATTCTGAAACAAACAGAAACTTTAGAGCAGAACTTCTCTCTCTTTTTCCTTGAAAATCAAAAGCTCATCCCAAAGCCTTATGTGTGCATTTGCATTTCCCTTTTGTTATTGATTCTACTGTGGTTCAAACTACATATTAATGATCACTTTTAACCTAAATAATTGCCTTGTATTTCACAAGAGATCTGGGTAGATAAGCAAGAAATGTCGATCCTATATAGTAATTTTACAGATTAACATGAATGTGTGGCACAACTTTTTATAGCCACAAACATCACTTTTGTATGTCTTAAAATGACATGAATGAGCACAGTCCTGAGCATGGCCTAAGAACTTGTCCATTCTACAACATAGAAAAATATGAAGCAATATCTTAAAGTAGCACTTGACATCTATGTATATTTGTTATATCAAATATATTTTATAAGTAAATTAACATGTATTTTATAAAATATAAATATCTTACACAACTATAAATATATATAACTGCATATTATAAATATATATGCAGATATGTAATTATATATTATAAATATAAATATGTGTATGAAAATTATGTTTTGTAACCGAAGCATCTATATTTTATCTTACTTAGAAATTATCTATCAAAAGATTATTTATTAATTAAATCAGCTTATTAGTGGTCCAAGTTTTTAAATTAATTAAGCATCAATCTTGGAAATTGTTTTCAACCTAACATAATAGATTCATAGTTACTATTATTAAAATGTTTTGTTGGGGCACCTGGGTGGCTCAGTCCTTAGGCATCTGCCTTCAGCTCAGGTCGTGGTCCCAGGGTCCTGGGATTGATCCCCAAGTCCAGCTCCTTGCTCAGCGGGAAGCCTGCTTCTTCTACTGCCCCTGCTTGTGTTCCTTTTCTTGCTGTGTCTCTCTCTGTAAAATAAATAAATAAAATCTTAAAAAAAGAAAGTTTTGCAAAATAATGACTTAGTTGAATTGAACATATAATTTTACATTTTCTCAGTCCTAAACAGTAATTTGGATTAATAAATTCAACTCTTATAAAAACTCTACAGGGGCACCTTGGTGGCTCAGCAGATTAAGCGTCTGTCTTCAGCTCAGGTCATAATCTCCAGGTCCTGGGATGGAGTCCCGCATCAGGCTTCCTGCTCAGCATGGAGTCTGCTTCTCTCTCTCTTTCCCTCTGTCCCTTTCCGATGCTCATTCTCTCTCTCTCTCAAGGAAATAAAATCCTTAAAAAAACAAAAAACAAAAACAAAAAAACTCTACCCATACTTCATACTAATAAACACAAAGAAAAATATAAGATGTGTGTTTTTAAACCAAAATTATTAAATTGTCTTGGGTCATCAGGAGACCATGTGAATGTAGATTCTCATGTAAACAGATTTTTGTTGCAGAAATTTCTGAGAAAATAACTTTTGTATCTCTTAAAAGCCTAGTATATTAAAATATTACTTTACTAGTTTATTTTCTATTTAATTTTGAAATATTAGACTTATGTAAGTACCTTTATTCTCTATAAAGCAATTAATACAGAACTCCTTGAGTTTGTCTTTATAATTTTTTTAAAAGATTTTATTTATTTATTTAAGAGAGAGTGTGCACAAGCAAGGAGGGGGCAGGAGGAGAAGGCAAAGCAGACTCTGCACTGAGCAGGGAGCTCGACATGGGGCTCAATAGTAGGACCCTGATATCATGACCTGAGCCAAAGGTAGAAACTTAACCAACTGAGCCACCACGTGCCCCTATAATTTATTAATACCTTTTTAAACTAGGAAATATTTCATCTCACAAGATGAGAGATAAAGTTTCTGATTATCAGTTCAAACAGTCACAGAACTTGGAGGTTAAGTTCTATGACCTCTATACTGGGTCAGCATAAATACAGAAATAGAACACTCCAGTCCAGATTCCAAAGACCTGTTTACCCTTCCAGGGGCCATGAGGTATTTTCTCAATCAATTTGTACTCCCAATAAGAGAACAAATTTTAAAAGATCATCAAGAAACATTCTTTATTGGCTCTCACACAACAGACAATAGGTCACCATCATTCACTCAACAAAGATCATTAAGTAATCAAATCATAAAACCAGTTTCCTAATTTTTGCTGCCACCAATAAGAAATAATTTATCAGCCCCAAACAAATGAGAACCATAACCAAACTTGGGCTAGAACTGGAAACAAGGAAAAACACACAAAACTAGGAAAAAGAACAGAAATTAAAAGTCATCAAGGTAAAGGTCTAATGCCCCTTGGGAGACACTGTGGACGCCAAGGCAAAATGTGTGGGCAGGTGTTTTTCTCAGGTGATTAAGTCTCTGGGAAGTAAGTCTGTGAAACTTCCAAAAGTGTTAAAGTTCAATTTTCTGAAGTTAAAGTATGACTAACATACAAACATATAATAAACACGTTTCAATGATTTTATTCATCTTATTCATCAATGAGGGATCAAGTAAGGTGGGAAAACTGGCTCAAAGATGATTCAGGGAACAAAAATTTATATCATCAAAGGATTCCTGAAAAGAGGTTGGTAGAAATTAAACTGTTAAATGTCCTATAAGCCTTGAAAATGAAACACTGGAACCTTTGGGTTTATCTTTTGTACCCAACAGAACCCCGTAAGTTAACATTGAATTTCAGTTTCAGGGCTCTAATAAAATAATATATAGTAAAGTAAAATACGGGTGCATCCTCCTAGATAATTAAATTCTTGAGTGAGCCTGTTAAACAATGACATTGAAAGGACATGTAGTCATCTTCCTGCTTTATTTCCAAGTTATGGATTTTTTTTTTTTTCTTAACAAAGTAATGGTAAAGAGAATCTTGCCACACATAAAAGGCTTAGCAAGGTCATTCAAACATAGAAAGCAATTCATTTTAACTTTCACAATCTGGCATGATATTGTAACTTTCACAAGGGAACTATTTAATCAACTGTTAACAACCACAAATGTTAAGTGAAAATAGTGTACTTGGTGCCAGCCTACATCTTTTAATTAAAAATATAAGTTATTAGTAACTAATAAATATTATAGATATAAACAACACATTTTACACACCAATATATACTTTAAAGCTCTTTCCTGGAATCTTAATGCAATGGCATAAAGAAAACAGGGTCAATTTACATCCCTATTACACTGATTATATTCTATTTTGGGGCCACAGTATACAAAAGATATATTTGCTTATCATGTTTTGTTAGGAAGACCTAGATTAAGCACAGAGCTGTAAAAATAGCTTATATATTATTAAAATATGTGACCACATTTTCTGTAAATCTACATATTAAGGACTTAAAATTTTTTAATTGCCAGTTGAATTTCTTAGAGGAGATTCTTATATCACATTTAAATGGAACCTAATTTCCTAAGTTGAAAAAAAGTCCTGAAAAGCTTAAATATGGCCTTATATGCCCAACGCATATTTTTCCACTTGGGTAGATGACATTTAAAAAATCTGTTGTTGTAAATGATCTTATTATCATTAACAGCCAAATCCACAAATGGCAGAGCTCTTACTGCCCTCTATGTTCAACTAGTCCACCTGTTTTTCATTAGTTAAACTATCAATGCCTACCTATAGCAAGCCATTTTGGGTTTAAATTATGGCAGCTCTATAGGGCAGAACTTTCATTTAACTTAATCATATTTTTCATTTTTCAAATGTAACTATTATATATATGATTATATTTATATTATGTAAATACATTATTATATATAATTATGTATATGTGTTAGATATGCCTGATTTTATACACACACACATACACAAACACACACACACCCCTACATACATATATGTCTGCAATGCAATAGTAAGAGATTCCCTATAGTTGTAAGATAATTTATATTTGCTATAATATTTTAAGAGATTCTTTAGGGGAAGTAAGGAACTTAGAATCAGAATGCTATGAGATGATTTTTGTATCTATCTCAGTGGTTTTCATTTTGTGGTATTTTTCTAATGCTAAGCAAAGACCCCAAGGCAAAAGAATTTTAGAAAGAAAACTAATTTATTTCAAACAATGTTTTAAGAGGAATCATGTTTTATATATTCAGGCTTAACAACTAAAAATACAAGTATTTAAAAGAAAAACAAATTTTAAAAAGCAAACAAACAGGAATTCCCACTAGGTAACCAGATGCAACTGATCTGTTCATGGTGGCAGAAGAGGGTTTTTGTTACATGTTTATTATTATTGCAAGGTTTATTATGTATTACTGTTGTCAAGATAAGGAATAAGGTTGTTAGAATCAATGACTTAAAGAAAATGGTCAAGGTTTTATTTATTTGGGGAAGAGAACTAGGGAGAATCACCCTATATTTTCATTATTTTCATCTATTTCAGTGGGCAAAATATTTTACTTTTGTGACTGGGTTATGATGTAGAGGAAAGGCAAGATGTCAGCTTCGTTTCTATAATACCAATAAATGTAACAGAAAAGAAGATAGCGATCATAACAAAATTATAATAATACTACTCTCTTTTCCAGAATATTTACTGTGCATCTACTTTGGATCAGACTCTGAGGATATGGCTGTGAATATAACAAAGTTTTTGCTTTCCAATACCTTACAGTATAGTGTTAGAGGCAGAGAGTAAATAATTAAACAAGCTAACATATCTGTCAGATATTGACAACAGCTGTCAAGGAGCACGAGCAAGTATCCAGGAACACAACTAAAGTCAATTAAAGTTTTATTTAGTTTGCTGCAGGAAAGGAGAGCATGCGCCCAAGCAGCTTTCAGAGTATCTCTATAAAGGGGGTTCGAGGAGCTTTGCAGGAGTTGGTATGTGCTGAGTGGTTCCAGAGAGGAATTAGGGAAGTGGGTGTCAGGTAGTGTTTAGATGTGCTGGCATACAAATAATATTTCAAGAGATAGAAGTGGATGAGATCACGTCTATGGAGTGTGAATGTAAACAGCGTTCTCAAGACGAAGCCCTAGAATACTTCATAATGAGAAGAAATGTCCCATAAGGTAAGAGGAAAACCAGAAAAGACCAGTGTCCTGAGAATAGAGTGTTTGTAGCAGATTATTAATTTGCATTGTTACTTGTGAATATTGAATGAGTCTGACTCTAGAGTCCCATCAAATTACATCTTGGTAACCAGATTATCTGGGAATTTGGCTACAGGAAGAAAATGGTCTGACTCTGTTTTTCATTGTTGTTGCTGTTATTTAAAAAAAAATAATGCTTTCATTCTATGTTTGATAATTATAACTTCCTGGTTCACTAATTATAACAGTTATACTGATGAAGTCTCTGACGTCAAATAATCCATATGATAAATAACTTTCAGTAATTGTCTCAAGCTATACATTATTATATATGGTCATTAAGTGAATTGCAGGGCTCAGATGATGGCTTCTGACTCCAGTTGTAGCTTTTATTATTATACCTAATTGAAACCATAAACCGATAGTTTATCATCATTACCAGCACATTAGAACTATGTGTGGAAATCTTAACATTTGGGTGCCAGGCTTCACCACTAGTTCTGAATTCTTTTACCTCATTGGTTTAACTGGATGAACTCTAGAGTATATCCACTGGGAAAACCACTGTTTTAGAGATTTCTACAAAAATGGTAACTGGACTGTTTTTACAGAGTTCAAAACAAGACCACCCTAGCTTCTCTGAATCAGAATCTCATAGGACAGAGTTTGTAAATCTTGAGATTTAACTAGCTTCCTAGGTTATTTTTAAAAGATTGAAAACCAAAGATAAAGTAAGCTGATTTCCAAACATTATAGCACATTAGAAGTGTCTGAGAAAGTAAAAATCTTGACACAAAGTCATACATATCAACTAAATTAGAATGTCTGGGGTGGGAAACAGACAATTTTAGGTCTTAAATGTCAGTGTGAAGCAAAGTTTGGGAACTACTGGCATAATGAAACAATTGAAACAAATGTACAGATTTTATGAATTGATGAAGATGAGACTATTAAGTTTGAAACATGAAACTCCTTTGAATCTTGACCTATACAATGACAATTTCATCAGTTTAAAATAAAATAGTGTCAAAGACAAATACCATATAATTTCACTTATATGAGGAATTTAGGAAACAAAACAAATGAACAAAGAAAAAATAAAAAGATCAACCAGAAAACAGACTCTTATTTGTACAGAACAAACTTACTATTATGGAGTGAGGTAGGTGGGGGGATAGGTAGAATAAATAGGTGAAGGGTACTGAGAATATACTTAACATGATGAGCCCTGAGTAATGTATAGAGTTGTTGAATCACTATATTGTACACCTGAAACTAATGCTATATGTTTGCTATACTGGAATTAAATAAAAGATCAGGAAAAAAAATAGCATCCACAAATATCCTGCAAAACCCTTTATTTGGTTTTTGCTAAATACTTTGCAGAAAGCATACCTCTCTTCTAGAGAATACAAAAAGTAGTTTTATGAAAGACTAACTCATAAATCTGAATCTGATGTTTTTGGTCAGCCTTTAGCATTTTGGGGAAAGTCTTAAACTTTGTAGAACAAAACCAAAATCATATCACCTTTTTTCATATGCAGATAATACATTGCATAATTGCAGAAGTTTGCATTTATCTTTATCTTTTTTTCAGAGATTGAATTAATTTTCTTGAAGTTAAAACAAGTGTTTAGTTGAGACATTTTGAACACTTTGTCCTGTGATTTAAAAACACACATTCTGAGGTCAAATTTGTGATAAATAAACTAACTGAGCCAAGTGAAATTGAAAATGATGAGAAGACTTGGTTTAGCCAAATGTTATATATATTTGCCCCTCAGTGCCCTTTTGCTAATAAATCTAGAGTTTGCACTTCTGCCACAAACCTGCCCTGAATCAGTTAGCATAATGAAGATGCTTTCATCTTAAGTAGCAATGTCTCTCTGCCCCAGAAACCTCTTGGCTCTCTGATAGGCTGAAACAGATTTTATTTTTTTCTGACAATGAGGCAAATGGGAGTTGCATCTGTTGTGTGGAAGACACTGGTGGAGCAGAAGTAAAACAATCTAAAATTGGAAATATGATAGGTCTGTTGAGCGTAAATGAGGTTTATGTTTTTTCTTGCATTTTAAAATGTCAAGAATGAACAATAATACCTAATAAATGCAAATATGTGTACAGAAAACATATAAACTGACTCAGGAACAGGTTTGTGAAAAACTACTTGCATATTTTATGTAAAATCTCATTTTCTTTATTGGCATTAATGACTCACTATAGATTTTCATAAGTATATGTACATTTTGAGAAACCCTACATGGGCACTAAATATATTTTTAATTTTTTTCCACATGAATTGTGAGCTGCAGAAATACAAGTAAATGGGGGGCAGAGTGGGGAATACAACTACTTAATGATTAAAGTACACATGTTAGGTTTTAACCTCTTTCCCTCCCTCAATAGTTTTAAGCTGTTTTATCTGACTCAGGCTTCTATTTTTACTCATTACTTTGTTTCAATTACTTTGGAATCCTATTTAGTCAAAATTCAATTTTTACATCCTTTTGCATTTGAAGATGATATGTGCTATTCATAGGATATTTTAGTCATTTCAGATGTGAGCTATTTATAGAAGCATTGCCTCATTTAGTCCATTTTTTTAAAAGATTTTTAAGCTTTTTTTTTTTTTTTTTTGTTAGTGGCATAAGATATGTATTTTTACCATCGGGCACTTCTCTGGACATTTTGAGTGTATTATTTAATCATTTAACAATTAATAGAATAATTATTAGCTCTGGTAAGACTCCAGTTAATAAGACTCAGGGAGTCCACGTATTTACTCCAAATGTATTAGGTAAATCCCAAAACTCAGCTTTGAAAACATTTATTTGCCTTAAAGGGCCACCCTTTCCCACTGTGACAGAAGAGAACATTTAATGAAAGTGAAAGTGAAGACTGAAGATTTATAACTTTAGATAAAAAACAAGGTTGAAATGAAGCAAGTTTTTTTATTTTAAAAATGCAAAAAGTCTGAAAAAGATCCATATGTTAAATCTAAATCTTTTTAGTGGTAACAAGTAGCCACTGTGTGTGCATGTGTCCACCCATGTGTGGCAATTCAGTATAAAATGTCGAATTTAAAAAAAAATAATATTAAGATGTCAAATTTGATATATTTGAGGGGTTACAGGCAATCAGAAAAAAACTGTAACATCAGTTGAATGGGTCATCAAAATAGACCATTCTGAAGGGATATTTGTAGCCTTTTGCTAACCTGATGGGGTTGTTAAGGGCAGAGAGGAAAAAAAATGTTGTGTTTATCTGCATCATATGCCTAGTTTACATTTGTTTTGCCAAGATCTCAAAAAGGTAGCATCTGGATAAAATAAAACTTGCTGTGAGGCTTCGTCTTGCTAAAAGGAGAAGCATCTGGAAGAGTTGGCAAATGCTGTCCTATTCCTTCAGTGGCAACACATGCTTTTTCTGTATCATTGAGCTTGGGGATATCAAACTATCTTGAATTTCTCTTGGTTCTCGGAATCAGATGTGATAGCAATGTGAGTTTGCATAGGTAAAGCAAAGAACTTTGGTTGGAAGACCCCTTTCTCTGATGATCAACTTAAAACAATTGTTTCCTTAGAACTCAGGAATATGGATTGTGTCCATGTTGTAAAGATAGAGATAAGAATTCTGAAGCTATGAACATCATTTATCTATCTAACTTAATACTATGAATATTTACATAAAATTGGATTCTACAGATTGGTGAGCAGATTTGAAAAGGTCATTTGAGGTTTAAAATAATACCAATATAGGAAAATTTAGTAGTTCTGGTAGTGGTATTTTTATTCTCTTGTGCTAACTCATGACTTCTCTATACAGACACACTTAGAATTCACTTTATCCACTGATATGGGGCAACATGAGTTACACATTCCTTCATTAATTCATTTATTTATAAGACAGCAAGCATTTACATAGTACCTACTGTATTCCAGGACTACGCTAATAGATAGAAATGTATATTTGAACAAGATCTACATTATCTGTGATCTAATTCCCTTCCTATTCAAGAATAGAAAAACTGACCATATACACATAATTTCTGATTAGAATTATGAAGACACTAATAAAACAGATTGTTGTGACAGATGATCATCCAAGGCCCCTGTGAAACCTGACCTCTGCACTGAGTTTAAAGGGACTTCTCTCAGGACTGAAGCAGTAAGATGAAAGTCTCTGAAGTGAAAAAGGGCTTAAAAATTTTACGGAGAACTGAGAGGGAGCTAGTGAAGATAAAACATGATGGAAGGGAGTTAAGGGCTGTGTTACGGAATGAAGTTGGAAAGATAGTCCGACCCCATCAAGATAGGTATTGTAGGCCAGGTCAAGGCATTCATGTTTTATTCTGAAAGCGGTAAGGAGCCACTGAAGTTTTTAAACAAGTGAAGTTTGTTGGTTTATATTTTTAAAATGTTACCATGGTTGCTGTATAGAGAATTAACTCTTTGGACCATGAACAGGCCTAGTGAAATCTGTTAAAAAGCCATTTCCATAGTAGATGAACTATAGTAGTAGTAGCAGTGGAGGTGGAAGATGTTGGGTTTGAGATAGGTTTGGGGAAAAAAAAAAAAAATAGAAGAACAGGAAAAGCATTTGCTAAGTATCTGTGTGGGGGAGTAGGAAACTCAACAAAAGATGAATAAAGAAATCCCTTACGTTTTGATTTCTAGAACTGGATAAAGATTTGGGGGCTATTCAACCCTTTACATAATAGGGAAAGACTAGCTATTAAGGAATCTGATCATTAAGGAAGGGGAGAAGAGGAACTTCAGGTAGATTATTTTGTGAAGTATGGGCATTAAAAAACACTGTTTCTAACCCTGATTGGATTGGCATATAGCAGTTCTGAGTTCAAAATGGCAATACTGAGGCGTTTAGAGCCTAAAAGAGAATAAGACAGCTCAGAACCATGCTCCGTGGCAGCACAGAATAAAATGAGTTATGTGACTAGTACAGGGGAGTAGTAACCAGAGAGAGAGGAAGAGAAGCAAAGCAAGTGAGTGCCAGAAACCTGAAGAGCTTTTAATGGGTAAAATGATCAACTACATCAAATGTTGCAGAAGTTCAATATTAAAGAGCCTGTGTTGAAGTATATTCAATTTGTTGATGTTACAAAAAGTCTCATATTTCCTTTTATGAAATATAATAAACTTCCATTCAATATTTGCTTCTAAAATAAGTGCTCTCAATAGATAAAATTGTTTTGTTTTGTTTATTTTTTTGTTTTTTTTTTTGTTTTTTTTTTTTTTTGCTTAGAAATTCTGGAAACACCCACTAAAAGGTTGATCAGGAATTAGTACCAAAAACTGATAATGAAGTTATATGATAACCCTGTTTGAGAAGCAAATTCAAACAGATGCAAAAAAAATATAAAATTCTTATATAATAGAATTTGTCACATTTCATTTACAAATGTCATAAAGGGAAGAAAAAGCACAGCCTTACCCCCTTGTTTTCTTGCTACACAGTAAAAAATAGAAATAGAAAAAATATCAGACTTCTAATCTGAGAGAATAAAAAAGAATCAGGAGTTGCAATTGGAAGTAAAAGACAAATTGACCACTAGTGAGGGTTTAGCTCTAAGGAAACTAACTTTATTTCCAGTTAGAAAATAGGCTTTTAAGTATAGTTTATATATGTGATTATTCTGTGAAATTTAAAAAGTATTGAAAGGAGCAATAGAATTCTTGGTAATCTACTGAAAAGTGGCATTTTCCAAAGCTGGCCTTTGAAACTGTCCTTTGAAAAGTATGTAACCACAGCCAGATCCTGAGGTAAACCATAAATCTAAAGCATGTTTAATTTGAAACAAAATTTGTACTTGGTAAAGTATAGAAATGGCAACTCTTATTTCTATATACTGCTATACATAATATCTAAAAACCTTAAGGCAGTTGCAGTACCTGAAATTAAATAGGAAATGAAATTATTCCCCAAAGATAATGGAGGTTGTTGTTAGAAATGCATTTAAAAATGAGTACACAAATAGTTTATACTATTATTGTGTACCTTACTCAGCAGCTATAGCCTCATTATAAATTCCTTATTGTGTTTCCCAGAATATTACTTTAACCTCTTTGAAGATGATGCTTAAAGTACACCTTATATGGGAGCGCCTGGGTGGCTCAGTGGGTTAAAGCCTTTGCCTTTGGCTCAGGTCATGATCCCAGGGTCCTGGGATCGAGCTCCAAGGCAGCCTCTCTGCTCTGCGCGGGGGGCTGCTTCCTCTTCTCTCTCTGCCTGCCTCTCTGCCTACTTGTGATCTTGCTATCAAATAATAAATAAAATATTTTTTAAAAAGTACACCTTATGTTACTCTTAGAGTAATATATTTTTATGGCAAACATGACTAGTTAGTATTATAATACACCAAAACATATCTTGATTCCCTTTAGTGTGGCTGAAACAGTAAGTCTGTTGAGAATGTTATCAAGTACCATTATTACTAAATACAATTTTTGAAGAACATATGACGAAGTTGGTTGGGTTCCACCACTCATTTCACAAACAGAGAAAGTGTCAACTATATACCAGGTACCCATCTAGATGTTAGGGATCTATTTGTGATCAAAACCAACATCCTCACTTTCATGGAGAATATAAATATTATACATATCCACTGAGGAAAAAAATGAAACAAAATCAAGAAAATAGGTGGAATAAAACTGTTAGTGTCTGATTAATCTTCTCTTTGCACAGTCTCATACAGGTGTGGACTAATACTATACATATCCTATTAAAATCCATTTTCATTTAAATACAGATAAAAAAATATAGATCTTGTAAGTACTTTGACTCAGTATATTACAAATTTATTATGTGTTTGGACCTGTGATCCAAACACATAGTGATGAGCATGACTATTGGGTCCCTGCCCTCATGCATATAGTTTATAGGCTAAAGGGTAAGATACTTTTTATTTTCCAAACACACTGTGGTTTATTCAGAAAATGTACATGAAAACTAAAAAGGTGTGTTGGTACTACTACCTTAAAAGTCTTGGTGTAACTTCATTCTTCCGTACGTCCCAGCTGTACCTCCATCATGATCCTAATACAAACAGTTCTGAACCCTCCTTTCCCTTACTCTGCTCTTTATATTGCTTTGTGCATTATTTCCTCTCATGCAAGCTCCTGTTGCTTTTATGCTTCCAAGAAATCTCTACCCTTTCCGCTGGAGCTTCCTACAGTGCCAAACCAAACAAAATAAAACAAACAAACAAAAACAGTTAAATTCTCAATCCCTTCAAAAAAACGCTTCCTTGGCTTACTTGACATTAAGTGAAACACTGATTTCTGTAGAGCCCTCTACAGGAGAGGTGCTTATTGTCTGACATTCCACAAATATCAGCGTGGCAGATGGGAACCAGCCATCCCTAATGATGATCTTAGATCATTCAGTTTCTATTAAAAACCCATTATTTGGGGCACTTGGCTATACCATCAGTTTCTCCATTCTTCCTCTCATGTACTTCTCATGAAGTCATTACCTTCATCTCCATACCTGCAAGATGTGAAAGTTTTCTAAGTAGTATCTATGGACCCAATCAAAAATTTTAGTATCTTCAACCTTTTCGACTTTAATCATCATCTTTAATAATCTTCAGGCATTTTTAATACGATAGAAACTGTGATTATAAGTCTGTGGCATAAGCTTGCTTCTCTTCATGAATTTTTTCCATTTACCCACTCTGTTTTATCTAAGCCAATAAATGGTGTGATCTTCTACTCATTTATCTACCTTTTGCCTTCTCATGTTCAATAATGCAGCTCCTAAATATCAAATCTAAACATTTATTTCCATTTATTCACTGTCACTGCCTTAGACCTCGCTTCCATAGTCACTGGATTTGGGAATGCTATTATTAAAAATACTAAAGAGAAGAAGTCACATGGTTAGATTAGTTTGCATTTCTTCCCTTGTACTAAAAATACGGATATTTTTCATGCTACTTTCTTATAAATTTTGGGGGACATTATCATTGTCTCTTTCAGGCAAGCCCTATATATAAATAATTACTTTAATCTGAAATTTAATAGGGCTTTAAATAAAGGAGGAAAATAATAAACTTGGGGATTACCTAAATATTTTCTAAGTGTTGCTTTTCCAAACAGCTTAGTCATGGGTAAGTGTCTATGAATCCCTTAGCATTTGTCTTCTCCAACATTTTAACAGTAAAACTAAAACATAATTATAATGCTTATTTTGTTTGTGAGAGGCATACTGTTCAGTTTTTTACCAAGTTACTCATATCTGACTGAGCATTAACTTGAACTATAGATCAGTCAATCTCAACACTCAATCTTATGTGATCAAGAATGCAAATACATTGGAATCTGTATTAGATAATTTTAGATATTCAAATCAAAGCCAATCTAAACATTGTGGACTAAAATTACTTTAAACCTTTTGCTAGTTAAGTTTGTGACTATATGACATTCAAAATTTTGACATGTGAGGGGTATAATTTAGAAGATAGACATTCATGGATTCATAAAATACTCTGAAGAGTATTAATTAATTGTCAACATTTGCTGTTTCTGTTGGCAATGAGTGCAGTGCCCCCTCTCTGTCTTTAACACTCCGAGGAGTGAGAATAATTGCTATTCTATGTCAGTGACATTATGCCACACAAAAATGTCAACAAGTATAGACAGTTTGCCAATAACTCATTCTTCTTTATCTCCAAGCACAAAATTGGTTATTAAATTTGTTATATTGGTATTGCAAACTTCTTGACCCAATAAGATTTGCTTATTTTAAGAGGATTTGTGTGTGTGTGTGTGTGTGTGTGTGTGTGTATGTGTGTGTGTGGTTTTAAGCTTTTCTCTTTTTTAAACCAAGTCCATTAATTTTGTATAGGAAAGCATCTTCTTGTCCTTGTGTTTCGGGGGGGGGGGGGTAAGAAACGCAACTGATATATCAGATTGCTGTATTTTGTTAAAAATAATGCAAGACCTTTATTGGCTTCCCAATACTGCTTGACGGAGTTTCATAACAGAAAATTCACTATGTCCTGGAGGCAAATGGATATTCCCAAAAAGAAAACCCAATTTACAGATATTTGTCATTATACTTACAATTTTTTTAGCTGTTTGTGCAAAGCCATTGATGTGGTAGAATACTATTTTATCATAAGCCCCAAAATAAGTCTTAGAGAAGCCAAATTATTGCCCAAAGCGATAGAGCCAGAATGTGACAAAGGATGAATTGAAACCCAGGTCCCTGAACACCATATAATTTATTTTCAGGTCTGCTATCCAGCATTCTGACGGATTAAAAAATTTTCTAGAATCTCATCATAAACAATGCATGAATGATAAATCACTGTTTTACAAAGAAGATTAGCTAAAAAACTTCATGCATCAGTCTTTATAATTCTCTTAATGGTGTACATACAGTAGAGCATATCTAAATTTTAATTTGTTTCTACTGGTACATATATTAAAATAACAATAAGAAAATGCTTGAAGGACATAACAAAAGTTGCAATTTTACATTTTCTGTTTTTACTCTAGTTAAAATCCTGACCCTCTGTAATTGCCTCTAGCAATATTTTACAATTTAACAAGACTATATGTCTCATTCCAAATAAGATGATGAAATTGTCAACATGTGTCATTTTATAATTATTTTTTCCTGATATAACTAAAATTTATAATTCCTTCAATAGGAAATCTAGACTACTTAATCCTACACTGTTGTGTGCTTCTATCTTGAGTGAAAGCTTTATCACAGAGATTGTATTCACTCTGTAGCCGTTCAGGACTTGGAAGATTTCTCTCTCTCTCTCTCTCTTTTTTTTTTTTTTTTTTTTTTAAGATTTCATTCATTCATTCGACAGAGAGAGAAATCACAAGTAGGCAGAGAGAGGGAGAAGCAGACTCCCCACCGAGCAGAGATCCTGAAGAGGGGCCCAATCCCAGGACCCTGAGATCATGACCTGAACTGAAGGCAGAGGCTTAACCAACTGAGCCACCCAGGTACCCCGGACAATCTCTTGAAAGGATAGTTGTTTAGAACAAAAAAGTCTGTGCTACTATTTGCTGTCCTACAGCTTGTGTTTTAACGTGTCACTCCTACTCTGTTGAATGATCTTTGCAAGAAAATAAAGGTCAGGATAGAAACGTTAGTTTATATAAGATCATAATTTAAAGAAATTAGGTTTCTGAAATACATTTAAATGTGGTAAAATATTTTCAAGTTTATTGGAATTTTCTGTTTTTAAGTATCTTCTCCCAATGAAGAAACATTTAAAAAAATGTTACTACATAGGGTACCTGGATGGTTAAGGCCAATAAATGTCTGCCTTGGGCTCAGGTCATGATCCTTGGGTCCTGGGATCCAGTCCTGCATTGGGCTCCTTGCTCAGTGGGGAGCCTGCTTCTCCCTCTGCTGCTCCCCCCTGTTTGTGCTCTCTCTGTCCAATAAAATCTTTAAAAAAAAGTAACTACATAAACACACTCTAATATCACTGTACTTCTTTTGTGAAAGTTTTCAACTTAGGAAAAATGCTCAATAAGTGCTCTGTAACACTGAATGAATATATATATATATATATTTATATTTATATTTATATATATATTTATATTTCTCATATATATTTATATTTCTCTTTGACCTGACTAGTTAATGAAATCATTTCCTTTTCTCTAGCACTCAACTGACCAAAGAGTTTTTCACCCATATTAGTCACTTAGATAACTTAAAATGCCTACATGTGAATAGAAATAAGATGTACTATACTCTCCTCACCCATAAGTTTACATTAATATTTTAATATTTAGTTGATATTCAAAGAGCTAAAGATATTTTTCCAACTGGACTTCTTATATAAATTAGATTACAATTTAGAGTGTTTAAGTGCTTTAAAGGGAAAAAGATTCAAATGCAATCATCAATAGGAAATACCATTTATTACTAGATGAATATGATTTTCTTTATTTTTTTTCTTTACATGTACTAGTTTGTCAGGGCTTCTAAAGGTGTTTCTGAGTTAGCTGTAGCATTTGAGTATAATAAAAGTTACTAAAAAATATTCTCTAGTTCACCTACAAGGTTTAAGAGAAAATTGGCCTGGTTTATGAGCATAACAAAAAATAATGGCATCAACTCCCTGATTCTACATTTTTTGAGACAATGCTCTATTGTAATATTGGCCTGAGAATTCCACAACTTTAAATTTTACCTATTGATTGCAATTTATGTAAAATTGAATTTGGAAGTTACCTTATTTCAATTCTACTGAAGTTCTACTTTTTTTTTTTTTTTTTGAAGTTCTACCTTTTTGAATGACTCTTTAGCTTTTTTTTGCTCCTACATAATTGTAGCTTCTGTATAAACTGTCACTTTGTTCTAGTAAGTATTGCAATGTTTATTTATGTAATTTTATATAATACAATTTCAGATTAATACTTAGTAAAGCCACACTTGAAATTTCAGATGACATAAAATTTTAATTTTAGAGATTTTTGACATATGAAAGTTGTGTATACTTAAAGTGTACAACATATTTTGCTATATATAAGTGTAAAAGATCACCACTATCAACCTAAATAATTTATCCATCACCTCGACATAGTTACCATTGTGTGTGTGTGTGTGTGTGTGTGTGTGTGCAGAAGATTTAAGATCTATTCTCTTCACAAATCTTAAGTACACAGTGCAGATTAAATATCATTTACATGAAATACATAATTATTGATATTTAATATATCTTCCTTTGTTTAAATGTTTTGCTTTTGTGTTTTGTGTGTAGCTTCTGTATTTTTAATTTAGACTTTGCTATATAAATTATGTCTTGTATAATTTAGTTCTAAGTATTTTGGTAGTTAGGTAAACTTTTTATTTCTACTAGTGTTTACTAAAAATTTACAAAATTCATACCGCTCTGGCTCAAAGTGACCTACGTTTAGTCATGCATAACTCTTAGGTTCTTTGAAGTAAATAAAATTAGTTACCAAGAGGTTTGAGAAGGGGTAATCTCACCAGGAGAAATTCTTCTTCACATGCAGCTGTTTATTAAGTAAGCATTAGCTAGTAATGGTTAAGGAAACAACTCTTGTGTAGATTCAAAAAATGATTGTGTACATTTGAAGTGAGTCCATGTTCCCAGTCCCTTAGGCATAGTGACTCCCTTGGAGAACACAACAGTACTCCACAGACAGGAAACTTGGTTAGTCTTGTGTTGGTATTAAGCAACCAGAGACCTGTGCAATGAGTTAAAGGATTCCTAAAGTAGGGGTTACGGGGCTTGCTGGGTGGGTTCTTATACCCCCTTAATATGAGCATGGAGAATTTTTCTGCAACACTTTATCCAACTACTATATCTTGAATGACTCTCATTTTCAAGAGAACATACAATTCTGACTTTGATTAGTATTAATTTTGCTGATGAAAACTCATTTCTGATGCTCATCATGCTAATTAGAAAAGTCTTGGTCAATAGCTCAGACCCTTATAGTGTGTTTAACTGTAAAATCCTATTATCTATGCTAAAATATTTTAAGTCGATTGGCTTAAATATCTTATTGTAAAAAAAAAAAAAAGACATTTTTTACAATTAGAAGTAAATTTGTGGAATAATAATGTCAAAGGTAGGTGTTGTTCTAAGTCAGATTCTTTTGTGCCCAGAAACCTTGTTGTGCTTTTTTGTTTTATCTGTTTCCCCAACCTTGAATGCAGAGGAATATATACAGCTTCTGCATTTAGCTATGAATCAGACACACAAAGCATTCCTAGCCTCCCTCATTACTCACTCTTGTAATACTATATTTCCACCATTAGGTTACAATTAAAAACAAGCTTGTGCAGAGTCCCTAGTTTAATTTGTAATGGTTACCAAATATGTATGTGGAAAAATCTGTAAGAGTGAAGTAGGTATTTCTTTAATTTTGTTTTATGACCAGGAGATTGAAATGCAACAATATGTGTTTCATTAGTAATATACAAAATGAAAACACTTTTTCTGGGGCACCTCGGTGGCCCAGTGGGTTAAAGCCTCTGCCTTCAGCTCATGTCATGGTCTCAGGGTCCTGGGATGGAGCCCTGCATTGGGCTCTCTGCTCTGCTGTGAGCCTGCTTCCCTCTCTCTCTGCCTGCCTCTCTGCCTACTTGTGATCTCGCTTTCTGTCAAATAAATAAATAAAATCTTAAAAAAAAATTTTTTTTCTGCTCCGTATTAACATCATGTATATTTTCTCCAGTCATGAATTAACTGGAGTATGGCTAAAGTTTGTCTCTTATATATGATTTAAACAATGGAAACTAAATTTCCAACAATAGGGAAATGGTTAAATTCTCTCACTGTATATTTTAAGTTTTTATTTAAATTCCAGTTAGTTAATGTGTAGTGTGATATAGGTTTCAGGAGTAGAATTCAGTGATTCATCACTGACATATAACACCAAGTGCTCATCATAAGTGCCTTCCTTAATCCCTGTCCCCTTCTCACCCATACCCCATTCATCCCCCACCCTTCCCCTCAGGTAACCCTCAGTTTGTTCTTTCTAGTTGAGAGTCTTATGGCTTGTTTCCCTTTTTCCCCCTTCCCCTATGTTCATCTGTTTTGTTTCTTAAATTCCACATATGAATGAAATAATATGGTATTTGTCTCTAAGTTATTTTGCTTAGCATCCCCTATTTCTTTTTGTGTCTAGAATGTAGCTGATTATGTAACCTATAACCCCATTATAAATGATTATCTCATAATAAAGGAAAACTTTTTTAAGATTTTATTTGAGAGAGAGCATGCATGTGAGAGCAAGCACACACTAGGAGTGGGGGAAGGGGCAGAAGGAGAAGTAGAGGGAGAAGCAAACTCCCTACTGATGCAGGGGCTTAATCCCAGGGCCGTGGGAGCATGACCTGAGCCCTGAGGCAAAAGCAGAGGCTTAACCAATTGAGCCACTCAGGTGCCCCAGTCAAAGAAATTGTTTAATATGATTAGTGAATAAAGCAAATTTTAAAGCTATATATAACTTATATATAACAATATAACTATATGTCTCAATTTAGGGAGAGAGTGAGAAAGTACTTCCTTCAGGCATAAACTAGGGCAAACAGCTCTCAAAATGTTCTGGGAGGGGAGTCTGGGTGGCTCAGTAGATTAAGTGACTGCCTTTGGATCAGATCATGATCCCAGAGTCCTGGGATCAAGCCCCACATAGGACTCCTTGCTCAGTGTGGAGCTGGCTTCTCCCTCTCCCTCTACCTGCTACTCTGCCTGCTTGTACACACACACACACACTCTCTCTCTCTCTCTCTCTCTCTCTCCCCCACCCCCCGCTTTGTGTCAAATAAATAAATAGAATCTTAAAAAAAAAAAGTGTTCTGGGGACCTTTGAGAGTTCTTAAGACTTTTTCACTGCAGGGCTAGAATTACTCATAGCTAAAATTCCATTCAAAGTGCAGGACAGACCCCCATTAATTTTACTAAGGTAGTATCCAAAAAGTTTATATGATTTCAAATTCCACATTAAAACTAATTTGGAAAGAAATACTGCTTTGAGTTTTGATGAGGTGCCCAAAGAACATCTTCAACTATCTGGAAAGGCTGCTAAGTTACACTTGGTTTTTCCAAATACATACCTGTAGAAGACTGGCTTTTCTTTGTATATTTTAATAAAAACTGTGTTGTGATAGTTTGAATACATAACTAGATAGAAAAGCGTATTTAACGTATTTATTAAACCAGATAATAGTTTTTAAATACACACACACACACACACACACACACACACACATATATATATTTGTTTTGGTAAATACATTAAATGTCAAAATAAATACTATGCTGTGACAACCATGTTGTGACAGTTTGAATACATAACTAGATAGAAAAATTTAATGTATTAAACCAGATAATAGTTTAAAAAAATATATACATATTTGTTTTGGTAAATACATTTAATGTCAAAATAAATACTATTTTTTAAAATTAAAAGTCTAAAGAGACCTAGAACCAAAATAAGTTAGAACCACTGTGCTCCAGTGTTGTAGTCAGTTGAGGATTTCTCTGGTAAATGTGATTTTATGGATTTTCATTGCAGGAAATAATATATGCAAAAAGAGAAATGCTTACCTAATGACCATCAAAAGGTACACAATTTACCCTATTTAAAATATTGACTTAAATTTTAAAATAATATATGAAAGTTTAAACCCTCAAAAGTAGGGTGTACTAACAAATTAGCATCAGTTAAATACATATTAAATACATATTAAACTAGTTTAAAAACCTACACGGACATCAGCTAGGTGGTAGAATAGAGCCCCAGACTTTCCCCTGCAGAGGCATGGACTTGACTTAAATTGCCTTTATAAGAAATCTGTAAACCTAGGGGCACCTGGGTGGCTCAGTGCGTTAAAGCCTCTGCCTTCAGCTCAGGTCATGATCCCAGGGTCCTGGGATTGAGCCCCGCATCAGGCTCTCTGCTCGGCGGGAAGCCTGCTTCCTCCTCTCTCTGCCTGCCTCTCTGCCTACTTGTGATCTCTGTCAAATAAATAAATAAAAATCTTAAAAAAAAAAAAAAAAATCTGTAAACCTAGTTAAGAGGTTTCCGTAACTCAGTCAAGTGAAAAGCCATGTGCATGAACACCCAGTAGGAAAATGTGTTGTAATTATTCTCCAGTGGTCTTCTTTCCAATGCGGTATAGTGTTATAAAAAGGAACTTCTCACCCCCTGATTTTTGACTTGGGGAGGAAAAGAGAAGTGGAATGTAAGTCCGAAATTCTGACTTTTGGGGACAGGCTGTTCTAAGGACTACTTTCTGACTTTCATGAATAAAGGTGTTCACATGGAAGGGGTTATTAATTTGGGGGCCTGCTGAAAATAGGCAAAGTGGTTTGGTTCAGAGCTTTCAGGACCACAGACAGACATAAGGGGGAGCTCCTGAGTAGAGTGTTTTTGTAATAACTGAAAAGTTACATGGTGCTTGGTGACCTGGGTTTCAATTCATCCTCTGTCATACTCTAGCTCTGTGACCTTGAGCAATAATTTTGACCAGTAATTCTGGACTTACAGAATGTATTAGGAAGTATTCTCTCAGCTTCTATCTTCTGAGAGAGTCTGAGAGAGACTGTAGAAAGTTGATAGAATTTCATCTTTAAACGTTTAATAGAATTCTCCTGTGAACCCATCTGTGCTGACCTTTTCTGTTTTGGAAGGTTAAACATTTCAATTTAATATATATTTAGGCCTACCCACATAATCTGTTTCTCCTTTTGTACGTTTTGGCAGTTTGTATCTTTCAAGGAATTGGTCCATTTTATCTAGGTCTTCAATTTGTGGGCATAGTGTTGTTCATACTATTCTTTCATTTTCCTTTTAATGTCCATGAGATCTGTGGTGTTGTACCCTCCTTCATGTCAGATACTAGCTTGTGTCTTCTCTCTTTTGTTTGTCAGCCAGGCTAGAGGTTTATCACTTTTATTAATCTCAGACAACTGGGTTTTCAGTTGACTTTCTCTATTAATTTCCTGTTTCCAGTTTAATTTATTTCCACTCTAATTTCCATTCTGCTTCTTTTGAATTCAATTTATTTTTCATAGTTTCCTTAAAGTAAAAGCTTAGATAACTACTTTTTTTTAGATAACTACTTTTATATTTATCTTCTAGTAAGCTCATTCAACATTATAAACTTTGTTGTAAGCACTACTTTCACATATCTGACAAATTTTATTAAGTTGTATTTTCTTTTTTTTTCCTCCCCAGAAGACGCTCTGCCTTTTCACTTTTTTCTTTGATTTTTTAAAAATTCCAGTTAGTTAACATATAGTACAATATTAGTTTCAAGTGTGAGTCAACACTTATTTATCCCTGATAACTTTCCCTGCTCTGAAATCTACTCTGTTTGAAACTAATATAGCTATGGCTGCTTTCTTTTAATTGGAAAGCTATGGTTAGAGTGGTATATATTTCTCTATACATTTGCTTTCATCTATGTGTCTTTATAAAGGGAGTTTCTTGTAGACACCATATATAGGTAATAATTTTTATTCACTCTGATAATCTGTTTTAATTGGTGTATTTAGATTGCTAATGTTCTTTATTTTTAATTTATTTTTTCATTGTTCCAAGATGCATTCTTTATGCACCACACCCAGTGCTCCATGCAATGCATGCCCTCCTTAATACCCACCACCAGGCTCACCCATCTCCCCACCCCCTTTCTAAAACCCTCACTTTGTTTCTCAGAGCCCACAGTACTTCATGGTTCTTCTCACTCTCCAATTTCCCCCAATTTACTTTTCCCTTCCTTCTCCTAATGTCCTGCATGTTATTCCTTATGCTCCACAAGTAAGTGAAACCATATGATAATTGACTTTTTCTGGTTGACTTATTACACTCACCATAATCTCCTCCAGTCCCATTCATGTTGATACAAAAGCTGGGTATTTCATTCTGATGGAGACATAATATTCCATTATATATATGAACCATATCTTCTTCTTCTTCTTTTTTTTTAAAGATTTTATTTATTTATTTGACAGAGATCACAAGTAGGCAGAGAGGCAGGCAGAGAGAGAGGGAGGAGGAAGCAGACTCCCTGCTGAGCAGAGAGCCCAATGCGGGGCTCGATCCCAGGACCCTGAGATCATGACCTGAGCTGAAGGCAGAGGCTTTAACCCACTGAGCCACCCAGGTGCCCCGAACCATATCTTCTTTATCTGTTTGTCTGTGGAAGGGCATCTTGGCTCTTTCCACACTTTGGCAATTGTGGCCATTGCAGCTATGAACATTGGGGTACATATGGCCCTTCTTTTCACTGCACCTGTATTTTTGGGCTAAATACCCAGTAGTGCAATTGAAGTGTCATAGGGTATTTCTAATTTCTTTTTTTTTTTAAATTTTATTTATTTATTTGAGAGAGAATGAATGAGAGAGAGCATGAGAAAGGAGAAGGTCAGAGGGAGAAGCAGACTCCCCAAGGAGCTGGGAGCCCGATGCAGGACTCATCCTGGAAGTCCGGGATCATGACCTGAGTCGAAGGCAGTCGCTCAACCAACTGAGCCACCCAGGCGCCCTCTATTTCTAATTTCTTAAGGAATCTCCACACTGTTTTCCAAAGTGGCTGCACCAACTTGCATTCCCACTAACAGTTTAAGAGGGTTCCCCTTTCTCCACATCCTTTACAACACCTGTTTCTTGACCTGTTAATTTTGGCCATTCTGACTGGTGTAAGGTGGTATCTCAATGTGGTTTTGATTTGAATCTCCTTGATGGCTAATGATGAATACTTTTCATGTGTCTTTTAGCCATTTGTATGTTGTCTTTGGAGAAATGTCTGTTCATGTCTTCCCATTTTTTTTTTAATGAGATTATCTGTTTTTTGAGTGAATTTGAGGAGTTCTTTTAGATCTTGGATATCAGCCCTTTGTCTGTAGTGTCATTTGTGAATATCTTCTCCCATTTCAGGGTTTACCTCTTCATTTTTTTTTTTTTAAAGATTTTATTTATTTATTTGACAGAGATCACAAGTAGGCAGAGAGGCAGGCAGAGAGAGAGAGAGCAAAGCAGGCTCCCTGCCAAGCAGAGAGCCCTATGTGGGGCTCGATCCCAGGACCCTGAGATCATGACCTGAGCCAAAGGCAAAGGCTTTAACCCACTGAGCCACCCAGGCGCCCCTTGCTCTTCATTTTGTTGACTGTTTGCTTTGCTGTGCAGAAGCTTTTGATCTTGATGAAGTCCCAAAAGTTCATTTTCATTTTTTTTTTTTTTTTTTGTTTCCTTTGCCTTTGGAGACCTATCTTGAAAGAAGTTGCTATGGCCGATCTCAAAGAGGTTACTGCTTATTTTCTCCTCTAGGATTTCGATAGATTCCTGCCTCACGTTGAAGTCTTTTATCCATTTCAAGTTTATCATTGTGTATTACATAAGAGAATGGTTGAGTTTCATTCTTCTATACATAGTTGTCCAATTTTCCCAGCACCATTTATTGAAGAGACTGTCTTTTTTCCACTGGATATTTTTTCCTGCTTTGTCGAAGATTATTTGACCATAGAGTTGTGGGTCCGTATCTAAACTCTCTACTCTGTTATATTGGTCTATGTGTCTGTTTTTGTGCCAGTACCATGCTTTCTTGGTGATCACAGCTTCGTAATAAAGCTGGAAATCAGGCAACATGATGTCTCCAGCTTTCTTTTGCTTTTTCAACATTTCTTTAGCAGTTTGGGGTCTTTTATGGTTTCATGCAAATTTTAGGATTGTTTGTTTCAGCACTTCGAAAAATGCCAGTGGAATTTTGATCAGGATGGCATTGACAGTGTAGACTGCTCTAGTATAGACATTTTAACAATGTCTATTCTTCTGATCCATGAGCATGGAATCCTCTTCCATCTTTTTGTGTCTTCTTCAATTTCGCTCATGGGAGCTCTGTAGTTACTCAAGTACAGATCCTTTACTTCTTTGGTTAGGTTTGTTCCCAGGCATCTTATGGTTCTTGGGGCTATAGTAAATGGAATTGAGTCTCTAATTTCCCTTTCTATTTTTTCATTGTTAGTGTATAAGAAAGCAACTGATTTCTGTACATTGATTTTTATATCCTGCCACTTTACTGAATTGCTGTGTGAGTTCTAGTAGTTTGGGGTTGGAATCTTTTGGGTTTTCAACATAAAGTATCATGTCATCTGTGAGAGAGAGTTTGAGTACTTTGCCAATTTAAATACCTTTTACTCCTTTTTGTTGTCTGATTGCTGTTGCTAAGACTTCTAGTAATATGTTGAACAATAGTAGTGAGCGTGGGCGTCCCTGTTGTATTCCTGATCTCAAAGAGAAGGCTGTCAGCTTTTCCCCATTGAGAATGATATTTGCTGTGGGTTTTTCATAGATAGATTTTATGAAGTTGAGGAATGTTGCCTCTATTTCTATACTTTGAAGAGTTTTAATCAGAAACAGATGCTGTATTTTGTTAAATCCTTTTTCTGCATCAATTGAGAGGACCATGTGGTTTTTCTCTTTTATTGATTTGTTTATCACATTGGTGGATTTGTGAATGTTGAACCACCCTTGCATCCCAGGGATAAGTTTCCACCTGGTTATGGTGGATACTATTTTTAATGTACTGTTGGATCCTATTAGCTAGGATCTTGTTGAGAATCTTGGCATCCATATTCATCAGGGACATTGGTCTGAAATTCTCCTTTTTTGTGGGGTCTTTGCCTGGTTTGGGGATCAGGGTAATGCTGGTTTCATAGAAAGAGTCCGAAAGTTTTCCTTCTGTTTCTTTCTTTTTTTCTTTTTTTTTTTTGAAACAGCTTCAGGAGAATAGGTATTATTTCTCCTTTGAATGTTTTATAGAATTGCCCAGGGAATCTATCAGGTCCTGGGCTCTTGTTTTTTGGGAGGTTTTTGATCACTGCTTCAATCTCATTACTAGACCTCGGTCTATTCAGGTTGTTGGTTTCTTCCTGTTTTGGTCTTAGAAGTTTGTAGATTTCTAGGAATGCATCCATTTCTTCTGGATTGCTTAACTTACTGGCATAGAGCTACTGATAATAATTTCTGATGATTGTTTCTATTTCCTTGGTTTTGGTTGTGATCTCTCCCCTTTCCTTCATAATTTTATTAATTTGGGTCCTCTCTCTTTTCTTTTGGATTAGTTTGGCCAGTGGTTTATTAATCTTATTAATTCTTTCAAAGAACAAGCTTCTAGTTTCGTTGATGTGTTCTACTGTATCTGTAGTTTCTAACTCCTTGATCTCTGCTCTAATCTTAACTATTTCCCTTCTTGTGCGTGGGGTTGGCTTAATTTCTTCTTGATTTTCCAATTCTTTTTTTTTTTTAATATTTTATTTATTTATTTAAGAGAGAGAGAGAGACCGAGAGATCACAAGTAGGCAGAGAGGCAGGCAGAGAGAGAGAAGGAAGCAGGCTCCCTGCTGAGCAGAGAGCCCGATGTGGGGCTCGATCCCAGGACCCTGAGATCATGACCTGAGCCGAAGGCAGAGGTTTAACCCACTGAGCCACCCAGGTGCCCCATTGATTTTCCAATTCTTTAAGGTGTAAAGAGAGTTGGTGTATTCAGGATTTTTCAGGTTTTTTTAACTGAGGCTTGGATCGTTACGTATTTCCCCCTTAGGACTGCCTTTGCCATATCCCATAGGTTTTGGACTGACATGTCTTCATTCTCAGTGGTTTCCATGAGTTGTTTAAGTTCTTCTTTTATTTTTCTGGTTGATCCAAATGTTCTTGAGCAGGATGGTCTTTAGATTCCAAGTGTTTGTATTCCTTCCAAACTTTTTCTTGTGGTTGAGTTCCAGTTTCAAAACATTGTGGTCTGAGAATATGCAGGGAATAATCTCAATCTTTTGGTATTGGTTGAGCCCTGATTTGTGACCCAGTATATAGTCTATTCTGGAGAAGGTTCCATGTATGCATGAGAAGAATGAGTATTTTGTTGTTCTAGGGTGGAATGTTCTATAAGTATCTATGAGGTCCATCTGGTCCAATCTGTCATTCAAAGCTCTTGTTTCTTTATTGATTTTTTTTTTTCTTGGATGATCTATTACTGAGAATGGCATGTTAAGATCCCCTACAGTTAATGTGTTCATGTCAATATGACTCTTTATTTGGATTAACAATTGTCTTATGTAGTTGGCTGCTCCCATATTGGGGGCATAAATATTTATAATTATTAGATGTTGGTGGATAGACCCTTAAAGGATGATGCAGTGTCCTTCTGTATCTCTGACTATAGTCTTTAGCTTAAAATGTAACTTATCTGGTATGAGAATCACTACCCCAGCTTTATTTTGAGGCTCTTTGGTATGCAAGATAGTTCTCCATCCCTTCACTTTCAGTCTGGACGTATCTTTAGGTTCCAAATGTTCCAAATGTGTCTCTTGTAGACAGCATAGGGACAGGTTCTGTTGTTTTATCCAGTCTGGAAACCTGTGCTGTTTTATGGAAGCATTTAGGCCTTTCATGTTGAGAGTGATTATTGAAAGAAAAGTTTTTATTGACATATTGCCTGAGAAGTCCTTATTTCTATAGATTGTCTCTGTAAATTTCTGTTGTATGTCACTCTTGGGTTCTTTCTTCTTTTATAGACTGCTAATATTCAAAGTGATATAGTTAAATTAATATTTCCCATATTTGTCACTATTTTCTATTATGAACTCTTGTTTGTTCCTATTTTTTTTCTTTTTTTCTTTTATACTTTATTTATATATTTGACAGAGACACAAGGAGAGTGGGAACACAAATAGGGAGAGTAGGAGAGGGAAAAACAGGCTTCCTGGTGAGCAGAAAGCCCTCTACAGAGCTCAATCCCAGGACCCTGGGATCATGACCTGAGCTAAAGGCAGGCACCTAACAACTGAGCCACCCAGACAACCCTGTTCCTATTTTTTGTCTTTTACTTTCTTTTATGGCTTTAATTTCGTGTTTGTTTTTTTTTTTTAAACATCAATTTTACTTTTTTTTTTTTTTTACCTTTTTTGATGATTGCCTGAGAGTTTGCAATATGTATTTACACCAATCCAAATGTCTAAGAACACTCTACCACTTCATGAGTATAGTATCTTAAATAACAAAATAAACCTGATTCCTTCTTCCCATCCCTTATTTCATTTTGTTTTCCATATCCCTTATACATAAGCATACCTGATTAAAGATATTTTTTACCATTGTTTTGAATAAACCATTCTCCATTAATTAAAAATAAGTAAAATAAAACTTAAATGTGGGGCCCCCTGATGACTGGATCCCCCTGGATATTTTAACTCTCACATTTGTTCACCTGAGTTTCCAGAAATTATTTTAGGTTTTCCTATGAGGGGACTGATTTCTATAGCTTTCTACTCATGGGTTTTTCCTCAAGTACACTGTGATTCTCTGTATCCACCTGACTATCCAATTTTGGGAGCAGCAGTTTGCCCACTGACCTCACTTTTTTTATGGACCTCAGAAGATTGGTGGTTTTGTCAGCTCATTTTTTACTTAGGATAAAGTGGGAACTTTGAATCTCATTAGGTGTCAGGCCAAAAATTAGAAGTACATCTATTTTAAAGTTCTGTTAAGATAGCAAAATACCCACTTTTTAGAAGAGCTTTACATTTGGTGTCATGCCTTCTACACAAAATGTTGTGAGAGGGCACAAAAAGAAATGACAGAAACTAACTCATAAAAAAAAAAAAAAACTATTCTCTGTAGTGTTTTCTGAAAATATTTTAGAAGGTAAGTAAAAAAAAGTAGACATTTAAATAGTTAGAAAGTAAATTCCTATTTACATGAGCTTTTCAGAGAACAAAGTGCCATAATCTTAAAGTTAAAACTCATAAATATTCCTAATACTTTGTAACATTTGGTTAAAGATAAGTCTTCTGCTTAATGTATTATTTTTATTTTCAGTGAATTGTGTAAATGTATTTGAATATTTACGTGGAATTGAGACTACTGCCATGTTTTATTCTTACTGTTTTCTGGGAAAAAATATCTAAAATAGTTGTACACTTTAATAATACAGTTG
Source organism: Martes martes (assembly GCF_963455335.1). Lineage (NCBI taxonomy): Eukaryota > Metazoa > Chordata > Mammalia > Carnivora > Mustelidae > Martes > Martes martes. The sequence goes on from NC_137888.1 coordinate 86,257,852, forward strand.
TAGCGGTTGCCAGATGTCTTCTAGTACTGAATGTCTTCTGGTATCAGATGTCATGGTAGAGTTGTGTCCTTGAAAGATACTTCAATACTTCATGGTAGAGTTGTGTCCTTCAAAGATACTTATTAAAAGCAATATTCAGAAATACTCCCTTTACATTCTACTGGTCTTCCCTTACCATAAACTGCTTAGAGGTGATGAATTTCCTGAATGTGATAAGAATTTTTGTTATACGCCCATTTTTTTTAAAATTGGTGCCATGAAAAGTTCTACAACAAGTGTTAACATATAGAATGTACCACTGGTCTTTTCAATTCTTTTAGCTGAAGGTTTGCTTTATATATCCTTATTTATTTTTTTTAATATACACTTATATTCTTTTCATCTTTAGACATTATTTATTGACTTTCCATTTTGGAAGGTAAGGATTTAGCTCATTTATGATCCCCAAACTCTGTACTTCATCACACTTATAACCACTTTGTACTGCCTTATCCTGTTAATATTTTTATGGTGTAAATGTAATAAAATTTTATTAAACTTTAGAAATCAGAAATCAGTGCTTTAAAAATATATTTAAAAGCATATGAAAACAAATTAAATCAAAAAGTAGATTAAGATCCATACTTATTATGACTATTAAAATGTTATACAGAGCTGAGCCATTCAGTATATTTTAGTAATATTTCTTTTATTAGAATTTTTATTTTCCCTCTAGTTAACATGTATAGTATCTTTTTACCTTTTACTTCATTTTTGTTTTTTCCACCAGTTTAACTTCCAGGTCTCTTCCATTAATGTTGCTTTCCACTCAATAAGTTTAGTAACTTCAAGTATTTTAAAAATTTTGTCTTGGGAAAAAAAAAAAATCTTTTGAAGCTTTTGATGTAGTCCAGTCTTGACTGGTTGTTTTTTATGCCTGGTGCAGAGTTGAGGGTTTGAAAGACCCATCAACTCTGAGACTTCCTGCCATTGTGCTCCTGTATGAGAGCCATTGTTTCTACAACCCAAAGTCTTCCTTCTGTTAACCTCCCACTTAGATGTAGTACAGAGTCCTAAAGCTTTCTAAAAGCAGATGCACAGGAAGACATTATTTTGAAATCCTGAAATGCTGCACATGTGAAAATGCTTATCATCTCCTGGTTGTTTGAGTATAGAATTGTGGACTGGGAATTCTGTCAGAATTTAAAGAGCTTTTTCTAATATAGTTTCTGAATAGAGTTTCTGAATAGTCTTTAGAAGTATTCTGCAGTTTTATTTTTATACCTGACCCTTTCTATGAAATGTGTTTTGTTTTGCCCCCCCCCCCCTTAAGAGCTATTGTAAGCTGGGTGAGGGGGAGAAGGCAGAGGGAGAGGGAAAGAGAATCCTGAGCAACTCCAGGACCAGCACAGTGTCCCCAATATGGGGCTTCTGCAGCTGATCTCATGACCTTGAGATCATGGACTTATCTGAAATCAAGAGTCTGAGGCTTAGTCCACTGAACCACCCAGGCACCATTATTTTGCTTTTGATTTCCTTCATCAAAAACTTGTAAAAGACAAAATTTCTACATTTTGAAATTTCATATGCCTTGTTAGAGATTTTTTTTTTTTTTTTTCCCCTTCCATTTGCATAGGCCCTTGAATGGTCCTTTGCAACAGAGTTTGTGTCCTTCCATTCTGGGAAAGGTTTTGGAATATTTCTTTAATTTTTTTCTGTGCTCTGTAATTTCCTCCTTTCAAATTATTATAGTTTCTTCTGTGTATTCCCCTGTTTTAAATCTTGTTTGGTTGTTTTTGCTTTGTTTTCTTAGAGATTCCTTAGCCTTGTTTCTCAATTTTTATGGTGTTTTTGTTTCATGTATACTATAACTATTACCAAAGTCAGATTTGTCCATGTACCCAATATATAGTAAGCCAATATCTGAGACACTTGTTTTGAAGCCAAGAAAACAAGGTCAGGGGATCATCTCCAAACCACCTTGCTTTACTGAGTCTAGGGACAGCTTATGTACATAAGAGGAGTTGAAGGGTTTTCTACAAATGTCACCCACCAATCTCCATTAGGTTTCTACAATCAGTGGGTAAACAGAGAGTAGGAGTAAAAGGGCAAAATTAATGATTGATTATGCAGGAGATTAAAAGGTGCATAAAGCATAAGTAGGAAACAAAACAGAATGTGGAGCTAAGTTAATAATGCAGTTAATACAATTATAATTCTGCTTATGCTTTCAAAACAAGTCCAGGAACCGAGTGTCTGCTGTCATAACTTTCATAACTTGTCTGATCATAATGATAATTACTTTTAATGTTTTTATGTTTTTCCACTGAATTGTTTTAATTTTCTTTAATCTTTTTGCTTTATTCAAATGTCTGATCCTTGACTATCTGTTGGTATTTAAGAGTGGGGCATTAAAGAGCTGATTAAAGGCTGTCTGAGTGAATTTTGTCACCTGTGATCTTCACTTATAAACAATCAGTCTTGTCTGGTATGAAGAATTTCTGATGCAAGCATGTTTGGGTATTTTCTTTTGGATTTACTGCCTTGAGGATAATTTGTAATTTTCTCTACTTAGGATATAATATTGTTTGCGTAACTGTTAACCAGCTGTTGTCCTCTACCTCTATTCATTTATCTCCTTACTTTGTAGTAAGTTTTAAAAAGCATTACAAATTACAGCACCTGGGTGGCTAAGTCAGTTGTGTCCAACTCTTCATTTTGGCTCAGGTCATGATCTCAGGTTTATAGGATCAGTTGAGTCCCCTGTTGGGCTCCACACTCAGTAGGGAGTCTCCTTGAGACTCTTTCCCTCTCCTTCAGGCCCTCCCCCAACTTGCCCACTTTTTTTGTGCTTTCTTGCTCAATCTAAATCTTAAAAAAAAAAAAAAAAAAAAAATTACAAATCAAATTCTAAAGTATGCAGTATCTATTTACTATATCAGTAGAAGTGTGATTTCTAAATAGATGTTTTAAAATAATATAGCACAAATATTAAGTATTTGAAAAAATACTAATTTTTTCAAGTTTTAGTAGGTTGCAACAAATCATGTGATACAGAAAATGAACCAGATTTTTGATATCCAGACACCACAGTTTTAGTACGAAGAATATAGATCCATCTTCTTACTAAATTGTTACTGTTGTGAAGCATTGCTTAAATTCTGCATGAACTATACATTTTAGGAAAAAAATCTTTAAATAATTCAAATCCGTTATTCACAACAATTTCTTTAGACAAAGTCTTTAACAGTCTCCATATAATGTTTTCAAGAACATTTAATCTCCTTTATCTAGAAAGGAAATACAAATTGAAATGATAGGATTGCTTCAGTTCTACTTTATTGAGCCAATAAATGCATCTTACTTTTGTGCCTAATATGTGTAAAGCATTTTACTTCTTGCTAGTTTTCAAAGAATTTGACATGGTCTAAATACCTAAGATATTTAAATTCACTGTTGTTTGCATGTCCACTAATAAAAACATTTTCTAGAAGTATATCTGTAGGGAAAAACTTATTTAAAACCACAGCTGGCATCCAAAAGTTCGATGCCTACTAAAAGTATCATCATTTTTCTCTGTCATAGTTGTTTTTGATTTAAGTACATAACATGATAAACTACACTGAAATTGCAGATCAAAGACAGATTTCCCTTTCATCTGGAGAATAATTGTGATGAGATCACTTGCTATATGCTGTGTGTGTGTGTGTGTGTGATACACCTGTTAATTTCAGGAATAGAACAAAAATCACAAAGGAAATAAAGCAGTGAAGAAGTTGGTCTACTTTATTATAAATTCACCTAACTCATTTTAGTGGTCTTTTGGTGAAAATGAAGTAAGGATGATGGTATTCCAGGTTGATTTTTTTCTTTTTTCCAGAAAATGAAGATATGAGAATGCTGTGGCAGATAAGAAATCTCAACTTGAGTTTTCCCATGAAACATTTGCTGAAAGAGCCAATCTAATGATCTATTAATCTTAAACTTTAGCATGACTCTAGCAGGTAATTAAATTATAGGATATGAATAAAGTCATGTAAGGATCAGAAGGAAAAATATGTCAACTTTCTAGGTGATTAAAGAAACCTAATGGGAAATAGCGTTCCTCTGGTTCTTGGAAAAGGAGTTGAAGCATGACCATCTAAAAACTGGGAATGCATGTTAAAAGATATAAGGGGGGTACCTGGGTGGCTCAGTCCTGGTAGGGTTTACCTCTTGATTTCTGCTCCGGGTTGTGTGGTCAGGCCATGTTTGAGATTCTCTCTCTCCCTCTTCCTCTACCACTTCCCCTGTTCATGTGCATTCACACATGCTCTTTCTCTCCAAATAAATAATAAATAAAATCTTTAAATAAAAGCAAGTATAAAGACCTGAAGCTTCTTTCTTTTTTTCCTTTTTAAGATTTTATTTACTTACTTAACAGAGAGAACAAGCAGGTGGAAGAGCAAACAGAGGGAGAGGGAGAAGCAGACTCCCTGCTGAGCAAGGAGCCCAATAAGGGCCCCAATCTGAGGATCCTGAGATCACCACCTGAGCTGAAGGCAGACACTTAACAGACTAAGCCACGAAGCACCCCCAAGACTTGGAGTTTCAAAAGGGTGTGGAGCATTTAAGCAGATGCTTGAAGTTGTTTGACTGAAAATTCAGGTTTGTAAGGAGAGGAGTTGGAAAGTTAGAGCAGTGGGCATATTCTGAAGGTTTTTTTTTTTTTTTTAATGTAAAACTAAAATATCTCAATTATTCAGCAGGCACTCTGAAGTTATCTAGGCTATAACATCTATATGGATTTTGCAGAAAATGATTCTTTCTGCAGAAACAAGCAGTAAAGATGATGGACTGGAATACAGAAATTAGCTGTGAGAAATCCAGGGTCTAAAACGGGGTTAGGGAAAGGATAATGAAAACTTGACAGAGGAAGTAACATTGGGAATGAAAATGGAAATATTTTTGAGATACAAGTTGATGATTGGCTGCTCAGATGTTTTAAATACCATATAGGCATAGGTCCTGTTTTTAGTTTTTGAAAACTTACTGGGGCTATGCCCGAGAAAGGGTTATGCAGGAGGGAAAATGGAACACAGTTATTTTAATTTCTTCTGGTACCTAGTTATCTTCAGCTCAATTCCTCTATAATGCATTGTTAAAAGCCTTTTTCAGACTTCTTGGATTATGGAAAAGCAACAGAAAGTCATTAAATTCTCTAGACTAGAGATGCTACTTTACAGAACCTGAGAATTCAGCAAACAGGGAAATTATTAAAAATATTTTAGGTGTACAGTTTTTATTGAAATAACTTTTCCATATTTATCTCCCTTCTGAATCAATTTCTCTTTCAATTGAAATTCATACATGAGAATTTAGAGGATTATTTCCAAGGAGCACTTGGGAAAAATAGAAAGTGAAAAGATATTAGAGTGATTATTTTTAGCAAAATAATAAAATTACACTGAACATAACTAAGAAAAAGAATGTCTCCACTGTCTCTATGTAAATTATGTTGACATTTTATTACTGACCTGCTTCTATTTGCCTCTTTTGTACATGCAAGCTGCAAAAATGATTTAGCCTATTGAGACCATAGATGCATATGACAATATTACAAGAATCTGAACTTCTGGGGTTTTTTTTGGCTAAAGAAATATTTTCCAGTATTTGAAGTTTAAATGCATTAATTAATTTAAAGGGTACTTTTGTTACTTCTAAAATTGAAAGAGAGAACCATAAATAACATTGCATTTAACCATGATATCATCATTGAAATATTATACATCTCACTCTTGAAGCTCTTCACAGTAAATATTTTACATACTCAGTAGCATATGTTAATCTTTTTATTAGTCTTTGAGATTTTATGTTCTAGAGTCTGATTTACCACAATAACTTATTTGATGAGGTACACAAAGACACCAAATTACTTGATTTTTCCTGCTACTACTCCTAAAGAACTGTGTTGACTGTTCTCATAAGATTTGGAATTACCTTACAGGATTATTCCAGATTGAATGACTCATTTCAGTATATGTATAATCCTTGGAACATGTATGATATTAGCAAAACCTTATTCTGTTTCACTCATGAGGATGAAGTTAATGGTCTCATCTAAAAGAGTGAAATGTTTGGTTTCACCTATCTGGGAAGATACCAGAAACGAAAATGGAGAAGGGGTAGCCTACAAGATAAGCAAAAGGAGACGAACTCATTATCTCTTTACCTATATGGCATCAGTATATACATAGAAGGAAGTTCTGAGTAGTTGGTAGAAGTTGTTTTATAGCTCATGAAAGCAATCCCATTACTGGGAACTAAAGAGAGTTTGCAAGTGAAAATGTTCCGGCCTTTTTTTTTTTTTTTTGAACAATAATGAAGACTTACTAGACTAGTTTCCAAATAGGACATATGAGGTCAGCAGCAGAAATCTCGATGTTTTAAATGAGACAGATACTGTGTCAATATTCACCCAAACTTTTCAACACTACTTAGATTTTAGTATTTTTTAAAAATATTCAAGCCAGATTAGCTTTATAAATGAAATATATTAAGTTACAGCAGTTCCAAAATCTCTGAGTTAACCAAGTGAAAAGCTTTCTCACTTAGACAAATTTGACTGTTAGACATTACTGGTTGAGATGGCTCTCTTCCACGGAGTGACATAAGAATCTAAAATTCCTTGATTTGGAGATCATGCCCCTTAACATGTGACTTCCAGAGTCACTATGTTAGAGGAAGAGTGAGGATTGTGTTTGGGAGGTTTTGTTTTGTTTTGTTTTCCATCAAGTATCAGATCTAGAAAGGCATGTATCCTTGTATGTTGTACTCTTCCTATAACATATTGGCTGCAATTACTTACATGTCCTATCCAGATGCAAGGATGCAGGGTAAGATTGTCTTCTATATTCAGAAGAAAAACAGGATGACCTTTTGAACTAATAACATTGTGTCTTGTGGGTGAAAAGGGACTTATGTCCACTTAGGGCTTGCAGGTGATAAGAGGTATAGCAAACATGTGAAACCATACTAGTGTCAAATATGAAATAAAGCTGGCAAAGCCTAAAGAAAATATAAAATTTAAAGGAACACAGACTCTTTTTAGACATCTGCGTTTTTGTTTGTTTGTTTGTTTTTCATTTCTTTGGAGGTATTTATTTTTTAATTTTATTTTTTCAGTGTTCCAAGATTCATTGTTTATGTACTACACCCAGTGCTCCCTGCAATACATGCCCTTCTTAATACACATCACCAGGCTCACCCATCCCCCATCCCCCAAAATCCTGTTTCTCAGAGTCCCCAGTCTCTCATGGTTAGTCTCACCCTCTGATTTCTCTCAATTCATTTTTCCTTTCTTTCTCCTAATGTCCTCCATCTTATTCCTTATGTTCCACAAGTAAGTGAAACCATATGATAATTTACTTCCTCTGTTTGACTTATTTCACTCAACATAATCTCCTCCAGTCTGTCCATGCTGATAGAAAAGTTGAGTATTCATCCTTTCCAATGGCTAAGTAATATTGCATTGTACATATGGACCACATCTTTATCCATTCGTCTGTTGAAGGACATCTTGTAAACTTCCATGTGCTCTAAACATTTGAGTATTTAAGAAGAGTTGTACCTACAAGTATAACCTTCTGTTTATTTCTTGTTTTTCCTTTTGGTTTCATAATACTCCTCAAATCATTTTATAGTGAAAATAGACAAAATTCTTAATAAAATTAAAGAACTTATTTGTAAATAATTTTTTTGTGAAGTGCTATTAAACATGAAAATATTTCACAGTGTAACATATTTGTAAACAATACTTTTAATCAGATTTGGGTATCTTTTTCAAATCCTATTTATGTTTTATACTTGCTTAGTCTTTCATTGGTTATCATATTTACTTTTCAATATCAATGCATTTAAAAAGATAGCTAAGTCATATCATTTTAGTGTTTTCATTACCTTTTGGATTTAAAATACGACATTGCAGTTTACTGATGTACCAAAAAGTAAAAGAAACCTTAATGATTCTATTGGAATGCCTATGTTGAATATATTTTAATAGGATGTCACAAGGACTTAAATAAATATACTCAAAGGAGATAACAAATTAGATATTTATGAATTTAAACACAGAAGAAACAATATAATTAGCCTAATTATGGAAATTTATACTAGCTTAACTTTTCATTATAGACATTGTTCATAATTTTTGTCATAAAATATTCATTAGTTGTAGTCAATAAACATTTAAGTAAATCTTTAGTCATTGCTGATCTTCTCTTGGGGATATTTGGTACACTAATTTTGGTGGTTTTGGGTGATTTTTCAGGCAACTTTTGCCATTTAGACTGGTAATAGTAATGCTTAATATTAGGTATCACTTGATGGCCATGGGGTGCACAAACATTATTCTGAGTGTGTCTGTAAGGTGTTTCAGGATGAAATTAATATTTGAATTAGTATAGTGAATAAACATGAGCTCTATCCTGTTAACTAATGCTGTGTTGTACACTTAATTTGTTAACTATATGTGTACTGTTGTACAACAGCTTTTTAGAACTTTTTTTTTCTTTTTTTTTACTTTTGCCCGACTGAAATTCTATACTCATTGTTTGGTAACTTTTTTCTCCTTCTCTAAATCCCTGGTAACCACTATTCTACTCTCTGTTTCTAGGCATTTAATGACTTGATGTACCTCATATAGGTGGAGCTCTGCAGTATTTTTCCTTCTGTGACTGACTTATTTCACTTAGCATGATGTCCTCCAGTTTCATTTCTGTTATAGTATAGGACAGGTTTTCCTTTCTTAAAGTTGAATAATATCCTATTGTATATACACATGACATTTTCCTTTATCCATTCATCTCTAGATGGATATTTAGATTGCTTTGCCTTAGGTATTATAAATTCTGCTACAGTGAAAATAGAAGTAGAGCCATCTCTTTGAGATTCTGATTTCAATTCTTTTAGATAAATATACAGAATTAAGTTTGCTAAATTGTATAGTAGCTCTATTTTAATATTTTGAGGAACCTCTGTGCTGTTTTCCATAACAAGCTTCACCATTTTGCATTTCCACCAACAGTGCACACACAAGGGCTCCAGTTGTTCCATATCCTTTCTTACATTTGTTATTTTCTGAGTTTTTGTTTTTGTTTGTTTTTGATAATGCAATCCCCAAGTGTGTGAGGTTATTGATTTGCATTTTCCTGATGATGAGTGATGTTAGGCTTCTTATCATACCTTTTAGCCATTTGTATGTCTTCATTGGAGAAATGACTTTTTCTTTTTTTTTTTTTAATATTCCATTGAAGGACTTCTTTGTGTATTTTTTAAATTAACTCCTTATTGGATACAAGATTTACAAATAGTTTCTCTCATTCCATAGATGCTTATTTACTCTAACTGTTTTGAGATGCTGTACAGAAACTTTTTAGCTTCATGTAGTTCCACAAATTCATTTTTCCTCTTATTGCTTGTGTTTTGGTATCCTATCCAGGAAATCATTGCAAAGACTAATGTATATTAGAGTTCTCCAGAGAAAACTAGTAGAATCAGTGGATTGATATGTGTATATAGATGATCTATTTATTCTGAAAAATTGGCTCACATTATTATGGAGGTTGAGAAGTCCTACAATCTGTTCTCTGCAAATTGGAGACCCAGGAAAAATTAGTATATAATTTATTCTGTTTTTAAGACCTAAGAACATGAGGGAACAAATATAAATCCCAATCTAAGGGCAAATGAAAATGAGGCAAAAAAAAAAATACTAGCTCACTTAATGAGTCAGGAAAATTCCTCCTCCCTCTGCTTTTGTTCTATACAGGCTATCTATACTGTTAACTTGTCTATGTCTGTCTTTATGCCAGTGCTATATTGCTCTGCTTCCTTATAGCCTTGTAACATGTTTTGAAGTCAGGAAGTATGAAGCCTCAACATTTATTCTTTTTCAAGATTATTTTGGATGTTTGGGATCTTTTGGGGTTCCATATAAATTTTAGGAAGATTTTTTTTCCCATTCTAAAAAAAAAAATACATTAGACTTTGATAAGGTTTGAATGAATCGGTAGATTACTTTGTGAAGTATGGGCATTTAAAAAGTTTCCAATCCATGAATATAGGATGCCTATCCATTTTTTTTTTTAATTTCTTTCATCGATGTTTTATAGCTTTCAGTGTATTAGTCTTTCACCCTTCCTCCTTCATTAAATTTATTCCTAAATATTTTATTATTTTTGATGTTATTGTAAACAATTATTTTAAAAATTACCTATCTGGGTTGCTCATTGTTAACATGCTGATTTTCATATATCATGTCTAGAAACTTTGCCAAATATGTTTATTTGTTCCAAAGGTTTTATTTTAGAATCTCTAGTTTTTTTTTTTTTTTTTTTTTTTTTAAGATTTTATTTATTTGACAGAGAGAGAGATCACAAGTAGGCAGAGTAGAAGGCAGGGAGAGAGGGGGAAACAGGCTCCCTGCTTAGCAGAGAGCTGGATGCGGGGCTTAATCCCAGGACCCTGAGATCATGACCTGAGCCAAAGGCAGAGGCTTAACCCACTGAGCCACCCAGGTGCCTCAGAATCTCTAGGGTTTTTGAGGATCATGTTATCTATGAAGGGAGATAATCTTAATCCTTCCTGTCAGATTGAATGTCTTTCATTTATTTTTCTTGGCTAATCCAATTATGCTAATATATTCCAGTATTTTGCTGAATAGAAGTATGAAAATAGGAATCCTTGTTCTGTTCTTGATATTAGTAGAAAAGCTTTCAGTTTTTCCAGTGTCAACTCTGGTGTTGGTTGTGGACTTTTCATATGCAGCCTTTATGATTTTGAGGCAATTTCCTTCTATTCCTAGTTTGTTGAGTGGTTTTTATCATGAAGGTATATAATGTTGTCAAATGTTCTTCTGTATCAATTGAGATTATCGTGTGGTTTTTGTCCTCCATTCTCTTAATTTGGTGTATTACATTGTTCTTTGTAGGTTGAACCATCTTTGCATCCCAACTTGATCAATGTGTATAATCCCTTAATATGCTACTGTGTTCCAATTTTGAGTATTTTCTTTAGGATTTTTGCATCAATATTTATCAGGGGGATTAGTCCTATTTATCAATGTTGAGCTAGCTATTATTAGAAAGTCCCTGGTGTACAGGGGGATGTAATATATTTTAAGTAAACAAAAGTCCTAGTCTTTTGTGTTCTGCAAATATAAAACCTGCATCTTTTTTCTTCAAATACTTATAGAAGCCCTGACATAGGATGGTTTTGAACTAAGACTTCTGTAGAAGTAGACAGGAGGACAGGATGCTGAAAAGCATGAAAATGTTACACATTCCAATCCCTAATCTCAAATACATTAACAGAAAAATGCCTTTATGCCATAACTCTGTTTCTCATGATTGCTCTGTTAAAACTTTGTAATCAACCTTCCTCTATCCATTGCTACTTATCATTTGTTCTCCCCTAATCCATTAACATTTCCCATTAGTTTCTTTTCTTTTTTTAAAAAAAAATTTATTGGGGCACCTGGGTGGCTCAGTGGGTTAAAGCCTCTGCCTTCGGCTCAGGTCATGGTCCCAGGGTCCTGGGATCAAGCCCCGCATCAGGCTCTCTGCTCATCAGGGAACCTGCTTCCCCCCCACCCCCTCTCTGCCTGCCTCTCTGCCTACTTGCGATCTCTGTCTGTCAAATAAATAAAATCTTTAAAAAAAGAATATTAAAAAAAAAGAATTTATTTATTTGACAGAGAAGGAGAGAGAGCACAAGCAGGGGGAGCATCTCCCTGCTCAGCAGGGAGCCCGATGCCAGACTCCATCCCAGGACCCTGAGATCATGACCTGAGCCGAAGGCAGAGGCTTAACCCACTGAGCCACCCAGGTGCCCCATCATTTCCCATTACTTTCTAAAGGAATATTCTGAAATATGAATCTGATTTAGGCAGGATTTCATTCCATTGTTTAAACCCCTTATAGATCCTTCGAGTCTTCAGGATGAGTTGCCACAAAGAGAAAGAATATCAAAGATTTAACCCAAGCCTAACTATACAACCTTTGCCCTTACCATGTCTCCACATTTCCTCTCTATATAAAACTCTCCTCAGGTATAGTGAAACCAAGCACTCTCATAGCTGTAGCATGTTCTCTTTCACCTTTGCTCTTATTGCACCAAAATACTCCTTCCTCACTCTGTTTTCTTATTTCCTCTTCCTCCTCCAAAGGCCCTCATATGTTACCTACATCAGCCTACTTCTCAAAAACAAGTTAGGGACTACTGTTTGGGGATCTGAAATTCATTTTTCCTTCAAAACCATCTATTTCTTTCTTTTCCAGAGGTTTTCATGCCTGAGAAATTTATGTTCATAACTTAGAATTTAATAGAGGGAAGCAGTTGGGGTCATTTAAGAACCCATAGTTTTTGACCAGAGAGGGACTTGAGCTTGGGTGGTTTACTTTGCTTCTGGGTAATACAATTTTGCTGAGTTGTGCTCCCAGGTAGACCTGTCTTTTCTTTTTTTCCTTTCAGGACTGGGTGGGTTATAGAGCTCCCTTGCTTCTCTTTTAACTTTAACATTATTCAGATTCTTGTCCAAAGAGATCACTGACTTTTGGTTAGAAATAAGATCTTGAAGTGTTCCATGGTTTCCAGTGCTATATGAAGCTGTTTTTGCCACTGCCTCTTCCACTCCATCTGAGGCACTTTAGTTAAAATCTGAGAGGAATGATTTTGACCATCCTTACTTCCCTTCTATCTTTCCCCAAATTGTGTTATTTGTGAACCTGATCAGGAAATATCCTCTACCTCTTTCTTAGGAGAAAAATGACAGGAATACTTACCTGGCCTAAGCTGTATATACATGTCCAAGGAGAGAAATGGGTGATCATTTTCCTGGCAAGATAAATTCAATTCTGAGTGCATTTTCCATGAAAAATTTTGCTGTTTATGGCAATTAGTGTTAATAATTTAGAAAATGGTGGTACTGAAAGTTAATGTTGGGCTTTAATTTTGCACACATTTAGAACTCAGTGTATTTTCCCCAGCAGGGGGAACAGGTGGCAAAAAATCATTATGGGTTATAGCTCATTGTTAAATTTAGGATATATTCTACCTTGTAAAAATAAGTCTAAGAGTGGAAAAAAAAATGTTCTGGATTACAAATTTATGAGACTAAAGCAATGAAATGAGTGAAACCATTGATTCTTAATTAGGTCCCAATCCTGGAAAACATTTATTTTCCCTTTTACAATGAAGGGAATTAATGGGGTGAAATTTGCATAAGATCTCTTAGTTAGATTATGTTATGTCACTGATAATTTTCTGATTTTGATAATATTATGGTTACATAAAACAAATTTTTAATTTAATTTTTTTCAATGTTCCAAAATTCATTGTTTATGCACCACACCCAATGCTCCATGCAATACGTGCCCTCCATAATACCCATCAGCAGGCTCACCTCACCCCCCACACCCCTCTCCGAAACCCTCAGTTTGTTTCTCAGCATCCATAGTTTCTCATGGTTTGTCTCCCCCTCTGATATACCCCACCTCACTTCTGTTCTCCATCTCCAATTTCTCTGTTGTCCACAAGTAAATGAAACCATATGATAATTGACTCTCTCTGCTTGACTTATTTCATTCAGCATAATCTCTTCCAGTCCCATCCATGTTGCTACAAAAGCTGGGTATTCATCCTTTCTGATAGGGACATGATATTCCATTGTATATATGGACCGTATCTTCTTTATCCATTCATCTATTGAAGGGCATCTTGGTTCTTTCCACAGTTTGACTGTGGCCATTGCTGCTATGAACATTGGGGTATAGATGGCCCTTCTTTTTACTACATCTGTATCTTTGGGGTAAATACCCAGTAGTGCAAGTGAAGGGTCATAGGGTAGCTCTACTTCTAATTTCTTAAGGAATCTCCACACTGTTTTCCAAAGTGGCTGGAACAATTTGCATTCCCACCAACATAAGTGTAAGAGGTTTCCCCTTTCTCCATATCCTCTCCAACACCTCTTATTTACTATCTTGTTGATTTTGGCCATTCTAACTGGTGTAAGGTGGTATCTCTATGTGGTTGACTTGAATCTCCCTGATGGCTAATGATGATGAACATTTTTTCATGTCTGTTAGCCATTTGTATGTCTTCATTGGAGAAGTGTCTGTTCATGTCTTCTGCCCATTTTTTGACACGATTATCTGTATTGTGTGTGTTGAGTTTGAGGAGTTTTTATAGATCTTGGATATCAGCCCTTTGTCTGTAGTGTCATTTGCATATATCTTCCATTCAATGGGTTGCCTCTTTGTTTTCTTGAGTGTTTCCTGTGGAGAAGGTTTTGATCTTGAAGTCCCAAAAGTTAATTTTTGCTTTTGTTTCCTTTACCTTTGGAGACATGTTGTGAAAGAAGCTGTTGTGGCTGATGTTGAAGAGGTTACTGCCTATTTTCTCCTCTAGGATTTTGGTAGAATCCTGCCTCACATTGAGGCCTTTATCCATTTCAAGTTTATCTTTGTGTATGGTGTAAGAGAATGGTCAAGTTTCATTCTTCTACACACACCTGTCCAATTTTTCCAGCACCATTTATTGAAGAGACTGTCTTTTTTTCCATTGTATATTTTTTCCTGATTTTTTGAAGATTATTTGGCCATAAGTTGTAGGTCCATATCTGGGCTCTCAACTCTGCTCCATATCCCTGATGAATACGGATACCAAAATTCTCAACAACATCTTAGCTAATAGGATCCAACAGTACATTAAAAAGTTTATTCCCCATAACCAGGTGGGATTTACCCATGGGATGCAAGAGTGGTTAAACATTCTCAAATCAATCAATATGAGAGAACAAATCAGTAAGAGAAGAGAGAAAGAAGGGCCACACGGTCCTTTCAAATGATGCAGAAAAAGCATTTGACGAGATACAGCATCTGTTCCTGATTAAAATGATTCAAAGTGTAGGGGTAGAGGGAACATTCCTCAACTTCATAAAATCTGTCTATGAAAAACCCACAGCAAATATCGTCTTCAATGCGGAAAAGCTGACAGCCTTCCCTTTGAGATCAGGATCATGACAAGGATGCCCACTCTTTCCACTATTGTTCAACATAGTACTAGAAGTCCTAGTAATAGCAATCAGACAACAAAAAGATATAAAATGTATTCGAATTGGCAAAGAAGTCAAACTCTCTCTCTTCGCAGATGACATGATACTTTTTATAAGGAAAACCCAAAAGACTCTACCCCCAAACTAATAGAACTCATTCAGCAATTCAGTAATGTGGCAGGATACAAAATCAATGTACAAAAATCATTTGCTTTCTTATATACTAACAATGAAAAAATAGAAAGGGAAATGAGAGACTTGATTCCATTTACTATAGCACCAAGAACCATAAGAGACCTGGGAATAAACCTAACCAAAGAGGTAAAGAATCTGTACTCAGAGAACTACAGGACACTTATGGAAAAAAAAATGGAAGAAGGCACAAAAATATGGAAGAGCATTACATGCTCATGGATTGGAAGAATAAACGTTGCTAAAATTTCTATACTGCCTAGAGCCATCTGTACTTTCAGTACCATCCCAATCAAAATCCCACCAGCATTTTTTGGAGAGCTGGAACAAACAATCCTAAAATTTGTACAGAAACAGGAGGGACCCTGTATTGCTAAGGAAATGTTGAAAAACAAAACTGGGGGCATCATGTTGCTTGATTTCAAGCTTTACTATAAAGCTGCGATCACCAAGACAACAGAGTACTGGCATAAAACAAATTCTGGGAAAATATATTTAAATATTTAGAAGTAAATGGGCAATATGATTGTAATTTATAAAATGTTTTAGAAAATCTGTGTGAATGCATGTGTGTACAGAAAAAGAATGATAAAGTGGAAATGCATGGTATAAGAAATTATTCCAGTTTCATTCTTCATGTTGCTGTCCAGTTTTTCCAACATCGTTTGTTGAAGAGACTGTCTTTTCCCATTGGATATTCTTTTCTGCTGTATTGAAGATTGACCTTATAGTTGTGGGTTCATTTATGGGATTTCTATTTTGTTCCATTGATCTATGTGTCTGTTTTTGTGCCAGCACCATACAGTTTTAATCACTACAGCTTCTTAATATAAGTCGAAGTCTGGAAATGTGATGCCTCCAGTTTTGATTTTCTTTTTCAGGGTTGCTATGGTTTTTTGGGGTCTTCTGTGGTTGCATACAAATTATAAGATTGTCTGTTCTAGCTCTGTGAAAAATGTGGCTGATTTTGATAAGAATTTTTTTTATAATTTTTGGTAAGAATTGCATTTAATGGGTAGATTGCATTGGAATTAGAGATTTTAACCATATTTGTTCTTCCAACCCATGAGCATGGAATATCTTTCCATTTCTTTAAATCATCTTCAATTTCTTTAGCATTTTATAGTTTTTAGTGTATATTTCTTTCACCTCTTTGGCTAGGTCTATTCCTAGGTATCTTATGGTTTTTGGTGCAGTTGTAAATGGGATCAATTCCTTAACTTCTCTTTCTGCTGCTTCATTATTGGTGTGTGGAAATGAAACAGATTTCTGTACATTAATTTTTTTATCCTGTGACTTTACTGAAATCATGTATCAGTTCTAGTAATTTTTTTTGGTGGAGTCTTTAGAGTTTTCTGTGTAAACTATCATGTCCTCTGCAGCTAGTGAATGTTTGACTTCTTTCTTGATTATTTGGATGCCTTCTATTTCTTTGTGTTATCTGATTTCTGTGACTAAGACTTCCAGCACTATGTTAAATCACAGTGGTGAGAGTGGACATCCATGTCTTGATTCTTGACTGTAGAGGAAAAGTTCTGGCTTTCCCCATTGAAGATGACATTAGTTGTGAGCTTTTCATATATGGCTTTTATGATGATGAGATACGTTCCCTCTAAACCTACTTTGTTGAGGGTTTTTATCAAGAGTGCATGTTATACTGTGTCAAATGCTTTTTCTGCATCTATTGAAATGATTGTATGGGGGCATGTGGGTGGCCCCGTTGGTTGAACATCTGCCTCTGGCTCAGGGCATGATCCCAGGGAGATTAGTTCTCCCTCTCCCACTCCCCTTGCCTGTGGTCTCTCGCTCTGTGTGTCAAGTAAATAAATAATATTTAAAAAAAAGAAATGATCATATGGTTCTTAACCTTTCTTTTATTAATATGGTGTATCACATTGATTTGTGCATATTGAACCACCCTGACTGCCCAGGAATAAATCCCACTTGATCATGGTGAAATGATTCTTTTAATATACTGTTGGATTTGGTTTGCTACATAAATTCAAAATGGATTAAATACTTAAATGTAAGATATAAAGCCATAAAAATTCTGGAGAAGAACACAGGGAGCAACCTCTTTGACATTTGTTGTAGCAACTTCTTTCTAGATATGTCTCCAAGGCAAGGGAAGCAAAAGTAAAAAATTAACTATTCAGACTTCATCAAAACAAAATACTGCACAGCAACAAAACTTATAAGACAACCTATAGAATAGGCCAACATATTTGTGAATGACATATCTGATAAAGGGTTAGTATTCAAAGTATATAAAGAATTTATTCATTTTTTGGGTGCTGAGTTTTATAATCAATTAAATGGGTAGAAGACATAGAAGACATTTATCCAGAGACCTACAGATGGACAACAGACACATGAAAAGATGTACAACTTCACTCATCATTAGGGAAGTACAAATCAAAACCGTAAGGAGATGTCACTTCTCACCTGTCAGAGTGGCTAAAATCAATGACACAAGAAACAAAAAAAATGTTGACAAGGATGTGGAGAAAGGGGAGCCCTCTTGTTCAGTTGGTGAGACAGCAAACTAGTGCAGCTGCTCTGGAAAACAGTACAGAGACTCCTCAAGAAGTTAAAAATCGAAATACCCTTTGATCCAGCAAATTCCACTACTAGGTATTTACCCGAAGAATACAGAAATACTAATTCAAAGGGTTACATGTGCCCTAATGTTTATAGTGGCATTAACTACAATAGCCACACTATGGAAACAACCTGAGTGTCCATCAGTGGATGAATGGATAAAGAAGGTGTGTGTGTGTGTGTGTGTGTGTGTGTACACATCTGTACAGACACACAATGGAATTTTACTCAGCCATAAAACAAATGAAATTTTGCCATTTGCAATGATGTGGATGGAGCTAGAAAGTATTAAGCTAAGTGATGTAAGTCAGAGAAAGACAAATACCATATGATCTTACTCGTATGTAGAATTTAAGAAATAAACCGGTAAGCATAGGGAAAAAGAGACTGGCAAACCAAGGAAGAGAATCCTAACTCTAGAGAACAAAGTGATGGTTACCAGAGAGGAAGTGGGTGGGGAGATAGGTGAAATAGGTGATGGGGATTAAGGAGTCCACTTGTGACAGGTGCTGGGTGTTCTATGGAATTGTTGAATAACTATATTGAACACCTGAAAGTAATATTATACTATATCAATATTATACTATACTATGTGTTAACTAATGAATTCAAATAAAAATCTAAAGTAGAAATGTAAAATATTAACATAGAGGAATTTGGGAGAAAAAGTGCTATTTTGGCAACTTCCCTGTGGATCTGAAATAGTTAAAAATAAAAGTTTGAAAGTGAGTTAAGTGTATAGAAGGTATGTAAATTGGATATAAGAACAAGTCCTAGCATAGTCTGAAGAAAATTTAGTATATTTGTTTTCTGTTAAATTTTGTAGTGCATTTTCTCTTGTCCCTTGGATTCACTTTTTTAGGAAACTTGTATTCTACACTTTAATCTGTCATATCTATTCTATCTTTATATTATCTCTAGTAACTAACATTACTCATCATGCTTTGAGTTAATTATATTAATGTCATGGGTCAGAGATCACATCAGAAATCTCCCTTGTCTGTTGGTTGAATTTCTGTGTTTGCGTTTGGGGATATGGAGGGTTTTAACACACAGGTTAGCATAGAATTCTTGAAATATGGCTAGTGTACAGAGGAACAGAATGTTAAATTTTACTTTAGTACTACGGAATGTTTTTCTTTTGAGCTGTTTGTGAAGATAGGATGAAATAGTTTCTGTTAAACTCAACTTTATTCTTTTAGTGAGACTTCATTTAATTTCAGCTGCTGATTTGCCTGAAATATATTATTGTGTTGTAGTGCAAGTGTTGGGAGTAGACTTCATTTCGAGTGTTACAAACACCTCATTGATCTAGCTATTGTCAATGGATTGATTCAGTTGGAGAAGCTCTTCCTCCTTACAAATATAACACATGTTCATTTGAATGCCCTATGAAGATAGCATTAATACTAATGCCTATGCAAATTAAACTGCTTTTAATGTAATTAGATTTTCTAAGTTAAGAAATAAGTATAGATTTTTTAAAAACTGAAAGAAAATGATACAGAATTCAGTGAAGATGGAGTAATGAGTACTATAATGAGAACAGTAAAGAGAAACCAAAATAAAATGTATTGCAAATTTGTTGCATCAGAGAAAAGCAATATAATGTTATTTGCTATACAAAAATTCTAAAGTAATAAAATCAACAATATGAAGAAATATTTTCAATGGATACAAAATGAATTGATGTTTTTCCCTCACCAATCAAAAACCAACAAAATTTGTTGCCTGAAATGAAAAACTTTAAACAAATCTTAACCAGATCTGAGCTTGTAATTTTGACCAGCTTTTATTTAAAGAAAGCCATTTTTTGATGGAGAAACAGTGAAATAGTTATTAAAATTTTGATAGAAATGAGGGACAGACTAAAGATGTTTCACAAAAAGTTAAAGATCTTCAATTACCAATTGCTGCAGAAATCAAGATTTTTCAAATAGCAAAGATCAGTTGGCTCAAAATTCAAAAACTTGCAAGTTCCTTTCTAGCTTTAGATTAACCATGCAATAAGAGATACTTCCCAATTAATATCTTGAGTTGTCACAAGAATTCCAAATTTATGAAGAAACATTGTAAATTTTTAGCATGAAATATAAATTTTCTGGCATAGTAATTTTGTACATTTTATCTGTCAAGAAAGAATTTCAGCTAAATAGAACAAAATTAGTTTTTATCATGACAGATGGTATTCTTTCTGTTAGACCAAAATTAGGATTTATTGGAATTTCAAAACAAGAGACTAATGTTCCCCTTCTAGTTTTATTTCACTGTATAATACATACTGAATATATTTTTGCTGGATTTTCTGAAGCAGATGCTTAGAAAAGTGTCATGGATATAGTTGTTAAAATCTTTCAGTCTGTATATGCAAATGTTATGAATCATCACCAGTTTATGAAACTGTTTAGAGAAATAGAAGACAATGAATTTAATGATCTTGTGTTCTTTGTCAGTGTTCATTGGTTGAGTTGTGGAAGAGTTTTATAAAGATTTGCTTGTTCTGTTAACTCCAATTCAAAATTTTCTTAGAACAAAAGGAATGCTTGCCAAATACTCAACAATCAAGACAAAAATGTCAGTGTGATTTGTTTCCTCACCAATATTAGATCGCATACAAATGAGCTCCTAAGAGAGGAGAAGGCCTGTGTGAGACCTAGATAGACAATATGATAACTTATGTTGAAAATTAAACTTTTCATATAATAAATCGATAAATCAGATGTATCCATTCTTTGAAAAAATTAATATGCAGATTTTAATTGTTAATTGGTACAATTATGTAATTGCAATTGACATAATGTTAATTTTTACATTGATTTATTTAGGATTGTGATTCAATTTATAAATTTAATGTTAATAATACTTTGCATTCAATGTTAGCAATACTGAGTTGACACAAGAGTGTCAGAGAGCTGTAATTTCAAAATTGATATTTTTCCTTCAAAGTCAAATCCATTCTCCCAAAAACGATGAGCCAGTTTCATCACTGTGGGTATGAAATCTAAATGAAATATATATTGACACTTGAATCAGGCATTAAAAGTATTCTTGGAACAACTTCAGTATATGAATCTACTTTTATAACTATAACTTTCATGAAATATATCTACAAATCAAACTTAGCATGTCAATTGAGATGTGATATATATGTAGCTTTCCATGACATACTATAAAGGAAAAAATATAAAATATCTCCATTTTATACTGATTACATATTGAAAAAACACATATTCATATATATTGGATTAAACAAAATGGATCATTAAATTAATTTTGTCTGTTTCTACTTTTAATGTAGTTAACAGAAAATTTTGTTTTGTTTTAGATTATTTATTTGACGAGGGAGAGAGCAAGGGAGTATGAGAGTAAGAACATATGCACAAGCAGGAAAGCAGACCAAGGCAGAGGAAGGAGGGAGGAGCAGACTTTCTGCTGAGCAGGGAGCCTAATGCAGGGCTCAATCCCAGAACCATGGGATCATGACCTGAGCCAAAGGCAGATGCTTAACAGACTAAGACACCCAGAAACCCCTTAACAGAAAGTTTTAAATGATATATGTAGCTCATTATATTTCTAATCCTTGGTACAATTCTAGGCCATGCCCAAACTAAGAATATGATGTTAGCTAATATATTTTAAAGAGTCTGGAAACCAAATGATAGCGTTATGTTGTTTTTTTTTGTTGTTGTTTTGTTTTGCTTTGTTTTCTTTTGTTTTTTGTAACATTATTTGCAATTAATCCTGATCCTGACCCGTGGAACAGACATACAGGAATATTGCTTCTGGTTTGGTTAATTTACAGACATCCTCCTTGTTCTTTTTGGAATGTGGCCTATGGGGATGTGGGTATGGTATAAGAAGTTTCCTGTATTACCAGTTTGGTTTATTTACAATGTGTACTCTTTACCTTCCCTACTCTTATAAGTACAGTTATGATTAAAAGTCAACTTGATATTCATCTTTGAAAAACTAAAAATATAATTTCAAGGAAGTCACACAAAATAGTTTTTATATGGTTTTTGTAAGAAATTTAAAAATCTACATTTATAAAATGAAGTGTTCTGATAATTCTTAATAGTAGGTAAATGAGACTTTAGTAACTTTTAACTGTGCATAAGAATAATATGTAGCATGCATAAAAGAATAGCTGAAACTATAGTTTTAATTATGTAAATCCATAAGATATATCTGGAAAGAACACTGAAGAATAAGTACTTGCATTAAAAAGTATAGGGATTACTACATTTAGGTATTTTTTTGACTTAATGACTCAATATTATATTGATTTTCATATTTGCATATACTGCCATCACAAAAGTGAACTTAGTTTGGCTGACAGGCACAATAAAAGTCAAGAAAGCCTATTTCTTTAACATGGTCAGAGGAGTCACTGGAGGTGGGAAGAATGGCACTCTCTAGCAGTGGGGGAAGTTTTGTTTTTTACCTTAAATTGTCACAAAGGCACCCTACCTCATCATATAAAACCTGATGTAAGTGATAATTCTATTCAAGACCTTAATTTTCCCATATATTTAAGCCTATTTACATCTCCTTGCCTCCTCTCAAGTATTCTGGAGATGTATGCCTGCTTGATTGCTATAATAATTGGTAACAGTCCCAGAATTTGTAAGTATTGATTAGGTGTGTTCACCAAACAAGGCTTGATTTTACAGGTGCTCTGTTGGTTATTTGAGTGGAAGGATAAGAGAGAGCTGGAGGCATAATACTTGAATAGCCTTTATTGTATTCAAATAGATGATGTGGGGATATTATTTTGTACTCCTACCACTGGAGAACAGCGAATGAGATCACTCATTAGAGGCCTTCTGCATACATTTTTAACCTGAGTTAATTTCCTACATCTTTGAAAACAATAATTGATTCTAAGGCTTCTAGCATCCAAAATTAATTAGTAATTAATGGGTCACTTTTCAAGTGGAAGATGACCACATATATTTCAGTACCAGAGAATCCAGCAAAATAAAGATCTCTGTATCTACTTTCTGTGTAAAGAATTTTTTTTTTTTTCAAGATTTATTAGAGTATGAGAAGGAGAAGTGGCTCCCTGCCAACTCAGGACTCAATCCCAGGATCCTGGGATCATGACCTAAGCTGAAGGCAGACGCTTTACCAACCGAGCCACCCAGGAACCCCTGTGTGAAGAATTTCAATTTAATAGTTGTTTCTACCAAATACTATCTGATTACTATGTCATAGAGATCCTATCACTGTCAGGATATAAACCTTCATCTGTCAAAGTCTCTAAGAGTTGGAAAGCACATTAATAGGAAATTTTTTTTTTAAGAGTTTATTTGACAGACAGAGACCACAAGTAGGCAGAGAGGCAGGCAGAGAGAGAAGCAGGCTCCCCACTGAGCAGAGAGCCTGACTTGGGGCTCGATCCTAGGATCCCAGGGTCATGACTTGAGCTGAAGGCAGAGGTTTAACCCACTGAGCCACCCAGGCACCCCAGTAGGAAATATTTTTAAAAATCAAAATATCAAAAAAGAAATACTAAATAGAATGCTTTTATTTTAAAAGTTATGAAGAATAAACTGATAATGTGGGTATAGACCATTTTGTTTGAAGAATATGGGGGAGAGAATACAGTATAATTGACTAAAACATCTATTTCTCTTTATAAGAGTTGAAAAGCTTAGGGGCACCTGTTCAGTCTCGTGGAGAAATGTTTTCATCTATTTGGTGATTATTGTCATTACCCAGTAAGGCCCAACTTATCTAGAGTTTAAGTGCAGTATGTCTGGCATCTCTTCCAACAGATTAATTATTCATATTTTAGGTCATGGCAAGGGTTGTTAGCAGGATGTTGAAGACAGGCTGCCCTTTCACAATGAGTGACAGAATTTGTATGAATCTCTTGGAGGATTTGACCATCTCTTGTTAAAATGAGATAGAATCTATAAATAGAGTTGATATTTACAGATGCATGGTATGGCCTATTTCTAAAGAGAGCTGATGTTCCCCTAAATGAGTTAAATTCATTGTTATTAAGGTCAATGAAAATATCTTAGGCCATAGGACTTTGAAGATCTGAGGGCTTTGTCAATTTTAGTTTAAGAACTCCATTTGTTCTACCTATCCAGAATATTGGAGTGGTACAGACAGTGGACCATCTCCCTTTTTGGCAAGTATTTATAACACTGTTTAATGACAGCTGCATGAAAATGAGTGCTTCTATAGCTGCAGAAATAAACTGGAATTCCGCAGGACTGTGACAGCCAAAAAATCTTGAAAGAAAAGCTTCAGTCCACCCTGTGAATTAGGCAACATTGGTGAGGATATAGTGGTGTAGTTACACGTAACCCTGAGGAGATATTCAAAGGAAATATGAGGTTAGGGAGTTGTCTGTGTCTCAACTTTTATACTTTTACCAAAATCAGGAGATAAGTACCAAAAACATTGCAATTTTAGTTGAGTTTCATGTACAATGCTGGTTGGGTGGAGTAAGTGGCCAATTTGTTCTAATTCAAAATTATCATAGAAAATTATTTTAAGCTTCCTTTCAGACTCCTTTGGCACCTTTAAATGGCCATCTTGAAAGTGCCAGCAGTTTTAGTTATGTAATTTGAAAACAGATTTCCCCCTGATATCCCATTCTGATTCTTAGAGCTAATCACTCACAGTCTCTAATGGTGTATTTGAAACTTTCCAAAACCTTGGTCTCTTGGGTTATCACAGTGGCAGACATGAATGAGGGCTGTTTGCCTGAGAGAACGATTAGCCTTCTTTTAGCTTCCACAGATTTTTTTTTTTTTTTGTATAGTCTTTTGCATGGCACAACATAATAAATACCTCCTTAGAATATTTAAATAAAAATAAATTTTCTTTTTGATTTTTTTTTTCAATATTCAATTTTTGTGCAGTGCTAAGTTTCTGTCTAGCATTATATTATTGTTGCCTGAAGAACTTCCTTTAATATTTTGGTGAAGGTCAACAAGCAGTGGAATCTCTCAGTTTTTATCTGGGGCACAGGTGGGGGGCGGGTATTGCTTCTTTGTTTTTAAAATGATGTTTTCACTAGTGGAGAATACTGGGTTGATGACATTTTTCTTTCAACATTTTAAAGGATACTTTCACTGTCTTGTAGTTTGCATAATTTCTGGGAAGAAGTTAGTTGTAATTATTTAACTTTGTTCCTCTATGAAATTGCCTTTAAAACAATCTGCATGCCTTTAGTATTTTCTCTATACTTGGTTTTCAGGAGTTTAAATAGGATATGTATAGGCATGATAATTTTTTTGTTTCATTGTGCTGTATGTACTTACTTTGGTGTTCTTTGAGTTCCTTGAAACTATAGTGTTTATCATTAATTGGGAAAATTCTTAGCTATCCTTCAAGTATTTCTTGCCTTTTAAAAATCTTTATTACCCTTCTGGGATTTCAATTATATAAAAATTAAAATGTGTTGTTTCACATACTTGTAAGGATTTTGGTTAACCTTTTTACTCCCTGTGTTTCAAATTGCTAATTTCCATTGATTTTTGTTCATGATGATTTTTATGTTTACTATGCTGTATTGTCTACTGATGAGGTCATTAAAAGCAGTCCTTATCTATTACTGTTTCTCGCTAACAATTCTATTTCTCTGCTGAAATTACTCATCTTATTATGCATATCATTTATCTTTTCCACTAGCTTTTAATACATTAGTCATAATCATGTTATTTTTACCAGATGATAATTCAGTATTATATCTGAGATCAGTTCTGTTGACTTGGCTACCAGTGGAAATCAAGAAACAGATATTTTATAAACCTGAGATTCTCAAACAATATATACTTACCTGTTAAGTTTTTAACTGGATTTATAGAAGTGTTATAAGGATTAATACATGTTATGAGTCTTCTGTTAAGCTACTGACCACTGGTTTTAGTCCTCTTTAAACTTCTGGTTGTTCTATTGATATCAGCAGAAAATTTAGTTGTGTCTTCCAAAGTAATTAGAGCTATCAGAATGAGAAACTATTATAACTAAGGCAGTTTTTGAGAAAAGATGAAGTGAGAAATCCTGTGCTCCAACTTGGATTCCAGTAAGCTATTCAAGAATCTGTAACAGATAAAAACTTTTTTTTTTAAATTTCAAGTTTTCATTTATTAAAAGTTTTATTTATTTATTTGATGAGCACAAGCAGGGAGACTGGGAATGGGAGAAGTAGGCTCTCCACTGGTCAAGGGGCCAGATGCAGGGCTCAATCCTAGGACCTTGGGATCATGGCCTGAGCTGAAGGCAGATGTTTAACAAACTGAGCCACCCAGGTGACCCTCAAGTTTTTTATTTAAATTCTAGTGAACATATATGGTAAAACTGGTTCCAGATGTAGAATTTAGTGATTCATTACTTATCTGTAACACCCATTGCTCATCACCTCAAATGGCCTCCTTAATACCCATCACCCATGTAGCATACCTTTCACCTATCACCTCTCCATTAACCCTCAGTTTGTTCTCTATAGTTAGGTCTCTTATAATTTGCTCCACTCTTTTTCCCCCTTCCCCTACGTTCATCTTTTTTGTTTAAATTCCACATATAACTGAAATCATATGGTATTTTTCTTTCTCTGACTCATTTGGCTTAGCATAATACACTCTAGCTCCATCCATATCATTGCAAATGGCAAGATTTGGTTCTTTTTGGAGGCTGGGTGATAGTCCATCATATATATGTACATATACACATATCTGTGTGTGTGTGTGTGTGTGTGTGTGTGTGTGTGTGTGTGTATCACATATATTCACTATACATACACCCCCCATATCTTCTTTATCCATTCTCAGTCAATGGGCATTTGGACTATCTCCATAGTCTGGCTATTGTGGATAATGCTGCTATAAACATCAGGGTGCAGGAGCTCCTTTGAATCTATATTTTTGCATCCTTTGGGTAAATACGAATAGTACAGTTGCTGAATTGTAGGGTAGTATTATTAACTTTTTGAGGAATCTCCGTACTTTTTTCCCTGAGTGGCTACAGCAATTTGCATGCCCACCAACAGTGGAAGAGGGTTCCCCTTTTTCCACATCCTTTCCAAGATCTTTTGTTTCCAATGTTGTTAATTTTAGCCATTCTGACAGGTGTGACATGATATCTCATCATGTTTTTGATCTCTGGTGAGGTCATTAAAATCAGTCTGATAAGTGATGTTGAGCATCTTTTCATGGGTCTGTTAACCAGTTAAGAGATGGACAGAAGACATGAACAGACATTTTTCCTAAAAACTTTAAATAAGTTAGATTTCTCAATACTACAAAAGCAAAAACCTCTTTGGCTTAGGTGTTAAATATGCATAGCAATTGCTCTGCAAGTTGGAAAATAGGATTGTTTGGGTACAGAATGTTGAGTTAATCATTTTTCTGAAATTATGATATTTGTACAAGCTCCTTATTTATAGACACTCATTCAGATGTACATTTGCTTGCATGTGTTCTCATCAAATGTATTTGTTTTGGATACATGTCTTTCTAATTTATATAAATTTTTATATATCTCTTTGTATATTAAATATATGAATGTATAATGCCATTGCCCTGTTTTTTACTCAACACTATAATTTAAAAGTCCACTTGGATTTCTATCACGTTGTTTCCTTCTACTTCATAGTAATCTGTGATATGCACATACCACATTTTGCATATCCACCAACCCAGTTATAGAAATCCAGGGTATTGCTGATTCCTCAATTCACCACACAAAGAATGCTGTGATAAATACCTTTTTATATGTGTATTCCCTTAACCATGAGAGGATTTCTTAGAGATACTAACTGATATTAGCATTATTAGCTCATAAACTACAAGAATACTTGATATGACCAAATACTAATAGATACTCTGTAGAATGGTTCTGCATCGATTACTTCTAACCAATGATATGCAGGGTTTCCACACACACCCTTACCAGCCCTTGAAAAGTTAATTTGCTTTACTCTGATTACTAATGATTTTTTAAAGATTTTATTTATTTATTTGACAGAGACACAGCGAGAGAGGAAACACAAGCAGGGGGAGTGGGAGATGGAGAAGCAGCCTTCCCACTGAGCATGGAGCCCAAAACAGGGCTCCATCTCAGGACCCTGGGATCATGTCCTGAGCTGAAGGCAGTTGCTTGATGACTGAGCCACAAAGGTACCCCATAATCTGATTATTCACGATTTTGGATCATTGCTTCATATTTTCATTAGCCTTTTTATTATCTATTCCATAAGTAGCATTTTATGTATAATATCTGTCCATAAAGATCTAATGGAAATTATTATTTTATGCCTTTTCTGCAGAAATCTCTCGTGTTTTCTACAAATAATTGCTAGCTTCAGTAAATATTTTTCCACACGTATGCTAGGTCTGTCAACTCTGTCCATAATATCATTTATTGAAGGAGTGCCAGGAATGGCCAGCAATCCCTGTACCAACCAAAGAAAGATTACTCTAGACTTTGCTGTGAAAGAGAGGAGAAGGCAATGGGGTCAATGCTCAGAGACGAGGACCCTTTGCTGTTCTTTGCTCTCACCTTTATTCATGCTTCAGGATAATCATAAATATTTATTACTCTGTTTCTCAAGCAACTGATGTGTGCCAAGGGGTCTTACAGAAAATAGAAGAGTCTGATTGCAGGGGAGATACAACATGCTGATCAGCTTGTTGTTCTACAGTTCTGCTAAACATAGCCTAGGGACAATGAATAGATCTCTTAGATCACAGAGCAACTGTTTGGGCGAAGAAAGCTCCAGAGAAGGTAACTCCATGAGGAATTCCTAAGGCAGAGGGGTCAGGGAGGTCCCAGCATTCCAAAATCCTAAATCCTCCAAAACCTTCCATTGCCTTCAGTGTTCTCCATGTTGCGTTTTAGCAAGCCAAGTATTATAAATAATTTCATACTCTATATTAACCCACAAAAAGGAGACATTCATTTCTATATATTATCAATTGTTTTTTCCAAGTTTATATTTTAAAATTTGAGGGAGTCCTTCTTTGTCTTTTATTTCACAAAAAAATACTATTTTTAAAAATTAATTACATTTAGATTTAAGTCATTACTTCCTTTATATTCACCTTTGTATTTGCTATTAGATAAGAGTTTTTAATTCTTCCCAGTTTTTCAAATACAATTTACTAAATAATCTGTCCTATCACCAGTAATTTCTGTTATCTTTATCACCTACTATGCATTTTTTTTTTGAGATTTTATTTATTTGACAGACAGAGATCACAAGCAGGCAGAGAGGCAGGCAGAGAGAGAGGAGGAAGCAGGCTCTCCGCTGAGCAGAGAGCCTGATGCGGGGCTCCATGCCATGACCCTGGGATCATGACCCGAGCCAAAGGCAGAGGCTTTAACCCACTGAGCCACCCAGGCACCCCTACTATGCATTTTTGTATGTGTAGGTCATTTCTTAGCTGGCTGCTTTTTTGTTCCATTGGTCTATTTATCTCTTAATATTATATGTGGTAAGGAAGGTACTCTCCCTCACTCTTACCCTCTTGCTTATTCTGTTAAAGGTTAGCTGATTTGTAAATGGACCTTTAACTTTCTACAACATTTTAGAATATTTTCTGTAGGCACCTTAAAAAAATAAAAGTAAAAATGGAGGGGAACCTGGTTGTTTCAGTTAGTTGAGTATCAGACTCTTGGTTTCATCTTGGGTCATGATCTGAACCCCATGATGAGCTCTATGCTCTTTGGAGGGCTTGCTTAAGGATTCTTTCCTTCTCCCTCTGCACTCCACTCCCCCCAGTCCCCAGCACTTACATGCTTTCTGTCTCTCTCTCTTAAATAAATCCTTAAAAATCAAAATGGAATTTTGATGAGACTATTTTTAGGAAGAATTAAAATCTGTGTTTAAAAATCCTAAGTAGGGGGCGCCTAGGCTGTTCAGTGGGTTAAACCTCTGCCTTCGGCTCTGGTCCGTGATCCCAAGGTCCTGGGATTGTGCCCCAGGTTAGGCTCTCTGCTCAGCAGGGAGCTTGCTTCCTTTCCTCTCTCTCTGCCTGCCTCTCTGCCTACTTGTGATCTCTGTCTGTCAAATAAATAAATAAAATCTTAAAAAAAAAATTAAAATCCTAAGTGTTTGGAATGTGTCTATTTATGTAGATTATTTTCTATGAATTTTATTACAGTTTTACAGTTTTCTCCATAGATATGCTACACATTCATTTTTGTGCTAACTTTTGTGCTTTATAGTTTTTGCTATTGGCATATCATTTTTAAATTATATACCATATAGATAATTATATAAAGAAGTACTATTAAATTGATATCCTTATTTTATATCTGATAAACTCATTGAATACTCTTTTTAGTTGTAATAGTTTTTCTCTTGATTCCTCTAGGTAAATGATCCTATTGTTTCAAATACTGTGTCAGTTCTTCAAGTAATTATACCTCATTGTCAATAATTTTGGTTCTGTGTTAGACAGTAATGGAAGACAGGGCTTTTTTGTTTTGCTTTATTTTTTGTTTTATTGGTTGTGTGTGTGTGTGTCTGTGTGTGTATGTGTGTTTTCCACTCAAAGGAAAACTCATGAAGTTTCTTTATTATCATTTAAAATTTTTTAAAATCTTATTTTATAGCAGATCACAGAAAAATGTGATAATACTGAAAGTGAAATTCAAATCAAATATAGATGATGGTGTACAACAAATAGCTGATTTTGGGGATGTTGGCATTGCCACCATTGGAGATAGTCAATTTGCAGCCAGAGAAACTTAGTGAAGGTAAATTTATTGACCTAAATGAAGAAAATGGTTGTGATAAAAAGGATGAAGGTGTATCCCAGAGGAAGCACCACTGACAATTAACTTCACAGTAAAGGAAATTAGGGATATATTTCACAACATTTAAGAGCCAAAGGATAAAATGGTGGAAACCCATCGAAAAGTTTGGAAGAATATAATTCAAGACTTTGAAGAGATTATTTCTTGGTATTTTCAGCTATGTAAGAAGCTATATACAAACACTGTTCAAAGTGTTCTTGATAAATCACACAAAATAAAACAATAATTCTCAATGTTTTTAATGTTTTAAATTATAGTGTGCTAAATAGGCATTAGCTGTATTATATCTTTTTTTCATTTCTCTGACTTTATAACCAAATATAAGTTTTAAGAATTTAATTAAAAATTTTAAAGATCACAAAACAAAGTGAAGATTGCCTTACTTTTGTTCCCTAAATTAGGTTTCTGAGTGGAAAATTTGGATGAGAAAGGATGGTGCAAATATTTTATTTTTCTCTGAGAATCATAGATCATATGTCATTTTCCTTCAGAGAGACTAATTAAGGCTACTGTAAAAACAAAATTAAAACTACTTCTTTTATTTATCTTTAAAGATTTTATTTATTTGATGGGGGGGGCACAGAGGGAGAAGCAGACTCCCCACTGAACAGAGAGCCCCACACAGGGCTTGATTCCAGGACCCTGAGGACATGACCTGAGCTGAAGGCAGATGCTCAACCTACTGAGCCACTCAGGTGCCCCTGCCAAAAACTTTCTTTTAGATTTGTATAGCCTGAATTGTTTTCCTAAGGTCATTAAACAGTTATTTAGTGTGTGTTATGGAGCTATATAAAATATTTTAATGAATATTATATTTTTTCTTTGGTTTGGGAATGAAACATTATTATCAAGAATGTTTTTGATGATTAAAATGGAAATAATCTCATATAACGGATTTTTTGACAGCATGTGTTTTCTAGACTTTATTTTACATTAAATAATTAAATAAAATCTAATAGAAAACTCAAATTCTAATTTGTGGCCAGGTCTCAGTGCCTATGGACTTTGGATATTTATCCAGGTAGGACTGATTTACACAGCAAAGTCTGCCAGAACCATAAGTATTAATAACAAAAAAAAATGTGAATTTAGAGCAATTTTTTCTACTATATCAATTAGATTTTATAATTACTAACATATGAAAAATAGTACTCATTTAATTAAGTTTCATTCTTATTAGAGTTTATCTTCATTCTTCATTTTTACTTGAAAGTAGGGTAAATAAGTGCTATCTGTGCAAAATAGGCAGCCCTTCCAAAAATACCATAATTGATAAAATTTAAAGTGTTGCCTGATCTACCAACTTAATATAATTGTTTATATATTAGAAAGACATTATTTAGAGAGGATAAATGGATGTTCATATTTATCACAAATCATATGGAAGTTATATTACAGTCCTACAGAAGACAAAGTATAGACATGTGTTTTCCATGAACATGATAGAAGACATAAAGTTATAATTTGAGGAAAGTATCCTGAAATAAGAAATATATATATGTGTATCAATAGGTTATTCTGTCTTAGATTGACTAACATTGAGAAATATCTTAATATTATTGATTGTAAATTAAAGAGAATTCTATAGAAACAAGGAACAATCACCTTTAGAATATAAAAGCAGGTGACCTCTGAATGGAAAGTTCTGTTTGCATTTGTGATACACTATAGTGACATTTAATGGTGTACAATAATGTGGCTGTGCCTACCACATCCTCAGAAAGTATATTATATGAATCTTAAAACTTTTCAAACTTTCCTTCAAACATAAAGACCACAGAAAATATTTTCAAATGTAAGAATTTAGGCAACATAATTCCCATAAATTTTTTTCTCAGATACTACAAATGATCAATTTGGCACCAACTTACAAAAGAATGGAAACATAGTAATAAAATAATTGAGAATGAATACTGAATGCACTTCCATATATGTAGAAGTTTACTTCTGGGCTCTCTGTTCTGATCTCTTGGTCTGTGTGTCTATTTTTATGCCAGTACCATACTGTTTTATTATTGCTTTGTAATATAATTTGGATTCTGAAAGTATGATGTCACTGGTTTTATTCTTTTTTTCTCATGACTGTTCTGGGTATTCAGGGTCTTCTGTGGTTTCATACAAATTTTAGGATTTTTTTTTTTTTAAATATCTGAAAATGCCATTAGAATCTCGATAAAGATTTGGTTGAATCTAGAGATGGCTTTAGGTAGTTTGGATATTTTAACAGTATTAGCTCTTGCAATCCATGAAAAGAAAAATCTTTCCATTTGTGTATTCTTCAATTTCTTTTAGAGATCTCGGTTTTCACTTCATATATCTACTTTTTAAGATTTTATTTATTTGAGAGTGAGAGACAGAGAAAGTCATGAGAGCACAAAGGCAGAAGCAGGATCCCTGCAGGCAACTTAATGTGGACTCAATCCCAGGACCCTGGGATCACGACCTGAGCCAAAGGCAGACACTTAACCATCTGAGCCACCCAGGCACCCCTATCTCTTACTTTTTTGGTTATATTTATTCCCAGGTATTTTATTGATGCCATTATTAATGAGATAATTTATTTTTAGATATTTCATTGTTAGTATATATAAATGCAACTGATCTCTGTATAATAACTTTGTGTCCTGAAACTTTACTGAATTCATTGATTAGATCTAACATTTTTTTAGTTGTCTTTAGGATTTCAAATATATAAAATCATATTATCAGGAAAGAGCAACAATTTTTCTTCTTCCTTTCCAATTTGGATGCCTTTTCTTTGTTTTGCCCAATTGCTTAATTTGAACATCTAGTACTATGATAAGAGTGGTGAATGTGAACACTCTTGTGATCCTTATGTTAAAGAAAAATTATCAATTTGTTGAGTGTATAATATTAGCCCAGAGTTCATCATATATGGCCCTTATTATATTGAGGTATATTCTTTTTTACTCAGTATGTTGAAAGTGTTTATCATGAAGTGATGTTGTATTTTGTCAAGTGCTTTATTTGCATATTAAGATAGTTATGATTTTTATCTTCCATTCTATTAATATGGTATATCACATTTATTGATTTGTATATAATGAACCACCTTTGTCTTCCAAAGAAAATCCCGTTTGGTCTTAGGGTAAAATCATCTTATCAAGTTCTTCAACTTAGTTTGCTAGCATCTTGTTGATGAATTTTACTTCTATTTTCATGAGGGATATTGGTCCTTAGTTTTCTTGCAGTGTCCATATCTGGCTCTGCTATCAGGGTAATGCTGGCTTTTTAAAAATACGTTTGGAAGTCTTCCCTTTTCTTAAATTTTTTGGAAGAGTTCGTGAAGAGTTGTCATTAGTCTTTAAATGTTTTGTAGTGATCTTCCATGAAACCAATCAGTCCTTGTATTTTCGCTGGGAAGTTTTTGATTACTGATTCAGTCTCTGCTTGTTATTGATCTGTTCAGACTGAATATTTATTCCTGGCTCAGTCTTGGTCTGTTATATGATCCTAAAAATTTTACTCTAGGTTATCTAATTTGTTGTCATTGAATTATTCATAGTAGTATCTTATAATCCTCTGTATTTATGTAGTGTCAGTAACTATTTCTCCTTTTTCATTTCTGATTTTGAATCTTTTTTTCTTAGTGTCACTAAAGCTTTGTCAATTTTGTTTGCCTTTTTGAAAAGCCAGTTCCTGGTCTTGGTGGTATTTTATATTGTTTTTTCTGGTCTCAATTTCACTTATTTTCACTCTGATCCTTTTTTTTTTTTTTTTCCTAACTTTGATGATCAAAACAGTATTTCTTGGGCTCCTGGGCAGCTCAGTTGGTTGGGTGTCTGCCTTTGGCTCAGGTCATGGTCGCAGGCTGCTGAGATCATGTCCCATATTGGGCTCCTTGCTCAGTGGAAGGCCTTGTTCTTCCTCTCCCTCTGTCTGCTGCTCCCCCTCCTTGTGCTCTCTTTCTATCAAATAATAAATAAAATCTTAAAAAAACTTCTTATAGGTTATTTAATTTATTGGCATAGAATTATCACAATAGTCTTTTTCTATTTACTTGAGGCATAAATTTAGGTTATTTGCAATCTTTCTAATTTCTTAATTTATGTGTTTATTACTGTAAATTCCCATCTCAAAACAGTTTTTGCAGTGTCTCATGGGTTTGGTAAAGTTTTTTGTTGTTGTTGGTGGTGGTGGTGGTTGTGGTTGGTTGGTTTGTTTTCCCTGTGTTCATTTGTTTTGAGATATTCTTTGTTTTCCCTTTTATTTGTTCTTTAATTCATTGCTCAGGAATATATTTAGTTTTTCCTGTATTTGTAGATTTTCCAACTTTTTTTGGAAAATGCATGCATGTTTTTACAGTTGTTTCATACCACTCTAGTCAGACAAGATCCTTGGTAGGATTTCAGTCTCCTTAAATTTTCTAAGACTTGTTTTGTGTCTATATTATGATCTGTCCTTAATAATTTTCCATGTATAAGGGTACCTGGGTGGCTCAGTCAGTTAAACATCTGCCTTTGATTCAGGTCATGCTACCAGGGTCCTGGGATCAACTCCTGCATTAGGCTCCTTGGTCAGTGGAGAGCCTGCTTCTTCCTCCCACTCTACTGCTTCCCCTGCTTGTTCTCTCTCTCCTCCTCTCCCTTTTTCTGTGTCAAATAAGTGAATAAAATCTTTAACAAAACAACAACAAAAAAGAATTTTCCATGTACAGTTGAAAAGAATGTGCATTTTGTTGGATAGAATATTTTATGGATGCCTGTTGGTCTAAGGTATGGTTCAAGTTTGTTATTTCTTTGTGGATTTTTCTGTCTAGGTGATATATCCATTGTTGAAAGTGGGGTATTAAAGTTTCCTAAGATTATTGTATTGTTTATTTCTCCCTTCATATCTGTTAGTTTTGTTTAATGCCACTGGATACTCCAGTGTTGGGTGCATATATATTTATAATTGCATATTGATTGATTTATCCCTTTATCATTATGGATAGTGTACTTCCTTGTCTCTTGTTTCTAGCTAAAATCTTTTAAGTGATGAAGTATAGTTATCCCTATTTTCTTTTTGTTTCTACTTATATGGAATAGTTCTTTTTTTTTTTTTTCCCTATCTCTTCAGTTTGAGTCTGTATGAGTCATTAAATATGAAATGGGTCCTTAGAAGCAGTATGTAATTGTTTTTGTTTGTTTGTTTCTAAATACAGTCATTCTGTGTCTTCTGATTGGTGCTTTCAAACGATTTACATGTGGAGTAATTATGTAAATGTGTAAGGTCTTATTATTGCCAACTTATTGTTTTCTAGTTTTGTATTTTCATGGTTCTTTTTCCCTCTCTTTCATCATACTTTCATTAAATTGGTTATTTTTCATAATGGTATGCTCAATTTCTTCTTTGCTTTTTATGGATCTACTCTAGGTTTTTGTTTAGTGGTTATCGTGTAATTTACATAAACCATCAATAAAACAGTCAATTTTAGGGAGATAGGAACTTATTTTTGCATGACTTTAATGTCCCATCCTTTTTCATTATTGTCATGATTTGTCTCTTTATGTCATATATTCATTAACAATTTATAGTTGCTATAGTTTTGATTCTGGTGTTTTTTTTTTTTTTTCCTCTTCTTTTACTTTTCACTTAAAGTGGTTAACACCACCTTAAAAAGAGGTACAGTTTTTAAATCTGTCTTTTTTTTTTTTTTTTTTACCCTTATGAGTGTGTTGTGTATTTTCATATGTTCTTATGATGCTATTTAGTGTCTTCATTTCAGCTTGAAGAACTCCAGCATTTCTTGCAAGGTAGGTCTAGTGGTGATGAAATCCTTCAGCTCTTGTTGGTCTCAGAAAGTCTATTTCTCCTTAACATTTGAAAGGAACCTGCCAGATAAAGTATTCTTGGCTGGCAATTTTTGTCTTTCAACACTTTGAATATGGCATTATACCCTTTCCCATAGAATTTCTATGCAGAAATCAGCTGAGTGCTAACAGGACTTCCTTTATAGATTATATTGTTTTTGTCCTTGGCTGCCTGTAAGATTCTTTATCATTTATTTTTGATCATTTAATTATAAAGTATCTTGGAGAAGGTTTTTTTGTATTAAAATAATAAAACATTTTATTAGCTTCATGGACCTGTATGTCCAAATTTTTCCCCATGTTTGGGAAGTTCTCAGTCATTATTTCTTCAGTTAAGTTCTCTGCCTCCCACTTCTTCTTTTTTTCCTTCTAGAATCTCAAATTATATATAATTTTTTTTCTTTCTGGTGGTACCCAATAGCTCTCATAGGCTTTTTTCACTCTTTTACCTACCTCCCTTTTGTTATTTCTGCTTTCTGACTCTCAGTCATTTCTTCTTTCTTCTGTCTGGTTAGCCCTACTTCAGATGATCTCCATTATATTCTTCATCTCATTTATTGAATTCTCCAGATTCAGAATTTGCTTGTTTCATTTTTATTTCAATGTCTTTGGTAAAGAATGAACTCTCTTTCATGAACTTTATTCCTAATTTTATTGAATTCTCTGAGTCTTCTGTAGTTTATTGAATTTTTTCATAAGTATTTTGAATTCTTTATCAGTTAGATTGTAATATTTTATGCCTTCGATCTTGGCTTCTGGAAAATTATTTTCTTTTTGTGATAACCTATTTCCTTGGCTTTTTATATTGCCCATAGTTATGTGTTTCTGCTTTTGTATTTTAAGTAGCATACACCTCAGCTTACCCTTTATATCATCTTTGTTTCTCACAATACAATAACAATGAAAATATAGAAAGGGAAATTAGAGAATCAATTCCATATAGTATAGCACTAAGAACCATAAGATACCTGAGAATAAAGCTAACCAAAGAGGTAAAGGATCTGTACTCAAGGAACTACAGAACACTCATGAAAGAAATTGAAGAAGACACAAAAAAATGGAAGAGCATTCCATGCTCATGGATAAGAAGAATAAACTGTCAAAATGTCTATACTGCCTAGAGCAATCTATACTTTCTTTCTTTCTTTTTTAAGATTTTATTTGTATATTTGACAGACAGAGATCACAAGCAAGCAGAGAAGCAGGCTCAGAGGAGGAAGCAGGCTCCCTGCTGAGCAGAGAGCCTGATGCAGGGCTCGATCCCAGGACCCTGGGATCATGACCTAAGCCAAAGGCAGAGACTTTAACCCACGGAGCCACCCAGGCACCGCCCCCTCTTTTTTTTTTTTTTAAATGATATTACTTATTTATTTGAGAGAGAGACAGTGAGAGAGACCATGAGAAGTGAGAAGGTCAGAGAGAGAAGCAGACTCCCCATGGAGCTGGGAACCCAATGCGGGACTCGATCCTGGGACTCCAGGATCCTGACCTGAGCCCAAGACAGTTGCTTAACCAACTGAGCCACCCAGGTGCCTGCAATCTATACTTTCAATGCCATGCCAGTCAAAATTCCACTGCCATTTTTCAAAGAGCTCGAACAAACACTCCTAAAATTTGTATGGAACAAGAAGAGACCCCAAATTCCTAAGGAAATGTAAAAAGAAACACAAAACTGGGGGCATCACGTTGCCTGATTTCAAGCTTTACTACAAAGCTGTGATCAACTAGACAGCATGGTACTGACACAAAAACAAACACATAGACCAATGGAACAGAGTAGAGCCCAGATACGGACCCTCACCTTTATGGTCAAATAATCATTGACAAAGCAGGAAAAAATATACAGTGGAAAAAGTCTCTTCAATAAATGGTGCTGGGAAAATTGGACAACTATGTGCACAAGAATGAAACTTGACCACTCTCTTACACCATACACAAAGATAAACTCAAAATAGATAAAAGACCTCAAGGTGAGGCAGGATTCTATCAAAATCCTAGAGGAGAACGTAGGCAGCAACCTCTTTGACATCAGCCGCAGAAACTTCTTTCACAACATGTCTCCAAAGGTAAAGGAAACAAAAGTGAAAATGAACTTTTGGGACTTCATCAAGATCAAAAGCTTCTGCACAGCAAAGGAAGCAGTCAACAAAACAAAGAGGCAACCCATTGAATGGGAGAAGATATTTGCAAATGACACTACAGACAAAGGGCTGATATCCAAGATCTATAAAGAACTCCTCGGGGTGCTTGGGTGACTTCGTGGGTTAAAGCCTCTGCCTTTGGCTCAAGTTATGATCCTAGGGTCCAGGGATCCAGCCCTGCATCAGGCCCTCTGCTCAGCAGTGAGTCTGCTTCCCTCTCTCTCTCTCTCTCTCTCTGCCTGCCTCTCTGCCTACTTGTGATCTCTGTCAAATAAATAAATTCTTAAAACAACGACAACAACTCTTCAAACTCAACACACACAAAACATAAAAAAATGGGCAGAAACATGAGCAGACACTGCTCCAAAGATGACATACAAATGGCTAACAGACACATGAAAAAAATGTTCATCATCATTAGCAATCAGGGAGATTCAAATCAAAACCACATCGAGATACCACTTTGCACCAATTAGAATGGCCAACATTAACAAGACAGTAAACAAGTGTTGGAGAGCATGTGGAGAAAGGGGAACCCT
Organism: Martes martes; assembly: GCF_963455335.1. NCBI lineage: Eukaryota > Metazoa > Chordata > Mammalia > Carnivora > Mustelidae > Martes > Martes martes. Next base: position 86,296,994 of record NC_137888.1, read on the forward strand.
CTTACACTCTTGGTGGGAATACAAGTTGGTGCAGCCACTTTGGAAAACAGTGTGGAAATTCCTTAAGAAATTAAAAATAGAGCTTCCCTATGACCCTGCAATTCCCTACTGGGTATTTACCCCAAAGATGAAAAACAGGGCCACCTGTACCCCAATGTTCATAGCAGCAATGACCACAGTTGCCAAACTGTGGAAAGAACCAAGATGCCCTTCAACAGATGAAAGGATAAAGAAGATATGGTCCATACATATATAATGGAGTATTATGCCTCCATCAGAAAGGATGAATGCCCATCTTTTGTATCAACATGAACAGGACTGGAAGAGATTATGCTGAGTGAAATAAATCAAGCAGAGAGAGTCAATTATATGGGTTCACTTACTTGTGGAGCATCAGGAATAACATGGAGGTTATTGGGAGATGGAGAGAAGTGAGTTGGGGGAAATTGGAGGGGGAGATGAGCCATGAGAGGCTGTGGACTCCGAGAAAGAAACTGAGGGTTTTGGAGGGGAGGGAGTGGGTGTTGGGTGAGCCTGGTGGTGGGTATTATGGAGGGCATGTATTGCATGGAATCCTGGGTGTGGTACATAAACAATGAATTCTGGAACACTGAAAAGAAATAAAATAAAATGAAAAAAAAATTGTACAGTAGGGGCCCCTGTGTGGCTCAGTGGGTTAAGCCTCTACCTTCGGCTCAGGTCATGATCTCAGGGTCCTGGGATCGAGCCCCACATAGGGCTCTCTGCTCAGTGGGGAGCCTGCTTCCTCCTCTCTCTCTCTCTGCCTGACTCTCTGCCTACTTGTGATCTCTGTCAAATAAATAAAATCTTAAAAAATATATTAAAAAAATTGTACAGTAGATTAGTGGAGAAAGGACAGACTTAAAAAAAAAACTGAGTCTTCAGTATATACATATTTTTAAATGCATTATGAATGTAAAATATCTCAACCATATATAAAAATCAATTCGGTGGATTGCATATCTAAATGTAAAAGAGAAAACCACAAAACTTATACAAGATAAAAGGAAATATATTTCCAGGATATCTCACTAAGAAATTCTTTTTGTTGTTGTTGTTGTTGTTGTTGTTTTAAATATTTATTTATTTCAGAGAGAGAGCACCTTGAGCAGGAGGGACAGAGGAAGAGGGAGAGAGAATATCAAGCAGACTCCATGCTGAACATGGACCCAGACACACCGGGCACAATCTCATGACCATGAGCCAAAACCAAGAGTCAGATGCTTAACCAACTGTGCTACCCAGGCACCGCTGGCTAGTAAATTCTTTTTTTTTTTTTTTTTTTTTTTTTAGTTCCTTTTCATTTTACTTACTTATTTTTATTATTTTCTTCATTACTTTTTTTTTTAACTTTTATTTTTTGAGATTTTTGGTGGTTTCAATTTAGAGCTATTGTACTGCAGCTACAAATACTCTTATATATGTTTTTCAGTACAAATGTGCACCCATTTCTTTTGGGTATCACCTAGGAGTGCAATTGCTGTGTCATATGGAATATATATGTTCAACTTTAGTGACTTATAGTATACTTATACCAGCAGTGTGTGGGAGTGTCATTTGCTCTATAGCTTCCCTACCAAATGGTGTTATCTTTTTCATTATAGTACCTCTAGTGAATAGATAGTACCATAATAATACTGTGATTTTAGTTTGAATTCCCCTATTAATAATTTGATTATCCTTAAACATGACTATTATCCACTTAGACATCTTCATTGTGAATTCAAGAATTCATTGTGTATGCACCACACCCAGTGCTCCATGCAATACATGCCCTCCACAATACCCACCACCAGGCTCACGCAACCTCCCATCACCCTCCCCTCCAAATCCTTCAGTTAGTTCCTCAGTGTCCAGTCTCTCATGGTTCCTTTCCCCCTCCAATTTCCCCCAACTCCCTTCTCCTCTCCATCTCCCCATGTCTTCCATGTTATTCCTTGTCTCCACAAATAAGCAAAACTATGGGATAACTGAATCTCTGCTTGATTTATTTCACTCAGCATAATCTCTTCCAGTCCTGTTCATGTTGATACAAAAGTTGGGTATTCATCCTTTCTGATGGAGGCATAATAATCCATTGAAGATATGGACCATATCCTCTTTATCTATTCATCCATTGAAGGGCATCTTGGTTCTTTCCACAGTTTGGTGACTGTGGCTATTAAATTCTTAAAAAAGAAGTCAATCCCCATTTGCCTCTCTCCATCCCTGCCCCCCCCCCACAAAAAGGCCTAATCAAGAAGGGAAGAAATTATATTTAGAACTGTATTAACATAAGGATTTTTGTTAAGCAGTTGTTACTAGATAGTAAAGACAGAATATTGTGAGTTGTATGGTATTTAATATATATACTTATAGGAGGATTCTTTAGATTATATGCCAGCAAAAGGATGCTAGTTATATTATCTAAAGATAGTATAGATCAGTATAGTGGTCACCATGGGAGTGGAAGGATGGGATGGTGATTGGAAAGGAACACAATTAGGGAATAGTGTTCTGGGGTGCTAGAAGTGCCTGATTCTTACTCTAGATGGTGATTGTATGGGTTCACTTTTGAATAAATCATGGGGCTGGAAACTTTTGCTTTGTACGTTGTTCTGAATGTTTTCTCTCAAAATATACAATACAATTCAAAATGTCAACTGGTATGTGCTATGCTGAGTGCTGTGAAGTGTGTAAACCTGGCGATTCACAGACCTGTACCTCTGGGGCTAAAAATACATTATATGTTTATAAAAAATTTTTTAAAAATTATAAAAATATTAAAAAAGAATGAAAAATGTCAACTGAGGAAAAGTATTTGAGTAAAAAAGGCTTTTCTAAATGATAAAATAATCAGAACAAAATATAGTTGACAGTACAAACATAAAATTTTTATATAGTAAACATGCCAATATTAAGGTCAAAACAGGTGAAAACATGCAAAACCTATGCAACATATATAACAAATGCTTGGTTTTTCTTAACATTGTATATAAAGGTAAGGTTGTTGAACTTTTTCACATTAAGATTTTTATAGAATTCTGGATATTCATAATAATTCAAAAATTCAAAATAGTTAATTTCTTCTCATTTTTCAGGTAAGGAAATAAGATTCAAAGATGCTTAAGGAATTTTCAGTTTTCTGGAGACAATATGTGACAAAGCTGGGCTTCAAATCCCTATCTTTAAATTGTATAGTGTCTGTCACACTGGACTTTCTAGTGTTTTAATGTGAGTTGAATGATTTAGGGAGTTTTGTTAAAGCTCAGATTTTAATTTGCCGAGATGGGAGTAGGGTCTGAGATTCTGCATTTCTTATGAACTCCAGATGATGCTGATAATGCCCCATGCACCAAACTTAGAGTATCAAGATCACTCAGCACTTCCATGTTACCCACAGCATGCCACAAATTTGGCTAGGACATTTGGAAGTACAAAGACATAATGCAGTGTTTTTAATCCTTGCTGAAAACCTGGTAAGAAATTAAATTATGGAGAACTGAAATATGATTCAACATTTTGCTGGTACTATAAAAAAATGAGTTCCCCAGAGTAACCACCACACATTTGTGGTAACAAGGTGAAGAACTTAGCAGTTTTGCCTTGTGAACTTCCCTAGAGTATAATCATAATAGGATCATTGTGTACAAATAGGAAATATATATAAAATCACTTGAGTGTGCAGCTCTTGTAAACTTTCTACATTGCAAAGTGGTGCCACTCTGTGAACATTGATATATTTAAGGCTTTGGTTCTTAATAAACAATGCAATCTGCTACATCATAAGATGTGGCTGATTTGCATAAGTTTATCATTATCTGTTGAGGACTCAACCTCATTTTCAAATTTTGAACAAACTCATATTTTAAGTAAACATTTTTAAAAAATCTAATCTTCTGGTACTAGATTTTCACAAATAAACACATTTCAGCTATAATCACAGGATATTATGGATATCCTGCCATTTCTATAATCTGAATTTTAGTCTAATTTTGTGAAGCTCATTACTGAAAAGTGGATGGTTTGCTGATTTGTAATATCAAGAGTTTTCTTAGTAGATATCTCATATCCTTGTGTGTAATATCTAGTTATAAACTGATCTAGGTTATCTAACATTTTAATTAGTAAAAAGCTTTAGTCATTCTCAAAAAGTCATGCAGACGATTTTTATGACAATGTTTATTAACTAACAGGTATAGCTCATTTTTATAGTATTTTATATACAATTAGGAAAATAAAATATCTACAGGGAGAAAATGAAAATTATGAAAATAAGAACTCAGTGAAGAAACTATTTTCAGCATAGGATAAAAGAACTATTGCTCAGATATTTAGAAAAATAATTTTGTGGAGAATAAATTCATTTTATTAACATCAAGATGATTTAGTGGTATTTTTATAAAACAATGCCAACATCTTTTAAAGTTTTAACAGTTGTAAAGAAGTTGCTTGCATTCAACATAATTTGAAGTTCATAATCTTTGAAAAGTATTTAAATTATGGCAGATAATTAAATGAAGAAATGAAAGTAGTTCAAATTTAAACATAAACCTATGAAACATATGCTAGTGAGTAAATGACATCGATATTTCCTGAAACTTTATCAATTAAACGAATGTAAACCAGAAGTAACTTTCTGAGAAAATATTTAACTATATTTGCCATGGAAATAATACAGGATCCTCATGGTTATGGTAGCTTTTTATCAAGTAAAAGTACCACAAAACTTGGGAAATTAAAATTAGGGTATAAATAATAAGATGATGATTTTTTTCTTTAACAGAGGTCACAAATAGGCAGAGAGGCAGGCAGAGAGAGAACAGGAAGCAGGCTCCCCGCTGAGCAGAGAGCCCTATGTGGGGCTTGATCCCAGGACCCTGGGACAATGACCTGAGCTGAAGGGAGAAGCTTTAACCCACAGAGCCACCCAGGCACCCCTAAGATAATTATTTTGAATAAAATCAGCATAAAGGATAGCTAAAATATGGTCCTGTTCTTTTTCATATTTTACTGACTCCAACCCATTCTTTGTATTATAGTCAGTAAAATTTACAAATAGTAGCATATTACTTGTTCATAATAGATTTAAAATAGATTTGTAGAGGGGCACCTGGGTGGCTCAGTGGGTTAAAGCCTCTGCCTTCGGCTCAGGTTATGATCACAGGGTCCTGGGATTGAGCCCCACATTGGGCTCTCTGCTCAGCAAGGAGCCTGCTTCCTCCTCTCTCTCTACCTGCCTCTCTGGCTACTTGTGATCTCTCTCTGTCAAATAAATAAATAAAATCTTTTAAAATAGATTTGTAGAAAGAGTAAATGAGTGGCATAATCAACCATATTTACTTAGTGTCTCTGTATCTGTTAGACACATGTAGATGTTTGAGATGTTGTCATTAACATGACAGACAATATCCCTGTCCTCATGGAGTTTACAGTCTGCCTAGGTAGATATAGTAATTAATTCCAAGTAGTAAAGGTAAAAATAAAATCAAGACACTACAAGAGTTTATATTATTGAGGGGGTAAGGAGTTGTAAGGATAACTACTTAATCTTGAGCTCAGAAGAATAACTTTTCAGCTGAGAACTAAAGAAAAATAGGCACTAATTAGGTGTAAGGTCAGGATGCTCTAGGGCAGAGAAAACTGTAATGGTAGGCCCTCATAAGGACATATTGTGCTCAGGGAAATGCAGGAAATCCAGCACAAAAATCAAGAGAGAGATGTACCTGAAGCAAGAATGATGAGCAAAGGCCAATCATATGTACTCCAAGTAATAGGAAAGCTTAGAAGGATTCTGAGCAGAGGACATGGCTAGACCTCTGTGTTTAAAAGGGTCTCTGATTAAAATGAAGATAAGAGAGTGGAGATAGGTAGAAGCATCATGGGGATACTCAGATAACTTGTCAAATTTATGGTGAGAAACAAAGATCGTATGTAGATACAGTACAGTGAAGGTGGAGATAAATGCACAGTTTGGAGAACAAAGGTAAATTAGTGGATAATGAGACAATTTAGTGAAATTAGAACTACTGCAGAGGGAAGAGTCATGGAAGGTAGATCACAAGTTGAGTTTTGAGCACTTAGGGTTTGAGATGAATGCAAAACATGCTAGTGCAGATTTCAAGAAGGTAAAGGACATATTTCATTCTGGAGTCCTGAGGAACTGGGAAGGAAATACTACAGTGGGTATATCTAGGGCATTGAATACATGGTCATAAAAAGGATTGAGATTGCCAAGAAAAAGAAGGTAGAGTGAGCACAGAAAAGGTCAAGGACAAATACCCAACAGTTTCTCACATTTACTTCTTTCCTTGATGGGCAGAGAAAGAGTAGGCAAAAATACCTTAAAAATCTACTTCAGGCACCAATTAAGCTGAGAAACTAAAAATCTCAGAATCCTACATTAGTTAGAGTCACTGCATATGGTTGTGCAGTTTATGCATTGTATACTGATTTTCATTCAGCTCCATTCACCAACCTCATGTTCCTGGTTAGGGTGTCTTTCAGACAAAGAAATGTGCTTTTTGGGATGTGTCTACAGGGAGTACTTTTCATTTACACAATGATGTGGTACATGCTAGTCATCATCATTGGTCTTGTGTTGCTATCTCAAGGCTAAAAAAACCACCGTGCTTTGTGCATAAGTGGGATGTCTAGCTAATCCTCACATTTAGAGGCAACTCTTTAAGGTGTCACAAAATTATGAAAATAAAAGTACACTTAGGAAAAGTATAAATGAATCCATCTTCACAATTAAATTTAACATATGACGTAGTTTTCTAAAACCACTGTTCCACAGATAAAGGAGAACTGGGGAGATTATAAAATAGAATTGAAGAGAAAAGCTAATGGTAAAGTAGCAAAATAAAATATGCTTTAAAAATGGGAATTTTCAACATTTCTGATGAGCTTTACATTAAGCTCTAATTCCATAGTTTGGGCATTATCCATCCACTAAAGTGGTCACAGTTCATAAGTGTCAGAGCTTGAAGCCTGTGATCAATCATCAACTTTTAAAAAAATTTTAATTCCAATGTAGTTAACATACAGTGTCATATTCATTTCAGGTGTATGGCATAGTGGTTTAACAACTCCATATATTACTTAGTGCTCATCAAGATAACTGTAGTCTCAATGCCCTTCACCTATTTTATACTTCCACACCCACTTCCCTTATGGCAACCATCTGTTTGTTCTCTATAGTTAAAAGTCTGTTTCTTGGTTTGTCTTTTTTTTTTTTTTTTTCTTTGTTCATTTCTTTCTTGAATTCCATATGTGAATGAAATTATATGGTATTTGTCTTTGGCTTATTTCATTTAACATAATACTCTCTAGATCCATCCATGTTGTTGCAAATGACCATATTTCATTTTTTTCTATGACTGAGTAATATTCCATTGCATATATATACTACTTCTTTAGCCATTCATCAGTTGATGGATACTTGGGGTGTTTCCATAGTTTGGCTATTATAGATAATGCTGCTATAAACATCAGAGTGCATATATCTCTTTGAATCCAAATTTTTGTATCTTTTGGTTAAGTACTAGTAATACAATTGCTGGATCATAAGGTAGTTCTACTTTTAAATTTTTGAAGAAACTCCATACTGTTTACCAGAGTGGCTTCATCAGTTTGCATTCCCAACAACAGTGCCAGAGTGTTCCCTTTCCAACACCTTTGTTTTTTGTGTCATTGATTTTAGCCATTCTCATGGGTGTGAGATGATATCTCATTGTGGTTTTGATTTGCATTTTCTTGATGATGAGTGATGTTGAGCATCTTTTCTTGTGTCTGTTGGACATCTGTATGTCATCATTGAAGAAATGTCTATTCATGTCTTCTGCATAATTTTAATTGGATTCTTCTTTTGGTGTTGAGCTTGATAGGTTCTTTTTAGTTTGGGGATACTAACCCTTTATCAGATATGTCATTTGCAAATATCTTCTCCCATTCAGTAGTTGTCCTTTAGTTTTGTTGGTTATGTCCTTTGATGTGAAGAAGGTTTTATTCTGATGTAGTTCCAGTAAGTATTTTTGCTTTTGTTTCCCTTGTCTCAGGAGACTTATCTAGAAAAATTTTGTTATGGCCAATGTCAGAGAAATAATCACCTGAGCTCTTTTCTAGAATTTTTATGGTTCCAGGTCTCATATTTAAGTATTTAATACATTTTTAGTTTATTTTAGTGCGTGGTATAAGTGGTCCAGTTTCATTCTTTTGCACATAGCTGCCCAGTTTTCTGAACACAATTTGTTAAGCTATCTTTTTCCCATTGTATATTCTTTTTTAAAAAGATTTTATTTATTTATTCAACAGAGAGATCACAATTGGCAGAGAGGCAGGGAGAGACGGGCGGTGGGGGGAGGGGGGAAGCAGGCTCCCTGCTGGCAGAGCCTGATGCAGAGCTCCATCCCAGGACCCTGAGATCATGACCTGAGCTGAAGGCAGAGGCTTAATCCACTGAGCCACCCAGGCCCCCCTCCCATTGTATATTCTTGCCTCTTCTGTTGAAGACTAATTGACCATGCAATTATGGGTTTATTTCTGCACTTTCTATTCTGTTCCATTAATCTATATGTTTATTTTTGTGCCAGTATCACAAACTGTTTTGATTACTACAGATTTGTTTTTTTATTTTATTTTTTCATTGAAATTCAATAGACAACCAACATACAGTACATCATTAGTTTTTGATTTAGTGTTCAATGATTCATTAGTTGCGTATGACACCCAGTGCTCATCACTATAGCTTTGTAATATAACTTGAAGTCTGGAATTGTGATGACTCCAGTTTGTTTGTTTCATGATTACGTTGGCTATTTTAGGTCTCTTGTGGTCCCATAAAAATGTTAAAGTTATTTGTTCTAGTTGTGTGAAAAATGCTTTTGGTAATTTGAAAGGGATAGCATTAGATATGTAGATTGCTTTAGGTACAAGAGACATTTTAACGATATTTGTTCAATCCATAAGCATGGAATATCTTTCCCTCTGTGTCATCTTCCATTTTTTTCATAAATGTTTTAGAGTTTTCAGAATACAGCCTTTGAATCATCCAATGTTTTCTAATCCAAATTATGCCAGACAAACTTTTTTATATCTGAGCCTATAACTGTAAATGTGAAGGAAAAAATTTGGTAAGGGACAAAGAGGAGAATCCGTATTTTGTCACCTCAAAATTTTATGCAGGAGTGCATAGGCATGATGTTCTGAAACTGGTTATTAGGAAATATTGAACTCATTTTGAACTAGGGGCCCAAGTATAACTAGCATAAAAATTGTACCTGTAAGTTCATGGCAGAACCAAGCATTGTATTCCAGTGTAATCATCTGAGAAATTTGATGATCATCTTATTAACTTTTCCTTCAGACTTTATACATTTAAGGAAAAAAAAAAAGTAAAAAGAACAGAATATGAACAGTACATTTTTCAGAAAGAGGAGCGTAAGCCTGAAGGTCTTTATATTTATGTTAAATATAGTAAAGATCCTCAAGATTAAAACCCTCCTAATTTTTTGCAATTGGCTAAATCATGTTGTAATAATCAAATTTACCATTCTAAAATGGAGCATGACTAAATCTTTCCAATTACTTTTATTCCAAATAAACCAGAAAATATTGACTCTTTTGTTTAAAATGGCCAAGAAGGAAATTAGCATCATAGTAGCAACATGTTTGGGGAAATGGAGCAATAAGGAATTTATATGTGTGTTACTAACATATGTTACTCTAGTATTCCCTCTCCAAGCACAAGTAAAACTCTGAGAATGTCTTTTGAACAATTTCTAAACATTTTGCTTTCTTCATAAAGTACTTTCATCAGAAGATGGCAGTAAAATCTCAAAATCCATAATGTTTACAAGCCTTTCCAACAGTATAATCAAATTGTTTGGAATATTTATAAAAATCTATTTTATTCTTACTTAAACTGTTAATCTGTTGAAATACTATTTGGATGAATAATGCAACAGCACACTGATTTTTGAAGGCAGTGGGATGAGAGACACTTTATAATTTGAACAACTCCTCAGCAAAAATAAACTATTTGAACATTTGAATTAGTGAAAATGGATGTACAACATTCTAAAGTTGTTTTTTTAAAATTTTCTTAGAGAAGTACTTTGAGAAATTACTACAATAGATTCTTTTAAAAACAAGTTCATTTGAAAATATGTAAACATTTTCAAACATGAAGTCCAATAACTACTCAATTTATTTTCTCTGAAGAACAAGTAAAACAATACATGTTTTACTTTCTGAGTTTAAAAAAATTGAAAAAAATGACATTCTGTGGAGAATGTAAACATCTTTTTGGTTTTTAAATTAACTAGTTTTTAACTTTAACTCAATCTATTTTAATAGCACCTTTCTAATGATATTTAATATGCTATCAATGAGCACACGTGAGCATAAAGAAAAGTTGGTCTGATGAGATTACTGTAATTGTGAAAGCATATAATTAAGAAATATATGATAAGTACAAAGTGAAAATTCCTGCACCCCAAGCTATGGGATTTGAACTTCATGTGCAAAATATTATACTCTAGAAAGCCATGTTATGTTTTTAAGTTGACAGTATCAGTATTTACCAGTTACCTAAAAATTGTAAATGGTATAATGGTTATTTACATATTTTCTATATATATTGATTGTATATCATTATTATATATCATCACTCAGTCCTTCCCTCACCCTAGTGGATCTGCGCATATCCAAGGGGATTTCCAGGCTCTCTTTTTAGTGTACTTCTTCTTAGAATTTGAGCAGAGAGGCACTGGCAAAGACTGGTGATAGAAGAGGGTAAGGGAGATGGTTTAGTATCCACAGGCTCTAGCTTCATTCTGCTCCCCAGCTAGCCAGGCATGCTGACATCATTGCAGTGGTTTGAGAAGCTGACATGCAGGGCTGGCCCTTCCACGGTCTGTGCCTCAGCCTCAGGTAGCTTCTGCTGGCAGCCACACGTTAGCTATGTGTGCCTCATGTAAAAGCGTAAGAACCTCTTCCTTCTTTTACTTCTCCTGTTCTGGTGGTTTAAGCTGTTTCCTGCTATTGCTAAACCTGGGCTTCCTTGACATATTTTATTGGTTCTTTCTGCTTCCAGCACCTGTGTAATCCATTCTTTGTGTCAAATTCTCTCTGTTTGAAATACCTATCATCATTTCTGTTTCCCTGAATGGATTCCTATTACCTGGTAGAATGCAATTAAAACCCAGTAAGACAGTTTGTTGCAAGTTTTTGTTGTCTTATTTTATTGTTACTTGGTTCAGGTACATGATCTTTAAAACCATCCAATTTATTTTGTACCACAAGAAAAATTCCATTGGAGAGAGTAATGCTATAAATAATATGTCCATAAAATAGTGTTTTTTAGCTCACAGTTCATACTCTAAAATTCATAGCCTTGTAGAGAAATGCTCTGATACCCGAAAAAACCATTTTAAGAGAAACGGTTGTTTTCAGATTCCATGAATATCTGCAAGCATGCATATGCATAGTCAGGGATTGGCATATCTTGAGACTTAGACTTTGTTCAATTACTTCTGTAGGATAAAACGGAAGTTGGTATGGTTTAGAGTTCAGGCATTATAAATAATCTCTGCTTTCTGAAAAAAAGAAAAAAAAAAAAAACAGTTCCTGCCTTAGAATCCAGTCAAGCAAAAATTATATCTATGGGAAGTGACAAAAACAGACCTTAGTACCAGTAAGCAGGTGACACATATGGTCTAATGTGATTTCAGAGTGTTCCAATAGCTAAAATACCAATAGACTAGGACTTTACAAGATACAATATTTGGAAATCATGAGGCAAACAATCTGCATTAAAGAAGCAAGTCAGTATAAAAAGCATTAAACCCTAAGAGAAATACTAAAGAATAGGTCCATAATCCACTTAAGGGGAACTGGGAAGAGCAAGGCCAAGTCCTAGGAATAGGGAGAGCCAGACAGTTTGCCAGGCAGTTTAAAAGGTTTTGACCAAATAATTGAGGCCAAGGCAATAGAAGCCATTTGGTCCTCAGAACATATAGAAACCCATTTCTAAAAAGGGCATACAGTGGCGCCTGGGTGGCTCAGTGGGTTAAAGCCTCTGCCTTTGGCTCAGGTCATGATCCCAGGCTCCTGGGATTGAGCCCCGCATCGGGCTGGAGCCTGCTTCCTCCTCTATCTCTCTGCCTGCCTCTCTGACTACTTGTAATCTCTGTCAAATAAATAAAAATCTTAAAAAAAAATAAAAATAAAGCATACAAATTTAGGTATGATAGGATTTTGAGCCACAGAATTACTCTTCACACTGACTATCGATGTTTACATTCACCCTGAAATTTGGAAGTAGGACCTGCAGAAACAGCAGTTTGCTCCAGCTTTCAGGAGAAGGAGAGGTGAGGAAATAGGTTGGAGAAAAGGGGGTTTTTATTTTAAATCAAATTAAACTATAAAAAATAACCCGGGGATAGTGTAGTACAAAGAAGTTTAGGATGAGCCTCACTTTTATCCAGCTCAGAACTTTAAATATTGTGCATTCTTTTGTGATTTATTCCTACCAAATTTTGTTTACATAATCCTAAACAAGTCAAGCAATAACACGTTAGGAGGATTAGTCTTATGAGTATTTGTCTTTTATCTGTGTTTAAATGCCAAGGCTCTATCAGCTCCTCTTTTATTAAAATAGGAAATTTATTTAATTTTAACAATTGCCAAAATTTAATTTCCCAGAGAATGTAAAAATATTCTTCATAATGATCCATCTATGGAGTCAATGTAATTTTAGTAAATTTTCTTTTTCCTTTTTGGTAAGGAAGCACTGTCTGTTTTTTGTTTGTTTTGTACATGGGATCTAAAAAAATTATTTAGGACATATAGACATTGGAAGGATTCAAATAGTTGTAGAAAATAAGTGATCAAAATTAAATGTATTCATTTTATGTATATAGTACTAAATGTTGTCTTTAAATAGATTATTCTTGCTATATTACAAAAGATTTAATCTCAAAGAGAAAAAGTGGTACGATTGTTTTGCTTTTTTTGAATTAAAAAACTACATTTCATTTAAAATGATTCAAGTGTCGGGGCACCTGGGTGGCTCAGTGGGTTAAGTCTCTGCATCTCAGGTTATAATTTCAGGGTCCTGGGATCTAGGCTCACATCTGGCTCTCTGGCTCTCAGCAGGGAGCCTGCTTCCACCCCCACCCCTCCCACCTACCTCTCTGCCTACTTGTGATCTCTCTCTCTGTGTCTCTCTCTGTGTCGAATAAGTAAATATTTAAAAAATTAAAAAAAAATGATTTAAGCGTCATCTCAGGTGTGGTCACAGTAACACAGTTCAAATCCCACACATTGAGGGTAATGTACAAAAGTTATAACTAGGTCTTGATCTGACATACACAATAGTTTGAGATAGCACAAGCAATTAGTAAAATGGCAACAGATTATTGAAATTTTGAAATGTGTCTCTTTTTTATATAACATTTTTAAAATTTGCTAATGTTTATGGTCCAGTAAACCTTGTTTCTAAGGTACCTTCCTCCAGGAAAAAAATAAACACATGAGTTAGGACAAGGCATTTTAAACTAAGCAGCCCCTGCTGATGTACTGATTCTATGATTCCATAAATATTTCCAAAATTGTTTTCAGTTCTAGCAATTGGGTCCCTTAACATCAATTTCCTGCTCATGAAGAATATTTCCTTGGTTTATAGCTTCTATTTCAGTGTACACATAAAGAACTGTCAATCAGGAATATTGCCTTACCTCTAGAGTGACAGTGGGCAAAGTGGTCTGAGTGATGTTGAAGTTTCCATAGATTCAAACCCTCTGACTTTCTGTTCCCTCCTGGGCCTGGGCACAGTTGTTAAATGGAACCTCTCTACCATGACCTATTGTACTATTGCCAGTGTTTCTTGAAAATTAAGTTTGTTATTTTGTTGTTGTTTTGTTTTGCTGGAATAGATTATTTAAAACAAAACAAAACATTGTCCTTCAGAAACTGCCTTTGCTAAATAAATTTTTGAATCTAAGTTCTCTGAAATTTCCTTGATTAGTTTGGCTGAGTTTAAAATTCTGTGTTCAGAATTATTTTTCCAAGGGAACCTGCATGACTCAGTCGGTTAACTGGCGGCCTTCTGCTCAGGTCCTGATCTTGGTGTCTTGAGATCTAGCCTTGCATCGGGCTCCCTGTTCAGGGGGGAGTCTGCTTCTCCCTTTGCACCTCCCCCCAACTCATGGGCTCTCTTGTGTTCTTTCTCAAATAAATAAATAAAATCTTAAAGAATTACTTTTTATGTGACTTTAAAGGCATTCAATATTTTTTTAACATTCTGTATTTTTAGAGGTAGATTTGGTTTGCATCCCTTTGAGAATGAAGTTCATTTTTCTCTCATGTCACCTACTGAGATCATAAACATGTAACTCTTTGTTTTAATTCTTTCAACAAGTGTGCTCCAGTTTGAGAGTGTCTGTGTATCTCTATCACTTTAAGACTATTAATAAGAATTCAAAAGATTTTACCTTCTTTCCTAAATTATTTTTATTTCAGTTTCAATAATCCTAATTGTTTATTTTGGTTCATTATTCTTGTGTGTGTGTTTCAGATATCTAGAGATTTTTGTTTTTTATTTTTAACAAAGTAGGTATCTGGTGTATTTTCTGCTGTTATATAAATTGTTGTGTTCTAAAATACTCCTTAGTCCTGAATGGAAAGTCATATGGTGTGCTGCAATTGTAGTTGAGGTGTTTTCACTGGCTCTGACCCTCCCGCACCCCACACACTCATACACACACTCAAACACGCATCCTGTTTTTTCTGCTCTGCTTTATTTTCTCAATATGACTGATCCATATATGCAATATAAACTATCTATTTGTACATTTATTAGCTTACCCTCCCACCCTTGTCCACCATGTACACTTCATGATTTATGGGATTTGTGTCTGTTTAATTCATATCTGTATCTCAATTATCTAGAAGACTTCTCAAACCAAATAGTTCTAGAGTGAATTAATGAGTGGCCAATAATCAAACATCTTCATCCTCTGTGCAGCAACATGCAGAACTCTGTGAAGTATCAATACCCAAAAGATGTCCTTGATCTCTCCAGGCCTCCAGGCCTTTCCGCCCCCCCCCCCCTCTTGAAATTGTGAAGGCCAAACAGAGCAATTGATTTTGCCTAGAAGCAAATTCCATGCGTGGATGGACAGGGTTGTCAAGATGCAGAACTAATCAACAGACATTCCCTTAGGGAAAAATTGCTGCAGACTCCTGCCCTACATTCTTACCTACCCTCTGTCTTCACTGATTCCTAATTTGTAGCTTCTGAGGTCTCTGCAGAAACACTGGCTTCCACTTCTGCTTGAGGCCCCTTCTGAGACTATAGCTTCTGTTTGTTGTCATCACTGGAAACTCACAATCCTATTTTGCTGTTGACTTTTCTCATCTACCTGCTGGCTTTCTTTGTCTTCTTGCTCTTTGTGTATCTTTACAGGGTGGGGGAGACAAATCCATATGCTCTGTCTACAGTTTGACTTGGAAGCCCAGTGCTTATTTGTTGGTTGATTGGTGAGATTTTAGCCCTGTAAGGTAGCCTAAGGGAGAAAATGATACAAGCACAGAATATGGCTTATTTAGTAAGTTAATACAGCATGAGAGGGATAAAGGACTCAAATCACTGAATTCAGAATAAAGCTGGTAATGTTTTATTTTTCATATACTCGCTGCCTACAGGATTTGACTAGTGATACATAGATAGCTGTATAGCTCTCCTCTATCAAAATGAACTTGCAGATTTAAGGATCTTTATATTAAGGCAGAATGACATCCCAGTCTGGGAATAGTTCAGGAGAGAGAATAATTTATAAATGCTGGCCTTTTTTATAGATATTTGGGGTATTTTAAGAACTAGATTAAGTTACAAAATATTTTTCATTATTAAGCTTTCTAGGTAAGAGATTTAGAGAAAGACAAAATTATATTCTAAAAGAGCCGCACATTTTGTTTTCTTCATATGCCTAATTTAACAAGAAGACAAGATGTAGTCTTAATTTCTGTCAGACACCACTCAGAGCAAGAGCATAAGAAAAATCATTCAAGTCATAAAAAATTCATTTATGCTGACCTGTCTTTTTTAACATAGAGGCTTCTGAAAGAATTCTGTTTCTCTCAAGCACACCCTGATTCCTTTCTTTTGCTATACCAACAAAGAAGTTGAAAGGTGACAATGTCTCCTGTTGACAAGTGTCTTGCTGTCTCATATTTAATATTTTCCTTATATAGGAGAGTTTGTTTTTTCAATCTATCACTCAGGAGGAGGCAAGAATGGTCTAGAAAGTGATTTCAAATGAGTCTCTGAGCTTCCTGGTCTATATTACAAGAAAATACTTGAATCACATGTAATAAATAATAAAAAGTAGAGTTCATTTATTGCACTTAAACATGCTAATGATAATAATTTCATTACCCTAATAAACATGTTGTGTTTATTATACACACCTCATAGATGAAGAAACAAACTTTTTTTTTGAGGAGTTAATTTTGAAGAGTTAAATAATTTTTCAAATGTCACCTTATAAGTCGACGATCTGGAATTTGAACACTGCTGGCTTTAATCCAAAGTAATTGCTCTACATCGCTGCATCTTCAATTTCCTCGTAGGAGAAATATTAACCATCTCAATGTATGACAAGGTATGTTATCTCTCAATATATGAGAAAACCACTGAGAGAGAGAACTACAATGTATGGGGGAGAAGTTAATCCTTTCAAATATGTCTCCTGATAGATATCCTAGAAGTGATATTGACAGAATTGTTAAATGATTATCTTTTCAAATGCTGCCATTCTAAGCTTCAGTATTGTTACAAGCTATGATGTTTCCCATATCTTTAGAGAAAAAAAAATTTTTTTCTGTTAATGGATTTACTAACCAACTTTGCTGATTATTCCTTCAAAGCTCTAGAAGAGATTCCTTTAATTAAAATTGAAGGCCAGTTATTTAACATTCAGACCTTTCCACAACGATAAGTGCCACATGTAATATTTGCATGCTGATCAGTTAATAATATTTTCATTATTGGATTTGTGACACATTTGGGCAGGAGTCCCAAATTTAGTTCTAGGAAGTTTCTTGTTAATTCTAACATTATGTATTTTTATTTTTTATGAAAAATAAAAAGATAACTTATGAATTTTCCTTTTTTTTTCAATGATCATAGTGACAGGCATTGGAAAATGCCATTCTATCTATCTCTGAGCTTCCTTCTCCTCCATCTCTTCCTTCCTTGAATTCTTAGTTGGTTTCCTTAATGTTCAGTGAAAGAACTAAGCCATGGCCTATTCCTTTAAAACTGTGTATTGTAGAAAAACATTAGGTTAGGAATTGGGAGGATGGGCCTTAAAGTCAGACATTGCCACATCTTAATGGGGTTTAAAATGGTAATTAAAAATTCCATGTCACAGGATTGCTGTGAGGATCAAAAGAGGTTAAAAAATAGCATATAGGAAACTTTAAATGAATGGCAGTTTTCTTGCTTAAGTAGGCTTAATTAGCAGGTAGTCATTAGAAAGAGATTATATGTTTATCAAACAGCAAACAAAAACAACAACAAATGGCAAGAGATTTTCTTTTCTATCCTGAACTGGGCTACAACATGTGGAATCCTTCACTTTATGTAAATAATAGTCATCTCAAAGCCTTCAGAATTATGACAGTGACTCAAAGTCAGATTCACTCTAACTTTGAAATTATAGTTCATGCCATGAGCACATTAACTCCATGAGCTCATTGAATTTAAATTTATTTTCTAAGCTTATATTCTGGCCCTCTTCTCAACTTCCTATTCATACCTTACTCCCTTCTAATCTAATTTCTGCCCACACATACTGTGAAATTTAACTCTAAGTTTACTACCAACCTCATAGTCTCTAAGTTCAAGGAATATTTTTCATTTCTTATGTTATTTAATCTCTCAACATTGGATTAGGCAATCTGTTATAGGCCTTGGTATGAAATGAATGTGTCCTTTCAAAATGTATATGCTTTAGACCTAATGCCCACTGTGGGGGTACTCAGAGGTGGGGCCTTTGGGAAGTATATTAAAAGAAGTCCTGAGAAATGGGTCCATATAATAAGATTAGTGCCTTTATAAGAAGAGGCACTGGAGAGGTTATTCTCTTTGTCTCTATCTCTGTGTGTCTCCTTCTCTTCCACTGTCCTTTTCCCCTCCGCCACCCCTATCTGCACACATCTGACATATGAAAACATGATAAAAAGGAAGCTGTCTGCAATTCAGGAAGAGAGGCATCACCAAACCCACCATGCTGGCACCCTGATCTCAGACTTTGATCCCCTGGAACTCTAAGAAGATTAATTTCCATATTTAAGCCATTTAGTCTATGGCATTTTATTATGGCCTTGATTGACTCTGGATGCCCAAGACAATTATACAAAGCTCTAACTCTTATACTCTTTTCCTTCGTCAGTGTGTGTTTGCAGCAAACAAACTTGAGGGAAGAGATCATTTTCCCTCTGGAACAAAGAGAAAACTGGCTTATCATTTGCTATACAATAGCATGTTCCCCAAACTTCATAACCTGCAGCTATAGTACAAAATGCTGCAAGTGCAGTGTCCTTCTGGACCGGTTGGCATCATCATGGTGGGACTTGGGGACAAAGGGAACTGACATACATACTGATTCCAGGAGCATAATAGATTGCCTCTAGGCAATCTAAGCACACCAATACCATCTCTCAGGCTCTTCATCATAGACTTAACTCCTTGCCATTGGAGACTGTCCCCATGGTAATACATTTGCCACTCTGAAACTTGATGTTCTGCTCCCCTTTGAACACACCCAGAGTGTAGTCCCGCCTTCATTCTCTTGGCAACTCATGAAATACATTCAGCAGGTATAGCAGCTACTTTATTGCCTGATAAATTTCTTCCTTTAGCCAGCCCTTCCCCAGGGAATCTGCAGAACAACTACTACTGTTAAGAAATGAATTTAGCCAGGTCATAGGATACAAGGTTAATATACAGAAACCAATAATAATCTAGTACACAAAGTAAACTGTTTCAACAGAGGACTAGGTAGTCTATACTTAAGGTTTAGCAGGGCATATATGTCTATCCATACTCAGCTCTATGGTTGTAACATAAAAGTGGCCATAGACAATATGTAAATGAATGAAAGTGGCTGTGCCCTATGAAACTTACAAAAGCAGACTGCAGACCAGATTCAACCCATGGACTGTAGTTTGTCAACCCCATTATATATGATGAATATTGATAGAATACTTGGTATTATATCTAATTTATTAGGTATCTTTTAATTTTTTATCTTTTATAGTTTTCAACACAGAGATATTGCATATCTTCTGATATTTTTTTATTCCTAAGAATTCAATGGTCTGATACTGTTATAAAAAGAATTATTTTTCTTACTTCATTTTATAATTGTTTATATAAGAATATTGATTTCTGTATAGTAACCTTGTATCTGCCAAGTTCATTCTTATTAGTTCAAGTATTCTTTAAAATCCCTAAGGATTTTCTATGTATATAATTATGTAATCTGCAAATAGAAATTTTACACTTTTCAATCTAATTTCTATGACTTTCTTCCCCTTACTTTATTGTAACATCTAGAACTTCCAATGCAACTTTGAATGAAACATTCAGAGTGCATATTTTTGCTCTTTTAATATGGGGGAAAGTTACCAATATTTAATCCTTAAGTATAATGTTAGTTGTAGAATTTTAGTTGATAGCTTTTTATCAGATTAAAGTACTCTTCTATTTCTAGGTTGCAAAAATCTTTACATGAATTGTTGCTCACTTTTGTCAAATTATTTTTCTATGGCTAGAAATTATCATAATTTTTTCTCCTTTATTTTGTAATATGGTAAAATGCATTATTGGTTTTTGAATGTTAAATTTACTTTCTATTCCTTGTATAAACCCAAAATGGTTAAAATACACTATATTTTCTATAAGTTGCTAGTTTCCCCTAATAATTCATTGAGGATATTTGTTTCTATGTTCATGAGGAATATCAGTCTGTGGATCTTGTAATATCATTATATGATTTTGATATTGAGGTAATGCTGGATTCATAAAATGACTAAGGATGGCACTTATATCTTCTGTGTTCTTATAGAATTAATATAGATACATACCCACAGTGGGATTACTAGATCATATGGTATTTTTTTTTTTTCTTAAGAGGAGATACCATACTATCTTTCATAGTGGCTGTGTTATTGTACATTTCCATCAACAATGTACAAGCATTTAAATTTCTTTGTATCCTTACTAGCACCTTTTTTTAAAAATAATAGCTATCCTAACAGATATGAGATAATATATTATTGTAGTTTTGATTTTAATTTCTCTGATTAGTGATATTGAACATCTTTTTATATACTTGTTGCCATTTATATTCTTTATATTCATGTTGCTTTGGAGAAGTGTCTAGTCAAGTCTTCCGCCCCATGTTCATTGTGGTATTATTCACAATAGCAAAGATCTAGAAGTCATACTTTATGATTCCATTTACATGAGGTACTAAAATTTTCTAACTCAGAGAGACAGAGAAAAGATGGTAGCTGCCAAGGGCTGGCTGGGCAGGAAGAGCAAAACAGGCAGTTGCTGTTTAAAGGGTAAAAAGTTTCAGTTTCACAATATGAATAAGTTGTAGAGATCTGTATAAGATCTATAGTTGATAATACTATATTGTGCACTTAAAAATTAAGAAAGAGGTGTCACAGGAAAAAGAACTGGAAGGTGAGGTAATGGATTATAAGATCTATTTTAAACATTTCTAGTTTGAATATTTAAGATAGTTCTGTATTTGGAATGTGGTTAAATAAAAGGCCTTGATTACTTGGTTAATTCAGTTATTGAGGGGATGGATACTGTATGACTCATTTATTACTAGAAAATCAGGATGGTGCTGGAAACTTCTTTTTCTGCATCTTTAAGAGATAGGATTGTAATCATCAAGCATTGGTATCATACTGCAGTGGTCCCCTACGGTATGTGGTTCAAGCTTGCCAAAAGCTGCTCATTTGCTATAAGAAGTGTTCCTGTTTAGCTGCATTTGGAAGATGGACTTAAAAGTGTAGTTGTGTTGGCTCTGTCTCCAATTTCCTCAACATCCTTTCTCTTAATGAACTGGGGCAGGATCAGTTGAAGAGGTGTGGGCAAAACATGTCAGATGCTAGATGAAAGATTCTACAGTGAAGTTATAACAGTATCATGTATATGTTTTTGAAAATCTTGCCCAAAAAAGTCACTTACCAGAAACAAAATGTTTCTTCAGTAAAAGCTGCATTGATTACTTTCTGAAATTTGTGTCACTTACATAATAATATAACACATTAAATACAGAGTAAACTGCGGACTACAATCTGAACTATATATATATATATATACATATATATATATATATAAAAGATTTTATTTATTTATTTGACAGAGATCACAAGTAGGCAGAGAGGCAGGCAGAGAGAGGAAGGGAAGCAGGCTCCCCACTGAGCAGAGAGCCTGATGTGGGACTCGATCCCAGGACCCTGAGATCATGCCACTGAGCTACCCAGGCACCAATGAGCAATATATATTTTTGAAAGGTTATTGGAATGAAAATTCTTTTTTGCCTTAGTTTCTCCAGTTTTAATTTTGACCTCTGCTAGGATACATAACTCATAATGAATGACACATAACTCAGTAATGAGTGACTAGAAGACTATATAATTTTAAAAAAGAAATCAATTAGCCTTTGCTAATTAAGTTTTTTCCCCCAACTACACACCTACATACACATACATTCATATATGTAATTTTTTAAAAGTATTTTTTTCAAAGATTTTATTTATTTATTTGACAGACAGAGATCACAAATAGAGAGGCAGGCAGAGAGAGGGGAGAAGCAGGCTCCCCACTGAGCAGAGAGTCCGATGCGGGGCTCGATCCCAGGACCCCGGGATCATGACCTGAGCCGAAGACAGGGGCTCTAACCCACTGAGCCACCCAGGCGCCCCTTAAAAGTATTTTTGATCATTCTTGTAGTTCTTATTTTACCACTTGAAATGGCTTTGGATTTCTTTTGAATGTACTATTGAGACTTAAACTGCTTTCTTCAGCAGTGAATACCTATAAGAAACCAGCGTGGCCTAGAATCATTTCCATTAACTGGGCCTCCAAATGAAGTGCTGTATATCAATTCCTTCAGGCTTGAGATACACTGCAGGGTTCTTTTTCCTGGTAAATGAAGCATGCTTTTTGGAGCACTGTGCATATCAGTGAATAGGAATCTAGGGGAAAATAAAGTGTTGGTAGTCTTAATATCTAGTCTAGAAAGAAGAAGTGAACCAGATCTAAGCTTCAGCAGATAGAAACATATTCAAGATATCTTTTAAAAAGATGAGGGGACTTCTATGAGTCAGCATGTCAAACAGTACAACTAACTGAGATGGGGTCAGATGATCTCATTTTGGAGTATATCTCATTGGTCAAAGGCTATTTATTTTTAGTTTTCTTAGCACAATTAACACATGCTTTTTAAAATCTTGCAGAGGAGAGTAGATACTAGTTTTAATTTGTCCTCAAACTCTTTCTGGTATTAAAGTATATAAAGATACTTTATATACTTTAAAGATACTTAAAGATTTCATTTTGTCTTTAGAACCTGGACTAGAAAAGTAAACAGTGCTTTTTACTTAAAACACTCCAGTGCTCCTGAGCTGAGTGTTACTAATAGCTTTGTTATTCTAGTATAATTCTCTAGGTGCTCCTCTTTCCCTTTGTAATCTGCCTTTCGTTAATTGGAAGAGATAGTCTTATGATTTGGATTCAGAAGTCTCTGAGGTGTGAAAATATATCCTTATATATCTGCTAATGAGACTGATTTTGTAGCAAACACAACAGGCCTATGCATCTCAGTATGCATTTATCTTCAGAATAGTCACTTTAGATGAACTATACAATGTTTTTCCATTCTATTCTTGCTTGAATTATCTTTCTGGAGCCTCCTTTGGACATGGATTTGGAACTTGTGGAATATTCTTTAAAACACCTGTATACAGCATGTTTTTAAAATTTTAAGGTAGATTTTTCTTTAGTCAAAAAACTTTCAAAGTGGGAACTAACCCATAGTGTATGTAAACATTCCAGTATTACTGTTCTGCACTCATTATTTAATCCTCTTTGTTGGCACAAGAGTGAGAGGTTGGGGGGCAACAAATGCAACTAATGCAGGAGCTTCCTCCACTCAAGTTGACACAAGGGGTGCCACTAACTCCTTAGGTTGTGTTGTGTTGTTTCATTCCATGGAAGGATTTTTACAGAAAGGAGAGATGTCATTTACCACAACTTCTCACCACTCTGTGTGCAGAAGATAACAGATGCAGCGCTTAAGAGGGTCTTGGGCTCTCCTTATGAACGCGTTTTATTTACTATTATAAAACATCCTTATGTGCTTTCAGACATTTTTAATCTCTCGCATGATGCTACTAAACTCCATTCTGTTTCCTTCCACTTTCTTTGTTTGAAAGTATGTCAGAACTGTGCCTTCCTCTTTCAATGCCTGAAGTTTTATATTTTCCTGATTGAAACTGTATTCTGTTTAACTGAATTATGGCCAGTTAGATGAGTTTTAAATTCTTTTTACACAAATTCCAAAACTTATATAACCACACAGTTAATAAAATTCTCTTTAAAAGTGCATTTTAAATATTTATTAGTTACTCAGACTCTGTTAAAATATATTCTCTTCCTGGAACAATGCATCCCATTATCTTGCTGGCTGCAAGATTAATTATAATAATAAAATAATGGAAATTGATGGTTGTAGAATTAGTACCTATCATACCTCAGGAATTAAATGATAATATGAAATTGGTCGCATACAATTTGACAATTGAAAATGTTTTCTTCCCTTATTACCAGAGTTTACATAAGAAAATATATAAATTAGAATGATACTTTATTACCTATGTAGCCTGGCTTAACAGAAGTCTACACTTTTACATATGTCAGACATATGCCAGCGAATTCTCCAACATCTTTTCAGAACACACATTGCTTCACACTTCGTGTTGCCTGAGAAAACACTACAGAATCTATCAAGAAGCTCTGACTTTGCCCGTTCTGTCCCTTTATCTGTACTGCAGTAATACAAATTCAGGGTCCTGGTGTTTTTGCAACTCCCATTCCAAACTTGTTTTAATATACCTCTCTTTTTTATCAATATAATTTTTTTTAATTTTAATTTATACCTGCATAGGGTACTGAATGGATCTGGAGATATGAAGAAAAGAGATGCTATTCCACACCACATGAGATCAATCAACAAGATCACTTAGCCCCTATTTTCCCTTATCTTGACAACAACCCACTAAAATTTATCAAATTTTATTAATCAATATATTTTTGGAACACCATAATTAATACTGTGGTTTAATAAAATTCACCATGTTTCCATTCCAGTTCACAATCCTTCTACTACTCCTTTGACAATAATATCAATAGGATATGGAGAATAGGGACAGTGATTTACAAATGTTAGATCAAACTATATAAATAAAGGTATGGAATATCCAGGTAATATTTACCAAACATCTTTGATCTAACTGAATGGTCTAGATTAGGTGTCAGCAAACTTTATATAGGTCCAGAGAGTAAAATATGTGACTTTGCAAGCCATCTGGTCTTTGTCATGAATACTTAACTCTGCTTTATTAATGCAAAGGCAACCATGGACAATATGGCAATGAATGAGCTTGGCTATGCTTCAGTATATCTTTGTTGATAAGAAAGTGGGCAAGATTTGGCCCAGGGTCATAGTTGCCCACTCCTGGTCTAGATGGATAACATCAAATATAAATATTTTGTCTAAAATTAAAGTGATAAATGATTCTAATTAAGTTTAGATATATTCATTGACTCAATCATTACTCTTTCCTCCTGTCCAATAAAATAATTTTACAACATATTAGAATTCTTATAATATACAACAATACAACTTTCACTTGTAAGTTTCCCCCGAACATTGTTTATTTTTACTGATGAAGAATGATGATAATATATTTTAAATACATGGCCTGTTTGAAGGATATGTCATGTTATTTAGAATTTATCATTTAGTGCTCCAAGCTTCTGAAGTTTTATTGAAACATCATTACCATTTGATGCTTTTGAACTTTTAATTACTATCATGTTATAAGATCTTCACTCAAAACCTCAAGGGCAACATTTAAGAGAACAAAAGTAAACAGGGATGTATGCTTCATTATAGCCTTTATTATAACCAAATCCCTATGCCTTACAAGTTCAGAGGTTGTAATGATATTTTCAAAACAGCAATTTAAAAGCAAACAGACAAGCATAATGTTACTTGGTATATTCAGCAATTTTTTCATACATTTATCCATTTATTTATTACGTATCTTTGCCAACTATAGAAATAGAGTTATCACTACCACTTTACCTCAGAAGGTAGTTGACTTAAAGAACTTTAGAGTGCTTAGAAGAGCCAAAGAGAAAAGGATATCTGTTCTTGTTTATACTTTTGACAAGACAGGGGATGATATATTAATGAACCTCTGTGAATAAGGACTTATCTCAATTATAATGCATCTATTTCTATTTCCCTTTAAAAAAGATTTCTCTGGGGACTATAAGAAAGTCTGTTCCCTTCCTTAAAGCAAAATCACAAATAAAAATGTACAAGAAAAAAGTACAATATTTTGAATTTTATTTCTTTGCTCCGTGCCGGTAGAGAATTCAATACATACATACATATGTATACTGATATATTTAAATATAAATTCTAAATATAATTTCTTAGGTTAGAAAGTAGATTTTTAATATCTAAGCATTTTAAGTGTTCCATAATAGGGCCAATGTGTTCTAAACTAGATTTCTTTTGTTATTAATAATAGGACTTGTTGACATCCCTAGTGAAATGCTGATGACAGATATTGTAAGGATGGTACTAAGGTTTATGAAAGAGCTCTGGCTTTTATTTTATAGGTAGTTGTGCTGAGTAGATTTTCTTCTTGGAATGCATATACTGCATTTTAAACACAATTAAAAAAAACCCTCAAAACACAGTTTCCTTATCTCACAAATGGGAACCTATCATAGAAATGATACCATAATGTATGTTGAAAGATCAGCAAAGCAATCAACAGGTATTTAGGAAACAATACTTATGTTCTGAGTAACAAAACCAAAGTTTGTTCTAAGATCTATAACCTAAGAACAAATACGAGTAATACATGTTCTTAATTCTTTGGGGGAGGGGAAAAAAGTCTCCTATCTTTTAAATTCTAGAGCCTTTTATGATCCTAACATATTTTACTCCTCTTTCCCTTCCTTCCCTGTTTTAATCATACTGTCTTTTCTGCATTGGTGAAGGAGAGATTTATACCTTAGAGTTAAGGGGATGCACAAATACAGGACACCTGGCACTGAACAGATGAGATACAGAACAGTTTATTAGTCATATAACTCACAGCGTGGGGAAAGAGGACAGTACTCCATGCAGGGCTACACAGTGAACATAGTGAAACATCAAGGGCATGATTTTGTAATATTAAGAGAGTGAGGTGTCCTCTAGTTCCCATGACAGGATATGATTGGCTCGTTTGAATAATTCTGTGGTTTAATTCTGAATATACTACTCTGGAACAAGAAGGGACTGTGTCTGATTCTCTTTATAAAGAATGTTGTTTGACTAAGGGTCTTCATTCATGGGAGCAAACTGGGGAGGAGAAATTTGATTTAGGCCCTTTGAGGCTCTTCAGTCCCACCAATGTCAATGCACCACACATTACTGACCTTTAATCTTAGCCCTTACATCTCAGTTTCTTTCTTGATGCCTTGTCTTTAGTTTAAATCTCCATGAGTCAGAGAAGTTCCTCCTTAGAAAGCAAGTTAGGCAGTAAATTGGAAGGGTAAGTGCACATGGCATTGTTATTCAAATGAATTTTAGAGGGCTTTTGTGGCCTGAGGGACCTGTGAGCTATTCCTGTGGGCAGTATGTTTACCCAGGGGGCATGAATTTAGACTAACTAAAGCCTGTTGTAACAGTGACACCCAGCAGGATTTCTATTTCCCACTTTGTAACTTAAATAAGAATTCTCTAAGGAACACATTTATGCCTGTGAATTAAACCAGCTGCTAGGGGCCTATGGAGGAAATGGAAGTTCCATTAAATGTCTTTTTCAAAGGCCCAGAATTGTGTATTCTGAGAAATGAAATGTGTATGTTAGTCACTATCAGGAACTCTAGGAAATGATCAGTATTTCCAGCAAGAATAAGGAGTGTCCTGGTGAGGCCTTATATTGTAGTCGTCATATGTGTAATGTCATTCTTGTGACGCCAGAGGCAGACGGATACAGTTAAGATCTTCACTGCAAAGATTGTGGGCAGTGGAAAGATTGTTTAAGGTGCCTTGAAAGGACATATTGTTTCTGTTCAGAAGAGAAGGCAAGTTAAAGCTGAGAGACCATTGAAATAGGTACTGAATAAAACATTTCAGCCTAAAAATAGAGCTACCCTATGACCCAGCAATTGCACTACTGGGTATTTACCCTAAAGATACAAACGTAGTGATCGGAAGGGGCACGTGCACCCGAATGTTTATAGCAGCAATGTCCACAATAGCCAAACTATGGAAAGAACCTAAATGTCCATCAAGAGATGAATGGATAAAGAAGATGTGGTATATATACACAATGGAATACTATGTAGCCATCAAAAGAAATGAAATCTTGCCATTTGCAACGACGTGGATGGAACTAGAGGGTATCATGCTTAGTGAAATAAGTCAATCGGAAAAAGACAACTATCATATGATCTCCCTCATATGAGGAAGTGGAGATGCGATGTGGGGGGGTTAGGGGGGTAGGAGAAGAATAAATGAAACAAGATGGGATCGGGAGGGAGACAAACCTTAAGTGACTCTTAATCTCACAAAACAAACTAAGGGTTGCTGGGAGGGGGGAGGGAGAGGGGGGTGGGGTTATGGACACTGGGGAGGGTATGTGCTATGGTGAGTTCTGTGAAGTGTGTAAACCTGGCGATTCACAGACCTGTACCCCTGGGGATAAAAATACATTATATGTTTATAAAAAATAATAATAAATTAAAAAATTAAAAAAACAAAACAAAATGTTTCAGCCTATTCTAAAGATCGCAAAATATTTGGTGATTGACTAGAATCAGTGATTTCAATTATTCTGGGTATTAGATAACGGAGGTCTTACTGGATGAGATCACATGTGAAGGTTGTGGTAGTCTGTGAAGTGCCATTCAGTCTTATGTTGAAGAACAGGTCAAATTAAGATGTTAAATGAGAAACGGGGAAAATCTCCCCTTCACTTATTAAGACTTAGATAATAAATTTCAATCCTCGAAGTCCCTGTTTCAATTTTTACTGGGTCATGTTAAATAATTTAACTGAGTTATTCTTCCCCTTCCTACTTTGTTCACTTAGATAAGGTCCCCTAGCCAAGCAGCTCTCCTTTCCAAGGGAACAGGTCTTATACCTGAGTATTAGGTTTCAGTTCCCTGTGATCCCGGGGAATTATTCACATAAGCCAATCCCACCTTCCTATGGGAACTAAGGGTCACCTCACCATTTTGATGATCCGAAACCTGCCCCCACAGTCCCCGGTTGTTCTGTTTCCAAATGCAAACCTATGTCATCCTGCATGGTTCAGTGTCCTCCTTCCCCAGACTATGGGTATATGGAATTGATAAAACTGCTGTCATTCTCATCGGGCCAGTGTTGAGGGTTATGTGTTTGGCTAGCTCCCATCTCTGTGGAATGAATAGAAGGCAAATAAATTTGTGTAAAATTAAAAGGAAGAAGATAAGCAGTAACTATTTCAGGACAGTGCCAGGCACTGCTGTCACTCAACCCCAGCTTCAGCATTTCTCAACTCTAGGCCAGGTGCATGTGCAGCCTTGGGTAAAGGGCACCAGCTCATGCTGTGGGTCATGCCAATCATTGAGAGGGCCTGGTTAGTGGCAGGATAGAGTTCCAATTTGTCAGGAGATGCTTCAGTCTGTCCTCATGTATTATTTTCCTCATAACTTCTTTGCTGTTTCCATTTTTTTTTTCTCTTCTGCAGTTCACCCTCATCTTTCCTCCTGACTACAAACCCTCTGATATCAGGACCCCACAGTGGAATCAAAAAGCTTTACAGGGACTGTTTAACCAACTCCCTCAACTGAGGAAGAGTTATTTGCAATAATAAATCTTTAATCCATATTGTTCATTTGGTTCTACTTCTCTGATCAAGCCTGGAATGATTCAGATGTATTTCTAGGAATAGCATACACATTCTCTATGTTCACTTTAAGTAGCTAATTCCAAGTATTGAAGTGCCAATTCAAAAATTTTTGCCCATTTTTTAATGAGTTAATTGTCCTCTGTTTATTGGTAGGTATTTTTATACATTATGCTGAATAAGAGTCTTTGGTATATACTGTAAATAATTTCAGTCTGTGGCTTCTTTTACATTCACATATTGTTATTGAGATATTTAACTTTAACATATTCCAAAATTTTATTTAGGTTTAATGATGTCTATGCTTTAAGAGATCTTTCTCTATACCAAATTTTTAAAAAATATTATCCTTTATCATTTTTAAGACATCTTAGTTTTTTCCTTAATATTTCATTCTGAAATCTACTTTAAACTATCCATTGTGTGTAGAAAGGGGGAAAGGTGAGAAAGTTTCATTAGTTGCCTATGGATGTCCAATTTATCTAGCACTAGTTATCAAAAAGATGGCTCTTTCCCTACCATCTTGCAATAACACTTTTGTTATAATCCAAGTACCAGAATATACCTGTCTATCTTGTGGATTGTCTATTCTATTTTTTCTTCTCTTGTAATACCATCTCATACAATTACTGCCACTGTCTCTATTATGATTGATATGTAGTATTTTTAATGTCATTCTCTTCAAATGTTTTCTAATTTCCTCTCATGTTTTTCTTTGATGCATAAGTTTATAAGTTTATTTCCAAACATATGGGTATTTTCCAGTTATCCCTTTGTTCATGAATTCTATCTTTTTTCCCATTGATCTCAGAGAGCCTATCCTATATAAATTCAGTCTCTTGATATTTGTTACATCTTGATTTACACCCTGACAAACCTAATTTTTTAAACATTAAATGTGATCTTGGCATGAATGTGTATTTTGGAGTTTAGGTTTGTAATATCAGTTATACCAAGATTTAATCACCTTGTCCAATATCTTCAACATTATTGTTAATAATTTGCTTTCCTATTAGATTTGAAGACAGGTGTGTTAAAATATCCTCATATGATTGCAGATTAATCTATTTTTTTTATTTCTGTCAGTTTTTAACTTCAGTTTCTTCTTTAATTGTCTTATGCACGGTGCCTTCTGAAATTCATTTTAAGTCAGACAACTTTCACTGATACCTATTAAGTAACAGACATCAATCTATATGCAACAGTTACAGAGATGAATAAAAAGTTATTGATGGTCAAGAAACTTGTAATCTGTTGGGGAAAAAAACAGAAGTGTATGCAACTAAGTATAACACAAATGAGAGAGGTATTGGGAATGCCCAGAGGGCTATTGAAGCAGAGCAGAGGAAGCAATTCATTTTGACATAGGGAGCTGGGAAATGCTTCATGAACAGGTGGCAACAGGGTTCAGTAATTACTGAAGATATAATCTTCTTTTCAATCCATGTACCTGCTGTTACAGTTTCTTGGATCTCTTTTGCTGGCAATCTGAGGATTTTAAGGCTCTTTTCAGCCCCAACTAAATCTTTAAACACCTCCAAGTTTTAAAACATTCCTCTTCTGGCCCATCAATAGTAAATTTACAACCTACAGGTCAGCACCAAAAGTTTTTCGAAGCATAATTGACAAATACCAGGAAGTATCTCACTTTATCACAGAAAACTTCAAAACTTCAACATGAACCTCACAAATGTGGGGCACATTGCCTTCAATCAGGATCATTCTGGCTATTTCTCTCAAACTCAGTGGGAAGGTAAGAACAAATTTCAGAAGGCCAAAATAATACTTAAAGCCTCTTACAACACATGCAGCAAACAATACTGAGTGCCCACAGTCTCAATATGAGATAAATTTATATCATATGTCAAACCCTAGAACTAATTTTGCAGCACACTAAATCTAATGCAACTTCAAGTTGCTGTCTAAAATTCTCTTTATACAATGCTATTCCACAGTAGTTTTAACTTTCTTTCCCTTTTATTAGGAAATTGTTGCAATTAGCTGGAAAAACATACATTTGCAAGTAATGCTTGTTAATTAGCCTCATAGGTACTTTTTTTTATAGCATTTGTTTATATTCAGACAAAACTATGCATGATTGTTCTTAGTAAATTTTAATGTCTAGGCATAGATGCTGATAAAATATAACTTGCTGGAATGCCCAGATGGCTCAAATAAGTTGCGTCTGCTTTCAGCTCCTGTCATGATCCTGAGGTCCTAGGATCCAGCCCCACATCTGGCTTCCTGCTCAGAGGGGGTCTGCTTCTCCCCCTTCTTCCTGCTCTTGCTCTCTCTCACTATCTCTGTTTCTCTCAAATAAATAAATTAAATATTTAAAAAATAAAAGAAGGGGCACCTGAATGGATCAGTGGGTTAAGCCTCCGCCTTCGGCTCAAGTCATGATATCAGGGTCCTGGGGTCAAGCCCTGCATTGGGCTCTCTGCTCAGCAGGGAGACTGCTCCCCAACCCCCGCCCCTGCTTGCCTCTTTGCCTGCTTGTGATCTCTATCTGTCAAATAAATAAAATCTTAAAAAAAAAATAAAATTATAACTTGCTTTGGTATCAGGCCTGTAAGTCATGACTTAATGGCAATTGTACTAAAAAATAATAAAGTAATTCTTAAAAGATGAATGAACTGAAAATTTTAATTAAGCAACATATCCAGAAAAATAATATTGTTACTCTAGTTTCACTGTATAGGGATTAACTTTTTAAATACACATTTTGGGGGCACCTGGGTGGCTCAGTGGGTTAAGCCTCTGCCTTCGGCTCAGGTCATGATCTCAGGGTCCTGGGATCGAGCCCCGCATCTGGCTCTCTGCTCAGCAGGGAGCCTGCTTCCTCCTCTCTCTCTGCCTGCCTCTCTGCCTACTTGTGATCTCTCTCTGTCAAATAAATAAATTCTTTAAAAAAAAAAATACACATTTTGGGATCTGAAATAGCCTTGCTGTTGTTATCATACTAACTAGCTAGTCTTAAGTTTTTACATTCTGAGGTGCTTGAGTAGATTTCTGTAGTCAATACCCTCTAAAATACCTACATTAAGTTGCAAAAATACAAGCTAAATATTAAGTGTTTTGTCTTAACTTTTTACTTCTACTGTTTTTTTATATTGTATCGTGTCAAAGACTTTTTACTGTTTCCCTAGGTATATGAAAGAATAACTTCATATGTATTTATGGGGAAACAAAATGAATTTGACTTAACACAAATCTTCCTTGGCAGGGGTGGTATATACTGGTTTGAAATAACTCTTTCAAAGTATCATCTTTTCAGAATTCATCTTTTTTGAATTTTAGGGAAAATATGCTATTCTCTTTACTCTTGCAAATATTTACAGAATATAATTTTATGAAGCAAAATATATATATAAACATATATGAGTACTTTTCTAAGTGTGTTAAATGTCTTATTTGATGAAATCAAACTGTTTTTACAACATTTTTCTTTGTTGTAAGATAAATTATAATTTTGAGATGAAAATACCAATGCATCCTTAGGCACATAACAATAAACATTCCTGTCCTAATATTTAAAAATAAATACTGGATTTTACTCAGTAGTAGTAAAGTAATTGGTGATAGGAATTATTTTTTTAAGCCATTTAAGCATCACTATGCATGGATTGTAATTTTCCTTTCCAGGAAGATAATAAGAATCAGACTTTAAATGGTATTGATGTAATACATAATATTGGTTGATAATACTTCTCAATTTTTTTTTTAAGATTTTATTTATTTATTAGAGAGAGAGCGAGTGAGCACAGGCAGACAGTGGCAGGCAGAGGCAGAGGGTGAAGCAGGCTCTCCACCAAGCAAGGAGCCCGATGTGGGACTCGATCCCAGTTCGCTGGGACCATGACCCGAGCCGAAGGCAGCCGCCCAACCAACTGAGCCACCCAGGTGTCCCAATACTTCTCAACTTTTAAATTTTACTTTAATTAGGGCAGAAATGTTAGCATCTGCACGTGTGTTTAGTAAAGAATTAATGACACTTTGTCAAATTCGTTGAAAATATAAGTAATCATTGCTCTGGCAATTTGGAGTAGATTAAAAAAAAAAAAAAATCTGGCCTACCAATAGGAGCCTCCATTCCCATTCTGCCCTCAAAGAAGAACATCAGATAAGAACACTTAATATTAGAGACAGGTTAGGACACTAAGTTGATTTGACCTTATTTTAGAGAAAGCAAGTATCTGAGGGATGTGGGTAGGAAATTGCCCTAGAGATATAGGAATAAAAAAAGGGGATATTTAATAGGCATTTAGTAGAAGGGGTCTGTTCTATGGAAAATTAGAATGTAAAGGGGAAAATAAGGGAAAAAGAAGCAGGAAATGAGACTTTGAATACTTGTAATTAGGAAAAAACATTCTGTTTGCACTCTTGCCAGAAGCTGATCTTCTCCCTGAGGCTTAAGCATAATTAGAAGCCAAACAAGACAATTAGGATCTGCAGATTGATATTCTACATAGATCTTTACTTAGCTACTCTCTTGTCTTTTTTCCAGGAAATCTAAATATGCATGTTTTAAACGATGTCTTAACCTATTTTTTGAGATAGGTAATTCTTTTTTTGCTGTTGTTTTAGTTTCAAGTTTTATTTAAATTCCAGTTAACATACAGTGTAATATTAGGTTCAGGAATAGAATTCAGTGATTCATCACTTAGATAAAAAACCTAGTGCTCATCACAAGTGCCCTTCTTAAAACCCATCCCCTCACCCACCTCCCCTCCAGCATCTTTCAGTTTGTTCTCTTTAGTTAAGAGGTTGTTATATGGTTTTCCTCTCTTTTGTTATCCCACTATGCCCATCCGTTCTGTTTCTTAAATTCCATGTGTGCGTGAGATCATATAGTATTTGTCTTTCTCTGACTTATTTCACTTAGCATTTATACTCTCTAACTCCAACCACATCATTGTAAATGGCAAGGTTTCATTCTTTTTGATAGCTGAGTAATATTTCAGTGTGTGTGTGTGTGTGTGTGTGTGTGTGTGTGTGTGTCTCACACCACTTCTTTATCTATTGATCAGTTCATGGACATTTGGGCTCTCTCAGTAATTTGGCTATTGTTGATAATGCTGCTGAAAACATCAGGATGCATGTACCCCTTTGAGTCTGTATTTTTGTATTTTGGATAAATACCTAGTAATGCACTTGCTAGGCTGTAAGGTAGTCCTCTTTTTAACTTTTTAAGGAACCTCCATACTGTTTTCCAGAGTGACTGTACCAGTTTGCATCTCCACCAACAGAGTAAGAGTGTGCCCCTTTCTCTGCATCCTCACGAACACCTGTTGTTTAGTGTGTTGTTAATTTAAGCCATTCTGGCATGTGTGAGATAGTATCCCACTGTGGTTTTGATTTGTATTTCTTTGATGATGATTAATGTTGAGCATATTTTTATGTGTCTGTCAGCCATCTGTATTTCTTTGGAAATAATAAAGATTAGAGAAAAAAATAAATTTAAAATATCCAGTAGAACAGATCAACAGGAATGGTTCTTTTAATGCATTGTTGGATTCAATTTGTTGGTATTTTGTTGGCGATTTTTGATTCCATGTTAATCGGGGATATTGGCTTGTAGTTTTCTTTTTTCAGTGGAGTCTTCAGTTTTGGAATCAGGGTAATGCTGCTTAATAGAATGAGTTTGAAAGTTTTCCTTCCATTTTTACTGTTTGGAACAGTTTGAGAAGAATAGGTATTAACTCTTCTATAAGTGTTGGGTGGAATTCCTCTGGGAAGCCATCTGGCCCTAGAGTTTGTTGGGAGATTTTTTATTACTGATTTAATTTCTTTGCTGGTTATTCTCTTCAAGTTTTCTATGTCTTCCTGTTTCAGCTTTGGTAGTTTATATGTTTCTAGGAATTTATCCATTCCTTTCAAATTGTCCAAATTGTTGGCATATAATTTTTCTTACTCTTTTCTTGTAATTGTATTTCTGTAGTCTTGATTGCTACTTCTCCTCTGTCATTTGTGATTTCATTTATTTTGGGTCCTTTGTCCTTTCTTTTTTGATAAGTCTGGATAGCTGTTTACCAATTTTGTTACTTTTTTTCAAAGAACCAGCTCCTGGTTTCATTGTTCTGTTCTACTTGATTTTTTTTTAATTTTTATTTTTTTTAAAGATTTTATTTATTTATTTGGCAGACAGAGATCACAAGTAGAGATCACAAGTAGGCAGAGAGGCAGGCAGGGGGGGGGGGGAAGCAGGCTCCCCGCTGAGCAGAGATCCTGATGCGGGGCTCGAGCCCAGGACTCTGGGATCATGACCTGAGCCGAAGGCAGAGGCTTTAACCCACTGAGCCACCCAGGTGCCCCGTCTACTTGATTTTTTAAATTTATTTTTCCTCTAATCTTTATTATTTGCCTTCTGCTGGGTTTAGGCTTCAAATTTTGCTCTTTTTCTAGCTCATTCAGGTGTAAGGTTAGGTTGCTTATTTGAGATTTTTTTTGCTTCTTGAGGTAGGCCTGTATTGCTATATATTCCCTTATAGGACTGTTTTTGCTGCATCCCAGAGGTTTTGAACCATTGTATTTCCATTATCATTTGTTTCCATGTAATTTATTTCTTCTTTAATTTCCTGGTTGACCCATTCTTATTATTGTATTATTATCAATGATTTCCTTTATGTTTGTTATCATTTGTTCTATATATTTGGGTGCTTTCAAGTTGGAGGCATAAATATTTACAATTGTTAGATCTTCTTGTTGGATAGACCCCTTTATTATGATATAATACCCTTCTTCATCTCCTGTTACTATCTTTTAGTTTAAAATCTAGTTTGTCTGATTAAAGTATGGCTACCCCCAGCTTTCTTTTGATGTCCATTAGCATGAGAGATGGATTTCCATTCCCCCACTTTCCACCTGCAGGTGTCTTTAGGTCTAAAATGAGTCTCTCATATGTAGTATATAGATGAGTCTGTTTTTTTGTTTGTTTGTTTGTTTTTAATCCATTCTGATACCCTGTGTCTTTTGTTTGGAGCATTAGGTTTATTAACTTTCAGAGTAATT
This sequence comes from Martes martes, assembly GCF_963455335.1. NCBI lineage: Eukaryota > Metazoa > Chordata > Mammalia > Carnivora > Mustelidae > Martes > Martes martes. Next base: position 86,333,288 of record NC_137888.1, read on the forward strand.
ATTGATAGAATTTAGTGCCACTTTATTACTTGTTTTGTCATTGTTTCTGGAGATTTTCTGTTCCTTTCTAGTCTTTGTTGCTTTTAGTCTTTCTCATTCAAAGAGTCCACTTTAATATTTCTTGCAGGGCTGATTTTGTGGTCACAAACTCTAGTTTTTGTTTGTTTGGGAAACTCTTTACCTCTCATTCTATTCTGAATGATAACGTTGCTGGATAGAGTATTTTTGGCTGTATATTTTTCTCATTCATCACATTGAATTTATTATGCCACTTTCTTCTGGCTTATCATGTTTCTGTTGAGAGATCTGCTGCTAAACTTTTTAGTCTTTCCTTGTAATTTTCTTTTGTCTGGCTGTTTTTAGGATTTTTATTTTTTATATTTTTCAAATTTAATTAAAATGTGTCTTCTTGTTCACCTGATTTTGTTGATTTTGGTAGAGCTTTTCTGTGTCTCCTGGATTTAGATGTCTGTTTCCTTTCCCAGATTAGGGAAGTTTTCAACTATAATTTCCTCAAATTGACAATTTGCTCCCTTCTCTGTCATCTTTTTCTGGGATCTCTATAATATGAATGTTTGATTGAGTCACTGATTTCCCTAAATTTACTTTTGTGATCCAAGATTTTTCTTTCTGTTTTTTGTTCAGCTTCATTATTTTCAATAATTCTGTCTGCTATAGCACTTATTTATTCCTCTACTTCATTCATCCTTGTAGTCATTACATCCAGTCAGTTTTGAATCTTGGTTCTTGCATTTTTCATTTCAGCTGGATTGGTTTTAAGCTCTTTTATCTCTGCAGTAAGGCTATCCCTTATGTTTTCTGTGCTTTCCTCAAACCCAGCTAGTATCCTTATGATTAATGCTTCAAATTCTGGATCAGGCATATTACTTATATTTGTTTTGATAATATCTCTGGCCTTTTCTTGTTCTTTCTTTTTAAGATGAATTCCTCCATCTTGGCATTTTTGTCTAGATATCTGTCTTCTCTGTGTTAGGAAAGACTGTTATGTTTCCTGCTCCTGAGAGTAGTGGCTTTATAGTGTATCTCTGGTGTCAGGAAGTGTCTCTGGTGTGTGCTGTGTGTACTCTGCTGCTGTTTTATTGCTGCTCTATCCCTCAGGTCAGTCCTCTGCAGATTTTCTTCTTGCCTGCAGTGGAGAGTGTTTGACCTTAGCCAAAGCAAGATGAGTTTTAACTAAGTGTATTCCAGTCTGCCAATTAAAAGAGATCTGATGCTATTTGCACTAGAACTTAAGCTTCATAGAATTCTGGTCAAAAGACATGGTACATGCACAGGTTTGGGCTGGTCTTCTGTGGGAGAGGCTCACTGTCCTGGTTCTTAGGCACACTTGCCCAAGAAAAGTAGTATCAGCAGAGTGTGGGGTGGGGGGAGGAGGACTTAGTTTAAGCAGGTTAGGCAGCCAGTGTTGGTGCTGTGCTATTTACTGAAGCTGGTTTATGCTGAGGGGTGGGGAGAGAAATGGTGCCAGTCAGGACCTTTGTCTCTTGAGAGGGGAGTTCATGCTTGTTGCTATCATGGAAGCTGTCTCAGAAGAGCAATAAACTCCCCTTGTACATCCTAGGCATTTTTCAGATTACTGTTTTCACACTGTCTATGTCTGGTTTGCTTGCCTGCCTAGAGCAGAAGAGCAGTGTACTTTGGACACTATCCCAGCTGGGCGGGCTGAGTTTTAAAACTCCACAGTTTAGGAACCTGGTGTGGTGGGGACTTGTGTTGTTCTAGGGGAGGGTCTTGTTATGCTGGGATTGATACCCATTTGACCTAAAAGCTCAGTTGTACCAGAGCACAGATGCATAGGATTTGGAGCAAAGTGCACTAAATAACCAGTATCCAGGTTAGCCACCCTCATCAGATGTCTCTGCACCTGTGTTTAGGGATGACAGAGAGAAATGGCTGCCAGCTCTTTTACCCTTGAAAAGGTAATGTCACCTCTCTCAGATGTGCTCCAAGAAGAAGGTAGTCTCTCCCAGTGAATCTTAGGTGATCCTCAGATTATACCATCTGCTCCTGGGTTACCTGCCTTCCTTCTCTATAGTACTGCAGTGCCCTCAAGGCTCTATACCAGCCACATTGTGGGCCTCTAAAACTCCAGTCTTTGAGCCCCACTGGTTTCAAAACTTCACGAAAATTAGCTCCTCTCATTTTCAGTCATTGGCTTTGGAGAAATGTTCTTCTTAGGCAATCCCTTATGCACTCCTCTCACTCACGTTTTTCTGCTAAAGAGCTCTCTCCCCTGTACAGTAACTGTGATCCTTTTCTCCCCAAAACCATGTCTCCACACTTCCTATCTTCCATTATGTGGCCCCTTCTCTCCCTCTAGTTGTGCAGTTTATTCTGCCAGTCCTCAGATTGATTTCTTGGGTATTCCAAATGATCTGATATTTATCTAGCTATGTTTGAGGGAGGAGGCAAGCCTAGGGTCCTCCTACTACTCTACCATCTTAGCCCCTCCCTACTAATATGATTTTGATCTTAAATTTATTGAGAGTTGTTTTGTGGCTTAATGTATGATCTATTCTGGATAATGTTCCGTGTGTACTTAAAAATAATGTATTTTACTGTTTCAGATGGAATGTCCAGTATATAGCTATTTAGTCTATCTGTTCTAATGTGTCAATTAAGGTCACTGTTTTCTTACTGATTTTCTGCCTGGATGATCTATCTACTGCTATAAATATAATGCTAAAGTCCCCTATTATTATAGAGCTGTAAATTTCTTGATTTTTTAAATTTACTTTATATGTTAGGTTCTCCTATGTTGGGTGCATATTTACAAATGTTTTATTTTCTTGTTGGATCAACCCCTCCATAATTATGCAGTGTTATCTCTAACTTCTGTCAATCTTTGTTTTAAAGTCTATTATCCTGCTATAACTATAGCTACCTCAGATTTCTTTTTGCCTTGCTTTGTATGAAAAAGACTTTTGCATCCCTTCACTTTCAGTCTGTGTGTGATTAAATCTGGAGTGAGTCTTTTCTAGACAACATATGGATACATCTTTATTTAACAACTCTGTCTTTTGATTTGAGAATTTAGTCCACTTATGTTTAATGTATTAATGAATATGTTCTCATCCCTATGTTGTTAATGAGTTTTCTGGATATTTTGTAGGTTCTGTCTGTTCCTTTAACCTTTTACTTTCTTCCTTTGTGGCTTGATGACTTTCTATAGTGTTATGTTTAGATTCTTGCTCATTAAGTCTTATGTATCAGTTTTTGTTTTGTGGTTACCATGGGGCTCACATATAATGGCCTATATATAAAACACTCTTTTAAACTGATAGAAAGTTAATTTTGAATGCATTCTAAAAATCTACATTTATACTCCCCCTTCTGTGTTTTATATTTTTGAAATTGTATTTTACATCTTTTGTGTATTCCTTAACTAATTATAACAGTCATAATTTTACTACTTTTTCTTTTAACTTCTATAGTGGTTTTATAAATGATTAATCCACTTCCTTTACATATTTACCATTACCAGTGAGATTTTTACACTCATACTTTTTTCTTATAAGTAATTAGTGCTCTTCCTTTTCAGGTTAAATAAGTCCCTTTAACATTTCTTCTAAGACTGCTTTAGTAGTGACGAACTCTGATAGCTTTTGTATGTCTGAAAAACTTAATATAGCTTTCAGTTATGAATGATAATCTTGCGAGGTAGAATATTCATGGTTAGAACTATTTCGCTTTTAACATTTTGAATATATTCTTCTACTCCCTCTAACCTACAAAATTTCTGCTGATAATTATGTTTATAGTCTTGTGCCAGATCCCTTTTACATAACAAGTAGTTTTTCTCTTGCTGCATTTAAGATTCTGACATTTGACATACCTCTTATTGTGTGTCTTGGTGAAGGTCTCTTTGGGTTCATCTTATTTGAATCTCTTTGGACTTTGCGGATTTGGATATCTACTTCCTTCCCCAGGTTAAGGAAGTTTTCAATCATGTCCCTTTCTATCCCTATTTCTTCTGGAATCCCTATAATGTAAGTATTATTCCACTTGATGTTGTTCCATTGTTTCCTCAACTATCTTCATTTTTTGAACTTGTTTTTCTTTTTGCTGCTCTCTTTGAGTGAGTTCCAATGCCATGTATTCCACATCATTGATTCTTCTCCTTAGTTGGCTTTTGAACCCTTCTAGTATATTTTTCAGTTCAATTATTAAACTCTCCAGCGCTATGACCTATTTTTATGCTTATATTTTCTCTTTTTTGAAGTTCTCTCTTTGTTCATTTTTCTCTTGAGTACAGTAACCATCTTTATGACTGTTACTGTGAACTCTTTAGCAAGCAAATCATTTATCTTTATTTCATTGAGCCTTTTTTTAATTTTCTTCTTCCATTTGGAAAATATTCTTCTGTTCATTTTGTTTGGTTACTTATGTTTCTTTCTATGTATTCATTGAAATAGCTCTCTTCTGCTCTTGAATGGATGGCCTATGTGTAGGCTATGAACCTTATCATTTAACCTTCCATTTAATCTGGTTGTTTCTTGAAGTGTGCTTTGATTCTTTTAGGCCCATGGGGCTCAGAAGAACAATACTCCCTGGCCTCCAGAGCCCAGAATTCAAATGGCTTCACCTGTTATACACTTTGTGGCTACTGGATTTGGGGGTCCATGAAAAGGTTGGGGTACCTACCTGCTGGCCCTTTTGGGGACACAGGAGGGATATAGTAAGATGAAGCTCTTGTCTGCAACCTCTGGGAGCACTGCAGCAGTAGCACAGTGAACAAAGCACTCACTTGATGTTTCTGGTGGAGCTCTGGAAGCAGCCAGGGAGATTTTAGCAGGTTATAATGTGATGGCAAAAATGACAGCTGCCAGTGCTGGCACTAGCAAGGTAGAAAGAAAATTTAAAAATGGTACCTGCAGGTTGGGACGCCTGGGTGGCTCAGTTGGTTAGGCGGCTGCCTTCGGCTCAGGTCATGATCCCAGCGTCCTGGGATCGAGTCCCACATCGGGCTCCTTGCTCCGCACGGAGCCTGCTTCTCCCTCTGCCACTCTGTCTGCCTGTGCTCACTCTCTCTCTCTCTCTCTCTCTCTGACAAATAAATAAATAAAATCTTTAAAAAAAAAAAATGGTACCTGCAGGCACCTCTGTCCCTGGAGAGTGCCAATATGCTTTTGCCCATCTAGCAAATTAAGATTAGCAAATGAATCTCCTTCACATATGGTCTGGGCTCTTTCTAAATCACTGCTTTTTTTGGCTGTGTCCCAGTATAAGTGCTCTGCATATGTGCTCTTTCTTGTTTGTTTATTTCCTGTTATCTTCATTTCACTGTTTTCTTTTTTTAATGTTCAGTTTGCCAACATATAGTACATCATTAGTTTTTGATGTAGTGTTCAATGATTCTTTAGTTGCATAGAAAACCCAGTGCTCATCACAACATGTGCCCTCCTTAATACTCATCACTTGGTTACCCCATCTCCCAAACTCTCTCTTATGTAACCCTCAGTTTGTTTGTTTAGAACACATATTTCAGGGGCACCTGGGTGGCTCACTGGGTTAAAGCCTCTGCCTTTGGCTCAGGTCATGATCCCAGGGTCCTAGCCCCACATCAGGCTCTCTGCTCAGCAGGGAGCCTGCTTCCTCCTCTCTCTCTCTCTCTCTCTCTCTTCCTGCCTCTCTCTCTACTTGTGATATCTGTCTGTAAAGTAAATAAAATCTTAAAAAACAACAACAACAAAAATACATACTTCATTCCCTATGACCCAATGGTTCTTGTGGATGTAGACCTTGTTGGGTTTTAACAAGTAGCTCATCTCTCTAGTTCTGGTCCCAAACATCGTGGTGCCCAGTGTGGGGTACAGACCTCTTGCTTCTCAGAGAGGAGTTCAATATTTGTGAGAACTCTCCTGTTGGTTGACTTGATTTTGGCAAGACCACATCTCTGTCTCATTGTGGTCCTTTTATCTCTTAATGTAGAGAGCTCTTCAGGTAGTTATCAAGGATTTTCAGAGGGAATTGTGCTTCATGTGGCTGTAGATTTGTTGTGCTTATAGGAAGAGGTGAGTTCAGGATCTTCCTGAGCAGTCATCTTGCACTACCTTTACCACAAATCAGTTCTTAATCGTTTTTCTTCAATGGTGTAATCAGAAAAAAAAGGTATTCTAATATTAAATATAAATTTACTGAGAACCAAACGTCATTGTAAAGCAAAGATAATTATTTAATTAAAAATCATAATCTCACCATTACTATTTATTAAGAGTCAATGTTTAAGGACACTGAGAAATTATTAAAGCGAAAACAACAAATGTTAAGTCTTAAAGGAAAAAGTGACTAATGTTTTAAGAGGATTTAAATGTTAAAAGTGTCTGATAGTCACAAATCTATGAAATGTCTTTGGAGGAATGTGGATCTCTAACAGCTCTCTTTTCTAGTGGGAGTAAAGATAGTTTATCCTTTGAAGTTTGAGCTGTGAATGTTAATGGCATTTTGGTATGATAGATAAGTAAATGCTCCTGGTGATGACATTTTATAGATGATTTTGAACTTTAATAATTCAACTTGGATTCACCCCTATAATATACTAGTGTTAAGAACCAATATAGTATTTAAACAGCCCACCACCTTGTACATGATTTAGAGAAAGCTTAAGACTTCCTTGGCATGTCCTCTAAGGGAAATAAGAGATGACTTTCAGGTGTGTATGTTTCAGGTCTGACTCAATACAGAGAAAAGATCCAAGTACCCTATCCAAAATTTTCTGCCTTATATTTTCAATCTTTTAAACTCCTATTGACTTTCAAAAGCAAAAAATTGAGATCTCAAGTTGGGGAATATAATTTTGAAAAGTAAAATTTTGAATTAGTAAGCTTATGTGGATATCCCTTTACTGTTTTTCTTTCTTATCACATATCAAGAGACTCAGTAATTAGGCCATATTGTAGGTTGTTGAGGGAAAAATGAGACAGTTGGTACATACGGGCATATCTGTGTTTCCTATCTAAATTTTCTAAAATTTCTACTTTTGCTAAAACTGACTTTTGAAATCAAGAACACTTCTCTTTAGGTTTACTGGTGAGACTTACAACACAATATATCTGACCTCCTTTTGAGTTTTGCCAGACTGAAAATGGAGTCAATGTTTGATTTTACAGACATGTTCCACATGACAAGAAATTTAGAGAAAATGAAATTTTTGGTTCAATATGGTCAAAACTTTATAAGTTATTTTTATATATATGAGAGCAAGAATGATGGTTGATAATGGAAATTAATTGAAGTAGCTATTCAAAATCACCCATGGATAAAATACTGTGTTTGAAAAAAAATTGTTTAACTGCACATATATTAAAAATTCTTATGGTTTTAAAATGAAGTAAAACACATTAAACAATGAGCTATACAATCATAGAAAAAATGCTATTATAAAATTCTCAACTGTGTTGCCAAAAATTTAGAAATAGTTATTCAAAAGATAATCTATTTCTTAAGTTGACTTATAAAAATACATACAGATGATTTGAAAACATAAAAGCAATCATTAACTAAAATTAAATTAGTATGAATGATAAGAAAAGACAAAATAAACATGTATACAAAATCCACATTACATAGCTAGTTATAATAAACAATGGAAACAAAGAAGCACAAAAATTCAAAATCCTAAAATAAGAATGATAGTAAATTAAATAAAGAAACAAACAAAAAAATGGTGTCTTTGTTATTACAAAGTCTGTAAGATCAGAAGTTGAAAGTGTAAGAAATTTCAAACAAATGTTTCATAAGAATAAAAAGATCGGAAATTTCACAAATTCGTTTTGGTTATATTAACAAATTAGAGGCAGATTAACAAATTAGAGGTAAGCAAACATGGCAACATAGACAAAAAGATTTAAAAATAAAGTACACTAAATCAAAAGTGTAGTTAAAATTTGACAGCCAATAAAATTTGTAATGAAATTCAAAGAATTCAACCACTTTTGCAGAATAAAGTAGCATGCAAATGTTTGAGAAAAAAGGTATTTCAATTGAAGCCAAGTTTTAATATTCACATTTACATAAGACTCTCTGGTTGAGGTTTCTCTACAGTATACCAAAATATTAAATATTAAGCTGACAACTCATTATCAAATATCAAATATTATCAAAATATCAGAATTATTTTGTTTTAATAAGATTGAAAAATTCACCCTTTCTGATGGAGGCATAATATTCCATTGTATACATGGACCATATCTTTTTTATCCATTCATCTGTCAAAGGGCTTCTAGGCTCTTTCCATAGTTTGGCGATTGTGGCTATTGATGTTATGAACATTGGGGTACATTTGGCCCTTTTTTTCACTACATCTGTATCTTTGGGGTAAATACCCAGTAGTGGAATTGCAGAGCCATAGGGTAGCTCTATTTTTAATTTCTTAAGGAATCTCCACACTGTTTTCTAAATTAGCTGCACCAACTTGCATTCCCATCAACAGTGTAAGAAGTTTCCCCTTTCTCTACATCCTCTCCAACACTTGTTCTTTCCTGTCCTGTTAATTTTGGCCATTCTAACTGGTGTAAGGTGGTATCTCAATGTGGTTTTGATTTGAATCTTCCTGATGGCTAATGATGATGAACATTTTTTCATGAGATTATGCTAAGTGCAATAAGTCAAGCAGAGAAAGTCAATTATCATACAATTTCACTTACTTGTGGAGCATAAGGAATAATATGGAGGACATTAGGAGAAGGAAAGGGAAAGTGAATTGGGGGAAATTAGAGGGGGAGGTGAACCACAAGACACTGTGGACTCTGAGAAACAAACAGAGGGTTTTGGAAATGAGTGGGGTGAGGGTATGGGTAAGCCTTGTGGTGGGTATTAAGGAGGACGCATATTGCATGGAGCACTGGGTGAAGTGCATAAACAATGAATCTTGGAACACTGAAAAAAATTTTTAAAAAATCAAATTAATTTGTAAAAATACAACTAATCAAATGTGAGTGAAAAGAAATCTGAGATGGAAAAAAACAATGAAATTTAAACTAGTAATCAGTATAGAAGCTTCATGTAATGTAGAGCTGCACGCAATATAGAGCTGCACGTAAACTTTAGGAAGATTAGTACTTCCAATTCATCTTTCACCATAGGATACTCACAGAGCAGTAATCAGCAGTGAGCATTTCTTTGCCATTGGCTTTGGGTGACCTGTTTTGCACACAGTTTGATACATCTCTGTAGGGAATGAGCTATCTGAACTTTCTTTTTCTCTCCCAACTATCAGACTTACCCTAGAAGAAAGATTTAAAGAAAATAATAGAAGATGTAGAAACATTTTATAAAGAGCATACATGCCTGGTTTTTCATAAATGTACTAAAGTTAAATCAAAAATACTAACTTAGATTAGATTTTTCTCCTGTGTAAATGAAAAGTGATGTGTCCTTTTATAGTTTATATCTAATAAGTAGAGCTTGAGTATTTTCTTGATGTAAGTAACTAAATAGTGTTTAATTTGACAAACAACTTCTACTCAGTTTGTAATTATACCAAGAATTTCGAGACAGAATGACAAATAAGAACAATAATTGTTTGAAGTTTTAATGTAAGTGAACATTGCTTATTTTAAATAGTTTCCTTTATGTATTGCATTTTGTATCTTTATTTCTATCTTAGTCTGTTTAGGTTGCTATAACAAAATACCATAGACTGAGTGGTATTTAAATACCATAGTTCTGGATGCTGGACAGTATAAGATCAACATACCAACAAATTCCATGTCTGGTGAGGACTGCTTCCTGATTCATTAACAGTCCTTTCACTGTGTCCTTACAGGTAGAAAGAGTGAGGAAACTCTCTAGGGTCTCTTTTATAAGGACACTAATCACATTCATTAGGGCTCCACCCTCATAACTTGATCACCTCCAAAGGTCCCACCTCCTAATACCATCACACTGGGAGTTAATATTTCAACATATGAATGTTGGGGAGACACCCCAAACATTTAGGCAATTACTTTGCATTATATCTCATGATACATCACAATTTATCATGGATGTCTTATATTTGGCAATAATTTGACAATAATTTCCAAAGTATAAATATATTTTCATCATGTCTAGCATGTCTGAAAATTTATCATTGGTTTTTAATTAAATTTCTATTTTTTTTAAATCTGTGAGATAACATGATTTGCTCTAGAAATTTTGATTAATAAAAAAACTCTCCCTATCTCTTATAAATTTTATATAAAAGTCAATATTAAATAATTGTAAATATATTTAAAATACTTTTATAAGACATGACAAATCCTGGAAAATAAGCAGAGGTTAAGGCTTTAGACTAGTGGGGAAATAGGGACTATATATCAAAAGAAATGTTAAATGATAATGTGTATCAAATGATAATAAGTTCAGGTGTGTGCGTGTGTGGTTATTATGTCTACACATTTTGTTTATGTGTAATATGTGTAATATTATATTATATATTATTATATTATATTATATATTATAATATATTATAATATATAATATAAAATACTATATTAATAATATATTATATTATATATTATTATATATTATATATTATATATTATATACACATAATAATATTATGTGTAATATGTTTACACATATTTGAAAAAATATGTTTACATATTTTTTCATCATGATAAATATTAAATTATCTAGAAGTAAAATGTTATCATATTTATAAATAATAAACAATTACCAAATGCTGTACATATGAGGAGAGTGAGAGAGGGAAAGGGAAAAGAAAAGAGGGAGAAAGAGAGAAATGTCAACAATCCATGAATGTTTGGGGATGTATATAGATTGCTATTTGATTGCTATTTGTGCCATTTTATTATTCTTGCAACAGTCCAAAATGAAACTGGGGAGAAAAGGATGGACAAAATATTTTTCATAGATTCCAGTGCATGCTTTGTTTCACAACATATGGATGATGGTGATGATAGAAATAAAGTCCCATTATCTTTTTTCCTTTCTAAAGTGTTTCCACAAGTTGAACTTCCTTTGCTTCCATATGTAACACCTAATAGAAAAGAGAAAAAAAGAACCATCTTGATTAAGGGTCTATCATTTTCCAGGTTTTTTAGATATATTAATTTATTCTGTTAACTTTAATAACCTTAAGGGTTAGTTATGTTTATGCTACTGCTTTTTAAAATAGGAAGTTAAGACTCAAAGTGACTAAGTAACTAAAGTCACAGTGTTACCAAAGGGTAAGGCCTGAAAGCAAAGTTAGTTCATTTAAATTCCCAAATTTTAGCCTCTTTATGCTACTTCAAAATAAAGAGAAAACAAAAACAAAAACAAATTCACACTTGCCAGGAGCCAGCGTGCTTCGTTGGTTAGTGATAGAGTAGGTAGAGAATGTCCTTCACCTGAATCTTAATCTTTGTATTATTCCTCCCAGCAATGATATTTCTAAGAATGGTTAAGTTATTTTCAAATAGTTGGTCTAGCTCTATTTTAATAAACTGGGCCTTCTTTTTCTTTCTTTCTTTCTTTCTTTTTTTTTTAACAAACATCTTGGTGGATAATCAAATGGTTTTATAACCTCTTCCATTGTTTTCTCAAGAACACTTATGTAGTCTGATAAGCCACTATTTATATAGGAATGTTGGCATATTTATTTACATGATAACTTTGGCCTTGTCTAAACAAGAAATAATAAAAATACCTCATTCATGATGGCAATCTAGTAAGTGTGGATTATTTCCAGATTTTTTTTTTTTTTGAATGGAGAATGTTATTGGATGTGAAAGCAGCTATATAAAGGATTAGCAGACACAGTCATTGTCCAGTTCATCAGCTCCCTAGAATCAAAATATGTCACTATATAAATCAGTTATGAAGACAAAGTCCTTTATGATGGCACTTGGGAGCATTAAATTTATCTTCAGTAAATCTATTTTGATCAATTCTGTGAAATCCTCAGGTTTTTAAACATCACACACACACACACACACACACACAAAACAGCATGCAAGATTTGAAATGCATGTGATGTAGTATGCATTTTAGTTTATCACTTGCTTGATATTTGCTCATTGGTATTTTCTTTTATCCCCCATTTTACTTATATATTATTGACATCCAGCACCATATAATTTTAAAGTATACAGCATAATTATTTGACTTACATATATTATAAAATGGTTACCACAATAAATTAAGTTTAACATCCATCCTCTCCTATAGATACCAAAAAAAAAAAAAAGGGGGGGGGGTGCCTGGGTGGCTCAGTCCAGTAAGTGCTGCCTTCTGCTCAGGTCATGATCCCAGGGTCCTGGGTCTGAGTCCCTCATCAGGCTCCCTGCTCAACAGAGAGCCTAATCCTCCTTACTCCTACACCTGCCTGCTTCTCTGCCTACTTGTGCTCTCTCTGTCAAATAAATAAATAAAATCTTAAAAAAAGAAAAAAAAATGTTTTCTTTTCCTTGTAATGCCAACTTTCAGGATTAACTTAAAAAAAATATTTACTTGGCAGACAGAGATCACAAGTAGGCAGAGAGGCGGGCAGTGAGAGAAGGGAAGGCAGGCTCCCTGCCAAGCAAAGAGCCCAATGTGGGGCTCGATCCCAGGACCCCAAGATTCTGACCTGAGCTGCAGGCAGAGGCCTTAACCCACTGAGTCACCCAGGTGCCCCTAGGATTAACTCTTAACTTCCAAATATATCATACAGTTGTGTTCACGATAGTCATCATGCTTTATTATATCCCTAGAGTTTATTTGTAAGTGGATTTTTGTACCTTTTGACCATTTTTATCCATTCCCCAACCCCCTCATCCACTGCCTCTGGTAACCACAAATTTGATCTTTCAATAAGTTTTTTTGTTTGTTTTGTGGGGGTTGTACATACAGGTGAGATCATAAAGTATTTCTCTTTGATTTTACTTAGCGTAATATCCTCCAGATCAATGTACTTGTCATGGAGGACAAAATTTCCTTTTTTAAAGGCTGAATAATATTCCTGTGTGTGTGTGTGTGTGTGTGTGTGTGTCCATTCTTTTTCTTTTCTTCCCGAGGACATTTAATGTATTTCCATGTTTTGGCTGATTTAACTAATGCTGCTGTGAGTAGGTGGTGCATGCCTCTCTTCAGTATGGTGTTTTCACTCCCTTTGGATATATTCCCACAAGAAGAATTACTGGATCATATAATAATTCTCTTTTTAGTTTTTTGGGAAAATTCCATACTGTTTTTCATAGTAGATACACCAGTATACAGTCCCAATAATGATGTGCCAGAGTTTCATTACTGCATATCCATGTCAGCATTTGTTATTTTTTATCCTTTTTTACAATACCCATTCTAACAGGTATGAGGTGATAACCCATTGTGGCTTTGGTTTGCCTTTGCCTTATGATTAGTGATGCTGAAATCTCTTTCATGTATCTATTGATATTTTCATATATATTTTTTGAAAACTGTCAAATGAGGTCCTGGTCAATCTTTTAATTAGATTATTTGGATTTTTGCTTTTGAGTTATAGGAGTTATTTATATATTTGGATATTAACTGCTTGTTAGATATATGGTTTGAAAGTATTTTTTCCCATTCTGTAAGTCATCATTTCATTTTCATACTTTCTTTTGCTGTGCAGAAATTTTTAGTTTGATTTAGTCCCACTTGTTTTTCATTTTTTGCTTGTGCTTTCATTATTGTATCTAAACAAAATAAGAAAAGTCATTGCCAAGACTTATGTCTAAGAGTTTTTTTCCTGTTTTTTTTTTTTTTCCAAGTTTTATGGTTTCTCATCTTCTATTTGAATCCTTTTTTTCTTTCTTTCTTTTTTTTAGTTAACTCTTCTGAATGGTGTAAGTTATGGGTCCAGTTATATTGTTTTACATGTAAACATCCAATTTTCCCAGCACCATTTTTTGAAGAGACTGCCTTTTTTCATTCAGTATTCTTGGCTCCCTTGCCAAGTATTAGTTGATCGTATATATGTGGATTTATAATGGGTTCTTATCTGTTCCCTGTGTCTGTTTCTTATTCCAGTACCATTCTGTTTTAGTTAATATATCTATATCTATATATATATTATATAGATATAGATAATATATAGATATATAAATAGATATATATATCTTTAAATATATATATTTAAAGATTTTATTTTTTATTTTTTTATTTATTTCATTTTTATTTATTTATTTAATTTATTTATTTATTTAACACAGAGAGAGATCACAGGTAGGCAGAGAGGCAGGCAGAGAGAGAAGGAGGGGGGAAGCAGGCTTCCCGCTGAGCAGAAAGCCCAATGTGGGGCTCGATCCCAGGACCCTGAGATCATGACCCGAACCAAAGGTAGAGGCTTAACCCACTGAGCCACCCAGAAGCCCCTTAATTACTATATTTTTATAATATAGCTTAAAATCAGGAATTGTGTTATCTCCTGTTCTTTTCTTTCTCAGGAACACTTTGGCTACTTGGGGTCTTCATATACATTTTATTACTTTCTACTTCTATTAAAAAAACTTCTATTAAAAAAATACTATTGGACTTTTGGTAGGTACTGCATTGACTCTATAGATAGCTTTGGGTAGCATGGACATTTTAACAGTATATTTCCAATCAATGAGCATGGATAACTTTCAATTTATTTGTTTCACCTTCAATTTATTTCATCAGTGTAGAGAACATTCACCTCCTTAGTTAAATTTAATCCTTAGTATTTTATTGGTTTTGATGGTATTGTAAATTGTAGTTTTCTATTTCTTTTTCAGATATTTGCTAGTATATAGAAATACTACTGATTTTTATTTGTTAATTTTTTATCCTGCAATTTTACTGAATTCATTTACTAGAACTAATTTTTTTTTTTTTTTAAGTGGGCAGAGAGGCAGGCAGAGGGGGGGGGGGGAAGCAGGCTCCCCGCCAAGCAGGGAGCACAATGCGGGGCTCGATCCCAGGACCCTGGGATCATGACCTGAGCTGAAGACTTTAACCCACTGAGCCACCCAGGCGCCCCTAGAACTAAATTTTTTGATGGAGTCTTTAGAATTTCCTATATAAAATCATGCTATCTACAAGGAGAGACAATTTGACTTCTTCCTTTCCAATTCTGAGGTCTTTTATTTTGTTCTTGCCTGATTGTTCTAGCTAGAACCTCAAGTACTATATTAAAAAGAAGTGGTGAGAGTGGGTACCCTTGTCTTGTTCCTGATTTTAGTGGAAAAGCATTCAATCTTTTATTATTGAGAATGATATTTGCTGTCATATGTGGCCACTATTGTATTGAGATTCTTTATATCTATACCAAATTTGTTAAGAGATTTTATAATGAACAGATGTTGAATTTCATTAAATGCTTTTACTGCATCTATTGAGATGATCATTTGATATTTTTCATTTATTCTACTAATATAACATGCCATTTTTACTTGTGTATATTGAACCATTTTTTATGCAGGGATAGATCCTGCTTGATCATGGCAAATGATCCTTTTAATGTACTGCTAAATTCAGTTTGCTAGTATTTTATAGAGAACTTGTGCATTTAAATTCATGAGGGATATTGGCCTGTGGTTTTCTTTTAATGTAGTTAAAGCCTTTTCCTTTTTTGGCTTTGATATCAGAGTAATACTGGCCTCATAAAATGAGGTTGGGAGTGTTCCCTTATTTTCAGTATTTCAGAAGAATTTGAAAAGGATTGGCATTAATTTTTCTACAAATGTTGGGTAAAATTCAACAGAGAAGACATCTATCTGGGCATGGGCTTTTCTTCATTAGATTTTTTTTTAATGTTTCAATTTTTTATTTAAATTTTAGTTAGCTAACATATAGTTTTAGTTTCAGGAATAGAATTTAGTGATGTGTCACTTATATAAAGCACCAAGTGCTCATCACAAATGCCCTCCTTAACACCCATCACCCATTTAGCTCATCCCCTGTTGACCTCCTCTCCAGCAGCCCTGTTTGTTTTCTTTAGTTAAGAGTCCCTTAAGGCTTGCTTCCCCCTCTCTCTCTTTTTTTCTTTCCCCTATGTTAATCTGTTTTGTTTCTTAAATTCCACACATGAATGAAATCACATGGTATTTATCTTTCTTTGACTGGCATCTTTCCCCTAGCATAATACAATCTAGTTCTATCTACTTGTCATTCTAATTGTGTGTGTGCACACATGATTGTGTGTGTGTGTGTGTGTGTATGTGTGTGTGTACACCACTTCTTTATCCATTCATCAGTTGATGAACATTTGGGTGCACTTTCCATAATTTGGTTATTGCTGATAATGATGCTATAAACATCGGGGTGCATGTGAACCTTTAAAAAAAGTATTTTTGTATCCTTTGGATAAATACATAGTGTGTAATCGCTGGATCATAAGGTAGTTCTATTTTTAACTTTCTGACTGTTTTTCAGAGTGACTGCACCAGTTTGCATTCCCTCCAAAAGTGTAAGAGGGCTCCCCTTTCCCCGCATCCTTGCCAACATCTGTTGTTTCCTGTGTTGTTGATTTTAGCTCTTCTGACACGTGTGAGGTGATCTTATTGAAGTTTTTATTTGTATTTTCCTGATGAGTGATGTTGAGCATATTTTCACGTGTCAGTTGGTCACTTGGATGTCTTTTTTGGGAAAATGTCTTTCCCTGTGTTCTTTCCATTTCTTAAATGGATTATTTGTTTTTTGGGGTGCTGAGTTTGATAAGTTCTTTATAACTTCTTTTAAGTTCTTTATATACATTCTTTATATATTTTGGATACTAACCCTTTAGCAGATCTATCATTTGCAAACATCTTTTCCCATTCCAAAGGATGCCTTTTAGTTTTGTTGATTGTTTCCTTTGGTGTGCAGAAGATTTTTATCTTGATGAAATCCCAATAGTTCATTTTTGCTTTTTTCCCCTTGCTTCCAGAGATATGTCTAATAAGAAGTAAGGTCAAAGAGAATGCTGCCTTACTCTGGGATTTTGTTTGTTTGGTTGGTTGGTTGGTTGTTCTGTATCTCACATTTAGATCTGTCATCCATTTTGAATTTATTTTTGTGTTTGGTGTAAGAAAATAGTCCAGTTTCATTTTGTTTCATTTCATTTTGTTTCTTCTTTCTTTCTTTCTTTCTTTCTTTTTTTTTTTTTTTTATTATGTTGCTGTCAAGTTTTCTCAGGACTATTTGTTGAAGAGACTATCTTTTTTCCATTGGATATTCTTTCCTGCTTTGTTTAAGACTATCTGACTATATAGTTGTGGGTTCATTTCTGGGTTTTCTGTTCTGTTCCATTGATCTATGTGTCTGCTTTTGTGCTAGTACCATACTATCTTGATCACTACAGCTTTGTAATATAGCTTATATAGCTTAAAGTCCACAATTGTGAGACTTTTTTATTACTATTTCTTTACTAGTAATTAGCCTGTTCAGACTCTTTTTTTTTCCCCCCTAATTCACTTTTGGTAGGTTGTATGTTTCTAAGAATTTTCCCACTTTTATGGGCAGTCCAATTTGTTGGCCTAGACTTGGTCAGAAAAGCCTCTTGTGATTCTTTGCATTTCTTCAGTACCAGTTGCAATGTCTCCTTTTTAATTTATAATTTTGTTGATTTAAATCCTTTCACTTTTTTCCTTGGTTAATCTACCGAAAGCTTTCTTAATTTTTTTTTTTTTATCTTTTCAAAGAATCAACTCATAGTTTTGTTGATCTTTTCTATTTTCTTGTTTTCTATTTCATATATTTCTGTTCTAATCTTTATTATTTTCTTTATTCTGCTAATTTTGACCTAAAAGTTTGTTTGTTCTTCTAGTTCCTGGAGGTGTAGAGTTAGGTTGTTTATTAGATCTTCCCTTTTTCTAAAGATCATAAGTAAGTAGAGAGGCAGAGAGAGAGGAAGGGAAGCAGGCTCCCTGCTGAGCAGAGAGACAGATGCAGGGTTCTCGATCCCAGGACCCTGGGATCATGACCTGAGCTGAAGGCAGAGGCTTAACCCACTGAACCACCCAGGCACCCCAGATCTTCCCTCTTTCTAAATGTAGGCTCTTACTGCTATATGCTACCCTCTTAGAACTGCTTTCACTGCATTCTGTAAGTATTGTGAAATTTGTTTCCATTTTTATATTTCAAGGTATTTTTTTTTTTATTTCCCCATTTTAGTTTCTTCTTTGATCCACTGGTTTTCAGGACATTATTGCTTAATTTCCATGTATTCTTGAGTGTTCAAGTTTTCCTCCTGTTATTGATTTCTAGTTTCATACCATTTGATAAGAGATTATAGGTGTTAGGATTTCAGTTTTCTTGAATTTGCTGAGACTTGTTTCCTCACATAACATATAATCAATCCTAGAGTATGTTTCATGTGCACTTGAGAAAAAATATATTTTCCTTTTGTTGAATAGAATATTCTGGATATGTCTTTTAGGCCCATTTTGGGTCATTTGTTCAAATCTTATTTTCCTTATTGATCCTCTGGATGCAGTATTTATTATTGGGGGAGGCATATTTAAAATCTCCAAATACTATTGTATTGATGTTGTTTATTTTATCTCTGTTAGCTTTGCTATTTATATTTAGATGCTCCTATACTGTGTGCCTAAATACTTAAATTTGTTATATCATCTAGATGGATTATCCCATTATCATTACATAACGACTTTCTTTGTCACTTTTTACCACTTTTAGTTTAAAGGCTGCTTTTTGTCTGATATAAGTACAGCTGCCCCTGCTTTTGTTTGTTTGTTGTTGTTGTTGTTCATTACTATTTGCTTGAAGTATCTCTTCTAATCCTTTCACTCTCACTCTGTGTGTACCTTTAAGAATGACTTGAGTCTTTTATAGACAGTGTGTTATTGAATTTTGTATTTTTATACATTCATCCTATACTTGTGTATTAGGGAATTTAATTATTTACATTTAATATAATTACTGATAAGTAAGGACTTAATGATGCCATTTTGATAATTTTTTTGTGGATGTTTATAGATCCATTTTTTCCCTTTCTTCTTATCCTACTCTGTGTATGTGTGTGCTTGTGTGTATGTGTTTTGATGTCTATCAGTATGCTTTGACTGTTTTATCATGTTCTTTTGTGTAATTACTATAGGTTTTTCCCTTGTGTTTACCATGAGGCTTATATTTAAAAAATCTAAAAATTATAAAACCTTTTTTTAAACTGATGATAACTTAATTTCAATGGCATCCCTAAACTTTACACTTGTACTTATCTTCTTCATCACATTTTGAGTTATTTGAGTAATCATTGTTATTACTCATTGTAATAATAACTCATTGTTATTACTAGGGTCATTTTTAGTACATTTTTGAACTTTTGTTTACCTATTTTTTTTAAATATGTTTACCATTACCAGTGAATTTTATACTACCTTCTGATATTTTTATGATGTAATTAGTGTCCTTTTAATGCCACTCAAAGAACTCCCTTTAGCATTTCCTGTAAGGCCAGTATAGTGGTTATACAATTCCTCCAATTTAGTTTGTTTGGGCAGTTATAGCATTCTTGGTTTATAACTTTTTTTTCTTTCAATATTTTGATTATAGAACTTCATTTTATCCTGGCTTGACAAGTTTCTGTTGAGAAATTTACTGAAGTCTGAATGAGGGTTCATTTATATAGCTTCTCTTTTTTGTCTCACTGCTTTCTAAATTCTTCTTTGTTTTTCATTTTTTTAAAATATTTTATTTATTTATTTGACAGAGCGAGATCACAAGTAGGCAGAGAGGCAGGCAGAGAGAGAGAGAGAGAGGAGGAAGCAGGCTCCCTGCTGAGCAGAGAGCCCGATGCGGGGCTCGATCCCAGGACCCTGAGATCACGACCCCAGCCGAAGGCAGAGGCTTAACCCACTGAGCCACCCAGGCGCCCCTCTTTGTTTTTCATTTTTGACAGTCTAATATATCTCAGTTTAGTTCTATTTATGTTCAACCTATTTGGGATCTTTAGAGCTCATGGGGCTGTGTGTCCATTTCTCTCCCCAGGCTTGAGAAGTTTCAGTCAACATTGCTTTAAATGTACTTTCTCTCTCCTCTTTCTTCTCTGTCTGGAATTTCCATAAAACAGATACTGATTTTATTGATTGTGTCCTAAAACTCCCAAAGCTTTCTTCTTTCTTTTCATTCTCTTCTTTATAGAACTCTAACTGGAACATTTCAAATGTTCTGTCTTCTAGGTCAGTAATTTTTTTTAAGATTTTATTTATTTATTTGACAGAGATGAAAGAGAGAGAGCACAAACAGGGAGAGGGGCAGGGAGAGGGAGAAGCAGGCTCCCTCCTGAGCAGGGATCCTGCTTGACCCCAGAACCTTGGGATCATAACCTGAACTGAAAGCAGATGTTTAACCAACTGAGCTACCAGGTGCCCCTCAGTCAGTAATTCTTTCTTCAAGTCTGATTTTGAAGATCTTGTTTGAATTCTTCAGTTTAGTTACTTAATTTTTCAACTCTAGGATTTCTGTGTTGTTGTTTTTTAATGGTTTCAGTTTCTTTATTGAATTTTTTGTTCTGTCCATGCATTTTTTTTCCAATTGTATTTAGTTGTCTCTGTGTTTTTATAGTTCCCTAAACTTTAAGAGAATATGTTGCATTTTTGACATTTCATACTTCTCTATTCCTTTAGAGCCAATTATTGGAGCTTTATTACTTCAGTGGTGCCATGCTTATCTGATTTTTATGATCCTGTTTAGTATGTTGGTATCTGCATATTTGAGTTAGCAGTCTCCTATTCCACACCTTACAGATTCACTTAGGCAGAGATATCTTGGTTTCTTGACATGTCTGTTGTAATATCCTTGGGCAGGAAGACTTGCTATTCAGGTCTATATTTTGGTGAGGATGCAGCCTGAGCTCTGAGGTTGGAGTGGGAGTACCACTCATTATGAACAGTTTGATAGGACTGATGGATTGGTTCCACAACCAAATGAGGCCATAGAATTGGCTCCATGATTTCCTGGATTTTTTGATCAGCCTTTCTAGCTGGCCAGGACTGGGTACTATATTCAGCAATAGGCAAGACCATGAATTAGCTCCCCTTTCCTGGTAGAGTAGCAGTATGGTTTCCAGGGCCTGCATTGCTCATTGTTTGGGAGCATACATTAGGCAAGACTGTGCACTGAATTTCCTGGTGAGATGGAGCTTCCTATTTTGCTCTGCAGATGGCATAAGCCATCACCTGTACTCTTTGTTCAGGTGCCCTGTATGCTGGGCTGTTGGACAGGTTACATGGATTCCAATGTGCTCTGGTTTGGTTCCCTTATGAAGCAATCTGAAGGATATATTTAACAATGGGAAAGACTGTGAATTAATTTCACTGCTTATGCCAGGCAGAACTGCCTGCAAAGCTGGCAAGGCTCTTTGACTGTGGTCTTTACTTGTTCCTACCCACTCTCCAGGTTCCTTGACTGAATGGTGCCACTGGCTTTGCTCTGAGTGACTCACTATCTCTCTCAGTTTCTCTGCTCCAATGTTGCTGGGCTATATAGCTTTCAGGTATTCCAGCCAGGTTTTCTGGTCAGGCAGGGCTGGGACCTATACTTTAGCAATAGGTAAGGTTTTGAATTAGCTACCCTGCCTAAGCTGGGACAGACCAGGTTCCAGGGACTGGCTCTTTGTTTAAAGACCAAAATCAGGCAGTGCACCCTGCCAAGTTTCCTGGCCAGACTGTCCCACTGTCTTGACTCTGCAGATGAGCAAAGATGGTGGTTGGAACTACCTGGGCATTGCAGATAGGAACTCAGTCTGCCAAAATCTGAGTCCTGGTTATTGCAAGCATCTATCTCTTTTCCTTCACACTTTGATTCCCAGTGGTTAGCCCTGCAGATTCTCACACAGTCCTTATGGAATAAGACTAGATTAGAAGCTCCCAAGAAGTGACCCATAACACTGGGGGAGTTAAATGTCCACCTTGGCCTCTCTTTTCCCACTGGAGTACCTTAGGATCAGTCACTTTGGTGCTGCACCGGCCTGGGGGTAAGGCAATTTTGTCAGCATCTAGCCACTCCACTTACCCTTTTAATCTGTCTTGGTCTCTGTGGTACTAAGGACTACCTCAGTCTTACCCCAGTATTCCAGGATTTTCTCAGCTGTGCCTTGTCCATGAATGGTTGTTAGTTGTTTTTCTTGTGAGGAAAAGCAAAGCTAGGAATAACTTATGTTTCCATCTTGGTAACATTACTCCTCTAGTACTTTTCATTCATTGGTGCCTCTCTCTATTATTGGACAGTAAACTTTAAACTATTATTTGCATTAATTTGGTTTAGAGGGCTATTTCATGTTTTCTCCTTGGGCTCAAAACCTGTACATTTATAAGTATTTCATTTATCCTTATATATGGTACTCTGCCTGGCTGCTACCTAAAAAGCATATGAAATAATGTATCTCATCAAGAAGAGCAAATATTTCAAGACCATGCTTGAGTACTTCAGTCTGTTTTGATTTTCAGTTATTTTAGTAGACTTTCATACACACACTCAAAGATCTCTTTCAGAAGTACCTTGAAATAGTAATGGTAAAGGTAGCTTCTTGAAGCTTGAATCAAGGTCCTTCTTTTAAGATACAAGTATGCATGAGAGCCTAGAAGGGGCACTTATGCAAGTGTATTGTATAAATTGCAAAATTGACTTACCCTATGCTCATCCATGAATTTTGTAAATCAAGCAGAGCCAAGTGTGGGGGAAAAGGCACTTTAGTAGTTCTCTACTTTATGGTCCTTTCCCTTTAGCTCCTGGAGGAAATGGTAACCCCTTTTTGGTGTTTAACAAACAAAAAAAGAACAATAGAAAAACAAAATACATATACACATATATGTTGATTTTTCTAACTTGTGAACGAATCAAGCACAGATAATTCTGAAAGCATGTACAGTAATCAAAAAGAAAACCTGGTGAGTTTGCTTTAACTCTTTTATTCACTCCATCACTTAAAGTCATGAAGCTTCTAAAAGGTCAGAAACTGGTTTTTAATGGATAGCCAACTACCATTGGAAAGTAGGACAGGAAGACTTACACTTTGTAAATTTTTAGAGAGATAGATAATGGGTTTCCAGAGGAGTATCAGCTGCTTGAGATTAGGATCAAATATTTGTGTGCAAGATAATTTCACTTGCTTTTTGGTGCAGGAGGGGATAGAATAGTGTTTGTTGGCATTGTAACAGCATCTTTGTGTTGTAGGTGCATTTCATAGTGGCTCCCTTTGACTGTGGTACTTCTGAATGACTTCATAGAGTAATTTTTAAGTAGTTTATACATACTTTAAAGTTAAAAACTGAATTACTAAAAAGAATGAGATTTTTTTTCTAAAAGGCTTCTAAAGTGAAATACCAAATAGACACTAAATCAACATTAACAAAAAATTGGACAAATAATAGAATGACCAAGGACTTTTTATTTATTTCTAAATTAAAATAGCTAGATGCAATAGAACATGTTCTGAACAGCAAGTCTTGGGTTTAATACTGGAAGCACTCAAAGTATAAAAGACTCTATTATTATATCTTTCAAAGAGTCAAAAACAAAATCATGTATCATTTTTGCTTTATTATCAATTATAGTGTCATTGCTTACTCTCTTACCTCACCAGGCCTTTAACCTCCAATGGTTCAACCATTTTAGCTTCATATAGACAGAGTTATACAGAGCAACCCCAGATTACACGAAGTTAATGAGGACATTCTGAACTGATGTTGCCAGCCAGAATAGAGCTAAATTCTAATGACTCATCACAGTGCAGCTTTTGTGGAAAAGAAGGCTTTGCTCCTCCCCAAAACAAGAGTGGTTTTCAAGAACTCTAACTAAACCCATTTTTATTTCACAATAGTTCTTTCCAGTCTGCCTCCAATGTACAATGTCTATGTGTATTTATTTTTCTGTGTTCAATATTATGGTGATAGATGCATTGTTTTTACTCTCTCTCTCTCTTTTTTTTTTTTTTAAGTTCATGTTATTAAATACTTCTTAAAAGCTTGATTTTAGTGGCATTTTAGTCAGCCTGAGCTGCCAAAACAAAATACCACAGATTAGATAGCTCAAATAACAGATAATTATCCTCTCACAGCTCTGGACACTAGAATTCCAAGAGCAGGGTACTAGCAGAGCTGATTCCTGGTGAAACTTACCTTCTTGGTTTTCAGATAGCTACCTTCTTGTGATCAGGAGTGACTTTTTTTTTTTTTTTTAAGATTTTATTTATTTATTTGACAGAAAGAGTGATCACAAGTAGGCAGAGAGGCAGGCAGAAGGGGAGGGGAAAGCAGGCCCCCTGCTGAGCAGGGAGCCTGATGCAGGGCTATATCCCTGGACCCTGAGATCATGACCTGAGCCAAGGCAGAGGCTTAACTCAGTGAGCCAGCCAGGCGCCCCAGGAGTGACTGGGTTTTGAATCACAATGGGGACTTTTGGGTGAACTCTGATGAATTGAAGACCTTGAACTTCCTTTGAGTTTCTTTTGTGGGCAGAAATAGCAGAATCCTTCCCAGTCAAGGAATTAGCTAAGTATTGCTTATTATTCCTCTGAGGATCTCACCTGACAGTGGCTTTTTAGGTGGATGCCAGTTCTCAGTTCCTACATCCATTACTTTTCTCTGTACTTAGACTTACAACTAGATGCAACAGACCACAGAAGGATGACTACAGAACCAATCTGACAAGATGCACCAGATACAACAAAGAATTACAAAATTTTATCAAGCTATATTGACAAAAAACTGATTAATTTAGGTGGGAATAAGTCTAAGAGCACTATACAAAAGATGAAAAAAAGTGTATTGTTAGATCTGGCTGAATTTACTGATATGGTTACACTGACCAAAAAGACCCTAAACAATATTGAATTAACAATAGTGAATGCATAATTTGGAATATATGAAAGTAGCTCTAACACTTTAGTTATTTGCTTGAATAAAACCTGGACTCAATAGTGACCTGCATTAAATGAAGTTGAGATTTCAGAACATAATTGTTACACTCTAAAGGGAAAATCTAAAGGTTTAAGGAGATGGGTGTACTTATAAGTTTATTATGTAGTATCTCCCTATTCTCAATTCTGTCACTTGGGGCTGTCCAGAGGATGTGTCCTCCACCAATACCTTGAGCAATATATTTCTTTGAAAAACATCACCATCACTGGAAAAGCTCTATATTTATTTGCTGTTATCTGCAAGCTGAAGATTACAGTTGAAGATACTGTCATTGCAGTGAGTTCTCAGACCTAAGTGGGATGATAGGATCCCAGGGCTGCAGATACTGCTTAATGATCAGAAGATATATGAGCATGATCATCATAAGGGGCAACAGGATTTGCAGTAATCAGAATATTTTGACACAGATCTTTGCTAGGGACTGATTATAGGGACACTAGTTTTGAGATACATGAGTATTTCCTTGTAAGCATGGCCATTATAAGGGGCAACAGGGTTTGCAGTAATCAGAATATTTTGACACAGATCTTTGCTAGGGACTAACTGATTATAGGGACACTAGGTTTGAGATACATGAGTATTTCCTTGTAAGCATGATCATTAAAAGGGGCAACAGGGTTTGTAGTAATCAGAATATTTTGACATAGATCTTTGCTAGGTACTAATTGATTATAGGGACACTAGGTTTGACATACATGAGTATTTCCCTAAAATCAAGTGGGAAAACCTCAATTTACTCAATTCCCAGACTTGAGCTAATTCAAGAACTAGACTATGAAATTTGAATCAAATAAGTTGTTCTAAGTATATGGCTTTGGACTATGCATCAAAGCCATTAGCTTTAATTAACACCTTTCCAGACAATAGGATTAGCTGAAAGGAAATCTAGGGCTAGAAGGCTCTCTTTAAGGATGGTTTACATATCGCATCTTCTCATATTCCATTGGCTTGAAATACTATCATGGCAATATCTCACTGCTCAGGAAATTGAGGATGTAATCTGTAGCTGAGAAGCTATTTGCCTATTCAAACTTCAAGAAATCTATTACTAAAAACAAGAAAAATGAGTAATGAATGAAAAATGGCAGTATCTGTTAAATCTTTTTCTAAGATGTATTTATTTATTTATTTGAGAGAGAGACAGAGATAGAGAGAATGACACCTAGGGAAGATGCAGAGGGAGAGGGGAAGAGAGACTCTCAAGAAGATCCACAGTAAGCATAAGCTGGCACAGGACTCCATTTCACAACCCTGAGATTGTGACTTGAGTCAAAACCAAGAGTCAGATGCTTAACCAACTCAACCACCCAGGTGTCCATCTGTTAAATCTTTAATAGTGCTTCCCTCCCTCCCCATTTTACTTTTTTATTTTTTATTTAAATTAACATAGCTTAACAGCTTTCTTTGTACTAATACTACTAATCACTGCCTACTTGATACAACAAATATATTTAGAATCCTGAATCATAAATTTTGAATAATACAGATTCTTTGCAAATATATTAGGTAAAGACTATTATGAATTTTTGGAAATAATCTAAAGCATATCCTAGTAAATTTCAGAGTTGAACTTATAGAACCAGTTTTTCTGGGGCACCTGGGTGGTTTAGGTGTTAAGCATCTGCTTTCAGCTCAGGTCATGATCCAAGGACCAAGTCCTGCATTGGTCTCCCTGCTCAGTGGGAAACCTGCTTCTCTCTCTCCTACTCTCCCTGTTTGTGTTCCCTCTCTCACTGTCTCTCTCTCTCTCTGTCAAATGAATAAATAGAATCTTAAAAAACAGAACCATTTTTTCTAATAATGATGATAGATAATAGATATGACTAACAAGAGATAATAGAATTCTTCTTCTCCAAGAACTAAATGGCAGATGATATCAGTGCTGCTGAAGGGCCCTGGAATGGGAGGACACTGCAGGGTTTGGCAGTGGTATCCAGGGCCTGGATAGGGGCTGCTGCTGAGGTGGCAGAGCTCAAAGAAGGTCAAGGACAAGGGGTAGATCCCCATTACCAACTGGGCCACCTGGTTAAGAATATTAAGATCAAGATCCTGGAGATCTGTTTCTTCTCTCTGCCCCTCAAGGAATCTGAGATCATTGACTTTCCTGGGGGATAACCCTCAAGGATAAAGTTTTGAAGGCTATGCCTATGCAAAAGCAGACCCAGGCTGGCATTTATTACCATCAGAGATTTCAATGGGCAGATTGGTCTAGGTGTTAAATGTTCTAAGGAGGTAGCCACTGCCATTCATGGGGACATCATACTGGCCAAGCTTTCCATCACCCTCTTCAGTGAGGCTACTGTGGTAACAAGATCACCCAGCCCCACGCTGTCACATGCAAAGTGATCAACCACTATGGCTCTGTGCTGGTATGCCGCATCCTTAACCCAGGGGCACTGGCATTGTCCAAGAAGTTACTGATGATGGCCAATATTGACAACTGCTACACTTCAGCCAGGCTGAACTGGCATCCTGGCAATTACACCAAGGCCACTTTTGATGCCATTTCCAAGACTTACAGCTATCTCATCCCTCACCTCTGGAAGGGGATTGTGTTCACCAAGTGTCCCTATCAGGAATTCACTTACCGTCTTGTAAAGACCCACACCAGAGTTTCCATGCAGAGTACACAGGCTCCAACTGTGGCCACCACATAGTTGTATACAAGAATAAAGAAATAAAATAAATAAATAATTGTGAAAATTTAAAAATACATATGATAAGGATCCAAAACACACATGGGGTGAAGCTAATACAGTAGTATAAAATGAAAACAAAGAGTAAGTGTTCAGGATAAGAACTTAGGAGAATACAACAAAATAATAAAAAAAAAGATCAGTATAAACCTCAGTGTTCTGTAGTAAAGCATTTCTTTAAGCATGCTGTTATTTCTATCAACTTCTAAAAACAAACAAAAGGTACTATTCAATTTGTTATTCTAAAATGTATTTCAAAATTCAATATATTTTTAACATGCATTACAAAAATTTCTAAAATGTATTCTAAATTAACATGTCCAAACTTGAACTCTAGCCTACTGACCTTGTCATCATCATTTCAGTAAAGGTTAACTCTAGGCTTCCAGTCACTCATGACAAATATTTGGGCAGTCAAATTGATTTCTCTTTCCCATCTCCTCTGTCACTAACCCATAGACAACATTTTTTTTTCTCTGACTTCAGAATAAGTCTGAAATGCATCACTTACCAATACTTCCACAGCATTAAAATGGAACAAATTACCCATATGACTAATACCATGAATGATTCAAATGAATATGCTGAATGTGAGAACATGAAAACAAAACAGTACACACTGCAATTTTATTTATAAGATGTCCTAAAACTAGTCTATGGTTTAAAAAGTGATTTTCTCTAGCTGGAATGCTGACTGAGAAGAAATAAGACAGAAAATTCTAATGGAAATTTTCTATTGGAAATTTTTCTAATGGAATTTTTCTATTGATAGGTATATAGTTTAGCCAGGTATACATTATTAAAAATTTATTGAATTTTAATATTAAAACATGTTCACTCACTAAATGCAAATTTTACATAACACAATGAGAACAAGTATTTAATTTCTAACTTTGCTTTTCACATGATTATGGATAAAAAATAATCCTAAAACTACTATTTGTTATGCTAGGCTTAAGAAAATGAATAAACTTACTGAGGATAATAAAAGTTGTATTTCTCAATGTGGAGCAAGGAGTTAAAGATATGGGAAGTAAAAACGCTAGAAGAAACTTGGGTTGTTGCTTTGAATTAGAGATATCTGTATAGATACACACAAACATACACATGCATATATACCTTATACCTGCACATACAACTGTATATTTCCTTTTATACCTGTTTATGCAGAAGACTTGAAAACAATGCTACACCAGTGACAATGAGCACATGTAGCATCTAGCTCTTGGTTTCTAAATAAAGTTCCTCACTAAATTAACCAAGGGAAATAGTCGGTTTCAGGGTGTGGCTTGTAAAGTAGAAAATAAAGCTAGTACTAATTTTTACACTGGAGAGTGAGGAAGTAATTAAAGAATTATAGGACCATGTCAAAAGGAGACACAAAACTTAAAGAGGCTTCCACTGGCCAAATTGGGGAGAAGTCAGGCATCAAAATACATAATAATAATCCATTGAATGAAATTAAAAATCATAAAATTCATACTGATATATTAAATGTCACAAAAAAGAAAATCTCTTTATTAAAATGGAGGCTGAAGAATATAGTAGGAATGTTGAAACTGGAAAATCATCAATGGATGTTAAACTATTCATTGGAATATTGATAAGAGAATATTAAAATATTTTTATAGTTTTTCCCAAGAAATGTTAATTAGAAAAAGAAAAAAAAATAGTATTTACAGAGTAACCTGACAGGCACAACTTTCAGTGATTAATATTTAACATCACCAATATTAGAAAATCTTAAAGAAATCCCACCCCACATAAGTAACTTAAACAGAGTCATGGAGAAATATCAGAAGTACACAAATTAAGGGGTATTCTACCTACATTTTTTTAAAATTAACATATACTGTATTATTTGTTTCAGGGGTACAGGTCTGTGATTCATCACTAACACAATTCACAGCACTCATCATAGCACATACCTTCCCCAAGGTCTATCCCCTGACCACCACATCCCTCCCACCCACCTCCATCCCCTCTAGCAGCCCTCGGTTTGTTTCCTGAGATTAAGAGTCTCTTATGGTTTGTCTCCCTCTCTGGTTTCATCTTTTTTTCATTTTTCCCTCCCTTCTTCTATGATCTTATGTCTTGTTTCTCAAATTCCTCGTATCGGTGAGATCATATGATAGTTGCATTTCTCTAACTTATTTTGCTTAGCATAATACCCTCTAGTTCCATACATGTCATTGCAAGTGCAAAGATTTCATTTTTTGATGGCTACATAATATTCCATCACGCACGCACTTGTGTGTGTGTGTGTATGTGTGTGTAATCTTCCTTATCCTTTCATCTGTTGATTGACATCTAGACTCTCCATAGTTTGGCTATTGTGGACATTGCTTCTATAAATATTAGGGTACACATGCCCCTTCAGATCTTATCTTTGTATCTTTAGGGTAAATACACAGTAGTGTGATTGCCAGGTTGAAGGATAGTTCTATTTTCAACTTTTTGAGGACCCTTCATACTGATTTCTAGAGTGGCTGTACAGCTTGCATTCCCCCTAACAGTCTAGGAGGATCCCTCCTTCTCCACATCTTGCCAACACCTTTCATTTCCTGACTGGTTAATTTTAGCTATTCTGACTGGTGTGAGGTGGTAACTCACTGTGGTTTTGATTTGGACTTCCCTACTGCCAAGTGAGGTTGAATACTTTTTCATGTGTCTGTTTGCCTTTTTTTGTCTTCATTGTAGAAATGTCTGTTCATGTCTTCTGTCCATTTCTTGACTGGATTATTCTTTGGGTGTGGAGTTTAGAAAATTCTTTATAGATTTTAGATACCAGCCCTTTATCTGATATGTCATTTGCAAATATCTTCTCCCATTCTGTCAGTTGTCTTTTGGTTTTATTGACTCTTTCCTTGCTGTGCAAAGGCTTTTGATCTTAATGAAGTCCCAATAATTCATTTTTGCCCTTGCTTCCCTTGCCTTGGTGATGTTTCTAGGAAGAAGTTGCTGTGGCTGAGGTCGAAGAGGTTGCTGCCTGTATTCTCCTCAAGGATTTTGATGGACTCTTGTCTTACATTGAGGTCTTTCATCTATGTTGAGTCTATTTTTGTGTGTGGTGTCAGGAAATGGTCCAATTTCATTCTTCTGCATGTGCCTGTCCAATTTTCCCAATACCATTTGTTGAAGAGACTCTTTTTTCCATTGGACATTCTTTCATCTAAGATTAGTTGACCATAGACTTGAGGGTCTATTTCTGGGCTTTCTCTTCTGTTCCATTGATCTATGCATCTGTTTTTGTGCCAGTACCATACTGTCTTGTTGATTAGCACTTTGTAATAAAGTTTGAAATCTGGAACTATGATGTCACCAACTTTGGTTTTCTTTTTCAACATTACTCTGGCTATCCAGAGTCTTTTTGAGTTCCATATAAATATTAGGATTATTTGTTCCATTTCTTTGAAAAAAATTGATAGTACTTTTATAGGGATTACAATAAATGTGTAGATTGCTTTAGATAGCCTAGACGTTTTCACAATATTTGTTCTTCCAATCCATGAGCATGGAATGTATTTCCATTTCTTTGTGTCTTCCTCAATTTCTCTCAGGAGTACTTTACAGTTTTCTGAGTATGGATTATTTGCCTCTTTGGTTAGATTTATTCCTAGGTATCTTACAGTTTGGGTGCAATTGTAAATGGGGTTGACTCCTTAATTTCTCTTTCTTCTGTCTTGCTATTGATGTATAGAAATGCAACTGATTTCTGTGCATTGATTTTATATCCTGACCCTTTACTGAATTCATGTATGAGGTCTAGCAGTTTCGGAATGGAGTCTTGGGTTTTCAATCCATTGTATCATATCCTCTGCAAAGTGAGAGTTTGGGTTCTTCTCTGCTGATTTGGATGCCTTTTATTTCTTTTTGTTGTCTGATTGCTGAGGCCAGGACTTCTAGTAATGTGTTGAATAGCAGTGGTGTTAATGGACATCCATGCCATTTTCCTGACCTTAGGGGAAAAGCCCTCAGTTTTTCCCCTTTTAGAATGATATTTGCTGTGGGTTTTTCATAGGTGGCTTTGATGATATTGAGGTATGTATCCTCTATCCCACACTGTGAAGAGTTTTTATCAAGAAAGGATGCTATACTTTGTCAAATGTTTTTTCAGCATCTACTGGTAATATCATATGGTTCTTGTTCTTTCTTTTATTAATGTGTTGTATCACATTGATTGATTTGCAGATGTTGAACCAAACTTGTAGCCCAGGAAAAATCCCACTTGGTAGTGGTGAATAATCCTTTTAATGTACTGTTGGGTCCTATTGGCTTATATTTTGGTGAGGATTTTTGCATCCATGTTCATCAGGGATATTAGTCTGTAATTATCCTTTTTTTTTTTTTTTAAAGATTTTTTATTTATTTGTCAGAGAGAGAGAGAGAGAGCGAGCGAGAATGCAGAGCACAGGCAGACAGAGTGGCAGACAGAGGCTGAGGGAGAAGCAGGCTCCCCGCTGAGCAAGGAGCCCAATGTGGGACTCGATCCCAGGACACTGGGATCATGACCTGAGCCGAAGGCAGCTGTTTAACCAACTGAGCCTCCCAGGCGTCCCTGTAATTATCCTTTTTGATGGGGTTTTTGGTTTTGGGATCAAGGTAATGCTGGCCTCATAAAATGAGTTTGGAAGTTATCCTTCCATTTCTATTTTTTGGAACAGTTTCAGGAGAATAGGTATTAATTCTTCTTTAAATGTTTGGTAGCATTCCCCTGGGAAGCCGTCTGGCCCCGGGCTCTTGTTCGTTGGGAGATTTTTGATGACTGTTTCCATCTCCTTAATGGTTATGGGTCTGTTCAGGTTTTCTATTTCTTCCTAGTTCAGTTTTAGTAGTTTGTCTCTAGGAATGCATCCATTTTTTCCAGATGGTCAAATTTTCCGGCATATTGTTGCTCATAATATGTTTTTATAATTGTTTGTATTTCTTTGGCATTGGTTGTGATCTCTCCTCTTTCATTCATGATTTTATTTATTTGCGTCCTTTCTCTTTTCTTTTTGATATGTCTGGTCAGGGGTTTATCAATCTTATTACTTCTTTCAAAGAACCAGCTCCTAGTTTTGTTGATTTTTCTATTGTTTTTTTAGTTTCTATTTCATTAATTTCTGCTCTGATCTTTATGATTTCTCTTCTCCTGCTGGGTTTAGGCTTTCTTTGTTGTTCTTTCTCCAGCTCCTTTAGGTGTAGGGTTAGGTTGTGTATTTGAGACCTTTCTTGTTTCTTGAGAAAGACTTGCAGTGCTATATACATTCTTCTCAGTACCACCTTTGTGGCCTCCCCAAGATTTTGAAAAGTTTTGTTTTCATTTTCATTTCTTTTCTTTTTTTTTTTTTTTTCAGTTCTTCTTTAATTTCCTGGTTGACCCATTCATTCTTTAGTAGGATACTCTTTAGCCTCCATGTATTCAAGTACTTTCCAACTTTCCTCTTGTGGTTGAATTCTAATTTCAAAGCACTGTAATCTGATAATATGCAGGGAATGATCCCAGTCTTTTGGTACCATTTGAGACCTGATTTGTGACCAGGATATGATCTCTTCTGGAGAATTTTCCATGTGCACTAGAGAAGAATGTGTATTCTGTTGTTTTGGGCTGGAATACTCTGAATATATCTGTGATGTCCATCTGGTCCACTGTGTTATTTAAAGCCTTTATTTTCTTGTTAATCTTTTGCTTAGATGATCTGTCCATTTCAGTGAAGGGGGGTGTTAAAGTCCTGTACTGTTATTGTTTTATTGTTGATGTGTTTCTTTGATTTTGTCATTAATTGGTTTATATAATTGTCTGCTCTCATGTTAGGGGCATAGATATTTAAAATTGTTAGATCTTCTTGTTGGAGAGACCCTGTAAGTATGATATAGCATTTTTCTTCATCTCTTATTATAGTCTTTGGCTTAAAATCTAATTTCTCTGATATAAGGATTGCCACCTGAGCTTTCTTTTGATGTCTATTAGCATGGCAAATTGTTTTCCACCCCTCACTTTAAGTCTGGAAGTGTCTTTCAGTATAAAATGAGTTTCTTGCGGATAGCATATCAATGGATCTTGTTTTTTGTTTGTTTCTTTTGTTTCTTTTTGTTTTGTTTTTAATCCTCTCTGATACCCTGTGTCTTTTGATTGGGGCACTTATCCCATTTACATGCAAGATAACTATGAATTTAGTGCAATTGTATTGCCTGTAAGGTGACTGTTACTGTGTATTGTCTCCATTCCTTTCTGGTCCATGTTACTTTTAGGCTCTCTCTTTGCATAGAGGACCCCTTTCAATATTTCCCGTAGGGCTGGTTTGGTGTTTGCAAATTCTTTTAGTTTTTGTTTGTCCTGAATGCTTTTTATTTCTCCTTCTATTTTCAGTGACAGCCTAGCTGGTTATAATATTCTTGGTTGCATATTTTTCTCATTTAGTGTTCTGAATATATCATGCCAGTCCTTTCTGGACTGCCAGGTCTCTGTGGATAGGTCTGCTGCCAATCAAATATTTCTACCTTTGTAGGTTACAGACTGCTTGCCCGAGCTGCTTTCAGTATTTTCTCTTTGTCTCTGTGGCTTTCTAAGTTTTACTATGAGATGATGGGCTGTTAACCTGTTTTTATTGATTTTGATGGGGGTTCTCTCTGCCTCCTGGATTTAATGCCTGTTTCCTTCCCCAGATTAGGGATGTTCTCTGCTATAATTTGCGCCAATATACATTTTGCCCCTCTCTTTATTTCTTTCTTCTCCTGGGATCCCAATTATTCTAATACTGTTTCATCTTATGGTATTACTTATATCTCGAATTGTCCCCTCATGATCCAGTAGTTGTTTATCTCTCTGTTTCTCAGTTCTTTATTCTCCATCATTTGGTCTTCTGTATCAGTAATTCTCTCTTCTGTCTCATTTATCCTAGCAGTAAGAGCTTCCATTTTTATTGCACCTTATTAACAGCTTTTTTAAAAAATTTCAACTTTGTTAGATTTTAGTTCTTTTATTCCTCCAGAAAGGGATTCTTTAGTATCTTCTACCCTTTTTTCAAGTCCAGCTAGCATCTTTATAATTGTCATTCTGAACTCTAGTTCTGACATCTTACTAATGTCTGTATTGATCAGGTCCCCACCAGTTGGTACTGTCTCTTGCATTTTGTTTGTTTGTTTGTTTGTTTTTTGAGGTGAGTTTTTCTGCCTTGTCATTTTGTCCAGAGAAGAATAGATGAATGAGAGAACAAAATGCCAAAAAGGTAACAACAACCCCAGAAAAATATACACTAAATGTATCAGAAGAGACCCAAAACTGGGGGGAAAAGAAAGGAAAAAAAATATATATATATATATATATAGTCAGGCTGGTGAACAAAACAGAGTCACACAGTTGATTTTGGGTATGTTTTGGTCTGTTAGAAGGAACTGCCTCCCAAAATTTTAAAGACAGAAAAAGTTGTACATATACAAAAATAAGGGTAAATATAATGAAGGATTGGAATGGAAATGTAACGATGAAAATTTAAAAAGATTTTAAAAAACGAATTGATAAGTTGATTGAAAAAAGAAAAAAAAATTAAAAATTAAAAAAAAAAAAAAAGGAGAGAATGTGATCAGGTGGGAGATTAGAAGAAAGCCATACACTAGATTTAGGGTATATTTGGGTCTGTTAGAAGAAACTGTATCCCAAAATTTTAAAGAAAGAAAAACTTATATGTATGTTAAAAATAAGATCAAATACAATGAAGGGATAGAATATGACTATAAAAATGAAAATAAAAAAGATTTTAAAAAAGGTATTGATAAGATATTGGTTAAAATAAGACAAAAATTTAAAAAATAGAATAAGAAAAAAAATTAAAAATTAACTTCGAAAGACTAAAGAATCATGGTGAAAAAGCCATGAATTATATGTGCTATATTCCCTTAGCACTGGAATTTTGCAGTTCTCATTGATCAGTGAACTTGGTCTTGGTTGGATGTTTTTTCTGATCTTCTGGGGGAAGGGCCTGTTGCAGTGATTCTCAAGTGTCTTTGCCCAAGGTGAAATCAGACCACCCTTGCCAGTGGCTAGGCTAAGTAATCTGGTCCAATTTGCTCTAGGTAACCTTTGCTCCCTGAAAGATTTCTGTACAGCCTTGGAGGACAAGAATGAAAATGGAGGCCTCAAAATCTCCTGCCCTAGAAGAACCGAGAGTTTGGGGCCCTCCTTTTCATTGAGGGCTTAGAGAAAAGCAGTCAGTCATGCCTGTCTCCCTGGTCTCTGGCCCCCCTCTGTGCTCATACAGCCCATGACCAAGCTTTTCTATCTCTGGCACATGACCCCATTTGGAACCTCCAAAACCAGCAGATTCCTGCAATGCATTCCTGTGCCACTCTTCCTGGTGAAGGGAAGTATCCCTGGATCTGCCCCTTGTGGGGTCCCTACTCAAAGAGTAGTGGCCCAGCTATGCCTCAGATCACAGTTACTGACAACCCTGATCTGAGATCCCACTCCTCAGCTCTGTCTTTGTAGCTGGCTTCCCTGCTTTGATACCTGGTTGCTCTGCCACACTCAGGCTCCTTGGTCTTTCTGTGACCCTGAGGTTCCTGAGACCACATTGTCCCAGTGAGGGCTCCACCACCTGCTTAGCCACTGGAGCAATGACCCTCAGTGGATCAAACTTCTAAAAGTTCTGATTTCATGTTCTGCTGCTCTATAATTTGGTGGGAGCCAGCTGATGCAGGCTCCCTCCCCCAGTGGTCTATCTTCCAATATATCGCCTTGGATCCACTTCCCCACATGCCCTATCTTCCATAAAGTGGTTGCTTTCCTGTTCATAGAATTGTTGCTATTCTTTTCTTTGGTCTCCTATTGAGACCTAGCTGAATTCCTGGCACCAGATGAAAATTAAGTCTCCTACTCTTCCACCGTCTTCCTCCTCCCCCCAGGGGAGGAGCATGTTTTCTTAAAAAAAAAAAAAAAAAAAAAAATATATATATATATATATATATATATATATATATATATATATCTTTAAAGATTCTACTTATTCAGTTTTTTGAGAGAAAGAGAGTACACATGAGTGGGAGGAGGAGCAGAGGGAGGTAGAGACTCTGTGCTGAGTGTGGAGCCAGACATGAAGCTCGAGATCATGACTCAGAGATCATGACATGAGCTGAAATCAAGAGTCAGATGTATAACCTACTGAGCCACCCATGTGCCCCTTAAAAAATATTAAGACAAGAAGGACAAACATTTATCAAAGTTCTCCAATTTCATCTTGTGCCCCCAGATGTCCCTAATACCCCCTGTTCTGGATTATAAAAGGAGGGTTCAGTAACTTCAATTAGATAAATGATATGGTATATCCACTATGACACAAACATACATAAGTGCCACCTAATGGAACATATTACCCAGTCTAGCTGATCAGAATATTTATATCTAACAAACTCCTTGAAAGTATTCCAAGTGAATAATAATAAATCAGTATTTACTGGGTAATACTAAAAGCAACAAAGGTATATACCTAAGAAAATTTAATATTTATTCATTTTCTCCACTTGTTTCTTCAGTTTCACTCACTTAATAATAATTAAGCAAATGTGCTTTCTTAATCTTGGAAACCTTGCAGGCATACTCAGGAGTAGTCTTTTTGTTAGTTTTAAAATTTATTAATATGTCTTGGTAGTTAGTTGTAATGCCACAGTGTAGTATTGAATACATCATGGTGACCACAATAAAACCACAATGGAAACATACTATTCTTCAGGGAACCTGGTGTGGTTTTACTGTGGCTTGATAACAAGTGACAAAGAACAAACAAATCTGAAACAAATCAATCACCAGTAACATTCTTTTTTTCACTTGACTGAGCTTTTGTCAATGTCAGAAAATTGCAGAGCATTGGAGACTTGGACTGCATAAAGCTATAAGTATTCACTTCCTCTTTTGTCATTTTTCCCCCCACCTCGTTTTGTTGTATTTAAATAGATTTTGTTTCAGTTTCCAGCTGGTGGGCATACTACAGGAGTGAAATTCTGATACGATGTTTTCAAAAGTCTTAAAACAACTTCAGTAATTATTTAGGTTTAGCAGTTTGTGGGAAAATAACTTGAAATTTATCACTGCCAGCATTTCAATGAGTGAAGTTCATTTAGGAGTAAAGGTGATTCAGAATGTTCTATTTCAGTTGGAGAAGAAAGTAGATAGCAAAGGGGGTCCCTGTAGACTCTGTCATCAGACACAAAACACAGGATGGAAATTAGGAAGGCTGCAAATCTAAGAAGTAGTAGCATTTGTAAGAAGAGAGAAATAAAATAGAAATAATAGGTTGGTAGAAAGGATACCTTTTAGAGGTACCCAGGAGAAATCATCCTGGAGTTTTGAGTGATGATCCTTTCATGAACTGCAGGAGGTTGAGTAATACACTTTCATTTGCCACTGTAAGCGTAACCATAATTACTAGCCTACCTGTATTTCTCATTCCAATGAGAGAAAATAAGTTTAAATTATTTTTGGTGGTTATTTTCCTAAATGTTCCAAGGTAATCAAGGAATTTATCAGTGATTCTTTCTGTAATTTGAAGATAAAACAAGGGTTTATCACTAATTTGGGAATTAATAAAAGCACTGTCTCAAAGATGCTCTTGGGCTAAGGAAAAAAAAGGAGAGAGATACACAAAGAGAAACAATTATGAGTTGGAGAAACAGCAGCTAATGTATTATATTTTATGCTTCAAATTACCTTAAG
Source organism: Martes martes (assembly GCF_963455335.1). Classification (NCBI taxonomy): domain Eukaryota; kingdom Metazoa; phylum Chordata; class Mammalia; order Carnivora; family Mustelidae; genus Martes; species Martes martes. The sequence goes on from NC_137888.1 coordinate 86,371,504, forward strand.
TAGTTTTGATTTGTCTGTTCAACAGTTAAATATAGTCCTATCAAGTTATTTTATTATCTATAACTTCTTCCAGTTAAAAACATGTAACCTTAGCATGAATTAGCATTTTACAACATATATACACTCAGGAGTGACATTAATCAGACTCATCATTAAAATAAAATATTATTTATTTTTAATTGTTTGTTTTTAAAGATTGTATTTGTATTATATGAAGAATCATAATTTGTATGGTTAACCTCCACACAGTTCCAGTTTGTCCACCTCATATAATTATTGACTCATAATACATTTTCTGTAAAGACAAAGCCACATTTCAGTTAATACAAGTCATTCAGGATTTTAGAAAATAGATTTGGGGAAATTCTCTCATGATCACCTTATTTTCTTTCTGATTACTATGGATAAAAGATAAATAGTGAAGAGTTTTAATTGAAGAATCATTGGAGAAGGGTATAGCAATAATTATTAGAAATACCTAAGAAGATAGGGTGAGATAACATAAATGTTAAACTATAACATTTATGCCAATTTGCTAGGCTCTGGAGGATTTGAAAATCAATGACTTTTATTTATTAAAGGCACTGGGAAATCTCTGATTATTCTGCAAATAGTTCATGATAACGCTGGTATAAATATAACCATAATAATAAGTTTGCACTTTCATGGATTAACCCACTCAGAAAAAATTCTTACAGTATTTGTCTGATTTATCTTACTTAGCATATTACCTAAGGATATTCCAGGTTCACAAATGGCAGGATTTCCTTTCTTGTATTTGAGCAATATCCCATTACATGTGTTTATAACAACCTTTTTATCCATTCATCCACTGATATTTAGATTGTTTCCATATCTTGGTGATTGTGAATAATGCTGCAGTGAACATGTAAGTGCAGATCTCTCTTTGAACTCTTCATTTCCCTTGCATATATACCTGGGAATGGAATTGCTAGATCATAAAATTTAGTAATAAACAAAAACTTCAAAATTTTATAATCTAAAAAAACTGGATTATTTAAGATAGTAGAGATATGGAAAGGGATAAACATATAAAATTTTCACCATTGTGTTCTGAGGAAAACTTCAGGTTATGTTAAGAAAAAAATATGGTTTTTCTCTAAGCACAGGAATATACATATACACACTCATGTGTCTGTATATATTTGTGCATGTGTGTATTGATTTACCTTTCAACCTGAATATATGAATAGCCACATTAGCATATGTATATATACACATGGGTGTATATGTTGTTCATGCATGTATAAATGTTATTTTTAATTTAAATCTTATTATGTATTTTATTATTTCAGAGATTTTTGTCTAAATTCCAAAAAATTAGTTTGATATTTGCATATGTGGTATTTTAGTATGAGGGGTCACAGCTAGACCAATAGACAAAATCATTTAATGAAGGGTTCAATTAATCATAATTACTTCCAATTAGCAGTAATTAAAATAGGGTTATATAAAGAAGAAATATTATACAGTAATAAGTATTAATTAATATGAATGGCTGAGTACTTAATGTTCCACATTTTTTACATAAATGTTTTGCTAAACTAGGTGCAGTAAAACAATAAATCAAGCCATCTTTTTCTTTACCATGATCATTGTGGAAAAAAAATAATTTTGTCTTTTAGAAAAAAATTGTTTATTGTATCTTTACGTATCTATGTAGAGATAGCTATATAAATGTTGCTTCCTATACCCATTATCTTCACATCAGTTTGAACCACCTTTTTAATGTGGCCATTGTTTCAGGAACCAGCAGTTTGCATGAATCCATTGGTCATTTCTCTCAGTCCACATTGTATTTCTTGCTTACTTTTCCCCAGTATTTACCTGCCATCACTACATGGTCTACCTGTAAGATTTGCTGAGCCATTCTAGCTCATGTACAAACTTGGAAAGTTAAAGTAGATTATAACTCCTGGAGGAACACTGGATGATTTGGAAATAGAAGTCTGTGGATGAATACTTTTCTGTTTCTGTTAAAAATCCTGAGGCTGACTTGGTACAGCCCCTTGAGGTACTTCTGGAGGATTCATGTCCTTCAAGTTTCAACCAGAGAAGTAGAGTCATTAGGAAATAGATGGATGGGTGGATGGATGGATAGACAGATTTCTTGGAAGGAACTGACTGGCACAGTTGAGGCAGGTTTGCTAGGTACTTGCAAAATCCACAGGGCAGGTCATCAGGAAGGACAAGCTGGAACTTCTCAGTAAGGAGCTGAACTGCTGCCCATAGATGAAATTTCTTCTTCAAGGAAGGCTCAGCTCTGTTCTTAAGGCCTTTCAACTGACTGAATCAAAACCACCCAGTTATCTAGAATAATACCCCTTCCATAGAGTCAAGGTATAACTTAGAGTCAATTTTTGTCATGGGACACCTGGGTTGGCTCAATCAGTTAGGCATCTGACTCTTGATTTGGGCTCAGGTTGTGATCTCGGGGTCATGGAATCCAACCCCAAGTCAGTCTCCACACTAAGTGGGGAGTCTGCTTGAGATGCTTTCTCTCTTCCTCTCCCTCTACTAGCCCATTCCCCATGCTTGTGCACACACTCTCTCTCTAAAAAAAAAACAAACAACAACAACAAAAACTTTTTTAAAAAGTCAAGTTTTTTAAGATTTATTTATTGGGGGGGGTAGCAGGGGGAAGAGCATATGGAGAGGGAAACGTAAGCAGACTTCATGGTGGGTATGGAGCCTGGCATGGGGCTTAATCCCATGACCCTGAGATCATGACCTGAGCTTGAACCATGAGTTGGACATTAAACCAACTATATCACCCTGGCACCCCCCAAAATTCCATTTTAATTATATCTAGAAAATATCTTGAGAGCAAGCATTAGATTGATGTATGATTAAATAAGTTAGGAGTGTGATCTGGCCAAGTTGGCACATCAAACAGTCCATCATAGGATTTGAGCCTTATTTGTTCAGAACAGAAACCAACACAATAACACATCTTTCGTTTGACTTTACTGTTTTACTCTTCCCTGACACCCTTGTCCTTGTCGCTAGGAGACACATAAACTATCTGTATGCTAATACTTATTGTAAGCTCTATTTTGGAGTATAGACAATTGATATGAGATAATTGGTATCAAAGTGGCCTCAGACAGCAGATGCTCAATATGGCATTCTGGTGAGATATAACCCACAGGACAGACAGCAATAAGGACTCCATTGATGTTAACAGTAGTAGTTAATAATAACCCCTGGAATGATGAAGAATTATCATTACTAAGAACCTCACTGGTGGAACATTTTGATGAGGTGTATATTAGTTTCTTGTGGCTGTCATAACAAATTGCCACAAATAAGGTTTTTCTTTATCACAGTTCAGAGACCAGGAGTCTGAAATCTAGGAGTTGGTAAGACTATGCTGCCTCCAGGGACTTTAAGAGAAAATCTACCCCATGTCTCTCTTCTAGGTTCTGGTCTCTACTTCCAGAATACAACAAGGTAGACTGTGTGAAACTTTGACTTATGCTGTAGGGAGTATACTTGAACATTTTGAGACAGTGGACATTATAAGGACTTGGGTTAATAGCTTGAGATCGATATTAATAGGCCTAAAAGAAAATGATAGGCTCAGATTAGCGAACTATCAATGACACACTATGAATATCAGAATTACACCATGGGAACATTTTAAGGAACATGTTACTACAGCTGCAAAGTAGACTGTGCTGAAGAATCAGGGTGAGATTTAATTTTAGTGGTGGCAGAGCTCCAAAGGACACCAAATGCACATCCTCAGAGAGCTATGCCAAAATCATGACCCATATAGGGAAAGAGTAGAATGCTGGTATATATGATGAAGAAATTTGTGTCAACATAGCTGAGAATCTTGAACTCCCAGTATTTCTGCCCAAGGGAAATAGCTCCTTCCTTATTATGCAATAACAGCTCTCTCTTACTTGGAAACCATGCAGAAATCTCACTTGAGGCAATTGTCACAAAGATACTCTATGTCTACCTCAACATCTCAATTTCCAGGCTTATCTTCATTTTGTCTTAAAACCAATAAACAGGCTAAATTAACACAGATTAATTTGGGAACAACTTGAACCTTATTAGATTCCTAGGAAAGGCTCAAAAGAAACATTTCTTCTAGGTAATGAATAAGTATTGGTAAGAACAATGAGGATATTTAAGAAGTTCAGCAGGCTAGAGTTGAAAGTAGAAACTGATTTACCTTGCTGTTCCAGTTACCATGGTATTGCCATGGAACTAGTTCACTTAGTACTGGTGGGATTGATAGTATTCTCAAAAACCAGAGACTAAGATTGGCACTCCATGGTAAGAAGAAAGATGGAAATTACCAAAATAGATTCTAAGTTAGAGTGGTATCCAGTCCTAACCTGTATGATTCCAGAAGTGAATGAGTAACTAGTTTATTTAGTCTATCACAAGACGCATCAACCTACTATGCTATCATAGAAAACTCTGGTAAAGATACTCTTTCAGTCAATGGTAGCTGAGTTAATAAAATTATAATGTGTAAAAATTGACCATAAATTGTTATTAAATTTGAAATTGGCTTACTGCTTCTGTGTGTCTGTTTATGTATGTATGCATGTATATATCTATATCTATATAATTTTATTTTTCACGCTGAAGGTTGTAGGGATGAGAGGTATATAGAGAGGTATTCTGGCAAACTAATATGTAATACAATCCTGAAGACTTTGTACATTTTGCACTCTGTATGATTTCTGAAGTCCAGAGTGACTTATTCTATATCTCTTGTCCCAGTACCCCAAGGAGTTGGCTTACATCTATAACTGTGAACCCATAAATCTTCTGTGGGTTTAGCTCCTGGCTTTTTAAGGAAAAAAATGCTGATAAAGGAATTTATTTTCTCAAAATTTACAAGTAAAGAAATGAAACATTTCAGTGCTTTAACTTTGTAATTTTAGAGGAGGATTATTGCTGATAAAAGCCTCTTTTCCTAAATTTATAATGTATCTGAATCAGGTTTTCAGTTCTTCATCAAAAATATGAGGCACATTTAAAGGAAAAAAAGTTTATAATTTCCTGAAAAAATTCCTATGAATTGATGCAATTATGCATATTTTAATGAAAATTACCTAAGCTTTCAGTAAACACTGACAATTTTCATATTTGAAAACAATCTATATTGCATGGTATGTTAATTTTCATCATTAATGAGAAGAGTATTATACTCTAATTAATTTTGTAATTAAATGAATGGTATTTAAAATGTCAAATCTAAAAACATGAAGTGCAGATTTTAAACAGAATATATTATCATAATACAAGCCATTATTAACATAAACTAAGTGGATTTGTTGATGTTTATTTAAAGTAGGTGCTTTAGTTGTTGAAAACAATACTCTCTATAGGGATAGACAGGATTTTATGAAATGATTCAGGAAAATCAAAGGTAAGGGCATTAATGTTTTTTCCTAAGAGATTTGTCTCTCAGGATTATACTAGTTGCTTATTCTGAGTAGGTGTATGACTTGCTACTATGATTCTGGGCTCTTCTAGTCTACAGGTCTTAGTGACCAGGGGATGATGCCACAATTGCACACTGATAACTGCCTCATTGCAGTCAGTGTTCCTCACTGGACCATTGGAAACAGGGTAAAAGCTATATGTGGTGATTGACCATGACTATGAAAAAGGGGATTGGTTAACTGATAAAGGCCTAAATGAAATTTATAATTATGACATGTTTGGAATATTTCATAGTATCCCTATGATTAGAGGCAATGATTATCAAGAGGCAGAAGGCATTCCACACCTAACACAGGCAGGGCTACCAAAGTTCTGTATGTTACCTTTTTTTTTTTTTTCCCTGTACGTTACCTTTATATAGGGAAAACATTATCTTCCCTCTCATTATTAATATTACATAGGGTTTGTTAGTAAGAATGAGAAGGAAAATGAGCAGTTAGTGATTCTGGACTCTTACAGCAATGGATTCATGATATTATCTCCTGGACTCAGTAGCAAATTGCAACCTTGTTTCTCTCACTGGAAAGGGAATGGATCTATATTTTTGTTGGTTTGAAGAAAAGTTGCAATGCTCAGTGGAACGATTTTCTGGATTTGGATGTATTAAAAGATAGTCTGAATGCACAGTGGCCCCTGGGTGCAACATAAGGCAACTTCTTTTCTTTTTTTCCTTCTCTTTTTTAGAAACATTTCCTTCCAATGGAGGATTTTTTTTCTACTACTCTGTGTGAATCTTTTTTATTTATTTATTTATTTATTTATTTATTTATTTATTTGAGAGAGCAAGTGAGCAAGAGAGAGAGAAAGCATGAGCAGGGAGAGAGGCAGAGGGAGAGGGAGAGGTAGAGGGAGAGGGAGAAGCAGACTTGGAGCAGGGAGCCTGATACAGGACTTGATCCCAGGACCCAGGGAGCATGACCTGAACAGAAGGAAGACACTTAAGTGACTGAGCCATCCATGTGTCCCTACTTTGTGTGAATCTTAAGGTACAATAACTATGGGATTCCAAACTCAAAAATGCATGTGTGACCCAGATTGGTCCACTTTCAGGCTCTCACTAGGAATATAAATGGTGACCAGAAATTTTGAGAGCATAATCTAATTTACTAAATAGAAGATCTAAGATTTCCTGCTGTTTTTGAAAGCCTCGGTCTTTCCTGTTTCCTGCTCTTACTTTGGGTTCCTTCAATCCTCTGACCGTATATGCTATTTTTGTTGAGTTTTTTACTTTTGTTTGTGGAGCTGAATATTTCCCTAATTTTGATCCATAGTTCAAAACTATTAGCTCTGATTGTCATAATGAGGAAGAAAAAGGAAAATGATTATAGGCGTAAAAACTGAATAAATTTTTTAAATGTTTAGCCTCTTATTTTTTTTTAGTGTAGAATAAAATAGAAAAAATTATAATTAATGTATCATAATATTATTTCAAGTATATTATTGCTTAGAATAAGGCTAAGGGAAAACAAAAGGAGTAATATTCAAGGAAAGTTTAAAAAATATTAAACAGTATACCGGTATGACAAAAAAATACTTGTTAAAAGTGATTAAATAGGGGTGCCTGGGTGGCTCAGTCATTAAATGTCTGCCTTCAGCTCAGGTCATGATCCCAGAGACCTGGAATCAAGCCTGGATTCAGGGAACTTATTTCTCCCTCTCTGTCTGCTCTCCCCTACCCCCATTCATGTCATTTCACTGTCTCTGTTTCTCTAAAATAAATACATTTTTAAAAAGAGTGATTAAATATGTAACACTCTTAAGATGCTAAAAAAGTGAGCCAAATATAATAGCAAAATAGAAGATGATGATTTGCATATGTTTGTATATATATGTGTGTATAGAATTGAGGCTGTGACAATAAATATTTATGGTAGTAGCTACTTTGATTTGGATTTATGAATAATTTCTGTTTTCTTATAATTTCTGTATGCAAAAACATTTTTAAAGATTTTTTATTTATTTACTTACTTATTTATTTAGAGCATGAGTAGGAAGAGGAACAGAGAGAAAGAATCTTAAGCAGATTCTGCGCTGAGCACAGAGACTGAGGTAGGGCTAGATCTCACCACCCTGCAATCGTGACTTAAGCTGAAATAAGGAGTCTGATGCTCAACCTACTGAGCCCTGGTGCCCCTGCAAAAAACCTGAACCCAGGTGCCCCTGAAAAATCATTTCTAGTCTAAAATAAAAATCATATTCTCATGTCTTGAAATAGTTAAATCAGGAACTGTAAGGGAGATTAGATTTTTATGTTTACTCATATACACATATAGACAGATGATAAAGAGATACACACACACACTAGCAGAAACATCAGTCCTCTGGGCCAGAAATCAAGGTTTTATTTACTCAAGCAACATAGGGAATTTGTCTGTGGAGCTGAATATTTCCCTAATTTTGATCCTTAGTTGAAAACTATTAGCTCTGATTGTCATAATGAGGAAGAAAAAGGAAAATGATTATAGGCATAAAAACTGAATAAACTTTTAAAACATTTAGCCTCTTATATTCTTTTAGTGTAGTATAAAATAGAAAAAAATTGTAATTAATGTACCATAATATTATTTCAAGTATATTATTGGTATTGGTATTCTAGCCTTGGTCCTTCATATGTAGCTGAACCAGCCTCTGTGATTCTCTTTTTTCTCTATATGTATATGTATATACATGTGTGTGTGTGTGTGTGTGTGTATGTATGCATACATATATTACATCTTCCTTATTCGTCTGGTTGGACATCTGGATTGCTCACATATCTTAGCTATACTAAATAATGATGCAATAAACACAGGGGTGCATATATCTTTCCAAATTAGTCTCATTTTCTTTGGGTAAGTATGCAGTAGTGATATTACTGGATGATATGGTATTTCCATTTTTAATTTTTTGAGGAAACTCTATACTGTTTTCCACAGTGACTGCCCCAACTTACATTCCCACCAACAGTGCATACGTTTCCCCTTTTCTTCACATCTTACCAACACTT